>NC_142134.1:10000000-12594166 GCF_024610735.1 Ursus americanus | reverse complement strand
TCTTATAGTTAAAAAAAAATCGTGTTCTAAAAAGGACACGATTGTTCTTCATCAAAATAGTTTGGCAACAAGACACCTCATTTTCAGATAATTGAGACATTATTATAATATGATAAGTAAGATATTATTAAGTAAATGAGTCATTATTTTCCATTCACTATATTGATACAACACTAAAGATTTTGAGAATACAAGCACTCTGCTCAGAGGTAGCACAAAGAATGAAGCAGTCATATATGATTTTCTCTTGCAAGAAGTACAATGAGTAGTCCGTATGATTTCCTAGGCAAATGCACTCTGCTTAATGTGGGTACAGTTGGTGGTCTTATGGTTCATGAGAACCAGTGCATATTGCACATAAAGGGAGATTTTTAAAGAAAGGTTTTTAGACTTTCCTGTCATTAAATATTCCTATCAAGAAATATTTTTTAGTACTATTATAAGTAGTGTTGTAAAAAATGCCTGTGATTTAATAAAATATAAATATGCTATCTTGTATATGCTCTTTAGGCATTTGAGGCAAGGGGATATACTCAGTGCAGTGAAAGAAATGCAGATGGCATTTTCAGAAACGACTGGATATGTTTGGTTGTAATACAATTGTAGGAAGCAATTTTGGGGAGGTAAATGGAGATCATATTATAGGATTTTGAATAACAATGATTACTATTTATTCTGTAGATATATACTATTGATACCTTTTCATGTGTTAAATTATGAGAGAATATAATCAAATTAATACTTTAATGAGAATAATCTTAGAGAAGTGTTTAGTGAAAAGTGAAGAATTGTTATGATTCTTGGCAAAAAGTTGACGGTGACACCCAACTGGGAGGGGGTACATGTCATGCGTACATGACAGAGTACATGTAATGACTTTGGAATGCTCAATTCCCCTAGTGCACAAGTAAGAATGAAAGCTAGAAATAATGATCTCTCTCTATAATATATATTTTTAAATGTTAGTATTTCAGATATTCTAATTGTTAGATCATTCTTTTTCACATTGCCATGTTCATCTCTAGCCAGTTACACATGGTGTAATTGTAGTGTTTTATTGAACAAATGTTGCTTTCACTGGAGATGAGACTATTTGATAAAGATTATTTATTTGTGTTGGTTTATTGACAATGACACAAAATGATACACTCAGGTTTAGAATCTAGGAGATGGCATCTGTGACGTTTGGTTCTCCTTTATCATGAAAATAAGTAGATACCATTTTTTCTTCTCCTTATTTTAAATGACACTAAGAAAAAATAAGCATTTTAATTTTTAAATTTTTAATTTTTCAATTGAGTATAGTTGACGCACAATGTTACATTAGTTTCAGGTGTACAACATAGTGATTCAAATTCTCTGTGCATTGTGCTGCTCTCACCACAAGTGTACCCACTATCCATCACCATACAATACTGTTACAGTACCATTGACTATATTCCTGTGCTGTACCTTTTATTCCCATGACTTATTCATTCTCTAACTGGAAGCCTGTTTCTCCCACTCCCCTTCACCCATTTTGGCCATCACCCTACCCCCTTTCCTCTGGCAACCATCAGCTTGTTCTTTGTAAAAATGTGCATTTTGAAACTAACAGCAATTATTACATTTTAATTTTTATTTATGAAGTTTGCTAATTATGTAATATATCCACACTTCCTAGTTTCCTATTTTTATTGCTTAATAATAAAATTAACTTTAATTTATTTCCTTGCATAGATTAAAATTAAAATGTTCAGAGTTGGGGCGCCTGGGTGGCTCAGTCGTTAAGCATCTGCCTTCAGCTCAGGGTGTGATCCTGGTGTTCTGGGATTGAGCCCCACGTCAGGCTCTTTCACTGGGAGCCTGGTTCTTCCTCTCCCACTCCCCCTGCTTGTGTTCCCTCTCTCGCTGGCTGTCTCTCTCTCTCTCTCGAATGAATAAATAAAATCTTAAAAAAAATAAAAAATTTTTATTTTTATAAGTTATAATTTTTTATAAAAATTAAAACTTTATAAAATTAAACTTTATAAGAGTTTAATTTTTAATTTTGTGTGAATTCAGATATTGGCTTAAGATCCATAAAATTTGTGGTTAGTTGAATCCATATAAATGTTAACTTTCCTAAAATATATTGAAATGTGAAATATTATAGCATGATATGTGTTTTGTTGTTTTAGCCCTTACAGAATTGTTTACCTTTTATTTAGTATAAAGGGACAAATTAGTAACTCTGGGCATGGCTTTAAAAATCTCATTTTGCTAAATATTTCATGTTTAAATACAAGGAGACACATGGTAATTTTTAAAATTTAAATTCGGTTAATTAACATATAATGTATTATTGGTTTCAGAGGTAGAATTCAGTGATTCTTCAGTCTTATATAATACCCAGTGCTCATTATATCATGTACCTTCCTTAATGTCCGTCACTCAGTTATGCCATCCCCTCCAGCAACCCTCAGTTTGTTTCCTATGATTAAGAGTCTCTTACGGTTTGTCTGTCTCTGTTCTTTTTTTTTAATGTTTTTTTATTATATTATGTTACTCACCATACAGTACATCCCTGGTTTCTGATGCAAAGTTTGATGATTCATTAGTTGCTTATAACACCCAGTGCACCATGCAATACGTGCCCTCCTTACTACCCATCACCAGTCTATCCCATTCCCTCACCCCCCTCCCCTATGAAGCCCTCAGTTTGTTTCTCAGCGTCCATAGTCTCTCATGCGTCATTCCCCCTTCTGATTAACCCCCCTTTTTTTATCCCTTTCTTGCCCTACCGATCTTCCTAGTTCTTATGTTCCATAGATGAGAGAAATCATATGATAGTTGTCTTTCTCTGCTTGACTTATTTCACTTAGCATTATCTCCTCCAGTGCCGTCCATGTTGCAGCAAATGTTGAGAACTCATTCTTTCTGATAGCTGAGTAATATTCCATTGTATATATGGACCACAGCTTCTTAATTCAGTCATCTGTTGAAGGGCATCTCGGTTCCTTCCATGATTTAGCTATTGTGGACAATGCTGCTATGAACATTGGGGTGCATATGGCCCTTCTCTTCACTACGCCAGTAGTGCAATGGCTGGGTCATAGGGGAGCTCAATTTTTAACTTTTTAAGGGACCTCCACACCGTTTTCCAGAGTGGCTGTACCAACTTGCATTCCCACCAACAATGTTGGAGGGATCCCCTTTCTCCACATCCTCTCCAGCAATTGCTGTTTCCTGCCTTGTTAATTTTTGCCATTCTAACTGGCGTAAGGTGGTATCTTAGTGTGGTTTTGATTTGAATTTCCCTGATGGCTAATGATTTTGAACATTTTTTCATGTGTCTGTTAGCCATTTGTATGTCTTCATTGGAAAAGTGTCTGTTCATATCTTCTGCCCATTTTTTGATTTGTTTATTTGTTTCTTGCGTATTGAGTTTGAGAATTTCTTTGTAGATCTTGGATACCAGTCTTTTATCTGTAGTGTCATTTGCGAATATATTCTCCCATTCTGTGGGCTGCCTCTTAGTTTTTTTGACTGTTTTCTTGGCTGTGCAGAAGCTTTTTATCTTGGTGAAGTCCCACATGTTCATTTTATCTTTTGTTTCTCTTGCCTTTGGAGATGTGTCATTAAAAAGGTTGCTTTGGCTGATGTCGTAGAGGTTGTTTCCTATGTTCTCCTCTAGGATTTTGATGGATTCCTGTCTCACATCGAGGTTTTTCATCCATTTGGAGTTTATCTTTGTGCATGGTGTGAGAGAGTGGTCAAGTTTCATTCTTTTGCATGTAGCTGTCCAATTTTCCTAACACCATTTATTGAAGAGACTGTCTTTTTTCCACCGGATGTTTTTTCCTGCTTTATCAAAAATTAGTTGCCCAAAGAGCCGAGGGTCCATTTCTGGGTTCTCTGTTCTGTTCCATTGGTCTATGTGTCTGTTTTTGTGCCAGTACCATGCTGTCTTTGTGATCACAGCTTTGTAGTACAGCTTGAAATCCGGCATTGTGATGCCCCCAGCTTTGTTTTTCCTTTTCAACAGTTCCTTGGCGATTCAGGGCCTTTTCTGGTTCCATACAAATCTGAGGACTATTTGTTCCAGTTCCTTGAAAAATGTCATCGGTATTTTGATCAGGATAGCATTGAAAGTGTAGATTTCTCTGGGTAGCATGGACATTTTAACTATGTTAATTCCTCCAATCCATGAGCATGGAATATTTTTCCATCTTTTTGAGTCTTCCTCAATGTCTTTCAAGAGTGATTTATAGTTTCTAGAATATAGGTCCTTTATGTCTCTGGTTAAGTTAATTCCAAGGTAACGTGTGGGTTTTGGTGCTATTGTAAATGGGATGGATTCCCTAATTTGTCTTTCTTCAGTCTCATTATTCATGTATAGAAATGCAACTGATTTCTGAGCATTGATTTTGTATCCTGCCACATTACTGAATTGCTCTATAACTTCTAATAGTTTGGGAGTGGATTCTTCTGGGTTTTCCATATAGAGTATGATGTCATCTGCGAAGAGAGACAGTTTGACTTCTTCTTTGCCGATTTGGATATCTTTTATCCCTTTTTGTTGTCTGATTGCTGTTGCAAGGACTTCTAGTACTATGTTGAATAGTAGTGGTGAGAGTGGGCATCCTTGTCGTGTTCCTGATCTTAAGGGAAAGGCTTCCAGCTTTTCCCTGTTGAGAATAATATTTGCTGTAGGCTTTTCATAGGTGGCTTTTATGATCTTGAGAAATGTACCATATATTCCTACACTCTGAAGGGTTTTAATCAGGAAAGGATGCTGTATTTTGTCAAATGCTTTTTCTGCATCTATTGAGAGAATCATATGATTTCTGAATTTTTGTTTTGGACAAAATCTAAGACACTGATAGATTTGTGAATGTTGTACCACCCTTGCATCCCAGGGATGAATCCCACTTGGTCATGATGGATAATCCTTTTATTGTACAGTTGGATTCTATTAGCCAGGATCTTGTTGAGGATTTTGGCATCCATATTCATTAGGGAAATGGGTCTGTAATTCTCCTTTTTGATGGGGTCTTTGCCTGGTTTGGGGATCAAGGTAATATTGGCCTCATAGAATGAGTTTGGTAGCTTTCCTTCTGTTTCTATTTTTTGAAATAGCTTTAGGAGAATAGGTATTATTTCTTCTTTGAATGTTTGGTAGAATTCCCCAGGAAAACCTTCCGGGACTGGAGTTTTATTTTTTGGAAGATTGTTTATCACTGACTCAATCTCTTCATAATTAATTGGCCTGTTTAAAAAATCAATTTCTTCCTGTTTCAATCTTGGTAGTTTATAGGTTTCCAGGAAGGCCTCCATCTCTTCCAGATTGCTTAATTTATTGGCATAAAGCTGTTGATAAAAGTTTCTAATAATCCTTCCAATTTCATTGGTGTTGGTTGTGACCTCTCCTTTTTCATTCATAATTTTATTAATTTGGGTCCTTTCTCTATTCTTTTGGATAAGTCTTGCCAGAGGTCTGTCAATTTTATTAATTCTCTCAAGAACCAGCTTCTAATTCTGTTGATCTGCTCTACTGTACTCCTGGGTTCTAATTCATTGATTTCTGCTCTAATCTTGGTCAACTGCTTCCTCGTGCATGGATTAGGCCTGTCCCTCTGTTGCTGTTCCAGCTTCTTGTGTCGAGAATATGAAAACTGCATTTTAGATTTTTCTATTCTTTTGAGTGAGGCTTGGATGGCTATGTATTTCCCCCTTAGGACTGCCTTTGCAGTATCCCATAGGTTTTGGACCATTGTGTTTTCATTCTCGTTGGTCTCCATAAATTGTTTAAATTGGTTTTTGATTTCCTGGTTTATCGAATCATTCCTGAGCAGGATGATTCTTAGTCTCCAAGTGTTTGAATTTCTTCCAAATTTTTCCTTGTGGTTGAGTTCCAATTTCAAAGTTTTGTGGTCTGAGAATATGCAGGGAATAATTTCACTCTTTTGGTATTGGTTGAGACCTGTTTTGTGTCCCAGAACATGGTCTATTCTTGAGAATGTTCCATGGGCATTAGAATAGAATGAGTATTCTTTGGTTCTGGGGTGTAGTGTTCTACATATATCAATGAGGTCCAACTCATCAAGTATGGCATTCAAAGCTTTTGTTTCTTTACTGAGTTTTTGCAAGGGTGTTCTGTCTATTTCTGATAGTGGGGTGTTGAGGTCCCCTACTATTAATGCATTTTTATCTATATGTCTCTTTATTGTGGTTAAGAGTTGGCTTGTATATCTTGCTGCTCCCCTGTTGGGGACATATATGTTTATAATTGTCACCTCCACTTGTTGGATACATCCTTTAAGAATAATATAGTGCCCTTCTGTGTCTCTAACTATAGTCTTTAGTTTAAAGTCCAATCTATCTGATATAAGAATTGCTACCCCAGCTTTCTTTTGAGGTCCATTGGCGTGAAAGATGGTATTCCATCCCTTTACTTTCAGTCTGAATGTATCTTTGGGTTCAAAATGAGTCTTGTAGAGAGCAAATGAATGGGTCATTTCTTTTTATCTAATCTGCAACCCTGTGGCGTTTATGGGAGCATTCAGGCCATTTACATTGAGACTGAGTATTGAGAGATATGGTTTTAATGATGCCATGTTGCCAGTAAAGTCTTTGTTTGTATTGGTTGTGACTTTCTGTTCTGTATCACTCTTGGGGCCTTTTTACCTTATAGAACCCCCCTTAATATCTCCTGTAGGGCTGGTTTTGTGGTTACGAAACTGGTCAATGACTGGCAATTCTGGAACGTCTTTATTTCTCCATCAATTCTGAATGACAGCCTTGCTGGATAAAGGATCCTTGGCTGCATGTTTTTCTCTGAAAGAGCTTTAAAAATGCCCCCCCCACCACCCTTTCTCTCATTCCAGGTCTGTTTAGACAGGTCTGTCCGGTACCTTTGCCTTGGTACGTGAGAGATTTCTTTGCCCTGGCTGCTTTCAATACTGTATCCTTGGATCTAATATCTGCGAATTGCACTATGACGTGATGTGGTGTAGGTTTGTCGTGGTTGAGCTTGGGAGGGGTCCTCTCTGCCTCTTGGACACGAATGTTTGTTTCCCTTGCTAGATTAGGGAAGTTTTCAGTTACAATTTGTTCAAATATCTCTTCTAGACCTCTGTTTTTCTCCACCCTCTCGGGGATGCCGATGATTCTGACATTGGATCGTTTCATTGAGTCAGTGATCTCCCCTAACCTACATTCGTGGGCGTGGATTTTTTTTAAGTCCAGATTCTATTTTCGCTTTTCTTCTACTAACCCATCCTCCACGTTCTTCTGCCTCAGTGACCCTGGCCATCAGAGCCTCTAGTTTTGACTGCATTTGGCTCATAGAATTTTTAATTTCTTCCAGATTTGCTCTCATTTCCGCCCTTAGAGATTCTATATTCTCATTAACATTTTCGTTAATACTTTTTTCAAGTCTACACATCATCTTGACCATTGTTATTCTGAACTCCACTTCTGATAATTTGGTTATATCCATATCCATTAGTTCTGTGGCAGAGGCCACAGACTCATTGTCTTTTCTTTGCTGGGGGGGATTTCTCCTTCTCCTCATTCTGATGAGGAGAGGTTGCGGGGTTGTCCAGAGCCCAAATTATTGACCAGGACCCAGGCCGTGCGCCCTTGTTTTATAGGGATCTTAGGGATGAGGGGTTCTTGATTTTTCAGCCTGCCTTCTGGGGGAGGGGCCTGCCGCGCTGATACTCAGGCAACCCTGTTTGGGTAGAGTCTCCGTGTCCCCTGCAAGGGGGGATGGGGATGGGCACACTGTGAGCCGGACTTTCCAGGCTTTTGTTCTCTGGCAGCTTTCCCTGGCGGTTTGCTGTGCCTCTTCTGAGAGTCAGAGCAGCAGCGGCCGAATCTCAGCCTCTGTCTCAAAACAGATGGATCGCGGACCATTCTCCGCTGATGTTCTGGCCACTTTAACTCCGTTACTGTTGGTGCTGCTCAACCCTGCAGCGTCCCGGGATGTGCACCCCACACTGGCGTCCCAGCCCTCACTTCCAGGGCCAGCGAGTCTCTGTCCTTTGTGTTTCTAACACCGCCAGCCGCCAGCTGCCCCCGCGCTCCCAGAGCTCCTGGTCTCGGTCTGGTTCCAGTGAGTGCACCAGAGTTCTGTGAGAAGTCTGGTGGCGTGCGCTCCCCGCTCACCGTCCCAGTCTGTTCTCTCGCGGGTGCCGTCCACGAGTCCGCCCGCTCCCCGGTGCAAGTGGCTACCGCTTCCTGGCTCCCGAACGCGGCGGCTCCCTCCCCCTTCCGTTTATCTTCTGATATCTGTGCGAGGTTTCCTAGCTCCCTTACCTCAATACTCAGCGCTGGAGATGTTCATTTGTAGAGATCCAGATGCATCTTCCTGTGTCTCAGGCTGGTTCCGTGGTGGTTCAGGCTGGTCTGGTACCTATCCAGCTCGACTTGGGGGACCGGCTGAAAAAGGGGTCCCCTACTCCTCTGCCATCTTCCCAACCTCTTGTCTCTCTCTGGTTTTATCTTGTTTTATTTTTCCCTCCGTTCCCCTATGATCCTCTGTTTTGTTTCTTAAATTCTACATATGAGTGAGATCATATGATAATTGTCTGTCTCTGATGACTTATTTCACTTAGCATAATACCCCCTAGTTCTATCCATGTCATGGCAAATGGCAAGATTTCATTTTCTGATGGCTGAGTAGTATTCCATTGTGTGTGTGTGTGTATACCATGTCTTCTTTTTTTAAAGAGTATTTTCTTTTTTTTTCTTTTTTTTTTTATTATGCTCATTTAGCTGACATATAGTACATCATTAGTTTTTGATGTAGTGTTCAACGATTCATTAGTTGAATATAATGCCCAGTGCTCATCACCACACATGCCCTCCTTAATACCCATCACCTGGTTGCCCCATCCCCAACCCCCCCTCCCTTCTGTAGTCCATTTGTCTGTTGCTGGACATCTGGGCTTTTTCTGTAGTTTCCCTATTGTGGACATTGCTGCTATAAACACTGGGGTGCAGGTGCCCCTTCAGATCACTACATTTGTATCTTTGGGGTAAGTACCTAGTAGTGCAATTGCTGGGTCGTAGGGTAGCTCTATTTTCAACTTTTTGAGGAACTTCCAAACTGTTTTCCAAAGTGGCTGCACCAGCTTGCATTCCCACCAACAGCAGGCACATGATAATTAAAACACACTATTCTCCTTTGCACATATTTATAATAACAATATATTATTTTAATGAATAACATAAGATCATTCATATTTGCAAAATATATGTTTTTGGACTTGTGGGAAGTCTTATGAATATGGGGTGATAGAATTAAGACATATTTCTGCAAATATTTATTAAAAATATATTTTGAGCTACATAAAACTGTACAGAAAATTAGTACCTAGCAAAGAGCAAGCTGTGTTTGGAAATATTTCACAGCTGCCATGTTGAAAGATGAAGGTAATTCTATTATAATGATTGAGTATGCTTTCGTTATGCAATCAGGAAATCAAAATCAAATAACTATCTCCAAAGCAGTAGTTATAAAATATTGTTGTGTTAATTTCTCTCCAAAAAGTAGCAGTGAAATCATATCATTAAAAAATATTTCCATGTATTGGTGTATTTTCTTTTCTTTTCCACGGCATATATAGGTACTCAGGTCTTATCAAGTTATATGTACCCAGCCTATTCTGATGCCTGTTTTTGATGATGTGTGTACCTTTCCACTTTTACACTTCTCATTTTTTATAATTTGTATGATTTATCTTTTTGGGGTAATATGAATTATTTAAAGACACTTGCCAAGTTAGTGGACCTTATCATTTTTACCAGGTAAAGGCAAGTATAATTAATTGTAAGGCAAATCTCAGAATGTGTTTTTAGGATCACACAGGAAAGTTTGACTGTGGGTCTCCTAGAATAGCTACATCATACATTTTTGATAATAAAATAGTATTTTCAAAAAGATAATATTTTATTTGGGGTTATTCTGTGAAAACTCCTATGATTAGACTATTGGAGAATGATATGTATATCCTAGCAGTCCCTGATTATAATGTAGAATGATTAAAAGAAGAATGCAGACCAGATTGACTACCTCTTATTAATTTGAATAGTTATCTCTTCACTTTTAGATCAAGTAATGATCAGAGCATTTGTACTATGTCAACTGAATATTTTATAAACAACTATGTAAATCCAGACCAGGATGCCATACGTTGTCTTTTAGATAAGTTAAGCCTATTTGGATAATCCTTTGACTAAAATAGAGCAATATAAATATGCAATTAATAACATCTTTATAACGTCACAATTAAAGAATTATTTAATAATTTAATAACATCCTTTGATGGAATTCCTTCTTTTTAAAGCAATGCGTACTTGTATGGTGACATGTCTCAGCTTCCTTTATTTTTAGTAGGGTCATAAATATTATCTTTATTGCAATAAAGAAACAATGCTAAAGGTTATTTTAGAATGGGTGTTTGGAATGGTTACATATTAATGGAGTGATCAGAGCTTGTTTTATCAACTTAGTATCTTCAGAAATTCAATTTTATTATTTTAGCCAATGGCAACCAGGCTCTGGAGAATTGCTTTACACTAACCAAACACAGGAGATTGATTCATTAAAAAAAAAATACTTTATTTATAAAAAATGGTATTTCTTTACTGGAATACAGTTAACTGTAAGATCTGTGAAGGAAGAAAACATGCACTATTAGGTTTATTGTTATATCCCTAGGGTTTAGAAGATTAATTTTTAAATTACTACATTAATAACTTTTTAGTTTACTTTTAATTGGTCTAAGTCATTTGGGAGATTACATGAGTAATCAGTGTTACTGATAGATTTTTAAATGTCTACTTAGAGAATACTTAGTTGTAATTGTACTTGATTTAATATCCAGTTTATTAATACTATGAATTTAGTAAATAATTAGGATTTCATTACAATTAAACAACCAACTCTTTTCAAAATACCCACACAAATGTTACATACCAATAAATTAGAATATGGATTAAAATAAATTTTCCATGACCTTTAAATATTGGTTCAAATTTTATATAATCAAAATCTTCCTAAAGTGTTATTAAAATACCAAATCTAACATGGCAATTTATCTTAAATGCTTTAGCCACTTTTAAAGAAAAAAAATATGCATATTACAATAATCCCAAAGCCTATCATATTCTTACCTTAAAACTGGTTACTAATATGCTGATGCTAGGAATTTACATTCCTTTTTATCTTTCTTCTTCTTATACTTTGCTGATGTGGAAATTTTCATGTTTCCCTAGGATTTCAAAGATATCTGAGACTATTTCAAAGCTTTCTGAGACTTTCCTAAGATATAGTAACCATGCTAGAATTAAAAGAATAAGAAAGTCATCTCTTAAACTTGCACATTCTGGGTTTTTAATTAGAAAGTTTTTTGTCTACTCGTTGGAATTTGCTATACATTCAGAGATAATTCAAACTGAGGATACTGGCCATCAGGTTGGACTTCTTCTTACAATTAAAATCTACTTGTTATATGCCCTCATACCTTATTTATTTAAGTTCAAGCCTAGCTTTTAATTTTGTGGGCAATACTGGTGTTTCCTCACAAAACGATTTGTTTTTTTAAGTCCAAATTGCTTGTGTTACAAAACAGTTTAGTTTCCCTGTTGTTATGATATATAGGTCTGCTGTATGCATGTTATTAAAAACTCATGCACTTTCATTATTACATCTTTATTATGTAGAGCTATCTTTTTATCTTCTAGGAGATGAGAGACTTTTTCTGCTTAGTTACCGCTTCTAGATATTCCACTAATTTATCAACTGTTTGAAACACACAGTTGTGCCCTGTTAGATACAGGATATGATCATTAGTGTTAATTAACTGCTGGACTCCTTTTCCACTTGGTTATTACGTGTGACCCATCAAAGTTGATCAATATTTTCTATTACTGGTACAGAATTACTTTGATGCTCCTACTTTGATGTTTATAGGGCTCTCCTTACACAAATAGAAAGAAATACATGTCATCTTATTATAAGCATACATATAGTTAGAAAAACAAAATACCTATATATTAACTATTTATTGGAAAACAATAGAAATTAAAGAAATTTTTCCCTCTATGTGTTTTGTGTGTGTGTGTGTGTGTGTGTGTGTGTGTGTGTGTATGAGCACCTCTTTATTTTTTTTGTTTCAAGTTTTTATTTAAATTCCAGTTGGTTAACATATAATAATATTAGTTTCAATAGTAGAATTTAGTGATTCATCACTTACGTATGACACCCAGTACGAGAGCCTCTTTATATCTTTCATGTCAACATTTCTAGTTGAGTAGTATGAACTCTCAGCCTCCAACAGACTCAAGCTGTTTAATTTAGTCAGAATTTGTCTTTCTCATGTTCGTATGTCAGAGATTAGCCAGGGAAAAGCCATTTAGGCTTCCTCAGCTTTTCAAACCTGCCTCAGATTTTTTTTTTTTTTTTTTAAGGATGAAACTTGTTTTCTGGTCACAAAAGGATGACACAGACACATTTTTTTTTCTTGCTTTTTTCCCCTTCCCCCAAGGAGCCCTGGTCTTTTTTGTTGGTGAATATTGGGCAGCAGGTGTCTGGATTGCCCATAAGTGCTGGCTGAGGCCAAACGTACTGTTACTGCTATTGGTCTCTTTTAAAAAGAGATCTGGAAAAGATATTATTTTGAAGTTTGGTTCATATTGATTTTTTTCTGTAACATACGTTGGTGCATTTTGTCTCCTTTTATTATGAGGTTTTACCAGATTCAAAGACTCCACTATACTAACAGGAAAGTGCTTTGTAAGCAAGATATCAAAACAATTAGGATTAGTAGATTTAAGAGCACTTCATCTAGATTGGTGGTCAGTGGACCCAACCTAATCCAAATGTCAAGGGTCACCTGCAAAATGAGAATAAAATTGAAACAGTACAGTAAGTTTTCCAAATTTAATTTGTTCAGTTTCTTGGTGTTACCTTCTTAAATTAAATGTAGGAATATCAGTGGCAGGATTTTTAAATATTTCCTTGTTAAAAAAAACCTTTTTTTAAAATTTTTTTCAAGCTTTTTTTTTGGATGTATTAATGTAAAAATTCAAAATTCAACCTTGAAAAGATCATGAATGCCTTTGGACTTCTGGAATTTTTAGAACCAAGAACCAGAAGACTTGCTACTATGACATTTTATTTTTCAAGTGAACTTAGACTGGTCTTAATGAAATCCAAGGCCTCTGTGATGATGTCATTTTACATCTTGTAATATCTATCACCAAACAGAAACTTGTCTCATTTGTGCAAAAGGGTTGTGATCAGCAAATTTGGTTAAGATGCCTGTCTTGGATTGTCTACTAAAGGCAGGGGATTTGACTCATGTAAGAACCTGGTACCACCATAGTGAGGTGGATTGGGCAGGGTGGTTTCAAACAGAAGAGGGAAATGCTGTGTTGAAAACCATAGAATCCTATAATGAAAAAGATGTCCCTAGTGGGCATAACAAAAAAGGTTATAACCATCTTCCAGGTACTCATTTATTTCCTTTCTTCCTTTGTTTCAACCTTCATTGCTTTCTAAATGGTGTTGACTGTATTAGTTTGCTGGGGGTGCCATAACAAAATACCACAGAGTGGGTGGCTTAAACAATAGAAATTTATTTTCTTATAGTTCTGGAAGTTGGAAGTCCAAGATTACAGTCTAGGCAGACTTGATTTCTCCTGAATCCTCCTTTGCTTGCAAATGGCTGCCTGCTTGCTGTGTCCCCACATCATCTTCCCTCTGTCCCTGTTGCCAGTGTCCTAGTATCCTCTTCTTATAAGAACACTAGTCTTATTGGATTGGGACCCACCCATGCAACTTTATTTAAATATAATTTCTTCCTTAAAGGGCTTCTTTCCACACATGTCACATTCTAAGGTACTGGGGGTTAGGACTTCAACATATGAATTCTAGATAAAAACAAGAATATAATCTTGGTCAATGAAATTCTAAATATAAGACTAAAATTACTTAGACTAATTTGAAACTGGATAAAGTGCTACATTTTCACTATAAAACTTTTTTTTTAAACCAAAATATTCTCGATTTCCAGATTAAGATTCTCTCATTTGGATAGCACTTAGTAGACACTAAAAATAGTGTCTTTACCAAATTTCCTTTTTCTAAACTCTTTCTTTTTCCTGTTCAACTTGAATTATGCTTCTTTTCTTGCTTTAATATTCTATTTTGCATTTTTGAAGATGGCAGCTTATCTTTTGTTGCCTATATTTTATAACTTCTTTTGATGCTATATAAATACACAACTTATTCCCCGTAGGTTATTCCTGCCACAGTATGTCATAAAACTGCCAGTAACAGTTGACTTTTTTTATAGTTCAAATTACTAGTTACCTTGTAATTAATACAGATACAATATAATATAATACAATGAGATAATGACTACTTGTAACTTTCATTGGTAGAGAGAATCCCCTAGATTTGGGGATATTTTTCACCTTTGAAACTATTGTGTTCTATTCACTAATACCATATGATTCTAAAGTTTAGTAATGTTTAATTCTATTTTTCTTATTTTTACCGTGAGAATAATTTATTTAAAAGTCACAGTGTCCTTACTTTCTTTTTTTTCCCCCCACAGTGTCCTTACATGGTCCCTAGAACTAAGGCGTTCAGATTCCATTTGACAATATCACTGGGGTTTTTTTAAATGAATATTTAGTTCTTTAAACTTAAATGATTATGGTAACATTCACATCAATAGAAAAAGTGGTCTAAGATGTAGTGTCAGTTACTACATGTAGCATCATGTACATTTGTATAAAAGTACAAAAAGTGTCTTGTTACTTCAATCTAGTCTCTAAATGTTAAATTATTGCTTTTTAAAAATATAGTCACCACCTATCTATATACACAAATACACTAATTAGGACCTTATTCCTCCCTCAAGAATTCCTACCGCTGCATATCACTGTTTCCCCTCAAGACTTCTCAATATCCCTTCTGGTTTATTTTGCTATTTGCCCTCTGAAAGGAAGGAAAGGAAAGAAAAGAAAGGACAGGAGAGGGGAGGAGGGGGGAGGGGAGGGGAGGGGAGAAAAAATGTAATCTAGCTCTGATGTTTATGGCATTATGAAAGTCAGTAATTAATTTTTAATCTAATTGATGTTTATTTCTTCTGTTCATCATTCCTAATCTTAAGCAAATGATTGGGAAATGGTAACTGGATCTTTGCTTTTAAGTATGGTCTAAATTAATATCTCACAGCTGTCACTGTATACAAAATTTGTTTGAGAATTCATTAAATGTGTCAGAAGAATGTTGTCCAGATTTGAAAGATAAATATTAAAAAAAGTTTCAGTTCACAGACTTCTATACATTTGAAAAAAACCCTTATATCCTCTTTAGCTGTTTTAGTGGAAGTTAAGATTTTTATAATAAGTCTTAGAATATTTTATTGAGCAGATAATGTTAAAGTTCATGGCATCTGTATGTGGATACTTCCTCAATTTCTCAGTGGTTTGATTTCTAACTATTGATTTTACTTTTTCTACAGGATGTTTTGAATAATTTGGGATCTTGTGAACTGGATGAAGATGATCTAATGCTTGATTTAGAATTTTTAGAAGAACAGAATCTTCATCCTTCTGGTAAGTGTTAAATAAATGCACAATATCATACAACTCTGATCCTAATCATTTATCAATTCATTGATAAACTTTATATTGTTTAGGATGCATTCAGTCTTTTCCATCTCCAGTTTGTATATCATATGTGCAAGGCACATGCTAGGTACCATTGACACATGATTCTGGTGATCTTAAAATCTGTTATGGAAATACAAATCCAGTTGGAAGACAATTATAAAATAGGAAAAAAAAAAAACCTATAAAGGGATTTCAAAGAAGGAAATTGCAATTTAATACATAGTGGAAAAGTTAATATTTCTCTTTTTGAGGGAAGAAAAAACCATTACAATCCCATTTTTCATTTATTTTATATAACCAAATGGAGGTTTTGTAGATCAACGTTTACTCTTCAAAATCTTAACTGCTTTAATAATAGCTGCATAGGTTAATGTTGATGCAATAAGGTTGACCTCAAAATTAATAATTGCCAATAACAACCACAAACACATACTCATAAACACATATTTATAGTATGAGATAAGTAAATTCTTGTTGAATGAATGAAGAAGGAAGCCCATTATATTTGTAATAGTTTAAATTTATATTAAAGCATAAATCATCATATCTTCAAATACCTAAGTTACTACTGTTAAAGTAGGTTATAGGGATTAATTGTTTATTCATATTTAGATATTTGGGTACCAAGACAAGCTGTTTTTTGTTTGTTTTGCTTATAACATCTTTAACATAGTCATTTTCAAATTGAAGTAGAAATAATATCAGAGTGCTTGGGTGTCTTAGTTGGTTAAGTGTCCAACTCTTGAGTTTGGCTCTGGTCATGATCTCAGGGTCATGGGTTTGAGCTGTGCATCAGGCTCCATGCTGGTTGTGGAGCCTGCTTAAGATTCTCTCTCTCCTTCTCCCCCCTGACACTCTCTTTTTTTCTCTCTTTCTCTCAAGAAAAAAAAAAAAAAATTAAACTGCAGCTTTAAAATCTTGGCCTTTCTGCTGCACATATTTAAGAAAATCAACCTGCTGGATTTTAGCGTCCGTATTTTTAACTTTTAAAGAATTAGACATAATCTCTAAGGTTATTTCCCGTTCTAATATTTTATAATGATTTTTTATGCAGTATTTTTATATTATATATAATATCACCTTAAAAATTGTCAAAAGAAGGTAGTGTTTATATTTTACATTTTACAATGTTTATATTGTATTACTCTTATTGTAGGCTAATCTCCAAAGAAGCTACTTTAAAATTTTTTCTGGTTGAATACAAATTTAAGACAATCATTTTTTAAAACATTCTTGCTGCAGTTGATTTGACAGATAGTCTTTTAAAAATGCAGACTTATCTCCCTTTTATACAGACATTATACAATTTTGTCATTCATGTGTATTTATCTTAGAAAAATTACGTATAGTGAGAATGTACACCCTTTTGGAGGGAAATTGTCAATATTCAGCAAAACTATACCTGCATTTACCTTTAGATTCAAATATCCAACCTCTAGAAATTTAATCCTAAAATACTGGAATCATAGAAAATAATGTCAGCAAATAACTATTCATTGCAAAATATTTTTAATAACAAAATATTGGAAGCAGCTCAAATGTTCTTCAATAGGACATTTGTTGAATATACAATGGTATAATGAGCAGTTATTAAAAGGATAATGAAGATGTCTGTGTGTGCCCTGGCATGCCTGTAAGGGTATGTTGTTGATGGAGAACTTGCAATTTTGGATTAGATAGGGCAATACCTAAATCCACTGATCACTAACATCACTAAAATTGTAACAACTAGACATTTTCCCCTCTTAATGCAATGCCTAGAGAAGCACACAGCACCACCACTCCTGCCTACAAGTACTTAGATCTGTTCAGTTCTCTTGATTAAATTGTAGATTTTACAGGAAATATTGGGATGAGGAGAGAGGGAATCCAGCAACCAAATATAGAATGTGAGGAATTTTACAGGATAATGGTCTGGTTCCTTAAACAAATAAATGGCATGATGATAAGTGGAGGGATATTGTAGATTAAAAGAGGCAAATGCAGTGTGACATCTTTGTTGGCACACTTACTGAAAGACTTAAAACACTATAAAAATGGAGAAATTTGAAAAATGAGTAAATTATTACAGAATTATTAATTTTGTTGGGTATTGAATATTTTTGTTTTGTTTTTTAAAGAGAACTTTAGAGGGGTGCTTGGGTGGCTCAGTCATTAAGCATCTGCCTTTGGCTCAGGGCATGATCCTGGTGTTCTGGGATCAAGCCCCACATCAGGCTCCTCCGCCGGGAGCCTGCTTCTTCCTCTCACACTCCCCCTGCTTGTGTTCCCTCTCTTGCTGGCTGTCTCTCTCTGTCAAATAAATAAATAAATAAAATCTTTAAAAAAAAAAAAAGAAAGAAAACTTTAGAGAGAGGCATGTGGTTGAAACAATATGATAAACGAGATTTACTTTACCAACAAGTTAGAAGAGGGAATAGATGAAACAAAACTGGAAAGTTGTTGAAAATTTTCAAAGCTGAGCAATAGGTGTTTGAAGTGAAAGATTCATGCATTAATTGTAATATGTCCTGGTTTTTGCATTTTAAAAGATTTTCACAATAAAAATAAAACCAAGTAATAATTTAAAAGAATTGTAGATAATGTAGCAATCTCAGTTATGTTTGGTAGGCCATCATGATGAAGAGCAAAGGGTGACTTAAAAATATAAAGACTTAGCTCAATTTATCTGGGAACAAAAACAAGCATTTTTAAACTTTAATTTCATTTTTTATAAAGTAATGGGTGCTATGTTCTTCATTAGTTTATTATAAGGAAAAAGATGATATACTAAAAACTATAAATCTCCCGAGTCTACTTCAGGATGTAGGTAGCTTGGTTGAAGCCAAGCTGGAAGACCTCTTGAATCAACTGAGTTAAACAAATTTTTCATGAGGTAAATGATCTCACTTTGCTTACCTGAAGTACAATTCTGATAAATGAAATATTCCTTAGAGTGACTTGGGTTTGTTTAATGTTACTTAATAAAATGTCTTTTGAAAACCTATTTCACTTTGGATGACACATCATAGGGTTTAAAAAAAGTCACAACTATCTGTTTATGCACATTAGCTCAGAAAGAAGAATTTCTGGTTGAATAGGTTTTATGCAATTTATATTTTTATTAAGCAACATAATTAAAGGTCTTCTCAAAATATAAGAAGCTCATTATTGATAATTGATATTGATAAAAAGCTCATTAATGCTAGCCATTTTAAAATGATGATTTAAATAAAAGTGATTTTCAAAAGTCTGAGAACTAAAATAATGGTACCATTAAATTCTATTACTTACATTACTAAAAATCATTGGAGGGTTTAAAAAAAGTTTGTTAGGGTAAAATATTTCAATTTTTGGTTCTGGAGTCTTATTAAGGCAAAGATTCATAGCAATTTATAGTAAGGCTTAATATAATGGCCAAGGTGATTTTTGTAAAAGCCCAGAGAAATATTTGTTTTGAAAATATTTAGTCATATATTTCTAGTAATTGTCATATGTGACATTTATAAATTTTTTTCAGTTTAACATACAATTATTAATGGTTAAATCTGCAAAGACTGGAGAAATAACCATGTATAGAAGGTGTAGAATTTCTGCTGTCCTTTTTACTACAGTAATTTGCATATAGGAGATGCTCAGTTGCTCTCTGTTAATTTAAATTATTTTATTTAAAACATAGCTAGAAATCTTTGGCCATGTGTATGAATAAAAATGGATTAAAAATAAAACAAAAATTAGTAAAGTTGAATCATTTTATTTTTCTATAGAAAAATCAAAGACCTTTAATTAGATCTATTTTACTATACAGTGTTAGTAACTATGAAATTAAAAAAACTTTCCTCTCATTTCTTTCAACATGTATACATTGGACATTACTCATATTGAGTGATTTAACATACAAAAAGACATTCTAATGGAAACAGAATGCCTAATAAGTGTACATAGTTAGTGTTCATATAATATGAATCATTGTTAGTTGATGTACTACTTGCAGTATAGGGGATATGAGCTAAAGTATATCAACTAGGCAATTAAAATATTAGAAAAGCACAAACAAAGCAGAAAAAAACCCAATTTGAGTTGTGGGGCTCAAGGTCTTTGTTGTAGAAATGCCTACATACTTGCACAATTGGATGTGTCTAGGTGTTTCATCATGTTGTTGAAAATTTTGCACTTATGACTGTACTATACCTACCTTGGTAAAGATGGCTGTTCATTATTGTCGTAATAATTTTGGACATCTTTTTTTTTTTTTTTTCGTTCTTTGCTTATTTGTATTTTCCTCTAAAGGCGAACTGTGAGTTTACAGTTAGGTTTTAAAGTTGGTTTTTGACCAGTGCAGTGGGCAATTTGAGTAAAGTTCCACAAAGCCTTTTAATATTTAAATGTATTTATGGAGACCTAAATTAACATACTCCTACTAAAGGGAGAGGTAGTACAAGTAATAGTGCAAATGAAATATCTGTTTTATAGTGCAGGAAGTGGTTATTATTATTATTGTTATTATTAATGAAAGTAAGAAAGGACAATATCAGTGAGGGAAAGATATATGATTTCAAAGTGAGTTCTCAAAAGGAGACTTGCCTTGGGGAGAAAAAAATAAAAGCAACTATTCTGAATAATTTACTTTGATCTTGGCATTATCTAATTTTATCTTTGCAAATTCTAATCTAAAAGCTAAGCTTTTAGATTAAAAATCCTATGGATAAGTCTTCCAGATGTCTTTAATCATATTTTTCTTGAATAAATGCTTAAATTACTTTTCTGGATAATATTTTCAATAAATAATTAATATGCATCATGTTTCAAATATGGGATTATCAATTTGTTTAATGCTAGACATTCATTTCCCCTGTGGCAAAATATTATATTTATTGCTTCTTTACTTAATAAATCATTTATAATGCATACATGACCAAACAGTTTTGATTAAAAAAATATGAGATGCTATCTTTTATACCTTGATAAATTAAAAAAAATATATTTGTGACTCTTCTCACTTTTTATATTTCTCTTCACTCTCTTATTCATTGGTATGGTGTTGTTTTTGCCACAAATTGAATCATGCAAGATTATAGCAGTGATGTTTGTTAGATATACCTCAATAGTATTTTTTTGGGAAAAAAGTACCAACAAAATTTACTAGCATTTAATATCTCTAAGACTCAAATAAATGACTTTAAAATTTTCCTTACAGGGACACCTGGGTAGTTCAGTCAATTAAGCATTTGCCTCCAACTCAGGTCGTGATCCCAGGGTCCTGGGATCCAGCCCCACATCAGGCTCCTTGCTCAGTGGGGAGTCTTCCTTTCCCTCTAGCTTTGTCCCTGCCTCCCCCTCTTGTGCTCACTCGCTCTCTCTCTCTCAAATAAATAAATAAAGATCTTTAAAATTTCTTTCCTTACAGTGAAATATATGTTATGACCTGTACAGTGTGTAGAAGAAAAATACCAGCAGTATATTTTTCCTTATTTTTCTTATGGGTTTTACATGTTTGTGGGGAGGATTTTTTTTTCTGTTCATTTAAGTATCTTGCAAATAATAATCACTTGAGGAGAATAGAATAGTGATAAAAGAAGATATGAAAAATAAGATGAAGCTACTACCAGTGAGGTTGGCACACAAAACATATATTAGAATCACTATAGTGAGTAGAAAAATGTTACTTGGAGTGCTTTCCTAACATATGTGAAGAAGGAAGCACAGCCAGTTGCATGATTAAAAACATATGCCAACAATCATTCAGTCAACCAGTCAATGCATTTTATTAAATAAAGAATTTTTGTTACTAAGAACGGAAAGGTATTTTGTTCACATGTCTTTATAAGGTATAAATGATTGACATCAAGAACAATTTCTTCAGCAACTCCTTTTAGTACAAGCTGGTGGCAGCATGCTACCAATTCAGTAGAAGCAGTTCTAAATGGTGACATATCAGTGTAGCAAAAGCTAGGGATTTTTATGAGAATTTGCTTAATCCAAAAATAAAGTTCGGTTCCTTGTACATATTAACATTCTTTGGGTAATTTTAACATTGAAAATAGTTGAGGTAGATGTTGTCAATCATTTTCCTCATCTTACTTTAAGGTAATTGCCATAAAGCCCAAGAGCATATCTAATGTTAAATAATGTTACTTCCTGATGAGTCCATCAAAACAAACTGTTTGCAAAATGTTACCCTTAGGTGACTAAATAAGATAACTTTTCTACAAATAGTTGTTTCCATAATGCCAGGTAAATATTGGACAGTGCATAGTATTCAATAAAGAAATAAGAATAAGAATTTGAATTTTGCTTTCAGAACATTTAATCCTTAGCTCTTCTTTTCCACGATAAACTAGAACAATGTCACATTTCTATTTAGACTGTTTGTAGTAGTATCTTCAAATAATGATGTGAAACATGCACCTGAAATTTGACAGTGAAGCATCGTAATTAATTAAATAAAGCTAAAACACATTTGGTGTTACCTGTTTGGAACATATTCATTAAAATGCCATTTTCCCAATTCTTTTCTTGGCTACTAGGAGTTGGTTATGCATCAGTTTTAGCAAGTAGTAACTGGAAATCCAAGTTGATGGAAAGGAAAACTAAATGTAATGAGCTATGCTCTTTTCCTAGGCTGTCTCAAGTTAATGCTCACAAGAGCTCTCTGGGAGGAAATTGCATCTTAAAGATCCATTCTAATTAAAGAAATGACAAATTAATATCAAAAGAGAGTAGTCACTTTGAAGACAGACATACCCAAGTTAGCATTCCAGCTGTACCACAGTGATCTTGGGCAAATGATCCAGTTATTTTAAGCAATTTTTTTTTCATTTGTAAAATGACAATAAAACTATCTCAAAATATCATCCTAAGTAGGAGACATTTATATGCAAATTGCCTTTCATAGTTGCCTAGAATAAAATAGGAGCCCACTACAAGTTGGTTTCATCTCTTGACATCTTAAATTCCTTGTCATAGTTTGTCCAATCACTGATATTTTTTATAATCCTTAATTTCTTAACTTCATCATGATCGTATATTGTTTTAAAATATGCTTTCTGATTTTAATTTTTATAATCTCAACTCTGTGCATCATTTTAAGTGATGTTCTGGTAGGGGCGCTTCGGTGGCTCAGTCGGTTAAGCATAGGACCCTTGATTTCTGCTCAGGTCATGATCTCAGGGTCTTGAGATGGAGCCCTGCTTCAGGCTCCACACTTAGCAGGGAGCCTGCTGAATATTCTCTTTCCCTCTCCCTCTGCTCCTTTCCCATTGCTTGCACTCTCTCCCTCTTTATAAAATAAATAAATAAATCTTAAAAAAAAAATAAGTGATGTTGTGTTGGTACTAATTATTCAAAAATTAATTAGGGCACTTTGCTTGTAATAGGTGGTACATTTTTTTTTTTTTTATGTTAAAACCAATGCATTTAAATGCATGGAAACTTTTTTTTTTTTTACCAGATATTAGTCATGTGTCTAAGATACCACAACATATTTCAAATAGTAATTCTAAGAGAAATAATAAATTTCCTATGTTAAATATTTTAAAACTTATTAACCCAAATCATTAATGTTCAGAGAGAAAACCAGATTGTTACTTCGTATTAAATTTGGTCTTTATAATTTGCAGATGAGTTACTCAATTGAAAATACACTTTATTTATCACTGTTTGATAAAAACAATGCAATGGTCATTTGGATGATTGGGTGAAGAATTTTCTGTTGTTTTTGTTAGTTATTTTGGACATTATATATAAAAACACCTAAGGCAGTATCTCTTGGTATATGTCCAGATGCAAATGCAGAAGTAATGGCCCAATGATATCAATTAGGAATTAATTAGGTAGTTGCTAAATTATTTTGAGTTTGATGAACAAGCAATATAAAATTCTGCAGTGAGTTAGGAACTCCTCCTGTGCCTATTAATTAAGGAGGTAATTTTTGTTATTAATTTTTAATGGATAATAGCACAGCAGCGCTGAGATGAAACCCTAGTGGCTTCGCTAATATGAATGGTAATGTACAAATTGCAACAACATTCACACAGGGAAAATTATAAAAATTAACTATAAGTTTTTACAAGCTTTGATATGTCTGGGTCAGAAAAAATTTGTGTAAGCTATCTTCAATGTGGTCATATAAAGCTGAGAAATATGTGACACTTAATTTTGGAAGTATAACGTAGTAGCTACAAATCTGGACTCTAGAGTTAGACAAATCTCAGCTACCAAGCAGGCTGTATAAACTTGACCAAATTATTTAATCTCAGTTTTCCTTTTTTCATCTGAAAATGGGGGCCATACAAGTATCTACCTCATAAGTTTGTTGTGAGTAATAGTGTCTCTATCATGTCTGGCATATACTATTTTTTAATAATTATAGCTAATACTATCTTTTACAATATGCATGATAAAATATGTTCCTGAGGATTAATAGGAACCCAATCTTGCTGATTTTGGTGATTTTTTTCCAGTCTCTATTAGTGGAAAATCTCAACCATATTTGCAAGTACAGTATTTCTCAAATTTTAAGTGCAGAATGCCACAACACATGCAATTAATTTTGTGGTTATCATGTATTTCCAAACTTATACAATTATAGTATTAAATAAAATAATAAAAGAATAATAAATAACATTTATTGAGTCTCTGTGCCAATTCAATGAGATAAATAATTCTTCCACATTTGAGAAAATTGAAGCTTTGGGTAATCAAATTCTACAGACAGGTAGATGTCTCATCTGGAGCCAAAGTTTTTCTAACTCTGAAGGCTCTGTGTTAAATTTTTTATTAAAGATTTTATTATTTATTTGTTAGAGAGAGCACGAGCAAGAAAGAGCACAAGCAGGGGGAGTTGTGTGGAGGGAGAGATAGAAGCAGGCTCCTGGCTGACCAGAGATCCTGATGCAGAACTCAGTCCCAGGACCCTGGGATCATGAACAGAGCTGAAGGCAGGCACTTAACTGACTGAGCCACCCATGTGCCCCTGTGTTAATAATTTTGATTTTTTTGACTAATAAAATTAATTCATATACAGTTTTAAAAACACAAATACATAGAAGCTTTTGTTTAAAACTGGCTCTTTTTTTTTGAGCATTTCCAAAGAATATTTAATTTGATTTGAGATTTTTTTCATTTCTTTCGCATTGTAGTTGACCACTTCTCTTTGAAAGTAAAAAAAAAATATTGAGATACAGTTCACATGCCATATAATTTACACGTTTAAGTTATACAATTCAGTGGTTTTTAATATATTTGCAGCATTGTGCCTATATCATCACAATGTAAGATTAGAACATTTTTGTCATGCCGAAATGGAGCTATACCCATTAGCAGTGACTCATCATTCACCACACTTCCGACCCCAGGCAATCACTAAGCCACTTTCTGTCTGTAAAGATTTGCCTCTTCTGGACATTTTATATCAACAGAATCATACAATATTGGTCTTTTGTGATGGGCTTCCTTTGCTGAGCATAATGTTTTCAAGGCTTATTCATGTTGTAGCATGTATCTGTATATCTATGTCCATTATCTATCTATCTATCTATCTATCTATCTATCTATCTATCATCTATCTATATCAGTACTTCATTCCTTCTTTATGATCTTATTAGTATTCTATCTTATGGATATATCACATTTTTTCTACAATGTAAATATTAAATATTTAATATGTAAATATTAAACAACACACAGCTGTGCAAGCAGTGGGCCAAATAAATCAAACGAAAAATCAAAATATGTCTCAAAACAATGAAAAAGAAAACACACTATTCTTTATGGGATGGAGCAAAAGTAGATGTTAGAGTGAAATTTATGCTATAAATGCTTGTACTAAGAAAAAAAAGGTTAAAATAAACAACATTACACCACAGGAACTAGAAAAAGAAGAAATTTATCTGAAATTTAATCGAGGAAGGAAGTGACAAAGAAAAATCAGAAATAAATAAAATTGAGACCAGAATAAACAGTAACATAACATTGAAAGTAATGACTAAGGTTTTCCAAAAAAATAAATAAACAAAATTGGCAATGCTTTAAATACGTTAACTAGGGGAAAAAAAGCTAGAAGCCTCAAAAAACCAAAATGAGAAATGGAAGAAAAACCAGTACAAGAGATACCCACAGAAATGCATAGTGTGATAACAGATTACTATGAACAATTACATAGTAACAAATCATGTAACCTAGAAAAAAACCCAGAGAATTCCTAAAAATGCACAAGTTACTAAGATTCAATCATGAATCTTGAATCCAAGAAATAGGAAATTTTCTTAGACCAATAACCAGAATGCAGATTGAATTAGGAATCAAAAATCTCCCAGCACAGAAAAGCCCAAGACTATATGGTTTCACTGGTGACTTCTACCAAACATTAAAAAAAAATAATAATGACAATCTTTTATCAAAACCATTAAAATAATGGAATAGAGGGAACATATTCAAAATCATTCTGTGAGGCCATTTATTACCCTGATACCAAAGTAGGATAAAAACAATATAAGAACAAGAAAGTCTAGTTTGTCCAATATAAGTATTGCCACTCTGACTTTCTTTTAATATCCATTTGCTTGATAAAAGTTTCTCCACTTTCAGTCTCTCACTTTCAATCTGCAGGTGTCTTTAGGTCTGAAATGAGTCTGTTGTAGGTAGTATATAAATGGGTCTTGTTTTTTTGTTGTTGTTTTTGTTTTTTGTTTTTGTTTTTTTTAATCCATTCTGACACCCTATGTCTTTTGATTGGAACATTTAGTCCATTTACATTCAGAGTAATTATTGATAGATGTGTATTTATTGCCATTTTATTACTGTTTTGTCATTGTTTCTGAAGATTTTCTCTGATCCTGTCTTGTCTTTGACACTTTTGGTCTTTCCTTTCCACTCAGAGTCTCCTTTAATATTTCTTGCAGGGCTGGTTTAGTGGTCATAAACTCCTTTAGTTTTTGTTTGTCTGGGAAACTCTTTATCTCTTCTTCTATTCTGAGAGATAGCCTTGCTGGATAGAGTATTCTTGGCTGCCAGTTTTTCCCATTCAGCACTTTGAGTATATATCATGGAACTCCCTTCTGGCTTGCTAAGTTTCTGTTGAGAAATCTCCAGCTAGCTTGTGGGTTTTTCCTTGTAAGTTAAGGACTTCTTTTGTCTTGCTGCTTTTAAAATTTTTTCTTTATCACTGTATTTTGCAAATTTAATTATAACATGTTTTGGTGTTGGCCTGCTTTTGTTGATTTTGATGGTAGTTCTCTGTGCCTCCTCGGTCTGGATGTCTGTTTCCTTCCTCAGATTAGGGAATTTTTCAGCTCTTATTTCTCCAAATAATTTTTCTGCCCCCTTTTCTCTTGCTTCTTCTTCTGGGATTCCTATAATATGAATTTTATTACATGTGATGGAGTTACTGAGTTCCCTAAGTCTGTTCTCATGTTGCATAATTCTTCTTTCTGTCTTTTCTTCAGTTTCAGTATTTTCCATTATTTTGTCTTGCAGGTGACGAATTCATTCCTCTGCTTCTTCTAGCCTTGTGTTCATTGCATCAAGCCTGTTTCCAGTCTCATTTATTGTATTCTTCATCTCTGACTGATTCTTTTTTAACTTTTTCACTTCTATGGTAAGGGTCTCCATGATGTGTTCTATTTTTTTCTCAAGCCCAGTGAGTATCCTTACAATCATTACTTCAAATTCTCCATCAGGCGTGCTACTTATATCTGTCTTACTTAGATCTCTGGTGGTGGCCTTATTTTTCTTTCATTGGGGATAAACTCCTCCATCTCAGCATTTTGTCTAAGTCTCAACCTTCTCTCTGTGTTAGAAAAGCCGGTTATGTTATGTTTCCTACTCTTGAAAGTAATGGCCTTATGAAGAAGAGGTCCTGTAGTGCCTGGGGCCTGGCACTTCAGTGAGTATCTGCAGTGTGTGCTGCATGTGCTCTGCTGTTGTGATTTGGCTGCTCTGTCCTTCAGGCTAGATTTCTGTAGAGGCTCTCCTTGCGTACTGTGGGCAGCGTTTGTTCTCTGGCCTGAATGTGGCGAGTTTAAAACTAGGTGTGCTCTGGTCTGATTGTGATATGAGACCTGATATCAATTCCACCAGAACTGAGACTCTGCAGAACTCTCTGGTCAGAGACAAGGTATGAGTAAAGGTTTGTGCTGATCTTCTGGGGAAGGGACCCGTCATACTGGGACTGAGGCAAGCTTGACTCAGAAGGGCAGTGCCTTGGGAGCACAGGGAGCTGGGGCTTCGTGTAAGCAAGTCAGGCATTCACTGTTGGTGCTGCACTGCGTCCCTCAGGTGGCTCTGTGTTTATGCTGGAGGGTGAGGGAGGACAACTGTGCTGGACAGCTCCTTTGTTCCCAGAGAGGCATCTCAGTGCTTCCTCTCATGGACATCCCCTGAGAAAAGTGAATAATTTCCCACTTGTGTGCTCCAGGCATTCTTCACTGTCTGCCCCCCGGGGTTTTCTGCCAGCCTTCTCTCCAGGATCAGGGCAGTTCCCCTCCAACCCCCACTCTGTTCCAGCCAAGCTTGCTGACCTTAAAACTCCATACTTCAAGTCCTGCTAGTTGCAAGAACTCATGGAATTCAGCCCCTCTCATTTTCCAAGCCAATGGGTTTGGGGGAAATATTCTCCTTGGTGTTGCCCTGTGTGTTCCTCTTTCTCTCACCCTTCTTCATGACCTGGGCTTCCTCCCCTCTGCAGCACCCGCACTCTGATTCTTCAGTGAAGCATATCTCCGGACTTCCTACCTTCTTCAGTGTGGCCTCTTTTCTCCCTTTAGTTGTGGAGTTTGTCCTGTCAGTCTTCAGATTGATTTCTGGGGTATTTAGGATGATTTTTCTAGTTATCTAGTTGTGTTTGTGGGACAGGATGACCCTAGGGTCCTCCTACTGTGCACCCATCTCGTAAACAAACAAACAAACAAACAAACAAACAAACAAACTAGCTGTCTTCTTATTAACTTTTCTAGTTATGGGCATCACTTATATAAATTTGCCTTTGACTTCATATGAGAAACTGAAATTAACATATTTATTTACTGAAGCAGCATTGTTGTGTCAAGCATTGGTTAGGCACTTAGCTGTTTCTTGTTTTGCTCTGTTTTTAAGCTGTAATTTATAAACTCTGGTTCATCACTTTCAATCCTAACAACAATTCTCTGGAAAATATTACTATTTTCACTTCATAGATGAAGGAATGGAGACCCAGAAGAGAATTGTTTTTTATCCAGGGTTACAGAACTAGTAAGTGACAGAACTGGGGTTTAAATTATACTGTTGTGACTTGATGCCTACCTACTCTTTTCACTCTACAAAGCTCTCAATGATGTTTAGTTTTCAGAAAGAAAAGTTATAATGAAGGTGTGAAATGTTTTCTCGAAATACGCTGTTGGGGTAATACTGTCGTGAGGATGCAGTTTTGACACTACTTGTCATTTCACGCATGGGTTTTGTCTGCTGGTGCTATCGCTCTTTTCATTTCTGCTTTAAGGAGGTTAGAGTACCTGTTATCTGCTTAGTGACCATTAGATGGCAATCTTGTTCTGATAATGATGATAGTAACCGTATCATACATTTGTATTCAGCTTTGCAGTTTACAAGGGATTTCAAATATGTTACCTCATCAAATTATCACAATAACGCTCTGAAATAGGTGTTAATATATCCCAAGTACAGTGGAAGAAGCAAATACTTTGTACTTAAAAACTTATTGAAGTTCACGCAGCCAATATTAATCCAGATCTTAACGGTAAATGACAGGTTCTTTTCACTATCTTTCTAGACTTTGCTGCTTCTAATTTTACATACGATTTTAGTATATTTAGTTACATATTCTCCAAAGCCGCTGAAAATCATAGTAATGTCTTAGGAGAGGAGAAAAAGTGTTGCTTGAACCAAACATGCTAAATGTGGTGAAAAATAAGGACTACTAGCCAAAAAGCAAGAGAAAAGGCAAAGAGCTTTCAAAAGTAGACAGTCATAAAACCTAACAGCGTGGGTTCGTTTAGCGTAGGAACAGACATCTCCATCTGTTTCAGTAAGTCATAAGGCATTACTGTATTGCAATCTAGTACTTCATCGCATTTTTAAAAATTAACATTATAGCCCTGAATCGTCAAGAAAAAAATGTGTATTCTACATACTCTGATAAGATGGACAACTATGTAACTAACTTCGGACTTTATCCACTGAGTTGTTTCTTTTTAACCTTTAAAATGTTAAGAGGAAAAATTCCTCAGTTCTTCATAAATTTTTATTATCCGAGAAATATAATTTCATAAGGATTGCATATTCTAAAAATTTGAATATATTTTATGATACTTTTTATGTAATTTTTATATTTTTCCCCATGTTCCTTCCCCAGGTTCTTGTAAATGACTAACTAGATATAAAGAGAGCTGTGTGAAAAGGTTTGCTAATTGTCATCATTGAAAAAGTAATTTATGGCCTATCGATACGGTATAGGGATCACGATATTCCATAAACACAGACTATTCAGTTAACAGTGATCCTTATTTTCTGGATAGATATTTCAGTATTTTAATAGTTTTATTATTTAATAGTTTTATTAGTTCAACTATTCAATAATTTAATAGTTTTTGTTTACTTGTTGTTTTTGGTTGACCAGTTCATTAATCGACCAATTGATTAATTCATTAATTGTATAGTTTTCAATTCCCGTTTTTCAAGTATCAGCTTATTGTTCAAAATATGACATCCGCCTGGGTGCATTATTTTCCATATTCAGTTCCCTCTGATAAATGGGATACTTAAATGACAGAAGAATGGCCCCCGCTGGAAGAGCATATCGGGTATTACGAAGTAGGGCCCCTCCTGCTCTCCTTCCCATGAATGTTCAGAGTTATAAAGGTCTTGTTCAAGGTCATTAAGTTAGTTTGTAGTAGAAGCAGGCCTGTTAATAAGTTGACTGGCTCCATACACACAATTGCAATTAATTATTTTATTTCTTATTATAGCTGCCAAGAGAGTAAATCATTTGTATTTGCGGATTTAAAAGTGCCTCGGGCTGTTTTGCCTTTCACACTTTCCTGTACTTCAGGAGGATTGCTCTAGCTACAACGAGGCTTTCAGATGGAACAGTTTTCAAAGTCTAATCCACTATAGCTGAAAAATGTTTACACATTCTGACCTAATTTAATATTAAATGACAACAATTTTAATGAAGTCATAGAATTTACTTGTAACCTGCTATTGTAGCATTTCATACTGTTATAAACTGTCTTCTGCAGTGCAAAAGGGCACTCGATGGCCCAAGTTCATTAGAGGATACAGTCAAAGGAAAATATTTCTTTCATTCAGCATGGTTTTTCTGTAGCAATTAGAAAGAAAATATGTGTCTCAATATAAAATTTCATGGCCTCTTACAATTATGTGGTGACATCTCCATACAATTGCTTGAATAATGCCAACAACATCAGCTGTCACTGTCAAAACGAACAAGTAATTAAGAAAGCAAATGCTGGTCTTTCTTCTGAAGAAGTAGAATATTTATGTATTTAAAATTGTTCACCAACAAGAAAAATAACCACTGACATGAAACATAATTTTCTACAATGCCTGAGGCAGAAAAGAGAGAAATAGTAATGAACGTTCACACTATTACAACAAATTAAGCTGTGATTGTACACACTAAAAACAATTACAGAGTTTCTGTTTGTTGTATATAGAATTTTAATAGCATCGTTTTATCAGGTGTGCCATAGCATCATACCCCTTTTATTTATATTTTGATTCCTATCTTATTAATCAAAATTTCCAAAAGCTCACAGTGGAATTGGGGATCTCTTATTCTTACGAGGACCACCTTTTCTATAACCAGACATCTTAGTATGCTTGGATACCTTAAATAAGACCAAGATTTGTCTAAATAATTACATTTGAGTGATACTATGATATTAATTTCACATGCTGGCTCCTCAATCATTTGACAAGACTTCACTCAATCTATTCCTCACTGAGGTGAGGGAATAATGCCACCTCCACTGAACGTTGATTGTTTTTTGGAAGGGGAAGAACTGATTAGGATTTATTGAAGTTCTTTAATTTGGTTTAAGGCAAATCTTAATTTAGGGATTTGATTGGGATTGGATAAAAATCATGATATACTAGTTTAGGAGTGTAGAATTGGTGGAAGCAGCACAGCAAGGATTTTAAGGTGAAAGGTTTAATGATTCTTAGAGCATCATCTGTCTGTTGATGCTTTCTATTGAAGAATGGATGGGCATTTTGGGAAATCCCTGTAATGAAGAGTAAAGTTATTTGGAATAGTTAAGTTATTCCAATAAAGACAATGAAATAGTATAATGATGTTCATATGGGCAGTTACCTATTTGGGGTCTCAGGCTCCCCACTGAGGGAAACAGAAGGATACCATTTTTAACTGGAGGCATAATCAATCCAAATTTTCACGATTGTTTTGAGATGTCACAATCACATATCAAGTCATTGTTTTATCATCCATGAATGTCAGATTTTCCTGTTATTTATTTATTTATTTATTTATTTATTTATTTATTTATTTATTTATTTCTGCTGGATGACCTTTTCTTTGCTGGATCATTTGATGGGTCAGCAGAGTGTAACATCATGTAAGATTCTAGAGATGACACCTCTAAACTCTGCAATACAAACAGTAAAAGAAAGATTCTGATCTGGGTTTGTTGTCCACTCTCAGCCAGGAGTCAAGAGTGCCCAGATTAAACAAGAAAATTGATTCTATCCCCATTTGTTAACCAAACTACCTAATTTTCTCATACCTTTGTTTTTAGGCAGGATATTTTGGGTAAGAAGACAAAAGTGTCTTCAGCCTAAGGCTCAACTAGTTAGTAAGGGGCAATATTTCCCAAACTAAAATAGTTTAAAAGTTTCTTACAAGTACAACCTGCTCTCAGCATCCTAAAATGACAGGATATATAAGAACATTATCTGAGGAATAGATTAAACCACTTATCATTATAAATTTGTTCATATTTAAAGATGACTAAAAGACCTGAACGGACTGTTTGTCTTCTTATAAGACAATATATCTTATATTATGGTAATTAATTTTGCTCCCAGAAACTGAAGGATCTGGGCTTTGGGGGGGTATATCTTGGCATTAATAGTAACTTGGGACTGCTCCCTCAATTACAGTATTCATAGATCAGAAAATTTTTCAAATACATATTATTGGGGGAAAATAATGGTAAAAAAATATTCAGGAAAATGGAAGTGGAGGTTATCACCAGTTTTACTAAGTGGTTCTTTTTAGTAACATATTTCAATGACTTGAAGATTCACAGTATTGTACATTTTAATATCTCTGATGATGTATTCATAATGAAGATATTTTTACCATTATGTCTTAGATTGACATTAATTTTGCTTTTCTTTTACAGGGGTACATCAAATATATCTTGCCATCAATGGTGTCTTAGATCCAAAAAAATATATTAGATAAGAGAAATAGGACTCTTAAGAGACCCATGGGGTGCAATATTAACCTGTGTATCTATGACTTCAGGCAGATCTCCTCTATTTAAAGGACCCAGAATAGCCCGCAATTCTGATTGGTCTATTTAACAGAATCATGTTTGCTTTTACATTGTCTTATTATTTGCAAAGAAAAAACATTTATTATCTTTAGTATAGTGCTACTACCTATAGTACTTAAACTTATCTACTTGTGTACATGAAATATATAGCGTAGTTTATTGCTTTTGTGCTTATTTATGCATTTATATGCTCATATTTTCCCCTACTCCTTACATTATCCATACATACCTGTGATGAAGAGATTTTTGCTACTAAGAATTACATTTTTATATCATATTCTACATTTTTATCACACTCTGAAGCTAAGAGAGGTCAACTTCAGCCATCACTTAGAAATATTGACTTCAATGGCTCTTCCTCCAGCTCAAGCCTCTCTCATGATGTACAGATATGTGTGTTTAATAGTCTGTTAGCAGTTTCATCTGATGTCAGTTATATGCTTTATATTTAATAGATTCAAGATTAACCTTATTCTTCCTGTCTCCTGATTTGTTCTTGTCCTATTTTTTTTTTCTTGGTGAATGACACTAACCGTGCAGACTACAAAATTTGAAACCCAGTGTCACTAGCTTTAATTGAGTGTACTTTTCAGCTATTTTAAATTCTACACTTTTCTCTCCCCAGTTCCTGTTTCAGTCTTTATTCAGGCCAGCATTATTTTCCCCCAACTCTGTGTGACAGAAACAAAACAAAAGAAAACAAAGCAAAACAAAACAAAACAAAAAAACCTCTATCTCCAATGTACATTAGTGCCATGTTTGTTTTTTCTTCCAGCGCCAAATTTGATTCAGAACTCAGGGTCTCTTTCCATTTTGCATTTCTTAAGTCACTCCCCACAAATTTTCCATCAAATGAAAACTTTCATGATGAAGGTTGACTTCATTTCAGATCTTGGAGTCACAGGGAATAATCACCTATTGCAGGTAAGAGCACAGCAGTTGAAAATACACCAGGGGAGAGAGAAGGTAGAATATTCAAGAGTCCCATTTGCTCTCTCTTCTGGACTTGCTTCCATTTCTTTCCTACAGCCACATACCTCTCCAAATCCTGGCCCATTTGTTCTTTTCCTTTCTTTAATTCATGCAAAGCAGATCATCAGGCTACTCTCAGGGCTAGGTGTCAGTTGGCTCACAGGCCCAAAGGCCCTCAAAAATGGTTTAGCAGAGCCTTTTCCCAAATGCAGCAGGGTTCTCCCAGCTGGATTCTTAGGACTGCTGCAAGAGGATTAACCTAGTCTGTTTCCTTATAAATGCTTGTCTCCTGTTTTATCTCTTTAAGTTTGACCTCCTCTAATCCATTCTTTTTATTGCCTACAAGGTGTGTTAGCACATCAACCTAATCTTGATCACTGATTTATTTAAAAATCTTTCAGTATTCTCTACTACCTTCATTATAAATTCCAGTTTCGTTAGTATGGCTAACAGATGCCCAAGCTTCAACTCTCAGCACTTTTTTTTTTTTTTTTTTTTTACATACCGAGATGGACTTCCGGCAACTATTTAAGGTGTATTCTCTACTGTAGGATTATGGTAGCAAACAGGGGCCATGTGGCATATGGTCTAATGGAAAATTCTTTAAAACAATTGTTAAGGAAGAGAAGAGCAGTGTGCAGTGGAAGGCTATAACAATTTTAGTGGCCAGTGACAATTTCCCGAGGTGGTTAACCTTAAGCTTTCACATGAAAGATGAGTAGGTGCTGGATGCAGTAAGCAGGGGGAAATGGTTTAGCAAACTAGAATTCCTAGAGGAAAGTGTGACACAGTGGAGAACTTTAGGGAAGTGGAGCATGCATTGGCAGAATAGGAAATAATGGTGCTAGATGAGTGACTCGAATGCACCACAGTCTCACTCACCTATGTGTGATATTTCAGTGCTACTCGAAATATTCTTTCTTATTAACTATCAAAGTTCAACTGCTAAGAGAAATTCTGAAAACCCCTGATTTATTTGAAGAGTCAATATGTGCTCATGATAAAAAAAAAAAAAAGGTAAAACTAGGCAATGATGATAAGGGCTAAATAAATATAAGATATTATATTCAAGGGGAAGGGATATTTATGCAGGCTGCAGTAGGTGGGATAAGCTTTAGGAGAGGTTGTACTTGAACTGTACTTAAATAAAATTTAATAAAGGCTGGGGTGGGGAGGCATTCCATAAGCAGGAATCAATATAAAGAGATTAAAGAAATATATATTTAAGTGTATCTAAAAAATAAGGTTAAACCAGCCTTTCAAAAGCAAAGATTACTTGGGTATTATACATGCAATTTTAAATCCTGTTATTATTTTTTTCTCATGTGTTTTTAAGTAGTCTAAAACAAAATAAGGCTTTGTTTCTGCCTTGCTATAAAATGCTAATTGTATAAATATTTGAATAAAAAGATAAGTTGTTCTTTTTAAATATATGACTCTGCTGATATGTATCAATAAAAATTGTCATAAAGTATTAACGAGGAATGATAGTTCTATGAATCAGGACTTGGCAATAATGCTTTTCTAAATAACACTGTACTTCTATTTCTAGCAGAATTGCTTTCAAGTTGTTCTGAACAACCTTCTCCATGAAAATGTCTAAAAAATATCTTTCAAAATGTATTTTATGGGACAAGAAAGTGATATATTTACAGAAAAAAAATTCTTCAAGTGGAAATCCTTAAAAGTAATTATCAAAGGCAGATTTCTTTCTAACCAGAGAATAGCTAGCTTGTTAATGTGAAAGACCATTTTGGGGGTCTAGTAGCCAAATCTGTATTCATATTTTTTACCATGGTAGAAACTAATACAGACACATTTTTCTAGTTCAGTTGCTTAGTTCTTTAAGAATTCTTTCTCTAACTAAAACTGGGAATTAGGACAAAAATTATTAAAGATTTTTTTTTAAAGATTGTATCATTTTAGGAAAGGAAGAGAGCTTAGATATGTTCTAACCCAATAATCTTTATGAACGAGGAAATTCAAACCATGAATAACATGACTTTGTATTATCTAACTTGCAAAAAAAAGGGATATAGGATGGAAGGATTTGAATTAATTTTTGGATATATATTTTAATAAAATTAATGAATATATTAAAAGATAAGTGAAAGCTTTGTAAGTGACCATGAGCCTAGATAATGTCCTGTAAGGCCCTTTTATGTCACCTTTTAAAAATTGTGGCGCCTGGGTGGTTAAATGTCCAACTCTTGGTTTTGGCTGAGATCATGATTTCAGGGTCCTGAGATTGATCCCTGAGTCAGGCTCTGTGCTCAGTGGGGAGTCTGCTTCTCTCCCTCTCCCTTTCCCTCTGCCCCTACCCCCAGTCATGCGCTCTTGCATTCTCTTTCTAAAAATAAAGAAATCTTAAAAAAAATACTGTGGTCGACTTTATCCAACAGTTATAGTTCAAAGCTATAGTGATTATTTTTATGAAACATAATCAAACACCCAATGAAAAGAAGACTACAATTTAAACAAAAACTTAAGCAGGGGTATTTCTTCTGCAATTCTATGATCTTCAGTATACAGACACATAACCAAATGTAGATCTGAAATTCCAAGTGTATTTTAAATTTGATTTTAATTATATTCAGTAATATATATTTATGTGTGCTAATGTTGAGCTTAGAGGCATGATGAGATTTTTGTTATTCTAGAATAAAGCAAACTATACTCTTAGTGATTAGAATGCAGTGTTAATCAGCCCCATTTTGCAATCTAGCTTTTATTATAGCCACCAGGAACAGAAACTCATTTCTGTAAGAAGCATACCTGTGGTTTTGTTTTATTAGCTAGATCTTTTAGTACTGCCTCGTCCTGCCTGACACAGTTTGCAGATTTGATGCCCATAGGTTCTAAATCAAACAAGTGTTACGGATGGGTTTGCTAATCTAACTTTAATTTTTCCTATTCTGTCTTTAAATTTACAATACTCCTCAGGAGATCAATATACTTTCCAAGAATGCAAAAGCTTTAGCCTGTAATGCAAAATGCAGAGCTATTTATGAGGCAGAATTTTATAGTTGAATCTGTTCATTTTGTTTTTTCTCTGCCTACATTACCATCTTTCTCTGACCCATACCTTTCCCTGTTTCCAACAGCAACAACAACAAATTCTTTGATATATTTAGTAACAGAATTTTATAGAAAAAATGAATTATTTTTCATGTAGTAAAAAATTAAGTAAAAAAAAATGTGGAAATCAGAATGGCAAAGTGATGTTTTTAAATGAAGCACATTGGTAATGGTGAACCAAGCTTGCAGCCAAAGAATGTATTCTCCTAGGGGAAATACTTTATGACACATACCTCTTATGTATTTACTTTAGGGGATGATTCTTATCTACCTTGTTTATCTGTTACACACTGAGATGGTCTTACCTTAGACCTTTTTATTTATTCTCACACACTTTATTGCTTATTAATAATAAGTATAGGCTTGGATGTCTGCATGGGAATACTGCTCATTCTGTGGTAGGTGCTGTTTAACTTAGTATTTGCAAAATTAGATGCTAAATATGATTTAAAGTGTTCTTCTAATACTAACGCTGTCAGAAAACTGCTTATTTTATGACAAATTGAGGATTATAACAACAATTATACATTTAAAATTCTGTGGTTATGGAATAATTTTTTAAAAACTGGGTAAATATCTTTTAGAAACATTTATAGAGAAGTTAATTTGTGTGTAACTAAAACAAACCAAACTGAACTCTGTTTGGTTTCTATTGTAAGTCAATATTTTATTTTGCACATTGGGTTCAGTGAATAGTTTAAAAATCTACTTATAAGCTGTAGGAAAGAAAAGAAAGCCATATACCCAAATCCTATAGATATGCTCCGTGTTTTTTTGTTTACAATAGACAGAGTTGGGTGAGTGTGTGTGCATGTGTATGTTTGTGTGTATGTGTGTGTATCTTGGAGTAGGGGGGAGAAAGAGAAGGAAGGAGAAGCGGGGGAGAGAGGAAGAGAAGATTAAAAAAATAAATGAACATGTAAACTCATTGTGAGAATATAATGATAAAAAATATTTATCCTTAAAAAATTTTATCCTTATAAGAAGATAAAGATACACTCAATGACCCATAAAAATGTTGGTTGGAAGTCTGTGAGAATAGTGATAGATCCTGAGGCAGTTCAAATATATTTTATGAGGAGAACAAATTATAACTATATATGCTTCTCTTTAACCATACATGGTTGTTACAAAGGAAATTCATTTATCAGAGATTTGCTAGAGAATTATCATTTTTGTCAAAGTGCTTTTGGATGAAGAAAAATAATGCATTCATGCTCATTTACTCAATTGCTTTAGAGAAATAAAAGTCACATAGAAAATATAGTAAGTAGTATGGAATAAATCAACGTTCAGGATTAAGTTGCTAGTAAATTCTTGTTTTCTTTTATTGGAAGTAAATATCTTTATTAAAAATTACCATTTGCTCCAAATAAATTACATAGTTACTCTGTCTCAATGGAAAGGAACATAACTTTCCTCCCCTTAAGTGTGGGCTGTGAATAATGCCTTCCTTCCAAAAAGCACAGTATTGTAAGTGTGGGGAAAAAACAAAACAAAACAAAACAGTGCACGGTTGATATGATGTCATGAAAATGGTACTTTACCCCCATAATCTTCCCTAGAAAGCCATAACCCAAAGCTAATCATAAGAAAGATTTCAGAGCAATTCCAATGAAGGAGAATTCTACAATACACCTGACCAGTAATTTTCAAAATCGGCAAGGTCATCAAAACACGGGAGTTCTGCAATATTGTCACAGCTAAAAGAAGCCAAATGAAATATGACAACTAAATGTAATGTGGTGTCTTGGAACAGAAAAAAGGATATTAGGTAAAAACTAAGGGAATCTGCATGAATTATATTATTTAGTTGATAATGTAACTATATTATTTCATTCGTTGTAAAAAATGTAGTATTATAAGATGTTAGTAATAGGGTAAATTTTGTATAGGGGGATATAGGAACTCTCTACTATCTGCTTATTTTTCTATAAGTTTAAAACTACTATAAAAATCAACGTCTGTTCACAAAAAGAAAATAATATTACTTTAAAATTATTTGTTTAGTGTTCACTTTCAGAGGAATTATGGGTAGAAGTAAAGTATTGATGAAAAAAGATGTAAGCACATCGCCATTACGGAATGCTTACATTATTGTGAAGACTTAAGATCATTGGTTTAGATGAAGAGCTGTTTTAATGGCACAGGTCTGTTGGCAGTCCATCAGAAGACAAACATTTGAATTAGTAAACTAACTGTAAGCATAAAACGTGATTTTTCCCATGTAATCTTTACAATTATATATAATATGAAATTTAAGGGATTAAGAGTATTTATATTTACAATGCAGGAAAATATTTTTTTAAAAGATTTATTTATTTATTTATTTGACAGACAGAGACAGTGAGAGAGGGAACATAAGCAGGGGGAGTGGGAGAGGGAGAAGCAGGCTTCCCGTTGAGCAGGGAGCCCAATGTGGGGCTCGATCCCAGGCCCCTGGGATCATGACCTAAGCCGAAGGCAGATGCTTAATGACTGAGCCATGCGGGTGCCCCACAATTCAGGAAAATATGATGCTATTACAACTTACTTCTTTTATTCCCCAGAGTTGTAAAACAGTGTGAACAGGGTTTGAAACAACACCTGGGATTTAGAAAATACTGTCAGAAAACTCTGTGTAAATGGTGTCAAACTGCTCTTGGTGACTTGATGTTAGAGAAAGGAATTGTGTCAGACTATATTTTAAATGACATAAGCAGATAATGACTTACAGTTCAAAAAACTGTAGGGTGAAAATTATTCCTACAAGAAAAATAACATCAACATATCTATGTTCATACAGATATGAGACTTGTCAAAATTTAAGCAATGTGATTATGCTTCTGTTTGGCAAATGTGTGATTTGGATGGTTTGTGAATTAGTTTTCAATTTTTTAATTCTTTAGTTGGAATGAAGGCAGTAGGAGTCAGAGAAAATAAACTTTATCATGTTAGAATTATTGCTTTATATTTCACATCATTTCAGGAGACAGTATGTGTTTAGCAAATATCTGTAATTTCATATATAATGACCTAATAGGTAAGACAGGACAATGAATCATTCATTAAATGAAAGCCATACAACATTCTGTGAAAGCATAAAGAAGGAATGATCAATTCTAATGTCCAGGAATGGGAAGTATTAGGGAACTCTCCAGTCTTTATGGACCAAGTCTTGAAAGTCAAATGAGATATCTATGAGGCAAGAAGGTGGACGCAATACTTGTGCCCGATGTCTTCCAAATAGTACTGATCCTCAACAAATTTTAGAAAAAATATAACTACTGGTGCTAGTTATCATTTAATTATATTTTCTACCTGGTATACTTCTAAAGAGGGTTTCAATTTGTACTTTCTTATTTGTAAAAATTAATGAGATTGCAGTTACAGTGTGGACTCGTTTTATACATTGAATGAATTTCTGATAAATTGTGAAAATGAGTATTTACATATCAAGTTATATCTAACATTTGAATTTCTATTTCCGATGTATTCTCACTAGGGGAAAAAATGATCCCAACCATAAAAAAAGATGAAAAGTATAAGAAGGAGCTAAAAAATCACTTGTGACAATGTCAGAATTCATTTTCAAGGAGATTTCTGCTTTTGTGAGTGCAGTCTGTACGCATTCAAACCTCCAATATGAACTCTGAGTGAAATTCATCAAAAAGGAAATCAATCCACATTATCTCAGTACTCTTAAAAGCATATGTAAATTAAAATACATCACATAGCTAATTCCAATTTTATTGACAGTTCTTACTCCTCGATAGGGATTTGAATATTTAAATATTTTAACAGTCTTTCCAGTTAGTGTTTCAGGAATGTCATTGCTTCAGGAGTATAGCAAAATTCACCAGGTGTGAAAGCCATACAGTAAACTTTTTTCAAGATTTTTTTTTTTTTACAATATGTATGGATGTTATGTATTCACACCCCATCTTTTTCCCTCAAAGGATTTAATTATACCTGTAATAAATGTGTGTGTGTGTAATTACTGACTAATGAATAGCAAGGTGATCTTTTGTACCTGACACATTGGTTTTAGAGAACTTTATTATGAAAACATCTGTGGTATTGCCTGAGCTAGTAAAGGATTTGAAGATACTTTCAATACTTCTATGATAATGAAAACAAGTTTCACCAATAGCAGAAGTCCAAGTAAGCATTATAAAACATTAGAAATGGAAACAATATTTTTATGCATTATTGCATGCATAAATCTAAATTTATGTTAAATAAAATTGTTCAAGGAAATGATAATCTTTTGTAGAAGAAAAGGAAAAAAATTTGAGAGCAGATTATAAGTAGAAACAAAAAAATGGAACTTATGGAATTTGTTTTAATTTTAAGGAATTACGTTTATGGACTGTGAATTTTATCTCTGTAATGCTAGCTTAAAGAAAGGAGGGTTTCCTAAATGCTCACATTTTAACAGCTTAAATTTTGTAGGAGGAAGTAATGGATGGAGGATTGGCATAAAAAATGTGAAGTTGAAAGAAAGAACCCTTGGAGCTGATTTTTCTTAGGTTAAACACTGAATTTTTTAAAAAGATAAAACTAATGGCTTGTTTTTAATTTCACAGGAGTTTCAGCTTACAGAGATGAATGATTTGTTTCTTTTTAGATCTTTTCGTAGCCCAAAGGATGTAATGATTTCTTAGAATGTACGCACTTAATTATCTGAATTCATTCAGAAATTTAAGTCTACTCTCCAGTGAAGTAAATATACAAACCTAGGAAAAAATGGAATGCATCAGAGAGATGTATAAATGAGTGGATATAACTAGCTGGAGAGCATAAGAAAGTCATGAGCAAAGCATTATTGCCAAAAAAAAAGTAAGATAGCAGGTCTCTACACTGCAACTCTCAAGTAAGTGTCATATAAATTGATGTTAGTGACACATTTGATGAAGTTTTAAAAACAAATAAACAACAACAAATTAAAACCCTTCCTTTCAGGAACTTTTCAAGTTAACTTACCTCTGTGTTCACATAGAGAAATCTGAGACAGGGCCTTAAACTCAGTGGTGACAAAGTCCTATCACTACAACATAAAAACAGATGTCTAGTAACAGCTCAGTTGGGGAAGAAAAGTAGTCTTTTCACTTGAAATTTCAGCTGTTAGTGAAGTTAAAGTTACTGTACTAACTCTGTACAGGGATTAATATGGTTAAACAGGATGCATAAAGCAAAGCCACAAGACTCATCTTTAGGATGCCTTCTGTCCACCTCTAGGAAAACTCCACAAGTGCCTGGCTTTTATGGGAATGGCTGCTACAGTGGAGAGTCTTAGTGTGGGGGAAATCTCCTGTTACTGATAGCTCAAGAAATAATAAAGTAATGAGGGGTGTCTGGGTGGCCCAGTCAGTTAAACATGCGGACTGTTGATTTTGATCTCAGGGTTGTAAGATCGAGCCCCCTGATGGTCTCCATGCTGGTCATGGAGCCTGCTCAAGGTTCTCTCTCTGCCCCTCCCCCCTTCAAAAAAAAATTAAAAAGTAATGAAATCCTATGTCAGTTTCCTACCCACTGTCATGGTGTTTGAGGTTTTTATTTTTTAAAAGACTTATTTCTTTGTTTTAGAGAGAGAGAGAGAGAGAGAGTGTGTGTGTGTGTGTGTGTGTGTGTGCATGAACTGGGGGAGGGGCAGAGAGAAAGTGTGTCAAGACAACTCCGCACTGAACTTGGAGATAGACCTGTGGCTCAGTCCCACAACCTGGAGCTCATGAAGTGAACCTAAAGTAAGAGTCAGATGCTCAACCACTGAGCCACCGTGGTGCCCCTGCTTGAGGTTTTTAAATCCCCCACCAGGTTAGTGGTAATTAGATGAAGATGGAAATTAAGAAATCCTCCTTTCTGTACCCAGAGTGTATGCCGGAAATAAAATGGTAGTGGTTTGTTGCTTTTTATTAGTGGAGCACTCATGTTTGCTCAATCTTCACCCATCTTCCAGGTTAGTTTATATAATACTGTTGGGTCAGTGGGTGCCCTGTCTCAACCCTTATAATCTAATTGAAATAAAGAGCATTTGCTTTTACCTCAAAAAAAGCTCTCATAAATCCCTTCCCCTCCCCTCTAAAATCTGAATTTGTTGTGAATCCTTCTACTAGCTTTGGGCAACTGAATATACATGGTCTCCTAGTTGACCCTCTGCAGTCCTGGAACACGTCCGTGAACACTAATGCTGGAACCCCGGGCATCCTTGGTGATTCTGCTTGCGTGCCAGTTCACTTTCTCATTCTGAAACCCCCAGATCTCCCTGTGAGTCTGGTACCTGTGAGTATTACTAGAGAATAAATTTGTTTTGGCACATAATATGTCCTGAAAAATGGCATTTAAAAGAAATGAGTGAGGGGTGCCTCGGTGGCTCAGTCGGTTAAGCGTCTGCCTTCAGCTCAGATCGTGATCCCGGTGTTCTGGAATTGAGTCACCGCAGGGAGCCTCCTTCTCCCTCCACCTGCCACTCTCCTGCTTGTGCTCGCGTGCTCTCTCTTTCTCTCTCTGACAAATAGATAAAATCTTAAAGAAATGAATGAATACTATTTGAATTATTACATGATAGAGTAATTAATGTTTGTGGCATTAAGCTTTTAAAATAATGACATAATATTTATGGTAGGAATCTTCTTATTAAATATAATAAGGTCTTAATCAGAGGCTGTTTTAAAGAAAATTTATATTTTTGGTTTTAATAAATGAGAGAAAGTCGTAGGTTTTATTCTGTACAGTCTCCCATAGTGTTTTCTGTCTAGGATTAATCACTCAGATTCTGAAATTAGCCACCTCTTTTTGAAACCCACTTTTGACACAAGCTCAGTGAACTTAACTAGTTACTTAACCTCAGTGTAATTTTCTATCATCAGTAAAATAAGCATAATATATGTCTAAGTTGTATTTCTAATGACTTAAACAGTATTAATATTAAAATATTTAGCATTCAGTAAATATGAGTTATTGCTTCTTTTTCCTTGAATTTTTCATTTGATTTTCAGGAAAGTAGTTTCCTTTATCTGTTTTTCTATGTGCCTTGAAGTCTTCTCTGCTGAGTACTTCTTATTTCCATATTATTTAAATATTTGCCATGTCCTTAGGCTCAATTCCCAGACTTGTAAAAATTTCTGCTTATATCTGTACCTTTGATTATTTCATCCAATCACCCAGTTTTATATAACCCCCAAGTTTCTACCTCTAACACATAAATCTGTCCTGTCTGTCTCCAGACACTTATGTTAACTGTTTACTTGAGATCTTCCCTTGGATATCTATTAGGCTACTGAAATATCTCCTAAATAAATCCCCTGATTATTTTACTCCTTAGCCCCCCAAAATTTGCTCTTACTCTTATTCATCTCAGCAACTCTTAAGTCTATTCTTTCAGTTGCCACGGGTTAATAACCTGGTGCCCTTTTCTCCTCACACGTTCTTTAAACATGTAATCCCTTCTTAAATTCTATAGGCTCTGTCAGTAGGGATGAAATTGCTCATCATTGGCTCATATACCAAGGAGATGGCATGATCATTATGACCTTCTTCTTTTTTTTAAGATTTATTTATTTATTTTTGAGAGTGAAGGGGGAGGGACAGACGGAGAGGGAGAGAGAGTCCTCAAGCAGACTCCCTGCTGAGAGCAGAGCCTAATGCAGGGCTTGATATCAGGACCTGAGATCATTACTTGAGCTGAAACCAAGAGTTGGATGTTTAACCGATTGAGCCACCCAGGTACCTCCCATTATTACCTTCTTAGAGAAACAGTTCTTAAAGTCAGTGGACTCTTAAATATACCCCAAAACCTTTTTTGGGTATCCATGACGTCAAAACTATGTTTATATTATGGGGCACCTGTGTGGCTCAGTCATTAGGTGTCTGCCTTCGGCTCAGGGTGTGATCCCAGAGTCCTGGGATCGAGCCCCTCATCTGGCTCCCTGCTCCACTGGGAGCCTGCTTCTTCCTCTCCCACTCCCCCTGCTTGTGTTCCCTCTCTCACTGGCTGTCTCTCTCTCTATCAAATAAATAAATAAAATCTTAAAAAAAAAACACCAAAAAACAAAAACTATGTTTATATTAATACCAAGATATTAAAAATTTTAACATTTTCTTATCTATGGAATGATAATAGCAAGAGTACCCAACCTTAGCATTGTGTCTCACACAGTATACACAAAAATGTTGTTGAATAATTTATTAAAATATTACCAAATATGTTAAAGCCAATGAAAGAAATTCTTGGACTACACAGCGAGTTAGGTGTACTGATATCCAGAACCAGGCTCTTCATCGTAATGCTTATAGTCTCAAAGATAAAGCACAACAATTTTCTGGAACATTTGCTTAATGCTGGACTTTGGACAGTTTTCTATAATTTCTTTTTGTAATGTCTTAATTTGTACTCTTTTGCATAAAGATGCACTCTAATTTTATGGGAGAGGGCAGATAATGAAATTTGGGAATGAAAGAGTGTTCATAATTTTGATTCTTTACATATATGCTGGCAAATTGTATGTCAAGATAATTAGGTAAAATTGTAGGTCAACAGCCAAGTCTGAGAAACTATTTTACCATCTCTTCTTTAGGATTGTAACTATTTTCAAGTTTTTGGTATTTCAATAATTACAAAGGCTTATATTATTTGAATTTACAGCTTTTCACTCACTACCATGGTTGAATCAGTTTCTTAGTTTCTATTTGTCTCATGTTTTCTCTTTTGAGTTTTATTTATCTTTTATATCTGTCAGGTTATTCTTACTAGACTCTTACTTGGCCTCTAGCAATGTCAGATCATGCACAAGCTTCCCCATGCCTTCCTCCTCTTCATTTGTATATTGCTTTTAGAAAATAAGCAAAAGTAAGTTTGACATTTGATTTTTATATGAAAATAGTATTGTAGATGGTTAAATAAGACAATGGTAAAACAATTTACTACTAGCTTCTAGTAGTTAAATGATTCTACCCTTCTCTATTTTTACTTGCAAACTGGATTTGTAACCATTTCCTGTGTCCCGGTATACTTAGACACTGGGAAATGTGGACACGATATTTATCAGGCTCGTAGCCTCACTATAATATAAAATCTCTAAGTCTTTAGAATGTGTTGTGACTCCATTATGAACCATGGCAACTACTAAAACCCAACAAAATAGAAGAAGTTCAAAAATATAATATTTGACTTCAGTTTTCATGGATAAGGAGGGGTTCTTGGGGTGAGAAGGAGAGGAAAAGAAGCACCACATTAAAGGCAAGAGAATAGTTTGGGAGAAGGAGCAGATACATGAAAGAGAAGAAGGTATTCGGGGTGCAGCAAGTCATCTGCTGCGATGTGTTGGGAGTGTGGGAGATGAATTAGTGGCACCTGATTTGAGGAAGCTTGTATTCCAGACTAGGGAATTTAGGCTTTATTTAGTGTGTACTTGGGGATTTGGTAAAAATTTTTTTGTACAGGGGAACACTGCAATCAAAGTTGTGGTTTGAAGGAGTCCATACAATTTTAGCCCACCAGGCTATCTTTTTCACTGAATCCTCCCAACTCCTGCCTCTCTCTCTTGTTCTTGTTTCTTATTAGACACCCAGGTCGTTAATGTTGGCCTCTGTGTGATTATGAATGGCGCTCTGTAGTTTACGTCTGGGTCATGAGCTTTCTTATTTCCTCCTCTTCTTTGTTTTCATTTTGTTCTTTCACTATAAGCAAAAGTAATTTTTGACATTTGAGTCTAAAATAAAAACAGCATTAAAATGTCTGAATAAGCAAATAGTACCACAGCTTAGCCTCACTGACTGAGGTTCATTATTGTAAAGAGGCAGGAAAGTAGAAAATTTATATTTGTGAAGAACAGGAAGAAATCCAAATTTACTAAAATTTTGCCAGACAATTTTCTGCCAACTTTTGTAGACCTCTGCTCATTTATTAATAACTTAAGTGGAGAATTAAAATACATATTAATATTTAATATTAATATTGAGGCAGTCAATTGTAAATTAGTTTGCTTCTTAGAGAAATGAAAATATAAGATAAAGGAACCAAAGCCGTGTTTCTCCTAGAAAAGCTTTATTTTTGGAGGGATCTCATCTCTTAAAATTTATATCCTGTGATTGTTATTCATTGAGGAAGAAATTAATCAAATTAACACCAATATAGTGCTCCTTCTGTTGATAAATTGTGTGGAATGTTTATCTCTTGAATAAAAAGCACAATGGAACAATAGGATTGCAGTATTCTTCTAATTTACCACTAGGCCAGTAAAAATTATTCCTTTGGCTTGTAATTATGTCTGAATCTTTGTGAAAGTGTGGGGAACATTAAGCGATGGCAAATTAACTGTTTTATTTGTATTGATTTATGTATATGATTGGTATGCAATATTTTAAGTTGTTAACTGTTTTTCACCTGAGCTGTGTAATATATGGCTGCCTGAGGTAATGCTCCTTAAAATTTCAGTCGATATTATATATTTCTCCTGGACCGTGAATGATAGAGACTCATTGTATATATAAAATACTCCTTCTTGATAACTTCTTTTAAAAAGCATAGATTTTTATTTTTAATCTATACATACTATGTAAGATATTAAGCTGTGTAGGAGCTATAATACTAATCAAGTACAAGGGTATGCTAATTTTTGTTACTCTGCTTAGTTTTAAGTGCTTTATAATGTTTCCAATTTAAGTCAAAATACAAAACCAAAAAAAAAAAACTTCAATATTTGTGATCTCATTGATTAATAGAAAATCATATTTTCACCTACATTTAAGATACATTTGACAGAGATCAAGACTAACTCAGATGAAACTCATAACAAAAAATTTATAGCAGTCCTTATAAACAGGATTATGTTTTTACTTACCTATACTAGCACTATCAGTTATATAAAAGAAGATGCCATGCCTTGATTAGTGGCATTATTGATTGTAAATAAACAAAAATGTCCTTTTCTAAAACTTAATTTGGGTTTCCTTTTAAGAAAATTCTAACGGACAACATTCTAAATAAAATACAAATACTAATACATTTGTTGGTATGAATCTTCAGTGGAAAACTAAGTATGGATCAAGCTAGAAAATACAATTACACTTAGCTTAGCAATGATGTGACTATTGTGAATGCAAGGCACATTTTTGAATACCAGTAGTATTTCAAAACAAAACAAACAAAGGAGCCAGAATATGAGCTTACAGCTAAAAGGAAATTAGAAATCATCTAAGTTTTAGTCCTCAGTGCATTCAATGAAGAAATTGAGACCTAAGGTTATATAAACAGAATGAGATCTATTTATAATAATCGAATTTTCTGACTCTAACCTAGTATGTTTATACCATAAAAATTAGATTCATCTGGTACTTACAGTGCCATACCTATCTATAAAATTATGCAACAGTAAATATATATTATATATAATGATGCATATTGGCATACCTTATATATATTTATATATTAGCAATATACATACTAGCAAATATAATATAGTAGCCTTTATAATTAAGGAAAATGTTACTTTATAGAATGAAAAGAGTCAAAATCAGATATAGGAAGAGAAGTTTTCATTTTTATATTCTGTTAGATTTAGAAATATAATTTATATTCAGCACACATACACATATATATGTGAAGATGTATATATTTATATGTGTGTTTGTGCTTAAGTATATATACACACATATATATAGTCATCTCTTGAATGATAATCATCATTCATCATGGACAGAGACAGTATGATGAGATAGGAATACAGAGATGGAAAGCAGAACATTGAAATTAAAATTTCTCTTTTTACTTAGTAGCTAGCTGTCTTCGGAAAATTGGTTAATATCCCTGAATCCATTTTGCTTTCTTTTCTGTAAAATGGGGATAATGAAACCAAATTTGCTGGTTGTAGGGAGGGTTAGAGATAATGCATATAATGTGGTCAGCAGTATCATTTCATGTTGTTCAATTTGTACTGTGACACACATCAGAACACTGAGGCCAGTGAACTCTTTGTTTATGTCTCAGTATAGTATTTCTAATATGCTAACATGATTTAAATCCAAAAAATATGGCACTGCTGATCACTTGGGTGCATAAATTCCAGAAGTGGAATTACTGTGTTAGCATACATGAAATGATCCTTGGGATTCAAATAACTAGTTGTGATTTAATGTCCATTAGTCTTTATTCTACTTGGCTAATTGTGATCTGAATTTTTATCAACAAAAGATAAAAACATGGACTTTGCAACAGGAGAGACTTGGTTAAAGCCCTGAATTAGACTCTTAGTAGCTATTTGAGCAATCTATTTACACCTACACATTTGTGTAAGAAAAATATATTTATAATAAAATTTTACCAGGAAAGTTACTGTGAGGATTAAAGGAAATTGCACATTTAAAAAGCTTATTACAGTATTTGATACAGAAAACTCAATAAATGTTAGCTACCATATTATTATAGTCATTACCATTGTTATTACTAATGTAGTGGCACTTTTTATCTCTCTTCAGAAACCAAACTTAATCTTTGCACAATTTCAAAAGTGTAAAAATTATGGTAACAGGATAGACAGCAATGCTTTTGGAGAAAGATATATAACCAGTCATCCATCGGTATTAAGATGGGAAGATAATACATGGAATCATTTATTTTAAGGGTCATCACATTTCTATTAGTTAGGATCCTTTTAAAGTCTAAGCCACCCATTATTTTATAGCTTCATTTTTGTTCTTATGCTGCCAAACATTAATTCTAGACGCTGACATTGTTAGGGTAATTCATCAAAAAAACTGATTAGTACCATAATAGAGCAATAATGAAAGCATTGATTGTAAGAAAAGAAAGGGCTAATTCATGCACCTGGATACCATGGTTGTGAAATAATTTATTCTACTGGCTAAGTCATAAAGTGTAATGTAAAAAAATATGAAGATAGCTCAATAAATAAATGCACAAAGATTTATTGAAAGAAAACATGAAATCTCATGATAGATCAACATCCTTGACATTAATAAAGATTGATATTATCATTAAAGAAGACAGTCAGATTCCTACTATCCATTTATCTATTGTATATTTGCCTACTTATCTACCATCTACCTATCTATCTTTTATCATCTATCTATTTTACTGTCAGAGAACATGGTGGCTGACCTCTGGTCCGAAGTCATTATGAAAATTATATATTCTTATATGACACAATATAGATAATGAAATAATTAATTGATCAATACAAGCATATTTGAATGTGAAAAATATATTATTATGATTTTTTAACATGATAATAGTATGTTAAAAATTTTAAGAAGACCTGAGGGTAAAACATGCAGTTTTTATTTCATTTCCATATCATTTTATCATCGTTATAACAGAACAAAAGAATATACTTGAAAATACTTTCATAATAATTAAAACATACTGTCATAGTCTTTTAACTTATTTGCCAAGGATGTACTTCTAATATATCCCTCCCCTGATATTTATTGATTGGAGTGGAATGAGACATCTGTTGATTTTGACTCTTAATCTGCTCTGTTCCAAGTCTCTTTCAAAATGTCCCCTTAGAGACTATTCTTCTGTATCTCCTAATTCTGGATTAAGGACATTTACTAAATATAGTGCAGGGAGAGCTATGGTGACTTCAGCTTCAGGATCTCCTTCTGAATACTGTCTAAAATAATATCTATCCCTAAAGCCTTGAACTTATCCTTTCTTTGCTTGCTGTACTGGATTTGAGCGCAGTCTATTTGGATGGATGACTTTGAGGATAATTTCTGAAAGATCTTGTTCCACAGTACAGATTTTCTAATCTATCTACCTTCCTTCTTTCCTGCCTTCCTTCCTTCCTACTCTTTATTCTTTCTTTCTTTCTTTCTTTCTTTCTTTCTTTCTTTCTTTCTTTCTTTCTTTCTTTTTCTTTCTTTCATGAAATTTAGGATATTTTATGTCATTGTCAATCTTTTCTATTTGTTATTCCCATTCTTCTTTATTTTCCTAAGGTAATTACTAACCTATGCAGCAATTGATAGGGACCCAGGAGTATTGGGTTATATGTTCATAGAACTATTTTAAATTTCTCTGTGAATATCTTTCTCTTCTGTCTAGGCTGTGAAAAGTCTTAAATATTTACAGAAATGCCTCTAAGATATTGTGGGTTTAGTTACACACTACCACAATGAAGCAAATATTGCAATAAAGCAAGTCAAAATAATTTTTTGGTTTCCCAGTGCATATAAAAGTTTACACTATACTGTAGTCTATTAAGCGTGTAATAGTATTATGTCCAAGAGAATGTATGTACTTTAATTAAAAAATACTTTATTGCTAAAAATATGCTAGCCACCATCTGAACTTAGAGTGAGTTGTAGTCTTTTCGCCAGTGGAAGTTCTTGCCTCGATGTTGCTTGGCCACCTGCCGTTCAGGATGGTGGTTGAGGTGACTGTGGCAATTCCTTAAAATAAGACAGCAGTGAAGTTAGTCACATTGTTGGCTCTTCCTGTCATGAATGATTTCTCTGCAGCATGTGATGCTGTTTGATAGTAGAGCTTCACAAAACTTTTTTTTTTCAAAACTAGAGTTTCTCAAACCCTGCTGCTACTTTATCAACCAAGTTTATGCAATATTCTAAATCCCTTGCCATTTTAACAATCTTTACAGCGTCTTCACCAGCAGTAAATTCCATCTTAAGAAACCACCTTTCTTTTTTTTTTTTTGCTAATCCTTAAGAAGCAATTCCTTATCCATTCAAGTTTTATCATAACGTTGCAGCAATCCAGTCACATATTCTTCCACTGAATTCTTGAACCCCTCAAAGTCATCCATGAGGGTTGAAATTACCTTCTTCTAAACTCTTATCCGTGTTGATATTTTCACCTCATCCCATGAGTCATGAATGCTCTTATAGCATCTAGAAAGGTGAATCCTTTCCAGAAGGTTTTCAATTTTCTTTGCTTAGTAAGTCATATTTTGAATTTTCTTTGCCCAGGCAGTCATATTTTGAAAATAATCTTTTTTTCTGAGCATTAGTTCTCAATGGTGGACTTAAAATATTCAGTAAGCCATGTTGTAAACGTGTGCTATCATTTTTGTTGTTCCTGTAAAGTACAGGCAGAGTAGATTTAGCATAATTATTAAGCTCCCTAGGATTTTGAGGATGGTAAATGAGCATTGGCTTTACCTTAACTCACCATCTGCATTAGTCTCTAGCAGGAGAGTCCCCTGTCATTTGGAGCTTTGAAGCCAGACATTGACTTCATGAAGGTCCTAGATGACATCTTCTTCCAGTAGAAGGTTGTTTCATCTACATTGAAAATTTGTTGTTTATTGCAGTCAGCTTCATTAATGATCTTAGCTAAACCTTCTGGATAACTTGCTGCAGCTTCTGTATCAACTCTTGTTGATACGCCTTGAGCTTTTCTAATATGGAGACAGCTTCTTCCCTTAAATCTCATGAACCAAGCTCTGATAACTTCCGACTTTTCTTCTACAGCTTCCTTACCTCTCTCAGTCTTTATAGAATTAAAAAGAATTAGGTCCTTGCTCCAGATTAGGCTTTGACTTAAGGGAATATTGTGTCTGGTTTGATCTTCTATCCAGACCACTGAAGTGTTCTCTGTAACAGCGATAAAACTGTTTTGCTTTCTTATCATTCGTCTGTTCACTAGAGTAGAACTTTTCTTTTGCATTCACAACTTGGCTAACTATTTGGCACAAGATGCTTAGCTTTTAGCCTATCTTGGCTTTCAACATGCCTTTCTCACTAAACTTAATCATTTGTAGCTTTATTTAAAGTGAGAGACACACAACTTCTGTTCATTTGAATATTTAGAAGCCAGTGTGGGGTTATTACTTGACCTAATTTTAATATCGTTGTGCCTTAAGGAATAGGGAGGCCCAAGAAGGGGGAGAGAGATGCGGGAATGGCCAGGTGTTGGAAGAGCCAGAGCACACACAACATTTATTAAGTTCACTTTCTTATATGGACATGTTTTCTGGTGCCCCCAAATGATTACAATAATAGCCTCAAATATCACTGATCACAGATCATCATAACAAATATAGTAATAATGAAAAAGTTAAAAAATATTGTGAGAAATACCAAAATATGACACAGAGACACAAAGTGAGCAAATGCTGTTGAAAATTGGGGCCAGTAGACTTGCTTAACCCAGGTTTGCCACAAAACGTCAATTTGTAGAAGTCACAGTATCTGCAAAGCACAATAAAGCGAGGTATGCCTGTACTCTTAGTTTATATGAGACCAGGGTTTAACATTTAAGTCCCTCAAAACAAGGGACTTGACCTATTCTCAAGGAGCTTTAACTTTAAGAGGCATTTTAGCTTGGAGGGTTTTCTTAGGGCAGTGAGTTAGGAAAAATAGCAACAAAAGATAATAATGGTACATACAAAGAAGGAAGAATAGGATAAAGGTAGTCAGGTTCAAGTTATGTTTTGAAGGATCTAAAAAAGTTTAAAAGTTTTCACTTTGGCCGGGAAATCCTTTAAGAGGGTAATTTTGAAATCTAAGTTTCTTTTGGATACTTCCTCAAACCAGAGAAGCAAAACACAAACAAAACCCCAGACAACTGAATATTTGGGATTTTTCTCTCTTTTGTTTTAAGGCCTTTTTTTATATAAGCAATTTTATTTATATTGCAAATTCCCCAAATTCACCTATATTTTTGCCTTAGCTCTGGCTGCCATAGCACACTATCACAGATTAGGTGGTTTAAACAGAAATTTATTTTCTCACTGTTCTGGAGGCTAGAATTTCAAAATCAAGGTGCTAGCATGGTCAGTTGTTAGTGAGAACCCTAGTCCTGACATGTAGACAGCTGTGTTCTCTGAGAGAGGAAGAAAGGAAGAAAAGGGGGAGAGAGGGAGAAGGGCAGGAGAGGGAGTGGGAGAGAGAGAGAGAGAGACCTTGTGTCTCTTCTTATCAGGGCACTGATCACATCTATAAGGGCACTAACTCCACACTTATCAGCTCATCTGAACTTAATTACCTCTCAAGGATTCCATCTCCAAATGCAATCACAAGGCGGGGGTTAGAGCTTCAATATATGAATTAGGGAGGGGGGCACAATTATTCAGTCCATAGCTATGTCAAAATGACATATGTCATTTTTTACCTATGTCAAAATCATTCCATTTAGAAAGATAGCACTCAAATTAGACTTATTTGGGGAATGTGTTTAAGCGATCCATGAGGATCTGGCGATGACTTATGTCAAAATCATTCCATTTAGAAAGATAGCACTCAAATTAGACTTACTTTGGGAATGTGTTTAAGAGATATGTGAGTATCTGGCAATAGTTGGTCTAGGTACTTTTTTGTACCTTGCATCTATATTCTCGAACATAATAACTGGCTGTGTCTACTATCAGACACAAGAAATCTTTAATCTCTGTTGGGTGAGTGTATGGAGATTAGACATATATGGAACTAAACTGTCATGGAGAAAACAAGACAAGCCAAGGAACAGTCTCATGTTTCTGATAGATTCCATAGCCAAGTCTGTCCTATTCAGCTGTTGATTAAACAAGAAATTTTATTTGTTATTTCTCTGGGATGGCTCAAATGTCAGTCCTGTTGAACTTATGTCTATCCTCTGCCTTATGTATTAACCTTTATATACTCAAGAAAGAAAAAGATGAGAGCAGTCAGGAAGACCAGCAATATTTTTAGTAACAAGACAGATTTCCACCAAGTATAAATTTTTAAATCTGATCAGATAATCAAAAGATCCCTAAAAGCCAGGATCAATCTCTGACAAAATTTAGTACTACGGTCAGAGAGAGCATTCTTCATGCTTTAATAATGTCTAGCTGCCATTTGTTCTTTTTCAGCATGACAAAGAAAGGGGAAGATAAGTGAGGGTGAAGCTAAGTGTAGCCCTTTGAAACATTGACCCCGGGCTACGTCTGTAAGGATTTTACAAAGCTGGCATTTTTTTTTTCTCATAGCTATTTTAGGTTTTTGCCAACTTATCAAAAAAGTCACATCAATCAAATTCCTTTAACATCTTTATCATCCATTATTTAATAAGGACACTAATTTTTGCTTCTGTTTGCTAATATTTGTACTCCCCATAGTAAATGACAAAGCTGTCCTTACTGCGATGTCATGGTCTATGATAGCAGATTGGGTCAGTATTATTAATGACATTTTCTGATACTGATGTATCCATGCTTTATTTTATATTATCACAAATGTAGCATTGATAATCTAAGAAAGAAACACATATATAGGAATATAAATTTGAATATTAAAAACCTTTATTTTAACATACTATTTGAAAAATACCATATTAAAAGGATGCAAAATTATTCATACATCTGTACAAATTATTTCTCACGTCAAAAGATTTGACTATTAATTAGTCATTCTCAAGAGCTTCTCAAAGAGTGATAACTTTCTCTGGTCAGGGATCAGCAGCCTTTCAGAAATGGTGTTCCAATGAATGTGTAAAGGAAAGTTTGAGATAGCAGTTGTTACCTCAAGATCTTGTGGACTGGGAATCTTTGTTTCACCCTGGAATCTGCTTGTATCTTATTTAGATGTACATAATTTATGGATGTTCCATTGAAGTAAAATGTAGGCATGACTTCCATTCATCCAGGAAGGCTAATGGGGCTTGAGGCTAATGTAACAAAGAAAGTGATGCTTCAGAACTAAGAGATTTGGTAGTAAACCAGGAGAAGTTAGATCCTCTCACGTAATTAATCCTTTAGGGAGAGACCCAGAGGAAATTAAGAGAAGTTTCATATTGCTGTTGTTGCTTCCTTCCTCTTCCCTATTAAAATGCCTGGTGCTCTTATGGGAATATTGGGCCGTTACAGTAACTTGTCCCATTTGGTCGAAAGCACAGAATGTTGCTATATATCCTGACTTACTTGATTATGTGTTTCTAGAGCCTTTTATTTTACTCATTGGAATAGCAGTATATAGTTGATCCTTGAACAACACAGAGGTTAGATCCGCTGAAATTAAAAATCCGAGTATAACTTTTAACTCCCCCAAAACTTAACGACTAATAGCATACACTTGACCGGAGGCCTTACCAATAACATAAACAGTCAATTAACACATATTTTGTATGTTATATGTATTATACATTGTATTTTTACAAGAAAGTAAGCTAGAGAAAATAAAATATTATGAAAATCATAAGAAAGAGAAAATACAGGGACACCTGGGTGGCTCAGTCTTTAAGTGTCTGCCTTCGGCTCAGGGCGTGATCCCAGCGTTCTGGGATCGAGCCCCACATCAGGCTCCTCCGGTGGGAGTCTGCTTCTTCCTCTCCCACTCCCTTGCTTGTGTTCCCTCTCTTGCTGGCTGTCTCTCTCTCTGTCAAATAAAAAAATAAAAAAAAAAAAAAGAAAGAAAGAGAAAATACATTTCCAGTACTATACTGTATTTATTGGAAAAAATCTTCATGTAAGTGGACCTGCACAGTTCAAACCTGTGTTATTCAAGGGTCAACTGTATATTATTCAAGATTTGTTCGTGTGGAAATTTAACATTTGTTTATGAATTAAGAACCTTGGTCCAAATGGATGAAATGCTAACAACTTTACTTGATATCCATGGTTGTGTGTAACTTGGCCCCTATGCAATTTTTATTTATGCCCTTTTCATGAGCTCAGTAGGTTGTAGCTAGGCTAATTTCTTCAAAGGCGGTTCTTATTGTGGCTTATATATTTTTCTTGAATTTGGACTACCTAACTCCTTTTCATCTAACTAAATCATACTTAAATGAGTTGATAATGTCACTTTCTCTTCTAAGTGGAAATTTAGGTATGGAATAAACAGATTCCTAAAATTAAACAAATATTTCATATGAAGAATAGAAGAAGGCAAAGGGAAGACTTTTTTTTCCCCATAGCAATTCAGAATCTGTCCTAATGATAGCAAGAGGTGAGCAGTCTAAAACCATTAACTGCAATATATTTGAGTTCTTTGTGTTATTTAAATCATCCATTGAAATTATATACCTTACACATTTGTGATTTGTAATTCATATGTAAAATTCTGAAGAGTGAGTTTTTTTAAGGAGATAATTGAATAATTTAACTTCTTAAAAGTGAGGATGGACATTATGTAGATTATATTACTCCTCATACTTTTGCAAAGTGAAGCCCATTAAATAACAGTCAGTACTACAGAATAAAGACTAATCAATTATGTCTCGTAACCTGGCAGAGAGTCTTCATATATCTAATGTAATTTTCAACGAAGATTAATAATTCATATGATACTTGTTCTTTTGTTCTGGTCAGCCAAAAAGGTATTGCAAAAGAAGAGCAGAGAAAAAGGAGGAGGAATGGGGAAGGGGAGAGGAGGAGGAGGGCCTGGAGAAGGAGGTAGAAGGGTGTGAATGAGGAGAGAGGGAGATTTATTTGTTATATGATAACATTGACTATATTATGCTTGAAGTAAAAAGAGAAATATAAGGAAAAGATAGAAAGATGTAGCTATTAGACAAAGAGCCTGCTTATTCAATAACTAGTTGATATTATGTGTGTAATAGTTGATGATATTTTTTTAAAGATTTTTTATTTATTTATTTGACAGAGATAGAGACAGCCAGCGAGAGAGGGAACACAAGCAGGGGGAGTGGGAGGGGAAGAAGCAGGCTCCTAGCGGAGGAGCCTGATGTGGGGCTCGATCCCATAACGCTGGGATCACGCCCTGAGCCGAAGGCAGACGCTTAACCGCTGTGCCACCCAGGCGCCCCTAGTTGATGATATTTAACCTAGTTCAAAAATTAAGGATCAAAAGATGTGAGAGGGAATTTATTGCGATCTTTCTGGAAAGGGAATGGAAGGGAAGAGGAAAGTGAAGGGCAAGGGAAGGGAAAAAAAGAAAAAAGAAAAGAAAAGAAAAGGAAAGAAAAGAAAAAGAAGACAAGAAGAAAAGAAAAAGTTACCGAAAATATTTCCTCTTATTAGAACCTAAGTAGTCCAAGCACTATCTTTCTGACAGTGTTGAAATCAAATAGCAGTGATCCTCCGAAGGAACAGGGTTTTTATCTGTTTTGTTCTCTATTACATCGTCAGGGCCTAGAATATGGCTGGACCAAGTATGGACTTAATAAGGTTTTGTTTTTTTTTTAATGAATTGTATTGTTGATTGAGGTAAATTGCATGGGATAAATATACAAAGTGAGTAGTTATTCAGTAACTATTTTAATTTGTATTAGATTATAATTCTATGCTGATTAAAGTCTAAAACTTACATCATTGCCTTGATTCATATTGTATTGCATGTAAAATCGTCACTATTAAGAACAAGCAAATAAATACCTGACAAAATTCCCAAGGCAAAGCATCTTTGATTGGGCTGATAGAGAAGAAATATGAGATTATCATAAAAGCTGACACATACAGAAATTAGATATTTCTTTGGTCTAATAAATGGCAACATCTATAGGAAAATTATATTCAACATAGTTTTATTTATATCTAATTAATGGAATATTAACAAGTTTTAAAATATTTCTTTTAAAAGATGATAATGTTAATTTATTAGTGATATTATTCTTGCTTCATTGACAAATCCAAGTAGAATATGTTTCTTAACAATTTATAATGTTATCTGGAAACAATGACAGTAAAATGCATTTTGGTTTAACTGCCCTTCCCCTGAGGACATTATCTATTGCCTATATGGAATGCTTTGCAGATTCTTTATATTCTGTATCAAGCATGTTCTTTTTCCTCCTGAGTTTTAGAGTCTAGAATATCAGATTACATAAACAGGCCTTGTTGTGCACATTTTCTTATATGGGATAACAACTGCAATTTCATCTTATTCTTGGAAAATTCATAAAGTGTTGTTCTGAGTGGTAGAGCAGTCTGTATGTGCTCTAGCAAACTTGCTCCAGGGATAGCTCCAGGGCTCTTTCGAAGTTTGAAATGAGAACCCTAAGTGGGAAAGTCAGCACATTTACTAGACTATTTTTTTTCTCTAGATGAATTGAATACACATGTGTGTGTGTCTGTATACATATACAGACACACACACTTTGCTGGTCATGTTTATATTATTTTTTATTTCCATAGTACTGAGCTGTAGACAATTGCTGAATGAGAATTTTAAGTATCAATCCCTTGCAATTGTCATTCATAAATGCCCCCCACACATAACATGTAGGCAAGTCATTGTGGCACTTATGTCAAGAATTCTGTTTTTCTTACATCGTTTAGGTAACAATTTTAATGAAAACCTGTCCAAGAGGCATCAAAATCTATTTTTGCCATCAATTATAAATGCTCTTTGTGAGTGCTTTGTTTGTCTATTGCGGTGTAACAAATTTTCCTAAAATGTAGTGGCTTAGAACGGCAAAACTCATTCATCTTGCATGATTTTTTGTGGGTCAGATGTTGAGACAGGGTGTAACCAGAGAGTTCTCCTTTGCTCCGCGATGTTTAAGGCCTTTGCTGGAATACAAAATGCTTTCACTCAAATCAAGTGGTTGTTAATAGCTGTCGACTGAGGGACTTGATGGGATTGTCAGCCAGGATATCTGTGTGGACTTGGCTTCCTCACAACACGGTGGCTGGGTTCCAGCGGCAAGTGTCCTGAGAGAGCCAGACAGAAGGCATAGAAGGCGTAGTGCCTTCTATGACCTAGCCTTGAAAATTACACGGCATCACTTCCACCACATTCTTTTAGGCAAGGCAGTCACAAAAGTCATACAGTTTCAGAGGAAGGTCCCACCACTCAAGTAAAATATCAGAAATAAGCAGGATGGAGTATATATTGGTGTGACCATCTTTGGAAAATACAATCTGCCACAATGGGTGTTAGCAGTCCTGCAAAATTTAACATGGAAAGTTTATTTTTTATTTTTTAAAATATTTTGTTTATTTATTTGTCAGAGAGAGAGAGGGAGAGAGCACAAGCAGGGGGAGTGGCAGGCAGAGGGAGAAGCAGGGTCCCTGCTGAGCAAGGAGCCCAGTGCAGGACCTAATCCCAGGACCCTGGGAACATGACCTGAACCTAAGACAGATGCTTAGCCAACTGAGCCACCCAGGCATCCCATAACATGGAAAGTTTAATGAACAAAATATGTACCTTCTACTTGAATTGCTCAGAAGCAGTGAGCCACAGTGATGATGTCATTCTAATATTACGTCTGGAATATATGCCAGTGATGATAGACTTATGGATCTATAGTGTTACTCTTGTTCCTGTATATAGCCTTCTGTGGAAGCCTAGAAAATACATAACCTAAGGTCCTATATGCCAAATGGTGGCTGTGCACATGAAAAAATCCTGATCACGTTTTTATTACCTAAGTTAGCAGAAAGCAGTAATAGTTGTTTATTACTCTATTCCTCCTGATGTTCTCTCTATATTATTTATATCTGTGTGTAAAATGTATATACATATGTGATATATGTATTACATATATGATGTATATATGTAATATATAATTTATATGCATATATTTATTATATTATACATTCTAGACCACATTTGGAAGAAGGCAACCAGAATGACAAAGTATAATAAACTTCCCATAACTAGAATTATTGCAGCATGAGCTGAATAGCCGAAGTGGACATCTGTCAGAGATTTTGAAATGGAAGAGGATAGTAGTAGCAATATAGACTCAGTCATTAGGTTGGGGTTCGGACTGAAACTCTATGATCCTTTTAGTTAATTATTTATATTTTTATTTAATTATTAATATTCATGAAAGTAATTCTTTAGCCCTTTTCTTAAACTAGCCATTTATTACTTTGCTCAGCCTGTCATAACAAAGTGCCACAGACTTTATTTTTTCATAGTCTGGAGGCTAGAAGTTTAAGTTCAAGGTGTCTGCAGGGTTGATTTCTTCTGAGTTCTCTCTCCTTAGTGTATACACAGAGAGATGTCTTTTCTCTGTGTCTACACAAAATCTTCCCTCAGTTTGTGTCTGTGTCCTAATATTTTTTTCTTATAAGGACACCAGTCATATTGGATTAGGGCCCACCATGATGACCTCATTTTAACTTAGTTACCTCTTTATGGACCTTATCTCTAAATACAGTCACAGGTAGTAGGGGTTGTTAGGGGTTAGTAAGGTAGGGTTAGGATTTCAATATATGAATTTGGTGGGGAGACACACTTCAGCCTATAATAGCCATCAGATAATATTTTTTTCTATTTATTAAAATAAATTAACATGTTGCCCATAAATTTCTTACTCTGCAATCAGGAGGGATTTATAAATGCTTGTTTCCCACTCAACATTCAAGATAACCATTGGCTATACATTTGATGTACCAAGGATACATTTTTGCCTGCTGCAAACATTCCAGTGTTTGCATTACAGTAATAAAATAGACAGCCTTACAAACTGAATTCACATTGTTTTATTTTTCCCTATCATGGGTCAGGTTTCATTTTATTCTAGAAAATATTTGTGCAATGAAAGATTTGTGAAAAGAAGTATTCAGAAACTAAGGCAAGGAATGAGATTAAATTGGCTAAAAACATACAAATTCAAGGAATAGAATTTTATAATAAACTTATAACTGTCCAAACATGTGTCACAAGATGAAAGGTTACTATCGGTACACAAAAGTACCAGAATTTGAATGGCACGAGATAAGCCTGACTGAATTTAGTATTGTTCTTTACATTTTATAGTTTTGTCCAACATTTCTGGGATTATAGTTATTGTCATTTTTATTTCTGTGTTTTTTCCTCTAATTTTTACTTAAGGGCATTAACTATTTCTATGCAGTTCCTTCAGATCTTTAAAAAAAGATACCCAAGATGATACCATTTTTACATAATATGGTTGCACAACTTATTTTTTTAATTTAAATTATTATTTAGCGGCACCTGGGTGGCTCAGTCGGTTAAGCTTCTGACTCTTGGTTTCGGCTCAGGTCATGATCCTGGGGTTGTGGGATTGAGTCCCACCTCGGTCTCTGTGCTCAGTGTGGAGTCTTCTTCAGAGTCTCTGTCCCTCTCCCTCTCACCCGCACACACTCTCTCTCTCAAATAAGTAAATACAATCTTTATAAAAATTATTACTTAAATTGCTTCTAATTAATTTGAAGGTCTTGGCTTTGTGCTTTTGCCACTTCTTTCTCATCTATACGTACTTTTACTCTGTTTGCTGTTATTGTAATGTACTGAGAATTGATTTCCATTTTAATAAAGGAAGCAAGTAAATTTAGACTGTGTGTGTTTGAAATAGAAGTGTTCACATTTCTTTTTTTTTTTTTTTAAGATTTTATTTATTTATTCGACAGAGATAGAGACAGCCAGCGAGAGAGGGAACACAAGCATGGGGAGTGGGAGAGGAAGAAGCAGGCTCCCAGCAGAGGAGCCCGATGTGGGGCTCGATCCCAGAACGCCGGGATCAGGCCCTGAGCCGAAGGCAGACACTTAACGACTGCGCCACCCAGGCGCCCCAAAGTGTTCACATTTCTGAATGCTCTGCACCCTTACTTTGTTCCCTCCTTTCCCGACCCTGCCGCTGCCAGTAACCCGAAGCCCTCACCGTTTCTCACTTCATGTATCTCAGCAGCATCGCCTGTGATCTTGCGGGATCTCGCTCCTGTACTTAAATGCTGCCAGGCTATGTGCAGAAAATATAAAGCTGATCATGTTGCTTCTTGGTTAAATGATTGATAGCAGATCCTCATGAACTTCAGAATTAAATACTAATGTTTTAGTGTTGCTTAGAAGGTACTTAAGGTGTTGATAAAAGCTGTATCTCATTTCTTAACTCCTTGCATCTCCTCTAGGCCCAGCCACACTGAATTATTTGAATTTCTCAAGATATATGACATTTTCTTACATCACATTGCCTTTTAGCACACTCTCTCCTATGCTTGGTTAGCGTCTTTTCTTTTCCTCAATGCCTCCATTCATTTTTCTTCAGTTCTCTCATTTATTAGACAGATTCATGGAATTTCTCCTTTGTGTCTGGAACTGTGCTAAGCAACAGGGAGTGAACAGGAGAGTCGTGGTCCTGCCCTTCCAGTCGTGTTTAGCTTACCTGTCTGACTTCCTTGATAGTACTTTTTATATGGTATTATTTCTTTACTATGCTAAGTTATATTCACACAAATACTTTGTCTTTTATTTTCACCAGTCCAGTATCTATCACAGTACCTGGACATGGTATAGTTGAGTGAATGCTACTAATGGAATCAGTGTGTGTGCCTACTTTTGCTCAATGTGTGTTTATTTATAGTTAGGATGCAACGACTTGTATTTTATCTGCTTATTTTCAGTTCCTCTTTCAATTCTTGACTAATATTACTTCATCAGAAGAGCCTTTTATAAGCACTGGATTAAGGATGTTTATTCAGAAGAAGTATTTAGAGGTTTGCTAAAACTAGTATGTAATACCTAAATGTCATTGTTTACATACACACACACACACACACACACACACATATGTATATATTAGTTTCAAGTTTTTATTTAAATTTCAGTTAGTTAACATACACTGTATATTAGTTTCAGGAGTAGAATTTAGTGATTCGTCACTTACTTACATTACCCAGTGCTCATCACAAGTGCGCTCCTTAATACCCATCACCCATTTAGCCCATCCACCTGCCCACCTCCCTTCCAGCAACTCTCACATTGTTCTCTATAGTTAAGAGTCTGTTTTATGGTTTGTCTCCCTCTTTTTTCCCTTCCTTATGTTCATTTGATTTGTTTCTTCAATTCCTCATATGAGTGAAGTCATATGGTTCTGTCATTCTCTGACTTATTTTGCTTAGCGTAATACACTCTAGCTCCATCCAGCTGGTTGCAAATGGCAAGATTACTTTCTTAACTATATGTATATGTGTGTGTGTATGTGTATATATGTATATGTGTGTGTGCTGTGTATATATATGTATATGTGTGTATATATATGTGTATATGTGTATGTGTGTGTGTGTATATGTATATATGTATGTATCTGATATACCCTGTATGTATACCATATCCTCTTTATCCATTCATCAGTTGAGGACATTTGGGCTCCTTCCATAGTTTGACTATTGTTGATAATGCTGCTATAAATACCGGGCTGCATGTGTCCCTTCGAATCAGTATTTTTCTATCTTTTGGGTAAGTACCTAGTAGTGCAGTTGCTGGATCATAAGTAGTTCTATTTTTAACTTTTTGAGGAACCTCCATACTGTCCTCCAGAGTGCATGCATCAGTTTGCATTCCCACCAATGGTGTAAGAGGATTCTCCTTTCTTTGCATCCTTACCAACAGACTGGTATATTTATCAACCAGAGAAACAGAACTTCACGTGATTGTGGGGACTGACTACGTAAGGAAGGACAGGCTGGAGCTTTGACATGGGAAGAATTTTGTCTTCATTAAGAAGCCTCAGCTACTTTTAAGGGTATTCAACTTATTGAATCAGGCCCACCCAGATTACCTATGACAATTCCCTTACTTCAAGTCAACTGTAATAGGCTGTATTCATATCTACAAAATATGTTCACAACACATTTAGATTAGTGGTTGATTAAGTAACTGGAATCTGATTTATCAAAAATATCAAAACTAGTTATATAAATAATATTAGCTAACATTTTAAAATGTCTTACCATTTCTCCAGCATTATCCTAAGTACTTCCCATGCAGTAATTCATTTAATCCTCGTAACAACCCAAGAAGATATTGTTATGATTCATATTTTACCAATTCAAAAAACTGCAAAGAAAGGTAAATTTGATCTGAGAATCTATTCCATTAGAAGATGCACATTCCACAAAACATGTATTTTTGTCATTTTTATTCACTGATACATCTCAAGCAGCTATAACAGTGCTGAGCAAGAAGAATCAACAGCAATTGATTACAAATAAATTTGAAAAAAATAATACTTTTCTAAACTATATATCTTCCTTCGCCTTAGATAAATATATGTATGTATGGGTTTCTTCCTGACACTTGACACTCAGTCTGTGGAGCAATAGGAAAATAGTTGTTGTAAATCATTTTGAAGTACAGAGCTTGGAACTCAAAGCATTTGTATAATGAGTCAAAGCTATCCTGTGTTCTGAGGCAAATTGCCTAATGATTACAGTTTTTCTAGGATAAGTAATTTAGATATAAGAATATTATTGAATAGAAATATAATTAAAAGAGATAAACTTACTTTTCAGAACACTTGATACATTATATTTAGATAAGGATGAACATGAAGTGTTGTCAGTAACATGATGCTTACAGGAAAATTGATTAAATTCTGGTTTTGCTACTTCCAAGCTGCCTCACCTTGAACACTGTAAAATGGGGATAATATAGTACTTACCCCATAGAATTTTCGGGAGAGGTAGGGATGATACTGTAACATGAAACACATAGTTAGTACATAGAATTATGCCTACTACATAATGATATTCAAGCATTTGTTAAGTAAATGTTACCATTTTATGGGCTTAAGCTTTACCGGTGGGTTGTTCTGTAGTAAATACATGGACCCTGGATGTTTGGACAGGAAAGGGGAAGGTGAACACTTTTTCAAGTTAAAAACAAATTCTTTTCTTTTACACCTATAATTTGCTCATTGATAGTAAACTGTTCTGATGAATTGGAGTGGTGACTTCAAATGTAGTTATGCATGAGGCCTATAAGTTAATTATGCTGTAGGCATACTCAGTAATTTTTATGTTCTAATTTTGCATGAAAGAGAAAAATGTGTGTCCTAACAAATCTTTGGCATTTTTGGGAACATTTAAAAAATATGTTGCTTTTCTAGTGCTTTAACATTGATTTTATAAATTGAAAGACCAAACAAAGATAGAAGTTCAGTAATGAAATAATTTTGATATATCAAACTGGAAAAAAAGTGTTATACAATTTCAATATTTAGGTCTTGCATCTCAGTTTATTATGAGTCTGAAAGAAACATTTTGTAGAATACAGCTAAAAATGGAGAATCATTTCATAAAATAACATATTTTCTGTGGTGTAATAAAAGGTTACATGACAAAGTCAGATTACTCAATTTTAAACCTAGGAATGATTTCCACTCTCCCCCAGGATTTGCAGATTTGTGATGCAGAGGTCCCAGTAGTGTTGATCATTTTGAGTGTTCATATACTTTTAACTACCGAGGAGTAAATGAGAGTAGTGCTTAGTACCAAATCTTAGCATAAGTAATTCTTGTGACTTTCAAACACTCTCTCATTTTAAAACTCCGATTGGTATAACTCATAATCAAATGTCAGTTTCTTATGTCCAGGTCATTGTTTTTGTATGAACTGGTGGTTGCGACAACTGATTTCTTCTTTCAGTTACAGCATTTGTCCACAAGACCCTCTCAGAATGCCCTGATTGGTGACCCTAATCTTCACAAAAAGACTCCATCTCTCTAGAAGGAAATGGAACTTTAATTTTTTAGTCAGCCTGACAGACAATTCCAAATAACAGGAGCCAATGATGGAATTTTCTGCGATTCATGCGATACAGTTAAAGATTCTTTTCACAGAACGAATTTAGCAGATAAATTTATAGGTTGGTGCCTCAAATTATTATATCCTCTATGGTTGGAAGTAAGAGTGGAAAATGTATAGATTTTCAACTCATGGATGCTGGAAACTTACTTGAAGATGTGATACCTTGACATATCTCATGTTTTTTTAAGGTGTATTATGAAATCATTATCTGCTGTTCCATAAATTTAACCTTTTTTAAAATTTAGAAGTGAATAATATTTTCCATTAAAACTGTCTTTATAAGTACAATTACATAGTATGAGTAATCAAAAATTGGGAGTTTGTTTCACTCTCTACTTTCCTGTAAAGCCAGTTTTTCCCATTACGAGAGTTCAGCCTGAGTGGTGAATCATTTGTTTTGGTGCAGTTGGAAAGGACAGAAATCATTCTTACCTCAAATCAGGTTCCTACAATTTTATAATATCTAAACTTGCCACAGTGGTTCAATCACTTAGATTAAAAATTAAAGCCCCTGGTAGTATGAAAATGCATTAATTTGAGGGGATCCATGAAATGAGAATCATCCGTTTAACAATTTGAGAACAATTTACTGGATCAGTCACTTACAATACTTTCTGAAAAAGTGATTTTTGTTTTTCCTTTGTGGAAAGGGGAAGCATTCAGAAAATGAAATTAAATTTAATCTGATTAACTCATAAGTATTGTTTGCCTGAAGGAATTTCAAAAAATCCCATTGTTTCGAAGCCAATATCAGGATTCCACACATCTGTTTATCTACTGTGCTTTCATGACTAAATTTTAATGTACGTTTTATCTTTTCTGTTTTTTTAAAAAAGAAAAGTATCACTATAGGAATTTGGGAACTACTAAAAAAAAACATGAAGAAGAAAGTGGAATCGCCTGTTGTCAAATAACCCAAACTTTAATTCCTATAGTAATTTTTATGCATTCACCTTTACTATGATGTAGTATATAAGCAATCTGTGTCAATTATGAGAAAAAGTTGCATTTTTATTTCACAAAGTTCAATATAATTAGCAAACCACATTAAATGATCTTACTTTAATTATTTAAAAAAATTGTCTACTTAATCTTACAAATGTGAACAAATATGAACTGTGCTTTCCCATAAAGAGTGTGTATTGTGTTCTTGTATTTCTAAAATGTTTAAAAATGTATTCATTGCCTTATTAATGAAGTAGTATGGTAGAGAGGTGTATTGGCTAACAGTTATGATTCTTACTTTATTTCCATTAATCTTACAGTGTAATTTCCTTTCAAAGCCTAGCAATAATTTAACATTTGTGTCAGAAATATCTGAAGATTTTGTGACCTAAATAGGAATTTGTAAGGTGTTTTTATCAGGTATATTAAATAAGTGTCATTTTAAAATATAGATTTCCCCGTTTCCCCTGACATCCATGTTCTTCTGTAAAATGTTTTAGGGCAAGAAAACAGTAATGATTTTTCCTTAAAATGAGAAATGTTTAAACCCCACTACCCTTGGAGGTCTTTTTTAAACTTGATATTTCCTTTTAATCTGTATCATCAGGTTTATTTTAATGGCAAATATAATGTTTCCTCCTTTAGTTATATTCATGTCATTCTTCAAAATTAATTTATGCATTTGTGGCATGGTAAAATATGAAAATAATATCCAACAACTTATGTACCAAATAAATTTTTATACAGAGTAGTTCACATCATGATCATGACCATTGTGATATGTTTCTGATTTACTTTTTAGTACGGACCATAATTTTGAAGAATACCATTTGCATTGTTCAGAATATAATGATCACATAAATATCCGTTACTCTATCGATTTTCAGAAATTGTTTGTCTTCTCAGTGACTTATTGCTAAGGTTTCTTTTATTTTTTTTTCCTTTCTACCTCAGAATGAAGGATAACCAAGACATATTCATTGTTTTGAAAAATGTGTACCTTCCTTTTATTATTCCGTTCACTTTTTTTAGACCTTAGCAGATTTAAAAAAAATATGTTGAAAAATAATTGACATACAATATTATATTAGTTTCAGACATGTAACATAATGATTCAGCAATTCTATACATTATTCAGTGCTCATCTTGCATTATCCATACAACATCCTTCACCATATAAATTTATCACAATATTATTAACTGTATTCCCTCTGCTGTACTTTTCATCTCCACAACTTATTTATTTCGAAATTGGAAGTGTGTACCTCTTAATCCCCTTTATTTATTTTGCCCCATCCCCCACCCACCTCCCCTCTGGCAACCACCAGTTTGTTCTCTGTATTTATGAGTCTGTTTTGCTTTTTGTTTATTCTTTTGTTTTTGCTTGTTTGGTTATGTGTTTTGTTTTTTAGATTCCAGATATAAGTGAAATCATATGGTATTTATCTTTTTCTATCTGACTTATTTCATTTAGCATAACATCCTCTAGTTCTACTGTGTTGTCCCACATGCAAAATCTCTTTTTTTATTGCTGAGTTATATACCTCTGTGTGTGTGTGTGTGTGTATTTCACATCTTTTTTTATCCATTTATCTACTGATTGATACTTGAGTTGATTACATATCTTGACTATCATAAATAGTGTTGCAGGGGCAATTGGCAGGCTCAGTCGGTTAAGCGTCTGACTCGATTTTGGCTCAGGTCATGATCTCAGGATCATGAGATCTAGTCCCACTTTGGGCTCCCTGCTCAGCTGGGAGTCTGCTTGGGATTCTTTCTCTTCCTCTCCCCACTGCCCCTCCCTGCACTTGTGTGCTCTGTCTCTAAAATAAATAAATAAATATTTTTAAAAATAAATAATGCTGCAAAGGTGTGTGTATATCTTTTTGAATTCTTGCTTTTTTTGGATAAATACCCAGTACTAGAATTATTGGATCATATAGTATTTCAATTTTGATTTTTTTTTCAGAAATCTCCATACTGTTTTCCATAGTGGTTGCACCAATTTGTTTCCACCAATGGTGCATGAGGGTTCCCTTTTCTCCACATTCTCACCAACAGTTGTTATTTCTTATCTTTTTGATAGTAGCCATTCTGACTGCTCTGAGGTGATATCCCTGATGGTTAGTGATGTTGAACATCATTTCATGTGTCTGTTGGCCATCTGGTATGTCTTTGGAAAAGTGTCTGTTTAGGTCCTCTGCCCATTTTTTATTTGGATTTTTTTTTTTTTTTTTTTGGTGTTGAGTTGTATAAGTTCTTTATGTATTTTGGATACTAACCCCTTATTGGATATATCATTTGCAAGTATCTTCTCCATTCACTTTTTTTGAAGTTATAATTTCTCTATTACTTATTGGCCTACCTTACATTTATTACACTAATTCTTGTATTTTGTGATAAATGAAATATAAAGATATTAAAACTTGAGTGTAATTTAATTTCATCTTAACATAAGAGCTCTGTCATTTACATGAAGCGCCTAACCATGTGTCTTTAGATCATTGTATTATCACTTTCTTTATATAATAATTAATGAGGCTTATTTTTTATTGACTTAGTTATTGTTTTTTAACTTCAGTATCTTTGAGAGAAATGTCACTTGTTCCAGTCTCTCCATAATAAAAACTGTGCATTGATACTAATATTACCTTGAGTAAAAAAATGTTCCCTATTTTTGAAAATTTTTCCTTGTTCTCCTACAGCCCTTTTTCTACTCACTTCTCTCTTTTCCTTTTTAAAGATAACTTAACTTCTATTTTCCCTCATAGAGATTTAGATAAATGTTTTCGCTTAATCTGGTAAGAAGCTTACTGCTCTAACACTTGAGAAATATTTCTAAAAGAAGAAATTGAAGCTTTACTAAAAACTTGGGAGGGGGCTATTTCTTTCTTGCCCACAGTAGAATCCTACCATTAAGCACACTTCTTGGACCATACCAGTTAGTTCACTAAATACTTGTTGTATATGTGAGTGGTATCCCAGAGGAATGAAACGATAATATTATTCTTAGTCTTTTTCTTCACTAGCATCATTTAAGGCAACAGTGGAAATTTAAAATGTAATAGAGCTTTTTTCTCCCAGCTATGATGGAATTGTTTGATACAGACTCAAAGTTCATGCCAAGAATAAGTAGAGAAATCTAAACTTAAAAAGAGAGAAGAAACAAGAATCTATTTGACAGCATTGGAGAAACAAAGAAGAAACCAGCCCCTCACCTTTGACACATACTAGACACTAATGTTTGTCTTTTGAGTGCCACATGATTGCTTTAAATACAGCTCTGCTTTTAGTGGTCATCTGTTTTATATCTCAGACTCCAGCACTGAGCAGATTAGTAATTCAGCAAATATCTTTAGGGTAGACATGAGGAACCTTAAGATCTTTTCTTATGTATCTTTCACTTTGAGATCATAGTCCCACACTTCAGTCCCACATGATTTGCATGACCTTAATTGTATTTTTGCCTTCTCTTTCATTAATGTGGCTACCATCTTTAGTATTTGCCTCTCTCTGTATTGGGGAGGGGGTTAACTTGTTGTTCACTTCTTAGCTCTCCAAATGAGTACTTAGATCAGCAATTATTGACCTTTCATTTATAATCAATTCATATATCACTTACATCACTAGCAGTTTTCATTTCTTTGCTACATTTTCATTTCCACATTACATTTCATTTCAAATTCCTTCCTTAGAGTATCTATTTTTGTAAAGTTTTACATGAGTTTATCACTATGAGACAAAGAAGCAATGTGACTACATACTTTGAGGTCTGTGCTTAATCTGAGTAGCAGATGCATGGTGACCAGTCACTGATAGACTTTGAAAGAAGGAATGTGTCTGTGTCACTAATCATGATCCACACTTCTTATCTGTGTAGTGATCTGTGGATTGAAGAGCTACTAGAGAGGTTTGTAATTTATACAATTACATGTAGTAGATGTACCATATGAACTGAAATGTAAATCATATTTTTGGGAGTTCCTTGTATTATTGAACTTAACCATGTAACTAAAATTTGTGCTTATCAGAATCATGTAAAACAAGAATTTACAGTTACTTTATTAGTTATCAGTAAAATATAAATTAAAGCCACAATTTGATAGCTGTGGTAGGCAGAATCCCAAGCAGACACATGAATCTAACCCTTGTATACTTTCTTCCCCTGGAAAGATAGGACGTCACTACTGTAATTATGTTATGTTCTGTGGCAAAAGGGACTTTGCAGATATAAGTTAATATTACTAATCAGTTGACTTTGAGCTAAACAAAAAGGAGATCATCTGTATGGGCTTAATCTAATCTCACGAACCCTTTAAAAGCAGAGAATTTCGTCTCCAGTTGTTAGCAGCATAAGAAATCAGAGTATGAGAGAAATTTGAAGCATGGGAGGGTTTCGATGTGAAGGATGTTCTTCATTGCTGAGATAGACGGGCCACTGGCCACTGACCTGTGAGGAGCTTCTAGTAGCTGAGAGTGGTTACTGGCCAGTAGCCAGCAAGGAAAAGGAGACCTGATTCCTACTACTCCAAGAAGCTAAATTTTGCTAACAACCTCAGTGAGCTTAAAAGTAGATTCTTCCCTCAGAGACTCTAGAAAAGAGCATGGCCTGGCTGCAAACCTGACATTGACCTTGTAAGACCCTAATCAGAGAACTAAACTGAGCTCACTAGACTTCTTACCTACAGAACTATGAGATAATAATTTGGGTGTTGTTTATGCTGCTAAGTTTATGTTAATTTGTCATGCAGCAATAAAAAATTCATATAATAGTAAAATTTCAAAAACTGGCCAAACTAAATTTTGATACAGGTGTGGAACCACTGAAACTCTTTTGGGGAATGCAAATTAATGCAATCAGCTCAGAAAACTCTTTAGCAATATGTAGTAAAGTTGAAGGTGAAATATATGAACATATCCTAAGAACAATTCCTAGATTTTTTCCATAGAGATTTATTTGTGCACCAAAAGAAAAAAAATGTACATGTGTGTTTATAGACATTTCAAAATAGCCTCAGACCAGAGCAGTCTAAATACCCATCACCACTAAAATGTGTGAATATATTGTGGTGTATTCATAAAATGGACTGCTACACAGCTCTGGGAATGAACAGAGTACTGCTGCACGTGAGTGAGTCTTACAAATGTATATTTAATGAAATCAGCTGCACATAAATAATGCACACACGTAAGAGTATGATTTTCTTCATACAAAGGTTAGAAATAGGCCAACCCAATCTATAGTTATTTAAGTAATAATAATGGTTAAGTTTGGAAGTTGCAACAGTGATTGCGAAGGGGTACCACAGGGAATTCAGGGTGCTGGTAATGCTTATTGATCATAATGCTGATTAAGCGGATATGGTCATTTTGCAAAGATTCATTTAACTATATATGATTTATGCACTTCTTATTCTTCAATGAAAAGCTTTTTTTAAATGAAGGACTATAAAGTATTGGCAACACCTTTTCCACTGTGTGGCTTAAAAAAAGAAAAATTGCCTAAGGTCATTCAGCTACTGAGTGGAAAGACAGAGTGGAAAATGATAATTAAGGATAATTTAATGATAATTAATGTTGTAGTTGAATTATCTCTTTCGTTTGACTGGAAATAAAAAAAGAGAAAAAGGGAAAGTGAGACTAGTCAATAAATAATTTTGACATGTTACAATTAATTTTTTTTAATAAAACAGTTTGCCGGGAGGATTCATACCACTCCGTGGTCTCATGTGCTGCTGTGGTTCTCACTCCTGTGGAACCAACGCTAGAAATGAAGAAAAGAGAAGAACTAAAATGTCCTGAACCTTCCAAACAGTAAGTTATTTGCTTTATTTTTCAGAACATTGTAAAACTAATTAGATAACTGATCAGAATTAGATTGCTCAGAAATTATGAGTTATAAGGAATGTGAATACTAGTATATTGAAGGGACAGAAATAATTTTATATGATATTTTGAAAATCAATCGATCCTTTACTGTCTCGATGAATAACTTCTGCATCTTCTGCCTTCATGTGTTTGAACTATATAGCATTCAGAACTCATTCTGTTACCTTATATTAGGGACATGAAGCACTTTATTTCTTTAATACTGTGATTGTGGGTGCACTGTTTTTGGATGGCTTATTTTATAGTCGTAGGCTTTAATCATCTAAAATGTGATCAGTTTTTAATATAAACTTCTTAGCTGAAAGTTGGCTTGCATTTTATAAGGAATGAAAGTTATTTGTAACTATTTTAAATACATTACTCTAAAACTTGACAGTATTTAATGTTTCTTTATTTTTGCTATTTAAAAAGATCAAGTTTCACTTAAATTTAGATTTGATCTTATATTGAATAAATGATGGATTTTTTTTCTTATAAAGAAATTCATGCTAACAAATGTAAGCTACATGAACCTGAAATATCAGATAAATTAGGATATTTCTGGGTATGCATTATATAAATGCAAAAGGAAAGTTTACTGATATTTTCCAGTGAAACTAGTGCCATTTCCACTTTAAGGTCTCAGATTAGAGACTAAGTGGTGTATGGTGTTGCCAGTGATTGCTGGCCGACCACCATCTGAGCCAGGTGGTAGTTACTTTGAAACACCAACTATTTTTCCGCATCGGTTTACACTGTATCATACTTGGTTGTTTCCGATGTATTTCTACTGGATAAGCTCCTGAGGACATAGTTCCCTGGAATGTGATAGTGCCTGATGCTCTTCGTGAAATCAATTAGGAAATCTCTTAATGTTACATTCAATAATGTTGAATTCAAATGGAGCAATGCATATATTTGATAGCATGAAGATAGTCAGTATTAGTATTCTCATTATAGAGAAAAGAAATACTAACCAATTCAGAAAGTAATCATTGTAATTCAGTTTTAATACACTTTAAAAAGTGAAAACAATTTAGCTGCTCTTAATATAGTCTAATTTTTAGGTTCCAATTTTTTTGTCTAATAGGAGGAAAATTACATCTCATATATGCCAATTGAATTATATTAGAAAACTCAAATTCATTTTCTGCAATACATGTATGAGTTTACATAAGTTACCTATATATTTATAAATAGGATCTTAAATTCTTTTAATTATCTTTTAGTGATTCTGCTTAAAACTGGGAACGTTGTTTTCACAAAATACCTTTTTTCAGTCCTTAGCTACTTCATAAATATTCATTCTTCCTTATTCTAAGAGGTATATTAAAGCAGACTATTAACTGGCTGAACTTTTTTTTTCTGTTACCCTACATATAGTCTGATACTCCTCTGTATTCTCTGAATTCTCTGAATCTACTTCTTATTAAACATTCTCCCTTAACAATATCATTCATTCATTCATTCATTCATTCATTCATTCATTCATTCATAGAGGTTTTGCTATTGTTTTTGTTTTTCTGAGTCAGAGAGACCTTGGTTAAAATCCTGATACTATATATATGAGATAGAGATTACATACGCCCTTCATAAATCACACTGCTATTTTGAGAATTAATTGATATGAATATATGGCAAGAATGCAATATAAATGCAGAGGCATAGTGATTAATTCAAAACTCTCATTTGCTGATGAGGGAAGTCACAATGTAAATTGGTTTCAGAAAAATCATGGTAGTGGTTTTTATTGGTTCATGTAATTAAAAGGTATAGAGATAGAAATTTCCTCAAGTATGGTTGGGTCTAGTACTCAAATGGTGTCATGGAGGCTCATTCTTTCTATCTGCCTCTCTTTGCTCTGCTTTCCTCTCTGCAGTTTTCATTTTCAAGGAGGGTCCTCTAAAGGTGATGTTACTACCTTCTGTAGCTCCTGGGACAGATTTTTACTTTTTCAATAAATCCAGTGGATTTTTTTTTTTCCAAGATTTTATTTGTTTGACAGAGAGAGACACAGCCAGAGAGGGAACACAAGCAGGGGGAGTGGGAGGGGAAGAAGCAGGCTTCCCGCTGAGCAGGGAGCCCAATGCGGGGCTTGATCCCAGGACCCTGGGATCATGACCTGAGCCGAAAGCAGACGCTTAACGACTGAGCCACCCAGGCGCCCCTAAATCCAGTGGATTTAATCAAAATCAAAACAAAACAAAAACCGAGATCTGAATGTCCCTGCCTTTGACTAGCTTAGCTTATTTGACACGACTTTGGTGAAGCAATTGCTGTGTGTCCGGGAATATTTGAAGATATGATTGACTAGAACCAGGTTACAGGGCAGACTCTGGAGCGGAGTGTGAAGGTGAGAAGGGAGGGGTGATTCCGTGCTTGACACATGGCTGATGTTGATAAAAGAAGGCAGGGGTAGGTGCTAAGAAGTCAGAACAACAGATGGTCAACATAGGTAGTGATATTATCACCATTAGTTTTAAAAGTCAGAATTCTTTATTATATTCAAACAATACACATTGAAATACCACATTATAATTATGCATATCTTTATTTCTTGTTTCAAATGTTTTTCACTTAATTTTATTTCATATTATCTGATCTTGCTGTGCTATTGAGAGGTAGTATAACTTGGTGGTTAGGAATTCAGGCCTTGGGCAGGTTTGTTTTTGAAACTTTCTTGACCTTGACCACACTTTGTTTCTTTTCAACGTGGAAGTTACTTTATCTACCTTATAGTGAAATGCCTGAAACACAATAGAAAGGAAATAATATTTAAAAAGTTTATACTTTTTTACAACAAATATATTTGGGAAATAACCATATCACATTTTTATTAATGAAGTTACCAAAGCCCTGTATGGTATTAGTTTTGTGTTTTTGGATTTCCCGTTAGGCAATATAATAATCTGCCAGTATAATACTGAGATATTAGAATGTTGTAAGTTGAGACATTGTCCTTAGATACCTAGTATTTTCTTTAAATTCAAGATGGAATTATTTCTTTAAGTAAATTTTCTCCTCTAATTATACAGGCTTCACATTATAATTTCATAAACCATTGCGTCTTTGAAACATAGGACTCAGTAGAGTCATGTAATTCAGAACTCAGCAAATCTCTTGCTAAGAACTGCAATAATTTTCTCAGTAAATGGGCTTCAAAATACATAAGATTGTACAGGAGACATAACATATATGACAACGTGTTTTTGAGGTTGTTGTAATCCAGGTGAAGAGGTAAAACATACCTGAAAAGATAAAACTCAGTATAAAAGGAGCAGATGCTATTTATCAGTGTAAGATAGAGATTTTGGTTAGGTATATGATTGTCTAAAGTTAGGCCAGGCTTATTGATTTAACAGTAGAAACATATGAAAATTAAGCCAAAATATTGGTCATAGTGTATTGACATGTTACTTCAGAATGTAAGAAACATTTTATGACTGGAATATTTATATTTTAAAAAATTGTTATGTATTTATCAGTTCTTAGACACATTCAACAAGGGAAAAAAATAAGAATTAGGAATTTCTGTTAGGGATAAAGTATAAATCTGTCAGCATAGCAAGTGATAGGGAGAAAATCTTTTAGGAAGGAAAGCTACATCTGAGCTCCGTGGTGGGAAAGAATTAGAGCTTTTCTTTTATTGATATATCCAAAGTTCATCTTTATTTGGAAGGTAAAGATGTAGATTTTGTTTTTTAGCTTAATCTGATAGGTAGCTACATACCATGGAAAGAACAACTTTGCTAGAAAAATAGAAAAATCTATATGATCCAAAAAGAGTCTACAATTTTCAGATAATTTGATCATAAACATAGAATGTTGAGGTCAAAGCTTTGAGTGTGAAGCTTTATAAATAAAATGGTAATACTAATGGTATATCCACATATCTAGCCACTCAGAATGTTACTCAAACCTATATATTTCTCAAATCACAGTTATATACAAATGAGCGCTTCATGAGCGGTATATAAAATTCAAACTCTGAAGAGGATAAAAGAGTGCTGCTTCTATGAAAGGTTATGCATTTTATTTTGTGCTTTCATTAGAAATGTGTTTGTTGGAATTCATGTACTTTGTACATACTGTGGCTCAATATCTGAAGTGAAGGGATTTTATGGCCATTGTAAATTTAGAAATAAATAGGTAAAAGCAAGAGAGAAATAATTCTGTTGTTTTTTGTTCATTTCCGTGTTTTTGTTTTATTTTATATAGAGAAATCTAAACTTCCTAAGATATTTGATTTATTGTTTCAATTTGTGAAAATGAGGCAGTATGTAAGCATGTTGTCATTCACTCAAAGTTTTAAGGCCTCCTGGTAAAAATGCTTCATGGCATTGATGTGAAGAAGGTTCTTTGAGCTACTTCTGAAAGGGCATGGATGCTATCATTTAGTACAGAATGTCTTATTTCTCAAGAATGGCTAAAACGAACCTATTTTATTCTTAGAGAATACTTGACACAAATTTAAAGTTCTGCCAGCTCTTCTTATTTAGTTTTATCTGAATGAATAATGTATATATGTTAAATTTGGGAAAATTTAAGTACTCTTTAATGTCATCTATAAAGTTATTACACAAACTCTGTAGTTATGCTAGAGACACATCAAAGAATCTGATTATTGGATAATCCCCAACTTTCTTTTACAGATTTCAGGGGGATGTATTTATTTATGCTTTCAGGTAGACATTTATTCATTAATTTAATCTATCAAAAACAGGTAATTCTTGAGTATTTGCTTTGATCTTCACACTGTGCTCAGGGCTGGGGTTTTTAAGTTGAAAACAGGTGCTGTCTTTCAAGAAAACTTAAGTGTAGTCAGGGAGACACATGTTAATTGATTAATTACAACAAGAAATGTGAGATTGTGGATATGACAATGGCTGTAATGTGGAGGTATATCACGTAATGAGGGCTTATAGTAAGGAGCTTTAACTTAGCCAAGAAGGTCAGGGAAAACTTCCCTGAGGAAGTGACACAAGCTGAGATCTGAAGGATATTAGTTTAGTAAGTGAAAAAGCAAACGGGGACTTCACCAGCAGAGGAAAAAGCTTGTTCAAACACTCCCTGATGTCTGGGAGCAGGGAAAAATTGAAAGAAGACTGGTGGGAATAAAAGCAAGCTAAAAACATGTTTTTTTAGCAGAGCCCAGGTGACATGTGGGGACAGTGGTGTGATAGAGCCAGCTTGGGAGGCAAGTTTGTGACTCTTTCTTCCCAGCTCCAGACTCGGTGACCTCACATCGGAAAGTTGAAATCAGCCAAAGCAGGTGTATTTACACACTAGTAATTGACAAACCCTACAAATTAGGGCTTTTCCCTTCCCCAGAGAGCTGGCTAACTATTTACTAGCACACCACTAATCAAGGACAGGTTGAGTCTGTTAGTGAGGCCAGTAGTGACGGCTGACAGTAGCTTGGACTAAGGTGCTGGCATTGGGATGGTGAAATGTGAAAAGAGAACTGGGTCAATTATATATCCTGCAACCCAGGCAAATTTAATAAAATTATTAAACTAAAACTTACAGTATATTATTAAGCACTCTCAGTAAGGATAAAGAAGAAATATCTGTACGCTAATTGTAATTATGATAAAGTAATGTAATATTGTGACATATTGTTCTACTAGTTGTTTAGTCGAGGAGGAGTTTTGATATTCTTTTAATTTCTTACTGAGTGTTATCAGTGGTGCTCTATAAATAGGAAATGTGTTAAAAATGTGTTTTGCACAAAATTCTTTTCTGAATCCTTTTTACTGATTCTCGCTGAAAAGGCACAAAAATATGACTAAGTGCCACTTAGGTCCTTATGTAAGTAGTATGGTTCCTTAGTAATAATTTTCCTCCTATATTTGGTCTCTAGCTTTCATTTACCATCTTGGTTCCTTAAATCTCTTCCATTCAAAAAAACAAAATCAGAAACTGAGGCATGGTATAAATAGAATCACATAGTTTGTGGTCTTTTGTGTCAATCCTCTGTTACTTAGCATGTTTTTGAGATTCATTCCCATCATTGCAGGTGCCATGGCCATGCCCTTTTATTACTGAGCAGTGTTGGCATGGGATGGATGTGGCACAGTTTGAATATTCATTTAGCTTTGTTCTCGCTCTCTCTCTATTTTTAAAGATGTATCTATTTGAGGTGGGGGAAGAGCAGAAGGAGAGGGAGAGAGAGAGTCTTAAGCAGACTCCAACATAAGTGCAGAGCCCCACACAGGGCTTGATCTCACCACCCTGAGATCACGACCTAAGCCAAAATCAAGAGTCAGATGCTTAACTGAGCCACCGAGGCACTCCCAGCTCTGTTTTCTTTTGACTACACTTTGCAAATTCACTGAATCAACAACACTACACGACCTCTGGGTAAATATAGGGGAATCATAATGACCATCTTTATCCAGCCCCACCCTTATACTAATCATATCCAATGCTTGGTTCACTGCCCATGAAGATGTTGTCCAGTCCCTGCTTGCACACCTCCAATGACAGGTAGCTCATTCCCTTAGAGGGCAGCTTTTTCTGTCCATGGCCAGCCTGGCCTGTTAGAAAGCTCTTCATTTTTAGCTCAAATCTACCTCCCTGGATTATTACTACAGAGGTCCTAGTTCTCATCCTGGGACCATTCAGTGTCCAGCTCCCTCCTCCCCACCATAGGCCTTAGGGATCCAGAAGGCAAAACCTCTACTCAGCAGTGTGCTGATAATGTTTGACTTATAGGGCTAGTTTAGTGATTTTTGTTGGTGTATAATATTCCATTATATAAATATATCAAATGTATCCAATATTTTGTTAAAGGATATGGATATATCTATATACCTTATAGATCTATATACATACTGCATGACTTACAATGTTTGCTTTATAAACAGTTCTGCTACGAACATTCATGGGCTCTTGGAGTTGGTAGGAAGTTTCTCTGGAAGTAGGATGGCAGAGTTGTAAGGCCTATTCATCTTTCACTTCAACAGACTATGCTAAATCATCCTCTAGGGGGCCACCATGATATACATCCTTGCCCACACTTAGGTAAAAGTATAAAGCCTTAGAAGCCTTGTGAGTCTGAACTGGCATCTCATGGGGTTGTGATTTACGTTGACTTATTTCCTCTGACGTTGAGCATCTTTGCAAGTGTCTATTGGGCATTTGTGTTTCCTGTTCCATAAATCGCCTGTCTTTTGTCCATTTCTCTATTGGGGGATTTGTATTTCTCTTGTATTTATTTAGAGAAGTTCTTTGTATAGTATGATTTCCAAAGTTGAATTGCTGTATGCATTGCAGATCATTCTTTCAGTTTGTGGGATGTCTTTTAATAAGTTGTGACTTTTAATAAACAATTTTTATTTGGAAAAACTGAAACTGAAGCATGATAAATATCAGGATCCTACTATAAATATAAAACAGCCTTCTTCCCATGCAGTTTTCAAAAGAATTGGCACCAGTTTTGTGCTTTGGGCCAGTTCCAGCGTAGAAACAGCTGTTAGAAGAGATAAGTGAAGAAATTTCTGAGGGAGAGAGCTGTTGGCTGAATGTGAGTCTGCCCATAGCTTTTGGGGGATTCGGAGTTGGGAGAATAACCTTCTAATCATAGCCTAATGAAGGGTCTTCAGAAGAATTGTTCAGAGAGTTTGACATGTGTTCTCTGCAGTTGGAGACACCAAGGACAGTTGGCTGATTTATGCCTGAGAAAACTGAAGCCAACTGTGGACTGGAATCTGACATCTGACCAGCTCAGCTGGAGGGCGAACATGGGCAGGACTGCTGGGAAAGCAGCACCTTCTTAAACTCCCAGTGTTGGTCAGTGAGCTCAGGCATTTGTGACTTATCTGGAGTGTCCGGAAACCTAGGAAGTATAGGGAGAGGACATCCTTCATTCCTTGGTAAGAGAATAGCAGGAGAGTGGCCCAGAAGGAGGAGACCTCTGAAGAGACCACTTGTGTACCCATTGCTAGGCCCTAGAACCAAGAAAATCTCCTTAAAACTCTTCCGGCCTACCGGGTACCCTTCTCCACCTCTCACTCGGTGGCAGGAGTACATTGGCTGTGCAGCTGAGGAAGCCTACATGTTAGGGCCTTCATATGCACTGGGGTCCTTCATAAGGCCCTAGAAGGGATCCTGGGATTTTTTTTCCCCTTCTTCTTATGTATTATTTTCCAAATAGACCTTTCCAGATTTTGTAAACTCCAGGCCTCACGAAACCTGTATTTGTCCCTTAGTACTAGCTTTTCAGTCCAGGCAATCAGGATACTTGCCTTGGGTTCTGCAGTTGAGAGAATTGAGTTATGTCCCTTCTTCGGCTCTGCGTCTTTCTATAAGGCACGAATTCCAAAGAGCGCAGGGTTCCCACTCAATAGGGGCCTGTACTTCCGTCACCCACCATGCTTGGAATTCCTTGCTCGAATAGCCCTGAGTCCTCCCCTTGAGGATGTAATGCCCATGGCCTGCGAGGCCGCAGAGGAGCAGCTGATCACTGGCAGAGGTGGACAGAGCTTAGAGGGGTGGCTGGGGCATTTTCTCTCTGGCCTGTGAGACCCTGAGTATGTGGGAAGAAGCCCAAGGTGGGAAGGAAAGAGGGGCAGGTTAAGTGTTTGATGAATTAAGCTATATTGATTGATACTACCTGTGAGAGGATCCTTCTGTGTTTCATAGTATCTGTTCACCTAATTGGAAGCTGTGCTCGCATCACTGGTTTATTAAATAAATAATAAAGAAAAGACTCAGGAAAGTTGATTGTTTTCAGACTCCATGCGTTAGTCAAGAACCCATGGATTTTAATACCAATAAATAAATAAAAATCCCCAGAGAAACCACTCCCCTCGACTGAGTGTTGTTATTTCATTTTTCTGCTGTTTACTGCTCCTTAGTGAGTCATAATATCTGGTCGCTTGTGCAGACAATTTGTCAAGTCAAGAAATCATATTATAACATTTGCTTCTGGTTTAACAATCCTTTATACACTGAACACACAATTGCTATTATTCAGATAAATTGGGACAGCCTGATAAGATGACTGAAGTGTTTCAGTTCACCAGTGCAGTATGGTACCATTGTACTCTTCCTCGTGCAATGTAAATACAATTTATCAGATCGCTGGGAAAGACTGCAGGTGCCTCACCATTGTTGTGCAAGTAGCTCTTATGCAACTTCCAACTGCATCTGCTAACATCATCCCATGGAAAAATTCGGTTTTCAGATAAATTAAATACTTCGTTTGAATTTATTCTGTAGTGTAGATGATAGCATGAATTCCTTAATAACACTATATACAATTCAATATAAATTTACCATTTTTCCCCTTTGAGGGAAGATAGACTAGTAGAAAAATGAAAAGTTTTGAAATCTAACATATTTTTACTTAGTAGCCAGATAACATAGTGCAAATACTCGACTTTACTGAAGTCGAATATTCTCATGGAAAACATAAGGACAATAGCACCTGCTTTGTAAGGTTGTTTTAAGTATTCAGTATTCTGGTGTAATAATTCTGGGCACAAAGAAGAAAAACAGTAACAAGCGCTGATTTAGTATCTTGTGTATGAAAAAGTTGGGGATGAGAATAGTGTAGAGGGCCTATAAAAATACATGGCGCTGTATGGAATCTATGATTTTAAAGATTCCCTGAAGTTTACTTACTCATAACGTGATTATACGCTTTCTTTTAAAGGAGGTGATATAGTTTTTCGTGGTTGTATATGAGTCTCTTTTACAACGAATATTGCCTTTTCAAAATCTTCTGTAATATGTAGGATATTAAGAATTAATAGGTATTCAAAAATACTGGAGAATTTGATTAATTTTTATTTATGTTTGAGGTAAAATTCATTGTCTGATATAGAATGTAAAGCCAACCATTAGCGTTGTTTGACACTATCAAATTGAAAATAAAGTTAGGTTTGATTAATGCATAGCCACTGTTAATATAAATATAGTAAATATTTGAATAATAGTAATTTTTGAGGATGTCACATGGAATTCAAACAGTAATTTTATCATACAGATTGAAAAGAAAGATCTCTGAACTATGAGTCTGGAAACTTGACTCCCATGTCTGGGACAGGGCAAGGCTTGTATTTCTAAACCATAGTTTGTAAAACAAACATTGGCGATGCAAACTTCACTGAGAAGTTTTAGGAGTAAAATTCTAAGAAAACGTGTTGTAAAATGGGAAGAAGCCTACTCTTCTTCTTTGTTTTTTAGAGGTATCTATAATAAATATTCATGAATATCCTCAAATCTCTTCGAAATAAAGGATCCCTATGATTGATGGAAACATCAAGGTATTTGTAGAATAATGAACTCCCATGCACTCCTATAATGTTTGAACACGTGTTTAGTGGTACTTATTTGTCAAAAATATAATTGCCTGTATTTTGTTCTGTCTCTCACCAGACATTGAAGATGGGTATTTTTTAAAAATAGATATTTTCTATCAATCTTTTCTGGTTTTGTTTTTGTTTTTTGTTTTTTTTTTTTAAAGATTTTATTTATTTATTCGACAGAGATAGAGACAGCCAGCGAGAGAGGGAACACAAGCAGGGGGAGTGGGAGAGGAAGAAGCAGGCTCATAGCGGAAGAGCCTGATATGGGACTCGATCCCATAACGCCAGGATCACGCCCTGAGCTGAAGGCAGGCGCTTAACCGCTGTGCCACCCAGGCGCCCCATTGTTTTTGTTTTTTAATATCCTGTTCTTAGCACAAATTTTTATACATGGTAGGCACTGGATTATTATTTGTTGAATTTATAAATATATTGTTTAAAATAATGTATTTGTTAATTCGGTAGCATTTGTATAGTTCATATTAAGGGTCATGTACTGTCTGTAGCTTTACAAATATTAACTCATTTAATTCTCCCCTTATGTGCTATCATTATATCCAGGAAACCAAGGAACGCAAAGATTAAGTAACTTATCCAAGATGACCCCTTAAAAAAGAAATAAATTATACTTTCTTTTCTGTTGCTTTAATTACTAAATGTTGAACCTGACAACCAGGCAGTCATTCTTTTTTTCTTTTCATATTCAGTTCTTTGTATAGACTCTTACAACCTAAAAAATATGAATGTCATTATAAACCAATAATGCAAAAGATGATTAGCATTTGCAAATCAACAGAATAAACAGAAGAACTTAAGTAACAAAATTTTTCACTGCTGATTATCACAGTCAGTCAGTACCTTTTCATCTGTGCATACATTTCTCTACAAATGAACCAAGAAGAAAAGAAAACTTTTTTAATGCTTCTGTCCTACATAGTGTCATTAATTTTACTAGCTACTGGTTAACACTTTTTTTTTTTTGTTAGCTGCTTTTTTTTTTTTTTTGCATTTCTTTGGAAAATAGCTTTTATTAAGTTCCTGTCAATAAGGTTTAAATGACATATTTTGTCAAAGAATTAGGAGTAACATGGATTTAGAGAAATAGAATATGGTGGAGAATGAAAACAAAGCAAGGCATTTTCCCCAACCAGTGTGTCCATTTAAAATCTCACATGCTTTAAGAGATACCATAATATAGCACATCAAAATATTATTAAAAGAATTTACATATTTAGATACTCTTAAAAATTTAGTTATTGAATGATTTTTACTTTTTTACAGAAGTCAGCTTAATATTTGCTCTGTAATTTGGATCAGATATAAGGTCATGTTAATGGTTCTCTTTGGATCTAAGAGGCGTAACGAAGGACCTACAAGGAAAATATGTATAAAGATACATTATGATAGAAGGATGGGTTTTATAAGACTTCTTATCACTGAAATTTTTATGTGACTTTCTGGTATGAATGGTGTAGGTGGATTTAGGCATTATAGGTGTAAGGGGACCCAGTGATCTTTAAAATTTCTTCCAGTCTAGAGAATCCATTCCAAACAAGACCAACTGTATTTTGCTATTATTGTTAATTATTGAAGTCAAAGTATTTTATAGTTCTTTTATTTAAAACAATTAAGACGTAACATGACTTGGTCATTTACATGATTGTGATTTTTATTTTTTGAACAAAACTAAGGTATAAAAAATTCTTTAAAGGGTGCTGTGTTTTTACATTAGTTCTTTTCATTTGTATTTTCTGTGTTTCATTAGTCTGTAGCAGTTATAATTTCACTGGAGGGCTGTTTGTTTTGTTTTCCCTTACTTTTACTGGAAGGAGATTTTACATTTCATTTGTTTTTGTTTTTAATCTGTGCTGAGACGGTTGAAAATTCTTGTTGCACTTTTGGGATTTCTGCACAATTAGGATGGTGGCAAATTTTTAAGTACATGCCCTGAAAAACGCTATGTTGTACATTTTACTAGTAGTTCATTACACTTTATTAAGTTGAATTTAGTTGTAATCCCTTTTTATTTTGGATGTTAGCCAAGTTCTAAAGTGACAAGGATTTGACATCTTAAAGTTGAAAGAAACAGCCATACCATATAGTAGAAAAAAGATAAACTAAAATATACAGAGTGGGATTATAACCCCAGGTCTTTCATAACTTGAATGTCTTACCTTAAGTAAATAATGTAATTTCTGTGTTCCTATCTCCTTTTTACAATGAAGCATTTTAAATAAATATTTTCTAAGGTTCTATAATCTATCTCTTACTCTGACATTCTAAGTTATCATTTTAACATTTCTTTGTGCTATGTAATCTTTCTTTCTCTTTCTTTCTTTATTTTTCTTTTTGTTTTACTCCTTTTTTATTAATAATTTTTATTTTGTTATATCAGTCACCATACAGTACATCCCCAGTTTTTGATGCAATGTTCCATGATTCATTATTTGCGTATAACACCCAGTGCACCATGCCATATGTGCCCTCCTTAATACCTATCACCGGCCTCTCCCAATCTCTCTCTTTCTTTCTTTCTTTCTTTCTTTCTTTCTTTCTTTCTTTCTTTCTTTCTTTCTTTCTTTTCTTTTCTTTTCTTTTCTTTCTTTCTTTCTGCTCAGTTAGCCAACATATAGTACATCATTAGTTTTTGATATGTAGTGTTCAACAATTCATTAGTTGTATATAACACCCAGTGCTCATCACAACATGTGTGCTATGTAATTTCAAAAATTTGATAAAATAAGCAATAAAAACTATATATTAGTGAATTTATAATTTCTATTTTTAAACATTTTTGTCATTTAGAAACCAGTCCTTTATGTTTACATCAAGCTATAAATTCTAGTGTCTTCTAACCTAAAACCTGTCACTTTCCAGATGGTTATTTAGTAAAACATCAATATATGTTTTACTTTTCCTGTTTTATCCCATCATAAGCTGATTGACTGAATAATGTCAAGGACTGAGTTAAGTGTATAAATGCCAAAAGTCAATATTAGACTAATGAAATTCTCAGAATGATAGGTTTATATACTTTAATCCTAAGTGTATTATTTTTATGTCATTATAAATAACTATGAAAGTAATTCCATGCTTGATTATCCACTCGGAATCGGGTAATATGGTAAAGCTAGAGAAGTAATCTCTTTTTTCTTCCTATTTTTCCATTTGAAATTCACATATTTCAAGAGAAATATACTCATCAGTTAAAACAAAAAAACCCTGAAAATTACTGTATTAAATTGAACTGAGCACACATGCTTTATCATTTAATTGAAATAAGAAATTAGAAAGCATTTTTAAAATGAATGAGAGTTTACTGTCAGAACATTGATAATGTCAAAAAATATAATGGGAAGCAGCTGGCTGATATTAAAGACAGCAATTTTATGATTTAAGTTTAATGGAGTTTCCATATCTTTCACGTCATTAATTACTGGGCACTGTGATTTTTTTTTTTTCAGTATGAATGGCTACCATTGAAATTTAAAACTAAATACTTGATTCAGTTTCATAGTTACAAGGTTAATATGCCACAAAGATATGTTTTTCTCCTTATCTCAGAAAGAAACAACAACATGGAATGACTTGTTAAATATACTGTAGTATTATCCTAATTACTGATCATATTTTCTCCTATACCAGTAGTTGACCTGGAGGGGAAAGTAAATTATTAGAGGGTACATAAAGCCCAGAAAGAAATTGGAAATGATTTTATTTCACCCATCCCTGGGATGAGATTGGGAATATTATAACAGAATATTAGAACATCTTTTATAGTTTTTATCTACTTAACAAGGCTAACACGTTAGGCCTAAGGTTGTCCCTTGATGACGCAGAGGCCCTGGAAAGCGATCGTAACTGCTTTTTGGTGTACCATTTGCTGAGAGCAAAATGGAAGTTAAAAAGCAAGCTAAATGAATTGACAGGTGAAATTGAACACGCTGTTCTATCACCATTTGTCTTCAGAAATCTAGTTGAGTTGAAGAACCAATTCATGGAAGTTTGTCTGTCTATACCAGTAATGACAAAGTTTGGTTCTCTTTTTACTGATCCTCCATTCCACTATTAACACAGTATATGATCTCTATTGACAGGAGAAATTATAAGTTTCAAGAGGGCAGAGACACTTTTTTTAATAATAATTTTTATTATGTTAGTCACCATACAGTACATCCTAGTTTTTGATGTAAAGATCCATGATTCATTACTTGCGTATAACACCCAGTGCACCATGCAGTTAGTGCCCTCCTTAATACCCATCACCAGCCTATCCCATTCCCTCACCCCCCTCCCCTCTGAAGCCCTCAGTTTGTTTCCCAGAGTCCATAGTCTCTCATGGTTCATTCCACCTTCTTTTTACCCCCCCCTTCTTCTTCCCTTTCTTCTCCTACTGATCTTCCTACTTCTTATGTTCCATAAATGAATGAAACCATATGATAATTGTCTTTCTGCTTTACTTATTTCGCTTAGCATTATCTCCTCCAGTCCCATCCATGTTGCAACAAATGTTGAGAAATCGTTCTTTTTGATGGCTGAGTAATATTCCATTGTATATATGGACCACATCTTCTTAATCCAGTCATCTGTTGAAGGGCATCTCGGCTCCTTCCATGATTTAGCTATTGTGGACAATGCTGCTATGAACATTGGGGTGCATATGGCCCTTCTCTTCACTACATCTATATCTTTGGGATAAATACCCAGTAGTGCAATTGCTGGATCATAGGGTAGCTGAATTTTTAACTTTTTAAGGGACCTCCACGCTGTTTTCCAAAGTGGCTGTACCAACTTGCATTCCCACCAACAATGTAAGAGGGATCCCCTTTCTCTACATCCTCTCTGACACTTGTTGTTTCCTGCCTTGTCAATTTTTGCCATTCTAACTGGTGTAAGGTGGTATCTCAGTGTGGTTTTGATTTGAATTTCCCTGACGGCTAATGATTTTGAACATTTTTTCATGTGTCTGTTAGCCATTTGTATGTCTTCATTGGAAAAGTGTGTGTTCATATCTTCAAGAGGGCAGAGACACTTTATATATATATATATATATATATATATATATATATATATATATATATTAATTAATCAGTACTCCTTTAGATTATAAATGAGAGATACTCAAAAGGTCTTAAAAGCAAAAACAAAAAAGAAATTACAGACTCACAGATATTTAGAATAAAAGTTTTTTTCAGGGGAATTATTTCATATTTTTCTCCTATGCGTATTTTATGTCCATGATCATTTTGTGCTCATAGGAAGAATGTTGTTGTCAAAATAGCTATTGTGTATACAAATCTAATATTCTTTTGGCACAAGAGTAACTCGTTTCAGTTTCAAGGTTCAGAGATATTACTGGGTTTGTTAAATTTATAGATGTTAAGCATTGATCATTCCTCCTGTCCCACAATAAAAATATCACCAAAAATCTCAATTAAAATTTCATATTAAAGGCCCATAATTATATATCAATAATGATAAAGATAAATTTATAAATTATAAAAATATTTCAAAATATATAAATTTATATAAATATACAAAATTTATAAAAATAAATTTGTAAATGTTGTGTTTTATGTTACAAATAAATAATCCTACTTCTTATGTGCAGCACTGTTACCTTTTAGTAATAGCACAACTTTTCAAAAACAATATCAAAACCACCCAAGGAAATATGTCAGTTAATCCGAAAACAGGAATTTATTATGTGAGAATATTACTTCTGAGCCATTAAATTGACAGAATAATAACAAATGTACACTAATTATTCATGTGAAACCTAGCAACCATGCTTATGTTTTGTACATGAAAAATTGGTCAAATAAGTTATGGTTTCACTGTCTTTAAAATAAAAGCTCATGGAAGTCATAGTAAAAGGATCACATATACACTGTTTTCTGCACTGCTCACACCCTTACTTTAAAGGAAGGTTTGTTGGTCAGCTGCAAGACTGCCTCTTCACACCAGAACCCGTGAACATTTTTACTAATGTGCAATGGTATCTGAAGCTCTTTTTTTAAAAAAGTATGGAAAAGTGATGCCACTGGTGTGGAAAACAGTATGGTGTTTCCTCACAAAATCAAACATGGAATAACCATATGATCCGACAATTCCACTTTTGTGTGTACACCCAAAATAATTGAACAAAGGGACTCCAACCGATATTTGTACACCATGTTCATAGCAGTATTGGTCACAACAGCCAATAGGTTGAAGCAACCCAGGTGTGCACTGACAGATGAACGGATAAACAAAATGTGGTATATACTTGCAATGGAATATTATTCATCCTTAAAAAGGAAGCAAACACCAACACATGCTATAACCATGGGTGGGCCTTGAAGACATGTTAAATGATATAAGTCAGTCACCAAAGGACAAATGCTATATGGTTTTACTTATATGAGGCGCTTTGAGTAGTCAAATTCACCGAGACAGAGAGTGGAAAGCTTGTTTCCAGGGGCTGGGGAAGACACAATGGGGAATTATTGTTTAATGGGTGTGCGGCTTAGTTTGGGAAGATGAATAAGTTCTGGAGAAGGATAATGGTGATGGTTGTACAACCATATGAATGTACATAATGCCACCCAAGCACATATTTTAAAATGTTTAAAATTGTAAATTTTATATTTCATATATGCAATCATATACACACACGGGCACAAATGTGGAGGACCCTGAGAAATATAGTTTATATGTTGGTACAGCAGATCCCAAATGCCATCTTTCAAAAATTAGTGCCAAGCTGATAGTGTTCACTAAAACAATGGTTAAACACACAGATTCCATGAGACTCTCCTAGGAGATTTATATATATGTATGTATATACTTTTTAAATATATATATATATTTATATAAAAAATATTCTCTTACATTATATACTTGTTTGCTGAGTATTTATGAATTCTCTTTTTTAATTTGGTGAATGCAGGGAGCCTTTCTCTTACTCACCATTGCATTTGAAGGCCTTAGCATAGCACCAGATTCAGAGTTTGAGCTATCAGCATGGTTAAATTCTAGTAATTTATCTAGTGTTGTATGTAGAAATGTCAACACGTTCCCTGTCCCTGAACCACCATTTGTGAGGAAATTTAAGACGAGTGATTAGACTACAGGATCACTTAAACCCCCATGTAGTCCAAGATCTATGCATAAAGAAAGCTGCACTATCCAAATATAATATGTATAAGAAAGATTTCTCTAAATGTGAGTCCAGTAAACATGGAGACCAAAATTTTATAAGAAATAGGAGGATAAGATTTAAGATTATAACATTTAGGTTATAATTACAACTTTAGGGAAGGTAATGTATTTTGAACAAAATAGAATGATACCTCTTGAGCTATGACCTCACTTACTTCAATTGTATATAATTCTGTATAAAAGTATCATATTCACAAGAACACATCAGGATTTTATTGACCTTCCCAAAGCCTGTTAAATTTTTAAGTTACTACAAAAATCGTCTTTCAAGCACATTGTATTGAGAATGGGGATAGGAATGGAAAAGAGTTTTTGAGAGAGATTCATTTTAAAAGTAGTCAGTCACTTGTGAATATTTTATTGTATGGCAGATTTTACTTCTCTATACAGAATCATAAATATGAGGACTTGGATAATAAATACTAAGATAATGAGAATGCCTTGTACTTTATGGCGTTCTGGGATTAATAATTAATGATGTGGGTAGATAATTTTCCAAATCCATGATTAAGTTTTCTCTGATAACTAAAACCATTTTTCAACTTTTATTTCTTTCAAAGAACATACTTTCTTGATTCATGTTTCAGTATATTACACAGGGTCATTAACACCAGTGTACTGGGGAAAGATGACGAGAAAATATTTCCACATGGAGAAATGGAATATGATCTCAAGTGTTAAAAATGGATTTCAGTATCTTGTATTTCAATCTTATAAGTGAAAATCCTCTTATTTTTGACCTGCAAGGTAGAGAGAACTAGTATGCTATTTTAAGATTTCTACTTTTTAAGACTTATTTAGGAAATACACAGGGCAGTGGTAAAGAGCTCAGTCTTAGGGGTCAACCTCCTTGTAATATCGATTGAGATTTCACTAATCTTGGGCAAAGTGGGAAATTGTTGGGAATTTGGACTTTACTTCTAAATTCTTGTTTTGTGTCTTGAAATTTTGGTGACCTTGAGCAAACTACATAACCTCTCTGAATCTTACCTGCTTTTCTCAAGTAACAATTAAAATAAAATTCTGTCGTTTAATCAACTCCCTATACCTTAAAACTCATGGTCCCAACTCACGAGCCACCGTACTTTTAGAACAGTTTCTGCCGTACACAAGAAATGGGTCTCCTGGGTTAAATAGCCATTGATTCAAAATAATATTATTTTCCAGCTCTTAGCACAGCATTGGTACTGCCTGTATACCTTACCTTGATTTCTGGCCTTGGTTTTCCCTCCTTGAGTACCTGATTTCTGTAGATTCTCTTTGTTCTCATTTGGCATTTTTTTTCAGTTGCTCTCATAATTTCCAGTTCCTGATATTAATCTGGTTTCAACATTACCCTGCCTAAAAATCTTCTAAATATTGAAATGAGTTGGTTCTCCTCTATTCTCACGCTCTTGGTCCGATTGTAATCTGAAGTAACTATTTGTATGAACACTCATGTAGTGTACCACCCCCTACTCCAATTTTAGATAATTGGATTCCACACTGGAAAAGTCATTTAAACTTTTGACACCTTATCACCCCTTGTTGGAATGGTTACTATCCAATAATCTAACCAAAAGGTCTATAATTAAATAACAGTGCTTTAAAAATTATAAGGAACAATTCAAAGGCTTATTATTGTTATGAATTTGACTTAGACTAACATGACCACTGTTAATGCCAACTTGATGCTTATCTTCTAAATCGGTAGCTCATTATGACTTGCTCCTTTTGCCTACTTGCTTTATTTATTTATTTATTTTAAAGATTTTATTTATTTGAAAGAGAGAGAGAGAACAAGCAGTACAGAGGGGCGGAGGGAGAGAGAGAGGGAGAGAAGCACGCTCCCCACTGAGTAGGGAGCCTCATGTGGGACTGGATCCCAGGACCCCGGGATCATGACCTGAGCCAAAGGCTGATGCTTGACCAACTGAGCCACCCGGGTGCCCCTTGCCTACTTTAGAAATGGGCATTTATCAGTCGACTAGATAGCTGCAGCTTAGCTGCGTTGACACTTACTCCTTCATTCTTTTGGGCAACTGAGGGCCTGAAATAGGAGAGGGCAATGTATTTCATGCCATCAAAATATGGAAATCATTTCCCCAATTACATAATACCCTACTGTCGAATTAATTATATTTGAGCTAAATAATGACCACTAATTTTTATATGGGTACTTTATTTTTTTTTCATTTTTTTGTTATTATATTATGTTAGTCACCATACAGTACATCCCTGGTTTTTGATGTAAAGTTCGATGATTCATTACTTGCGTATAACACCCAGTGCACCATGCAATACGTGCCCTCCTTACTACCCATCACTGGCCTATCCCAGTCCCCCACCCCCCTCCCCTCTGAAGCCCTCAGTTTGCTTCCCAGAGTCCATAGTCTCTCATGGTTCATTCCCCCTTCTGTTTACCCCCCCTTCATTCTCCTACCGATCTTCCTACTTCTTATGTTCCACAAATGAGTGAAACCATATGGGTGCTTTAAAAAGTAAACAGAAATAGCATGTAATTATAATAATAATATGATATGAATGAATAATGATTTGTAGCTTATGTCATATTATCATTTATTTTCAATGCCAGTATTAAATAAAAGGGAGAGATCATCATTTTACATATGTAGAAGTCGAGGATCCAAGACATTAAGTAAAAGGCTCACAGTTACTCACTTTGGGGTTCTAAATTATAAATAGATATTTCTATAGTTATCAGGTCCCTGCAGTGGAGTAGAATGGGGAGAGGGGGACAATTCAAACCTTTTTTTTTTTTTTTTTCTTTTGCTGCTGCAAGATAGTCTGACACTAAAATTAATTAAGGTCAATTCATGTTTTTATTCCTCAGGAAAGGAGTTCATTCTAATAATATGTTTTGTAAAAATGTCTTAATGTGGTTAACTGCTCAGAGTTTAAAAATAAACAGAAAAAAATAATCAGAAACCTCTCAAAGATTAAGTGGGACCTATTTCATGATGTGACTAACAATATTGCTGGAACATAATTTAGATAACATAGGTCCAGAGTGACTCAACGAAAGCATGATAGATTCTACTTGAAGATATAACAATTAAAGAGGTTTTATAAGAATGCCTCAGTTTCTATGGTGATAGTTATAGAGCTATTGAGGGACAGTTTGAAAAGGATCAAAGAATCATTGTGTTCTGTTCAGAAAATGACTTCTGACAGATTTGTTAAAAAATAGCAAATAGAAAATTCGTTCTTGAAATTATTTCACTCAATAATATTTGTATGGACGAGTTGGAATTTAAGTCAAATACTTACATATGGAGCACTGACCCACAGATTAAAATAGAATTGAAAGCAATAGATTTATCAATAGACTTCCTACATTTTGCTATTTATAAAATGCAAGTAGATTCTATTTCTTATAATTTGTACTCATAAACTGAGGTGTGGCTAATTTCCAATTTTCCAGATTTTTGTAAAATCCTCTGGTTAACCTTTGATTGAATGTATTGGTTATTTATTTAAACATTACTAGGTTTAATCAGCCATGATTAATTCCACCAATATTTTCCTTGAGATAAATTGAAACTACAGAAATCCTGAAGAAAGTAAAAGTTATCAAATACACAGAATGGAAGAAAGACCAATATGAATCGTTTATTATGATTTCTAAGGCAACAATATTAAAATGCTAAAAATAAAAGTAATTTTGCAAAGTTATTTTTTACTAGCTGAAAAGTGTTCAACAATGCCAGTAGTCCTCATTTTGTATGGTACCATGTTAACTGAAACCTGTGCATATTGGAACCATGCCCTGTTTTTTATTTAACTGTGAGATAGTTCCTATATTACACTATAAACGCAAAGCAAATAAGAATCATCAATCTGTATAACTACATATCTAGATCTATAGGGCACATGAAGAGTTGTTTCTTATTAAGTTCTCATAACTGAGAATAAAAACATACTACTAATCTAAGCTAGAAACAGAATTTTTCTAATGTTCTCTTAAATGATTTTCTTTTACAAACTATTTTGGAGAACTTTTTGGAGCATTTTTGTGGCACTGCATTGTTTAATCATGAAAGTTATTCAACACTTAATTTAAAATGTAGTTTGATTTTTTAACTTTGTTGCATTCCACAACAAATTAAAAGTAGTACCACATAAACATGTGTAATGTTGTAAAACCTTAGAATACAGTCAGTATAAAGCTAGAGAAAAATAAAATGACTGTATGAAGTTTGCTGCACTAATGTTGCAGAACAAACAACTGCATGGTGCATCGTTGGTTTTGGGACTGACTGCGATTCTGCTTGGTTTTCTGAAATCAGGTAAAACAGCTTAACTTGGCTTTGGCTAAGGGTGGGGATTCAGGTGTGGTATACCCATCTCCACATTCTGACATTGGTAGCTACTCAAGGCATTCTCTTCTCAGGGCAGAGTGCAGTCAGAGAAGAGGATGAGTTGGAATCATGAACTGTGTCTTAAAGGATGAATTGAAAATTAGCATTCTGGCACTTCTAACCTCATTCCACTTGGTACCCACATGTCTCATGGATAAATGCAAACTCAGTGGTGTCACAAAATATACTCTATTCGTGGGAAAGCTGTAGAGAGAGAAGAGGGGAGGGAAGAAAAAAAAGAGAGAGTGTCTGTGAATAATAGATCCTATCTAGCACATATACCAGCCATGGGTTTTAATATACTTGGTATAATTTAGTCCTAATGTGTGTTTTGATTACATTAAAAGTAAAAACAAAGAGAAACTGGAAACACCACCATTTACAAAGATCTTATATGCAGAATATTAGCGTTTTTAATAAAGTTTATTTTAAGAAGATACTCATAAAACCTGATGTATAACATAGGTATGAAGTAAAAATTATGAAGCCTACTGCCTTCATTTCAAATCAGTGGCTTGATATGATTATTCCATCAACAATTATATGGTTTAATATTATTTCAATATAGACAAGTTCAATAAATTTTAGGTGATAAAAATTGTTAGTCTTGTCTATTCCATAACAAAGGATGAATGTTTTCCACCAAACAATGATGCCATTCTTCATATTCCTGAAATCTTCGCATTCACATCACAAAAATAATCACATAGACAAAAATTGTTTATGTGTGTTTTAAATGCTTTTAAATACTTTACAATACTTATTTTGTTTTACAGGTCACATTTAATAAATAGTGATGTCATTTAAGGCCATTAAATGGAGTCACAAATCAAGACAAGCATTGAAATTAGTCATCATTTTCTCCTAAAATTCTATTTTAAAAATATTGTTTACATTTGCATTTCATATAACTCTAATGATAAGTTTTCAAGAGTCTTTCAAAAAAAGCCTTTCAGTAAGTGGGGAATTAATGATTCTGTAACTGAGAACCAATTTGTTATTAGGAAATCTTTTCAATACATAGGTACTATGTTTCTAAAAATAAAGTTAGCTATGAAATATATATGTTAGTGTCATATTTTAAGACCTTATTACCCTGTATGTGTACCAGTGCCCTTGTTACAAAACATTAATTTGGTAGGGTGTTTTAAGTGCCTACTGCGTGCAAAATACACGTACTAAATGTACGTCCGCTGAATTCCCTAGTGAAAAAGCACCTACTTGCTACCCAAGAACACTAAAAAATTTACTTCCTGTCTCTGCACATGAAATGATGCCTTCCCTACTACTCAGACTGCTTCTGTTTACTGCCTATTTAAATATCTTTGTTTCCTTAGCAAAGAGTGGGCATGTGTGGTGAAATGTGGGACATCCAGTTAATAGTGCTTGAATCAAGCTCCTCATTTCCCTTCACTGGCTTTTCCCTTGGTTTTGAATAAGGCTCTGGATTCATACCGATATATGCAAATTACAGAATGGTCTTGCCTTTGTTTTTATCACACCATCTATTTACTCAAGTTTGTATGATGTCTTTTTTTAAAATTTATTTATTTATTTGAGAGAGAGAGGGAGAGAGCGAGAGCAAGCAATGGGGAAGGGCAGAGGGAGAGACAAAGAGAGAGAGAAACTCCCTGCCAAGCAGGAAGCCCGTCACCAGGCAGGGTTTGATCCCAGCACCTGGGGATCGTGACCTGAGCTGAAGGCAGAGGCTTAACCGACTGAGCCACCCAATGCGCCCCATGTATGATGTCTTGATAACCAGTACCGACCATGCTGAAGTTGTTTCAGTCCTTTTTCTAACAAACTAAACAAAATGGTATTCTAAGTCCAGCAACAGATTTTTATCAGATCTTAATAAAAGCTATAAGCAAGACAAAGGGTTAATAACACTGTGACTTTTCATGTTCCATAATACCTTGAGGTTTGAGGTCATTCTCTAAAAGAAATATTTGGATTATTTTGATATGACCTAGCCATCAGTTGTGCCTCCTTTGGGGTTAATTCAGAAAGCAGCTAGGGAGAGGTTTATTTCATAGAAAACAGAAGCATAGAGGGCCAGATGTGTTATTTGTAAGGACAATTACATTTAAAATTGCAATGTCCCAAAGCACAAAAAAACAAAGAAGAGAAATTTAAAAGTACTGCATGTAACATTTCTTTACTGTAATAGTTTCTTCTGTTCCTTTACCATTTGCCCTTTTTCAGTTTGTAATCAACAAAGGTACAGGTGTTTAGAGGCCACATTAATCTTCCGTCTCTTTTTGTCATACTAGAAAACATCTCTGTAAGTTCATTATCCAGTAGATTAATTCTGAATTGCTGCTATCTGGTGTTGTTTTGAAGCCCCAGATAGTTGGTTTGTTTGAATTAGCCCAACATGTTCTAAAACAGACACATATGTATGATGTGTATATTAAAGGGAAAGTTAATAAATTAGAGTAGAAAAAAAAAGTCTGTGCACTTGGTCCATAACTTTTGTTGTAATCAATGTTCATATCAGTTTGCCTGTAAATAGTGTTAGAACATAGATAAATGCAGATTTGGAAACAACAACAACGACAGACCAAACAGGCAAGCAAGCAAGCATATAAATCAATGTTTTTATCATAAAATATGAAAAGATTTTAAAGAGAGTGTTATATGACTTCTAAAATCAGACTAATCATAGTACTTTAACAGCAACTCTGCATTATTTTAGAGTTTTTGAATTTCTAAGTAAAATATGTATAATGATAACAATGGGGAAACAAAGGTAAAGGATATCAAAATCTTCCTAAGAGCAAACAAACAAAAAATAAAATGTCAGTAGTGGAATATGGCAAGTAGAAAAGAGTATATGTGTAACTGTGTGTGATGATAGATGTTAACTAGACTTACTATGGTGGTCATTTCACAATATGTGTGAATATCAAATCATTGTGTTGCACACTAATGTTATAGGTCAATTATAGCTCAATTAAAAAAAGAATATATGGAACAAACAGTATATAGTGTGTAACTTTATGAAGTGTTTTCACCTTTTAAAATTTTAATAGATAAAATAATTTTTCCTCATCAACACTAATATAAAAAGAAAAAATTAAAATTAAGGAGATTTTTATTTTTTGTACCTTTTCTGACCCTCCTTTAAAGTTCAGTTTTAAAACATTTTATTCTTAATGATGGGATGATAAGTGCATTTGATATTCATAGAAGTTTCACTTAGAAAGATACAAGATTTCATAGTAATAGAATGTTGGGTAAGTAGCGAGTTATTGCACACTTAAATTTTTGGTCTTTAAAAGGACATAAAAATCCTAGATCTTGGTAATTAATGATATTAATATCTGTTGATATAAAAAGAGACTGTTAATGCAGGGGTCACTGTCACATTTAGAGGATTATATTTCAGCAAGTAAATTGTGTCCTTTGACTTAAGAATAACTGCTTCTCATTTGTCTCCACTCTTTCCTTTTTGCTTTGGATATTGATAACTACCCTGTTGCCCTTTAGAGGCATTTTAGTATTTTCTATGACAACTGTTCTCTATGTTTATAATGGGAAAATGCCGATGAAAAATATTGCTCTAAATATGACTTTGGAAGATGCAAATATTTCAGAAATACAAGATATATGCCTGCTTGGCATAGTCTTCTAAGCTATAGTGTGTCCTTTGGGAAAGCTCCAAATCTTTTTTTTTTTTTTTTTAAATAACCTAGCAAATGGAGGAAATACAATAAAAAATACTTTTTTCTAAATATATCGTTGGTCCTTTTAAATGAGATATGGATGGCCTCCAGCTATAGTTTTGTCTATGTTTACAAAGTAATACTTTATTAATTTACCCAAACTTAAAAAAAGACTAATTTTAAAATTTTTTTATTTATATTTGTTCATTTTTTAAAAAATTTTTCTATGTAATCTTTAAGCCCACCTTGGGGCTCGAACTCATGACACTGAAATCAAGAGTTGCATGCTCTACCAATTAAGCCAGCCAGGCACCCCCCCCAAACTAAAAAAAATAAAGTTAAATAGCTTTATAGAAATAAACTGAAACAGTTACCAAATTTTATCAACTTTCTATTGAATAATATTACTGGTAGAAGCCAATGAAAGACCTACATATTTATCTTAGAAAATTTCTTAAGTTATTTTGAACAATCTCAGACACAAGATTCTAGCATGTTTTTTAAGCAGAATACTTCACAACATGTAAAGTTACAAAACAAAATAAGCTATTTAAAAAGCTGAAAACTAATAATTTTAGAGTTTTTAAAAGTCTGTATTCTCTAATTAGCATAGCACTTTACACATAGGAGAAGCCGAATCAATATTCTGCTGAAATGATTTGAATTATTTGGTTCTCAGAAGATGTATACAACAATAGTTCTCATCAGTTTTTATTCTTAAACCCTGCACAATATGATCTAATAGTTTTTTAAAAATGATAATTTTCATCACTCAAATTCCTTTTCGTAAAATAAAATGTAATTGCCTATAGGAAATACAGGATTGCACATAGCTTTCCAAGTTTAAGATTTTATTGTTTTATACAATTAATTCTCTTCCATTGTTGTGTCAATACTCTAAAATTAGTATGAAGCCTAACATTTTTAGAATACTGATGTGAAATGTTATTTTGTGCTTAAACATTGCAGAACTGTATTTAAATGCCTGTTCAATATGAGATTAGTGTTTTGAAAATATCAGTGTTTTTATGTTTGTTTGTTTGTTTTTTTCCTTTTTCCCCATGACTTTTTTATCTTGGAGCTTTGGTTACAAAGGAGAAAATTCTCACACACTGCTGGAAATTTGGATTTATGACTTCCAAGATTTCACAAATATATTTTCTAAATTGTATCAGTTCTCAATTCAATAAATAGTAAAATTAAATAATATTATAATTTTTATATTTCACTATGAAAGGACTTTTTGGTCTTATAATCATATCAAATAATATTTGTCCCTGTTAATGCAAATGTATTTCACTTCATTTTGAAGGAGACCTCCCATAATCTGATATATTCTTGTAATAGCCATGGATCTCTATGTTGATGACTAGAAATCATTTCAAGATTCTTTTTGAAATTTTTCGAATGGTACTGATGCCATAACTTAATAAGTCTGTGGTTTTCTATAGATTAAGTTTTGTAATTTTAACTATGAGCATTTTACTCTACACCATGAGATTGTTCAGTTTTCTAGTTTTAAACAAGGGTTCCTTAATTTGTACCTGTCCCTTCTTGTACTCATTAACTTTTGAAATTTTTATTCTTCTTTGTCTACTGCAAAATCATATCATTTATATCAAATAAAGTATCCCTCACTACTATTATCATATGTATCTCACTCGCTTCAAGCCTTTGCTTAGAAAATTTTCAATTGAATTGTTAATGAATGAGCCCAGTGGTGTATTGGGGTAGTTTATGTATCTTTATAGATAGAGGTTGTATATATGCATATGTGTGTCTAAAGATGCTAGATACAGAGATAGATATAGACATATGGCTCTTAAATATGGACGTGGAAAAAGGACAAAAAATGTAAGATGCATTCCATAGTTTTTATAGTCTAGTATAGTCAACAAACTGCAGCAGTCATCGATATTGAATATAATGAATAATTAAGATATGGAAGTGGTAATTAATGTTTGCTGAATGTCTTTTTTCATTTTTTGTTTTTGCTTTTTGTTGTTGTTTGTTCTGTTTTTTTGCATTAAGCACAGTGATAAGCCTTTTAAAAATCCTCACGGTACCACTGCAAAGGTGTATGCTGTTTTCATCACCATGAAATGATGAAGTGAATTGAAAGCCTCACAAATTCTCTAACTTCTCTGAGTTTCTGTTCTCTAAAATGGCAACAAAAAGTTTCATGCAAGTCCTGGACTTTCAAATTTTTTTTTTGTTGAGGCTCCAGTTAGTGTTTGTTAGCCTTTCTTCAGCCTCTGGGTAGGATTGCTTTCCTTCTGTGCTTCCTCAGCACTTTGATCTTATCTCCTTATCTCCGTAGTAACAGGTAAAACTTCATCCTGTGATTCTACTTGTGTGTCTCTCAACTTCCACCCTCTCTGCCTTGCTCAGACCTAGCACATGTAGTTTGTGGTTAGAGGAAAGCGAGTTTAGAAATTTTTTTTTCATGTCATAAAATTCCAGTGAAAGAATGTAAGTAATGAAAACTACTTATATTTTTCTTATTTGTGTTTTTAGAGCTTTATTAAGCATTGTTGTGCTTGGCTTACATTTTAACCCACTTTTTCTTTAATTCATGTAAATTAAATATTTCTCAGTATTTAAATTAGAACATTGAAAAACAACGAGCATTGTTAAATTCCCTTTATAGTCTGTATTGTGTATTTCACTCAAGTTGCCTCCTTTTGGTCATTAGATATTCTTTTGTAGCTTTTATACCAACAATTTGATTTTGTTCCAATGAGGTAGATGGATAGGTTTAGTTGATACACTCTTTTTTCAGTTCTCTTGTCTCTTAAATCTTCAAGTAGTTATTTCATGACTTAATGCCTATATTTTATGCATAATTTTGACATTTAACAAGGAAAATTGAAGGGGCGCCTGGGTGGCACAGTGGTTAAGCGTCTGCCTTCGGCTCAGGGCGTGATACCGGCGTTATGGGATCGAGCCCCACATCAGGCTCTTCCACTATGAGCCTGCTTCTTCCTCTCCCACTCCCCCTGCTTGTGTTCCCTCTCTCGCTGGCTGTCTCTATCTCTGTCAAATAAATAAATAAAATCTTAAAAACAAAACAAAACAAAACAAGGAAAATTGAAGAATTAAATGAAGCATGAAGGAATGTGGATTTGTACATAGAAATAAAATCTAGACATGAAAGGACACACTAGCTTTGTTCTTTACACTGATTGCTGTCTGCTAAAACAGTAGTGATTATCTCTTTCCTGTATCCCAGAGCAATAAAAACATACTGGCTTTAGAACTAGGCTGAAAAAAACAAGACATATTATACATTGTACTGTTATTCCTTAATTCCTTCATTTGTTCCTTGAAAATGGAAAAGAAAAGAAAAATAAAAGACATAAACGAAAGAAATGGACAAGTAAGAATGATAGAGAGCTTTGTATTGCCCAAACATTATTTGAAGAAAAATGTTTGTCTAATTTCTAGCTGTGATTATTAATCTCTGAGAGTTTTAGTTTATTTCTCCTAAATGGAGAATCACAACATATTTCTGTTCCCCAAAAACAGAAAAGAGAAAGAGATAAAAGACATACTTTTGCATTTATCTATTACCATCTTTCCGTAATTAAGGTATGACTGTTCCCCAGTCTGGCCACTTGTCTTCAGGTCCTCTAACTGTGTAAGCCAGGAGCTAGTGTAAAGGCTGAGTATCAGTGATTAATTAGGATTATCTTTAGTTATGCTGGCTTTGCTTCCACAGAAAACCTACTTTTAAAATATGCTTTCCCTTTTGTAAAAAAAAAAAAAAAAAAAAAAAAAAAATTGAACAACTCACTGAGGAAAAAAAAAGGTGGCCAGTTTTATTTTATATAGATCTAAAATAACTTTCTTAAGCATAAATATAAAGAACCTTGAAAATAAATAATGGGATAAATGGAATAGACAATATAATGTGTCTATATAGAAACAAATTAGGGCTTATGTGTTAATTCATGTATAAATTTAGTTTTGTATTATTAGTGTTTAATATAACTATTTTTTGGATTAGGTGACTAAGAAAGTAATGGATACAAAAGAATTTTTAAAATTTAAGGAAAATTTATTATAGTGGAAGACACTGAAATTGCCTCTCAAAAAAGCAGTCATACTGAGACACGGAAGGAACAAGCCATGAGTATAAGAATGAAGTTATCCAAAGGTTGACTGATAGTATTTAATATAGGAGGGACAAGATTTAGTCTGTGTATCTGTCTGTGTGTTTATCTATCTATCCATCTATCTATCTATCTGTGTATCTGTCTATTATCTATATATCTTTTCTCATCTGTGCCTTTTAGGTCTATACCTTATAAATGTTATTTCAACAATCTTATTTATTAAAATTGAAGTTTTTCTTTTTCTGGATTTCTTTTTCTTTAGATCTCACACAGTTTTTTTTTTTTAATACTGGATGAAACTCACTGCTCTATCTTGCTCATTTTAGCTCCCTTCCCCTTACATTCAGAATTATTTAGATCCTTTCTCCACATAGGAAATCTCTCAACTTTCTTTGCAATATATCTTTGGGCCGGCCCTCCTTCAGGAAAGGAGCATATGCTAAATGTTTCCCTGCATCCTCCTATTGAAAATTATTCTGAGCTTCTGTGTGTTGGGGAGACAGCTAAGGGATGGTGATTGGATACTGTTGTCAATTATTTCTTGATTGCTTCCCTCGCGAATTAGTTCCACTGTACTATCAGATGTAATGGAGATAATTTTGCACTTTCATTACTGATAGTTGGATGATCTAGCTGAATTATAATTAATATTGTCATATTTTTAAAACATAGAGTTGATTTTAACATAATTAAACACATGTTGACTGTAGAAATAATTTTTAACAGATGATTGTTTTCTGTCAAATTCCATAAGTAATTTGAGGTGTATGATTTCATGATATTTACTAAACAATGTTATTAAAATATTATTAGCATATATTTTAATATATTGCTTTTTAAAGAAAGTCTCATTTTAAAATATTTTGTTACATATATGTGTGTATATATGTATGCGTATATATATATATATATATATATACACACACACACACACAAAGGATTAAACTTCATCTAGGAATCCCAATTGTGATGAATTTGCAGTTATACAGTTTTGCCATTGCATGTTTGCATATATGTATGTGCACGAGTGTATGGGTCTGCATGTGTGTGTGAAAAAAGGTGTAATAATGATACTTTTGTTGTGGCATAAAGGAGCTAATTGTTTCCTCTAACATCTAAATAGAAGGTCAAATTTTACTTCACATTCTCTCTCTGGAAGATTTAGATATATGAAGGGCAGAGATTCTTCTGTTAATTTACAATATTCCAGGAGAACTTACGTCTTTATAGCAGCTGGGTGGAGGGATAAACATCAAATTATAACAGGAATAATGCATTATTATAGATTCTTTAAAAACAACTGTCCAAAGTTTGCCAAGTCATTCACCTACATAAGCCAGACATAAGCGTAAAATGACGGATTGAATTATCTTTTCCCCTAACTGACTACAGCTGCAAGGTTTTTTTGTTACTATTTTAATAATTATGTATAACTTGATTTGCCTCAAGTCAAGTGCCATGGTTAAGCATAAAGCGTAAGACTTTGATTAAGAACAGTTTTAGAGATTACCCTTTTTACTTTGCCTTCTTCCTGGCAACTGATTTCTTGATTGTACTTGATCATCATTACCACAGTTATCTCCTGATTGTTTTTTTTTTTTTTCTTCATTTATTCTTTCTATTTTTATCCTAAATTATAGCAAGATGGTGACTAGAGATGTAATGGGGGCATTTATGATACCCGCATTACTGACAGCTGGGGAGTAGCCTAACATCGATTAACATACTTAAATATTTAAAATATATGCTTTGTAAAACTGAGTATTAATTTTATGACTTTGATATGTACATTGAGTATAAAAACAATTTTGTCTTACCAATTGTCTTACCATCTTAAAAATCATAACTAAATTTTTATGGGACATAGAGATTAAACCTTTATCTAAAGGCAATTAATGTCCTGCATCTGTAGTAACGAAGATTTTCATGGTTTATTAATCTCACAGTATGCTAGAATTTAAACATTTCTCCTTTATATGTGCTCATTCACATTGGAATGTGATACTGAAGGAGTTCTTAAAGGACAAATGCAGGCAAAAATAAATGAAATGTAATAAATATATCCTAGGAATGCAGCAAAATATTCCATTACGAATAATGTCATTTGATATCTTTATGCTCATTCCATTCTCTTAGGTATTTGTTGCTATTTACCCTTCCCCGAAATGAGATTGAGATCAGTAAAAATAATGATCTTTAAATAGGCAAAATATATGAAAGTTCTAGGGTGAAATTATTATTATTTTTTTTAGATTTTATTTATTGATTTGAGAGAGAGAGTCAGAGAGCACAAGCAGGGAGTGAGGACAGAGGGAGAGGGAGAAGCAGACTCCCCGCTGAGCAGGGAACCTGATGCGGAGTTCGATCCCAGGACTCTGGGATTTTGACCTGAGCCAAAGGCAGACGCTTAACGGACTGAGCCACCCAGGCTCCCCTAGGGTGAAATTATTTTGATTAATTTATTTAAACTAAAAAACAAAAATTCACCCATTTCCCACTCCCCCTTCCCCATCTCCTACCTCTGACAACTATGAATCTATTCTATGAGCTTCTTCAGTCATTTATTTATGTTTTAGATTCTGCATGTAAGTGAGATAATATGATATTTGTCTATCTCCGTATGGCTTATTTAACTTACTATGGTACCCTCAGGGTCCATCCATGCAGTCTCAAATGTCAAGATTTCACTCTTTTTTATGGCTGAATTATATATATAAATTTCTTTATCTGTTCATCCATTGATGCACACTTAGGTTGTTTCCATATCTTGGCTACTGTAAATAAGGTTGCAGTGACCATAGGGGAGCATATATCTTTGCAAGTTAATGTTTTTGTTTTTGCTTTCTTTGGATAAAACCCAGAAGTAGAATTGCTGGATTGTATGGTGGCTCTATTTTAATTGTTTGAAGAACCTCCATAGTGTTTTCTATAGTGGCTGCACCAATTTACATTCCCATCAGTAGTGCACAAGGGCTCCCTTTTCTGCATCCTTGCCAGAGTTTGTTATTTCTTGTCTTTTTGATAATAGCCATTTTAACAGTTGGGAGGTGATACTCATTTTGGTTTTGATTTACATTTCCCTGGTAACTGGTAATATTTAGCATCTTTTCATGCACCTGTTGGCCATCTGTATGTCCTGATGGTGCTGCAGGAAAATAGACAATGAGTCATGGCCACCTCAGGAGCAAGATGCTGGCCCAAACCAGCAGCGACCTAACAGACAAGGGGAATTGATGGGGGGGGGGGTTTGCTGGGAGCTACTGGAGTCTGAGGATCAAATCCTAAAGCATTCCACCATGAAGAGGCCAAAGAGATGAGGATAAACCAGCAAAGAAACTAGGAAGGAGTAGCCAGTGAGGAAGGAGAAAAGCGAGGAGAGTGACTTTCTGGAAGTGAAGCAGGAAGGTGTTTCTAGCCTAAGAGAGTAATCAACTGTGTTAAATATTGCTGAGAAGTAGAGTAAGATAAAGGTGAAGTCCTTAGTAACTTTAGCAACAGCAGTTTTGATGGTATGGTGATGATTGAAGTGCTCTTAGAATGAATTCACAGAGAACGGACCAGGAGAAATTGGAGTTTCTGAGTATAGGAAGCTTTTTGAACCAGTTTTTCTTTGTGTATTCTTTGGTAAAATAAAATAGAAAAATACGGCAGTAGCTTGAGGGAGAATTGGGGTAAAGGAATTGTTTTAGATGAGAAATACAGTAGCGTGTTTGGTTGTTGCTTCAAATAATACAATGAAAGGAGGAAAAGTGATGAAAGTGAAAGAAAGAAAGGGAATAACTTTTGAGAGAAGGATTCTTTGAATAGGCGAGAGGGGAAGGAATTTGGTTTGCCATTAGAGGTCTAACATGGAAGAGCCTACAAGGTATCATTAGGACAAAGAAGAAAACAGGTATCTGGGAATGGATACTTCACGGGTGTAAATGTGTGGTTTTGGGGTTGGCAGAAGTGTTTTGTTGTTGTTTGCTTGGTCCGTTTTTTCAGTCAAATGGGAAGCAAGATCATCAGCTGAGAGTGAGGATGAGCAAGGAAGGATTGGAGAAGAAAGAAGAAATCACTGTAGTGATTTAGGACAGGGTCTGCAAACTGAGGCATATATGAACTTTCCAGTGGGGATGTGATCACAGATCATTTGTAAAAAATCACTTTCAAAATCCTCTTGTTTATGGCATTTTACCCTAAAATTGATCTGCCTAAGAGTGTTTCTTCTCACCTCTCCTTTCATTGCCTCTACCATGTGCCTCCATCCCTTTTGGATCCACTATGTTTCATGGCTCCTGGGTGAAGAAGGCTTGGACACAAAACAAAATAATAAATTTAAAATATCATCACTCGAATTAAGAAAGTGAACGATTCCAACATTTAAGTAATAAGCCCTTTTGTGAATCAAGTGTTTTCCAGGTTTTTTGCTTTTATCACAATTGAAGAAGGACCTAATCAATTTTACAGCTGTTAATTAATAATTGTTTTTTGCCATATAGCATTATGTGATTTTTGGCGTTATTAGGGGTTTGATAAACTGACAGACATTCCTATAACAAATCTCTTTCATTCCTATTTACTTATTTATTCTTAAAATTTATAAGAAGGTAAGGAAGAATAGAAATGATATTTGACTCAAGCTATTTTTAGCAGTAATATCAATCCATTGATACATATACAAATCAGAAAACAAAATCAGAAAAAAAGTTAAAATTTGCTTTATGTCTATACCATGATAGAGTTCAATAAAATTACATATTTATATTTGATAATTACTAATTATATATTTATATATTTTGATAAATTGTAGAATACTAATAATTATACTGAGTCCATGTAGCAGAAAAAATTAATACTTAAAGCTTAGTGGTCCCCAAATTAATTTAGATACATAAGCCATGTTCTGTTTCAGATAAATAATATATATTTATTGTTTACCAGAAATTATATCATGTGCAACTATTTTCATTTACAAAAAAAATTTAAATTTCATCTTAGAAATTTGGTAGGAGTACAGAACTTTAAAAAATGATTTTAGAAGAGTTACAAACAAAAGAGCTTGTGGAAAACTGGTGGAGAGTTGCAGAGAGCAGGCACTAGAGAAATAAAGTTGCCAGGCAGAACAAAAAAACTTATTTGAGATTGAGGTTGAATTTTAAAAAAGCTTATTCAGCATGGTTGTGTGTGTGTGTGTGTGTGTGTGTGTGTGTGTGTGTGTGTGTGTGTGTTTTCCCATCATATTCAGTTGCATAGAGAACCAAGATGGAATAGAAATAGCACTATATTTTACCAGGTGTGTGTGGCCAAGAATTGAGGGTATGTACAATGAAGTGATATAATGATGAACTATGGAATTTATGCAGAGGATAGAGGTGGATGGGGAATACGGAAAAAACTGATTTTGTCAAAGGATGGTAGGTCTCTTCAGGGTGGAAAAACTGTTTCAATCTGTGTCTCACTTATAATGAGTGTTTGAAGATTGGAATGTCTGAAATTGCAGTATTGGTTGGATTGCAGTTATTATCCATGAGGTTATGATTTTATATTATTTTTTCCCCACTAGAACTCAAGCTCCATTAGGGCAGGGCTTTTTATTTTTTATTTATTTTATTTTCTTCTTTTGGTCCTCTCTCACCATCTGCTATACTCCTAGAGCCTATAACTTTACCTGATGGATTTGGATAAGCTGAACAATAAACCATTGTTGGATGGAGGAATGTCAAGTGCACAACCACAGGAAAGAATGATTGAGATGGGATGGATAAAAAGATCATTCAAGGATATTGGGTTTAAGAACCAGAGAGGCATGAAAGAGAATTTGAATAAATCAGGAAGCCAAATCTTCTAAACATCCAAAAAATCTTTAGAAAACACTTTAAACTTGTGTAATGTGTATACATATACATATGCAAATATATTTATATTTTTGTATTAATATGTAACTCATAGTTGATTTCTGCAGTCATCAATAAATCCATACAAGAAAATAGACAAATAAAAAATATATTTTTTTAAAAAATTGAGGTTTGTGCAATGATATTTATATATCCACACAAGAAAGAGGCACATAGTGTAACTTTTTAAAATTGAGGTTTATGCAGTGATATTTAGAAATCCTTGTTGATTATATTATTTGGTGATACCATAGTTAGATTTTCTATCTTATAAATATTGTCTGGCCTCGTTTGTGAGCGTCCATTATTTTTGCACACCTCATATAATAAGTCATTAAGATTTTCAACATTTGAATATTTTTGAGGGTTCTGTATACCTTTATTTTTTATGTATTATCAGACCACCACTGGGCTAGTGGTGATCTAGTGATTAAAATTATTTTTGCATATACCTTTCTTCTCTCACTCAACTGAGAACTCTTACAGTTTTTATTGTGTCTCTTTTGTCTCCTGTACTGTTTATACAATAAAATAATAATAATAACTGCAAAAATACTTTTACCACACTTATCAATTCTAGACCATAAACCTAAACACTTTACAGATACTAGCTTATTCTAGTCTCACAAGTGTATGTGATAGGTTCTGTTATTTTTTTTAACAAATGGGGGAAAAAATGAGACAAAACGTAAGTGAATAACTTGGTTAAGATCATAAAATATGGCAGAATTAGAATTTAAGCCCAGAGTGTCAGGCTTCAGACTATACTTTTAATAACACTATACTGCCTCTATAAAGTTCAGAACTAATAGTTTGTAATCAACAGTGGTAACAGAAAAAGCAATTATTGAATTGATTTCTTTTCTTTAAGTATTTAATAAATGCCTATATTGCTAAGCACTCTGGTTTCCAATTAATAAAACTGAAATGGTTCTTCCCTTCATGGAGCCTAGAATCCAGTGATAAAAGTACAAATATAATTTGCTCATATAGTTGAGAATTGTAAATGCCAAGAACAAATAGGAAGATGTCATGAGATGCTATAAAAGATATGGTCTTTTTTGGACTATAGGTAGGGTCAAGCTGAGGCTTGAATCGCAGTGAGGAGCCATCCAGGTGATTAATGAGGGAAGAGTTCCAGGTAGAAGAAATAGTACGTGAGAAGGCCAGGATTCCTGGAACTAAGAAAGAAAGTGTATCACTTAGTTCTAAACAGGAAACAGCATGCTGAAACTTAGGTTATTTCGATGGCAGGTTATTTATAAAGAGACTGATTGCAAATGTGTAGGCTGAATATAGGGGTCACTTATAGAATGATGCAAGAACTCGAGCTAAGCATTAGTGGAGCTTTTACTATCCCAAACCAAAAGGGGGAAACAGGTTGCTGGAGTTGGGAGAGAGAGGATGGTGTAGGGAGGATCTCCTTGTGAGGGCAGTGACCCTCAGTAAGGGATACAGCCAGCCAGAGCAATCCTAAAGAGAAGGAGAAAGGGAAATAAATGTTGGGTAACACTTTACCACCTACTTTCCAAACTCCTAATGGGGCTGGCTCTCCATTGCCTGAATACTATCAAAGGAATGTGCATGGGAATATGATTATTCCTACTCAGTTAAGCCTCTGGGGGCAGAGAGCATAGTGAAAAAGCAGGAGAGAGTGTGCGAATCATCTGCTCGATTTTTTGGCAACTACCTGATCAATCCTTGTATTTAGGTCACGTTATGGAATTTGTCTCTTATTTCAGGAAAAATGGTGAGCCTTTGAAATGACCTTTTGCTTTGAAATGGGGAGCCGGAGAAATTGTTGTTAAAGTTCTGACACCAGTTTCCAATGTGGGGAGTGGGGGATTTCTCCACACCAGTCAGCAAATCTGATACCAGTTGGATGTCCTACAATTCAGCTAAATTCTGACACTATCTACCTGTGGATTGCATCATATCCTACAGGTTAAGGGCTCAATCCTACAAGGCTGACCCTGCCCCCATGTCAGACACCTGCTGCAAGTCCAGGATGTCACCTGTGCTTCTGACCAACCAGCTGTAAATCAGAGGTTCCATTGAACCTCTGGGTTGGGTTAAATTAATTTGGTAGAGTGGCTCACAGAACTTAGAGAAACATTTTACTTACTAGATCACCAGTTTGTTATTAGAATATACATCAGGAAGAACCAAATGGAAGAGTTGCTTAGGGAGCGGTATGGGGAAAGGATATGGAGCCTCTATGCACTCTCTGAATGCAGCAGTCTCCCCAAATATCCACATGTTCACTGACCTGGAAGTTCTCCTAACCTAATCCTTTTAGGTTTTTATGGAGGTATACTACATAGGCACAGTTGGCTAAATCATTGGCCATTGGTCATTGAATTCAGTCTTCATCCTCTCCCCCTCCCTGGAGGTTTTGTGGTAAGACTGAAAGTTACAGCCCTCTAATCACATACTTGGCTCCACTGGCAACTTTAGGTTACCAGTTCCCATCCTTAGGTTACCTAGGGGCTTTCCAAAAGTTACCTCAAAAGACACCTTTGCCAGTCTCATCTCTTAAAGAATTCCTAGGGTTTTAGGAGCTCTAGTCCAGAGATGGAGACAAAGACCAAACATATATTTCTAATCATAAATCACAATATCACAGTTGTGATCAGATCCGTATTTAAAAAAAAAATCATTTGGGCTGTTCAAGTGGCTTGCTGGAGGACTGCAGATGGGAGAATGTATAGATTGGAGAGATGGGCGCTTTGGAAGGGCAAGACCAGAAATGGGGGTAGGAAAAACAAAGTTATTTGATAATACATGTGGTAGTTCCAATTAGCGTAGTTGCAGATCTTTTTTGAAGGTATAATTAATAAGAGTTGATGATAGTTTAGGTGAATAGGTTGAATTAAAGTGTCACAGTGACTCATGTATTGTGTATCTGACTTGTGTAACTGGGTAGATGGTGGTGCCGTGAACTGCCATAAGAAAAATTATTTTATTAGCAGAAGGGGACAGGGAGATTAATCAAGCATTCCATTTTAGACATGAAATATTCACGTGGAAGTGTCAACAAGTTGAAAATACAAGACTAAATCAGTGTGGTCAAGAGGCATGCATTTGGGAGTGCTCTGTAAATAGACTTAAAGCTATGTAATGATGATATAATTTAAAGGAAGAGTATAGTAAGGGACCAGAAGGGAGACAGAACTAAGCCCTGTAAAACCTGAATATTTAGAGAAGGCATGCTAGAGAGGGAGTAAGCAAAGGAATCCATATGCTAGCACTGAGCCTAGCACTTCTATGTAAGTCATCCCACTTAGATTACAATAATTTTATGAAGTAGGTATAATAATACTATCAATGGGGATCTGAGAATCAGATTAGTCAACTTGGCTATATTTTTTCCTCACTCCAAAACTAATGCTTTCCTATGACAAAGGGTTGTTGATCGTAAGTGATGAATGGTTATTAAAATGAAGTCAACATCTTTGTAGAAGTGATAGTAAAAAGGGGGGATATGAGTGAGGGGAGTCATGTTAAGCACACCTTAATCCATACATCACCCCAGTTATAATTAACTAACCTTGTTTTCCCTGATGATATGGTTTTCCATCTTTTAAATGGGGTTAACCCATGCAACCCATGCAAACCTACTTTAAAATAGATCTTGTCATGCAGTTACCACAAATTTGGTTTTACTACCTAATGGGTAGAAAATTAATTTAATCCCCAAGCTACGTTTATGAAAAGTTTTGGTACTGATCTCCAACAACTCATTCCTAATAACTGGGCATATAATTTATTAACAGAGACTAGAGAGTGGTGTTTGAAATGTACAGTTGAAAACAAGTCTTGACATTTAAATCTCATCACATAAAAATATGAAATCCATTATTTTCTATTAGGATATTAACAATAGCACTTTAAACTACTTTGGTAATGACTGCACTTTCATAATCAGTCCATTAACCACAAGATAACTGTTATCAAATATGTGTCCATAATGATCTGTAAGTGCTTCCACTAAAGCACTGTTATCAAATATGTGTCCATAATGATCTGTAAGTGCTTCCACTAAAGCATCCATCTATACTTGGGGGGAGGAAGTACCTTTCAATTTGTAATAACACAGTGATTGTGATAAGTCCTGAGTAGAAAATGTTAATGAATACATGATTTTGTCTTGATTTGAGGTGTTAGGATAGAAAACTTTGTAATCTTAACATTCCACAGTCTGCAAGCAGTTCTGGATACTGCATTTTTGCCATGTGAAAATCATTTATACATTTTTAATACCATATTTACATTGTTAACCTACAAAGGCTAAAAATTTATATTAGGAAATATAAGTAGGATGTCTTTATATTTGTCTGCACGCTTTATGGTATTAGGTCAGACACGTTTACATAGACAGTATTTGAACCATTTGTTACCATTAAATACCACATATTTGTACTAAGGGAGGTTAAGCAGTAGAATTATTTTTTGAAATATTTGCTCAGAGGCAAGGATAGAGTTTATTTATGTTTTAGATTTCTGATTCAAGCATTTTTATCTACTCATTTTTAAGTTTATAGTCGATTTTCTTTCCTTTCTTCCTTTTTTTTTTTTTTTCCATTTCTGATTGAAGTTGCGCTTTGGAAGTACCTTTTACATTCTCTATCCAGTCATTCTACCTTCTATGTTTTAGCCACTCTTCTAGTTCTTGATGATAATAGCTTTAAAAAAAAAAGTCTTCAATTTCATGATGTTACAGCAAATCGAGCATGGAATATAACACGTGTATATAAGTACATTTTAAAGTAGCTTTTTTGTTCTAATGTTGTTGTTATAAAACTGTTATCTGGGGGCACCTGGGTGGCTCAGTCTGTTAAGCGTCTGCCTTTGACTCAGGTCATGAACCCAGGGTCCTGGGATCAAGTCCCACGTCTGGCTCCCTGCTCAGTGGGGAGTCTATTTCTCCCTCTCCCTCTGCCTTTCTCCCTTGGCTTGTGCTCTCTCTCTCTTACTCACTCTGTCTCTCTCTCAAATAAATAAAATCTTAAAAAAATAAATAAATAAAACTGTTATCTAGCAAAAAATCCAGGATGGTATAGTTGATTAACAATAAGTTATGTTAAATAGTCTAATAATTTAGAACTTCTTAGAATTGATCATGTTGACACAAGTTGAAACTTGACATTTATAATGTATAATCCCCAAAACAAGTATTACAGAGAAAAGGATAAAAAACGATATGATGTTTACAAAGTGGCATCAATTAATTAATGAGATATTTTCAAAGTGTTGTTAATACATTATACTCTGAAGTTTATTACAAATTTTAATTTCTAAATAAAGCTGATTTTACCATATAACATTGAGAAAAATAATCTGACTCCACTAAATGATACTTATGATGCTTAGTTTTTGGCTTTGCCAGAATCAGACTTAAAATACTAGTTTTGATAGTGAGATGCTGTTGATAGCACTTTTATCAAACCATAGCAGACGTTGAGGAGTTATAACTCTTGGATTAATACTTTAGGAGCAAAAGAAATTTACGTTTCATTAATGTTAAATTATTTCAGAACATTTCTGTTCTGCCAATACAGATGAATCCAAGAAAGTTAAGATCTTCTTAACACATGCTATTTAAAAACTAAATTTTCTTTGAAGTGAAGACTGTACATTGATTTGTTTTAAAATGTGTGGTGCAGTGGTTATGGTATAAACTCTAAAATTATACAGTTTTCAGTATGAATTTTTGTGCAGGTTTGAGCATCTGAAAGCTCCATTTTCCTCTTGTGTCAGATGAGATATAAATACTGCTTGTGTCATAGGTTAAGCTAATATTACATGAGATAACCTATGTTAACCTTTGATAACAGTGCTGGGCACAAAATTAGCCTTTAATAAATGCTAGTTATTACTTTTAAGTTATTTTTTATTATATAATATATTTTAATATATAATAATATTAATAATATAATATTTTATATTATTTTAATAATATATTTTATACTATTTTAATAATATAATTATTTGAAAGAATATTAAGAAAATAGCTATCCTTTTTCATATGAAATTTACACAAATAAATCAGTTTCAGATTATATTATATAGGTAGCATGGAATCTTCTGTCACCTATAAGGGCTTTATGGATGTTAATGTCAGAAGAACCTTAATCAGTTGGTTCTCAGTTGGTTTTATTGACATTTTGATTATGCATTATCTTTCCAGCTTCTTGCTCACTTCCTTCCTAAACATCAAGGTCCTTCAGGACCATATCTTGTTTATGATAGCATTCCCAACATTTAATATATTTCCTCTTACATATGAATGAATTAATAAGAAATTCCTCAAATTTATTTTAACAACATAAAAAGAAAGCCTTTCTCCTTAATGGTAGATCAAATGTGTCATATTCTTTTATGAAGGATACTGATATACTATATCTTAAAAGAACACTTGGGAACAAAAGAAATAAGACACAAATGGTCTAAAGGCAATATTTATTAAAATATATAGGTGAGTAAAAATGCATGATTTTTACCTTATGGGAAAACGAATATGAAAGATGAAAGCTAGTTTTAGCATAATAATTTATAATCATTGCCATCATCTAAAAATCTGAAAAGCACTCTAGTAATTGATTCCTTTCATTTAATAGACTTAACTCTGGTGAAAACAAAAGTTCAGTTTCCTCTCTGATTCTCTTTGCTTTTAACAGAAAAAAAAAAAATGTTCTTCTATAGTTCCCAATCTGTTGCTATCATAATCTAACATATATAAATGTATACCTATACCAATAACAGACTTAAGAAACATCTTTAATTAAAAAAAAATCATGACCTAATATACTATTAATGAAAAAGGAAACACTGACAAAAGGACAAGTTGGGAAGAATATGGTTATGATAATGCTTGTCTTTGCTGGTAAGAGCACTGAGGGAACGTTACGAGTTTACAAAATGAGCCTAGTGAAAAAAGGGATTTGGCACAATTCGTGTGATGGAAAAGTACATATTTACCTTAATTTTCACTCTTGTTGCTCACCACCCATAAACTTTTTGCCCTCAGGAACAGGATGAGCCCTCTGAAACATAACTGTCTCCTGGAGAGCACAATGTATGAATGGCTTATTGCAGCAAGGGAAATGAAATGGTCACCATAAAACTAAATTGTAGTCATGAAAGAAAGTAGATGGAAACTCATTCCTCTCTGCAGGTTAGAGATAGAAGCACTGCAGGATTCATTTTTTAGACCAAACAGTCTTTTCTTTCTTTGAGTACAGTGGAGAAAAGGAAAAAAACAAAAAAACAAAAAAAAAAAACAAACCAACAACAACCACCAAAAAAAATTTTTTTGACTTATTTTCTCTATGTTCTCTTTTGCAAGTGTTATTTTTCTTCTCACATATGAGTTTTGGGCTTTTCTGAAACAGGAAGCATTAATTTAAGCCTAAGAGAATGTTGGCCAAGATAGTATTTGAAGTAGAAATCACTCCCTATTTCTTGAGAATTTCTTCTATTCAGAATCAGGCCAACCCGAGTGGCTACTCCTTTTTAGTCTTCATCATTGACCCCTTTTCCCATGTCCTTCCTTAAATGTTAATTGTCTATAATGGAACTGTTTTTTTGTTTTTGTTTTTTCTTTTTGTCTACTTTCTAAATATTCTTCCTGTTGCCTAATCAGGGTTTTTTGGGTTTTTTTTTTTTTTTGTTGTTGTTGTTTGTTTGTTTTGGTTTGGTTTAAAACCTCTAGTGAAAACTCCAAAATCTGGTTCCATTTTCTATCATTGATGTTCAAACCTTATTTCCAGTTTTCCACACATACAAACCTGCACTGATTTTTTGCTTACTTCCCTACACTTCCTCTTGCTTCTATATTCCCAGTTGTGGTAAATAACATCATTATCTAACCAATCTCCCGAACTAAAAATTCTGGTTACACAGGTCTCTTTCTTACTCCCACATCTTAGCCTATAAATTACCAACTCTTATAGATTCTAATACAGAATTTCTCTTCTAATCAAAGCTTTTATGTGTCACAGCTTCAGGTCATGCATTCATCATTTTCCTCCCATGTTATTGATCCATCTCCTAACTGAGCTCCCTGCCGCTTTCCTCAACCAATACAGATAATGAGTCTGGTATCAGTTATCTACTGAAATCCAGTTTGGCTCTGTTATTCTTTGCTAAATATCTCCACATGGTTCTACTAACTATAGTCCCAAGTCTAAACCCCACCATACTTCTAAGTCTAGACCTGAACTTTCTCTCCAGCCTCAATTATAACTGTTTCCCTCCAAGGATGCCATAGCCTATGTTCCTGTATAGAAATTTCTTCCCATTTTCTGAGCCTGCCATCTCATAATCTTTCCCTATACTTTTTCTTCCATCTGAAATGCTTTTCTTTCTTAAATTTAATGCCTGGTAAATTCCTATACATTCTTTAAGACACACCATAAATATTACCCCTTTGTGAAGACTTTCTTCACACCCTATTTTATGCTCCATTATAGAATGTAACACATATATTATAATTTTTTGTTTATAAATATTCCCTTATAAGAAAATGGCTTTTCTGATTATGGAAATTATATTTTTATGTTTTCTGTATATGATATAGCATAATATAATTTTAAAGTAGGTATCACTTAAATATGAATTGAATGATTATGTTCTATTATTACCTTAAATAAAGTCTATTAATTGGAATGGGTTTACAATTTCTATGATATTATTGGCTGCCTGTTTTAACATATTCTGATTTTAAATCCTATAATAAGTTAGCCCTCACCTTTAGCTTTATTCCTGCTGTAAGCTTGATAGTCAACCTGTCATTAGATTAGGGACATTTAAGGATCTCTTGGTCAAAATATATTGGTTTGGAGTTGAGAATGGCAGACTCTAATTATTATAAGCCAAGTATTTTATTAAATATTTTAGGCATTTACCCAATAATTCTTAAAATAGTACTATGAAATAACCAATATACTCACTTTATTAATTAAGTAAATGAGAATTGAATAAATGGTTTAAGTTTATGTATTAGTAACTGACAGAGCTGGGAAACAGACTCACATATCAATCTGATAACGAAAGTGCCAATAATGTAGACAATTCAGCACCAGTTTAAAATTGTTTCTGGTTTTGTTGTGACTCAATACATAATTAAATTAACTGGCCTTATCCTTTCTTTCTGTTATCTAGCTTTTATTATATTTTTAGTCATCCTCTTAGAATTGATTTGTTGACAAATAAATGATGGTATTTTCACATCTTTGACATGTAATAAATGTTGTAACACATATACGGTTGTATATATATAACTGTATTAACAGAAATAGTATAGTATTCAAGATTGTTTTTATTGCTTTAATGTTTCTTGGTGGTATTTAGAGGTAAAATAGAAAGATGCCCAAGTTCTGGGATTTAGGAACTTTAAGTTCCAGGTTTGGTTCTACTTCTACTAGCAGTTTAACCTTGGGCAAGTCAGTTTCATCATCCGGATGAAATGAGACAATTTTCATAATTACCCAAATCCTAAATTATAGTGGATCTGGAAGGTCTAAAAGCCTTTCCAAATGTTTGTAGGAGAATCAGGAAAAAAAGGAATAACTGAAAAATCACTATAAAATGCCAAGGATAATCATTATATACCTATAATCACAAATTCATAATGTCTACAGTGTTAAGCTAAAGATGCCAATATCTGAATAGCATGGTCCATGTTCATGAAGCTGAAAATCTAGCTGGAGGTATGGGACAGATTTTTAAGATATACTTAGCAATTTGAAACATTATATGTAGTTTTCCAAAAGATAAGAGCTCAACAGGACCCGGTTAAAAAAAGAAACAAATAAACAAAACCCCAAAACCAACACATTTATTTATGAGAATAGAGGAAGAACTTTTTCGTCTGGGCCAAGCTAGGAAAAAATTATGGGAATGAATAAACCAATTTTTATCCTTTTGCCTGAAGTCTTTAAAAGTGGGACACTTTCTTTATAAAGTAAAGATATTTTAGAAACTTGATTAGAATTAAGCTTCTTTGAGGGAAATAACAAATCTTTCAACTGATAAGAAAAACTTCAGACCTGTTTTCCAGGGAGATAAGGCTTAATTCTCACCACAGCAAGCTGTCATTTAGTGTCCAGTGGGTAGCCTAAGGGAAGACAGCTGGAGCAGAGCAAGCTGGTAAAGTGTGGGGTATAGCTTCCAGAACACAAGCACTTTTGTGTCTAATTCTTATATTTTTTGGTGTGAAGCTTGAATTTATTACTACGGAAATCAGACCAATGAAATTCAGCTTCCTTTTTTGTCCTCATGTGCTCTTATTGTTCCTATAACTCTTTTAATTCTTTAATTTTGTTACTTTTTAAAAAAGATTTTATTTATTTATTTATTTATTTATTTATTTATTTATTTATTTATTTGAAAGAGAGAGAGACACACACCGACACACCGTGTGAGCAGGGGGAGGGGGAGCAGCAGAGGGAGAGGGATAGAATGTCAAATAGATCCTGCACTGAGTGAGGAACCATTTTTTTTTGGGGGGGGTTGTGGATCCCATGACCCTAAGATCATGACCTGAGTTGAAATCAAGAGTCTGATGCTTAACCGACTAAGCCACCCAGGCACCCCTTGTTACTCTTTTTTAAATCTGCCAAATTATAACTGCCAATATTAGAGTATCTAGTTATCGTGACACAAAGGAGAGTTGAAAGCAAAAAAAAGATATGAAGTTGTGCAAATGATTGAAAAGTTCTACAATAATATTCCTATTATGCTAGACAGTTAAAATAAAACCTGTATTTTTAATGTTTCAATTTAATTTAAAAATTTAAAAATTTGAGTATAGTTGACACAGTGTTTTATTAGTTTCAGGTGTACAACATAAGGATTCACAGCTGTATACTCACTACAAGTGTAGCTACCATCTGTTCCCATACAGCACTATTACGATATCATTGACTATGTTCCCTATGCTGGGCTTTTTATTCCTCTGACTTATTCAAGTCAAATTAAGAAGGACAGATACCATATGATTTCACTTATATGTGAAATCTAAAAAACAAAACAAATGAATAAACAACCAAACAATAGGCAGAATCATACATATAAATACAGAGAACAAACTGATGGTTGCCAGAGGGAAGGGGGATGAGAGGATGGGCAAAATGGGTGAAGAGGAGTGGGAGATACAGGCCTTCAGTTATGGAATGAATAAGTCATGGAAATAAAAGGCAGAGCTTAAGGAATACAACCAACAATATTGTGATAGCAATGTAATGGGACAGATGTAGCTACACTTGTGGTGAACATAGAATAAGGTATAAACTTGTCACATCACTAAGTTGAACACCTGAAACTAATGTAACATTGTCAGCTATACAACAACAAACAAAAACAAAACTGTAAAAAAAAAAAAAAAAAAGGTACAAAGTGAATCTGGGAAGTTGTCAAAGCAGCATATACAGCATTTCCTCCTCATGTTAATGGAAATTATATTATGCATACTTTCTCAATATATAAAGGAATATCATACTTTTAATTAAGGGCAGCTAAAGAAGTGAGAAAACTATAGATACTATCTGAAAACTGTCAAATGAATGTTTTAAAATACTAAGTAGGCATCTTAACTAAAACATCGAAAGTGTTAAACTCTATCTAATTATATTTGGCTATGTGTTAATATAGGTGCCATGAACATGAAAAGTAAATATTTTTTGATGATGATTTAATCGTTAAGAGACTGCAGGAATAAAAGATCTGAAAGTTGTAGGCATGTAAAATTTGAAATGAAGACAATTTAAGTTGTTGCAAGAAAAACATACAAAACATTCACTTTAAGACAGAAGTGCAGCAAGATCATATATACTTTTTCTTTATCCATTTGTCTCTTGAGGGATATTTACGTTTCTTCTGTATTTTGGCTATTGTAAATAATACTACAATAAACATAGGAGTTACATGTCTTTTTGAATTAGTGTTTTTGTTTTCCTTGGTAAATACCCAATAGTGGAATTACTGGAACATATGGCATTCCAATTTTAACTTTTCAAGGAAAAACTGTACTGTTTTCCATAGTGGTTGTACCCATTTACCTTCCCACCAGCAGTGCATAAGAGTTCCTTTTCTTCCACGTCCTCACCAATACATGTTATTTGTTGTCATTTGATTTTAGCCATTCTAACTGGTGTAAGGTGATAGCTTATAGTCATGACTTTCATTTCCCTGATGATTAGTGATGTTGAGCATCTTTTCATTTGTCTGTAGGCCATCTGCATGTCTTCTTTGGAGAAATGTCTGTTCAGGTCCTCCGCCCATTTTTCAATTGGATTTTTTTTTTTTTCTGGTATTGAGTCATGTAATTTCTTTATATATTTTGGATATTAACCCCTTATTGGATATATATTTTGTAAATATCTTCTCCCATTCAGTAAGTTGTCTTTTTGTTTTGTTGATGGTTTCCTTTGCTATGCAAAGCTTTTTATTTTGATGTAGTTCCAGTAGTTTATTTTTGCTTTTGTTTCCCTTGCCTCAGGTGACATATTCTAGAAAAATGTTGTTATGGCTTATGTCAGAGTAATTACTGCCTGTGGTCTCTTCTAGATTTTTTATGGTTTCAGATCTCACATTTAGGTCTTTAATCCATTTTGTGTTTATTTTGTGTATGGTGTTAGAAAGTGATCCAGTTTCATGCTTTTACATGTAGCTGTCCAGTTTTCCCAGTACCATTTTTTGAAGAGACTGTCTTTTCCTCATTGTATATTCTTGCCTCCTTTGTATTAGATTAGTTAATCATATAATCTCCCTGATGAATATAGTGCAAAAATCTTCAATAAAATATTAGCAAACTGCATACAGCAAGACATTTCAAAGATCATTCACCAGGATCAGGTGGATTTACTCCAGGGATGCAAGGATGGCTCAATATTTGCAAATCAATCAGCATCATATACCATATTGACAAAATGGAGGATAAAAATCATGTGACCATCTCAACGGATGCAGAAAAAGCATTTGACAAGATTCAACATCCATTCATGATAAAAATCTCAACAAATTAGAGTTAGAGGGGACATACCTCAACATAATAAAGTCCATCTATGAAAAACCCACAGCTAATATCATATCAGTGGTGAAAAACTTAAAGCATTCCCTCTAAGGTCAGGAAAAAGACAAGGATATCCTCTCTTGCCACTTTTATGCAACATGGTACTGGAAGTCCTAGTCACAGCAATCAAAAAAGAAAAAGAAATGAGTCACCCATATTGGTAAGGAAGAAGTTGAATTGTCATTATTTGCAGATGACATGATAATATACATTGAAGATTCTCTCTTTGCTTTTAATTTACACTCTGATTCTACTGTATTGGATTTGGTTAGCCAAGCAAAACAGATGCCTTAACTCATGTTGGTATATTATTTAAGATAAAAAAAATAACAATAGAGAAACCAAATGGGCTTGAGGTCAAGTGAGTTAGAATCACAGCTCTCACTTAATAGCTCAAAGGCCTAAAGTAATTTTTCAACTGCCATACTCCTCAGTTTTTTCAGCCATAATTTGTAAGTAACATTATAAGGCTCTTTCTGATAATTAAATTCGACAATTAATACAGAAATATCATACCAGTGCACTTTATATATATATAATTCTTATTAAATGTTAGGTGTTATTAATTACAATAATATTTGCCAATTGTTTTCATAATTGGACAATTTCTTACCAGCAGTTTTCACCCCCATAGAAATCAGGGCTCATTGGACATTTAGTATAATGGTTGGAACTTATATTAGCTAAAATTAAATCTTACTAGACTGATGTAAACAATTTCCAAAAAATATATAATTTAATTTACTAACATAAAATATTTATTTGATAAAATTGGTTTTTATTTATATATTCTTGAAATCTGATATATCCAAATTCTAGTTTCCATAAAGTACTGAATTTTGAATTTTGTCTGGTGGTTATATAGTTTAATAAATTGATGGTATTGTTTAAGTATAAATAGAGAAAGTCTATAATAGTTTTTAAAGCTTTACATAAAATATACAAGTCTTGGAAGGAATGCACACTATTCTCCATTTATTTCTTTATCGCCATATTAAATCTCTCTGCTGACAGCATAGGGGAAATTATAATGATTTAAAGAGTGAATCTTTATCAGTATTTGGCACAGAAGGGAAATAATGAAACTTATAAACAGTTATTTATAACAAAATTTAACTTGAAAGTGACAGTTGCTCAGTATTTGATTTATACATTCATTCCAGGCAGTAGAGCAGACCTCCACAGTCCATTGGATATCCTTTTAAGCTGACTTTTGATATATGAAAATATACATGTTGAGTATAAAAGGACTATAGAAATGGCGATGAGGAAATAATTATATGACCTGTTTTGTAGTTTTTTCTTCCTTCTGCCCTCACTTACTTGGAAGATAGTCCATGATTTTCAGTATTGACTTATTAAATTTTAATTTGACCTTTTTGTATTCAGTAATTGACACCAACCAGTTTCTCTTTTCTGCTCTATGTCCTACCAAAAGGGGGAAAAATCTAAATAAAACACAAACAGTTATGATCCATATACCGAAATAATAAAGAGAATTCTTGACTTTTTGTTGCCGTGCTTTGATGGAGTCCGTTTGTTTTGCAACTTTGTCTTTAGTGGTGCAGTTTTAGAAATATTATTTTTTCCAGTTACTCATGGATATATCTTGGATTGGAATTAATTTACTCCAGTGGAACTTAAAATAACTCCTAATATCACTTCATTTATGTTCAACACATCTACCTGAAGAGATGCCATTTACTTCTGCTATATGCTATCCACTGTAAAAGTTAATATGTCTGTCGAGCACACCATTATGTTCTGTTGTTCATTTTTTTTTCAGTCACCCGAGAAAGTAAATTTGCTTGAAATTTCATCCATGCATCTAGATGTTGTGAAATGAAAATAATTTATTCTAAATATCGTGTAGGGGAATTTTAAAGGTATATTAGGTCACCTTGTCTCTGCAATTGTTTTTTATGTTATATTTCCCATTGCTTTGTTAAATGACTGGTGAAATGGGATTTTAACATATCCCTTGAGGAAGTAGTTCAGGAAGTGAGAGATATGGTGAGTATAATTCTGTTTATAAGAGTAATATCAAATATCCCTCTTTTAAAATTTAAACAGTTGCATCTAGTAAACCGTTGCATCTAGTTATTCTCAGAGAGCTTACTACCGAAATAATTTCCAATTTACATTTGCCTATCATCCAAATTTTTGAATGCATTTAAACTGCCTTTCCTTTTCTACATACTTCTGCAGTATTTTAAAATGTCAAATATGCATTTCTTATAACATATTTTTTTAATATTTAGGCAAGGTTTTACTTATATTAAAGTCAATAATGGAAACTGGTGTCCATATCATGCCTGATTTCATATTGGCTATTTGTTGAGAAAGGATTTTTACAGTCTTTTAGTGTTGTACTTTTGACCTCAGCATAATGATTTGTATATTGGACAGCTAGACATTGTAGCAGGTATCTGCTGTTTGATTCTAAAATCTGTGATAAATTATTCATGTAGATTAATACATAGTAAGTAAGTGTCTTGTATAAGTCACTCTCAGGCATGATGAAAAACAGACATAATACATATAAACCTTTTTCTTTTAAATATCTTATAGTCTAGTAAATGCTACATCTTAGGCTATAGTATATGTATCTACAGTTTGTGTTTCTGAGGCAATTTGATGTTGTAACCACTATGTTTTAGTGTATTAGTGACCCACTTTTGATGTTCTCTAGAAACAACTAAAACTCCCTTGTTATTTCTCTGATAACTTGATGATTTAATTAAGAATGCAAAAACCAGCAGTTTTCACAGACCAGAGTATGAACACACTGCTTATTTTTGCTATTAGCTGGTTAGCAACATTTAGCAAAATATGGATGTTGTTATAATATGTCCAATTTTTTAAGATAACATAAATCTCAATTCCTTTTCAATTCTTCTATTAAGAGGTCTGGTCTCATAATATTCATGCTAGGTGTACTTTATGTTATCAAGCTTCCCTGAAACTCAGTAGAAATAAGACCGTTCTTTAGATATAGGCAAAGCCACCATATGATGATACACTTTTTCTTTTAGGAAACATTGCTCTGTCAAGAGCAGGGAAAGGTATTTTTCCTTAAGCCATTCAAGAGTTCTCATCTGCAGGGAACTCTCAGAGCCGTATTTAGAGTATATATATATATATATATATATATATATACACACACACACACACACATACGGTAAAGTTAGAATTTCCTATATATAACTATATCTATAACAGTAGGACATATAGAAGAGAATTTAATCAAGCCATCTATTCAGAGTCTTTTCTGTAATTCTGCTAAAAAGATTAATCAACTTGTTTGTTTTCCTTGTTGCTGTCAATGAAAATGCCCAATATGTGCTCCTATCCATAAGCAAAATTAAAATGCTGTCAAAAGCAAATATTACTTAAATTGGATGAATGATTATCGTTGAAAACATTGGCTGATTAGTAATTGGCTGAAATTGTTCAACTTAGTTCATGTTTGTTTATTAGCCATGTAATATCTGTGAATTCGTTTTATGTGAGTTGCAATCTTACCACAAAAATGTAGTCGTTGCTTTGTTTCGTTTTATTTTTTCTTTTTTCCAAAGAGTTGTAGTAGAAAATGAAAAACAGATCTATAAAAGAAATGACATTTTCTAAATACTCTTTTCTTCCCACATAAACACATTCATTGTTAATTTGTTAAATTGCTTTGCCTTGTAGAGACTTTCACAAATCTCAAAAATGGGTATTTATTTCCCTGGAGATTTCTTCATTGAACTTAATAAAATCCTTAGTGGGTTTCGACTGCAGCAAGTTGTAGGTTTCCTCCTTCCTTTTTTTTTTTTTTTTAAACTTTTCTAATTTTGAGATTAGAGATTCCTATTGACCAGGTTTCTTTTTATTAGTTTGTGTCATTCTGAGTCTAAATATTTATTTTACAAGTCCATTCAACAAACTATTGAGCTTTTTTAATCAGTAAGAAGAGAGGAAATACCTTCATTGTACCTTTGAATGTCAGTTATTTAAAGGATAATTAGATGCTTGATTCATTTAGTTAGAACAGTGCAGATGCACTTGGGGATATGGAGTGAGAATAAGTTACTTAAAAATAGAGGCTACTTTGTACGCAAATGTATGATATAGTTGTATTGTATCACTGAATATTCTAAGAAAAACCAGTTTACATTCTGTCCATATACAAACACAAAAAGATACATATATTTTTCTAGTTGTCTTTCACAAATCGGCTGCCTAGTTTCTTTCTTATCAAATTTTACTCAAATAAGTAAATAAGGACTCTGTCAGCATGCCCAGTACAAATGCATGCTTTCAACGATGTGTATCATATAAATCAGAAAACATTACATTGAAGTCATGGTTACAATAAGATAATATTAAACTTTACAATAAGACAATAAAAACCTGACTTTTTAGAGTCTGATTTTAAAATAATATATATTTATCTTATAAGAAAAAACAAAACATATTCCTATGAGACTTTTTTTTTTTGGCAAACCTTATAATTAAGAGTAAGTAATAGTACAGAGGAAAGAATGTAACAATTTTATAAATCAAAAGTTTGCTTATTTATCTTATGTGACCACTTACCCCTCCAGTTATTGCTCTGTATCTCTAAAATCCTTCAAAGCTAAACTTTTTGAGGGAATTCACACTTTTCATTTTTTCACACCATTTTTTCCCCCAGCTTTTGATTTCCATATCTTTAAATCCAGCAGGTACATTTCAGTCTTCCTTTTACATAGACTTGACATTTTGAAACAATTACTCCCATCTGCTATCCTAAAACATCTTTTCCTTGGCTTCCATGATAGTATATTCCTCTTTCTTTTGCTCTTTCCCCCACTTTTTCTCAATCTGCTTTTATACTCATTTCTACCCTGCTAGCCTTTTCTATTCAGTCTTTAAAAGTTAGAGCTTCTATTCCAGAGATTTCTTCTAGTCCAGGGAAGGCAAAAACTTTTCTGTAAAGGGCCAAATAGTAATTATTTTAGGATTTTCAGAATATATATCTCCAGACTTTGAGGAACATATGGTTTCTGTCACAGTTATTCAACTTTGCCATCTTGGCATGAAAGCAACCAAGTACAACACATGATTGAGCAAAGCTGTGATTCTAGATACGTTGTTTTGCTTCTTATTTTCTTTTTCTGGAGAGAATCTGATGGGATTCTACCAAAATTCTCTCCTACTTTTCACAGTTAAAGGAAAAGATTTGGCTAAGATGACTTTTCAGCCTGATAACTCTAGATCTTCTAATTTTGTTATTTTCACAAAAATGATCAGAAATATTGGTCTGTACTTTTGATCATCTGCCTCCTCTCTATCATGGTGTCTTTCACCTTTCCCTGTTCTTGTCCCTATTGTTTCTGTTCAGGTCAATTTAAATTATATTCCCAGGAGTTCCTTTCTAGTGTGAGACTTTGTCCTGGAAAGGAGCTTAGGGTTTGTTTCTTTTGTTTTTGTTTTGTTTTGTTTTGTTTATATTATTTATTTTAGTTTTGAAGTTTCATATGATCCAGATTACTCCATTGCCTTTCTGACTTTACCATGGTTCCTTTGTATTCACCTGCAAATTTGAGTCACCAGTATTTTCTCCCTGTTTTAGCTGCTGTTCTCTGATTGGTTAACTGTGCTTTTGAGTTCTATGTTAATGAGCTGGGTTCTCAGAGCCAAGAGGAGATTGAATGCCTTATCTGTCTTCCTTCTACAGTGGTTTCACTAAGAGAAACCAGTGGTTTCCAGAGCTTTGCTGAGAGAAATTAGTGTTTTGGAGTCCACAGAATGGTTTATAACTGGAATTTGTAGTAGATATCCAGAGATTTTTGGTTTTGCCATCCTGTTTTGAGGAAGATTTGGGAGGATTCAAAAACTGTTTCATTTCTGTGTTTCCCAGTAATCTCATAGAATTCATTTGTTGTATTTGTTTTTCAAATTAGGGTTCTGGAATCTAGTGCTTGAGGGTATTGTTGTTTATCAGTTTTTGCATTGACTGATTCTTTTATTTATTCAAAAATGACATTCATTTATTGAGTGTCGGCTGTATTTCAGGAGCTTGGCTAAATGTTTATGATTCAGGAAACGGAATGTACCAGATATCATGTCAGATGCTTTAAGCCCAGTTTGTTTCTCATAGTCCATAGTCTCTCATGCTTCATTCCCCCTTCTGATCACCCCCCTTTCTTTATCCCTTTCTTCCCCTACCGATCTTCCCAGTTCTTATGTTCCATAGATGAGAGAAATCATATGATAATTGTCTTTCTCTGCTTGGCTTATTTCACTTAGCATTATCTCCTCCAGTGCTGTCCATGTTGCAGCAAATATTGAGGACTCGTTCTTTCTGATAGCTGAGTAATATTCCATTGTATATATGGACCACAACTTCTTAATCCAGTCATCTGTTGAAGGACATCTCGGCTCCTTCCACGATTTAGCTATTGTGGACAATGCTGCTATGAACATTGGGGTGCCTATGGCCCTTCTCTTCACTACGTCTGTATCTTTGGGGTAAATACCCAGTATTGCAGTGGCTGGGTCATAGGGTAGCTCAATTTTTAACTTTTTAAGGGACCTCCACACTGTTTTCCAGAGTGGCTGTACCAACTTGCATTCCCACCAACAATGTAGGAGGGATCCCCTTTCTCCACATCCTCTCCAGCAATTGTTGTTTCTTGCCTTGTCTATTTTTGCCATTCTAACTGGCATAAGGTGGTATCTCAGTGTGCTTTTGATTTGAATTTCCCTGATGGCTAGTGATTTTGAACATTTTTTCATGTGTCTGTTAGCTATTTGTATCATCAGAAGGGGGAATGAAGCATGAGAGACTATGGACTATGAGAAACAAACTGGGGGCCTCAGAGGGGAGACAGGTGGGGGAATGGGATAGACTGGTGATGGGTAGTAAGGAGGGCACGTATTGCATGGTGCACTGGGTGTTATACGCAACTAATGAATCATCGAACTTTACATCGGAAACCGGGGATGTACTGTATGGTGACTAACATAGTATAATAAAAAAAACATTAAAAAAAAAAGAAATAATATTCCAGTTACCTACAACTGAATTTTAATTTTTCTGTATAAAAGGCTGGGAGCAATTATGTTGCTAAAGGTTATAGACAGCTTCAGTACTGGTTCTTTGAGTTTATTGTACAGTTGGGTGAAATATAGAATTTAAACAATAATTTACTGCTCACAATTGACACTCCACTGGGCAGATAGGATAACGTGCCAGCTTTTATCACCATATTTGCTTATTTTTTAAGTTAAAAAAAACTTCACTATTGAAGGGTTTCATTATTACTTTTAGTAAGAATTTAAGCAGATAGTGGAGGGCCAAAATGAAGAAAAATGATTAATTCTCTCACACTCACATAAACAGACATACAAAAAAAAAAAAAAAGATAGGTGAGATAATGCTGTTTTAGCATTAGTCCTTACTTTTAAGCCAGTCAGGTTAGGAATTCAAGTCAGGTTTCACTGCAAGGAAGAAATGTTAACTGTTCTATAATGCAGGCATCGTTATTATATTACTTTATGCTTAGCTGATCATGTGAGGTGTATCATTTTCTTTCGTGTCTAGGCCAGATTAACTGGATAAAAATATCATAGGCTTTTCTTTAGGCATTTCTACATGTGTGCTCATATAAAAAATACCAGTTTAAAAAATATGGCATTTATAAAATCATGTCATTATTTTTGTAGAGCATTTTTGTCATATTTAATACCTACTAAAATTACCATTTATTTTAACATGCTTAGATTTCTTCTCATTGATATAGTGTCTGTGTTAAGTGTTCACTAATGCAATACTCAAAATGTGGTCCAAGGGCCAGCAGCATCCTCATCACTTGGAAGCTAAAAATGGGGAATCTGGGCTCTATTGAATCAGAATCTGCATTTTAACAAGATCCCCAAGTTATTCTTATGCATCTTAAGTTTTGAGAAACACCTTCCTAATCTTCTTAGACTTACCAACTCTAAGAACTTACCAAGTTCTAAGACTTACCAAGTATGCGAAGGAAATAAATAATGTTAACCACTAAGTTCTGAATAGCTTATTTAAGGGATAATTTTTAAATTATAAATAGTATTTGAACAGATGGAATACATTAGATTTTTACTTAAAAATCTAAAAAGCCTGTGTAATAATTTAGACCTAGTTCAATTTTTTTGGTAGGGGTTTGTAGTAGGTTTGAACATTAGAGATCATTTTATAAACCTTAATGGGAGCAGAGATCATTTTATAAACTATAATGGTAGGAAAGATCATTTGTTTTCATAAGAATTTTTAAAAACTATATTGATTATGAATTATCACAGAGAGATACTAAATAAGGTTGTATACCAAGGGGCTATGTACCATTCTGCCACATCTGCATTTACAGTGGCTTATAGCTAGAATGTCAGTAGCACTAAGAGTAGAGATCTATTTTTTCTTTATACATGGATGTATGGAACAACACCCAAGCAAATGGTAGGATTTCCATAAATTTTGAAAACTTACCTTCAATGAATGTGCAGAGTCACAGACAACACTATAGGATGATACAGGAAGACAGCACACATTTTCAAAAATAAATCAGTGGGGAAAATACTTTTTGTAAATTACATGTTTAATATTCAGAGATTTTGCTTCACTTGAGAATTTAATTTACTCTTTGTAAGAATCCTGTTAGGTGGCATTAATCACATTTTCACAGATGAGGAGGTGAAGGTTCCAGTTACATGTCTTGACCATATTTGCCTTGACTATAATATGTCTTGATTGTAATGTCTTGGTTATAATATATAATGTAATATATATAATACTAGTATAATATGCCATAACATGTGAGCTATTATTTGTTGACGCTAATATTAATTTTTTAGGAATGCTTTAGATTTCCCAGGGTTTGATTATTAGGGATATCTGTGCCTATTTGCAACAGAGCTGGCAGGATTAAGTATATATCCTGTAACTTGGCCTTAATTATAATTATTTCCTCTCTGATTACTACATTCTGGAGGCAACCAGGTATTGGAATGGGTAGCAATTGCTAACTTCATTGTGTGTCTAGAATCTCTAGCTTGACCTTGATTAATCTAGAATGAGGAGAAAGCTTCATTGAAACACACTGACCTGATAATTGAAGATGTAGGTTAATTTCCAGCTCTGTAACTGATGCTGCTTTGAATTTCATCTTCTCTTTTAAGGTTTCTTACCACTCTTTCCTTTTGTATAGATGACTATCACTATCGTCAGATTTGTGTCAAATTCATTTATAGTGGATCCTTTAAGGAGGATCAATGAGAGTAGAATTCCCTGCTTCTGCGTTTCTGTCTGTTGAAAACTGTTTTTCTCTATCCTCAATATTCATTGAGTTTTCTTGTTTGTTTGTTGCCTTGCATTGTATAATAGTTTTGAAAAGTCTGGTGTTCGTCTAATTATTTTTGCTTTATAAATTATTTGCCACTTTTGCCTTGGAGGCCTTAGGGATTTTGTCTTTATCTTCAAAATTATTCTGGGTCAGTTTTCCCAGTTGAGCTTTTCTAATGTGCCCATTCAGGTCTTTTTCTTTCTCTGGAAAGTTTTCTTGGTTTGTAGTTTTAATTATTAGCACTGTTCCATTGTTGGTTTTTTTCTATAAAATTTTTCAAATTAGATTTCTATCAAATAAATTAATATTTGTAATTCAAATATTAATTATTTTTGCCTATCTTCCATTTTCACTATCTTCTTTTTGACCCTTTTACTTTTTTTATGGCATTTTCATTCTTTTAATTATTTTCCTGCCTCTCTTTAATGAACCTTAGTGAATTTTCATTTGTTTGTTTGTTTGTTTTCCCCTACCTTGGGCATCTTGTGGTATATTCTCTATTTCAGAGATAGTTTTGTCTTTTTCTTCTGTTTCTTTCTGGAGATCAATCAACTTTTTTCCCCATTTATCCTTTTAATTTTTCCACTTTGTTTTTAGATTCTGAGTTTATAACTAAAGGTGTTTTTTTTTATATATACACATCATCAGACTCTTTGAGTGTTTTTAATGCTGCACGAGGGAATTCTCTTCAGTTGATATATGTGCAACATTGCAAATTTTCTGCAGTAGCTCTGGAAGGACTTCACTTTCCTCTTATTCATCTTTATGCTATAAGGATTGTATACAATATCCCTCGTTTAATAGTTGTCTCTTCTAAAGTACCTAATCCAGGTACTTTATAGGATTTTTGTTTGTTTGTTTTGGTGGGGATAGTTTATGAATCCTCCAATTTCTTCACTTTCTGTCCTGCATGACTCTGATTTTTTTTTTTTTTTTTTTTTTTTTTTTTTTACAATTTTATTTATTTGACAGAGAGAGCACAAGCAGGGGGAGCTGGAGAGGGAGAAGCAGGCTCCCCACTAAATAATGGGCCAGGTGCAGGACCCTGGGATCATGACCTGAGCAGAAGGCAGATGCTTAACTGACTGAGCCACCCAGGCACCCCTTTTCTTTTCTTTCTCATCATCAAATTACCAGAGTATTTTTTTTCTTTCCAATAGGTTAGGCTTTTCAAAGACTTCCGCTTTAATTGCATCTATCTTTTTAAATCATGTCCGCCTTTTAAATTATGTCTGTCCCTTTAAAGGCCTCTGACCTTTTGAATTATGCCTACTCTGATAACCTTTCCCTATAGTCCTGCTCTGATTTGCACAGACATTTTCAGATTTAGGGTGCAATTTGTTTTTCAAGTGATTATTGCAAATCACACTCTTGTTTTCCCCGTGGTTTTTCAGTCTGCTTTTGCTTGCTTATGAGCAGGAAGTGGGCTGTAGCATGAGAAATGTGCAGTTTTGCCATTCTCTATCTTCAAGCTAAGCCTGAAGAATTTATGTAGAATTTAATTTTCCTACAGATTTTTTTTACATAAAATTTAATTTTCCTTTTCATTTTTCCTTATTTGAGAAGAATACTGTGGAAGATGAGTGGCTACGTTGCCATCTTAGTCCCCAGCTACCCTGCAAGTCTTTTATAAAAGTTTGTGCTTATTAAACTAGAGTTATATTGTTTTACTGCTTGGCAGTTTTGATTTGTCTTTGCTCGGATTTGTTTCTTTCATAAACTCTGGCTGGAGAACATTGTCTGCTTTTGCATTGAGGGCACGTTTTGCAGCATGCTATACTGTATTTTGTAACAGTTTAACCACTGGCTCATTTTAAATCATATTTTAGCCTGCTTATGAAACAAATTCATTCACTGATGGATTATTCACTTGTTCTCTAATTGAAATATTTGAAATACTTATCTTACCAAGTCTCTAGAGTATCTCTGTAGAGTAGTTCATATCTCATCAGAAATAATGAAATGATGTAATAATTATAATGTGAAATATAATGGTGAGGACCTTGTGGAATGAATCACTCAGGTATAAAAAGTTCTTAATTTTTCAACTTTTTCCGTTTTTGTATTACATCAATTATTTGACTTCTGATATTTTTGTAAATTATTAATAAAACAGAACAAAATGTTCTGTCCACAAAGTTGCCAAATGTTTTATTTTATTTGTATGAATATTTCTACCACTGACAATGTCCATGAAAGAATACAAAATGCAGCATAATTTCTCTAGTAGTTTTATTTTTTTCACTTAATTTCATACATTTAAATAATTTCAGAAAAGTATAAGCTCTGGTTATTCTATTTGGATATTGATACTTAGTAAGTTTTTAGAACTTTTCTGAATGAAATATTGTAATTAGTAAGTCAAACTTGGTAGGTAATGCAAACTATATATTGCTATTACACCAATAGAGTAGGTGAAATTTGAAATCTCAGAAATTTTATAAATACTTTAAGAACACACAAATGAAATATTACAAAAGAATAAGTTTACAGATATCTTACATAATATTTATAAGGTTGTGAGATTAAGTAACTGGAAGAAAAATGCAGTTCTGTGTTTTGTTTTGTTTTTTTTTTTTTTAGGGAAAGATAAATGGCTAAAAGAATTGCAATAGATTATTGACTGGCATTTGAGATTTTATTTGAATCAAAGACTCCGAAATATTAGATTATATTTAGATTCTGGAGCAGTATTTTAATCAGTTTACTTCCAGTTGTCATTATTTATTTTTGGTATGGTGAGAATCATCTTTGGAGTGTATTATCTCAGTTGGATACATGAATTGGCTTAAAATGTCAAGTTCATCTTTCCATCCTAGAATTCATTTCTTCCTGTCTTCATTTTCACCAGGCTGGTCTCATCCTCTCTCCTCTCTGAGTCTCCCTTCTTGGATAGCAACATCCACTCTTGTCTGCTGTCAGTCTTTTCCCTGAACAACATTGATTTTCATGGGATGAAATGCAAAGTGCAGTAGAGTCATGCCATTGCTTTCTCATCCCCAACCTACTCCTTATCCATTTAAGACACATTGGTATCTTCTAATAGCTCACTGTATAGAGATCAGAATCCTTCACTGTCTTGCCAGGCTCCCTGTGGCTTTTCCTCTACTGTGCATTGCAGCCGAATTTTGTAGGGTACTCACACTCATAACATGGGGTGCGGTCACATCGGTTTCTTTTGTTTCCTCAAATGTGGCATGCATTTTCTGGCCGCAAGGGCTTTCCTCACCTTGCTTTTGTTGTCTGAAGTCCCCCTTCCCACTTTGTGTGTGTGTGTGGGGGGAAGGAGTTCAATTTATTTTCCCTCAAATCTCTAGCATGTTTCTTGTCTACTCTCTGCCTCCTCAGGGTGCCACAAGTGCTGTTCTTGGGCTCATGGATCAAGTCAGACCCTTTGTGAGCTCAGGGAAAAAAGAAAATTCATCCACCTTCTCATTAACTTCTAGCTGAAACTTAAATTTAGGCAACAAGCTATAGCAGTATCCATAATGCCTCTGACTTTGTCACGAATATATGCAACATATAGTTTTATGACATATTAGACTTGTGAAAGATATTTTAAAATGTCATTTAAGCTGATTAATAGATTAAGTTTCGGTAGCTAGTACATCTGCTACTAGATCTTGTTATTTAATTTGTTAATAAAGAAATATATCACAAATTAAATATTTTAGATGATATTTTGCAATAATATAATGGCTTACCTTTATAATCCTAAATACTTCATTTTGTGTATTTAAAAACACAATTGTAAAATGGGGTCCACAGACTTTACCAAACTACAAAGGGATGAGGGGCATGAAAATGTTTCAGTAACTTTTCTAGAATATAATCCTAAGGAAGCAGATATTTAGCTTAAGGGCCTAGAACATTGTCAGGAACATAGTAGGTTTCTCAATACATATGGCTTAATCAAGGAATGGCAATTCAACTCAGACTTCCAGAGCAACATCTTCTGTGACTTCCTAACATGATAAAATACCCTATCTTGGGCTCTCATAGGGCCGGGTACTGCTCATCTTTAGCCCTTGTTACAACTTTTAGATTACATTTCTTTTTACTATAACTCAGTTGTCATCCTTACTAGAATACATACTCTAAGTGGGTAGAGACCATATCTCCATTACATACATTTCCTGCACCCACACAGAACCTGGCAAATAAATGTTTGTTGAATGAACTATGTATTATATTGAGACATAAAATAAGTAAGACTACTTCCTGTTCCAAAGTTTTACAGAAACTATGAGACCTGTGAAAGAATAACAGTACAGGGCAATAGCCCTAACAATCATTCAACAACTAAGTAAATACACAAAACACACAGGAAGGTGCAAACACAATGTTATGGGAGTCAAAGGTATGCTATAGAGGTCCACGTGTGGCTTATGTAAGGAGTGGTAATTTACCTGAATTTTGGAGAAGGGGTAGAATATCCAAGGCATTTATAGATAGAGACTCTTGTATTCTAGCAAAAGGAAACGACAGCTAAAAGCATGGCAATGGTGAGAAACAGGGAAATTTCAGATATTGGCGATAGGTTATGTATAAGGATGGAATGAATTCATCCATATGGATAGCTTTTGGCAATGTTCAGAATAAACCTGAAGGCTAAGATAAGGTTTTGGATTTAGTTGATTTGGTAGGCAGTGCTGCTGCATTGACAGTTTTTGAAAAGTGAAATATTCAAAGGTAAGCAATGGAAAGATCCAACTTAATGTAGAAAAATAATATTGTGAAATAGTTTACTTGATAAGTATAAAACACATTTTGCAGATTCATAAGATTCCTTTCTTGATCTTAGCCCAAAGCAGTTGAATTCATAAGATTCCTCAATTTAACAATTGTTTTTCATATTTATCAAAATACCCCCAAAATTTTGTAATGATGTAGGAACATAAACTAGATAAGACCAATTTTTCTTCCTTTTCTTTTCTTTCTTTTCTTTTTTTTTTTTTTCAACCTCTAAAAGGAAAGGTCTCATTGTTGTTCATACAGAGTGGATAATGAGATTAATGTTCAATTTATCTCCAAAGAAAGGTCAGTGTACCCATTCAATAGCATTATTTCAAGGGACATAATACACAACAACAGAGGCCATGCTTGCAAATTATTTCGTTTTTATGTAGTTAAAATCATGATAACAAGGGAGAAGATTCCCATGGTGAGAAAACCAAAGGAAGACATTTTCACAGGCTTTAGTTATGCTTTTATTTTTCATTCACTGTCCTCATGGGAATGCATTTACAATATTGCAGACCCTCCAAACTAAGGAAATCAATATTTAAATATTCTTTAAAATCCTTTGAAAAGCAGTGAATACACAAGAATGCAATATGACAATATAATTATGTGTGCATCAGTATTTTCTCGTTCCAAATAAAACAATGTGGTTATAATCCCTTCTATGCCACCCCCAAATATTTTTAAATTGGTGTATTTGCATTAGTTACTGGCTCTAGTTATAAATGTAGATGAGATGACACAACATATACCAGAGAGTTTAGGAGCTTTCAGAGCTTATGGGCTTTCAGAAAGACCGGGATCCCAACACCTTCTCTGCTGCTTCCCAGTGCTTGAAACTTGGACAAGTTGCACAATTATCTGGAGCTTTAGTTTCCAATACAGAAAACAGAAACAACAGTAATGGGATTGTTGTAAGAATTGCTTGACATAATGGATGCGTAACAACATGGCCGACATTTTAGTTAGCAATCAATAAATGTGTTGTTTCATGATTAAGGTATTAGGATCATGCATGATAGAGATTGCAAATATGAAATACTCTCCCCCCATTTTCTAAAATCTGCACTACAATTTTTCACCAAACCTATTATGTGAAATTCCACTATTTACTCATTGGGTCAGAAAAATCTCTTTGCCATTATAACCATGGCAAGTTGCTGATATTGGCCATTCACTTCTTTCATGAAAGTGTGGTTAAGGAAGTGAGGAGGGAAATGACGAGGATGAAACACAATTAACTTGAAGAAAGGGATTTTAGAACTGCTGAGTGTCAAAGCAGGAAGCTGGAGAACAGAGTAGGGAAAGCAAGGAAATCGAAGGAAGTCTGAGAATGAGAGTGGAAGTGAAGAGTGCCTTCTCTCTGCTACTTACTACAATTATAAGTTTGATTGAGTCAGCTTTCTTGTCCTTAAAGTCAGCTCTTCTTTGCCTTTTTCATGGGATCCTGAGATTATAGAGAACACAAGGTCAAAATTCATATTGCTTAGTTTTAAATCCTATCTCAAACCCCATAAATTGTCTGATCTGGAGCAAATTACTTAACAACTACAAACATAAGTTTATCAACCTGTAACATGGTGATAGTTAGTAGTACCTAACTCCACAAGAATTTTATATATATATGTTTGGTTTATAAATGCTGTGATGTTAAACAAATACAAATTATTTTCAAAATTGGCCCTGCCCTTTACTTTGTTAGGTATAAATGAATGTTTCAGTGCTTTCCAAGTGCCATAAATATTTTCCCTGGAAATGGTTTATTATATATTTCAGCAGTAACATTATTTATCTAATATGCATATTCTGAAACTCGTAGCTAGGTTTTTCATCCAATACCATTTATTTAAGGCACATGTGGGTAACAGATATTTCTCAATTTACTTTTTGGTTTGTACGATTTTGTTAGGTTGGAAAATCTACAAGTTAGTATGGGAATAGTCCTTCATTAGTGATATTCTCCTATGTTTCAGTATCTCACTAGCCATATTTTGCAGGCATTTACTTAAAATGTTGATGTATGATGAAAGAACTATCCAAACAGAAACCCAAATTAAAAAGCACAAAATTGCAGAAAGCTTTTTGATGGGGAGTTCCAGTTATCTGTTCATATTGAAAGAAAAAGAAGCAGTCATCAAAATGACCAAGGGTTATATAGCTTCAGATTTCTCTTTGTTACTTAATGACACTATTTAAGATAGACTGTCAAATCCCATTAGGTTCACTGATATATTCTGTAGTTTAGATGAAAACAGAGTTTTCACTCAGCAGGAGTAGAGTGAGAAGTGCACTTATTCTACTCAGGCTCAGAGATGTTATTCTTTTTCTGTTGTTGCTATGGAATAACAATTGCATCAATAATGAGAAAGCCATCAAGCTAAGCTGCATGCACCATAATAAAGTTGTTTTGATGCAAATAAGTCTTAGTCGCTTAGGGTTCTCAGTTGTTGCAAACTGTGGTAACAAACTCTATGAATCAAATCAGAACTGAGTTGCAAGTGTATTTGCCAGATATGAGAGGGGAAAAGATTTTATCTTTACTAGGCTCGATGGTTATTCCTATATCTAAAAGAGACTGTTAAAGTATTTGCTGTAAAAAGTATGAATGTTGTTGCCAATATTTTTTTAAAGCCACTTTTCAGTATCACGGAAGTCTAAATGAAGTTTTTGTTAAAATATATTATGAGGCCGGTGAACCTTTGTTATCATATTTGGGATAATATATTTTTCTAGCACATGTAAAAGATCTCTGAAGATAGCTTCCCCCCCCCTTTGTTTTTAGCATTAGCATTGATCCGGAGAGGAGAAAAAGGAATTTACTAAAATCGTTTGCTATTTAAAAAAATATATGTTTACACCTTGCACATATTCACATTTACCTCAAAATGCTTATATTTTAAAATTTCATGGAAACATTGGCATGTGGGACCCTTAAGTTTATCTGGTTTACAGTTGCTGGTAATGGATGTCTGCCAACCAGAAGAATTAGAAACTGAATAGATTTCATACCAGGAGTTCAAATGCAATTACCAATGTTTCATATGTTTGTGTCATTTGTTCACATTCCCCTCAGTGGTTGTTGAATAGAAATTGCAATGCCTATATAGAGAAAGATTTTCCAGGGAGCTGAAAGAATAGAAACCAGCCTAAAACATACTGAGTTACTATAAAAATATTAGCCATGTGTATCTAAGTTTTCACTCTTCACTGCTAGGTGCAATTTTGAGAATGGATCTTTCCTGTATAGGAAGAGATTATAAATATGTAGATGGGCACTAAAGCCTGAATTTATAAAGCAGTCCTACTGTGCTAGATTGTGGTCATAAATGTTTCTAGATGGAAATTAGATTTGGAAAATTTAGCAACCAGTGGAAATAAGCATTTCAAAACCTCCTGGCGATTGTTTTTTTTTTTTTTTTTTTTTTGTTCTTTAATTAAGCCTGAAGAGAGTGCACAGGATGTCACACAGTAACTAGGTGCTGTCACCTTAAATTTCCAGACACCCCATGACAGAGTCTGTGGCGAAAATGCTATAGACCTTCACTCTACAAAATCAGTTTGCTTACCAGGCACAGAGTGAAATGTTTCTGTGTCTCACAAGACCGTCTAATACATACTTCTTTAACTCCAGCTGTAGGACTCTTCATTGCGTTTTAACGATAATATCTCCTGTAACTGAAACCATTTCCAAACTGACCACTACCTCACTCTTAGAATGTATTTTTTGTTTGGTTGGTTGTTTGTCTGTCTGTTAATAAATCTTTCTGAAGGTGGGTGATGAGTAATTGGTTAGATGTGTTAGGACTAATGTTCAACCATCAAGTCTGAAGTTGTGAAAGTGTCTGAAATTTAATCCTGAACTCAAGCTGATGAGTTAGCCTGTCATGACGTAATAGATATTGGCAGACGGATATGAAACATCTGGGTCAGAGACAAAATACTGTATTATTTACAGCAAAAGCATCATCCAGAGTAATGCTGTAGTTATTGTTGTTCCTGAATGCCAGTTCTCACGGGTCAATATGATGGCGGCCGGATGATGCCCGTACATGCAGTAAGGATATATTTCAGAAGAACCCTGTGTTTATAAGATTCTGTCTTTTATGGAAGCTTTTGGTAAAAGTGCCCATCCTCTGTCCTGAAAAAAAAACATTTTCTTAGTTATCCTCTGCAAAATTAGGGGGCAATCCACAAGACCATCCCTTACTTCTAACATCAGTTTCAAGTCTGGGTACACCAAAACCACCTTCAGTCTTGATAATGCACTGCAGGGACTCATACAACCCACTGAAAGCTCTTATGCTTTAGGTTATGGTTTATTGTGATGAAGAAATACAGATTAATATCAGCCAAGGGAAGGGATGCCTATGGCAGAGTCCAGGAAAGCTCCAAGCATGGAGCTTTTAGTTGTCCTCTTGCAGTGGAATCATAGACATTGATGTTTTCCCTGCAACTCTGTGTGACAATATGAGCAGAAAATTATGAAACTAGGGACACATGCCTGAACCATGGTCTTTATAGTTTTATTGAGGGTCATTTACTTAAGCATAATTGACTCAGTTACTTAAGGATAATTGAGGGCCCACATGGCCAGTCTTTGTCTCCAGCTTCTCCAGAGGGCAAGTTGATACTCTGTGACCCAGTGTTCCTGCTCCAAATTATATCTGGTATGTCAGCTCTTACCCCAATTCCCATTGTTAGACTATCCAGTGTGACCAAAGAACCCTAGGTGAACAAAAACATTTCTATCACCTTGCAGGAACCAAAGGAAAAGTTAAATTTAGGCAATGTTGAATTCCTTACTATGTACTTGGAAATGAAGCAAATCTCAGTAGTAGAGGAAGTTATCTTTATCTGCGTCTTTCCAGAGCTGTCTGCTTATACAAATATTTCTGATAAGCTAGTCCTGGAGTAAATTGGCTATTACTACTTGCATGTGTAGAATAGTCTGCCAGACTGCAGTACTCATGGAGAATAGTCTGACAATGGCTAGGTATTACTTTGCATTGCTAAAGCTCATCTTTTCAGATTCCCATTCCCTGATATCTTGCCCTTCACATGGGCTGCAATCCTTTTCTTCTTGTTTTATTCTTAGTTCTACAGAAAATAATCAACCGACCACTTTAACTTCTGCTAAAATAACTTCTACTTTAAGCTTTAAATTCTGTGGTTGGTAGTAGAGGAAGTCTTTCATTGTGAGGGTCTTTTACATCTCTTAGACATAGATGTAGCTTCAGCAAAGTTTTTGAGGCTTTCGATGGGAAAATAAATCACAGATTATCTGGAGGAGCGATTGATCTCTTTATGAGATGGTATTATTGAGATTTGTTTCTTTTTTTTTCCCCTCATAAAAACAGTGCAAATCATCAATGGATATAGAATTAGCAAAACATACTTATGACTTAGAATTTAAGGAGCAAATTTCATGTTTCCTTAAAATGCTGTCCCGTTCCTTAAAATGACAGTCTCCTCTTTGCTCCCACCATCCAGTAGTTGGAAAGGAGATGACAGGTACTCCTCTTTGCCTTCAGATGTCCCTGTCTGTCAACCACTAGCCGCCATTCCTATGAATGCACTTACATTTTCAGCTATGGCTCTTGCTCTGTGAAATTCATTTTCCCTTTAGGTACTTCCTCTGACCCGAAAGGGAAAACATCTGTTGCTCCTTTTTATGTATTTGGCTCAAACATGAATACCTTTCCTTGATATTCCATAGTAAATACTGGAACATTTAAGATTTTCTAAAAGCTAAGGCAGCTTTTCCAAACTAATTTTACTAAAACATGACTCCCTTAAAAAAAACAATTTCACTGTCAAATACATTTGGAAAGTGTTGTAAACAGTATTTTCCTCTAGGGAATTTTAAAAAACAGATTATGCATAAAAGACTGTAACAAAATCCTGCAGCAACATCTAGACAGGAGAATAACAATAGGTAAATAATAACTACAGAGTACAGTATGCAACCAACATGTATTCTTATAAGATATGATTCGCACCCTATGACATCGGATCTGAGTTTCCAGGGCTGCTTTTCATGTGGAAGACTTCTTTCTTAGCTTTAACGCCCAGGGGCATTGGCTGAACTAGTTTGCCTTCTTAAGATCCAGACATAAGAAAGTGAAGCACATAGAGATTGTTTGCTCTCCTGCTTAAGACTTTTCTTCTAAGTTCTTATCCTTTTCTATGGATACTGGTATGATTGGACTTATTAAGGAAGAGTAAGTCCATCCTCAGACTGTGGTTTGGCTCACTGACTCCGAAAGGATGCCAACTTCAATGTGACACAATGCCTTTATAATTCTTACAGAAAATGCAGTAGCTAGAGGAGGGATGAGATGGTGGAGACATCAACGTTCTCATTTCATTAATACTTCTTAGATATAGCTTCTACCTATAACTCAAGGATCAGGGGATTTTTCTACCCTGAATATGTCTGGATCAATTGTTTCCTTTTTTAGATATGCCTTAGTACTCCTAGCTGTGCCTTAGTGTATTAATGTTATATGTAAAAAACAACTAGTGTTGAGGCAAGACAATTTAGAGTGGAACATCATTTTAATTCTTTGTTTTCTACAAAATTTGTTACATATTTTTACTTAGTAAATGAGTGACATTAAATATGTATATATGTATATATTTTCCTAAAAATAATATAGTTTTTTTTTCTTAACGGAAAAAATACTTTTCAGTATTTTGTCCTTTCTTTGAGAGCCTGGCCTCCCCCACCTACAAGAATCATCTACTTGAGCACTTGAAATATCTGACTTACAAGGTGTTTGTAAATATACGACCTTATGTCAACTATATTATAGTCATTCTTGTTCGGGTTTACTTTGTTTTTTGATTAATTTTTGATGCTACTTTTTACTCTTTTAGCTGGAGCACACTGGATTTAATTTTCAAAAGGCTTTCCAGAGCCCAGTTTATAAACCCTGTGTTTATATGTCTATCGCCTAGTTAAGGCTGTCAGAATTGAGCATGAGCTTTAAGGAAGAATTATTAAAACATTTGATCTACATTTCATACTTGAAAGGTCAGAAAGATAAAACATACATTTGCAAATAAATTCATATGAGATAAGTTTTAGAGAAATTAATATCATGGTATTTATGGCTTATTTGGGTGACATTTGTCTACTCCTATCGTTCAGCATTGCCAGTAGAGGTCTGCAGTATGACACCATTTTATTAGCAAAAGATAGATAGTTGTGTATTTAATAAAGTTTATTTGTCAGTGTGCTATTTTGAAAATGTTCCTAATAGGATCATTTATTCTATATTTTAGAATAAAATGCCTATATCTTCACAATTTGTATCAAAGAAAGCAATCCTCTTATTAGCCTTTGCCAAAGAGAAATAATGTTACTTGAACATGTTCCTACCTTTTCACTTTCATGTTCATGTGTACATTTTTTCTAATCTCTTGGTCCAATTTATTCTACCTGAGTTGTCTTATGAATTATTTAAACTCAAATACATTTCATTTATGAGAAATAGGGAAAAAAATGAAAAAAACTTGTGTCTTATACCTTCAAACTCTAGAACTTGGAATTCTGAATAGAAAAACCATTCAGAAAATATAGTCAATGAAAGGAAAATATCCTAGTTTTCTCCTTAGGTACATATCTGATAAATGTTATCAGATATACTCTTACTGATCTTAATTTAGAGAATGATTCCAAATTAAAGATGACTTCTAGGTATAAGATAATTTGATTCTAAATTCCGTGTGGCTTTACAAGTTGATCTTAATTCAGAAGAAAAAGATTTGTGGAAGTTCCACTCTATGCCGTTTGATTTATAAGCAGTGGCAAAATACACCTCACTAGCATGTATTTAAAAAGATATGTTTACTAAGTTGTTCTTTGTTAAAAGAATCTTCAAATAAATAAGGCCATTTCCTGGAAAACTTATAATTTATGTTTTAGCTAAAATCGAGCTCAAATGAACTAATGAAAAAGGCTCAAGTTGGTATGTAGTGTGCATTCCCATACTTCTTGAAATAAGGAGAAGATGAGGACAATCACTCTGGGGTGTAATTTGTAGGCTAGAAAGCATCTTACAATAGTTGTGAAGAGGCCTTTGAAGAATTCTAAGTCTGGATCTCCTATAGGACAGAACTCTGATGGTGCACATGACCCTCCTGCTAAAGGCAAAGTAAGGTGGATTGTGTGGTTGGCAGCCCATGCTCCACTCCACATTCAGACTCTATAGTCTATCTCCATCAGCTTTTTTTTTTTTTTTTTTTTTTTTTTTTTAAGATTGTGTTTATTTATTTGAGAGAGAGAGAGACAGCCAGCGAGAGAGGGAACACAAGCAGGGGGAGTGGGAGAGGAAGAAGCAGGCTCCCAGCGGAGCAGGGAGCCTGATGCGGGGCTGGATCCCAGGACTCTGGGATCACACTCTGAGCCGAAGGCAGATGCTTAACGACTGAGCCACCCAGGTGCCCCTATCTCCATCAACTCTTGAAAGCACCCCTTATCTGTGCACCTACATGTCTGTCACTTGTGAACCTACACAACAACAGCACAAACACACAAGTCTCCCACCCGGGAAAAACACACAGAACTGTTATTTCCACCTACGATTTCAAAGGACGGACAGAGAATGGAGCTTGGTACCTGGGAGTGATGACTGGGAGTAGCTAGCAAGTGGAAAGCCAGACATTATAAATGGTTCCCACAAGTTCTGAGACTCTAGGTCCTTGGATTTTAGGGTAACAACCTCACGTGACTTGTCCTCTAGAGAATAGTGGGAACTGGGAAACTCGCATTAGTATTTTGTCATGTAAACAGAATAGATTTAGAAAAGAGTTACAGTCATAGTAACAGTTTTCAACGATCTTTGATGTCTTTAAAGGTATGTGCTGGTATGTTCCCCTTCAGTAAGTGCTCCCCTTGTAGTGTTCAAAAGAATTCTTGGGAGAGGGAAGTGAGCAAGAATCTTTAATATGCAGTTTTCTGAGCCATGTTCTTGGCTTCTGAATCAAAATTGAATTTATCTGGTATAAAACACAAAATTTGTTTGCCAAATAAATGCCCACACTGGCTCCAATTCCAGCAGCCTTTGCAGCACACTTTATGAAACATAACCCCTATGAATATCTACTGTATAGTGTGTGTTATGTGTTGTTGCATATCATGGGCATTTTCCACAGATCACACGCTGGTGTTGCCTGTAATACTTCATTTAATAATCACATCAATTAATTTTACAGTGATTTAGCAAGACATGGTATCACTGACCAGTTACGTACATCTTAATATAACATTTCATTCTCTAAATGTTTACTCAATGTCTCTCACCTGGAAAAAATATAAGTGAAACTTCTCCTTCCACTAACTTTGTCTGCTGGGAAAATGGTCATATACAGAATTAATCATAATAAAATGCAGAAATAAGCGCCATAAAAAAAGTCAAAATAGAAGGCTTTTCCTGAAAGGAGATTGCTTTCATTTTGTGGTACACATAACAACGGGATGTTTCAGAAAAGCATTCTTCGAACTGTTTGAATTTGAGTTAGGCCATGAAACATAGAATTTAATATACCTGGGCTAGGAGAGGAAGTGCTGGCAAATGATGGAGAGTGTAGGCTATGCACGTAGGACTCTGTACTGGATGTGTCTGTAGAACGGTTTTCGATATTGCATAGCAATATGATTGAAAAGAAAGTAAGAGACCAGGTAAGGCAGCCCAGGTAAAAGACCCCTTTGAATGATAAATAAGAAATATAATTATTGTATAGGTAAGGGTTAGGGTGGAGGCAATACTTCAAGATGATGTTCCAGGTAAGTGTGTAAAGGATTGAAAAGGAGATTGGTGTTTGGAGACCATTGAGACAAGGGAAAAAGAACCTGAATTTAAATAGAGACTAAAAGAAAAATAGTATGAAGAGGCTTTACACAGGTAGATTCAATAAGTCTTGGCAACTCCTGGACATGGGGGGGGGGGTGGTGGCTAGTAGCCCTCTCCAGAATTTCAGAGCTACTGTTGAAGAGTAGTGGTGACACTAAACAAAAGTAAAAGTTGCTGCATCATTATCAAAACCGTCCACTAGATCCTTCATACATATTTATATTTTACTTTTTTTTAGGGCTTAATCATTCCATTTTTTAATTTGAAAAATGTAGGTTGGATACCAGGGGAGGCGTAGCCAGTGAGGAGTTGAAGAAAGGAAGGGGTATTTTTTTTTTTTTTTTTTAAATCAGGAAGAACTACTTGTTTTCTTTTGTACTTTTTTGAAGGGAAGCTATACAGCATACTCAAAGTTAGGTAATCTTTATCCTTAAAGTATGTTATTTACTGCTATTTTATACTTACTGAAAATGGGAATTTTTTTTTTTTTTAAAGATTTTATTTATTTATTTGACAGAGAGAGAGACAGTCAGCGAGAGAGGGAACACAAGCAGGGGGGGTCGGAGAGGAAGAAGCAGGCTCCTAGCAGAGGAGCCTGATGTGGGCCTCGATACCATAATGCCGGGATCACGCCCTGAGCCAAAGGCAGACACTTAACGACTGCACCACCCAGGCGCCCCTGAAAATGGGAATTTTCTAACAGGAGAATAATAACTTGAGAGATGCTTGATCCTTCTTAAAATTTATTCCTTTTTGTTCTACAAATCCCATTGTTTCCTTTTTATTTGAGGTTCTGTATTATTTTCTCACTTAACCAAATATTTTGAAGTAACATTTTAGCAAATAAACTTTTCATTTACATTTTTTTCATAATTACATCTTCCAATTCCTTGGAGCCAGCACCAATTAATCTAGAACACTATATTTTTTTCTGGCAAAAAAAAAAAAATTTTTTTATAAAACCAGTTGAGGATGAATAATATCAAGTGATGTAAAAGAGCAGTTATTGGGCACCTGGGTGGCTCAGTCCTTAAGCGTCTGCCTTCGGCTCAGGTCATGATCCCAGCGTTCTGGGGTTGAGCCCGCATTGGGCTCCCTGGTCAGCGGGAAGCCTATTTCTCCCTCTCCCACTCCCCTTGCATGTGTTCCCTCTCTCGCTGCCTCTTTCTCCGTAAAATAAGTAAGTAAAACCTTAAAAAAAAAAAAAAAAAAGAGCAGTTATTGTTCTATGTATCTGTATCAAAATGGAAAAAGTAGCAGGGGAGAGAGAGAACTCACATCCAAACACTTGAAAAGAAGTTATGTTTGTTTATATCTCATCATAAGGGTTTGGGGGATGGTGTAATGGTGGCTGTCCTAGTAGTTGAAAACCACTTCATAGTGACTGTTAACATCTTCCTAGTTGGGAATATTATTTGAATATTGTTATTTACAACACATATGATCATCTGGTTTGTGGTAGATATTTAAAATTTATTCCCTAATGTGCTTTGTGCCTGAACTTTAATTTAGGGAAATGATTAGTTAGGTACAGTACAATAGTAGGCATTCAAGGAGTACATTTACCCTTTGAGAATTTAGAAAAAAGGCAGCCACGAGTAAGCCGACATTTTAGTGTTGCAGCAGTGTTCTTTCTTTCTTTTTAAAACAGGTTTTTAAAATAAGTACTTTTCCAAAGTATCACAAAGCATGTGGCTCAAAACAGCAGAAATTATTTTTTGTACAGTTCTGGAGACTAAAAGTACAAAAGCAAGATGTTGACAGAGTTGGTTCCTTCTGAGAGCTCTGAGGCAGAATATGTTCCAGACGTCTCTTAGCTTCTGCTGATGGCTAGCAATTCTTGGCGTTCCTTGGCTTCTAGATGCATCACTGCGGTCTAGCCTCCATCTTTACATGGGATTTTCCTTGTTACTCTGTGCCTTTTCATGGCCATCTTCTTATGAGGACACCAGTCATATTGGATTAGGGGCCCACTCTACTCCAGTATGACCTCATCCTGACCAAGTACATCTGTGACAGCTGTTGTTTCTCACTAAGGTCACATTCTCAGATTTTAGGGGCTTGGGCATCAACATTTCTGTGGGGGTAGAAATACAAATGAACCCATAGCAGTATATGTGTATCAGGCAAGATTCTCCGGAGAAACAGAACCAGTAGGAAATATATCTGTATCTATCTAACTATACCTATGTATCTATTTATTTAATTATTATATGTAATACATAATTTTATTTATTTTTTATGTATGTATGTATCTATTTATCTATCCATCTATTTATTTGTTATCTATTTTAAGGATTTGGCTCACACAATACTGGGGGCTGACAAAATCCATAGGGCATTGCTGGCAGGCTGAAAACTCAAGCAGGATTTCTATGTTATATTCTTGAAGCAGAATACCTTCTTCCCTGGGAAACCTCCGTTTTTGCTCTTAAGGATGTGGTCCGCTTCTTCCATGGAGAGTGGTGATCTCTGTGACCGTCGTAAGTCAGGTTATCCCATTTCCCTATATTCTACCTAGAGATGTTCTTCTAGGAAGCGTATGTGGTGTTTTAGTATATTTTACATTATTTGGGTTAGTAATTAAATGAAATTTTAGACTATAATTAAAATACAATATGCCAATTATATTCAATATGTATTAATATATACCTATGCATTTAATAAATAAATAATAGTGTAGAAGTTTAAGCACCTGTGCACACGCGCGCGAGCTCGGTCTCTCTCTCTCTCTCTCTCTCTCTCTTTCTCTCTCTAATATGTGTATATATACACACACATATATATATATTTAATTCTGGAAATGCAGTTTCTCACAAAGAGGTGTGATGATAGAATGGATGGTATTTATCAGTGTCCTGCCATTATTCTTAGTGCAAAGTCCAAATCACTTTACATGGCTTGCAAGAGCCAGGAAGATTTGGTCTTTGCTTTCCACTTAAGCATTTTTCACTAGTATTCATATTTTGTACTCCAGCTTTACTGACCTTCTGTTTCTTCCCTGAAGATGACTTTTTCCTTGCTTCCACTTTTCTTTCAGCTACAGTACTTTCTTCTCTACCCAGCCTCTTCCCCCTAAGCATTTTTTGTGTCTCAGCAGGTCTCCTATGCATCCTTAGGTTTCACTTCCTCTTGGAGAGCCTTATGAATATCACCAAAGTGTATTAGATACTCCTCACCTCTACACCCAAAGTATCATGTACTTCCTTTCATTGTCTTCTTTCTAATATATAGATTGCATATTTCCTTATATCTCATCATTGCTAGAATTTAAGCATTATAAAGATAAAGACTATATCTAATTCACTGTCACGTCCTCAGTACCTAAGCACAGTGCAGTGAGTTGCTGAATGTTAAATGAATTAATTGGTGTGTTACTTTATTATAGTTAACTACTATGGCAAATAGTTGGCTTGTACCCCAACACAAACATTTCATAAGGATTAAAATGTAAAAAATAATAAGAATAAAATTAGGATATTAATTTAAATATTAACTTTTAAACATTTTCAACAAGAAGTGTGCTTTATACTGTGCTATATAACTAGCCTTTTTACACTTCTTTGCGTGCTAGCCATGTGGAAATTATTTGACACTTATGATTTATTGATAATATTGAAGTATACTGTGAGTTTATCCTTCGCTTTTAACATTGAGATAATTATTGAGATAATTGACAGGAACTCTCTTTGTATTTAAAGTGTAATAATATCTGAAGCAGAGTGTTAACTCTTAATGATACCTGAGTGGTCCTTAAATTAACACATTTTTTTTTTCAAATACAGCTTTAATCGAATATTCTATTAGTTGTGTGCTGAAGTTCTTTTTATGAGGGGTGCCTGGGTGGCCCAGTCAGCTAAGCATCCCAATCTTGATTTTGGCTCAGGTCAGATCTCGGCATCCAGAGATGGAGCCCCACCTTGGGCTCTGTGCTTAGGTTGGAGTCTGCCTAAGACTCTCTCTGCCCCTCCCCCTGCATGCATACACTCTCTGTCTCTTTCTCTCAAACAAATAAATTGATCTTTGCAAAATAATAAAGTTCTTTTTATAAAATGTTAATTGAACTGTGTTTCTAATCACAAAAGATCTGTATATTTCAAACATTCCTATAAAATGAAAAGAAGCTAATAAATATTAACTTTAAGAAGAAAAGGGTACATGCAAAGTTGACTGAATTACTTATTGTTTCCTGTTATATATGTTATCTGGTTCTCATTTTTAAGAGTTAACTATTTATTATGGCTAGCCTGCATTAGAACTATTAACAAAGCACCGCAAGGTGACAGGAACTGTGTCTTGCCAATCCTGTAGTACCCACCAGTGCTCAATTGCATTTACTAAGGAAGGAAGAGCAATTTAATTATAAATTTGGGAAACGGTTAACTCATTCATTTGAACAGATTAAAAAATCTATGGACCCTGGGAAACAGTCTGAGGGTTTTAGAGGGGAGGGTAGTGGGGGATGGGTTAGCCTGGTGATGGGTATTAAGGAGGGCACATATTCCATGGAGCACTGGGTGGTATAAGCAAACAATGTATCATGGAACATTACAACAAAAACTAATGATGTACTGTTCGGTGACTAACATAATAAAATAAATAAATAAATTAATTAATTAAAAAAATAATCCTATATCGGTTTGTTATTTCAGTATCTTTACTTGCTGCTTACTTTGCATATCTGTTAATGGAATATCTAATGAAGAGAAAGTTACTCTATGTAGAGTGCAAAGGGTGGATTCCCAGATAGAAACTTACTACTACTTAATTCATTTAAACTCTCTGAAGTGCATTTTCTCATCTGTAAGATAACAAAACTACTGCCTCAAAGAGATGTCCACACTCCAACTCATCAAAAAAATACCATAATTTAAAACACTTTAAAACCAAAGTGCTCAATGTGTGCTGTGTATTATTATCAAATATGTTTCTTGTGTTCTGCATATCATTATAATTCAACATAGCATTATAGGTAAAAGCAGAGAATTGGAGAGAACAAATATCAGTAATAAATAATTGTTCAAATAAATTATGATACACCGAAGTGTATGATAATGTGTTTCCATTAAAACAAATAAGGAGGATTTATATTTACTACCATAGAAATATGTCCATGACAAATTGTGAAATTAAAAGTAAACTTGTAAGCTTGGAAGCAAAGATTAAAGATAAATGTCAATGGTAACAATTATCTCTTCCTTGAGAGTGGGTGTGGAGTGTTCCTGGGGGAGTTTCAGTTTTTTTTCCATGTATGCACTGTTTGAATTTTTAAAATAGTAAAATTGGATTACTTTGGCAATAAAGATTCAATTAACTCTTAAATAATAAAAATATTTAGTTAACTTAAAAACACTATAATAATTTGGGGAATATCAGTAATATATGGGGACATCTAGAGACCTGCATTGTTCCTCTGGTTTGTGCATGGGGGGCAGCTCACATATGGAATTATATTGCTATTGTATTACTATGTATCAGCCAGCTAAAAGTGCTCCCAAAAGGACAGGAGCCAAAATATTATGGAGAATTTCCAAAAAGAAGTTCTTAAAAGCATGTCACTGTTTGAGGAGGACTTTTATTTCTGTAACTGAATGCAGATTTTACTTTTCTTATCCCAAAGCTAAAGAATTTGACTTATCCTATCTAGTTACTAATGGAGGTATTTGGGAAGTAGAGTATGATGCTATTTATGCTACTGAGCTCTTTAGCACCCGGGAGGGTTAAGAGGACAGCACCTTTGAGTTGGTGAAGATGAGAAGAGAGCCAGTTCCTAATTAAATATTTCCTTGGATCTGGCAAGAACAGGAGTGTTCTAAAAACTGATAAACACTTGGGTTACATCAAGGACTTTTATATTCCTGTCTTTATTATGCCAGATGTGTGCTGCCAACTTAAGTAATTACTGTTTTCCCAGTAGGAAGTTTGCTGAAATGTACTTTTTGCTCAAAAATATGCTAACCAAAAAAATCCATTTTTCTCCTCTTGAGTTTTTCATTTTTTACAAACGTGAAAAATGTATGAGGCATTTTTTAAAGCTTCACACAGTATCATTTATATGGGAAGGCTTTTTGATATAATACAGATACAGAAACCAGAGACTTGCCAAGAGAAGATTTATCCTGACGGTTTTCATCTTAGATAACACAGTAGGCGAAGCATCAAAAATATGTAGGCATATTACAGATTAATATAAAATTATTCAGACACATGTTTTTGCAGCCAATGACTTCTGTTTATCTTATATTAAAATATTTACTTTTATTTGTATTTAATATTTCCAGAATATTAAAATATACAGGGATCCACTTTCCTCATTGTCTGCAAGTGAGTATTTAAAGCTCATTATTTTTACCAGCAATTTTTGTTATTTGTGATTAACTTCCCATGAGAATGTGCTTGTTAGGAGATTGTATTCTTCCCAGTTTCAAATAACTGTTCAGTTTTAATTTCACCTTTGTAAATGTCAGAATGATTTGAATAAAAGAAAAAAATAAGGGGCATACTTAGAAAAAAAATATGGTATATCTTTGTTTTTGCAAATACTAAATACTGTTTTGCCTAAAGAAATTTGTAGTCATTTAATTCACTAATTAATGTCCTGTTTATACTTAAATTGATAATAATAATCACTGCCTTAGGGAAGATACTGTTTAAAAAGTGTATTGATACAGATCAATAAAAAGGAAATGATTTATGTTCAAGGCCATGACTACCACATATCTTAGATTTCACAACAGAGACCGTAGCTTACCAGCATTTTACTTAAGGCAGCAAATTATTTTATATTATAATAAAAATTAGGCATCTAAATTTATTTACTAATATGTTACCAGTTGGCATTTATAATATGCACAGTAGCCAGGGCTCAAATTCTTTTTAGAATCACCTATACAATTAAATATAAACAGGAAAAAAATAACAAAAAACATCAGTGTGCCAGCGTATTAAGCCATTTTTCGGGAGGAAATAAAAAAAGGTATTTTGCTACATTTAATAAAGTACTCATCTGAAGGTCAGATGAAAAAACACATACTGTGAAAACTTCCCCAAATAAGCTAGTTTAACTAAATGATAGAAAGGAAACTTTACCCCCCCCCCCCCCGCCCCCGCACACCTATCATGCCATGAATTTTTAGGGAATAGGTTTCAGCAGCTCAGGTTCCTTTCCTTTCGCACAAAATGTACTTCTCTGGGTGGGGCAGGCTGGTATTTCAGTTGAAACGAAGTAACTTTCTCTTGGCTTCCTTCTTTTTCTGATCAGTTTCCTTCACAGGCTTCCGGAAACTGTCTTGCTCTTGGAGTGCTTACTGTGCTCAATATGTATCTTAATTCTCTTGGCAAGAATCTTGCCCTTAGCTGGTTTGTTTACAACAATGCTACATTGTAAACTCTGCCAGTTTTGACATGGTAACATTTGGGGGCATTTCTTTTTGTTTTTTGTTTGTTTGTTTGTTTTTCATTTCTTTTTGAATAGAGCCTATTCCCTGATGTCTACAATATCATCTTCCTTGTATGTTTGCATATACGCGGCCAAATGAATGACTCCATGTTTCCTAAAAGCCTACAGCATACAGCAGCAGCTGCTTCTCCTCTCTCCCTTTGCGATAGTCATTTTGGCCAATTACTGGAAGATGGCAGTTCCAGCCGAAAGGCAGTTTTGACTTTTTAAGAGAAGTAGAAAGCAGATGAGAGTTTATACTTTCACACAACTTTTTTGACTCATATATGATGAATAAAATATTTACTAAATGCATACATAGAAGAACAAGAACAATGCAAATATAAATTGTGGAAATCAGATGTTATAAACTGAAGATATATACTTTAAAAAACCAGGTTTATCAATAGGAAAGTTATATATCCAAATATGTGTGTGTGTGTGTGTGTGTGTATATATATATATATATATGCATATATAAATGTATATACATTCAAGAATTTCAATGAACTAGTTATAAGTCAAAACAAAAGACTGTATTCAGGGTAAGGAAAACAAACCTGTTGTCATGAGACACATTTGTGTAATGCCTACTGTGTGTGTTTTAGGCTATGTGCTAGAGGTATAAACATGAATAGAACATAATGAACTGTGGTAGAGAAAAATATGTAAGTAACATAGAACTCTGGGATACAATTTTAATTAGAAAACCACAGGTGTAAAAGCTGCATATTTTTAAAACATGATGTTCCATAAATAAAATTTCTTATTTCCTTAATTGTGAAAATTCTTATTTTATACCAAGGACTTCTAGAGTTTACTGAAGGCATTCAAGTGTCAGTTATATTTAATATTTTCAGTGTGCTAATGAAATATATTCCACTTGGCTAAATTATTATTTATTATGGTATTATTACTGGGGTTTGAATTAGAATAGCAAATTGAAATCTAAATTGAAACAATTCTTTAAAAATCTCAAGGTTTACCACTTTTACTTAAACCGCTGTATTATATGACTACTCAAATTTACCCCATATTTATTTATACTGACATTCAATAACAACTTGTGTTTTAGACATACAATATGTATCTACTAATTTAAAAGTATGCACTGTGTATACTTTATTTTTTCTTCTCTTACTATACTATGCATCTTGTTCCCACATAATACTATAGATTTGTCAGTTTCAGGATTTCAAGGAGGTATACCAAAAGGCTTATCAGATTATTCTAGAGTCATCATCTATGATTTTTAAAAGTAAAATTACTAAGCTAAAACTACTCAGTAAATAATACCTATTTTAGATTTGGTATTCATTCATTGCCCATAATTGCTTATTAATCGTTATCTAACCATCACAATAATTGAGGCAGATAGCAAAAATTTTGTATTAGGAAGTTTTAGAGAATGGAGAGTTAAAATTTTGAGATTTTAAATATATCATATTAACAAATGATTATGTCTCTACTACCAATCATATTATTAGTAGAGCAAATTGATCCTGTTTACCTTTATTTTTGCTAGTTGTTTAAGAATATTAGACTGATAGATGCAGTTTGTCATCACTAGCACTCATTAGCCTCCCAAAAGATTGTTTTAAAGCATTTAACTTTAAATAAATACCAATTTAGTAAGTATTATAGTTGAAGTGGGGTCAGAGGTAACTACTTTGTAGTAAATAGCACTATCTATGATATTTTCTGAAGACATTGTACCTCAATTTGAACAATATAATTTAATATAAAATATTTTATTGAAATTTGTCTAAATAATTCCTACAAATTGAAGTGCAACAAAGAAATCCCACTGTATTTTTCTATAGTATCTTTACTGATTTTTTCTTCCAATATTTTCCCAAAACTGAGGTAATTCAAAATGTGTAAACTATTCCATCCTTTCTCTGATGGATGCAATTACATTAAAAAAAAAAAAAAAAAAAAGACAAGTGACAGACACATTTACACATTGGCATTTATTCTTGCTACTCATTCTTCTTCAACATCTCAACATCCTTTCATTTTTATCTGCTTTTTCAACTATGAATATAGTGTCAGTAGCCATGTCAATTAAAGACTGTGCAGGGAAAAACAAACAAACAAACAAACCAGCCACACAATTCTGATAAGTCAAGAAGGGTTTTACAGAGACTATTTTCAGAGGTATGGGTGAAATGAAGGGAAATCCCAAGTTTTTGGCCATGTTAGAGCTCTTACCTTTATTAGGTCTGAACAGACAAGTAAAGGAAGAAATTACCTTCAGTAAGAGGAAGGAAGGTTTGTCCAGAAAGTGAACTTGATAGAAATTTTATCTTCGTGTGCTGGATATATCTAATCAGAGACAATGCATGTTAAAGGAGCCCGGGAAATAAAACCTTGCCTCTTCCTTCATGCTCATCTCTATTGACTGTCCCCATTGGCTAAACATAGCAGGAATCCAGTGGGCAAAGGAGCTTTCTGCTGTGGCCCATCTAAGTGCATCCATCAAGGCAGAGCATGGGCTATGAAGTGTGAAGGTAGATCTGGAAGGGCAGATGGAGAAAAGGGATAGCTGTGGTAGAAGCTATGGCCACTCTGTGCTTCCTCAACATTCTGTGCTTTTTCATGCCTCCTGATAACATTCCCTGTCTTTGTTGGCTTAACTGAGGAAAAATTTTCAGGTCATATTAACAAAGCATTTCAATGGGGTGGCCCCTGAGGGGTATACCTAAAGGTCATGTGGGGTCTTGCAGTTCTCCAAAACCACACTTAAAATGGAATCCAAACTGGTCCCCAAGAAAAGGCTACTTATAAGGCCTAGATTCTGGGAAGTATTCTGGGAATGGGCTGCAACTGATGATCATCAGAAATTTCTCAAGGTGGAGAAAAACTGTTCAGATTTACTAATAGCTCTTAACGAGGGCCCCAAATTATGATGAAGGTAGGATGCCAGCGGAAATACAGTCTACTAATTTGTTTATGATTTGGTGACTTTCTGTGTTTCCTGAGTAGTGGGCATTTTCTGTGTAAATACAGGGAAGCATGACATTATGATACGTAAGATCATCTTATTAGTGTTAAATGATCGTGGGCTCACGTCCCAGATTTTCCACTGAGTAGCTTTGTGATCATAGGCAAGCCATGTTTTTCTCACTGAGCTTCGGTGTCCTGATAAATGTATAAGCAATATTGATAATTCCTGTTTGGGCTGTTGAGATTACAGAAGATAAAATGAAAATAAACTACATAGCATGCTGTTCGATGTATACTAAGCCCTTTATAAGAACTGGCTATTATTTAAAAATAAAAGTGAAACAATTTGGTTTTATTAGGCAGCAGACTGCCTCAGCAACAAAGGTCATAACCCAAATCAAAGGAAGAGGATGAGGAAAGGCAAAAGGACTGTACCAGCTGCATCCCTCTTCTTTATTGAGGTGACGAAAACTTTCCAAGGTACCTTCAATCACTGACTACAACTGAGTACACTTAGGTTTTATTGACAAGAACAGGATCCTATGATAACCCCAACCTAGAACTGCAGCTAGAAAGTCAGGTCATAGGATGGTCGTACCTGGACTAGACCAACCGTGAATCTTGACCCAGGGTGTGGACTGCACACTAAGTATAAAATCAGACGAAATGGTATTCTGTTAACAATGAAGAACAGAAGAATAGGTAGAAAATTAACATTGTGTAGCATATCAGTTTGACATTATTTTCTTTCTTGGAAAGATAATGTAGGAAACTCTGAAGATGTTTCTCAGCAAGGACTTTTACAAAGGTGGCCGTGTATTAATGTGACATCCCTTGGCAGCATTTCTCATATTTTCAAGTGTGAATACTTTAAAAGTTTTGTGTCATGTAGTGTGAGAAAGTATGAAAGAGTGGATTTTAATTTAAAATATGTATTTTTTAAATTTTATTTTAGATGTCTTTATTTCTGTAAATGTTTCTTATCAAGCATAATTCCAATTGTGTTATTTAAAACAATGGTAATATAGAGTTTATTTGCTATTAAATATTAAACAAAGGATGCATCTAAGAAGGTTGTAACTTCTATTTTTCCCCCGACACTGAGGATAAGCTTGAATTGGCAAAGAACATCTTCTATTAATGAATGATTATTTCAAGAAAAAAAAAAAAATGTCAGCAATTCAGAATAGCAATGTGTTCCTTTCTCTGGCCTGAGAAAGAATCATGATAATCAAAAGAATCCGAGATTCTGAAATGCTTTCTATAAAAACATTATTGTTATTTAAACTTGAATTTGTAATGGACACATTAAGTAAACATAAACTAAAATTAACATTTAATATATAGAAATCATTGGGGAAAAAAATTCTTCTCTTTCAAATATGAGTTTTGTTCTTTAATCCCACATAAATTCCAGAACATCACCTTACTTTTGAACTCACCTGTTTCCTACCTAACCTATAAACCTAACCTAATCTTTCTGGTATCTCTTCTTATAAGGGCATTATCCTCATGACCTCATCTGAGCCTAATTATCTCCCAAAGGACCCATCTCCAAATGCCATTACACTGGGGTTAAGGCATCACTGTATAATTTTGGGGTGAGGGAGGCACAGTTCGGGCCATAACAAGTATCCACTACATACCTGGAACTGTGCTGGGTGTTTTATTCCCAATATCTTTGACTAAAAGGTAGATAACATTATCCTCATGTAACTCAACATGCAAAAGAATTGGTCAAGTAAAATAAGTGGTGGAAATAGCTGTGAAACGAGAAATGGTGTCCGTGTGAGGGGACACTTTTCTTTGGTGGGGGGGTGACAGCTGCTGCTTAGCTACAGTGATTGTTAGTGTATATTCATGGGAGCTAGGCATTCCCCAGTTTTAGGTTTTTAAAGAGAATCTGGATATGTGGGTTTTTATCTGAAATATTCCTATATTAATGTTGGCAATTGAATCATGTTTTTAACTGCCTTGTGGGTGAAACAAAACTAAGTTTAGCCCAAGCGTTGTCAGTTTTCAAGGTCTGCTCTGAGGGATTTTATAGACCACTTGGTGTCACCTAGCTATTAGGTGGCAAAGCTGGATTCCAACGCAGGTCTGCCAGGGTCCACTGCCCTCCTTTCCTCTAATCCATATTGTCTTCTGGGCTTCCTCCTTGTGTAAACACCACTGTCTGATTTCTATATTACTATTTCTAGTTAGCCGAACATTTCTAGATAAAATTATTTCTAAATAAAATCAAACTGAATGCTGTCCAAAGTTAGCTGTCGCCCTTACATTAATCACCCCTTAATTTAACAATATTTTCATGGGTTCTACTCCCCAAGATAGTGAATAATACATTAAGATATGTATTAATGAGTGATTTTGGGATCACCATCTCTGGAATGGGAGGGAAGAAGGCAGGAGTAGGCAGAGGGAGAAGTTGAGTTGCAATGCGGTTGCATTTAGCAAACACTTCAGCTAACCTGAAGCTAGGATGGCCCAGGGTGGGGTGAGGGGTTTGGGCCTTTATATACTTGTATTGACCAGTGGTTGGATCAGGCTGCCTTGGGGATCTCTTTCCAGCTGATTCTGTAAAGGGCTAATAGCTGAAGGTTGTCTGCTGGCTGAAGCACTTTCACTGTTAGAGTAAAGGCCTGTAATACCACACTTCTGGCAGAAGGAGACTTGGGATACAATAGAATTGGTGATTCTCAGATTGAGACTGGCTATGTTTTGCACAGAGGAGGGGGAGCACAAGGCACAAGAGCACAAAAGCACAGAGTAATAATCTATCCTCCATCAAGAAGCCAGAAAACCAAGGTGTATTCCTGAAACCAAATATTCTCTAAATTCAAAGCTCTAAACAGCCTAGATCGGGTTGGGGAAATGGATAATGAATAATCAGAGATTTCTGGAATTGTAGCCACTGTATTAAAGTTGCCATCCAGACATAGGACTTGCCCAATCAGTACTCAAGCTAGACTGCATGACTTGACCAAGTGGCTTAAAACTGCCCAGTCTAGACAGGGGTGAAACCTGATGGGCTAGGTGCATAATTTATTAACATTTAGATTTTGATTTATAGGAATTGTTCTCATGTTATTGCTATCTCAATGCCCGTTATAAAGAAGATGGGCTTGAATGTTATCTGCATGGGCCCCTAAAGGCACTTTATAGGGATTTTAAACTCTAGGTGTATGATTTATTAAAAATGATCTGTCATGTATTCACCTTATTATCTGAAATGCTTTTCTCATATAGTTTTAAATTATTTAATACCTTTATCTTAAACAATAATATTAATACTATTCTATATTTCTAACTACTTTATCAACACATTGATATTCTTGGGGCACCTGGATGGGCTCCGTCACTTAAGCATCTGACTCTTGATTTCACCTCAGGTTATGATCTCAGGGTCCTGGGATCAAGCCTCCCATCTGGCTCTGTGTTTAGCAGGAAGTCTGCATGAGGAGTCTGTCCCTCTGACCCTCCCCCTGCTCACTAGTGTGAGCACATGCTATCTCTCTCTCCTTCTCTCTCTCAAATAAATACATATTTTTAAAAAATATATTGATACTCTTTTTATAAGGTGACTCTTTAATACTATAGCTAATTTAATGACTGAAAATGTTGTTTATCTAGTTTGTCTCTGGATGTTTAAAATTATATCTGGTTGTTTAAAAAGACTTAAGGAAAGTGAAATGAGGCTTACCTTAAATCATCTGGCAGGTGACTTAACATGTAATAAGGAATTGGTTAATTGTTCATTTTATCATAACATGTTTAACTGAGTTAGTGTTAATCTCTTCTCACTGGGTATTTGCTCTCATTTACAATTTTATAATATTGATAGCAGAAAGTCTATTTTAGAAATCCATGGCAATGGATTTTCACAAGATAAAATACAACAGATATGTTGTAACTCACCTTTCATAGATCCATTCAGAAACAGAAGGAAGACACATTTCTCATTATCTTCAGATCCATTCTATCCCCTACTTCACCTCTGCCAGGTAATTTCTATGCCACACAACTCTTAGTGGCTTTCTGAAATTATTATTTTAAAAGACATTCACCAAGACTCAGTCCAAGAAGGAAATACCCCATTTACCTTTGTTGCTTTTGTTGGTTTATGGATGCATGGTGCCCTAGAGAGTATCACAAATCTTGATGATGTCCTAAGTGTTAACTTTAATGTTTGTATCTTTAATTTAGCTGAAAGATGTGTAAAATATTATAAAGTTAAATAGCTCCCTCTTGGCTGAACACATAAAGTTGGGATTAAAGCATGTTTTCCTAGTAGGTATCAGTCATAATTCATGCAATATAATTTATTTTTGAATTATATTCTCAGATTATAAGATATGAAAGAGCAATTGATTTTTTCCCCTAGGCTTATTTGAGCCAAGTCCTATTCTTACAAAGATTGCCTTAGATATCTAGACTTTTCTGGGTTACTTGGCTATTTTCGTTGGTGTAACCATTAAAATAAATTCATCAAGTAATCTTCTATGACCACAAGAGGGCAATTGTAAGTATGTGTCTGTCTTTATAAATAATATTTACCTATTTTATCCAGGATTTCATTTTTACTTTATTATTCCAAGATTGGAAACCGATATTAATGATAATGATCACCATGTATGGGGGGCAGGCATTGCTGTGAAGAATACAAAATCATGATATGTTTCACATGTGGTGTACTCTTCATTGGTTTTTGCTAAAGAGCTAGTATTTGGCATTACGAATGACTGTCACATTCCATAGTTGGTTGTCACTCATTAGTTTGGTTTAATATCTACCTCCTTTAACAAAAATCATTCTGAATTTCCTTATATTAAGCAGAATTAAAAATCAAAAGGAAAACACGTGACAAAGCATACTTAAATGTTAAAAATTCCATTAAAAATCATCATATGACTTCTCTACTTTCAAAATAAAATGAAAGTTAAAATAAGACAAATACATGCTTTTTTAAAGAAGTAAGACATAAAGGTAATTTTTAAAGTTGGAAGGGATATTGATAAATTTACTGCAAAGTGTAAGGCTGGGGCGTCTGGGTGGCTCAGTCGTTAAGCGTCTGCCTTCGGCTCAGGGTGTGATCCAGGCGTCCTGGAATCAAGCCCTGCATCAGACTCCCTCCTCTGCTGGGAGCCTGCTTCTTCCTCTCCCACTCCCCCTGCTTGTGTACGCTCTCTCACTGGCTGTCTCTCTCTCTGTCAAGTAAATAAATAAAATCTTAAAAAAAAAGTAAGGCTAAGAGAAGTTTTTATACTATTTAAACTACAGTCATATTTGATTTAACGGTATAAAGACAAATGTTAAATTTCATGCCTTTTTTTAACTTTCTGTGAAATGTTACAATTTGTAAAAAATATTGATCAGTTTTGGTGTGTTGCAGTGTTAAAAGATATTCCATTAATACTTATTTTGGGATTACTTATATTGGTTAAAAATTATTAATTTACCCATAATAAACAAACAAAAAATAAAGCAGATGCTTTTATTTCCTTTGACACCAAAATACACCCCATCAATTCATAGTTCATAAAGACACCAAATTCTGTTTCATGTTTGCTTGTCTTCATGTTATCTCTTGGAAACTACCTCATTATAATGATTCTTAATAAGCACCTTTTTTTTGCTGACACCATCTAAGACTATGGAATAAATGAAGTATATGTTTAACAAAGCAAAAATGAAATATTACCTGAGCAGAGTTTCATAGAACCTGATGGTTTCATTCCTTCCATCAGTACTGATATATTCTAAAGCAACTTGGCTAGTTATTTTGATAAATTAATATTTCTTGTTTGTCTAAAATGAATGCTGCAGTTATTCCGCTTGTTAATGATGACTTCTTAATATATTTACTTTTAGAGACTTAATATGAAACATTATCTCTATGAATTTCAATAATACCATAATAAATATACACAATTACAAGCCAGGAAATGTATTGAATTTACTTTTAACTAATAAACTATAATTATTGTTTAATATAATGTCATATAAACCAGAGAAATACATTAAATTTTTCCTAAATTTGTAAGGGGTTATAAGCACTGTGAGGGTAGGAATAATATCTGTTTTGTTTCTTACTGTGTAGTAGAATTTAGCAGAATTCCTTTTTTTTTTTAAAGATTTTATTTATTTATTTGACAGAGATAAAGACAGCCAGCGAGAGAGGGAACACAAGCAGGGGGAGTGGGAGAGGAAGAAGCAGGCTCCTAGCGGAGGAGCCTGATGTGGGGCTCGATCCCATAACGCCGGGATCACGCCCTGAGCCGAAGGCAGACGCTTAACTGCTGTGCCACCCAGGTGCCCCTAGCAGAATTCCTGATGCATAAATCTTCTTAATATATGAATTATAAACACTAAATATATTAAAAAACAGCTTGATGGTAAGGCATCTTTGAATAAAATAGAATACCATCTTGGGGCGCCTGGTTGCTCAGTTGGTTGAGCTCCTGACTCTTGATTTCAGCTCAAGTCATGATCTCAGGTTTGTGAGGTCAAGCCCTCCCTCCCCATCAGGCTCCATACTTTGCTTAGGATTCTCTCTCTCTCCCTGCCTCTTCCTCCTACCGCCACTGCCACACACACCCCACCCCCGCTCCGGCTTGTGCTTGCTTTCTCTCTCTCTCTCTCTCTCTCTCTCAAAAAGAAAGAAAGAAAGAAAGAAAGAAAGAAAGAAAGAAAGAAAGAAAGAAAGAAAGAAAGAATAGTATCTTTAGTGTTTTCAATGATATAATATTGAACAAATTATTTTGCCCAAACTACAACTATGTAAATAAAAATATGATATAGTAATGTCCCTCTCCTAATATCATAACTTGCAATGTTTAATGAATGTTTTCCTCCCTTCTCATGCAGGAACATACATTGGATACTCCAGTGTAACCTTTTGAGATATTTTTATAGCTAGAATTTCAAATCCTTGATTGTACCATTTTCTCCCAAACTGTTACCTATCTTCTTTCTTTAACTTTTTCTCTATCTATTGCTCCACGGTTCATCAATTTCTCCTTATTTCTTTTACTTTTGACCTGGCTCTTTTATTAAATTCTATCTGTGATTCAATTTAGCCACCAGTTGTCAGCAATAGCCCGGACATTCTGTTAACATGTGCAGTTATATCATTGCAATAAATACCTGACCTGAACTTCAGATGTACCCTCAATGTTACATAAGGCTTTTTTTTTTTTATCTAATTATTTTTTCTGTATTATACCTTAAATAATAATAGACATATTCTCTCTTCTTGAATTCACTACTATTTTCCTTCTCATTCTTAGTCCTTATGTGTTTTGAAATGTTTTCATCTACTGTCTCACTTAATGAATAGTTTAGCACGATATATAATCATTATTTTTCTGTAGAGAATTGTCTAGTCTCCTCCCTGGAAGTGGGCAGGCTGAATTGGCTCTCTTCTTAGTGGTAATTATGTTCTGCAGGATGGTAGATTTATAACTTTCTCCAGTATGCTATCAGTTCCCACTCCTTTTATCAGCTTTTCCTTTTTCATTCTTTGTCCTGTGTTGTTTCTTTGCTTTCTTTCTATCCTTTATGGCTAACACCTTTTTGATTATTCTTTGCAAATATTTCAGTGGCATTTCGCATTTAGTCAGTCCTCCCTATTTAATAGAAAGAGCCTAGTTTTTAAAAATTATGCTTTATTATAACTCCTTTCTATGTCACTTAAATACTATAGGATGGATTTGAGTAAATTTTGAAGACAATGATAATATCCTCTAGCCATTGACATCCTTATCTATGCCTTTTACTTTAAGAGAACTCTTTATACATAATCTCACTTAATTGTCCTAATAAAGCTTTAATTGACAATATTTTCATTGTGAAGACAACAAAAATGAAACTCTGAAAGATGTTACCTATCCATTTTCACAAAATGGAAAAAAAAAAAAAAAAAGGACTGTCTATCTGCCCGGACTACTTGATTAAAAAACTGAAGAGTTTTATTTTTCTAAAATATTCTACTTGTTTGAGGACAAATTGGTGATTTCTTAATGCTATTATGAGAAATATTAACTATTTAACAAATAATTTTTCTTTCATTTTATGATGCACATCTGAGATTTCATGACTTACACTTTCATGTTATGTAATGAGGCTGTTTCTCTAAAAATATTACTACTACCAAGCTGTGTATTATTAAAACTCTTATTTAATATTTACCCGACAAGGAAGCACTGTGATATGGTAGACGCAGAACTGACTTTGAGTTTGGCAAAATATAGGTTAGACTTATGTTAGTTTTACAAATAAGATAATACCTGAGACTAAATACACACTCTCTTACAACCTGTGAATAAAAGAAAAAAATACTTTGAACACTTAAGAGGTAATGTATTTATATTATTGTGTTAGTTTTTTTATTCCTTCCATAATGAATTAGCACAAAGTTAGTGGTTTAAAACAATATAAATTTATTACAGGTCAGAATTTCAACATGTGTCTCACTTGGCTAACATCAAGGTGTCCGCAGAGCTGTTCTCTTTTCTGGAGGCTTTAGGGAAAAAAATCTATTCCTTGCCTTTTCTAGCTTCTAGAGATCACCTATATTTTTTGACTCATGGCCCTCTCCCTTCATCTTCAAAGCCAGCAAAGGTCAGCTGACTACCAACTTTAATTGCATCTACAACCTTAATTTTATTTTGTCTTGTAACATAATATGGTCACAAGTTCCAGGTATTAGGATATGGACATTTTGCGGGGGGGGGGGGGCATCGTTTGCTGACCACAAGTATCTCTGAAAATTCCTGACATAGACTATCAGTAAGTGGAATCTATTATTGTTCATTGAACAAAATATTTATTAAATACTAATTTAATATGTGTGCTATCTAGATTTCCATTAATTATCTAATTCACAGGAACCCTGGAGCTAGGCAAGGCAGGTATTGCTCTAGCTTCACAACACTGGTTATAAATTGATTTAAGACATTCATGCTAGTGATAGGGGAATGCAAACCATCACCTTCTCTATTTAAGTGCTTATAAAAGTTATAAATATTATGTTGTCTGTGACTAATTGTTGACTAAATAGAAAGCTAATTGACTAAGGTTTTCTTATCAAGAAAATAACATCTTTACTACTAAAAATGATTTATGCTTTTTAAACCTAAGACTAAAGAAAAATTGGTAATGCTTATTTTCAGTGTTAAGTAACAGAGAAAGTTAAATTTTATACATGCAAAGTTAATAAAAGTTTATTGTTGTTCAGACTATCTCTTTTTAATAATGAAACTGAGGTACTCAAATAATATTTTCAAGGGCTTAGTTTGCCTGTGTTTATAATGCAGGCCTAGCAGGTCTGCAATATTCTTAAAATGAACATAGTCATTTTACGCAGTGCAGAGTTAACAACTCTACTGTTTTCTGATCTAACAGTTTTATTTTTTCTTATGGGAGCAATTATTCTACAAAATGACAGAGTGGCAAGGGCAAAAATCTACTTACCAATGGCATACAATCACTTCTCTATTTCAGAGTTGGGATTCTTGATCTCATTAATAGCCCAAAATTGCATGACAGGCTTTTCCATTTAGACAATTAACATATTAATCTACTTCATGTGGTATCCATCTGCTCGTATATAATTTTTCAGAAAGATTATCCATACCTCCTTGCATTCATGTCCCATAGCTATTCTTAAAAGCAATATATAATTACTAGATGTTATAAAATATTAATACACAGCACCTGGGGAAGTTATTGGCTTTCAGAAATGACAAATTACAGGCAAATCTTTTTGTAAATCTCTAAAACTTAGATATTAAGGGATAGTATTAGGGTAATTCATTTCCTAACTCACTTCCTCCGATACCTGAACTTTTTGTGCAATTTGGAAAATCAGGAGTTTTTGTGGGTACTGGATGGTAACTTCATGAGAATGAAAGATTTAAAAAGAAAAAGATGAGTTAAGTCTTATATGTTTCTGTAAATTGAATTCATACACAGATTTTCTTTTTCCCCTTTTTTCAGTAAAGCAAAAATGCACACTTAATAGTAATAGAAAGTAAAAACAAAGAAAAAAGTCACAGCAGTTTTTAAAAAATAATAATTTTTATATAGCAAATAAAATCAGGTTTGTTTGTGCCTCACTTACATTTCTTGTTCATTAGAATGCAGGGGATATGGAATTATACTATTTTTCATAATATATAAATAAATATAAATACACATGCATAATTGTGCCACCGAATATTGTAAATGCTATCACCTGTGTAGTTAATGGACTCTATCTGGAGCTGAACTAATTCATGTCAACTCCAGATTTTCCTGCTTACCCTGTGACCAGAGGGACATTATTTAACCTTTGTGTACCTTGATTTCCTCACATGTAAAATTTGAAGTATTGTCAACCAGAGAAACTCACCTAAGCCTTGATGTCCAGAGTTTTTATTGCAGGTCCAGTGCTTAACTATGCAGCACCTGTGTGACTGACTTCAGCTACTCAGACTTCCCCCCTCAGCCCCCACCCCAGCCAAGAGCACAAAACAAGCATTTGCTATAAATCACACTGTTAGCTTAAATACCTGACCAAGCTGGTATTATGCAGCCCAAGGCCTCAGGCATACAAAAATACTCTTTATCAGGCAGAATATTTTTAAGGGCTCAGAATTCATCTCCCAGGAGCTGGCCAAGTGCCAGTCCTGAAGATATACCTTCTTTTGGGGAATGGACAGGGTTTGAACAACACAGACCTGCAGAGTTAACACTTTTCTTCACAAACCCCTGACTAAACTTCTCAATTCTTTATGTTAAAAATTTTATCAAAAATAGTCAAGAGCAAAGGCATACATAGATATTGGCTAAAAAACATTTAAATTTCTGTTACTGCATATAATATATTTTAGCCTCTATTGGTGAAAACTGTCCAAGTATATTTCTTTCCTTGGAAAATGCATTTGATTTAAAAAAAAAAAAAAAGGAAATTAACGGTTAAAACAGGATACTTTACCTGAAACTAATATTACAGTGAATTTGTTAACTAACTGGAATTTAAATAAAAACTTGAACAAAATAAAAATTAAAATAAATAAATAAATAAATAAAATGGGGCACTTGGACATTCATTTGGTTAAGTGTCTCACTCCTGATTTCAGGTCAGGTCATGACCTCAGAGTCGTGATACGGAGCCCTGCTTCGGGCTCCAAACTGGGCATGGAAACTGCTTAAGATTCTCTCTCTCCTTTTCTCTCTGCCCCTCTCCCCCAGTCACACTTTCTCTCTCTCAAAACAAAACAAAACGAAAACACAAAAAACAAAAACAGAAACAAACAAAACTGAGATACTTTGCCTAATGGAATCCTTGAAATCCAGAATCCAAGAGTGAGTTCTGATTAATTATGTACTTCACTTACAAAGAGTTAACTAGAAAGATCTTTTCATTTATACCTCTTTACTGAACTCTAAAATATTGTAGAATTATTTTTACCTGCAAAAATCTGCTTTAATATTTTATACAATAAATTCCATAATATTTTCTATCCATAAAGATTAATTCAAACAGCTGAAAAATGTGAAAAAAATGGTTTAATGAATATATAGTAGCATATATAATTTAATCTGTAGATCTATATTATGGATTTGTAGCACCTCAAAATTACTCCCATCAACTGAAAAATATGAAACAAAAATGGGTTAATGAATATATAGTAGCATATATAATTTAATCTGTAGATCTATATTATAGATTTGTAACACCTCAGAATTACTCTCATCAACTATCATTAGAATATATGGATGAATCAACACTAACCTACAGAGAGAGTGTCTAAAGAAAACTCTTTAAACAATTTAGTAGGAGCACATGTGAAAGATAAATTATAATCTTTCATTCAAGTAAAAATGAGTTTTAGAAGTCCACTTCAGCACTTCATTTTTGTTAGGGACATTCGAAGGAAAATTGAAAGATGGGGTAATCATTGTGAGACAGTAAGGGAAGACCTGGTTCAGATCCGTTTGGTCTGGTTCCACTAGATTCAGGTTCATTAAGGAAAGGTATTGTTAAGAAGGAAGACAAATATATAGTGTGTGTGCATGTGTGTGCGTGTGTGTGTGTGTGAAATACATATATCCTGTGGTTCCATATAATTAGTACCTAAAGAATTGTTGAGAATTATTTTGAGGGAAGTTCCTTTGGGAGAAAAAACTTCGGTTTTGATAACAGAAAATATGTGTCCCATATCTGCCTCCTGCTCTGTGTGTGACCTTGATCAAAGTATTTATCTCCTTCTTGACCAAAGTCTTTTATACCTCAGTTTCCTCATCTGTAATTTGAGTTGAGTTTTGGGAAGCCTGGTTTTTTTGTTTGTTTGTTTGTTTCAGTAGGCTCCACACCCAGCATGGAGCCCAAAGGAGGACCCAGACTCATGACCCTGAGATCAAAACCCGAGATGACATCAAGAGTCGGATACTTAACTGACTGTGCCACCCAGGTGCCCTTATGAAGCTTAGTTTAAGCAGAGGAAGTCATGCCCTGACTTGGATCTAACGTGCGTTCAGTCCTGGAATTTACAAATGCTTTGGCATGTTTGCCTTACCTGACAAATGAGCAGGGCAGGCCTGCCAAAAGTACGTTTGCATGAGGACTAATTGATCTTCTACATGAGAACTCCTTGTTCGTGAAAATAGGCAAAACAGCTTCACGTTACTGTGAAGCCTTGGTGTTTGAGGGAACTTAGTGATTCTTTGTGAAATTTCAGTAGAAGTGGCAATGATTCTGCATGTGTATGGTCATACTTTGGCATTATCTGACTGAGTGGATAGTACCGTAGAGGGGATGGTTGATGAATTTCCTGAGCTGAGCAGTTTTTGTTGTGTTGTGTTTTGTTTTGTTTTTCTGTATACAGGAATCCCAGAGATTACCTTAAAAATTTGGGAGAGGAGGAATTTGTCGAATCTGGATTTCTATATTAGTTGGTGGCCCAGGAGTTGGTAAAATTAAGTATTACATGAGAATAAAATGACTACTCCTCATGATTAATATAAAAGTCGAATTAGTTTATGACTCAGAAAACACTTTATAAACCATCAAATGCTAAGGAATGTTAAAATTACCATTATTTACCAGTTGATTAATACAAACATAGGAATGCTATGGAATGCTAAGGAATGTTAAAATTACCATTATTTACCAGTTGATTAATACGAACATACAATCGAACACAGGTTCTACAGAAGAACCTTTCCATCAGATATGAGGGAAACTCTCAATGGCAGGATTTTCCCTCATTCTGTGCTCTTAGCTATAGACCACCTGATCAAATAATTGTAATTTAAATTTGGCAATAGCTCCTAGGAGACATACACATTTAAAGAAGTTCTTTCAGGAATTATTATGTTGATGATAATGTTCACACTCTAAGACATCAAGAGTGAAGTGGAAAATTGATCCAATTATCTGGTTAATTCATGCTTGAGACAAATTACGACTTTCTGCATAGTCTATGAAAAATTGACTAATATTACAAATTCACTACCTTTAACTCTTAAGAAATTTCTTAGATTTATACACTGATAAGTAATCTTCTAAAGAATCATTAATTGCATTTTTTAGTTCTTGAATACACTTTTTTGTCTTTAGTGGATTTATTTTTCATTGTGGTTAGTAGATTTTATTTTTCTTTCTTGTATCTCACATTGACCCTAACTACTGCACCTCCTGTACTCAGTGTTTTTTGATTCAGTTTATTATATTACATTCTTTCACATTTTTAAGATTTGCAAATATGTTATTTGCACAAAATACTTTTTTATAGTTATTATAAAAAGGAAAATATACTTTCTGTCAAATGTGGTAAAATGTTAACCCATGTCTTAACTGATAGACTGAACCTTCAAATAATTATTCTTTTTTGTTGAGAAATATCCTGAACATTGGTTTTCAACTAAGCTTGTCTGTATCTCAAAGGTCACAAGTCTCAAATGAGAACACTTTGCATGTGTGTGTGTGTGTGTGTGTACACGTGTGCACCATGGATGCATGTATGGTTTTCTAGCACATCTGATTCTAGTTTCAGCTAAATGCAAGAGATTAAAAGTAAGCCATGGATGAAAATATTCAAGGAAAGAGTCAGATTTTGATTTTCAAATATCAAAAGAGAGTCTTATAAATGTTAAAGAAAAATATCTTTTGAATAAAATGTAACTCATGTTCTCTTAGAAATATGTAGCAATTTACTTTTAATTGGAACATATTCTTTTCATCATTAGTGCCCAATAATACAAAACATACAATTTCAGAGAAAAAAATATATCAATATTATCATTATTCCATTTAAGCCAAATGTTACTGGTATGCAGAATTCTAAGATTGTCTCCAAGTTTCTCACCTCTTGTATATATACATTATAAATCCCTAGGACTGTGTATGATAAGGATAAGACATTTTGTAATTGATATTCTAAGTCATTGACTTTTTTTTACATTTTTACTTAAATTCCAGTTAGTTAACATACAGTGTAATATTAGTTGCAGGTGTACAATATAGTGATTTAGCACTTCCATACAGCACTCGGTGCTCATCACAAGTACACTCCTTAATCCCCCTCACCCATTTTACCCATCCTCCACCCACCTCCCTTCTGGTAATTATCAGTTTGTTCTCTGTAATTAAGAGACTGTTTCTTGATGGTCTCATTCTCATTTTTTTCCCCTTTGCTTGTTTGTTTTGTTTCTTAAACTCCACATATGAGTAAAATCATATGGTATTTGTCTTTCCTGACTGACTTATTTTGCTTGGCATAATACTCTCTAGTTCTACCCATATCCTTGCAAATGGCAGTATTCATTCTTTTTTTATGGCTAAGTGATGTTCCATTGTGTGTGTGTATGTGAATACACACACTACATCTTCCTTATCCATCCATAATTTGAAGGACACTTGGGCTGTTGCCATAATTTGGCTATTGTAGATAATACTGATATACACATCAGAGTACATGTAGCCTTTTGAGTTAATATTTTTGTATTCTTTGGGTAAATACCTTTTAGTGCAATTGCTGGATCATGGAGTAGTTCTATTTTTAACTTCTTGATGGACCTCCATACTGTTTTCCATAGTGGCTGCACCAGTTTGCATTCCCATCAACAGTGTAAGAGGGTTTCCCTTTCTCCACATTCTTGCCAACACCTGCTGTTTCTTGTTGGTTTTAACCATACTGAGAGGTGTGAGGTGATAACTTACTGTACTTTTCATCTGCATTTCCCTGATGGTCAATGGTGTTGAGCAGCTTTTCATGGGTCTGTGGGCCATCTGTATATCTTCCCTGGAAAAATGTCTATTCATGTCTTATGCCCATTTAAAAAAATGTATTTATTTATTTGAGAGAGTGAGAGAGCGAGTGATTTGGGGGAGGGGCAGAGGGAGAGGGAGTGAGAATCCCAAGCAGACTCCCAGCTGAATGCAGAGCCTTGGTGCACAACCCCGGGATCACGACCTTAGCTGAAACCTAGAGTCCGACACTCAATTGACTGATCCACCCAGGCTCCCCTTCTGACCATTTTTTAACTGAATTGTTTGGTTTTGGGATATTTAGTTTTATAAGTTCTTTATATATTTTGGATACTAACCCGTTATTAGAGGTGTAATTTACCAATATCCTTTCCCATTCCATAGGTTGCCTTTTAGTTTTGTTGATTGTTTCTGTCATTGTGCAGAAGCTTTTTATTTTGATAAAGTCCCAATAGTTTATTTTTACTTTTGTTCCCCTTGCCTCAGGAGACATATCTAGAAAGAATTTGCCACAGCCAAAATCAAAGAAGTTACTATCTGTGCTCTGTACTAGGATTTTAATGGTTTCAAGTCTCACATTTAGGTCTTTGATGCATTTTGAATATATTTTTGTGTATGGTGTAAGAAAGTTGTCCATTTTCATTCTTCTGCATGTTTCTGTCCAGTTCTCTCAACACAACTTGTTGAAGAGACTGTCTTTTCCATTGGACATTCTTCCCTGCTTTGTTGAAGATTAATTGACCATATAGTTGTGGGTTTGTTTCTAGGTTTTCTATTCTGTTCTCTTGATCTATGTGCCTATTTTTGTGCCAGTACCACACAGTTTCCATTACTATAAATTTGTAACATAACTTGAAGTCCAGAATTGTGATGCCTCCAGCTTCGCTTTGCTTTTTCAAGGTTGCTTTGCTATTCAGAGTCTTTTGTGGTTCCATACAAATTTTAGGATTGTTTGTTTAGTTCTATAAAGAATGGTATTCATCTTTCGGTAGGAATTGCATTAAATGTGTAGATTGTTTTGGGTAGTATAGATATTTTAACAATATTTGTCCTTCCAAACCATGAGCATGGAATGTCTTTCCATTTTTCTGTGTCATCTTCAGTTTCTTTCATCAGCATTTCATAGTTTTCAGTATAGTCTTTAACCTCTTTGGTTAGATTTATTGCTAGGTATCTTGTTGCTTTCAGTGCAAATGTAAATGGGATTGTTTTCTTAATTTCTCTTTCTGCTGCTTCATTATTGGTATATAGAAATGCAACAAATTTCTATACGCTGATTTTGTATTACATGAATTTACTGAAATCGCTCATCAGTTCTACCAGTCCTTAGGGTTTTCTATGTATGGTGTCTTGTCATCTATAAATAGTGACAGTTTTACTTCTTCCTTGCTGATTTGGATGCCTTTTATTTATTTTTGTTGTCTAACCACTGTAGCTTGTACTTCTAGTATTATGTTGAATAAAAGCAACTAGAGTGAACATCTTTGTCTTGTTCATCACTGTAGAGGAAAAGGTCTTGGTTTTTTCCTCATTGAGGATGATATTCGCTGTGGTTTTTCATATATGGCCTTTATTATGTTCTCTCTAAATCTACTGTGTTGAGGATTTTTGACATGAATGGATATTGCACTTTGTCAAATGCTTTTTCTGCATCTGTTGAAATGATCATATGGTTCTTATCCTTTCTCTTATTAATGCCAGGTATCACATAGATTGATTTGTGAATATTGAACCACCTTGTAACCCAGGAATACAGTTTCACTTGATCGTGGTGAATGATTTTCTTAATGTACTGTTAGATTCGGTTTGCTAGTATCTTATTGAGTATTTGCATCCATGTTCACCAGGGATATTGGCCTGTAGTTCTCTTTTTTTATCAGAATCTTTGTCTGGTTTTGGTATCAAGGTAATTAATACTGGCCTCATTGAATGAATTTGGAAGTTTTCCTTCCTCTTCTATGTTTTGGAATAGTTTGAAAAGAATAGATATTAACTGTAAATGTTTTGTAGAATTCACCTATGAATCCTGTGGTCCTGGACTTTTTTTGGTTGGGAGTTTATGATTACTCATTCAATTTCTTGCATGTTATCAGTCTGTTCAAGTTTTCTGTTTTAGTCTTGGTAGTTTATATTTTTCTAGGAATTTATCCATTTCTTCCCGGTTGTCCAACCCGTTGACATACAGTTTTCCATAATATTCTCTTATATTTGTTTGTATTTCTGTGCTGTTGTTTGTTATTTCTCCTCTCTCATTTGAGATTTTATTTATTTGCTTCTCTCTCTCTCTCTGATGATATTAGCTAGATATTTATCAATTTTATTAATTTTTTCAATAAACCAGTTCTTGGTTTCATTGATCTGTTCTATTGTTTTTGTTTGTTTAGTTTCTATTTTATTTATTTCTGTTCTAACCTTTATAATTTTCTTCCTTCAGCTGCTGTTAGACTTCATTTGTTGTTATTTTTCTAGCTCCTTTAGGTGTAATGGTAGGTGATTTATTTGAAATTTTTCTTGCTTCTTGAGGTGGGCCTGCACTGCTATATACTTCCCCTTAGGACCACTTTTGCTACATCCCACAGGTTTTGGACTGTTGTGTTTCCATTTTTATTGGTTTCCATGTATTTTTTTTAATTTCTTTGATTTCCTGGTTGACCCATTCACTTGTTTAGCAGCATGTTATTTAACCTCCATTATTTGTGGTCTTTCAGGGTGTTTTTCTTGTGGCTGATTTCTAGTTTCATAGCATTGTAGTCAGAAAAGATGCAAGGTATGACTTCAGTCTTTTTTTTATTTGTGGAGGCCTGTTTTGTGACCTAATTAATATGCAGTCTATTCTGGAGAATGTTGCATGAGTACTTGAAAAGAACGTGTATTTTGCCATTTTAGGATGGAATGTTCTGAATATATCTGTTAAGTCCATCTGATCCAGTGTATTATTCAAAGCCATTGTTTTCCTTGTTGATTTTATGTTTAGATAATCTGTCCATTGATATAAGTGTGGTGTTAAAATCCCCTACTGTTATTGTATTATTATCAATGAGTTCCTTTATGTTTGTTATTAATTGTCTGTATATTTGGGTGCTCCCATGTTGGGTGAATAAATATTTACAATTATTGTATCTTTTTTTTTTTTTTTTTTTGAATTGTCCACTTTATAATTATGTAGTGCCCTTCTTTGTCTCTTGCTACAGTCTGTATTTTAAGTCTAGTTTGTCCAACGTAAGTATTGCTATCCTGGCTTTCTTTTGGCATCCATTTGCATGATAAATGTTTCCCCATCCTCTCACTTTCAATCTGCATGTGTCTTTAGGTCTGAAATGAGCATCTTCTAGGCAGCATGGGTTTCTTTTATCCATTCTGACACCCTATGTGTTTTTATTGGAGCATTTAGTCTATTTACATTCTGAGTGATTATTGATAGATAGGTATTTATTGCCATTTTCTTACTTGTTTTGTCATTGTTTCTAGAGGTTTTTTCTGATCCTTTCTTGTCTTTGTCACTTTTGGTCTCTCCTTTCCACTCAAGGGGTCTCCTTTAATATTTCTTGCAGGGCTGGTTTAGTGGTTATGATCTCCTTTAATTTTTGTTTGGGAAACTCTTCATCTCTCCTTCTAGTCTGAATGATAGCCTTGCTGGATAGAGTATTCTTAGCTGCCAATTTTTCCCATTCAGCACTTTGAATATATCATGCCATTCCTTCCTGGCTTGCCACATTTTGGTTGAAAAATCTCTTGCTAGCCCTATGGGTTTTTCGTTGTAAGTTAAGGACTTACAGCATTGTAGTCAGAATTTTTGTAGGCAGAATTTTTCTGCCCTCTTTCTCTTCTTCTTCTGGGACTCCTATAATATGAATGTTATTGCATTTGATGGAGTTACCGAGTTCCCTAAATCTAGTCTCATGTTGCATAATTCTTCTTTCCCTCTTTTGTTCAGCTTTGTTACTTTCCATTATTTTGTCTTCTATGTCACTAATTCATTCCTCCGCTTTCGCTAGCCTGCTGTTCATTGCATCAGGTGTGTTTCTAATCTCATTTATTGCACTCTTCATCTCTTTTTAACTCTTTCATCTCTGTTGTAAGGGTCTTCCTGATGTCTTCTATTCTTTTCTCAAGCCCATTGAGAACCCTTGTGATTGTTGCTTTAAATTCTCCATCAGTCATGTTTCTTATATGTTTCACTTAGATCTCTGGCCATGGCTTTATCTTGTTCTTTCATTCAGGATAAATTCCTCCATGTTGACATTTTATCTAAGTCTTGCCTTCTTCTCTGTGTTCGAAAAGCCAGTTTTGTCTCCTGCTCCTGAAAGTAATGGCCTTGTGAAGAAGAGGTCAAGTAGTGCTTGGGATCTGGTGCTTCAGGGAGTGTCTCTGGTGTTAGCTGTGTGAGCTCTGCTGTTGTGTTTTGGCTGTTCTGTCCTTCAGGCCAGTCATGTACAAAGGCTTTCCTTGCCTGTAGTGGGCAGTGTTTGGTCCCTAGACTGAATGTGGTGGGTTTTAACTAGGTGTGCTCTGGTCTTCTTGTGAAATGAGACTTGAAACCTCCTTCCTCCACCGCAACTGCAGTCCTGCAGAACTCTCTGGTCGGGAGATGTGTGGGCAGGGGTTTGTGCTAGTCTTTTGTGGAAGGGGCCCAGCAGGCAAATGTGACTGAGAAGGGCAGTTCCATTGGAGCATATCAAGGAGGGGATTGGTCTGTATAAGTTAGGCAGCCAGTGTAGTCACTGCACTGCTTCCCCCAGGTGGCTTTGTGTTTATGCTGAGGAGTTGGGGAGTGAAGTGGTGCTGGCCAAATCCTTTGTTCCTGGAGAGGTGTCTGCATGAATGCTGCCTCTCAGGAACACACTCTGAGAAGAACATCCCCTTTGTGTGCCCCAGGCATTCTTCATATTGCTGTTTCCATGCTGTCTGACCCCAGGTTGATTGCCTACCTTCTCTCCAGGAGCAATGCAGTTCCTTTTGGGGTCTATCCCAGCCAAACCCACTGACCTTTAAAATCCAGGCTTTAAGACCTGCTGTTTGCAAGAACTCAGGAAATTCAGCCCCTCTCATTTTTCATGCCAGTGACTTTTGGGGATGTTCTCCTTGTCCATTTCCCTGTGTGCTCCTCTCTCCCTTGCCCTTCTCTGCTACTATGGCTCCCTCCCCTCCGCAGCACCCTCATTCTGTCTTCCCTAAACCACATCTCTGTACTTCCTACCTTCTTTAATGTGGCCTCTTCAGTCCCTTTGGTTGTGGAGAGAACCAAGTCAGTCAGTCTTCAGGTCAATTTCTGGGGTATTTAGGATGATTTAATAGCTATCTCATTGTGTTCCTGGGATGAAGCGAACCTAGGGTCCTCCTACTCCACTGCCATCTTCCTTTCTCCTAAATTATTGACCTTTAAGTAGGGCACTTATCCAGATTTTCTTGATGTAATCATGGGCCACTTTCAAGTTCTAGTCTAAAGTAGAGAAGGATGAACTCAGAGATACCAAGCATCAAAAGGATTTGATCTTCCTTTGTTGATTTGAAGAAGAGGGACATTATGATAGAGAATGACAGTAGCCTCTAGTTGCCTATTTCCAGTTGAGAGTCAGTAAGGAAATGAGGACTTTGTTACTTCAACTGCAAAGAACTTAACTCTCCCTGCAGAATGTGCATGTCGATGCTTTTTTTTTCCCCTAAGAAACTCCAGAAAAGAATACAACCAGCTACCACTTTGATTTCAGCTTTGTGATACTCTGAGCAGAACCCAAGTATATATGACAGACTTCTGACCGATGCAATTGTTACCAAAAAAATGTATGTTGTTTAAGTTGCTATATTTGTGGTGACTGTTTTGCAGTATTAGAAAGCTAATACATTAATGTAAATTCATCCAAGGAAATATGCATGTAACATAGTATTTAATAGGAGAGTTTATATATAAAAATTAAAAATCATCAAGTTAGTTGCAATTAAATAATATGTCAAACAATGCAGTATATATGTATTTAGCCATATTTTAGGTTGATTTTTATGTAAACTATAAAGTGAACTCTAAAAAGATTCTTTAAACTAATACAAAATCCTCTGTGTAGTAAAACTCCCAGTAATTTGTTCAGCGTTATAATTGAAACTTGATTAATACATCAATTACTTTTGTAAAATGCAGAATGGGATTTCCTTGATGTAAAAACCAAAATAACAAAAATGACAGGAAAAGCTTTTAAAACATGTTGGTTTCTTTACTTACTTACTTAAATGTTTCAACACATCCTAAAATGCTTTTATTCTTATAAATCTAAACAATGTTATATTAAGAATTACCTTTAGTAACTCTATTACTTGAATTTTAAAAAGTGTATCATAACTTATATTATCAATATAGAATTTTGTTACTGTATTGAATTACTTTTCTTCCATTTAGTGCTGACTAATAAAGCTTAGACATGTTTCAGAAATATTAGTCAAAGTAACAGTAAGGATGTTTGACTAATTACATTAATGTCAAAGCAATGGTTTTCAACCCTATTGCTATATTTACATACATCCCAGTAGCATATTAATTTACAACTGTAATTCTGAGTATTAATATTAATGATAAAAATAACTATTATGTATTTAAGGTTCACTCTGTGTCAGATGCAGTGCCAAATACATTATCTCATTTCAGCCTCACAAAAACATCATAATGTCAATTATTTTCTCTTATGATCCCATTTTACAAAAGAGAAAAAAATTTAAAAAACTCATTGAGCGTGATTTCATTTAGACGTTCCAATATATCAGAAATATAAATGTTCAGAAGATAAGTATTTGTAAATAATAATTTTTAATACAGTTCTATTCCAGTTTGTTAAGGTATAATTTTCAAAAAGTTGAAACTTGACCTTCATATAAATATAAAATAAACAATGACTTTATTCAACTAATTAATTAATGAGAGAATCAGGAGATTCTAAAACTGGTTTATAGGAGAATTTGATGAACAAGGACTTATAGAGTCAATCAGAGAATACTGAAATAAATTTCCTAATAGATGCAAAATTACTTAATATCCTACAGGCAACAGCTATAAGATTTAGGGTTATTCTTTCTACAAGTTAGAAATCACATCTGTAATGGATAAGGTTACTTTAGATTGCTATGGACAGTAAAAATTTACATTGCTTTTAGAGAATAATTATTTGTATTGCTAACAATTTAATTTCACAAGTTATTTATGGATAATTTATGGATAAATTTATGAAATCAAGAAGCTTTCCTATAACCGCATCAATATTGCTACTACAGTGGTTTGGTAGGCAGAATAGTGTCCCCTCAAAGATGTCCACACCTTAATCCATGGAACCTATGAAAATATTACTATACATGGCCAAAGGGACTTTTGCAGATGTGATTAAGTTTAAGGATCTTAAGATAGTTATCCTGGATTATCTGGCTAGACCTGTTGCAATTGCAAGGTTTCTTAAAAGTGGAATGGGGCCATGAAAGAAGAGTCAACCAGAATGAAGCAATATGAGGAGGACTCAACACTCCGTTGCTGGTTTTGAAAATGGAAGGGACCATGAGCCAATAAACGTAGAGAGCTTCCAGAAGCTGGAAAAGGCAAGGCAAGGGATTCTTCTCTATAGGGACCAGATGGGAACACAGCTCAGCCAAATCTTTGATTTCAGACCAGTGAGACCCATGCCAGACTTTGAATTACAGAATTCTAAAGTCTTGTGTTTGTATAATTTTAAGCCACCAAGTTTGTAGTCATTTGTTAACAACAACCATCAAAAACTAATAGGAATGCTTAACATAGAGTACATGCTTAACAATTATCTGATGAATGGATAAACTAGTCAAGGGTTGAATTGTTAAGGACACATAGCTACTAAGTAATGGATCCTTGGTCAAATCATTTGTGCCTGCTCCCACAACCTGTGCTTTTACCCACTAAGTTTCTCAGTTTCTTATGCAGTCATAATAGTATCCTTTAAACTATTTCTTGAAACTGTTCTTTACTTAAGAATAGCACATAAAAGTATGTAGAAAACCATAGATTCTCAGGCATTCATTCTAGTAAGCAGATGGTTTGTAGTCAATATTATTGTCAATTATTTATTTTTTAGAAAAGAGAAAAACAATGTTTAAAATCTTTTGTAATTATAGTTTTTATTACTGTAAGGAGAAAGCTAATAATGCTGATATTGACACTATTACCATCCTATAATGCATCTATTTTCTGTATTTTCATAGATGGTTTTTAGTTTTTCCATCAGAAAATTCTATTTTTGGAATGCCTGGATGGCTTAGTCGATTAAGCATCCAACTCTTGATTTAGGCTCAGATAATGATCTCAGGGTCATGATATTGAGCCTTGCATCAGGCTCCATGCTGAGTGTGGAGCCAGTTTAAGATTCTCTCTCTCTCCTTCTTCCTCTACCCCTCCCCACCCACTCACATTCTCTCTCAAAAAAACAAAACAAAACACTTTTTTTTTCAGACTTTGAAATAAAATTCTGAGGCTGAGAACTTAAGTGCCTTAGGTTTTAAAGGTTCATTCTCTCAATAATTTTCTACTTTGAAAAAGGATTTTTGTTTTTTCAGTTTCATAGTCCTCAATCTGGGACAAGATAGCAAAGATTTTAAAGAAAATGTAGATTTTATACTTTTTTTGTTGTTTTCTTACAATAAAACCATGCTCTAGAATTTTATACACAAATGTGTATAGATATTCTAAAATATCACATTTTAAAATAATAAGTACCTAGGAAAACCTGTTTGTTAACCACCTAATACTTTAAGATTTAAATTTAGAGTATATTTGTTAATAATTCTCTAAATAATAATAAAACATGGTGTGATTAGCAACATATCATTAGAATTTTTATTAAAAACAAAAAAATTACAAATATTTATTTTTTCATTTGTTACTTGTGAACATCAATTCCAGAAAATCAAGACAAGAAATTTATAAAAGCTTAACTGAAGGTCATGACTTTGTCAGCTTGAACCGGATTAAGAGCTAATTTGTAATGCTAAATCATATTGTTTTTTTTCTTTCTCTTCTCATGGGATATAAGTTCTTTAAAAGAAAGATGCATCCTTTGTTCCTAGTTCATTGGCTCATATATAGTAAATATTAAATAAATGTGAAATGCATGAATTATATAGTAAATGAAAAGGGAACTTTTTTGCTGTTTTTTAGCAATTTTTTATTAATAGTTCTGAGTACATTAAGTCAAATAGATGTTTAGATGCTTATTTTTACATGTAGTCTACCTGTTATAAAAAAATACAGATCAATAAAGGATAAGCATGTATAATAACACTCACAAAATTTAATCTTAATGATATTATGAAACTTTTGGATACATATACATATAAATGTAAAGAAAAATATCCGTAAAGAAGTATGATGATGCTTTTCTGAGTTGCAGTGAGACCCAGAATGAGATGTTAGGGCTGCTGGGTGCACTGTATGACTCTTAATAAGAAAGAAATGACTGGTCTGTGAATAAGCAGAATCTGTCTCGTGGTATTCTAATACAATTGAACTAGAACACAGTCTTTAACCTTGATGTAGATTGTAATCTAGGAACGACTGGTGCAATAAAGCCAATATACAAGTAACTAAAATACAAGGACAGTGTGCAAAAGAGTAGTGAATGTACAGAGATGAGTGACAGGGAGAAATTATTCAGTTGAGTAGACTAGGAAAGCATTCATTACAATTAGGATAGAAGTCAGAGTAGGAATTAAGTCTGAAGGATTTGTTGCAATTTGTGAGCCAGGAAGAATAGATGATGAGATTAAGGAGAATAAGCCTAGGATAGTACTACACCTCCAGAAAATGACTTAATTTTGTGCTTTAGTGCGAATTTCAAGGTCACCCAACAGAAGGTAGTTCAAAATTTTCTCCTCATCACTTCAGATGTGTTTCTTTACTCTGTATTTTTCATGCTTCTTTTTCACATTTTCTTTGCTTCTAACTCTAAGATAAACCTTTCTTGCTGAGAATAACCTGTCCAGTTCTGGGCTTGTCTTTTTCTACCTTCTTTGTTATCTTCCTCCTTGATTACTTTTTTTTTTCTCTTTTTCATATTTAGTTTTTACTAGCTTCTTTTATCTTTGATCCAGACTCAACACTTGGGAATCATTTGACCGGTTTTTTCAGGGAAAGTGACCGAATTGTTCCAAACCAAGTGATTTTGATTCACTTCTTATAGCGGCTGTCACATTCATCCCTTCATGCTCATTCATACTACTATTGCCTAATGTCAGGCCCGTTTTGTCTCATACCTGCACTCTTGCAGTGGCCTCATAACTGGCATCCTTTGCTTTAAATATTTATTCCTTTTTCTGTAGCCAGGTTACTCATCTTAGAACACACCTTCATCTGTATTGCTTTGTTAAGCACAAAATTTCAACAACTCCCTAATGAATGGAGTATTAACATTTAATTGGGCCAGGATTTTTTTGTAATCTATTTTTCTCCAGGTGTCAATAATGAGTCTTCAAGGTTCAGAATAAAGTGCCATGTTCTTATTTAATTCTCCTTTGCTATCCATAGACAAAAACAAATGTGATTGCACTCTTCCTAAATTTCTACAAGTAATTGCTTTGAATAACTCTAATTACTATTATCCCAAAGTGCCACTAGCATTTATCATTTATCTCCTTATGTTGTAATATCCAAAGGGTGGAGATTACAATATGTGTATATATTCATAGTACTAAAATAGCACCTTACACATTGTAGGTTTTTAATGAACATTAATTCCAAGGTTCAGTTAAAGTCTTTACTTATCTTCAGGATTCCTGCATTTGCATAAGAGTTTCTCTACTATGGGGCGCCTAGGTGGCTCAGTTGGTTAAGCGTCTGCCTTCGGCTCAGGTCACCACTGACGCCTGGGTCCTGGGATGGAGCCCCATGTCAGGCTCCCTGCTCAGTGGGGAGACTGCTTCTCCCTCTGCCTTTTTCCCTGCTTGTGCTCTCTCTCAAATAAATAAATAAAAATATTTTTTAAAAAGTTTCTTTACTATGTTTTCTGTCACATGTTGAAAATTTAAAGACAGTATATGCTTTACTGTCATCAAAGTGCATGTGTTTGTATTTCTTCTCCTTTTTTTAATCTATAGATGTGTTAGATTGAAAAGGAGTTCCATGTACCAAGAATAAGATAATGATGATAATTAAGACATTATTTAAAATATGACAAATACTTTATTTGAAGACATATATTTTAATGGTTTATAAAAAACCTTAATAAAAACATAGCACTAATATAGCAGAAATTGACATATATGTTAAATTCCAAAAACATTCAGATATATCACATTATGAAGATTAAAATATTGATCTATTCTTACATTACTTAAAATTACAGCGTTGCTATTTCTGAGTTCATCATGTAAGATCCTGGCATTTCTCCCATTGTTCACCAAATATCCAATAATAATAATGACAAACTATAAGGAAATGTAATTAGTCAGAGTTTTTTATTTTATAACATGTTGTGTAGCCTATTTCAGTGTTCTAAAATACATTATTATACACTATTTAAACTAGAAAGTTCCTATAAAAATCAGAGAAGTATGTGGACAGATTTCTGGCTATGGTTTAGATTTGTTCATATTTATCTTAGTTTGAAATATAGCAGATTATGAGGATGGCTCCATTATGAATTAGCCAATTGTATTATGTGACCTATTGTAACTTAGTGTATTATAGAGTATTTCTTACTCTAGGAAGAAAACATTGAATGTGAACTCACACATTGTGTCCCTTGAATATCAGGCTTGAAACTTTGATTATATTATAGAGCTTAAAGAGGGGTATTGGAATTTGGGTCAATAGTATTTATTCATTTATTTTCTGTATATTTCTGTGTTCATTTAACAGCTTCAAAATGTTTATAAATATACGCAAAAACTGTTACAGGCGCATTTGTGTGAGGGCGTGGGTGAGCATATGAAATACCATCTAGTAATTATGTTTAATTTTATGACCTCACCACCCTTGTGATGAATGAAGGGTATATTCTAAGGATACATAAACTTATTTGTTACTTTAACCTTAATGTTTAGAGCCAATGACAACAGTTAGCTTCCCAGCTTTTGCACACAGAGCACTTTTCCTTCTCTGTAACAGATAACCAATAACAATTAATTCTAATGCTTTTTTTCACATGCTTCCAACTACTTTATATTTTTATTTAGTGCTCCACTTTTCCCCCATATATTGAAATAGAGTATGAAAGCTTGAAGCTCATAGATTATATCTTTTTTTCAACCTTTTGATCCCTCTCACACAGTTTCCCACCCCCTATTCCCTGTCTGACAAACTGTTCTCTACCTGCAAACCTGTTTTTGTTTTTTTAAGATTCCATATATAAAACAGATCATGCAGTATTTGTCTTTCTATCGATGACTTACTTCACTTAGCATAATGCCCTCAAGGTCCATCCATGTTCTTTTTTATAGTGGAATAATATTCCTGTGTGTGTGTGAGAGAGAGAGAGATAGAGAGTGTGTGAACATTTCTTTATCCGTTCATCCATGGGTGGACACTTAGGTTATTTCTGTACCTTGGCTGTTATAAATAATGATATCTTATAGTTCTTTTCTTAGTTCCTCTGAAGTACCTAATATAGCACTCTGTACATACTGGGCTGTATGATACTGCTGGCAAGGAATGTAGTTTGAAGTTGAGAAGGTTTGAATTCAAATTCTGGTTCTCTGTGCTAACTCAGTACACTGGAAAAATCTCACTCATTGAGCTCCAGTTCCCTCTTCTACAGTATTAAATTGGTAGGGTAAGGTCAATAGCAGTCTCTTAAGATCAAATGAAAATATTTGTACAAAATAATTTTATAAATTCGAGAGTTTTAATGTATATTGTGGAATTCATTATTAGATTAAATGAGTTTAATAATTAATGATATATAGATATTATTAGTGCTTGCAAAATGTTGCTATCTCCATAAAACTTACTCTGGATTTGTTGTATTATATCAGACCACAGGATAGCTGAATGGGCTTTCAATGCATTTAGTTGTCCTAACTAAAAAAAAACAAAAACAAAAAAAAAAAAAACAAATAGAAAACACACAGAACCCTGTGACTCTAGAGCCATCAGTTAAATTTTAGAGGCTCTTTTAATCCTACCTAAATTATTAACTCTTTTGTCTTGTATATATTATTCTATATTCCCCCGGGTATTTAATTCATATCACCATTCTTTACTCCTAAACTCTGTTTAGATGCTTCTCTTCTGTGGTCCCAAAACAACATATATATTTTGTATTATATTGTATATTATAGTTTATTCATATTCTTGTGTGCTTGATTATTTAGTCTATAAGACTAAAAGCTTTGTGAGAAAAGGGATCATACTACCTTGTTCACTAATAGATCCAAAATGATTAGCTCAATGCTTAGCACAATAGTAGGGACTCAGTAAATACTTTGTCAAATACATAAATTTAGATTTATACCTTAATTAAATATAATTGTTAAAATGTTATAAAATGTTAAAATAGCTTTACTTTAGACTAAGAAACATTTTTACAATCCAAATGTAAATAAAACCTTTCGAACTTGTTCTTTGGGAATGTGTCTATTGACATCCAGTAGGCAAGTTTTCTAGGATTACATTTAAAAAATAAAAACAAAAAACAAAACACCTCAAGCTAGCTTAAGAAAAAAAAAAAGGTGTTTTATTGACTCTTAACTCACAAGTAATGAATATGACATGGCTTAAGTGATGTGATTCTGTCTCTGACTGTGTCTACTCTGTTTCTCTCCATGTGTTGGCTCCAGTTCTCAGATAGGCTTTCTCCACATAAGAGAACACTGGCCCTCTCTTCCAAGGTACTTATATACATATTTAGGAAAGGATTTAAGGAGCCATTTGATTCTAGTGCCTATCCTTTGACCAATTACTGCATCAAGTGTATGGATAGGACAATGTTATTAAACATTCTTATCACATTCTATCACTATGGCAGGCAGTCTCACAGGACTAAATAAATTGAGAAAGGAGTTATTTTTGTAAGAAAGGCATGAAAAACAGGTAAAATGTGTTTCCCCACTGCATTGTCTCTCTTTAGTTTTGCCTTTACATAACAAAGAGATTAAATTGAAGTGTTCCACTTAAGGGTTCATCTATGCCATTATACCTTGTGAGATAATATGCAGGGTTTTACCAGCAGAACATGGAATGGCAAACTTTTTTGTTTAAGAAATCTGCCTAAAAATAATGAAAATATCAAACAAAACATTAGGAGAGTCTGGATAAACTTTACCATTGCTATTTACATTTTATCTTTCTTTCGAAATATTGTTTTGATTATACAAAAATTTAACTAAGTAATCTGCTTTTATGTTATAGTATTTGATAAAAATATATAACATATTAAGTTGAATCAAAATAATGGTGCTTAATAACTAGAGCCTGATGTCCCACAGGATGAGATGACTTTCCTGTCCAAAGGTTGAACATACAGGAGACATGACCTGCCAGAATTAAAACATTGTTTTAAGTATATATTAGATACCCAGCCATTACAGTTATGTTATTAGATGCCTTGGAAAAAAAAGAAATTATTATTTTTTTACTAATTTTTATTTTGTTATATTAGTCACCATACAGTACATCCCCAGTTCTTGATGCAATGTTCCATGATTCATTATTTGCGTATAACACCCAGTGCACCATGCAATATATGCCCTCCTTAATACCCATCACCGGCCTATCCCAATCCCCCACTCGCCTCCCTCTGAAGCCCTCAGTTTGTTTCCCAGAGTCCACAGTCTCTCATGGTTCATTCCGCCTTTTGAGGGGAGCATTTAGATTTCAGATAACCTCAATTTTATTGGTAATGTGCCCATCATACATGCTTATATTTTAATATCATAAGTAATGTATTTTTATGCCTTAAAGTGATGCACCAAAAATCTGATGATTAATTATTTAATTTCATCTATGTCAAATTGTTTTTAGTTACTTATCAGATAATTAATCACAAAACATATGTATTAAACCTTTTATCCATAGTGTTATCCTTGTTATAAATTCTTAAACCTGATCTCATCCACTTATTCTGATCATGTAATTTTTAATATGATAGAATTCAGTTCAGAGTGAAGTCTCAGAAGTATAGACTATCTTGGTTGGAATTCTTCAGATGTCAGATGAAATTAAAACCTATAGTGGTTTTTAAGGAAAGGCAAAAAAAAAAATTGTCAGCTCAAGCAGTCATTTTAACAACAGACTTTTTTATGCTGAGAGTAAATTGGACGTAAGGAACGCTTAGTATTTGAAAATGATGATAGTTACTTGAAATATTTATATATTAATAGTTATATCAGGCAAGATTAAACATATTTATAAATACTTATTCTAAATACTAGAAGGAATTCTGTTAACTTTATGCTCTATTTTATGTCTTTGAAATTAATTGGTCTTGGAAAGTTAGTATTCCTAGGGGCATCTGGGTGGCTCAGATGGTTAAGCATCTGACTCTTGGTTTTGACTCAGGTCATAATCTCAGGGTCCTGAGATCGAGCCCCATGTTCGGCTCTGTGCTGAGTACAGAGTCTGCTTGGGATTCTTTCCCTCTCTCTTTCCCTCTCCCTCTGCTCCTATCCCCGCTGTCTCTCTCTCTCTTAGATAAATAAATATATAAATAAAATCTTTAAAAAAACTGTTAGTATTCCTGGTTTGGGCTTCTCAGACATAACTGAAATAAATTCACCAAAGAATAAAATAAGTGTAAACATATGTCAGCCTTAAGAATGTGAACATGGGGGCACCTGGGTCGTACAGCGGTTAAGCGTCTGCCTTTGGCTCAGGGCATGATCCCGGCGTTCTGGGATCGAGCCCCACATCAGGCTCTTCTGCTATGAGCCTGCTTCTTCCTCTCCCACTCCTCCTGCTTGTGTTCCCTCTCTCGCTGGCTGTCTCTATCTCTGTCGAATAAATAAATAAAATCTTTAAAAAAAAAAGAATGTGAACATGATTGTGAAATCAAGTCACTTCTTAATTCTGACCTTAGTGTAGTAAAATATACCAATATACTTAAATTTTTAGTATTAATATTACATATTTTCTTTGTGTCCCTCACCCAGACCTAGGTGTTTTCTCTTTGAAACATTCATTTCACAACAAATAAGGAATAATAAGGAATAAATACTTATTACTTACTCATGCTATATTGGACAATGCATATTTTCCATGTATTTGTGAATTCCATGATTATGTTGAGACTTTATACGGAAAGAGAGGAAAACCTTCTAAACAGTCATATGGAATATATATATTCACAAACTTTTTTTTTTTAAGATTTTATTTATTTATTCGACAGAGAAAGAGACAGCCAGCGAGAGAGGGAACACAAGCAGGGGGAGTGGGAGAGGAAGAAGCAGGCTCATAGCGGAAGAGCCTGATGTGGGGCTCGATCCCATAATGCTGGGATCACGCCCTACGCCGAAGGCAGACGCTTCACCGCTGTGCCACCCGGGCGCCCCATATTCACAAACTTAAGTGTCCACATAATTTGCCTGTGACAGCTTGTTTACTAAATAGAAAGCTAATTGTCTAAAGTTTTTGTTTGTTTTTGTTTTGCTTTGTCTTCTTTTTTAAGCAAGAAAATAGATTACATGCAAATCACCTGGAGAGTTTGGTAAACCACCGGCTGATTATTGGACCCCATGACCAGGCATTCTGATTCAGTATGTGGGTCTGAGCATCTACTTTTTTGATATACTTTCAGGTGATGCTGATGCTGATGGCCTGTGGAGCAACCTTTGAATAGCACATATGGAGACCTAACTTGCAAAACAAAAATTATTTCCTTTTTTGAAATCCAATTCCAAGAATTAAAAGAAAGCAAATTAAAATATACGCATTAAAAATAAAAACAAATTTAGAGATTAAAATTAAAAAGTTAAAAGCATATAAAATATATGTATAAGCATTTGTGTTGATTATACAGAGTAGAGAATATTTTCCTTCATTCAGTTGAGACAGTAATTAATTTTTTTCAGTTTATTCATATGTAATATGAATAATATCATAATTCTTATATGGTGAAATATAAAGGATGTAGATATATACACTGACTTCAAGGATAGTATAAACACCAACATTGATATAATTTTAAGATTATTTCTGTATTGACAATATGTAGCTATAAAACACATCCTCATCATGAGTACTTGATTTTTCCTAGAAAATTTAAACTATCAGTTTAATAAACTAGCTTTGGTATGGAGTTTACTGCTTTAAAAGTTCCTCCTGAGAGTCAAGTACAATCACTATGAAGAAATAACAGAAGGGATTCAAAACTCTGGTTACTGATAAGTGCAAGAATATATCCCCGTAAGAAATAATTGCTAAACCAGATGTTTTTCTTTACCAAAAAGACAGACTTAAAAGTATGAAAAATAATTTATATACCATATTAAATGATTAAAATCTATCACAAGATTATTCCAAAGAAAGTAACAATTTTGGAAAAGACCATGATTTTAAGATATGTCAAGGATATTGAAGTACGAGAATGTGTGATAAGTGACAGCCTCAAACATTAAATAATGGACTTCTGATATTATCAACAAAAGACAATGAAAAGAATAAGTCATTTGTCATAGGCCATTTAAAAACTTATATTTAAGAAGTTTGCAGTGTTTTATGACTTTTTTTCAATCACTCATTCACATGACTAGTTAGTACTGATATACAGTTTCAATCTTTTATGTTACCAATTTCAAACACAGGAGTTTTCTAAAATAAATGTATTTCTATAGAATACATGTTCTATCTTCTAAAGATAATATGACTTTTTTTCACTCATGCCCTTGACTAGTTAGTACTGATCTACAATTTTAATCTTTTAAGTTACCAGTTTCAAACACAGGAGATTTCTAAAATAAAATGTATTTATAGGATACATGCTTTATCTTCTGAAGATAGAATAACTTTCATTCAGCATAATTATTTTGACATCCATCCATGCTGCAGTGTTTATCCATAGTCAGTTCATTTTCAATGTTGAGTAATATTCCATTGTATGGATAAATACTTAGGACTGGAATTACATGAAAGGAGTAAGTTTAAATTATTTAAGAAACTGTCAAAGTTTTTCAGAATGGTTGTACAAGTTTACATTCCCACCAGCATATATGAGATTACCTAGTTAACACTTGATGCACTCAGTCTTTTTAATTCAAGCTTTTCTCTTCAGTAAGTATTTCTTTGTGGTTTTAATTATCATTTTCCTATTGTTGAACATTTTGTTCTGAGTTTATTTGCCATCTGTGTATCTTCTTTTTCATGAAAGATTTATTTATTTATTTTAGAGACAGAAAGAGAGGTGGGGATGGGGGCAGAGGGAGAGAAACCAACTCCCAGATGAGCAAGGACCCAAGGGGGGGAAAAATCTTAACAACCCTGAGATCATGACCTGAACCAAAACCAAGAGTCAGATGCTTAACTGACTGAGCCACCTAGGGGCCCCTGCCATCTGTAGATCTTCTTTGCTGGAGTATCTGTTTAAGTATTTTGCCTATTTTTGAAATACACTTTTTCTTTTCTTTTCTTTTCTTTTTTTTTTTTTTAAGTAGAGTTGACACACAATGTTACATTAGTTTCAGAGGTACATCATAGTGATTCAACATCTCTATACATTATGCTAATTTCACCACAAGGTACCTACCATCAGTTACCATGCAATGTTAGTAAAATATCACTGACTACATTCCCTACATTCCTATGCTGTGTCTCTTATTCATTCCTATAACTTATTCAGTCTATAACTAGAAGTTCTTTCCCACTCCCCTTCAGTTATTTTGCTCATCCCCCAAACCCCTCTCCTCTGGCAATCATCAGTTTTTTTCTTTGTATTTAAAAATATGACTCTGTTTTTTGTCTGTTTATTCATTTGTTTTGTTTTTTAGATACCATATATGAGTGAAATCACATGGTATTTGTCTTTCTCTGTCTTATTTCACTTAACATAATACCCTCTAGGTCCTTACATGTTACCACAAATAGCAAGATCTTATTCTTTTTATGGCTGAGTAATATTCCATTCCTTTTAGTTATATTTACTTTCTCTAATTGTTCTCTGCTATTTGTTACATTTATTTTTATTTTTCTCTACATTATTTCTTTTACTTACATTGAGTATCATTTGCTTTTCTTTTTTCAGTAGTATAGAATGGAAACTGGGTGTGTTTGTTTGTTTTTCTTACTCTCCAAAATAGGTCTTTATTGCTTTAGATTTTCTACTAAGTACTACTTTTGCAAAATTTGATAAATTTTTATATGGTCCATTTTTATTTCAATCCTATTAACAATTCTTTCTAATTTCTCTTTGATTTTGCATTTGACTCATGGGTTATTTTAACGTGTGCTATTTATTTCCCCAACATTTTGGAATTTTTCTGTTACCAGTTTCTATTTTAATTCCATTTTGATCAGAGAACATTCTTTGTATGACTTGAATTCCTTTAGAGTTATTAATATTTGTTTTATAGTCCTGAATATGGTCTGTCTTGGTAAATTTTCTATGTGAACTTGAAAGTAATGTGTATTGTGCTGTTATTGGATGAAGTGGTCTATAAATTTCAAGTGGGACAATTGGCTGATTGTGTTGTTCCAGTTTTCTACATTATTACTAAGCTTATGTCTATTTTTTCTGTCATCGAGAGAGGGATATTGAAATCTCTGACAGTTATGGATTTTCATTGTCAGTTTTTGCTTTATATATTGTGAAATTATTTTCTTTAATACAATATTATTTAGAATTTTTCTTTCCTTTTTAACTAATACCCCCTTTATGAATATGAAATATACTTCTTTATACACGGTAATATTTTTTCCTCTGATACCTACTTTGGTTAATATTAATATAGCCTTTGTTTTCACTAGTGTTTGCATAGTATCTATTTTTGTCATATTTACTTATTTATTTATTTTTTAAAAGATATTCTTTATTTATTTGAGAGAGAGAGACAGAGATAGCAAGAGAGAGCAGGACCGGAAGGAGAGGGAGAAGCAGGCTCCCCGCCAAGCAGGGAGCCTGATGTGGGGCTCGCTCGATCCCAGGACCCTGGAATCATGACCTGAGTTGAAGGCAGATGTTTAACTGACTGAGCCACCCAGGCGTCCCTATTTTTATCTTTTCTAAAATGTATTTATGACTTATATTTTTAAGTTAATTTTTGTAGGTGGTATAGAGTTAAGTCTTCCAGCTTGATCCAATTTGATAATATTTGCATTTTATTTGGGCTACCTTAGCCTCCTGATTTCTTAGTATATCAATCCTATTAATTTTAATGCACACATGATTATTACTTTGCCAAGTAACCAAGCAGTTTCAAAACAGCAAGCAGATGCTAGGCCAGTTTGCCGTATTTGATGGATTTGGTTGATAAGGAAATAATAAGCTCAAGGCAGTTTATTACTTACAGCACAGCAGACAGCGTGGTCTTCACGTTTGCATCAGTTTTTCTGCCCCTTGCCAACTCTCAAGTCCCATGGAGGTACTAAAGAAAGAGTCCGGATGACTACTCTGCACGTAAGGTACTTTTCACATAGAAAGAACACCTCTAATCTTATAAGGGGACTGCTAGAAAACCTGCCCAGCCTTTTCCCCACATAGAAATACCACCTGTTTATTTTTTTGTTTTTTTTTTAATTATTTTTTTTAATTCCAGTATTAACATAGAGTATTATATTAGTTCCAGGTATACAATATGGTGATTCAACAATTCTATACATTATCAGTGCTCATCATAATAAGTTTACTCTTTAATCCCCCTCACCTATTTCACCCATAACTCCACCCACCTACCCTCTGGTAATCATCAGCTTGGTCTCTATAGTTACGAGTTTGTTTCGTGGTTTCTCTCTCTCTTTCTCTCTTTTTCCCTTTGCTCATTTGTTTTGTTTCTTAAATTACCCATATGAGTGAAATCATATGGTTTTGTCTTTCTCTGACTGATTTATTTTGCTTAGCATTATATTCTGTATCTCCATCTATGTTGTTGCAAATGGCAAGATTTCACTCCTTTTTAAGGCCGAGTAATGCCACATATATATGGAATCTTTCACGTATGTATGGCATCTTCTTTATCCATTCATCTATCAATGAACACTTGAGCTGCTCTCATAATTTAGCTATTGTAAATAATGCTGCAATAAACATAGGGGAGCATGCATTTCTTTGAATTTTTACATATTTTGGGTAAATACCCAATAGTGTGATTGCTGGATCATAGAGTAGTTCCATTTTTTACTTTTTGAGGAACCTCCATACTGTTTCCCACAGTGGCTGCACTCGTTTGCATTCCCATCAACAGTGCACAAGGGTTCCTTTTTCTCCACACCTTCATCAACACCTCTTGTTTTTTGTGTTGTTGATTTTAGCCATTCTGACAGGCATGAAGTGATATCTCATTGTAATTTTGATTTGCATTTCCCTGATAGTAAGGGATAATGAACATTTTTTCATGTGTCTGTTGGCCATCTGGATGTCTTCTTTGGAGAAATGTCTGTTCATGGCTTCTGCCCATTTTTTTAATTGGATTATTTGGTTTTGGGGTGTTGTGTTTTCTAAGTTCTTTATATCTTTTGAATACTAACCCTTTATCAGACATGTCATTTGCAAATATCTTCTCCCATTCCGTAGGTTGTCTTTTAGTTTTGTGGATTGTTTCCTTTGCTGTGCAGAAGCTTTTTTTTTTTTTTTTTAAAGATTTTTTATTTATTTATTCGACAGAGATAGAGACAGCCAGCGAGAGAGGGAGCACAAGCAGGGGGAGTGGGAGAGGAAGAAGCAGGCTCATAGAGGAGGAGCCTGACGTGGGGCTCGAACCCGGAACGCCGGGATCACGCCCTGAGCCGAAGGCAGACGCTTTAACCGCTGTGCCACCCAGGCGCCCCTGTGCAGAAGCTTTTTATTTTGATGTAGTCCCAGTAGTTTATTTTTGCTTTTGTTTCCCATGCCTCAGGAGACATATCTAGAAAAAAGTTGCTACAGCCGGTGTCAGAGAAGTTACTGCCTGGATACTCTTCTAGGATTTTTATAGTTTTAGGTTTCACATTTAGGTCCTTAATCCATTTTGAGTTTACCTTTCTGTATGGTGTAAGAAAGTGGTCCAGTTTCATTCTTTTGCAGGTAGCCCTCCATTTTTCCAATGCCATTTTTTGAAGAGGCTGTCTTTCCCCCATTCACGTTCTTTCCTCCTTTGTCAGAGATTATTGACCATATAATTGTATAATTGTAGGTTTGTTTCTGGGCTTTCTGTTCTGTTCCATTGATCTATGTGCCCATTTTGTGCCAGTACCATATTGTTCTGATTACTACAGCATTGTAGTATAACTTGAAATATGGAATTGTGATACCTCTAGCATTTTCTTTTTCAGTATTGCTTTGGTTATTCAAGGTCTTCTGTGGTTCCATACAACTTTTCAGATTGTTTCTTGTAGTTATGTAAAAATGTTATTGGTATTTTGATAGGGATTGCATCAAATACGTACATTGCTTTGGGTAGTATAGACATTTTAACAATATTTGTTCTTACAGTCCATGAGCGTGGAAGGTTTTGCACTTGTTTGTGTCATCTTCAATATCTTTAATCAATGTTTTATAGTTTTCAGAGTATAGGTCTTCTATCTCCTCGGATAAGTTTATTCCTAGGTATTTTATTATCATTGGTGCAATTGAATTGTAAGTGGGATTGCTCCCTTAATTTCTCTTTCTATTGCTTCATCATTAGTATATAAAATGCAATAGATTTCTGTACTTTGATTTTGTATCTTGAACCCCTACTGAATTTATCAGTTCTGCTAGTTTTTTGATGGATTTTCTAGGGTTTTCTATATGTTATATCATGTCATCTGCAAATAGTGAAAGTTTTACTTCTTCCTTAGTAATTTATTCCTAAAATTGCCTTTTATTCCTTCCTTTTGTCTGATTGCTGTGCTTAGGGTTTCCAGTACTATGTTAAATAATAGTGGTGAGAATGGATGTCCCTGTCTTTTTTCTGACCTTAGGGGAAAGAAACACTCTCAGGTTTTCACCATTGAGTAGGATGTTAGCTGTGGAATTTTCATATATGGCCTTTATTATGTTGAAACATGTTCCCTCTAATCGTACTTTATTAAGGGTTTTTATCATGAATGAATGCTGTACTTTGTCAAATGGTTTTACTGCCTCTTTTGAAATGCTGATATGATTTTATCACTTCTTCTATTGATATGGTGTAAGGCATTGATTGATGTACAAATATTGTACCATCCTTGCATCCCAGGGGTAAATCTCACTTGACTATGTGGATAATCATTTAATGTATTATTGGATTTAGTTTGCTAGTATTTTGTTGAGGATCTTTGCCTCTATGTTCATCAGAGATTTGGGCCCATAGTTCTCTTTTTTTGTAGTGTCTTTATCTGGTTTTGGTATCCAGGTGTAATGTTCTCTTCATAGAGTAAATTAGGAGGTTTTCCTTCTTCTGTTTTTTTGGGATAGTTTGAGAAGAATAGATATTAATATTCTCTCTCTCTCTCTCTTTTTAAATGATGCTCAGTTAGCCAGCATACAGTACATCAGAAGTTTATTTTTTAGATGTTTGGTTGAGTTTACCCGAGCAGCTGTCTGTCCCTGGATTTTTGTTTGATGGAAGTTTTTTTCATTACTGATTCAGTTTTATTTCTGGTAATTGATCTGTTCAAATTTTTTATTTTGTCCTGATTCAGTTTTGGGAGGTTATATGTTTATAAGAATTTATCCATTTCTTCTAGGTTGTCCAATTTGTTGGCATATAATTTTTCATAATATTCTCTTACAATGTTTTATATCTCTGTGGTGTCAGTCGTTATTTTTTGCCTTTCATTTCTAATTTTATTTATTTGTGTCCTCTCTCTCTCTTTCTTTGTTTTATTATATTTTTTAATGAGTCTGACTGAAGGTTTCTTGATTTTTTATTTTTTTCCCAAAAACTGGCTCCTGGTTTTGTTGATCTATCCTATGGTGGAGTTTTTTTTGTTGTTGTTTTGTTTTGTTTTTAGTTTCTATGTTGTTGTCTTTTTTTGCTCTAATCTTTATCACTTCCTTCCTTCTACTGTTTTTGGGTTTTGTTTGCTGTTATTTTTCTAGCTCATTTAGATGTAAGTTTAGGTTGTTCAAATGGAATTTTTCTTGTTTCTTAAGTTAGGCCCGTATTGCTATAAACTTCCTTTTTAGAACAGCTTTTGCTGTATCCCAAAGAATTTGGACTGTAGTGTTTTCATTTTCATTTGTCTCCATGTATTTTTGTTTGTTTGTTTGTTTCTTCTTAATTTCTTGGTTGACCTATTTATTGTTTAGTAGCATGTTATTTAACCTCCATGTATTTGTATATTTTTCAGTTTTTTTCTTGCAGTTCATTTCTAGTTTCATAGTGTTGTGGTCAGAAATGATGCATGGTATGACTTCAGTCTTTTTGAATTTGTTATTTTGTGGCCTAATATGTAATCTATTCTGGAGAATGTTCCATGTGCACTTGAAAAGAATGTGTCTTAGAATGGAATGTTCTCAATATATCTGTTAGATTCATTGACTCATTCAGAGTCACTGTTTCCTTGTCAATTTTCTATTTGGATGATCTGTCCATTGGTCTAAGTGGGGTTTTAAAGTCCCCTACTATTATTGTATTACTATCGGTTATTTCCTTTATGTTTGTTATTACCTGCTTTGTGTATTTGGGTGTTCCCATGTTGGGCACATAAATATTTACAATGATTATCTTCTTGTTGGATTGTACTGTTTATGATTATATAGTGTTCTAATTTGTTCCTTGTTACAGCCTTTGTTTTAAATTCTATTTTGTCCAATACAAGTATTGCTTTTCTGGCTTTCTTTTGACATCTGTTTGCATGATAAATGTTTTCCCATCCCTTCACTTTCAGTTTGCATGTGTCTTACATCTGAAATGAGTCTCTTGTAGGTAGCATATAGATATATAGATGGGTCTTGGGTTTTTTTTTTTTTTTTTCATTGATTTTGTTTTGTGGCTTTGTTTTTGTTTTTTTTTTTTAATCGATTCTGTCACCCTGTGTCTTTCGATTGGAAGTCAAAGAAATTATTGACATGTGTGTATTTATTGCCATTTTTATTTGTTTTATGGTTGTCTATAGTTCCTCTCTTTCCTTTCTTCTCTTGGTCTCTTCTATCATGATTAGTTGCCTTTCTTTAGCATAATATTCGACTAAGTAAGCTTATTTTTTGTATATCTATTATTGTTTTTTGATTTGTGGTTACCATTTGGTTTATATATAACATCTTCTTCATATAGTGATCTGTATTAAGTTGACAGTTGCTCAATTTTAAACCCATTCTTTACCACTCTCCCCTCCATTTTTCAGATATTTGGTATCAAATTTTCCATCCTTTTATTTTGTGTTTCTCTTGACTGATTTTTGCAGATAAACTTATTTATTTATTTTGCTTTTGTGCTTCCTATTTTTCTTACTCTTACTTACGGTTTTTCCATTCCATTCACAGAGTCCCCCTTTACCTTTCTTGAAGGGCTGGTTAAATGGTCATGAATTCTTTTAATATTTGTCTGGGAAACTATTTCTCCTTCTTTTATGAATTATACCCTTGCTGGATAGAGTATTCTTGGGTGTAGATTTTTCCTTTTAAGCACTTTGAATATATTGTGCCACTCTCTTCTGGCCTGTAAACTTTCTGTGAGAAATCAGCTGATAGCCTTATGGGGTTTCTTATATATGTAACAGTTTTCTTTTCTGTTGTAATCTGTAGAATTCTTTATCACTATTTTTTTGCCATTTTAATTTATTTTATGTCTTGATGTGGACGTCTTTGGGTTGAATTTATTGGGAGATCTCTGTGCTTCCTGAATCTGGATCTCTGTTTCCCTTCCCAGATTTGTTAAGTTTTCAGCTCTTATTTCTTCAAGTATATTTTCTGTTCCCCTTTCTCTCTTCTCCTTCTGGGATCCCTATAATGCAAATGTGTTCTGCTTGATGGTGTCACTGAGTTCTATGTCTCTTCTTATTGTGCAGTATTTGTTTGTCACCTGTTTAGCCTGATTGCTTCCCATTACTATATTCCCCTACAGTATCCTACATTACTGTATCCTGTCAGTGATACATTTCTCTGCTTCCTGTTGCCTACTATGTATAACATTTATTGTATTTTTAATTTCATTCATTGCCTTCTTCATTTCCAATATGTACTTTTTTTTTCATCTCTTTGTTAAGGATCTCACTGCTGTCCTCCACTCTTTTCTCAAGTCCAGTGAGTATCTTTGTGACCCCTGCTGTAATTTTTCCATCAGGCATATTATGTATTTCTGTTTTGCTCAGATCTCCTGCTGCGATTTTGGCCTGTTCTTTCATCTGGGACATATTCCTCTGTCTCCTCATTTTGTATATCTATCTATGTCTGTTTCTGTTTGTTAGGAAAATCAGCTATGTCTTATGCTCTTGAAAGTAGTGGGTCTATGAAGAAGATGTGGTGCCCTGGCGTGCAGTTTCCCCAGAACCTGACACTGCAGGGGAGTGTCCTGTGTGTTGCTTGCATCCTGCTGTTGTGTCTGATTCGCTTTTCCTTTCAGTCCAGTCTTCTGCCCTCTCTGCCTGTTGTGGGCTGTGCTTGCTCTCTGTGGTGTTTGTGGGACCCAGGCAGGCCAGGTCTCAGGAGACCTGTCTGCAGGGGAACTTGGGGTGGGGCGGTTATGTTAGCAAAATTTATGCTGAGCCATTATTCCTGGGCCAGATCTCCCTCAAAACTCCCTGGCTGGGTACAGCTCAAGGTGGTAGCTGGGCACAGCACCTGGTGTGACTGATGGTGCCTAGTGGCTCTGCATGCGGTGGCTGGGCATGGTGAACACATGTGACATTAAATTTTCCCTGAGCCCAGGGCTGAGGCCAGCAGGCTTGGAATGGGTGAGTCCTCAAGCGAAGTTGGGAATAAAGATCTCTGCTAGCAGGGTTGGTAGCAAGTAGCCTGTACAGTGTTCTTCCCAGAGGTGGCCTTATGTTTATGCTGGAGTGCAGGGGAGCAAATGGCACCTGCCAGCTCCTTTGTTCCTAGAGAAGCCCCTCAACAGGCTCAGAAATTTTATAAATAGATCTCCCTCCATTTGTGCAGAGAAATATAGCCTCACCATGGGTTGCTGTCTCTTTAAGGGTGGAACTCAGCTATTACTCACTTTTCAGCCTTTTCAGTGCTGAGTCAGCTGACTTAAAGCTTTAGGCTCCAAGTTCCTCTGCTTATACAGACACAGAATTCAGCCCCTCTGGATTTTAAAGCCAAACATTATGGAGATTTGTCTTTTCAGTGTGGTCTCCCTCATGCAAGGGACTGTTTTTCTCCCCTCTTTGCACCCACAGCTCTTTTCCCTCCTGCAGGCAGCTCCCAATCGCATTTCTGCCCTTCCTACCCTCTCCGATGCAGCTTCTTCTCTACATTTAGTTGTGGAGTTTGTTCTGCCAGTCTTGGGATCACTCTCAGGTTTATTTACACGATGTGAGTGATATCCGGTCGTAAACATGGGACAGAAATAGCTTAAGGTCCTGCTACTCTGCCATCTTCCCAAGGTCAGCACAGTACCTTCAGAAATATCTTTATTCCCCTGGTCAGGAATCTAACCTGTCCTTTAGTCTGGAGGGAGACATTCACTTTGTTACGCTGGAATGCCTCTGGGTAGGAGAAGAGACTCTGGCTTTATTACCCAGGAACATAGGCAAATTTGTTTCCTGCCCTGGAGTAACTTTGCAGACATTCCTGACCAAAGTTGTCAATGCCCTTTGTTCAGAAGTTATGCAGAAATGGCAGACTCGGGGAATTATCTGCTAAAATATACATGTATCAGTCAGAATTCCGACAGAAAAATAGAAAGCACTCTAAGTATTTTGAGTAAGAAAGGATTTAGTATAAGAAATAAGAGGCTTATGCAATGATCAGAAGTGTGAGGACGGCAAATGTTAGATAGGCCCCAGATTCACTATCAGGATATCTAGAAGTGCAGGCAGAGCAGGTGAGCTGATGCTGCAGATAGATCTGTGCTGCCTAGAGTATAGAACTGTTTAATTCTCAGGAGGATGCCTGAAAGCTATTGGCAAAACTCCCAAGTCTTCAGCCTGCTGCTGCCAATGCCCTTGTGTCTGTCCTCATCAGTGCCAGAGAATAATGGCTTATCTTACTCTTTCACATCCCAGATCTCATTCAAATGATTTTCATTGGCACAACCTTCCTGCACTCCGGGAATTGGGGTAGGGTAGCTCTTAGGCTCTTCCTCTGTATTGTAGGAGGGAGTCTAGATGAAGGAAGGTGATGTTGAATTGGCAGCAAATAATCCATCAAAGTCTTTATTAAGTAACTTCTAATCGTTTTTCTCTTACAAACAATACTTTAGTAAATAACTTTGTACATCTCCCTTTTGGCACATGTAAAAGGATCTCCATTGGATTGATTCCTAGAAATGGAATGGCTCACAGTGTGTGCCTATCTTACATTTTGATGGATGGTACCAAATTACTCTCCAAAAGCAATTGCTTTCCAGGGAGTAACCACAGGAGAATGGAGGATGGAAAAGCCTGTTTGCGGATGATTTAGGAGCACACGCTAGTACCCAGGTCTTTCCTTCTTGGGCATTGATTCAGTGCCTTTGGGTGGCGACTGAGGCAATGAGAGGGAAGTATTGTGGCCCTTTGACACTTATTGAAAACCTAATATCTATCATCAATCCCTAAACTATTGAGAAGGAAAAAGAAATAAATGATTGAGTGTCTTCTCTGATAAGCATTATGCCGGCAGCTTTCACATGCCTTTTCAATTTAATTGTCATTGTAATTCTGTGAACAAGTATATTATTCTCATCATCCTCCCTGATGAGCTATTGAGGCTTAGCAGCCAAATAACTTGTTGAAAATCACACATTTAAAAATGGTAGGGATGAGATTCAAAAACAGCTGTGAAAGATTACAAATCCTATGTTTTTGTTTTGGTTTGTTTTGGTTTGTTTCTGTATGCCACAGACATCTTCCTTCCTGCTAAACATCCTTGAGCCTTACATTATGTTTTTACTGCTGTTTTACTCTCTTCAAGGCTGCCCGTGTGTATTGGAAGGAACTCAGACTCTGGGTTCAGTGCAAATACGTGAATTTAAATTAAGCTTTGAGTCCCATCTCCACCATTTACTATCTGTTAGATTTTTGAGCAATTCAGTTGAGCTTTCTGAATTGTAGTTAGAACATCTGTAAAACGGATCTAATCATACAAAGCTGGCAAGGTGGTTGTGGGAATTAGAGATAGCACATGCAGGGTGCTTAGAAGCATTGATTGTGTGTGCCCATGATCCTGGGGTGAGAGGCTGAAGAATAAAGCGTTCAGGACCAGCCCATGTTGGATGATACTGTGTTTCCACATGCTAAAGTGTGCATGCTGCTGTAAACCATGTGTACTGTGGTGCAAGTATGGACTACTCAAGTTGATAATCCTAACTCTTCAAGGCTGTGCATTAAATCCAATCTATCTATCTCTTTGCAAACCAATACAAGCTGAGAAGAAACATGGAAAAATGTTTGAAAATTTAAAAACATAGACTAGGGGCGCCTGGGTGGCACAGCGGTTAAGCGTCTGCCTTCGGCTCAGGGCGTGATCCCGGCGTTGTGGGATCGAGCCCCACGTCAGGCTCCTCCGCTGGGAGCCTGCTTCTTCCTCTCCCGCTCCCCCTGCTTGTGTTCCCTCTCTCGCTGGCTGTCTCTATCTCTGTCAAATAAATAAATAAAATCTTTAAAAATAAATAAATAAAATAAAATAAAATAAAAACATAGATTAGAATAGAATGTGCATACAAGGCTACAATTTCTATCTAAAATATAATTAATTTACTTCCTTTTTTTCCTTTTATAATTGGGAAACTTGGTTGGTAACACTTTATTTTGTCTTTTTGTCTTTCCCTAACACAGATGAGATAGGAAATCCGGGACACCTTGAAAATCTTGGTAATATGCTAGTGGCATTGGTATTAGCATAAAATAAAACCGTCCTTTGACTGTTTGCTGAAAATGTTAAGTGCACTTTTAGAATTTTCTAAACTTGTTAGTACCGGTGTGTTTAAACTGGCGAAAAATCTTGATGCAAGTTTTGTGGGTTTCTTTCTTTTCTTTTCTTTTTTTTCCCAAAATACTGAGATAAAAAAAATATATATATATTTAACTTGGTTACTACAATTTATCTTAGCAGTGTATTTCTAGTTTCATAGCACTTAAACTTAACTGATGCAGCTACAATTAACATATTATGCTAAATTTAATGGTTTAATTACATTGATACATTTTTCTTTTGATAATTTTCTGGATCCTAAGGAGTCTTATAAAAGGGTACTGTATTTTTTAGCTTATAATATGTAGATAATTTGCTCAGAATTTCTTTTTGCTTAGAAATTTGTTTCTGAAAGAAAGTATAATTTCTGGATGAATATATAATTCTTTAAAAGTTTTTAAATATAGAAGAAATAAATGTATATTCTTTGAGTCTGTTATCAGTAAGTTATGCCTTTGTCTCTGCTTTGCCAGAAGTAATATTTTACCAGTTATTATACTTGCATTGACTAGTTTGTATCTCACTTTTTCACTGAACAAACTATTTTTCTAATATGTCTATAAATAACTTTTTATTACTTTTATTCTTAAACTATACATCACTTCATAGAAAATCGATGGCATGGATATGCAGCAAAAGTGGATAAAAAAACCAATTTAATGGTTCATTTCCTGAAATTATTATGTCTCTCAGAGGTAATAATGTTCAGTGGTGTATGTAGTGTCCTACTCCAAAATAACATTGGGGCATCTCAAGCAACGAGGGTTAATATGACACTCAGAGAGATAAATCGGGTCACAATGTATAAATGTTAGCACTAGCATTCATATTCAGGCTGAATTTTTGCATTTATACACAGGAAATAGTTATCTTTCAGATAAATACTGTTATAGATAAAATTTGGCCTGAAGATAATTTCATGACTTTTCTGTTTATATGTTGTTGGTGAAATGAACGATTCCAGTAAATCATAATAATCAATGTTAATGGAAGGGTACAGAGTAGAATTAATTCCAATCGTGTAGGGAGGGAAGATGTTATAGTTTTAGTTATGCATTTAGTTATGGGTGCCTCTGATGTTCTGAAAGATACTGCTCTTTAGCCAAAAGGTTAGAATATTTTACACTAGTTAAATTGACTCAGTATCTAAAATTCAGATGAAAATAGTTGGCTGTTGTGGACATTCATGTGTATTTAGGTATGTACCTAATAGTTAATAGACTAAATCTTAGTGATAAGATTTGGTCACTCTTGAACATGATAAATATCACAAACTCTAAGGAAAGAGGATGCATTAATTTGTTAGGGGTGCTGTGATAAAGTTCCACAAAGTGGGTTAAGTAAGATTTTATTTTTCACGGTTCTGGATGCTAAACGTCTGAGGTTAAGGTGTCAACAGGGTTGGTTCTTTCTGAGGGCTGTGAGGAAGAGTCTGTCCATGCTTCTCCCCTAGCTGCTGGTGGTTTGCAGGCAATCTTTGGCCTTCGTTGGCTGGTAGAAGCTTCAGCCTGATCTCTGTCTTCATCTTCACATGGCATTCTCCTTGTGTGCTGTTTGTGTCCAAATTTTCCCTGTTTATAAAAATAACAGTTATATTGGAGTAGGGACCCACCCCACTCCATTATGACTTCATCTTAACATCTGCAAAAACCCAATTCCTGAATAAGGTCATATTCTGAGGTTCTGTGGATTAATACTTCAATGTAAATTTTGAGGAGGAATAATTCAACATAATTAAGATTATATTAAGTACCAGTAATTACTCCCTTCTTACAGATGGATCTTGAAATTCAACTTGTTCTCTTCCTCCTTCTGAACTAAATGTCAGTTCAAAACATGACAGAATTTGAAGGAAAGATTGCACTTAAAAACTTCAAATTTCCAGGCAGAAAATAACACTTCAGCAGTCTGAAGTCAAGGGTGGAGTCCATATCCAGTGCTCACTCCAAAGCTATTTTTAGTAATGTTGACTTCTCACTTTTCTTAAGAATTTTTAAAGCTATTAAACATGTTTTTTCACAATACTTTCTTCAGATTGACGTTATTTAGGGATCTCAGTAAACAAAAATAAGTAAGGATAGGATTAGATAAAAGCAAAGAAAGGCCCTACACCAGTGGAATTTCTTGCCAGTCCAAATGGCCATTTATTTAATGTTTAATCTAGACTTGAAATTTTAATTGATAAATTCATTGAAAAGCTCTGATAATCTTCTGCTTTAGTATTCATATCTCATTATATGCAATTTGCTGTTAAATTGTCAATGATTCTTTCTTTAGTGATCTATTAGTTCCCTTGCATATCTGAAGATTTTCAATATGAATGAAGTAACCCTAAAATATCTTATTTTCAATTATTCAGTAAAGGCTACTTTCCCTTTCTCCATTCTCCCTTCAAATGTCTGAAGTGGAAAAGGCCTAATTTCTCCTTTTCTTTGTTGATATTCAAGTTCAGAATGATGAATATGACTGGATTCAACCTGATTGGATGTCCAGACAAAATTACTAAGATACCACATGTACAGCTGTCTTTTAATTGTAAATATATTATTCACTTGATCCCTAAATTTAAAGTCATGAACTCTTGACCAAATCTGAAAGTTTGCATTTTTTTGACGAAGAATGTTCCAGCATAACTTCACTTTTTGTTACTTATTTATTCTATTTTTATGATTCATAATAGTATCATATTCCTTACAACTGAAATTTAAAATGTTGCTGTGCTTGTCATGACTTTTCCTTTTGACACATAATCCCAATTAACTAATACATAGGACATGAAAAAATATAAAGAATCTCTCTTTGTGTTCCCCTGCAAGAAGGAAAGACAGTGTACTTCTTTTGTACTTCTCAAGTGTCAGATACATTTCATGACAAGAATAAAGCAAGTGTTTAGGTGTTTTATATTCATTTCATAAAGTAAGAATATGAAGATCGAAGTTAAGCTTTACTGTAGATTCTATAATTGTACCATTAAGGACACGGATAAAGTATTTTGTAAAAGAAAGTGTCTTAGAGTTTTATTTTTCTTCATTTTAAAAGAGCAAATAAATCTGAGTGAGACATAGTTTGATAAAATAAAACTGAGATTTGTTTATACAGTTATTCTCTAAATTGCTCTCCTGGGTGTTATGTGTTTTAAATATTGAGGCCATGATTACTTACTGAACTGTTCCAGGTAAAAGCTTTTAGTTTTTATCACTCATTTTTCTGTGAAATAGCAATGTTTTGTAAATACAAGGTGTCTAAAAGTACAAGATCTTCCTTAGGTATGTGGAAGTACGTATAGATCATTAAATGAGATATTTATTAAAGGTACATAGTACAGGGTCTAGCACATAGTAGGAATTAAAGAATGGTAGTTGTTACTGTATTATTTTATTTACAAAGTATTTTACACACATTGAAAATTTGATTTTTTTTTAACTTCAGGAAAGTTCTTTGCATTTTAGTTAGTAATACCAGCATAACATTTTCCAAAAGTATATGGTACCTCAAAAATAAATTATATATTTGTTTGTTATTTCCAGTGACCCTTGAACAATGTGGGGATTAAGGAAACCAACTCACACACCCTGCATAGTCAAAAATTTGAGTTTAACTTGACTCCTCAAAAACTTAACTACTAATAGCCTGCTGTTGGATGGAAGCCTTACCAATAGTAAAAATAGCAATTAACATATATTTTGTATATTATATGTGTTATGCACTGTATTCTTCCAATAAAATAAGCTAGAGAAAAGAAAATATTAAGAAAATTGTAAGGGAGAAAAATGCATTTGCAGTACTGCAACTGGCATTGTGGACTCCTGAGCGCAATTCCGTGTTGTTCAACAGTCAGCTGTATTTACAAATATATAGGTACAGTGTACATATAGAGAGACTGTATATAAATATATATGAAACTGAAATTGATTTTAAAAAGTTTTGGGGACATTTTTCCTATAAATGAAGACTACTTGAAATATGGCAAGTGTGTCTGAGGAACTAAATTTTTAATTTTATTTAATTTTAATTAATTTAAACTTAAGTAGCCACCTGTGTTTAGTGACAATGTTATAAGATGGCACAGATTTAAAGTTTTTATCTTTTTTTCTATATATTTCTACCAACATTCTAATCATGGACTATATGTACTTCGACTATATTATCTATGTCATGTACTTATTCACAAAAACACACTTTTAAGAATGTTTACTGTACTAGAAAAAAAAATTGTCTTACCATGACTGTTGAACTTAAAATTTGGGTTCAGTTATACCTTAAAACATTAGATTACAACTTGAGCCAAATTGTAATTCTTTTATATTATATGTCAATTTTATGAGACGAAATAATATTTTTACACATCTATGTAATACATTTATGTGTATATATATAATTGTGTCACTATAGAGATGGATATTTATTCATAAAGCCATATTTGTTGTGATAATTTTTACGCACTTAATAGTGAAACCTAGGACAATTACTTCAAACTAGACTCAGGCACTCAACAAATACTTGATAAATGAATAAATAGCACTAGAGAAAACATTGAAAATGTTTTATTGGTTGTATTAGCTTTTTCTCTAAGACCATAGAGAACATGTAGTGAAACTTCATTTTCAATCCAGGCAGGAGCTATTATACATGGTGGTACGTTACACAAATACTGAAGTCCTTAAACTCCTTATGACCCTTTGCTCACAGGTGTGGTAAGACTTTTTTTTTTTTTTTTTTAAGTAGTCTCCACATACAGTGTGGAGCCCAACACAGGGCTTGAACTCATGACCCCGAGATCGAGACCTGAGCTGAGATCAAGAGTTGGTCGCTTAACTGACTGAGCCATCCAGGACCCTGAAGACTTTTTGAATTTATTGGCAGAAAGACACATCTTTATTCTGGAAAAGAGAAAGCTTTTATTTTATGTGGACATTCAAAAAGCGTCATTATTTACTATTGCTAATATGAAGAATCACATTTACATGGCATACATTTTATTTCCAAACATTTTGATCAAGGATCCCAGTTTCTGTGGGTAAGGAGTTTGGGCAGGGATTAGCTGGGCGCTCTGCGCGGGGACTCACAAGGCTACAGTCACGGTGCTGCCCAACTTGGGTGTCGTCTGAGGCTGCTCTTCCGAGCTCAGATGGTCGTTAGCAGAACTGATTTCCCAGGATCTGAAAATGTTTTGGTGACTTCGACTCCAAAGGCTGCAAGGGCCCGTGTCTCTAATGGCTTTAAAGGCTTCCTTTAAAGGCTTCTCTGATTGGGTCAGGCCCATCAGGGTAAGGCTTTTTTTATAATCATGTGAGAGGCATCTCATTATCAAACTGAGCACATGATATTCCATCATATTCACAGGCTCCACTCACACTTAAAGTGAAGAGAACATACAGAGCATGTACCAGCAGATGGACGCTTAGAGGCCACCTTGCAGTTCCGCCTAGTATGATAACAAATAAATATGTTATCAATAAAATATACATTAATAGTCAATGTTAATAAAAATGGGATACATATATAATTAAAAACTACACAAACATTATATTCTCATTAAACTCCTAATATGCATAGTGTTACAATATAAAAAAAATTTGTTCTCACTATATAACCTTTCCAATTTCCTTTTCTCTTTATTTTATTTTACCTGATCCCTGATTTTTCTACTTCTGTGGAAGCGTTTTTAATACAGGCCTTCTCTACTGTCTGTTCTTTAGAAACATCTATTTTATTATAAAGTAGTTTATCTATTCACTCAATTTTAAAAGTAATATTCACACTTATAAATCTTCCAAGTAACAAAAAAAAGAAAACATAACTATAGTGTGTGAAATAATTCTCACACGCCTATGAAGCAAATAAGAAAATCTGTTATTTTTTCTATGTCACTAATAATCTTCTTCATCATTACTTAATTAAAGGCATAGAATTTTAACAGATCAAATTTCAATGATACAAGGTTCAGTTACTCAGAGATGCTTCTAAGCATCTTTAGTGACATAACAGTTTTGGTAACAATCACTTGTAAGTAAGTGTGGGAAAGAAGTAAATGAAACTGAGCATACTGATTTAGTCAATTTCTTAAGAATTTTATAAAACTAGGATATTTGAGGAATTTTTTTAATAACATGAATAATTACTTTTAACTCCCTTTGTAACTTTATTTTGAAAAAAAAAATACTTGGGGGTCCTTGGTTGGCTTAGTTGATGAAACGTCCCAGTCTTGGTTTCAGCTCAGGTCATGATCTCATGGGTCCTGGGATGGAGGCCCGCATGGCACTCCGCGCTCAGTGGGGAGTCCGCGTGAAGATTTTCTCCCTCTGGCCGTCCCCTGACATGCACACACTCTCTTTCTCTAAAATACATAAATAAATCTTTAAAAATATTTTAATAAAAAGAAAAAATACAGAAGAATTGAAAAAAGAATACTTGTGTTCTCATGTATCCTTCACCCAGATTGCCTTAATGTTAACATCTTACATGCTATAGTAAAATGACCAAAATTAATATATTAATATTGATATAATATATGAATTATACTGCACACTTTGCTTGGATTACTTCTGCTTTTTCCTTTTTCTGTTACATGATCCAAGCCAGGATCCCACATCACGTTTAGTTTTTCTATTCTTGGTCTTCTTCATTCTGTGCCAATTTCTCAGTCTTTCCTTGCCTTCATACTCTTAAGGAGGACTGGCCAGGTATTTTGTAGATCATCCCTTAATTTGAAATTGTCTGATAGTTTTTTTCTCATTAAATTGAAGTTATTAATTTTTGGTAAAAAGGCACAAAATTAATATAGTCTAATATAAACTATGGTATTGATACATCTATAACTGGTCATGTTAACCTTGATCATTTGGTGAAGATGTTGCCTATCAGGTTTCTCCATTATAAAGTCACGGCTGTGCTCTTTTTAAGTATTGTATATCCTGGGGGAGATATTTTAAGCTATGTACCTACACATTTCTCTTCAAATTTCCCTACACTGTTTTAGCATCCATGGGTGGATCTTGCCTCCCTCAATTATTTTTATAGTGTTTTGTTGGTGATTTTCTATTTTCCTCTTTGGAAATTGGGGAAATTGGAATTTAAGGGAGCCCTGTCCCTTTCCCTCTGTTTATATATTTACTCAATTATTTCTGTTAGTATGGCTTCGTGATATTTTTTGTATTTTGTAGATATAACCCAATACATTTGTTGTTTATTTTGTTGCTCGATTTATTTCAGCTTTGGCCGCTGGGAGTTTTTTTAGGTTAGATTTTGTGAACTTTTGACACACCACTAGCCATTTTTGAGCATTCCTTTACTTTCTGGCACCATAAAATTTTTCAGGCTCATCCTGTATTTCCCCTGTCCTGTTCTGGAATCAACCACTTTTCCAAAGATCCAGTCTCTTTAGTATGAAAATGGTTTCAGAAACCAGGATCTGAGCACTAGATGTGTTTGTTGTTTTTTATCATTACTTCTAGGTGTTATTGGACAGAGCTAGACTACCTAAGTGTGATAATAACTCACTTAAGCTCCTCATTTAGAGAGTAATAAGAGTTTAGTCCCTAGCTCCCCCAAGTGGGGGCTATGTGGTCAGTGGCATTTGTATCACCTGACAATTTGTTAGAAACCCAGAAGGCCCATGACACATTCATATGCATCAGAATCTCCATTTAACAAGGTTAAGAAGCATGAGAGACTATGGACTCTGAGAAACAAACTGAGGGCTTCAGAGGGCAGGGGGTGGGGGAATGGGATAGGCTGGTGATGGGTAGTAAGGAGGGCATGTATTGCATGGTGCACTGGGTATTATACACAACATTAAAATAAAAAAATAAAAAAAGAATGATATATAGAGTTACAAAAAAAAAAGAAGAAGAAGCATTAATCTAGACAGCATTATTTCTCTTATTCTTCTCAGTTAAAAATCAGTTGAAATACTTGTTAAATATTCAGTTTACCAGGTCCCTACCCAGAAGACTCTGCCTCAGTAGGTTTTGATAGTCATGTTTTTAACTAATACTTCAGGTGTTTCTTGCTGGAAGGTAGGTTTAGAAAGCACTGATCCATAGGTTTATGCGTTAGATGCAGTAATAGGGGTGTCCTTAATATTTGAAATGGTGTTAACCTTGACATAGATCAGGTTATGTATTTCTCTATTGACTTTTAATTCCTTACATTTAGAAAGTGCTTCATATATTTCAAAGTGTTTGTTGCATCAGTTATGTTTGAAAAATTATCTTTCACAAATAACCATCATCACTCTAAGCCTTTCTTCTTATTACCCCCAGAGTTATCTTCCTAGAAGAAAGAGAAACCACTAACTCCTCTTTCCTAAAACTTAAAAAGTGTTTCATTAGCTCTAAAACCAAACAAAATTTGTCTGGACATATATGGCCTGCCATGATTTCATTCCAATCATAGCTTTCTAACCATATCTCTCTATACACATACCCTCACCCCATCATTTTGTTCATTTTGTTCTCTCTAATATGGGATTCTTGCCTCCACTTTACCCCATTTGTTTTGATAATACTAACATCTGATATCTGCCTCAAATGCTACTGCTTCCAAGACAGAATCCTGGGTTCCTGTAGTTATATATAGTAACTGCATCTTGGATGCAGTACTCCACTTGGCCATAATAGAGGTGTGATCAATTTTTCTTATTCTGCCATATATTTATACATGGATATGTGTTCCCATTACCTCCCTTGCTAGTTTAATGAGAATATTGAGGACAGAAATCAGGCTGTGATGGGACCATGAATCTTTCTCTAGGCATTAATAAGGGTTAAATTGTTTCATTTTTCTCTTTACTGTAACTGAATCTGATTGGTTTATATATTTCCTTTATAAGTGAATTAAGATGATTTTGACATGTCGTTAAGAAGAATTATATGTCAATCATATTCAAATTCTAATGTGAAATTTTCCAATCTGTCATATGATGACTATACCAGTGCTTCTTTGTCAAAAAAAAAAAAAAAAAAAGTCAGGGGGACACGCCAAAAAAGAGCAGTTCCGTATACTTTTCCTTCTGACAGAAAAAGGAGAACATGTTCTGGAAAAAAATAAAATATTCTATTTAAAGACAAACCTCAAACTGCAATGGGAACACTTGACACAACTATCTTATAACTATTGCACATTTTATCAGTATCTGGTATCTGATGCCTTACAACATTCATGTATCACTCAATTAGGATACCTAGTAGATATCAGCTATATCTATCTGTATACACACACAGAGAGAGATATACACCTAGGTAGCTAGTTATCTGGCTATCTTAGAGATACTTTGTATAGATGAACACTCAAAAAATATTTACAAATGGGGCTCCTGGGTGGCACAGCGGTTAAGCGTCTGCCTTCGGCTCAGGGCGTGATCCCGGCGTTGTGGGATCGAGCCCCACGTCAGGCTCCTCCGCTATGAGCCTGCTTCTCCTCTCCCACTCCCCCTGCTTGTGTTCTCTCTCTCGCTGGCTGTCTCTATCTCTGTCGAATAAATAAATAAAATCTTTAAAAAAAAAATTTACAAATAAAAGTAGGTGAGACTACTGAATCTAGGCAAATGCAGTCCAGTAGGACTTCTGCTTTAGTAACCACTGGGCATAGAGTCATTGGTCTTAAAATATTCAATTTATGTTTTAAATTATTTTATTCCTCATTTGAATAACATAGGATTCATATTAACTAGTGTGGTTCTGTTTGGAAGAGGTATTCTTTACAGAAGAAAAAGTCATATTTACTCAGAATTATCAATTTAAATATATGATTTCAAGAAACACAAATCACAAAAGATTGCAAGGAACCTGGCATTCTGTCAGAGTCAAAAATTCTGCTGTTCTTCTGATGTCATGCCTAATCTTTTCATCTTAAACATTTGGGAAGAATGTTTCGAAACAACTATAAAGAACTACTTTATAACCTGTGCTTACACATATCATGTAAGTATAGATAAATTAATAAATGTAATATGATGTAAATAATTTAAGTGTTTTCGCTCTTGGGACTGGCATGTTGATAGTGCGGTTATTGATCTACCCCAGTTGCTAGAACAGAGAAGTTTCATCCTATTTATTGTACCACTCGAATAATTTGCTTCTAAAATGTAAGAGTACCTAAAAGTCAAGCCAATATTTACTCTAAACAATACAACAATAAACTTTGTCTATCAAAATTACTGTGGGGGCACCTGGGTAGCTCAGTTAGTTAAGTGTCCGACTCTTGATTTTGGCTCAGGTCATGATCTCAGGGTCCTGGGATCCAGCCCCTAGTGTCTCCACACTCAGCGGGGAGTCTGCTTAAGGATTTCTCTCTCTCCCTCAGAGCCCCCCCTTTCAAATAAATAAATCTTTAAATAAATTATTTTAAACATTTAGTTGTTGATTAAAAAAAGGGGTTGCCCCTTATGCAGGCAAATAATGTCAAATTTATTAATACGAATTGGATAAAGGTAGCATATATAGTAGAGATGACAGATTGAATTGTATTTCTGTGCAGCTGTAAGATAAAGAAAAATTTTATCTCAAAACAATGTCATCCATTAATATTTTTAATAAACAAAAGCAGTCAATAATGATAAAATTATTTTTTTAATGAAGATACGTCATCTTTCTTTAATGATTGGCCTATTTTGGTGACTACTGTTTTCCAGTTCTTTCTTGTGACCTGAAGGAGCTGAGATGTAAATCAGGAGATTTTTTTTTTTCGTACCTGAACCAGTGGTTGAAGGCACAGTGCTTTATCCCTTTGAGTCTTTAACATCCCTGTAAGATCAGTGGGATTTATTCAAAACTCAGTTGGTTGCAGAGAAAGAACAAAATGATCCCAGGAGTGGAAGATACTCATTCACCGATGCTTAGTCTGTCTGGTGTTTTAAAACCAAAGACAGACCTTTTCCAAAATAGAAGTTCAGTTCTTACATGATTGGCATATTTCATTTATGTGTATGTGCATAGGAATATTTTATAACCCCATTATATATAGAGAGAATGTGTATATATTATATATATGTTAGATTGGATATATTCCTTCTTTACTTTCACTTTTTCAATTTTTTTAAATTTTCTTTTAGATAACAGAGTTACGTAAAAGCCAATGGCAAATATTCTATTGCTAGCTCAATAAAAGTGCAATTTAAATTTACTAATGTCATTTATAAGTAAAATGCTTTAAATTTTAATCATTAAAACAGAAAATAAAACATTTTAGCCTACGTGAAATTTTTGTTCATCTCCAGATAGGATTTTAGTTTATGGGAAAGTTTTTAGACAGAATATAGAAAAAAAGGGGAGAGGGGGTGCATACCAAATAGATCATTTCAAAAAAATGGTGGGAAACGTTTCGTAAAGTTCTTGTCAATAATTAAATAGGGCAACATCCTTGGAGAATAAGAGATGGTCTATCATTTCAAAGACAAGATAATCACAGAAAGGAACCATCAATTTTTACTTTTCTAATGAACAAAAAGAGAAGATGAGTTAATGTCAATTTATTGAAGCTATCAGTGCAAAGAAACTTAGGCCGTGTAAGATAAAAGTTATAAGATTTATAATACATGCAACTTCATTATAGGAAAATTCCACATTAAAACAAAGCTTATATAATTTTCTAGTGCTGACCTCTAGACATTTTATTTTCCTTGGTGAAAAAGGTCAGGATACACTAGTCATAGAACCACTTATGTATTTTTCCTTCTAAATTCAGGAGAAAGTGGTAGAATATGTGGCTTCTTATTAGTGTGACTTGAGAAATCTAAAGCCACAAAACGTCTGGGTTAAGCAGCCAGTATGCCTTAAATTTTTGCGTATGGAGTTATTCCTTCTGAACAAGAAGTAATCTGTTAAAATAAAAATGTTGTACCAGTCCTTTATCAGCTACCAACACATTAGCTGGATTAATTACCTAGGAAGGGTCAGGGTGGTGAGGGCCAGGAGGACACAGCGTCAGTGTGTTCTGGCAGAAGAGTTACACAAAGGAAATGGCCTCTGACTTACAACATCCCAGTAATGAATTCTAAACATCCAGGGAGCAGTAATGCTCTAAAGCAAACCTGGAGAAGATCACAAAAAGGGACGTGGCAGGAATGCACCAAAGGGTGTGAGGCCATTGAAAAAACTGTATTACATTTTACAGTTTAGTCTTGGACCTGACAAATGTAAAACACAGGGGTCTTTGATACAAGCCCCAGAAACCTTCTTTCACTTTCATTTAAGGGAAAAAAATTATGTATATGTTTGTAATATGATATATATATGATATAATTATATATATATATACACATATGTGTGTGTGTGTGTGTGTGTGTGTGTGTGTGTGGTATGCAGTAGCTCACAGAATTAAGTAAAGCCAAACAGTCCTCAAGAAGAACAGCAACATGGTAATCTCAAGGAACTGAGTTAGCAGGGCCAGCTATATAATTTGCAGGGCCCAGTGAAAAAGGAAGATGCAAGGTTCCTTGTTCAAAAATTATTGAGAATTTCAAGGTGGTGACAGCAGACCATCAAACCAAGGGTAGGACCCTTCTAAGAGCAAGATGCTGTGACTGGACAGGATGCAAGACCATGAATCTGGCCCTAGGTACAAGAATGAATGGATTAGCTCTTCAAGTCTCTACTGTTAGAGCAAGTCAGTTATAGTGGTTTTCTGCCCCTGTGCTGTGTTGCTCAAGATTCCTATTTCTAGGAACTAGAGTTTGTAGGCCAAGCCCAAGTCACGTCACCACATGGAACAAGGGAGTGGGGGACCTCGTTAAGCAGCCCCATCAAAACTGCATGTGATCAGGGAGGAGAGGAAAGTGAAGGCATTATTATCAAAGAAAGGGGGAGAATTTCTTCATGTTCAGGAAAAAACAACAGATGTTCACATAAGAAGAGAGAGGAAAAAAGAAATCAATTCTGAGTCTACTCTGGCCAGCTTGTAAGAAGTTGTCTCTGAGAACATGAATAGTTTATTTATAACAGTTCTCCAGTAACACCTCCCATGGGTCATACACAGTCCGCTTTAAATATCCCAAACTTGTTAGCTTCACTGATTCTAAGAGTCTTTTTTTTTTTTAACGAAATTAGGTTAAATTTCCCAGTACAAATTATTGTAATTTCCTACTTTTCTGTGAAACTATTGAAGAATAGATTGAAAAAAATATTTTAGATGAAAAAAGAAATTTTAAAAAATCATAAAAATCACTCTGAGGTAAGATTAGCTTGTATTTTCCAATCAGTACGTATTTATGTCTCTGAGAGTCTGGCTTAGTGAGTTCATTTAATTTTTGCCAAGAAGCTCTCTCTAGAGGGAATGGAGGGTTAGGATATGGACTCTGGAAACAGAATCTGGATTTAAAGATCAGCTTTGGTTTTTGCATTCTGTCCAGTATCTGTGCCTGAGATTCCTCCTCTGTAAATTATTAATATAATAATTGACTATTAAAATATCTTTTTTAAAAGATTTTATTTGTTTATTTGAGAGAGCGTGAGAGAGAGCGTGCACAAGAGGGGGTAGGGTCAGAGGGAGAAGCAGACCCCCACTGAGCAGGCAGGCCATGCAGGACTTGATCCTGGGATTCTGGGATCATGACCCGAGCCGAAGCCAGTCACTCAACAAACTGAGCCACCCAGGTGCCCAGACTATTAACATATCTTAAAAGGTAACATAATTTAGGGTATAATTAGGACCGATAAATTAAAGAAAACAAATTTTATTCTTTTTAAGCATCAAAAAGTAACTAAAACAACCCAACGTTGTCATTTTGGGAAGATGTGTTTTACAATGGAACCTCATTTCTTTCTGAGGAATTTGTTTTCCCGTTATTCTTTCTAAATGGATAGTTTTCTCTGGAGAGGAAAGAGTAAAATGGAGATGTTCTTTTATCAGTGGTTCTTCAGTTGCATAAAGAAAAGGGCTGGTATTTTCTTTTCATCATCATCTCTGTTTCAAAAGCAATTGGACATTGATACCAATCTGTGTTTCTGCTGCTTGTGTAAAAGAGAAACCATCCTCTGCCACCAGCAACCACTGTTATCTGGTTTTAAATGTCAAGTACACTTCAGCATAGAGAGAAAGAATCTGAGATAACTTTCAAAGAGGAATATATTGGAGCCAAAGATAGGGTCCAACAATCTAAGTGTCTGTGTCTTCCAGACAGGGGTTAGGAAAAGATTCATCAACAGAAACCTAAAACATTCTGCAGCTTCTAACTTATCTAACCTTGTGATTTATAGCCACATATCATGTTTGTATGTATGATTGTAGTATTTGTCTGTGCTGATGCTGTTCCGATGAATAATGGAAAGGTAATTCAGCTACTTTAAACTGAATCATTTAAATCACTTCAGCTATGGCATTCCCACTTCATGTCATTTCTTTCAAGGTCTGGGCTCATATTCTTTTACTAGCTCAAGGATTTTTTGTTTGTTCCTTGCAAAAGATATTTATACTTTGACAGTTCTGTGATGTATAATTATGTATAAACCATGTTCTATGCTTTCCGTTTATACCAATAATCTGGCCTGTTGTTGATATGAAGCCCAGTGGTTTCTCTATTTCGGAGGGGAAAAAAGTAGACATCCTTTATCTTTCTTGCCTGTCCCTGGGTAAGTTTATTGTTGCTTACCAAAAAGTACATTTTTAGAATCAGCACCATTTGATGATGCTTTGTGTTGGCAGTGTGTTTTTACTGATCATACTGTTTATTATTATATACCTAGTATTGAGATTTGAAATTAATTCAGCACTTTTTTGGTGGCAATTTTATAAGAAGCCATCTAAACATCTTCCTAGGAAATTACTGTGGTATTTTACATACCTAGTTTCTTAGGACATTAGCTACTATTATGAGTGCTTAACAAGTATGTATTCAAAGAATGAATGAATGGATATTCGACTGAGCTTAGAAAATACAGGTTTAAGCAAAGTTAGAGAATTATTTACCAGGATTTTTCAGTTATTATCATGTTAATACTACACCAGGAATTCCTAAATATTTAAATATATTGGATCATAATATTTTTTTAAAAAAAGTTTTGTAAATTTTTGTTCTCCAAGTCCACACCTGAGTTAGACGGGAGCAATCTATTATAGTGTTGCGTTTGCAGGGCAAACTATGTTCTAAAAACTATCCACATGTTAACCTGAAAATAAAAGACGCAAGCGTTTATTTAGGAACTTCATTTATTTGGGATCAAAGAATTGTGATTTGGGGAAGCATAGATGCAAGCTGAAACTCACATAATGTCCTGCTTGTAGGGTGAAAGCAAGGGCTTTTATGAGGAAAAAGAAAAGGGGTAATTACATGATTTGAAGAAAAGAAACAACGTTTTCTGTGGGCATTAACAAACTAAGCTACTCTGAGTTATACATTGATTGACTACTGATTCCATCTTCTTGTGATCAGGGTATTCATTATCCCCCGACTTCTCAAGCAATTACTTAAAACAACTGCCATTTTACCCAGTGTGAAGGTTTTGGACCACTTCAAACAAAGATGGGGAAGGCCGTTTCGCTGCAGTGGCTGCTCCAGCTCTGTTTGCAAATGGACCCAGTCAGGTCAATTTTTCACACCCTGCAGCTGCTCTTTGCACTAGCCATCAACACCCTAAAATGATAGAAAACAAGGTTTTTAATATATTAAAAACATTAGATAGGGGCGCCTGGGTGGCTCAGTCCTTAAGCGTCTGCCATTGGTTTAGGGCGTGATCCTGGCGTTATGGGATCGAGCCCGGCATCAGGCTCCTCCGCTGGGAGCCTGCTTCTTCCTCTCCAACTCCCCTTGTTCTCTCACTGGCTGTCTCTCTGTCAAATAAATAAATAAAATCTTTAAAAAAAAAAAACAAAACACCCTGGACTACAGACTTGTAATCTAAACTGAAAGGTATCTGTACATTTGATTAACTGAATTATAGCTCACAGTGTATTACTAATATCATAACTGGCCATTAAAATATCTTAAACACTGATATAATTAAAGATTTAACTAGGACTGATTTTCAAAAAAAATAAATTTAAAGAAAATAAACCTATTCATTGATTTTTCAGGTGCTTTCTAATTTTTCTTAATCTTACTTCAGGCAGAAAGTCATTACTCGTTCCAGTATACTCATGATTCCAAAAGCCACTTAATATCTAGAATTACAGTTTTGAGACAGCTTATTGGCTGGAGCAAAATTATACATTTTTCATTTAGTAGGAAAGATCTTGAAGATAAGTGGGAAGCTACACTGTTTCTATATTATTAAAAATGAGATTATCTTCACTGTGCCCCACTACAACTTTATTTGACATGAAAAAAATCACACCAAGAACTCAGAAGGAGCTAGATTTAAACCCAGAAGTCATGACAATTCTCACCTACACTTTCTCCTTGTGCAGCTACTTGAGGTCTATACTCGTATTCCATCTTAGTTTTCTTTATTAGTAGTAGTATTTCCATCACTGTTACTGTTTTCATTATACTTGATGTTAATCTTTTCTGTCTCTATCTAACCCTAATTCACTGGCCCAGGATATTTTTGCAACCTTGAGCAGTTTTGTCTTTGGAAGTTTCCAAAGGTAAATCTGAAAAGTGCTTCATGGGAAATTATGATATGTAAACCTGTTGCTTAGGATTAAAAAGGTAACATTCTTATCACATGCATTTAGTTTATGTAATATTACCATATATTAAGTAATTCATTCAACAAATACTTATTAATTCAACAAATATCTATTGAGAGACAGCTGGATGCAAGACATTTGGAAATACAATGATCACTAAAAGAGGGTCTCCACCTTCTTTGGTGTTACTGGCAAAGAAAAAGGCAACTATAGAGCCTGAGTTAGTAGGGAGGGTTGAAGAGGACTTCCTAGGAGAGGGATGGGTGTAATCCACCCTTAAAGGAGAAATATAAATTAGCCATGCTATATCAAAAGTCACATATATCCTGGGAAAAATTACAGCCAGTGAGCATAAGAAGATATGTTTCATCTCTTCTGCTGTTGTGCTACATGTTTTGTCTTGCAAAGGCTGAATGGGTGACACAGAAAGATGAGATTGTGACACAGGGGGCTGGAGATTGAGCCTTGGAATTAACGTATTTAAAGTAGCCCACGTCATTTCTGTGTATGTGTGAGTGGGTCTGCCAAGATATTTGGGAACACTTGATTTTGTATCATATAGAAAATCTTATTTTTCTAGTTGAAATTGAGTGTAGATCAGCACAATGCCTTTTGTTACCTCAAGAACAGAATATGGAGAATTTGGTTGATGTAGGTTTTATTAATCTTTCTCAAATTGATAAAGTTCTATGGCTCTAAAATTTACTCAAAGTCATTATCTCTGACTCTTTTAGCTTTGAAAGTATTGAAAGTTTTACAGTTTCTTGGCTAGTATGTATTATGTCAATAATTTTAGGTATTGCCTTTATGCCAAGCTACAGAGCAAGAATTGATTTTCTGTTTGGGAACACAACTTCCTAGATTATATTTTCATGACTGTCACTAATCACACTGAGATGGCCAGATCTCGGATATTTTTTAAAGGTAAAGGGCATTGAACAATCTTTGAAAACTAGATAGTTGCCTGTAAGTTGTTGTAACTTTTAACATATCATTAGAGGTATATATTGAATTAAAATTTTACTTAAAGACAACTTTATAGCCTGTGTTAATACATTGTGATCAATCCCAGATGCTTATATTTGTAAAATACTGCATTTTAATAAAGGTTACTTAGATATCTAGAGACAAATTAGAGACATACTATACTTTTGTGTTTAAGAAGTTCTGAGATAACATAAGTTTTCAAAAGCAAATATATAGTAATGCATTTTATAAATTTTCTTTTAAATTATATTTTAAAAAGAATTATGTACTCTCCTAAAATGGTCATAAATGGAGAATTTTAAACATACAAGCTCTTAAAACCATAACAACAGGTTCTAACTATTTTCTGTGATAATGAAATAGGATGTGTTTTATGGCGGTAGTTTGGTTCCAAAAGATTAACCAAATCCCTGCATGATACGGATCTGAAGCAAGACATTGTATTTTTGTGGCTTATTATCCTGATATTGAAGGGAAGAAAGCAGGCAACAAATAGCATTGGAAATTAAATTATTGTCAATAATGTAATTTCAATGTCTAAAAATAATTTTTTTCCAAGATTTTATTTATTTATTTGACAGAGACAGCCAGCGAGAGAGGGAACACAAGCAGGGGGCGTGGGAGAGGAAGAAGCAGGCTCCTAGCAGAGGAGCCTGATGTGGGGCTCGATCCCAGAACGCCGGGATCACGCCCTGAGCCGAAGGCAGACGCTTAACAACTGCACCGCCCAGGCGCCCCGTCAATGTCTAAAAATAATTCTTATCTTACTGATACTACTAGACTAAAAATATGAAACTCTTATTGTTGAAAATAAGTTTATTAAAAAAGGAAAAAAGTTCGTAATAGGCAAGTCTCTCTACTTAACTCTACATTCATTAATTCAATTTTTTTCATTAGTGTGAAATGCTCTTTAAAGCGGATCTTAAATCGCATGTGAAAACGAAAGTAGAGAATGAAAGCGAGAAATGTGAATGACGTTAATGGCATGCAGGAAAGGTACTGAGCATAGACAATCAAGTCAGACTTTTCTTTGTAAACAAGTACTTTCACACTTTTTATGAGCAAGTTTACACTCATGAAATATTTACTTTCTCTAAAATTTTGGAGAAGGAAATGAAAACTTTTCTATGGAACTGGAGTTTTAACTATTTAATATCATTCCCTGTAACTTAATATTTCACTATTCTAGCATACAGCTTAGAATAGATAAATAAAGGTATATCTGAAATTTTAATACTATTAAAATATGATTCAATATGAAGAAAAGAGCACTGGACTAGAAATCAGGAGACCCAAGTTCCCCACCTTCTAGTGTGTGGCGCTTAGAAAATTACTTTAGGCTTGAACTTCTTTATTAAATGTGAATGTTAAACTAGAGGTTCTATAAGGCTTTTTCTAGCATTGATTTAATTATTTATTGATATTAGTATTACATATAATTATGCAGTAAAGTTTGGTGGATACATTAATGAACAAGAAAGATAAATACTGTTATTTCTAGGTTTATTGTTCTTAGGAATCTATTCTTTAGTAGTTATACTAGTTAGAATGGTTTCAGCTTCAAGTAAGAGAAAAACCTAACTCAAATTTCATTCAACCGTCCAAAAATATGTTATCCTGTCCAACAAGAAATCTGCAGGTAGCAAGCCGTCAGTGTTGGTTAATTCAAAGTAACAATAACATTATCAAGGAGCCACGTCTACCCCAATTTTTTTCTCTTCGGTTTTTTCTTATGCAGAATCCACCAGAATTCTTATGCAGAATCCACCAGTAGTTTAAAAAAATACAAGTCAAAACAATATCCAAAGGAAAGACGGCTGTCTTTTCCTATATCTCTTTTTACCAGAGAGGAAAAATTTTCTTGAGGAACCCCACCAGTCTTTCTGTCATTTCATGGAGCCATTAATAGAGCCAGAATTTAAACAAATTGGGGAAGTTTTTCTTTTTCTTTTTTTTTTTCTTCTTTCTATTTTAAAGAAGAAGGAAGGAGGTGTGAATGAATAGTGGGCAGACGACCAACAACGTCTGCCATATGTATATATGAATATATAAAATAAATTATATCTATATCTATATGCTTTTTTTTTCCTTTCAGAAACTGCATCAATTGATTCTAGATTTTCCATTTTGGTTCTTTTTTTATAGTTTTCATTTCTCTGATGAGGTCAACCATGTATTTATTTATTATGTCAACTTTTTCTTTTAAGGCTTTGAACATAGTTATGGTCATAGCTGCTTAAAATCCTTGTCTGATAATCCCAACATATGGGTCATCTCATAATGTCTATGAATTGTTTTTGTCTCCCTTTTTTCTTCTTTGCATGTCTATTTATTTGAATATTTGCCAGACATTGTGGATTACTTATTTCTGAGGGTCTGTATTTTATTGTCTTCCTTTAAAGAAAGGAGTGTTGTAGCCAACAGTTATTTTAAAAGTAGATCAGACTGATATTTGGATTTTTTTTTTTTTTTTTTTTTTTTTTTTTAGTTTGAAACCCTCTTGTCTCCCCATACTGTTAGACTTCTTCGTTACTGGCAGATACTCCCCTAAATCTGCATAGGCACCAAAACTGCAGCTTCTGTTTTTGCAGACTGCATCCAAGTTCAACATCCTGAAACCGCTATAGTGGTAACTCATGCTGTTTTAATTTTGCCCTTTTGGGATCTGGAAATTTTTCTGTCTTTCCCTCCTGCACTGTAATATGTTTGAAAATAAATGTGCTTATCATTCATCTACTATCACTTCATATTTGGAACGGGAGGTAGAGTGTAGTTCAGCTCAATCCAGTGTGTTCTCAGAGGTCTCTTCAAATTAATGTTTAACTGCATTGTGTTTAGTGCTACAAAAGAAGTCTTAGCCTAGAAATGAGAAACCTGTGTATGTTTATATAGATGCAGAGGTGGTTTTCTTAAGAGGTGTTGTATGTAAAGGGGAGATCTGAAGGTGCAAAGGGTAAGCCACACTTTTTCATGCAGATAGCAAAACATAGGCAAAATTCCTGAGACGGGATGAAGTCTGGCACATTTCAGGGCCTGAATGAAGGCCGGTGTAACTGGAGCTTAAAAAATGAGACAGTTTTTATAAAATAAGGTATGGTGAGGCAGACAGTTGCTATATTATGGAAGACCTTGTTGGTTATGTTAAGATATTTGTATTTTAGCTTGCCTTTCTCCATATCTTGCTTTTTTTCTATCCATCACTTCAGGTAGTAGTGAAGTCCTTCTCAAATGTAAATCTATATCTAAGTGTAAAATGTTAAAAATTTATTATAACCACTATACTACTACTGTGGAGAGATGAATGCTGGTTCCCATCCCTTCCAATAATACAACTAAATATCCAACCATAAAACAATTTGACATACAAGTTTTTTCCCCCTAAAATGACACTTTCAGTTAAACAATATATTATGAAAGGAAATATGAGAAGAATGGCTTATTTATCAACAATAGCTTTTTTGTAGTTAGTTTCACAAACAGTTTTTAGTTCTGGAATGCCAATCTTTTAATATAGATTTGTATCTTTGTGCCTGTCTTAGAATTATTCAAGCTAAAATTTAATTTACCATGAATAACCCAGCCCTTTTTGAAATGCAAATTAAATAAAAATCAGTTTCCAGAAGTTAAGTTTTTAGAAAGTATTATTTTCTGCAGATCTACTTAATGAAGCTTTGGAAGGCAGATGTATGCATATGCTTATTTATTATGGTGGGCAAATAGAAATGACTTTTACTTTCCATTCCTTAGAAATCTGCTTCAGAAATCATAGCCACATTATAAAGTGTAAATCATTGAGATCCCTTATGGCCATAGACATTTGCTATAATGAAAGGTGTCACTGCACTAAATAAGGAATCGCTCCTATGACAGCTAAGAGCATCAATCCTTTGCAACTGACATGCTCTTGTATTTTGTTAGTCATTTGGACATTATATTGGGAAGTTTTCAAATGATGTGGGTGGAAAGAAAATTTCTCACTATTAAACTGATAGTGCTCCTTATAACTAAATGAGAAAAAAATTGTGAAAATAATCTTTTATTTTCTCTCCCTGGTAAGGAAAACTCCTTTAATCACTCTAAAGTTTATGTCAAGATACATATTTTCTTATTAAACTTGTCTGTCATATTCAAAATAGAATTGCAGCAAAACTTTTGAACTAGCTTGATAGAAAATTCCTTTCACACAAAGAATTCCAGTGACAAAAGTACAAAGCGAATTCACTATAGCAGTTTTAGTTAAATGTTTAAAGTGCCAGTTGAAACTCAAGTTTCTCAAGTTGAAACTTTCAAGAATACATTTAATGTAACATTTATGAGCTGTGCTGTTAATCTTACTCAAAACCTTCATTTTTGTGGTACTTACAGACTGAGAAAGGCCCGTAAGTTTCAACTTTATCTAAATGTTGGTAATTTTTTAATTAAACTTATTTTGAAATAATTATAGATTCAGTGCAGTTGTAAGAAATAATAACACAATGATTCCATGTTCCCTTTATCTGAATAGCTTAATTTTCATTCCTGTGCTAATCAAAATGATTTGATTTCTCTCTCTCTCTCTTCCTCTCTCTTTTTATTTTGTCTGGAACACAGGGCTCACCACAAGTGTAGCTACCGTCTGTCACTGTACAATGCTATTACAATACCATTGACCGTATTCCCTATGCTACATTTCATCCCCATGACTCATTATTCATTCCATAACTGTAAGCGTGCACGTTCCACTCCCCTTCACCCATTTTGCCCATTCCTCCATCTTCCCCCCGTCCCTGGCCACCACCAGTTCTCTATATTTGTCTGTTTCTGCTTTTTATGTTTTTTTGGTTTTCTGTTTGATTTTTTTAAAAGATTCCGCTTGTAAGTGAAATCATATGATATTTATCTTTCTCCTTCTGACTTCTTTCATTTAGCATAATACCCTCTAGGATCATCCATGTTGTCACAAATGGCAAGATCTCATTCTTTTTTATTACTGGGTAATATTCCATTCCAATACAGATACCACATCTTCTTTAACCATTTATCTGTTGATGGACACTTAGGCTGCTTCCATATCTTGGCTATTGTAAACAATGCTGCAATAAACATAGCAGTGCATATATCTTTTCGAATTAGTGTTTTTGTTTTATTTGGGTAAATACCCAGTAGTGGAATTATTGGATCAGTGGTATTTCTGTTTCTGATATTTTGAGGAACCACCATACTACTACCTACAGTGGCTGCACTAACCTACATTCCTTACAGCAGTACACACGTTCCTTTATCTCTGTATCTTGCCAACACTTGTTATATTTTGTCTTTTTGATTTTAGCCATTTATGTGACATCTCCTTGCAGTTTTGCTTTGCATTTTTCTGATGATGAGTGATATTGAGTATCTTTTCATGTGTCCGTTTGTCACCTGAATGTCTTTTTGAGAAAAATGTCTATTTAGGTCCTTTGCCCATTTTTTAATTGGATTATTTGGTGGTTTTCGTGTTGAGTTATGTAAGTTCTTTATGTATTTTGAATATTAATTCCTTATTAGATACATCATTTGCAATATATTCTCAGTAGGTTGCCTTTTCATTTTGTTGATGGCTTCCTTTGCTGTAGAAAAACTAAGTGTTAAATTTTAAGTTATAAAGACTTGAACAGCATTCATGAGCAACAAGGCAAGTATAAAAATTACTGAGCAATTCTACTGACGATTCATGAAGTTGACACAGAGAGGGTAAACTGTGTATAAATGTGTTTGGTGGAGATTACAATGTCATTGTTGTTTGTTTGTACTAGTTATGGTGATTAATGAACCTCTGTATCAAGCCTCAGTATCCCCTCCCCTCCAATCTCTGCTTTTTTGGTCAAGTTAAGGGACTGTGTAACTTTTTTGATATAATGCACATCTGTTCACTTTTCTGAAACTATAATAATTGAAAGCGTTGGCAGACAGCTCTATGTCCCAAAGTGCACAGAGTGTGTTATCTAGTTGTCCCTCCTAATGCAAGAACAAGGGAGTACCTGAACATAGCTTTATCCTCCTGGCCTTATGTGTGGTCTCTGCGAGAGGAAACTGGCTCCATAGTAGAGATTTTTCTTTCTTTCTTTTTTTTTTTGTCAACTACAGGGAATTTTTTATTTATTTATTTTTTAGGTGAATTTACCCAGAGACACTTGGGTATTTTTGTCTCAATAAAAGTCTCTTTTTAAAAAAGATTGACATTTAAAATATTTAACAGTTGTAAGCCTCAGGAACTTATCAGTCAGAAATATAATGGTCATAAAACATACAACAGGATGGCTGTGCTATCCTATGCAACTGAGTAGTAATCCTGTTTAACGGCCCATTTCACTAACTACCTCAACCTAATTAAGAACGATTTTGATTATGGTGGTCTTGTAGCCGACTATTTTTCATGTAGAAATAAAATGTTTTCAGGTGAAAATATTCGTTTTTCATGTGCAAAAGAACATCACAGTTGACCCTTGCACAACCCCGGGGTTGCAGACACCGATACCCTGCACAGTCACGAATCTGTGTATGAGTTTTGGTTCCCCCCAAATTAACTGCTAATAGCCTAGGATGGAATGGAAGCATTACCAGTAACAGTCAACTCACACATATTTTGTATGTTATGTATATTATATACTGTATTCTTACAAAAAAGTAAGCTAGAGAAAATAACATGTTATAAAGAAAATCATAAGGAAGAGGAAAAACATTTATATATTGTACTGTAATTATCAAAAACAGTCCACACATAAGTGGATCCACAGAGTTCAAATCCATGTTGTTCAGGGGTCAACTGTAACTGATATTTTTTTGGTATCACCTATTAAAAAGTTAATAACTGCGGTGAGCCTCTTGAGGTCAGTGACTGTATCCTGTTAAGCTCTGCAACTTCAACCGCCGTTGCTCTGCTGGACACAATATGGGTATTTTCTGTAATTGTGAAAAAATGCCATCATTCTCCCTTGTTGGAATTAAGAATACATTCAGTGTTTTGAATTATAAAACAATGGTTAATTTATCTTCTAAGCATTTTTGTGTAAGCCCATTCTTTAACTATCTGAAAATTACAGGGATTCTTAGATTTGTAAATGTTAAACTATAATCCACAGAACCATAGTAAACTCCTGAAATTAGTCACAGAACTTCACACCTGTGTGGTTTCTGAAACATTTGTCAGTCTTCACTGATGTTTAGATCCATGACTGGACAAATAGGTCCAAAGAAATAGCAATCTAACTAAAAGGAAATATAAAAACATTAGCTTAATTACTTTATTGTAAGAGTGTAGGAAATTTTGAACCATGGGTGGCAGCCCTGCAATGCATAACAACTCACCTTGCATAAAAATTTATGTATACAAATGAGAAATATATTGCATAATTACAAAAAAAATATGTTTTATTCATTCACTCATTATCGTGTTCATTTTTTCAACTTCAATTGTACAATTATTTACCAACTCAGCCTAATATGTGACAGACACCAGGGTGGTTCACAACTAAAACCTGATAAACCTTTGAAAATTCTATCATAATTAAACTATTACATATACTGTAAAATCTAATTTTTCTATTCCATTTTATTCTTATCAGTCTTAGAGAAAATAGGATAGAAGACACTAAAATAAAATGGAAACCTTTAAGAGTGATTGCATAGTTCACAAGTTGTGCATAATTAAGATGAATATCATATTAGATAAAATATATTTTAAAAGAGAAAATATAAATGATTCTTTGTACAATTGTAGGGTTTTGTTTATTTTTATATTTTTGGCTTTTTGGTTTTAGTTTTTGGCTTATTTGCTTGTTTTTCACATGGGATACAGACTTGAGTGCCCTGTCTGCATTCAAATCTCAGCTCTGTCCCTTCTTTGCTGTGTGACCATCAGCGAGTTACTTAACCTCTCTGATATTAAACTCCCTCAACTATGAAATAGGGATGGTAATAATATTACCTAAAAGAGTTGTATTAAGTGGTTAACATGTAAAAGTCCTTAAAAGACTACCTGAGATGCATTAAGCATTGTTATCTATAGGCATATTATGTGTTTAGCAAGGAAAAAAAAAGTCTTGCAAGAATGCCTAGGTTGGTTGATTCATCCCAAGTCTACTTGGCACTAGCTTTTAAACTCTGAGATAAGTTACTTCTCTGGACCTCAGTTTCCTCATGTCATATTAAGATACTTATTATATTTACCTCTTGGACTTGTTCAAAGTTTGAATGAATTATACCCATGAAATGGTTAGCACAGTATTTGACCTATAAGTAAGCCCTCAAAGATTTTTAACTATTACTATTTTTTTTAAGATTTATTTATTCATTTTAGAGAGAGAGAGAGAGCATGTGTGAGTGTGGAGGGAGAGGGAGAGAGGAAGCCGACTCCCCACTGAGCGCAGAGCCCAATGCAGGGCTCAGTCTCACAACCCTGAGATCATAACCTGAGCCAAAACCAAGAGTCGTTGGCTTAACCAAATGTGCCACCCAAGCATCCCTATTACTATTTATTTATTATTTTATTATAGATACAAAATGAAGACGATAATTACTATCTTACCACTTCAAAGGACAATTGTGATCAGTGAATGTATGTGTGAAGATAAGTGAGCAATTTAGTGTAATCCAAAAGTGTGTTTTATTTACTATCTAATACTTTAAAAATTAATTATACTATTGTGGGGGCACCTGGGTGACTCAGTCAGTTAAGCGGCAGACTTGCAATTTCGGCTCACCCTCATGATTTCATGGTTGCAGAGATTGAGCCCAGACTCAAGCGCCACACAGAGTCTGCTTGGGATTCTCTGCCTCTCCCTCTGACCCTCCACCCCCTTCCACCGTTCACACATTCTCTTTCTCTCTCTTAAATAAATAAAATTTTTAAAAAAATTAATTTACTATTATGAATAATCAGAGTTGAATAAAATTAACTGAGGATATATTTCTTATTGGCATCTTTTCCTAATCTTAGTGGCAAGTTACAAGGCTACTCTGTTGTTTTTTGTTTTTTTTTTTCAATTTTGGTTGCTAAGTGACCTTGTCATATAATTCAGGAAATAATATACATAAAAGCTACTAAAGTTGAGCACAAATCCTAAACTATTTTTTCATAAATAGCCTGAGCCATGCTATCATGTTAATTGTCATTATTGTATAGTCCCCTTGGTTTTAAGAAATGGAAACAAATTCAGGAAAACTCAATAAAAAGACCACTTCTATAAGCTCCTCTTTTGCGACTCTTTTTAGGTTCCTGATCTGCACATTTGGAAAATTGTCGATCTTAATATCTTTCTTTTACACATATTGTCGATATAAGCCATGTTAGAGGATTTTCAAAATGCAATATTTTCAAATAATTGTTGATTATCAAGTAGAACAGGGTAAATATATGGGTGTGTTTTTCCAGACATTACTATGATAAAAATTTAATGATAATTTGATAAACATATTATTACATATGAAGTTATGCATCTTCCATTTATTTTACTATTTTCACATAAAATCTTATGCATACAAGTCTTTAACTCTGAAAATGGCCATTGAATAATTAAGAAAGTTATTTTATCTTAATTTTTGGTTTCTTAATCTTTTATTTCCAATTAATTTTTTCTTTTAAAGATTTTATTTATTTATTTGACAGAGAGAGAGACAGCCAGCGAGAGAGGGAACACAAGCAGGGGGAGTGGGAGAGGAAGAAGCAGACTCCCAGCAGAGGAGCCTGATGTGCGGCTCGATCCCGTAACGCCGAGATCACGCCCTGAGCCGAAGGCAGACGCTTAACCGCTGTGCCACCCAGGCACCCCTCCAATTAATTTTTAAACGTATTTTCAGAAAAGATATGAAATTTCTCTTTTGGTGATTTCTGTTGACTTTCAACATTTTAAAAAGATTTAAAAAGAGTTAATTTAAGAAAGTATAAGCACACTGTTATGTATAAATGAAATTCTTGAAAGGGAAAAAATCACATTCTAAAATAGTGATTATCATTGCATCTTACTACTAAAAATACAATTGACCTATTTCATAATTTTGACAAAAGGGTCTCAGAATTTTCAAAGACTAATAAAAGGAAATGATGCCAGTCACAAGGAATTTTTTCTAGCTCACTCCTGACATTGATCAACAGCTTGGAAAATACTGCTCTGAATACACTACATTGTAATTTTTCTTTTTTTTTTTTTTTTCTTGTTAGGAATCTTTCCCTGAAATTAACAAAAGACATTGATCAGGAAGTCAGGTGTTCCCATATCAGTCGAATGCCCAGCAGTCCATCTGCAGACTGGCCCCTGCAAGGTGTGGAAGAAAATGGAGGCCTCGATTCTCTGCCCTTCAGACTGATGTTACAGGACTGCACAGCTGTCAAGACATTATTATTAAAGATGAAGAGAGTTCTTCAAGAGGTAATGGTTTACTCTAAGATTAATGTCTTTCAGTGCTGGTAGACAGTGGAGTCTGTAGACTGGTTAGTCCCTGCTCTGTTGATAATTAACTGCATGACTCTGGGCAGGGGTCAAGTATCCTCTAGCAGCTTAGCTTTTCTCGTATGTCAAATGAAGGCTGTGGAGCTCCGCTTTATAAGGTATTCTTCTGGTCTAACATTCTAAGATTCTGTGAAGGAATTGAAAAAGAATAAATTGACACCGAACTCAGGCAAAGTTGGTTAAAGAGAAATGGGCATCAGCTGTTAAGCTATGTGTTGTTATAAAGCTATTGAGAGATCTATTAAATGGACTTTTTTTTTTTTTTTTTTTTTTTTTTTTTTTAAGATAGAGAGAGATAGAGAGAGAGGAGGGGAGAGGGAGAGAGAGAATCCTAAGCGGGCGACACACCCAGTGCCAGGCTCAGTCCCACAACCCTGAGATCATGACGTGAACCAAAATCAAGAGTCCAATGCTCAACTGACTGAGCCGCCCAGGTGCCCTAAATGGATTACATTTTAATGATATTGAGGCTTTATTTATATGATACCATAAAAGTAGTGTTGTCATTTTTGTCCCAGTAACAATCAGTCTAGTAAAATCTAATCTGAATGTTTGACTGATTTTGCCCACTGAATACAGTTGCCCTCCTACAGTCTGTACTCAGATGATGATTTAGTTAGGAAAATGCATAATGGATTATTTCCTCTTTATGCCCAATAACCAACTATTCTTTAAGATTTAAATATGCTGTGTATTTATTTTTATAAGTACAACAACAGTTTTCTTTGGGGATTTCTATAAACAATATACATATTATTATTATTTCAAACATATAAAATGAGAGGTCAGAAATTTTAAATGACTTTCCTCTACTAGGTGTGAATTCAAGACAACAGCCTGAGATTTCTGACTCCAAACCTAGTGACTTTTTACTGTATCCCACTATTGTTCCATTGAATTGTATTAACTCATAGGAAATGATAATAAATAATGTGAGAACAGAAAAATATAACTATTTAGAATGAGTAGTATTATGGTTCCCTTACAAAGATGATCTTTAATAATTTGCTTTTCTAACACTTAGATGATAATATTAATAATAATAATAATAATAATAATAATAATAATAATAATGCTAGCAGCTACCACTAGAGGCCAGAATGGAATCAAGAAGAGAGAAGGGAAGTTAAGGGAAGTGATGGCGTAGACTGTTGGGGGCATTCAGTCATGTGTTCTTATCAGCTGTTAGAGTAAAACCTGGAAGAGATATCTGCATTCCATACCAGTTTATATTGCTGGGTGGTTTGGGGTCTAGAATCTATACAGTGCTGTGCAGGAGTAGTGCTTTTATATTTGATCACTGTTAGAATTTCAAGAATTTTATGAGCTGTCAGTTAAGGACAGGCCTAAAAATTAAATTATATAGACATTATATTTTTAGAAGGGTAATCAGTACTCAAAACCCATCATTTCCTATTTATTTTACTATATTCTTCTATTAACTATTTGCATCTATTGGATCTATATGTGGAAATACTATATAAGGGCTGCTGTGTATATTTTCCAATTTTAGATTCATTTATGTCATTTTGTTAGCTTGAAATCAGTCACGTGGGAGTATTATGCCACAGGAATTGATAAGCACTACAAATTAGGGCTTTTAATTTTTGGTAAGCCTGTTAAATATTTAAGAGCACACTATATGTATTACTATGTGGTTTCTATACTGACAACGTGAGTGTTTTGCTACACTTGTCAAATCTCCGTGAACTTTGGCTTAACATGCAGCCTGAATCTCTGAACAAAGCAAGCTTAGTAACAACTGTTATATTAAAAGATATTAATCTCAAAGTCTGTAGTGTTCAACTATTCAGCTAGAGCCTCTCCTTTGGTCTGAGTTTTAATTAAATCAACAAGTAAAAAGGAAGTAGGAAGAACTGACAGGAAGTGTCAAAGGCTTTCTTAGGGTACTTAATTTTATAATTTAAAAAATATTCTGTGATATTCACTATGGAGTCAGTGCCCTGAATATACTGAGATTGTTGTGATGCTTTCATCTGTCTTTATTCATTAAAGAATATTTGAAGAAACCGAAGAGAATTGATTTTTAAAGCTGATGTATAATGAGCAATAATTACATGTTTGTTAAGCCCATTCAGAGAGTGGGGGGTCTTATTCTTTATTGTCAACAAGAAAAGCAATATTATGATATGATTAGCATAGACAACTGTTCTAGTTGTCTTTATAATAGATGCCTTTAAAGAAAATGGTTTATTTAAATATTGTCGGGGCGCCTGGCTGGCTCAGTAGGTAGAGCAGGCAACTCTTGATCTCAGGGTTGGAATTAGAACCCTGTGTTGAGTGTAGAGATGACTTAAATAAATAAACTTAAAAAAAATGTTCTCTAAGCTAGGAATTTTCAAACGGCAATTTACATCTCATTACTTAATTTGAGTTTAATACCGATTATTCATAAGTGATTAACAATGCCTTTTTAATATGGAACAGTTACTCCCATTTTAGTTACTTTTTTATGATGCATAGGAGTCATACTTTTATACACAGATTATTTTTTAACTGCAGAAGTTCCCATTATTTGATTTTTAAAATAAAAAGGAATTAATGAGTTTAATATATCACATTAAAAAATGCTCCTACTTGAGATTTTTCCCGGTGGTGTTCTGTTGATGTCTTAAATTTTAATTTTGAGGTGGGTTAAATGTGGATAATTTGAGTGGAATTTCACTTTTTTTTAAATAATTTTTATTTTGTTATATTAGTCACCATACAGTACATCTCCAGTTTTTGATGCAATGTTCCATGATTCATTATTTGCGTATAACACCGAGTGCACCATGCAATATGTGCCCTCCTTACTACCCATCACCGGCCTATCCCAATGCCCCCCACTCTTAAGCCCTCAGATTGTTTCCCAGAGTTCACAGTCTCTCATGGTTCATTCCCCCTTCTGTTTACCCGCCCTTCATTCTTCCTTTCCTTCTCCTCCTGCTATTCCTTATGTTCCATAAATGAGTGAAATCATATGATAATTGTCTTTCTCTGCTTGGCTTATTTCACTTAGCATATCTCCTCACACTTTTAATTTTGTTCTTCCTTTTTGAAGATCAGTTGCTATTATTAAAATACACATGTATATTTCCAACAACCCCAAACATTAACTCCTTTATTTAAAAAAAAAAAAAAAAAAAGGCTGACTTTGGGCCCTTAGAAATTCTACTGTCACTTTATTCTTCAGCATTAGTGATAAAATTATGTGACTGTAGCAAGGGGAAAACTATGTCATTTTATTTCTTCCTTTTTTGTTATTTTTCCACATAATTCTATTAACTGTCTAAGAAGAGAATGTGTTAATATCTACAGAGAAAGTTTCTGTTCTGTTTCCTTTTAGTTTGTTCTGTTCTCTTTTGTCACTCTTAGACGGAATTTGTTTTACTGTAGTAACTAACTGAGAAGGCTACTGGGAAGAGATTTCAGGTGAGATGAGTAGTTTAGTTTCTAGAAAGATAATAGCTAATAAGAATGTTTATCTAAGGTTGTTTGTAATCCCCTACTACCACCCATGCCATTTTAGTTTATATTTTACAAACAAGACCTGGGAATGTACCTAACAAGTTCCCTGAATCATAAGACATTAAAAAGAAAAAGAAAAAGAAAAGGAAAAGGGAAAAAAAAAGAAAAAGAAAGAAAGAAAGAAAGAAAGAAAGAAAGAAAGAAAGAAAGAAAGAAAGGTTAAAGAAGTAAAAAAATAATATTGTGAGATGAGTCTATTCTCACAATATATAGATTAGTGAAAATCAGAGTATTGATTTGAGAATCAATATAATTTACAAACCCATGAATATTTAGGTTTGTAATTGACTGAAGAGATCCTACCTATTTCCCTTTTTCTTTTCTCAACAACCTAATAGTTCAGACTCTTGAATTTCAAAGGTATTTTTCTTATTTTTAAATTTTAAATATAATTCACAAAAATATGATGAAATTTGGAGTGCTTTGAACTTCACCATTTGTCATTATTCAATGGGCATTTAAGAGTTTTGGGTTTTTTTTAAGCACATTTTGGTAAAATGATTTCAATGATTTTATAACTAACATCTTTTCTATCAGCGCATCTCAAGAGCAAATGAAAAGCCAATAGAGTAGTAACTCCAGCAATGGACAATTACAAATGGGAGAAAAGCAATAGCGGATAGTCATAAAGTAAGGAAATTTACCAAAAGCAAGCAATTACCCATGTAAATGTAGATAGCGGTCTAATAATTAGACTTCACTTTATATTTATATTTTCAAAATAACAAAATCACAAGTTTCTGCTGTCTGCTTTATGTTTTGTTTGTGTTTGCTCAAAAAATGTGTTTGAAGTACAAGTTGAGTAAAGACGTGCCATTAAAACTTCAAACACAAGAAAATGAATGGCTGTACTGTCAGATAGATATAAATATAAGACGTATTACCAGAATCAAAGGCCTGTGTTTCGTACTGATGAAAGAGTCAGTTCATCAGGAAACATAATTATACATGTGGATGGCCTATTTATGTAGCTTTTAAATATATGGTGCAAAAATCTGACAGAACTAAATGAAGAAATAGACAAATTCACATCATAGTTGATTTTAACTCTGTTCTCCCAAGAATTGATAAAACAACTAAAGAAAATCAGAAAAGTTTCAGAAGATTTAAACATTATCAACTTCTTTAACCTCACTGAAATTTATAGATTATTGCAATTAATAATAGAATTATACAATCTTTTCAAATCCATGTGGAACATCACCAAGGCAGAGTATATGCTGGGTCATAAAAAAAGTCTCAATAAATTTCAAATGTAGACATCAAATATATATATATATAAATATATATATATATATATTAGAACAATGAAATTAATTAGAACAATGAAATTAAATTAGGAGTCAGGAATGATAAACTAGAGAAACATCAAATATTGGAAATTAAACAAAAAATTAGTATATATCTAATGGATCAATTTAAAAACTTTGAGGGGAATTTTAAAGTGTTTCAAGTGAGATGATAATGATAATATAACATGATCATCCAAAATTTGTGGTATCTAGTAGTATATATTAGAAGAAATTTGTAGTTTTAAAGTTTATACATAAAGGAAGAAAGTGCTATAATGGATAATCTAAGTTTCTTCTTTAAGAAGCTAGAAGAAGAGCAAATTAAACCTAAAGGAAGGAATAGAAAGAAACATGAAGAACAAAACTAACAATGTCTTTTACAACTTAGTCTCAGAAGTAACATATCATCACTTTTGTGAAATGTATTGGAAATAAAGACTAGCCTTGTTATTAGTGTGGGAGGACACTATACAAAGTCTAGGTACCAGGAGGTGAAAACACATTGTGGCCTTTGCTATCCAAGCTACCATAATATTCCTTTTGTCCCCCAATGATGCATCTCTCACAGTGCAAAGTACACTTACCCTTCCCAAGGCCATCCAAAGTATCATTCCAATACAGCATCAGAATCTCATCATGTAAAGCATGGGAAGTTGTAGGTAAGGCTTAAGTACAGCAACCCAAGTTCAGTTCTCCACTTAAAGGCCTATAAACTAATGCATAGGTTAGCAGTCTCTTGTTTCGGGCTTAAAGCCCAGGAATGATTCTTCATAGCTTTTAGTTTTGCCCTCTGTACTCTTGGTTCTACCCTCCAAGTCATTCTTCTTCTTCTTCTTCTTCTTCTTCTTCTTCTTCTTCTCCTTCTTCTCCTTCTTCTTCTTCTTCTTCTTCTTCTTCTTCTTCTTCTTCTTCTTCTTCATCTTCTTCTTCTTCTTCTTCTTCTTTTTTTTTTAATGAAGTTAGGACATGTTCTCTTCTGAATGTTATCCCATTCTTATGTGTGCTTGTAGATGTTGATTTCCAGAGGCTTCTTTTCATTTTGCACTGTTTCTCTCCCTTTAAGTCCAAATTTCAGAGTGTTTCTATGGATAGAATTCTAAGTCCAAATTTCAGAGTGTTTCTATGGATAGAATTCTCTTAAATTATTCTTAGATTTCTTGTGAATCTTATTAGGGATTCATCCATTCCATTAGACATTCCATTAGACAAAACCACATCTACAAATCTCTTCAAAGTAAGCCCTTCTTTAACTTGAAGTAGCTGTTGGACAACCCCTTTAAGGTTTTAAAATTTTAATTGTTTGGTTGAGAGGATCTGTGAGACATACCCTGAAACCTTCAACAGGATACCGTTTGGCTGGCTGAACTAGGTATTCTGCAGCAGTACCTTTCTGTCTTTCAGAATAGCTCTATATCTAATAAATAAATTTCTATAGTAATAAAAACTGTTTACATCTGGATTGGTATAGTTGTTGCATAGGCTTATATTTTTCTCAAAGTTCATCAAATTACACACTTAATGTGACCGCACATGGAATGTCATCACAAACTGATAGCTCTATTGTCAATACTTCCATTTTGTGGAATGTCTGTCCTTCCCTTGCAAGACCTGTAAATGAAGTATGACTGTTTATCATGCAGATGAAGTTAGGGGAGTAGTGTCAATTCTTACAAACTGTTATGAGAGTTTAATTTTCTTCTCATTTTAGAGTAATGTAAGTTTAAAAAAAAAGCACTATGACATAATATTGATACAAAACAAAGGATCCATTCTATACTTCTTTTTTTTTTTTTTTTGTAAAGATTTTATTTATTTATTTGACAGAGAGAGAGAGAGAGACAGCCAGCGAGAGAGGGAACACAAGCAAAGGGAGTGGGAGAGGAAGAAGTAGGCTCCCAGCAGAGGAGCCCGATGCGGGGCTCGATCCCAGGACACTGGGATCACGCCCTGAGCCAAAGGCAGACGCTTAACGACTGAGCCACCCAGGGGCAGCCCCCATTCTATACTTCTTGAAGAAATCTCTGGCTTAGATAATGGTGTATCTTAGATTCACTGAGAATGGATAGGTTTCTGAATAAGAATATTCTGCTTACATGAGGCCTGGGTTTTTATGAGGCTATAAAACCTGATCTGGAAAATAGATAAGAAGGAAAAAAGGGTATAATTCCATGGCCCTTCTGTTATTTAAGTAACCTTAACATTCAGCAGTCCTCTAGGAGAGATTAGAGAAGGGAGAGAAAACTTATTTCCTAATTCCCAGCCCCATTTCACTAACAAAGTCCCACTGGACGAAGTATATTAGATTGGTAAAAATCACCAGTGTTTGAAATCATCAAGATCTAGGGGTGATTCTCACTTCTGCCACTTAATAGCTGCTACAAGTTGATTAAGGTTTGGAGTCTCTATTTCATCATATGCACCTTTACTAAATATCCCATAGGGTTACTGGGACAATTAAACAATACAATGTATATAACAGTCATCACAGTGAGAGTGTGGGGAAAGTATCCATGATGTGAGCTACTGTAATTATTTTGTTTGTGTGATTTTTAATGACTATGTCAAGTCAGGTGACAAATATGAGAGATTTCTTAAACACTTGGAAATATACTGGTAAATGTTCTTTAGTAGGATAAAGTGTTGTATGATTGAATAATAACTGAATATTAATTGTTGTTAATAAAGGTTATACTAGTCAAAACTAAAGGTAGGCATATTATTGTCATTTATGGTTTTTTGGGCTTTCAATTGAGGAGGTACATTTGAACTGACATTCTTTGGCTAAAAAGCTACTGCATGTCAATTGAATTTCCTATTTTCAGTCAATATATAAGAAAGGATTTTACAAGTATAAAATGATGGTAGCAGTGAGTTGAGGCAGTGAGAAGGGAAAAGATGTGTGATGTGTTTTGAAAGCAATGCCAACAATAATTGCTGGCAATTGGAATTGGGTGGTGATGGAAGGAGAAAAGCAAGAGTAACTGACAATTGTAATTTGAGTAATGGGCCTGTTCTTGCACTTCCTGAGACTGGGAAGAGTAGGAGAGGAGTAACCTGTGTGAGACAGGAAGGAAACAAGGGTTCTGTTTTGGCCAGGTTAAGGTTGAGGTGTTTATTTAGACACGCAAGAACATGTGTCAAGTAGAAATTCAAATTAATATGTCTACAAACCCAGAAAGATTGGGGCTAGATATATATAGATTGAATAGTTAAGATTATGTAGATTCTGTTTAAGATGGAAGAGAGAACTTGTACCTAAAACCAGAGCAGGATGCTCCAATATGTAATGATTAGAAAAATCAAGAGAAAGAGTGTCCAATAAGATGGAAAGAATACTAAGAGTGTAATGTCAAGAAGCCAAGAGAAAACATGGCTTCAAGAATGCCAACCTGAGGAATGGTGCTGAGAAGAAAGTATGACAAGAAAAGAAAAGATGAACAGTCAATGAATTCTGGAAATCCATTAATTCCAAAAGTATATTACCTAAGCATTAGGAATTTCAGTATGTAAAATGATGTATTCAAAGTGTTCATTTATAAAACAGCCTAGAACAGAAGTAGTAACCATTTCTACCTGGTTCACAGTAGGTAAATTATTGCTTCATTTATTTACAAGGCATTGGTCTTTGAATAATAAATGTGCTGAAATAATTTTAAAATATATTTTAAAATGGAGTGCCTGGGTAGCTCAATCAGTTGAGCATCCAATTCTTGATTTCGACTCAGGTCATGATCTCAGGGTTGTGAGATGGAAGCCCGGGGTCAGGCTTCATGCTGGGCATGCATGGGCATTCTCTCTCTGTCCCCCACTAAAAATCTATATATATAGATACAGATATATAATTATATGTATTATTATAATATATATGATATTAAATTATATATATACAAATTAAGGAATGTTTAGTTTTGGAAGGATATTATAAATTTTATTAGGCTAATAAGAATGGTAAACAATTCATTTTTGTGAACAATAAACAATTCAAAACGAAGTTTATTTTACATGTGTACCCTCCATATTGAGGTATTATTTTTCTTTTAAAAACTGTTATTTATATTACTTAAGGTTATGCTGCAGAGGCAATGTAGCATGGTGATCACAATATACTAGTCTGTATGGGAATAGACTTGTCAAATTTTAGTATCAGTTCTCTCGTGTGACTTTGGGCAAGATGCTAGTCTCTCTGTGAAAATCTGGTCTCTTCCAGAAATGGAATTACTAGTAAGTGAATTTTCAAAATTACTGTATAATACCGTTTTTTCCAAAGCACTTGTACCGCATTACTCTCCCTCTGGGTATAATATATTCATGTAATAGAATGCTTTATGTTCATGTATTATTATGTCACACAAAGAGTATTTTGAGCACAAGAACCAAATCAAAGAAAAATTCTTACAGAATATGGAGTCAAAAATATGCAAAGTGAAATATTATTAAAGAATACATATATACTATAGTCATGTGTGCATGTGTATATATGTAATATATACTAATATATTAATATATACTAAAGTCACAAAAAGAAGTATGGAGATGTTAAGCATAATATTCAAGATAAGATTACCTATGTAGAGTTAGGGAGTGGGAGAGGGGTAAACATGTACAATTAAGGGAAGGGTGACAGAGAACTTTGTAGGTATCATTTATTATATTAGCAGTACACTTCCTTGTGTGTTTCTTTCCAAATCATTATAAACACATAGTATTTTCTTATATGTGTTTAATGTTGCATTAAAAAAACTCAGTCTTTCCAAATTATTCATACCCTGTGGCTCCCTGTCCACCAAACCCATCCCTTACAATGTTATTTAGCTATGTATCTCTCTGCCTGTTAAAATTGCAGAAATATGTTGGCTCCTTCTTTGTGATCAGTGTATCTTGTTATATTTATTTGATGTCAACATAAAAATGGAGTGGGATCAAGGTGAGAAAACCTATGCCTATCAGCCAGGGAATTCTTTCCTGGTATGTGTACTTACATTATCTGTTAGTCATGTGTACTATTTTATTGCTTATTGAAAAGCAAACAAACAAAACACAAAAGACTGCAACCCACAGCTTTAACAACAAATGCCATCCTCATTATACCTGAACATGGTGGTTGTGTTATAATCGTATTCAGTAATTAATCAAATAACCACTAATATGGTTTTGCTATGCATGTCTAACTTTCTTTTTTCTTCATGAATCCAGCATTAATGTCTCGGTTGTAATACAACTCACATACTGTTGTGTAATTTGATGGGCTAAATCTGGCATCAAGAATTTCGGGCTGCAGCATAGCAGACACACAGCAGATGGCACCCTGCAGAATCTCCAGGGGATACGCTGAGTGTTCAGCACGTCTGGTGGGGGAGGGAAAGAGAGAGCAGAGAGCCACTTAAGCAAATGGTACTGTGGAAAGCAATTGTGTTCCTTTGAGACACATTTTTCCTGAAATTGTGTTTTGTTTTTGCTTGAAAATCAGAAACAAAGGCATATTTAATTACAGTGAAAATGCCTATTTTTAATTACTGAGTATATAAAAGATGGCGTTACACATTTAGATAATGTAATGCAATTATTTGGAAGAAATATCAACCTTAAAGTTTTACAGACGAGCAGAAGTATTTTAGCATCTAGTGACTCATTTAGATAGAAGGCAGTTATTCTGTAATTATTTCATTTTAACCTTAATGAAAATAAAAACTGAGAATACTATTACCTTTATTTTAGTGTAAATTTACTAATAGAAATACAGATGTTTACTACTTCATCTATTATAGTTTTAAATAGATTACTTTTTGTTGTGTTTTGGAGCAGTAGCTATTAATAAAATGAAAATGACTCAAATTATCTTTATGACAAATAGGTGTGAAAACAAATAGATCTATTTGTCTTGTTCTCTTTGATTAGACAGCTCTGTAAATAAGAGGAGATGAGGAATTTGAAAAGAATAATGAATTATTAAGAAAGATTTGATTCACTTCCCTGAAAAATATATAAATGTTTTATTATCTATGGTCTTCATTGGGGATCAGCTAACTTTTTTTCTGTAAAGTCCTGGCCATAAAGTCTACATTGCAATTCAACCAAGTTATAAGTAGTAAGAAAGCAGCCATTTAACATGAACAAATGAGTATAGTTGGAGTCTTATAAAACTTTATGTACAAAAATAGACATAAGGCCGGATTTGGGTTTTGTCTTGAGCTTGTCATTTCATACAGAAAGTCTTCAGAAAGACATGATTAAAGTATCATGAAGAATCATTGTGTGTAGTTAAGAGCATTGGTTTTAGGAGCCAGACTATATAGGCTAGATCCCATCTCTTTACTTACTAGCTGAACGTTTCTTTTCTTTTCTTTTTTTTTTTTTTAAGATTTTATTTATTTGTCAGAGAGAGAGTGCGAGCAAGCGCGCAAGCAGGGAGAGCAGCAGGCAGGGGGAGAAGCAGGCTCCCCACTGAGCCGGAAGCCTGATGCAGGACTCAGTCCCAGGCCCCTGGGATCATGACCTGAGCCAAAGGCAGACATTTAACTGACTGAGCCACCCAGGCATCCCTAGCTGAATGTTTCTAGGCAAGTTAAACCCTGGAGATAATATTAACATATCACTTAGGTTTTTGAGAGTAATATGTGCATTGATATGCTTAAAATGCATGGAACAGTATAGGACACATAGCAAATTCTCAAAATGTATTAGTTTCCATTTTATTATCATTATAAAGTCTGAAGATCACTAGTGAAATAAAGATCATAGATATGCCATTGAGCAAACCTTGAATTCAAGACTTAGATTTATAATAATTTAACAATATTATTTTATTTCATTTTATTCAGTTGTTTTGAGGAGCATTTGGTTTCCTCACATATAATAAGAGGATAAAAATTATTATAAATTTCATTATGAAGCTTAGATTTAAATTGTGTTTGGCAGTGGAGAGGTCTAAATAAATGTTAGTTCCCTTCTCTTCCTCCTCCTTCCCTCCTTTAAGAAAAACTTATTCTAGCACTGATTCAAAACTTGTTAACCGGATTGGGCTTTGATTCCCAGCTTGATAGCACATTCATGATTCTTATTTCTTCTAGAACTGGCCTTTGATTTTGGTATTTCTATTTCTTGCATGCTCCAGAGTTGAAGTACAATTCTTGAGCCCCGTTTTTGTGGCAGCCAGTATCCTAAATACTGTTTGTTCACCTTTCTAAATTTCTGATCAAATTGCACAATTTTATAGTAAATTTTGAGCAGATGTCAGTGAATAAATAATATGTCCAAATATGGTACCTATTTCTAATTCTAAAATCTTTCAAAAATTGTTTTTTTTTCAAAAATTTTGTTTTTAAGAAACATTTATAAATGCTTGCTGAAATATGTCTGTTTTTAAATGATTTTCTTCCAAGGAGTTCTGCTACAGAAGTGATTTTTCTTAGCTTCTGTTTCAGCAAACATACAATTCCATCTTCATCTTCCCCAATTCTGCTTTCCCTCAAGGTGACACTGTGTCTAGATTTAACAGATATGATTTAAAACATTTAATTATGTAATGTAAGATGAAATTCAATTCTAATGCACTGTTACCTGAATTATATAATGAAATTTATTTCTTATTTAGGGCTTTCCAAAAAGTTTACAGTCAGCATATTGTTTTCTTTCATTTAACTCTTTGACTATCTAGCATGATTTGGACTCATGGTTATAGATAAAGTGTGGGCTAATATAGTATCTACTGAAAGTTCTATTTCCCAATACACCTTTGTTGCTTTTTAAACCTAAGGCTGATTTTCTAATATTATAAAGTGTCCTCATTTACTACCTGTTCTTGGGGGAAAAAAAATTAAGAACTGTAGAAATTTCCTTGGCTGGGACTTTGTCAAATTTAACTGCCACTGGAGAAAAAATTGCAACCTGTAAGTACTCTTGAATTTTTTCTTCTGGACATTTCTCTGTACTAAGTTGACATCCAAGACTATTCATCTTACTGGCAAATTGCTTAGTACCTACCAAAGCCCTATGTATATATTTTTTCCTTCCAGAAACCTTCAGAAAAGGAAACAATTTGTTTGGTAATGAATAGTGGGCAGAAAAGCACTTAATATTGCTAGGGATACATATAACTATGTAGACCACAGGCCAAGAAACTGCTGGCATTGATTTTGGAAGGAAAAATCCTATAGATAACACCTACTTCTTTGTGCATACAGCAAATATAAGAAATTATTATTGAAATATAGTCCACAATTCAAGTGTGGATTTGAGAATATTGGCAATATTAGGGAATGGAAGAGATACCAGGATTCCAGGGATGTGTGTTGCGGGTGGGTAGTAAGGGGGTTTGGCACATGTGTGTACCCGTGCACAGTGTCTATGTGTGTTGGGGGTTGTTGAGTGCATGCATGAATGTGTTGGGATTGGGAGGCAGGATGGAAAAGCCTCTTAAAAATAGGTTCCAAAAACAAATATCCTAAATATATAGTTGTCAACTCTTTACTTCCTTCCTGTCAGATTAAATTTGACTCTATCAGTCATACGACCTTGCAAAAAAATAATGGGGTGCTCCTAAAAGGCACACCTAGGCGTATGTCTACCTTCACGGTCTTCACTTCTGAGTCCTTTCTTGGTCATATTGTCATCTCTTACCTGCTTTTCTTGACTAAATTCTTTTAATTTACCATCGCTGCATCTTTTTTGGCTCTTTTCATCTTTGTTCCCTGTGCACTGATCTTTCCCCTTTTTGGTAGGAAAACAAGGAATAAATTATCCGCCTCTCTCTGTCTTTTGTATTACCACTAGGACAGTACATATTTTTTTTACTACTTTAAGGGAGTGTTTGGTTTGTCTAGCCAAACAGAGCAGAAGTAAACTGGGCTCCACTTTAAATCTCATAAAATAACTCCTCACACAGGTTTATAATTTCCTACTACTCTCCACCTCCTCCTTCACCCCACCACATACATCCCTTCATTTTTAATTGCAGCCCAAAATAAATGGTATTTTTCTGTGGTATTTTTCCATTGGTGTTTCTGATACCCTTGGTCTCTCGGCTCATCATGCTTCCCCTACAATTTAAATCCCTGTTCACGGGATAATAAGCAACTCTTTAGCTTTAATTAAAAGAACTTAACTTCTCTTATTATAATGAAGATTATTTGTCTGAAAAAAATCCCACCATTTCTGTAGCTGTTTATTTCAGTTAGCTATTTTCCTGATTATAAACTTCCATGAGGCTTTTACTAACTATGTACAGAGGAGTCAAGTTGACTATCTACCTACAAGCACTATGGAACTTTTTTCTGTATAATTACTGATGGTGAAACATGGACAAGAATAGTGACTCTAGGGGCACCTGGGTGGCACAGCGGTTAAGCGTCTGCCTTCAGCTCTGGGCGTGATCCTGGTGTTATAGGATCGAGCCCCACATCAGGCTCCTCTGCTAGGAGCCTGCTTCTTCCTCTCCCACTCCCCCTGCTTGTGTTCCCTCTCTCACTGGCTGTCTCTATCTCTGTCAAATAAATAAGTAAAATAAAAAAATCTTTAAAAAAAAAAGAATAGTGACTCTATTCCTGTTTGTTTTTAAAGAGTAGTTTTTCATTTATTTATCTGTACTTTTTTTAAAATCACCCTCAGGTAGATACATATGACTGGGTTTATCTTTTTTTTTTTTTTAAGATGTATTTATTTTAGAGAGAGAAAAAGAGCAGGGGGAGGGGCAGTGGGAGAGGAAGAGGAAATCTCAAGCAGACTCCCTACTGAAGTTGGAGCCCAATGTGGGGCTCGATCTCATGATCCTGAGATCATAACCTGAGCTGAAATCAAGGATCAGATGCTTAACTGACTGAGCCACCCAGGCATCCCCCTTTTCTTTTAAGATTTTATCTTTAAGTAATGTCTATGCCCAACATGGGCTCAAAGTCACAACCTTGAGATCAAGAGTCACATGCTGTACTGACTGAGCCAACCAGGTACCCCAGGTTGATCATTTTTTAACAGAACCTTATAGACACCAAAGAGCTATATTGATCAATTTAGCAACTGTTACTAATTTCAGCCTTCTTAGAGATGCTGCTTATACTCTGCCCTGAAAATTTAAAAATGTTGAAAACAAATTTTCATAGCCTTTTTCCCAGAAAATATGGTGTGTAAAAGGTAAGTAATATAAATGAAATGTAATAAATATTCAGTAATGATAAATCATTGTGAAAAATGGGATCTATTTTTAATAATTTTAAAAAATAGTATTGATAAGTCCCAAATGTATGCAAAACATTTCTTTAAAAGTAACATTGATTGTAGGATGCAGCATAGGAAGATAAAAAGGAAAATCGGATATAGTTTAGTTTACATTGGTTAGGACAAGTTCAAATAGACTGAAGTCATTTGTCCTAAGAGTTTAGGTAGTGAAGTATAGAAGTTCAAGGTAGTAAATCCAGATTTAAAAATATTCTTCTTATCAATTAATAAATAATAACCATTGTTATTTGGTTTTTGATTGTTGTTATTTTGATAAAAAAGACATTGTCATGCCTATATTCAGAATCCAAATGGAGAAAGTTAGACAGTCAACCACTTTTAAAATAAGATATTTTATATATTTTAATTTTGCCTCCATTTCTCTCATGATTTTTTTTCTTTATTGACTGGCTGCTTGAGCTTTGTGATTTATTTTTAGGTTTAATATTAGGCTATGTGGCATTTTATTTTATTGGCCTTTTACTATAGCTTTATGATTCAATTTATACATAGACTCACACTCTGCTATTTGGTTTTTCCACAAATATTCATTGAATAACAGTCTCTCAGGCCACAAAAAGAAAGAATTAAGGGGGCAGGAAGGAAAGATAGAAGGAAAGAGGGAAGGCAGTATTTGCTTTCAAGAAAGAGAAATACAAAGTTCTTGTATTCAGAATATAAAGTCAAGCCTGGAGCTTCTGCTTGTGTGGGGCATAGTACAAGAGATAGATCTTCCCAAATTCATCTATTAAAACCCTAACCTGTAATGTGACTGTATTTGTAGAGAGGACCTTAAAGGAGTTACATGAGGTCATAAGGATGGGGCCTTAATCCAATATGACTGCTAACCTTATACTAAGAGATGCACCCATCTGGAGGAAATTGGGGCATAGACCAGCACAGAGAGAAAATCATATGAAAACACAGAGGGAAATGGTCATTTGAAAGCCAAAGACAGAGGTCTCAGCAAAAACTGAACTTCTCAACACCTTGATGTTGGACTTCTGGCTTCCACACTATGAAAAATAAATTTAAACCAGCCATTTTGTTGTAGCATCTCTAGAAAACTAATGTACAAGTCAACATCACAAAGAGAAGGAACCAAGCCAAAAGCAGAGTTTATACAGGGAACACGAGGACCTTGGCTGTTGTACTAGTACATAGAGGACCACCAAGAGAGTGACACTGACTTCCAATATTGATCAAAAAGCAGAAACCAGCTGCTATTCTTATACATTCTGTGTGTGTGTGTGTGCCTGTGGTAAGAAGCCTTGACAGCTTTCTACTGGTAATAAGAAAGGGGCAGTGCTCTCTGTGTGGTTTCACTGTTTAAATGGCCAAGAGTTTAAGTTAATTTTATGCTAATTTTTCTTGTGCGAAGCATTTTGTGAAAGTCAGCAGTTCTGTTCAGAAATTAATCTGGTACCAATTTGCAGGATTTACTGGAGTAAATTAAAGATTGCTAGGTGGAATGAAGCTCAGCTTAGACTGATCCGGGTATGAGGTAATAAGAGTGTGGAGTAAAACCCTGTTAATAGGTACTTAGGAAAAGAGAAGGAACTCGAAGCTGTATCAAAATTGAAATGAAGGGAATAATGACTAATTTTGCATAGGGTTTGAGGAGGAAACACACATGGAAGACTGTTCTGTTATTATAAACCTGAGATGTGGAAAAAATGGGGTAGCCCAACACTAAGGAGGAAGTTCAAAATTCTAGTTGTGGAGACAATATCACAAGCTTGATTTGGTTTTTGTTGGGTTTGAGGTAGTGGTAGCTGGTAGCTTGTCCAAGTGGCTCATTCATATGACTTATGAATAAGTGATCAATATAGAAGAGGCTAGAATAAAAGGCTGTGCTCAATGTTACATATTTGTGAATTTATTTGCTTAGGTATGCTTAAATGTTGATATAATTCATTATCACTCTGTGGTTTGTGAAGTGGGCAAGATTAGCGAAAGTTAAGAGAGAAGAGTAAAATCAAGTGGGTCCGAAGAAGAGAACAAAGGTAAGCTATGCAAAGAAGCAATGTAATTTAAAAATAAAAATAACTTACATTTATATAGTGCTTACAGTGTACCAGGCATTGTTGTAATCATTTCTAAATACTATCCCGTTTAGTCTTCCTAACAGCTGTATGATAACAGAGTTCTTATTATCATCTTTATTTCATAGGTAAGGAAACTGACCTACAGAATGGTTAGGTAGTTTGAAGCTAGGAGTTTAAATAGCTAAGGCACTCCCAGCTTCAGAATTCACGCTTTTAATAACTATCATATGCTGCATTTCCTCCCCCTCTTTTGAGTGAGGTGATTTGGTGAAAATAAAGGGTCAAAAAAATGGGAAAAAGAGAATATTCCTAAACAAAAAAGGAAAGGGTTGTCATAGTCAAATGTTTTTCAGAAGTAAGAAGAATAAAAAGTTTGTTGGACTAGATTAAAAATGAAGTCCTTGAGGAGCACCTGGTGGCTCAGTTGGTTAGGCGTCCAACTCATGGTTTATGCTCAGGTCATGATCTCAGGGTGGTGAGATCGAGCCCCACCTCAGGCTCCATGCTCAGCACAGAATCTGCTTGTCCCTTCCCCTGCTCTTGTGCCCTTGCGCTCTAGGAAATAAACAAATTAATTAATTAATTTAAAAAATCTTATTTAAAAAATGAAGTGTTTGATGAAAGAAAGAAAGAAAGAAAGAAAGAAAGAAAGAAAGAAAGAAAGAAAGAACACATTAAGATAATGAAGGATAAGGGCACCTGGGTCGCTCAATCCTTTAAGTGTCTGCCTTGCGCTCAGGGCGTGATCCTGGCATTATGAGATCAAGCCCCTCATCAGGCTCCTCTGCTGGGAGCCTGCTTCTTCCTCTCCCACTCCCCCTGCTTGTGTTCCCTCTCTCTCTGGCTGTCTCTCTGTCAAATAAATAAATAAAATCTTAAAAAAAAAAAAAAAAGATAATGAAGGATGAATTGAATTCCAGACTTCTAGAAATTTTGTTTTTGTTTTGTTTTGTTTTGTTTTGGTTTTTTTTTTTTTTAAGATTTTTTATATTTATTTATGTGACAGAGAGACAGCCAGTGAGAGAGGGAACACAAGCCGGGGGAGTGGGAGAGGAAGAAGCAGGCTCCCAGCAGAGGAGCCCGACGTGGGACTCGATCCCGGAACGCCGGGATCAAGCCCTGAGCCGAAGGCAGACGCTTAACGACTGTGCTACCCAGGCGCCCCAGACTTCTAGAAATTTTGAATGAAGATTAGGATGAAAAAAGGAACGTTATGATTAGAAACAAGTCATTCTTGGGGCGCCTAGTTGGCTCATTCATTAAGCGTCTGCCTTCGGCTCAGGTTATGATCCCAGCGTTCTGGGATGGAGCCCCACATCAGGCTCCCTGCTAAGCAGGAAGCCTGCTTCTCCCTCTCCCACTCCCCTTTGTTTCCTCTCTCGCTGCCTCTCTCTCTCTGTCAAATAAATAAATAAAATCTTAAAAAAAAAAAAAAAGAAGAAACAAGTCATTCTTAAAACAAAAGAAAACAGCACCCCCTTTTGAAGTAAACAGAGGGGAGATAATTGGTGAATTGGGAGAAAGCGCTGTCTGTCTGGGCCAGTCTCTTCACCTGCTGATTTCTCTTCTTACATATGTCACTTCCTCTTCACACTCAGCATGCTCATGAATGGTGCTTCTTACTTTTAGTATCCCCTTTCCCCAAATATCTCTGTGTGATTTCCACCACCATTTTCCTAATATACCAAGGCTAAAATGGGGCCCCCCACTTTGACACAGCTTTTTTTCTTAGCCTAAACATTGGCTAAGTTCCTTTTTTCTCTAAAATCCTTTTTTTCTACCTCATCATCTACTCTTCATTTTTATAGCCAATGCTTTAGTCCAAATTTGCATTGCCTTAAATGTGTGAAATGTTACAGTAGTCTCATAACCAAGAAGCAGTATTGCAAAGTGCTTAGAAGCAAAGTGCTTAGAAGCATAAGCTATTAAATCACACAGACTTTGGAGGGAATCCCATTTCTGACATTTGCATACTAGTTGCCTTTGGGGAAGTTATTTAATGTCTCAAAATTTGTTTCCTCATCAGTAGAATGAAGATTTAAATAATATGTGAGAAAACTGATAGCTATTGCATAGTAAAAAAAAAAAATAATAACTATCATCCCTCTTTTTCTTCTCTAATACAATCTTTTCTACTTCATTATGCTATTTTTCTTCAGAAAATTCTAGCAATCCCCTGTTCATAGAGAATAAAGTCCAACTCGTCATCCTTTATCCAGGCTCTTCGCAACTGGCCTTCTAGCCTTATCTCCCAGTTAATGTCTCTGCTCTGCTCTGGTCAACATGCCCTTTTCATTATTTTCTAGATATGCTATGCTGATTTCACAGTGCCGACTCTGGCACATTTTATTCCCTAAGGCTTGGCATGCCCTTCTCTCGTTACTTCTCCTGTACAAATTCTTAACCTTAAATTTCACCTCTTTAATAAGCCTTCCATGGTGTTCTTATTGCGTCTTACATGTATTTAATCATCCACAACCCGGCGCTATAATTTAGTTGTTGATAAGATCAGTGCAGCTAAAGACCACTTTTGTTTCCTCTGTATGTCCCAGCGCACCTAGCACAACCGGATGGAGGGGGACTGACTACACATTCTTCAGTATATAAAGAAAGTATATGTATATTTCAAAGAGAAGGGAAACAATTTTATTGTTTGAATAAATGTCTTAAATCTTCTCTTTTTAATTTTAAGTGAGGAGATGCCACAGGTAGTTATTAAGTTCTTGTTGATTCTTATGAAGTACAATACTGATTTTTAGATTTTATAAGATAAGATATACCAGATTCATTTTGAATTTTATTCCTTTAAGATTTTTATTGACATACAAATATAAGTAGATCAAATATTAAAATACTTAACTTTGTATAATTATTTTAAACATATGAAACCAGCAGCAAAACCAACATTCATACAAACCATTATGCTAATTGACCTAAATGCGTTTTACTCGGTGAGAAACCCACACAGGAAAATAAGAGATAATGTCTCTAGAACAAAGTTTGGACAGTTTGCTAGCAGCACCTTTAAAAAATCCTAGTCTCCTAAGCTTGGGATTCTTCAGCTGTGACAGTGTGTGTGTGCCACACCCACCGGGTTGCTTCTCGTAGTCCCCAGTGGGCGTTGGGGGGGTAGGGTGAATAAGGGGAGCTGAGAAAAACATTGTAAGTTCAAGCTGCCTGCTGTATCCTGAGTAATAAAGTCCCTGTGTCTCTGCCCCAGGAGTCTCAAGTCTTCTGCACGTATCTATGAAACTTCAGCATGATAATTTATTTGTATTTATTGAGTAGAACTTCACAGTTCTTTTTTTTTTTTTTAAAGATTTTATATATTTATTTATTTGAGAGAGCGAGAGAGCGCATGATCAGGGGTAGGGAGAGGAACAAGCAGACTCCATGCTGAGTGAGGAGCCTAAAGGGGGCTGGATCTCAGAATCCTGAATTGAAATTAGAGTCAGACATTTAACCGACTGAGCCACCCGGGCATCTCCACAGTTATTTTCAAAGTTTGTATACAAAATCTTCTTCCTTTAGAAATAATTTATAAATGAAATTAAAAATTTTAAGTTTATAAATGAACTTACTTCCTAACCAAACAAATCCAATAAACCAAATTCAAAATGTTTAGAAATAAAATTTTCATGTTTAAGGATGACTTCTGCAGTAAAATAGTGTAGCCACATGTTAATACTTGAATCAGGACCCACTGGTTTGGTAGCATCCTTTAGAAGAATTTTTCATATGATTGTAGAAATAGTACTGAAAGAACATATCTATGAATTCCAATACTTTTTCAATGAAAATGTGTGTTATGACTTCTAAGGTAGAGGATTAGTGATCTTTGCATGCATTTTAAGTCTTTCGGCTGCCGTATTTCTTACTAAACAACCTACTTGTTTTTATAAAATAGATTTCTTTGGGAATACAAGTTCATATTATTAAAAAAAAAAATATCCTGCCTTCCATTTCCTTTCAGAACTATGCAAGGTTTTGGGCGTGCTTTTTTAAAGATTTTATTTATTTATTCGACAGGATAGAGACAGCCAGCGAGAGAGGGAACACAAGCAGGGGGAGTGGGAGAGGAAGAAGCAGGCTCATAGCGGAGGAGCCTGATGTGGGGCTCGATCCCATAAGCCGGGATCACGCCCTGAGCTGAAGGCAGACACCTAACCGCTGTGCCAGCCAGGCGCCCCTGGGCGTGCTTTTTAAAAAAATTACTGAAAATAGATTATTTACTCTTAAAAGCAAGTTGCAAAGTCATGAATATAGAATTTTTTATAAAAAGTTTATTTTTATATGTTTGTCTATCTCTATGTGGTTGTATATATTTTTATGTTTGTAAAAGCATGGACATTGGAGGAAGGCTATGCATCAAGCTGTTTCGACAGGTTGCCTGAGAAGGAATAGGTGTGTAGACGGAGATAGTTGACTTTTCCTTTGCACATCTCTATGTTGACGTTTTTGCTTTCAATGTGAATTGTTTTTATCCTAGAAAGGCCAACCGGCAAAGTATTCTTAACAAAACAAACGTAGGTATTAAGGAAACAAAAAAGGAATTGAATTAAAATTGTGATAGACACCTGTCAGTCAATTATTTATATTACTTTTTTGGCACAACAGGATATCAATTTATAAACCTGAATAATATTTTGAAATACTTTATTTTTTATGTAAATTTTGAGTTTCCAGTAAATGTAGCTACCACAGTATCTATTTTGTACTTTATATAACTTGAGGCATCTTGATGCTCCATTTTCCAAATATTTTTTCCTTATTTTAAAATGTATAGGGTGGTATAATTTTATATTTATTTGAAAATATGTAATTTTTCAAAAAAATTAGTTTGAATCATGGAAGATATGGGACTCTGTTAAATTTATGTTATGGTATAAAATTGAAATCAGATTATACTAATTCCTTGAGATACTATATTTAATAATATTTAATTATTTTGCAAGGGCTAATATTGAGAGTAGTTTATCCAGTGAAATAACTTATGCTTATTAATTTTTCATAAGCTATATTATAACATGGGAATCCTTATTACTTGAATTTACTTGAAATATTTAAATACTTATTTTTTATAGATTTAATCATTTTATATGCTATATTGTAATTCTTACATTTTTGGTTATTTTAGGTTTTTCTTATATTTTAACATATTTTGAATATATAAATATTAAACATATTTTAAATTAACATATTTGTATTTTCCACTCTAAATGTGTGTTGCTTACTTCTAAATATGCATTGCTACATTTCTAAAAATACATGAATATGCATTTGCATAGCATTGTGGATTTTTAAAAATCTGCTGCTTACATCTCTTTTCTTTAATACAAGATAGCTTCCCAGTTTTCCCATTCATTTAGTCAAAGGCCACTTACTTATCTATTATTACATGTCTGAACCTGTCTCGGTTCCCTGAAATGTATTAGTCACATCTCTGTAAGGGAAGGGGTCACATGCAACTTAATGTTCTTTGGGAATCTATTGCCACACAAAACTAGGAAGTGTAAGATTAAGTATGGTGCTCTTGGGGCGCCTGGGTGGCACAGCAGTTAAGCGTCTGCCTTCGGCTCAGGGCGTGATCCCGGCGTTGTGGGATCGAGCCCCGCATCAGGCTCTTCCGCTATGAGCCTGCTTCTTCCTCTCCCACTCCCCCTGCTTGTGTTCCCTCTCTCGCTGGCTGTCTCTATCTCTGTCAAATAAATAAATAAAAAATCTTAAAAAAAAAAAAAAAGTATGGTGCTCTTACCAGAAAAAGATTTAGAAGGGATGCAGGGCTGGCCATATCATAGATTTCTACTGGGTGGGTGCAGATGAGAGGAGGAAGATAAAATTGAGATTGATTTTTGTCTTCAGAAATTTCAATTAATTTCAGTAAAGAAAGGAGCATTTATAATGAAATCTTATCAAATGATAAGTTTGAGTATTTATTCTGGCAATTGCTTATATTTTAAAATAAGAGATTTCATGCATTCTGTTCTATGCCTATAGATAGCATTAATAACATGGGGAAAAAGTGTGGTGATTTGTGACAATATAACTATATTAATTTTAGTTTTGTGTTTCTCATGTCAGATCTAGCAGATTCAAAAAAGAGTACAATGATTCTCTGCTTATCTTAGCTATGGATAGTTAATCATCATAAAGTTTTATGATAGGATTATCATATCAGCTGCTTTTTAACTAAAGAGTCCTGATTTGATGAGGTGAAAGATGCATTTTAGAAAGAAATTTCTATAGCACATTTTGTGGTGTACTTTATGGCATGACAATTACACTCTAGTGTTTCCATGGCTTCCAATGCATAGTGAAAGAGAACTTCGGGAAGTTTTTCTCTCTCTTCTTTCACCTTAAAACAAAAACATTCTATTTTCCAACCTTTGTTTTTTTTCTTGTCCATCTTACATAGACAAAATATTTCTCTGTTTTTCTAGTATTTGGGGTGTATTTGTGAAACTCTAAGGATGAGTATAATCAGATCTAAAATTCTCATCCGATTTGTTCTGACTTAGATTTTTCTGAGAAAATCCACTGCGTTCTCAGATTGGTACTAATGACATAGGCTGTTTCTTAAGTTTTCAGTTCAGAGTTTTTCTGGTCCTAGTTTGGGCAATATTAAGAATATCTTTAAAACTTAACAGTCGCCAAAATATAACTTGAATAAACATGTATGTAGACATTTATACAGAATTTTAATGACAAATATACAGATAGGATTAAACACTGGTCCAGAAGCATTTTTAATTTCATATTATCTGACAACCGTAAACATTTTTTAAAATGATATACCTTAAATTCATGAAAATCAAAGGCATGGAAGAGTAAACTTTCTCAGAATACGTGGCAAGATATTCTAAGAGAGTATGGATAGATACGATATTCTTAGCCTTTTTCATTACTAACATTCTGCCTCCCCTGTTAGAGAAAAACTTAGTTCAATTTATTTCATTCTCTATTACCCTCAAATTGTTTTGACTACCAAAAAATGTATTTCGTTGTTTGACATGTTGATATTCAAAACCTTAATTTTAAAGGTTTTTAAATTATTCTTGTTCAACACAGATTTTAAAAAACTACTTGGAATGTCGAAATGCTCCCAAATATAATATTTTTATGCCCCTGACAATTGTTTTCCTCTGCATATCCTGTAAGTTTCTGAAGGTGTTGTGTTACCTTTTCTGATTTATTTTTTTGCTGTTCTGTCAATATCTGTTTTCTATATTTTGAAACCATATTATTGGGTAGATTCGTCCTTTTGTAATTATACCATATTTATTTTTATCACTGTTAAAGCTATGTTGGGTCTACGTAGTCTAATATTAGTATTGCAGTATGAGTTTCGGTTAGTTAACATTTGCCTGGTATGTATTTTTCATTCCTTTACTTTCATTTTTTCTGTATTCTTATATTATACACGTATCCCTAGAAAACAATATATAGTTGGCTATTTTTCTTAAACTCCAGATTTAAAAATCCTTATCTTTTTAAGTTGAGTCTGTATTTTCTGCCTTTAATGTAACTACTTGAATATTTGAATTGAAAAATGTGATCTTAATATTTGTTTTTCTTTTGGTCCCAGTTGTTCTGTGTTTCCTTTCATATCTCTTTGGAATTTTTTACTTGTTCCATTTCCTTTTTTGTTAGTTTGTTTAGTTATACAGTGCTTTAAAACTATTTTAATATTTGTGCTAGTGATTACAACATGTCTTTGACTTCAGGAAAACTTGATTTAAATGAATACTTATTTAATTTTCTTTGTAGTTATTAGGATATTAATTGTTGGGATATTAAACACTCATTTTTTTTAAATTTTAATTCCAGTGTAGTTACCATACAGTGCTGTATTAGTTTCAGGTGCACAATATGATGATGCAACAATTCTGTACATTTCTCAGTGCTCATCAAGATAAGTATGCTCTTAATCCCCTTCACCTATTTCACCCATCCCCCCCCACCCATCACCCTTCTGGTAACTATCTGTTTATTCTCTATAGTTAAGAGTCACTTTCTTGGTTTGTCTCTCGCTTTCTCTTTTTTTTTCTCCTTTGTTCATCTGTTTTGTTTCTTAAATTCCACATATGAGTGAAATCATACGATATTTGTCTTTGGCTGACTTCACTTAGCATTATACTCTCTAGCTCCATCCGTTGTTGCAAATGACAAGATTGCATTCTTATTTATGGCTGAGTAATATTCCATTTGTGTGTGTGTGTGTGTGCGCGCGCGCACATATACGACTTCATCTTTATCCATTCATCGGTCTGTGGACACTTGAAATGCTTCCATAATTTGGCTGTTGTAAATAATGCTGCAATAAACATAAAAGTGCATATATCCTTTTGAAATAGTGTTTTTGTATTCTTTGGGTAAATACCCAGTAGCACAATTACTGGGTCATAGAGTAGTCTATTTTTAAATTTTGAGGTCCCTCCATACTGTCTTCATCAGTGGCTGCACCAGTTTGCATTCCCACCAACAGTTCAGAAGGGTTCCTTTTTCTTTACATCCTCACCAACACTTGCTGCTTCTTGTGGTTTTGATTTTAGCTATTCTGACAGGTGTGAGGTGATATCTCATTGTAGTTTCGATTTGCATTTCCCTGACCGTCAGTGATGTTGGACATCTTTTCATGTGACTATTGGCTATCTGTGCTATCTGTATATCTTCTTTGGAGAAATGTCTGTCCATGTCTTCTTCCCATTATTAATTGGATTATTTGTTATTTTGGTGTTGCATTATGTAAGTTTTTTATAGATTTTTGATACTAACCCTTTACTGGATATGTCATTTACAAGTATCTTCCATTCAGTAGGTTGTCTTTTAGTCTTGCTGGTTATTTCCTTTGCTTCTAAGCATTTTTATTTTGATATAGTTGCAGTAGTCTAATTTTGCTTTTGTTTCTCTTGCCTCAGGAGACATATCTAGAAGAAAAAAAAAGTTGCTCAGGCTAATGTCAGAGAATTTACTGCATGTGCCACCTTCTAGAATTTTTATGGTTTCAGGTTTCACATTTAAGTCCTTAATCCATCTTGAGTTTGTTTTTGTGTATAGTCTAAGAAAGTGGTCCAGTTCCATTCTTCTGCATGTAGCTGTTCAGTTTCCCAACATCATTTGTTGAAAATACTTTTTCCTATTGCATATTCTTGCCTCCTTTGTCAAAGATGAATTGACCATTTCATCATAGGCTTATTTCTGGGCTTTCTATTCTGTTCTATTTATTTCTCTTTCTGCTTTTTCATTATTAGTGTACAGAAGTGAAATGGATTTTATATATTAATTTTGTATCCTGCAAACTTACTAAATTCATTTATCAGTTCTAGTAGTTTTTTGGTGGAATCTCAGGGTTTTCTATATATAGTATCATGTCATCTGCAAACAGAAAGTTTTACTTCTTCCTTACCAATTCGGATGACTTTTATTCCTTTCTCTTTTCTGATTGCCGTGGCTAGGACTTCCAGCACTTTGATGAATAAAAGTGTTGCGAGTGGACATCCCTGCTCTCAGTTTTTCCCCATTGAGTATGAGGTTTGCTGTGGGTTTTTCATTTATGGCCTTTATTATGTTGAGGTATGTTCCCTATGAACTACTTTGTTGAGGGTTTTTATCATGAATGCATCTTGTACTTTGTCAAATGCTTTTTCTTCATCTGTTGAAATGATCTTATGTTTTTTATTCCTTCTCTTATTGATGTGATGTATCACATTGATTGATTTGTTAATATTGAACCACCCTTGTACGTTGGGAATAAATTGCACATGATCACGGTGAATTTTTTTTTTTTTAATGTATTGTTGGATTAAGTTTGAAAATATTTTGTTGAGGATTTTTGCATCTATGTTCATCAGGGATATTGGCCTGTAATTCTCTCTCTCTCTTTTTTTTTTTTTTTTTTTTGTGGTGTCTTTATCTTGTTCTGATATCAGGGTAATGCTGGCCTCAGAGAATAAATTTGAAAGTTTTCCTGCCTTTTTTGTTTTTCTGGAATAGTTTGAGAAGAATAGATATTGACTCTTCTTTAAATGTTTGGTAGAATTTACCTGTGAAGCAGTCTGGTCCTCGATTTCTGTTTGGTGGGACTGTTTTGATTATTGATTCAATTTCATTTCTGGCCATCAGTCTGTTCAACTTCTCTATTTTTTCCTGCATCAGTTTTGGTGATTATATGTCTAGGAATTTAATCCATTTTTTCATGGTTGTACAATTTGTTGGCATATAATTTTCCATAATATTATCTTACAATCCTTTGTATTTCTGTGGTGTTGGTTGTTATTTCTCCTTTTTCATTTGAGTCCTCTCTCTCTCTCTCTGAAGACTCTGCCTAAAGGTTTATCAGTTTTGTTGCTCTTTACAAAGAAGCAGATCCTGATTTTATTGATCTGTTTTATTATTTTGTTTGTTTTAGTTTCTATATTGCCTTAAATACTTACTTTTAGTAATGTGTTTTTATTCTACAGATGTATTTCTATAATATATTATCATGGCTTCAATATTTATTAAGATTTATCCAAATTTCTTTGAAATTTGTACGTTCCTATTTCTCTGTCCTTCTGAGATCATTCTCCTAATGCCTGAAGAACTTCCTCAATATTTGTTCTAATTATAGATATCCTGGTGATGAATTTTTTCTGTCTCTGTGTCTCTTTCATTTTTTTCCCCTAAAATGCCTATTTCAATGTAATTTTTAATCATATTTTTAGAGGACATAGAACTCTATGATTGCAGTTATTTTTATTTTTAGCAGTTTTATTTTCTGGCTTCCATTCTGGTGAGATTTTTAGTATTGGTTTTTGGAAACTTATGTGTCTTTCCTCTGGCTGCTGTTAAACTTTATTTTTCTTTTCTTTTTTCTTTCTTTCTTTTTTTTTAATTGAAGTGTAGTTAACATGCAACATTACATTAGCTTCAGGTATACAGCATAGTGACTTGAAAACTCCATATGTTATGCTATGACTACCACAAATACCTTTCATCTGCCCCCACAGAACGCTATTAGAGTACCATTGATTATATTTCCTATGCCGTACCTTTCGTCTCTGTAACTTATTCATTCCATAATGTGAAGCCTGTTAACTCCCACTGCCCTTCAGCCATTTTGTCCACCCCCCACCTCTCACCTCTGTCAACCATTAGTTTATCCTCTGTACTTATGAGTCTGTTTCTGTTTGTTAGTTTGTTTATATTCCACATATAAGTGAATCATATGGTTTTAGTCTTTCTCTGTCTAACTTATTTCACTTAGTAAAATATGTAGTTCTATCCATGTTTTTCCATGCAAATAGCAAGCTCTCATTTTTTTATGGCCAAGTAATATTCCTTTATATGTTCTTTATCCATTTATCTATCAATGGACACATAAGCTGCTTCCATATCTTGGCTATTGTAAATAATGCTGCATTAAACATAGAGGTACATATGTCTTTTTCAATTAGTGTTTTCAGTTTCTTTGTGTAAATACCTAGTAATGGAATTACTGGATCATCAGGTATTTCTATTTATATTTTTTTTCAAGAAACTCTGTACTGTTATCTACAGTGGCTGCACCACTTTATATTCCCCAAATAGTGCATAAGAGTGCCATGAACATCCTCCAACACTTGTTATTTCTTATGTTTTTGATACTAGCCATTCAGACAGGTTGAGGTGATATTTCATTGCAGTTTTGATTTGCATTTTCCTTACAATTAATGCTGTTGAGCATCTTTCCATGTGTCTGTTGGCCATTTGAATTTCTTTTCTTGAAAAATGTTTATTCAGGTCTTCTGCCCATTTTTAATTGGATGATGATGATGCTGACGACTGTATTGAGTTCTGTAGGTTCTTTATATATTCTGGTTATTAATACCTTATTGGATGTATTATTTGGGCAAAGATCTTTTCCAGTCAGTGGATTGCCTTTTTATTTTATTGATGATTCCCGTGGTTGTGCAGTAGCTTTTGATTTTGTGTAGTCCCAATTGTTTATTTTTGTTTTTGTTTTTTCCCTGAGGAGACATATGTAGAAAAATGTTGCTAAGGCCAGTGTCAAACAGATTACTGTCTATGTTTTCTTATAGGAGTTTTATGGTTTCAGGTTTCATATTTAGGTCTTTAATCCATTTTGAGTTTATTTTTGTACATGGTGTAATTAGTGTTCCAGTTTCATTTTTTGCAAGTAGCTACCCAGTTTTCCCAGCACTATTTATTGAAGAGATTGTACTTTTCCCACTGTATATTCTTCCCTCTTTTATTGTAGAATAAGTGACCATATAAATTTGGGTTTATTTCCAGGCTCTCTGTTCTTTTCTACTAATCTATGTGTCTGTTTTTATGCCAGTACTATACTGTTTTGATTACTGTAGCTTAGTGGTATTTCTTGACATCTGGGATTGTGATACCCCAGCTTTGTTCTTTCTCAAGATTGCTTTGACTATTTGAGGTCTTTTGTGGTTCTATACAAATTTTAGAATTATTTGTTTTAGTTCTGTGAAGAATATATATATATATATATATATATATATATATATATATATATATATATATTTAAAGATTTTATTTATTTATTCGACAGAGATAGAGACAGTCAGCAAGAGAGGGAACATAAGCAGGGGGGGTGGGAGAGGAAGAAGCAGGCTCATAGTGGAGGAGCCTGATGTGGGGCTCGATCCCATAACGCCAGGATCACGCCCTGAGCCAAAGGCAGACGCTTAACCGCTGTGCCACCCAGGCGCCCCTGTGAAGAATATTTTAATATTTTTATGGGGATTACATTGAAACTCTAGATTGCTTTAGGTAATATGGACATTTTAGAAATAGTAATTATTCAGATCCATGAACATAGTCTGTCTTTCCATTTTTTCCTGCCATCTTCAATTTCTTTCCTCAGTGTTTTATAGTTTTCATAGTGTAGGTCTTTCACCTCTTTAAGTTTATTCCTATGTATTTCATTCTTTTTGGTAAAATTGTAAATGTGATTATTTTCTTACTTTCTCTTTCTACTACTTTGTTATTAGTTTATAGAATCACAACAGATTTCTATATATTAATTTTGTAACCTGCAACTTTACAGAATTCATTCATCAGTTACAGTGATGTTTTGATGGAGTTTTTTGAGTTTTCTATGTAAAATATCATGTCATTTGCAGATAAGGTGTTTAACTTCTTCCTTACCAATTTGGATGACTTTTATTTCTTTTTCTTGTCTGATTGCTATGGTTAGTACTTCCACTATTATGTTGAATAAAAATGGTGAGAATGGACATCTTTGTCTTGTTTCTGATCTCAGAGGAAAAGCTCCCACATTTTCCCCATTGAGAATAATGTTAGTTGTGGGATTGTCATACATGGCCTTTATTATATTGAGGTATATTCTTTATAAACATACTTTGCTTAGCATTTTTATCATGAAGGGATGTTGAATTTTTTCCAGTGCTTTTTCTGGATCTTGAAATGATCATATGATTTTTATCCTTCATGTTTTTTTTTTTTTTTAAGATTTTATTTATTCATTTGAGAGAGAGAGAGCAGAAGCAGGGGGAGAAACAGGCAGAGGGAGAAGCAGGGCCCCTGATGAGCAGAGAGCCAGATGCGGGGCTCGATCCCAGGACCTGGAGATCATGACCTGAGTTGAAGGCAGAGGTTTAACCATCTGAGCCACCCAGGAGCCACTATCCTTCATTTTGTTATGTGGTGTATTACATTGGTTGACTTGAGAATATTGCAGTATCCTTGCATCCTCAGAATAAATCCCACTTGATTGTGGTCAGTGATCCTTTTATGTATTTTTGAATGTGATTTACTAATATTTTGTTGAGGATTTTTGCATGTATGTTCATCAGGGATATTGGTCTGTGGTTTTCTTTTTTCTTTTTCTTTTTGATATTTTTGGTATCAGGGTGATGCTGGCCTCATAGAATGTATTTGGAAGCTTTCTTCCACTTCTATTTTTTATCATAGTTGGAAGAGAATAGCTATTAGCTTTATTAAATGTTTAGTGGAATTCATTTATGAATCCACTTGTTGCTGAACTTTTGTTTTTAATTTTTTTTTAAGATTTTATTTATTTATGTGACAGAGAGACAGCCAGCGAGAGAGGGAACACAGCAGGGGAGAGGGAGAGGAAGAAGCAGGCTCCCAGCCGAGGAACCCGATGTGGGACTCGATCCCGGAATGCCGGGATCACACCCTGAGCCGAAGGCAGATGATTAACGACTGCGCTACCCAGGCGCCCCTGTTTTTAATTTTTTTGATTACCAATTTAGTTTCTTTTCTAGTAATTGGTCTATTCACATTTTCTGTTTCTTTTACTTAGGCTTTTAGTAGTTTGATATATCTTTGTATGGTATTTTTTTCTGTTTGTTCTTATGGCTAGATTAAATATTGCTTCTGTGTTTCTTACCTCTCTCTTTTTTTTTTTTATTTTAGGATTCCAATTATATAAATATTGCTGTTTCACCATATATTGTATGTCTCTTATACTTTTTGTCTGTATTGCCATTGTTTATCTTCTCCATGTTTTAGTCTGAATATTTTCTTCTGACCCATATTTCACTTCACTAATCTTCTCTTCTCTATTAAATCTAATGTTGACCTCATCTAGTGATATTAAATTTTAATTACTACACCTTTCAGTCCATTGATTTTGTATCATAATCTTTAATTCTTTGCTGAAGTTTTCCATCTTGCCATGTAATTCCTTGAACATATTAATTACAATTATGTTAAAGTTCATGTGTTTTAAGTCTATATCTAGATCTCTTTTGGGTCTGTTTATATTACCTGGCTTTTTCCTTATTATGCACTTATTCAGTTTTCTCTCCTGGTAAACTTGTTAATGTTTAATTAAATGACAGGAGTAGTTTGAGGCTCCGGATTTTATTAACTTCCTGCAGAAAGATTTTACTTTTGCAGGTAGTTAAGATCTAGGCACTTAATTTCAATACAATTAGGGACTAGAGTGATTCTAAGAAGGGTGTGAGTCATTGGGAATTTAGTGAGGTTACCAAAGGAAGGGAAGCCAAGAGTTTCCTCAGGACCTCTTCTCGTGCAATCTGAATTCCAGTGTTATTTTCTTAATGCCGTCTCACTGTAGTTGACTCTACTTTAGAGTTCTTATTCTCAGACACTGCTTCCTACTCAACTTCTCAGATTTTGGTTTCCGATTGGCAAGTGATCCTTAAAGGATAAACTCTATTTCTTCCTCTACTCTCTACTACCACTACAATCAATACTTATGGCCTCAGGGGTATGGGGATTTTCCCCAGACCTACCAATTCTCTAATTCTCTGCACATACCAACCGAGTGTTCAGTTTGATTCTGACCCAATCTACCTGGAGTTAGCATCAGATCTCACAGGTTAAGAATTCAGTCTCACAAGACTGCCCGCATTTCAGATCTCAATCTCAAGTCCAGGTAGTTCTTATACTTCTGACTGTCTAGCTATAAATTAGAGATTTCCACAGCTCCTCTTTGTGTTTTGTAATTTACTAGAATGGCTTATAGAACTGAGGAAAACAGTTTACTTACCATATTGCTGGTTTATTATAAAAAGATACAATTCAGGAACAGTCAGACAAAAGAGATGCGTAGAGCTAGGTATGGGGGAAGGAGTGTGGAATTCTCCAGGCATGCCAACTCTCACAGCACTGTATGTGTTCACCAACCTAGAAACTTTCCAAATCCCCTTAGCTTTGTTTTTTTATAAAGGTCTTATAAGTAGGAGTGACTGAATCATTGGCCATTGGTGATTAAGTCAATTTCCAGCCATATTTCCTTTCCTGAAGATTAGTGTATGGGGCTGGAAGTTCCACGTGGTTGACTCCACTGGCAACTAACCTTTATCTAGAAGCCCCCAACCACCAATCATCTTAATAGCATACAAAAAGATACTTACCACTTGGGAGATTTCAAGAGTTTTAAGAGCTGAGTGCCAGGAAACCAGGACGGAAACCAAATATATATTAAATTATCAGACTACAAGGATAAAAGTGGCACCAAAGGTCGCATTTACTTCTGTTAAATGACAAAATTAAATCAAGTAAATTTGGAGATCTAATTGGCTTTATTAAATTATTCATGAATCAGGACCCCATCTAGCAAGTAGAAAGGTACTCTGAGAAGTTGTACAAAATGGAAGGTTTTTATAGATGGAAAGTGGGGGCAAGAAAGTTATTAGCAGAAGAAAAGGATTATTCCAGAGAGGCTGTTTGCTAAAGGACAAAGCAAGGTTTCTTATAGTGCAGATTACCTCATTTTTCTGTGGAGGATGGCGAGGAACCAGGTAACAAACTCATAGGTGCTGATAGAAAGAAAAAAAAATCATGACTGATAGGTTAAGGCCATCTTTCTGGGAGAGGTTGAAACTGCAATTTTTAAAAATTTTTTATTTAATTTCCATTTAGTTAATATACAGTGTAATATTAGTTTCAGTTGTACAATTTAGTGATTCAACAATTACATACAACACCCAGTGCTTATCACAAGTGCAGTCCTTACTCTGCATCACCTATTTAACCCATTCCCCCACCCACCTCCTGTCTGGTAACCATCAGTTTATTCTCTGTAGTTAAGTGTCTGTGAAACTTCAATTAGATTGGGTATTAAGCCCTAGTATGGAAACTCCATCTAAGTGACAGCTTTGGGGGCCTAAAGTTTTCTTTTTTAAACTCCTCTGGGCTTCTGGTTTGTTTTTTGTTTTTTTTTTTTTTTCCTGGAAGCTCGAGTTTTTAGGTTTTTGAATTTTCAAAGTTACTTTAGTAGCCTTGTGAGGTCTTCAGACAGATTTGTTATTTGGTCAGACTTTTCTAGTTTTTCTTAATAGAAGCATCCATCTAATCCAGGAGTTTGAGAACAGTGACCTATGTGCCAAATATATCCTGTCATCTGTTTTTAAAAATAAAGTTTCATTGGAGCACAGCCATAGCGAATTGGTTACATATTGTCTATGGATGCTTTCCTGCTACAGAGACAGACTTGAGACTGAGTTGGACAGTTGTGACAAAGACTTTATGTCCTGTAAAGCCAAACATGTTCACTGCCTGACCTTTTCCAGAATATAACTTGCCAATCTCTGCTCTAATCCAACAGAACCAGATAAAAAAGAACTAAAATTGTTTATTATGTATCTGTTTCTTCTGTTCCTATTGGGAGAATAGCCTTATTGTCGTGGATTTATTTTTTTAATAAAAAAACATTTAAAACATAATTATTTTCATATCTAACAAAAATTTATGGTAGTTTTTGTTTCCTCCGTCCAAATTTCATCAAATTCTTGTTTATTACAAACAAAATCTGTTTTTCATATTTTGGGCAAATTATTTTAAAACAGAAAATAGCTCAGCAATGAAAGAAATGCCAGGAGACAAATGTTACTTGTAACTTGAAAATATACTACTTATTTATATAATCCAAACAAAACCAGTTTTGTTCACTGAACTTTTAACTAAGTCATAGAATTGTGAACAGAGTGAAATAGCTGGTCTGCCAGTATCTGAATTTGTTTGAATTCTCAGTGCATAGATTACTGTCAAACCACTGGTGTTTCTCTTTCTGAAATTTGGAGTAATATTCTTGAATTAGCGGCAGGTTTTTCCCACTGTCAACCATATTTATGTAAATAATTCTCTGTAATTCCCCTCTAGGAATAACTGAAAAAAGATATGCTAACTCAGATTAAAGCTGTGCATTAGAAGAGGCAATAAACATTTAAATACACTGACAGTGGATATTTTCTTTATGAGGCATATATTTTGTATGGGACCACAAAATCCTTTTTTTTTTTTTTTAAGATTTTATTTGTTTATTTGACAGGAAAGAGAGAGAGAGAGAGCACAAGCAGGGGGAGTGAGAGAGGGAGAAGCAGCTGACGCAGGGCTCAATCCCAGGACTTGAGCCAGGATCATGACCTGAGCTGAAGGCAGATGCTTAACTAACTGAGCCACCCAGGCGCACCCCACAAAATCTTATTCTTCACAAGTTAGAAATCTTGAATATATGGTACCATCTGTAATTATATAGTCTTAAGTAATTTGAGACCAAATAGTCATATTAAAGAGTTCTTAGTATATTATATTTGTGTGTGTATATGTATATATACACAAATATAAATATGATATTTGCCTTCTTATGTTCTTGCCTCTGTATGTAGGTTCAGTAATATAGAAAAAAGTAGTATATACAATACTTCTGTTGTGAGTTTGACTCTCAGAATAATGAGAGACACGGTACGCCTTTTTTCAGAGTTTCAGGTGACAATAAAGACCAACTCCTTAATTAACATTGTGGTTGGACTGGTTGAGTCATAACAGGTTTCTAAACTGTAAAGAATTTCTGGAAGAACATTCTCTTCTTATTTCTACCTTGTTAGCACAGTCCACCAAAGAAGCCAACAAATAATTGGGCAAATGAAATACTCTTCCTAGTGCCCCGTTGAGTTTCAATTCTAGATGGGACTCTAAATATGAATCTCAGTTCTGCCGCTTAAAAACTGGGTAACCCAGGGGCACCTGGGTGGCGCAGTCGTTAAGCGTCTGCCTTCAGCTCAGGGCGTGATCCCAGCGTTTTGGGATCGAGCCCCACGTCAGGTTTCTCCACTAGGAGCCTGCTTCTTCCTCTCCCACTCCCCCTGCTTCTGTTCCCTCTCTCGCTGGCTGTCTCTGTCAAATAAATAAGTAAAATCTTTAAAAATAAATAAATAAATAAATAAATAAATAAATAAATAAATAAAAAGTGGGTAACCCAGAGCAGGTAACTTTTCTTTCTCCTGTGGATTAGAATAGTATCTACTTCATAAAATTAAATGAGATACATGCAAAGAACATATTAGTCACTGAAAAAAATTGTGATTTTTCATTATGATCATCACCACCACCACCTGTACTATAATACTTCCAAAATTTTTACTGTGAGCTCAAAAATTTATTATTGTTATAACTTTTTCATTCTTTTAAATATGAGTATGATTCATGTAGTGAGCTGCATTTTTTTCTGTCACTGTATAATGAATTTCATTACCCAGCTAGCCTTTTCTCTATGATCAGTACATTCCCATTATCCCTTTATACAGTATTTGAACTTTTAAAAAATTGCCCTTCTAAATGTATTTTTAAGCCAAGGATATAATTTTAATTGTTTATTCTTGCTGTCCTTATTTTTAATGAAAAGTTAAGAAAGTATTCACTTGATATAATTTAAGACACATATATGTCATTGTATGTAGATTTTACTTTAAAAATGGTAAGCAAATAATGAACTTTACTTAATGATCTGCCTTCTAAGGGTTTAATAGTTCAGTACACTGATATATGACATGTACTGATATATATTATTTACTTTGAAATGTATCAGAGAAAAGATGGATTAATAGCTAGATAGAGAGATAGATGAATATATACTTATACATACTCATCTGTGTGTCATGCCGCAGCTGTAACAGAATCTTAATTGTGGAACTAGGGATAGATATATGTGTATTCACCATATAATCCTTTTACCTTTTACTTATATTTTATATCTTTCATAATAAACTGTTGGGGGGGATGTACTGAACATGCTTGAATCCAAGTAGTTTTTAGTTATACAAAATAAATTGGCTATTTTAACATATCAAAATTTCATCCTTAATGGGGAAATAATAGAACTTCTGGAGATATTAAGGAAAATATGCCATAGGAACATACCAAATTGATATAAGCTATTCTTTAGATTATATCTTATCTAATAACCGTGTAGTCACATAAGTCATGCAAACTATATAAGTCATAACATGATATATGCCAATTTTGTTGGCTATATTGAAATAGGAAAATAAGGGTAACATTAACTAATAGTTTTCCCTAAATTTATGGGATTTATGATAAAATAAATTAATATTTGTTTTTTCTAACTTCATTCTAAAATGGGGTTTAGATGAATTTTAAAGCAGAGTCACAAAGTAAAGTTTTGAGCCAAAGTAGAAGTGATGGATGCAGCCTGTTGCCCTGTACAAATGGGCTGCTGTCCAATCCTACCTCATGCACAGTGTAGCCTTTTAAAGGATTCTGCAATCTCAGAGCCCTTTGTTCTGAAGAAAAGATTAACAGCAGCCATACTCTCAGTTTTGAAGGGGAAAAAACACTTTATTTATATTATAAAAATCTAACAAAAACAGAAGAAAAGGGAAACCTACACAGAGAAGAGGGCAATAGTAAGCAGTAAAGGAGAATAAGACAGAGCTACATCAAATTGGTACTGACAACATCCAACCTCATTAGCTGGGGACGCTCCTTGGAGACAGCCAGACTGGAGTTCTGCTTGAGAGGCCTGGGCTGAGCGTTCCTCCCCTCAGGTGAGACTTCCAACTGACCGTCCCCATAAGGGCCATATTTGTAGGGCAAATGATAGGGTCTGAAGTTAAACATTTGTTTGTCTACATGCAGTTTGGAGCAAGCTGCACTCCTATGTTATCATGTCTTTACATATTCAAGGAGCCTGGACTAGGTGTGCCCAGATTCCATTCTGGGGGGCCAGCCCAGCCTGGAGCCAAAGGGGAGGCAAGGCAAAATTTATAGCTCTTGGTGTCCAGACCAGAAGGGCCAGTTCTGACCTGGAGGCCAGCTAATGTCGACTAATCAGGCTCCCAAGGTCACTTATGCAGCACAAGTCTCACAAACAAATTCTTTAGCCTGCCTGCGTCTGTGCAGGTCGGGATGGTCAGTTATGCAGGACAAATCACAGAAACCTCCATCCATACAATACACCCTTCCAATCTTTTAGATGCAAAATAGTATATTAATAATTGCCTTCAGTTTTAAGATGGGGAGTACATAATATAACTGTATATAAAAAAATTGATAGTGTTCAATAAAGGTAGCAGGTCTTGTTGATACCTTCTTGGAATAAATAAGTACAGCACTTCTGGTGATTAAAATAAAGGAAGCAACATTCACTTGATTTCTGATGTACCGTATCTCTTAAAATCATTCATATTATTTAAATCGAGTGATAACCACTTTCATTCCTGTATTACTTCCTTCCCTTAATTCTAAACAAATTGTAACTTACCTAGAGAATACCCTTTGATGGTTTGTTTATTCATCTTTTTCGTTGTTCCTTTGTTGCGTGATTTTTAAAGCTGCTTTAGCATTTAGAATACTTGGCAGTCAGTTATACCTTTATCCTATTAATCACAAGAATCCCAATTGGAACAGAGTTTTGCAGATCTTTTTTTTTTTTCCTTCTATGTTTCAAGAGTGTGCAGTTGCTTTTCTGCAGCTCCCAGGGGAGAATTAGCAAATATGTTTGTGGCTATTTACTAGAAAGGTAATAAAAGAATAAAATAGAAGACACAATGGAAATGCTTCCTATGAGGAGAAATTAAACTAATAAGGATTATTTAACCAAAAAGAAAGAAAGTTGAAACACAATATTCAAGGAAATGGACTTAACTATATCATGTTACGATAATATGTTGCCTATAAAGGAGACCTTCCCAGTGCTCAATGATAGTTTTTAAACTCTGGCAGAAAGGTTGTGGGTTAACTCCAAAATTTCCTAAAATATCAGTGTGTCCCATGTGTGATCATTGTGATCGGTCTTAGTGAAAATTATGAAAACCCAGAAATTTTATGCACCTGCTTTTTGTTCTTTATAAAGTATAAGTTCTGGGACACTTGAGTGGCTCTGTCGGTTCAGCGTCTGACTCTTGGTTTTGGCTCAGTTTATGATTTCAGGGTCTTGAGACTGTGTGCGGCATGGGACTCCACACTCAGTGCGGAGACTGCTTGAGAGTCTTTCTCCCTCTCCCACTGCTTCTTCCCCTGCTCACACATGTGCTCTCTCTCTCTCAAATAAGTAAATAAAATAAAATCTTTATAAAATAAGTTTAGCAATATGGAATTTAAAAATGTTAACACAATGCAGGAAATATCAGAAAATGTATTGCCTTGTTGAATAAACAGAAAAAGGTAGCTTTGCCTCAATCCCACATAAAAAAATATATGTGTGTGTGTGTGTGTGTGTGTATACGTATGTATGTGTGTATATATATATATGTATTATATATATATAATATATATATATATTTTAGGTCTTTCCTAAATGACAGTTGATCGGCTGTAAGAGCTGACTTGTTTCTCCTAAGTTACCCTTTTATGGGGAAAACAAAAAAATAGCTCAACTAGGTGTCAGAGCATTAATGTTCCAGTACAGGCTCTGCTGCTTACTGACTCTGTTATCTGGGATAAATCATTTTATTTTTGCATCTAATTTTTTACTCATTATGCTAATTGATCTCTAAGATTTTCTATTTGTATCATTCTGTGATTAAATTTTTAAAAAATGAATGTTTTTTAGTCTACTGTATTAGGCATATTAAATGCATTCTCCCAAAGTGATAACACACATTCCAATGGAATTATTTATTCAGTTGGAAAAATCTTGTAAAGTGCACAGTATCTAAACTAAATTTGATTTTTATTTCCATGTAGCTAGTGTACGTAACTAGGAAAGAAAATAAATTATAAATAATTAAAACCTGTTTTTAGGAAAACAAGTTTTTTAAGTAAACTCTACCGCCAACCTGGGGCTCTAATTCACAACCCCAAAATGAAGAGTCACATCTTGTACTGAATGAACCAGGCAGGTACCCTAGGAAAAAGAATTTTAATGAAAGCCAGTAGTCTTACTAAATCTATTACTCTTATACCTACTCTGCTGTCCCTGCTACAAGTTATGCATTGAAGTAATATCACTGACACAGGATCTAGTATCTCAGGATCCAGGATGCCTCTTAAATCATGTTTTCTTTCTTTGGTAGTATTGTTATTATTATTCCTTAGAAATTCTCAGGTACCAAAATAGTATTCTAATACCATAAAGAATGGAATATTTATTTTAGAAATTGAGATTCCTAATTGGCAGTAGCTTGGCATTCTTTTGTTGCTATGACAGAGGATATGGGATAATCATTTTGCATTGATTTTCTGATTTTTGGCATGAAACTAAAATAGATACCCTGTGCCCTTTCATATGCAGTACTTTGTTAGTGTAGTAGTGTGTCAACATTTGAAACCTAAAGGAGAAAACAAAACAAACAAAAAAAAGTTTTGGTAAATACTTGGGAACATTCTATACTTCTCTTTTTTTAAATCCTTGGTGGTGGTGGTGGTTGTTGTTATTGTTGTTGCTTTAATGTAGGTCACGTTATCTTTGCTTTATAGATGAGTAAATTGAAGTCCAGGCAAGTTCACTGTTTTGCTCAAGTACCCAGGCAATAGGTAGTAAAACCTAGATTAGAATATGCCTGCTTGATTCCAAAGCCAAAAATACTTGTGCTACATAGGTATTCCAGCTCTGCATAAAAGTCACCTGGTGAACCTTTAAAATATCAATGATTTGAATGTTCAGAACCAGTTGAGAATTATTAAATTATACTATTTTTCAAAATTTTTGAAATATTTATTTTAACATAATTTAAAGATACGTAAGTCAAATTCAAGACATAACTTGCCAATTATTTTATTCTCCATAGTAATACAGTGTTGAAGGACAGATGTTTAGCTGTGTTTGTATGACTAAGATAAAATAATAATGTGTTGTTATGATTATGACATATCCAAATGTCAAGAATGAGTATTTCCACTTTCAGTTACAAAATTTCTAATATTATTTTCCAGTTGTTTGAAAGCAAAACTAATGCCTAAGAATGTAAGTTACTTGTGCACACTACCATTTTAAAGATAGGAATTGGTTTTCTGGTTCAGAGATGAAATATATATAAATAAAAATGAAAACCCAGTGTACAAGGGATTCTATGCGCAGAACTAATTTGTGACATTCATTTTTGAGACTAATGTTTAGGAGTCACAGGATTACCTTAAAAATAGCAATGTTATGAATATAATAGAAATATGAAATGAATACAATGTTGTCTATGTACTTCATTATTTACTAATGATATAACATGATGATTTCTCATTTAATTACAAATTTCCAGCTAGATGGCAAGCAATTCAAAAGGGGATTTAATGTAATGATGTAATTTTGTGATTAGTGTGTTTCCCTTAAACTTTCAGTCATAAATTATATTTTAATTTGGGAACGTGTTCACACAGCATCAACATGGGATAAATTCTTACTATATGCTGATGGAAAAGGGAATTTTTTTTTTGCTAAAAGCATTAAAGCAATTTTGTTGATAGAATTTATTAGCACCGTGCTTTGTATCTTTTTATACTACCGTGTGGTTTCTATTAATTGTTATAATAATAATAAAATAAACCTATGAATTGATACACTTGGATGATTGATACATGTCTATTTATAAAGTTGCCTCAGAAACTGACACATTAATAACATTTTTGGCATAAAGGAACGTGCTTTTACTGAATTTTAGGCTGTGACAAAGTAGATCTTTGCCAAGATTATTACATTAAAAATGAATCTTGCAAAATTCATGTCCATGTTCAGTGAATTTATTTTTCCATTTCTCTTATCTTTTTATTAAATTACTTTCCAACATAATTTTATTGAATGCCTACTAAATTCAAGTACTCCTTTAGGTGGTAGCATATAGTATGGCTACAATCCGTAGGATGGCTAGTAGCAAAATAACAAGGAAGAAAAACATTAAACAAATACTTCTAAATATCAAGTATGTTGTGTGTTTTCTGAGCTTTGGGACATTTAGCAATAATCCAGGGGGAGGGAGGGATTTTGAGGACTGAAACATGCTGAGACATAGGGGTGAGAGAAGAGTGTTTCTGAATGAGGGAATTACCATTCTAAACGCATTGAGGCAAGTTGTTTAGAAAGCAGTGGTATATTAGTTTTCTACTGCTGCTGTTACAAATTACCACAAGCTCAGCAGCTTCAAATAACAAAAAATTATTATGTCACAATTCTGAAGGTCAGAAGTCTGGGGTGGGTGTTTGTCTGGTTTCTCTAGTTTAGGTTTCACAAGGCCAAAATCAAGGTGTCAGCAGCCTGGGCTCTTAACTGGAGGTTCTGAGGGTGAGGAGGATGGGGGAGGAAATCCATTTCCAAGCTCCTTCAGGTTGATGGCAGAATTCATTTGTGGCTCCAGGGCTGAGGTTCCCATTTCCCTGCTGGCTGTCAGCCAGAAACCATTCTCAGCAACTTTAGGCCTCCTGCATTCCTTGTCACATTGAAAGTTGCTGCCTCCAACAGAGCAAGGAGTCTTTCTTACCCATTGTAGACCTCTGACTTCCCTTCCTGCCATACCTCCATTTCTGCTTTTATCTGGGAAGAAGCTCTGCTCTTCAGAGCCCATGTAATTATATTGGGCTTACTGAGGTAATTTGGGATAATCTCCCTATCTTAAAACCAACTGATTAGTGATTTTAATTGCATTGGCCAAATCCCTTTGCCATGTGATATAGCATATTCATAGGCTTGACACTATGGGCATAGATCAGGGGGCCAAAATTCTGCCTACCACAGGGGATGGGAATTTCATGGCAGCTAAAGAGAGCAAGGAACTTACTGGCTTGGTTGTTGTTTAGGTAAATTTGGACATTGTAGTCACTCAAATGATGACAGGGTTGTAGAGGAGAGAAAAACTAAAGTCAAGTGAATAAGTCTCTAGGAAATGAAGAGTGATAACCTAGAGACTGGCAGTTAATAGACACAGGATGGGTAGAGGAAGACATGAGCTTCACAGATTAGAGAAATATTGCAGACTGTTAATCAGGAAGTTGTACTGGAGTGCCCTATCAAGTGCTGAAAACGAGATACCTCCAACTGAGGGAACACAGGAAAATCCAAGTGCTTGGGAGAGAGTCAGGGTTTAGATAGGTCAAACGCTGAACTGGGTGTTCTTACGGTTTATGACTTTGAGGAGTCCATTTGCAATGGCACAGTGTTTCTAGGGACAAAATAGGGAATTTGAGAGAGAAGCACAATCGGGAATGGATCGGGAGAGAGAACACAAATTTCACCAGGGGAATGGAAGCATTGGAGAAAATTGACAGAAAGTAGGGGTGAAGGGAAGTGAATCAAGTTGACTACAGATTTCCCAAGAAGATAAGAAATCTAATGATCCCTTGATAGTGAATACATTTCTTTGAGTAATTGTTAAGTGATCAGCAAAGGAAATCCAGTAGCTGAGAACTTCATGGTTTTCAGTGGTGGGTGGTAGAGTTGGTACCAAGCAGATTTCAAGGACTGCGAAGTCTAGAGCATGTATGATTCAAGTCAGTCATTTGTTTCCTTCACTATTCGTCATGTCTTATGAGAGTCAGTACATAAGATTAAGAATACAAACCGTGGCTCTGGTGTGTATGGGTTTCAGTCTTGGCCTTGTAATTGTGCCCAAGTTACTTAAATTCTCTGTGCCTCAGATTCTTCAGCCACGAAGTGGAAATGATGACAGTAGTGACTGTTTCAGTTGGGTACTTTAGAAAATCAAATGAGTACATGGCCCATTGTGAGCATTTGTAACCGTTAGCTATAGCTATTTAATGTTCACTTATACAATTTTTTTTACCTACTTATATAAGATTTAAATATTGTGGAGCATGCAAGATAAACTATTTCTCAGACTAGATAGAGATCCATGCTAAACTGAATAATTTTATGTCATTTTGGTTCAATTGTGCTACCTAAGAAACACGATATTAACCTTAGATAAGTATATATTATTGCTTGTGTGTTCTGGTGGAGCTGCACAACATAGTGGATAGGAAACTAGGTTACAGTTTTAAGTGATTGTGGTAGATTTGAAAATGCCAATCCAAGTAAAGTTGCCTGAAGGATTGTTTTTTCTTTCATAAAAAGAACCATGATCTTCTAGATGTAATACTCTTGAGAAATGTATTTGTCATTAAAAACAAAGGAGTTCAAATGATTTTCTAGGTATAATAGTCACCATAAATATCTACTGTCACCTGTATAGAGGCAGAAGAAATATGCTGTCACTTCTGTTAGTGGAAAACTGTCCATCTCTTTTCCAGCTTCCTCCTCCAAGCACCCTTCCATGGAGAATTACCCTTGTACAACTCAATTTGTAGCACAGTAAAAAGTTTTTATTTTATTTTATTTTATTTTATTTTATTTTATTTTATTTTATTTTATTTTTTTAAAGATTTTATTTATTTATTTGACACAGAGACAGCCAGTGAGAGAGACAGCCAGCGAGAGAGGGAACACAAGCAGGGGGAGTGGGAGAGGAAGAAGCAGGGTCATAGCAGAGGAGCCTGATGTGGGGCTCGATCCCGTAGCGCCGGAATCACGCCCTGAGCCGAAGGCAGACACTTAACCGCTGCGCCACCCAGGCACCCCGAGAGCAGAAAGTTTTTAAGATAAGGAGGCATTTCCTAAAATGCTAGCCTACTGCCATTTAGGATTAGTTCCAACTATACAGTTGACAATTTGAAACCTCTTAGATGCTCATTTTTATGCTACATGAGTTGGATGTTAAGAATTCATTCTAATTTACTACTTTACAAAGAAAATATTTTAAATGCATTAGAGTATTAGATGCTGAATCTGATTTTTTAATAAATGATTTCAAAAGGATATAAAAATCATTTACAGGGGATGTGAGAAGAAATGTGTTTTTAAATTAATTAAAATAGTTAATGTCAATAGATTAAAACACTTCCAAAGAATATTGATGTCAGATATCAAGTGATTGGTAATTGTGATTTTGGTCATTGTGCTTCTAGATTAACTTTTTCTATTTGTAACTATAAAATTAATACTATCACTTCAGCATATTTTGATGGGACTGCAGGTTTTTTTTTAAATTGGTATGTACAAGGTACTTTATTAACCATTTTAAAGGATGTAAAAAGTATTCAATTTAGTTTCTGCCTTAAGGTCCTAATACAACTAAAGGGATGAATGATGTACATACATAACAATTGTCAAAGGTACAGTATAGTAAGGACCATATTCTGCAAAGCAGAGTAGAGGATAAGACAAGATGCAGTACCAGAAATTTGCCAGTCAAAACTCTCTTTTATGTTGCAGATAGACAATGGAAGTATTAAGTGGGAGAATAGGATATAGAATGTATAATATAATCAGAATATAGTAAACTCTATAAGGAATATTTTTATAAATATACGTATACAAATAGAAAATACTAGAGGAAAATGTCTAAAAGCGTAATTGCTCATTGATTATCTCCATTTTGTTTCCTCAAGATAAGGGGGTGAAAGAAGTTAGAAGGGATGGAGGCGGTCTATAAGCATCAAAGTGGGCATCTGCTGGAGTCTCTATTCTGCCTGATCGGATGGGGACAGGGGACTCTATAGCATCACTTTTACCATATAGTTGGTCCCACCTTGAGGCACAGAGGCTAGTGGTTTGTACCTGTATGTATCAGTTATTGACTTTGGGTAGGGAGCTGGTAATCTCAGAAGTAAAGCAGTTTCCCATAGGCTAAGAGAAATTCTCCAGAGAAGGAAGCAGCTATGAACCTTTTGCAGCTAACACTCATATTAACTAGATCTATAAAGGGGGATGGGCAGACAGCACCAAAAGTGTTCAGAATATATTATTGAGCAATCAACAGCATACCTATATTTAATCTCACACACACGTGGACAAACACAATGTTCAATCATTAAACAGTTAGCAAGTACCTATTAACTATTGAAAATGAATAGTGAACTGGTATAGGTTAAAAAAAAGAAAGAAAGAAAACACAAAAACACTATAACCTCTTTCTTTATTCAGAAAGATACCAACATCTCTGGAGGCAGTAGTCAAATATATCCTTATTTATGTATAATAGGTTTTGTGTTAAAGTAATGTACTATATTCAGCTATTGTAGAAGGACAATGAAGGACTCAACTCTTGTTACTTGCTGTTTATATATTTTAAGTGTACCCAGAAAATAATAATAATAATAATAATAATAATAATAATAATAATAATAACAATAATAATAATGGATTTTTTTTAACTTAAAACTTTAAGCCTCACTTCTCTGAAAAATTCAACTGTGTGGAATATCTTGCTTCTAATGGAATGCTATGTAAACTACATATGCCCACATAGCTCTGCCTATGACATGCCATGTGTAATAACGTCTCATTTACCCAGTTGCCACTTATTTCCAATCTTACAATAATTAAACCATGATCTGGATCATCAGTATTTGAAAACAATACATGAACTCCTGAGAGTCCCACTAAAGAGAACAAAACGCCTTGCTGGCTTTAGCACGTATACCCTGCTGTTGGGAAACACAGAATTAAAAACAAAATATTTTCCCAACTCAGAGATCCTCTCTACAAAGGTAATAGAGAAAGAAAATAGTTCTATTACTGAGTAAGCATTAAACCAGAAGGTGAAGCATATCGCAGGCAATCCACAGAGAGCACAAAGACAGGAATCTCACTCTTTTAGGCAGTCAAGTGGATACAACCCATTATGTACCTGTTTTCTAAATAAACCATATCTAGGCTTCCAGTAAAGGAAACTTGACAACATCATATTTGTCACACATAGTTCATCCTGAATTTACCTGGTAATTGTTGTGGCCATCTGTGTTAATCAGTTGGCTTTATCCAGGAGAGAAACAAACTTTTCATATCTTTTATGGCATGAGGTAGTTTTTCAGCTTTGAGAAAGGTGCCCAAAAAGTTGGGCAACTACTGTCCCATGGAAACTGGTGAATAGGGTGCTATCTCTGTTGATGTCTACATTTCAAGGAGATGGCTCCCAGGTCTCTGAGAAAGAAGTCCCTGGGTCTCAAAGCTGACAAAGGCCTATCTAGCTTACAAAAAGATTTATATAGATTTCAGAAACAGGAAAAAGTACTTACAATTATAAGTTTACTAAAGTGAATTCTCTAAGAAAATGGAAGAGAAATCCCTTCTATTATTTTCATCGGGGGAATTAAGCCTCTTACTTTTAATTGTTACTTGTCCTTACACTGCTCATGGTGAAGCTCCTTAGGCCCCAGGGGAATCATTTACTCTGACTTATGACGTAGTTCTGTAGTTTCAGTTCCCACAGCACATTGTACATTATCTGGGATTCAGGCTTCTTGTTGGAGATAGATATGTTCACTACAGAATGATGAAGGGACAGCTGTCAAGTCTGACCGTGAGTGAAGAGACGATACTTATAAAAAGTAGATAGAGAAGTATGAAAGGAAGCAAAGAAGAAGGGAGAGAGTAGGAAGAAGGAAGCAGTCAGGAACCTTCTAGTGGGAAGAAACTGTCCCACCACCTGGGGAGCTGCTGAGGGCGTGGTTTTATTACCACACAAAAATTAGAATTGACTTTTAAGAATATATCATTATGATCACTCAGTTGTTTAATACTTGTAAACTATAGGCAGTCTGGAGGTTGCTTTGAAGTCACATTCTTGATATCTTGAATGATGCCTTTTGACCATGTCTCCTTCAGGTTTCTGTAAGAAAGTGCAGTCTGTAAGTGAGTAGTGGTTGCTTTTTATAAGGATTAGAGGTTGGTTGCAAACTGTTGTGTGTGTGGATAAGTCACCCCCAGGAAACATCAGGGAACACTGATTCAGATGAAAGCAAAGCAATTTCTTTATTGCAATTATGAACAAAATGTTTTTGTCTTACATTATTTTTTTTTAAGATTGTATTTATTTATTTGAAAGAGAGAGCATGAGTTGAGGCGGCGGGGAGGGACAGAGGGGAAGGGAGAGGGAGAAGCGGACTCCCCACTGAGCAGTGGGCCCACCGCAGGGCTCAATCCCAAAACCCCAGGATCATGACGTGAGCCAAAGGCAGTGCTTAACCGACCGAACCATCCAGGCTCCCGAGTCTTGTATTATTATGGCTGTTTTTCAGTGGGTGGTTTAGAAAGTGTGACATATGCTTAACAAAGTAGATGCACACAGTCTCTGAAAACAAACTGGATTCAAGTCCCAGCTCTGCCATCCATACACTGTGTGACCTTGAGCAATTTATTTCAACCTCTCATATCACAGTTTCTTTATTTTAAAATGGTAATTATTAATAGTCTTTGCCTCATAGAATTGTGATGAGGATTAAATGAGTTTCCAGAGAGAGAGGTTGTCAAAACAAATCAACAAATATAAACTGTTATTTATAAACTGTTACCTAGAGTGCAAGTCTTACTTTAACCTGGCAATAATCTGTGCTTTAAATATTTAAAGAAGAAAAAGGAGGGGTGATATTTGTCTAGAAAAATTTCTAACCAAAATACATGTTTTTTAATCACATGTTGAAAGTATGCTCTCTAAATATAGAAGAAAAAAATAATATGTTGTATAATATCATATATTGTCAATGTTTATTATACAGCTAATTGTAGCCAAGTTTATTTTATAGATTCACAAAATATGAGAAATCCTAGAATTGTTGAATTATTATATTGCATACTTGAAACTAATAACACTGAATGGCAATTATACTTACATAAGTAAATAAATAAAACACACACACAAAAGATGTCATATCAGTACTTTTTAGTTTCATTATCATGAACTCTATTTCATGATTTTGAATGTTAGTGTATATTATATAGTTAGGCCAATTTTTCTGCTTTCTCTGACATATTTTGATATCAATGATGTGTTTAAAGATTTTTGTGTAAGGGCACCTGAGTGGCTCAGTTGTTAAGCATCTGCCTTCGGCTCAGGGCGTGATCCTGGCGTTCTGGAATTGAGCCCGCATCGGGCTCCGCCGCTGGGAGCCTGCTTCTTCCTCTCCCACTCCCTCTGCCTGTGTTCCCTCTCTCACTGGCTGTCTCTCTCTGTGTCAATTAAATAAATAAAATCTTTAAAAAAAAAAAGACTTCCATGTAAATATATATAATCCGATACATTATAATATGTATATTTATATTCTGTTCCACATATTAGCACATATTTATCTTGGACTGAATTCAGTAGTGAAAAGTGCACAAACTTCACAGAACTCAGGAAAACAATGGATTTTTAGAAATTTTTTCTTCTATTGCCATCTTGGAAAATAAAGGGAAGAAATGTCAAAATGTTCACGATTTTTCCCTTTCTTCCCCTACGATCTTCCTAGTTCTTATGTTCCATAGATGAGAGAAATCATATGATAATTGTCTTTCTCTGCTTGACTTATTTCACTTAGCATTATCTCCTCCAGTGCCGTCCATGTTGCAGCAAATGTTGAGAACTCGTTCTTTCTGATAGCTGAGTAATATTCCATTGTATATATGGACCACAACTTCTTAATCCAGTCATCTGTTGAAGGGCATCTCGGTTCCTTCCACGATTTAGCTATTGTGGACAATGCTGCTATGAACATTGGGAAAAAAACATGCTCAAGATTTTTAAGTATTGTCTTAAGAAAGCAAAAGTCTACATGTCCACTACTGTTTACACTAGACTGAATAAAAATAAATTATTTCTTAAGTTTTTATATTTGGCTGAACTCTCAGTGCTAAAAGCTGTTGAGCAAGTGTGAAGTAAGCTTTCCCCTGTCTTTTTGATGTCCCAACATAGGTGCTAGGTGACCTGCAGCTATTCTCTTCTTACTCTGATTCAGCAGACTTGGGGTAGGTAAATAATCTTAGAGACTACAAATATGTGTATATATATATGCATATGTAATTATTATGTATTTTTTAAGATTTTATTTATTTATTTGACAGAGAGAGAGACAGCCAGCCAGAGAGGGAACACAAGCAGGGGGAGTGGGAGAGGAAGGAAGCTCCCAGCAGAGGAGCCTGATGTGGGGCTCGATCCCAGGACTCTGGGATCACGCCCTGAGCCAAAGGTAGATGCTTAATGACTGAGCCACACAGGCGCCCCTATAATTATTATGTATTTATACATACATATATATATATATATAATGCTTCCCCAAATAGCTTTAGAAACAAATCTACTTTGCACTTTAAATGCAATAATTCTATGTATTTTGATTTCATCATAAATTGTGCCTATGCTAAAAATAATAGTCATTATTCTTAAAATTTATCAAGTTAATTAGATCCTGAGATCCTTTCAGATTTAAAAAAAATACTTTGTTTTTTGTGTAGAATGACAACAGGTTGTTTTTTTTTTTTTTTTTTTTTTTTGGTTTGTGTTTTTTTTTTTTTTTTTTTACCAGGTATAATGTAACATGGAAGAGTAAATGTGTTCTTTTCCCATATCTTAACATTGCAGAAAGTTATTTCTCCAAAAGATTTGTGTTAGTTAGGATCGGCTAATTGTGTGTCAGTAATAGATTATTACAGAATTTCAGTGGTTTAAGCTAACAAAAGTTTACTTCTTGCTTTTGTTGCATGTCAGTTATGTAGCCAGGGGTCTGTTGCACGAAATCATTCAGGATCCCAGACTATGGAAGGTACCATATATCTTGTAGCTGCATCTTGTTGGTCACCACCCCAGCAAAAGGGAATATATGGTGAGTTCATGCCTGTTCTTCACGGCTTTATCCCAGAGGAGGCATACTTAATTTCAGTTTGTAGCCCTCCAGCCAGAAGTAGTTCCAAAGCCTCACCTAACCGAGGGAAACCAGACAGAAGTGGTTACTGGTGAGCACTAGTAATGTCTACTGACGTGTGAGGGCTCATTTTGCCTTGAATATGTGTAGCAGTTTGTGTCTCAGAACTTGGTGAATACTGGCTGCTAGTGTACTGTCCTGTTTTATTAAGTACTAAATACTTCTAAATTCAGAATTAATTTTAATCATTAAATTTTGAAAGTATTTTCATTTTTTTAATGTTCTTGGTAATCAAATTTTTTTAATAATAACTTTTTATTATGTTATGTTAGTCACCATTCAGTATATCCTTTGTTTTTGATGTAGTGTTCCATGATTCATTATTTGCGTATAACACCCAGTGCACCATGCAATATGTGCCCTCCTTACTACCCATCACCGGCCTATCCCAGTCCCCCACCCCCTCCCCTCTGAGGCCCTCATTTTGTTTCCCAGAGTCCATAGTCTCTTGTGGTTCATTCCCCCTTCTGTTTACCCCCCCTTCATTCTTCCCTTCCTTCTCCTACCTATCTCCCTGCTATTCCTTATGTTCCATAAATGAGTGAAACCATATGATAATTGTCTTTCTCTGCTTGACTTATTTCACTTAGCATAATCTCCTCCAGTCCCGTCCATGTTGCTACAAATGTTGGGTAATCGTTCTTTCTGATGGCTGAGTAATATTCCATTGTATGTATGGACCACATCTTCTTAATCCATTCGTCTGTTGAAGGGCATCTTGGCTCCTTCCACAATTTAGCATTTTTTAATACTTTGACAATTATAATCCTTCAAAAGTTATATTTGGACATGCAATCACAATAAATGACTGCATTGCCTAATGGAAATCATATATATTATTCTTAGTTAATCCACATTTTCCACACTTCTTTATACATCATATTTTTTTAATACATACCAAAAATGTGGATTGACTTTCACTTCTCTCTGAGTAATTTCAAATTGTAATTTTAAAAATCTGACCAGTTCCTAAATAATGTCATTATGAAAAAAAAAATATTGCAGGGAAAATTAACAAGTTGTGCAAGGGAAATGGTTTTAAAATAGATAAGCTGTAATTAAATTTCTTTGGAACCAACACTTTTTATTTACAAAAAATATGCACTTAAAATATTTTCTATTATAATGGTTAATTATGATTGTATTTTTAACCTATTAAAGGAAAATAGCATACTCATTTGAATTAAGAAAAAATAGTATATCCTTAGAGAAGGTAAATGTAAAAAAATATATATAATGCTAATTTTTTTAGGTTTGGCTAAAATTAATTTAAAAGTATAGTGTCTCGAGTAATAAGTTAATGAGAGATTATATGTTTGAAAAGTCTGAAATTGTCATATAAGGCATGTTTCTCTGACAGAAAGAGCGGATAGAACAAAATAATTGCTATCTTCTTTCAGTCTTTTTCTCTAGCATATTTTTAAGCTTTCAGTGGTTGATAGCAATTATACCAAGGATGCATTCCCAAAGCCTCCAACCTGTCATCTTTTGTTTTGTTTGTACTCAGAAGAATGCTCTGAGTTCGGTTGATTCAGTGATTGTGTTTTGAATTAACAGGTTCACATTATCTTCTAAAATTTAAAATAAAGTCTTATAACATTGCCAAATTAGAAAAGTAGTGATCATAGTTAAAATTTTATGTAACACAGGACTGTATTTATGTTGCTTCATTTTCTTTATTTTGGGATATAATCACTTTCTTTAAGAAAATGTGTTGTGTCTGGGAAAAAAAGGTTTGAAATTTGTTTCCTTTAACTTTACTGAGCTTTAATTTTCTTGTTTCCAAAATGAGATTATAAATCTCTTTTGAGGATCAAATGGTATGACTAACATGGTACCTGCAATGGTATACCACTTAAAAAAAAAAAAAAACATTCTGTCCATTATTTTTGTTCTTACTGTTTAAGCCTGCGTTCAAGTTTATAAATTCTTAGAACTAGAAAAAAAAAATTGTGAAGTCTGGTGATTTCTTTATACTTTGTATTTTAAATTATGTTTGTTAGTTTTGATAAATGTATGTTTCCCGGTTTAGAATTGTAGAGTCAAGGAAAAATAGAAAACAATAAAATGGGCTAGGCTAGAGTTGTTCATTAATATTATTACTTTTATAGACAGTAATAGGTGTTTATGGTTGTATTTGTAATTTGGATACAACTCTACCCACTGATAATCTACAAATCTATGATCTGAAAATCATAGAAAACCTCAGCTTAGCTTGTCAAGCAGTGTCCACAAACAGTAGTCTGAGGTAGGATGACCTTCAGGCACAGTGGTCAATAATGTCATCCAGTGCCTGAGTGCTTTGCAGCATTCTACCTTGTCACAGGTAATGACATGAACTTCAGGCTAGTTACAAGATGGCAGCAGCATTTCCAAGCTATACTTCCAAACACAGCCACATCCTAATAAGAAGAAAAATCTGTAATTCTTTGTGTTTTGCTCTTGAGATTGAAGAAACTTTCCCCCAGAAACCACAGTGTATTGATCAGCATTATCCCATTCCTACAAACAAAACAAAACAAAACGAAACTGAAAGCAGAGCAATATTGTCACTCATTTAGGAATATAATGGATATCAGGATGACGAGCAATGACATCACTAACGGCCACATGTTTAGCTACCCTGCATACAAATGCACATTCTTCCCATGCACAGGCACTTCCAGAAGTGGCCATGCCTATCTGAAATACGTTTATACCTTCCCCCAAAACAAGATGACACAAGGACTCCTACAGTTACTAAAGCAAATTCAAGTTCAGGATTTCTGTGTTAAGTGTAATCCTTTCCAACAGGTTAGAGTCCAGTGAATTATTTATTCTCTAGCTAAAAAAAAAAATATTTCGTTCTCCGTCCAAGTTTGAAAACTTCTGATAGTAGAGAATAGGAAAGACTACTAACATAAAAACTCTCCTTCAGAAAAAGGGGAAAATAAAACACAGCAGCACTGATTCAAAGCATGCTTCCTGCTCTGTTAGAAAATCACAGTGATTACACTCAATTCTGGTAGTTGACTAAATCCCTTATTCTACAAACCTGACATCTCCATGTTTAGGAGAGGGGATGATAGTGGCAACTTCCTTGTCCATATCTACTGTGGGCATTTTGGGGGTGGGCATATAGAATAATGCCTTACCTTACTACAGAGCTTTAATAATCCACTTCCTGTGGAATGGGTTTGGTGAGTGGAATATTGGTTTAATTATGGAAATATAGTCTTGGTGAGGTTTACAGTCACTTTGGCAATGCATTTACCTTAAAAATTTCGTTGGCTTCTAAGTCATTTGCATTCAGTTCCATGGGCTGGTAATCTAGCCAGAAAGTGGTCTCAGCAAGGAATTTTTCCTGGGAAGTCCAGTCCCAGCCATAGATATCAGAGTCTCCTGCAATCCCTTCCCCCAAATCTGCAATCATCATCATTTAATGGCCTTTGCCACGAGGAAATTCAAAAAAAATAGCCTGATGCGGGAAGTCATATACATAATTTGTTCTTTTCATTTATATTTTAAACATGAGTGTGTCTCCTTTACTGGGTGAATGGTATTCAACGAGAGGTGTTTGCTAGAAGTCTGGGGCTAGAGGCTTTCCTTTTGTTCCAGTCAAATATTCTACTCAGTCTTCATTCTCCCACTCTTTGTTTGCTTACCTCAGCTTGGAGTAGAAAGTTTGGGTTTTCAAACCCCCCAGAGTTCCACATTATTGGACTCTAAATCAATTATGGTCCATAGACATGAAGAACCTCTTTAAGCAGAATTGTATTTTATTCTTTCTCTGCTTTCCAATACATAAATGTTAGCCCAAGGATAACTCTCTTGAAGGACTTAACTAAAAGTTGCAAGAAGTAGTCAGAACACCAGAATTCTGAATATTTCCTATCAGTTCCCCAGATGAGCAAACATTTAGTCAAATGCTTCAGTTTCACGCAAGAAGGATCATTTAACCACTAAACTTAAGAGTGGAATGGGTCATCCTTTCCCTTGCTTTATCACCTTTTTACCCATTCAACATTTTTGAGTCTCCTACTTGTAACAATTCATTTCTGGCGACAGACTTGATATCAGGATGTTTCCATAGCTTGGTTATTGTAAATAATGCTGCAGTGAGCATGGGGGTGCAGATATCTTTTCAAATTAATGTTCTTGTTTTCTTCAGATAAATACGCTGAAGGGGAACTGCTGAATCATGTGGTAGCAATATTTTTATTTTTTTTGAAGAACCTCCACTTTTTTCTATAGTGGCTGCACCAATTTACACTTCCACTAATAATGCACAAGGGTTCCCTTTTCTTCTTATCCTTGCCAGCACTTGTTATTCCTAGTCATTTCGATAATAGCCGCTCTAACATGTTTGAGGTGGTATCTCACTGTGGTTTTGATTTGCAGTTTCCTGATTAATGATGTAGAACATATATTCAGGAACATATAACCTGTTAGTTATCTGTACATCTTCTTTGGAAAAAATGTCTATTTGGATTGTCTGCCCATTTTAAATCAGATTTTGTTTTTGTTTTCTTTTGCTGTTGAGTTGTATGAGATTTTTATATATTTTGAGTACTAGGCCTTTGTCAGACATAGGATTTGTAAATATTTTCTCCCACTTAGTAGGCTGCCTTTTCATTTTGTTGATGATTTCCTTTGCTATTAAGAAGCTTTTTAGTTTGGTGTAATCCCACTTGTTTATCTTTGCTTTTATTGCTTTTGCTTTTGGTTTCAGATTCAAAAAATCATTACCAAGACCTGTGTCAAGAAGTTACCTCCACTGTCTTCTCTTAGTAGGTTTATGATTTTAGGTCTTATGTTCAAGTTTTTTATCCATTTTGAGTTAATTTCTAGTTAATTTCTGTTTATGGTGTAAGATAATGGTCCAGTTTCGTTCTTTCTTCTTTTGGTTATCCACTTTTCCCAACACCATTTATTGAAGAGATTGTCCTTTCCCCATTTTATATTCTCGGCTCCTTTGTTATCAATTAAAACTCACCATTTTTGCAAGGGCTTAATTTGGGGCTATTTTGTCCATTTGCATATGGATTTGTTTTTATGCCAATACCATATTCTTCTAATTACTGTAACTTTGTAATATAGTTCAAAATAGGGGGACAATTGGACAACCTATTGTCCAGCTTTGTTTTTCTTTCTTAAGATTACTCCAGCAATCTTTGTTGAGAATTTTTATCATAAATGGGTGTTGAATTTGGTCAGATTTTTTCTGCCTCTATTAAGATGATCATATTAATTTTTATCCTTCATTTTAATATGGTGTATTACATTGACTGATTTATAGATGTTGAACCATTTTTGCATCCTCGAAAGAAATCCCACTTGATCGTGGTGTATGATCCTTTTGCTGTATTTTAAATTTGGTTTACTAGTATTTTGCTGAGGATTTTTTTGCATCTGTGTTCATCAGGGATATTGGTCTGTATTTTTCCTATTTTGTAGCATCCTTGTCTGGTTTCAGTATTAGGGTTATGCTGGCCTTATAAAATGAGTTTGGAAGAGTTTCCTCCTATTATATTTTTTGGACGAGTTTGAAAAGGAAGGTGTTAATTCTTTAAAGTTTGATAGAATTCCCTAGTGAAACTGTCTGGTCCTAGACTTTTGTCTGTTGGAAGACTTTAGATTAAAGATTTGATATTCATACTAGTAATAAGTCTAATAGAAATAGATTTTCTATTTCATCTTGATTCAATTTTGATAAGTTGTATGTTTCTAGGAATTTATCCATTGCTTCTAGGTTGTCCAATTTGTTAGCATTTAATTGTTTGTAGTAGTCTTTTATGATCCTTTGTATTTATGTGGCATTATTTATAATTCCTCCTCCTTCATTCTGATTTTATTTATTTGAATTCTCACTATTTTTTCCCTTGGTGAGGCTAGCTTAAGGTTTGGCCATTTAGTTTATCTCTTCAGAGAACCACCCCTTAGTTTTATTCACCTTTTGTATTATCCTTTTAGTCTCTATTTTAGTTTTTTCTCTGATCTTTGTTATTTCTTTCCTTCTACTAACTTTGTGCTTTGTTTTATTTTCGTAGTTCTGTGAGGTGTAAAGTTAGTATTTTTAAGATTTCTATTGGTTCTTAGGGTAAGCATTTATTGCTGTGAACTTTCCTCTTAGAACTGGTTTTGCCGAATCCCATAAATTTTGGTATGCTACCTTTCCATTTTTCTTTGTCCCAAGGTATTTGTTGATTTCTGTTTTGAGTTCTTCTTTTACCTGTTGGACATTCAGTTGCATGTTGCTTAATCTCTACATATTTATGAAATTTCCAGTTTTCTTTGCGGAATTAATTTCCAGCTTCATACCAATGGGGCTGGAAAAGATTCTTAAAATAATTTCAATTCTCTTAAATTTATTAAGAATTGTTTCGTGGCCTAACATATAATCCAATTTGGAAGATGTTCCATGTGCACTTAAGAAGAAACCTGTTGCTTTGGGTTGGAATGTTCTGTAAATATCCATTAAGTCCATCTGGCCTAATGTGCCATTTAAAGTCAGTGTTTTCTTATTGATTTTTTGTCTGGATGGTCTACCAATCTATGAAAGTGAGTGTTAAAGCTCCCCTTCTATTACTATATTGCTGTCTATTTCTCCCTTTAGATCTGTTAATATTTGCTCTCTCTCTCTCTCTCTCTCTCTCTCTCTCTCTCTGTGTGTGTGTGTGTGTGTGTATACACACATACTCCTATATTGGGTGTATAAATATTTACAAATGTTGACCTTCTGGTGAGATTGAGCTCTTTATTATTATATAATGCTCTTGTCTCTTATAATGCCTTGGTTTTGTCTGATATAAGTATAGCTACTTCAGCTTTCTTTTGATTTCTATCTGCATGGGACATCTTTTTCCATCCCTTCTGCTTCAGTCTGTGTGTGTCCTTACATTTAAAGTAAGTCTCTTGTAGGCAGCATATAGATGGTTCTTGGCTTTCGTTTTTTGTTTTGTTTGTTTGTTTTCATTTAGCTACTCTATGTCTTTTGATTGGGAAACTTAGTCCATTTCTATTTAAAGTAATTACTGATAAATGTATGGTTATTGACATTTTTTTTACTTGTTTTCTGGCTATTTTTGTAGCTCCTCTTTGTTCTTTTCTTCTTCTCTTTTCTGTTGTGGTTTGATGACTTCTTCTTTGTGTGTGTGTGTGTGTGTGTGTGTGCGCGCGTGCTCATATTCCTTTCTCTTTATTTTTCGTGTATTTACTATAGGTTTTTGCTCAATGTCAGGGACAGGCTTTGGTGCTGGTATGTCAAAAATAATTAGTCATGCTACCTAGATTCAAGGAGTTCTATAGGTTGGATGTTCCAATAAATAGGCCCTGAGCTTAAGGTTCAGGTATTAGTGATTAATATAAGGGAAGTACTCTTAGGAGAAAGCAGTAAGGAAGTGGGGGAAAACAGGGTGGGAAAACAAAGAAGCCAGGATATAGAGAAATTTCAGTTGAAGTTCCAGACTCAACCCTGATCCTATGAGAGACTCTGGAGGTTAAATTACACTTCAGACTTTGCCCTGCCTTTAGGTAAAGGAGTAGGGCTTTTATACTCCTGTTGGTTAGGACAGAAGACATTGGGAATATGGGAGTGTGATAGTGCTTAGAACTTTCAGGTATGTCCAGCAACCCCAGTATCCAGAGGATACTCTACTAAAACTGTTCTCTGAAGGTTGCAGGTGTAAGTCTTTGGAAGCTAAACATGCATAAACTTGGCAAACATGCCCAAAGCTGACTTATGGTATAGGAAGCAGTATGTGTGGGGCACCAGAAGTGATTATTAATAGCAGAAGTTCATATTCTAGAAGAAGTGTTAATCCTTAAAAATATTAGTAAGATAACTGCAGTAATATATTGACATTCAAAGCAGATTGGGTAAGTCTTTGTGTGGTAAGGATGAAGGTCAAGAGATGCTTGAGTGGAAAGATGAAGAGAACAACTAAACGTTAATATGCTTGCCACTATAAACTAAGTATTAAAAGTGTAAGTGGTGGGATGCCTGGGCAGCTCAGTCGGTTAAGCATCTGCCTTTGGCTCAAGTCATGATCCCAGGGTCCTGGGACTGAGTTCTGCTTTAGGCTCCCTGCTCGGTGGAGGGTCTGCTTCTCCCTCTCTCTCTGCCTGCTTCTCCCCCTGCCTGCCACTCCCCCTGCTTGTGTGCTCTCTCTCTCTTGCAAATAAATCAAATCTTTAAAACAAAGTGTAAGTGTGGTTTGATTATCAATGTTTCCTTATGAGAAAATTAATAATCTTTCACTCACCCTTAGAAGAAGGTTTGTTTTAGGCAGTTTCTTATGTCCTCTTCTCAAATCCAAAATTGCCTCACTGCGTGAACTAATTATTGTCCTTTAAGACCTATTAAAAATTCCCTCTACAGAAACTTGTTGTCTTTTATGTCAAATAAAAGATTCTCTCTCTCCCTCTCCCTCTGTCCCTCCCCTGGCTCATGCTCTCTGTCTCTAAAATAAAAACATAAATAAAATCTTTAAAAATATATACACATAACCTAAGTCTCAATCCCTACATCTAGAAAATAGAGGTGATACGCATCTATATCTCCTATGATTATTTTGAGTGTTAAATACATGCTCAGCACATTGCCTGAGACATCATAGATCCTTAGTAGATGATAGAAACTATTAAAAATAAAGACAATAATATAGGAATATTACTTGAAGATTGTCAATGAAGTAGAAACACTTCTCTAATAAATTTACTATTAGATTGACCTTCATAGAGTAAAGATTTATCTATCTACCTGTCTATGAGAGAGTTCGACTCGAAGGTATGCCTGTCAGTCTCTTATAGATACATTTGCCTCCTTCAATTTAAATAGTCTTGGTGATTTTATTCTTAAATCCATCACAGATTAGACTAACATTTTTCAAGCCATGTTCCAAAGAACTCTTATATTAAGTGAAATGTTAATTGGTATTTTGAGAGAATATACCGCAAAATAACTAAATGATTTTTAATTTAGTGTAATTATGATTTAACAATTTATTTTCAAGATATATGTGAAAAATGCCAAACACTTTTATAGAACTCTTGTAATTATGAAAAATCTGATTTAAGAAGGCATGTTTCATTTGCAAATCCTATCATAAAATAGAAAGCTAAGTTACATGAAGCAGTAAACAATTATGTTTAACATTTTTGTTTGTTTCATAAACAGTTTGCTAACTACCTGTCCAATAGCTGGTCTATGTTATATGTGCCTTAACTTATAACTTTATATGTTGTTGTTATATTGCTAAGTGTTTTTGTTAAATATGATCAAATGTGGATCATTTCTAATGATCAAATACATTTTGCATCTACTCTAATCCCAGAGCATATTTTATTTCAACTTCCTGATTATGTTCTATTGATGCATTATAATATAAAAAATGTTATATATTCAATAAGTTTGAAAAACCCTGGATTAAAGGGAACAAATTAAGAGGGAGTTTTCCTGGAGGCATAATGGCAGCAGTAGCATGAAAGGGGCACTTGACAGAGTGTCAGTAATTCAAGCTCCCATCCCAGCATAACAAAGCACGGGAGAGTAATTGATATTTATAATGATATTTCTAAAGCACGCATCAGAATGAACTATGCTTCAGTATATTCAAATTAATAAGGCAGGAGTATATATAATGAATTTCAGGATAATATATATCTAACATAGAAGATTTGAAGGAAATTTTGACATTGAAATGGGAATCTCAGTTATCTTTCTCTTGAAAAATGTGAAATGCCTCATTTGATAATGATGTTTGATAATGATGTTGGTTAAATAACTTGTTAATTTTAAAGTATGAATGCTACTTTATAAATGGGCATTGATTATTAACTTTTTAAATTAGCTAATATTATTAGAATAGTGCAATGCCATGAACACATTAAAGTAACTAGAATAGGGCCTTCAATAGGTATGTCCAATCATTGACACTATCAATAATAAATCATAATACTATTTTCTGCTTTTTTAGTCCTTTATCACCAAAGATACAATAATATCAAATACAGCAGTATCAAACTAAGCTCAACATTAAAAGATATCATTTATTTTGCCAAGGTTTCATTCAGATGTAATAGATGACCTCCTGACTCTGAAAAATATTTCTATATTTTTCTTATTTTATGTGCATGTTCTTCAAAGATTCAAAGATGTTTGTCTTTTTATTTGTAGAAAGGAATTAAAGAACCTAATACTATCCCAGAAAGAAGGGCACAGTTTCAAAATGTCAGAGTCAGGGTTAAAGCTCAGTACAGCTGGACTTCAAGAGATGAGGTTAATGATGAGGTTGGGCTCATTGAATCTTATTCTACTTCACAGTGGCCTGAATTTTCAAATTCTCTCATTAAAGACAACTAACATTTAATGAGTGCTTACTAAGTGGCAGTTATAGATCTAAGATAAGAGCTTTATATGTATAAAATATTTTATTTTCACAAAAATCTCATGAGATAAACACTGTAAGAACAAGTGTTAAAATTATGATTTCCATTTCAGAGATGTGAAATGGCTTATAGTAATTGTTTAGCATAATTGTTAACCCAAGTTCATATGTTCCCGTTTACTCTTTCCCAGCTGCAAATTCGAGTTGGATTTCATCTGGGAAAGAAATTTTGTTAATGATATGGAATCAGGCAAGAGAAAATTTCATTGAATTGATAAGAGGAAGACTATGAACAAATGGTGGAAGGGGAGATAGATTTCATGACTTTGGAAAGGTGTTCTAGTGATAGTCCACTGTTCAGTTGAGTGTCAGGTGTAAGACTCGGTTCTTGTCAAATTTTGCAACTAATTATTGTGGAACTCTGGAAAACTCCAAGCTTCAGTTTCTTACAAAAATAAGATATAGGTATATAGGTCTAAATTATTTCTAAGTTCTGTAATTGTTGTGATATTCTGAAGTTTTGTTGCCAAAGATACACCAAGGCAGTCCATTCCCTAAGTCTCTCATATTTTGCACAGTACTAACTACTGTGGGAAGCAAAGGAAGAAAGAAAAGAAAAGAGTAGAAAAAAGAAAAGAGGAGAGGAGAAAGGAAGGAAGGAAGGAAGGAAGGAAGGAAGGAAGGAAGGAAGGAAGGAAGGAGGGAAGGAGGTAAGGGAGGGAGGAAGGAAGATAAATTCTTATTCTTCAGTTTATAATTTAGTTGTCAGAACAAAGGCACACACATTTAAAGCTCTGTGAACAATTCTTTCATGGCAATGAAAGTGCCATGGTGATTTAGAAATCTGTGTTTATTGTAATAAATGATCTGAAGGAGAGTAATAGCTATGGTGGTATGTAAAGAACTCTGGACCAGGAGTTAGAAAATTTCAAACAAATTCCAGTTTTGCTATATTGTCCTTGTTGAGTGGAAATTGTAATCATTATTGAGCACCTCTCATAGGAAACAAACTGAGGGCTTCAGAGGGGAGGGGGGTGGGGGAACGGGATAGGCTGGTGATGGGTAGTAAGGAGGGCACGTATTGCATGGAGCACTGGGTGTTATACGCAAATAATGAATCATGGAACATTACATCAAAAACTAAGGATATATTGTATGGTGAGTAACATAACATAATAAAAAATTATTTTAAAGATAAATAAATAAATAAGGTATTTTGCCAACTTCTTTACATATGTTAAGTACCCTTAACTCTAATGTACCAAAGTCAGAACCTTCAGATTTTACTGATTAAAAGCACAACTTATTGATTTTCCCTGTAGAAAAATTCTAATTATGTCATGAGCCTTTTCATGAGTTCTTATATTCAGGAAGTTATAGAAGTCGAGTTAGTAGTCATTTAACGTTGGCTAGACTGCTAATTTACTTGGTATGCAATATGATGGTTAGCTCCCCCTGCTTAATTGAGAGCAAAGGTCAATAGAAAGTAGGAAAGAAAGTTTTAGTATTGTTCTTTTGTGTTCATACTACCTTTCACTGCCAGTGGAATGTTTTATGCCATAGACAAACCTAATGGTTCAAAATGTTCTGTTCTTTGGGGGCATGGACAATGGCTTCATGTTTGGTTTTTATTTCCTCAAGAAAATATCCAGAGCTGGATTAACTCTGAAAATCTTGTTTTAATCTTACAAACACTCAGAGAACTTATTAAATGTGGCAACCTCTGCCAAATGCTCCCTTCAGTATAAAAAATTCCATTAAACCTGTGTATTGAACACTTTCTCACTGCCTGGTGGGTGGGGGTGTGTGTGTGTGTGCGCGCTTTAATTTATGAAACCAGTTTAAAGACTGCATTCTTAAAAAGCTGGCTATAAACCTTAATTTTATAGAGAAGAAAAAATGTTTGGAAATAATTTAAATCTTTTACTATACTACCAAATCTGAATGCCAGTGAACTACAGCTTACCAATAATGGACATTCTTTATTAGTGTTGGCTCCCTTTTTCAGAGGGCAACATAGAGAGAAGGTCAAAACTGGAAAATCACTTTTTTTTTTTTTCCGCTAATCCAGAATTTCTGGTCTTTATATACTTTGGCAACCATTAGGGAACTAAAAGAGGTATAATTGAAAAAGAAATTAAAATGTTAAATTCAAGGACACTGTGCTTTGAATAAAAGCCCCAGATAATGTGAACTTGGTAAGTTCATCAATTATAAATAAAAGATCTAGCATAAATGAGGAATTTTGTGACTTGTGAGACTAAAGAATTTTTAAATGCATCTAGTACAAGGAAATACTATAGGGAATTAATTTATAAACTAAATTATTAACCTGTAGAAAATGGGTAGCAACATCTCTTTTATTGCACGTTTTCAATTGTAGGATGCTTGCTACGTGAGAGTCTTAGAACTTGACCCTAAAATGGATTAGTGTACAGTTATTAGTTTATTATTTACTCCTTATTAGTTTATTCTGTGTGTAAATATCACTTAAAATAGTAGATCTAGAAAGCAGTGTAGGAATGGAACAAAACCTCTTATTTACATGGAAGAAAATGTAAAGGCAAAGCAAATTGTGATTGGCTAGGTTCATGTGAGATTTGTCTGTATTCACGTGCCATTCAATAGCTCATTTAGGTGAATCTCAACAGCCTATGAATTTGAGAAGGAAAAATGGAAAAATAAATACTGCTTTACATTATTATGCTTTTGTTCTGCTTCATTTACTGATATTATTAAATCAAATATTTGTATTTTGATTTTCTGGTAGTGGTATTTATTTTTTTCAAGAATTTTCTTTATATTCATGTATAGCATTTTCATCATACTTTGCTAAGTGCAAGCACTGCTGGTATTATGTGAGCATAGTGTTGATTAATTATTTAGAAAGAGTCATCAAACAAAAGATATATGTAACCTAGGACGGTACATGAATTGCTAAATACTACTTAAATTTATGCAATTATGAATTTTTAAATTAATTAAATGCTACACCTTATTGAAATAATTCCTCTCTTAAACAAAACTCATTGGCTACTTTCCCCAAATATAAAGTTTATATCCAACTACAAATTTTAATTTATAGGCAGTGAACATTAAAGTTGGATTAGCATTGTACTGATTTTATCTTTTTATTTCATTTTAATTGAAAGTAAAGTATGCTACCAATCAGAGTAAATAATGTTCACTGATCTATATACCCGTGTTTTGTGGCTAAATTTATTTACATTCACATTAACTGATTAGCTCCTACAGTTCCACATTCAACAATTATTCATACAAATGCTTCATTGTATTTGTTATATACTTACCTGTTAGATAAAAAGATGGATATTGTAACATGTGTATTTTATTGTGGCTAAAATTAATTGAGAAACTGCTGATTTTTTTAAAGCTATGAACAGAAAGTTTCTCAAGTCCTGTTACCAAAACGAGAGCTTTCAAAAGTAGCTCAAGCACTTTGTTTTGTTTATAATATTATAAATATTAAAATTTACTGAAATTATAAATAAGTATCTAAATTCATAAAAATAAACTGTATAGTAAACCCTAATTGGACAGTGATGATAATTTCTGTGATATAAGGATGAAAAATGCATAAACCTGTCCTGTAGGCAGCTCACATTTTAGCAGACAGACACAAGTAATTTCAATATAGCCTGATAATAGCTAAAACCCAGCACTTATTTATCACTTTATACGTGTCTGCCCTGCTTTTATTAGTTTTACCTCATTTACTCCTCTCAACAGCCCTTGATTGTAGGTTCTATTACCATTTCCATTTTACAGAAGAGAAAACACTGCCCAGAGAGCATATGTAACTTGCGTAAGGTCACATAATTAGTAACTTGCTAAGCCGAGATTGAAACCAAGCAGCCCGAATCTCACTCAAGAACAAGAGGTATACACGAGCTCTAATTATAGCAGAGAGATAATGCTGAGTTACAGCTTGAGAAATAAAAAACAATGTGCTAGTTCAGGGCTGCACAGTGAGGGAAAAGGAAGTTGTCAGGGTGAGCCGTTGTCATTTAAAGAGTTTTCTGGGATAAGAAAAGAGATTAGTAAGGGCAACGAGCTATGAGACCAATGGATGTATGAGGGGAACTAAAGAAGGTTCCAATTACCACAACCATATTTCTCAGAGTGAGTCTGTAGACTATCTGAAGAAAGAAATCCTTGTGTACGTATTGAACATACAGATATCCAGAATGTGTCATAGACCTATTGTGTAGGACCATCGATCTCTGCAGTGGGGCCAAAAAAGAGTATTTTAGTAGAGCATGTCAGGTGATTAACTGTTCTGCATAATAATTGCTAGGATCCTCTACAAGACTGTAAAGTTCAAGATGAGAAATGTGAGGAGACTAGGCCAGCGAGACAGGTAAGGGCCATATCATAGTAGTCCTCTTAAATTGTCCTCTTTGTGACTATATATATATATATATATATATAAATGTCACACCTTCTTTATCCATTCATCTGTTGATGGACATCTGGGCTCTTTCCATAGTTTGGCTATTGTGGACATTGCTGCTATAAACAATGGGATGCAGGTGCCCCTTTGGATCACTGCATTTGTATCTTTGCAAATACCTAGTAGTACAATTGCTGGGTCGTAGGGTAGTTCTATTTTTAACTTTTTGAAGAAGCTCCATACTGTTTTCCAGAGTGGCTGCACCAGTCAGTATTCTCACCAACAGCACAAAAGGGTTCCCCTTTTTCTGCATCCTCACCAACATAAGAGTTTCCTGAGTTGTTAATTTTAGCCATTCTGATAGGTGTGAGGTGGTATCTCATTGTGGTTTTGATTTGTATTTCCCTGATGATGAATGATGTTGAGCATCTTTTCGTGTGTGTTAGCCATCTGGATGTCTTTTTCGGAAAAGTTCCTATTCATGCCTTCTGCCCATTTCTTAACTGAATTATTTGTTTTTTGGGGTTTGAATTTTGTAAGTTCTTTTCAGATTTTGGATACTAACCCTTTATCTGATATGTCATTTGCAAATATCTTCTCCCATTCCGTCAGTTGCCTTTTAGTTTTATTGATTGTTTTCTTCACTGTGAAGAAGCTTTTTATCTTGATGAAGTCCCAATAGTTCATTTTTGCTTTTGTTTCCCTTTCGTCCAAAGACGTGTCTAGTAAGAAGTTGTTGCGGCCAAGGTCAAAAAGATGACTACCTGTGTTCTCCTCTAGGATTTTGATGGTTTCCTATCTTATATTTAGGTCTCCTACCCATTTTGAATTTATTTTTGTATATGGTGTAAGAAAGTGTTCCAGTTTCATTCTCCTGCATGTCACTGTCCAGTTTTCCCAATACCATTTGTTGAAGACACTGTCTTCTTTCCACTGGATATTCTTTCCTGCTTTGTTGAAGATTAGTTGGCCATACAGTTGTGAGTCCATTTATGGGTTCTTTATTCTGTTCCATTGATCTATATATCTGTTTTTGTGCCAGTACAATACTGTCTTGATGATTAAGCTTTACAATAGAGCTTGAAGTCTGGAATTGTGCTGCCTCCAGCTTTGCTTTTTTTTTTCATGATTGCTTTGGCTATTTGGGGAATGGGTGGTTCCATACAAATTTTAGGATTGTGAGTTCCAGCTCTGTGAAAAATACTGTTGATAATTTAGTAGGGATTTCACTGAATGTATAGATTGCTTTGGGCAATATAGTCATTTTAACAGTGATTGTTCTTCCAATCCAAGAGCATGGAATGTTTTTCCATTTCTTTATGTCTTCTTCAGTTTCTTTCATAAGTGTTCCATAGTTTTAAAGAAAATACTAATTCTTACCTACTCTCTTATTGGGATACAAATTCTCCCATGCCCCCCACACTCTCATTCTAGAATTCATTTATTTGCTACTTGCACAAATCTCTACCTCTTCAACAAATCTTTCTCTCTCTTTTTTTTTTATTATATTATGTTAGTCACCATACAGTACATCCTGGTTTTTGTTTTTGTTTTCTTTAAAGATTTTATTTATTTATTTGACAGAGATAGAGACAGCCAGCGAGAGAGGGAACACAAGCAGGGGGAGTGGGAGAGGAAGAAGCAGGCTCACAGCAGAGGAGCCTGATGTGGTGCTCGAGCCCATAACACCGGGATCACGCCCTGAGCCGAAGGCAGATGCTTAACCGCTGTGCCACACAGGCGCCCCCATCCCTGGGTTTTGATGTAAAGTTCCATGATTCATTAGTTGCGTATAACACCCAGTGCACCATGCAATACATGCCCTCCCTACTACCCATCACCAGCCTATCCCATTCCCCCACCCCCTTCCCTCTGAAGTCCTCCGTTTGTTTCTCAGAGTACATAGTCTCTCATGCTTCATTTCCCCTTCTGATTACCCCCCCTTTCTTTATCCCTTTCTTCCCCTACCGATCTTCCTAGTTCTTATGTTCCATAGATGAGAGAAATCATATGATAATTGTCTTTCTTTGCTTGACTTATTTCACTTAGCGTTATCTCCTCCAGCCGTCCATGTTGCAGCAAATGTTGAGAACTTGTTCTTTTTGATAGCTGAGTAATATTCCATTGTATATATGGACCACATCTTCTTAATCCAGTCATCTGTTGAAGGGCATCTTGGTTCCTTCCACGATTTAGCTATTGTGGACAGTGCTGCTATGAACATTGGGATGCATATGGCCCTTCTTTTCACTAGGTCTGTATCTTTCGGGTAAATACCCAGTAGTGCGATGGCTGGATCATAGGGGAGCTCAATTTTTAACTTTATAAGGGACCTCCACACTGTTTTCCAGAGTGGCTATACCAACTTGCATTCCCACCAACAATGTAGGAGGAATCCCCTTTCTCCACATCCCCTCCAGCAATTGTTGTTTCTTGCCTGGTCAATTTTTGCCATTCTAACTGGCGTAAGGTGGTATCTTCGTGTGGTTTTGATTTGAATTTCCCTGATGGCTAATGATTTTGAACATTTTTTTCATGTGTCTGTTGGCCATTTATATGTCATCATTGGAAAAGCGTCTGTTCATATCTTCTTCCCATTTTATGATTTGCTTATTTGTTTCTCACGTACTGAGTTTGAGAAGTTCTTTGTAGATCTTGGATACCAGTCTTTTATCTGTAGTATCATTTGCAAATATATTCTCCCATTCCGTGAGCTGCCTCTAAGTTTTTTTGACTGTTTCCTTGGCTGTGCAGAAGCGTTTTATCTTGATGAAGTCCTGCAAGTTCATTTTATCTTTTGTTTCTCTTGCCTTTGGAGATGTGTCATGAAAAAGGTTGCTTTGGCCGATGTCGTAGAGGTTGCTGCCTATGTTCTCCTCTACGATTTGGATGGATTCCTGTCTCACATCGAGGTCTTTCATCCATTTGGAGTTTATCTTTGTGTATGGTGTGAGAGAGTGGTCAAGTTTCAGTCTTTTGCGTGTAGCTGTCCAATTTTCCCAGCACCATTTATTGAAGAGACTGTCTTTTTTCCACCGGATGTTTTTTCCTGCTTTATCAAAAATTAGTTGCCCAAAGAGCTGAGGGTCCATTTCTGGGTTCTCTATTCTGTTCCATTGGTCTATGTGTCTGTTTTTGTGTCAGTACCATGCTGTCTTTGTGATCACAGCTTTGTAGTACAGCTTGAAATCCGGCATTGTGATGCCCCCAGCTTTGTTTTTCCTTTTCAAAGTTCCTCGGCGATTTGGGGCCTTTTCTGGTTCCATCCAAATTTGAGGACTATTTGTTCCAGTTCTTTGACAAATGTCCTCGGTGTTTTGATCGGGATAGCATTGAAAGTGTAGATTGCTCTGGCTAGTATGGACATTTAAATATGTTAATTCTTCCAATCCATGAGCATGAAATATTTTTCCATCTTTTTGTGTCTTCTTCAATGTCTTTCAAGAGTGATTTATAGTTTCTAGAATATAGGTCCTTTACATCTCTGGTTAAGTTAATTCCAAGGTAATGTATGGTTTTTGGTGCGTTTGTAAATGGGATGGATTCCCTAATTTCTCTTTCTTCAGTCTCATTATTCGTGTATAGGAATGCAACTGACTTCTGAGCATTGATTTTGTATCCCATCACATTACTGAATTGCTCTATAACTTCTAATAGTTTGGGAGTGGATTCTTTTGGATTTTCCATGTAGAGTATCATGTCATCTGCGAAGAGAGACAGTTTGACTTCTTCTTTGCCGATTTGGATACCTTTTATCCCTTTTTGTTGTCTGATTGCTGTTGCAAGGCCTTCTAGTACTATGTTGAATAATAGTGGCGAGAGTGGGCATCCTTGTCATGTTCCTGATCTTAAGGGAAATGCTTCCAGCTTTTCCCCATTGAGAATGATATTTGCTGTAGGCATTTCATAGATGGTTTTTATGAGATTGAGGAATTTACCCTCTATCTCTACACTCTGAAGGGTTTTAATCAGGAAAGGATGCTATATTTTGTCAAATGCTTTTTCTGCATCTATTGAGAGAATCATATGATTTTTGAATTTTTCCTTCTGGATAAAATCTAAGACAAGGATTGATTTGCCAATGTTGAACCACCCTTGCATCCCAGGGGTGAATCCCACTTGGTCATGATGGATAATCTTTTAATGTACTGTTGGATTCTATTAGCCAGGATCTCGTTGAGAATTTTGGCATCCATATTCATTAGGGAAATGGGTCTGTAATTCTCCTTTTTGATGGGGTCCTTGCCTGGTTTGGGGATCAAGGTAATATTGGCCTCATAGAATGAGTTTGGTAGCTTTCCTTCTGTTTCTATTTTTTGAAATAGCTTTAGGAGAATAGGTATGATTTCTTCTTTGAATGTTTGGTAGAATTCCCCAGGAAAACCATCCGGGCCTGGAGTTTTGTTTTTTGGAAGGTTGTGTATCACTGACTCAATCTCTTCATAATTAATTTCCCTGTTTAAAAAATCAATTTCTTCCTGTTTCAGTCTTGATAGTTTATAGATTTCCAGGAAGGCCTCCATCTCTTCCAGATTGCTTAATTTATTGGCATATAGCTGTTGATAAAAATTTCTAATAATCCTTCCAATTTCATTGGTGTTGGTTATGACCTCTCCCTTTTCATTCATAATTTTAATAATCTGGGTCCTTTCTCTATTCTTTTGGATATGTCTTGCCAGTGGTCTGTCAATTTTTTTGATTCTCTCAAAGATCCAGCTTCTTGTCCTGTTGATCTGCTCTACTGTACTCCTAGTTTCTAATTCATTCATTTCTGCTCTAATCTTGGTCAACTGCTTTCTCGTGCGTGGATTAGGCCTGTCCCTCTGTTGCTGTTCCAGCTTCTTGAGGTGAGAATATAAAAACTGCATTTTAGATTTTTCTATTCTTTTGAGTGAGGCTTGGATGGCTATGTATTTCCCCCTTAGGACTGCCTTTGCAGTATCCCATAGGTTTTGGACTATTGTGTTTTCATTCTCCTTGGTCTCCATAAATTGTTTAAATTGATTTTTGATTTCCTGGTTTATCAAATCATTCCTGAGCAGGATGGTTCTTAGTCTCCAAACGTTTGAATTTCTTCCAAATTTTTCCTTGTGGCTGAGTTCCAATTTCAGAGCATTGTGGTCTGAGAATATGCAGGGAATAATTTCAGTCTTTTGGTATCGGTTGAGACCTGTTTTTGTGACCCAGAACATGATCTATTCTTGAGAATGTTCCATGGGCATTAGAATAGAATGAGTATTCTTTGGTTCTGGGGTGTAGTGTTCTATATATATATGTATGAGGTCCAGTCGTCAAGTATGGCATTCAAAGCCCTTGTTTCTTTGCTGATTTCTTGCTTAGGTGATCTGTCTATTGCTGATAGTGGAGTGTTGAAGTCCCCTACTATTAGTGTATTTTTATCTATATGTCTCTTTATTGTGGTTAAGAGTTGGCTTGTGTATCTTGCTTCTCCCCTGTTGGGGGCATATAGATTTATAATTGTCATCTCCACTTGTTGGATACATCCTTTAAGAACAATGTAGTGCCCTTCTGTGTCTCTAACTGTAGTCTTTAGTTTAAAATCCAATCTGTCTGATATGAGAATTGCTACCCCAGCTTTCTTTTGAGGTCCATTGACGTGAAAGATGGTATTCCATCCCTTTACTTTCAGTCTGAATGTATCTTTAGGTTCAAAATGAGTCTCTTGTAGACAGCAAATGGATGGGTCATGTCTTTTTATCCAATCTTCAACCCTGTGGCATTTATGGGAGCATTTAGGCCATTTACGTTGAGACTATTTATTGAGAGATATGACCTTAATGATGCCATGTTGCCAGTAAAGTCTTTGTTTCTATCGATTGTGACTTTCTGTTCTGTATCACTCTTGGGGCCTTTTTACTTTTATAGAACCCCCCTTAATATCTCCTGTAGAGCTGGTTTCGTGATTATGAAATTGGTCAATGACTGGCGATTCTGGAAGGTCTTTATTTCTCCGTCAATTCTGAATGACAGCCTTGCTGGATAAAGGATCCTTGGCTGCATGTTTTTCTCTGAAAGAGCTTTAAAAATGCTCCCCCAACCCTTTCTCTCATTCCAGGTCTGTGTAGACAGGTCTGACATAATTCTGATACCTTTGCCTTGGTATGTGAGAAATGTCTTTGCCCTGGCCGCTTTCAATACTGTATCCTTGGATCTAATATTTGCGAAATGCACTATGACGTGACGTGGTGTAGGTTTGTCGTGGTTGAGCTTGGGAGGGGTCCTCTCTGCCTCTTGGACACAAATGTTTGTTTCCCTCGCTAGATTAGGGAAGTTTTCAGCTACAATTTGTTCAAATATCTCTTCTCGACCTCTGTTTTTCTCCACCCCCTCGGGGATGCCGATGATTCTGACATTGGAACGTTTCATTGAGTCAGTAATCTCCCGTATCCTACATTCTTGAGCGTGGATTTTTTGAGTCCAGATTCTATTTTAGCTTTCTCTTCTAATCCATCCTCCAGTTCGCTGATACGTTCTTCTGCCTCATTCACCTTGGCCACCAGAGCCTCTAGTTTTGACTGCATTTGGCTCATAGAATTTTTAATTTCTGCCAGATTCGCTCTCATTTCCGCCCTTAGAGATTCTATATTCTCATTAACATTTTCGTTCATACTTTTTTCAAGTCTACACATCATCTTGACCATTGTTACTCTGAATTCCATTTCTGATAATTTGGTTATATCCACATCCATTAGTTCTGTGGCAGAGGCCACAGACTCATTGTCTTTTCTTTGCTGGGGGGGACTTCTCCTTCTCGTCATTCTGATGAGGAGAGGTTGCGGGGTTGTCCAGAGCCCAAATTATTGACCGGGACCCAGGCCGTGCGCCCTTGTTTTATAGGGATCTTAGGGATGTGGCCTTCTTGATTTTTCAGCCTGCCTTCTGGGGGAGGGGCCTGCCTTGCCGATACTCAGGCAGCCCTGTTTGTTAGAGTCACCGTGTCCCCTGTGAGGGGGATGGGGATGGGCACACTGTGAGCCGGTATTTCCAGGCTTTTGTTTTCTGGTGGCTTTCCCTGGCGGTTTGCTTTGCCTCTTCTGAGAGTCAGAACAGCAGTGGCCGAATCTCAGCCTCTGTCTCAGAACAGAGGGATCGCGGACCTTTCTCCACTGATGTTCTGGCCACTTGAACTCTGTTACTGTTGGTGCTGCTCAACCCTGCAGCGTCCTGGGATGTGCGCCCCACACCCGGCGTCCCAGCCCTCACTTCCAGGGCCGGCGCGTCTCTGTCCTTTGTGTTTCTAACACCGCCATCCGCTGCACGTGCTCCGGAGCTCCTGGTCTTAGTCTGGTTCCAGTGAGCACACCAGAGCTTCGTTTCAGTCTGGTCGCGCGTGTCCGCCGGCTCTGTCGCGGTTCTGGTCCGGTCTGTGAGTCCTCCCGCTCCCCCGTGCAGGTGGCTACCGCTTCCCAGCGCCCGAACGCAGCGGCTCCCTCCCCCTTCCTTTTATCTTCTGATATCTATGCTCGGTTTCACAGCTCCCCGCTTCGTACCTCAATACTCAGCGCTGGAGATGTTCATTTGTAGAGATCCAGATGTATCTTCCTACATCTCAGGCTGATTCCATGGATGTTCAGGCTGGTCTGGTACCTATCCAGCTCAACTCAGGGGACCGGCTGAAAAAGGGGTCCCGTACTCCTCCACCATCTTTCCATGGATCTCAACAAATCTTTCAAAAGACTTGACTAAGGGACACTTGGGTGGTGAGATAGAGCCCTGTCTCCGGCTCAGTGGTCAGTGAGGAATCTTCTTGGGATTCTCTCTCCCTTTCCATCTGCCCCTCTCACTTTTGTGGTCATTCTCTCCCTCTCTCTCTCTCCCTCTCTCTCTCTTAAATAAATACATAAATAAATCTTTAAAAAAGAGATACGATCAATTTCAACATCCATATTCATTCATTTAACCTAGTGATTCTCAGTCCTCATGGCAAATAAGAATGGCCTGAGGAACTTTTTATAAAAGGAGTATGAAAAGAGAACAGTTTTATTTAGAAGGCTGTTGTTGTTGTTGTTGTTTTCCTAGTATCTGCTATATGAAAGTCCTCCTACACTGTACTCTGTGGAATACAGGTGTAAGATAAATTCAGTATCCACAGGGAGCTTGAAATCTGGAAAGGAAGTAAGATATGTACCCCAAAAACTGCAACAAGTTAAAAAAATTATAAAAGCCCCAAGGAGGTGCAAATAATGTGCTGTAGGAATTCAGAGAATTACAATATTGCTTTTCTCTTGGTCATCAAGGAAGTTTTCATGAAAGAGTGGGCTGTTGAGCTTGGTGTAAATAATGGATGAGATTTTGATATTAGGGTTAGTAGAGAAAAGGGCATTTCCATATGTCTTGATGAAAAAGTACCTGAAAGCAAGTTAAATTGGATGAGGGGAATTCTTATTAAAGGAATTGTTGGAAAATAGCTGATAATATGTCTTGAGAATTGGACTAACTTAGTAAGTAAGGATAATATAATTAAAAGAGAAGGTTCTCAGTTTAAGGGGCCTGAATGCCGGCTTAGAATGTACAATTCATCATGGCTCAAAGTGAAATATTCAAACTCTTTCAGAAAAAGAGTCATGACAACCAGGTGTTATAGGTAAGTGATGAACTGCTAAATTCCTCTCCTGAAACCCACATTACACTATATGTTAACTAAATAGAATTTAAATAAAAACCTGAAACAAACAAAGCCAAAAGAAGAAGGAGGAGGAGGAGGAGAAGGAGGTGGAGGAGGAGGAGGAAGAGGAGGAAAAAGAGGAGGAGGAGGAGAAGAGGAGAGAGGCATGAGGAACCATGTTTCAGAAAAACAGTCTGATATGAGTGTGGGAAGAATTTCAGAGAGGAGAGACTGATTAGGGCACCCTTAAGATACAGACAAGGATTATAATGTTTTAATTCTTGCCTTTAGTCCATTATAGAAATGGAAACTCGAAAAGTGAGTTTGCAAAAAGCAAGCCTATTTAGAAATTGATCTTTCTCTATTATGTTGTAATTATTTCCTTCTAAAATGTAAAGTAATAAAAATAAATAAATAAATGAAATTAAAGGTTAATTTCCCCCTTCATGTCTTATATAATTAATTGTGTGTAATGTATGTCTGTGTATTGAATGTGTCCATTGGTGTCCAGATAAATGGTGAACAATCAGCTCTCCAAATAAAAAAGCCCTCCCTGGTCTGTAGCATTTGCCCGTTTCTTGGTGTAAATAATCCTTCCATGGCCAATTTTAAACTATCCAAGTGTGATGTAATGGAACTTGAATTTGGGACGTTTTGGGAGGAAGATTTTTCCTCTACCAATTTAGCACTGAGTGGCCTGTTCCCCTCAAATAAATTGACAATAGACAACAGTTTATTATGCATGGGGTTTACTTAGCTGTGAACAACTCACCGAATAGTCAGAGGTAAAGATTTCTATGCCAAGTTAACAAAAAAGGAGACACAGTTTAGAGCTTCCAAGGGAAAGTATGGAAGGTTTTTTTGGAGCTTTTGGTGCTAATGGGCAGCTAGATTGGCACTTCTTTTGCTATTAAGGGTCAGTCTTCTCTTGAACAAGAAACTCTCTGGGAGGGGTATCAATGACAACTGTTTTGGAGGGACACTCTGCTTAGTTTAGGTAGTGTGTTTTTCTGTGGCTACTGATTGTTCAGAAATCTCCAGTTTAAAATAATTTTTACATCACCTTGGTGGACTGTTAATCCTCTCTAGAAGAGATGAGCACCATCAGCTGTAAGAATCACTGGTGAAGTGGTTCCTGAGCACAGTTATACATATCCCACTTCAACATTGCCTTTGTTTGAGCGGTGCATTAAATTTTTAAAAAACAAAGAAACAAAAAAAGAATCCAAACCTGAAGTTGCCCTTAATAGCTGTGATTTGTGCATAAGTAGAGGAGATGATACCGTCAAAAGTTCAGAAATAACAGAAGTAAATCCATTGAATTACCAAAGTAGTGATTAATGAAAGTTTACGGTGCACATATACCAAAAAGACAGTGAACCAAGAGCACTCAAACCAAACCATGGAATGAAGCTCAGGTGTATAAGGAACTTTTATAGTGGGAAGGCAGTTTATTCTTTACAGTGATTGGTTATAATATTATAGAATTCTATTAAATGATAGCGAATTTTTTAGTGTTTACCTGATAATCAATTTTGGGTAACCAGTTTAAGTTCTGCTTATGATTTCCAGAGGCAAAAGTAAGAAATGACTCAGATCAAGTTATTGTCTTGCAAAATAAGCCAAATTATGTTTTGTTTGTATGACTAAACTGGTTTTCTTTACCCAAGATATTTTCAAGGCTGATTTGTTTGTTTTCAATTTTAACAACTTCTGTAATCAGGAGTTAGCTGTTAGAACTGGATAGATTTCGGTTAATGCTCGCAGTTTTTTATTTATTTATTTATTTATTTATTTATTTATTTATTTATTTATTTATTTATTTATTAAAGATTTTATTTATTTATTCGACAGAGATAGAGACAGCCAGCGAGAGAGGGAACACAAGCAGGGGGAGTGGGAGAGGAAGAAGCAGGCTCGTAGTGGAAGAGCCTGATGTGGGACTCTATCCCATAACGCCAGGATCACGCCCTGAGCGGAAGGCAGACGCTTAACCGCTGTGTCACCCAGGCGCCCCCGCAGTTTTTTATTTAAACCACCATCATCACTCAACATGTTACAGTCACCTTCTAAGGGGTCTTTCACTTTCCACACTTACCTTTCTGCGGTCTCTTTTAACCTAGCTTTTGCTATATTTTATTCATTATAAGTGAGTTACCAAATCCAGTCCATAGTCAAGGGAGGGGGATTTATGCAAAAGTGCAGATACAAGAAAACAGGTATCTTTGGAGGCCACTCTAAAAGGTATCTACATCAGGCAACATAATCCAGTTTTTTTTTAAAGATTTTATTTATATATTTGTTTATTTATTTGAGAGGGAGCAAGAGACCACAAGCACTGGAGGCGGGCAGAAGGACAAGCAAACTCCCCACTGAGCACGGAGCCCATTGTGGGCTTGATCCCAGGACCCTGAGATCATGACCTGACCCAAAGTCAGATGCTTAAATGACTGAGCCATCAGGAGCCCCAGCATATCCAACTTTAGGTATTAAGCCTGGCACTCAGAATTTAAAGCTAGAAGCTCATTAGCCCTCAGTAGCAGACAAAGAATTGAACTGTCTTTCAGTTTAAAAGCTGCCAACATGGTCATACCTACCAACACTTAAAAACTCCAGGAATGGAAAGGTGCTCTTTCCTTCTAGTTCAATACTAATCTGCTGATGAAAAACTGTCTGAACAGTTTAAGGTCAACCAGCATCGGTTTGCAACTCCTGAGGCCTTGGCATCTGTGTCTTGGCTGGGACTACAGATGTCCTTGTCCTTCTGAGGTTGTTGGGACCCAGAAGCTTTGCTGAGCCCATTCATTCCACAGGTCATCACTTAAGACTCACAAGGATGTAAAAATAGCTCCCTACCTGTGTTCTCCATAAACTGTAGACAGCCTTTCAGGTTAAACTCTTATGATCTGAGACTTAAAGCTCTTACTTCAAACTTAGCAATACAGTCTACTGCATAGCTGTTGAACAGAACACATGTGCTCTGCATGTGATCCTGCTAGCAAAAGAAAGAGGAATGAACTGAGCCAAGCACACTGAGTCCATCCATCCAAATTCATCAGCAAGAAAAGTGATCCTTTCTTTGCTAGTCAGAGAAGCTTAGAGTGGAACACTGGTAGAATTCCTTCTACGTGAAAAGGAACAGCAGGAATGAGAAACGAGTGTTTCCCTTAGACTTTAACTTTTTCAAATTTTTTATTGCTTTACAATTTTGTTTTCTTTATTATTAAGGAAAGTCAAGATAATCACATATATCAATCTTTGATTTTAGGATTTAATTATGTTTATGTTTTAAATAGCCCTCATCATTCTGTGATAATTGGTAGATAATGTTTACTTATATTTTCATTAAGCACTTCTTTTTTTTTCTATGATTTAACACATGACATTTAAGGATATATATTTTTCCCTAATAGTGACTAATTGGTAAATCCCAGCCTATTAAATAACCTGATATATTTTTCTTTGCCTATTGAAAGTACAATAAATTTAGAAATCTCAGACTCTCAGGTAGAAGTAAAAATCAGTACATTAGCCATGGAGGAAAATTTGATAATAAATGTGAAGTATAGCCAAGGATACATGCGTATCTTTCAACTGAGACTTTATAATTCTATAAATTTTTTTTTTAAAAATAATCACAGAACTGTTTTGAGAATGTTACCACAGCATTAATTGTAAAGAAAAAAAAATAGCTAAAATTAGAGGCCTGGCAAGAAAAAGTTATGCTTATATGATGGAATTTTGTGCATTCATCATAAAGTACATTGAAAGAAAATATTTGGGGCACTTGGGTGGCTCAGTTGATTAGGCATCTGCCTTAGGCTTAGGTCATGATACCCCAGTCCTAGGATCTAGCCCTGGGTTTGGCTCCCTGCTCAGCGGAAAGTTGGGTTCTCCCTCCCCCGTGCTCATGTACATTCTCTATCTCTTTCTCTCTCTCAAATAAATAAATAAAATTAAAAAAAAAAAGAAAATATTTGATGTGTGAAGAATCCTGAGAATATAATTTGGGTCCAAAATTGAGGATAATGTACAGTAATTTCAATCACTCACATTGCACAGAAAAAGACTAGGAAAAGTACGTAGATGCTTTATCAGTGGTTGTCTTTGGGTAACAGGATTATCTATCTATCTATCTATCTATCTATCTATCTATCTAGTTATTCCTTTTTCTAGCTTATACTTTTAATGCTTGCTTTTCTACCTTAAATTTGAACTTTAAATAATTGGAGGCAGGCAGGGACTTTTATTAAACATCACAAAGTCTAGTTTGTAATAGATTCTCAATACTATTTGTTACATGTTGCTAATAGAATGAGATCATAATTTGAAGTTGGCAGCAGCTGAACATACCAAGAATGTTTAAGAAAATAAACAGAGAGAGGAATAATAGAGACTCAAGTCATAGACCAAGGCATAAGGAGATCTAGCAATAATTGGTTCGAATCTAGCTTCAGAGATTAGGGATCAGGAACAGAATTCTCCCTCTCCCTGGGAAAAATAGTGGGTTAAACTATGAATTCAGTCTCACATTATCTGTACAATAACTTGGGAGAATGCTATAGCAACTTTAAACTGCAAATACCATGCACTCCCAAAATTTAGATAAAAGAGTAGAAACTGCGATTTTCTAAAATTGAAGCAAACCAAAAGCAAAATAAAATTAATAAGCTTAATTATTGTTGAGGTAACTTATACCACCATCAACAATAGTAAGCTGGTTTAAAAATATACTGCTAGGGGCGTCTGGGGTGGCTCCGTCGTTAAAGGTCTGCCTTTGGTCATTATCCCAGCGTTCTGGGATGGAGCCTCACATCAGGCTCCCTGCTCAGCAGGAAACCTGCTTCTCCCTCTCCCACTCCCCCTGATTGTGTTCTCTCTCTCGCTGCCTCTTCTCTGTCAAGTAAATTAATAAATAATATCTTAAAAAATAAAATAAAAATATACTGCTAATAAGATTAGCTATTTCTCTCCTCAGTTATGGTGCAGTATGTCTGGCATAAAGTAATTGTACTTTTGGTAGTTGATTTTTAATTTTCTTTTAAAGATTTTTTGTTTATTTGACAGAGATAGAGACAGCCAGCGAGAGAGGGAACACAAGCAGGGGGAGTGGGAGAGGAAGAAGCAGGCTCCTAGCGGAGGAACCTGATGTGGGGCTCGATCCCAGAACGCCGGGATCACGCCCTGAGCCAAAGGCAGATGCTTAATGGCTGAGCCCCCCAGGCGCCCCTGATTTTTAATGTTTTTTAATGAATGAGGTAACATGAATTTTGTTCAGGTGGTGAATCTCTAACACTGTTCAAAGAAAAAGAAAAGTGCTTGGATTCTAAATGATTTGTATTTCTTTATATATCACCATAGCTTGACAAAAACATCCTTTGAGAGCATACAATTACTTTTTTTCTAATTTATGCTAAACAGTCTTGTTTTTTCTGAGTGACTCTTTTCAATGAAATATAAGAACTCAAATAGGTTGCCACTTGTGTTCTTATACCAAGTTTAGTTTTTATTACTAATTACCATTTTGGCCACTATCTGATAAAGTACAGTTTCTTACTCATTTAGTTATTCTGAATCATCCCCATGAAACCTACTCATCACTATGTGAATTAATATAATTTAATTTCTGGACCTTCCAAACTAAGAAATAGTTCCTGATTTCTCTTGTGGGATTCCCTTTTTGCTATATTGGGGTGGGGAATTGGTTATAGCTTTGAGTTAGTGACAAAACAATAAAGTAATGATTGTAGTAATTGGAGTTGATCACAAGATCAGAAGAGAGCTAAGAGCAAAGCAAACTCAACATAGCCAGGCATCTGTTAGGGTATTGCTTCTCTCAACTATCCTGGGCTATTGATACCAAGCAGAAACATATTTTTAAAAGCCATAATTTTTAAAATCTCTATGATTTTAAGATGGTAAACCCCAGTCAGAGCTTTCACTTGCCTTGTAGATCCGTACTAAAAATCTTTTGAAGCAGAGAATACATAGTGAGACAGTGAAAAAATACTTGCAAGCCTCAGATGGATGTATAAATTGTATAAATCAATTTGGTAATATCATTAAGAATTATAGTTGAGTGTATCTTTTAGATTTGCAATTCCACATCTGAAAAATTATTTTTTAGATAAAATGCATATAATAGAAAATTAATTTCAGCTCTCTTTGTAATAGCAAAAGAGTAGGAATGTAACACTGTTTACACTGTGATAGGGCCATAAATTGAAATAATATACAGCTGTGTTAATGACGGAACTCATTATGTACAAATACAAGGTAATTTGAAAAAGGCAAGTTGAAGAACACGATGTAAAACATGTTATTTTGTAAAACATGTTATTCTATACGTATAAAAGAAAAAAACCTCAATGACTGGATGTGTGTGTGTGTGTGTGTGTGTGTGTGTGTGTGTGTGTGCAGTTGACTCTTGAGCAACATGGGTTTGAATTGCACAGGTCCACTTGCATGCAGATTTTTTACTGTACAGTACTGTAAATGTATTTTTCTTTCTTATGATTTTCTTAATAACACTGTTTCTCTGGTTTACATTATTGTACGAATACAGTATATAATACATGTAATATACAAATACATGTTAACTCTTTATTCCAAAAGGTTTCTAGTCAACAGTAGTCTGTTAGTAATTAAGTTTTGATGGAGTCAAAGTTATGTGCAGATTTATGTGTAGATAAACTACAGAGGGGTCAGCACCCTACCCCCTGTGTTGTTCATGGGTCAACTGTAATGTATATATGTTTATGTGTGTTTCTATTATCTATCTATCCATCCATCCATCACATCTATTTATAACATCTGTAGAAGGTTATACAATAAATTGGTAAGATTAGGGGCCTCTGGATGGTTGAGGACTGGGAGTAGAAAAAAACCTTTTTCCTGGAAAAAGATGTTGCACCATTTGAAATTTGGACTATGTAAATGTGTCATCAAGTTAAAAGTAAATTTTACACACACACACACACACACACACAATTTTAAAAATAAGTAAACACATTTTTATACATAGGTATTTTTTTTTACTAAATCTTACAAAGCTCCAAACTTAAAAAGATGTATTCTGAGGCACCCCAAATTTAGAAAATAACTTAATAAATTATTTTGCTATCACATAAATATTGCTAACTTCTAAGCCTAGAATAGAGTAGTATCCTAATTCTCTACACCACTTGTGCCAGGCAATTCCAAATTTTAGATTCTATAGTGTGTAACTTCTGTACAGCAGTGCTTATTCCTATATTAGAAAGGATGCTTAAGTGTTAGCCAGACAGTTTTGTGAAAATTATTTAGCCACATAGGGCTGGATTATCAGTATGTCAGCTATGTACTTAGGGCTCCATTGCTTTTTCTCCATTTATTGGATTGGCTCTGTGTTGGATGTGTTCCTAGAGATATACTGTCCACTTGGTGGCCTCTGGCAATTTGGATGGAAACACATTCTATGACCTTAGCAACATTAGGTGAATGAGAGCATTTATTTCTCAAAATTCCAACACAATTCCCATATCTGAGTTTCATTTAAATGAATTGGCTCATGTGCCTTGCTTTTTTGTATAGAGCAGTTTGGCTAGGCCTTGGTTATATGCTTACACCTATTTCAAGGATATTGGATCAGCAGTACTCAAAACAAATGGATTGAAAGTTTAGGAGAAATCACTCCCCATAGGAAAATTCAAATGTTGTTAACATAGTAAAATGGATTAGATGCTAGGAAGGCAAAAACAGCAGATATCACCTACAAGAAGATATTACAAAGGGGAAAAAAACCTTGCATTTTCACTTGGAGAAAATAGGACCAATAAAAGGCTTGAGTCACATTGATATAAGATTGGTGAGCTTGGCCAAAATACAAAGAGCTAGTCCTGATTTAGACATTGTATTTAATTCACTGTTGCTCTTATTTTGGTTTACTGCCAATAAAATAAAAAAATAAATAAGGGGTGTATATCACTTACAGAATGAAGTGAGTGGAATCAGCTTCCCCGTGGCTGACTTGGTTCCTCAGAGAGGTATGCCTGAAATTCAGTGGTCAGCACCCTGGACTGGAGGAGCCCCGGGCTGTTAGCTCATTGCATTTGTAGGAAATACTTAAGAAGGACACAAATTAGCTCTCCACAATATGCCCGCTAATATATGAAGACCGTCTTTCTGTGCCACAATTAGATACTCTGCATTCCTTTTCTTACTAAAGTCCTTGGACAACCACATCTTAGCAGTGAGATGAGTCATGGCAAGAATGAAAATCTAAGGTCAGGGAAGCCTAATGTGTCCTTAATACTTATTGAATGGCTGAACTAATAAATGACTAAATCTTCACAGAAAATTAGCACATCTGAAAAAGGAAAATATTTTCAAGAAAAGTACCCCATTTATACTACAGAAATCCAAATTATCCTATGGATTTTATCAGCAATAACATCATTGATTATTAAAACAACGAAATACTATAACATGTGGTGCATTTTTTAAATATAATTTTAGAACTATAAGAATGTATACTCAAATTTACACATTTAGGTAAACATTTAATTTTATTAGGCCTACAGGATTACCTTATACGACTTACCCTAATGGCTTAAAAAATATTTCACTCATACTCAAACCTGTTTATGTACTCAACATATTTGAGCCCAATTGATCATGTTTCACTTCAAGAAATTCTTATAAATAAACTTTAATCCCATAGGACAGATCCATTAATTATTCTTTCAGGGGAGGTATAATTAATGGGTCTGTTCTATAGAATTATGGCATTCAGTAAATATTAATAATGCAAACTCACTCTACCAAGCACCTTAGTTGTACCCAAACAAATAGATCATTTTATTGGCTAAAGCTTTCCTTCAATATTCCTGTAGGGAACATGAAAGCATGCAAAACAATTTAGCATCAGCTTTTCAGTGAGCTCTTCATAGAAGATTAAAGATTCTTTGGTGGAGCTGTGACGCATCCCAATAAAATAGTCTGTCAAAATTCATTTTTATAAAAGTTATAAGAGCCCTAATGAAAGCTTAGAAGTTATGAGTACAATGACAGTCATGTATTATAATCCTGAAAAGCCTGGTTATATTGTGAATGAAGAATATCTTTAAATAAACTTTTTATTTTAAAAGTTTCATATGTATAGAAAATTTGCAGAGGTGGAACAGAGAACTCCCATACACCCGTCATTCAGTTTCCCCGATTGTTATCATCTTACCTCAGCAGAGTACATTTGTCACAACTAAGAACTAATATAGGTACATTACTATTAACTAAACTTAGCAACGTATTCAGATGTTACCGGTTTTCCTTAATATCCTTTTTTGCTACTGCAGGATTTTATCCAGGATACCACATTACATTTAGTCATCGTGTCTCTCTAATGACATGATCTGTAATAGTCCTCAGACTTGCCTTGTCCTTGGTGACCTTGACTTTGGTTAGATTTTCTGCAGAATGCCCCTCAATTTGGGTTTGTCTGATATTTTTCTCATAACTAGACTGAGGTGGGAGAAAGACCACAGAGGTGAAGTACCTCTCTTATCATATGATGTCGTGCTGTCTACATGGTGTTTACCTTGATCACTTTGATGAGGTAATATTGCTGGGTTTCTCCACTGTAAAGTTACCATTCCTCATTTCATATTCTACTCTTTGGAATTAACTGACTAAACACAGCCTGGAGGTTGGTTGTGGGGTGGGGTGTGAATGCTACATCTTGAAGAGAGGGAGTATCTGCATAACTTAATTGGAATTCTTCTGTAAGAGAGATTTGACTTTTCTCTCCAATTATTTATTTATTCAGTTCCTTATTTATATATGAATTCATGATTTTTAAAATTTTGTTTTAACCTTCAAATTATAACTCCAGTACGATGCTATTTATTTTGTTGCTCAAATTGTTCCAGCTCTGGCTGGAGCTCTTTCACATTGGCTCCTTTATCTCTTTGGCATACCCGATCCTTTTATCTTTTGAGCATATTCTTACTTTTTGGAACAACAAGATGGTCTAGAATCACCTAGTACATTCTTCGCCCCATTCCTGGAATCAGCAATTTCTCCAAGGAGCCATGGTTCCTATATTAGAAGAAAGGCATATCTGGCATTGGGCATTAATAAAGAATATTTTATTTGATAAAATTAGCACGTTTCCTCCCAAAATCAGAGGGAAAATATAATATGGCTTATATAATAAAAATATTATCAATACTTGTAAAAAATTATCTCATTTTCATGGATAAAAAGTAACTCCTGGGGCACCTGGCTGGTTCAGTTGGTAGAGCTGTGACTCTTGATCATGAGTTTGAGCCCCACGTTGAGTGTACAGATTACTTAAAAATAATAGTAAAATGCATTTTTTAAAAAGTAACTCCTTAATTTATGAATTAATAAAGTATATTTCAAAACTGAATTTTAATTTTAATTTTTATATTATTATATAAATGGTGACTTGACAATTTTATACCTACCTATAGTATCAAGTATAGATAATTTGTGAATCAGTTGAGAATTCATTTCTTCATGTCAAAAGAAAGAACAGAGTACTATGTTTGTCAAGGCTATTACAATGAGTGTGTGGTTTTTTTTAATAATAAAAATAGTAGAAGCTTAGAGAAGATGCGTCATTCAAAGTATCAACATTCTTTTCTGGTTTAGTAAGTATTAATGACATCTATTACCCTTTAATTTCTCTATTTCTTTAGTGATGGTATATTGAGTGTCAAAGCTCTCAGTTGTACACTTTGGTCATTAAGAGTTGAGCAGTGTTAGTTGAGAGTGATTAGATTTTTTAGCCAAACTTTTAAAGCACTGTTTATAATAACAGATAATATACCATTCCCCTAAACTGTGGTCAGAAATATAACCTGGGAGAACATGATTATTATTACAACAAAATGTTTCTTTCGTTATCTATTTGGGAAAGAACATCTACTGTAATTTGCAAATTCTGTTCACTTTCTGGATTTTTTTAATAGAAATGCTATTTTAATATACTTATATTTTATATACTTATTTTTAGACAGTTATTTCTTCATCAATAATAACTTCTAGTAATTCTGCAATCCGTGTTGATAGTCAAAGTAGATATGAGGTTAGTAGTCAGAGTTGGTACTAGATACTTGAGTCTGAAGATTGCATTGAGGTCATTTATTTGCTATTTCCAACCTCTTGATAAGTTATCCTTGATAATTCATATACATTTTTAGGAGTCATCTCATATGAGCTAAGAAAGTTCTAGTCAGCCTCCTGCCACTGTTTTCCTCTGTGGCAGCTCTTAATATGCCACAGTGGCATGATATTTGCAGAACTTCTATGTACTTAAATCATTTTTTATTCCATTGAGAAATTTGAACAAGAGGGGAGTACTCTGAGAATTTTATTTAAAATAGCGATTTCTATTTCCACTTGTGCTCTCTTTTTTTCCTCAAAGATGAGTCAACAGAAAGAGAAGATAGACACATTGCTTTTTTTGCCATTTCTATTTTACTTCCCACCTAAAACTTTATTTCTCTCACCTTCTTCCATTCATCTGCCCAGGAAGTTCCATAATCACCACTGATGAGGCTCTCTTTTACTAATTTAAAATTTTCAGTATTTTAGCAAAGGCTTCCTCTCTTCCTTTGACAAACCCACAAGCAGATAATATCTCCATCTTTTTGTTTATTGTAATTAAAGTATGTTAAGTCACTGGTAACTGTCAGATTCCCATCAAATGAGTGGGACTGGCTAACGTGTCTGAGGTAACTTGTTAAAATACAAATTAATCTTTGTGAAAATCTTGTGCTGGATTGTGTACACTACAAATATTAGTGTTATTTAATGTGTGTTATGTACCAAAAAATTGCAAAAGCATTTTCAAAGAATAGAATCCTAACTATGCTGGTTTTTTAGCCATGATGTATGAACTGAAAGGTTGGTAGCAGAAAACATAAGTAAAAAATCTTTGTGAATTTGAGGTAGGACAAGATTTCTTAGGTAAATCACCAAAAGTATAAACCATAAAAAAAAAAAAAAAGTGGAAAGCTTTGGTTCTTTTGAAGACAGTATTAAGGAAATAAAGATATAAGCCACAAACTGGGTGAAAATATTTATAATAAATATATATGACAAAGGATTTATATACAAATAACCTAATCAGAAGGAAAAATAGGCAAAATATTTTAACAGATTCTTCACAAAACAAGATATACTAATGGTCAACAGGCACATGAAAAGATGCTCAACGTCATTAGTTATCTACAGAAACGAAAGTTAAAACCACAGTGAGCTACCATTACAGATCCCTGAAATGGCTAAAATTAAAGAAAAGAAAAAATGATAATGCCCATATTAGTGAGATACAATACAAATTGAAGTGCAATGTATTACAACCCTTTTGTCATTTTGTCAGTTCGTAATGAAGTTGGCATAATAATCGATATAAATTTACCACAGGACCCAGGTAATTTCACTGTTAGGTATTTAACCAAGACAAATGAAAACAGGGGTGCCTAGGTGGCTCAGTCAGTTGAGCATCCAGCTCTTGATTTCGGCTCAGGTCATGGTCTCAGGGTCCTGGGATCAAGCCGTGCTTGGGGCTCCATGCTCAGTGGGGAGTCTGCTTAAGGATTCTCTCTCTCCCTCTCCCTCTCTCTTTGCCCCTCACCCTGCTCATGCGCTCTCTCTGTCTCTCTCAGATAAATAAATAAATCAAAGAAAGAAAGAAAGAAAGAAAGAAAGAAAGAAAGAAAGAAAGAAAGATGAAAATACATGTCCACAAAAAGATATATGCACAAACATTTAGCATGGCTTTCTTTGTAATAGTCCCAGACTGGAAGCAATGCAAACTCTATCAACAGGTGATTAGGTAAACAAATTGTGGTTTGCCATTAAATATTGCACTACATTTAAAAGGATGGATCCTGAAATATACAACAGCATGACATGATGAATTTCAAAATAATTTTGCTGAATGAGCGAAGCTGGGTATTAAAGAGTTCATATTATACATTTCCATTTATGTGAAATTCTAGGGAAGGCAAAACTAACCTATAGTTTGATACTGCATATCATTGTTGCCTAAGACCAGGAAGGGGTAGCATTTGAATGCAAAGGAACATGAGGGAACATTTTGAAGATGAAAATGTTCTATATCTTGATTTTGGTGGTAGTTACACATGTGTATACATTTGTTAAAGTCATCTAACCACATACTTTTAAAAGTTGCATTTCAGTATAGTATGTTATACTTCAATAGCGTTGATTTAAAGAAGAAAATGGGTTGGAGGTGAGGGATGAGGTAGTTTGTAAATTTAGGGGAATTGTATAATGGGAACAGCAACAACAAAGTGAATAATTTCTGCAAACTTAGATGAATAGAAAGAATTCTGGAGAACAATATGAGAAGAGGGTAAATTTCACTAGAATATCTCTGATAGGCTCAAAAGTAAATACTTGTCTAGATTTTATTGTTAAACTTAAAGGTTACACTTAACATTAAGCTCAATTTGAAGAAAAATAAAAGAAAACTTAGAATGTATGCAATAGAAATGGGGAGAAAGTCTACCAATTTGGGTGAAAAAAACATTTTTAAGTATAGGAAAGATACTAAGTTCATATTATTTATCACCCTAGTGTGGGAAAGAAGCAGGGATCAATTGGGCTTAGAACCAGGAAATCAGATTTTTAGGACACTTGTTGAAATTAGGATAGGCTTCTTAAAACCATCCCGTGCAGTCTCCACTGGGTCAGAAAGTCAAAATATGTTACATAAGAATTAAGGAGGTTCCTTTTGTTGAGCTGATTTGCTTATTTTACAAAATAATTCTATATTCCAAAGACAGCCACTTTCATATTATTAAGAACTGCCCATTTCCAAAGTATCTGAAATACATCAAAAGCAGATAAAGCCATAATTGTAACAAAATACTTTTTGAAGAAAATTATGAAAGAACATACACTGTTAGCTTTTAAAAGCTTCAAATGTAGCTTATGAAGTACTTTGTTAATTTGTATTTAGATGTGCAATTGCATTGAAATTGCCACCATTAAATGAAAGAGTAAGCTAATTAAAGTATGAAGTATGGATAAGATTTATATATGAAGGGTTTACGATAGTATCAGATATCTAGAAGTGTAAGCAAATTGGAATAGCACCTAAATTACAGATCACTGAAATGTAAATGGAAAAACAATAAGCTAAAAATGAAGATACAGTTTTTCTATTTTTGCTTTGTATTTTTTAACTTGATAATTAAGTGCAGTATATGAGATGTCATATAAGATTGATTTGTTTTTTTAAAACATTTTTCTCAAGATTCTCTAAGAGCAATAAAATTAAGTGTCATGCTATAAGATGGATTTGAAAGTGAAAACTGGAACACAGTTTTCTCTAAGAATGACATTCAAAGAATCAAGGTTAGATGATGCAAATTTTAGAGTCTGGTTTCTAACAGTGCTTAGAATGACACATTTATTTCTGGGAAGTTGTGGGAGACCTCGACCCTAAAAGAAGTTAACCATGAAGCTTGATTTTGGTTCATGTTCTTACAGAAGTTCAAAAATCTTCATCAATAAGAATATGATACAGGCTTTTAAATTTTCACAATTGAATGTCATCTCTGTCTTCTGAATATATGATTTTTAAGGGCATGATCCTTTAATATACTATGCAGGATACCAATTCTTCAGGAAAATACCAGATAATTCAACTACATATGAACTGTGTTCTATTATTTGCTTAATTTCTCATGAGAAATCTAATGAGAAAAACAGCTCAGGAGTCTTGTTTTTCTAGTCTAGAAAAAAAAGTTTCACTAATTTTTTTAAATTTTAGAATCCTGTGGTAAATTCATTCCTAAGAAAACCTTTGTTTCTCTATTATATCATATAATCAGATAGTGAAAGTCAGCAGTTCAGAATATTTCCTGATTTTGATCAAATAATGGACAAGAAGTTCTGAATAAATTTAGAAATTAAGTCAGTAGCTAATTCACCTCAATTATCTAGTTTATGTATTTTTCTGCTTCCTTCAGTAGATTATTGTTCAGTTTTTACCTAATTTCCTCCTTTAGACAATTTAAGTCAATGCGCAGTCTTGGGTCAATTTCTGAACTAGGGTACAGTACATGTTATATAAAAATTATCCTGAGTATAAACTATGTTTATAGTTCTTATGCATTGCTGCTGAAATAGAGTCAGAAATAATCCCGCTTTAAGGATTTTTAAAGTGTATCCAATTTATGGTACACCTAAATCAAATGAATTGGAAATAACCTCATGAATGGAAAGGGACTCTAAGAATTGTAACAGTTGTAGCATCTATTCTCTGAATGTGTTCTTTTTTGGCACTTAAATCAGCCAAACTTGTCTACTTATTCCCTTATCGCAATCAAAATTAATCCATTCTTTTGCTTTAATCTTCACTGCAAAATTTTCTGTGTATGAGTGCGTGCACAGTTGGTAAACAAGCTGAAATATGTTGCTGTTCATTCTTTTCAGTGTTTTATTTGCTTATCTACTTAAAAGGGAGAATGATTCTGACAGACTGAGTTAAGGATATAGTAACATAACTTCTGTTGCTACCTATTACCAGTATTTTTTTCTTGCTTTTAGAAAAAATAATGGTAAGCTTCTAACCCATACTTCTTTTTCTTAGGCTAATCTCTTATTTAAGGAGTTTTAATTGATTACATTTTTACAGGGCTAGAAGAACAGCATTAGCAACATTCCAATAATTCTCTTTTTGTGTATCCTTTGTTCTTAACATTTCTTTTTGTTTTGTTTAGCAGAATGTAAGAAAGATTATAAACTGTCAGGGGCTATGTATATGGGAATTTAAAAATTTAATATTTCTTCATTTTGCAATTAGATATTGATGACAGATGTAGTTTTCATAATGAATAAAAACTGGATAGAATTATTTAAATCTTCACTAATTAAAAGTGAGTAATACTTTTAAATATATGTTTGAAAATCAGCCTGAAAGACATCGAAATAACAAGATCGTGAATCATCACAGATACCGTATAACTTTCAAAAAAAAGGGGGGGGCGCCAACATCTAAAGTAAGCAAATAAAATTTTAAATACTGTCTTGGCACAAAGATGTTGATGGTATTTAATAAAATGCACTTAAAATGTACATTAAGAAGTGATAATTAGGCTAATTTTTCAGTTAACTATTTCTAAATAAGGAATGATTCAGTATATAATATAATGTGAATTTTTCTATACCTATATTTCATTCATTTATTTGTTTTTATATTAAGAAGAAGGATTTGATTCTAAATTAGGATTAATAAAGATAACTACCAAAATGTATCTCTTTAATTCAGTTGTGTTTTCCTTGCAGAGTGCAGATATGAGCCCAGCAAGTAGCACCACTTCACTTCCTGTTAGTCCTCTGACTGAAGAGCCATTGCCTTTCAAGGTAAAAAATAAACAAAAAATAATTATTTATGATACTTTTAGGATACTCAAGTACTTTAGTAAAATATTGCATGGTATAGATGGTAAGGTAAACTGCTTTAATACATAAGGATCTAATTTCAGATGGTAAAATCTTTGTTGTTGTTTTGTTGTCATTCTGGTTGGTAAGTGAAAATGCAGTTTGGAATAGAAGTTAATACTATAGACTACATCATTTGCCTTGCATGTAAGAAACAGTGCTATCTTTGTAATAGCTTGATGTCATGTGAATTAGAGGTTTTGAATCTTGTTTATCATAATTTAAGTAATAAATTTAGGATGAATTATTTAGCCCTCATTGAGTGGTTACATTTTCATTTGCTGGTTAAATTTTCGTTGATGACTCTAGCTCATTTAGAAAATATTTATTTACTATGTATTATTTATTATGTAAATATTATGTTTACAAAATGATGATCAAATCAAAAACTGAAATACAGAATCATTCCTCCAAAGACATTATATTTTTAAAATGCTTAAGGAAAAATGTAAATAAGTAATTAAGGAGTATGGTTCTCCAGCTGGGGAGACTATATGTATTACAAGTAAGAAGTCATTTTCTTGTTTTGCTGTTTAAGATTAGCTGTGTCTATTTAAACAGAGCTCGTAGATCAGCTATTTTGTATTTGTACCCGGGATGTTTGGATTTCATTGAAATTATTATAAAGGCAATCCTTAAGATCATGGGGAAGAAAAACTTGGAAAATTGGAATGATACACTTAACTTATGTGCAATAGTCTCCGTTTAATTTGGTTTAAAGACAGGTAGATATGCATTTTGGAATTCATTATGATTTTCACGATTTTGGGATTTTATCATAAAATTGTTTATTACTGTGGTTTTTTTTTTTTTCTTTTTCATATGAAGAGAGTAACCTACTCAAGTTCATACTGCTTAAACCTAGTACAGTGCCTGGTATTGATTTCTAAATAATATTTGCTGTGTAGTTAAAATGAGAATAATAGAAAGTTATGAATTTCATTGTGTGTCTTTAGTTTTGTAATTATAGATGCTTTGTTCCTTAATGATAGACAAGGGGCACCTGGGTGGCTCAGTCAGTTAAGCAACTGAGTCTTGATTTCAGCTCCGGTCATGATCTCAGGGTCCTGAGATTGAGCCTGCATCTAGCTCCATACTCAGCAGGGAGTCTGCTGCAGATTCTTTTTCCCACTCCTTCAACCCCTCCCCCATCTCTCTCTCTCTCTCTCTAAAATAAATAAATAAATCTTTTTAAAAAATGATAGACAGGGGCGCCTGGGTGGCACAGCGGTTAAGCGTCTGCCTTCGGCTCAGGGCGTGATCCCGGCGTTATGGGATCGAGCCCCACATCAGGCTCCTCTGCTGTGAGCCTGCTTCTTCCTCTCCCACTCCCCCTGCTTGTGTTCCCTCTCTCGCTGGCTGTCTCTATCTCTGTCGAATAAATAAATAAAATCTTTAAAAAAAAATGATAGACAATAATAATTGTTAAAAGGTTATTTTATATCAGAGAATTGTTAAATACTGGATAGTATCCTGATTACATTATTGAGAAGTCTATTATTCTACAACAAAGAAGAAAATACCCACACTTCAAAGTTTAGTGTTACTCAATGTTTCCTTCTTATGGTATATGGGACAAAATTTACAGAAGAATCATATCCTTAACAAGATTTTAATTGAATTCTCAAAGCATTACTAGAAACCATTTTCTCTTTGTAATATATTGATAATGGCCCATACTCCTTGAAAATTAATGTATTTTTTAATGGAAGTAAAAGAAGAGGTCAGATATATTCCAAAATATGCTGACACAATGCTAATATAAATATAATTATTTTAGTCCGTGACTGCTTCTAAGAGATCAATATTGTTCCCATGTATGTAATGTATGTAAGTGGTTTTATAAGCAATTAAAACTTCTAAGCACTTATAATATATAATATTAGCATTGGTAGCCAGTGTAGTTATAGTGCCTCTTAATTTACTTCTTTTGTGAAAGGAATATTATTTATGTTTATTTTTGTATTTTCTATCATATATAAAAACATCCCACTAGTGTTTAATAGTGTCAAAAACTAAAGTTTGAAATTATGAAGTAAAGCTCCTGCATTTGTAAATGAGGAGCTTTTTTTGTAAACAAGGAGTAAAGCTCCTTTTTCACCACTGTTCTCATCATTATCTATTGTAGGCATGCCAGGCTATGAAAGCGTTTGAGTGTATCCCTTCATAGAAAAAGATGTATGATGCACAGTTCTCTACGTATACTACCATAAACTTACAGACTTCCCAGTCACACTCTTGGTGCTAAGAAGTTTCTAGGATTCCAAGTTCATATAATTGGGCAATTGTTATGGACATATATTTGGAAACAAAAGGCAAATGTATAACCTCTATTTTTTAATAAAGCATTCAGGGTGACTTACACAAGTGGTCTGTTCTCTACCAGAATATCATTACAAAACTAATTTTGTGTGGGTGGGAATAATATTTTATCAAATAACCATAATAGAATCATAAAATTTCAAGATCAGTTATTTCTGAGTTTGAGAAAAAGAGAGAGTAGACCGCTTAACTGTTAATTCAATGTTTATGCTTCTTTTTATAGAATAACACTGAACCAAGTTGACATTGTTAACTTTGATATGTCCATTCCACCCTACTATTCTACCTTTGTATTCTCTACTGTTCTCCTTGATTTCTATCAACCTAATCACTTCCAATCTAACCTGCCTCCTTTCTCCCTATGTTAAGCTCAGTCAGAGATATTCCAGGCCTAATGCCTTGGGGTCACCAAATATTACTGTTCTTTAATAAGATGATCCTTTTAATTTATTTGTATACACACAGTTATTAGCAGCCTCAGTCCATCCCTGGAACTAACAGTCTTGAAGCTGAAGCTAGCTTATTGTTCTTGACCCCTCCATAATAGTACACTTTATTATGGACCATGTTCTTTTCGTCAACCATATTTATCCCTTATTTTAAAATTTATTTGTACTTCCTTGAAGCATGATCTCTAGGTTTTAGTCCGTTTTTCTCCAAAAATCATCTTTTCTTTGATTAGATATATTAATAAAATGTATTATCCAACCTTTCCCATTTATCCTTATCTTGTGATAAATTCAATGGATGGAAATGAATTCAACTCTATTTTTCTTTACACTCTGCTTCAAGAGTACACAAAGGCACTAAAGAATATGCTCCATTCACCAATTTTCAAAATCTAATTTTAAACAAATGTAGTTTTCTCATTGCCCTTCCTGGCCCATTGACTGCTGCTTTTCTGTGATACTTGGGTTTGTGGAATATCTAATGAGATTGGGCATCTAGTGCCTAGAATCCACAATGGAGCCACCCTATTGGAGACCCAGCCACCTTCCGCAGGTGCTGACCCAGAGTGGTTCTGGGATATTTCTGGAGTCTCCTCTCCTTGTGAAATCCAAAGTTTTTAGACTCCCTTTTCTCATCCCCAGAAATCACCATTTAGTCTAGACTAAAGAAGTTCCTTTTTTTTTTTTTTTTTCCAATTTCCCTTGGAGATTATTCCTCTCTCTTTTAATCAACCAGAGCCTGGAAAAAAAAAAAAATCTTCTCAACATACTTTTTAGAAACAGAATAGAGGAAGGCAATTGTCTGAACTGTCTGAAGATTTTTCTTACCTGATACAAACCTCACTTTACGAAGCACAGAGACACCTTATTAAAGCAAAGGACAAGGAGGTGGAAATAAATAAATTAATGTCTCAAAAAATTTCATCTTGTCATGCACTCCTGGGATATTAGGGAAAGAAATGATGCTAATTCTGCTTAACCATAGAGCCTAAACTCAGTACTTAGTAACAAACATAGTTTGCTCTCACTTATGTAAAATAAAAAAATGTGTAGAAAAAAATGATAATCCCAGAAAATACACACCTATCAACCACTAACTATTTGGTGAATCATACTTTAAGTTTGTCTGTTGTTTCTATAATGATCACTAATTTCTACTTTAAGAGCAATATTTATTTTTAAGAAAGCAGAGGAGTTGAGAATATTAGAAGCAATCTTAGCCTAGTTAGGAGACTTCTGGGACAAATCTCAATTCTGACACTTTCTATCTGTATGACCTTGACCTGTTGTTACTTGGTGTCTTAATTTTCCCATCTGTAAAATGGGAACAGCAGCAAATTCTTCTTCATTGGATTATTATAACATTAAATAAATTAACAAACAGAAAGTGCTTCAAGTAGCGCATAGTATCAGTATATGTATTAACTATTATGTTTTGTAGAACAGGTATGTCTAAGTTTAAGGCAAGAGGTTCTGTATGTTATAAATGACATGAAGCAGAATTATTTCCACTTAGTCCCTTGCACTTTATTTCCAAATGTGAGAGTAGTAATGCACTTTAAACATAAATCCTTTACTTTGCTGAAGAATAGTATTTAATATTCATTTCTAGAAGGCATGCTATTTATTTCCTGCCCTTGAGTATTCAGATAAGCTCATATATCAGATTCTTTGTATGAAAAATAATTAATGGAAATGTTCATTAATTATGAGGGAGAAGGAGTAAATACAATGAATCTGTCTTAAGGGAAAACTGGTGAATATAATAAAACATTACTTGGAAAAAATAAATACATAATTAATAGATCTGTATGCATAAGGACATATGGCATCTTTTCATCAGGAATGCACTGTAGTATATTTTCTTTAATTTCCCAGACCTTCCTCCACAAATTAACCTGATAACCTCCTAAATGCAAGCCCCACTGGAGGAGCATTGTTCAATCACATTACATACTGGAAAAAAAAACACATTGTAAACAAAGCACTGTTGCTATTTTACTCTTTATATGTTATAATGTCAGTATGCTAAGTAGTGTCAGTTTATTTTGTCTGACAATATAATAGAAAGAGCACATGTGGAGACTCCAGGAGAGAGGAGTCAGATAATGGCACAACCTCAACAACTGTCATCTATCTTGCACAGAGTTGGGGTTTTGTGTGTGTGTTTATTGGTGTTTTTTCTCACTCAGTGAATTTAATGGTCTCTCTTATTACTGGAAATCACTTTTTTTGTGTCCCAAAAATAACCCCCAATGGTATATTCTGCATTTCTGATCATTTTTTTTTACTGTGTCATCTACTCATTCATCCATTTGTTCTTTCATTCATTCGTTCATTCATTTTTTAGTGAATCAGTTTATTGAGTTGGGCTTGATAATGTTCTAGGCACTGGTGTTTCAATGTAAGCAACCCAGACTGAGTTCCTGTTTTCATGGTATTTGGGTTCTAGTGAGAAGAGATAGACAATAAGCAAATAAAGATATAACACATCAGATGATAGGGGTGTTAAATGCTGTGATGTAGAATGAAGCAAGGTTTGGAAGGCAGAAAGTGACTCTAAATTATGATATTGTTTCAAACAGATGGTCAAAGAAAGCCATTCTCATTAAGGGGTATTTTAGCAGAGACCATAGTGATGAAAGGGGGTAAGCCACTCATCTATGGGAAGAGGCTTGAGAAAAAGTGCAAAAGCACTTTTCAAGAACACTTGAGAAAAAGTGCAAGTGAGGTGGAACAGTTGGCCTTTTCAGGATCAACAGAGTGACCTGTGCCTGGAGCAGAGTGAATGAGGGGGCAAGTAATAAGAGATCAGGTCAGAGAGAAACCACATTATGAAGGGCCTTGTAGGTCAAAGAAAGACGCGAGATCTTGTTTTACATGAGATGTGAGACCATTACAGTGTTTGTGAAAAAGAATGGCATAGATAGACTTTATTTTAAAACTATTACTCTGACTTGGAGACATGATAGAAGGACATCAAGGCCCCCATAGGTGAGAGATGATGGCAGCTTAACCTGGAGTGGTAAAGATTGAGAAGGGTGAGCATTGGTGGGATTTGGGACATATTTTAAATGTGAATCTGCAGGATTTTTTAATGGATTATATATGGTATATCAAAAAAGATCAGTGTTGAAGATTATTCCTGATTCTAATGTTCTCTCTATTCCCCTATTTTTATTTCTTTTGCTGTCACACTGTGATTGTATATTTAAGGAATGTGTTTATGATATAATAATAATTTTAAATACAAAATGGCACCACATGTTTTCCTATTGGTAATAGATTTTAAGAAGGACCTATTATCAATAATGTGTATATTAAAAATAAAATGATTGTTTCTGTGTAATAAACCATTTCAAAACTTGGCAGTCTAAAACAATAATTTCTTTTTTTAGATTTATTCACTTTTTAGAGAGAGAAAGAGAACGAGCACAGCAGGGAGGGACAGAGAGAGAGGGAGAGAATATCTTAAGCAGACTCTGCACTGAGCGTGGAGCCCTACGTAGGGCTCAGTCTCACAACCCTGAGATCACCCACGACCTGAGCCAAAACCAAGAGTCAGACGCTCAACCAACTGTGCCACCCAGGTGCCCCAAACAATAATTTCTTATTGTTCTTTATGATTCTCTAGGTTGACTAAACTTATCTAGACAGTTCTTATTTGGGGCTTTACAAGGGAGTGGAGAATGTAGTTATCTGAAGGCTCAAGTGGAGTAGATACCCAGGATGACTTCTTACAGAATAGCTTGAGTTTTCTAACAGCATTTTCTCACAGTATTTTAAAGTAGTTAGACTTGTTACATGACATCTGGCTTCACCCATAGTCAATGTTACAAGAAGTAGAAGCTGCCAGGCCAATTATGGAAAAGACGCAGATACATATAGCTTCACCTTCACGTCTTTCTATTGGTTAAGCATTCACATAGTGTGTTAGTGGTCCCTGAAACTGCCTCAGCCTTCAGATATTTGCTAGAAGGACTCAGAGAATTCAGTATGTAGTCATAAAGAACAAACATACTCTTCCAGAAATGTATGTGATACTTCTACCCAATAAAGCCCATTAGCAATTCAGCACCCAAAGATTCACATAGGAACCCTGTACCTAGAACAGACAGAAATTCCAAACTCCTAGAAAAAAGTCTGGTGTTCAGCATTAACAATATTGTTTATACAAATTTCTTAGGCACAGTGAGCTACTCTTACTACAATTCTTTTTTATTGTTGGAGTATAATTAACATGTGATGTTATATTAGTTTCAGGTGTACAACAGCCACTCTTACTATTTATGGGAAGTTTGATATGAGTGTAGGGCACTAGTTACCAGTCAGGTTCTCAGAGGCCAACCAATGGCCAATCTCGGAAGCAAATCTTTCTAAGGATAGCATATTAGTTGGCTAGGGCTGCAATAAAAAGTACCACAGTTTGGTGGCTAAAAAAAAAATTAAAAATGAAAGTATTTTCTCAGTTTTGAGGGCTAGAATTTTATTTCTTTGTAAGCTTTTATTTTAATTCCTGTTAGTAAACATGGTGTTAGATTATAGTGATCCATATGTCTCAGGTGCCCATCATAACAAAGGAACTCCTTAATCTCCATCACCTATTTAACCCATCCTTCCACCCACCTCCCCACTGGTAACCATTGGTTTGTTCTCTATAGTTAAGAGTGTGTTTCTTGGTTTGTCTCTCTCTCTCTCTCTCTTTTTTCCCCTTTGCTCATTTGTTTTGTTTCTTAAATTCTACATATCAGTGAAATCATATGGTATTTATCTTTCTCTGACTGGCTTATTTCACTTAGCATTATACTCTCTAGCTCCATCTATGTCATTGCAAATGGCAAGATTTCATTCTTTTATCATGGCTGAGTAATGTTCCATTATATATATATGTACCACCTCTTCTTTATCCATTCATCAGTTGGTGGACACTTGGGCTATTTCCAAATGTTGGCTCTTGTAAGTAATGCTGCTATAAACATAGAGATGCATGTATCCCTTTGAATTAGTGTTTTTTTTATTTTGGATAAATATCCAGTAGTGCAATCACTGGTCACAAGATAGTCTCTTTTTAACTTCTTGAGGAAACTCCATACTGTTTTCCAGAGTGGCTGCACCACCAGATAGCACTCCCACAGCACACGAGGGTTCCTTTTTCTCCACATCCTCACCAGCACCTCTTGTTTCTTGTATTATTGATTTTAGCCATTCTGACAGGTGTGAGGTAGTGTTTCATCGTAGTTTTGATTTGGATTTACCTGATGGTAAGTGATGGTGAACATCTTTTCATGTGTCTCTTGGCCATCCATGTCTTCTTTGGAGAAATGTCTGTTCATGTCTTCTGCCCATTTTTATTTGGATTATTTAATTTTTCAATGTTGTTGAAAGCTAGAATTTTAAGTTCAAGGTACTGGTAGGGTTGGTTTCCAGTGAGACTCTCTCCTTGGTTTGCAGATGGCCTTCTCATTATGTTTTCACATGGCCTTTTCTCTGTGGATGCACTTCCTTGTTATCTCTTCCTCTTCTTATGGGGATACCAGTAGTATTGAATCAGGTCTCACCCAAATGGCCTCATTTTAACTTAATCACATCCTTGAAGACCTTATTTCTAAATATGTGTACATTCTGAGATACCAGGAATTGGAACATTAACATGAATTTTGAGGGGCACCTGGGTGGCTCAGTTGGTTAAGCATCTGCCTTTGGCTCAGGTCATGATCCCAGGGTCCTGGGATTGAGCCCCATGTCAGTCAGTCTGTCTCCCTTCTCAGTGGGGAGACTGGTTCTCCCTCTCCCTGCCGCTGTTCCTGCTTGTGCGCTCTCTGTCAAATAAATAAATATGTAAAAAAAAAAAAAAAACATATAAATTTTGGGAAGACACAGTCATCCCATAATAGACTAAAGACTGCTATGTTAACTATTCTGTACATAAGGCCAACCTTGACTCAAGTGAAGGGAAAATAAACTATCTCTTGAGGGGGAATGGCAAAAATTTGCAGCAATCTTTAATCAACTACACTGAATAAAAATGATGTGTGATACTCTTTTATTAATCAGTTTTAGGCTCTATCAGATTCTCAGTCAGGTGTAAGGAATTTGAGTTTGAGAAAGTGTAGAAGGAAATAGGAGATTTCCTTAAATGTTTTATGTATTCATCGGTGTACTTATTTGAATATATTTTCCAATGCCATTTTAATTTCCACTAAATTTGGGAAATTCACTTAAGTGTCACCATATTTGAATAAACTTATAGTTCTTTTCTTTTCTTTTCTTTTTTTTTTAAAGATTCCATTCATTTATTCGACAGAGATAGAGACAGCCAGCTACAGAGGGAACACAAGCAGGGGGAGCGGGAGAGGAAGAAGCAGGCTCATAGCGGAGGAGCCTGATGTGGGGCTCGATCCCACAATGCTGGGATCACGCCCTGAGCCAAAGGCAGACGCTTTAACCTCTGCGCCACCCAGGCGCCCCTAAACTTATAGTTCTTAAAATCTTATGGTTGAGAATGTCAAAGAATTATGCCTTTAAAAAATAGCTTACTAGGGGCGCCCAGGTGGCACAGTGGTTAAGCGTCTGCCTTCGGCTCAGGGCGTGATCCTGGCGTTATGGGATCGAGCCCCACATCAGGCCCCTCTGCTATGAGCCGGCTTCTTCCTCTCCCACTCCCCCTGCTTGTGTTCCCTCTCTCACTGGCTGTCTCTATCTCTGTCGAATAAATAAATAAAATCTTAAAAAAAAATAAAATAAAAAAAAATAAAAAATAGCTTACTAAATTTCTGATTGTAAATACTGGAAGTAAAATTTAAATTAAAAGAACAACTACCAAACAATGCTTTCTATGTTATGTTATACAGATATACTATACAAGTATTATTTTATGTTAACTTTTTTCCTTTAGGTCTGTCAAGTTAAATTTTAAATGATTATTATACCTATTATTTGGCTTTTGCAGACCATATTACTGATATATGATGAATGCTCTAGCAGTAAGAAAAATGGTAATTTTATATTCTGATAAATAAAATTATTTTTACATAAATTAAAGCCAAAACAAATCTGGTCTAATTTGTGTTAAAAGATATTCAGTATCTCTCAGACATATTAAACCTCAGGGGAAAAGATTTTAATGGGAAAAAAAGCAAATACCTTTATGTTGCATACTAGCTTCATATTACTGTCCAGATCCTTCTCACACACTGTCCAGATGACTTCAGGAAGACACATACAAGATATAGAACTTGGCCACATTAAACATGCTAAAAATCATGTCATACCTCCCACCTCATCTCCAGCTCACATATCCATTTTATTTCTTAAATTTAAATCTGAGTTTCTTTGTTGTTGTCTAGGTTGGTGCCTTAGATTTTTTGAGTTCTCCAAGTGGTACTGATCGAAGACTTTCTTTGTTAAAAAGGCTTATTTCAGCCTTCCTTCAGAGTATTGGGCCATACTCTGCTTACTCTAGTCAGAGTCCCTTTGACATATTTAGCGGACAAGTTTTACTGAGCATTTGTTAAAGGTGATCTTGGAAAATTGAATTCAGGGATCCACATCTGCGGTTGAGTTAAACAGAACCCCAGAAAACGACAAGATACATAGATTGGATTGTCTTTCATAATTTTCAAGAGTAGGGATTTTATAGGAAAAGCCTAAATTTAAAGTAGAGGTACTGAACATGGAAGGATAGATAGAATTAAGGTACAGAACATGGAAAACCATTTCCGGGTTCATTTGCACATTAAAGACAAGATGTTGAACTACTGTAAAAAAAATCCTAAAACCAATAAAAGCCTTGAAAATCTGAAAAAAATAATTTTTAAGAAGCTGAGTCATTAGGACTTCAACTTTGGTTTGGGGATCCATCTCTGAGTGGATTGGCATCAATGAAACATTTTTTCTATCTGCCAACAAGGTGCCATAATTTTATTTAGAAACAGTTGAAGTCAGCACGTGGTTGGTGTTGTGTTCTTCAACACCTGTTGGTCCTGAATGTGTAGAAGACCTAGATATAAGAAAATAGTAGAGGTAGCAATCATGGCTGTGCCCACCGCTATTAACAAGATCTCTTTTTACATCTACTGCAGATAGCAGATTCGGAATGGGCTTAAGGTAAACACTGTATTTAAGATAATGACATCATTATCAATGATAATTTAAGCAACTGATCTCATGTATAGCACATGCAGCATTTATTTCTTACTCTAAGTATTACCATTTCATATACACTCTGGATCATAAACATTCACCCACCTTCATGGTTTTTAAATATAGTCTCCAGCATTGCTTCAGAGTTTACCTGTAAGTGTGAAGTGTACTATAACATATTGTTCTTTAAATAAGAGATTAGCAATCAAGGTGCAATTCAAAGACTATGATTTGTTACTAAAATGCCCATTTGAGATGGACCATGAATATGACATGCTACAAAAAGTAGACTCAGCATGAACTTAGTTTATCTGGCAGTGACTTTCATCTGTTCTATCTTGAAATTATCTACTTCTGTAATAAACAAATTTTAGAAGTTGAATGATATCAATGTGCAGTTGTAACTGTAAAATAAAATGTACAAGGAATTAAGTACAATGAATTCTAACATATATCAAATAATTTAGAAATGGTTGTATTTTCTTTGGTAACTATGTGAAATTAGAAAATATTAGAGTTACAATGTTTTTTAACATATTGGTCATCCATTGTTTTAATTATGTGATATAGAGGTATTAAATAGCCATGCTAACAGATGAAATAAAATAACTAAGGTAAGCAAATACTCAGTTCTGAAGTTTTTGTATCACAAATTGAGGATTACTTCAGTGAAATTTTCATACCACATATAAATAATTTTGCATAAATTCTATTATGTCTAGAAATTCTGCAGGAAAAATACTGATGGCACAAATTTAAAATTGGATAATAATTATGAAAAATAAGAAAATTCTACTTACTCTTGCTATAGTGAAGATAAAAATGTAGAGAAATTTGTGAACATCACTTTAAAATGCATTCCAAAGAGGTAAGGAAAGATGCAGTGTGTTTGCACAGTGAAGATAAAAATGTAGAGAAATTTGTGAACATCACTTTAAAATGCATTCCAAAGAGGTAAGGAAAGATGCAGTGTGTTTGCACAGAGACTTACTTTTGTCCTCTTGGACAGCGGCTGATTCATCACAGAAAATTGGAAGGTAAACAATTGCCAGATGGATATATTAGACTATAATTAACAGCCTAATACAAATAATTGTGAAGATAAATGCAATTTGAATATTTCAAGTACTGTTGATGTCAGCTTCTCACCTAAGAAAATGGTCTGCTTTCTTTTAAGTTCCTGCGTTATATTATCAAGAGTCAGCTTATGTCTGTACTGGACATGTCCTTTTCTGCAGGTAATCTGTTTTACTCTGGCAAATCTGATAGGAAAATTTTATGTCAGGACTTGTGACAAACACTTATGAAGTTGGCTAAACCTGTTATATTAGAATTTTATTGCATATATTTCTTATTAAGAGTAAATGTTAATTTAGAGTAGTTAGGTTCTGCTTAATAAGAAAGACTTTGGCAGCAGTACTTGAGCCTGAAAGTTTTTAAAAAGCTGAACAGAATTGTCAAAGCATAATTACGGGTAGAGGAATTAAGCTCACTTTTCTCCCTTAAGTGTCTCTGTGAGGCAATAGAACCTTTGGCAACAGAGCCAAGTAGAAAAATGGAGCTGTGCCAGTTACTGCACCATGATAAAGAGAGATTGGTCATAATTTCTGGTAATAATGCCCACAGGAGTAAAGCTGACAGTGGTCTATCTCTTATTAACATTAGCCATTTCTCTCCTTCTCTTTTCTTGCACTTTCTGATGGGCCTTAGTCACTTGGTGATATTATCTGTCACTATTTTTGTCATCTATCACTATTTGTGTTATGTTCTTGAATGTGGTGAGTCATTCAGAACAATTAACTGACATTCATTGAGGTCCTGCTATATATAAAAGCTTATGTAAAGGTATTAGCAGAAATATTTTACTCTGATTATAGAAAGCTGCAGAAAATTATAATGCTGGTTGTATGGGGATATGGCCTGGAGAAGTACAAAGTATTTCAAAAGTGTAAAGACGGAGTTGAGAAAAGGGAAGTGTCATGAGATCTCAGCCAAGGGAGAAGTAAGAGCCAGGGTCCCAGGCTAGGCCCCGAGAGTCTAAAAATTGTAAATATTCAGTGGTGTGTTTCCCATGTGGTAAGGACCAAGTTGTTTGGTTTGAAGGACACTATGTGCTTTATAAGGAACTTAGACTACTTCTGTAGCATTGAGGTGCAAGATGTAAGCAAGAGTTGTATCTTGGTCTGTTTGGGCTGCTATAACAAAGTGCCACAAACTAGGAAACTTACAAACAACAGAAATTTGTTTCTCACAGTTCTGGAGATTGGGGGCCCACTTCTTAGGCAGCCATCTTTTTGTCTCATCTACCTTGTGTCTATAACCTTACGTGGTAGGAGGGGCATGTGAGCTCCCTGGGAACTCTTTTATCAGGAAATACTCTGCAGGGTTCTGGCCTCCTGACCTAATCGCTTCCCAAACATCCCACTCCTAATACTGTCATGCCTCGTGTGTTAGGGTTTCAACATATGAAGTTTGGACGGACATAAATCTCAGACCATAGCAAGTCGAGTAAATGGTAAGGTGCAAAATAATGTTTCTAATGTTTCTTGAGCTGGATTGCCAAAGAATGGGTTCAGAACTTCATTTGAAATTTGTTAATTCCTAGACTATCAAATGGTACTAATCAAATATAAATTATAAGAAATAAGAATTTTCCTATCATCCAGTATCACTGACTACTTGCATCTATACATGCCCCAATTTGGATGGAAATTCTTTATATTCATATGGAAATAATAGAGTTTACAGGTGATCTAGGTTATCAAAAATATATACCAAGAGATCCACTCTAATTATCTAATTGTTATATCTTAAAATGTTGTAGTTAGTGTATTGGTTTCATGTTGCTGCTGTAACAAATTACCACAAATTTTATGGCTTAAAATAATTCGCATTTAGTATGTGATAGCTTTGGAAGTCAGAAATCAGAACTAGTTTGTTTCCCAGAGTCCACAGTCTCTGGTGATGGGTATTAGGGAGGGCACATATTGCATGGTGCACTGGGTGTTGTACGCAAATAATGAATCATGGAACATTGAATCAAAAACTGGAGATGTACTGTATGGTGACTAATATAACAAAATAAAAATTATTAAAAAAAAAAAAGGAAAGAAATCAGAACTATGTCTCCCTGAACTAAAATCAGTGTTGTCAGAGAGGTGAGTCCCTTCTAGAAGCTCTAGAGTCTGATGCATTTACTTGCTCTTTTGAGATTCTAGAGTTTGCTTGCATTTCTTGGCTCATTGCTTCTTTCCATCTTAAGAATCAGCAGTGGCCTGTCAAATCCTTCTCACACTGCACCACTCTAATTTATTTACTATTTTCCCAATAGGAGAAGATGTTTGTAAATGCAGATATCATATTTATATTATTTATATTCCCTATTTCAGTGCCTAGTATAGAACTAGTGTATAATACACTAATAATAGATGAAATTAGTGAATTATTAAATGAATGGTGAAAAAAACCTTTTAATTAAGAACAAATTTCTTCTGAAGTCTTTCATCCTATTAAAATAAAGTTAATCATTTTATTAAATTAACCATTGATAACCTGAAATGCCTAACAAAGCCTATCAAACTATACATGTACTATCAGGCTACTAAATTTTCTGTAGCTTATCCTCTTTTTCCATACAACTCTAAGGATAGCTGGACCAATCCTAGGTACAGATTATCCCTTGTGAGACTAACTTGATAGTAGAGAATTCAGTATTCTATTGCCCTTGTCAGGGTCTCATCTTGTGTTCTGAAAAATGTGGCTTCTGCATTGTCTGGTGGTTTTCTGATAGCCAGTGTCTAAGAGACAGCTGCATTCCTGCCAACTGCCTATTTGGATTTCTAAATAGTACCTTTCCCGAGATTTTTCCATGGCCCAATGCTAGAAATTTTAGGTATAGGCTAATTTCTCCAAATTGGAAATCTTGAATGCTGCCTCCTTCTTTAGAGTGTTAATTCTCAGTAAACATGGTCATCGTCTCATCTTACAGATAAAGAAATTGAAGCTTAGAGCAGTTAAGAACTTTACTTGAGGGCATAGTGTTGATAAATGGTTCTGCCAGAACTCTAACTCTGTGTTTTGTTTTGTTTTGTTTTTAATTCTAAAGACTGGCTTTAATTACTATACCACAAAAAGTCTACAGTGTTTTTATTTTGAGCATGATTCTGATTATTTGTTGGTTTTATATAACTGAGAGGGATAGAAATAGAACTAGAGAGGTGTCTGGGTCGCTCAGGTGGTTAAGCATTGACCTGCAGCTTGGGTCATGATCCTAGGGTGCTGGGATCGAGCCCTGCGTCAGGGTCTCTGCTCAGCGGGGAGTTTGCTTCTCCTTCGATCTGTGCCCTCAATCTCTTTCTCTCTCAAATAAATAAATAAAATCTTTAAAAAAAAGAAATAGAATGAGACGTAGAAATACAGAGAAAAGGAGAGAAAAGAAGAAAAGATGAAAAGTGAAGAGAGGGAACAGAATGGAAGGGAAGGGAGAAAAGCTATAAGAAAGCATCCATCAATTCTTCAGATTTGTCATCTATTGAGATCATTATCCTACTAAGATCATATATTTCTTTTATTAACAGACCTAATAATTTTGAACCATCTTTGTGTTGAATGCCACATGGAATATTGGTCAGTTTTCATAGATTCAAGAATATAATTTGCTTTATCTAGTTTAAACAGAAGGGATTTTATTATAGGGTATTTGATAATTTATCAAATTCCTTGGAAGGTCAGCACGCTATTCTTGGATACACAGGAACAAAATGCCAGGAGAGATTCCTTTCTGGAAAGGATAGGGTAGCTGCCAGACCAAGAATATGAAAAGGAAAGGGGAAGGGGACATGGGGTTTTCAGGATTTAATACGTAGATTTTTTTTTTTTTTTAAGAGAGAGAGAAAGAGAAAATGAGAATTTGAGAATTGGCAGTGTGTGCTTGGTTTGAGGTATTTTATGGTAAAGGAGATTAAGGTTATCTGAGAAGGGTGAGACAAGATCATGAAAACAAAATTTATTCTAGTTTTCCCAAACGTTCTTTTTTTTAAATTTTTGACATCAAATACATTATTTTATTTTATTTTTAATTTTTTTTTTAACCTTTTGACCTCCTTCACCCATTCCTCTCACCTGTTACTCCCTGCCTCTGGCAACCACCCATCTGTCCTCTGTTCTACCCATGAGCTTAGTTTTTTGGGTTTTGGGTTTTTTTTTTGTTTTTTTTTTTTGCTTTTATTTCTTTGTTTTTGTTTTTTAGATTCCACGTATAAGAGAGACCATACAGTATTTTCCTTTCTCTGTCTGACTTATTTCACTTACATAATACCCTTGGGGTCCATCCATGTTGTCACAAATAGGAGTTCATTCTTTTTTATGGCTGAGTAATACTCCATTATGTGTGTGTATACATACATACATATGTGTGTAATTATATACATTTAAATATAAATTTTTTTATCCATTCATCTACTGATTGGCTTTGGTTGTTTCTATATCTTGGCTATTGTAAATAGTGTAATGAACATTGGAGTGCGTATATATTTTTGACTTAGTGTTTTCATTTGTGGTAAGGGGGATAAATGCCCAGAAGTGGAATTGCTGGGTCATGTGGTAGCTCTATGTTTAATTTTGTTAAGGAACCTCCATGCTGTTTTCCACAGTGACTATACCAATTTACATACTCAGCAGCAGTGCACAAGGATTCACTTTTACCTACATCCTCACCGACACTTGTTATTTTTTGTCTTCTTGGTAATAGCCATTCTAACAGGTGTGATGAGATATCTCATTGTGGTTTTGAGCTGCATTTCCTGATGCTTAATGATACTGAGCATCTTTTCATGAACCTGTTTGTCTTCTTTGGAAAAAAATGTCTATTTGTTTTAATCTACTTGTTTTTGGTAAGGTGCTACCTTCCATAATTGTACCTGATGTTACTTTAATCCATCTAATATTCTTTTGGAAGACAATAAACTTGTAGCTTTTGCTAGGGATGAAAGGAGAATTTGCCTGGATGCATGGAATATTGTCAACCAATCCTCTGTTGTCTGCTTAGTCTTCATTCCTACTTTCACAGGCATGTAGCTTTTCTCTGGCCCCACAATAGCAGTGGGAGTGTTTAGGGATGCAGATGTGCACTACTGGCTCAGGTTTCAGATTTCTTTTGTCTTGTCTGCTTTCCAGTTTCCTTTTCCTCTCTAATCTCAAAGTACTTAGATTTTACTGTGGACTTCTTACCTTAAAATTTACTTTTTTTCTATTTTCTGTTTAAAAACTACAGTTATATATATTTAGTTATATCTTTATTAACATAGAGTTTTCATATTCATTTTTTAAAAGAACTTGAAGTCTGTGTTAAAACCAAGCTGAATACTACGCGTGTGGTTATAGAACGTAACAAATCATAAATATTTGACTTTATGTGAATATTGGTAAAAGGTAAGAGCTGATATTTATTTAGTTTGACAGGACTAAATGACAGTTAGCTTTATGAATTTTGTTTTAACTTTTGTCTTTCTCTGTTACACAGACTATATTCATTAATGCTTAAGAGGAGAGCCAGTTTAAAAAAAATGGAATTGTCTTTTCTTTGAAATATGTCTTAATAAAGCAGACTATTAGGAAAGAATTGGAACTTCATGAATAATCATTTCTATATAATGGTAAATACTCTGGAACTAACTTGTTTTAACACTACCTAATTTAGTGCATGCAAAGATTTGATGAAAGCTTCAGTGAAGTTCTGAGAAAATGGGTACATAACCTCAGATAAGTATATAGAAAGACTCACATGTTGTTCAAAATTGTCCCTAAGAGATGAGTATAAAGTACACATATAAAAAAGGGAGATGCATTTCCATAAGCCACATGGTTTAATATCATTACTTTCAGGCTTATAAGTTAGTTCTAAAGCTTTAGTGACAAATATAGAATGAGATTTATTAATGTGCACAAAATTCTGTTTTTCTCTGCGTTCATGTTGTATAATTAGGTTATTAGCTACATAATTTAATACATTTTTATGTGGTAAAAACAGTTTAACTGTTAGCAGCTGCCTTTAAAATAGCTTTACACTTATTCAGATTTAAATTACCTGTTGACTTGAGTAAGTAATTATAATTTTGTCCTAACACTATGTAACATATGGTGTTTACATTCTTCTCAAGAGCTCCTTGAGGGGGGAAAAATAAGAAACATTAATATAAATAGCAGTTTAAGGAACCAATGAAAATATGTACAAAGATTAATGGTAGTTAGTAGGACATTAAGTAGTTGTTAAAGTATTTGAATTTGTCTTATTGGATTATTGACTTATGAGATTGTATTTTTAATTTTTTTTGCTAGATGTTGATATTTTTACATAATATATTCATTTTGAGTAATCTGTTTTCTAAATTGAGGTTATATGTGTGTGTGTGTGTATTTATTATTGTTGTTGAATTCATTTTAAGCCATGTATTCCTCTTTCTGAATAACAAAGCATTATTTTATGTCTATATTTATATTTTAGACTTCAACATTTATGAAGTTTTCTATTTCTATATCCACTATTTTTTTAATTAAAAGTATAAGACATAAAATTTAAGACAACATTAAAAGTTAAAAACACAATCAAAATCCTAGTATATTTAGGTGTGATTTTAAAATGGGGCATGCTCAAGTGTTTGCTCAGAAGTTATCTGTTTACAATGTTGCTCTGCTAAACCACAAAGTCTCTTTAAACTCATGGTTTATCTAAACGGTAATTATAGTTCAGGCTTTAATTTCTTGAGCACTTTAATGTGCTAGACAGATTTTAACATGTTTACATATATTTTTCTCAGGAAAAACTCCGTAAGTTAGACTAGGCATTTTTTATAAGAAGAAACTGAGTCTAGAGTCTCTCAAATTTCTAATACTTCTCTAATAAGTGGCTGAGCCAGACTGATTTCAAAACCCATGCTTGTAGCTACTAGGCTATGCTAACTATTGTACCTTGAACTATAAGCTATTGTCTTTCACCCGTATTAATTGGTTGAAGATGGGGACTTGATCAGAGTCCCTTTTATAACTGACCACTCAAAGAATATTTTGACTAGATAATTCAGGATCATAGAAGAGCTTATTATCATAATTTCTATTAACATAAACCATGAAAAATACTTTTAAGCAAATATAATAGCCTATAGTTCTTTCTCGGGTGCAGTTAACTCCTCCGTTTCTGTGGAATAATTTGTCACTCGTTTTACCTTGGGATTTAAGGAAACGATTATCTTCTGAATTCACAGGAGAGGAGACCGTTGAACCTTATCTAGATTGCTTTTACGGGTTTAGATAAATGTGGCCTGAAGTAATGTGTGGACTACATCTGGATCAGCATAGATAATACAATTAAAAAAAAAAAGGATACTCTAATTTCTAGTGAGCCATTTTTCAGATATTAGGGGCAGTTTCAACCCTAGGCGAGAAAGATCTCAAATGATATTAACCAATATGTGAAGATGGAAATACTATATTGTCTTAGGTCACAGTCCTCCTGCCTACTGACTTCTTTGCTCTAGACACTCACTCCTGATTGATCATACCATATCTGACCTAATGCCTCCAAATTATTTTACCTCTATCCCAGACCTCTCTGTGTTCCAGACTCCTATACACAAATGCCCACTCATTGTCTCCACTTAGATATCTACCCAGGATCTCCAAATAGACAAAAGCATTCAAAACTTTTTATTCTTAGCCCATTTTATCCAAGTCACCGTCCTAAATATATTCTTCTCTGAGTCTCTATATTTCCTTCACAATTTCAATAAATAGTTTTGTTGACTCCTGCATTGTTCAGGCCAAAGGAAAAAGAAAAACAAAAGAAAAGAAGAGTAGAATTCCATCCTTGATCCTTCTCATTACTTCCCCACACCTGTTCCATCCTTAGCAAGTCACCTCTGCCTTGGGATATAAGTATGTCCTAAATCTGCCCATTTCTTCCATTTATGCTACCGTCACCATCATCATCTCTCACTTAGGCTATCACAACTGTTTCTTACTGGTTTTCCTGTTTCCACTCTTGTCTCCCCTATAATCCATTTTCCACATAGAATCCAGAGTTTTCTTTGTAAAAGATAAATTAGTTTGTGTCATCCCCTGTTTAAAATGCTTCAGTGGTGTCCCATCAAACACAGGGTTAAAGTGAAACTACTTGCTAGGTTCTGTGAGCCTTATCTGTTCTAGCCCATGGTAGCTTTTCCAAGCTCATCTCTGATAACTCTTGCATGTTTTTTTTCTTGATTTGGCCATGCTGACCTTCATGTTATTTCTCAAACATACCAAGTTCTCTCCTTCCTCAGGATAGTTGCACTAACTTTTTCTTTTGTTTCCATCTTTTATTCTCTAGGTTACCTTATGGCTCATTCTATCATTGAATTTAAGAATCTGTACCTCAATTAGGTCATCAGAAGAGCCTTCCACAGCCCTTCCCAGAAAAGCTTTCATATTGTAGCTCCTTTTCCTGCTTTGTTTTTCTTCATGGCATTTATTATTTTTCATAGCACAAAACCCTTGTCACCTGGCATGGCATTTTATATGTGTATTTAAAATCAATTTTGCTTAGTAAAATAGAAGCTCAGCATGGGCAGGGACCTATTCCCCATTGTTTCCTCAGTTCATGAAGCAATGACTGACACAGAATACCTATTTAATAAATATTTGTTAAATGAAAGAGATATTGCTATCCATGTTGTATTTTATTTTAATACATGTTTATATTTATATGATACACATATATTTAAATGCATATGCGTGTATATGTATGATATGCAGAAAAGTGTTCATTATCATATTTTATGTTAACAGAAATCATGATAACATAATTTTCTATGATACTGAATTATCTAACCAAAACATCCTGTAAGCGGCCATAAATTTACTCTAATCTATCCTTTGCCTTTGTCTAATTAATACATATTACCCAGAATTAGCCAGACAATTGTGTATAATTCAAGATGCAACCTGTAGTCCAGAAAAAACAAAGAGCTGAGGCTTTAATCTGATGTAACCCATTTGGTGAGATTATTTAACACTCTCTTGTGTATCTTTTCTTTCCCTTGACTACATCTAATATTCTTCTGACTTGAAAATCTTGATAACATTTTTGGTACTTGGTTTTAGTTAGAAATTGTGTTCAGCTGCACAAACAAAACAAAAAAAGAGAGAGAAAAAACAGAATAACAGTGATTTAAATTCTATTGTATTTATTCTTACACATAAAATAGGTCTGGAGGTGGCAGCATGCATGGGTAAGGCTGCTCATGGAAGTTGTGTGGGGCCCTGACTCCTAGTACATATTTCTGTTAGGCTTTCCTTATCTCCACCTGCTGTAGCAAAAGCTACGTCCTAGTTAGTGGCATTGTGTCTTCACAACAGTGTTTCAGGTAGTAGTAGGGAGGAAATGGGAAGGAAAAAGAAACATTCTTGCTAGTTGAGTTGGCCTCATAATAAGCAGCCACTCTGGAAACACCACACAACACTTCTGCTTATGTGTCATTGGCCAACCTCACTGAAAAGAAAGCTGGAAAAATGTAATTTTTTAATTAGAACTGTTACTGGTGGGAGAACCTGCATTGTGTGAATGGAGGTCTCGGTCCTTGGATTCCCAGAGGAAGATTTATGTGGGGATCCTCGCTTGAATAAAGACAGCTTGAAGGAAACTAGCAAGCACAAAGGCCGTTTCTTAAAGCCAAAGTACACTCCCAAGGTGGGAGAGCAGTCAGGTTCCCTGACGTGGAACTGGCTCCTAGGCTGTTTTGCGATTGGATATTTGCTGTGTTTCGCTGGACTAGGAGGAGCTGTGGTGTACAGTGGGATGGTCTCTAATGGAGGCTGCTTCCAACCATTTTGGAGATTCCTCCCACTGGTCGCGAAGGGGAGTTTTTGACCCTCCGAGGTTTGTACCTGAACCTTTATGGCAGCCTCTCTCCATGGGGTGGGGGCCATCACCCCAATGCAAATGTGTTAAAATGAGTCTCTGAGTTAGCCTGGGGTCGAGGTGGAAGAGGAGAAGGCATGCTCTGCACCTGTGGCTCTTGGTTTGTTAGCCCCAAGGTTTTGGAAGTCAGAAGGTCAGGATGTTGTGCCCTCAGGCTTTTAATGTGACCCTATTTATCTCCCTCCTTGCTCCAGCTCCTGTCTTTATCATTCTTCCCTCAAGGACTTGGGACTCTGTCTCTGGTCATTCCCTCCACTGTTCACATCTAGCTTTTACCTGACAGAATCATTGCTATCCCGAATAACATCAGGGCTATGTTGCTAGAAAGAAGAGGAAGTGGATACTGGTGAACAAGTAACAGTCTATTTCAAACGTATCTCTGTTTCCTGTAGAACACATTCCACTGCTACTATAGTTATTGGCATATGGTTATTTTTCCATATCTTCCTTATACATCCCCCCCCCGTATGTCACATTATTGTGTTCTTTTTGTAATTTGCCATCCCATCTAGCAGTGTAGTTTACACAATATTTAGTCAGTAAATACTTGTTAAATTTAGATTCAAATGACTCAAACCTATTAGCTTGATTTCATTAGCACCTTATTCTGGCACATGCTGAAAAGCTGGAGAAGCCTTGTCTCTTCTGTGTCTGCACTTCTACAGATATCTTAAAAACAAGAAAAATGAACACATTCTGTTTAGTACTAGATTCTCACATAAATGGCGAGAGTGCCTACTTAAATTTGAAAGAAAACACCATGGAAGTATCAACAGACTTTGAAAGAGAAGTATTAGCAGTGCAAACACCATTAACTGATTTGTATGAAATAAAATAAACAACAACTTGAACCTCCCGAAGTAATTTATAAATAAAAGGGCTATTAGTTACCTTAATGAAGGTAAACACAGGAGGGGAAAATCCAACAACATTTGTTTTTTGGCTAAATCTTATGTAGTGTGAAATTTGCATTTCTAAAATATATTTACCATTTTATTCAAAATATATTTTCCTTTTACCTGAAAGCAAGCTCTTAAAACGCATCAAGATAATATTTAATATAAAATTGCTTACTTTCTTTTCAAAAGCCAAATACCATCTCCATGGTTTGTATAACTTTGTAATATCATTAACATAACATTTATCTCTATATTCAACATCTCTACACAGAAATACAACCAACTTGTCAATGTCTTTAGGGATGATTCTTGAAGAATAAAATGTATCAAAATAATCAACTTAAGTTTTGTTTTATTTTGTTTTGTTTTGCTTTTCAACTTAAATTTTCTTAATTGAAGTTAGCTAATGATGTGGAAATGTTGAGTTTCGGAACAAAGGATCAAAAAAGAATTCTTGAGACATCCTCAGTGCAAAAAGGTGGTTTTATTAAAGCACGGGGAAAGGACCCATGGGCAGAAAGAGCTGCACTGGGATTCTGAGGAGCAATTGATTATATACTTTCAAGTTGGGAGGGGTTTAGGGATAGCTTAAGACTCTATGGAAATTTCTAATAAAACCTTAGTCAAGAGACCCATCAAATGTGTATCAGTGGGCCATATGAGTGGAGGATCATTGCTATTATATATCTTAGGGGTAGAGATAAAGGAAGTTTCCAAAGGAATTTTTATATGTTAAAGTAGACATACAGGACCCTGGAGGTCAGGACAATGTTAAACTAAAATTGTCTTTAGCCCTTAGCAAAGTATTAACATCTAGGTAGTTGAGTTCTTAGAGGAAGGTCACTCTGCCTATCTCAGGGTCTTGTCAGTGGACTGTAAGTAGTAAGGAAATTTACTTTTTTTTTTCCTTTGTTTCGTATATCAGCTAATATGATATTTTTAAGTGTCTAATTTTCTGAGCACTCTATAGTTTTGTTTTATGACATTATGTAATATTATTATCCAACTATCACTCGCAGCTTTATGTCATGTGCCAAATAGCCTCTATTTTTTTTTTTACTTTTTTTTATTATATTATGTTAGTCACCATACAGTACATCCCTGGTTTCTGATGTAAAGTTCGATGATTCATTAGTTGCGTATAACACCCAGTGCACCATGCAATACGTGCCCTCCTTACTACCTATCACCAGCCTATCCCATTCCCCCACCCCCCTCCCCTCTGAAGCCCTCAGTTTGTTTTTCAGAGTCCATAATCTCTCATGCTTCATTCCCCTTCTGATCACCCCCCTTTCTTTATCCCTTTCTTCCCCTACCAATCTTCCTAGTTCTTATGTTCCATAGATGAGAGAAATCATATGATAATTGTCTTTCTCTGCTTGACTTATTTCACTTAGCATTACCTCCTCCAGTGCCGTCCATGTTGAAGCAACTGTTGAGAACTAGTTCTTTCTGATAGCTGAGTAATATTCCATTGTATATATGGACCACAACTTCTTAATCCAGTCATCTGTTGAAGGGCATCTCAGCTCCTTCCACAATTTAGCTATTGTGGACATTGCTGCTATGAACATTGGGGTGCATATGGCCCTTCTCTTCACTACGTCTGTATCTTTGGGGTAAATACCCAGTAGTGCAATGGCTGGGTCATAGGGTAGCTCAATTTTTAACTTTTTAAGGGACCTCCACACTGTTTTCCAGAGTGGCTGTACCAACTTGCATTCCCACCAACAATGTAGGAGGGATCCCCTTTCTCCACATCCTCTCCAGCAATTGCTGTTTCTTGCCTTGTCAATTTTTGCCATTCTAACTGGCACAAGGTGGTATCTTTTTACTTTTATAGAACCCCCTTAACATCTCCTGTAGGGCTGGTTTTGTGGTTACGAAATTGGTCAATGATTGGCGATTCTGGAAGCTCTTTATCTCTCCATCAATTCTAAATGACAGCCTTGCTGGATAAAGGATCCTTGGCTGCATGTTTTTCTCTGAAAGAGCTTTAGAAATGCCCCCCCCCCCTTTCTCTCATTCCAGGTCTGTGTAGACAGGTCTGACGTAATTCTAATACCTTTGCCTTGGTATGTGAGAAATTTCTTTGCCCTGGTCGCTTTCAATACTGCATCCTTGGATCTCATATTTGCAAATTGCACTATGACGTGATGTGGCGTAGGTTTGTCGTGGTAGAGCTTGGGAGGGGTCCTTTCTACTTCTTGGACATGAATGTTTGTTTCCCTTGCTAGATTAGGGAAGTTTTCAGCTACAATTTGTTCAAATATCTCTTCTAGACCTCTGTTTTTCTCCACCTCCGCGGGGATGCCAATGATTCTGACAATGGAACGTTTCATTGAGTCAGTAATCTCCCGTATCCTACATTCTTGAGCATGGATTTTTTTGAGTCCAGATTCTATTTTAGCTTTCTCTTCTAATAACCCATCCGCTATTCACTGATACATTCTTCTGCCTCATTCACCCTGGCCATCAGAGCCTCTAGCGTTGACTGCATTTGGCTCATAGAATTTTTAATTTCTGCCAGATTTGCTCTCATTTCCGCCCTTAGAGATTCTATATTCTCATTAACATTTTCTGTTTGCGCTGTTTAACCCTGCAGCGTCCCGGGATGTGCACCCCACAGCCGGTGTCCCAGCCCTCACTTCCAGGGCCGGCGCGTCTCTGTCCTTTGTGTTTCTAACACCGCCAGCTGCCCCCGTGCGCTCCCTGGAGCTCCCGGTCTCAGTCTGGATCCAGTGAGCACACCGGGTTCCATGAGAAGTCTAGTGGCGCGCGCTCCCGGCTCACAGTCTGTCTGCTGTCTCGCAGGTGTCGTCCACGAGTCTGCCCGCTCCCCCTTGCAGGTGGCTACGGCTTCCCCGGGCCCGAACACGGCGGCTCCCTCCCCCTTCCGTTTATCTTCCGATATCTGTGCGCGGTTTCAGGGCTCCCCTGAACCTCAGTACTCAGCGCTGGAGATGTTCATTTGTAGAGATCCAGATGCATCTCCTGCATCTCAGGCTGAATCCGTGGATGTTCAGGCTGGTCTTGTACCTATCCAACTCGACTCAGGGGACCGGCTGCAAAAGGGGTCCCCTACTCCTCCGCCATCTTAACTTCGAGGTCCCAAATAGCCTCTATTTTAAATTTGAGATTCTTTTGATACACACACACATGAATTTTCTTAAACTTTTTTTAATGCAAATTGAAAAGATGGGGTGCCTGGGTGTCTCCGTTAGTTAAGTATCTGCTCTTGATTTCAGCTCAGGTCATGATCTCAGGGTCCTGGGATCAGGCTGCATGGGGCTCCACTATCAGTGGGGAGTCTGCTTGAGCATCCTCTCTCTCCTTCTCCCTCTCTCCTCCCTCTGCCCCATTCATGCTCTGTCTGTCTCAAATAAATAAATAAATCTTTAACCAAAAAAAAAAAAAAAAAGAATTGAAAAGATATAAAAATTATGTTCTCAGTTCTCATATCAAATTTTGAACTGGTAAAGGAGAAGAAATAAACGTAAAACATCCTCTGAAATACTTAGAAAAGTGCCTTGCATATTTTAGGTTTTCATTAAGTACCTATTGAATAAAAGTACTTCTTAAATTTCATTAACTACCCCTTGAAAGTACAGCAGAACCTTAGCTTAAAATGTTGCAATAAGGAACAGAGAGGATGCTTACATGTGTTTTTTCCACTGATATGAATATATTATTTAAACTAAAAATAAATTTACAGGTTCAGATTCAAACCCAGATTAAAGTTTAAGTAACCTTTTTTTCCTCTATCATCATTTAACAACAAAAAAAAATTCCATTAATAAAAAGATTTACTATGGTTTGTTATTATTTTTTCTCATTCTTAAAAAGTGGTATTGAGAAAGAAGTAATAAAGCCTAGGTAGTGCTCCAGAATCTTGGCCACTTGATCCATGGAACCAGGGAGCAAAAAAGTAACAGATTAAAAATTGGCAAAGAATCCACATGACCTTGCTAATTAGGGAACTAGTTATAAAGGGTACTGGAGATACATAGGCCAAAGACTGGCTTATGACTAAGATAGTGAATTGAGAGTAGTTCACATGTCTCATGTTGATGGTAAGGAGGAGTGAAGAACATGTCAGACTAATCTGGTGGCTGTTTGGTTATGTGACCATCAGAACCACAGTGAGTACTTAATGCTTGATGGGAATGGGAACTTAATGATATTTCAGACTATGGTATTTGAATTTTCCCCATTTTGTCATGATCTCTTATTACCATTCTATATCATCCTTCCAATCTCTTTTTTCTTAAATCCTTTCTCTTTTCTTTGGGTATATATTCAAATAACTTTTACCTTTCCCTAAACCATCTGTATGACTAAAGCTTAGCTATCCTTCAAGCCCAAGACCAACTATCAAATTCTCTTAGTAATATTTCCAGACACCAACACTTCCTCCTAAGTAGTGGCCTAGTGTCTTTCTTTCATGCTTATTCTTTCAAAATGACCTCTCAAAATAAACTTAATTATAGCACCTGTGACAGTACATTAGAATAATTTATGTATTTCTCCATTAGACTATAATTGATCTGATGGCAAGTATGTTGTCTTATTTATCTCAGAATCAGTTGTGCATAATGCATTGTCTACAGTGTCTAATCAATAATAGACTTTCAATAAATCTCGCTGAATAGAAAATTGCATCCAGGAGAAAAAACAAACAACTCAAGCTACCTCAGCAAAAGTAAGTTTATTTTATAAGTAAAACAGGGGTTCGAGGAGGAAAAGAAATAGTTTCAGAAGCAAAATCGCTGGAATCGGTGGTGTGCTGGTAAATGCGTAATAATCAAATCTTCAAAAAAAAATGATTTGCAGCATTTGCCAATTTCTGTGGTGTCATTGTTCCACCATGCCGGTTTCAAGCTACCAAGTCAAGTCACTGAACTTGGAGTTGGGAAAAGATGAGCACAGTCACTTCTTGCAAATGGTACAACTCCAGCAGAGAACTCATGGTGAACTGGAAAATCATCCTACATTTTAAGTACTCACTGTGTTTCTCATGGTCACATAACCAAACAGCCACCAGATTAGTCTGCCATGTTCCTTACTCCTCTTCTGTGTTGTTTTTCTTTATCTGTCTTTTCTCCTCTGCTGTTTCTTAATTCTCTCAATTTTCCTTAGTGTCTAGCCAGTAACTTCTTCTTAGGATGGGCTTTTGTTGTCACATTAATTTGCACCACGTCATATCTTCTGTTGGCTGAGCTTCATTGCTATCTAAAATCTATTATCTTCTCTTCTATAGACATTTGGGATGGTTGATATTCACACAGTTCAGAGAAATTTTTTATTGGTTTGGCAAGTTACTATCTCGCATAACAGGCCAGAATTAGCACCCCCATTAATAGGTTCTCCTCGTGTTTCTGCCCAAAGTCAGCTTTGGCTCCAAGCTTTTTCCACCCACCAATAATCATCTGTGGCTAGCATCACAGAATCACCTGACACGATAAAACAAAACCTGTAAATAAGAAATTTCTCAGAAACAGCTATAGGACTGGCAAGTACTCTGGTGTTTTACTTTATGTCTATAGCTTCCTGTGAGAGAGGGAGATGGGGTAGACTATAAATTTCTCAGGACAGAGGAGAGCATGTGCCACAATTTATAAATCCCTCTGATGTTAGTGTTTTCATATGCACAAAATACTGTTAAAATAGCTGATTTTATAGAAAAATTAGAATTTTTCTGTAAACTTGATCTTATGGTCATAACTAGTGATTCTTTTTCCTAAAATGTCCAGATACTACCTTTAAATTTAAGTCAAGCAGAAAACCTGAATTTATAGATTTCTGAAACATCTCAGCAAAGTGCAGCTATGAGATATAAACATTTTTAAACATTAAATACTAGGATTTCTAAATGTGTATATATCTTATATAAAAATGTGTATATGTATTACATGAACGTAAATGAATTAAATGTGTATAGAGGCATGCATACTTCTATTCAGAAATAGAAAACCTATATCTGTATTTTAGTATTAGAAAAGATTATAGATGGAGTATAAATATCTTACTAAGAAACTTTATAATTGTGGATTTCTTCAGTTTTCCTATGAAGAAAGTGTACCAAGTTTAAAATAGTCTTTTAAGCAATCATTATTGGCTAAGAATAAGACATGCGGGATGTATAATGAACAAATAAGTAAAAGAGGTAATATATGCCACTCTGGGCTGAAAAGTGACTATAATTCCAAACAATAAATTATTTTTAGAATACATTCAAGTTAAGGTATTACGTTCACTTACAATGTGAATGCTGACTGTACATAATTTTATTCTTTTTAACATGTGAATTAATGCTACTATTAAATAAGATCTTACCATTAACATCTAGTTGGGGGAAGATATGAGCTCATTTCTATTTTCCTGTCATAAAAAATGTGCAATCTTCCATAATTTGAATTTTTATCTTGTCATTTGGGTCTTTTACAGCATTTACTATTATAGTTATAAAATTAAAATATTATTATCTATTAATATTTCAATAATGGCAAAAAGTAAATTTGATAATACTATTTTGAATTCATTTAAGACATTGAACATACATGTTGTTTGATTTGTTGTTTACAAGTTATCAATAATAGCCAACTCAAAAAAACTAGTGTACTTTCAATTTATGAAAAATATTTAGCCTAAACAAATGGAAATGTTCTATCCCATTAAGGAATAAAATATTCTAGTGATTAAAAATACAGGTTTTAAAAAGAGATCTAGATTGAATCCTTTTTCTGTTTCTTGTTATGGGCTAGAGGTAAGTTTGCTTATGTATTCACTCACTTGTGAATGAGTTCTGTGCCTGAGGTTATAAAAATACATAAGGCAGACAAGAACTCTGTACTCATGAAACATTCTGTTTTTTGGTGAATCCAAACAGTAATCAAATAATCCTGGTGTGATAGCTGAGAAGGACAGAGAACCATGAGAGTAAAGGGTGGCGGGTGCTTAATCTCATTTCCAAATCAGAAAGGCCTGAAAAAAGTGGTATGTAAGCTGACACTTGAAGGAAAAAGAAAATTAGCTGGATGGATCTGAATACATGAAATGACAAATAATAATACATAATTTATAAGACTCTGTAAAAATAAATTGAAATGACACAGATAGAGTCCCCAGCACAGTTCCCTGTCACACGGTAGATGCAGAGTAAGTGGTCGGTCTGCTGTTGTTACTGACTGAGCATACTCAGACATCCACGTATACACTTGTATAATACATTATGGTTTCACCTACAGCAGCAGTATGTAATTATACCGTAACTCTTTATTTTATGTATTGTTGTACAATAATATTGTAAAGTCAATGATAACAGCAATTTTATCTTATTCATCTTTGTATCTTCACCTGATCACACTGTTTGGAATTTAATATGTGGCTGATAAGTATTTTTTTTTTAACGAGTGAGTACGCAAATGAATGGAGAAAATACAGCTTTTAGCCATCAACGAGAAAGTCAAATTTCGTGACTAGAAAAAGGATCAACCTATGAATAAATGTGATTATGACCTACTACTTCCAGTCTTCTGGCCCCCTAGTTATCAGATGAGTATGTATAATTTCCAACTAATTATTCAACTATCCAAATGTCAGTGTCTTCAAGGAAGATAAGTTAAAACAATAATGACAATAATGCACTGATTTTGTCTGTTGCATCTGAAGAAGGATATTTTTATGACTCAATATCTATAAACATTATCCAAATTGGAACTGAATTGGAAAGGAATCTAATGCAGAGCTTCCTTAAAAGCAGCCCCTTGACTTTGGGCATCATTAAATAGTAGAATTAAAACAGTGGGCTCACTGATTTTTCCTTCCAGGTATTGGTAAGAATATCAGATTAGTGAGGAAGTGAATTTTAAACTCTTGTAAACCATCGAAGTGAGAAGAGATGTCCCACACCAAAAGAAGGCACAAAAGCATCAGGCATTTCATAAGAAGGCTAACTAACATGACCAAGAATAAACAAGAAATGGACAAATACTATATCATTTCACTTATATGTGGAATCTAGAACAAATGAGCAAACCGACAGAAGTACACTCATAAATACAGAGAACAAACTAGCAGTTGTCAGAAAAAGGAGGGAGTGGTGAAATAGATGAAGGGGATTGAAAAGTACAAACTTTTGGGGTGCCTGGGTGGCACAGCGGTTAAGCGCCTGCCTTCGGCTCAGGGCGTGATCCCGACGTTATGGGATCGAGCCCCACATCAGGCTCCTCCGCTATGAGCCTGCTTCTTCCTCTCCCACTCCCCCTGCTTGTGTTCCCTCTCTCGCTGGCTGTCTCTATCTCTGTCAAATAAATAAATAAAATCTTTAAAAAAAAAAAAAGAAAAGTACAAACTTTTAGTTATAAAAAAAATAAGTCAATAGCACAGGGAATATAGTCAATAATATCACTTTTTGTTTGTTTTCTTTTTTATAGTCAATAATATTGTAAAAATTTTGTATGGTAATTACATTTACTGAAGTATAATGAGTAATGAATGTATGAGTAATGTAAGTAATTCTTGAATCACTAAGTTGTACACTTGAAACATATCATATTATATGTCACCTATACTTCATTTTTTTAAAAAAGGGGAAAAAAGAATTAATTAATCTGGCAAAGAATGTTTAAGGCCTCTATAGAAAAAAGTGTAAAATCTCTATTACATGATAAAAATATGAATAGAGAACACCATATGTTCTTTATGAAGAGGAATAGTAAAAATTTCGATTCTCTGCAAATAAATATATAAAGCCAATTCAAAGAAACAAAATTTAATTTAAAAAAGGAAAAGAAATGGTCAAATTATAGTCAAATAATTTTCTAGAAGGCTATGTTACTGACCTGGGCCCTTGGGCTTTCTACGCAACAGAAATTGACTAGAGGCCAAAGGAGAATTCCAGGCAAGACTTTTATAGGCACATATGCTCAGGCACAGGGGAGACAGCACAAAGGAAAGAATCCTCAGTCTCACTCTCCAAGGAGAGGTCAGAGAGTGCTTTAAAGAGGCTTAAGATGGAAAAGGGTGACATCTGAGCATGTAGAGGTGGGATCTATTGGTGCCTGTACACTTAGAGGTCATGCTTCTTCATGCATCACATGTTTAATTAGCATGTCAAATCTCCATCCCTGGGTATGATTTTTAGTATTATAAGTGAGGGAAAAAGTCGATGAAAGGTCAGCACTGGGGTCCACCTTGGCACAGACTGGTTTGGTCCCGTATCCTGAGGTCTTTGTAGTCGGTAAGCATCTTGCTTCTACATTCCTACGAGATTTGCTACTCAAGAGCCGTGGAGTTTCAGCTATCAAGGTGCGCTGGATTTTGCTGTTAGGGTTGAAGGGACCTGAGTCCACTCCCTGCTCTCTTTCAGGTAGGGGATATTAAAACATAAAGAGTAATTTCAAAAACTACCTACATATGTTTATGTTTTAAGGGGTAATCTGTAATTACATGAGAAATTTCCTTGTGGTTTCTCCCCAGTCTGAATCATTCTCTTGGCTCATCCAGGCCTGCAGCAGCCTCCTACCTGACCACCTACTGCAGTCTTGTACACCTACTTCCAATAAAAACAGTTCACTACAGTGTAGCCATAGGTATAATTTAAAAATAAAAATCTGTTTATGTCTCTCACCTCTGAAAACAATATAAATGACTCCAATAATAGTGCCTATGTAAAAACCCAAATCCTGTTATTTCATACTAAAAGTAACCTTATCATTTTTATACTATAAAAAATACATATGGTTGTAAGCTGAAAAATGTCTCCCCAAAGTGTATCATGGTCCTGATTACAACCTGTAAATGTTATCTTATTTAAAAAAAAGGCTCTCTGCAGATGTGATGAAATTAATGATCTTGAGATGGGGAGATTATCCCAGTTTATCTGGATGGATCCTAAATGTCATTGCAAATATAATTATGAGAGAGAAGCAGAAAAAGGTTTGACGCCAACAGAAGAGGATGACAATGTGACAACAGAGGAAGAGATTAGGGTGAATCAGCGATAAGCCAAGTAATGTCAGCAACCACTAGAACCTGAGAGAACCAAGCAGTGGGTTCTCCCCTATAGCCCCCAGGGAAAATATGCCCTTGTGATCACCTTGATTTCAGACTAGTGATACCAGTTTTGGACATCTGGACTCCAGAACTGTAGAAGAATAAATTTCTGTTTTAATCCATCAAGTTTATGGTTAATTTGTGATAGCAGCCATAGGAAATACTTTTTTTGTAAAACAAACAAAAAACAATCTAGTAAGAGTAGTCAGATAATCTAAAATATTTCCATTCTGAGATAATCACATTTATTGATGCATTTGGTGATTAATGTTGCAAGCCTCTTAATGCATAATTCCATTAGATGGGTGAATCCTTAGATATGCATTCCTTTGTGTCAACTCTGCCTGGAGCTCAGCAAGCTCTTCCAATCTGCAGACATAAGTCATTCTTCAGCTCAGGTTTTTCTTCATCTTATTTTTTTAAGTGATTACATGGTTACTTTCTCTCTTCTATCTCTTCCTTTTCTTCAGTCTGGAAATTCTATTATTCGCTAATTATGTCTCCTTGATTTATTTTCCAAATCTCTTATCTTTTTTTTTTTCCTGGTAATTTTCTTTCTTTTTTTTTTTTTTTCTTTCTGTGCTTTGATGTATTTCCTTTACTTGATATTTTAGTCACTAAATCAGGTCTTAGGGAAAAAAAATGTTTTTCCATTACAATATGTTTGTTTAGTTCTAGAAAGACTGTCATTGAGCCTCAGCCCCCTTAAATTTTATTACTGTTATTCAAATTGTCATCTACTTCTCCAGTTTTATTTTGACAAAAACTCCAGGTTATGGTTATTTCTCTTCTAATTCCTTTCTCTGACAATGGGTTCCCTGGATTGTGTTGTTACTTTCCTTGGGGCTTAGGTCCAACTATTGGGTATCTGAAGTTATATCAGTCTGATGGGTAGTCAGGGGTAAAGCAGTGGCACCTTGGGAAAGATTAAAAACTTCTTTACCTAGAACATAGCCTCTTAAGTTAAGACTGAACAAGATAGCTCTTCCTTGCTGAGTCTTTGCCACCTCCCCAAGTGGTGCCAGAAACAAGAATTAAGTCTCCCCTGTTCATGAGACCACTATAACTCTCCTTCTGTCTACTATTGGAATCTCCCCTCACTTCCTTGCTATTCCTCAAATGTTTTCTCACTTTCCTGGTTCTTTCTAGTATCCTCAGCATTGTCTTTTCAGGATGTTTAGGATTTTATAAAGGGCCTCTGTTTCCCATAGACTCTCCTTTAAATTAAGCCTAGTTCCTTGCTTAGAATGAGAGTAAGAGGGAAAATATATGAGGAGAAAGCAAACATTTCAATATTGCACTACATTATCCTAGCTCACCAGATAATGTGTTCCTGTAATATGCTCCTCTACCACCTGATTCTTCTTTTTCAGAGCACCCACCATACTTCTAGGATTTGTGTGAAGTCTGACATTCCAGATAGATTGTAATAATCAATTAGGGCAGACTTGAACTTAATACACATTTATTTAATAGCCAAATGGGAAGTATTTCAGGAGATAATGTCTCTAAACAAGGTGTATGTCTTTGTTTGTTTTTTACAGGATTAACTTTGATTAGTAGAATATAAGTAGAATTATAATCCAGAAAGCTATTCATCTGCTATGGAGAAGAAACAGTATTGGTCTTTGAGTGTCAACATCATCATCACTAATAAAGCTGCATTTATGGAACACACTGAAAATACTAATTAATTTTTCTTAGGTGCCTTATGCCTACAGAGACATCAGTTGTCATTTAATGATGATAGTACCTTAAGTGTGGGCTGCATGGAGCATAGCCTTATTTTAACAGAAAGGAAAGCAGAGTAGCAGACCATAATATTTTCTCTGTAAGAATTGAAGTGTTTATTAAAAAAGAAGTGTAAAATTTTAAATATTAATTCTAATATTAACTGTACAACTTAAACTATTATTAAGTGATTTGAAAGAAGGATAAAGAAAATGTAATTTAATTTATGCCATTTGCAAAATTTTTTCTCAACTAGAGAATTAGTTGAAAATCCCTAACCTGTGATTTCCTAAAAAGTCACTTACTAGTGTCAGTTCATAGCCTCTTTTCTGCTGGACTGTGTCATTTCCATATACTTTTAATGAAGACAACTGTACTGTTAACCAGTGTATATTCCTTACTACCTAATAAACCAACCAATCATTTTGTATATACAAAATAATTTTTTCTTTATTCCATGAGGTATCTCATTGTTCTCATTCTCCTTTGGTGGTCTATACACCTTTCTTTTCCCAAGTGAAAAGTAGAGAAAAAAAATTTGTATCTGTACGGCAACTCAGTGTGGCTGCAACAGTCTCTTTAAAATGTCTCTGTCCAAGTTTCCTTCCTATCAAGAACATAATTCTTAGCAAACAGGTCACTAACTCACTTAATTAACTCTCTTCTATGTTCTCGGAGGCGTTGCTATATCAAACCTAAATTGGCTTAGTATTTAACAACCTGTACAAGTCCTTTGGGAAACCTGTTTTTAACAAAAATGGTTTCTTAAATAGCCTTTGGTCTCCTTAAAGGATTCTAATTACTGCATAAAATCCTAATACAGCTATTAGCAATGCATACATATGCAGATTTTCAACAGAGAGAGAGATAAATTTCTTACCTGTTTCCCTAAGGGACATTCTAATATTATTTTCCTTTAAACCTTACTTGACCTATGAACACCTGATACACAGATATTTTACCCAAGGATCCCTCACTCCAGCACTTTGGCAATTAAGAAGCATATCTGAAGACCTGTTTAGGATTGCTCTGTACTCTGTTAGGATCTGGAATACAGAGATTGAAGGAGAGTCATCCCCTCTTTCCATTTTTCCTGCTTATACAGTGTTTTTCTTTGCTTATTTGTTTCGTTTTGTTTTGTTTCTAATATTTACTCTTTGCCGGTCATCCCACTATAGTCAGGGATGCAAATTCAATTAAGTTCATGGTTTCTCTTCTCTAAGAAATTGCAGTCTGATGAGGAATGGGGGTGGAAAAAACAAAACCAAACTACAATTATAGGCTAGATTTATAAGGGTTATAATGTATTTTTAAGTAAATACAAAAATGGGGCATCTTATTTAGACCAAGAGATTCCAGATTTCCCAGAGGGTAATATTTGCGTTGAATTTTTAAGAAGAAGGCAGACTGTGATGGTATAGGGAAAGACCATTCTGAGCAGAAAGAAGGTTGAAGTATGGATGTAAGTATGATCTGTCTGAGGACATACAGGTAGTTCAGGACCGTTAGCTGTATGGCTTCCTGTGAGAGGTGGTGTTTGAATCCAAGGGGGTAGGCAGGATCACTGAAGGCATTGGAAGAAGAAAAGGGAACGCATATTTTAAATTTTAATAAAATAATATAGACGGAAACTTTTAGAATAAAAATTGTTGGAAATCTGGGGCCTTGTGCTGTGCCAAAAATCTAAAGATGAAATCCATCAATCTCAACCCATATTTGAACATAGCAGATGAGTCTAATGTAGATGGATACCTATTTATGAAAATAACTTCCTGAAAGTTTCGTTTACATACTTTTCTCAGTTCATGTAAAATGTTCTTTTTGCAAATTTTTTATTTACAACTCAAATTTTTAGGATCATGGGCATTAAGTAACAATAGGTACATCTAGGTAAAGAGCAGTGAACTATCTGAATGCTCAAACAAAATTAAATATTTATTTGAATACATTATGTATATGTAACAAATTTGTACAAAGAATATGAAGCAAATCATAATCAAAATGACCTTGTCATTACGTGAGAAATGTCACCTAGTATTAAAACTTAATTTTATACCCACGCATACACATCTGTATTTTCATGGAGTTGATTTTTTTTTCTGGATTTCTTCTCTGTGTTCACGAATCCTGACAGTAACTCATACTTATTTTCTTTCCACTGATACAGAAGTAGGGACAGTGAAGAGATATAAAGCATTTATGTAGTCTGAGTACCCTTAAGTTTTGTGCACTAGAGCTCATTTGAGATGTGATGTATCCTCTGTACTTTGGGAGAGTCAAAGCAATTTATCACTACCTTAGCAGTCAGTTCAACTTAAGAATTACCTGTCGAATGTAATTGTATTACTGAACAAGTTGATGCTGTTTATCTGACAGGAGAATGGTGTCCAGCTACCTAACAGATGCTCTGGGCATCATTCAAATTTTTCAAAATGCACATGATAGTCACTATCTTAACATTAGCAAATTTGGTCTACCGAGCTTTCTCAATGGATTTCACAGGAGGACATTTAGAGGATGTGACGCAACAGATTCATTTTTCTGCTTTTCCGTGTTTCTGTTTATATATAATATTATATATATATATGTATATTATATATATAATATGTATATTAAATGTATACATATAAAATACAAAGTATTATATATATACAGTACAGTACAATAAACTAATCTGAGAATAAGTTAACCATAGTGGAACCATTCACAATTCCAGAAGAAGCAAAATGCAAATACAGAACAAATATTTTTGGTTCTTTTTTCCTCTTTCTTTCTTTCTTTCTTTCTTTCTTTCTTTGTCTTTCTTTCTTTCTTTGTCTTTCTTTCTTCTTTCTTTCTTTCTTTCTTTCTTTCTTTCTTTCTTTCTTTCTTTCTTTCTTTCTTTCTTTCTTTCTTTCTTTCTTTCTTCCCTACCAGAAGACATCATATGATTGTGTGTGAATTTTAAATTTGCCATTTCTTTGATAATCTGAGGAATGCCATAGGTTTAAACAGTTAGTTCTTCTGCTTTGACAATTGTCTATGATCTCTTTTCTCCCTAGGGATCAGTTGATTCTCAGTTTGTTGATGCTGAACTAAACCAAACGATTGTCCTAACTTAGGGAGTTCAAAATGCTCCTGGTTTGTGAATGTCTTTGTGGGTATCATTAACTAGATTACTGTAAAAATACATGCTTTTTACAAAGCTATATGACATATTAAATCATTCATATCCAGGTTAACCTTTCTTGGGCACTCTGTTGCACTTTCCCTTGGATCACTTGCCCAGGGAGAAGCTTCCATGTCCTGAAGCAGATCTATGAGGACACCCACGTGAGTGAGCTTGGTAAAGGATCTTTTATCTTCAGTCTATACTGGAGAAGACTACAGACCTGGCTTACATCTTGATTACAACCTCAGGAGACCTGAGTCACAACACCCAGCTGAACAACAGCCAGATTCCTGAGATGACCGATATTGGTTCCATTTAATTTTTTACACAGCTGCAGATAATACAGCATTCAATCAAGGTTTGCTACCAAATATGGGAGTGAAAAGTTAAAAACTGTGATTAAAAAAAGAAAAATTAGGACATATAAGAATTACCATTTTTAGAGAGCATCATGGGTCATTTAGATCAATATTTCAACAATAAGATATATATCCAAGAATGCTTTACCAAACACAATCTCCAGCATCTTAATATTACCCTCAGATATTAAGAGAAAACCTCAATGCAAGTTATATTCCTTATATTAACTATCATTTATGTGTTATCCTTTAGTGTGCTGGGTGGTTACCATCCACGGTAATCTCTCATTCTCTCTTCCTCTACTGCCCCTTCCTCCAAATCTCTTTCACTGGTGCGCTCTCTTCTCTTCTCATACTCAGTTGCTTCACTCTTTCTCTCTCACAAGCTGTCTTTTTCTTTTCACACATGTACACACTCAAAAAGCATAACCACATGCAATGACAAAGAAATTGGGTTTTTCACATAGAAGAATGAAATGTTTTGCTCAAAACTGTTTTACTAAAAGTCTGAATTAAACAAGTCATCTGAACAATAATGCAAATGCAATCTATCACTTGAGTTAGGGAGATGGCAGTTGTGATGTTTTTCATCTGTTTCAAAAGAAAAAAAATGCTAGAGGCAAGAGTTTGCTTCTTATAAAATTCCATTCAGAACCTTATCATTATCCTGCGAATACAGAAATTATTTTTTTTGTCAGACTACTTTTGCTATCATAAATATAACTATGAAATTTTTAATGCATTCTTAGTTATTGAACCTTTTATATAGCTATAATTTTAAAGTACTTATATGCTGCTAATATTTCCGTAAATTACCCTAGTTCACCCCTGTTGTTTTTTATCTTAGCTCTGCTTGCTATAACTAAACACCACAGACTGCGTGGCTTAAACAACAGATACTTATTTCTCACTGTTTTGGAAGCTAGGAAGTCCAAGAGCAAGGTACCAGCAAATCTGGTTCCTTGTGAGGGTCTTTTCCTGGCTTGCAGAGGGTCTCCTCATTGTGATCTCACAGGGCAGATAGAGAGGGGGGAAGGGAGGGTGCAAGGGAGGGAGAGAGAGAGAGAGAGATTGAGCGCGGGAGCACTTTCATGTGCGCAGTGTATTTGTGTGGGGGGTGTATGTGTGTACGTGTGTGTGTGTGTGTGTGTGTGTGCACACGCGTTGGTTTTTCTGATTCTTCTTAGAAGGACACTCATTACGAGGGTTCCAGCCTCATGACCTCATCTAACTCTAATTACCTCCCAATGGCTCCACCTCCAGATACCTTCACATTTGTGTTTAGGGCTTCAACATATGAATTTGGAAGGAATACAACCATTCAGACCATAACATTCTTATCTTTAAGATAAAATCTCTTCACTATAATAAGGTATGAGCTATTCTTCATTTCAAATGATATTTGTTTATAAAATATTTCTAAGGGTGTTAGTTTGATTTATTAAATTTGTAATCCAAATGGTCTTTTGGGTTTGTTTTTTAAAGATTTTATTTATTTATGTGAGAGAGAGAAAGAGAGAGTTCACGCACGTGCGTGAGAGAGAGCACAAGCAGGAGGGAGGGGCAGAGGGAGAGGGAGAAGCAGACTCCCCGCTGAGCAGGGAGCCCGATGTGGGGCTCCATCCCACGACCCTGGGATCATGACCTGAACCAAAGCCAGATGCTTAACTGACTGAGCCACCCAGGCATCCTGTAATCCAAATGTTTAAAGAATTAAAAAATATTTTTTTAATTATTTTTATACATAATTGTTATTTTTCTTACTAATGATTTGATAATCATCTATTTTCCTTCAAATAACATTGAGTGAACAAATTTTTATGGGTATTTTTAAATGGGTATTTTTAAATGAAAAATTTTTTTAACTCATTTATACCATCATACACATTTATAGTTGATTGGTAGAAATTAAAATGTATTATTCTTTCATCCTATTCTTTCTTTTGCTCCTAACTAGAGAGAGAATGTTAAAACCTTTTTACCAAATAAAATGATTGTCTTTAGAAAATGTCAGGCAATAAGAAACAAAAAAATAGAGAAAAATTATTAACTCTTGTTTAAATGTTTGGTAGAATTCACCTGTAAATCCTTTTGGTTCTGGACTTTTATTTTTTTGTAGTTTTTTAATGACAGTTCAATTCTATTACTAGTAATTGGTCTGTTTAGATTTTCTATTTCTTTTTAATTCAGTTTTGAAAGGTTGTGTGTTTTTAGGAATTTATCTCTTCCTTCTAGTTCTAGGCTGTCCAATTTATGCATGTATATATATTTTTTGTAGTATTCTCTTATAATCCTTTATATTTCTGTGGTGTCAGTTGTTACGTCTCTCTTGTTTCTGATTTTATTTGGGTGCTTTTTCTTTTTTTTTTCTCTCTCTCTCTCTTTTTTTTTTTCCTGATGAATCTGGCTAAGGGTTTATCAATTTTGTTTATCTTTTCAAAGAACCAGCTCTTGGTATCATTGATTTTTTGCTATTGATTTTTAGTCTCTATGTCATTTATTTCAGCTCTGATCTTTATTATTTCCTTCCTTCTGCTCACCTTGAGCTTTGTTTGTTCTTCTTTTCTAGTTCCTTTGGGTTTAAGGTTAGATTGTTTATTTGAGGTTTTTCTTGTTTCTAGGCCTGTATGACTATATATTACCCTCTTAGAACTGCTTTCTTTGTGTCCCAAAGATTTTGGATGGTTGTGTTTTCATTTTCATTTGTCTCTATTTTACTTGTTTGTGTTTGATCTCTTCTTTGATTGCTCTGTTGACTCATCGATTGTTTTGCATCATGTTGTGTAGCCTCCACAATTTGTGTTTTTCCTGTTTTTTTTCTTGTCATTTATTTCTAGTTTCATACCACTTTGATTATTACATCTTGTTGGACTGTTCCCTTTGCCATTATGCAAAGTCTTCCTTTGTCTGCTATTATTTATCCAAAGAAACAAAAACACTAATTTGAAAAGATATATGCACCCCTATGTTTATTGCAGCATCATCTACAACAGCCAAGATATGAAAGCAACTTAAGTATCTATCAATAGACAAATGGATAAGGAAGATGTGATATATGTATATATACACATATATATATATGACCATATATATATGTGGAAGATGTGATATATACATATATCACATATATATATCATCTATATATATATATATGACCATATATATGTGGAAGATGTGATATATGTATATATATGTAATAAATTGTGTGTGTACATATATATGTATATATTATATATATTTTATATATTTATATATATTATATATATATTATATATATTTTATATATTTATATATATAATGGAATGTTATGCAGTCATAAAAAAGAAAAAGACCTTGCCATTTGTGACAACGTGAATGGACCTAGAGTGTATTATGCCAAGTAACATAAGACAGACTGAGAAAGATAAATACCAATTTCACTCATATGTGGAATTAAAAAACAAACAAACAATCAGACCTATAAATACAGAAAACAAACTAATGGTTGCCAGAGGGGAAGGAGGTGGGGAGACAAGCAATATGGGTAAACAGTCATGGGACACATAGCTTTCCAGTTATGGAATGAATAAGTCACTGGAATAAAAAACACAGCATAAGGACTACAGTCAATGGTATCGTAATAGTGTTGTAGGTGACCCATGGTAGCTACACTTGTGGTGAACATAGCATAATGTATAAACTTGGGGAATCACTCTGTTGTACACCTGAAACTGATGTAACATTGTGTGTCAACTATACCCAAAAAGAAAAAGAAAAAAAAAAAAAAGAAGAAGAAGAAAAGAAGGGAACAAAGAGGTAGAACAAAATTGGCATTTTCATAAAAGTTAGGTGCTGTTTTGAATGTGGAACTTTCAAATCTGCTGTGTTGGGCCCTAATGGATGTGGTGGTTCAGTTAATTTGAAGGTTTTCAATTTTGTGCCATTTTACAGATCCTGATATTGGCATGGAATTTGTTTCACTTGGAACCTTAGCAGATAATACTTGTTTTTCTTTTTATACACAGTTTTGTGTAATGTATCCTCTGGTTTCCTGTTCCTACATTGTTGTGACTTAAATTGGTGTCATGGAGTGATTCTTAGGTGTCATTACCACTGGCAGCAAGCAGGAGCTAAAACATATAATCAGTGTAAATTTTGCCTGTATGGACCCCCAGGTTTTGATCTTTGTCTAAATCCCAGGTGCAAACAGACTAAGACAAAAAATTACATATTTCTACTCATAAATGGTAGTTCTACATTGTCTTTTCACTCAGAACATTTGGTCTCAAAGCAAAAATGTCGATAACATTTTTGTAATTAAAAAAAAAGAAAATAATCTTCAGAGAGTATGTAACATATAAATGAAATATTAAATTATAAATACATCCCATTATTTCTTAGAGATTTTCCTAGCATTATTTTTCAAAGATATTGTTTTACAGAGACAATGAAGATTATTATTAGAGTTTGTTTTCAAATCAATATACTATTTATTAAAGTTTGCAGTTGTCTCATAAAAATGTGAGAGGAAAAAAATGTGAGAGTAAACATATAGCAAACTTCATATTAATTACTATTCCGTATTAAAATTAAGACTACTTTTTAATGGAAAATGGGTGACTTACCAGATAGGTGTTTATTATTTATTGATGACTTTTATGTATGCTAAAAAGCAAAATTTCTCACATAAAATGTCAGGTATAACTTACACTCACTACTGGAACAAAATGAAAATATTTCACTGTCTTTGGAAAATTGAGAAGGAAATATGTATGTATATATATATTTTTATGGCAGATCAATCAATCAATCACCAGACTGGTTTGTTTTTTTTTTACCTTAAAAATATTTTTATGCTTAGGCTTAAGTTATTGTAGTTTTCAAACATTTGAGTTGTGGTGTAGTAGATAAAATGAAGCCTCAAATCATTCTCTAATCTCAAGAACATCCTGGCAGAATTACTGAGACTTGTCTGTTAAAATTGATTTCCTCTTAAAGAAAAGTAGGCTTTTCTTATTTGTTAAAAAATGATTTTATCTATTAAGTGTCTTTTCTTGTGAAGATCCTTTCCTTTTATGACCTAAAAAGAAAAAAAAAATTCTTTTTCCTCCTGAGTTTTTATATCCACTATACTCACTAATCAGTAATCTGTATTGCAAACAAAATGGAATGTAATCCAAAAAGAGTAATCTTTTTTTAAGAGAATACAGAATGGCCATCATTTCTAATACTAGTGATCTTAATTTGAAGCATGTGTTGTTTAATTTTATGAGGCTTTTTTATTTAAAAAAAAAAGCAATAGATGGCAGACTTGTATGCTGAATCAATGTCATAGAATAGGAAATCAGGATGTTTACACTGTAATTTTGAAAACTACTGGTAAACCGTAGGCAAGCAACTTTTTTTAGTACACTAAAAATAATTGTAGAGATTTCGATCTGTGGTGCATGTGGTGTCTGTTATTGTTAATGATGATAGTTAGGTTTGCTTGTTGTTTTAACAAGACTACTCAGGAACAGAAGGATATGGTTAAATGCCTTTCCACCTTCTCACAGTGTTTCTAAAGTTAGACTTTATCTGACATAGATGACATCTACATTGAATGGAAAATCAGTTTCTGATGTTTTCTGCATTTGTTGCTAATTGATAGCTCCTTGAACTATAATGCTTTGTAATTAGAATATTTCCAGTAAAAACAAAATATGTTAGAGGAGGGGCCAGAAATTGCAGTTCCTTGCCTGAAATTATGATAATATCTTTTCTGTAATAGCAGAAGAGAAATTAGAATGTCTTGAATATATAGCTCACATATTTGAAGGAATAATTAATTCTAAATATAGAAAGAATGTACCCATAAAAGTAAAGGTTAGATTGGGTAGTCAGAAACTTCAACATGCTCTCAGTATATGTAAAAAAGAAAAAAATAATAATAATGTTCATTTCTTGATCAGTGAAATGACAATTGTGCTTCCTAAACACTACTTAACAAGGTATGGTAAAATAAAATTGGTGAAGTTATGAATGGTATGAGTGTCTTAGGAGTGAGATAGAGGTGCATAGAATTGCCTTTATTTTCTAGTTAGTTTTTGAGGTATAACTTCTAATACTTACATAAGGCCAAAATCTTAAATATGAAATGTTTGTAAGGTTAATTTTGAACGTAGTAAAAAATTACTAAGAACATTTTTAAAAATTTTTATAAGTCTGTACTTATAAAACAGTCAATTCAGAACCCAGACAATTCCTATGGACTGTATTTATAATTTTTCATTTACCTCTATTCTGAAATATGTGTTTTATATTTGGCTTTGCTTCTTTCAGATTATGACTTGATTTTTTTTTTTTATTTGATCAAAGTCTTAGGTGTATTATTTCTTGGGGTGTTGATGGTTAAGAAATATCATTTGAAGGATTACTTTGTTAGAAGATCCAATTACTAACATTTTCTAATAATGTATGAATCATAGAAAATTTGTATTGAGATTTACTAGATGAACCTGAGATACTTAAATCTTTTGCCATAGTTATGAGTCTTGCCCCCTGTATGCCACAACAGTATTTTGAAGTACTATAATTTGCATTTGGCTTCACAAAAACAGTTGATCTGATAAGTTCCTTTTTGCTAGATGCTGTCATGTCCATCTTTTCAATACCCTCCTTGTTCATTATAAGTGCCATTAGCCATACTGCCTAATGAAAGGTACCTCATATCGAGTCTGATTACTGCTCTAATGTTTTCCAGGCGTGCTTGGTGATGAGCCTGGCATATGAAACAATTTCCTACAGTAATAAAACTAATTAAAGTAGGCAGTCATCCACATACCACTTTCTAATGAATTATAATAAGCTCATTAATCTCAACCACTCTTATTCCAAAAGTCCATTGATAGGACCTGTATGTTAGAGTAAAATTCTCAGCCTTAAAAATGTACAACTATTATATGATCAAAGAGGACTTTGTGAATTTAAGTTAAAAAATTTCAAATTGCTGATTAATATTTTAAATGAAATGTATAGCTTCTAAACTCTGCCCAGATTACTTATTGGCAAGATCCCTTTCTATCTGAGTTCTCCTATAATTGATTTAACAAAGGAAAAATGATTCATTGTATAATAATAACTCTTCAGCACCTTGAAGACTAAAATTGAATGAACCAACTCCATATATTTATTTAGAGATCACATGAGAACGATGAATTGAGTACTGGAGATTAAGTGGTAAAAATGCAGCCTGTTTCCTCTCCAGAGAGAGCTGAGGTATCTGCTCAAAATGTCAAAACATAATAACAATTATTTTTTGTTGACTCTTCTTCGAATTTGTGAGGTGCGCAATGAAACAACGTAAGAATTATTATTACATTCAGTTACAGATAGTTTGGCAGTGTAGACCATTGTTCTGGAGATAATTTTACTGACAAGGAGATAAGGTTGTTCAATGTAGCACATGGAGAAACAATTTCAGAACACAAATGTGAATAGTAAGAAAATATATTTTTCGGGATGGTGGGGTTTATTCTATCTTCATTATAATTTGGAGTTTTAAAAATGTAGCAGTTTCCATTTTGAAGCTCATTACTACTATGACACACATGTGAATTTCTCCCTTAAGAAGTTAATTACAAATATGTACATCTTAAAATTGATACAGATTGTTTGTAATGGGTTAACTGAAAATAGGCACATTTTAATTTATGTAATTAACATTTAAAATTATTTTCATTTATGAATTTTTAGCTAATGTTTCATAGTTTTTTAGAGAAAATGAGTTTGGATATTCTGTGCAGAGTATTTTCTTTTATAAAACAGATGTTTTAAAGTCTGACCTTTGTAGGTAGAGGTGTAATGAAACTGTCCCTGAGTAAAATGTCTCCCAATCTGGGATCAGCTATAACTGGGGTGGCCAGTTGCCACGGTATGTGAGGATGAGTTGGTTCCATGTTTGAACAACAGTCAGGAGAAGGGCTTTTGGTACAGATTCCTCCATTACCTAGCTGTATGGTCTTGAGAAAGGAATTTGCACAGCATCTAGTTCAGTCTATTCATGTGTCAGGTATGGGGATTACACTAGAGAAGTGCATTCCAAACTGTCAGAAGTGCCACTAATAGTAAATGTGGTGTTTCAGATAATTTTTTAAAAGATTTTATTTACTTATTTTAGAGAGAGAGAGAGAGAGAGAGAGAAAGCGCATGAGCAGGAGGATACACAGAGGGGGAAGGGAGAGGGAGAGAATCCCAAGCAGACCCCACACTGAGTGCAGAGACCCTGGGGCTCAGTTTCACCACACTGAGATGAGGACCTGAGACAAAACCAAGAGTCAGTCACTCACCAGACTGAGCCACCCAGGTGCTCCTCAAGTAATTTTTTAATAAAATAATTTAAAATATGAAGTGAAACAATTTCCCTTTTTAATCTCAGTGTAGTTCTCCTGAAATCAGGGAGATAGATTTTCTGCTGTGTATGTATCCTTAGTATTTTTCTAGCACTCATGATTTTGACAGAACTGGTGGATCTCCTTGTAATTTCTAAGACCCAAGAGACATGCTGCTGAACAGAAGAATGTGGCATGTCAGTCTTATTAAGAGAAGTGTATTTCTTGAAAGTTATCTCAAAGATAATAGCAAATTAAATAATTTTAGAAAAATTTTCAGAGTTCCAGTTGACCTTGTTTTGAACAGAAACCCCTGTTTGAAAAAGACTTGCTCTGGTTGGTAGATCTAATCAGCAATACCTGTTAAGAGTTAGCTGTACCTTGAATAAACTTTGGTAATATGCTTTAATGTTAATAGGAAACAGGATTCATCATCATAACATGCAACATTTATGAAATTCTTAATACTAATATTTATTGAGTGATTAGAAGTCAGGCAGTCCTTCTAAGTGATTTACATGTATTAACACATATTAGTCTTCATCACTCATTTTAATGTTTACAGCAACCATAAATTAAGCAGCAATATTCTTCTCATTTTTCGTGTGAGGAAACTGAAGTACTCAGATATTAAGGAATTTCAGAAAGGTCAAAAACTGCCAGGTTAATGAAAACATGGAGGTTTGGGAAAGAGTGTCCTCTGTGCGTCTTCCCAGGTACCTTTGCCCTGTACCTCCTTTCCATCTGGGTGTTCCTGAATTATAGCCTTTGATAATAAACTGGTAGTCTAGTTTGCACAATTTTTCCTGTGCCCTTTGTTTGATGACAGTTGCAAAGATAAAGAGGTGAATGCGGTTGATTCAGAACATGAGAAGCCTGTGATGAACGATGCCCGGAGACTCTTTCAGTTGGAAAAGCTACAGGGAATCCTTTCAGCAAATTTGGGACAGGTAACAAATATATTTTAGAGACTAGACCAAACCACGAAGGCTTTGATGAAAGGCTAGAGCTACTGACATTCCACTCTACTTATTATTCATCCAACTTAATGGCTATTTGTGTGAATCTTGAGAAGACTTGACTAATCTGGTGGTAAAGTTATTTTCTGAAGTTGAGAACAAAAATGTCCCACTGCCAGAATTTCCTGAACACCCTTTCCAAGAAGAACATCTTAAACAGCTTTACAAAATAGTACCCATTAAGGATGTCAGGAATCTTTATGTGACGTTTCCCATACCTGATCTTCAGAAATACTACAGATCAAATCCTGGCCGTTATCTTAGTCATCTCATTCGGCATGAAGGTCCTGGAAGTCTGTTATCAGACCTTAAAGGGCTGAGTAAATACTCCTGTTGGTGGGCAGAAGGAAAAGAGCCTGAAGTTTTATGTGTTTGTTTGTCATTAATGTGGACTTGACTGAGGAAGGATTATTCCATGTTGAAGATATAATTTTGCACATGTTTCAATACATTCAGAAGTTATATGCAGAAGGACCTCAAGAATGGGTTTTCCAAGAGTGCAAGGGCTTGAATGCTGTTGCGTTTAGGTTTAAAGGTAAAGAGAGGCCATGAGCTGTATTTCTAAGATTGCAGGAATATTGAATTATTATCGCCTAGAAGAAGTGCTCCCAGCTGAATATTTACTGGAAGAATTTAGACCTGCCTTAATGGAGATGGTCCTGGATAAACTCAGACCAGAAAATGTGTGGGTTGCAGTAGTTTCCAAGTCTTGAAGGAAAAATTGATCATGCAGAAGAGTGGCATAGAACCCAGTACAAGCAAGAAGCTGTACCAGACAAAGTCATTAAGACATGGCAAAATGCTGACCTGAATAGGAAATTTAAACTTCCGATGAAAAATGAATTTATTCCTACGAATTTTGAGATTTTTGTCATTAGAAAAGGAAATGGCACCATACCCTTCTCTTATTAAGGATATGAGCAACCGACTCAAACAAGATGGTAAATTTTTCTTGCCAGAGGCTTGTCTCAACTTTGACTTTTTCAGCTCCTTTGCTTATATGGACCCCTTGCACTGGAACATGGCCTATTTGTGCCTTGAGCTCCTTGAATTCTCAAAGACTTTCTCAATGAATTTGCATATGCAGCAGAGCTAGCAGGCTTGAGCTATGACCTCCAAAATACCATCTTTGGGATGTATCTCTCAGTGAAAGGTTACGATGACAAGCAGCTGATTTTGCTAAAGAAGGTTATTGAGGAAATGGCTGCCTTTGAGATTGATGAAAGAAGATTTGAAGTTATCAAAGAGGCATATATGTGCTCTCAACAATTTCCAAGCTGGGCAGCCTCGCCAGCACGCCATGTACTACCTCCGCTTGCTGATGGCTGTGAAGTGGCCTGGACTAAAGATGAATTAAAAGAAGCTCTGGATGATGTCACCCTTAAGGCCTTCATACCTCAGCTCCTGCAATGGCTGCAGACTGAAGCCCTTCTCCCATAGAAACATAACAAATCAGGCTGCACTAGGAATTATGCAGATAGTTAAAGACATCGTTATTGAACATGCTCGTATGAATCCTCTCCTTCCAAGTCAGCTGGTTCGGTCTAGAGAAGTTTGGCTCCCTGACAGAGGGTGGCTTGTTTATCAGCAGAGGAATGAAGTTCACAATAACTGTGGCATCGAGATATACCACCAGACGGACATGCAAAGCATCTCAGAGAATATGTTTCTAGAGCTCTTCTATTAGATCATCTGTGAGCCTTGCTTCTTCAATACCCTGCTCACCAGGGAGCAGCTGGGCTTATCATCCTCAGTGGGCCACGTCAAGCCAATGGCACGCAGGGCTTGCGATTCATCATCCAGTCAGAAAAGCCACCTCATTGCCTACAAGCAAAAGCAGAGTGGAAGCTTTCTTAATAACCATGGAGAAGTCCAGAGAGGACATGACAGAAGAGGCTTTTCAAAAACACATTCAAGCATTAGCAATTCATTGACTAGACAAACCAAAGAAACTATCCACAGAGTGTGCTAAATATTGGGGGAGATAATCTTTCAGCAGCACAGTTTTGACGGATATAATACAGAAGTTGCATGTTTAAATAAAGACACCTACTGAGGGGGATATCATCAAATTCTACAAGGAAATGTTGGCAGTAGATGCTCCAAGGAGACATACGGTATCCATTCATGTTCTTGCCAGGGAAATGGATTCTTTCTTGTCCTATGGTTGGAGAGTTCCCATGTCAAAATGATATAAACTTGTCACAAGCACCAGCCTTGGCACAACCTGAGTGATTCAGAACGTGCCGAGTTCAAGCATGGTTTGCCACTGTTTCCCCTTGTGAAACCACATACTAACTTCATGGCTGCCAAACTCGGATTCCTCAAGTGGATGCATCCCTGAGTCCTCCAGGGGCTAGGAAAACAACTTCGGCCACTTTAATAGCTTCTGGTTCACTATTAGTGAGACAAACAGGAAGGGAAAAAAAAAAAAAGGAATTGTCAAATGTCATTATGTAGAAATATTAAAAATCCAAAGTAATTAAATTACAAAAAAAGAAAGGTCAGACAGCTAGTAAATGACAAAGGTTTTTAATTTTGTACCTCACATATTTCTGTTTCTTAATTATCTTCCTCTTGGCACACCCAGTAAGCCTTAGTAAACTTAGTCCTCTCAGTTCTCAACTGGAAACTTGTTTCTTTGAACACTATATTCCCACTAACTGGCACATGGTAAGCGCTTACAAAGTATTTGTTGAAAAATGTATGAATGGATTAATTAATCAATAAATCTCTGCCATAATAGACAACTTTAAAGTGTCTCGGGGAGCCTGGGTGGCACAGCGGTTAAGCGTCTGCCTTCGGCTCAGGGCGTGATCCCGGCGTTCTGGGATCGAGCCCCACATCAGGCTCCTCCGCTGTGAGCCTGCTTCTTCCTCTCCCACTCCCCCTGCTTGTGTTCCCTCTCTCGCTGGCTGTCTCTATCTCTGTCAAATAAATAAATAAAATCTTTAAAAAAAAAAAGTGTCTCTACACATAATCTGTTGGGCTCGAAGACTTCACTTCTAGCACTTCCTACCCCGTCCCTTACTGAGTTTTCTTTTGATTATTTGTCACGATTTCTACTATTCATCTTGGGTAAATTGGAACCTGGACAGTTGCTCTGATATCAGAATGTATAGGTTTCGGGGCACCTGGGTGGCTCAGTTGGTTAAGCATCTGCCTTCGACTCAGGTCATGATCCGGGGGTCCTGGGCTCAAGCCCCACGTCAGACTTCCTGCTTAGCAGAGAGCCTGCTTCTCCCTCTCCCTTTGCTGATCCCCCCGCATGTGCTCTCTCTCTCTCTCTCTCTCAAATAAATTTTAAAAAAATGTGTAGATTCAAATGAAAACTCCATTACTTACCTTTGTCCACTGCTTAAGTGAGTGACATTGAAAGATGTATTTAAGCCTTTCTGAGTTTCAGTTTTCTTATCTGTTCAACATAGATATTAATATCTACTCATCAGAATCATCGTACTAACTAAATTAAATGTGTCTGAAACACCTAAGATTGTTCGGCATATTGTAGATGTTTTATAGCAAAATATCCAGACATTAGAGCCAAACAGACCTAATACTATTACAGAGTAGTTCTGGAAGACTGAGTCCGTTATTTACACACTTAAAGCATTAGTTTTTCCATGGTTAATCACAACATACAAGTTCCTAACTCTGGACTATCGTAAGGGTTAAATGAGACAATATATCCAGAGTGCCTGACATACAATTAAAAGAAAATAAATGTTAGCTGCTTCTTTTAGTAATAATTCTCCTTTCCTTTAAATGTTTTCTTATTCTGCTGGTTTAATATCTTGGGGGAAGAAAAGGAAGACAATCGACGGTCTCATGATTGAATACATTTATTAGACTATTTTCATATAGTTTTCTCTAAAGAATAAGCATTGTTTTTGCCTAATAACAGTATAACTCAAATTACATTATCTTGAACACTGTTCTGCTTAAAGTTACTACTGTAGGAAGAAGAGAATTCAGGTCTAACAAAAGTTAATTTGTTGAATCTGTATTTTACAGACCACTGGCAGTTGGATGACTATGATAGGGAGAAGATTTATATTGTATTTCAGTATTCATAAGTTCCTGAATAGAAAGAAACACAATTCAAGCATTCGAAAAATACATTGGAGAGGATTAGTTTGAAAGTAGAATGTGCATGAGTGCATGGATACATGTATCTCTTGTTGGATGACTGTAAGTAAGCCTTGTAAAAATATCTAAGAAGCAAAATTTATTGTAATCAAATTCTCCATTAAAGGCCAGTATTATTATTAGAAATACATTCTTGTGGAAAAACAAACCAAAGCAACACACAAACAAATTAAAAAACCAAACCTATTATTTTATTTACAAAACCAACATCCCAGAGATTACATTTTGTTTCCCATATTCTGTCTTATGTTTGGGGAGGGAATACTCTTCTGCAAAACCAGTGAACTTCATGTGGGATACCACATATAAGCTAGAGGGAGCCATGCATTCCTCAAGATTGCTGTTCTATTAGAAAATGGTGTTAGAAGTTCTTGGTTGACTTTTGAAAACTCTTTATTAAACCATAGTGAATTGATTTATAACTATGTATGGTTAAATCAAATACATTAATACCTGGTAAAAGCTATTTTAGACAGTAGTTGAGCATTTTCTTAGAAGACTTGGGACAAAATTTATAATTCAGGTCCACTACCAGGAACTCAGAAATACTATTCTTTCTTTCCTCTAGAATTTTAGTAGCCTACTTGGCATCCTCACTTCCTCTCTTACAACTTTATCCTCTCCCTTTTTCCCCATTCTTACAGTTTTATTCAAATATGTCATATCCCTACTAAATGTCTTATCCCTACTAAAATCTCTTGTCCTTGAAATAAAGTCTAAAAACCTTCATTCCCCTTGTTCTTAATAAAAGGTCTGGGAAGCATGCATCATATGGCTGATTTTATAGCATTGTCCAGTGTCATTCTGTCTCTTTGTGTTCCATACTTCATCTATGCTAGGTATCTTTTATTTCCTTGAACTTCCTGTGTTCCCTGTTATCTTAGTCAAGGTGTATTTTATTTTTCTTTTCCCACAGCAAAATTATAATCAACTTTCCCAGGTCTCAGCTTAAGCATTGCTTAATCGGGAAAGACTGGAGCGGGTTTCTCTAGAACCTAGTAATTCTCTTCCACAACATCATCATACTTTAGAATTCTGTTCTTTGCACTAAAGAGTATAAACCTTCTTTTTCCATCTTGTTTGCTGCTGTGTTCTCAGACCCTTGTCAAATGGCTAACATTTAATATTCACTTATTTCTAAATACTCTACTGAATGAAAGATATTTAAAGTAATGAGTTTTAAGAGTGCAAACTGATGCCAGACTTTCCCTACAAGTTATGTATGTAGTCTTACAATGTCAGATTCTTACCTCATTGATCTTCTCCCCATGCAGACAGTTTTCCTTGGTATAGAACCTGCCTGCTAAAAAAAGGCCTGATACTCCCTTGGGCTTGGTTGTGTGGCCCAATCTTGGCCAATGGACCAAGGGAATAGTATGCCTTTGATGAAAATAATACTTGCGAGAGGGAAAACTGTGCTTCCCACTGTTAAATCCAGCTGATTGAGAGCATCCTTTTTGGATTTGTGTTTCCCTGCCTACAACTACAAAGGGTCAAGCCCAAGAACTAATGCCTACCCTTTGAGGATGAGTGAAACTAACATAGAAAATATCATGATCGTTGATTATGTTTTTATGCTGCTGAATTAGCTGAGCCTGGAACCACCCATCACTGGTTATCTTGTTTATGAGATAAATAAATATCTTTTCTGTTTAAGCCATTTTTAAATAGCTTTTATTGTTCTTAAAAGCACCTTAATTTGTAAAAATGCCCTCAGGACTTGACTTTCCCTGAGTCCCTCTGATGTAGTTAATCGCTGTCACCTGTTGGGGTTGGGAAGCCTATGCTGTCTATTACTCAGGGAGGACAAGCTTCTTCTCTAATCTTCAGGTTATTTTTCTTCCAAAAAGGCATTGGTCAGAAATCGCCAGAAAGTAAGCCCAAACCTCAGTATCCTTTTGTGTTTACCATCTAAATGATCTCTAAGGATATTTCAGTTTCATTAATGATCCTCAAAATAATTCAAGCAAAATGCTGAACTAGTAAGAAGTGCAAATATAGTCATTTGTTTTTATTGCACTTGCAGACTACATGCCCTAGGGAAGTCTGAAAACTTTCGCTGACCAATTTCAAAAGGGTACCAGGGTTAAGGAGGCCCAGATTATCCACCAGGACTTTATTTATTCAAAAGTTGACAATGGAAGTCAATGGAGAAAGGAGTTTTTCCATCCACTTAACTGTAAGGAAAAGTGTCAAAGGACAGTAGGCTTCTACATGTTTTTGATATTCATTCAAATGATTCCCCTAAAATAATATTGAACTTACCGAGGCTCTGTAAGCAAGACTAATGAACAGGAAGATTCCTCCCCCAGGAATACTCCCTTTTTACTTCATTAACATACTTTGTAAAGATAACCTAAATTCACTGAAGTATCAACATTTCTAAATATGTGTGATCTTCAAGAAATCTTGAACTCTTGGAATCTAGATAGAGTATTTATCATAACACTCTTTATTATCTATAGAACCAGTCATTGACCTCAACTCAGAAATTAGTCATTCAGCAAACATGTAGTTGTATAAACCTCCTTTGTAATGTATGTGTGACTGTGGAATGTTGGCTACTGGGGTTTCTCTGAGCCACCTTGCTCTGCTGTAAAATCTCAGTAATACCACCTAATTCATAGGGTTTCTGTAAAATCACATTTAATGAAATGATGGATTTAATGCCCATGGAACTAAGTAGGCAGTCTTCCCTTATTTTAGCAGAAGTTAAATTTGGAAGACTTTTTTTCTGATAAAATATGGAATATTGAAATTAAACCGTTTGATTTCCTTATGAAGCTAAAAACAAAAGGTTTTGTAAACTTTTTTTCTGTGTTCATTAAAAACTATCTTTATATGTATTAGACAGTCTTGGCTTTAGCTCTCAGGAAAAATAAAAATGACTGCACTTTTCTCAGTTTTCTATAGCTATTGTCTGTAAGTATGAAATCATTGGTTTTGTTATTGAAATATTTGACAGTGTTTTGTTTTAGCTCTTTTGATAACTTTTGTGTTTGCCTTGAGCAAGTCACTTATCTTTTCTATTTCTATTTTCTATTTCAATTTACTTATGAAAGATAGAATAATGATTGCGATGTACCTTACAAAAAACTTAAAATCATATTGAGAGAATGGTGAAAACCAAAGCAGTGTGTTAAATGCCAGATATGGCAACAAAAATAAGAGAAAGAATATTTCTATTATAGAGTATTCTCCTAGATGGCTTTAATGCTGTGAAAGGCCGTAAAATTATTTCCTGATAAATACTTTCTTGAGCATTAAGACGTGAATTGTCCAGGATTAAATATATATATATCTCCAGAGTACTGATTATACAGCACATTTCCTGTTCTGCCTTCATTGAATTGATAATTAGAATACCACCAGGAGGCAGCTACTGGTATCATTAATGGAATATATTTGTGGGCAAAATATCTTTTCTTAAGAATTTCTGGACTAATCTAAGGAAATCAAAATCAATTTTAACTTCAAGTTTCAGCCCAATTTTTTTCTATTAAAGCACTAACGGCATAGAAGATAGTAGATGATTTGCCCATCCATCCATTAATTTCATTGATATTTACTGAACTCCTCTGTGAAAGCTACGGGACTACATGATTTGTGATGTGCAAAGGTAAAATATGATTTCTATCCTCAAAGAGTTTATATGTAATAGGGAAATAAATATACATAAATAATTCAGTTAAGGTTCTCTTCCTTAGTGTTGCAACAAAGGCAAAGAGAACAATTCTGAGACATATGAAAAAGTCTAACCAGATAGAAAGGCTTGAGTTAAGGCAGTGGTGATGGGAATTGAAGAAAGGGAATGAGTTAAAGGAATTTTGGAGTCAGAAAGGGGACTGTTTGTGGGTTAGTTTTAGAATGTGAGAAGATATATCATGGACCTACAGTTACAGCAAATATCAAACACAGCCCAACTTTCAGCAAGATTAACATAAAAACTCACACTATTTATTTCCGTTATTATTACTCAATACATCACCTCCAGCTCTCGAAAAAATTACAAGGCATGCTAAAAGGCAGGAAAATAAGAAGAAACAAAGTAAGGAGCAGAACTAAATTCATATAAACACAGATTTTGAAATTATTACACAGGGAATTTAAAATAATTCTAATTAGTATATTAAAGGCATTAATGGAAAAAAATAAACAGCATGCAAGAACAAATGGGCAATGTAAACAGAGAAAAGGAAACTCTAAAAATCAAAATGAAATGCTAGAAATGGATATAAATGAAAAATGCCTTTGATGGACTCAGTTGTAGATTAGACACTGCCGAGGAAGTGATCAGTGAGCTTGAAGATATGTCAAATGAAACACAAAAAGAGAAAGTAATGGGAACAATATAACAGAATATCCAAGAACTCTGAGATAATTTCAGAGTATAACATGTGCATAACTGGAGTACTAGAAGAGAGAGAGAATGAAGCAGAGGAATGTTTACATAGTGGCCAAAACCTTTTCAAAATAAATGGCAGACATCAAACCACAGGTTCATGGAACTCAGGGAATTCCAAGCAAAAGTATAAAAACTCTACACCTATACATACCATATTGAAGCTGTAGAAAGCCAAAGACAGAAAATCTTGAAAGAATCCAGAGAAAGAATCTTACCTCTAGAGAGAAAGAAGAGAGAAAGAGAGAATTACAATAGTCATCTCATCATCAGAAACCACACCAGCAAGATATGAAGTGAAATACTTAAGTTCTAAAAGAAGTCAAGGGTGGATCAAGTTTCTTGATCACGTTATAGGAAACGTGATGTTATTAATTGAGACCAGAATTATAGGAGAAATTATATGTTGCCCTTCAGGGTAAAGATTTTAGATGTGAAAGTTTGAGTCTGACACACCTGGAACATAACAAGTGGCAAATCTCCAGGAAGCAGTTAGGAATTTGGCACAAGATTTCGGAAGACTGGGGAGGAGGGGATGGGGATTGATGATAACTCTGGAACCGTTAGTTTATAGGTAATTGCTAATACAATAAGTTGTTGAGATAAAACGTTTAAGGGGAGATGGGTGAGGTCTTCAGATAGAAACCTGAAAAGTGTTTTTTTTAAAGATTTTATTTATTTATTCGACAGAGATAGAGGCAGCCAGCGAGAGAGAGAACACAAACAGGGGGAGTGGGAGAGGAAGAAGCAGGCTCATAGCAGAGGAGCCTGATGTGGGGCTCGATCCCTTAATGCCGGGATCACACCCTGAGCCGAAGGCAGACGCTTAACGACTGAGCCACCCAGGCGCCCTGAAAAGTATTAACTTTTAAAGAACAAAGTAAAATGAAAAATATTAAGGAGTTTGAAAAGTATCTGAGGAGAAAATGTGCAGAAGTCCAGGAGGAAGAGATATTTTTTAAAAGGGATTTTTGGGGACGCCTGGGTGGCTGAGTCAGTTAATCATCTGCTTTGGCTCAGGTCATGATCCAGGGTCCTGGGATCCAGTCCTACATCAGGCTCCTTGCTCAGCAGGTAGCCTGCTTCTTCCTCTGCCTGCCACTCTCCCTGCTTGTGCTTGTCTCTCCCTCTCTCTGTCCCCCTCTCTGACAACTAAATAAATAAAATCTTTAAAAGTAATAAAAAATAAAAATGGAGTTTTGTATTGCCAAGTCTAAAGCATAGATCAGGCTGAGGATCGAAAAATGTTTTTACTTAACACTGATGAGAGCAGTTTTAATTGACTTGAGTGGAAACCAGTTTTCAGAGGCAAGAAGACTGAACAATTATTTATTCATGGCTAAATTGCAAATGAGGGTATGGGTTCTATAAGTATAGTTGCTCTTCCAAGAATCTCTTAATCAAAGGAAGAGAAAATCAGGGATAGAAGTTAAGAAAGACAATATATTTGCTGTTGTTTGTTGTTGTGTTTGTCTTAGGAAGGTAGAAAGTTAATCCAGTTTAAGGACTAACAGAACTAATAGAGAATATCTAAGCTAAAAGTTACTGCAATTTAGGGGGCTTCTCTCTTGTACCAGTATTGTGAATATTAGTGAACAAGTGTTTAACCTTTCCCATACTATTCATGATTTTATATAAAACTAACTCTGAGTAATTTATGGAAAACCTATCCTTTCCCCCACCATCCTGGATAATGGAAAGTGTTTGCTATATAAGGCCAATTTATGGCACATTGTGATTATAAGAAGCAAAATTATACCTGTTGTCATACATGCATATGTTTGTTTTTACTATTCTAATAATCATTCCTTTTTCAACTGATTGTCAACAGCACTGTGTTCCCAAGAGTGATATTAGAAAAATGAAAAAAAGATGGATTCCAACTCACACCTGCAATTGAGTCTCATAAACCCAGCAGGGTAAATTGGGGGAGGAAGAAACTGTAAATCTTTTAAATACTCCCCCAGATGATTTAGGTAAAGTCTTCATTCACCCGCTTTTGAAAACTACCTATCTAGTTTGCTGTTGGCTTCCTTTATAATACAGGTTTTCTTTACTTTCTGTTCCTTTTGTTTTGTTTTGTTTTGTTTTTTCTCTTCTTTCCCTTTCTTTTCTTTTTATTGTGTTATAATCCTGTGACTCGACTGGCTCTCTACTTATGGTGTTAGGCATTGCACAGCTGTACAAAATTAAAGTAGCAATAGAAGAAGAGAAATCATATTAAATTCAGAGTCAAAGTGAACAGGTCTATTACTTTCAAGATAATATAATACTATTAAAGTGCAAATCTCTCAATGTGACAAGTTCAGAATAAAGACCTCAAGAATTACAACTACAGTTTCTGTGTTCAAGCAAAATAACTTGACAATTATTGACAGAAATAAGGTATCATTCACCTTTAAACATATTGCTTTCTAAGTAAATCTCAGTCCAATGCCATTTAAAATTGTATGTTCAAGTTGTACACTTTCATAAGTTGTCATTTATTTTCCTTAAAATCTTAACATTTTAATAGATTTGCAATAACATCTTTTTGAACAGTTTTTGTATACTTTCTTAAGCTTAATTAACAAAACACTTACTACTTTCTTATGTGTAAAGAGTACTTCGTATCAAAAGGATTCAAAGACACCATTCTTTCCCTACAGGTGTTTATAATTTAGCCTTTTTACTCAGTGTTTTTGGTGTCTAGTAAATATTCACATAGTTTTAATTTTGTGGTGCTGGGGGAGGGTATTTATGTAAATATTTTTCTGAGTTACCTTTTCTCTATTCATTAAAAATAATTCGAGTCTGGGGGGCACTTGGGTGGCTCAGTTAAGAATCTGCCTTTGGCTCAGGTCACAATCTTAAGGTCCTGGGATCCAGCCCTGCGTAGGGCTCCCTGCTCAGTAGGGAGTCTCCTTCTCCTCTCCCTCTGCCCCTCCTCCCTGCTCTTGAGTGGACGCTTTCTCTTTCTCTCTCCCTCTCTCTCTCAAATAAATAAATTTGAAACAAAATCTAAAAAAAAATAATAATAATTTGGGTGTTTACTTAAGTTCTTTTCCTCTTTACCCTCTGATGGAGGACTTCCTTATCAGACACATTCTCAAGAGTTCTTATGATTCAGAATCAGAAGGGAAGTTGGGCTGGAAGAAGGACACGCGGTCCCTAAGCAAGGACTGTAGGACCCTTGGGAGAACTTGGGAGTCTCTGGGAAACTGCTAGAAGAGAATATTGTAGTAGTAAAAATTATCGTTGTAAACTACGGGTCTAGAAATTATGTTCAAGATATGCAAATGAAGATCTCTGGTTGTTTTGAATTTCTTTTTTGGTCCTGGAATATTTTCGTTTGAATATACTATTATTCTGAGACTATACCACATGTGCCATAGATTCAGCAGGTGACCTGATTGCTAAATATCTTTGAATAAATATTTAGGTTTAATTTAAAATTAGATGTAAATTTAAAAGTATATTTTTCAGGTTACTATATAGACTCTGTAACCAGCCTTTCTCAAAGTTACATATTTCATTGGATAGATTTACCATAATTTAATAACAATTCTTTAATTATTGCATACTTATGGTTGTCTTTAATATTTTGACATTATAATAATGGATATCTATGGTATGGCCACTAATTTTCAGTCATCAGAGGTTTCTTTTCTTTCCTTGTTTTTTTGTTTTTGTTTTTTTCCCCCTTTTCAACCAGTAGGGCTCAGATTTTGGAATGAGGATGGGGTATGAGTATCAGGGCATTTATTTGCATTTCCCCCATTCCTGAAGGTGATATTATTCTTACCACGTTTTTATTATATGTGGAAAGGAATTTGAATCTCTATGAACTTCACATACTGATTAGTGGTCAAAACAAATTTGACTTTGATGAGACATTTTGATCATTTTGATCAGTGTCAAGTTCAAGAATATGGTGGTGGCTGCACTAACATTCTGCACCAAAGTCCACAAAAATAAACCCTGGTGTTCCCTTGAATGACTGAGTGTGACTAAAGCCAAAACTACCGCGACAGATACAGACTTAAGTAAACACCTGCATGTCTTTCTTGTTCACGAATCAAGTAGTGACTCAATATGCAAAGATAAAAGTGCTTTATGTTTATAACCTGAAGGAATGAAGAACTACTGACATACTCGATATGCTAATAACCCCTCCATTTTATTTAATATTACCCTATGTTAGAAATAAGAATGAGCATTTGGAGAGCTTTGAAGGTAAGAGACATGGTAGACAAAGGTCATGGTTTATGTACTTTCTTTTTTCCATCCTTTCTTACTTCTGTTTGCTCATTTACTAATTGAAATATTTTATATAAACTCAATTACTTATGTATAATCTATAAGAAGGTGTAGCAGTTGAAAATTACATTATGTCTATGTACATTGGTTTCCTAGGGATACTATAACAAAGTACCACCAACTGTGTAGGTTAAACAACAGAAATGTGTTGTCTCAGTTCTGAAAGCTAGAATTCTGAGACCGAAGTGTCAGGAAGACTGTGTTCCCTTTGAAGGTGCTAGGGAAGACTCTGTCCCAGGTCTCTCTCCTAGCTTCTGGTAATTCCTTGGTTTGTGACATTAACTCCAGTCTTTACATGGTGTTCTTCTCGTGTACATTTCTCTGTGTCCAAATTTCTCCTGTTTATAGACATCAGTCATATTGGACTAGGGGCTTACCCATAGTACTCTCTTTATTTTAACCAATTACATCTGCAATGACTCCATTTCCATACAACGTCATGTTCTGAGGTTCTGGCATTTAGTACTTTAGCATATGAATTTTGAGGGGACACATTCAATCCTTAGCATTCCATTATATAAAATTGTTTAGAAAGAGGATCCTTTATCATTGAAGTACTATCAACAAAAGATTATTTCATTTCTTTATGTTCATGGATACTTCTCTGCCTACTGGAAGCTCATACCTCCTTCCATGTACTGGATCTCATCTCTTAACACTTGAAGGACTTCCTTCCCTCACTTAGTCCTTCTTTCTCTTGTATTTCTAACTTTTCCTTCCTTACTGAATCATTTTTATCAATCTTTAAGCCTGTTCAAGCTTTTCCAGCAAGAGCGCGCATGCACACACACACACACACACACACACCCCATCTCAATCCTAACCAGTCCTGGAAGGAGCTTATATTTTGATAAATATGTAGTTGGTAACTCCTTACTGCTCCCACATCTTCAGTTTACTTCTGAGCCAATGTAATCTGGGTTCTGCTTCTAACATGCCACCTAGAACTGCTTTGTTAAAGTCAACAATGAGTTTTGATAAGCCCTTACTTTACTTTATCTTTGCATCTACATTATCTTGCATCTAACATCATTAATCTTCCTCTCTTTAAGTTCTTTCCTGCTTTGACTATCATGGCACCATGCTTTCCTCATTCTCAAACTGTTCATTTTCAGTCATTTTTTGTTTTGTTTTGTTTTCCCCAGTCACTTATCATCTTTCAACTGTTGATTTTTCACTACATCAATATTCTAATGATTCGACAATCCATATTCGATTTCTTCAGCTGGATGTTACAAGAGTCACAAATTAAACTCATTTTATTTTCTTCATCTTAAATTCCTCCACCTCTAATTAGATTTGTTGTCAACAAGAATGAGCAACACTTGCATTCACCCCATATATCTGCCAGACACTTTAGATCACCTTTGACTCTTTCCTTCCTTTTTCCCTCCTGTGCCGCCCATATCTGGAAGAGCCCACCTTCTAAATAGCTTTCACATCCACTCCCATCACCCCATTTTAGTTTAAATACTAATAATTTCTTACCAGCCTCCTATCCCTGGTCTTTATCCCATCTAGCCCATTCTCTGTGTTGTACCTACAGTAAGCTGCATAAACTTACATCTGATCATATCCTTCCACGGATTAAAATTCTTTATTGGTACATCAAAGCCTTCTGAATAAACCAGCTTACTACTGTGGCCCAAATGACTTTCAGGATTTGGTTCTCAATTGTGTCTTCTTGCCAATGTACACCTCTCCATACCATTATACTAAAACACTTGTTCCCTGAACTCTTACAATGGTTTCCTTTACTTCAGGAATTCTCATCATCCTGCATTTGCTTGGAAAATGCTTCCCTTTATTTGATTATTAACTAACTCTTCTGACCATTGAGATACTGGTTAGATATTTTTTTTTGTCAAGAAAGCTTTCTCTAACTCTATTACCTTAGTCTCCGTATTTGTGTATGCAACTTGGTGACTTAAAAAACACTTATAAGTCTTTTATCAGAGTCTCGCAAAGCTGAAATTAAGGTGTCATCCAGCCGTCCTCATCAGGAGCTTCGGGGTGTCTTTCCAGCCCATCCCTGATTTTGGAAGAATTCACTTCCTTGGCATTGAAGGTTGGAAGTCCCATTTCCTTGCTGGCTATTTCTCTTATCTCCTTATGATATCCCATCTCACACAGCCATTTCAATTCTCAAAACATCAGTAGTGAATCAAATCCTTACCATGCTTGGAATATATCTGACTTTTGCTTCATATGACGAGATTAGGCCCACCCAGATCATCTCCCTGTTTTAAAGTCAACTGTACTATAGGACATAAAATAATCACCAGGGAGATATCATATTCATAGAATCTAGAGATGAGGGCAGGACAAGTTTGGGGTTGCTGTTGTAGACATTCTACCTACCATGCCTAATTGTGGTTGTTTCCCTTATATATACATGAGTGAATCATTGTGGGAAAAAATGCGTACACGATCCCCATTTTATGAGGGAAATTGATGCTCTCCGAAGTAGTGCAGACCACTACTGAGAGACACTGGTTTTGTGTTAATGCAGACTTGGGTTTATTTCAGTCACTGTATTTTAGTTCTATTGTATAGGAAAGCTGTTAAAACATTGAAAAATGTGGTTAATACCACCTTCATGGTAAAAAATGTGAATATCCACTGACAGTGTAAGCAGAATATTTTTTATTTCAGAATTTCAATAAATTGTACTTTTGTTATCAGTGATTGATTTGTGGCAAGGTCACATAGCTGAACTGTGACACAACACTCAGGTGCAATCTTGTCTATCTCAAAGGAGAGACAACAATGAAAAACATTGCTAGAATTGTAGGGTTTTTTTCCTTTATAATAGTTTTTAGGATAATTTAGTGTTGTTTAATGATCATCTAAAATTTCTCAGTACTCTTTAATTTAATTTATAGGATCTTTAAGCCAAACATTTGGTTTTATAATGGAAGTTAGTTATATAGTTGGGCAGAGTATTCAGGCATTTGCTACATAAGCAGCCATTCAAATGTATATCTATTTCATAAGTTGAAGAAGTTATTCCAAATTCACGTATATGCCACCTTAAAAGACTCCTGCTTTACACTGTGCTTATAATGAGTATTTGAATTTACTACTATGTATGCTGTTACTATCCATTAGTACTCTAAAAAGAACAAAGCATGACCTTTTTTCCTTTCCTTGCTGTCTAATACTGGCTTATGTTTTGTAGCTGTGATCTGTAGCGTCAGCTAAAATTCATTGCTTTTTTGCAGCTTTTTTGTGACCTTCCAGACTCCTGAAACCACTGCTTAAATTGAGTCACATTATCCATGATTCCTGTGTTGCACAACGTTGAGCTTTCTGCTTTTTCTCCTCCCCAGAATTCTACAATTAAGCTAGAATCCTCGAGAAACATCCCTAACGCATTACTTAATCTGTATTCTTCATTATTGTCACAATTCACCCTATAAAACAGGATAGTATACGTTTTTTTAGGATCTGCTAATATTAGGGATATTTTTCCTCTCTGATTTTTACTCTATTAAAATATAAAACTAGAAGGACTTTTTTTCTCCTTTTATTATGCAAAAAAAAATGTATACGTATTACCAAGCAGTGCCCAGTATTATTCACATTGCCCTTCCTCTGTATCTGAGGGTGGCATAAATGTCCAGGGCCCAAGAGCTGGCTTAGCTCTCTTGTCCCAGGTAAATGGCAGAAGGGTGCCCACTACCTGAAGTCAGACCTGCCAGCACTATTTTTTATGAGATTTAAAATTTTTCTGATGTAAAGACAACACCCTGACATTCAGATCTCTGTTGCTTATGGCTCCTAGTAAAAGAAGGCTGCCAAGCAGGACCATGCAGGAAGTTACTCTCAGGCTACAGAGTTAACAGTAAACTCCAGCTGTAGGGGTAATTTGTGTAATGGCAAACAGCATAGCGTTAGCTAGCTTTCCAGGGCTCCCTGAGGATTGGTTACCTTGAATAATTCCAGGAGCTCTGGGGAATCCAGGGGGCTATCCCTAGTTGCCTGGTACCTGGTTTGGTAGGGCTGGTACATAATGGCCCTAAAGTGTGAGGGCCCAATAAGAGAAGTATTTGGAATGTGGACTTAATTAGTTGTTCAAGAAGGGGATCTAACTGGCCTCTGACCAAGGCCTCAAAACTGGGTCAGGATAGCATTTTAAACAAAACAAAAATAAAATAACTGTGTTACACATTTCTAGGTGGGGAATGGGATATGTTTGATGTCTTTAATTACTTTTCCTTCTTAGAAACTGAACTTGAAGTTATGTTCAAACATAATTCTTTTACTTCATTCAGGATTTTGAGGGATAAGAGGTCCCCTATTTCTTATTTAAAGCATGAAAAGCATGGGGTACCTGGCCGGCTCAGTTGGTGGAGCATGCAATTCTTGACCTCAAGTTCATAAGTTCAAGCCCCACGCTGGGCATGGAGCCTACTTAAAAAAATAATAATTAAAAAATAAAATAAAAAATAAAAAGCAAGCAAGCATGACTTCATAACAGAAAGGAATGTTTAACAGGGTATTTCTAACCATTTCACTTTTCTTTCTTGTAAAATCTATATTGTGGGAAGAGTCATAATCACCTTATTTAAAAAATACAGGTATAATGTGATAGTTATGTCTGTCTTCTGTGAGGAAAAAAAAAATGCTGGTATGAGAGAATCTTAAGATCTCCTAAGGATATTTTTTCCCCAGGAATTTTGTATCAAGCAAGTTCAATGGGGCAATGTAAATTAATATTACTTTATTACTTCTTGACTTTCTTTGTTGAGAAGCTCATTGTTGATGAGTTTATAAGACATTTATATCTTAAGTAGAGTTCATAATTGATTTTAATGAAACCCATGAGTTTAGATCAGAAAACTAATTTGTTATGCTTACTAACTCATTCTATGACTCTAGGAAATTTGTTTTCATCTTTATGCCTACAAAATAAAATCATTTTAAGAAGGCTTTGGAAAATGAAATACAGATGTCTGGGTTTTTGTTGTTGTTGTTGTTGTTGTTTTTTAATTTTATTGTAACCACTCTCTGTCCTCCACAAAAAAATCCTGGATGAAACAAATAACAAAATAGTGAAAATTTTGAGTAAATATTTTTCATAAGGATCATGACTTAGATTAACATGTTCTGTTCACTTACTGTATAACAGAAAAGAAATAAGTGAAGTACATTAAAAGAGTTATGCAACTCAAGTTTTTCTTATTAATGTAAGAAAGTGAATCTAAGAGCGTTCTACCAACTTGGAAATGACAAGCCCACAGTCTCATGGAACTGTTTTAACATCCTAGCAGATTTTACGTGTTTTAACATCCTAAAAACAGCAGGGAGACTGTTTTTAATGATTCCAAAAAAAGTAGGAATACAATATATTTTGTTGAGAGGTTAATGAAAATACCCTAAGGATCTTCGTATTATTATTAATGGTTTCCTTTTCTTTGACCTTTGCTGCAATTGCTTTTTCTGCTTCATTTTTATGCCTAAAGCCTTTACTTATCCTAGAAATGTACCATTTTGCCTAATAACCATTTTGCCTAATAACAAGAAATATTCTAATAGTAAAAAGAAATTATGTACATAAAAGGATTTTCAAATTATAAAGCCCCTATCCTATACAAAAAGCAGGTGTTGTTATCATTATCTTTTGAGTGATAAAGATCAGTAAGAAGTCTTAATATTTCCTAAGAGTAACACTTGCAAAGGAAAAGATTATGCTGATATCCAAACAGTCTCTTTGATTGTTTGTAAATCACAGCCAATATGCCATTGTGTCAAGGGATAATGCTGTTTCCTGATTTGATCTATATGCTAAAAATATGTATTTCTAAGATACTTTGAGCACCTATTTGTGCCTTTCTTATTTTTATATTTCTATAAAAATAGTTAGAAAAAGACACTGTAAATCAATGAAATGTTAGTTCATCTCATAAGTGAATGTACAAAGTCAAATCCAGAATATTTTTTAATTGAATGTAAAAAAAAATTTTATCATGTAGCATTAATACTGAAATGATTTGTATTTTTTTCCAATTATTTTAAACTAAAGAGTAAAAAATTAGAGTGGTGTTTTTATTCATTTTGTTGTTGTTGTTGTTTTAAGATTTTATTCACTTATTTGAGAAAGAGAGAGAGAAAGCACGAGACGGGGGAGGGTCAGAGGGAGAAGCAGACTCCCCGCTGAGTGGGGAGCCTGATGCAAGGCTTGATGTGGGACTTGATCCTGGGACTCCGGGATCATGACCTGAGCAAAGGGCAGATGCTTAACCAACTGAGCCACCCAGGCACTCTGGCCTTGTTTTCAATATTCAAAAAACATTTCCTTTTATGTTCCTGTTTAGATGACTGTATGCCTACGCTGCTTTATTTCTCCAGCTGCTCAGGCATTGCAGAGAGCGTGCTACTTTAAAGCTCAGTTACATAAGAATTACCTAGGGTCAGTTATTTAGGTAGAGCTGCAAAATACATTGTCAATTATTATACATTTTTTGTGTTTTCTAACCTCTGCCCTGCTGTCCTCTCCTACCATATTCCTATTTCTTTCTTTTTCCACTTGTTCATAACATTCTGTCCTTCTTTTCTCTGATAGAGTTGTCTCTTTCCTTTATTTTTAAAAAATCTTTTGACCTTTTTGTTTACAAGAATGAGAAACTAATTTGTAAATCATAAAGTAAAGCCCTCCAGAGGTCTATAAATAGAAAGAATCATGATTACTCAATACCAATTTTGACATGTGTTTGTAATTAGTAGCCCAGAATTACATTAATAATTTTACCTGCAGAATTATGTGAAGGTATGTGAGTTAGAAATTATGTGATATTTTTAACCTATATTTCTAATTTCAGCATGATCATTTTCAAAATGATGTACAGATTCTACTTGCCCTTTTTTTGGCATTTGATTTCTGTTTATCTAATAGTCTGAAACAATGAGTTGGTTCTAATTCTAGGCAAAAATAAATTATGGAGTATATGGGACTGAAGTCAGCTAACTGAATTTGGGACAAATTACCCAAATATCTGTGTATCTGGCTCTAACTTGCCAAATTTATCAAATAAAAATACAAGAATAAGATAATTTGTGAACTATTTTTAAATCTGTATGTCTGATTCTCTAGTAACGTATGCAATGAGGACATAAATCTTACTTTCATGCATGAAATGAGGTATTTAACAATTGCACTAAACTATAACTTAAATCACAAAAGTCATAAATTAAATCACAAAATATTTTATTTCAAAACTAGCTGCATACATATTTTACAACTAGAATGAGTCATAATTTATACTAATTTAATTATAATAATTTGGAGTTTGTCCATGTGTGCTGTGGTGTTTGTAACAAATCATCCCCAAAATTAATCTCTTAAAATAATAATTTTAATTGTTCACAGTTTTGCAGGTCAGGAATTTGGGAATAATTCAACTTAAGCAGTTATGGTCAGGTATTGGTGTGGGCTTTGGTCACCTGGAAGCTCCCCTAGGCTAGATGTGCAAGACGGCTCGTTCTCAGGGCTGGCAATTGAAGCTGGGTGTCCTTTCACAGCTCATAGAGGGACTGTCAACAGAAGCGCATGTGGTTTTCCTTTTCAGCATGGCTGTTGGGTTCCTTCTGCAAGGGAACAACCCGAGAAAGGAGCATTCAAAGAGACCAGTTGTGGAAGCTGAAAGGCCTTTTCTTACCTAGTCCTGGAAGTCATGTAGGGTTAATTCCATGGTATCCTGTTGCTCAAACAATAAAATCAGCCTACATCCAAGGGGAGAGCATTGGCCTCCATCTTTCAGTAGGAATAGTAGCAAAAGATTTGTAGCCATCTTTACTTTATTTATCACACTATGAGTTCCATATTTATAAATAATTATTGAATTTAGAAATAATAGAATTTAATAAAAAAAATAGAATTGATTTTTAGTCCTAAAAATTAATTATGCTTGAATGAGAAAAAGAAAATGTCATAATTAAAATACATAGTTTCCTATCAGTGAACAATATACATTTAAATAAGCGGAAGCTTAGTCTGATTCTTGGTTTCAATTCAGGTCCTGATCTCAGGGCTGTAAGATTGATCCCCGCAGGTCAGGCTCCACAGCCCGCGGCGAGTGTGCTTAAGACTCTCTTCCTCGCCTTCTGCTCCTCCCTACTGCACTCTTTCTCTAAGATAAAATGTTTGAACAAGCACAAGCTTAAATTGGTTACATTAGCCTACAGGTTAATGGACTAATCTTTTTTTTTTTTTTTAAGATTTTATATATTAATTTGAGAGAAAGAGAGAGAGAGCAGGCACGAGCAGAGGGGAGGATCAGAGGGAGAGGAAGGAGCAGACTCCCCAGTGAGCAGGGAGCCCGATGGATTTGGAACTGGATCCCAGGATCCTGGGATCATGACCTCAGCTGAAGGCAGATGCTTAAATGACTGAGCCGCCCAGGCGCCCTGTTAATGGAATAATCTTATTTGAAAAGTCAAGAATATTAAAATCCAGTTAATTCTACACATCAATATGAGTTCTAACTCAATAGGTCATCCTGCCAAGTAAATCCTAGAAATTTGCAAACATAGTGAGAATATTGAGGGAATATTGCTCTTAGTCTTCAGCTAAGAGTGCTGTTCAAGGGATTTTATGTGTTAGACAAATACTTCTGTGAATATTGATACATGTATATATAACAACTAAAAATGAAATTCTAGATAACTAAGATTCATTTGTGCAGTCATCATAAAGGCTTTTATAAAAATTGGCTTCTGATGACATGATAAATATTTAATGTGTTATTCCATAAGCAAATGCAAATGATATGGTATCACCTATCTGATTTAAAAATGTGAGATTATGAACTTATTGAAAAAGTTCCCCAGGAACAAAATCAGCAAATTGTATAAAGTGAGCATATTTTTTGGAAAACCAATTTTATTTTTTTTACAATTCCTGTTAGTCACAATATAGGTGAATCTTACATTTAAAATTAATCCACAGGGGCGCCTGGGTAGTGCAGTCGTTAAAGCGTCTGCCTTCGGCTCAGGGCGTGATCCCGGCGTTCCGGGATCAAGTCCCACATCGGGCTCCTCTGCTGGGAGCCTGCTTCTTCCTCTCTCACTCGACTGCTGTGTTCCCTCTCTCACTGGCTGTCTCTCTGTCACCTAAATAAATAAAATCTTTAAAAAATAAATAAATAAATAAATAAATAAATAAATAAATAAATAAATAGATAGATAGATAAATAAATAAATAAATAAAATCCACAAAATAATTAATATACAAAAATATTGTTGATAATTAATCTACAAAAAACAATTGTAGTAGATTCAGAGAGATGCCCAGATCTTCTTTTAGTAAAGGACTTTCTGCAGAGCTGCCAGTCCTCTGGTTAGCTGATTGCCTCCTGCTGTTAGCTCATGCCTTAAGGGCCTGCCTCTTCTTTCTAGCTGAAGTCAGTCTCCTTTGTGGATGATCTGAGACAATAAGTAACAGCAGCTGAGATCTAGTTCTTCTGGAGACAGCCCCCAGTCAATGACTGAACGGGAGTGATATAATACCCTGCCCACTTTCCTTAAACACGTGATTCCTCCAACGGGCGCTTTTGGCGCTGGAGCTCTTCATTTGGCTGATCAAAGATTTGTCAGGTATGAATCTTGGTCCAACTATCTCCCCACCCGAGTCTGATTTTTCTTTTCTTTTTACATGGGTTTACTCTCTAACAAACCAAATGCACCCTTAACTCCACCTCAGTATTTGTTTCCTGGAGAACTCACCTGTGACATTTTATTTTATGAGGAGAGTTAATTTTTCTTAAGTGAGATATTATGCAAGACTTTAGGAATATAAGTATTAGTACAATGCAGTGTTTGCCATGAGGTAGTTATGGTCTGCTGTTATCGTCAACTTCCACAGAAAAGTTACTAGCACAGAGCCACAGGACTAGTTAATTCGGAAGCCCAACAATTTGATCCTAGATCCTCTGATTCTAAGAAGCGTGATTATTCTCTTACCTATCTCTGTTATTTTTTTTTTCCTTTACATTGTGGAGCAGGCTAAGCGTTCTTGCCGTTAATATTTAAAATCTATGAAAATAAATATTAAAAACAATGAGTGTAAATGCCATGAAAACATACAATTAGGGAAGGAATAGGCCTGCTGCAAAAGGAAAGGTACAGAGATAATTAGCATCTCTCAGTCAAGCTGGTTGCAAACAGCTGAAAGATATTAGTAAATTCAAATCATGTTTGGTGTAGTGAGTTCAGTTAGGTTAACAGATTCAGAAAAAGTGGGAATTCTAATGTTTTTATTACTTATTTGGTAATTTTATGGGAGGGAAATGTGGATTTGAGCTTATGCACATCAGTTACAGTGTTTGGTGCTAATTAAGTAGTCTGTCTGCTGAAGTGGAGGGGAAAAAAATCCCAAAGAGGTTGGGGAATAAGCAAACAACACCTGAAGTATTGATGGCATGAAATGACATATGATTTAGATGCTTTGGAGCACACCCTTACTCTCAGGGGATATCTTACTCAGCCAACAAGGGGAAGATCTCTAGTGGAATAAGGAGCAATGTCTGAAATGCCTCTAAAAGCACAAGAAATTGTGGGGAAGAGAGGGGCGCTGTGGGTAGAAGACTGTATAATCCAGACTTGTGTATGTGTAAAGCAAGGATACCTAAACCAGCTTGTGTTCCAGTCCTATAGGAATGAGCGAAGGTTGTAAGAAAGTTGGAAATGAAAAACTTCAGAAGCTCCAGAAATCAGTAGCAGATAATGAAAGGCACTATATGCTATGCTAAAGAGTGTTGCCTTCTTTATTTTCCTAAAGGAGGTGATTAGCTGTTCAATAAGAAGGGATGTAATTTATCCCCATTTAGGAAAATATCTCTGGCAGATTGGGAATGTGATAGAAAACCCGTTTTGAAACTTACTGCATTAAGCCAGGAAAGAAGCAGCGAGTACGTAGAGTAAGTTAATGACAGAGAAGAGCGAGTCCAAGAAATATCAAGGAAACAGAGAAGAGAGAGTTTGGTATCAGATTTGGTTCAGAGTGAGTAAAAGCAGAGTATAGGATGGCTTCCTGGTTATTTTTAGGAACTAGGAAGACGTGAGAAAGTAAGTAGAAGTGAAGTTTTCAGGTAGAGGGAAGTGATGAGATGAAGGTTGCCCTGGAATGTCTATGGGACAATGTGAGTATATGCTCAGTAAGTCGTTTTATTTATGGGTTGAAGCTTGGAAGATGGATGAGTCTAGATTAAGTATTTATATCTGAGAGTCACCAGCATACAGTAATACAGGCCCTAGATGTAGATGTATTGTGTACACAGAGGCTGTGGCTGAGTGTACTTGTCCAGTGAGAAGATTAAATTGCCCAAAGATAGAGCTCCAGGAAAACGGACAAATATTAGACGTCATTAAAGACAAAGACTATAACATGGTAAGTGGCTTGGAAATTCATATTTAATTATAGCAGGGGAACAAATGGTAGATAAAAGTACCTTTTTAAAAGTATAAATATTTTTCTACTCACTATGTATGCACAAGAACGGGCGGAAAGAATTTAGGATAATTCACTAGTTTCTGTCATGGGCAACAAAATGGATACATGGATATCAAAGAAAAACACTGATTAAAAAAACATACGAGTGTATGTTATATAGAATAATATCTTCAGATATGTTAACTTGTTTATTTTGCAACTTAGAATATATTACGAAAAATATCACACTGTAGAGAAAATTGCAGTTTCATTAGTCATACGCAATTATCTCCCACTGTGTGAAGCTGACTTTCCTTATCAAGAGCAGAGTGAAAGGGCTAAGCCTTTTATGCTGTCTCTTTGATGTTTTTATAGGATGTAATGAAAGATGAATGCTCCCTGCTGAAGCTGCAGCTGAAAGAGCGGGATGAACTCATTTCCCAACTTCAGGAAGAGCTGGTAAGTGATAAAAATACTTGGCCCACAAGTATACTTTCCTTGCAAGGTTATTTGTTATAAACCCTCCAACAACGTCTTCATTAACAGCAATATTATTTATAGACTGTTAGTGCTTCAGTCGGATTCCTTATCAATTTTACAGTCCTATAGCAATGATGATTTGAAAATCTGAAAAATAGAATGTCTATAATCTTTATTGAACTTTATATAATTCTGGAAACATCATTAAACCAAGGTTAGATGTTTTAGTTGTATTTATCAAAAATTATAAAGGCTAAGGCCATATTTTATTTTGTAAAGTGTATGATTTAACTTCAGACTGCCCTACCTAGAGATATAATCATATAATATGAAGCAAAGTACTCAAAAATCTTAAACAAAAACAGATTTTACTTTATTTTTTATTTTCACAAAGCTACCAAAAATGTGTTAACAATGAGATTTTTAATTTATGTAATATCTATATTATATAAAAATTACACAAAATATTAAATGTTTATAGTTGATTTTTCAGGTGTTTTAAAATGTGACATCATAAAAAAAGGTCTTAAGTTAATCTTTTATAACCTGAAAACATATTTGGTAGGTAACAAGAATAGCAGTGTGCATTACTTTTCTAAGTATGTGTTTTCAACTTGTATATCAACAATATTTTGCAATAAAACTTACCGAGTTTAATAAAAAATGATCTGTAAAATAAGAATGAAAAAGAAGAATGAGAAAGGAGTTTTAATTCATCAGGAGTTCTTAACAATACCAATAAAATGAAGAAATATTACACAATAAGAGAGCCTGACTCATTATCAAGATCAAAAAACAAATCCTAGTCAATAGTGTTCTTTATGATGTCAGAGTTGGCTACATTAACAATGATATATTACATAAATTATTTGATAAAATTAAATGACAGAACAAATTTTATAGACCATCGAGCTTCTGAGAATTCTTAACATATTAGTGAGAGAGCAGACAAATTTAGAGCATATTTTATTGGTTCTTGGCAATGGACAATGTTTTTACTGAAATTTGACCTTTATTTAGACTCTGTTATGACTGCATTGTTGCTGATTAATGGCTTCATGAGCATATTATTGTTGCTTTAGAAAACCTATAAACCAGTATTTAAAATAGTAATAGAACTACAGACAAAAGGAACGTATCTTACATTACTGGGAATAAGTTTCTGTGAATAAGTAATTGATTTATTATAAATTTTATTTATTACACTAGGAGAACATTTCTATAATTAATATAACTCTATAGATATGGGATCAAGCTTTGTTTATGTGGCAGACAAAAAATCTGAGTTGAATTAAAATCACGTAGTATTAATATCGAAGGATGCATAAAATACCAGTTTTAACACAACAGAAAACCTACCATTGACTTTGTCAGAGAATGCTTATTTTTTGAGGATTAACTCAGAAAGAAGTATTCATTCCCCCCCAACATTAGTTGTGTCAGATTTAAAACATAGCACATATAAGACATCAGACCTTCATTTGTTGAATAAAATTAGAAAGAAAATGATTACTTTGAAAGCCAGTATTACATAGTTCTGATCTTAAAGCAGTTTAGCACCCCTCCTCCAAGAAAGAAAGTCTTCCTTTGGCTGATTTAGTAAAATGACATTCAAGGGTTTTGTTTGTTTTTGTTTTATTATTTTTCTTTTTAACTTGAATGACCCAAAATGACCAGCCTCTGAAATTTCCCAGGTAACAATCAAGGTATTTCCATTTTTGTGCTATGTAGTTTGCATAATCATCTTGGACATTGAAACAGGAATATGTTAACTTTTGAAAACAAAGTTGGTTTCATAGAAGATTATATTTATATTTATTAAGAGGATTATAGCTAAAGAAGAAAGTGTGTAAGTGATTTGGAGATTTAAGGGAGAAGAGATGTTGCTAAAAAGAAAAAGGCATCATTAAAACTGGATTTGGAGCATATAGGCGGGGTACAACAACCCCATAAAAGCAATAGAACCCACTTGGATCCATTAAAAATTAAGTCGTAGCACTTTTGATCCTGATAACAAATAACTTGTGACATTTTGACAAGGTAGACGTTAAGCTTCACCTTTATACATAACCTACCTAAATTTGAAAATGTTAAAACATTTTAGAAACTAGTTTAGTTGTACCCTGTTATAATACTTTATAATAGATCTGTAATTTTATTATCTTGCATTTTTTATTTCTTGACCACTGCTTCAAGAATTTTATATATTTCATAACAAACTTAGATATAATTATATCAAGAAAGGATTTATTTCCAACTTAATAATAAACTTATTTTTTGTATGATTGTTTTCTTATTCAGCCTCACTTTGGTAGTTTCAGGAGTATTAAGACGTTAGTTGGGGCACTGTGGGGTTGGTGCAAAAGAGAGGTTTTTAAATGCAAGTTTTGGGTTGTTACTTTAGGACAGGGTTTTCCACAGCAGCACTCCTGACATTTGGGACCAGGTTATTGTTCCTTGTAAGTTCTGTGCACTGCAGGATGTACAGCAGTATCTCTGCCCTCTGTCCGCTCTCCAGTAGTACCTTCCACACAATGCCAGGTAGTCACAGGGCAACATTTCCCCCAGTTGAGAACCATTGCTTTAGGGGTATTAGATTTTAGTCCCCAATAAAATTGTATGTTGCAGGATGAGTGTCCATCTGTTGATACCCAGTTTGAATGTAGTAAAAAGAAAAGTTCTGTAGAATAGATGGGCTTCCCCTTTTTCTATGACCTAAATAGTTCTTTGCATGGTATTTTAGGCTGCTAGGCTGCCATACAAAACACCACTTACCTTGAAATATGAAGGATATTGCTATGGATTAAATTGTATCCTCCCAAAAGTTAATATGTTGAAGACCTAACCCGCATGGTGGGAGGGGGGTGCTTTTGTCTCTTACTCTTCTCAGAAGGGCACTAATCCCACCATAAGGCCCTACATTTATGACCTCATCTGATCCTAATCACCTCCCCAAATCCCCACCCCCAAATACCTCACATCAGGGGGTTAGGATTTCAAGGTGAATTTGGGGGGGGGGAAGGGGGACATGATCCTTTAGTCTGTAAGGGAAGTAAGGGTATCAGAGGTCTTACAGATTTGTACCCCTTCACTCCAACACCTTAACAATAGTGGTTATGATTTTACTGTTTTTGCATATCACAGTTCTCTGTAAGATTCTAATTGACAAAGTCACACCTGAGAATAAAAATCAAACCAAACACCTGGACCACATTATTGCTAAAGACTGCTAGGAGTTACTGGTTCAGAGTAGGAAAGGCGAGGAAAAACTGACATGGACTTCACTGAGAATTACTCAACATCTTGTTAATAAGGATATTAGATGAAGGCATGGAAAAGAACCAACTTTGAGAGTCAGAAATGATAGGAAGTCTTTTCTTTTTAATAATTAATAATATTTGGATATATATTTAAATATAAGTTTTTGCTTCTTGTGTATGTAGAATATATTTAACTTTTTGAGTATTAGAAATAGAACTCCCCCACCAGCACAAAGATTTAGGGATTTCATGAATTTACTTCAAGATATTTAATGCATTGGTATAGATTTAGACCAAAAATCTAAACGTAATGGATCAAAGTAAGAATGGTCAATCAGAATCAATATAAAAGTGACTTAAAACAAATTATTTTTAACTTTGTTTAACTTTGACTATTCATGACATAAAGCAGAGAAATATTTTTCCCACTTATGAGAAAGTTTGATTCTTTTTTCTCAGCTGTTAAGTGAAGGTCACGTTGAAGATTGCAATGTAATTTTATTGCTAGTATAAAACTGAGGGACATTGTAAATATTGCCTTCTTGTTCCTAAAATAAATCTGAGAGATTTATCATAAACATTGGTGGTGAAGTGTGTAGCCTTGTGTTTTGGCGGGGAGGGGGTGTACAGGTATTTTCTGGTAAATGATAATTAATCTTGTAAATGGCTTCAGAAATTTTATAAATGGTGTCACAGTGTGGATGAAAAGTGTGCCCTATATGATTTCAGAAATTGAAGAAAGTGGGTTTGGTATTTATTAATAGATTGATTCAAAATATTTTTAAAGAAGTTGAAGTTAACTTAATAACTTTGTCGGACCTAAATCTGTAAAGAGTAAAATCTAATTGCCCTAATTAGGATCAGTACACCATGCCATGTATTTACTGTTGTTTTACCAGTAATTTAAATGCCTATTACTTTGTCAAAAATGAATGTGTACGGATAATCACTCTAGAAAAGGTGAATTGTCAGTAATTTATGATTCTAAACTTTATAATTTCTACCATTTTACTCTTCCCTTTGGAACTCTCATTCATTTTATAGCTGATCTGAGTAAAAAGCGTCAGATACAACATATACAGTGTATTTCTTTAAAAGCATATTTCTACTTAAAAGATCACTTTAAATGAATAACCCAAAAATAAGATTTCAGCCAAAAAGCTTACGCGCTGTCTGAAAATAAGTATACTTTAAAACATCCCTCATTAAAACCAAAGTAAGGCCAAATAAAAATACTTCCTATGTTTGCCTTCATAGTCTGTTTACCACATAACGTTGATACTTGTCAGAATGTAGTGAAAGCTGTTTGTTACCTTAGTCACCACATGTTTCTAAGCTAAAGAGTAAGGAGAAGCACTGACTGTGAAGCGTTTAAAAAAATAATAAAACGACTAAAAGCCATCTGCATTTCCCATAGGTTAGCAATTCGGAAAGTGTTCCTTGTAAAACTCCTCCCTGAAAGATGCATTGTTTTGTTTTCCTGTGGGTCTGAATCCTAATTTAGTAACTTCAGGTTATGATGTTTATATTTTACACACTTTAAAATTTCAGTTAGCACATTATTACTCATCTCTTAGTGAACATTGTACTTTTAAATGAAGGTTAATTTGGAGAAGTTCCAGTTGAGAACTCTGTACAGGGACTAACAGTTGAGAATCATCTAGCAAGCTTTAAATTCACTTTGTGTTTCTAGCCCCTGTAGTACTACATATTAACGTATTCAATAAATTCAAAATACAAAATGAAAGCATAGTTATTGTAAAGATGAAAGAATGAATCTTGAGTTATTTCAGTTCTGTCATTTGATGTAACCATTAGGAGTACTTTTATTTAAGATGTGAACAGAGTAAGAAATGCAAGATATACGTTGTGGGGGGGGATACTTAAATTTTAGTTCATACATTTTACTGAATTTAATAGCCAATTCTGAACTTCTTAATTTTAAATTGTATGTTTCATTTTAATGTCTTAAAACTAATGCCCTAACTGAAAAAGTTGCATCGAGGCATGATTTAATAATTGCTGAAATTATATCTTTTGCAGAATCTTAAATACTATGTTTACTAAAACTTATTACTTCTCAGCATGATCACATTTACAAAGATGAGTACGATAACCTTTTAATTATCTGTGTTCCTTTTCTGGCCATCACTAAATCTCATTTTATGTCATGATTATTTAAAGTAAGTTTTTCTTCTAGAAATGGGGTTTTAAAAATGATTTCTGTTCTAGGTATCCAATATCTAGGTAGGTACATAACTTGAGTTTTGCACACTTCTTCCTCCTGTCATGTAAAGACTAACTTGAAAACCAGATAACGTAAGAGAAGTTTAAATAAATAAATAAATAAATAAATAAATAAATAATCTTTGTGTGTTATTAAACCTTTTTTCTCACTGAAAGCAAATATTGAAAATTCTTACTTGAATGCAAGTAAACATATAAACAATCCTTTTTCTCCAGCCTCTTAAAATCCCATTTACTTTATTTAAATGTAAACTAAGCTCTCAGCTCATTTGTTAATATTTGAATAGCGAAGTATGGAGCTACATAAAAGGCACTTGTAGAACTGATGAATTTTGAAAAACTGAAGGCAATTGAAGAACTGAAAGTAAAGCATCATGTATAATCAGGTTACTATGCATAATAAAGGGGGAGCTAAAAATAGGACTCTAAGAAATACATACGGCTAAATAGCACTTTATCAAGAATCTGAAGAGAATAATTTTGATTTGGTTTAAAATATATTCAGGATTCAAATTGAATAAAATTGTATGTCCTTGAAGCTTTAATAACAGAATAATTCCTGCTTGATAAGAGAAACATTCTTTTTGCATGAAAATGATATCCTGAATCCATCTTAAAAGTAATTCCCCACTTGCTCTACATTCTATTATAACTTAGGGTATTATTTCATACCAGTCATTTTAAGATAGAATATTACAGGCCCGGGATGATTTACATAAGAACAGACAGCTGTAAGTACTTTCAGATCCTCTTTCTTTCTCATATTTAGGAAACATTAGGAACAGAAAAGAAATAGATTAGGTATACTTAAACATTATTAAAGTGTCAGGGTACTTTCTTTCTTTTTTTTTTTTTTTTTTTTCCGGTGAATTAATTGCATCTATCCAGAAAAGGCTTATCGCAGCAGTAATTACATTCTTCCTCAGGTCTGTGAGACAGATGTACAGTGCGAATGAGGCAATATCCTATGATACATAATGGGGATTAGACTCCAGTTCCTTACACACTCCAGTACCCTGATGAAGAGCTGACAAAAAGATACAATCTTTAATATTCTGCTGCACTTGCCTTGGCAATAGTACATATTTGTTTAAGTTTTTATCATGACGTGTTGTCATACTGTAGTATGGCATGGATATAGGGAAATAATTGTGCTATAATTTAAATGCTAGTAAAAAGGCGTTTTATACCTTTAAGACATAAATATGCTTTAAAAGCAGCAGGCAACCATACTATGGCCAAATTAGGCATGTAGCAGAAATTAATTCATCTATAAAGTTGGGTATTTTATGTATTTTTCGTTTATAAGGTATGTCATAAAATTTAGTGGTTTCTCTGCATTCTTATTTCTTTTATTCTACCAATCAAGATTTCAGTGCATAGAATAACCTACCAAAGAAAACTATTTAAGTAATCAGCAGGACATAAAGATAGCCGAAGAGTTAGAATTAAGGAAAAGATTTAGGATTTAGGGGGACAGGAGGTGGAGGTTGGCGGGGATACACATTGTGAATTGCTGGGGGAGTTAACATGCAAAAGGAGACTATATATATATTGTGTGTACACGTTTACATGTATGTGTGTAGATAGGCATATAAATATGAATATAAAACATTGTAACATAGTGTTCTACCTCACAATAGATTATCTTTAAATTTTTGAAAGCCAGGCTGAGCTAGGGACTTTGCAGCAAGTCTTAACAAGATGAAGTGGAGTAGTCCCTGTTAAGGAGCCAATATTCAAATGAGGAGACAGGAATAAACAGTTCCTTTTAATAACAGCCATTATTTACTGAGCTCTTATTCTTTGGCAAGTGCTCTGGTGAATGCTTTTGGTTTATTATTGTCTTGACTTTTTACAATAAAATCGAAGTATGTATTACTTCCGGTTCATCTATAATCAAGCAGATATTCAGAGGAATTAACGGATTTGTTCAAGTCCGCATAATAAGTGATAGAGTTAGGATTTGCAGCAAAGTCAGCCTGACTCCATGAACATATATTTTTCTTGTAATACATCAAAATTTATAAATTACAAAGCAGTGGGGCTAGTTTTATACAATAAGATACCATAGTTCTCCTTTGCTATAGGTCAATATCATAATAAAAACAATAATTCTTGTTTATTGATTGATTAGCCTGATAGTACCAGTCAGGCTTGGGTGGTCAGGGCAGCCGATTGTATGATACAAAACAGGAAAAATTATATTAGAGCAGTCACCTGCAGCAACTTCTCACAGCCTTAGAGATAAATATAGTGGCTTTCCTTGGGGCTTAGGACACCACAGGCACATTTAATGTCATTTCTGTTACCATGTCCTTTTTCACGGATACATCTTGGAGCTGAGTGAGGGCACTATAGAAGTCCATTTTTAAAAAGCACTTGTAAAATCATGATTTATCATTATCAGAGTGATGAGATTAAGAGAAAAATGTATTTTACCTAAAAGCTAAGAAAATAAATGTTTTTTAATCTTAAAGATCTTAAATATCTCTATGTCTACCCTCTGCATGTGAATACAGTATCTCCATATTCACACATGTATTTCATATTGCCAATAAATCTACCAAAATCAGTCAAATACAGACTGAGGGAATTGTCAGAAGTGAGGAAACCCAGTAATCCAAACACACACCAGCAACTATCTGATATCATCTGACAATTATTTTACTCATTTGATGAACAAAACATGAATGATTGGGCTAGACATGTTTTTTAATAATTTAGCACCATCTCACTTTCCAACTATTTGAGCTATAACTAAGACTATTTTAAGTTCTGTAAGGAATACAAAGGAGGATTCTATAGGGAAGAAAAAACATTTATCTTCTTCACTTCTAGGTTCTTTGGCGTAATAATTAAATTGACATAAAACAGATTAATAAGCAAATTCAATTTCCTGTGTTCGGGAGCCTTACATAGACACTAGAGACTCAAAGGCCTGCAGTAGAGGCTTACATGCCATGAGGAGCTAATGAAAAGGGGGCAGGGGTCTAGGGCTTCAAAGGATTGAAAGACCAGTCACAGGAATATAAGAGCAAAAATTTTTTTAAAGATTATTTATTTATTTATTTATTTATTTATTTATTTGAGAAAGAGAGTGAGAGAGAGAGCACAAGCCAAGGGGAGAGGCAGAGGGAGAAGCAGACTCTTTGCTGAGCAGGGAGGCTGATGCGGACCTCCATCTCAGGACCTCGGGATTATGACCCGAGCTGAAGGCGGACACTTAACTGATTGAGCCGCCCAGGTGCCCCAAGAGCAAATGTTTGGTAAACAAATGTTTGTCATGTCATGCAGAAAAGTCTTTTTTTATCTATATAAAATTATAGAGAGAGATAACCTATAATTATCTTTAGTACTGGCTTTCTTCCTGGTAGAGGCTTTCCATCTAAATTCTTTCAGATAGTTAAAGAAGAGGTAAAAAGCTCTTCATGACTGTTAGGCCTTGATTTCCTTCCCCTCAAACAGTCCACATGCCAAAGCGACACATTCTGGGGCAGCCTGCCTTGAATGCCGTCAATTCAAAATTAAAACTGGCATCGTTGCAACAAGAAGCTTGAGCTTAAGTGTACTTCCTGTGTGTTGCCCTATCCCATTCAAATGTGGCTTTACCTTGACTTGGCATCTTTTCCTCTCTCATTGATGAGCACTTTAGCGATGGGGCCTTGTCATCCTTCTGTGTCAGCATCCAGCCAAGCGGGCATTCAATAAATGTTTAAAGAAATGAATAAAATTTATACGCCAGTTCCTGTTACAACATTTGTTAAGGAAACCTTTAGAAAATAGAGGAAGATAATGGGGGAAGGAGTAGTGTTGGGTTTAATTGTATAATTTAATGGAGGCAGTTCTAGGGAGCAAACAAGCCAGTGGTGGAAACGAAACAGGGAATTGAAATACGAGATGGGTGCCACAGTAAACAATGGAGATAAAACGGCAGAGGAAGATAGAACTATTAAAATATCTGAAGACTAGAAACTGAAATTATAGAAGCATAAGGAAAGGACAAAAGCAAAATTATAATCTAAAATATTCTAGGGGTGCCTGGGTGGTTCAGTTGGGTGAGTGTGGACCCTTGGTTTCAGCTTGGATCATGGTCTTGGGGTCATGGGATCAAGCCCTGTGTGGGGCTCCACGTTCAGTGTGGAGTCTGCTTCTTCCTCTCCCTGCCCCACTTGCATACACGTGTTCTCTCTCTCTCTCTCTCTCTCTCTCTCTCTCTCTCTAATGAAGTCATAAAATCATTTATAAAAAAATTAAGATATCCTAAAAATCAAACCAAAAAACTACATTCAGGAAAACGAAAAATTTTTCACAAATTTAAGTCATTCTTATGTAGTCTGTTTCTCATTTTCACAAGAAAACCTTTTGACAAAATAGTACAATTAGATGGTTGTCTTAAGCTAATTTTTTAGAAAAAAAAATGGTCTGTAATGTGAACAATTAGCAAAAGAAACTAGGTATGGGTAGAAAGTTAAGATAGTGGAAAAAGAACTGCAGAAGACTTAAGTATAAATGGAAGAGTAAAAATTTTAAATGACAAACATATTTATGACCTATATTTGTGAAAGTACTGAAGACTGAGAAGTATAAGGCAAATGAGCATCCATGTCACGTGTCAGTATTATGCTAGGTAACTTGCTTATGTATCTCACATCGCACTCAGTTACGTCTTTTCTTTTTTTTTTTAATATATATATATTTGAAGCTGAGGCTTAAAGATGATAAATACATTGCTCAAAGTTACAGAACTACAAGATGTCATTTAAAAAATCTATGCATATGTGAAATAAATTTGAATACGTTTGCTATGGAGAAGCACAAAGTACGCCACTATAATGTTCCTTAAATCTGATGATTTCTCACTGTGGCATGCACACACTGGTGGGATGTCAGGCTGAGAGGAAAAAAGAAAACAGAGACCATGCCAAGCCAGGGTTCTCTGAGCTATTGAAGTTCATGGAACTGGGTTGTTTTGGAATGGGAACCCCTTAAAGTTCTTACAATTCCCCAGACACAATAGCCAGTTCTCCTTTTATTAAATTCTCAGTTCCCAGTGCATTCTGCAACTCTTTGTTCATTCAGTAGCTGGCCAAGGGTAGCTTACTTCAGTATTTAAAGGCTCCCAGGGTTTAAGGCTGCTGTAGCTACCCTTCCTTTTCTTCCAATTGCATATTTTTGGTCAATTGTCCTTGATCTGGGAACAACCTGGTTTGGTAGCAACCAACAGTAAATAACTACTAAAGTGATGGGAATTTTTTTTTTTTTAAAGATTTTATTATTTATTTATTCGACAGAGACAGCCAGCGAGAGAGGGAACACAAGCAGGGGGAGTGGGAGAGGAAGAAGCAGGCTCATAGCAGAGGAGCCTGATGCGGGGCTCGATCCCGGAACGCCGGGATCACGCCCTGAGCCGAAGGCAGATGCTTAACCGCTATGCCACCCAGGCGCCCCTAAAGTGATGGGAATTTTAATAAGAAATGCAGCAGTGCAAAACACATCTAACATCAACATCGTAGATGTCTTATCCACAGAAGCTCCTCCTCTCATTGTTCCGTTTATTTTAGTTTTTATTCATTTATTCACCCTGTATTCCATTAATAATTCCCAACTACTCTGTGAATTATGTGGGTTTTATTGTCATTCTCCATGCACTGCAAACAGGGAAACTAAGGTTTAGCACAAATTAATGAACTTTCCTCTCACCTAAGGAGCAGCAGAAGAGAGACAGGGATGCTTTATGTTCCTGCCTTTGCTTAAGGCTGACTTCTATCACATGGTTTCACTCATTTGTGGAACATAAGGAATAGCAGGGAGATCGGTAGAAGAAGGAAGGGAAGAATGAACGGGGGGTAAACAGAAAGGGGAATGAACCACGAGAGACTATGGACTCTGGGAAACAAACTGAGGGTTTCAGAGGGGAGAGGGTTGGGGGGATGGGCTAGGCCGGTGATGGGTATTAAGGAGGGCACATATTACATGGAGCACTGGGTGTTATACACAAACAATGAATCATGGAACACTACATCAAAAACTAACGATGTACTGTATGGTGAATAACATAACATAATAAAAAGTTAAAAAAAAAGACTGCTTCAGGCTGAACATGCAAAGAGATGACAAATTTTGGAAGAGGGGAGTTTGGATGGAATCAACCAAAAATAATTTGCTTATTGATTTTTACTTCCTAGCTAATCTGACCTTTTCAGTTAAAATAGGCACTCTTCATAGTTCTGTCATTTTGTACGCTGAGGTCTTGAACTACATAGCCTATCTTGTTACATACAATCCATCATTTAAAGAAACCACATCATTATATACATTTTTTTTAAAGATTTTATTTATTTATTTGACAGAGATAGAGACAGCCAGCGAGAGAGGGAACACAAGCAGGGGGAGCGGGAGAGGAAGAAGCAGGCTCATAGCTGAAGAGCCTGATGTGGGGCTCGATCCCATAACGCCGGGATCACGCCCTGAGCCAAAGGCAGGTGCTTAACCGCTCTGCCACCCAGGCGCCCCCATTATATACATTTCTATGGATGAGAGTATGTATTTTTTCCTATCGTGAACTTTGTCACAATAGGCATATTTTTTTTAGCAAAAATAGTCAAGCTGCTGAAAAGATGACACTATGCCTGTTATATTGCCCAAGATTGGCTACATAATTTGTTTGAGTTATCTCCAGTATGTTGCAAAAGGCAGACACTTGGCAAGTTTAATGTCATCCATCTGATGTAATTGAACTTAAAGTTGAATGAATAACATTTCAATTCATCCTTGAAACTTTATGGACACAATTGCCATTACATCACAGCAAATTCTGCTTCTTAAAGGAGTCTTGCTATTTGCATATGTTGTAGAGGTACTTTTTACATAAAGTTATTATCTTGACTAAGTATTAGGTAAACTTTATCTTAGACTAGATTTTTGAATCTTTCTTTTAAATAAAAGTAATGTAGTGGCAGAAGAGGAAAAAACTGTGTCGCCCATTATCCCACTACCCCAACATAATTCTTTTGGATATATTCATGTGTTTCTCCCACTGTTTTTTAATATAGTTGAAACGATAATGACTATATATTTTACACTCTGATTTTTTTCTTAATTATATGTCAAATACATTTTATATATTTAATTATTTTCTTAAGTTCCCCAAAGTAATGTCACTGCAGTAAAGGGCAAGACCTCCTTTTTCTTTTTTTCTTTTTTAATTTTTATTTTATTTAAAAAAAATTGAGTATAGTTGGCATACAATGTTACATTAGTTTCAGGTGTTCAACATAAGGATTCAACTTCTCTATATACTATTCTATGTCACCACAAATGTAGCTACCATCTCTAACCATACAGCACTATTACAGTATCATTGACTGTGTTCCCTATGCTGGGCCTTTTATTCCCATGACTTACTCATTTCATAACTGGAAGCCTCTATATCCCACTCCCCTTCACCCATTTTGCCTCTCTCTCCACCTCGTTCCCCATTGGCAACCATGTTTGTCCTATGTATTCAAAGGTCTGATTTTATTTTCTGTTTTATGTTTATTTTCTTATGGTTTTTCACTCTGTAAGGGTGAAATCATATGGTATTTGTCTTTCTCAGTCTGAATTATTTCACTTAACATAATACTCTCTAGATCTCTCTCTGTTGCAAATGGCAAGATCCCCTATTTTTTTTTTCAAGATCTCCTCCTTTTTATTGCTGAATAATATTCCAATCATCTATCAATGGGCACTTAGGTTGCTTCCATATCTTGGCTATTGTAAATGATGCTGCAATAAACATAAGGATGTGTGTAATTTTTTTTTTTTTTTGAATTAGGGTTTTTGTTTTCTTTAGGTAAATAGTAGTGGAGTTACTGGGTAATGTGATATTTCTATTTTTAATTTTTTGAGGAAGCTTTGTAATGTTTTCCACAGTGGCTGCCCAATTTGCATTCCCCCCAGCAGTGTACGAGGGTTCCTTTTTCTCCACGTCCTTGCCAGAACTTGCTATTTCTGATCTTTTTGAATTTAGCCAATCTGACAGTTGTCATGTGAAAGCTTACTGTGGGTCTGGTTTGCATTTCCTTGATGATTGCTGATAATGAGTATCTTTTCGTGTGTCTGTTGGCCATCTGTATATCTTCTTTGGAAAAATGTCTATTCAGGTCCTCTGCCCATTTGTTTTTTAATTGGATTGTGTTGTATAAATTATATATTTTAGATATTAACCCCTTACTGGATATATCATTTGTGAGCAGTATCATTTCCATCCAGTAGATTGCCTTTTTGTTTTGTTGGTTGTTTCCTTTTGTGCAGAAGCTTTTTATTTTTATGTAGTCCCAATAGTTTATTTTTGCTTTTATTTCCCTTGCTTTAAAGGACACTTCTAGAAAAATGTTGCTACAGTTGATGTCAGAGAAATTGCTGCCTGTGTTCTTTTTTAGGATTTTTATGGTTTCAGGTCTCACCTTTAGATCTTTAAGCCACGTTGAGTTTACTGTTGTGTATGGTGTTTTTAAGTGTTCTAGTTTCATTCTTTTCCATGTTGCTGTTCAATTGTCCCAGCACCATTTATTGAAGAGAATATATTTTTCCTATTGTAAATTCTTGCCTCCTTTGTCATAGATTAATTGACCATATAACTGTGGGTTTATTTCTGGGTTCTCTACTCTTTTCCACTGACCCATGTGTCTATTTTTGTTCTAGTACCATGCTGTTTTGATTACTACAGCTTTGTAATGTATATCGAAATCTGGAATTATTATGCCTCTTACTTTGTTCCTCTTTCTCAAGATTGCTTTGGCTATTCGAGGTCTTTGTGGTTTCACACAAATTTTGGTATTATTCTAGTTCTGTGAAAAATACTGTTGGTATTTTGATAGGGATTACATTGAATATGTAGGTTGCTTTGGATAGCATGGATATTTTAACAGTATTCTTTCAATCCATGAGCGTGGAATATCTTTGCATTTGTGTCATCTTTGATTTCTTTCATCAATGTTTTATAGTTTTCAGAGTACAAGTCTATCCCCTCTTAGTTAAATATATTCTTAAGTATTCTTTTTGGTGCAATTCTAGATGGAATTGTTTTCTTAATTTCTTTCTGCCACTCCATTATTAATGTATTGAAATGCAACAGATTTCTGTATGTTAAGTTCTTATCCTGCAACTTTAGTGAATTTATTTATCACTTCCAGTAGATTTTTTGGTAGAGTCTTTAGGATTTTCAATGTATAGTATCATAAGACTTCCTTTTTTCACAAATGTTAGGTATTTCTGTTTAACTATATAACTTTTTAATTCTAATTCTGTGATATAAATACATATTTACTAGTAATATTTTGTCAATTGTATATTAAAATAAGCATATGTTAAATTAATCCTCTTCTTAAAAATTTTAATGACTTTGCTTTCTAAGTTTTCTGTCTTTACTGGAAATATGCAAATGAGTAGAACGCCCTTTATTTTAGTTGCATGTATTCAGCTAAAGCTATAGATATGGATAAACATTTCATAATAAAAACTGTGATACTTTTTTTCTGAGCCATAGTAAATGAATAAACTATATTTTTTTAAGAAATGAAGCTTCACTGTTTACGCATGTGTAATAATTTGATTCTTAGAAAACTAAATCACCTAAACATGTTAATTGCTTTGAGTTGAATTCTTTTTCTTTTCACTGATTCTTCTCTTAGTGTGTATACTAATATGGCTACCAAAGGGCACTATCTTAGAGATCCATAAAGAACAAAATTACTTTCTGAAACATGTCATATCTGTCATTGGGCAAATGAACAGTATTCCTCTTGTCAGTTACAGAATCTGCAAACATTTTTCCCTGTTTTAATTTAACTCAAACATTTAACTACTAAAAATTTACCCCAAAGGACATTAATAAGGCCAGTCTTTCCCAATACTTTACAGATTTGTCCTTTGAGAACTAAATGGTGTATACTTGAGCAAAATATTATGGAACAAAGAAATTGTAACTTATTTATAGTGTTTTCCATAGATAATATATTAAATTTACTTTCTGTAAATAAGATTTTCTGTGTATAAATGGGAAGGCCCACACCTACTGATAAAACTAAGTATATCTTATCCTATCCATTCTATATCACTGAGGAAACAGGAAGATGTTATGTACTTAGTGTAGCCTTAAAGACAACAAATGCTTTATTCAGTGCTCTTCCAGTGACCCAAGGGTTTAGTTCCCTTCTCTATAGCACAAGGACAGTGTAAAGCAGTCTCTGAAGTTACAGAGACTGCTAATATCCCATTCATTGTGCCTATTTCTTGGGATTTTTTTTTCTTGGCAAGAAGAAAAGATGGTAAGGAATTTGTGTATCCCTATAAAAACATTTTATCCAGTGCCCTGTATTAAAAACCAGTGCATACGTTAGTACATGAGCTATAACTGCTCAAATATTTTAAATTAATAAATGAATATATTATTCTAAGAAGACAAAGTACAATCCTAATTCCTCAGTTGAAATAAACCTTTCAATAAGCTATATATGCAGCTCTAAGTGAATTGTTGTGTATTTTCATAATCTAAAGGTTATTTTCTCTAGGATTCATGTCATTCAGCCCTCATGGAAGTTACATGCCTATTTCCCTTCCTAATATTCACAGGGTGATTATTAATAATCAGAGTAAACTTGAAAGTGAATAGTTTATTTCTTGTTAACCATCAACATGTTTAAGTCCTTAGACTTTCATATAAGTTCTCAAAGTATAAGTTGAATATTAGTACCTTAGTAAGCTGAATGAATTATCAATACTAAATACCATGTTGGGGCGCCTGGGTGGCACAGCGGTTAAGCGTCTGCCTTCAGCTCAGGGCGTGATCCCGGCGTTATGGGATCGAGCCCCACATCGGGCTCCTCCGCTATGAGCCTGCTTCTTCCTCTCCCACTCCCCCTGCTTGTGTTCCCTCTCTCGCTGGCTGTCTCTATCTCTGTCGAATAAATAAATAAAATCTTCAAAAAAAAAAAAATAAATACCATGTTGATATTAGATGCTACTTGAATTATTAGTTTCAGTATGATCTTTATATTACTGTTAGATTTCTAAACTAATTACAGTGCAGAGGAAAAAAAAAAGTTAATTCTATTCCAGAAGTATCAGTGGATTACTTTTAGGCATTTATCTTCAGTGCAAATTAAAACCTGCATATCTGTTAAACATACATCATTTTTTTCAACTCCTTCTGATATTTAAACCACCATTTTCATTTATACCTACCAACATATTTTCTTAGTATTTTAATTTTACATTTTTCCAAACTAACGCAACCAATTACAGCTTTATATTTGAACTTCTAAATGCAATGATATTAGACATATTTGCCACTTCACATTTCAGGCCTCATTTATGGTGTGAAGTATTTATTACCTTGGAGTCATGAGACCACCCACAAGACTGTAATCCCAGACATGCTTAGAATCCTGTGTGTTGATACATGAAATGTGTCTCCTGAGCATATTTTATTTAAATCTGGTTGCAAGAGATTTTCTTTTCTTTCTCCATACATCATTGATAACATCTAATGCTTTGTCAGCAGCACCTGGAACTCTCATCAACGATGACAGCTTAGGAAAACTGGATTTTCCCAGAGAGACCTATCCAACTAGAATATTGTTTTAATTTTGCCAAGTTGAAATAGATTATACTAGATTGTTTTAATTGTATGCAAGACATCTGGGAGAATTTTGCTGAAGTCTAGAGAATCCTATGCTGTTGTGAAATGTTTGCCTTATTACAGGCAACACAAGGTCTGGGACATAATGGTGCATGTTTCCTAATTTTCTAGCAGCCCCACTTTACTGAATTAAGCCTAGAATGAATAATAGAGATTTTGCCCTTTAAAACTGGTACACTCATATATGAGTTAAGGATATTGCGGGAATCAGGGCAAACATTCCCATTTTGGTCATGTTTCCAACATTCAGAGATGGTTAGACATTTGTTCTGACCTGGAGTGAGATTACTGATATTGTTTTATGTGCAAATTGTATGGTACTGTTGAGTAGAAGGTCAATATAGTTGACAAATAAAATTTCATCCATTCTCATCCACTTTCTGATATTGATGAACAGAAACATGATCAGTAAGCATTCAGAACAGAAATTTAGATCAAGGTAACCTTTGGGTCTTGTCATCCTGATGGAGAATTATTAGTCAAATGTCAGAAACAGCAAAAAAGTTGTTTTTTGTAACTCAAGTGAGCAGACATATTCCGCTAAGCCGACTCAACTCAAAAGCCCTGCTATGTGGCTCCTCTTTTCGCTTCATGGCCCTCTCTGACTTACTCCTAGAATTCCTGGCAGATGATCTAATCCATTTAGTCTGTCAAAATTTAAATAGAGATTTCTAAATTTTAACATAGTAATGTTCTATAGGGTATACATATCCATATAGGAAAATAATAGCAGCTAATATATTTTAAAAATTTAAGAATGAGTAATTTTATAATTAATGAGGTGTCAAGGAATCTTTTCATTATTAGAATAGAATACTGTAAACTTTCTGATATAATTAAGTTTTTCAGTTGTCCAATAATTGAATTATTGAAATATATAAATTAAATGAGCTATTTTATATTATTAAATACATATTCAAATATAACTTTTATCACTGCTTAATGATTTTCATCCTGTGAATCATCAAGTGTCTTGTATGTCTTCTGTATTTTCTAAGTGCTTTGAAAAATGTTATTATCCCTGTCCAAGAAGCCTATCATCTAAATGATGAATCTAAAAACACAAATATAAGCAATTAATATCACCTATAATAAAATTTTTGGTTAAGCTTATAACACATCTTGTAACAAACAAACGTGAGTGAACTTTTCACATAGCTTCCAACTATAGGTTCTGAGATAATTGAAATCCAAAAATGGGATAGGGCGTGGACCTGTGCCCTCTGTATACCTTAGATCTTGTTTGGACTTCTATAACAAAAGACCATAGACTGGGTGGCTTATAGACAGCAGACATATATTTCTCACACTTCTGGAGGCTGGAAGTCAGGTATCGGGGAGCCAGTATGGTACGGTTCTGGTAAGGGCTATTTTGAGGTTGCAGACTGCTGACTTCTAGTCATGTCAGCACATGGCTGGAAGAGAGCAAGTTAGCTCTCTGGTCTCCATCCATAGCACACTAATTCCGTTCATGAGGGTTCTCCCTGCATGACTTAATTGCTCCACCCCAAATATCATCACTAAACTTGTCACAGGTTCATTGCTGCATCATACAGCATCATACGGATCAAGGCCCAAAAATGGGACCACAAAGAGTGATGACTTGCTTCTAAAAAGTCCTAGTCCAAGTAAGTTTACATAGAAGGAGGAGCAAGAGGAGAAAGTACACTTTGATAAATCACATTATCTCAAAAGAGAGACTGTTGGAAAGGCTGAAATTTCCCATATTTCATCCCTTTGCCTCATCTCACTGATTAGATAAAACATTTCCTTTCTGTTGTTGAAGCATAGGTAAGGAGGATAGAACAAATACTAGAAATTTTTCTCCCATTCTTCCAAAAGGTTAGAAATTCACACTTTAGGGGCGCCTGGGTGGCGCAGTTGTTAAGCGTCTGCCTTCTGCTCAGGGCATGATCCTAGCATTATGGGATCGAGCCCCACATCAGGCTCCTCCTCCGCTATGAGCCTGCCTCTTCCTCTCCCACTCCCCCTGCTTGTGTTCCCTCTCTCCCTGGCTGTCTCTCTCTCTGTCAAATAAATAAATAAAATCTTAAAAAAAAAAAAAAGAAAGAAATTCACACTTTAAGACAGGAATACTAGAAGAGAAAGAAAATGGTGCCCCCAAAGGAAAGTATATATAAAAGACTGATACAAGAATTGTCTCCGTTCTTTTATCTTAGAGTCATTAGTCAATACTGTGGTCTTTGAGTTAATAGTTTGAATTGAAATTAATTAAATTATACTATAGCAAATTGTAAAAGTATATCAATACTATATATTATATAATACATATACAATATGACCTATTCTGTAACACTTCCTTTTGATCTCTGCTGCTTTAGTACCTTGAGATTTATTATTCTAGTAAATCTGCTATTAAAATGAGCATCATTTATTTAGTTGAGAGAATCCTTGATTTTATTAGAGAGAAAAAATTTAAATCCATTCCACCAATATCTAATATTAAAAATGTATGTGGAAAAAAATGTATGTGGGTGGAGAAGAATGAGGAGAAAAGGTTGTATCTTAATTTAGACTTAGGAGACAAAATAACCATTTTCTATTACAAAAGAGGTTGACTCTATAACATTAATTTCACCGTGGGAAATCTGTAATCTTCGTTTTAGAGAAATTAATTGGTAGCAGTACTATTTATGAAGTGCTGTGTGCTCAGATCTTTGAAGAACTTTTCTACATTATGATTAGCCTAACATGTCTAGCCTGGAGTGTTTCACATTTTTCTAGCTTTGTGATTATATCCTCCCACTAGGTATCTGATGAACTGAAGTAGACAGCTCTGATTTTCAGTGAACTTAGGAGTAAGTTTTTATGAGTATTAAAAATAATAATTTTAAATGTCAATATTAAATAAAATGTCAATAATCAAAATATTTCATAGTTCATGTATTTTATGTCTTCACTGACTACAGTGCCTGCATGTACGACTTGAAGCAGATCAACAAAGCAACATTATATTGCAGAAAGGGTCATCCTCAGCCATGAAAGCTATAAAGCCACTCACAGGTTTTTGTTTTGTTTTGAATAGTTACAACCCTGCCTGCAAGACACTGAATTTCCATGGCAGTTGTGGCATTTCTCATCAGAGTAAATTCTTCTTTCAATTGATGAAATGGTATCTGGGTCAATAAGAAAAAAACAAAAACAAAAAAATCAACCCCTTAAAAAAATTTTTTTGAACTGACAAATAGTACCACCATGTAATTGTTACTTAAGTTGGATTCGCTGATTCCCTACAGCAGTAAAACACCACGCCTCAGCTCAGTCCTTTTTGAGCATTTTACCTGTATTCTAGAGACATTAAGTGAGCAGCCACAATAAATGATCACTGAATGATGCGTTTCCTCCTCTTTGGAAGATAAGACCAGTGTCTAAAAACCTCTGTAGCTGATCACATATGCCTTCTCAAAAATAACCTTTATTATATATGTTTGTGACTTAGTTAACTCCTTCCTAAGACCAGAAATCAGGAATGTGGCTGGGGGCAAGGGTGGGAACAAACCTAAAAATCAATGCTTAACAAGGATAATATTTCTGCCTGTATTCCCTGACATAGACTGAGTCAGGATGAATTTTGTGTTAGAACCTCTTATGACCTAAAATTTATCCTTTACCCAGATTTCTGGCTATGCCATAGAATTGTAAAAGATGGATTGACTTTATTATAATACAAGTAATAACTGTATTATCCCTATTTTGAGGGCTGTCCTGGTACTCTAGAAATGTGTCTGGCTTTCATTTGTCTTCACAGTAACCAAAACTCCTAAGTAGAAAGGATATGGTTTATCTTGCCTTCCTATGGTCCTTCCTATGACTTGCCCAGTGAATGAGAATTTGGGCAGGACTCATAAATGGGAACTTCCTGTGTTTAATCTACAGAACTGCTGGGTTTTTTGTTTTTGTGTTGTATTTCCTCTCTCCTGAATGTTGGCTTATTCAATAGTTTCTCTTTTTCCCCCCATGAAAAGGTAAAGCTTGGCATTAGTGAGTGATCAGTAAATGGTAATTATTCCACTACACTAGCCTTCATTGAACTAATTTGTTAGTCAATATAATTTATTTCTTCTCCCTACCTTCTTATTTAAAACATCTTTAAACTGTTTTTTTAAAAGCAAAATTACAAATTTCATCTATCAAAAAGGACACAGGGATTAATAACATCATTAAAACTCTTGGTATTTTTCTCTGCCAGAAACAAGTTAGACAAGAGATATGGGGTGTTTGGGTTTTGTTTTTATAGGCAAAACTTTAATTTCTTGATTTGGTTAGCCCTCTGGCTAAGTGGAGCCATCTCTTTGCTTGTTGGAATTCGATTGGTCTTTGCAAGAGGAATGAATAGGAACATAGCAGGAACATGGAACCAAAATAGGCACAAAAATGATGACCCCAGGGATGAACCAACATCTAGATTATTATATAGGAAACCAGTTAATTTTAGGTGAGCATTAGAGTCTGAAAGGGAAAGAGGAGGAGCCCTGGGGTGCTGAATGCAGTGTGTTTTGGACATACAGAGAAAAGAGACTGTGGGAATTGGTCTGAGGTGTCTGACTGTTAAAGAGAACCATCAGGAAATGAAGTAGGAAATAGCAAGGGGAAAATGGCTCCTACAGGGAAGAGACAGACACGAGGGGCCCTGCCTGCTGATGGGGTAAGGGTGGGGTTTCTTATGGGATTAGCGCTCAAAGAAAATGGGTCATTCAGAGAACCCCCATGTCTAGTGTGATTACGTTCTGGTTTACCTAAAACATGCCTGATCACGAAGTCATTATTCCATCTTTATTAATAGTACCATTTCCCATGTTCAAAAATGTAACAATTTTCATAATAAATTATATGCTCAATTTTTATAATACCCAAGAGATGTGTATGCAGTGGCTTCTGCCTAATAAGCTATGAAATTACTTATGTCTTAAAAAAAAATGATATCCTGAAGTAATAAGATTTTAGGTTGGGTGAATATCTAAAGACTATTTCTAGACTTCCCAAGTTCAAGGAGATGGCATCCCTTAACAAGTGAGCATAAATTCATAATTGTGAGTCCTTTGGAGCTGTATAGACAGTTTAAGTCCCAGTTTTCCACCATTTATTGTTTGTATGACCTTGGGCATAACATCTTTCACATAACCTCTTATTTCCTCAGTTTTCTTTTTTTTTTTAATTTTATTATGTTATATTAGTCACCATACAGTACATACCCAGTTTTTGATGCAATGTTCCATGATTCATTATTTGCGTATGACACCCAGTGCACCATGCAATATGTGCCCTCCTTAATACCCATTCCTCAGTTTACTTATCTGTGGTCTAGAGGTAAAAATGGCATCTACTTCATACAGTTGTGGTGCAGATTGCATAAGTCAAAGAAAAAAAAGGGTGCTTAAGCAGTGTGGCTATTTTCTGCAAAGTGGTCTGTCTCTGGTTCTAGGAAATCTGCTTCCCACAGATTCTCAGGTGTTCTTTGATCTCCTGGATTAAAGTTTGTCCAGACGTTAAAGGAGAAATTGGTAAAAGGCCTGACTCGTTGTTATTACCAATGTTGTCTAAGATTGTCTAAAACATTCTTCAGATGTGGAGCTTATTAACCTGCATTCATATTTTGAGCGCTTTTTAAATATTTTGCTTTTAATATTGTAGAACATGATTTAAAATTTAAGATTTGATCCATTCTTAATAATCTTTTTTTTTTGTCATGACATAAAATATTTTCTAGAGGACTATTTTTGTAATGTGAAACTTTTTTCATTATACCCAATATGAAACTATTTTTCCATTCTTATTTATATTTTTCTTCATCTTTTGCTAGTTTTTCCATATGCCCTTTGTTGTGTATCTAGCCAAGGTACTTGGTACATTTTTTTTAAACAAGTCTTTTAAGTTTTTTTGACAAAATGAATTTATTTCAGGAGGATGCATGTTATATCCCTCTCTCCAGGTATAGAATCTGTGTTTTACTATTTTTTTTCATCTTATAATAATTATTGCAATCCATCAGGAAAGCTTAACTAGAGGAAGAGTCTAATAGCATTGCATAGTCTCTTAAAGCTTAAAGGCAATGATATAAAATGCATTATTTTATGTGTTTAATACTCCTAAGCCTAGCCAAACCTTTCAAGATTTTGTGAATTTTTAAGCATCCTATGACCTCATATACTAGTACATATTAGTTGTCCTCCAGGATATTGTTATAAATCATGTCACCATCCCAATCTTCTTTCAGTGTATTGTGTAGTTGGAGAGAGAGAGATGTAGCAACTGGATTTTACTAAACTAACACTATACTTCAGAGTTATCAAATTATGCTTAACTATGGATGTTAAAAAGTAATTTCTAAGCCTAGAGCATTGACTCCTGTTTCACAGGAATCATTGGCAGTAACAACTGTTGGTATCATTGAAGACAGTCCTTATTGTTAGAACTACTTTCCTCTACTTATTCTTCCATGTCAGCTTCTTTATTCTTCCTTGGACACACAAAGCACATTCCTTTCTTTGGGTTATTTGCCTCAGCTGCCTTTTCAAAGTCCAAACATTCTTCCCCCAAATTCATATGGTTACTACCTCCAGTCCTTTGAAAGTTTGCTCAAATGTTATTTTCTCCGATTACCCTACTCTACCCTATTAAATAAAATTGCAACCCTGCCCCCACATTATAGGCTGTCTTCCCATTACTGTGCCTTTTTTCCACAGCATCATTACCTTCTAATATGCAATAAATTTACCTATTTATATATTTGTAGTTACTATCTGCCTACCCCTGGCCAATATGGAAGTGCCAGGAAAGAGAGAGATTTGTTTCCTTCACCAAAGCCTACCTAGTTTCTATGTAAGGGGTCAACAAACTTTTTCTGGCAGATAAACTTTTAAAGGGCAGATAATAAATATTTAGGGCCACATAGGATGTTTCTTAACTACACTGTGGCCTATACATAGCTCTAGAAAATATATAAATGATGGGTGTGGCTATGTTCCAATAAATGATATTTATCAAAACAGACTCTAGGCCAGACTTGGCTATAGTTGGTTGATAATGTCTGACATCAAAGTAAGTGCTTAATAAGTATTTGTTGGATAAGTATTTGTTCAAATGTATTGAAACTAAACATCTTTAAAATGTGAGTATAAATAACCTAACAAGTTTACCTCATCTTTCACCCTAAAAGTGATTGTCATTGGTTCTCAGTTAAAATGTTTACTCTGCCCATCTAAAACAAAAGAGTTCCTCATCCCATTAAAACTGAAGTGTATTCTTGGGGTGCCTGGGTGGCTCAGATGGTTAAGCGTCTGCCTTTGGCTCACATCATGATCCCAGGGTCCTGGGATCGAGCCCCAAGTTGGGCTCCCTGCTCGGCGGAGAGCCTACTTCTCCATCTGCTGCTCCCTCTGCTTGTGCTCTCTCACTCTCTCTGTCAAATAAATAAATAAAATCTTAAAAAAAAAAAAAAAAAACTAGAGTGTATTCTTACATGTGACAAGATAACTGTGGTAACGTTAGAGTTGCTAGAATCATAATGAGCATAAATGCTGTCCTGGGCCAGAGGATAGCAAAACTGAGATCAGTAATAGCATTAAGTACATTGGTTAGGTTAGTTTTTGTTTAATTTCATTCCTAAGTAACAGAAGTATTGGTTCAACGTTTTATAAGATTGTAGTTTCTGTAGTGTGTAATGTTCTTTCTTATTTCAACTGTGGAAGTAAGAGTTTCTCCTTCCTTCCTTCCTTCCTTCCTTCCTTCCTTCCTTCCTTCGAGATTTACTTGGGAGAAAGAGAGTGCATGGTTTGGTGAGGGAGAGGGAGAGAGAGGGAATCTCAAGCAGACTCCCCACTGAGTGCAGAGCCCATGGGGCTCTATCCCACAACCCTGAGATCATGACCTGAGCTGAAATCACCAGTCAGAGCTTAACCGACTGAGCGACCCAGGTGCCCTGAAATTTTCTTGTTTCTTGAATTAACACAAATTTGAAATAGTGGCAGTAGACTTGCAGCTGTTATTTCCTCACCCTGGAGCACATTTCTAAGCAGGAACACACAATTTAGAATTGTTAGTGTTGTAGTTCTGTAAGTCTATTTAAAGGTGTAATTTATGAGTGTTATCGATCGTAAGTATTGAGTGAAAAAAGTGAAGGGCAGTAGCTTTGTCTAATCACAGTAGAACACCGTGAGTTTATTCTACAACAAACTGAAAGGTGACTCAGTCAGACAAAAAGGGAAAATTAGTTCATCATCTCTTACATAAACGTCTTTTGAAATTCATTGGATCATTGTTTCTGATAACCTTCAGAGGACTTTTTTATTGTCCAAGAGCTTTAAGGTGATGTGTGTTCATTCTTCAGAACAAGAGTGAATTTGTCCATCTTAAAGACAAACATCAGTTATAGCCAGGGGAGGTGTGAAATGTTTAGGTATATCCCCCATCCTCATAAGATCCGTTTGGTATCTTTGGAATAGAATTATTTATTTTTTTAATGGAAATCTATTTTAACATTGTTATTGGGACTTGCCAATTAGAGAAGTTAATTTTGGCATTTAGATTTTATCAAGATGCAGACTGACATTTAGTCAGTCGCCTTCATAAGACCATCCAGAATAATTAACCAAAGCATGTACATTTTTGACTTGCTAAAAGCTATTAAGTTTTAAGTTTTAGAAATAGTAAGGTATAAAATATGAGTAAAATGTTCAGAAGTAATTCAGTGTGGTCAGACCTGAGATAAAGGAATTGATGATTTTCTATCCCAACAACAAAAGAAATGTTTATTTACTCTGTTTTCTTAGGTAGTTGCAGAAGGGAATCTTTTATCATTAATAATATTATATTACATTAGATAATTTGTTTTAACAAAAATTTTGGCTCAATTTTATTATATTTACATTTATTTGTTTATAATTTTTATTTTGTTATATCAGTCACCGTACAGTACATCCCCAGTTTTTGATGCAATGTTCCATGATTCATCATTTGCGTATAACACCCAGTGCACCATGCAATATGTGCCCTCCTTACTACCCATCACTGGCCTATCCCAATCCATTTAAATAATATTCTGACAAAGTATGATTAGTATAATGAGTTTTATTTTGGTTTAATCTTCTCTAACAAGGTGTCTTTATTTTGGAACTTTTCCCCACATTTATAACATATAACTTAATTGATTACCAATACTTTTTTAACTGCTATTACAGGCATCTTATTTATTCATTTGTTTAATCATTAATTATTCAGCAGTACTTACTGAAAGTTTACTTTATGTCAGGACCTGGGAATCAAAAGATATTATTTCTATATATAAACTATATCTAAACGACTATAGTCTTGTGGGGAAGTGTGTGTGTGTGTGTGTGTGTGTGTGTTTATTTCAATTCAGTGTGAGGAATACTGGGCAGAGTGTGCGTGTGGACAGGCTGTATGGACAGGCCATCAGTGGAGTACCTAATACAGTCTGTGACAATGTCTCTTTGCTTTTGATAGGGAGACTTTGACTTTGTTCACTTAGCAGCTCAGAAACCTACCTCTGGCTCTGGCCCTTCCTACTTGCTACAGTTTCTTCCTTCATCTCAAAATATTTGCTTACACCACTCTTACATTCTAGCGAGATTTTCTGTGTTAAATCCAAAATTTTGATGATTTTATTATTTCCAGTTCTTAATTCTCAATTTTTTCTTATTGGATACTCTCCCTCTTTTATATTGGAAATTTCTGTAGCCCATCTACTAAAGAATAATATGCATTTGCTTCACTAGATTCAGTCTTTATTAGTGTTTCCTTTAGCTTGCTTTAGACATATTTTAAATGTAAACTTACATATACTTAAAAAAATAAGGATGAAAGGGGAAAAATAGAATTCCGTAAACAATATGAAAGTTTTCATTCAAATGAAACTGACACTGTGGACACCCAGTGTTTTCTTGGGTCTCTTCACAATTATTTTTCAGATTTTGTTATTTCAGTTGTTTGCTGTTCCTAGTTTCCACCTTATATGTGCAGTTTTTTTTTTCTTTCCTCTTATTACTCAAAGATCTTCAATGATAAATAGTATATGTAAGTATACATATCCCAATAGTGTATCCCTTTTTCAAACTTAGTATATAATTGTCTTATCTCCTTATGATAGGATTATCATTTGCTGTCCTGATTCTAAAGAGGCAGGTTTTTCTAATGCAGATTGTTATGAATTGTTCTTTATGCTTGCTGAATTTGTAGTTTTTCTTGTACAGTCATGAGAATTAATAGCAGTTGTATATTTGGTAAGTATAAATACTTTATTAGGTAGTAGAAGCTGATGGTTCAAAAGATGAGTGCATAGCAACGAGGCAAACATACATCAATTCTATGTAAAACTGTCACTTAAATATTAAGTCATTTTAATTGAAATTATAGCTGGAAGCTAAGAACAGAAAATGATCCTAAGATGTAGATTTAGCAGTTGAGGACATATTTGAAAAGTATGAAAGGGTAGTAAAAATATATAAGTGAATTTCCTTCTTCCTCGAACATAATGACATGAACTAAGTCCCTTTTCTCTAAGTTTGACAATATCTCAAAATTTCTAAAATAATGGGTTCTATTTATGTTCTACTCATGTTAATGTGCAAGGTTATTTAAAGTTATTTTTATTTACTCACAACTCATTCTTGCTACTTTGAATTAACTCCTAGCAGAAGACCTAATAACAATCAATTAATAGATCATGATCTTTTATGGTCATATGCATGGCTCTTCCTCCATATACTTTTGGAAATTTGTAAATACATTTGGAAAACATTTCAGAGGAGCAAACTCTGGATTAAGTAACAAAGGTGACACACAAAGAAACTATATAAGCTCCTATCTGAACCCTCAAGCTGCTGCCCCTACTTGGAAATACAGAATCAGAATTCTAGTTTCTTACAAGACCTTTTTTTTTTTTTTGGCCAATTATTGTGTTAATTATACTTATGGATTGTTGCCTGAGATACACAGAAGTCTCTCCAGCCCTCTAAATGGTCAGAATTTTCCCTTTAATTCAATTCAGCCCATAAAAATCTATGTACTTGTACTACGTTGTTTGGGCTCCTTATGGAACTTTTTTTCTCAGATTTGACATTACGATAATGCCATTTACCAATTGAGCTAAATTGCTGATCAACTTTGGAGCACTGTGAATCTTAAAAAAGTTTTTTTTTTTTTAATTCTGATTGCTAGTTTATATGTACAACCCATCCAGTAATTGTACATCACTACGTGGCAACCTTTCTGTTCACTAATACCTTTCCTTCGCTTTGATTGGGTGATCCGTTCTGTTCTCCAAAACATTCAGAAATTTATTTTCTTTTAACATGAATTAAAAAAAAAAAACTTTCTCAAATCCTTTGTGGAAGAATGTATCAGTGATGGTCCTGTCAATACATAGAAATCATACAGTGATTGAATAGAAGTACATATAAAGAATTGTTAACTATATTAGTAGACTCAGGTAATGCAGTATTAGCTAGTATACAGGAGAAAACTCTAAATTATAGAAATAGCAGATACAAAGCATAGCCACTATTCCTAAGACTGAGACAAAGTGACCACAGAAGAGTATACCCACTCCCAGGGTGAGATCTGGACCTTGTGGGAGAGAACACAGCTGTAACTCAGTGAATGGCACGGAAGTCGTTTTGGTGCTGCCCTGGCCCAATTTACTGGTAGTCTGCCCTCTGGTCCTTGCCGGAATTCCACTGTATTGAGTGCTGGGGAATGGTCTTCACGGGGAGTAGCTTGGTGGAGACTTTTCTATGAGATGACCTAGGGAGGTTGCCAGGGGGGGCTTCTGGCCACTGGGTGCAGCTGGCTGTGATGCACTCACTGTCGGCACTGGGCAGGGGGGAGGGCCCTGGTGCTGAAGAGGCTAGATGCTTCAGAAGCTACTGGAACTCTAGGAGCCTACCACGGAGAAGCTGCTTGCATTACAAAAGCCTGCTGAAACAGTATGTTCAACCTGGAAGGAAATCCCTTTCTCCTTCAATGACACTGTAGCACCTTCTGTAGATAAAACTTAACATCATGCTAGATGGCAAAAGAAGAGTAGCTTGTGTCCCAGTCCATTTTTGCACAGCAGGCAGTGAAAGGTAAACTTGGAGCTGAAAGACAATTAATTGACAGCTGGCACAAAATCCTTGTCATGAATAAATAATTGTGTGTTTGCTTTAATTTGGTTAGATGCAATTTTCAGACTTTTCCACAAAGACTTATGTACAAAAAAGAAACTGATAATGTAGAGAAATTCATAGATAGGATAGTTTAAAGCTCTCCCCTGATTCTGGCAGATGTAGTTGTTTGCCCCAAGGCTGGTGGTTTGAGAGAGACCCTAAACTGGTTTCAAGATCAAACACCTGCAGTTGTGCTGTGATTCCTGGATGGCTTTAGGCAGGAGCAAGAGATCATGTGATAGAAAGTATGAAATAAAGTCCAAGGTTTCATCATACACAGAATCAAAACCACAGCAACACCAACTACAAAAACAAACAAAAAACCCAAAACACAAAAAACCTGAGGTCCCTTTCCTGCCTCTGTTCATATTTTACCCTTCCCTGGCTTCCTCTCTGTAAGGTTAACTTTTGGATGGATCTAACAAAGAATGAAAGCTCATGCATAGAATGGATGACTCTCCTGTAACACCATACCTCTCATTGATGGTCATTTTTTTTTCTAATAGCCTTCATTGTTAATATTGGAAAATAAAAAAATCTTAGGAAAAAGAAATGCAATGAACCTAAGCAGTGCTGCTGTAATTTGTTTTATTAATAAGTCCAAGACAATCAGACAAGGTGTAAGTGTAAACAAATCATAAATAAAAATCCAATTTAACATTTAAGCTAAGAATGAATTATTTCTGATCAATGAGTTATTGATCCATTTCAAAGGGCCACCTTGAGTTTTCTTTATGGTTTGTTTTAACCTTTATATCTGAAAAACACATTTTTAGCTATATAAGCTAATACCTATAAAGATATTTCATTAAAGATTGTATGTATTAAAATGAAAGCAACTGGGAATTGAACATAATGGTTTAAATTTAGAGTAATTGAAAGAGCATGCCTATATACACTTTGGATAGTTCTGAGAAATAATATATATATATATATATATATATATATATATATATATATATATATATATATATATATATAGTATTTTACTTCACATTTTACAGACGTCATTCTCAACATTAGTATGGCTCATGGTTCTTGAGGTAAAACAAATTCAAATTGCCTTAGGAAAAATGTATTTTCTCATGAAATCCAAGGAAGGGCATAACAGTAAACCATGGCAAGGAAGGGATGCAGTCCACTTATACAAATGAGTAAATCCATCCATCTGTGAGTTGTTTCTTAGTATTTGCTATTTGCACCATCTTTCAAAAGGGGAGACCAGGAAAGTATATAGTATAGCTCCTGGTCTCACTGAATTTGAAGTGTTATTTACTTCAATTTAACAAATATGTAGTGAATTCCTGAGTATATTGCAGTCACTCTTCAAGGAGCTAGAGATACAAAGATGAATAAGATATGATCCAAATTCCTTCAGAAATAGTTGACTTCTAAATGTGGTGGTTATGAAATACTCTGTGGATATGTTGGGATTTAATTAGGAAGGGATAGTCTTTAGTTACATGATTAGAGTATTCATATTGGGTTAATAGTCTAAACTGACTTACATGTTCAAAAGGGATATTAGGGAATCTGAAAAGTCCATGAGTTTGAAATGCAAAGCCTGAATAAAGGTAGTGAGCTAGAAGGAAAGGTTGCTTCACTCAAACTCTGAAAGGGAATATTTCAAGTGGCCGTTGCTATGTTATCACTCAGATCATGTCAAAAGCAATTATCCACTGTATGTATAAGGTCATTGTTTACATTGCTATTTTATTTTAGGAAAGCGTGTGCTACTTACAGTAATATTTTTTTTTCCACTTTTTGGAACCAGTTTTTATTTGAACAAGTTATATGTTCAGTAAGATTTTTTAAAAGTCCACTACACAATACGTCAGCCAAGAACACTTCCCTGACTTCTCTTGGCAACAGATGGCCCAAGGACGGCTTGATCTCCGGTGCTCTAAGCCCGCTGTCTCTGGGGACGCTTCCTCGTCCACACTCAGTTATGTAGGTGAACACAGCCTTTTTACCTTACCGCTTTACTTGCTAGCCAAAAAGACGCATTCACAACGTTATTAACTTAAAAATTATTGATGTTCATTATGGGCCTGTTGCTCTGATCTCTAGCATGATTACTTTTGCTTTCATTCTCTTGGTCTCACAGCGCCACTTTGCCTTTTATCACAAGTACCGCTCACCATATCCTTAGTGAAGACAACAGAAAGCATAGTTTGGGAACTCCACTACAATCTGTCAAATCAGTTTATGCTTTTAATTTTAAAATTTTGGTATAAGTCTAGCTTCTGCGATAAATGTAGAGCTATTAAATATTTTGTTTATGTCACTTACTTTAGCGAGAATTAAGGCCAAAAGAAAAGTCTGAAAGACAAGTTTGGGTGCTAAATCTTCTCATAACTGATTTCCATTGTCAGCCTTTTTTTTTTGCATTTTTATGTATTGTAATAATTATAAATAGGGTTCTTCAATAATTTTTACTTAAAATTATTTTTTCTGCCAGCTTTCTGCCCCTATAATGTTAGAAAAGTGATTATTTTTTTCTTGGAAATATGTGCTATTTATTAGCTGATTAATCTTTTTGTTGTGGCTTCACTTTCAATTAGATGTCCATTTATTAACTCTAGATCTTAAAATGATAACTAATTGGGAGCAATTTACATAAAGGAAAAGGCAATGTTTTTGGAGTTATGGAAGCTTCAACATTTATTAGCTGTGGTATTTCAAATATTTATCTATATTTTGTCTCCATGTCTTCCTCTATGACATGTGATTAATATATTTATTCACTCAACATTTTTTCATCAAATGATTTATGTAGGAACTGTTAAGCAGTGGATGCAGAGAAAAAAACAAAGCATCACTACATTTAAGACGCTCATAAGGCTACTTCTCCAATTAAAGTACATAACGTGTGTAAAATATTAACTCAGTACACATTCAACTAAAGTTGATTATTTTCTGTCTCACTCACTTTTTGAATTTTTCTTCAGTGCTAATTCTAAAGTGCAGCTCCTTGCTGATTCACCTCAACACGTTTGGTGCTTCCTTACTATGTTTTGTTTGGATGAGCTAATACTGATTTCTAATTTCTAATGTATTTGGTTTACTTAGAAATGTTATTGCTCAGTTAGTAGTTTGTGAGACTATTTTATAAGATAACATCTAGAAAATAACATATTTTTAAATTTTTAAAATTATGTTTAAATATTAAAGGTTTTAGCTTATATCCATTGATAAGTTCACTTAAACAACATATCAAATGATTTTGAAATTTCAAAAATGAGTGTGGCAATTAAGATGAATTTTGTGAAAAATAAAGTATGTTTGATAAGTTTATCCACCCCTGTAGGGTAGCAAGCCGTATTTCATAACATAGTATAATTATGAAGAAAAAGAAACATGTCCTAGATCTAAATGCAGTATAGGATAGAATTCTAGACAAGGAACAGTGTTAAGATCTAACTATTTCTAACTCATAATAGTTTATTACCTTGTGACTCTAGGTAATTCACTTTATCTCATTGTCCATTTGTGAAATGGGAATAACGGTAGGTCAGCACGCCTCACAAGGCTCTTGTCCCCTTGAACATAGCTGTCCACAGTATGATTTGAACAAAGCTGAAAAAAGTACTCACTTCAGTAAAGGTCTTTCACAAATGCCTAAAATAAAAACGGATGTATAAAATGGCAAAACATACCGGGCTGTCTCAGTTTCTCGGATACACAGACACAGACTCTAAAGCCTATTTAAATTGAGTAAGACAATTTGTACGTATAGACCCTTCAACTTCAGTGGTAATATATAAAAGATAAGCAGTTTCAGCCTGTGTTCTCCACAAAGTGAAATTATTTATTTTAAGGAAGCTAAATACTATGCATTTAGAAATGTTATTTTTTTAGCATACATTATTAACGTACAAAATAGTTATTCATACAGTGAAGTGACTTTCAAAGTGGTATTTATAAAGGAAAATAATGCATAAAAATTGCATTTCATACTTTGAGCACATCTGTAGTCACAGGAGCAAGAAAGTGTAATTTGATATCACTATATAAATCAGAAATATTTTATTATGGCATTTGATCTGTGTAAGTACTCTACAGAATTTATATAGCTGATACATTTTCCTTAGCATGCATATACATATCTATAAGTTTTTGGAAATGAGTCTGCCCCATACATTTACTTATCCTTCTTTCCTGATATAGAATGAAGGAAGGGAGAAAGGGAAGGAAGGAGGAAGAGCTGTGAGAAATAGTGGCTGTGTCAGATTGTGAGTAAAAAGCAACTGCATACAGCTTTTGAGAAGTAACTGAAAGATCAAAAGAAATTCCGGGGTGTGTTCACAATCGTCGCAAAGTTGTGGCACCCACTGACATTTATGTCTTAAAAGAAGAATAAAAAGTGAGTGTCTAATTTTACTAATGTTTGAAGTGGCAGAAGTGACCAGTAGCCAAGAAAAATGCATGTAGTATAGCACAAAGAATATTGGACCAGATCCAGTGCCATCCCCGACAGACTTTTTTATTACCAAATATTACAATACTGACTATGTTCTCTATGCTGTACTTTTCATCCCTGTGACTTCTTTTATAACTGGACGTTTATGTTTATATCTCTTAATCCCGTTCACCTATTTCACCCATTTCCCCACCCCTTTCCATCTGGCAGCCACTAGTTTGTTTTCTTTATTTCTGAGTCTATTTCTGTTCGGTGGTGGTGGTGATTTTATTCATTTGTTTTTTAGACTCTACGTATAAGTGAAATCATAAAATACTTGTGTTCCTCCGAATTATTTCACCTAGCATAATACCGTCTGGATCCATCCATCTTATTGTAAATGGCAAGATTTCATTTTTTTTTTTTTAATGGCTGAGTGACATTTCAGTGTGTGTGTGTGTGTGTGTACACACACTACTTTAGCCATTCATCTATCGATGTACATTTAGGTTGCTTCCATTTCTTGCTATCATAAGTGAGGCTGCAATAAATTTAAGGGTCCATATATCTTTTCAAATTAGTGTTTTCATTTTCTTTAGGTAAATACCCAGCGATGCAATTATCGGATAGTCTGATATTTCTGTTCTTAATTTTTTGAGGACTATCCATACTTGTCTACAATGGCTGTACCCGTTTATGTTCCCACCAACAGTGCAGGAGGGTTCCCTTTGCTCCGCATCCTCACCAACACTTGATGTTTCTGACTGATGTGAGCTGATAGCTCATTGTGGTTTTGATTTGTATTTCCCTGATAATAGTGAAGTTGAGCATCTTTTCACGTCTGTGTTTGCAATTTGTAGATCGTCTTTGGGAAAAAAATCTATTCAGGTCCTCTGCCCATTTTTAATTGGATCATTTTTTGGTGTTGAATTGTATGAGTTCTTTATATATTTTGGATATCGATTCCTTATTGGGTATAACATTCACAAATATCTTCTGTTGAACAAGAAGGAATGAGGCTACACAGCAAACCAAAAGTTTATTTGGAATTTTTAGGAATTTGAATTTGGGAGACAGATTCAGGAGCAGCTTGAAATGTGTTCCAAGCTGGGGAAGAGAAAGACAGAATTTATAGAGGAAAACCACAGGCTTATGTAAATTGTTTTGAAAGAATTATGATTGTCATATGCAAAAATAACTAACTTTGGTCTGCATAGGAAGGTTACTTGCTAGTTGCCGGGTTGGAGTTCAGTAAAGTCAGCCTCATTCTGAAAATTGTAACAAGGTGTGGCAATTTGTGGTTGGCATGGTCTGAAGTTCGTGTACCGCTCACATGTGATTGTTCATAAGACCAACCTTCCCGAAGGCCTCCTGGCTTCATTTTAGGGCTCCGTGATGATCCTAACTTCATTTCAGATTTCCTGCTCACACTACTCCCATTCAGTAGGTTGCTTTTTCATACCATTGATGATTGCGTGTGCTTTATAAAATCGATGGTCTCCTGTGCCGTACAAACTCATTTTAGTTTGATGTAGCCCAATAGTTTATTTTGCTTTTGTTCCCTTGCCTGAGGAGACATAACCAGAAAAATGTTGCTGAGGCCAATGTCCAAAAGATTATTGCTTTTTTCATTTTTTTAGGGGTTTTATGTTTTCAGACTTACATTTAGGTCTTTGAGTATATTTTTGTGAATAGTGTAGGAAAGTTGTACAGTTTCGTTCTTTTATATGCAGCTGTCCAGTTTTTCTAGCACCGTTTATTGAAGAGACTGTCTTTTCCCCATTGTATATCCTTGCCTCCTTTGTCATAGATTAATTGACCAGATGAGCGTGGGTTTATTTCTGGGGTTTCTATTTCATTGATCTGTGTATCTATTTTTGTGCCAGTACCATACTGTTTTGATTACCAAAGCATTGTAGTGTAGCTTGAAATCTGGGGTTGTGACAGCTCCAACCTGGCACGCTATTTTTGTGATTATATGGAATTTACTTAATTACGCTTTTCCTTAATCTTCTCAGGTGTAATTTCAGTCTCTTGAAAAATGTGTGAAAATATAATTTTAGTCATTTTAAAATATGTATTTTTTTTCTTTTCACATTGTGGAGAAAATGTTATAGCTCACAGTAAAAGTACACACTTTAAAAAGCATGTTGACTGTGCTCAGTGGGAGCCTTCTGCCTCTCCTGGATTGTGTGCTCGCTCTCTTTCTCTTTCTCACTCTCCCAAATAAATAAAATCTTTAAAAAGTAAAAATAAAAAGCATATTGATTGCTTATATTTATCCCTTTCTTTATGGAGGAAAATGCTGTTTCCTCTAATGAAACTTTATCATTCATTAAAAGCTGAAATAACATTCATGGATTTTTGATTGATGTAAATAATCAAAATTTGTATTTAATTATTTTCCTTGAGATACTTGTTTATATGATTGTTTTCCTGCTATCACAAAAAAAAAGTATTTCTCATAAAATTTGAATTTCAGTTCTGAATTTCTTCATGATACTATGATTCGTATAACTGTTCTTTGCAGCAGTTCTCAAATCATTTTTCCTTACCATATTATGTGGTATAAATATTATTTAATCTAAAATGCAGTAGTATAATTCTTTTATTAGTTTAAAATGTTGCCTTTTTATGGTCCGTACAAACTTTAGACTTGTTATCAGATTAGTACACTGAATAACTTTGGTTTTTTTGTCCTTATTGAAATGAGTGAATGTATATTATTAATGCAGATTAATTTCAACTGTAGTTTAACCGTTAAGACTTTGCTAAGGTAGTTTGTATTTAAAAATGTGATATAGTTCTAATAAAGTAGGATTGCATTTAAATAACACTACTGCAGATTTGAGGCAAGAAAATGTGAAACTTTGTGTCAAATTAAAAGTTTAATGCTTAAAAGAGTACTATCGAAAAAGTGGAAAAGATAACCTATAGAATGAGAGAAAATATTTGCAAATCACACATTTGGAAAGGACTTGTATCCAGAATGCATAAAGAATCCTCACAATTCATAATGAAAGACAGCCGAATTTTAAAATGGGTAAAGGATTTGAACACACATTTCTCAATAAAAGATTCACAAGTGGCTAGTATATGTCCATGAAAACAGTGCTCAACACCATTAGTCACTTAGGAAATGCAAATCAAAACCACAGTGATCCCATTGACGCTAGGATGTCTATAATAAAAAAGGCGCACAATAATATTGACAAGAATGTAGAGAAAGTAGATTCTTCAAACACTGCTGGTAGAAATGTAAAATGGTGCAACTGTTTGGGAAAACTTTGGCAATTCCTCGGAACATTAAGTATGTAAAGTTAACATTTGAGCCAGTAATCTACTCTTAGGTATATACCCAAGAGAATTGAGAATACATGTTCACCCAAATATTCATAGCAGTATTATCCACAATAGCCAGAAGAGGAAATAACCCAAGTGTCCATCAGCTGATGAATGACTATATAAATGTGGTATATCCATGAAGCAGGAGAGCGAGGTTCATGTCTCACTGAGTCAAAGAATGTATCTTGCAGACAAAGGAGAGTGAGCAAAGCGATAGAGTTTTACTAAGCAAAGATACAGAAAAAGCTCTCAGGAGTGAGAGGGGTTTCGGGGCGCCTGGGTAGCGCAGTCATTAAGCGTCTGCCTTTGGCTCAGGGCGTGATCCCGGTGCTCTGGGATCGAGTCCCACATCGGGCTCCTCTGCTATGAGCCTGCTTCTTCCTCTCCCACTCCCCCTGCTTGTGTTCCCTCTCTCGCTGGCTGTCTCTCTCTGTCAAATAAATAAATAAAATCTTTAAAAAAAAAAAAAAAAAAGGAGTGAGAGGGGTCCCAACTGGGTTGCCACTGAGAGCTTTTCATCTCTGACCTTTTATTAGGACTTTACCAGGAAACTTAGGTCAGTGGTCTAGAACTAGACATGACGCTATACATTTGTGGGAGTCTTTGTTTCTTGTGACATCTTTGATCTATAGATATGTTTTGCTAGGGCTGGTTAATCTTTTATAGCTAACTTCTCCTTTTTTGGCCTGATCATTTGTGTGTGTGTGTGTGTGTGTGTGTGTGGTTATTTTCTCTTTTCTGTGGTTACGGTGTAATTATTAGAAAAACATTTTAACCCTACCAGTTGGCACAGGGGGTCTGATTTTTCTTCCTTATCTCTATTTTTGTTCTGTCTCAGTGTCTGTATACCTGAAATGCCCTCAGAGCCTAGTTGGGGCCCCTCATCTTCCCCTACCTAAAGTCCCATCCTTTCCCTATTCATCCATGTAAGAGGAATGTTTCTCCTCCATGAAAAGGAATGAAGTACCGATATTTGTTACAACGTGGATGAAACTTGAAAACAGGTGAGTGAAGAAGGCAGACAGAAGACAGCGTATATTCTGTGATTTCACTGACATGAAATATGCAGAAAAGGTGAAACCCATACAGACAGAAAGATGAGTGGTTGCCAGAGGATATGGGAGTGGGCATGGAGAATGACAGCTGATGGGTTCAGAGTGTTTCTTCGGGGTGGAATTACATCTTGGTGATGGTCACGCAACTCCGAATATCCTAAAAACAACTGACTTATACACTTAATAAGGGTGAATTTTGTAGTAGATGAATTATAACTTAAAACAGTGATAAAATTACAATGTTTTTTACATTGGAATACGTGTCAGGATTTCAGGAAACAACCAGTAGACAAAGAATATAATTTGGGTGGAATGTTATTTAAAAAGAAATTAGATTTTTCAGAAGCAGAAAAAAATGCAAACCTTTGAACTGTCAGATTTATTATGGAATACAGAACTGTCTACTAATGATATTAGAAATTACAAAATTTGAACTAAATCAGGAATCCAAATGCTAAGCACTGAGGGGTGTAGTGTGTGTTTAAATCAGCCCCTGAAGATTTGTAGCTTATGATTCTAATGCACAGGTTTCAAAAGCAGTAACACAATACTACCATGTATAATGATGAATGTTCCTGTGCAGATATGCACTACAGACATGCAGCTAAGAATTACTCATTTAAATAACAGGGAGGTTATATTTTAGGCTAAAAAAATAATCTTACAGGTGCACACTTCAGAGGCTTTGGAATTTTCATATTTCAAAGCACACCATTGTAGCAAAATAGGTTTAGTACTTTTGGTGAATTTTATTTGAAGTCAGAAGGTAGCACAAATTATTTAACCATCAGTGAGAAAACATAAAACATTTTTGAGGTATTACAATTCAATTAACTTGTAATTTCCAATAATCATTTTTAATTTGAACAATTTTTAACTTTCTAGCACATCTTTTGAATATCTTGCCTCATTTTACCCTCTCAAAATCTGTGAGATAGGATGTATAATTATCATTCCTCATTTTTTTACACAATGAGGAGACAGAGAAAATGATATTTAATGTTGGATAGTTGGATGTTTATTTTAAAGCCGTGATGGAAACCACAGATATCCTAATATGCTCCATCCATTTTTTTACCCTGTTAGAATAGTATTGATGGAACAGTGGTGTGGGTGGGATGAGAGAAGGACAGGGTGAAGGGAGACTTATTGTCATGAATAATGATTTTATAAACAATAGACTGGGAGCAGGTAGTTCAGAAGCTAACACGCAAAAAAATAAAAATAAAAATATTAGTAATTGGACAATTAGCTATAACTTCTAAGTATATTACTTTATAAAAATTTCTGTTAAGTAGGATTTAGGTATTATAAGAGAGTCAAGAGGTTCTCAGCATAAAAATATGTTATCAATGAGATCATGTTACTATAGGTACTTAAAAAGGGTCTGGGCTGCTGCTGTGTCCTCGTGACTAATAATTATGTAAGTTAGAAGCAACATACCATATGGTTCCTCTTCCCAAATGAACAGCAGTTACTTCTAATGAAGCATTTCAGTAAAGCATTTTGGCTTTTTCCCAAATAAATATGAATTAATTTCTTTTTAGGAATAACAGTTAATCTAATGATGACCCTGGATTTTGGTGCCCCCTCTGATGCCTTATGTGACTGTAAATCGAATTCTACCTTTTAAGACAACAGAATGTCATGGTTCTACCAAGCATGGGACATCCCTTACCATCTCAAGATGATATAATGGCACTTTTACGTTATTCCATATGTAGAGGCTTTCCCCAGCCCCCTACCTTCAAGATGGAAATTGGACAGTTGTAATATGAGGACACAAAAGCTGTTCCATGACTCAAGTTGCAGGATAGAGATGAACCTCCTGTGTTATGCAGCTGGGCTCCAGGAAGACACACTTACTACTCAACACATAGATGCTCTCAGCAGACTGGCCTGATTTGGAACTGGGCCACATCTGTGTGGCTTTTCTCTCTTTTATTTACTATTCAGCTGTAGACTTAGAAGATAGAAACTTGACAGAATACTCCAGTAATAAGGGTATTTTTGCCTTTTAGGGAATACCTGGATGTAACACTTGCCCTCATTTTATTGTCCTGTGCAATGACTAACATTTTATTCTTGGGAGGTACAGTGAAATGTTCCCGAAATGTTCCCAAAATGTTCCTACCTATCATTCTCAGAAATCATTATTTCCTTCTGCCTCACCAGTTCAATAATTTTCTTTCCCATCGGATTATATGGTCACATACTTTGGCATCTTATTAAATACTAATATAAAAATAAATGTGATCATATATTTTCCTATTATATACCCCTTTTTCTTCCTTTTCCCTCATTTTTCCCCACAGCAAACTAAGTTTTTACTTAGACATTCTTAACAATTCAGCATAATTCTAATTTCTGTTAAATGTTAGCTCTCGTGACTCTCCTGAATAGTGCTATTCATTGAAGGTTGTACCATACCCAATCAGCAAAAAGGAAAGAAGGAATGAAAATGGAGAAAGGAAAGGGAGGGAGGGTGGAAGGAGAGGAAAAAACACTTTTTTTCAATCTTCGTTTCTTGAAACTTGATACGTACATTTTTCCCTGAGTAGCAGAATTGTAGTTGCATGGAATACTTTGCACGGAGTAATACTTTGTCATTAAAGCACCAGTGAATGGCCTTTAGCATTTAGATGACCAGGAGAATCTCCTCTGGACCAGACTTCCTGTTTTGTCCACATCTGCATATCATCTTTTAAAGAGTTTTTCCTGGGGCGCCTGGGTGGCGCGGTCGTTAAGCGTCTGCCTCCGGCTCAGGGCATGATCCTGGAGTCCTGGGATCCAGCCCCACGTCAGGCTCCTGCGCTGGAAGCCTGCCTCTTCCTCTCCCACTCCCCCTGCTTGTGTTCCCTCCCTCGCTGGCTGTCTCCCTGTCTGTCAAATAAATAAATAAAATCATAAATAAATAAATAAATAAATAAATAAATAAATAAATAAATAAATAGTTTTTCCTCTACCAGGAGGATCTGTGCTGGGATCTCACTTTCTTGTATCAGGGGTCTTAGTCCCCATTTTCTCCTTGTGAACTTGCTTCTACTTCACCCCACTAATGTTGTGACAGGCTTGCTTGCTTCCTGCTATATTTTTCACAAATACTTTTTACCTTTGATTTCAGTGTGCGTGCTTAATGCTGCCCTTCTATTTCCAGACCTTAGTGCTCAGTACTTTCTTTCTATACGCCTCTGTCATAAACAGATTTTTTTATTCAACAGTTTTTGTCAGAAAAAGTTTGATTTGAATTTGTTGACCTTAAACATCAGTTATTTTACCAGCAGAAATGGGTTTATTTAGGAATAGCAGAGAATTGCAATTTGGGACACAAACAAACTAGGGCAAAAAAAAACATAGACTAGTCTAACAAAAAAGGAGAACAGCATAATTTTATGGAGAAGATGGAAGAAGTTGGAAGGGGTTCTTTTGAAGGAAAGTATATTGAAGAAAAACAAGAGTTCAGGGTAATGGACAATATGTCATTGGCTGAGTTGCTGGGGTGGTCAGTTTCTTGTAGGATGCTGTATACATCTTGTTGAGGCCTGGTACTGATGATTCTTTCCTGTTGATTCTTCTTGTCTGTAAATTGACGGTTCTTCCTGAACTTGACTACAAGTGGTATGGTGTGAGAGCGCCCCCTTCTGGTCTCCCGACTTCACTTTAGTGCGCTTTCCCTTTATTAATTTGTTTCGCAAGTTCCAAGTGAATGATGGATCTATAGATGCAGGAACATTCCCTGGAAATGTATGAGAGCAGTGATCTTTCTTTCCGAATCACTGGTATTCTCAAAACCAAGGCACAATATCTGGCCCGATAAATGTTTGGTCTATAGCAGGTCAGATGGGATACGTGTATATGGCATGTCCAACGTCCTTGTTGGCTACAGGTATTACCAGTATCTTAATATAGACTGTGTTAAAGAAGACTTGTAATTAATGACATTTCTATGACCCGGGCTAGAAAATCTAAGTATTTTGACTATTAAATATTAAGAGATACATTTTTCCATATGCCTCAAAACATTTTGAAGTTATAAGATGTTTGGTTTTTTTGGGGTTTCTTTTTAATTTTTAATCTAAGCAACAACTTCTCATTTTGATGAGTCCAATATATTCTTTGTGAAATCAGGAAAAATAAATGTGACTTTATAGATATACTAACTGTAATACGGACAACTCAGTTGCCCAAGGACATAGAAGTATACTGACAGGGATAAGCTAGACTTTGTCTTCTGATGCTCTCTCAAAAACCAATTGCTTTTGCTGTAGTTACAATGAAGGATAGAAAATGAGATTATATCAAAAAGTCTCTTTAGAATTTTCTTTAAGGTTATTTCAGTTTGATATAGTTTTACTTTATCAGAGCTGACCTTTTGAGCAATGAAAAGACAATTTCACCTCCAATTGAACATTAATTCATACTAATTAGTTGTTAGGAAGTCATGTGACTACAACAGCTGAGCGAACATGACATAGCTGAGGAGATTTTAAAATGTGTCCTTTCAGACTCTGATGTACCTGCTCCCTTGCTGGCAGTTTGCTGTTGGTTATGGAAACACTCTTGTGAAGACCTAGTGTCTCACACACTGATCTAGTAACGGATGGTACACTAGTAATAGAGCGATTTGTGTTATCTCTTTCTAGCACTATACCCACCTTTTTGTTTTGCCTCTCTGTACAGTTCTCATAATCATTTCAGTACAAAAGACACGGGAGGTCATATATTTAATTAAATTTCTAGGGGGCAAGTAACAACAGTACAACTTTATATTCTCATTCTCCTTTATTTTCTCATCTCCCCACATGACTTAAGTTATTACTTTTCCCTTCTTTCTCCTTTAGCCCTCCCCCTTCTACATGCCGGTGGCTGGCGCTGCTATCCTAATAAAACTACAGATAATTAGAAATTACTTACTAATGTGACTAATTTGCTTTGAGAAAATATTTGAGCATGTTATAAATGAGTTAGAAGTTGAAGTAATGAAGCAAATAACAAAAGCAAAGAAGCATTAATCTTATTTTACAAAAGGTCTTTATACTCACATCCCAGAACAGGGTGTCTGCATATGAAAGAAAATTAACATGGAAGAGCAGTGAGATTGTTTGTACAAGCATTAGTCGAAATCTGTACCCATGATTTGCAGTTTAATTATCAACCCCTTACCACCTTATCAAATACCTTTTATTTTCCCTGTTAAGATAACCTATCAAATTTAGACTTAAATGTTAGGCTAGCAGTTGAATTTGGAGCAAAAGAAATTTCCTAATAGACGAAAAGGCTATGGGGATGCAATTTCTTAAAATGCCATAAAACTAATTGTAGTTTACATCAGATAAACACCACTCTCACTTCCCCATTTTTGTCACCTAAAACATGGAATTAGCTGGGTTCCTTACACCCATACACCATTTCTCTTCCACTGTATTCGATTCAGTATACTGTACTTCGTCCAGAAGACTTGTGATGGCTCACTATTGCCAACATGTTATAGACCTAACAGGCAATTCATAACCAAACCTCAGAATGTCTTAGCAGTATTAACTCCTGCCACACACCCCTGTGCACTCGTACAACAGCTCAACAATTGTGAACAAAAAACCTGAATTAGGTATACAGTTAATAATCTTTAAAAGGCTTATAAATATTTAACTTTTAATTTAATAAACCTATTAAATATGAATTTCCTTACCATAACCCATAGGAATGCAAAAAATTGTATTCTAAATGACTAATTAAAATTAATTATCTTAATTTTTGAAAACTAAAGAGATTTCCGGGGCGCCTGGGTGGCACAGCGGTTAAGCGTCTGCCTTCGGCTCAGGGCGTGATCCCGGCGTGATGGGATCGAGCCCCACATCAGGCTCTTCCGCTATAAGCCTGCTTCTTCCTCTCCCACTCCCCCTGCTTGTGTTCCCTCTCTCACTAGCTGTCTCTATCTCTGTCGAATAAATAAATAAAATCTTAAAAAAAAAAAAAAAACTAAAGAGATTTCTAAGTTTTTATTCATATTTTATATTTTATTCAGATATTGCAATTCTTTAAATTTCCCCAAATTAATTTTTATATTCAGTTTCTAACAGACTTAACTTGCAGATATTTTTAGTCAGTTTGTTCATATTTGAGTTATTTAGTAAAGTGCTATTTTTCAGTTGCTCTTTTCTGGGAAGCTTTGGGTGGGATGTAGAGCAAAGATTACCATAGTGGTGAATAGCACTGCTTCCAAATAGATCTGTCCAAATATATCTGAGTTTGAATCACGGCCTGGGCAATACTAGCAGGGTAACTCTGGCATATCACTTAAATTCCCTATATCACATGTGAAAAATGGTGGTAATAATATGCACCATGTCTTGTGTTGCAGAGGTCGAGTTGATGCACGTAGTTAATTCTCAATATATGTCAGTTATTATTGATGATGATTATTGCTTAAGCCTAGAAATATATATAAATAATTATTTTATTTTATTAGACTGGAAAGGAACATGAAAAATAGAACTAGTCAATGTTGTAATACCAAAGCAGATACAGTGCTATTGGAATAGTATTGAAAAAAATCAAAGGAAGTCAACTCAACTTGTTTTCTGGTTTGGGTTTTTTTTTTTGTTTCTTGTAAGTATGTATTTCTTTGATGCTTCAGAAATAGAATTGAACATCTGTCATCAGTAATTTAGGTAAATATTTTGAAAAAAGTTTGTACCTTTGCGCAGTTAAGAAAGGAAAGGAGGTAAAAAGTGTAAGGTTAACTGAAGGGCAAAATGTTTAAAATATAAAGTTTGTAACAACATAATTCTAGGTGGTCTCATTTTTAGAATACAGATTATGAGGTCATATATATATTGGCAAGTTTTGTGTATGTGTGCATGTATGTGTGAAATGCATAAATACATATGTAGGTATATGTGCATATATTTTTTAAAAGATTATTTTGCAGGTATATGAAAAGTTTTTCCAAGTGTCTGAGTGAAATAATATTCTGCATTTTATAATATAATTCATAAGAAGGGAACTAACAGTCACTTTGGAGACTGGAAATCATAACAATAATATTTATAGTAGCTAATATTTATTGCGGTTTTACCACGTACCAACCATATTCCTAAAATTCTCTAATGTACGTAAAAATGTAATTTTTACAATTCTATAAAGCATAAACTATTACTGGTCCCATTTTATGGTTGAGGAAACTAAGTCTAATCTGCTTCAGAAATGATATAAAAAACATAGTAACTCATTAATTTTTCTTAAAAATAGCCTTAAGTTTATAAAAGTATACATTAATATCAATATTTCCACAAATAGGTTCTTCATGTCTTCTAGATGAAAGGCTCCAAGGCACATGTAAATTACTGTATCCTTCAGCCTTTTCTGAACTCAAAGAGGTATTTTTGGTAGGACTAACACTAGACTACCTATAGCAATGAAATGAATGTTTGTCTTTATTGGAAAGTAATGTGTGTGTTTTGAATTTTAATGAGTAAATAAAAATATTAAACTTCATATGATAAATTAATAGCAAAGAATAGAAAGTTAGACCTAGCAAAATTTTACATATAGATTTTCATGATATTACAGGATGGGTGAAGATATGTAACTGAGCATGTCACTCATTTGGAAATGGCTGAAATGTCATTATTAATGTGGGATATACATATACTTTCAGATGAATATTGAGAATTATCTTCATTAAGAAAAAGAATCAAATTACCATTTATCAATTTCTTTGGTTTTATGTTGTATCAAAAGATGAAAAATTTGATCAGTATGATCTCCTGTGTCTGTAAGACCTCAAGGAATAATTGTAACTACCATTGATATTTCTCTCCTCTAAGTTATCAACTATTTTATGGTCATATAGCTATACTAATATAGTGACTATTGTGATTATTGTATCACATTTTATTTTTACCTTTTAACAAGGTTGCATACCGCCCGAGTACAGACATTATGTACTTAGGCTCTTGTTTTTCCCACAGGGCTTAAATAAATCATCTGTATAGTAGATGTTCAATAGTTTATTCAGATTATAAACAACAGTACTTGAGTGTGAACTTCTTTGTAGCTTTAGACTCTTCTTGTGGTTCCTCAATGCAATATAATTAGTAATGTCGAAAATTTTCACAAAAATTAAAACAAGATAGCTGTTGTTAAATATTTACAAATTCCTCAACTAGAACTAAAATTTCCTTAAAGTCTTTCATCCAGCTGATGTCCCTGGTTTTCATTTTTGCTGTTCAATTCTTGTTCATAGCCAACCAAAACCTTTAAAATATTTACCTTTAACATTCCAGGCAGACCTCTGATAGTAAATGATTGGTATTCTGTTGCTTGGATCATTATCTTTAAAAAATTTTATTAGGCCCTGCATGACACTGTGCCCTTTGATCCATAATCATGTTGAATATGCACACTAACCTTAAGCGCGAAAAATAGCTACGCGAAATGAGCACACCTGCTGAAATGTATGCTTGTCAGTGAATACATTTTTAAAGAAAAAATGGCAATGGAATTGTTACAGCAAACATTCAGGAACAAACAGCAAGTACTAAAATAACAATTGGAGTGTCTGGACCTGCTTATACTGGTTCTGTTATTTTCTGTGCCCCTCATTAGTGACAGATGGCGTGGGTCAGAGTCTCAGTGGGCTGTTCCCATATTTCAGACTTATCAAGATGCATTATTTAATAATAGGCTTTATTCTGTTTTCAGAAATTCAGGCAAACAATTATGTATGACACTGTGCTACTAAGTATGTGTTAATAATTTAGTTTTCCAGCTTTTTTTCTTTACTCTGTTTTCAAGGTGAAAAAGAATGCTGGTGTAGTGGAAAGTGAATGATTACTTCATGTTTGGCTTTCCTTCCATTTTCAACTTAAAAATTAACTATGTACCTAGTCAGAGGTATTAAATCATGTTTCCTTCTACCTAAAATTGCTGTTGAAGCATATTTTTTTTTCTTTTTCTTTTTTTGCCTCATGCACTTCCAGTTATCTCTAGGCACAGCTTGGGTAATATTTTAAGTTACAAAAGTATTTTTTATGATATGATTACATAAATCCTTTATCTACAAAGACAAATCATTCAGGTGTTTGTATTTGAAGTTTTTGTTTTTTTTTTTTTTAATAAGCATATAAAGCTGGTGGCTGTAGCAAACCTCTAAACTTATTTAAAACGTTTCTTTTTTTTCCTTATTCTTATAAAAATATTTTATGTCTTTCAACCCTAGAAGAAGTGTTTCTTTCTATAAAGAAATCCCACCATGGGGTTTCTATTTTGATACTAGTCTTGTGAATGGGGCATTTGGCCAGGTCATCAAATGATCTAGATCTTACCAGCTGCTACCCTTTCCTCCACTACACCACGGCCCTTCCCACCTCCAGACCTTGAGAAAGTCACTTAACTTTACTAAGTACCTATTCCTATCTTTATCTAAAAAGGCCATAAAAATAAATTCAATAAATTCTTATAGCTGACTTTGGGTAGTATTCATAAGTTGTTACTTTTTAAAGGAAATACCTTATCATCTCTTTGGTTTTTGTTTTTTTCCTTTGCTCATCCTGTTTAGCCGCTTAGAAAACCCAATGCCCAACTGAAAAAATAAAATAAAATAAAAAAATAAAAACCTCTGTCAATAGATCTAGATATCTAAGTCTATTGATACAGATATATAGAATGTTTTTTCAACATCTCGAGTTCTTTAATGATCTGTGGCGTGGAACAGCCTGTATCAGCTGGGCCACTGGTACAATTGTGTTGTGCATAACGTCAAGCAAAGAAAAGGGGGAGATGATAAATGAATACCCTTTTGTTTTGGTGGTTATTAAATGCTTTCACTTTCATACAATGAGGAATTTGATAAACAGAGTTGAGCTTCATGGTTAATGACATTTCCAAATTCTAGAATGTCTGTAAATAATGGAGTAACTTCATTATAAACAATGGGAGATAAAACAAAGAACCTCTCTCCTGACACATGAGAATAAATTACTTCACATCTCATCTATATTTAGAGAATGATGGTGAAGTCTCTTCATTTATCCTCTGATATACATTTTTGGATAAATGATGGTGCTCTTTTTTAAACCTGAAGTCCAAATGGTTTAATACGATAAAATATACGGCATGTTACAGGCATTTTGTAACACGTCTTGCATGTCACTGTAGTGCAGTTACATACAATATCAATTATTCCCTGAGGTATTATGTAGTTGTAGATCATAAACTTTTTGCTTAAATTAAACATCACAGCTGGTTGCTTTAATTTGATGCATTATGCCACAAATGTTTCAACAGCTTGACTAAAATGAGCCATACTGCAGATGCAAAAGAAGAGCGAAGGTCAATGCACATGAAGCCTAGTCATTTGCAAATTTTCTTTGGGCATATTAAAAAGCATTCTGTGCAATATACTTTAATGGAATGTAACCAAACAAAAGAAAAGAAAACAGAGTAACTAATGCAATGGTGTTTTACTTGAAGAAAGCAATGCTATAAATTCTTAGTCTTATGACAGTGTTTACAATAGCATCTTTTTTTTTTTTTAATCATGAATATTGTGCTTTGAGAGTGGTGCTTGCCTATTCCATTGTAAGGCCTTGCCACTTCTTTCAAACTTTAAAACATTATGTATCTGCAAAGGAAGGCAGTTAGCAGGAAAAAAAAAAAAAAGACTGGAATGATTGTCTTCCTCCTCCTCTAACCAGGTAAACCCTCCTCCCCCCATTAAAAGACTAGAAAAGCTGTCTTTTCACTCATTCCATTTGCAATCCAAAAGTCTTTAGCTAAGAGGATTGATAGTAATACCATCAAGATTATCATTCATTACAACATAAACCCAGTTTTAAAGCTGCTGTAACTCTTATGTTCTTGTAGCCCATAGTAATTGACCCTAAATATTATTGTTAAAGGAATTCATAAGGTAAAATAATTTCATCACTTATGATCAGAAAATAGTCTCCTAAATTACGTATCAGAAACACAACAAACGTGAAAGAAAATAGTAGGTTAATACTATGGTATTTCAAGATATGATAAAAATAACTGAGTTACTTCCTTATTAATCATAAAATGATAACATTTTAGGCTGAATGGGAACCAAAAGGTCTGAGTTCTCAACATCTATCTAATAATCATCTCTCTGTTCAGAAACATTAGTTGTCCCTAATGTGTAACTCTCCTATTATGACATCTGGAACCCAATCCAATCCCATCCATATGTCACTAGACGATACTCAGTTATTTACTCTGATATAGCCATTGCGTGTGTGTGTGTGTGTGTGTGTGTGTGTGTGTGTGTGTGTGTCTTAGCCAATGTTTAGAATAATCCTCTTCCTTTCAACATAGCTCAATTATTATCTCCTCCTAGAGTTATCCTAAATCCTTTCAACCAAAAATTTTTATTGGTTAATAACACAAAATGTTATTAAGGAATTTAAGTTACAGGATTCTTTTAGCCTCATATTAGTTGTTTTAACAGCAAGGGTAAGACTCCTTGGTTCGTGTATCATTCATCTTTTCTTCAGCTCTCCATTCCTCTGTGTTCCCAATTAATGTATACTGAGATGAAAAATATAAAATATATTAAAAATATATTAAATTAATATATTAAAAACCTCCTTATCTCTTGTCTTTTTCAAACTGTCCTGTGAACCAATAGTTCTGCAGCTGATTTCAACAGCAGTAATAATCTGCCTCACCTCACCTTGCCTGTTACCTGGAAGAAAGAAATTGAAAAGAATTTATGTATGGAGAAACCCAAATGTGGTCATGTTCCTAACTTTGCACTTACCTTGTAGTTATTTTTGGGTTCCACTTAGTCCCATGCCTTTGCACAGATTAAGGATTCTCTTAAGATATTAATCTTTCCTCAATGGCGAGTCATGTGTACTCTGGAGATAGATGTCCTGGGTTTAAATCTCAGCTATACCACTTACTAGTTCTGTGATTTCGAGTAAGGTATTAAAGTCGTCTGTATCTATGATTTCTAATGTGAAAATTAGAATAATATATAATACATACATACAAATTAGAATAATACATAATTCAGCGAATTAGTAATTGTGAAGCATTTAGAATACCATATGCATTTCTGCTAGTATTGGCGTTTTCTTACAATTCAAATGGCCATTTCATCTCCTTCCAGACATAACCAAGAATGCCTTCCCCCCAAAAAAAAGGATGATGCTTCCACATGTCCTGAATGACATTACCTCTAGAGATTTCTCTTTGTCTCAACACTGTTTTTCCCCCCTGAGCATTCAGTGTGTTTGAGTATGTATCCCATTACATAATTTCACCACCTAAACTCTTTTACAGATGCCTACACAGGCATAGCATTGCAAAATCCCTGGTGTGTGGATATCCCACAAGAAATGTTCTCTTATTTTCATTTCAATAGACTCTTCTTTGTCTAAATGAAATGACTAGTGTGGGAACTTCAGTTCTAGAAAAGACGATGGTCTTAAGAACTAGCATTCTTGTTTTCTTACCACGTAGATTCAAGGATAGTTGTGGGTTGCTTTTTGTTTGTTTTTTAGTAAATCTATCAATGTAATCAATGACAGCAGTAACGTAAAGGAGACAACTATAAATTATTTCCAACAAACAACAAACTTTATATTAGAAAGAAACCCTACAAAACTTTATTTCCAAATTATGTATGTTCACTAAAGACAGTGCATTTAAATTTAGTTCAGTTCCCACTAATATTGATTTGAGCACCTACCATATGCCAGGAATAGTGTACTTGGATGCCTACAGAATGATAAGATGGAGAAAGGAATTCTGCCTGCCCTAAGAATAAAGGATCACTAAAGGAAAACTAAGAGATAGACAAGTGAAGGAAGTCTGAGAGACTTTCAGGCAGAATGAGCAGCAAATGTACATAGTTCTAAAATAGCCATATATATATATATATATATGGGGAACTAAAAATAAATCATTGTTCGTGGAGAGAAGCGTGAGGTGGAGAATGGCAGAGATGAAGCTGGGAAGGAGGCAGGTGCCAGTTAGCAGAGAGCCTTCTGTCGTCCTGTCATGGTGAAGTGCTTTGGCTTCATGCTCTGCGAACCATCTGAAGCCATTTCCTCTTTCTGGTGGGTTATACCTGAAGGCTACAGGGTGAAGTTAAACATAAAGAGATTGAAATAGTACAGAAAGCTGGCAAGGGCCTTCAAAAGACAGTTGGAGAGAAGGAGATGCATTTAGGAATTATTTGGAGTTCGAACCATCAGATTGGTGACTAATTAGAAAGGAATATAATAAGGTGATCTCTATAATATGGAAAGTGAATGGGTGACATGTGGAACCTTTTCTGATAATCAGAAATTAGAAGGCAGAGCCAGTAAGGGAAGGGAAGCCAACGTGCTCATCGTGTTCATCTTTGAGTGTCTAAGAGCTCCCCAGTAGCAGTATCCAGATACAGGTAGACACAGATGCCTGGAGCTTGGGGAGAGGTCGGTACGGTGGACTTGGGGCTTGTAAACTCATAGGTGGTACTGAAACTCTGCAAAGGACACCAAGAGGATTCGGCATATAGTAAGTCCTCCAGAGTTATTTACTGAAAAGTGAAAAGCAAGGTGTAGTGAGTCAAGAAAAGAACATCAAAGAATAGCACCATTTAGGGGCAAGAGGAAGCAGTCATGGGGCAGAAGTGATACATATAATTTATATAAATTTTGTCTGTGGCTATAAACATATGTACTAAAATTATAAAAGGGTCCAGGGAGAGTAAGCAGATTACATTAGTACTCCATTCTAGATAGAGAGGCAAATGCGACAGCTGTACAGAAGACTTTAGCAGTATCTTGTAATTTTATTAATAGAAATAAGCAGGAAAATATACTAAATTTGACAAAGCTGCTTAGTTAATCTATAATATATGCTACTTTTAATACATTTGTGTATCCTTGAAATACTTGCTGATAACTTTTATTAAAAAGTAACTGGAAAATGTGGGTCAGAATCAGTAAGCGTGAGCTACACTTTGTAAAACCTAAGCTTGAAGGTAAAAAGATGAGAGGGAGTTAGAGTGGCCTCAAGACAGAGGTTTTTTGTTTTTTGTTTTTTTTAAGACAGGAGAGACTGCAGCATTTTATAGATTGAAGAAAAGGACAGACAGAGAAGGACAGGTTTTGAAATATAGTTTTTGAAATACAGAGGATGTCTCAACAATATAGTTGTGAAATCAAAAATGAGAAAATTCATATCAACCTATATGATGTTTGTCCTTCAAACTCCATTACAACAGAGCTAGAACTTTCGTGTTTTTAATATATGCCTTAGTGGACTAAAAGCATAGACTCATTTTGTCTAGTTCTGCATTACAATAAAGAACTAAGGGGATAATGTTGGATTTCTCAGATGACATCATTCAAGAAATTATAGTTAGACAGTCACATAATCTTTTTTTTCCCCCTCAGAGGAAATTAGTGACCATGAGACTCTTTCACAAATTGCAGCACATTTATATTTTAAAGCATCATCACATGGTTGTGGTCCTCTCGCTAATATAATATCATCACCCAAACCACCTGGGAAAAGAGCACCTGCTGAAAGAAAAGGGAAGAAAAATGTGTTAGCCAGCATATAATCTTATATTTCTGAACATTGAGGGCTGTTGGAAAGAAAATATAATTATGGAAATATCACAGGATGGTAATGGAAAGTTTATTATTTATAATATAGATGACTTCAAGAATTAATGTTCCAGGTAAAGTAAATTGCCTTTGACCTGCCCTGTATAACAACACCTACTATGATTCTGGGTCAGAAATTTTTTTAGGATTTGCAGCATTTTAGTTAGAAGTACCTTTTAATTTTGCCAAATTCATCCCATATTTGGAGATGTTTTTCCATTTGTTCTGTAGAAAGATATGGATTATTTTCCTGAGACGTATTTTCTGCTATAAGAGCACTATTTAGTGTCTTAGAGCAATAATGGAGTTGAGGATAGGATGACAATGGTTGGAGATAGTATTTGGAAAAAATCATGATCAGTGGTAAAGATGGCATTACAACCATCTCCTGAGTGACAGAAAGTCTCTCAAGGAAATGCCAAATTTTTTGAACACCTAAGACACATCATCAAGTTAGGGCAAATCGGCCAAATGAGGGATAATTCAGCTGCCATTTTGCTAATCGCATTACCAAACATCCCTTGTGCCTTATTCTTTCCATTCCTATCCTCTCCCTGATCCTTTTCTTTTCTTTTCTTTTCTCAATCCTATCACAGATATTTCTGCATCTTGATGTCCGTTCACCATTTTGGGCAGGCTGCCCTGAAATCCCTCTCACCTTCTGACCCCAGCTCTCCATTGCTGTTCTCCAAAGACTTTTGCCCCTCTGCATTAGCCAAGGTCTCACATGTGAGCTGGACAGGCTTCCTAGGCAGGTGATCTTAAAATTCTGGTTGCTTGTTACCACAGCACTGAGAATCAAATTCCAAGGGTAGGTGTTCCCTTGACCTTTTCACAATCTAAGCTAGAGCTATCCTTGAGAGAATTGTAACCTAGGCCAAAATAACTCATGGTACCTTCCAGCTTGCAGATGTAGCTCCTTTTAACTTCCTATCTCTTCCTGTCTTCCATCTCTTTTAATTCCATCTTCCAGGTGTCAGTTTTCCAAGTAAGCTTCAGTGCAATCTATTGTGGGAGAAATTCATCTCATGTTCTCAAAATACGATAATTACCAGTCTCAGGGGGCTCCCTCCTCCTCATAAATGCCTGTCAGGTTCCAATGAAGAATTTCAGACATCACTGGGAGAGAAATTTTTGTTTGGCAGAACTTGAGATATTTCAGAAATGATACAGACAATTGCCTATTTATGTTAATTTGTAAGAAGATCTTTATCTGTAAATTATAGTCTTTGAGATTGGTAATAACCACTAATTATTGGTAAGAATGATAATATTAAAAATTTATCATGTACCAGATTTTCTTCTCATTGAATCCTCAAAACAAGTATATGATGCAACATATGATTATTCTCATTTTACTTACAGAAAGTTGAGATGCAAACAGATTTATAAACTTGCCCAAAGTCACCTGATGGAAGTGCTGCAGAGCTCTTATTTTTAATGAAGCTACCATTATAAATAGTATTCCTTAAAACTACTATGCCTACTCAAAAAAAAAAAAAAAAAAAGGTTACTATGCTTACTCAGTTGAAACAGAGAAAATTAGGGCTCTACTGACTCATTGTATTGCTTGTATTGCTCATAGGGTCAGAAATTTCTAAACATTCTCCATTTGAATTATTGCTTCTGCTTACCAATATCCAACCAGTATCACCTACATTGAAACAACTTAGAAGGAATGAAACCAATGGTCGTATTAAATCAAAATATTTAAATAAGGGTGTTTAAAAAGGGGGGGGTTATATACAGATAGAAATACCCCTTAATGATGAGGGATCTTAAACTTAGAAAAATAGTTACACAGTGCAGGATACAGTGAAGATGCTCCCAGATGGAGCTAGGCCTTCCCAGGTGCAGGCCGCCAAGAATGGTAATTGTTGAGGTTACTGCCAACAGGGAATAATGATTCTACCAGGAATGAATATTTTTCATTCTTTTTTTTTTTTTTTTAAAGTTTTACTTATTTGACAGGTAGAGACAGCCAGCGAGAGAGGGAACACAAGCAGGGGGAGTGGGAGAGGAAGAAGCAGGCTCCTAGCAGAGGAGCCTGATGTGGGGCTCGATCCCAGAACACGGGGATCACGCCCTGAGCCAAAGGCAGACACTTAACCGCTGTGCCACCCAGGAGCCCCAATATTTTTCATTCTTAACAAGGGGAGAGGGAGAGCGGTGGGTAGGGGAGAGAGGGAGATTATATCCTTCTGAATCATGCCTGCCTGACTATTCTGGAGATGCTGGTTCCTTGCCCACCTTCTCACCATATGCGAGAAGTTGTGCGAATGACTTCAGTACATTCTTATAACTGGGTAAATTGAATGTAAACTTCTTGGGCATTTTGTTGCAGAGATCAGGCCAGCTTAAAGTCCATTATTGTACCATTTCTCTCTATTCTGAAAAAAATTATAGATTCATACATTCAGGAACCTCTTAAATCATGTCAGATTTCCACAATATCCAGAAGAGATATCAAATCTAATCTGGAAGGGAAAAAAGGCATACCAGTTAGGAATCAGCAATGACAAGAGATTAACACAGCCTTTAAAAGGACATTTGGATTTTACAAGAAGAAAAAGTAGAAATATAGTGTGAGCTGTAGAGAACAAATTGGAAAGAGCCAATGTAAAAGCCAAATGAGAAGACAAATTAAGTTAAGAGTAAATTGAGGTCATAGTCACAGGCCCTGGAGGAAACATAATTATATTGATGATAGTAAATATACAGCCAAGCTTACTTACAATTTTCTTTATTGTTCTCTTGAAAAGAATTTAATCCAACTGTGTATTAAGTAATACTTATATTAGAGTTGACTTGAGAAAGTTCGATTATAATGGCAACGAAAAACCACTATCTATACATTACTTGTGTAATATTTAAAAATTAAAGAGGAAAATAATTTTTTATCCTAAATTCATCAGATTTTTGTTACTGATTTATTATACCCTTTAAACTTTTATATCAAGTGTCCTTTCTGATTTAGATATACTTTGAAAGGGCAAGCATAGAAAGAGTAATAAATAAGACAATAAAAACAAATTCAGAGCAAGGATCCTATCTTTCTGAAAGTAACAATGGAGACTTAGAATTTTGTTTTATGTTTTACCATTAATGTCCTCTGTTGCTTATCACAAGTATTAATATCTGGTACTATTTTAAATTAGTGAAATAAAACTTGTAATGTTTATATTTTAACTACTTAAGTTGGAAAAAAATAACTTATAGTCTTGAGGAATGCTTTTATGTTTCTGTATATCTTTTCATTCAAAATTGACTTAAGTCCTTTGAAAAGGAGCTTGAGAATTCCAAGTAAAAAAAATGTGGTTTTGAAATGAATGGTTTTTAAAGAGAGACAACAAATGTTCTCAATTTTTTATTCAGTACAAAGTCTCTTGATATTACTATAGCATTAGTAAATATTTATAACCGCATATTGAGATATTATATAGTCCCCCTTTTCAGGGCCAGTAGTTATCACAATTTATAAATATTTTTATTTTCATTTGATTAGCAATTTTTACATGAAATATTAAAAATATTTAATAATTTAAATACCATGATTTACATTACATAGTGTCATACATTTAAATAAGCTATACAAGTGCATATGTTTGTGCAAATACAATTTGTTTTCCTTAAAAAATCCTCAAAATTAGCTCTTATTTAAAATGATTAGCTCAAAGTTGAGGTAGCATAAATAAAATATGAAAGTACATTAGCTCAAAAAGGACATGTAAACAAATTTATTAATGATACTCAATAGTAGACATTGAAACATGAAGAAACCCATTATGATATTTTCCTTTTTGCTCAATAGTAAACGTCTAATCTTTTTAGAATAAAAAAAATGTCAAAATCGACTTTAAGTAGTCTCTGGAGAAATACTGCTAAGTAATAAATCCACAAAAACAGAGCTTCTAAAAAAATTAGGTTAGATTATTAAGATAAAGTATGGGCATTGAAAGTGACCTGGCATAAAGGAGTGGAGATCTGGATTCTGTTCTTTTGTTTGCTGCTTACTAAGCTTGTGACTCTGGGAAATGTATTTTCCCAGATACCCACCTTACTTCAAGAATTAGACTCTAAAGTCTTTTCAAGATGAACTGTAGCAAGTACTGCTACCACTTTGCTCATATCCCCTTAAATTCCTTTATCATTTGGGTGCGTGTGTGTGTGTGTACACGCGCGTGCACACATGATCCAGATGAATGTTTACCCTCAGCAACCACCATTAGGCAGTCTTGTCGGTGAGGCAACCTTAGCTCTGGGACCCTAAGAACACTTTGCTTGCAGAACAAACCTCCCTTAATCAGTGTCTGACCTGTGTGGCGGGATTGATAGCCCAGCTCCATATCACTAACTACTTTGCCTTAGCGTAGAGACAGTCTTGAGATGAGACTTCCCTCTCAAGGGTTTTCCTATCGGATGGAGCCAAAGGCACCGACTGAGATCTTGAAGTTGGACTTTTGGATGGACTCCTTCCCTGTCCAGCTTTCTCACTCTCCTATTATTTTCCTGGGAGCATTTCCTAATTAATCAATTTCACAGAAATTATCAACTCTTTTGTGGGTAACCCAAACAATAATAATCTTTTTAAATTGAGATATAATAGATACATAACATTACAAGCAACAATATTCTGATTCATTTTGGGGGGTTGACATTGATTTACGCGAACGCTGTCTAATGTCTGGCATTAGATAATGCAGATCATCACAGGAAAATATTGCAAGAACTACTGTACCACAATTTGTGCCTCATACAAGTCAGAATAAATGTTATAAATAAGACCAAAAGGTAATTACTTTATATAATATTATCAATGATAATATGGAGATTTGGGAGTGTCTATGCCATCTGTGAACCACTAACAGAGATTCCTATAGATCAGATATTTCCCAACTCAATTTACAAGTTTACCAAAAAGTGGAATCTATTTTGAGAGTGAAATGGAAAAAAAAAACAAAAAAGAAATATGTAAATATTCAAACAAAAATGAAAATAAGTAAAAATCAAGTGAATTGGGCAATCTTACACATGCATTTAAAAATATGGAATTAACATAGTATGTGAGATTAAGGTTTAGTTTAGAGAAAGGTATTAGCAAATGACTAATCAAACATGCATGTGTGATTTCATGGGTCAACTAAGATTAATTCTGTTTTATGTTTCCATTTACTTTAAGAATCAAAATGATACTTTAAAAATACAATTTTGTAGTACTTGTAAACAATATATACATAATCTTTGAAAGTTATTTACAAAGTTTCAAAAAATACTGGTGTGTGAAAGTACTTGCATTAATGACAAAAGAAATTACCTCTGATACAGATTGTGATTTTAATCAGATGAATTGAATGACATATTCTTTTGAAGACTAAAATATTTGTTAATTTTAATATGTTTTAATCTTTAATATTTAATATATGTTAATACATCAAAATACTGGGGGGTTTTCTCCTAATAAGTAAAATAAGAAAAATGCCCGCATCGCCTAATGTTTTCTATATTTCACAATTATTTGCCTTGAATTCAGCCTGAGAGCGGGGCTTTTATTTGTTGGGGGAAAAAAATAGTTTAAAATTAACAGCATATTGGTACAGCCACTCTGGAAAACAGTGTGGAGGTCCCTTAAAAAGTTAAAAATTGAGCTACCCTATGACCCAGCCATTGCACTACTGGGTATTTACCCCAAAGATACAGACGTAGTGAAGAGAAGGGCCATATGCACCCCAATGTTCATAGCAGCATTGTCCACAATAGCCAAAGCGTGGAAGGAACCGAGATGCCCTTCAACAGATGACTGGATTAAGAAGTTGTGGTCCATATATACAATGGAATATTACTCAGCTATCAGAAAGAACGAATTCTCAACATTTGCTGCAACATGGACGGCACTGGAGGAGATAATGCTAAGTGAAATAAGTCAAGCAGAGAAAGACAATTATCATATGATTTCTCTCATCTATGGAACATAAGAAGTAGGAAGATCGGTAGGGGAAGAAAGGGATAAAGAAAGGGGGGGTAATCAGAAGGGGGAATGAAGCATGAGAGACTATGGACTATGAGAAACAAACTGAGGGCCTCAGAGGGGAGGGGGGTGGGGGAATGGGATAGACCGGTGATGGGTAGTAAGGAGGGCACGTATTGCATGGTGGACTGGGTGTTATACGCAACTAATGAATCATCGAACTTTACATCGGAAACCGGGGATGTACTGTATGGTGACTAACATAATATAATAAAAAAAGAAAGAAAAAAAATTAACAGCATATTCACTCTTACTTTGCTTATCAGTAATTTCAGATATTGCTCTAAAGTTTCAGTTTGGCATATATCATTTTGACAGATCCTTAAAGAACTCAAATGCTATCTAGACTTGTGATATTACCAAGATCTATACTACACTGCTACACAGACTTCATTCTCGTGATGGCAAACTGTTTTCTCTTCTTCACTTGATCCCATGTAACCTGTTTTATTAATGTGTATCACCTAGCAAAATGAAAGGAAAATTTGTGGGGGTTTTTTCCTATTAAACACAGTCTTAGATTTTAAATAGAATGATCTAAAAATATATTTCATTGGCCTAGTGTAATCTGAAGATGAGAACTGATACACAGGTAGACTTTCCTTTATAATTAGACTAAGAAAGCATGATTGTCCCACTATTATATTTTCACTAGCAGAAAAAATTTAATTATAAGTTTCTCATCTTTATTTATTTAGTAGCCACCACTTGTGCTATTTCTTCTCCTTCTTTGACTATATCAGGACGATGCGTACAAAGCACTGTAAAGTCACATAAAGCTTTAAGCCATCCAAAGAAGGGTTTTGTTTGTATGTTTGCTTTGCTCATCAGAAATTAAGATTGCTGCTCCTACTTTCTCTGGATTTATATTTTTCAGTTGTCTGTTTTTAATCTTTTTATTTCAATATTTCTGTGTCTTTTTGTTTTTGATTATGACATATTTTTGGATCTTATTTTCATTTCTTCAACTTGTCGGTCTTTGTCTTTTATTTGATAAGTTCAATGTATCTTTTTGTTTGAATTTTTATCCAGGATTATTCTGCCATCTCATTTAATGTTGTTCATCCTGTACTTTATATGCTCTTTAAATTCTATAGAATTGTCTTCCGGTGTTTTGAAAGTTACACAGGCTAATTTTATTGTTTTTCTTAACTTTAAGAAACATATGAGATAACTTCTAATTCTTGAATATATCAGTGACTATACTTCCATCTTACAAAAGAAACACCTCAGTATACCCCAATGGCTTTTGTTCCCTCCACCTCCCCTTGTATTACTAATATCTGGAATATTACTTCTGGTAACATAAACTTTCTCTCCTCTATCTCTCTGTCATTATTTGTTTATGTATTCTGTTTATTTAAAATCATTTCATTATGTGTATATGCCTTAGAAAACATTTTGTCCAGGTCATTGTTTATCTTTAAGGTACAGGGACTCCTCAGAAGTCTGGTAATTCATTCAGCCTGTGAGCTTATATTACCTGTGGTCTTGGAGAAGCTCCATAGGCCAGACCATAGTCTTTGTCAGTTTAGGCGAGTTCCATATTTGCGTATAGAAGGGGTAGGCATGAGGCATTCAGGCACCACCAACTACAGTTACCACTCTATTTCACAACAACCCAGCAAGAAACAACTCTAACACGATTTCACCCCTAAATCCAACTTCTAAAGGAGTTTTACAAGATTATATTTTTCAAACCCTGGAGGTGGGATTCAGGAAAGTAGAGAACTGAAGGCCCTAAGACTGTCAGCCCCCATCTACTTTCACCTCACGCAGAAGGATTCTTGCCCACTTTGATACCCACAGCAGTGGTTTGAGGAAAGGGGATAGGCAATGATTGCCCCAAGGGAAGGCAGTGGGAGAGAGAGGTGAGGAGAGACAAACAGAATTTAAATTGTGCTTCCACTGCTGCCTCCACCTTCTGTCTGCCCTGAATCTGCGGGCCTCCCATTCCTCACACAGAATGATTTAAAATACTGTTTTTATTGCTGCTGCTGCTGCTGCTCTTAGGTTTTGGATTCTGTCTCTCCCTATTATGTCCTCGGCATTATTTTTAGAAGTGGTTACCAACTCCTGCCTGTTGGACATCTTGGACACATGAATTTTTGTATGCATGAATGGTGAATTTGTATCTGTATTCAGTATGTGTTACTATATCAAGATTTTCTATTTAGTGGTTTACAGTTTTTCCTATAACTCACTTTGCCCTTTTAAATTATTCACATTTTTTTCATTTGCTTTTAATGAATTTACATATCTAGACTTCATAGCTAGACAATATTATCGTAGAGTTGAAAATCTGTTTATTTTACAATGAGAAAATCTCCACTTACAATGAAAATAGGTATTCTAAAATCTGACCTTATAAATATTCCTTTGAAAGGATATTTAAATGGAGTGTGAAAATGCCAAGCATCAGCTAATAAATCTTTGTGAGGATTTCTGTTTATATGCAGTTTTTAAGTGCATTGATAACTCACAAATATAAAACCTAGAGTAAATAGATAACATGTGATGAGACTCCTTAAATTTCACCCAAAATCTTGTTCTTATGTGAATAAAATTGAATACTATAAGTATTACCTCTTTTATAGCCTAAATAAATTCCATACATTTTTTGAATGATTAAACCACTTGTCTTTTTCAAACTATAATAGTACCCCAATCAAAAGAAGAAACATGGCATATGTTTGTCAGTAGGAGTATATGGCCTTATTATTGGAAGTACCAAGGCAGCAAATACTGTAAGACAATTAATACTTGTTTAAACTGGGGTTCATTTTATTGATTCCCCACACTGCTCCCTCTAAGAAAGCAACTTGTGTTGTTCCCAGAAACACTGGCTGTACCGTCCATTGGCTCCATCTCTCTCCCTGTCCCCCTTTTCCACCCACTTCCTCTTTTTTCTCTTCCCTCTCAAGCTGCTTCTCCTACTTGTTTTTGCCATTTTTTAAAAAAATTTTATTATATCAGTCACCATACAGTACATCATTAGTTTTTGATGTAGTGTTCCATGATTCATTATTTGCGTATAACACCCAGTGCACCATGCAATACGTGCCCTCCTTAATACCCATCACCGGCCTAGCCCAATCCCCCACCCCCTCCCCTCTGAAACCCTCAGTTTGTTTCCCAGAGTCCATAGTCTCTCGTGGTCGTTCCCCCTTCTGTTTACCCCCCCTTCATTCTTCCCTTCCTTCTCCTGCCAGTCTCCCTGCTATTTCTTATTTTCCATAAATGAGTGAAACCATATGATAACTGTCTTTCTCTGCTTGACTTATTTCACTTAGCATAATCTCCTCCAGTCCCGTCCATGTTGCTGCAAATGTTGGGTAATCGTTCTTTCTGATGGCTGAGTAATATTCCATTGTATGTATGGACCACATCTTCTTTATCCATTCGTCTGTTGAAGGGCATCTTGGCTCTTTCCACAATTTAGCTATTGTGGACAATGCTGCTATGCACATTGGGGTGCATATGGCCCTTCTCTTCACTACATCTGTATCTTTGGGGTAAATACCCAGTAGTACAATTCCTGGATTATAGGGTAGCTCTATTTTTAACTTTTTGAGGGACCTCAGCACTGTTTTCCAAAGTGGCTGTACCAATTTGCATTTCCACCAACAATGTAAGAAGGTTCCCATTTCTCCACATCCTCTCCAACATTTGTTGTTTCTTGCCTTGTCAATTTTTGCCGTTCTAACTGGTATAAGGTGGTATCTCAATGTGGTTTTGATTTGAATTTCCCTAATGGCTAATGATTTTGAACATTTTTTCATGTGTCTGGTAGCCATTTGTATGTCTTCATTGGAAAAATGTCTGTTCTTATCTTCTGCCCATTTTTTTTATTTAATTATTTGTTTCTTGTGTATTGAGTTTTAGAGTTCTTTATAGGTCTTGGATACCAGCCTTTCATCTGCAGTTTCATTTGCAAATATCTTCTCCCATTCTGTGGGCTGCCTCTTTGTTTTGATGACTGTTTCCTTTGCTGTGCAGAAACTTTTTATCTTGATGAAGTCCCAGAAGTTCATTTTTTTCTTTTGTTTCTCGTCTTTGGAGATGCGTCATGAAAAAATTTGGTGTGGCGATGTCAAAGAGGTTACACCTATGTTCTCCTCTATGATTTTGATGTATTCCACATCGTGGTCTTTCATCCATTTGGACTTTATCTTTGTGTATGGTATGAGAGAATGGTCAAGTTCATTCTTTTGCATGTAGTTGTCCAGTTTTCCCAGCACCATTTATTGAAGAGACTGTCTTTTTTCCACTGGATGTTTTTTCCTGCTTTGTAAAAGATTAGTTGCCTATAGAGCCGACGGTCCATTTCTGGAGTGTCTATTCTGTTCCATTGGTCTATGTGTCTGTTTTTGTGCCAGTATCATGCTTCTTGGTGATCACTGCTTTGTAGTATAGCTTGAAATCCGGCAACGTGATGCCCCTAGCTTTGTTTTTCCTTTTCAACATTTCCTTCCTTGGCGATTCGGGGTCTTTTCTGGTTCCACACAAATTTTAGGCTTGTTTGTTCCAGCTCTTTGAAAAATGTCATTGGTATTTTGATCGGGATGGCATTGAAAGTGTAGATTGCTCTGGGTAGCATGGACATTTTAACTATGTTAATTCTTCGGATCCATGAGCATGGAATATTTTTCCATCTTTTTGTGTCTTCTTCAATGTCTTTCAAGAGTGATCTGTAGTTTCTAGAATATAGATCCTTTACCTCTCTGGTTAAGTGAATTCCGAGATACCTTATGATTTTTGGTGCTATTATAAATGTAATCAATTCCCTAATTTCTCTTTCTTCAGTCTCATTGTTCGTGTATAGAAATGCAACTGATCTCTGAGCATTGATTTTGTATCCTGCCACATTACTGAATCGTTCTATGAGTTCTAGTAATTTGGGGGTGAAGTCTTTTGGGTTTTCCATATAGAGTATCATGTCATTGGCGAAGAGAGACAGTTTTACTTCTTCTTTGCCAATTTGAATACCTTTTATCCCTTTTTGTTGTCTGATTGCTGTTGCATGGACTTGTAGTACTATGTTGAATAATAATGGCGAGAGTGGGCATCCTTGTCATGTTCCTGATCTTAAGGGAAAGGCTTTCAGCTTTTCCCCATTGACGATGATATTCACTGTAGGCTTTTCCTAGATGGTTTTTATGAAATTGAGGAATGTACCCTCTATCCTTACATTCTGAAGGGTTTTAATCAGGAAAGGATGCTGTATCTTGTCAAATGCTTTTTCTGCATCAATTGAGAGGATCATATGGTTCTTGACTCCTGTTGATATGATCTATCACACTGATCGATTTGCGAATGTTGAACCACCCTTGTATCCCAGGGATGAATCCTACATGGTCATGATGGATAATCCTTTTAATGTGCAGTTGGATCCTATTAGCTAGGAACTTGTTGAGAATTTTGGCGTCCGTATTCACCAGGGATATAGGTCTGTAATTCTCCTTTTTGATGGGGTCTTTGCCTGGTTTGGGGTTCAAGGTAATACTGGCCTCATTGAATGAGTTTGGTAGTTTTCCTTCTGTTTCTATTTTTTGAAACAGCTTCAGGAGAATAGGTATTATTTCTTCTTTGAATGTTTGGTAGAATTCCCTGGGAAATCCATCAGGCCCTGGACTCTTGTTTTTGGGGAGGTTTTTGATCACTCCTTCAGTCTCTTCATAATTAATCAGTCTGTTTAAATAATCAATTTCTTCCTGTTTCAGTCTTGGTAGTTTATAGGTTTCCAGGAAGTCATCCATTTCTTCCAGGTTAATTTATCGGCATAAAGTTGTTGATAAAACTTTCTAATGATCCTTCCTATTTCGTTGGTGTTGGTTGTGATCTCTCCCTTTCATTCATGATTTTATTAATTTGGGTCCTTTCTCTATTCTTTTGAGTAAGTCTGGCCAGTGGCTTATCAATCTTATTTATTCTTTCAAAGAACCAGCTTCTAGTTTTGTTGATCTGCTCTACTGTGCTTCTGGTTTCTAATTCATTGATCTCTGCTCTAATCTTGATCAACTGCCGTCTCGTGGATGGGTTAGGCCTGTTCTTCTGTTCCAGCTCCAGCTTCTTGAGGTGAGAATATAAAAACTGCATTTTAGATTTTTTTCTATTCTTTTGAGTGAGGCTTGGGTGGCTATGTATTTTCCCCTTAGGGCTGCCTTTGCAGTGTCCCATAGGTTTTGGACTGATGTGTTTTCATTCTCATTGGTCTCCATAAATTGTTTAATTTGATTTTTGATTTCCTGGTTTACCCAATCATTCTTGAGCAGGATGGTTCTTAGTCTCCAAGTGTTTGAGTTTCTTCCGTATTTTTCCTTGTGATCGAGTTCCAGTTTCAAGGCATTGTGGTCTGAGAATATGCAGGGAATAATCTCAGTCTTTTGGTATCAGTTGAGACCTGTTTTGTGACCCAGTATATGGTCTATTCAGGAGAAATTTCCATGTATATTCGAAAAGAATGAGTATTCTGTTGTTCTGGGGTGTAGTGTTCTGTATATATCTATGAGGTCCATCTGGTCCAGTATGTCATTCAAAGGTCTTGTTTCTTTGTTGATTTTCTGCTTAGGTGATCTGTTTGTTGCTGAGAGCAGAGTGTCGAGGTCCCCTACTATTAATATATTATTATCTATATGTCTCTTTATTCTGGTTAAGAGTTGGCATGCGTATCTAGCTGCTCCTCTGTTGGGGGCATAGATATTTATAATTGTCATATCCACTTGTTGGACACATCCTTTAAGAATAATATAGTGTCCTTCTGTATCTCTAACTACAGTCTTTAGTTTAAAAATCTAATCCGTCTGATATGAGAATTGCTACCCCAGCTTTATTTTGAGGTCCATTGGCATGAAAAACAGTTCTCTATCTCTTCACTTTCAGTCTGGATGTGTCTTTAGGTTCCAAATGAGTCTCTTGTGGACAGCAAATGGATGGGTCATGTCTTTATCCAATCTGTGACCCTGTGGCGTTTATGGGAGCATTTAGGCCATTCACATTGAGAGTGATTATTGAGAAATTGTATCCTTGGATCTAAGATTTGCAAATTGTACTATTATGAGACGTGGTGTCTGTTCTCATTGATCTTGGGAGGGGTCCTCTCTGCCTCTTGGACATGAATGCTTCTTTCCTTCGCCAGATTAGGGAAGTTCTCAGCTATATTTGTTCAAATATATCTTCTAGATCTCTTTCTCCACCCCCTGGGGGATGCCGATGATTCTGACATTGGAACGTTTCATCGAGTCAATAATCTCCCATAGTCTACATTCTTGAGATTGGATTTTTTAAGCCAAGTTCCCACTTTTTCCATCTTTTCTATCATCTCATTTTCCAATTCACTAATTCGTTCTTCTGCCTCATTTACCCTGGCCATCAGAGCATCCAGTTTAGACTGCATTTGATTCATAGCATTTTTAATTTCTGCCAGATTCACTCTCATCTGCCCTTAGAGATTCTATATTCTCATTAATATTTTCATTAATATTTTTTTCAAGCACATCATCTTGACCATTGTTACTCTGAATTCCATTTCTGACAATTTGGTTATATCCTTATCCATTAGTTATGTGGCAGAGGCCACAGTCTCTGTTTCTTTCCTTTGTTGGAGGTTCCTCCTCCTGGTCATTCTGATGAGGAGTGGTTGTGGGGATGTACAGAGCCCAAATTATTGACCAAGACCCAAGCAATGTGCACTTGTTTTATAGGGACCTTAGAGATGTGGGCTTCTTGATTTTTCAGCCTGCCTTCTGGGGGAGGGGCCTGCCGTGCTGATACTCAGGCAACCCTGTTTGGGTAGAGTTGCCCCGTCCCCTGCGAGGGGGGATGGGGATGGGCCAAATGTGTGCCTGTATTTCTTGGCTTTTGTTCTCTGGCGGCTTTCCCTGGCGGTTTTCTGTGCCTCTTTTTATAGTCAGAGCAGCAGGGGCCATATCCTAGCCTCTGTCAGAACAGAGATTGCAGTCGGCTCTCCACTAAGCTCTTTGGCCACTTTAACTCTGTTTGGGCCAGTGCTGCTAAAGACCCTGCAGCGTCCCGGGTTGTGTGCCCCACAGCCGCTTTCCTAGTCCTCCGTCCCAGGGCCCGCACGTCTCTGTCCTTTGTGCTTCTAACACCTCCAGCCGCCCTCCGCGGTGCCTGCGCACGCACCCAAGCTCCCTGTCTCAGTGTGGTGCGCGCACTCGGAGCTCCGGTTTTCAGTCTAGTTCGAGTGTGCGCTCCGGAGCTCCAGTTTTCAGTCTGGTTTCTCAGCAGCTACCGGTCTGCGAGTCTGCCCGCTCCCCCCGTGCAGGTGGCTACTGCTTCCCGGCGCCCGAGCTCGGCGGGCCCCTCCCCCTTCTGTTTATCTTCCTATATCTGGGCATGGATTCACAGCTCCCCACTTCATACCTCAATACTCAGCGCCGGAGATGTTCGTTTGTAGAGATCCAGATGTATCTTCCTACGTCTCAGGCTGATTTCGTGGGTGCTCAGGATGATCTGGTAAATATCCAGCTCAGTTCAGGGGACCAGCTGAAAAAGGGGTCCCCTACTCCTCCGCCATCTTTTTTTCTCTCAAAACAGCACTTTTCTCGCCATTTCTTTCACCATTTACTTCTTTCCCCTTCCTAATACTTCCCCCCCCCCTTTTTTTTTCCTGTTCTTCCTTCATTATCAAGTAGTAGTGGGCCATTTCTCATACTTAAAAGTACCAGTGATGGTTACGTTTATTCTTTACTTAATGCTTTCTATGTGCTGGAAATTGTGCTTAGCTATTTACTATATGAAGTAATAGAGTTGATAGTCCTTGGGATCCTGCTATAGTCTGAATGTTTGTGCTCCCCCAATTTATTTATTGAATATTAACCCCCCAAGGTGATCGTATTAAAAAGTAGAGCCTTTGGGAGGTGGTTAGGTCATGAGGGCAGAGCCCTTATACAGGGGATTAGTGCCTTTATAAAAGAGACCCCTGAGAGATCTCTCCACCCTTCCACCATCTGAGGACACAGCAAGCAGGTGCTGTCTCTCAAGGCCTTCATCAGGCACCACATCTGCTGATGTCTTGATCTTAGACTTCCCAGCCTCTAGAACTGTGGGAAATAAATGCCACTAAAATAAGCCACCCGGTCTATGGTATTTTGTTTATAGCAGTTATAGCAGTCTGAACAGAGTAAGATCGATGTGATAGAAATTTGTACGTGATTCCATTAAAATTGTGCTCTAACAACTTTGAAATTAGGTTAAAATTAATAAACTAATGAATTTATATTAATATAGATTTAAAAGCTCTAGAGCTATGTATACCCTTGAAAAAAATAGTCTCTCTGTGCACACTTTGTTCCTATGTTGATTTAGATGTTTTGCTGAAAATGGGGCCAAAATACAATAGTGCAGGAATAAGTATTTAAAAGAGAGTTGAAAATGGAGTAATACTAAAATCGTTCATAAATTTGTTTAACAAATTGTTATTCTTTAAATATTCTGGCTGTATTCTTTCCTTGGCATTGGAACACCAACCAAAAAGTAGATGGTCCTTCCTAATAAACTCAGGAGATGTTACCATACACAACAATGACATTTAGGGGTAAAAATTGTCTTTTTGGATTATTAAATTCTGTACTAAATTGTTTCACAAGAGATTGATAACATTGGACTGAACCCAAACTAGCTTGATCTCTCTAAGAATAAATGAAGTTGCAAGGTTTGCTTTGCTCAGCTCTTTCAAAAGGATAAAAATATGTAAAAACATTTGCATTATAATTGTAGGACTCAAATTAGTTTCACTTTATAGATCCAAAAAGAAGCAAAATGTGTAACATCATTTACATTTTAAATCACAAGAATCTTGTGCCAAGTAAAGAAGGTGAAGTAAACATACTTTAGGCTGTGGGTAAAGGAAAAAAAAGACACTTAAGAGAACTTAACAGATTCCTTGAATAAAAAGTTTTTTTGTTTTCTTGGTTTTGTTTTTTTTCTGGAGTTTATAGTGTCCTGGAGAGTGGTAGACCAGACAAACATCCAGAGACCAGATCATGAAGAACCAGATAAATCATACTAAAGAGTTTTAACCTTATCTTGGATTTGTAGAAAACCAATGAAGCATGATCCAATTTTATTTTAGAAAGATCACTTTGATGGCAATGTGGAGCATATAATAAGTGAAACAAAACTGGAGGAGAGAGTACTGTTAAAAGGTTACTGCAGTGATTCTGGAAAGAAATTACGAGAGCCTGGAGTAAACACTGGCAGTTAAAATAGAAAGCGGTGCATTTGAAGTCGATTTAGGAAGATAATTTGTTGGATTTGTGATGGATGAAAGTGGGATGTTAAGCATCCAGGGTGACTTCTAGGGTCTTTAGTGGGAGATTCTTTGATAATGATGACTTTTACTGGTACAGGGAATCCCAAAAGGAAAAAAAGAAATGCTAGAAGATGACAAGCTTTATTTAGAATATGCTGAGATTGTGGTACATGAGGGGTATTCAAGTGGATATGTCTAGCAGACAGTTTGACATATGGGATAGACATTGTTCATATAAGTTGCATAGATTTTATGAATAAAATGAATGAAAAGGGTACATATGATATTTCATAATTTTGATTGGTTGTGTCATAGCTTTTATTAATAATTTGAATTCAAGTCAACTTCAGTTCTTAAGCCCTGGAATCATTAGGATTTATGGAATATCATCAAGATTAAGTATATTTCATTAACCGGTGTGAGGGGAAGTAAATATAATAGACAAAGCAAAAAGTAGAAAGTTAGTGTGCATATGTCTGGTGTTACTCTCCTTTGTTAGTAAGCAAGTATTAACTGAAATAGCATTATATCCACTAATCTAGCCAATATATAAATATACTGTTTTAATAGAAATTCAATGCTGGGAATGTTGCTGAAAAACTGGCGTATATATTTCTTTTTTTTTTTTTTAAGTTTTTTTTTTTTTTTTTTTTTTTTAGATTTTATTTATTCGACAGAGATAGAGACAGCCAGCGAGAGAGGGAACAGAAGCAGGAGGAGTGGGAGAGGAAGAAGCAGGCTCATAGCGGAGGAGCCTGATGTGGGGCTCGATCCCATAATGCCGGGATCACGCCCTGAGCTGAAGGCAGCCGCTTAACCGCTGTGCCACCCAGGCGCCTCTGGCGTATATATTTCTAGTGTCTTTTTTTTTTTAATGATCTTTTAGAATACACTTTAGCAATATGTACCATGATCTGTAAACATGTCCATATTATTTGATTAATTTTATTCTTGAGGCACCTACATGCCTCAGTTGGTTCAGTGTCTGACTCTTGATTTTGGCTCAGGTCATGATCCCAGTGATGTGAGATCCAACCCCTAGCTCAGGGCGGGAGTCTGAGAGATTTTCTCTCTCCCTCTCCCTGTGTCTCTCCCACTGCTCATGCACACATGTGTGCATGTGCACTCTCTCTAAAATAAATCTTTAAAAAAAACTTTATTCTCACAATTTATCCAAAGGAATAATTCAAAGTAATAAAAAATAGAGGTATATACAAAAATGTTTAATATATTTCTAAAATAAGTCTAAATGTCCTCAAGATTTAACAAAAACTGTAATATCGGCAAACTGCAATAGTATATGTCCATTAGAGAGTCACATGTAAGGAATGTAGGATGAAATTAAAAGTTTCGTTAGACCTTGAATCTTAGAAGGTTTTTTTTTAACTGAGAAAATTGTTAATTTCATTTCCTTTTTTTTTTTTTTAAGGATATTTACTTATTTGACATAGAGAGCACACAAGCAGGGGGAGTGGCACAGGGAGAGGGAGAAGCAGGCTCCTCGCTGAGCAGGGAGCCCGATGTGGGGATGTGGGGCTCAATTCCAGGACCCCAGGATCATGCCCTGAGCCTAAGGCAGATGCTTAAGTGACTGAGCCACCCAGGTGGCCCTCATTTCCTTTTTCATTGAACTTATTATACTTCTCATTTTGAACCCTAAATAATATTTACATATCAAATCAAAAACTTATTTTTTCACAGTATTTATATTAAACTTGTAAACAAGAATGGAAAACATACTTTAATTGTAGAACAATGCAGCTGTATCCAACAATGTAAAAATTAATAATAAACAAAAACTGAAAATAGAATGAGGAGAGGTAAAAAAAAGAATATGCATACTAAGGTCATAATGTTTCATGATTGAGGACTACTAGGTAATATCAAAGTTTGACATGTCAAGAGATAGAGCTTTAAACATATCACTTAAAATATTAGTGATAATTAGAAGGATTTAAATATCAATAATTATATAGCCAATGGAAATTGAAGGTTTAGAGAAAATGGAGGATAAAGCATGCTAGTCTCATTATTTTTATTGAGGTGTGAATGGTGTCTAAATGTGATGAATTTAAAATATAGTTTACTTATTAATTATTGTAACCTCAAAAAGACATAAAAACAGTAAGTGTTTAAATCTGTAAATAGGATTAAGGTGAGAGGAGAATATTTTCACTTTTAATTTTATGTACTTTTATATGCTTTGTGTGGAGACATTTAAAAACAATGCATCTATAATAAGTTTTAAAAATTATTAAAAGTTGCTGTAAATATTATTTGATATTGAAGTGTTTATTATAGAAAAATCTGAGTACAAAATAATATACAAAACAGGCACTATGATTGATGATAAATAGATATGCATAGTAGTCATTCAAAAGTAATACATATACACAGAATATGGTTATATATCTTTTGTTAAAATTTCACTTTTGATAGCTTATTCCTAATTTATTTAAACTGAAATTTTAAACATTAAAAAAAGAGTGAACAGAACTAGACTGCTATTTATGATCCTACCACTATTTATTGAGTTTTTGGAAAATAGACATTTTCTTTGGGATTAGTTTTCTCTTTCCTTGCCTTTGGTTTTGGCTTTTTCTTTTCATTGACTAGGTCTCTTGATCATAAATGTCAGAAAGACAATTTGGTCTACCTCAAACTCAGATGGGAATTTGTTAAAAGACTGACTCATGAAACCAAAGACAAGCCTGAGGCTGGGCCCTAGGAGCAACTATAATTAACAATTCATATGATAGTAACTTTTATTCTGTATATTGATCTCTGCCGTTCTTTGATTTTCTTTTGTCCTCTCTGTCTCCCTCTCTTGACTGTTCCACTGTAAACTTGACCACTGCTACCTCTCAAACTTTACAACTTTTGATCCAAGAAAGATTAACTTATTTTTCATACTTCTTGTACCAAAATTGCCAGAAAAAGTCTCTAACCCAGCTTGGGAAAAGGGCCCACTCTTTGCAAAGCAGTGAGCTGGGGCAGATCATAGTGCATTCCCTGGCAGCTCTGGCTGTGGGCATGCGCTAAATGAGGCATCCTCATTTCCTGGGAAAATGAAGTTCCCAGGAAGAATGGAGAGGGGAGAAATGAGGAATTCCCGTTAGAAAAGCCTGGCATCTGCCACCATCTGAAAGATTAAAGCATTAATATAAAGAAAGATTCTTTGTGTTCTTAGCCTATTTATTAGCAGTTTTTTTTATAGCATTCAGCAACCGGTTTTATAGGAATCCTATCACCACATATGTGCTTGGATGCCTCTCCGTTATCTTACTTTCTAAACGTTCAGTATGTCTGATTCACCCTTACTCTCGAGTCATTTTGCTTTTTCTCCCATTCACTCCCATTTCCCATCAAACCTGCTTCTCCTGCTCTCTTCCCATATCAGAAATGCCATCACAATCCTCCCAGTTTGCTTGGAAAAGAAAGTTGGACTCATTCTTGACTTTTCCCTTTTCCTTTACCTATAAAATAAATTACCTGCTTTTAAATCTAGCTCTTTCTTGAGTCTGGAAAACATAGAGGGCTTTATCCCTCTTGCCAAAAGCACCACTTCTAGACAACTGGATTACCTTCTAATCACTATCTTTCCATACCTTCTATTTTCTTCTCCATGTAAAGGCCAGAATGATGTTGGCTAAATACAATTGAATCGTACTTAAAATTTCTGTGGTTTCCACTGAACTCAATATAAAAGTCAATGTTTAGCTGACCTACAGTCATCTGATGCCAGTATATAGGCCTCTTGCTTACTAAGTTCTGGTCACAGTGACCTTTTTTCAATTTCTTGAACAAATGCCTGCATTCCCCCCTCCTGCCCAACTCCCTGAGCTTTTTCCAGTCTCTTTCTAAATAATCCTCTGCTTACTCCCTGGTGTGTCCTTGTCCCATAGATTTAACCTGAGGTGAAATTTCCTCTGTAAGGCCCACTCTGTCATCACTTATAATTAAAGGGTTTCTTTGATGTTATTCTCTCTCTTAACAGCCCCTTGCTTCTGTTTATATCACTTAGCAACATTTGTAACTTTATGCCCATTGGTATGTTTCCTTATTGGAAACCGATCTCTCCTGTGAATTCTACCTAGTGAAACAGCAAGGAAACAATGTTTGGTTTACCACTTCCTGTGTGAGGAGAGAATGGCATTTAGCACTCCACACATACCGCTCTCTCTCCTGCTACTGCATACGTGGTACAGTTGTGTCTTACTCAGGGGTTGGGTTCTGAGATGGCTCGCAGTGAACAAATTTTACAGAAATAGTTTCATTGGTAAATATAAAATATACAAAATATAAAATATACAAAATAATATAAAACAATAAAATTATATTTGTAATTGCAGAGAAAAAGAGTGAACTCATAGTTTGTGTAGTAAAATGCACTGTAACTACTGGTTGGTGAATTAATAAATTATAGGTACTCATTAAATATTTGGAATCCATTAAGTCAGTTTTAAATGCCTTTGCCTATTATTTCCTCTTAAAAAAATGAATAAACAGACCTCCGAAGGCACTAAATAAGTCCTGTAGTCACATAATCCCTTCAGATTCTGTTTTACTAGATTTTGCAGTTTAGATATACATCTGTGGGGTTATATTTTATTTATTTGTTGATTTTACTTTTGCTTATGAGTATGCTGAAGAAAATTCGAAGGATGATGCATTTTCTGGTGTTCAAAGATTCTCGAGTTTGCCAGTAAAGTTTGATCAGTGTCTACTATTTGTCTGGTGAAGTTTGATTCATGAGCTCCATTGTTTTCTAGCCGATTGTCGACCTGTAATGCTGTGCTGACTCTGCAAGTCTTTAGTGATCTTCTTCTTGTCTCCCTTATGCTTGTGTTTCTCGGATGCTGTCATCAGCATATTGTTGTTAATGAACAACTGCCTTGAAGACTTTTATGTCACTTCTCAGTTTAAAAAATTTTGTATACATAAAATTAAATCAATATCATAAAAGAAAATGCTCTCAGTCCCCTGAAGCAAATCTTTTCTTCAAAATAGGAATCTTATTTTTAAACCATAATGACACAGTGGGCAGGGTATTATATCCTGACCTTCCTGAATAAAAATATCAAGCAAGAAAAAGCTAGTACAGTCTTTTCCATACATTCAAGATGTCAGTCTTACTATTGCTGGCAGTTTCCTGTTTTTTGTTCTACAGGTCTTGCTTTTTTTTTTTGTTTTGTTTGTTTTATTTGTTTGTTTTTAGTAGTAACAATTTTCAAGGCTGAATTAAGGTTCTATGGGCAACACTACTATGATTCTGCTAGAACTTCCCAATAACTATATTGAAACTCCATTTTTCCAAATTGTGGGTGTGGGTATATTGGAGGCTTAAAAACGGCAATAAGCAACATCCTTCTTTGTCCTCCTAAATTCAGAACTAATTGCAAAATGGAAGATTCAGGGAAATTGACTTATAATGTCATCTAAACCTGGATTGAAATGCAGCCATATTTGTTTCCAGTATGTTCTTATTTGAACTGAAGTGACCCACTGGAGTTGCTGACACAAATGGGAAAATTGCAGACGTCTGTCACAGGGCAGGAGTCTGTAAGCTTATGTCTGGACAAGCTGAGATTTCATCTTGTGGACAGGCTATGCCAGTAAGAAATAGAACATGTTTATTCCAAGATCACCTACCAGTTAATAAATGAAGAGGAGAGAGTGAGATGTAGGACCTCTAGCAGAAGGAAACTTCTGCAAATATGGGCCTTCTGCAATATGGCCAAGGGAATGGAGGGTCCCCTGACAAATAGAAGGTGTATGTTATAGACCAGGATGTTGTTAATGAGGGAATGTTTGGGACTTGATATATCAAAAAAATTCTCCTGGGCCCTATTTCCTGTTGAAGACACTTCTGCATTCATTATTCTCCCCCCCCCCCCCAATTATTTTCACTGGAAGAATCACTTTACTAATTTCTCACTCAAAATATACAATTCAGGCAAGAATGAGGATGGAGAACATAAGCTTTTCTTGGGGAAAAAAGAAAAATCCTGGGGCATCTGGGTGGGTCGGTCAGTTAAGTGTACAACTGGTGATTTCAGCTCAGTTCATGATCTCATGGGTCATGGGATCGAGCCCTGTGTTGGGCTCCCTGCTCAGCTGGGAGTCTGCCTGAGATTCTCTCTCTCCCTCTCTCTCTGCCCCTCCCCCACTTGTACGCTAGCATTCTCTCTCTCAAATAAATAAATAAATCTTTTTAAAAAAATCCTATCTATTCATGAAAATATTTCTCACTTGATGTTACAGGATCAAATCCTCAGACACGTTAGATTTGTACCAGTTCTTTAATTCTCACTTTTGTGTCTCTGCTTCCTTTCTTCTTTTCTTTTGTACAGCCTAGAATTACTAGAATAACCCCCTAGTTCATATATCACTTCCAAGCTGTCCCTACTTAAATTTATATACCATACAAATGCCAGAAATTTTACTGGACTTGTCATGTCACTAATATTAAATTCCCTAAAGCAAATGCTTTTGCAGTATGTCAGCTACTCCAGCTGGTTTCTGATGAATCCTCTCAAACCTCATGTATCATCTTTCATTCTCCTACTTCATTAATTCAAAAAAGTATCAAATACCTAGAACGTGCTAAAAACTACATTAGGTTGTGTAGTCAATAGGGCTCTAAATAGACATGATCCTTGCTGCGAGGAACTTACATGCTAGTGCAGAAGACAGACAAAATACAGGCAAACAGTCAATTAAAAGAAATAACTGACAGTTAAAATGAGAGACATTCAGTAAAAAGATTAAAAAAGAATCACCTGGAGGTGGGAACCTACTTCAAAGGTATATCTTTAAGGCAGTAACGCCTTAATATGAAGAACATTCCAAATGGAGGAAATAGCATGTTAAAAGTTCAAGTGTAAAAAATCTTGCTCCACTCAAGCAACTGCAAGATGAATAGGAGTCATTTTTGCAAGGGGAAGATTGGTATGACATAAAACTAGCATAATCAATAAGGGCCAGGAGGGGCAGGAGCTGTATATCATGGTAAAGGTTTACTTTTTATTATTTTATATATAGATATATTATATAGATATAAATTGTAGTCATTTATGTAATTTAATATTTCAAATGCATTTTATTTAACTTAGTGTATCTAAAATAGTATCATTTAAGATAATAAACATAAAATTATTTATGAGATATTAATGGGCTTTTTGTACTTAAGTCTTCAGAATCTGGTATGTATTTTACACTTACCACACACATCTCAATTTGGCCTAGCCACATTTCAAGTGCTCCTTTGCCACATGTGATTAGTGGCTACTGTATTGGATGGGATATTAACAGGGTTTAAGCAAGAGAACGATGTGATCCGAATTGCATTAGCAAGTCACTTTGGAGTGGAGAAGATACGGGGGAAGACAGGAAGACCAGTTAAGAGGCTGTATTGGAGGCTCCAGAATTGTAAGAGAATAAATTTCTGTTGTTTTAAGCCACCAAATTTCTGATAATTTGTTAGAGCAGCCATAGGAAACTAATACACTGTTGTTATATATATATTTAAAACAAACAAACAAAAAAAAGAGGCCATATTGGTTTCCTTTGGCTGCTGTAACAAAGTATGACAGATTGGCTGCCTTAAAACAACAGAAATTTATTTTCTCTCTGTTTTGGAGACTACAAATCTAGGGTCAAGGTGTTAACAGGACTGTGTTCCCTCTGAATGATCCTTCATTGCCTCTTCTAGCTCCTAGTGGTTGCTGGCAGTTCTTGTTACTTATAGATGCCTCACTCTGATCTCTGCCTCTGTCTTCATGTGGCCGTCTGTAGATCTGTGGCACTGTGTCCAGAGAGCCCTCTTCTTCTAAGGGCACCAGTCCCATTGTATTTTTTTTTAAGATTTGTTTAATTATTTGAGAGAGAAAGAAAGGAGAGCATGACGGGGTTGGGGGAAGAGGCAGAGGGAGTAGCAGATTCCCCCCTGAGCAGGGAGCCCGATGCAGGACTCCATCCCAGGACCTGAAGGCAGATGCTTAACCAACTGAGCCACCCAGGTGCCCAGTCATACTGTAGCTCTGACTCATCCTAATCCAGTATAACCTCATTTTAACTGGATGGCATCTGCAGAGATCCTATTTCCAAATAAGGTCACATTCGCAAGTTTCAGGTAGACGTGAGTTTTGGGGGACACTAGTCAACCCAATACAGAGGTTAAGGGTAAAAGAGAGTGGTAGCTTTTGCTCACTGGACACAGATCTATGCTCCATTTCCCTGCTTGTCCTTAGGTAGTAGATACAGAGTAGTGATATTAGATAGAAAAGGAAGAAATGATTGTGAAATAGATTCCAGAAATGTAATTAGCAGATGTCTTGAATGTAGAGAGGCCAAGCCCAAAAAATCTGGCTGATTGTTCTCAGTCACAGCTTCTCTCAGAACTTTCCTGGTAAGTCACTAAATGCCTACTATTTTTAACCCAGGAAATTTGTCCTCCCAGCTTCTAAAGGCATCTAACTCAAAGACCTCTCGTTCAAGTCCCTTTTAATGAGGACTTTCTTCACTAGCTCCCCCTTAGTGAGAAGAGTATTAAACTAGAAGAAAGGAAATGGCTTGTCATATGCATAAAAGAAATCAAATATGTATTTGTTTAATCCCCCATTGCTGAAACTATACTGGCATTTATATATAGTATAGCATGCTCTTAAAAAAAAAAAAAAACAACAAAACAAAACAAACAAACAAAAAAAAACCTGAAAACCAGAAGAGTAGTATTAGAATTGAAACAAAGCATCATTCAGTTCTTGTTGGGGGAAAAAAAAAATTCATCTGCTTTACATCTGGGATATTGAATATAGCTATCTGGGTACAAGTATTTCTAATGATTTCAATCTCCAAAAATATAAATTCCCAATTTACATTTTTAATGTATCTCCTTCTCAAATCAAGTAACCTAAACTCTCAAATCTGAGTGTATTTTCAGTTTGTATAATCTCTCATGGGTAATGAACTCCATAAATTTAAAATAATGCTGTGTAATGATATGTGATCTTCTTGAAAAAAAAAATCACTTCCAACAGAGTCTCAAAGTGGTGGGTTGTGAAGGCTGTCAGATGGTTTCCTAGTTTAGGTATCATAAAATTGAATGAATATAAATGTTATTTAGACATTTCTTATAATGATTTACTGGATATGTCCTCCTTCTGCTTGGCTTTATATTTTTGGCCCATTTTTTAAGCTACATAAACATTAAAATAACCTCCCTGTCCTTTTACCCTTTTCTGCAACTTTTTAAGACTTTGTTTTTCCTAAGTTGTGGTGATCTAAAAAACAAAAAAATCTAGTAACGAGGAAGCTGCTAACAATTGTGAGATTCAGGGCAAGAACATAAATGTGGGGGCTCACAGAATGTAAGTCTAAGTATTAAAATTCTAAATCAGAATTTAAAAACTCTTGAATAAAATATGTTTGATTCTCCTATCCTGACGAACATACTTTTCTCATGACTTGGAAAGTCATGTTCCAATTATAACTTTGTGGATTCCTAGCATCCTGTGCAGTACTGTGGCAAAATGGGGAGCCAGCCCTGACTCCAGCTTAACCTAGCACCTTACTACCCTAGGTTCTGTCCCTCAGGGCCTTATGAGCATATGTGTGATTGACCCAGTGAACACCAAGCTCTACACCAAATAGCTGTTCCATGGCCACACCTTGGGTGACCTTCAGGAAGATCTGGTCATGTCCTGACCTGGGCAGTGAATCCCAAGGTTCTGGAGTATTGTGGGAAGGCAAATATGGCCTTTAATTGTGGCACTTCCCTTATCCCCACAGAATACCCCCCTCACAGGCAGAAATGTGGTGAGAGAACAGCCAGAGCAGGGGACTCTAATGCAAATATCTCTTACCTAATTTGAAGGACAATATTGACCAATAGAGCTATTTACATATATAGTGATACTCTCACTTTTTTAAAATTCCAATATCTGTTAGTGAAATTGGGTAATGAGTACATAGGGACTCTGTGTTATTCTCCCTTTTTGTTATATGTTAGCAATTTTCCATAATAGAAAGTAAGAAAATAATATTAATACATTTTAATATCATCTTGATAATTCCAAGAAATTGTATGTTGTGTGTAAGGAGGTTTGATTTGCTTGGTCACTGTTGTGCTTGTTTCTAATTCTACTGATACCTTCAGTGATACACTCTCATTAAAGGTGGGTGAAAATAATCAATGTGATCTCTATTAGATAGCCTTTGCATTTCTGAGCTCATCTTTGGACTTGGCATTACTACGCAATCCCAATGATTTTCCCTTTAGTTTTTTGCTTTTGTTGTATTTAAATAATCTTTTATTAGTGACATTGAAGTCCATTATAAGATCAAATTCTTTTTGTTCTGCCTAATTTCTGGTTTAAACTTGACTTAGAACACTTTGTGAATTTTCTTGTGTTGAATTACATTGCTTTTCAATTTTATTTTATTTTAATTTTTATTTAAATAATCTCTACACCCAACATGGGGCTCAAATTCACGACCCCGAGACCAAGAGTCAGACGTTCTTCTGACTGAGCCAGCCAGGCTCCCCTTACTTTTCAGTTTTAAGAGTTAGTTTCTCTCAGGGTGCCTGGCAGGCTCAGTCAGTGCAACGTTCAACTCTTGATTTTGTTGTCAGGAGTTCAAGCCCCACGTTGGGTGAAGTTAGCTTTTCTCCTCATTTCAATGCTATTTCTCTTTTCATAAACTGACTTAGGATCTAAATTCAGTATTATACTACTTTAGGCAGTCTTTGTGTTTTTTTATTAATTTATTTTTTTATTTTTAGGATATTCCTTTCTCTAATTCAAACCTGTTCTGTGTGTGTGTGTGTGTGTGTGTGTGTGTGCACGTGTCACATGTGAATTTTGAATAATAGCACAGATGCTTTTGTGTTTTTCCCTTTAGCCTCAAGATATATGTTCATATATTAGTACTGTAATCACTACTACATATATTTGGTATTTCAGCCTCTTAATTTTATTAATAAGAATACTTTTTTTTTTTTACTATAGATTCTAAAGCTGGATGTAGACCCTCATGTTTTTGTTTTTTTGTTTTTTTTTTTTTTAATTCATTTCCCCTTCATCTTGAATTCATAATATTCTGTGTAGGTAATTAAACTTATAATTTAAAATAAATTGGAGTTGTTTCTTAGGATTATTGAATATTCTTTTCACCTTTACTGCACTTAGTTTTACATGCATAAATTTTTTAACAGATCTAATGGATGAAAATAGATATTAATATCTAAGGTAGAATAAATTATGTAGAATAATAAACTGCTAGATGCTAAAATATTCATAATTTTATTAATCAAGAGTACCTAATAATGTAATTAAATACAAACATATTCTAAAATAAGGATAAATAACTGCCAGTACTTTAACTCTCCTAGTCACTTGGGGTTTCATTTTCAAAGCCAGTTGTTAGCTTTGTTACAGTTTTGTCTCTCCCCTCTCCCCCTTTTTTTTTTTAACCACATTCTCTTCAGTGTGTCCTAAAACGACATGTGCTTTACCTGTGCACACATGAAAGTGCAAAAATTTACATATATCAGTGGTACTGTTACATTTTTTTATGCTCAAGTATTTAATAAATATGTTTGTGATTACTAAAAATTAAATTTAAGAATTTTTAAAGAAATTAGGAACAAATCATTTTATATGGACAACATATGTTGTGGAGGCAGAGTCTATGACTACCCAGTGCGTAAAACACAAACATACATCCACACCAGAAAACCTTCTAACAGCTTAAGCAGAATTATTTTTAGATTACTCTGCTTGAACTGATTGATAAAATCATTTCTATCATAGGATTTCATGCCTTTCAGCATTTAGTTTTTATTTCAGTTTGCTTTTGCACATTTTGCTTCCCATTTTGTGTTATAACTCTATTAACTTCATCATCTTATTTCTAACTTACACTTCTAAGTGCATTGCTGGCATTGCATATTTCTAGTTTGGGTATTCTATGGAATTTCAGCTTTTACAGGAAATAGATACCTAAGCAATCTCAAATTGTTTTCACAGCAAAGAAAAATGACTTAATAGAGTCTGCAGGAGAATATACACAGGATGAGCATAAGGAACGGTTGTATTACCATACAGTTGGTATGTAATATGCAATATGCGAGCAGCAATACTGCTTGTAGGTTTTTTCAGAGTCAGAATATCTTTATAGAAAGGACATCAGGGTTTGGAGACAAGGAGGATTTTCGTTTTGGGTGCTCCACTTACTAGCTTGTGTGACCTTTAGCAACTGATTTCAGTTTACTAAGTATCAATTTCCTGCTTTAAAAAGGGACACAGACAATGTATGTTTTTGAGAGGATTCACATATATTACATGGTATGGTGCATGGCGTTTAACTACATTCTACAAATGTCATCTATTGTTAGTAATAGTTGTAGTAAAGATTACAGAATGAGAGGGAATGTGAATATAAATAAGTATTCTTGGTAAGTTTGTAAATTAGATATATTCTCTTTAGTTTATATGCATTTATTTATGGCAGCTTTTATTAAACAGATGTTATTAAATTATTCTTAAAGTCAGATAAAATTATTTGGAAACTTGTGGAGAAAAACTATCATATGTATTTTTCATATAGCAATGTTATATAATATTTAAAACCTCCACGGATTCACCACCAAGATCAGGCAGAATTGTAAAATAACACCAAATATAAATAATGAAATTTCTCTTTCTCATCCCATAATTTGGTCATGTGTGTGGTGTGTGTATAGTTTGTTTTTTACGGAATCTGCTAGTCCTATTTCCGTGTGTTTATTCTAAGCACACATAGGTTTTATTAATCTTAGGGAAAAGACAAGGGTTTATTTTGTAAAGAAGTATTGATACCATCGTTGCTTGGAATGGAAAATGTAAAAACAGATATTTTGTCAGAGATATATATTTATTTATAAAAATTATCTACCAGAAATTGAGTTGTTCCAATTCTCCTCTGTCCCTCTGGGGGAGGTTAGAAGAAGAAATTACAATGTTTGTTTACATAGGAAAATATCAAAAGAGAAAAACATTAAATCACTTGTGTAAATGAATTCTACACTTTCTGGCACAGACTTGCTTTCCCACTCTAGTCTTATTCCTCACTGTTGCCCCTTTCATAGTCTCCCCTCGGCAAGTTTGAACTAGTAGCTGTTTATGTATATCTTTGTCAGGGTCTCTCTGACTTCTAAATATTTGCAAGTGTTCATGCCTAAGAAAGGGCCCTCATCCCTTCCACTCCAAGTTGGCTTATAATGATCATTTTTCTAGTCTTAGCTGGGGTGTCCGCAGCTTCTGCATTTCAATTATTTCACTCTCCTATATGTTTCTTCTGCAGCTCAGGAGTGTATGCCCCACCCACTACGCACCCCTCCAGCCATCTCTGTAATCCCTTTACTTTATATATTGAATACTAATTGTTTTTAATATCTCTGCCTTTCACAGTGGAAGTTTCTTTATAAAAGTGGCTATACCATTTTTTTTTTTTTTTTGAGATACGGATTTTTTTTCTAGTATAGTTGACACAATATTACGTTAGTCTCATGTTAACAACTTGGTGATTTGACAAGTTTATACATTAGGAGAACTATACCTTTCCCCCCCTTTATATCCCCCGTACCTGAGCAATACGCATAATATGCATTTAATAAAAATTATAGTTGAATTAAGGAATATAAAATATTTGTATCATGAAGGTGAAATGTCTTTTTTTCTATACTAAAATCAATAATTTAAATAACTTTTATTATATCGAATCAATGTGAAATTAAAAATATATGATGCTTTATTTCTATTCTTCTGACATATTAATATATATTCATTTTTTATATAAATAACAATTATTAGCAAGCTCACCATCTGATAATAGCTATTTTTGTAGTATATTTTCTATTTGATTATAATACTCTTTTTATCTCATGTAAAGTTTATCAGTTCATAAATAGCCATCAGTCTTGAAGAAATGTAAAAGCCCCATGGAGAGTTATCTTCCAACAGCTGTAGAGATTTTATTTAATCTTCTAATTGTATGTTACAGAAATTTATCAAACTTACATATATTGTCTTCCTACTATTACACTAAACAAAATATTTAATCCTTAAGTATATACACCTAAGTCGATTAGAAACTTATATTTTACTCTCCACAATTGAATATAGCATACAAATGCATAAGTAACAAATAACTCAAATATGACCTATTTGTTGTGAAAATGCCTGCAAATAACAATAAATTCCATTAGAAATAACAATAAATTCCATTAGAAATGCCCTTTTTTTTAATTTCTGAAAGTATTCTTGATGTAGGGTTTGTTCGTTTTGCTTTGATTAGGCTATTAGTTATTGAAACTGTTTGAATTTTTTTGTTTATCATAAATTGAATTTTCTAAGTCTTATAACTCAGACTGATGAACTAGAGTTTACCAATCCTTCCCACTCCTATCTTCAGGATGGGAGCCCTTGAAAATAGAACTGTGAGCAAAGCATAATGGAAGCATTTGCTGTCTTCCCTCCTTGCTGTTTGCATTAGTGCGTAGTCTCTAATTCACGTGCAAATATTTGTGTATCTAGAGATTTATAACAAAACTTGCTTTTCCAATACTTATTAATCCAACCTATTTCAAAAACAGATAAATTTTTCTAAACCCTTCAATGATAGCAAACTTTATTGCTTCCTTTGCTTATTACTATTTCTCCCTGCTCTTTTTCCTCAGCCCAGTATAAGTCTAAATATACACAACTTGTTACTTCTTATTTTAAATTGAGCTTGCAAAATGTGGCCACATTTTCACTTATCCTTTTCAAACAGTTAAGATCTTACCTCACTTGCATGACATCTTTCTGAATGACCTAATCTCCGTTTCATTTTGGTCTGAATAGCAGCACCAGAAATTTGTGATAGGGAAGTTAGAAGGTATGAGACATTAAGAGTCCATGATGGTTTCTTTCGGTATTTCAATAAGCCATATAAATGTTAGCCTAAATTATGTATGTAATTTTTTAAACAACACTGATTACTTGCAAATCACAGGCAGAATTGAGGGCAAGAGAGAGGGGATGGGCAGGGGAAGGAAGTGGGAGGGAAGGCAAAGGAGGGGAAGGTAGGAAAGCATTCTTAGTGAGGTTTGTGATGACCACCATTCCTTCTTGGAAGAAAGATGAATTAAATCAGCTTTTATCATTAACATATTATGCAACTATTTTTTTTAAAGATTTTATTTATTTATTTGACAGAGAGACAGCCAGCAAGAGAGGAAACACAGGCAGGGGGAGTGGGAGAGGAAGAAGCAGGCTCCCAGTGGAAGAGCCTGATGTGGGGCTCGATCCCAGGACTCTGGGATCACACCCTGAGCTGAAGGCAGACCCTTAATGACTGAGCCACCCAGGAGCCCCTATTATGCAACTATTTTATTGAGCATTCAGATTTAAAGAAAACAAAAGAAATTATCCTTTTTTAAAAAGTTATATTAGTGGTCTTTATGTATTGACATATAGAATTTTCTGTAATTATTGTGTTTTTTTAACATTTATTTACAATCAGTTAATTAACATATAATGTATTGCTGGTTTCGGAGGTACAGGTCTATGATTCATCAGTCTTATGTAATGCCCAGTGCTCATTATATCACATGCTCTCCTTAATGTCCACCATCCAGTTACCCCATCCCTTCATCCCCCTCCCCTCCAGCAACCCTCAGAAAGCAAGTGAAGGTAAAAACAGAATCTAGTAGAATCACATGATGTTATTTAGAAAATTGTCAAGAAAATTTGTCAAGATTTCTAAATTATATTATTCTCATTAAAAATGGGTGATAATGGTATTAAAAATCCCAAGATGAGGTATGATCCTCTAAGTACAATACTTTGAGATGTGGCAGGCACACAGTAAACACACTGCATGATGACTAAGCTCAAGATCCTCTTTCAGTGACGCATCTAGGAACGAGAATAGAAGTCCCCAACCAGAAGCTCAAATTAGTAGACCGGAATACATGCATTTGCATTTGAGATATGAAATCCCAGACTTCCTTCATGTATTACTTCCCTTACCTCGTTATAACAGAATTTGATTAATGTCAAATCTCATATAGATTCCTGAATGTGTAGATTTCAGGAGAGGATTAAGAAGAAAAAAAGTGAAATTAAAGAACTAAATGGAATCCACTGAGTAGTATTATGTTCTGGATTTTAAAGGTAAATGTTCTGAAACTAGATCAATAAAATCCTATCAATTCAATTTACAAAACAAACAAACAAAAAACAGCCAACAAGAAACCCAGTATAAACATTTGGTCTTGGATTTAAGCAATCCTGGCTCTCTGGTGTTCAACTGTGGTTCTCTCTCAGTGGTTTCTGTACTAACAGATGTCAAAGGTGGAGTACTTAGGACTAGAAAATTAAATTTATGAATATTTAAGCTGATATGCAAACCACCAACAGAGCAAAGTATACACGCAGATAATCATGAATTGTACACTAATCAAATTTTCATAAACGGGGGACGTTAGGGTAGAAGCACATGACTTACCAACAACGTGTTTTTTTGTTTTGTTTTTTTTTTTTTTCATTCTGCAGGAAAAAGTCCAGCATTTACAGAAGGCTTTTGCTTCAAGAGTAGATAAATCCACACAGACTGAACTTCTAGGCTATGATGTAAGTAGCTATATAAAACCATTTTTATCTTCTTTATTGGTATTCAGACCTCCACAGCTTATTTACCTCTGTTGCTGCTGTGTCCATGCATTGATTTAATGGGATTTAGTGGCTCGCCATTCATCTTTTGCTCTTAAATAATCCCCAAATACCTTCTGGAAGTGAAAAAGATAATTACAGGCACCGACTAGCATACCAATGTCTTATTATTTTTTTTTAAAGCTAACATCCCTCATATAGTCTTTTGAATTAGTGAATTTGCAGACAAGTGGAAGATACATATTATAATACTAGAACAATTTATTTTTAAGAAAGTACTAATTTATTTAGTAACAGCTTAATAAAGTTATATTCACAATCACTAAGGGCCAGGCACATCATTTCTGCATTCTGATACATAAAAAGAAACACAACTTTGTAGAGAAATTTACAATACTATTTTAGTTTTTGGGCTTCAGTGCAGGCTGCAGAAAGTAATTTAATTGCGAGTTAGCATTTTTTTTTCTTAGTGTGAAATACTTGTTGAATTGTCAAGATAGGATTTTAAGACATGTTTTGATACAAGTTTGCTTCTAGTAACACCGATGATTTTTGATAACTTTGATTTAAATTCCTATCTTTTCTTAAATGAAGCTATGAGATTTTCACTTGGCCTAAACTGATGACCTTAAACTTCCTTTTGATGAAAATGTAGAGGAATTATCTTCCTTATCCTGCCTCTAACGTTTGTCAGAACTCCCTCTTCTGTTTAAAAACGTTAATACTATTTTTAGCACCTTATTGACAAGATTAGAAGAGATGATTTTAAGTTGTTTTACGAAGGCGTATAATAATAAAATGTAAGTTTATCTGTATGTCCTCATTATATTAAATAACAAATATGAATGTTACTTTTGTGTTGTCTTGTAAATTATGTTGTTATGTTTAACATAAAGCTACTTGTCTCTATTAGGAAGTAAACTAAAGTTTTGAATTCCAGCACAAATTGTTTTCAGCTCTTTATATATGTTCTTTTTTCATTTAAAAACAACATTAAAAGCTATGCTTGTCTTTTGAACTTTTCTGTTACATTCATTTTAAGATATGTTTATTATAGACGCCTAAATATTCTAGATACCAATATTGTGACTGCAGTACTTCTTGCTTGAATACCAGTGTTATATATGATTTAAATGGTGTTAATGTTTCATATTTTAAAATAGAAATGATTTCTAAGTTCAAAGAAGATTTACCACAAGTATTTTAATATTTATCTCTTTTGAAGGAGGGTTTTTTTTTTCTTTCCCGTTTGAAGTTTTTCGATATATATTATTTGTATATCTGTACCTAGGTTATAAACTCAGTACGTATTTTGTGAATAATAACCTATATCTTTTTATATATGCAAGCCAGTTGTCCAGTAAGACGAATAAATTGTTTCTGTTAAGTCATATCCCAACATAACAAAGCTATAAGTTAACTGAGTTACAGAAAAGTGAAGTCACTTGTTCACTCCCACATGGTCTTTGTGGAGGTCTAGTTATTAAAAGTAATGTATTCTTCAACAAGGAAAGAGGAAAACATGTATATATTGGGACTCAACTATTCCACTTTACTCAATAAGGAAATGATGCTTGGGAGACTCTATTCCAAATTTCTAAAGGGCTGAATATAAAGGTAGAATGTGAGATCTATAGCGATATTAGTGACTGCAAATGAGAAATAGTTGCTAAGAGGTGAATGGTACCTCTGAGGCAATAACTAAACTGTGCCTTGTGTTTTTGCCTCTCTCTGACTCATCATGTTATTGTTTCTATGAGGTTTGTTATGTGAATATTACATAGTTCTCTAAACATTTAAATAAGTTTAAAATAGAGCCATGAACATAACTAATCCTTAATTAAACCTTCATTGTTCTAGCTTCTTTTCATATCTGACAGTGAGAATTTAATGTATTTTACTGGGTTGAATTAAGGCTAAGAATAATAATTTCTAGGTAGTGAGTCCTTTCAGGATCCCTTTGTGTAAGTGTTTGGTATGACTTAGGTAGTCATTAACATACAATAATAATCTGTTCTAAAGGTTTTGTGTTTTACATTTCCTGGTGATAGATTCTAGGGTGTAATCATCACAATCAGAAAGGAATTACCAAAGATATGCATATAGAACCTCCTGGCACTAACTGGATGTAACTGTCATCATAGACTTTGGGGCATTTTGTATGGAAAACACTGGGGAGGGAAATATTTTTAAAAAGCAAATTAGAAATGGGTAAAGCATTTTAAATGTGATAAATTGTGTGACTGTTGGGAAAGTATGACTCATCAACAGTGTATTTTTATTTTCTATGACTGGAATATATTTTCTATACTTTATGATATCCATTAATTTTTCACCTTTTCATATGCATTAAGAATAATTGATTATCCTTTGACTTATAATATTTGCTCACATTTTTCTCAGGAAATAGTCTGACATTATTTTGTTTTTTCATAAATATATATTCACATATATACTATAGCTACTTAACAATTTGCAATAGTATTTGTCAGAGAAAATATGAAAAATCTTGTAGAAATCTCATACATTATGAATGATACTTATACTCTGTTGCTTGCTTTCTAAAGCTGTCAATATTGGCCACAAATTGTTCTTTAAAAATCAGTAGAGATCATGTTTCAATGATATGAATGTCAGAATAGAAGAGACTACCAGTATCTGTTAATATAATTTTCTTGGGAAGATAGTTGCTACTATACATTTTCTTAAAATAGGAAATAGAATCCTTGAAAGACATGAATTCTAATGAAAACTATTAAAAGAAATTTCTGAAAATCCACTACAGTGAAGAAGTTCAAAGATTCATATAATAAACTACTTCTATCTTGTAATAGATTTATCAGGAGACTTGGAACTAATGTTAGTGTACAGTGTGCTTTGATTTCTAATGCATAGGACAAAAATGATTTAAAAATAAATTCAGGGTGTCTCAGCGAAGGCCTATAAATACAATAGTTCTTGTGATGATGAGGGAGAATGTTAAATAAAAGATGAATGTGTCTTTGACAATCAATGCCAATTTAACCGCTTTCACCTTCTCTGTCTACACTGGCTTAGTTTATTGAAAGATCAAAAATAATTTCTTAGGTGTCACTTGTGTTATTAAAACAGGATAGAAGATGTATAGATATAGTCAAGTAACAATGTTGCCAATTGGAAGATTACACTAAGAGGTAGAGATTTTTCTGATTACATTAATTATATAAATAAATGCTTCAGCATAGAACATAAGCTATCTGTAAATATTTTTATAGTTTGAACCTGTGCAAATAAACATTTTTGGTGTAAATAGTTGGGGATGAATACCCAGAATGCAGTGAAGATTTTACATGCTAAAAGGGAAAAAACTCAGGTATTTTTTTTAATTTGTCATCCATACTGAGAGTTTTTTTTTTTTTTTAACTTCCTTTTGATGTTCTACAGAAGGTTATCTTTTTAAATGTAGTTGATTTACTTTAAGCGTAAAATTTCTTTTCCATGAACTTGACTCAGAACAATCAGAGTCTCTAGAGGAGTCTTCCTTTAATCAGCATATATTTTATACTTACATTTAATAAGTGTTTATTAGTATTGAACTTGCAATTTTTTGCTCATATTTCTTTAAGAGTTTTGATGTTATCATGTATTTCATCAAATATTAATCTGTTAGTCTTAATATAATTAATGGTTTTCATTTGGCTACTTAAAACTAAATTGTGGCATCATGCGTATTTTTGTCTGAGTCATGGGTGAGTGAAGCATAACTCAGTTTAGGAAAGTATGATCATACCACCATATATTTTTCAAACATTTTAATATAGTTTCCAAATTATGGGATTTGCTTTATAAATGAAGTTCTCTAGTTATATGCTAAGAAAATAATACTAGTTGCATTGTGAATAGATATTTTGAAGGAAAAACTCAATGTGGTTGTCTGTGTATTCTCAACCTATACTACTTTTCTTAGATTTAATTTTGGAGGCCCTCCTAATACAGTTAATGTACAGGGAGTTCTAACGAATATGAGAATAGTTCATCATGTAAGGAGTAAGAATGATTAGTTTTGTTTTTGTTTTTTTGTTTTTAAAGATTTTATTTGAGAGAGAGAGACAGAGATAGAGCACGAGTGAGGAGGTGAGGGAGAAGCAGGCTCACCACTGAGCAGGGTCCTGGGATCATGACCTGAGCTGAAGACAGATGCTTAACTGACTGAGCCACCCAGATGCCCCAAGAATGACTAGTTTTTTTACCATAATTGTATTATTAGCTATTAGATAGAGCAAGGGAGTATTTTGTGTTATGCAACTATATTATGTCAGCCTATGAATTAAGCCTAATTGTAAGAACTGAATAATTATTTATTAGGCTTTCTAATTTAGTTGCTAATAATCCATAGTTTGTTAAAGCTGTCTATTTTTGTCCCATCCATTGCTGTTATTTTTCATAAATTCAGTACTTCTGATCATGTCAGTGTGCCCCAGCATTTAGCAGATGAGTGCCTTCTCCCCATATACTTTATATTTACTTATATCAACTATTTGTTTTTATAAATTAAAAAAAAATCAAGTTTAAAAACTGACATATTCCAAGTTTTCTTTTGAACTACAGTTTTTCATACTACATTAAGGACAAGTTTCAGACAAAAACATTGATTAAAAATACAAGATATATGATCAAATGCCATAGGTACTTATTAATACTTAGTGGAAGAATCACAGCTTATCCCACGGTGAAATTTTAAGGGCATCACTTTTGAAAATCTGTGCATGCATTTATTCAACAAACACTAAGTGCCCCATGGAAGCCAGGCTCTGTCCTAGGTACTTAGGATACATCCTTTAATCAAACCACAGATACTCCCTCATGAAGCCTGCATTTTTTGACAGCATACTTATAATAAATAATAAATGTAAGGGAAGTATATAGTATGTCAGAAGGTCCTAGGTGCAATATGGAAAGGAAAAATAGCACAGGGAAAGAGTAATTGTGAATGTAAGGGTGAGGGTCAAGACTACAATCAAAAATTTTAAACAGGGTGATCTAGGCAGGTCTGAGGGTGAGATGTGAGACTTGAAGGTGGTGAGGTAAAAATCACATTTAATCAGGAGCACCTGGGTGGCTCAGACGGTTAAGCATCTGACTTTGGCTCAGGTCATGATCCACGGTCCTGGGATCAAGCCCCATGTTAGGCTCTGTTCAGCAGAGAGCTTCTTCTCCCCCTCCCTCTGCCTGCTGCTCCCCTTGCTTGTGCACGCTCTCTGTCAAATAAATAAACTAAGATCTTTAAAAAAAAAAAAAAGTCACATTTAGTCAGAAATCCTTTTGTGATATGCTCCTTGAACATGCCTCAAAGACCCTCAGTCAGTAAGAACAAATTGCTTTATCTTTGCAACAGTCCTGGGTAAGAATAGTTGGCTTCGTTCGTAGGCCATGTGGATGAAAAAATGTAGTCTGTAACATTATACCCTAGAATCAGACCCCCTGCATCAAGGGACTCACACTAGGAAAGCACAGACCGTCACCTACGGAAACAGGCTACAGGCTCCTCCTATCATAACCACTTAGCAGAAGCACTGAGAAGAAAGCTAGGTCCTATCAGCCACACCACGTAAATTGCATTCACTTTTCCTCTCTCTCTCTCTCTCTCTCTCTCTTTTTTTTTCCATAGGCTCTGTCTACCTCCTCCTCTCTGTACCCCAGGAAGAGTTGAATTTAGATATTTTAAATGTATAATTAGACTTCATTGTCAGCACATCCCATTTATCAGAGGTGTGCCACTAGAGCCAACAAATGTAAAAATCACTCAATAGTTACTTGGTGAAAAAATAAATAGATTAGGTAAAAGACTCATGTTATTTTTATAATCCTAAAGATCTATAATAAATCATCAGTATACATTATTTTATTTTGTTAAATACAGAAGTACATATTGTTTTTCTACATTATTCTGTATCATTTTATTATACCTAACAAATGTTTCCAAATGGCCACTTTGTGCCTTTTAGAACAGAGCATTAAATGCAAATCAGTGTAGAAACCAGTGATTTTAAAACATAAGTGCCAACATGAAGTTTCCTTTATAATATTGCATTGAATGCTTCCTTCTAAAATCATGAAATTTTTCTAGGACCTAGATCATTCCTGGAATGCCTCCCAGTCTTTATTTCAGCTCTGACTGCATAGAATCAATATGACCTAACTGATAATCCTTTTGTTAAGAGAATTTATAGTTGAAATCCTTTGGGGGAAAAATAGCAAGGATAGGTGTTTAAAAAAAAAAACCTCTTGTAATTGTAAAAATATTCATCAAAATGAAACAATAAAAACATACAGGCATGCAAATTTTCTATATCTTACGTGGGGAAGAAAAATAACCTTCCCTCTACTCTTCTAGATTCGTGGCTGAGACCTACCTGTAAAAACAAACAGAAAAAAACCAGTTTAGTGACATGTATACCTCCTGTATAAATGGGAAGTACCCAGGAAAACTGAGTAACTCCCTGAAGTGGTCCGCAACACTATCTTAAATACAACCTAAAGACAAAAGATGATGCTGTGAGGTTGGGGAATTAGGAGAGGCCAGTTATGGGAGATTACCAGGAAAAGCATAGAAACAAGGGTAAAGCTGTTATGCAGATTTAAGACTCTGTCTTCTCCATTGATAAGATATTCTAGAGATTGAGAGTAGTCCTCTTCTTCCTGGTAGAGACACCTTTACAAATGAGGATTTCCCTTATACATGTAACTTTCTTTTGTAACAGTAACTTGTGTTCCCTTTTCAGAGCTTCTCCTGTGTCTGTGTTTCTTAAAAATACCTAGCTAAAGACAATTCTTATGCTAAAGAGGCATATTCTGGGTGGTATATATTTGTTCTCCTTCAATTAGTAATAATGATTATAATATTTGCTGAAAAATATGTTGATTTAGTGATAGTATTGATAAAAGTTGATACTTGTTGAAAAGAAAATTTCTTTCAGCCCACATCAACTTCTGTTTCATTTATCACCACCTCTATAGGAAATTTAGATTTAATTACAAAACTTCTAAGAGTTTTCTTAGACAACTTTAGAAGTCTTTTTAGAATTTTCCAGTGTGGTAAATGGGCATTGCATGACAGGGAGTCCTAGCGGAAAGAATTTTTACCACCCTCTGAAAGCAAATACAATGTATACACTACGAGCATATTTCAGTGAGTATTTGTGATACATTATGTAATTGCAGTTATTCATCATACTTGTCAGGGAGCCCTCTTGGTCAACCGCAGATAGAACCCAACTGTTATTTCTTACTGCATTTTCTTGAGGCAATGACAGTGACTGGAACATTCTAACCTCCAGACCAGAAAAGTTCTAGTAGCAGTGGAATACTTAGAACACCCCCCTTTTCTGCCCATGATCATGTACTGAACACGCAGTGATCGTTTATCCATGATCACGTGCTCTCTGCCTGCTCTTCTGCACTACCCTCCCAACCTCTCCCTGTAAAACTCTAGGTGTCTGTCTTCTTGGCTGACAGGTTGATTATTAAGGCTTGAGCCTACCTGCCCTGGCTCCAGTCACTGAAAATCTCTCCCTTGCTCTTTTCCAAACCCTCTTCTCTTGAGTTATGGTCTTCTCTTGTGATGAGTTTGTTCAGCAACCATGTTCGCAAACCCAGCCAAGAGCTAAGCTTTTGATTTATCTAGCCCCCTAGCTATTATTCCCTGGGATGGAGCAGTTGGCCAGGACAGTGCACCAGGGCTTATCCTTTTATTTCCTAAGTTAGGGGTTGTGATAGATCATTTGGTAACAATTTATAAATTTAAGTTCTAAGACTTTGCTCAGGTACTTGGTCAACGTATATCTTTGTAGATTTGTATTAATTCATGTCTAAGGAAAGCATTGCTTTCCTTTAATGTGGTTTACAATCAAGGAAAATCTGGAAAAGCAAATTTACTATTTAAATATTTACAAATGTATTGAAACTACATTTATACACACATACACACAGACACACATCAAAATATATAGTCTCTGAACATACATACAACTGCATGACATAGGTACAAAACAGAATATAGTTTTATTGACTATTTGTACTTATTATCAAAGTTAAGATTAGATGCAAATGTATTAACTTTTGTGTGCATGTAATTTACAGAAATACTGTACACTAATACAGTGTTTAAAATGGTTATTTATAGTTTAATATTAAATCATATTTATACAACTATTTGTTACCTAACTTTATTAGTATAAATTAATATTAAGGTATTTTCTTTTAAAGATAAAAGTCACATTGACTTTCTAGAAATGTTACTTTTTCAATATGCAGAAATCATAAAAGTATATATTCTAAACTGAAATAGTAATGACAAGTTTTACCATACCATAGGTATGACAGTATTGTTGGGTTTTGTTTTATTCTTTTTGTCGCTATACCACCTGATGACTATTCTATCTTGTCATACAGTGGAGCCTTTGTTTCATTAGGCTATCAGATTTAATCATTTTAATTTTTTCTTTAGTTTTCTTGTGTGATTTACTATTCTCTGACAACCCTCCTACTTGTACTTGATTTATCAGCACAAAAGGATAATACCTGCAAAGATCATTAGCCCTCATAATGGTCTTGCTCCATCAAAAAGTTTCTCAAGCACTGGACTCATGCTTTGGGACTTGAGAATACCTACTGTGTATGTTTGGGTAGGGGGAGATGGCGATGGGGGAAGGGAGTAATTTTTCCTCTGTTCTTCTAATTTCTTGGCTAAGACCTCTGTAATTAAAGAGAGATTAACAGGAGAAAAACAAAAATTTAATAAATATGTATACCTCCTGTACACACAGGAGATACCTGGGAAAACTAAGTTGACTCCTGAAATGGCCCAAGGCATCACCTTAAGTACCATCTCCAAGTAAAGAGGAAAGAAAGATGTTGGGGGTTGGAGTGGCCAGTTGTGGAAGATAACCAAGAAGAACACAGTGAACAAGAGTGAGGTTGTTATGCAGATTTAAGTTTGTGCCTCCTCTCTTTATTAGAGTTTCTAGAGATTTCGTCATCCCCTTTTCCTAGTACAGAAAGAGAGATACCCTTTCAAATGGTGATTTCCCTTAGAAGTATAAATGACCTTTACAAAAGGGTAACTTCTGTTTGGTTTGAGAGCTATCCTTGTGTCTGCAGCCTCTTAAGAATTACCAGCTCAAGTTATGCCAAAGCCTCTTTTGGGGTGGCAAATTGTGCTTCCCTTCAATTTCACCTTGAAACTTCTCCAGGAAGTTTCACAATCCAGAACCTGAGGTGACAGATTGCTCCGTTATTCCACCGAACCCATGTCTGAGTCCCAAAAATAGGTCAGTTCAGTTAAACTGCTATGTCTCATTTTAGGAGGTGGTCTTGTAGATGGGCTCCCAAAGTTAGTCCTAGATTGTGCTAACAATCAGGTATTTAGTAAAAGGCATTTCTATGGAAAAAGATAAACAGAGTTTAACAATTAGCATGAACTGTAACTAAGTTTGTGAGACCAGGGGCAGCCAATCAAAATTTTTATATGTCAGTTCAAATCATCTTTCAGAGTTTGAATATGTATGATGATGTCAGGTGGTCAGGTGAACTTTCTGAGTAGCTGAAATATCAGCAGGGACAGAGGTTGTCCATATGAGCTCTTGTGATTTCTCTTAAGTTTATATCAGGTTATTCACATTCAGTTTGCAGAGCTTTGGGAAAGGGCAGTTTTTCTTCTCAGTCATTTCAAGTTAGAAGGGGGGGGGGGGACCCAGAAATTAGTTTGGAGAGTTATAGTGAGATACTTAAGGAAACTTAGAATTCAGGATCTTGTCCAATTTACAGGTAGAAAACAAAATTTCCAAGACAGTAAACTGGACTAGAATCTAATATCTACAAAGGTATACCACTGTAACATAGTTTTCTCTATAATCACCCTCATTTTTACCAAAGATAATCACAGTAGGACTAATTTGGTTGCAAAATAAGTTCAGTCTTATTAAACCTGACTTGATTATTTGCATAAGTGCTGGAAGAATGTGATAGAATAAATAGGTTCTTTTTAGGTCTGCTTTGCTGGAACTTTTGTAAGGAATTTTAGATTGAACTTTTAGAAGCCTTGAGGCTAAGAAGCCAAGCCAAAGACTCACCATCAGACTGTGCCTGTAGTCCCTAGAGATTTGGGTTAATTTCTCTCTTCTTGAGGTCCCAAAGATAACCTATGGTTTCTATACCTTCCAGAAAGTGATCTTTCCTTTACTCATCTGGTAAGACTGCTGGGATCCCTGTAAAGCAAGGTACCAACCTGCTTTTCCAAGGAGTTTTATTGGCTCCATAAAGTGAAACTTAGTTCCTTGAAGCTGTCTGGTCATGTTTAATTTTATGCATGTTCTCAAATATGACATTCCAGGCAAAGCTTTAGTAATATAACCAATGTGTCCAGTTGTGGAAGCACATTCTAAGAATAGATTCTGCTTAAACTTATGGGTATAAATATATTGCCATGAAAATAAGAATAATCACTAAGAGTTTCAAATTCTAGAGGGATCAGATAGGGAGAAAAAGTAATTGTTTCGTCTTTGTTCACAAAGGCATACTTTACCGATTTGCTGTAATCCATACTTAGCTTAATGGAAAAGAGAAAAGTTTCCTTAAATCTAGAAAAAGCAAAACATTAAAGAATCACAATGTTTCAAACAAAGTCATAAGTATTTTCAGTTTCATGAGTTTACTCAGCCCCATGTTATTCTTGTTCTATTTGGCTTTCTCTTGGTTCTGTTAGTTCTGGAAATTCTTTCCCAGTTCAGTTTTATGGTCTTGAAATGATCATAAACCTATATTCCAGAGTACCTGTTATAGCCCTTCTGTTTTTTTTTTTTCTTTTCTTTTTCTTTCTTTCTTTTTTTTTTTTTAATATTTTATTTATTAGAGCACCAGCAGGGAGAGGGGCAGAGGGAGAAGCAGACTCCCCTATGACATGAAGCTCCATTCCAGTACTCCAGGATCATGACCTGAGCCAAAGGCAGATGCTTAACCAACTGAGCCATCCAGGCACCCCTGTCAGAGTCCTTTTCTTGAATATCCTTATGGATTAAGCACTTTTGCAAAAGCATTAGAATAAAACTCTCTGGAAATTATTTTGATAAAACACAAACTCTCTGCTTTCTAGTCAGATTGATGTAGGAAACAAAGGTAAAAGAAAAATTTCCTTACTACTTACAGCCCATTGACAAGACCTTGAAACAGGCAGCGTGACATTCCTCAGTCAGCTTGCCTGATAACTACAGTATAATTGTAGTCACCAGGCAAGGTTTCTGTGAGTGGGGTTGTGAATGTCCACTGATTTTTCTGTTCTCTAAATTTGGTAGTATCTTATGAAAGTGCAGGTTAAAAAACAAACAAACAAAAAACAACTTTATATTTTCATCTTGTTAAGAGAGTCTGTAATGCAAGCCATTATACTTCTTTTGTCTTCTTTTCAATTTGGTTTTTCCATAGAAGCCAATAAGACAATTCTGTAGAAAAAGAACTCTCTATTTTTTTTTTTTGCAAAGGTAGAAGTTTTTTGGTTTTTATTTTTTGTTTTTAGTTCAAAGTATCCATCGTTTGATCATTGACAAGAAGGATCTTATATTAATCTCAAGAGCAGCTCAAGCCAATAAAGGCTTTTTGTGGTTTAATAATTTCAAGAGGCATCCCAAAGGAAGGGGCAAAGATGCAGCCCTTAAGAGATCCAGAGAGTTTACTTTCAAAGTTAGCCTAGGAAAGCAAAAACTTGTGTTATTGTCACAGGTGATAAGAATGAGAACGTGGGATGCCTCTAGTCATAGACTCTCTAAATCTGTGACACTAAGCAGATGCTACTAGAATGGGACTTTTCCAGTACTAATGAGACAATGAAGGTTGAGACTACAAAGGGCCCTTATGGACCAGGATCCTTTATAACAAACTCCCCTGAGAGCTGGCATAGCTGGATAAAGAGAATACTGCTTCTGGTATCCATTAGCCTATTGTGTTGTATGCCAGATGCACGTGGACACATTCATTTTCCAACTGATAGACACCAAAGAATGTTTTCACTGGTCACAAATCCAAACTCTTATGACCTAGCACAAGACAAAATGAAAATCTCATCTAGGCTGTGGTTCTTTTTATCACAAATGACGACAAAAGACAGTCACCAAAAACAAACAAGCAAAACCAATGGCCATGTGTGGGAGAAAAGAGGATCAATAGAAAACAAGATTACTCATAACAAGAATCTTTACCAAAGTCACTGTACCCAAGGAACTAGTTCATACAATATATTCTCCTATTAACCTAAATTTGGAAAAGAAGGGATAAGAATTTTTAATCTTCCTCTCTTGACCAAGCAGTACTGAGAGAAATACCTGGGAGAGTTGACTTGGTAAGAATTCTTACCCGTTGCCATCTTCTGCCACTTTTCCAGGATCCCATCTGCAGGCTCCAGAGCAAGTATGGTGCCTCAACAGATCCCTACTGGGACACCAAACTATAGCAGAGGAAAAATAATTTCTCCTCTAACCTTCCAGGTTCTTGACTGAAACCACTCCTATAATAAAAGACAGACTAACAGGTGGAAAACAAGTTTAATAACATACACCTCCTTTATACAAGTGAGATACCCAGGAAAACTGAGTAATTTCCCAAAATGGACAAGCCACCGCCTTACATACCATCTCCAGCTAAAGACAAAAGAAGGATGTTGGGGCTCATTGGAGGTTATGAGAGATTACCAGGAAGAACACAGTAAACAAGGGTAAAGTTGTTATGCATGTTTAGGTCTGTGGCTTCTCCACTGATGAGTTTCCAAAGATCTGGTCATCTTCTTCTTCCTAGTATAGAGAGGGACACACCCTTACCAATGGAGAGTTTTCCTTATAAACGGAAATGTCTCTTACAAAAGGGTAACTTTTACTTGGTTTTCAGAACTGTTCCTGTGTTTGTAGTTTCTTAAAAATAACCAGCTCAAGATAATCCTTAAGCCAAAGAGGCATATTTTGGGGTGGCAAATTCTCCTTCTCACTAGCTTTTATCTTCTTCCGGTGAAAGAACTGGGTAATGATTTCAGGGAGAAAAGGCATTAAACTATTAGATTATTAGTGTTTCAAAATAAAAACATAAAAACTTTTTTATAACTTATAGTGTAGAGAGCTAAAGAAAACAGTTCCATATATGTTTGACTTTGTACCAAGGAGGCAAAGGAATAGGAATTTTCAGGATATTGCATTACAGAAAGTTTCCTAAAAGAGAGCCACGTGTAACATTAACCTCTTGCTCTGTGAAGTAAGAGTACCAGGAAATTATACTCATGTGATGCTACGTTGTTAAAATGGTAATTAGAATTTTAAATGTATAAAGCTAAATTACTGTGGAGACAATTTATACCGAAGAGTGTAATTTACAATTCAGAGTACTTAAAAGTCAGTTTTTTAACATATCAGAATTACTTCAGATTTGTCATTATTTTATGAATTTTGTGCTTATAAATTGATAATGGATTTGGATTTAATCCATCAAATTAAAGGAAAATTTACTATCAAGGTAATTTATATCAAGGTACAGTCTAATGTGGAAGAATTTCAGAAAGAAAAATAAACAAGTTCAGTATTTTCTTGATTGAAAAGTATAACCTAAAAATTGATAAATTGTTCATTTTTTAAGCTTCCGAAAAGACTAATATAGAATTGGAAATAGTGTTTTTCAACTTTTTAGATATAAAAAGCACTCAATATTGTTCCAAAAATACTCCTTAAGAGTCTTTTTTTAATTTATGGGAAAGTTGCTACAAACTCTGAATCTGATAGGATTAATTTTTCTTCTTTGAGGGAGCATCAGTAATGACTCATCATTTAGCTGTAAGAAATATGAATCTAAAAGGAACTTAGTGTGAATCATAAAAATATACAAAAATTACTTGGTGTGAGTATATGTATTTTCTACTCTTTTTTTTTTTTTTTAAAGATTTTATTTATTTATTCGACAGAGAGAGACAGCCAGTGAGAGAGGGAACACAAGCAGGGGGAGTGGGAGAGGAAGAAGCAGGCTCATAGCGGAAGAGCCTGATGTGGGACTCGATCTGGTAACACCGGGATCACGCCCTAAGCCGAAGGCAGACGCTTAACCGCTGTGCCACCCAGGCGCCCCTATTTTCTACTCTTTTAAAAGCTTTCCTCCATTTTGATTTTCTTATTTATTTAAAAATATAAACAGTGAACCATTATCTATAAATATACCACATGTACATAAACATATATATTTTGGCATTTCAAATATAATGGACATTAGCCTACTCTAATTGTTACTGAAAGCCAAATTTAGCTGCCTGTCGTGGCTGGAAGGACTAAACTCAAAAGAGTGTTGATTGGAAAGGAATATGAGCTTTATTCAGAAGGCTGGCCAACTGGGGAGAAAGTGATCTGTTGTCCAAAGGCCAAGGTTTCTGCCTGACCTAGGCATTTTTTAAAGGGGTTTAGGGCAGTTAATCAGTAAAGGGGGTGCAGTGGTCCATGCCATTTCTTGATTATGTGTAGACACATGGTGCCAGCTACACACATGATCTCAGCGCTTAGGGGTTATACAAAGGGGTCTGGTTCCTTAGTGCCTGGGGCATGTGCAAGGTGGTCGTGTTTCTGTTTAGTGATGTGAAGCGCTCTGTTCTTTCTTCCAAAAAATTCAGGATCTGTAGACATACAAAGAAAGGTTTGTTAATCGATCACAAAGGCTAAGGGTGTTTGTTAAAGTTGAAAGAGTACTAGGTTTGTTGGAGGGGCCAAGGTGGTTTCTATTCCTCACAGTCAGTTTGATCATTTCATATCTATCGGATTAGGAGCAAAGGTCCTTCTTCTGTAGCTACTTCCTGCAGATGGGGATGATTTAGGGATTTTTGGAATGGAAAACTTTTACAGTGTGGAAGAATCTTGTTTCTGGCATTTCCACTGTAGAGAATAGTAAGGGCATTCTAAGCCAGTATGAATAGTGCAAGTTCCTCCCTTGACAGATGCAAAAAGTCAACAACCAAAGGGAAAGAAAACAAGAAATGCAGTAATGCGTAATAGGATATATTTCCATCTGGAAGGAATTGAAGTTAGCCAACTGCTGAAAGGATCTAGAACTAGGGCATCTGTAGCAGTGATTTGGTCATTTAAATCTTTCATGTCTTCAATTACATTTTTTGAGTAATGCGAATATGAAACATTTTGTCTTAGTGAAAACACATGTCCCTCTTTGGGCTGCTGTCAAGATATCTAGGGCTATTCGGTTTTGGCAGACCACTTTTCACAGCTATGGAGGGTAGCATGCCAGGTTTGGTTAAAAGCTTGGCTAAGAGCTCTACTCATAATTTTACATTGATAGAGGTGCCTACTGGGACAAATATGGCCAAGGGGAAAAGAAATATCAAGAAGCCCTCTTTGCCCAATGTCTAGCTTTAACAATATCCTACTTATAAGGAATCATTGGCAAGTGGAAGAAGACTTATTTGAGGATATAGGCATCTCCAAGTGCATTCTCCAATCATAAGGAAACTGGGACCATCTGCTATTTCCACAAGTCCATAGCTAACCCTATGGCTCCATAAAGTCAACCTTTGTTCCTTAGAGCTTTCTGGTCATATCTGAGTCTATGTTTGTCTCTCTCAAACAAGACATTCCAGTCAAAGCCTTGGTAATATAACCAATGTTTCCAACGGTGTCCTGTAACAACGGGAACAGATTATTATTGAACTTATGCAGATAATATTTGCCATGAGAGAAAGAGTACTCATGGAGAGTTTCTGAGTTCTGGAGAGTTCAGGTAGGGAGAAAATAAAATGTTTCAGTTTGTTCACAAAGGAATGTTTGATTATATTCTGTAAGTCATAGATATCTTAAGAGAAAGTTTCCTTAATCTAGAAGAACAAACATTAAAGAACCAACAATGTTTCAAACAAGTCATAAAACCTATAGTCATCTTCTTCAATTCATTTAGTCCCAAGTTACTAATTTTGTTCTGTTTGAATGCAGCTTTTTCATTGGTTCTGGACATTCTTACCCAGTTTAGTTTTATGATCTTGAAGATATCAAAAATATGTATTTTTTAAAAGTCCTTTTCTGTATTGCATGGTGGCTAACTTAACATAATAAATAAAAAAAGTCCTTTTCATGAATCTCCTTGAAGATGAAACAGTCTTCAAGAGCATCAGAACAATAACTATAAATGACAAAAGATTAAAAAAGGACATGGATAAAGATCTGATGAGAGTTCATTTAATGCAGTTGCCAAAAAAATCCAGTTATTTCTGTGACATGCAGCATTTCAATAATTAGAATGTCAAGTGATGACTTTATATGAGGACATATTAAAACTTTAGGAATTTCATGTATTTTCTGGAACGGTCATGGCATTTACCCGTACAGTATAACCTAAGACTTAACATTGTTTGTTTGACAATGCTTCCCAAGTAACCTAGCATACCAATTAACAGGTCTAATTTGTCAGAAAAATTTAATTATTTAGAATTCAAATCTTGGGAAGTTTGTTAAAAACCTCAGAAAGTTATGAAGTACATGCCTAAATAGGATGACAGATAATTATAAAATTCAGTATTATCTGTTTAACCAAGGTGGCGATGAGAGATACTGCGGAAGGTTATATGGTTGCTAACAGAGTTTGCTCCTTTAATATTGAGAAGCTTCAGTTTTCTTACGTAATCAAAGACCTGATGAAGACAAAACTTAGAAATTTTGGTTTTCCGGGCAGGTGAAGAAAAGCAAACAAACTTTGTTTACAATTTCTTATCAAGAGCAGACCAGCAGTCCAAGAAAACTTTATCTTTTTAACAGAAAGAAAAGCAGAATTTCAATCTTACACTAGTGTGCTTTTAAAACTCATTAGTTCCTATCTTAGTCCTGACCACACTTAAAATTGTTTTCCAAAGACTTCCCTTCACAAACTTTCTACAACTTTCTTTTTACATTCAGATTGTGTCTTAAGCCTACTCTCTCTTAAATAACCAGTCTCATTTTAGGACAAAATTACTTTCTTTTTTTCCCCTGAACAAAGTGTATTCCTGTTCCTTATATCTTTCTCATCAAAAACACATCTTACTTTTCTTGCCTACAGTGTCGCTTACCTTATCATTTCTAGCAATCGCAGTTACATTTATCAGAATTTTAACTCTTAGAAACTTTAGTCTCTCTTGAATACTAAGTAGTAACCAATTGTGAACTGTTATAGCACAGTTCTTTAGACTGGAAATTTATGAATACATTTTCAGACTTTTAGATTTTTAGAAACACGGTTGTTGTCTTTTTTTTTTTTTTTTTTTTTGCCAGAGTACAACCTGCAATAATAAAGCATAAAGCACATTTAGCAATAGACCCAAGTATCCTCAGTTTCTCTGCCATAAGAAGCCAGAAACAGACAAACCTACATTCAGTAATCAATGCTTTTGTATTCTTATTTGGGAAAGACTTAGTTATCTCCTGAATTTAACCCAATTTATCATTTAACTTAGGAAGACTTGGATGTTTCAGCTTAGAAAGATTTTGAAAACTTGGGGCGCCTGGGTGGCTCAGTCATTAAGTGTCTGCCTTCAGCTCAGGGAGTGATCCTGGCATTCTGGGATCGAGCCCCACATCAGGCTCCTCCTCTGGAGCCTGCTTCTTCCTCTCCCACTCCCCCTGCTTGTGTTCCCTCTCTCACTGGCTGGCTCCCTCTCTGTCAAATAAATAAATAAAATCTTTAAAAAAAAAAAAAGATTTTGAAAACTATAAGCCTTATTCAGCCTACTTGTTCTTAGCAATTACCCATGAAAACCGTATGAGACGGGAAATTAACCATCATTTTAAGTCATCTCTTTGTCAACAAACTGTAATAGATACAACATGAATTTAATAAATACAGGTAGAACAAAGCTGATTATCTGTATCATACTGATACATGTTGATAACTCCAATAACATATCTGTTTTAATTAAACCAATAATTAGCCTTGAATTAGCCTTAATATTGAATATGTTGTACCTGTGTCCACTAAAAATTCCATCAGTTTGTTCTCCATTGGGAATTTTTACCTTTGGGGAAATCTGAAGTGGGTGGTTTAAGTCCAGGGGAGCCCCCGGATCCCTTCATGTTGATTTGTGTGGTGCTTCAATTTGAACCTCATAAGGAGGAGCCTCGGCAGTTTAGGGGGGGGCTCTTTGTGCCTTGATAGCGAGGGTAGGAGAAGCAGGAGTCAGTGGCCCCTGCGGCGCTGAGGATGGTGTGGGAGCCACCCACGTGAATCACTCCCATGGTGGTCGAGAAATCAGAGGAGGTGGAGGCAGAGGCCGAGAGTGCTGCCAGAAAGGCTGGAGGCAGATTCAAAATTTGGATGAATATTCCCTTATGTCTCTGGCCTCTCCCTCCTGCAAAACAGGTTTTTTGTTTTTGTTTTCTTTCTGATTGCTTTTTGGCTCTCTGCACCATTTATTTAAAATATGTCTTAATGGACTTTCTTTGGGACCAAAAGGGGTATCCCCCATCTTCCTAGGCAAAAGTTCAGAAAGAACATAGAAGAAACAAAACTATGACTAAGTGAAGCCCAGAGAACCTCTGTTAGCATTTGTTCTTCTCCAAAAGTTGGGGGCTTCACTGAGAACCAAATGGCCTAGACCAGCTAAGAGAGCAAAATTCCCTATTTGGAGACAACCAAATTGGAAGAAAAAATCCAAGAGAGCCATTCGGTGGCTATCATTCCTCTGAGCTTAACATACATGGATGGCAAGGTTATTTACAAAAAAAAAAAAAAAATCATATTTTGATCATGGATTTCTGGCTATATTCCTTCCACTTACTGAAAATTCGGCCCAGTGGGCTATTTGGTGGTACAGAAATAGGATTTCCCATTATACACAAATTTAGCACAATACAACTTACACATACGCACCAAAACAGATCTGTTCCAAATTCCAAATAAATCTGCGGTTATCAAGTCCCTTTTAATTTCTCTCCAAAGCTGCACCTTCCTAATGGGAAAAGCATGGGCAGTGAAACAAAAGCACACGGTGCTTCACAAAGGAGAACCTTGTACTGGGATGGACTTACCTGGTCCAGAAGCTCATCAGCTGCAGCAAGAAGAGAAACCGGCAGTTAGCGGCAGTTGGGAATCTTCAGGGAGTTTCCCCAAGACAGAAACAGTCTCAGCAGCTATAGCCTGGTTCCCTCTGGTGGCATTCCTCCCGAAGCCAACTAGCCCTGAGCAGCTAATCTGTGGTCATTCAGCGAACTAGCTCGGCAAACAAATGAGTAAACCCTGGCGTCCTGCGGCAGCCAACGACTTCATCCGCCTAACTACAGATGAGCCCTGGCACTGCCACAGCCAGCCGCTCTGCCTTGGGATTCCCAGGGGGAACTGGGTTCCGCGGGGGTGCTGGCTTACCAAAATTTGTTTCCAAAACCCAAGTTCAGCGTCCTATCTGGAAGGCCAGAACTCAAGAGTGTTGATTGAAGAGGATTATGAACTTTATTTAGGAGGCTGTACATCTGGGGAGAAGGTGAACTCTTGTCCAAAGGCCAACTTCAAGGTTTCTCCCTGGCCTAGGGATTTTAAAAGGGGTTTAGGGCCGTTAATCGGTAAAGGGGATGCAGTGGTCCATAATATTTCTTGATTATGTGCAAGTTTGATGGTGTCAGCTATAGCCATTATCTCAGTGCTTAGCAGTTGTGTAAGGCGGTCAGGTTTCCTTTTTGTGATGTGCAGAAGCGATCTGTTCTTTCTAGGAAAAAAATGCATAATTCATAGATACACAAAGAATGGTTAATTAATCATAAGGGCTAAGGGAATTTGCTAAAGTTTAAAGATGACTAAGCTGGCCCAAGGGCCTGAAGCAGTTTCATAATACTCCTGTTTTTCACTTACTAATTTAAGTGACTGGATATCATTTTATCATATGCACATTTTAAACATTATTTTATGTTCCTTTTTAATTCTTTTTTCCTTTTAAAGAACAGCATTTTCATATGGAATAATTTCCTATTAAGGGGAATTTTGAAAAATCAAAGTTGTATATGGTTTTATCCTCCAGTCAGCAGTGCTATTTCTACCCTAAACATACACATTCACATATACCACACAGCATTTCCATAATACTGAGCCACCCAGGTGACCCAAGAAAAAAATATTTTAAAGTGATTTGGACCCGTTCTCTGGTTGCATTGCCTTAGTTGGCTATAGCCTAAGGACCAAGAGAACTACAAAAAATGTAAAACTTGACTCAGTAGTAAAATTATATTACTACTATTGTAATAACTTCAGAGCTATTTTATGTATATCATAAGATTCAACTATTTAAAGCAAACGTTATTGGTTACCCAAGGTACTGCAAGATGAGAGAAAATAAGTATAACTATGAAAATATAAGTTAAAGAACCCTGTAATGTAATATTTAAATAGAAACTATCAACATGAATTCATAAATTACTATAGAATATTTTTAGCTCTGCCTACTGAGAGTCTAAAGCAAGTCAGAAACATCTAACCTGAAACAATTCAAGCTTAAAGGCCTATCTTTCAATATATAGGAAACACAGGATTGGATGGCTATGACACAACCGACATGGTAGCCTTAAAAAATAAAGTGCCATTAAAAACTGGGGGATTGTCTTAATTAAAGAGACTAAAGAGACATCATGAAAAACTCAATTACTGAATCCACGTGGTAGCTATGCTATGCAGGTGTTAACGGTACTAGGTTTTCTATATGCTTAGAACTTTTTCCAGTAAGGCTAATCCAGTTTTAAAGATCTCAATTAAGATTCAGGGTACCTGGGTGGCTCATTTGGTTAAGCATCCAACTCTTGACCTCAGTTCAGGTCTTGATCTCAGGATTGTGAGTTCAAGCCCCACATTGGGCTCCATGCTGGGTATGGAGTCTACTTTAAAATAAATAAATAGGGGTGCCTGGGTGGCACAGCGGTTAAGCATCTGCCTTCGGCTCAGGGCGTGATCCTGGCGTTATGGGATCGAGCCCCACATCAGGCTCCTCCACTATGAGCCTGCTTCTTCCTCTCCCACTCCCCCTGCTTGTGTTCCCTCTCTCGCTGGCTGTCTCTATCTCTGTTGAATAAATAAATAAAATCTTTAAAAAAATATATTAAAAATAAATAAACAAATAAATAATAAAATAAAATAAAAATTAGAATCAAGATTTAAAATGACATTACATTCAGATGTGAGGCATGCTCCAGGACTAAATCTTGGGTTGTGCAGTTGAGTAGTAGCAATAGAAGTAGTAGTAGTAGTATTTAGTAGTAGTGTTGAAGAGCATTTGAGGAAATTTGATTAGGGGTAACTATTACAAATGAAAACCTATTGACATAGAAAGTTAGAAGCCATTAACTGGGAAAAATAAGCAGAAAGTCCAATAACTTAAAAAACAGAATGTATGGTATGATTTCATTTTGGTTTAAAAAAATGAAAATGAATATACAGAAGTCGATGGCATCACTCTGTTTGATAGGAATATGACATTTTATTTTCTTATTTCTACTTATCTTTTTTTGTCATATTTTGCAACAAACATATCTGCCTCTATAATAATTTGTAATTTCACTGTAGAAATATATTTTATTTAATAAGTTAATAATTTAATTTAATAATGTAAATTATTTTTTAAAACAAATTCTGCAGCACTGCTATAATGAATACAAAATTATGTTTGTACAATGTATTTAACTTCAAGTACTACCTCCATACAAAATAAAATAACTTGGAAATTTTTGAGGAACCGAAGTAGTAAGATACTTTGTTCTTAAATATAATTATTAAAAATATTAAATATTGGAGGAGTTTTTTTTTCCAAATTTGACAGTATATTGAATTCGTCATATTTTAAAGCGTAAGATGATTAATCTATTTTGTAAATGATTGTCTTAATTTACAATATCTCCAGAGTGGTTAATTGTAAAAAAAGAATTGTATCTTTCAAGTTTTTGTTCTTCTTATGGTGTAGTCATGGGGAAATATTTATCCTTATTAGTTGAGCTTTTGTATTTCCTTGCAGTCCTCTCCATGTTCCAGTCGCAAAAAATGACAGAGAAGTACTGGGGCTTTTTGTCCTCGCCACATGATGAGGACAACAATATTGTAAACAATTATGGCAAGAGAAATGTTAGTATCATATATTTTGGCCACATTTGTGTCTCTGGATATATTCAACCTATTAAAATATATTTCCCTTCATTTTACTAACTTTTTTAGAATATTGAAAGGTAGATCTGGGTTAGAATTTTATTAAAAATATGAATGTTAGGAGGCTTAAAATACACTGGAAAACAGAATTCCAGGTTTATAAAATACAAAAATATGACAGTGTATTCCCTCTGTCTTTTCACATTCATTCAGCTAGCATTTGGGGAACAAGTACTGAAATGTTTGTTAGTCTTAATGATTCTGCAGACTTTTTTTTTTTTTTAACGTTTGGTTGGCAGATACATATCTGCCTCTGTGTTCGACATGTACTTAGAGTCCTGTACTTCAAAGTTCTGTGGTTCCTTTCATCTCAAGTTACTTCACCCTTTTTCATTTATACTGTTATTTAAAAAAAAAATAAAAAGAGGTATCCCAGGCACTGAAATTGGAGCCATGAACAGGAGGTAGACAAATGTTAAAAAACAAAATTCAGTAGAGGGGCGCCTGGGTGGCGCAGTCATTAGGCATCTGCCTTTGGCTCAGGGCGTGATCCCAGCGTTGTGGGATCGAGCCCCACATCAGGCTCCTCCGCTGGAGCCTGCTTCTTCCTCTCCCACTCACCCTGCTTGTGTTCCCTCTCTTGCTGGGTGTCTCTGTCAAATAATAAAATCTTTAAAAAAAATTTAGTAGAGTAAATATGAATATCTAATTGGCTTTATTCAGTGATTCATTAATCAAGCAATATCCCATGTACCAAAGGGAATGGAATTTTGAAGAGCTCTACAAATTAAGGCTTTTATAGGCTGAATGGGAAGTGGTGGACAAGGAAGTTTTAGCTAAAGAAAAGAAAGAATGTATTGGGCAAGGTCACCTTTCTTTGGGGGAATGGCAGGGGGTCTTGTCTTGCAGACTATCTCACTAATGCAGATCAGGACATTCCAGAATAATCTGTTGAAAATTCCACTCTTGGGAGAGGCTAAAGTTGAAATTAGGTTAGCTATTAAGTTCCAGTGGAATTTGGAAAAGTGACTCCATTTGGGAGCCTGTTGTTAAATTTCTTCATAAACCTCATATTCTAGTGATGAAGATAGACTGTACATTAGAAATTATAGAAATAAGAGAATTTCACATAGTGATAAGGATCATGATGTAAATAAGCGAAAAGGCAAGATTAAGAGGTGAATCAGGTGAAGAGGAGAGTTTACGTGTGGAAAAGACTCATCAGGGAAGACCTTTCTTTCTGAGTGTGTTGTCTTTGAGCCGTAATCTGAGTGAAGGTCAGTTGTTCACAAAACTGAAATGAGCATCTTGACATGGGGGAAATCAGAATTTGGAAAATAGTCCCCTTCCAATACTGCTTGCTGCTCTGAGACTTCCTCAGTTCGGTTTTCACCTCGTCTTCCTGTTTACAAGCTCTACACATTCTAGTCTATATAGCATCACAAATAAATCTGCAAAACAAAAACCACACATACACCCCTTGCATTGTGTTTTATTTCTACTTTAAAACTCTCTCTTAATGATTCACTAAGGCTTAAAAGATAAAATTCCCATTCCTCAAGCCAGCACTCAAAGCTGCTGAAATTATACTCTTCCCTGTTTATGTTGCAAACATAAACATTTTATTCCACTTAAACTGTGCCAACGCAAATTTCTATTTCTTGTCTCTGTTGTTTAGAGTTTTGTTTTTAACCATTTTATCTGGAATACCTCTTCCCCTGTAATATATCTCTCTTTTCTAGCCTTGCTACAATTTCATACCCTTTATATGACTACCCAAACTGAGGGTTGATGGGATTTGGGAATATAGGCGAGGTTTGGTGGGGTGAGGGCCAGAGCCAACGACCAAGAAAAAATTCTTGAGATGTCTTTGGTCCAAAATGGTGGTTTATGAAAGCAGGGGGACGGTACCCATGAGCAGAAAGAGCTGCTGCACGGGAGTCTTGAGGAGTGGTGATTATATACTCCAGAGTTGGGTGAGTAGGGAAAAGGGAGGTTTCAAAAGAACTTTCATATGCTAAAAAGGACCTACCTACAAGATACCTGAGGCCTTGCCATTGTCAAGTTAAGGTTGTTTTCCCCTCTAGCAAGGCATTCACATTTAGTTGGGAGATTCCTGGCAGAAAGTCACACATGTCCCACCCAGGAGTGGGGGGGAGGGAGGTTGGGGGGGAGTCAGTTTATGCTTTGTCTTCAGCTAGTCTTCTGCTCCCTCGTCAGGGGTGATTTCTCTTTCCCTAGAATTATGTCAGCAGTTATCAGTCCTGTATAACTTACTATCTTGTAGTTGTTAGTTAATACAAATTCTCATCAGTTTTATATATTGACATATAACCTATCTTATCATATGTCAGTCTTGTAGTATGGCTTATCTTTTTTATATTCATTTATATCCAACAAAATTCTACATTCCTTAGGGGCAGGTGTATTCTATACTTCTTGGATTATGTATTTCTTTTTATACATATTGTCTGCACAGTAGTTTCTTTTTTTTTCTTTTTTGAAGGTGAAAGATTTTGAAATGTTTTACTTCCTATAGCTTAAAACTATAATAAAGTATAGAGGTTAAAAAAATAACAATTGCTGGAGTTTTGTGTTTAGGACTTTGGGTGGTGACTATGCTTTAGAAATACGTCAGAAGAAACATGTGAGATTTACCTATTACTTAATTACCTACTTTTCTTTAAGTCATTTTACTTGAGAAATACATAAAAGTTGTGTAAAACTTTTTTTTTTTTTTACTCACGAAACCAAAGGAAATCATAAAATTTTGCCGATTAATCTTCCCTCTTTTACCTTGTGTAAAACATATTTAATTGGAAGTCGGAAACCTGTAAGCGTTACTAATAACGAAATAGGAATTTTGACTTAGAAAATCACCAGTAAAAGTTGTCAGTCTGTGTTTTAAGTGTTTATATGTCTTAAATCTTCATACTAAATAAAATTTCATTTCATTTCATTTCATTAATTTGATGTCATTCATTTATTTACTTTTGTTTTCTTCTTTTCAAGGCCCTGTGGAATCCTACATGCACTGAAGGTTTATTTAAACCAGTACATATTTCAACCTAGGTGAAATCATTTGACCATAAGCAATGTATCACCCATCTGTGACATGTTAAATATTAAATAAAATCAACTTTCCATCATTCCAAATGTTAGCTATTTCTCAGAGTATGTAATACAGAAATGTTTCCATTCCAAATATTTCATACTTTCTGCATTTGTACACAGTTGCATAAAAAAACTGATAGATGAAGATTGAACTCACATATTCTTACTGTATTTTGACAACAAAAAAGACTTATTTAAAAATCATCTCTATATGCAAGATATTTCTCAATGTAACATTCCACTTGGCAATGCACATTTTTTGTTCAACCTTGTCATCCACATTCTTTGTCTCTGTGGTAATAGCCTTCGTTTAATTTCACCACATACTCTATGCACATTAGGTAAGTTTGAAGACAGTACTAATTTCTCCAATCTGAGGGGGACAGTTCCTACTGAAGAACTAAATTATCTCTCTTTCTCTTGTATTGAAATCAAAAGATGTAAGCAGTATGTCTTCAAATGAAATGAATAACGAAGAGTCTTATTCCAGCTACAGAAAGTCAAAAACCTGTATTTATATCTCCAAACATGTAAAAGAAAGTTTATTGGATACTGACTGACCTCCTATTAAGGGAAGTTTCTTGAATGTGTCATGAAAGAACACTTGTCTCCTGGACTTGGCATCGCTGCCTGATATCTGCGTGTCCCTGTTTATTGCCTTTCTCTAATATCTCACTTTAATTATTAAATGGCCAGGTGGCAACAAGGCACTCTTGAATGTTGTAGTTTATTGCAAGGGTAAGTGACACAGCCCAGAAGTGGTTCAGTGCTATGGGCAGGGTGCAAGGGCAACAGAAGAGTCACAGAGCTAAGGAGAAGAAAGCAGGTTTTACGGAGTTCTCTATATTTTGCAAAGAGGCAATGAAATAATTGTAATTGTAGTAACATTCATCTATATGTTATAAAATTTCTTAAATTATTCAAGTCATGTAATGTAATATGAATGATCAAATGCTGGGTTTAAACCATGGTGTTAAAATAAAATTATAAGTGTATTTATTTACATGAAAACATTGTACGTGTCCTTGTTGACTTTGCCCCTTAATGCATCCTTTTTATAACCTAAGATAAAAAAAAAAAAAACTTTTTTGTTTCTCTAACAGTTTTCTATAGTTTGTTTTGTAATCCTATTCTTATCTCTTCCTTTTTATGGTCCTATTTTATATTTGAAATCTTTAAATGTAGATAAGGTAAGAAACTCCATCACCTACAATAATGCACTCACCCGGTAAAGATTTTTATCAACGTGAATGGTCAATATCATTTTAAAGAAGAAGAAAGAATTTAATTAACAATATTTTGACTAAGATGCAAAGAAAAAAAACTTGTATTATTAGCTAGATTAAGTCAATAAAGAAAGGTACTTTTTTCCTTAAAAGCAATGTAGCAGAAACTGTCAATACAGAAAAAAAAAAACCCACTTAACCTCAAATGGTACAATTTCAAGATTGTTTTTTAACATCAGTGAGGCATTTCAGTGCTGCTTCCTTGGAAACCATTCTCTCTCACTTTGTTTTTAATGGAACTTGGGCAGAATATATATCAATGAAAATGTTTACTGGTTAATAATTTTACTTTCATGAGGAAATGTATTCAGACTTTCTCATGTTTATTATATTATTTGACCATTTAACTATTAAAATATATTTGATTACATTGAAAGTGAATTAAAAAAAATTGAGGTATTGTCATTGTTTTTAAAAAAGTGTGCAAGAACCATTGTAATTACTGTATCGTATTCCAGGGTGTTACAAAGCAAGGCTGGTAGTTGACAGTAGGCATCAGAGTACATCTGATAGTTGCGAATAATGCAACTTCAGTGTTTATTGCTGAAAGGAAGCATTATGTTTCCCTGTATGTTTCTCTGAAATACTCTAACAGTCACTAACTCAAATAAGAGAATATTTATTTTCCTAATAAGGAAAGTGGGATTTGAAGAGGTTAAGTGCCTTTCTCAAGTTCATGTAACTTCTAAACAATATCAAAGTCCTAGATTGTGCTCAGCATTCCACTTCAAAGTCAGGATTTTGTTTTATTTCTCTGATTTCAGAATACTGATCGCATAACGGCAAAGCTCAATACAAATTATCTGGATTATACACATATATAGATAATTGTATATTGTGTCTATATTACATGTGATTAAAGATTGAATTACTCTGAAATCTGCATTATGGACTAGGGATAATTGTGTGAATACCTAATTCTCTAAGATATATAACCTATGAGCCAAAGAAATAATTTTATGATAGTTATTTACCCAAATACAGAGAAGTGCTTGGAAGGGAAACTATGGCCACTTTTCCTAGATATTTTAACGATTATTAACACATGTTATCTATAGTTGAAATCATGAAAATTTAATTTGTCATGTCATGTTAAATGTTTTTATTTATTCATATTGAAAAATATAGGCAGCTTATTCCCAGTTAGATTTTTGACATACAGCTGCTTTTATTTTTAAATGAAGAGCCTAAAGTAAGTTTATATGTTATGATACACATAAGATTTTGTTATAACTCACATAACTTCCTTGCCGAAGTTTTTGAAATGGTGTCATTTATCATAATTTCCTAAATTTGAGCTTGTTTTAAATGGGTGTTTATTTAGAAAACAAAATATACTTTCTTTTCTGTCTTTAACTTGCTGCTAGAGGTGGGAATGTCCAAATTTAACAAAAAGATGCTTGTAATGTTGCTGTATTTTGTGCCTATTTGTCCTTACAAGAAATCCAAATATAGTTCTGTGCTATCTTAACATATATTTTTTTTTCTTGAAATATAGTCGATACACAATGTTACATTAGTTTCAGGTGTACAACTTTGTGTTTCGGTAACTCTATGTGTTATGCTATGCTCACCACAATTGTAGCTACCGTCTGTCACCATGCAATGCTATTATAATACCATTGACTATTCCTTATTCCAGGGACATATTCATTCCAAAACTGAAAGACTGTATCTCCCACTGCCCTTCACCCATTTTGTCCTTCCCCCACCCCCCTCCCCTCTAGTAACCATCAGTTCTCTGTATTTATGGGTCTGTTTCTGCTTTTTGTTTGTGTATTCATTTGTTTTGTTTCTTAGAGTCCACATTTAAGTGAAATTATATAGTATTTGACTTTCTTTGTCTGACCTATTTCATTTACCAGATCTATCCATGTTGTCACAAATAGCAAGATCCATTCTTTTTTATGGCTGAGTAATATATTCCTCTGTGTGTGTGTGTGTGTGTGTGTGTGTGTGTGTGTGTGTCTGTGTGCGCGTCTGTGTGTGTAGCACATCTCCTTTTTCTGTGCATCTATTGATGGCCACCGGGTTTCTTCTGTATCTTGGCTATTCGTAAACAATGCTGCAGTAAACATAGGGGTGCATATATCTTTTTAAATTAATGTTTTTGTTTTCTTTGGGTAAGTACCCAGTAGTGGAATTACTGGATCATAAGGTATTTCTATTTTTAATTTTATTTTACTTTCATTTCAGCATGGTTAACATACTGTTATAGTAGTTTCAGGTATAAACTTCTGTTTTTAATTTTTTGAGGAACCTCCATACTGTTTTCCACAGTGGCTGTACCAAGTTACATTCCCACCAACAGTGCAAGAGAGCTCCTCTCCCTCCACATTCTCACCAGCACTTGCTACTTCTTGTCTTTTTGATCTAGCCATTCTGGCAGATATGAGACAGTATCTCAGTGTGGTTTTGATTTGCATTTCCATGATGATTAATGATGTTAGGCATTTTTTCATGTGTCTGCTGGCCATCTGTGTGTTTCCTTTGGAAAAATGTCCAGTCCTCTGACTATTTTTAATTGGATTATTTGTGGGTTTTTGGTGTTCAGTTGTTTAAGTTCTTTATATAGTGTGAATATTAACCTCTTATTGGATATATAATTTATGAAAATCTTCTACCATTGAGGAGGTCACCTTTTGATTTTGTTGATGGTTTCTTTTGCTGTGCAAAAGCTTTTTATTTTGATGTAGTCCCAATAGTTCATTTTCCCTTTTGTTTCTCTTACTTGAGGAAACATATCCAGAAAAAAATGTTTGAATATCTGATGTCCAGGAAATGATTGCCTATGTTTTTTTCCAGGAGTTGTATGTTTTCACATCTCACATTTAGGTCTTTAATGCATTTTGAGTTAATTTATTTTAAGATTTTATTTTTGAATAATATCCACATCCACATGGAGCTCTAACTCACAGCCCTGAGATAAAGAGCTGCATGCTCCACCGACTGAGCCAGCCGTGCAACCCCATTTTAAGTTTATTTTTGTGTGCGGTGTAAGAAAGTGGTCCAGTTTCTTCATTTGCATATAGCTGTCCAGTTTTTTCAGCATAATTTATTGAAGAGACTGTCTTTTTCCCATTGTACGTTCTTGCCTCCTTTGTTGTAGACTAATTGACCATCTAAGCATGGTTTTATTTCTGGGCTCTCCATTCTGTTCTGTTGATTAATGTGTTTTTTGCCAACACCATACTGTTTTGATTATTACAACTGTGTAGTATATCTTGAAATCTGGAATTGTGATATCTCCAATTTTGTTCTTTTTCAGTATTGCTTTGGTTATTCAAGGTCTTTTGTGGTTTCATACAAATATTAGGATTATTAAAATGCTGTTGTTATTTGATTACATTGAACCGTAAGGTGGCTTTGATTAGTATGGACATCCTAACAATATTAGTTCTTCCAATCCATGAGAATGGTATATCTTTTCATTTTGTTTTTATGTGATCTTCAGTTGTTTTCATTAGTATTTTGTAATTTTCAGAGTATAGGTCTTTCATCTCCTTGGTTGGGTTTATTCTAGGTATTTTATTCTCTTTGCTGCAATTCTAAATGGAATTGTTTTCTTAATTTCTCTTTTACTTTGTTGTTAGTATATAGAAACAGAGCTGATTTCTGTGTATTTATTTTGTGTCCTGCAACTTTACTGATTTCATTTATTATTTCTAGTAGATTTTTTGTGTAGTCTTTAGAGTTTTGTATGTATAGTATCATGTCATCTGCAACATGTGACAGTTCAACTTTTCCTTTTCCAATGTGGATGCCTTTTAGTTCTTTTGGTTGTCTGACTGCTGTGGCTAGGACTTCTGATACTATGTGAATAAAAATGGTAAGAGTGAACATCCTTGTCTTGTTTCTGATCATAGAGAAAAAAATTTCAGCTTCTCACCATTGAGTATGAGATCAACTGTGTGTTTTTTACATATGGCTTTCATTATGTTGACTTGTGTTCCCTCTAAATCCATTTTGTTGAGAGTTTTTAATCATGAATGGATGTTGAGTTTTGTCTAATGCTTTTTTCTGCATCTACTGAGATGATATTTTTATCCTTCATTTTGGTGATGTGGTAAATCACGTTAATTGTTACGCAAATATTGAATTATCCTTGCATCCCTGGAATAAATCCTATTTGATCATGGTGAATGAATTTTTTAATATATTTTTTTAAAGATTTTATTTATTTATTTGACAGAGAGACAGCCAGTGAGAGAACAAGGGGAGTGGGAGAGGAAGAAGCAGGCTCCCAGCGGAGGAGCCTGATGCGGGGCTCGATCCCATAACGCCGGGATCACACCCTAAACCGAAGGCAGACGCTTAACGACTGAGCCACCCAGGCGCCCCTTAATGTACTGCTGAATGTGATTTGCCAATATTTTGTTGAGGATTTTGCATCTGTGTTCGTTACAGATATTGGCCTATAGTAATATATACACACAAACACACAGACACACACACACACACACACACACACACACACACACACACACATATATATATAAAATTTTTTCGTGTCTTTGTCTGGTTTTGGTATGAAGGTATTGCTGACCTCATAGAATATATTTGGAATCTTTCCTTCTACTGTTTTGGAATAGTTTGAGGAGAAATAGTTATTGACTGTTCTTTAAATGTTTGGTAGAATTCACCTGCGAACACATCTGAAAAGAATGTGTATTCTGCTTTTTGTACATGTTTGTTAAGTCCACCTGGTCTAATGTATCACTCAGAGACACTGTTTCCTTATTGATTTTCTGTCTGGATTATATATGCATTGATGTAAGTCAGGTGTTAATGCCCTATGTATAGTTGTCCCTTGTGAAGATGATGGCTAACTGGCCAGAGTTGTGATTGGGCTGGGCTGGTGTCCCAAGGTACTCTATGCTGGGGTTCCCCTGTTTTCATGGCCACAGCTGAAGTGGGCATAAGATAAGGCAGTCTCTGGGATCTTGGTGTAGAGGATACCCTAGCAGGACAGCCAAAGCTGAAGTAAGCATGAACCAGAATCCATGTATTGGGAGCCTGGTGGGATAGCTGAAGCAGAAGTATTTGCAAGCTGGGGTATCCAAGGGTGCTCAGTGCAGGGGAAGCATTGGTGAGGCATCTGGAGCCAAAGTAGGTGTGAACCAGGAGGTCCTGGAGCACTCCTTGCTGGAGGGCCCTAGCAAGCTGTCTGGACCTAAAGTGGTGCAGGCCTGGAGTGGTTCAGAGTGCTCTGCACCTGTGTCACCTTGGTGTGATGGCTGGAGTTGTAGTGAGTGCTGAAAAGGGGTGTCCCTGTGTCTGCCACACTGGGGCTTCCTTGGTGGGACTGCTGGGGCTGGTGTGGTCCAGGGGCCCAGGGCTCACGGAGGTGGTCGGCCAGCTGGAGTGCCCAGACCATACTCCTGTCCTTACTATCAAGGTGGAGGGGGAACATAAACCGTGGCGCTTACCAGCTTTTCCAACCCAGAGAGAGTTCCAACGATCCCCTCTCCATTTGGCATGGTTCTGGGGTTAGTTTCTCTATATTCTAGCTGTTGGTTGGTTAGTTAGTTAGTTAGTTAGTTAGTTAGTTAGTTAAATACTCGTGTTTTGTTTGTTTGTTTGTTTGTTTGTGCTCCAGGGTGTCTGGAGATGATGTGAGCTAGGGGCCTGGGTCTTGCTAGGTGGCAGCTAAGTATGGTGCCTGGACCTGCTCCCATCTGCACGATCAAGCTATAGGAGGAATGTAAACCCATAATGTTCCAGCAGTTCCCCCTCTATTTGGTAAAGTTCCAGGGCTGCATATTCTATATATTAGTTGCTTTTCTACAATATGGCCTTTTTTTCTGTGCCCCAGGGCAGACAAATCTGTTCCAGTCCCCTCAGTAATATCCCTCCTCACAACATTTCAGAGGGTTGAAGGTAGGAGTTTCCTTACTTACCATGTCTTTGTCTCTCCTGCCATTGTCTGTGGTCTTTTGTGCAGAAGCTTTAGTCGGCCCTCACTTCTTCAGGAGGAATTGCTCTATAAATAGGTGTAGACTTGGTGTGTCTGTGGAAAAAGTACGTTCAGGGCCTTCCTGTATTGGCATCTTATACCTCTTAACATCTTATGTATGATTACTGTTTCTAAAAAAAAAATCTGTCTTGGTGCTTTTTTTGGTAACAGTAATTACCATTATAATACACTGGCAACTTAAAAAAAAACTATAGCAAACTAACTCATATTTTCAAACATAGGAAAATTTATTTGCTATGGTTGGAACAATGATCGATTGATATATGTATCCTCCATTGAAAAGAGCTATTATTTTTTATGTTAATAAACATTAGGAACTGTTAGAATGTTCTGTGCCTTCCATGATGATGTCTGTTACTTATCTGAATTTGTGTAATACATTTATAACATTAATTGCATTGGAGAAGAATAGGATAGGCTGTAAAATAAGAGGAAAAGACCAAGATGTAAGCACCTTCCTTATTTTTTACCTCAAACCAAACATCCTATCTTTGGATATTCTCTTCTATTTTGTGAACACTTTTCTCTGCTTGTCGGTTTTCCTCTGTGAGTGGTATATGTTGTTACGCAAACAGGAAGTTGATGAACAGGAAGCTCAAAGGATGAAGTATTTTCTGGTGACTGTTTCTAGTGTCTGAAAGATATTCATTGAATGTTTATTTTATAAACATCATGATTCAGTTATGCCCACATGCATATATGAAATGGGGAATGCCTTATTTTAAAGTTATCTTTTTAAAAAAGGAACTTGATAAGTTGAAGGCAATTAGTAGGTTGCATAAGCATGCCTCAGGAAGAAGGGAAGAGCTTCCTGAGTCCTGGGAACATCGATGATGAATGAATGCTAAGTGGATTCTGAAGGAAGAAAGCAATTACTGCAGGAAAAGTAAAATCATTGTAAAATCTTTTCTCTAAGATTTCTTTAAGTTTTCTATTTATTTATTTATTTATTTATTTATTTATTTATTTATTTATTTATTTAGATAAGACTCAGGGGATGAAAGAAATAACCTGTTCCCCCATAAGGAAAAATAGCCAATAACTTAAGCTTTGATAAACAGTCTGGAAGATTTGTGTACTAATAAATTTTGATTATAGTGATAATTGAGAGAAAATAAATGTCATGTCAAGTTCTACTCAAGTTCTTCATGAAAGTTTCTTCTTCATAGGGCTGGCAAGATTTCTGACCCAAGAAGAGATTTATTTCTACTTTTTTCCACTAAGAATAGCAGAGTAAACTTGAAAGAACAAGTAACTTCACTTAGCAATACATTTTCTACACAAATTTTAATTTTCATTACCTCATCATGGTTTGCATGTTTTAAGAAGTTATTGTGTCTTTGTAGATTTAGGGTTCCATTTATATTTTGATACAGTTTTTATACAATTTTATGATTTATGTTGTTTGAGGTCTCTATCATCTGACTGCCATTTGTTTGTAGCCCCATGAACGTTAAGAATAGGACCCTGAAAATTAATGACGAGTCTCTTGAAAACTACCCCATACATTTCAGCAATGCAAATAGAACACAAGTAAGCACTTATATATATGTAAACAAATACTAAATATTGATTTTCTAACACTTTGCTCTCAGAATGTAAGCTTTAGAAACCCCAAAACACTTTTTTATTCATTTGATATAAAAAATAAAAAGCATCTAGTAGAATGTCATGTAGATTTTACACATTAGCAACTTGTCATGGGTTTTTCAATAAAAAAGAATATGTGATATCTGATAAACTAACACAAAGGATCAGAGTCTCCAGTTAGACTCACACAAATCATAGATCTTACCCAATATCAGGCTTTACTAATAATTTCAAAGGTTTTGGCAATCAAGTGCAGATGAAAGAGGGACAGTCTGGGATGTTGAGGGCAGCTCTTCAAACTCTTTCACCCTGAACTGAACACCTACCCTCTAGTCCAGAATAGTAGATCAGATAGAGTTACTTACACAGCAGAAAGAATGTTTCATTCGTGAAACTTCTCCATTTTATATTCCAACAATGACATTTTTCAAAGAGGCCCATGTTCATAAATCCATAGATTTTTAAGTTTATTTTTCAAATCAATCCTTAATCAGGGACATCTATTAAAATTTCCATAGTTAAGGGACCCTCTCCTAGCAAGTATTACTAGTTTATTTTCTTAGAGATCTAGTTTTTATGTCCATAAGATCAAGCAGAGTCACCTCTCCTCTTCTCCTTCCCTGGAGAAAAGTCAGTTGCTTTAATTCCTCCTTCTCACCTGTTCCATTCCCACCAGTTACTGAGAAGGATACTCTATTGGAATGGAATGGCAAACTCAGTCTCCTGGATTTTTCATTTCTCTTTAATTGTTTAAAGAAAAAAAAAGCCTTTTAAGAAAAAGTTTATCTGACTGAGATTGCAATTATTTTTGTTTTTTCTTCTGTGTTTTGGATGTTCCAAAACACAGTTTGAGGCAAGAGATAGAAGATTGCTTTGCTTTTCTTGGAGGATATCTTTTTGTTTCCTTTTATTTTTCACTTAAGGCAAACTTTCAGGAATTGCACTTTTTGAAAATCAAGAATTTCATGATTGGAGGAAAAAAAGTAAAATTCCTTTAAAAAGATAACATTGTGTGTCAACTATACTCAAACAAAAAAACAAAACCAAAAATAACTTTGAAAAAAATTCTCTGAATGTGTGCTGTAATATACTATAACATAGAAGAGAAGAGCTAGTTATTTAGCTCTTATAATTTTGAAATTATAAATATTTACTTGTTTTATTCTTTGGTTCCATTTGCTATTTATACAAAATTATTCATGCTGCGGACGCCTGGGTGGCTCGGTCAGTTAAGCATCTGCCTTCAGCACAGGTCATGATCCCGGAATCCAGGGATCGAGGCCCACATCTCGCTCCCTGCTCAGCGGGGAGCCTGCCTCTCACCCTGCTCATGCTCTCTCTCCCTCTCTTTCTCTCAAATAAATAAATAAAATCTTTAAAAAAAAATTACTCATACTAGAGCAATGATTACAATAGAGTGTATGCTTTCTTTGTTTTCTTCTTCTAGTTACACTATATGTAGTTTATTTCATATTTTACTGAATATAAAATACCTGGTCTTAAGATATTTTGGATGTAGGTTTATTTCTGTAAAATGTCTATTCTTTTTATACTTCATTTCCTCCACTTAGTGTGCATCAAAAGTACTGTAGAAAAATTCCCATAAGAGAAAACACATATAAGAAAAACTGAATCTAACATTTGCAGCGTGATTTGTATGTTCTCCTGCTGTTTCACAAACAGACTGTGTAATTTCTACCCTCAAGTCTCAGTGCCTTTACTCACATCAGTCCCTTAACCATTGGAGCTATTTCTTCTCTCTTGCTTGTTCATACGAAGAGGAAAACAAGTTCCATATTCCCCATTCCACCCCAACATATTACCTGACTTCTTTAGGCATAATTGAGCTCCATCTTCTTTAAAGCACTCTGTAGTTCAATAATGGCTAACATTTTTGGCTCTTACTATATGTCAAGTGCTGTTCTCAAGGCTTTACATATTTTAAATATTTTAAACCTCACAAAAGTCTTGGAGCTAGCTACTCTTATACCCTTTTGCAAGCAAGAAAACTGAAATATAGGGAAATTAAGTAACTTACCCAAATCACACTACCTAGAAAGCTGCTAGGCTGCATTTAAGCATAGGTTCTCTGGACCCAGAGCCCATGCTGTAAAGTACACTTCTCTGTAGACTTGTAGGTGATTCGTGGAACACTTGAACTTATCTGTGGGTATTTTATGTGTGCTACTCTTTTTTTTTTTTCAAGATTTTATTTTATTCGACAGAGATAGAGACAGCCAGCGAGGGAGGGAACACAAGCAGGGGGAGTGGGAGAGGAAGAAGCAGGCTCATAGCGGAGGAGCCTGATGTGGGGCTCGAACCCATAACGCTGGGATCACGCCCTGAGCCCAAGGCAGACGCCTAGCCATTGTGCCACCCAGGCACCCCTCATGTATGCTACTCTTATCACCCCAACCACGGTATTAGCTCTTTAAAATTAAGAACATGTTGTCTTATAGGATTTATCAATTCTCTTTAAAGATGGTGAGGGGGTGGGGAGTGGTTAGAGGTAATATAATTCAACCTCCTTGCTTTACAGATTTACTGAAGTAACTTAATAGAAAATGGATTCAAAAAGTTTACTTATCCAGAATCAGGACAGAAAATTTATTGGAGAATAGACTGAAGTGCTATTTTGGGGTTTTTTGGTTTTGTCTCTTTTTCGATTTTTGTTTTGTATTGTTTTACAGAGCAAAGACAGGCCAGCCTGCATTCAGAATTGAAATATAAATCCTCATGGACCTAAGATGGGATACTAAAGAGAGTTGTATTCATATTCTTTGTTCTGTAAGGTTGAACAAGTAACTAGACTTTTGAGAGCTGGATGTCAGTATGCTTTAACACGGTGATTTTCGAGTAGCAAAAGTGTTAGAAAACCGTATTAGGGATTGACAAGCTGAAGGGGGCAAAGCTGCCTCCCAACTGCAGTATTAGTCTTCAGAATCTTAGTCCATAATGCTTTCTATTACTCATGCCATGTCTACATCTGCTACTCTCACTGGAAACGTGCTGGTACACTCATGCCAGGGGAAAATAAATATTTTCCAAATGATGAGAGTTAATAGTATTGGTATCGCTGCTCTCATATTCACTCTTTATCAAAATTAGAAAAAATACGGGCACCTGGGTGGCTCAGTCTGTTAAGCATCTGCCTTCAGCTTGAGTCATGATCCCGGTTCCTAGGATCAAGCTGGAGTTGGACTCCTTGCTCAGCGCAGAGTCTGCTTCTCCCTCTGCCACTCCTCCCTGCTCATTCTCTCTCTCTCTCTCACTGTCAAATATTATTATAAATCAAATATGCTGTTTAGTAGGAAGATAGCATGTACTTATCATTCTGGAGTATGATGGTTCTAAGAAAAACAATAGAACTACTAAAATTCTAATAAGGTAGAGTTTGCATTTGATTTTTACAGTTATAATTATGAATAATCATAGTATTACAATCATAAGCAAATGCAAAGTACCATAGTTCTTCTAGGTGGAAAGAATAATGGCTGATATTTATTAGGTGCTACTGCATGCTAAGTAGACTTTTAAGTGCTATGTGTGTGTTGACTCATGTAATCTTAAACACAAGATTGATTCTATCATTATTCTCATTTTACAGAGGAGGAAATTAAGGCATAGCAAGTTGACATACAATTCCCACATAGATATCAAATACATGGTGACAAATCTGGGATATGAAACCAAGCAGTCTTGATTCCAGAATTTACACCCTTAATCACTACAGTGTATGGTCCCCCAAATAGAGTGAAATAGACTGAATCTGTGGTTATGCTGAACAACAGTTCCCAGATTTTAGTGACTTCAGCATCATTTATTGATGGATTGGTTGCTTACTTACGCTCTACATCTGTTGCTGGCCACCAGGTACCTGCCTGCCATCCCTGTAACACTCAGGTTGATGGAATAATCTTTTATCTTTTTAGGTTATGTTATAGACTTTGAGGGAAAGAGAGTAAGTCACAAATTTCACATTAGATCTTAAATTTCCATTCAGAAGTGGCACATAACACTTGTCACATTTTATTGGTCAAAACAAAATGAGTCATATGGTCATAGGTAGGGGGGTGTCGAGGGCCCACCAACCATGTGCCCAGAAGTGGGAAAACCACAAAAAACTGGCATACAGCATCGGTGCCTGCTACTGTATTTTTTTCAGAATTAATCTGCTTTTAATTAAAACATAAAAGTTGCCATTTGGTAAATATGCTGACATAAAAATTCTTTGATTCCATCAGTTTTTGGGAAAAACCTAATTTAAAAGTTTGTAAGCCTGTAAGTAAATATCTTCTCTTTAAAATGCCATGTATACATAATGCTATCGCAATTTTTAACATACAATATAAACATATTACTTACACCATGTTCTTCAGATATGTTTCAGTCACTGCACTAGTTTTTCAGACATTTCTCTTTTTATAAAAATATTTCTGCTTATAATCAACAGTCTACTGAGTTGCCCAGGGTTGCTGATGTTACCTGTCTTATTTCAGCTTATTTTGACTTTTTTTTTTAAGATAAATGATCATACCCATATCTATAATAGAGGTTTTATTTAAGGCTACTTTACAATATATTTCTAAGTATTATTGTACCTGTCAGAAAAATTCATGGTGACAGTGTTATTCTAACAACATTTTTTAGCCATTTACCTCCTTACAACCTTATCATTAGGCACGTTTTTCTTTGTAAATATCTCTAGAAATTTTAAGTGACAAGTATAACATTTAAAATGTGTGAACAAAATGGCTTTCTTGTTCCCAAACAATATGTTATGCTTGATCCAGAAATAGATAATTTGCTCCAACCAAAACAAATAGATTTCATGTAAGTTTTTTCCCTTCTAATTTAATGCTAAAGCCTTCCCATATTATCTCCTAAGTCATGTATTATATTTTCAGCCTTTATGATATAAACATATGGTCACATTTAATTCCCACAGTACACAATTTACATTTTTTTTATTTAATGAGAAAATTGTCTATCGGAATTTTATTTGTAAGCAAATCAAACTTTATCTTTCTAAATTTTTTTTTTTTTACTCGAGTATAAAGTGACATCCTTGGCAATATTTTCTTCCAGTCCATTATTAATTTGCTGATTCTATACTAATTGATTCGAATTATTTGCCTTATAAGTAAAACAAATATGTCAACATTCATTACATCAGTATGATAGCATTACCAAAGCTATCACTTACTTTTACTTTAGTCTAAATATAATTACGATATATATGTGTACATATTAAATTGGGGTTCTCATATTTTTAGGCTGATCTTTTTAAAATTCATTATCAGAATACAGAAAATAATTATGTAAGTTGGAAGAAAGCATTAATCAAAATGTTAGAAAAACATATTTTGTGTTCTCAACATTTTATTCACATTTATACTTTTTAAATATTTATACAGGATGAAAAGAAAATTTGTAAATACTAGAATTACTTTCAACCTCTGTTTTACTGTCACAATTTCAAATCGTATAATAGGATTTTAACTGCACAAATTATAAAAAGTTATTAATTCCCGTTGTTCATCAATAATTAATTTTCCAAGTTTTAAGACATAGATTTTGAAATTCATGAGCAATTTTTATGCATCACAAATGTCAAAAAAAAAAATGAAACCACCAAGTCAATAAACAGTGTTTAACAAGAGTTTATTGTGCATATAAGAACAGTTTGGACACCGAGAGCCTCACAATTCGAAGACTGCGTGTAGCTCAGTGGCATGAAGTTACAGGGTGGCTTAAAAGTGAAAATGAAGTTGTTTACCTTTTGCAAGGATTGGTTATTATAATAGGGGTTTCCAGGTGGCAGAGGATTGATTATTTCATACCATTTTTAGGAAGGTGACTTAAGTTTCTTTTACCATTGTCAGAGTCATTTACAAGAGATAACCTAGGTTAAATTTCACTCATGTTTATGAAATAAGATAGATTTAGGTCTACTCACGTGGCTTAAATAGTTTGTCTGCTCAGAGAATTCTCAAGTCTAGTTTTCATTTTACTGAAAAAAAAAGTAGAGTTAGGTGAAATACTTAGAATATTGGGTTGAGTATAAGTTTGATTTGTCAACCAAACTTTTCTAAGACATCATGATTTGCATGAGTTGACATTACTTTATAAATATCATTTAGGAAGTGTTTACTAACTTACAATGTGTTGGGCTCTGGGGCATAGAATCATATGACACCACATAGCAACCAATCACAAACAAGTAGAGACTGTCAGAATACATAGTAGAGTCACAGTGCCTTTTGGTGTTATTATAATTACCGTAACAAAAATGTCCAATGTGAGATGTGATAATTTCAGATCTTTCATCAGCTTATTGATTTTTAGGATTATCTTACAGATTTTTACAGAGGAAAAGAGGAAATCCTAACTTACAAAGTACCTCTGAGTATCGGACACAGGCACACTTAGTGCTTTTCAATATTTTCTGTTTACTTTTCTATATTCTTTTATTTCTTTTTTTTTATAGATTATTTATTTATTTATTTGACAGAGAGAGAGAGAGACAGCCAGTGAGAGAGGGAACACAAGCAGGGGGAGTGGGAGAGGAAGAAGCAGGCTCCTAGCGGAAGAGCCTGATGTGGGGCTCGATCCCAGAACGCTGGGATCACACCCTGAGCCAAAGGCAGAAGCTTAACAACTACGCCACCCAGGCGCCCCTATATTCTTTTATTTCTATATGCAAGAAACACAGTTTGTGTCTGTTTATATGAGAAACTATGCTGCATAGGAACCCAGCTTAACCCTTGTAGTCCCATCAGATATTTAAAAATGACTTCAAGTTTAATAAGAATAAAGCAATCATAAAATAGGACTGAATGAGATAAAAAGCACACAGATAAGTAAATATTTAACTTGAAAGAACATCATATTCTCAGACTGGTAAAATATGGTAACTACTAAAAAATCAGAAAACATTGTGATAAATAGAAAAAGGATATGGTCATAATTATTGTCACAGGGGGTCGGAGGCACACTATCAGTCCCCAAATGATAAATACCTTCCTGCAGTTTTATGTTTAGCTCTCATGTGATATATTCAGGAAAAAAAAAAAATCAATGCAATGCAGTAAAGTAAATGCCATGCATTTCATATATTCGTTTATTTGACAAAATATGTAATGAGTATGTTCTGTGCCAGTTACCTGTGTAGGTGTTGGGCATACACCGTAAACGAAACAACTGTAATTTCCACTCTATGGCATTTTCATCTCATTCAGTACCCACAACAACTAGGTAGCAGGCCCTGTCATTATTCCTACTCTACAGACAAAACCGTGGAGGTTTAGAGAAGATAAATAACTGGCCTGATTTCACAATAAATACTAAGTGCCCCTCATATTAGTCTGACAACAGAGACTAAGCCTATTATCATCACACCACCACACCTCTCCAGTAGGTACAGTGTTGGAAGAGTAATTACGTGAAAAGTGCAAAAAGGCAGGGTTGATGCTTTTGTTTCACTGAGAGACCATTTGGTAGGATCCCCTCTGACACTATATTTTAATTTAAAAAAGTAAAGCAAAAAAGACAAAAGACAATAGACATTTTTGATAACATTTTGTTGTATTATGTCCTGGATTAATGCCTCAAAGATTGATTTAGTTTGAATTTCCTTTTATCATAGTGTATCCACCTTTCTGAGCAGTCACACTGAGGTTATATATATTATATATAATTTTGTCCTGAGACTAACTTAACTTGATGGAGACTAAAATGTATTTTTATGATCAACTACATCTGCTGGTAAAGAGCCTAATGAACCAAACTAAATTATGGTGCTGCATTCTAATATCATAACCTTCTAATCAAATCTAGAAATCTAAAAAAGGAAAACATGTTAAGTTAGCGCAGCTCTAGCCATCTGATACAGAAAGGAAAGGTAGAAGTCATCTCTGTTCTTTGTACAAGCTTTTGTAAAACCGTAAAGCAAGGGGCATGTTTATAGTCCTTTAACAAGCATGCATGGTAATTAAAAACAACGAGGTTTTTGCCTGCATTGCCTGGTTCTTGGGTGTGGAGATAACTACTTTTAGTGGACTCCAAGGTACTCTTGAAAGCAATATGATTGCACCATGGAGTCTCTATTTGTTTATCCTACATGTAATTGAAACAGAGCTGACACGCTATCTGGTGCTGTCTTCTGCTCTACTCTCTTACGGAACCGTATGTTACGTTTCCAAGTTTCATAAATATGGTTAGCATTGTTCATCACAAACAAGTATGAGATCTCTCATTATCATTGACTTTCATTCCGTAATCATTTATTGGGTATCTCCTCTGCACCTGGGATAGGCACTTCTGTAAGCAGAGTTAGAGTATAAAGCCAGAAATTTCACTCAGGATTGATATAGATTAATGGGATGAATTATAAATGTCATCTTACTAATAAGTCCCTGAGTGTGATTTCTTAGGAACATTGACATCATGAATCCTAATGTCTCACCACCTCACTTCAAAGGGTTAATGAACTAATGTCTCATCTCTCAATAGTTCTAGAGTTGTTTACTTAGTAAAGTATAAAAAGAAATGACAATGTGACCTTAACACTTAGCTTGTGGTCTAGCACTTTTGTCAAAGGAGAGGCAATAAAATTTACTTTAAAAAAGATTTTATTTATTTATTTGAGAGAGAGAGAGAAAGCACGAGTTGGGGGAGGAGCAAACAGACTCCCAGTTAAGTACAGAGTCCTGAGATCATGACGTGGGCTGAAACCAAGAGTTGGATAATTAACTAACTGAGCCACCCGGACACCCCTAAAATTTACTTTTGTAAAAAGTACTCAGTAATTAAAAAGTTTGTCAATGAATTCTGTTGAGAAGAGAGATCTTTGGGCCAAAAGGGGGGGAAATGCTATGAAGGGCATACCCCTTTTTTCAATAGAGGATGTTTTAGAAAGTAAAGGGCATTTTTAGTTATTTTTCTTCCTTTTATAAAATAACAGTACTGAATTTGGGGGTAAAGTGTTCTTCTCTGTAACTTTACATAGAATCTGGCAACATATTCTATAGAAGTTTCACAAGGTTTGTTAGAAATCAAATACAATTTTTAAAAGTAAGAAATCTATTTTGTAAATATTAATGAAGAGATGTTATAAAAAAACCACATTTTATTAACTCTTGGCATGTCCTGCAAAGAGAAATAGAATTTGATATCTGGCTTCCTACAGGCACTTTAGAGGCTTTTAGTGAGCATGGATAATTGTAATTTTTATTCTGAATGCTTTCTTAATTTGTTATTTTGGTTTTTAATATTGCGAGTAGAAGTTAGATATTCTGAGGAGGAAATATTGAAGTTATTATTACACATGACCTCTAATGTTTAAGCTAACTTTTCCAGTCATACTAGGGAAAACTCTAGGGATTCTCTGGATGTTAATTGTATACACACACACACACACACACACACACACACACACACATACAAACACACACACACACACCCCTTTCTCTTCTCACTGTACTGTCATGAGTAGGGATGAAACCTAACTGTCCCTTTTTCATGGAATATTAAGAAAAACTACAACTTAAGTCACATTTCAGAAAAATTCACTGGTAAAAGAGATTTTCATGGATGTCTAGATCAATCAGAGATGATTAAAGGCATTTCATTTTTGTTGATTGTGTTTGAAGGCATTTATTAAGTGTTCATAAAAGTGGCAAGCAAATACATGAAAAGAAAATATTAAGTCAAACTAAGAGAGGAGAGCCAGAAAAAGAAATCTCTAGGTAACCCATGTTAATTCTTTTTTATTACCCCATTTAGAGCAGTGATACTCAATTAGAAGCGATTCCCCACTCTGCACATTCCCTTCCCTTCCCAGGGACACTGGGCAATGGCTGGAGATAGTATTGACTGCCACAACTGGGAGATATGACTGTAATCTAGTGGATAGAGGCCGACAGTGCTGCTTAATATTTCCACGGTGCACAAGAGAGCTCCCCATAGCAAAGAATTATCCAGCCCTACATGTTAATAGAGCCAAGGCTGAGAAACCCTGCTCTGGATGATAGTTACTAACACCGAAATCTATTGGTGACTAAGATGTTGTATAGCACTTCTCAGGAAAATAGCAAAGGAACTTGTTTACTCTCTCCTAGTGTTACTTGCAACCTGGGGAGGCACCATAATGTCCTACTCCTAGAGACTTCATTTCTCTAGTTTCCCTTCTTACAACTGACTCAGAATTGAGGGTCTTTTGGTCCAAAGTAAACTGTATTCTCCAGGGTTGCCTCTGAACAGTCGTCTTTTTCAGCCCATCACTTTCTCAGCACAGTGTTTGTGTTAAGGTCTCTAGGGAAGTAAATTTTGATTACAGACTGTTTCTACATGTGCTTCTACCTGCCCCTTTTAGGCTCCAGAATATCATATACAGATTGCATTCTAGAAACACCCTTGAGACACACACAGACAGGAATCTAATAAGAATTCTGTTTTAAGTATTTTTCTAAAGCTCTAAATTCAGGGACCATAGGAAGAAATTATTTAAATCATGTGATTTTAATATTTTCCTTCTTAGACCTATACCCTAGTATATTGTTTTATATGTTATTTTTCTGTATAAAGGATTTTCATGTGTAACTTCATATTGCATATTGACACTGTATGTATTACATTCATATATATTTTATCATCTACTTAACTTTTGTTATAGTTACAAAAAAATTGGTATATTAGTGATAAGCTTTTTATATAAACCAGAAAATTAAAATACTTGAAATAAAATTAATCATCTTATAAAATCAAGAAAAATATTTTTCCAGTTTAATTTTAGGAATGCAATTCTCATTTAAAATAGTGTTTCAGTATTTTTTTTAATTTTGAAAAATAGATTTATAGAATTAAAATACTGTTTTCAATGAATTTTTTTCTAGTAATAATCACTCAGTAAATATTCACTGAGCATTTATTTACATGGCATTGCACAAATTATTCAACCTAGAAATATTTTGGAATATACGCGTACTTAAATAACAATTGAAGTTAAATAGATGTGAAGGTAAGGAAAGGAATGGACTACATTTCACCTGCATCCATTTTGAGATACACACACACACACACACACACACACACACACACACACACATATTCATACATATATGTTTAATAGTGTTACAAACCAGTATTTTTTTCTTTTATGGATCAATTTTGAGATGTATATATGTGTGTGTGTGTATATATATGTACACACACATACATACACATTCATATATATACACACACACACACATATATATGTTTAATATGGTTACAAATCAGTATTTTTTCTTTTATGGATAGGTGTATGTATTTACACTAAGTATGCCAGTTTTTTGTAGGTAAATGCATATATAGAGAGATTTGTATTGACTCACTTTTTTTTGGTTCTTCACTGAATAATCCATAGGACAGGTTTCAGTGAATTATTTGGACCTACAAACCTTGAAATAAAAACCAACATCCCTAAAGAAAAAAAAAATCTCTTATCTTTAAGTCCACAGCACTTTTCCAGTAATCTTCTTAGCAATATGAGAGTTCTATAGAATTGTCAAAACAGAGGAGGTTCTTAAGTTCTTCTTTAATTGCATTTTATGCTGCTGGTCAGAAAAGTCATGTATACCCCCTGTAAAGTTAGCCAATTAGTGAAAAGTTTGTTGATTTTTATTGTTGAATACTGCCACTAAGTCATGAATTTTATAACACTTCCCTTTAGCGATGCATTTGGAAGCATATACTTCCTATAATATTTTACTTATTTTTTATTTTATATGTGACTGCCTGAAACAAAATATTTATCTTGTACTTGTAGTGTAAAATGTACTTTGCATGCTTCAAAATGAGAAGATTTTAGAGAGCTGATAATAACACTTCTATATTTGTTCTTTCTCTCAAAACCACACTTTATCATAATTAGGACGTTTTAGTAAACATTTTAATTTTATTGAATTTCAACAGTAAGCCAATTTTATAATTTATGCAGTTTTTATTTATACTTACAGTTTACATAATATTTCACTGAGTATTTATCTTATGAAAGATTATTGTATTTATATAACACAAGAAGTTGAAAGAATTCTTAACATAGTACTCATCCCAAGTATCTCATAAAATTGGTAATGTTAGTTTAATATTATTCCATGTTAGTTCACACAGATAGTGCTTCCAGTTTCTACTCAGTGTGGGACTGAATGAAAAACCAAAAATTCACAAGTAGTCTCAATCTCTATGTGAATATTTGTAAATCCTAGCAAAGCAAGTTTCACCTAATGAAATGTGAAGACATTTGTAATCTATTATGATTAGTTACTGTAGATAAATGGCAACAGTCCATTTATTTAAAAATAAGAATGATTACTAAGTCATAAAGTGGTTAATTTCTGTTGAAACTACTATTTTGTGGAGTTGACCAGTGACTAAAATGGTAACATCAGTCAGAACAAACATTTCTCTGAAGGAATTTTTAGTATGGACTCAAGAGTAAAGACACACACACACACACACTCTGATAGGGGGTAGGGTGAGAGAGAAAGGCCTGGAAAGATATAAACCAATATTTCACTGTTGTTTATCTGTTGGTGTTTGGACTATGTAATTTCTCTCCTTTAATTTTTGGCTACAATTTTTTTCCATACTGAGCACCTGTGCTTCATGATAATGGAATGAAATTTATTTTTAAAATAATAAGTGAAGACGAACAAGTTTGATAAGATAAAATGTTAAATGTGTTGTGTCCATGAAAATCATAATGTAGCTGTTGCTCCTTCTTCCCAATCTCTAAGTCACCTTTATTCTCAAAAGATCGGCTAGACGGCTTCAGTGACGTCCAGTTTCACAGTGAGTGAAATGTAAAGTACTAACAGAGTTTGACCCTTCTGCCATCCCCACCCCATTCACTCGTCCAACCTCTTTGACTTCCTTCTCCACGTATCCCCACTTTATGATTACTACATTTGTTTCTCTTTTGTGTACCTATCTGCAGCCCAACGATTTTTCTTGTCTTATCCCTCTGCATGGAATTACTTTTCCTGAGATACCTTCACGCTCAGTACTTCACCTGTTAGCGTTTCTCATGGCCTAAATAATTCTGTAAATATCCAGCTCATATTCTGTATTTCCCTTTCTTGCTTAATTTTTCTCCTCAGCACTAGTCCCCATCTAACATGGTAGTATTTTAAGTATTTATTCCCTTTCTCCCCATTTGAATGCAAACTCAAAGAAGATAAGAATTTTAATTTTTTTTTTCCATTGCTATACCCTTGAATTTAGAAGAGTAGCTGGTCACAAGCTGACACTCACTAAGTGACCTATGTATAAGGGATGCCAAGGGCTTGCAAGCACAAAGCTGATGTCACTTTTCAGGAGTGTCACACTTGTGTGTGTGTGTATGTGTGTGTGTTTCTAAGATTTTATTTATTTGTAAGAGAGAGAGACAGCAAGTAGGGGAGTAGCAGAAGGAAAAGGACAAGCAGACTCTGTGCTGAGCACAGAGCCCAGTGGAGCTTGATCTCAAGACCCTGGCATCATGACCTGAGCTGACCAATTGAGCCACCCAGGCATTCCAATTCAAATACATTTTTAAGTGCCCTATGTTTTTTTACTCTTTCACTCCATACTTTGTGATGTCATATTTTACACCTTTTCATTGTGTGTATCTCTTAATTTTTGTAGATATAATTGATTTTACTATTTTTGTCTTTTAACCTTCATAGTAGCTTTATAAGTGATAGATCTATCTTTACTATTTCTTTTAACAGTGATTTTTATTTTTAATAATTTTCTTCTAGTTATGACCTTTCTTTTTCTGCTTGAAGTGGTTCCTTTAACATTTCTTTTAAGGTTGGTTTTGGGATGATGAACTTCTTTAACTTTTCTTTGGAAAACTTTTTATTTCTCCTTCAACTCTGAATGATAACATTGCCAGGTAGAGTATTCTTGGTTGTAGGTTTTTTTCTGTTCAGCACTTTGAATATAACATGCTACCCTCTTCTGGCCTTTAAAGTTTCTGGTGAGATATTAGCTGATAGCCTTATGGGATTTCCCTTATATGTAACTTTTTGCTTTTTTCTTGCTACTTTTAAGATTCTCTTTAATTTTTGACTTTTTTTAATGTATATATTTATTTTTTTGAGAGAGATTGAGAGAGAGAGTGTGTGTGGGAAGAGAGACAGAGGGAGAGAATCTCGAGCAGACTCTCCACTGAGCATGGAGCCTGACATGGGGCTCACTCTCACAACCCATGAGACCATGACCTAAGCTGAAATCAGGAGTCAGACACTTAACTGAGTTAGCCAGGCACCCCAAATTTTGACATTTTTATTATGTGTCTTGGTGTGGTTCTTTGTGATTCCTAGACCTAGATATCTGTTTCCTTCCCCATGTTAGGGAGGTTTTTAGCTATTATTTCCTCAAATAAGTTTTCTACCTTTTTATCTCTCTCTTTGCCTTCTGGGACACCTGTAATGTATTCACAAGCTAATGTGCTTGGTATTGTTCCAGAGGTCCTTAACCTATCCTCATTTTTAAAAAAATTTTTTTTTCCTTCTTTTTGCTGTTCAGCTTGAGTGCTTTCCACTACCATATCTTCCCGGTCACTTATCTATTCTTTTGAGTTCTCTAATCTGCTATTGATTCCCTTTAGTGTATTTTTCATTTCAGTGGTTATATTCTTTAGCTCTGATTAGTTCTTTTTTATATTTTCTTTTTCTTTTTTGAAGTTTTCACTGAGTTCATCTACTCTTCTCTCAAGTCTGGGTAGCATCTTTATGACCATTTCTTTGAACTCTTTATTAGGTGGATTGCTTATCTTTGTATTTAGGTTTTTTTCTGAGTTTGTTGGCTTTTTTTTTTTTTTGAAATTATTGTTTTGTTTGGAATATATTTCTCTGTCTCCTCATTTTGTCTGACTCTTTGTGTTTGGTTTTATGTATTAGGTAGGTTAGCTATGTTTCCTGATCTTGAAAGTAGTGGTGTAGGAGGTGTCCCTTGGGGCCCAGTGGCACAATCACTTCTGGTCACTGCAATCAGACACTCCAGGGGTGCCCTCTATATGGGCTACATGCTTCCTCCTGTGACTGCTGTTGATGCACTGTTGGGGAGGCGCTGACCCCCAGCCTAGGTGTCTAGAGTGACTGGCTCAGAGTACAATTGTCGCACTGGGGGACAGGGCTGGCCGGCCCCAGCATTGTGGGCTGAGAGACCTAGCTCCAACTGCTGCAGGAGTATTGGTGGGTGGGGTTAACTCTCAGCACAGCTGGCTGAGATGCCATAGAGAAACTAATTTGTAGCAATCTTCATTATGTTTCTTATGGAGAGAAACATGTAAACAAGCAAGTAACATACATTATAAGAAGTGCCATACTGCTGGTTTATGCATGAATTTCCTGGGAAGCATGAATTTAGAACTCCATCTGATGAAGGCAAATTGAGGGCAAATCTAAAAAAAGAATAGCAGTTTGCCTGATGAACAAAAGAGAGAAAGTTAATTGCAGGCACATGAACTAGCAAAGACACAGAGAGAGGAGATAACATGGAGAATGACAAAAACTTTTGGAACAACTAGAGGAATTACTGAGGTATAGATGACCAAGAAGTTAAGGTTTAGATTTTTTGATTAACAATGTCCCCTGGTGGAGAAGCCTCATTTGTGTCCCTTTTTGGGTAACACCCAACCTAACAGAACATTACATATTGACAAGCAAAATGATCAAGGACTAGGACCTCTGCCTTGGGTCCGGAAGATAATAAATTAATTTAAACTTGCACCTGCAGGGAGCTTGAAAAGTCATATTCATTCAGTTGGGAAAAATAGAGAATAACGTATTATAGTAGGAAGAGGCACTTTCAGTTACTTGAGAGAGCTTCTAAATTAGCTAGGGGACCTATAAACTCCAGTACCTAATTAAGAGCACCTGTTGAACATTTTTTGTAGAATTCTTTTGGAGATTTTTGAAAATGTGTTTATGGTTGGCATCAGATTTTATTTAATGTTTAAGACCTCTGAATTTTCTTGAATTAGAAACAATCTCTGCCCCCCCCACCCCAGAAAGCTATTATCCTTTACAGTCCAAATGGTCATGGTCAAAGTAACTGCTCATTAAAGTAACTGTCAGTCTCTGCCATACCAACCTGTGTGGTAAGATTTATAAGTAACCAGATCTCTGCTGAGTTTCCTGTTTCCTTCTAAATTCTGCAAGGAGCTAAAAAAAAAATAAAAAATAAAAGGACACAAACAATTTTAAAACCCAGCAGAATAACAGGTCTTCACCCTTCAAAAGGCTGTGGATATTGGCTATATCTCATGTGGTCTCCCTTCTTACCACTTAGGTAAGATGTGCTGTCTGAGAACAGTAGCTGGCATGTCCCTGCTTGAGTTCCTTGTAGAACTCTTTATATACTATATGTATATAAATAAATATATATGTATATTTATTTCCTGCACTGGCATCTGGGAAGGGTGTGAGCTGCGTGGAAGGGGATTCTGCACTGCAATTTAGGCAGGTGGTTGTGGCCTACTTGCCAACCTTAGAGGCAGACCTCTGTCCTTCTTCTGTCCCAATTTGTGTTTAGATTATTATTATCTTTTTTCAAAGAGCTAAAAACATGATTCTCACACAAGTATGAAATGCATACCTATCAAAGATTTTGTTCAACATGGTAATTAATTACATAGTCAATGAAATGGTAAAAAAATGTTTCCAAAGGGGCACCTGGGTGGCTGAATCAGTTAAGCAACTGACTCTTGATTTAGGCCCAGGTCATGATCTCAGGCTCATGACATCGAGCCCCTGTCACGCTCTGCACTGGTGGTGGAACTTGCTTAAGATTTTTCTCTCCTCTCCCTCTGCCCCTCCCCTGCGCTCTCTCTCTCTTTCTCTCTCCAAAAAAAAAAAAAAAAGTTTCAACAAGGATGTTAGAATAAGATTGCAGGGTTGTCTGTTCATCAGGCAAAAATTTGCATTTCTACTGTAAATTGTATAAGGTAACATCTGTTTCTACTGAATTATAGAATAGACTCACCAATCGGAAGTGAGTGTATCATGCTATATCGTAGCACTACAGTGAAAGAACACCCAGTAATCTCTCGTTTCCAGCATTTATATTGTAGTTCTGAAGCTATGTCTTCAAACAATTCCCTAAAATTGTTTTTGAGGAATATGGACTGTTAAATTTTTATCTCTTTGTTTAGTTATGTTTAATAGTTGAAATCTGCTTTGTCTGTTTTTGTTATTTTGGTTATTTCCTGATAGTATTCCCCAAGTTCATTTTCTTTTCTCCTGAGTATCCTTGGTGCTAATCCTGACAATAACAAACACTTATCTCAGACCCAAATGAGCAACCCCGAGGACCTCCATCAGATACACAGTAGGTTCTCAGAGAGATGCTGAGAAATAGCTGCACCATTTCTGCCCTTACTTGAACACTTCGTCTGTTTGCTAGGCATTTGATTCATCTCCTTGCCATAATAATGCTGCATAATAAACTTCCCCTGAAACCCAATGTCAAAAAGCGTTTATTTCTTCACTCATGGGACTGTGGTTTGGCTGTGGCTGTGTTGGGTTCTTTTGGGATTTACTGGATTTGATTCTAGGCTGAGACTGTGTATGTGTCCTCATTTTCCTTGGACTGGGAGCCATCTAGGGTATAGTCTTGTACTAGGTTATTAAATGGCATATCTATGTCAAACTGCATTATCATTGCATCATGCTCGATAATATCCCTTTAACCAAAGCAAGTTGCAGGGCAAGCCCCAATACCCAAGGAGCAGGATGTATACTTTGTCCCCAGTGGGAACAGGGAAATTAACATTTGATTAACAAAAATCCAAACTATCACAGACGTGCATTTTATAAGACATAAATTTTCAGTATACCAATTCCTAGGTAGTATGTCTTAGCCAAGATAAGCATCCCGTAGGGTGAACACTGCACCAAAGGGAAAAAAAAAATCTTGTAAGTTTCTAGGTGGAAACACAGAGGTTAACCGTAATGATTGTTCTATTTCTTCAGCACTTATTCCATGACAGGCACTTGGTCAAATGTTGGGATCTTCTCTCATGCTAAAAGTTACCCACCAAGTAAACTTTTATAGATAAAGAAACTGAGACTCAGGAAGGGTAAGTTGTCCATGGTTCACACCATTAGTAAGTGGTAGACGTGACTTGTCCTTTTTATTTATAGCCTACTCATGCCAGGCACTGTACTAAATGACTTCTAAGTCTTGCACCTTTAAATTATTTTAAAAATAGTAAGTACCCCCACTTCTTATGAGAAAACTGGGCTTAATAGAATTGACTAGCATGCCAAAGATAAATTAGACCATTTCCTAGGACTCCAGTATATAATCCATGATTAGATGAAGGAGACCTCACTTCCATGTCTCGGGCTTTTCTTTTTGTTTCTGATAGCAATCAGTTTTGTTTGCCTCCCTCATTCAATTCACATCATAACCTCAAATCATAGTAACTCCCGTCTTGCCTGTGACCTTTGGGCTCTTTACCTTAACGTTGCCATTTGGTACCGACCCTTTGTACTCCGGACCTCACTTCCACTGTTCTGTCTGCTCACATTAATAACCTAGTTTAGACTGTTGGTCATACCTTTTACTTCAGCATTAGATTTGCCTATGCTTGTCTCTGAATTATGCTCCAACAGGACAGCTCAGCAAAAATGGCCTAAATCCCATTCCTTGAAGATAAGAAAATAGCTTTCCTTTGTAATAATTGGACATTTAATGCTGTGAGTTAGAATGGAAAGATACTTGAAGTTATATTTCACAGGGCATGTCTATTCACATTATTTCATGAATCATTCATTTTTGTTTTTATTTATTTATTTTTTATTTTTTTAAGATTTTATTTATTTATTTATTTGACAGAGAGAGACAGCCAGCGAGAGAGGGAACACAAGCAGGGGGAGTGGGAGAGGAAGAAGCAGGCTCCTGGTGGAGAAGCCTGATGTGGGGCTCGATCCCGGATCGCTGGGATCACGCCCTGAGCCGAAGGCAGACGCTTAACGACTGTGCCACCCAGGCGCCCCTTATTCTTGTTTTTTAAAAAAATTCATGTAATGCTTTTATATGCAGAACACAGGGAAGCAGAGTTCAGGAATTCAGAGATGAGAAGTAGATATTACTCTGAAATGAATTCACCTATTAAGAAAATTATACTCCTAGCAAAATGATAGTAAAATCAAACACCTTGTTTCTAGCCTTTGCATGCCTCCTTTTCCCATAGTATAGACATTTGATCCCTCATCTCCATTCTGGTATCTTGTCAGACATTATTCGTTGCTTCATTTCTGTTCTACCCGGTTTCATTAGGCTCAGTGATACCCTCTACTGAAACCATAATTGCACCTTAACTCTTTGTTTTTTTTTAAAGATTTTATTTATTTATTTGAGAGAGGTAGAGACAGCCAGAGAGAGAGGGAACACAAGCAGGGGGAGTGGGAGAGGAAGAAGCAGGCTCATAGCGGAAGAGCCTGATGTGGGGCTCGATCCCTGAACGCTGGGATCATGCCCTGAGCCGAAGGCAGACGCTTAACCGCTGTGCCACCCAGGCGCCCCTGCACCTTAACTCTTAAACCACTTTGGACTGAGGCAGATAGTAGATTCGTGTGATCTGAACCCCTCTCAGCTTACTTTGATTCTAGGTGAATTAATATTGTCTTCCTCCTTTGCCATCTTTCTCTGTACTTTCCTTACTGCTAACCAGTGGGCTTTCATTTGACCCACTTGACCTTTGGTAACAGAGCCCCTGTATTTAGAATCCTGACTTTTTTCTTTTTTCTTTTTTTTTAAAGTAGGTTCCATGCCCAACATGGGGCTTATGCTTAAACCCTGAGATCAAGAGTCGCAGGCTGTACTGACTGAGCCAGCTAGGTGCGCCTAGAATTCTGAATCGTGACTCCTTGATATAAAAACCAGACTATGTTTCTATTCTTTATTATTAGACAAGACTGGGTCTAGAGGTTTCCATAAAGTTGCAAAATACTTACTTAGCCCTTTAACATGATTTAGCCACTGCTTTAAGTGCTGTACAAATACTGTGAGAGAGAGAGTGCTATCCTCATTTTACAGGTGAGGAAACTAAGGGATAGAGACCTAAAGAAACCCAGGCCATCTAGCTCAGAGCCCATGTACTTAACCACCATGCAACCTGCTTCCCAAATTATGCTTCCACTTACTGCTACGCCTCCATTGCCAGCCCCAGCATTGTCCCTGTTACTATTACGTGTGACCTCATAGGAAATGGAATCATTGTTGACTTTCAGCCCTCCATGCTATCAGGTCTGTTTACTTGTTGAGAAACCCTGAGATTACCCAACAATACTTGCCTGAAGGTCTACTTTATCTCATTTCTGTTGTTAATGTACCTGAACCTCTGATGTTCAATTGCTTCCTACCATCATTCTCTCACTATTTAGAGTACGCTTTCTCAGTAGCTACATTCTGAGTCTCTACCTATCTAGTACTTGTTAAATGATAATGCGTAATTCCGATATAGACCTGCTAACTGGCCCCTTTCTCCTACTTATATCTACATTTTTGTTTTGTTTTGTTTGTTTGTTTTAAAGATTTTATTTATTTATTTGAGAGAGAGAGCCAGCGAGAGAGGGAACACAAGCAGGGAGAGTGGGAGAGGAAGAAGCAGGCTCCTAGCGGAGGAGCCTGATGTGGGGCTCGATCCCAGAAAGCCAGGATCACGCCCTGAGCCAAAGGCAGATGCTTAACGACTGCTCCACCTAGGCGCCCCTATATTTACATTCTTAAACATGTGTATCGTGATCTAAATAACTGGCTCACTTCAATGCCCAAGAAAGATCAACCATTATGACATCTGATCCATCTTTCGGCTTTTACCCTTATATTTGCAGGATGTAGGTACATGTGTATACTTATATTAGATGTGTTAATAAGTATATATGAAACTACAGAAAATGGAACAATGTGTCCAAAAGAAAAATATGTTTCAACTGAATATTTGAATATTAATAAAAAGGCTTTCTAACTTAAATACTGATAAGAATGGATTAGGGATCATTGATAGATGATACAAATTTGACTTCAAAATGACATTTATTAAATTTTTCATTTAAATTGTAAGTTAAAATGTTTATATTCATAAATATAAAAATCAAATGTGCATTCATTGAATTGCTCAACATAGAAAAATATTGCAATTACAGAAGATTAGAATATGTATAATAGGCTTTAGTATCAATATAATATAGAATTATCTTAAATAGTTCATTTGTCTGAATTGAAAGCAGACAATTGAGTCCCGAAATTAATTAATTTGATTTGATCTTTTTTCTTCACTAACATGAAGGCACTAACAGGAAAAATAAATAAGTCAGAAAAGACTCAATAATCATAATTAGGTAATCTCATTTCAGGAAAAAAAACATTGTTTGAAGTCCTTGTTGATTGAGTACTTTTCTGTGCTAATGCAAATTTTCATTCACTTGTCACAATCCTATGATAAAGGCTTTGTCCCCATTTGAGAAGCTGGGATTTCGAGTGGCTCAGTAATTTGTCCATGGTAACACAGCCAGTAGGTAGTAGAGCCAGGAATAAGCCCCAAGTCTTTCTAAATCACTGGGTGTTCTGCCCCACTTACATTCCCTCCACCTCTCATTCATGATGCCAATGTGAAAAAAAAAAACAAAACAAAAAACTCTTCCCATGATAAAAGATTAAAAAAAAAAAAACAGTAGTAAGATATAAGTAAGTATGAGACATGGGAGATGGCAAAATTATTGATTTCTCTTTGTTTTAAGCTGAAAAATAGTTTTTGCCAAATCATAGGCAAATAAGAATAAGAACTTATTATTCCTTCTGCATTTAGTATGCTATTTAAACAAAGCAATGAAAGAATTCTATTTTGACTGCATTGCCTTACTATTTAAATAGGGATTTTTAAATCTAAATTTAATTTGACAGTAAAATAAAGGAGATGTTGAAATTATGAATATTTATATGCCCTTAAACTTCTCAGAATGCACCTTAGTGGGCCACGTAGCTAATACTTTTAACTAAATACAACCATATTACATGTGGGATAAATGTAGGGCTTTGTAACAGGCATTTGAAATATGTAATGTCCAACCAAGCAATGTATAGTAATCTACATTATGGATGACAAAATAATAAGTAATGGCAAAAAGCAAGATATCTTGGCGTCTTCGATTTATAGATAGTATTATGGGCATAGCAAGATGGCTTTTCCTTATTCACTATAAACAGAGTGTGCATGTTTTTAATATAGGCTGTTTTAAAATTCATTTATTTGCTTTTGGATAATGAAAAATTCCACTAGTCACTGGCAGTTTATTAGCATTAATGATATTTCAACCAGAGTAGCATGAGAGGAACAAATTATAACATGAATTTAGGTAATTATATATTATTCTATTTTAGAGGAGGAAAAATCACCTTTTAAATCTGAATACATTTTTTATAAAATGATAAATCATATTGGATTTTAATATATTGCTAATCAGATATTTTTCATTTAAAGTATGTATTTTATAAGTAATCATTATTGGATATTTATAGTTTTATTGAAAAGCTCTTACCAATATATTTTCATAAATTGGTCCATTTGAAGGTGTTTGTAGAAACTAACATTGAGTTTAAAATTATAAAATAAATTTGACCTGAAGATCTGTTGAATAGCGTCTGAATCTCTGAGGATGTGATCAAAGACAACACTGAAACTAGGTCCCCTAAGTACCAGAATTTTCAGTCTGTGATTATGGAAATATATAGATGATAGAAAGGTAGATAAAGACATAGATAAAAAATTTTTTTGTATCTGTTATGGACTGAATTGTGCCCTCCCCCCATTCATATGTTGGAGTCCTAACTCCCAGGACCTTAGAACATGATGCTGTTTGGAGGTTGGGGCTTTAAAGGTGTAATTAAGGTTCAACAAAGTCACTTAAATGAGGGTGGGCCCTACTGCAATGTGACTGCTGTCCTCATAAGAAGGGGGAGAAACACCAGGGATGTATGTGAATAGGGAAAAGGTTATGTGAGGGCATAGCAAGAAAGTGGCCATCTGCAAGCCAGAGAGGCCTCAGGGAAACCAAACTAACCAACACCTTGATCTTGGACTTGTAGCCTCCAGAACTGTTAGAAAATAAGTTTGTATCACGTAAGCCACCAGAGTGTGGTATTTTGTTGTGGCAGTCCTAGCAAATTAATACAAGATCTTACCATCTATAGAAAGATTCAAATAAAATCTCTATTCAGGAGGGATTCAGAAAGTTAGGAAGTACTGTCAAATATTTTATTTTTTCTTCTTCTCCTGCCCTTTTTTTGATAAAGATTTTATGGAGGCCATTTATTAAACGTATGACCTTAAATTTCTCATTTTACTCCTCCATGTATTGGCAACTTCATTTAAAAAAGTCAGAAGTTTATCTCTGAAATTGGTTTATTTTGCTCTAAAATGTTCTGTTTTTAGTATTACAAACCTAAGTTTATATATAAAAGGCAGTTAACCTGAGGTAGAGCTAATAGCTTAGCTTATGGTAAAATACAACACACATTATTGAGAAAGATATTGATAATAAAATTAATAAATTGGAAAACAGAATGAATGTATAGTTTAAGAAAAACAAATTTAAATACAACTGATGAGGGGCACCTGGATGGCTTAGTCGGTTAAGCATCCAGACTCTTTGGCTCAGGTCATGATATCAGGGTTGTGAGAGTCCTGCCCGCTCTGTGCTCAGTGGGGAGTCTGCTTGAGATTCTTTCCCTCTGCCCCTCCCCTGCTTTCATGAACTCTCTCTCTTTCAAGTAAATAAATAAATCTTTAATAAATAAATAAATACAACTGATGAAGAAACAAACAAAAATGAAAACGAAAAAATGTTCAGTCACTAAAAGGCAAATAAAACAAGGTTTCATTTTTTATACACAAAACTCAAAAGGGTTTAAAATTATGCCATCTAATTTATTTGTAGGTCATACGACATTTATTGCTATTGTAAGAGTAATTAGCAATAATTTGTTAAGTAATTGGGCAGTAAGAATCAGGAAAAAGGTATTCACAGCTTTCAATCCAGTATTGTATTTTGGGAAATCTGTCTTAAAATATAAACCAAAATAATATAAACACTTTAAAAGTAAAATGAATGATTATAGCATTTATAATAGTAAAAACTAGAAATAATCCAAGGATACAATAATAATTGAATATTTTAAAAAAGTATGTTATGGTCATTTTGTAAAAAATAAAAATGAAGCAGATGCACCAAGGAAGATATTGCTGGGGAATTTATACTATTATTTTTTATAAGTAGTTGTGGGTGATAAAAATGAGTGATTATCAGGGTGCCTGGGTGGCACAGCGGTTAAGCGTCTGCCTTCAGCTCAGGGCATGATCCCGGGGTTGTGGGATCGAGCCCCACATCAGGCTCCTCCACTGTGAGCCTGCTTCTTCCTCTCCCATTCCCCCTGCTTGTATTCCCTGTCTCGCTGGCTATCTCTACCTCTGTCGAGTAAATAAATAAAAAATCTTAAAAAAAAAAAAAAAAAGAGTGATTATCTTCCATTAAGTTTGTAAATATTTTCAGGTTTTCTATGACGATTCCTTATTGTGGCATACACAATTGCCTATCCAAAACTATTTTTCATTTCTTCCTAACAAAACCCTGAGTTTTTTAGACAGACATTATACTCAGCTAAAAATATTAATTTATAGCATCCCCTGAAGATAATGGTGTCATGAGACAGTTGTGCCTTACAGAAGCAGAAGAGATTGAGTGAGTGTTCCAAGAAATTTCCCTGAAATGGGTTTTTTTTATGGCAGCCACCGTTTGTTCTCTGTTCTTCCCCTTTTTATGCCTGGGATGAAAATGCAATACTGGAGGTGAAACAAACCTGTGACCCCAAGATCACAAATAGGAAGTTGAAATTTCAGCTAAAAGAGGCTTAGCAGAAAGACAGAATGCATCTGAATTTCTGATACCATTTTGAAGACTCTTTCAGCCCTGAGCTACCTACCTCCAGACTTCTTAAGGAACAAAAATTAAATCCTTAATCTGTTTGATTGCTGCTAAAAATGATACTTGCAGCTAAAAGCAATTCCCAACACATTTATGTGTGTATTACATATATAAATACGTATATTAATTATTTCATATAATTATATTTAAACTGATGATACTGTAAGTTTCTATATAACTGCAAATTATATACATATAAATGGAATATATATTTGAAATATGTATGTAAAATATGTGTATATCAATGAATAGGAGTATACTGAACAGAGAAAGAACTAGATAGATGCATATATATGAATGAGTATACTCTGGACAGAGAAAGAACTTCATATATGTATATATATATGTATGTAGTTCTTTCTCCTGTGTGTGTGTGTGTGTGTGTGTATGTATATATGCAGATTTTTAGTCTACTCATTTACATATATGCATGTGTTTCTATATATAATTCTCTGTCTAGTGTACTCTTAGTCATTCTTCAAGATTTAGCTCTAAGTTACTTCCTCTAGAAAGCATCCTCATTCTGCTTTCTTATAACTTGAATGTATCTCTATTATAATATGTGTGAACTTATAATAATTTGTGTATGTGTGTTTCCACTTCCACTCCCTTTGATTATCAGTTGGTGATGGACAGAGATTTTTCTCAATCATCATGACGTACATTTTATTTTTCTTAATTTTTAAAAAATTATTTATTTTTTTATAGAGAGAGAGTGGGGGTGCGCAGAGGGCGAGGGAGAGCAAATCTCAAGCAGACTCTGCGCAAAGCGTAGAGACCCACAGGCTCCATCCCACAACCCCAAGGTCATGACCAGAGCTGAAACCAAGAGTTGATTGCCCAACCAACTGTGCTACCCAGGTGCCCTATGATGGACATTTTAATAAATGGTAGTTAGATTTTAAAATTTTAATAATTTACTTAATTTTCATTTTGAATGTATCTCTTTAATTAGTGTCTTCAATTCCATCCCAGTGCCCCATATGCTATTACCTACAAAACAGGCATTCAGTGATGTCATTCATTAACTGAGAACATATGTAATATATATTGGGGTTTCTGATATCTACAACCTGCATCTTAAACATGAAGCAGTAGACCTGATGTTCACTGTTGTAGCATCTAGAGTCAGTGCGGGAGGATATTTTCCAAATATTTACATAGGATGCCTTTTTGAGGAATGTGCTAGCAACAGTGTTGCAAATGGCGGGGCACCAGGTTCTCAAACCAAACTGTATGGGTGTGGACCTGAGCCCCATCAGTTACTAGCTTTGTGAATTCACATTAAGTTAAGCAAGTCATTTAACTATTTATATCTTAGACTCCTCATTGGAAGTAGAAGGATAATAATAGCAGTCCCTTGTACTTTTTGTGAGAATTTAAGCGCTTAGAACAACAGTGGACATTAAGGAGGTTCTCAGTAAATGCTATCTATCAATAATGGTTTGCAGTAAATGTGCTTAGATCCTAATCTACCACTTTAAAAATATCTTTCAGGAGTTTGTCTTTCCAGAATGTCTACTCTTTTTTTTTTTTTTTCTTTTTCACTGCTTTGTTAAATCTGCAATTAATTAATATACTTATGTTACAATAATCTAATTTAGATTCAGCATTTAATGCTGAATTTCTTAACATGGCTTCCCAATGGGAAAAATAATAATTCCTTAGACTGAAAAAAAATGAGTCAGTCAGAGTGAGATTGTAATTTTGATCTCCAAGTTAGCTTGGTAATGAGGATCTATAAACTGTAATTCATTTTTTTTCTTTTTGTTTATGTTGTTAGATGATATTCCCTGGGGAAATGTGAAGTTTACATATTTTATATGCATGATTTGTACAGAAGCCACTGATGGAAGTTGTTTATGTGATAGTCTTTAGAAGGCTTGTATGATAAACTTCAGTTCTTGAAAGATTTCACTTCAAAAACAGTTCTCTGAATCCTGTTTCCCATTTTATAAGGAAATTTTGCTGTCACAAAATAGGATTTAAATATTACCGGGGCACCTGGGTGGCTCAGTCAGTTAATCGTCTGCCTTCAGCTCAGGTCATGACCTCAGGGTTGTGGGTTTAAGCTCCGTGTTGGGCTCCCTGCTCAGAAGGGAGCCTGCTTCCTCCTCCCCCCCTGCCTCTCCCCCTGCTTGTGCTCTCTCTCTCTCTCAAATAAATAAAATCTTTAAAAATAAATATCGAAGACAAGGTTGTTTCCATGATTACATTAAATGTTAAACAAAATTGTGAATGTATTCTGGAAAATAAAACAGCAAGCAACTACTTTTAAGGATACTAAAACAAATAACATTCTTGCTATGTTCCTAAGTTATACTTCCTAATGTGAAATGAGTAATTATAAATTGTTTTATTTATATATGTGTATATATTTGTGTTTGTACACATAAATATTTAAAATTCATATCTTTGAAAGCACAGCCAAATTGGACATCTGTACATTTACCAAATTATGCTGTGTTTTATTTATTATTTATTTTTTATTCATCAAAGATTTATTGAGGATTTATCACATATTGAACATTCTAGATGCTAGGTGTGAATAGAACAGACAAGGTCCTGTTCTCATGGAGCTTATGTATCTACTAACATATATTATATATATGTATTTTTTTTTCTTATGTGGCATCTCTTTTTTAAATTTTTTTAATTTCAATTCCAGTATTGTTAACATACAGTGTTATATTAGTTTTAAGTGTACCTTATAGTGATTCAGCAATTCTATGTATTACAGTGCTCACTGTGATAAGTGTACTCTTTAATCCCCATCACCTGTTTCCTCCCTCCCCTCCGTTAACCATCAGTTTGTTCTCTACAGTTAAGAGTTTGTTTCTTGGTTTGTGTCTCCCTCTTTTTCATATATTATATTTTAAATGCAATATATTTCTTTATATTCCTTAATAGATGTTAAGAACAGTGTCTCCAAATTTGTTCATTTGGTGTGTGGCTTATTCAACTTCTTTTTTTATTTGTTCATTCTGCAAATATTGATTATCAAGTAAGATCTAAGTGTTTGTGGTAGTTACTGAGGCTATCATATCACAAGAACACTTGAGATTATACTTTTCTGCCCTCTGCCATGCGACTTATTTGGCTAACAAATACTGACTGGGAGTTGTGACTTCTGTCACTTCTTAGTAGATTTAAAAGTCAAAGTGATCCTGGAAGACCTGGCAAATGGGACCTCCATTTAGTTTATGTGACTGAGTGACCACGTTGAATAGAGCTGCGCTCCAGATTCACATTGCCTATAGAATGAAGTGAAAGGTATTTTTACTGCGTTAAGCCATGAAATGTTAGGATTGTTTTTGTTAATGAGAAATGACATATGCTGACTGATAACAGCATCGTTGTAGGTGCTGAGGATATAATAATGAGCAAAGCAGATAAAATCCCTGCCTGTGTGGAGATTATGTTCAAGTGGTAAAACGAATTACTAAAAATAATGATAAATTGATACATAATATGAAAAGTGCAATAAAAATAAAATTTAGGAGCTAAAGAATGGCAGTAGATGCTCTTTTAGATAAAATGGTCAGAAAAATCCCTTCTGCAGAGGCAATACTTGATCAGAGCCCTGACTTAAAGGAGGTCAAAAGGCCTCGGCGAATGTGCGGAAACTGTGTTATGAAAGGCTGAGCACCTGGGTTCTAAAACCAAACTGTGTGGGAAAGACCTGAGCCCACCAGTCACTAGCTCTTGAAAGTATCTGGAGAAACAATGAGATGTGGAGGTTCTGAGGCAACAGATCGCTCTCTGTGAATAGCATAGAGCCCAACATGCCTGCAGAAGACTAAAGCGAAGGGGAGACTTGCAGGAGTGAACATTGAAAGATTGTGTGAGTACACAGATCAAATAAGGCCTTGTAGACCTTGATAATAAGTAAGAGAAGAACATTTTGAACAAAAGAATATGATATGACTTGTGATTTATGAGATCACTTTGAAGTTTTGGCAAAAAGTAAACTAGAGGGGCAAGAGTGGGAGCAGGGAAACCAGTGAGGTTGCTTTTGCAGTACTGGATAGTTGCGATAAAGGCAACACAAAGTGTCAAAATAGGAATACTTAGAGATAAAGGCAGCAGGGTTTACTCTGACATTGTGGTTATGAGATGAAGGGAGTATGGCAGAGACAGGGAGAAACAAGAAGGGGAGGAGGGGATGTAAAGAGCAATTAGGGAGAAGTCCTGGAGACATGCATTAGAGGAAGGAATGCCAGGATAAATGCCTGGGACAAATAGAAAGAGAAGTCAAATCTCATTCTGAATTCCAGAGCAGATGTGACTGTGATCTGTAATACAGAGCTAACACTCTCTTAGTTTTTCTTTCTTTACAATGAGCATTATCTAAGATTCATGTAGTGCAGACTGCTGGTACCCTGCCTATATTCCCTTGGTAAGTTACCATTCCTGTGCTTGTAGTTCCAACTCTGAGTCAGCCAGCACTTTTGGCTGAGAGCTTTGTGCCAGAGAATTGATTCCCTCTAGGCGAAGCTCTCAGACAATTACTTAGGGAAGCTGGTGGGTAAATAACCCAGTTCCCTAACCCCTTGAGCGGAATAAGTCTGAGATACAGGTTCAGCATTAGCAACTAGAGTTGCCTGCTGGAATTAAGCTCCAATTGTCCAGATTAGTAACATGTTTGATCCTGTACCCTTTATGTTTCCTTTTCTTCCTTGCCTCACCTCTCCACTCCCTGATGTTTTTTCATATTATCAGCTTCCCAAATAAACAATAGTACTCAGATCCTTTTCTCAGGCTCTGCCTTTACTAAAGCTCAAATTCAGATAGCTCATACATAGATACAAATTTATTGAGTATTTTCTAAAATAAAACCTGTGGGTTTTACGTAGTGAAAGTGAGTCAACATTGATGGTTCATAGGTGAAATATTGCAAAGATTATCATACTTAATCCTCAAAACAACCATATAATATTGTAGTTGGTAGCTGCTAGAAGAGGAAGTAACTATTTAAATATGATTGAAATATGATAAGGACAACAGTTCTTTTTTTTTTTTTTCACTTTATTGATGAATCCCCAAAACCCAGAAGAGTCCTGGTCACATACAAGCACTCAATGAGTATTTTCAAGGAACACTTAAATTAATAATAATTCACCTCCATCTGGTAAGGATGTTGCTTTTGATGGGCAACTCAGACTCAAAAGGGTATTTACCTGAGCTATAAAGGAGAAAGGACCTTTTAAGAGAACTCAACAGAAGTAATCCCAGCAGTCAGTGGGATAGCACATACAAGGTCACCTCAATTTTGTGGATATTATAAACATATTTTAAAGATACATTAACTAGGCTCAGAGAAATAAAACAATTTATTCACCATCCCAAAACTGGTAAATTAGAGAGTAGATTTGAGCTCATACTTGTCCCTGTCTCTCTTCACCTTAGCATAATCTTGAATACCTCTTGAGAATGGGCCAAGGTTAGACACTTACACTCTAGAGAGACTGGAGGTAAGCCCATGTTTTTTTTAAAACAGAGACTTTTCTTTTTTTTAATGTTTTTAAAACAACAAACATTTATTTCTCATGATTCTGGAAGCTGGGAAGAGCCCTCTTCCTGGTTTATAGGTGGTGCTTTCTTACTGTATCCTCACGTGGCGGAAAGAGCTCTTGTCTTTTCCTCCTCTTATAATGGCACTTATTCCATCATGGGGGCCTCATGACCTCACCTAACATAATTACCTCCAAAAGGCCCCACTTCCACACTTGATCTTAGCCAAAAGGCTGAGAAGCAATGAGGCCCCACTTCCAAATACTATATTAGGGATTAGAACTACAACATATAAATTTGTGGGAGGACATAACGGTCTATAGCGATTAGCATAAATTAACAGGATAGTGTCAATATTACTTCTTAGGCATAATTGGATATTTTAATCAAGCCTTAATGTGGAACCAGAATGAGAACTATATTATGGAATGCTAGACTAGATCCAATGAGGAAGTGGGAGGAGGATGGCTGATATATCCTCTTTCATATTTTTTTCCTTTATTTTTAACTTATTTTTTTAAAAAATTCTGGTATAATTAACATATAGTGTTATATTAGTTTCAGGTATATAATATAGTGATTCAAAAATTCTATATATTACTTAGTGATCATCACAATAAATGTCCTCTAAAGCCCTATCACCTGTTCCACACATCCCAGCACCCACCTCCCCTCCGGTAACCACCAGTTTGTTCTCTGTATTTAACAGTCTGTTTTTTGGTTTGTCTCTTTTTCCTTTATTCGTGTTTTATTTTTAAATTCCACATATGCATGAAATCATATGGTATTTGTCTTTATCTGACTTATTTCACTTAGCTTTATGTCCTCTACATCTATCCATGTTGTTGCAAATGGCAAGATTTCATTCTTTTTCATAGCTGAGTAATATTCTGTTGTATGTATATGTATGTATATTTCTCCATCCATCTATCGATGGCCACTTGGGTTGTTTCTGTATCTTCATTATTGTAAATAATGTTGCAATAAATATAGGCAGGCATATATCTTTTTAGTTAGTGTTTTCATATTCTTTGGGTAAATACCCAGTAGTGGAATTACTAAATGATAGGGTATTCTATTTTTAACTTTTTGAGGAACCTCCATACAGTTTTCCACAGTGGTTTCCCACCAGTAATGCATGAGGGTTCTGTTTTCTCCATATCACTGCCAACACTTGTTTCTTATGTTTTTGATCTTAGCCTTTCTGACAGGCGTGAGGTGATACCTCACGGGGGTTTTTATTTACATTTATTTGATGATGAGTGATGTTGAGCATCTTTCCATGTGACTGTTGGCTATGTTTTCTTTGGAGAAATGTCTGTTCATGTCTTTTGACCATTTTTTTAAATTGAATTATTTGTTATTTAGGTGTTGAGTGTATAAGTACTTCATATATTTTGGATACTAATCCCTTATCAAATATATCATTTGCAATGTCTTCTCCCATTCAGTAGGCTGCCTTTTTATTTAGATTAATTCCTTTGCTGGGCAAAAGCTTTTTATTTTGATTCAGTCTCAATAGTTCATTTTTGCTTTTGCTTCCCTTGCTTTAAGAGACATATCTGGAAAAATGTTGCTATGACTGATGTTAGAGGAATTACTGCCTGTGTTCTCTTCAAGGATTTTTTTTGGTTTCAGGTCTCACATTTAGGCCTCTAATTCATTTTGAGTTTGTTTTTGTGTATGGAGTAAGGAAATGTTCCAGTTTTCTTCTTTTGCATGTAGCTATCCAGTTTCCTTAACATTTTTTTGAAGAGACTGTCTTCCCCATTACATATTCTTGCCTCATTTGGCATAGATTGATTGATCATATAATTGTGGGTTTTCCTTTGGGCTATCTATTCTGTTCTGTTGATCTATATGTCTATTTTTGTGCCAGTACCACACTATCTTGATTTCTATAGCTTTGTAGTATATCTTGAAATTTTGGATTGTGATACCTCCAGCTTTGTTCTTCTTACTCAAGATTGCTTTTGTTATTCAGGGTCTTTTGTGGTTCCATACAAATTTTAGGATTATTTGTTCTAGTTCTGTGAAAAATGCTGTTGGTATTTTGATAGGGATCGCATTAAGTCTATACATTGCTTTGGGTAATAGGGACATTTTAACAATATTTGTTCTAATCCATGAGCATGGTATATCTTTCCATTTGTTTGTGTCATCTCCAATTTCCTACATCAGTGTTTTATAGTTTTCAGAATTATTGGTCTTTCACCTCTTTGGTTAAGTTTATTACTGGGTATTTTATTATTTTTGGTTCAATTATAATGGGATTTTTTCTTAATTTCTCTTTCTGTTACTTCATTATTACAGTATAGAAAGGCAACAGATTTCTGTATATTGATTTTTGTATCCTGTGACCTTACTGAATTCATATATTAGTTCTAGTAGTATTTTGGTCGAGTCTTTAGGGTTTTCTGTATATAGTATCATGTCATCTGCAGATAGTGAAAGGTTTAGCTCTTCCTTGCCTATTTGGATGCCTTTTATTTCTTTTTCTTGTGTCATTGCTGTGTCTAGGGCTTCCAGTACTATATTGAATAAAAGTGGTGAGAGTAGACATTCTTGTCTTGTTCCTGACCTTAGGGGAAAACCTCTCAGTTTTTCACCATTGAGTATGATGTTCACTGTTTTATATATACAGTTTTTCACATATGGCCTTTATTATGTTGAGCTATGTTCCTTTTATCCCTAATTTGTTGAGGGTTTTTATCATGAATGGATATTGTACATTGTCAAAAGCTTTTCTGCATCTAGTGAAATGATCGAATGTTTTTTTATCCTTTTTCTTATTGATGTGATGTATCACACTGATTGATTTGTGAATACGGAAACTTTCTTGCATCTGAGGAATAAATCCTATGTGATCATGGTGAATGATTTTTTTTAATGCATTGTTTGATTTGGTTTGCTAATATTTTGTTGAGGATTTTTTTTTTTAATCTGTGTTCATCAGTGATACTGGCTTTAGTTTTCTTTTTCTTTTCTTTTTTCTTTTTGTAGTGTCTTTATCTGATTTTGGTGTCAGGATAGTGCTGGCCTTGTAAAATAAATATGGTATCTTTCTTTCCTCTTTTATTTTTTGGAATAGTTTGCAAAGAAGAGATATTAACTCTTTAAATATTTGGTAGAATTCCCCTGTGATGCCTTCTGGTCCTGGACTTTTGTTTATTGGGAGTTCTTTGATTAATGATTCAATTTCATTGCTAGTGATTGGTCTGTTCAAATTTTCTATTTCTTCCTGATTCAGTTTTGGGAGATTATATGTTTCTAGGAATTTATCCACTTATTTGTCAGCATATAATTTTTCATATTTTCTTATAATCCTTTGTATTTCTGTGGTGTCAGTTATTTCTCCTCTTTCATTTCTAATTTCGTTTGAGTTCATTCACTCTCTCTGTCTCTGTCTCTCTCTCTGAGTATAGCTGAAAGTTTATCAATTTTGTTGATCTTTTCAAAGAACCAGATCCTGGTTTCATTGATCTGTTCTATTATTTTGTTTGTTTGTTTTTGTTGTTTGTCTTTCACTTATTTCTACTCTAATCTTTATTATTTCTCTCTTTCTGGTGGTTTGGGGTTTTGTTGGTTCTTCTTTTCCTAGCTCTTTTAGCTGTAAGGTTAGGTTGATTTTGGACAGTTGTGTTTTAACTTTCATTTCTCTCCATGTATTTTTAAGTTCCTCTTTGATTTCTTTGTTGACCCTTTTATTGTTTAGTACTATGCTATTTATCCTTCATGCATTTTGTTTTTTCCAGGTTTTTTTTTTTTTGTGTGTGGTTAATTTCTAGTTTTTAGTTTCTAGTGTTTAGATCTGAAAAGATGCATGGAATGACTTCAATGTCTTTGAATTGGTTGAGACTTGTTTTGGGGCCTACTATGTGGAGAATGTTCCATATGTGCTTGAATGTGTATGTTCTGTTTTAGGATGGAATATTCTGAATCTATGTGTTTAATACAGCTGATCCAATGTGTCATTGAAAAACCACTGTTTTCTTGTTGATTTTCTGTTTGAATGGTCTATTCACTGATGTAAGTAGCGTTCTAAAGTCCCCTAGTATTATTGCATTGCTATCCATTACTTCCTTTAAAGTTTGTTATTAGCTGCTTTGTGTATTTGGGTGCTCCCATGTTGGGTGAATAAATATTTACAATTGTTAAATATTCTTGTTCGAGTGTCCTCTTTATGATTATATAGAGTCCTTTTTTGTCTCCTGTTATAGTCTGTTTCAAAGCTGATTTTGTCTGATGTAAGTATTGCTACCCTAGCTTTCTCTTTGCATCCATTTGCATGATAAATGCTTCTCACTTTCAATCTGCATGTGTCTTTAGGTCTAAAATAAGTCTCTTACAGGTAGCATATAGATGGGTATTGCTTTTGTATCCATTCTGTCACCTTCTGTGTTTTGATTGGACTGTTTACTCCATTTATGTCCAAAGTAATTATTGATTGGTATGCATTCGTTGCCATTTTGCTTCTTGTTTTATGTTTTTATAGTTCTTCTCTGTTTCTTTTTTCTCTTCCTTTCTTCTGTCTTGATTAGTTGCCCTTCTTTAGTGATATACTTGGATTCTTTCTCTTCACTTTTTGCATATTTATTGTTACCATTAGGTTTGTATATAACATTTTCTGCCTATTGCAGTCTATATGAACTTGATGATCACTTAACTTTGAACCCATTCTTTCCTGCTCTCCTCCCATGTTTTAGGTATATGGTTTTGTACTTTATATCCTTTAATTTTGTGAGTCCCTTGATTGATTTTTATAGATATGTTTTTACTGCTTTTGTGCTTTCTACTTTTCTTATTCTTACTTAAGGACTCAAATAGTCCCCTTTACCATTTCTTGTAGGGCTCGTTTAATGTTGATGAATTCCCTTACCTTTTTTTTTTTTTTTTTTTAACCTGGGAAACTATCCTTCCTATTCTGAGTGATAGCTTTGTTGGATACAGTATTCTGGCTGCAGATTTTTTTTTTCTTTCAGCAATTTGACTATATCATGCCACTTTCTTCTGCCCTGCAAAGCTTCTGTTGAAAAATCAGCTGATAGCCTTGTGAAGCTTCCCCTGTATGTAACTGTATTCCTTTCTATTGCTGCTTTTAACATTTTCTCTGTATCTTTTTTTTTTTTGCCATTTTAATTACCATGTGTTTTTGTGTGAACCATTTTGGGTTGATTTTGTTGGGAGCTGTCTGTGACTCCTGGATCTGGATTTGTGTTTCCTCTCCCAGATTTGGGAAGTTTTCAGCTATTACATCTTCAAATAAATTTTCTGCCCCCATTCTCTCTTCTCCTTTGGGGAGCCCTATAATGCAAATGTTATTACATGTGACGGTGTCATTGAATTACCTTAATCTATTCTCATTTTTTATTAATTTTTTTCTCTCACCTGTTCAGCTTAATTGCTTCCCATTACTCTGTCCTCCAAGTCACTGTTTCATTCTTCTACTCCCTTTAGTCTACTATTTATTACCCCTGGTGAGGTGGGGTTTTTTTGCTTTGTTTTTTTGTTTTTTTTAAAATATCAGTCATCAAGTTCTTCCTCTCTGATTAGTTTTTATATTTTCTATTCCTTAGTTGAGGAACTCACTGAGATTTTCAACTCTTTTCTCAAGTTTAATGAGTATCTTTCTGACCATTATTTTAAATTCTCTCTCAAGCATATTGCTTAGCTGCATTTCATTTAGCTTTTTTGCTATGATTTTGTCTTGTTCTTTCATTTGGGACATATTCTTCTGTCTCCTAATTTTGCCTAGCTCTCTGTGTCTGTTTCTATGTGTTAGGAAAGTCAGCTATGCCTCCTCCTCTTTGAAGTAGTGACCTTATGAAGAGGAGGTCCTGTGGTGCCCTGCAATGCAGTGTCCCCTGTTCACTAGAACCTAGCACTTTAGCAGTGTCTCCTTTGTACGTTACATGTGCCCAACTATTTTGGTTGACTTGTGTTGCTCAATACAGTCATCTGCAAAGGTTCTGTTTGCCTGTCGTAAGCATGGTTTGGTCCCCGTGTTGTTTGTTGGCCAATCTGGGGCTGCTTTGAGCTTGAGTTGGGTCAGACCCGGCATTTTCCAGAACTGTGGTTGCACTGAACTGCAGGACTGTGTTGTTCCCTGAGTGGCTTTTATGAGTGAGTGGGGCATGCTGTCAGACCAGATGTCTGCCCCTAGGCTACTTCTGGAGCCAAGGTGGAGCTGATATGTGTAGTTATTTTCCCTTCTCCCCAGGGCAAGAGTCACTTTGGATTAGGGCTGGGCCCTGTCAGGTCTGTTTGTATAATGTCATGCTTGTGGTGCTGCTTTGGATGGATTTCTTCTAAAGGTGGGTGGGTAGGGCCAGTCTTCGGGAGAATATGGGTGTGGACCCACAGTGATTACAAGGTTTGTACTGGTCTGCTGTGGTCAGGGACCTGGAACCACTTTGGAAACTGCTGAGGCAGGGTTGGAGGGGGCAGGTCTGCAGGAGAATGCAGGGGCAGGGTGTGCTATTAGCAAAACAGGTGAAGAGTGTTGGCAGTGTTTCCTGCAGGTGGCCCTGTATCTAGGCTGGGGTAGAGGAGGGAAACGGCATCTGCCAGTTCTTTTGTTTTGGTAAAGTCTCCTAACGATCCCTGCCCATCCTGTGCAAGTTCTGAGATTAGTAAATAAATCTTGTATACTCCAGGCTTTTTTCTTTTCTTTTTAAAAATTTTTTTAAAGATTTATTTATTAATTAGTGTGTGTACATGAGTGGGGGGCAGGGCAGAAGGAAAGAGAGAACATCTCAAGCAAACTCTGCATTGAGTGCAGAGCCCAATGCAGGGCTTGATCCCACAACCCTGAGGTCATGATCTGAGCTGAAACCAAGAGTCAGCAACTCAATCAACTGAGCCACCAGGCACCAAACCTTGTTCAATCTATTGCTTCTATGCTATATCTCAGTGGGGTGGTTTTTTATGTTGTCTCTGAAAGGGTGGGAACTCAGTTTCCTTGCCCACCAGCTTTCCCAAAGGTGAGCTCACTGATTTTTAAAGTTCCAGGTGGTGAGCCCCACTTTTTGTAAGAACTCACAAAGTTAAGCCTGTCTGGTTTTCAAAGCCAAATGTTATAGGGATTTATCTTCCCAGTGAAGGTTCCTCATGCCTGTGGAGCCTGGTGTAGGGTCTGCCCTTCTCCCTTCTCCATGCTTGTGGGACATCTCCCTCCCATGGACAGTCTTGCAGGTCAGTTTGGTTCCCAACCATTGTCTCTGCCCTTCCTACCATTTCCTCTGTGGCCTGCTCTTTATGTTTACCTGTGGAGAGTCTGTTCTGCCAGAATTTGGGTTATTTTCTGGGTTATTTATACTGATGTGGGTATTATCTGGGGTATTTGTGGGACAGGGTGAGCTTAGGATCTTCCTACTCTGCCATCTTCTCTGGATGTCCCCCACTTCTTCATATTTTAACGAATAAATGGTAACACACAAAAAGTCCCGAGAAATAGGAAAAATTATAGCATACTTAAATAAAAGTGCCTGAAGTAAACAAACTATTATCAAGAAAGAAGGTAAAATTCAACTAACAGGTGTTTCCACAAAGGAGAAAATAGGGTTATTCCTTTGAACCTAAGATGCTGAAAAGAGCAAGAAACAATCTTCCTTAATAAGATTTTATAAAAGTTCCTTAGGCTTGAGACCCTAGAGCCAAAACAAAACAAAGCAGAAGAGAAAAACAAAAATGGACAGAGTCCTTAGAAGCAGACCAGTGGACTCACACTCACTTGCATCCTCAGGCTGAGAACACAATTCATACTCACAGAAGTGCATCTAAGTGCATCTCCTCAGGTCTTCCATGACCTCAAAGAACCTCTCTGTCCTCAGTCTCTCTCATTTTCCTAACCAGCAGCTGACTTATGTTATGCATATTCATTCTACACCTGCCTCCAGTACAGGGACCCAAGCACATTCTTTCATGAATCAGTATCATAACCTTTTAATCATTGGGAGTATTTTTTTTTTAAGATTTTATTTATTTGTGTGACAGAGAGACAGCCAGCGAGAGAGGGAACATAGCAGGGGGAGTGGGAGAGGAAGAAGCAGGCTCCCAGCAGAGGATCCCGGAACGCCGGGATCACGCCCTGAGCCGAAGGCAGACACTTAACGACTGCGCTACCCAGGTGCCCCATTGGGAGTATTTTAAAATAAACTCAAAGAAGAAGTAGAAATTTTTTGAGCCCTTCGATAATATCGGGTAAGGTATCAGGTTTTTGTAGAGGACATCTCACATCATTTAAAAAAGAACTTACATATCATTTTCTGTGTCTAAAAATCATGTTTCTGTAACTCTAATTTCCATAGTCTAATCAGTTTTTCCTCTTTACATACTACAAAAATTGTTTTTATAATGCTTTTATTTTGTGAACTTTATTGTAAGTAACTTGAATAGAAAACTGAATATATGGCCTCAAACATCTTTTCTGTCACTGAAATTCTCTAATCCTCTGCCTAAATCTTTTTTGAACTCTTTTCAGATTGCTCATTATTAGAAATACCTGAAATGTCTTGTTTTAACACTGTTTACTGATCGTACTGAACCCCAGAGACCCTAGTATCACAAAGCTTTGGTGTATTCAAGCAAGAGTAACAATCTAAAAGAACTTAAGAAAAGAAATAACCAAAAGAATTTAAAGCAAGAGGTAACTTACAAATATCACAAAACAAAATAAGCACTAAAGAGAGAGGAATAGAGATTGTGTATTTGAGCTATTAGACATTCTTTTACCACATACTTAGTCTTTAATATGTTAGTTAAATAAAATTTAACACCTAGGCATTTTTCTCCAGTGTATAGTTCATCTTACAATTTATTGTTCTTTTTCCTTAGTGAATCACCTATGGTATTTATTTGCCTAGGTATCACACAGTTTGTCACATAATCACACACTGTTTATATGATTCTCTAAATACTTGCCTCCTTGGGAGATTACAGGTAATTAAATTTGCTAAAGTACTTTCTTTAGTATTCTTTCTTTCTTTCTTTCTTTCTTTCTTTCTTTCTTTCTTTCTTTCTTTCTTTCTTTTTCATTCTCTTTCTTTCCTTTCCTTTCTTTCCTTTCTTTCTTTCTCTTTTCTTTTCTTTCTTCTTTCTTCTTCCAGCTACAGTACTGAAGTAACCATTATCTACTTCTCATTTTAACCAACAGTTCTGGGCACAATGCCTTTTCATAATAAATTCCCTAGTACTGGTTGAGTTAATGAATAAATGAATAAGTACTGACTGATTTGAATTAAAATTAACTGCATGCTGAAGAAGACTTTCTGCTGGTAGAAATCAATGAAACTATTGTTGTTGCCTAAGCTGTTTACATGCCATTCATCCTTAGATGTGTATCACTGAGAAAGTGCTAGGTGGGAGGTACTGTTAAGTCCTTTTCTTAGATCATCTCACTTAATCCTCACAATAACTCTAAGGGAATAATTCATCATAAAATTTATTTGCAATTGAAAGAAAAGTCAAATAAAATTGGCTTAAGCAACAAAGGGGTTATGGCAAAGCTTCATTCTGGGCCCACATGGTCAAGGATAAGTCTCCTAGCTCTGTATTATCTAGATAGCTCCTTATAGTGGCTTTGAGTAGCTTTATATTCTCCCCTCTCATTGCAAGATGATTATAGTCACAGATAAAATGATTTCACAACTTCAAAACATTGGAAATGTATGAAGCCTTCATTCTAAGTAGTCTCAGCAGTTGTTCCAGATGAGCTATGTACCTGTCCTGAATTAATCACTGTAAACAGTAGGGTGGAATTGATTATTGATTTAAGCTAATCAGTATCTCCTGGAATGGAGTGATGTCAGATGACTTGGAATCATGTGGACAAAGTGTATATGTCAGGGGTGGGGGTATGGATTGACAGGAATATAAAAGTATATTCATTAAAGAACATGGAAATGGATTCTAGAATGCAAAATAAAAGAAACCACTGTGTCCAGTACCTCTGTTTTAAAGTTAAGGAAACAAGGATTCAAAGGGTTTATGTAATTTTCCCAAGATCACACAGCTAATACTGGCAGAAGTGCAATTCAAAATCAAGTCTGTCTCCCAACACCAATATATTACATGAGCTCCATTAAATATTTATTCCTATCCTTAACTCTGCATTCTGCCATCACAAAAGTGCTTCTAGAGTCTCCTGCCAATGAAAAAGTATCCTGTGGACTATCAGTACTAGAAATACATTTTCTTTTTATAATACAACTTTATTCTGAATGACATATCTATATACTGCTATTCACCTCTACTTAAATGATAAAATTATTATTCACTAACTAATTTTTCCTCCAGGAGCTAATTCCCACCCATTTATATTTTAGGAAGATACTGATTGGGGAAAAACAATGTACAGAAAAGAAAAAAAATTATTTGTCTAAGCAGCAGTGACAGAAAATTGGTAGGAGCCATGGGGGAAGGAGCTTGATTTCAGCTCAGGTCATGACCTCAGGGTCGTGGGATGGAGCCCCAAATTGGGCTCTGCTGTGCATGGAGCCTGCTTAGGATTTTTCTCTGCCCCTCCCCCATCTGTTTGAGCTTGCACTCTCTATCTCTAAATAAAACTAAATTAAAAAAAAAAAAAGAAAATTGGTAGGAACCATATTTATGATAGAATATATTAGAGCATTAACCAATGTATTCAGTGTAGGATTTATTTTTTAATTGATAATTTTTGTGATGAGTCTACCTTAAGTGGTAGCTTAAGGTAAAGGAGATCAGCCAGCTCATTCTGGGGAATATTATTTTTTCACTCTGATATTCCATAACTGCAAAACTACTCACTGACTGTTTAGGTGAATACATGAATTGAATTGATTAGAATACTTGGAGGAAAAAAAAAAAAACCCTAAAACTAAATCAGTTTAATTCTAGACATGTTAAATATATCTTAATATTTATCATTTGAAGAGCACATATTCAGCCCATTTTCCCTAGAGTGGGATATATTAAATCTGAAGATGTTTCCTTTGTCTAATGCTTTCTACTAATTCCAAAGAGAATTTTTAGGTAAAGTTTTGATAACTTTTGGAGTCCTGCTTTCTTTGTAATCTTCTGTCACCTTTTACGAGGAAGATTGATTCATGATGTGGTTTTTGTTGCTGTTTTGTTTTTGGAGGAGAGGAGGGTCAGAGGGTGAGGGAAAGATAGAATCTTAAGCAGGCTCTATGCCAAGCACAGAGCCCATAGTGGGGCTTGATCTCAGACTGAGATCATGACTTGAGCTGAAATCAAGAGTTGGAACTTAATCAACTGAGCCACCCAGGCACCCTACTTTGCTGATGTTTCTTATCCAAGATTAAACTGACTAGTTTTAATCTCAATGTTTTTAATTTACTTTTAAGACTACTGTTACAAATATTTCTTTTTGAAAAGAAGATTAAGTTCAGACAAGTTAATCTAAAAATCTCAATGCCTTCAATTTTATAATTTAATTTAAAACACTAATTATTTCTAAAACAAGAACATTAAAGAAAACATAGAGCGTATATATGAACATTTGTTTAAATATTTTATGCACCTGGATTTGTTAGAGAGAGAATCCCTAAATCAAGGAAGCCTGCAGGGCCAAGGAAAGCATAGAGGAGGAGGTAGAGGTCATCAGACGTAGAGAGAGGGGCCCAGTTAGACACCAAATCATAAGGACTAAAACACATCCTAAAATCTTAGAAACGGAGTCAACCATCAAGTTTGGGTTGGTCTTGGATAAAAACCTGGCCATAGAGGGACTAGCATTCTGTGACATGGGAAGTGTTACAGACTGAACATTGTATTAGCTCAAGCAGAATGCTATTAACAAGTATCTAAAATATGGGAACAGCTTAGGAACTGGGTATGGGTACAGGCTGACGGAGTTTTGAGGTGCATGCTAGGGATAGCCTAGATTACTGTGAAGGTGTGTTGGTAGAAATGTGGAGGTTAAAGGCCATTATGGTGATGTCTCAGAAATGACAAACATTACTGCCAATAGAGAAAAGGCAATCCATGCATGTTATAAAGGGTCAAAGAATTTGGCTGAATTGTGTTTTTGTATTTTGTGGAAGATAAGATGATGAAATTGGATAATTAACTCAAGAGATTTCTAAGCAAAATGTTGAAGGTGCAGCCTAGATTCTCCTGACTGCTATAGCAAAATGCAAAAGAAGAGAGATGAAATGAAAGAAACTGCTAGACAAAAAGGAGACAGAAATTAAAGATTTGGAAAATTCTCTTCATATTACAAAATATGAGAGAACAGGTTCTAAGAACACAGAAAGTGTGGCTGGACTACCACTTGATAAAGAGATTATGAGATTATATGTGCAGAAACTGACCGTTTGAATTGAAGGACTAGGAGATGAACAAGATGAAGGAAGGCTATCAGACTTAGATTCTACAGGATCGGCCAATAGAGGTATCTGGCTGTGAACATGTCATCCTTGAAGAAAAAGGAAGAATGACACCAAGGAAACTCATAGACCTGAAGGTCTGCCCAAGGGACAGGGCTTTTTCCTACTGGTTTCAAAGGATAAGGCCTCTGTTTTTGGTTGGCAGTATGCCACCACTCAGTTCCTGAGGGGCAAGGACAAAGCCCATTGCTCAGGGGTAGCCTGCCCCACAGAGCTAAAGGTGCAGGACCTCCACATAGAACTGTGGGGGGTAAGGCTGCCATCCTGGTGGGCCTGGAGGGCATAGTAAAGATGCTTATAGTTGAGCCTTAGGATTTAATGGAGTTTGCCCTAAGTTTAGACTTGCTTGTCTACACTAGTCTAGAATTATCTAGTTTAGACTTACCTGTCACCCCTTTCTTCTTCCCAATTTCTTTCATTTGGAATGGGAATGTCTATCCTATGCCTGCCCTATCATTGTATTTTGGAGGCATGTATCTGGTTTCACAGGTTCACAGCTGGAGAGGAACTGTGTCTCAGGATAAACTATACCTCAAGTCTCATTCGTGTCTGATTTAGATAATAGATGAGACTTTGGCTTTAGGCTTTTGAGTTGATATTAGATTGCATTAAAAGTTTTTGGGCTCTTGGGATGTGGCTGTATTTGGAGTGAAAAAGGAAAGTTAAGTGAGGTTCTATAGGTGGGACCCTCATTTAATAGGATTAGTGTTCTCAGAAGAAGAGATACCAGAGTTCTCTCTCTTGCCACATGTGAGGACACTAAAAGCCAGGAAGAGAGTTCTCACTGGAACCCCATTATACTGGTACCCTGATCTCAGACTTCTATCCTTCAGCTAAAAGAAAATAAATATCTGTTGTTTAAGCCTGCCCCCCCCCAATATGTGGTATTTTCTTATACCAGCCTGAGTAGATTAATGCAGGAAGGATGACTAAATTTAAATTGCAAGGGAAAAAATCACAAGTCATTGGCATAATTTTATTTACAATTTAGAAACACCATAAAATATCTGTCAAAGCCCTCATATCAAGATGCCCATGGAAACTTGTGGATCACTTAAGTCTGGATTTATTAAACTTGTTGAGCAAGGGACAGTGCTCATATTTGCAGAGGGAAAGTTGAGAAGAATCATACAGAGTTTATGGGGCTGGGGTTAGTAACAGACAGGGTAGTTTCAGGACAGATGCTTGTTAATGAGGTCTGGGGAAGGACTGATCTGAATTTGTAAGCTAAATGAGTTGGTGAAACTGTCCATGGTCTTTTATTTAGAGCACATGAACCCCTGCTATTTATGGAGTTAACCATTAAATCAGTTTGTGGTTATAACCAGGAAAATATATATGTGAATGAACTGGCATTAAAACAGTTTAGGCTTGAGGAAGATGGCCGAAGAGTAAGGGGACCCATCTTTCCTCTGGTCCTTTGAATTCAGCTAGATATCTATCGAATCATTCTGAATACCTGTGACTTCAACCTGAGATCTAAGAAAAGAATTGTTGCAATTCTACAAATAGAAAAGCGACCATTTTTTGTAGGAAGTGTGAAAAGCCTTCAGGGAACAAAAGCCATGTAGAGCAACCAGAAGCAGCTTACACTGAGTTTGACCCCCTGGCAAGGTGTGTGTGTGGGGGGGGGGGGATGCAACTCTGCCCAATCAATCTTCTGCCCCCAGAAGACCAGCAGGAACATTAGGTGAATAACCGAGTTTATGGATCACTCAGAACTAGAAAAACTCCTGCAGTAGGGGAAAATGATATATAGAATTCTAGGTTTTTTTCTAATGAGTCTTTAATCCTTCAGTTTATTTATTTTTTTGTTTTTTCTTTATCCTTTTCAACTAATTTCTTATTTTATCAACTCTTTGTTTTTAAGTCTTTTATTTTCATTTTTACATTTACATTTTATAGATATATTCTTCATTTTTGGCTTCTTTTCACTGTATTCTATATATACACACACACGTGTGTGTGTGTGTGTGTGTGTGTGTGTGTGTATGCTTTCCTTTCTTTACAATTTTGGTAGTATCTTCTGACAAACAGACCAAAATACACTCAAGACCGAAAAGATCACCCTGTTTTGTTCATCTGTGAGATTATATTCTCTCTCCCCCTCTTTGTTTTCTTTTCTTTTTTGGTTTCTGACCTCTTCAGATTTGTCTAGTGTGTATTTTGCTGGGGTCATGGTTGATATTTTTGATATTATTCTCTCATTCATCTATTCTTCTCTGTACAAAATGACTAGAAGGAGAAATTCACAGCAAAATAAAGAACCAGAGGTAATACTGTCTGCCATAGATCTAATCAATATGGATTTAAGTAAAATGTCAGATCTACAATTTAGAATAACAATTATAAAGTTACTATCTGAGCTTGAAAAAAGCATAAAAGACACTAGAGAATTTCTTAGTGCAGAAAAAAATCTAATCAGGCTGAAATTTAAAAAGTTTTAACTAAGATGAAATCCAAAATGGATACTCTAACAGCTAGGGTAAATGAGGCAGGAGCATGAGTGACATATAAAACAAAATGATGGGAAGGAAGGAGGCTGAGGAAAAGAGAAAACAACTAATGTACCATGGGGGGAGGGGGAGCTTTGAAAAATCAGCAATACCATAAAGCAAAATAATATTAGAAGTATTTGAGTTCCAGAGGAAGAAGAAGCAGAGAGAGGAACAGAAGGTATATTTGAGTAAATCATATTTGAGAAATTCCCTAATACAGGGAAGGAAACAGGCATTGAAGTCCAGGAAGCACAGAGAACCCCCCTCAAAATCAATAAAAATAAATCAACACCCCAACATATAATAGCACATCCTGCACATCTCAGAGATAAAGAGAAAATCCTGAAAGCAGCTCAAGACAAGAGGTCCTTAATGTACAGGGAGGAATATTAGACTGACAGCAGACCTTTCCACAGAGATCTGACAGGCCAGAAAGGGCTGGAATGATATATTAAAAGACATGCAGCCAAGAATACTTTATCCAGCAAGGCTGTTCAGAATGGAAGGAAGAGATAAAGAGCTTCCAGGACAAACAGAAACTAAAAGAATTTGTGATCACTAAACCAGCCCAGAAGAAATATTAAAGGGGATCCTGTAAGCAAAGAGAGCTCAAAAGTAACATAGACCAGAAAGAAACAGAGACAATCTACAGATATAGGAACTTTACAAGTAATACAGTGGCACTAAATTCATGTCTTTGAATAGTTATTCTGAATGTAAATGGACTAAACACTCCAATCAAAAGACACAGGTTATCAGATTGGATAAAAAAGCCAGACCCATCCATATGTTGTCTACAAAAGACTCATTTTGGACCCAAAGACACCTCCAGATTGAAAGTGGGTGGGGGGGAGAACCATTTATCATGCTGATGGACATCAAAAGAAAGCTGTGTTAGCAATCCTTATATCAGACAAATTAGATTTTAAACCAAAGACTGTAGTAAGGGATAAAGAGGGACACCATATCATACTTAAAGGATCTATCCAACAAAAAGATCTAACAATTATAAATATTTATGCTCCTAACTTGGGAGCAGCCAGTTTTATAAACCAATAATAACAAAATTAAGGAAACACATTGATAATAATACAATAGTAGTAGGGGACTTTAACACCCCATTCACAGCAATGGGAAGATCATCTAATTAGAAGATCAACAAGGAAACAAGGGCTTTGAAGGACACACTGGACCAGATATAAAGATATCACATATATAGAGAGCTTTCCATCCTAAAGCAACAGAATATATATCCTCCTTGAGTGCACATGGAACATTCTCCAGAATAGATCACATACTGGGTCACAAATCAGGTCTCAACCAGTACCAAAAGACTGGGATTATTCCCTGCATATTTTCAGTCCACAGTGCTTTGAAACTTGAACTCAATCACAAGAAGAAATTTGGAGGGAACTAAAATATTTGGAGGTTAAAGAGCATCCTACTAAAGATTGAATGAGCCAACCAGGAAATTAAAGAAGACTCAAAAAAATTCATGGAAACAAATGAAAATGAAAACACAACTGTTCAAAGGCTTTGGGATGAAGAAAATGTGGTCCTAAGAGGGAAGTACATAGAAATACAAGACTTTCTCAAAAAAATTAGCAAAATCTCAAATACAGAAGCTAACCTTAAATCTAAAGGAGTTGAAGAAAGAACAATAAATAAAGCCTAAACCAAGAAGGAGAAGAGAAAAAAAGATTAAAGCAGAAATCAATGAAATAGAAACCAAAAGAATAGTAGAACAGATCAATGAAACTAGAAGCTAGTTCATTGAAAGAATTAATAAGATCGGTAAACCGCAAACCAGACTTATCCAAAAGAAAAGAGAAAGGACCCAAATTAATAAAATCATGAATGAAAGGGGAGAGATCATGATCAACCAAAGAAATACAGTTTTAAGAACACATTATGAGCAACTATATGCTAACAAGTTGGCAAAGAAGAGGTCAAACTCTCACTGTTTGCAGATGACATGATACTTTATGTGGCTAACGCAAAAGACTCCACCCCAAAATTGCTAGAACTCATATAGGTATTCAGCAATGCAACAGGATATAAAATCAATGCACAGAAGTCATTTGCATTTCTATATACTAACAATGAGACATAAAGAAATTAAGGACTTGACCCCATTTATAATTACACCAAAAACCATAAGATACGTAGAAATAAACCTATCCAAAGAGGTAAAGGATCTGTATTCTAAAAACTACAGAACACTTATGAAAGAAATTGAGGAAGACACAAAAAAATGGAAAAACATTCCATGTTCATGGTTTGGAAGAATAAATATTGGTAAAATGTCTATGCTACCCAGAGAAATCTCCACATTCAGTGCAATCCCTGTCAAAATACCATTGACATTTTTCAAAGAGCTGGAAGAAACAATCCTAAAAGTTTTATGGAACCAGAAAAGACCCCAAATAACCAGAGGACTGTTGAAAAAGAAAACCAAAGTTGATGGCATCACATTTCCAGACTTCAAGCTCTATTACAAAGTTGTAATCATCAAGACAGTATGGTACTGGCACAAAAACAGACACACAAATCAGTGGAACAGAATAGAGAACCCAGAAATGGACCCTCAACTCTATGGTCAACTAATCTTCGACAAAGCAGGAAAGAATATCCAGTGGAAAAAGGACAGTCTCTTCAACAAATGGTGTTGGGAAAATTGGACAGTCACATCTAGAAGAATGAAACTGGACCATTTCCTTATACCATACACAAAGATAAACTCAAAGTGGATGAAAGACCTAAATGTGAGACAGGAATCCATCAGAATCCTAGAGGAGAGCACAGGCAGCAACCTCTTCAACCTTGGCCACAGCAACTTCTTGCTAAACACATCTGCAAAGGCAAGGGAAACAAAAGCAATTGGGACTTCATCAAGATAAAAATCTTCTATACAGCAAAGGAAACAGTCAACAAAAATAAAAGGCAACTGATAGAATGGGAGAAGATATTTCCAAATGACATATCAGATAAAGGGCTAGTATCCAAGATCCATAAAGAACTTGTCAAACTCAATACCCAAAAAACAAATAATTCAGGCAAGAAATGGGCAGAAGACATGAACAGTCATTTTTCCAAAGACATATAAATGGCAAATAGACATATGAAAAAATGCTCCACATCACTTGGCGTCAGGGAAATACAAGTCAAAACCACAATGAGATACCACCTCACAGAAGTCAGAATGACTGAAATTAACAAGACAGGAAGCAAATGAGAATAGGAGAAAGGGGAACCCTCTTACACTGTTGGTGGGAATGCAAGGTGGTATAGCACTCTGGAAAACAGTATGGAGATTCCTCAAGAAGTTAAAAATAGAGCTACCCTATGACTCAGCAATTGCACTACTAGGTATTTACCCCCAAGATACAGATGTAGTGATCCAGAGGGGCACCAATGTTCATAGCAGCAATGTCCACAATAACTGTGGAAAGAGCCTAGATTTCCATTGCCAGATGAATCGATAAAGAAGATGTGATACACACACACACACACACACACACACACACACACACACATACACATACATACACACACAATGGAATATTACTCAGCCATCAGAAAGAATAAAACTTCACATTTACATTTACAGGAATGGAACTGGAGGGTATTATGCTGAGCGAAATAAGTCATTCAGATTAAGACAATTATATGGTTTCACTCATATGTGGAACGTAAGAAACATTGCAGAGGATTATAGGGGAAGGGAGGGAAAACTGGGATGTATTGGAACTAATGATGTACTATATGTTGGCTAGTTGAATTTAAATTAAAAAAATAGAAAAACAGTTTAGGCTTTACATAGTTTTTCTGTCAGGACATGGTTTGTGCAATTTATCCGTGTTGCAAATCATAGTAGAATTTTGTGGTTTGTCTTTCATTTATTATCTGATACTCAAAACAGTGTTTTTCCTTTCCCATTTTTTTCTTTAGCCACAGCCCTTTCTTAGCATTTAGGCTAGATCTTTTAATCCCCTGATTTAAATATTTTATAGTTCACCTAAAAGTCAAGCTAAACTATTATATTATTTCCCCCCAGCTTTATTGACTTATAATTGACATATAATATGATGTAAATTTAAGATATACAAAGTGTTGTTTTCACACACATATATTGCAAAATGTTTACCATTGTAGGGTTAGCTAATATTTCCATCATGTCATGTAATTAGCATTTCTTTTTTTGCGGTGGAAATGGTTAAGATCTACTCTGTCAGCATCTTTCTAGTTAATAATATAGTATTAGTAATTATAACCATGTACATGAGATCTACAGGATTTATTCATCTTATGATTAGACATTTATATCTTTTGACCGGTTATCTTCTCATCCCCCATACCCTAGCATCTGGTAACCATCCTTCTACTCTCTCTATGAGTTAGGCTTCTTTAGATTCCACATATAGGTCCTATCATACAGTATCTGTCTTTCTCTGTCTGACTTATTTCACTCAGCATAATACCCTTAAAGTCCATCCATGTTGCAAATAGCAGGATTTTTTTTTCTTTCTTGTAATTGAATAATTTACCATATATATATATATACACACACACACACACACACACACACACACATATACACACATATATATCACATCTGCTTTATCCATTCATCCCTTGACAGACACTTAGCTTATTTCCATATCTTGCTATTTTGAATCATGCTGCAATAAACATGAGAGTGCAGGTATCTCTTCAAGATCCTGTTTTAATTTCTTTTGGATCTATATTCCAGAAGTGGGATTGCTGGATCATGAGGTAGTTTTATTTTTAATTTTATAAGGGACTTCCATACTGTTTTCCATAGTGGTGGTACCAATTGACATTCCTCCCAACAGTGCACGAAGTTTCCCTTTTCTCCACATCCTTGCCAACACTTCTTTTGATGATAACTACTCTAACAGGTGATTCCTCATTGTGGTTTTGATTTGCATTTCCCTCATGATTAGTGATGTTGAGTGCTTTTTCATGTACTTGAAGGCTACTTGTAGGTCTTTGGAAAAATGTTTATAGGCCATTATATTCTTCATTGCAGTTGCTTAGTGACTTGTCTGTTCTAGACTTCCTTTTCCTATAGAATTTAATTTCAAGCACTCTTTTCACCTGGTTAAAAAATATGCAATTGTGTAAGTTCTGATTAAATCCTCTGGAATGTAATTTCCCTCAATATTTTGAGATTTTCAAATATTGGGCAGTTTCTTAAATATATGCTTCTTATACCAAGGTAATAGTATTCAAAACTGTTAAAAGTGCTAGATAATTTAGGATAAAAAATAATTTAATTCTTATTATTTTAAAATTAAGTATGTATTTGTTATTGCATGAAATTAGTTTTTAAATCTTTAGAATTAGAATTCAAATTATGTTTGCTTAGATTACAGCAGCATGCTTTGTCCCATAGATTTTTGGGGATACAAATTCATTTTCTTTTGCTGTTAATTGGACTCCATGGGGGAAGTTTGATAAGTACTGCTATAGCAGAATCATTATTAACAAATAGAGTCTAATTTATTTGCATGATCTTATAAGGTTTAATATTTTTAATGTTTGAGATATTCCATTTCATAGTTTTCATAGGCCAAATCAATATATTTGACACATTAGAAAAGAGGTATCTAGGATGAAAGCAGAGCTAAAATGCACACTTTGGTAGGTTGGAATAAGTAAGTACAAACTTAGAAGTCTCTGCCTTGACATTTTCATTAGCTATTATGACATGTCATTGACATTTTTTTTCTTTATCCTGCCAGTTTACCTTGCTCAGGAGTCCTATCTTCCTGCAATGCCAACAGGAAATTTTGATTATGTCATAATAAACCAATTATTACTGATATCAGTCATCATATTTTTATCTGTGAAAGACAGAAAGAAATGTCAAATTGGTATTTCTGAAATTATCACTGTATTATTGGAGGAGTACCAGTGATATTTATACTCAATATTTGTTTTTAAAATGTAAACTATAAATATTTATAATATTATGTGATAGATTTGATTTGTTTCATTTCCATCATTGCAACTCTCTCATATTCCCATTTGAGGCTGATGCTTTAATTTAATTTAACTATAAATTTTAAGCTTTCAAAAAGAATGGGAAATTAGAAGCCATAGTAACAAATAAGTAACTTAATGAGATTCTACTCCTAGATTTGGCATAAGTCAACAGCTTGGTTTTGTTTTGTTTTGTTTTCTTGAAAGCAAACAAAGCAACAGCTGTGGCTAGACACGACATCTCTAAGTCAGAAAATGAAATATTGAACACTGCAATGAAATATGAAATTCATGTTTTGTAAATTTACTAAGGCTTCCATTTAGCAATCCTTGAGGTCAGAACTCAAAAGTTCCTACAGTTTGCTAAGGTTTTTAACACTTCTAGGTTTACTGTTTTCAGGCTGATCCTGAAATTCTGAAAATATGAAATCATCTCTGTAACCAATGTGTGTGTGTGTGTGTGTGTGCGCACATGTGTGCGCACTCTTAACGGTTGTCTTTCAGTCTCTTTTTGGATATTTCAGCAAAAGTAAACCTAGAAATCTTCAGTATGGAACAGCTTGAATTGCTTGGAAATATAGTCAATATGGTTATTTGTGAATGTTTGCCATTTATATGTCCTTCTAAATGATGAAGTGCTCTGGGTTATAATGTTTTATTTTTTTTTTAAGATTTTATTTATTTATTCGACAGAGATAGAGATAGCCAGCAAGAGAGGGAACACAAGCAGGGGGAGTGGGAGAGGAAGAAGCAGGCTCATAGCGGAGGAGCCTGATGTGGGGCTTGATCCCATAACACCAGGATCACACCCTGAGCCGAAGGCAGACGCTTAACCACTGTGCCACCCAGATGCCCCTATAATGTTTTAAAGGAAGAAAAAATCTGTTTATCCCCATTCAAAATGCACTCTATGTCTGACAGAACATTTGAAAACGTGGAAAAACTAAGCCATCTGGAAGATTGTGAGAATTGTAGTTTCATTTTGAATTGTGAACTATTGAGTAGATTTCTAATTTAAAGGTAAAAGACTAACTTTAATGAAGAAACTATATCTTAAAGTAAGATGAGTGAGGTTCCTTTTGAGGTGAAGCAGGAAGAATGACTAGCAGTTCCAGATGCATAAGACTAAAAGTGGAGATGTTTCCTTGTCTTAAATTTATGGCAGTTGTTTTTAATCTGTACATTGGCGTCTCAGATGTTTGAAGTGTTAGAAGCTCCCCAGGTGATTTTAATTTCTAGCTATATTGAAAAGCACTAAATTGGAGAAATAGGTCTTACATTTGCCAGGAAAGAGAGCAAGAGAGAGCTGAGATAGGGAGATAGAGAAAGCTAAGAATGGGAGAGAGAAAGAGATTGGTGGGAGGGGGATAATCTGGAAATATATAAAGCATTAATATCAGATATTTTATGGTTCTAGCAGTTGGTTATCAATTCCTCAGAACTTTAAATGGCTTGAAATGCCCAGAAAAATCTTGTCCCTGAGATTTCTAGACCCAGATGAGATCTTAAGCATGAAGGCTTGAAGATTGTGGGACAGATGAAACCATCGTCTCAAAGAGATATCTGTGCTCCCATGCTCGTTGCAGTATTATTAAATTATTCACAATAACCAAGGTATGGGGACAACCTAAATGTCAGTGAATGAACGGATCAAGAAAATGTGATATCTGTATACAGTGGAATATTAGCATTACAAAGAAGGAAATCTTGAAATTTCTGACAAAATGGATGAAGGTGGAGGGCATTATGCTAAGTGAAGTAAGCCAAATAGAGGAAGACAAATACTGTGTAGTTCCCTTATATGTGGAATCAAAACAAACAAACAAACAAACCAGAAGCTGAATTCATAGAAACAGAGTGAAGAAAAGTGTTATCCAGGATAGGGCGGTGAGGGGAAATAGGGAGAAGGTGGTAAAAAGTGCGAACTTTCAGTTACAAGATGAATAATGTCTGAGGACCTAATGCGTATAACACGGTGATATAGTTAACTCTGCATTATATAATTGAACTTTACTAGAAGAGTAGAATTTAAATATTCTCACCAAAAAAAAGTAAATATGTGAGGTGATTGATGTATTAATTAATTAGATGGGTGGAATCCTTTTACTGTGTATACATATATAAAATCATCACATTATACACATCGATTATGATTTTATTTGTCAGTGATACCTCAGTAAAGCTAAAAAGAAAAAAATCTGGGACACTATGAAACGGATCCTTAGTTATACTATTCCTGTTGCAGACTGAATGTATTAATTAGTCCTTTTTAAAAAATTAAGCAGCTCTAAAATGTAAATGAAAGAGTACTTGTGCATGGAGAGTATGGTGTGGTATTTCCCAAGTTTCTGGGAAACAACTGCAGCTACAAGATATAAGAACACTGCTGTGACAAGGACCTGAACTCTGTACCCCATAAGCATCAATGATATGACTTGGACCACTGGGTCAAAATGAACCACACAGTAACACATATTCTTACTAAAATATGATGTGTGTAACCAAACAATATTTCAAGCTCAATTTGGCCATTTCAGGAAATAGAAACATAACTTTCTTGATCTGAATATTATATAGCTCTTAATGCTGCCAAAGATTTCATTAACATTTCTGGCTACTTTGTCAGACTCTGTAATCATTTTGAGCTTGCAGTGAATACTCCTCACCCCTTGAAGAGTGTTTCCGGAAAGCACGTCCGGATTGCTCCTGCTTCAGCGTCTGGTGAAGTACTTTCTGCAGGTTCAGATTCTTGGACTCAGATACTGAATCAGAATCTTGGAGGGTAGGGCTCAAGTATATACAAGTACTGTACACTCCTTAGGTCTTTCTAATGTACTGTGTTTGATAATAGTTCTTATGTTCCACTGGAAAAATTGGAAGGGCTATGACCACCTATAAATGTGTAGATTTGAGATGAATTTGGCATTTATGGGGAACAATAAGAAAATTAATCAAAGACAGACCTGTAGTTCAGTCCGAGACTAGTTAGTGTAAGGGTTGTGGCAGGAAAGAACAAAAGAAATAACAAATTGAGAAGATTTACTTAGATCCAGAAGAACAATCCACTTTGGAAAACATATAAAGCAGGTATCATGACATATAGAAAAGAAAAATAAGAAGTAATAGTCAGAAAGTCATATTTAAGAGCAGGGAAATATTTTAAGATAGTGACTATACTGCAACTGTTTTGTGCTGCTACGGAAAAAGACAGGATCAATTATTTCCAATAATTCATGGATCCAATCTTGTTCCTAATGTTTTGCAAATCTAATACAAATCGAAGATTAGTCCCCATTCCCATATTCAAGAGCTATTTATTTTCAAAATTTAATTATATAATTTTATAATTACATAATTCATATATTTATATTTATACATTTATAAATAATATAGATAATTTATATTATATAATTATATAATTTAAATTTTCACAATTTACCTACACTATAGATCAATTTCTTTTTAAAAAAATTTATTTTTATTGAGATATAATTGACATCTAACATATTAGTTTCAGAAGTATGACTTAATGATTCAATAATTGTATATATAAAAAATGATCACAGTAAGTCTAGTCAACATCTGTTACCATACTTAATTTTTTTCTTGTGATAACTTTTTTCACATTTATTAATTTTGTTATTTTAATTCCAGTATAGTTAGCATACAGTGTCATATTAGTTTCGGGTGTACAATATAGTGATGCAACAATTCTACACGTTACTCAGTACTTGTGATAAGAACTTTTAATATGTATTCTGAGTAACTTTCAGTTGTTAAATATCGTTTATAACTGTAGTTACCATTCTGTACATTATACCCTGTGACATATATTTTATAACTAGAAGTTTGTATCTTCTGACTCCCTTCCCTCCCCTCTCCCCTCCGCCCCCCACCACCCTTCTGGCAGCTACCAATCTATTCTCCGTATCTATGAGCTTGGGGAGATTATTTTTTATTTTTTATTTTTTTTAGATTCCACATATAAGTCAGCAGATCAGTGTTTCTTAAACTTTACTGTGATTAGATCGCAAATGCAGAATCCCAGACTCCACACTCAGGCACAAATTTTTTTTTACATTTTTTGAAGGGCCCAGGAATCTGCTTTTTTAAACAGTCACTCAGGTGGTTTTGTGAGGAAGTGATCTTTATACATTGAACATTCCTCTTGATTCTGTACTCTTGTCTCTTCCAGGATATTCCTCCTTCCAGATTTTCCCTTTCTAATTGAATCTATGACTTCTCTGTTGCCTTGGCTTCCTCTCAGTATGAATACATTTAAGAAGCTTGCATCATAAGATTATTTCCTTTTAAACTTGTGTTAGTGTCCTAGAGTTGCCATAACAAATTACCCACAAACTGGATGGCTTAAAACCACAGAAATTTATTTTCTCACAGTTCGGAGCCTGAACCATGACACTGGAAGACCATGCTTCTTCTGAAGCCTCTAGGGAAGGATTTCTCCTTGCCTCTTCTAACTCCTGGTAGCCTCAGGCATCCTTTGGTTTTCAGCATAACTCCAGTCTGCCTGAGTCTTCAGATGGCTGTCTTGTTTTCCCTTTATGTCTACATGTATCTATGTCTTTACATGGTGTTCTGTTTTCTGTGTTTCCATTTTTTTCTGTGTTCCATTTTCCTGTGCATCTGTGTTCCCTTTTCTGCGTTTCCAGTCATTTTGGACTAGGGCCCACGCTAATATAGTATGACCTCATCATAACCTGATTACATCTGCAAAGATCTTATTTCCAAATAAGGTCACATGCGTATGAATCTCACCTTCATATATGATTTCAATTGCTAGCTATACACATGCATCACATGCTTATGCATGTGACCTTATTTGGGAATAAGATCTTTGCAGATGTAATTGGGTTAGGAGTTAGGACTTGAACATATCTCTTGGGGGACATAATTCAACCCACAACGAAACTGTATGTTACAATCTGTTTTTTTCTCCGTGTCTCTCCTTTCTTCAGCTAAGATTCTGGAACAAATACCATGTACTCATTGATATCAGTTCTTTGTCCCCACCTGTAATCTGGCTTTGAACCCCACTAGCCCACTGAAACTGTATTTGACGGAGTAATTTTTGAACTCTTAGCTGACAAATCTGAAGGGCACTTGTTAGTTCTTGTCTTGGTATTTTTCTGTACTCGAGAGTATTGAGCATTCTCTTTCTAAAGCTCTGGCTATTTGAAAAAAACTAAATCGACCTGGTTACATACAACTTTTAGTTTCACTTTGGTAGATGGATATAGCCATGAAGGAAGCACTTATATAATCATATGTGTATATGAGACATATAAGTGTTTTAAACAATTTTCAACATATAGTAGGTATTTAAAAAGTTACTTATCATAAACACTACTTATTATAGGTCAGTATTATGATGAGCGCTTTATATACATTGTCTCATGAATCCTCACAAATCTCTTAGGAGTCTATTTTCAATTCTATTCTTTTGTCAGTTAGTGTGGCAAAGTTACTTAAGGTCACATATAAAGTAGAACTGAGATTGATTAAAACCACGTCTGTATAACTGTAAAGCTCATGGTCTTGACCGATATGTTGTACATAGGTTTTCCAGCTATACTTGTTTACTGCTCAGATTGTTATCACTTTGAGTATGTTGTTTGTGGTGATTTATTAATCCACTGTGGTAGGATTAAAAATCAGATCATCTATTGCCACCAGAATGTGTGTGTGTGTGTGTGTGTGTGTGTGTGTGTGTGTGCTTTCATTTTGCTCAGTACCCTTACATATTCCAATTTCTGACTCTGGTTATTCTAAATGCAGTTATTACCAAGCAATGCATACTGCTTACCACAATATTCTACATGCAGAACAGAAGCATACCATCTGACATGCTCCCCATTCTGCACTTTGATCCACAACTTTTAACCACACTTTCATTGCATTTTACAATCATGAATTCCCCAAACATCCCATGAGGTAAATGAATATTTATTATCTCCCTTTTACAGGTGCATAGAGTTAGACATAGGCTAATTAAGTAAGTTCTTCAAGGGCAGAGTATGAGTTGATTAGAAAACCAAGGTTAGCATTGAACATTCCAGATTCTTCCTTCTAACATGAATGAATGGTGTCTTAAGTTGGTTTTACTATACGTTGTTGGAAATATTTATTTTAAGCTTTCATGATATATCCTCCATTAGTTTTTGGACATTTCCCAGAAGAATTCACAGTAAGTTGTTATTCAGCCCTTAGATATGTATGCAGTTTGTGTCTATTGGCTTCTGTGAGAGATGCAGAAATGAAGCTGAAGAAAGAATTTAGCTCACAGTAATTATATCTTCCTGTAGAGATTCTGGTAATTATGTTTGGAGATTTCTTCACTATATAATTTAAAGGTTTTTATTTTGTAATATAGCTCTAATTTAGCATATAGAAGTAACTAGCTAATTAAGCTGAGATTACTTTCTACTCACAGCCAACATTTTGAACATAATCAGTTATTATTACAAAATTGTTTAAAGTTACATTACTATTTATGACTATGAACTCAAACCAAAATGCACAGCACAATAACATAATTAAGAAAAACTATATTATTTGAGTGTGTTGCCATTCAAATAACCAAATTAAAACTATATGTCCTCCATTTCACTAGTGGTAGATTTTTAGACTCATAAAAGATTCTTAGTTGATTTGTCTAAACTCTTACATCTGGCTCTTTAAAAAAATACATTTTTCTGGGGTTCTTTTTTTGTTCTTAATTTTTTTAAATGTAAAAATGAAGAACAATATACATATACAATGCATTACCTCTGCATATGATTTGTTCAGATTTTGAGATTTTTGTTGGGTCTAAATATGAATTTATACACATGGTCAAGATCATTGTGACTGAAATGATCTTTTAGGAAGTCCAACAGCGCTGTAAATAAGAAAAAAAATTAACATATGAAAGGGAATTTGTTTAAGGTTAAGTAGTATTTTATTTTCATCTGCATGTGTCATTTCAATCACTGAGCATATGCACTAATAGAAGATTTCTTGGTAATATGAAAAAAATCTGTTTTGCTGATGTGTATCGTAGAAAGGTAGGCATTAAATATAAATCTTTGTAATGAATAATGTTTTTAATTAGGGGCTCTTCAACTTTCTGTTTCACAAGCTCCTACAGAGAATTGCTTGCAACCATTTCAGAATATCTTAACAAATTTGCTGGGTTATACAATTTAAATGTTAACTTCCTAAGACAGCTGCTCCATTAATAGTTAGGTGAGTAGATGATACTTCAATCTATTTCCTATTTCTGAAGGCTTTCCACTTATTTGCATGTACCAGAGGACCTTGTCTCGAGGAAGAAAATAAAAACAGATTTAATCAATACAACCGGCAGTGTGACTATTTTGGATTCTAATTAAATAGCCAAGGGAGAATTATATGCCTTTCAGTTAGGCTAAAACTTCGATCATTCTACCAGTAGAAATCCTCTTGCTGATTTGCCAAAGTCCTCAACACCACATTTCACACCAGCCTTCCTCCCTTCCTCTACTATCCTAAACCATCAGGAAAAACACAAACATGTTTGTTTGCTAAAATTTTGTCATTTCAAAATATTATATATACATGGAATTATACATTATATAATCTTTTGAAATTGGCTTCTTCCTTCTTCATTGTAATCCCACGAAGAATCATCCAAATCGTATGTATCAATAGTTGTTCTTTTTTTATAGAATAGTATTCCGTGGTACTTATGTGCCACAGTTTGTTTAACCATTCACTCATTGAAGGACATTTTGGCTATCTCTGGTTTTTAAATATAAATAAAACCTCTGTGAAATTCATGTACAAATTTTTGTGTCAACTGGCCTCCTTTCCCTGGAATAAATGCCCAAGGGTACAATCATTGGGTTGGATGGAATATTAGTTTCCTTCTGCTACCCTAACAAACTACCATAGGCTTAGTGGCTTAAACAGTGAAAACTTTGTCATCTTACAGTTGTGGACAGAAATCTCACTGGCCTAAAATCTAGGTGACTGCAGGCTCTACGGAACAGTCTACTTCCCAGCTTTTCCAGATTCAAGGCTGTCCACTTTCCTTGATCATGGCCCCTTTCTCCATCTTCAAAGGCAGCAGCATAGCATCTTCAAATCTCTTTTTCCCAGGCACCCACCACCTCTATTTCTGGCAAGGCAGATTGTGATTGTCCTGCTTTTTCTTTTTTTCTTTTTTCTTTTCCTTATGAGGACCTTTGTGAACACATTGGATATTCCTGGATAATCCAGTTGACTCTTCCCATCTTGAAATCCTTTATTTATCATGCCTTTAAAGTGCTTTTTTCCAAGTAAAATAACATGTTCACAGGTTCTGAGGATTGGGATATAGACACGTCGTAGATATGTCCTATTGGGTGGAGTACAGGTTGGCATTATTCCACCTACCATATACAGTAAGTGCATGTTTGTTTTTATGAGAACTGATATGTGTGTGGTAATGTTTTCAGGTGGACTGGGGAGACCTCCTAGTCCTGAAGCCTCTGCCCATCCCATCCCCAGGGACATAGCCAGAGGACCTTAGTCTCATCCCAAGAAAAGAATTTAAGGACAGACCAGACAGTGGTTTAGTGGTACGAGTTAAGAGTTTATTAGAAAGAGAGAGTATACTCTCGAGGTGTGAGAGCAGGCAGAACTCAAGGGAAAGTTGTGCCCAGGGTTTGGGTCTTTCTTCAATTGACAGTTGTTAACTAAAAGATGGCATATTTATTATTTGGGAATGAGATTTCTTTGGGAGCAGGGTTTCATGCTTTTTCTTCCTTAACTTGGTCAATGTTTCCATCTTCTTTGTCTTGGGCCTGTCTGGTTTCATCTGGTTTCTTGTGGCCTAGTTTGTTTAATGCTGCCAGGGCAGGTTGCTAATTTTCCTGATAATGGGTCTTGACTCCCCCCCTTGTTTGTCTCCAAGCATCTTTTTAAAGCCTAATTAACTGCTTACTCCAACAGTGATATCTCATTGTGGTTTTAATTTACATTTCCCTGATGATTACTGTTGAACATCTTATCATGTGTTTCTTTGCCATTGGCGTATCTTCTTTGGTAAATGTCTGTTCGCTCTTTTTCCTCTGTCTACTGGATTATTTGGGTTTTATACTGTTGAGTTTTGAGTATTCTTTATATATTCTAGATAGTAGTCCTTAGGCAGCTATGTGGTTTGCAAGTTTTTTATTCCAGTTTGTAGCTTGTCTTCTTACCTCTTCACATGGACTCTCACAGAGCAAAAGTTATTTATTTTGAGGAGCCATAAAACTTATGACTTATTAAGTTATTCTTGCTAATTCTTAAAGCCTTTATATTTTTCAGGAAAACATTCTATTCTATTCTATTCTATTCTATTCTTTCTTTATTTTAATTCCAGTTAGGAAGACTACTAAAGGAATTATGGGATAATTGACAAAACGTAATCATAAATAGCAGCATTCAAATAAATAAGATCCCACATATTAACCACTTTACTCTTGGGCATTGTTACGTGCACTATACTGCGAGATTTTTCTGCAACTCTCTTGCCACATATTAGAGGTACCATATAATTTCTCTTATTAAATAAAAAAAATGACATTTTGATTTGCTGCCAGAATTGATCAGTTTACTAAAAAATATGGGCTATGTATATATTTCCTTTAGATATATTTTTCCATGTCAATCAAATAATTATAGTTAACTTCAGAAAACAAGTGAATTGTGGGGCAAGAGCCTCTGAAAAATACCAGTATGTGTTAAAAGAACATCATAGGACTTATATTTCTTTTTCTGTGTCAGTATAATTGTGTATTCACTCCTTTCCAAGTACATACCAATGGTGTGCAATAAAGAAAACATATGTAATAAAGTGAATAAAATGGAAATAGAAAACAAAGCTTTTGGAAGGACCATGAGGTTGGTTAATTTGAGTTATTTATCTTTTGTGACTTTTAGCTTCCTAAAGTTCATCTCACACACACAAGCACACTCAAACGCTAATAAATGTATGTGAGGAATGTATATATAACTTGTATAATTCTTACCCAAATGAGGGAAGAATTTGTGTTCCTGAAGAGAAGCAGATTTCCCTCTTGCTAAACTGCTTAAGGAAATTTCTCCCTTGGAAATTTTATGAAGGATACACTGAAAAAAATAAGGTATAGTTTTATAATGAAAACAGAAATGATTTTTCATTTGAATATTTCTTAACAATGATGCCTGATGAAAGCATTATTAAAGTTCAGCTCTGAAAAGGCATTTCTGGTGATGTGTTCTTAGTATTCATCTGATAATATTATCCTCACTATAATTTCCCCAATTAAATATTTGTTTATTAAGGATAAAAATGTGCTGGGGCACCTGGGTGGCTCAGTGGGTTAAATGTCTACCTTCGGCTCAGGTCATGGTGCTGGAGTCCCTGGATGGAGCCCCAGCCCCACAGCCATATTGGCCTCCCTGCTCAGTGGGCAGTCTGCTTCTCCCTCTTCTTCTGCCCCTCCCCTTGCCCTTGCTCTCTCTTCCTCACTCTCTCTCTTTCAAATAAATAAAATCTTTTTAAAGAGGATAAAAATGTGCTTTAATCTTCTATTTAAACACTCCCATTTACAAAAAAAATCTTCCATTTAAATCCTTTTTTTTTAAAGATTTTATTTATTTATTCGACAGAGATAGAGACAGCCAGCAAGAGAGGGAACACAAGCAGGTGGAGTGGGAGAGGAAGAAGCAGGCTCATAGCGGAGGAGCCTGATGTGGGGCTCGATCCCATAACGCCGGGATCACGCCCTGAGCCGAAGGCAGACGCCTAACCCCTGTGCCACCCAGGAGCCCCCCATTTAAATACTTTAAAAAAAATCCTCTATTTAAACACTCCTTTGGAGGGATCATTCTTAGTGAATATTGAAAATAAATGTTATAAGATTTAGTTGTCTTGGACTAAACATTAAGTATTTTTTGAAGATCAGAATTATTTCACAAAACTAATTCTGGAAGTAGTATTTAAAATAAATAACATTCCAAAAAAGAGTGACATTGAGGATGAGATAAATCAGGGATAATTTTTAGTAATTCCATTGAAATAAAGAGTTATATGAATACATTCTAATTTTGGTGATTTCAGTTTTTACTTGACATCATTAAAGTCCTGACACTAAAGAATATGTTTTAGAATGTTTTCTTTGATACAGATTAGGAGGTTTAGGAGATTCCTGTATAATTCCTTCCAGTACATACAATAAGGGAAATACTGATCACTTAGTTTGCTGTTTAACCCAATTGGCTTTGTTCTAATTCTGTCAGTCTTGTAAAATATAAGGGCTTTCTTGAAGTATGAATATGATCTCTATTAATCTAAAAAAATTCTACAACTATAAATCTTTGAGTGGTTAATGTTATAAAAGGATCAAATCTAAGAAAAACTCAGTTTGATTCAGAAGAGAAACCTAGTCTATTTTTCCTTATTTCTGATAATAGAGGAAAAATTGATTTTAATCTAGATTAGTGCATTTGGATCTCACATTAACTTTTACCATTTCTGATGAATTAAAAAGAATTGTATTCTTTTGATAACAAGAATTTCATTTACTCAGATTATTCACCTATTCCGGAATCAGAATCTTGGATATTGAATAACAAAAACATAAGGTGATATTTTAATTTTTCATGAAATTTTCTCTTTTAAGCGAAAGCATTTTACACCAATTTATTTCCCATAGTTACTTTAAATCATCAGCAAAAAGTGAGAAGCTTTATTTACTTTTTTGTCATATACTTTTCTTTCTTTTTCTTTCTTTCTTTCTTTCTTTCTTTCTTTCTTTCTTTCTTTCTTTCTTTTCTTTCTTTCTTTCTTTCTATAGCATGTGCATAAGTTGGGGTGGGGTAGGGCAGAGGGAGAGAGAGAATCATAAGCAGGCTCCACACTCAGCATAGAGCCAGACACAGGGCTCTATCTCATGACCCTGAGATCATGACCTGAGCTGAAATCAAGAATTGGTGGCTTCACTGACTGAGCCACCCAGACACCCCTGTTATATACTTTTCTAAAGGGATTTATGTTTTGTTTTATACCAATTAGTCTAATTTATAAAGATATAAATGATTAGTATATAATCCATAAAAATCTATTCTTTAGTGATTTGAAAATAAACTTAATTTTATAAACAATGTTATTATTTATACATTGCATTTTGGAAGTTTAAGGCAGCTTGTCATAAATTTGCTTCCACACATAATTTAGTATTGCATAATATACTCTTCCCATCTCCCTTTATTTTTTCTTTTTTTTTTAAATTCTTTCTTTTCTGCATTTCAGCCTTTAAATAAATACTTTAGGGATTCCTTTCCACTGTAGAATAGTTCTTCCTGCTATATGCTCTAATAGCATCCTGTACTACCAATATCATAGAACTTAAAATATATTATTTTACTGACATATTTAATATCTGTTCTGCATGTACGATTTAAGCTCTGTGGTAGCAAATATTCAATATATCTTCTTCTACTCTCTACCTCAGGGCTTAAACCCAGAGACTGGCTCATAGAAATTTGCAACACGTATTTGTTGAAAACATACATGAATAAAATTATCACTGGTTGGAATGGTTAGGACAGCTATTATTGGCATTAATTGAAAAATAAGAGAAACTTATAAAGAAAAATTCTTTAAAATCTCAGCTATAGTTTATGTCTTATTGATTCTCCAGGTATTTGTTGTATTCCTAGATTTTCTTAAAATAGTATAGTTAGGGGTATATTAGGATGAATAAAAGCCAATCTGTGACTTAAAAGAATTTGCATTCCTTTCATGGAGATAGACACCTGTTCAAATAACTATAACATGGAATCATAAATCCTGTAACAGGCACATAAGCTTTGTTAAGGGAGCAAGACCTCACAGAGGAGATGATGTGGAATTGAACAACAACCTGAACTATTTGACTTCCTTTAATTATTATTTTTTTTTTGTTTAAATATAAAATAGACAGTGAAGTATTAATTGGCTCATTGTTACCGTGTGGTATTGTGGAGTAGATTTTTCAATTCCTTAAAGGATGCTTTCATCATTATTAGTAAATTTGAAGATGTTTATATAGCATCAGTTACTGTTCCTTCTGGTTTTCTCATAGCAGTACAAACCAGTGCAAACCACGACTAAAGGAAGATAAGTGAATAATGTTTTCCTGGAACACTGTTTTCTACACTTTTAATCTCTTTCCATAGATTTTAGCTACTTATGCCTCTCCAAATCAAATGCCATCCACATTACTCTTAGTATTGGTTACAGATACAATTATGAAAGCACTTAACAAAGATAAATTTATTACAGTATCCTTAGAGTTACCCACAGTTATTGCATTTGGTGGCACCGGTGTGCTGCACAGCTCCAGGGAGATTTGCTTCAGAGACGTGCACTGTGCAACTACCTTAGTGGTAGGCAGTGGTCCCTGGCACAGTGGAATAATCCTAAAAAAGAATGTAACCTGAATTGTAATCCCTGGCCCTTGTGCTTTAGTCCTAAAAATGAGCCTCTTAATCAAAATTCTTAATCTATCTTCTTTTTTTTCCCAATTGGTTTAAATTATTCTTGTGGAATGTTTGCATTTGACACGACTGAATAGTCTGATAGCCAATGTTAGTGATTTCCATGATAATACAGGAAACAGATTATGAGACCTGCTAAGAACTGCATTGAGTAGTAATCGTCGCTTGAACCATTGCAAATTTTAGAAAACTGCTAGTACTGAGATTAAGATCCTGAGTTTGATGACTTCTGATCAGTTTTCATGTTTAGAGAACTGTATACTTAACCTCAGAAAATTATCTCAAAAATAGTATCAGTTACTATAATGACAATGGCTTAGTGTAGGTATGATTTAATGGAGAATAGTTTTGTTGCCACTATCAAGTGAAACATTGTTAGATCTCCTTTTGGGAATAATCAGAATGATCTAGGTGATGGTGTATTTTGAAATCCCATTTAAAATATATGGTGGTAATATTTTATTAGTAGAAATTCAGGAGTGTGATAGATTGGTTATTTCCTTCTTACAGTGATAAAGATGCGAACATCTAATATATAACTGGGTCATCCTTTTGTTTTGTTTTTAATTTTGTTCTAATTTACTTCCCAATTTAGAGCTACATCTTTTCAGTTTCTTAAAATTTCTGGTGAAAATAATGATGAACTTTATCTATCTAACAATCCTTTCCCCTTCCTTTCCATAAAAATAGATAGGTCAAGATGTTTGGAGAGTGTTCACATAACACTAAAGTTAATTATAAATGCCAGGAATCTCTTCTGATAGTATGAGAAATACTAATTTCTGAATACACTATTTTTAAAAAAATCAATCTAATATAACTTCATATCTATAGAAATACTTATATTCACTAATCTATGGTTTTTATAAAGCTTATATTTTTATGGACACAGTCCTGCCATTTGCAAATATAGGAGTCATTTTGCAGCTTTAACGTGATGATGTTGCAACTCCGACTTTATACTACTGTTTAAATATAGCCCTTTTAGCAAAAAGGTAAAAATTAGCAAGTAATAATGAGAACATTTCAGCTTTTCCATAATGAAATCAAGTTTGTATGCACAAAATTCTTTTGGTTAGTACAATTACTTTCTTGAGTTCTGTGCCCTGGCAAATTAAACATAGTACTGTATTAGACTTAGGAATCTTCCAGGAAGGGCATCTGAATGTGACGCTTTCTGTTTAACATTGAACTGTCTGGTTTACATACATGTATTATGCAAATATAATCTTTGTGAAAATAACTGAAATAGGAGCTTTCAAAACCTCAAAACCTCTGCTTGTAAGAGCTTCTCTATTCTTTGCAGTTTAATGTTTAACCACTGCCTCGTTTGCTCATAAATGAAAAGGCTTTGTCTTTGATATTAACATTTTATGTATTTCTGAGTAATTTATTTATCCCATAACAGGTGTTTTTTCTAAGTTCTTCCAGCTTTATTCTGGTTGATGAAAAAGGTCGCAGAGATACCACTTCAAGTCTTGGCCTCCAAGACCTCAGCCTCTTGTTCTGAATTAGCATAAATGGGAGTGAATGGGAGCACATTTACGTTGTTCTTCACCAAGTAGGACTTCCAGAGAGAAGCATTTACTGAATAGGGAGAGTGTTGTCCAGGCTACCTCTTTCTATATCCAGTCTGAACATTTTACATCTAATGTCTTGGTATGTTTAAACTCTGGAATTGCCCTAGGAAATAATTTCTTGTCCACCTTTATCCACCTTTCAAGTAAATAGCTCTGAAAGTCACTCTGCCTCAACTTGTGGCAGTAGAGTTAATACAAGGTTTCCTTCCACCAAATAATCGCCCTGACTCTGCTAAGGACAGGTCCTTCTGTCAGATAAGAAAATAAAATATTGATAGTGTTACAGTGTGAAATTGTTGTGGCATGTAGTCTTCAGTGAAAAATACTGTTCTCTGACAGCATATTAAGACCACTTCCCATTTTTATTGTGTTTTACATATTACAAAGCATTCACACACACACACACACACACACACACACACACACACACACACACACTGACATTACCAAAATTGATTTTTCATAATTCTGTGAGTTGGGGATTAACCTTCAGGTTGTTACATACCCAAGGCACACCTTAGGATCTCCTGCAGTCTGGAGACTTTTCAAAGGAAGATAATACTGCAAATTAAAGAAATCATCATGGTTAACTGAATGCCTCCTTGTTGAAAGGTAAAAGGAGTTTCTCTCGGGGAGAATAAATTGCTCAAGGTCACACAAACTACATCAGCCTGGGGAGAAATGGAGTCACATTAAATAGAGTTTAAAACAATCCATATAAAACATTATCTGACATTCACAGAATTTCACTCCACTCCAGAACCACTTAAAGTCACCCACATGATTTTCTAGATCCAAGTCTTTTCCTTTTTTCTTTTGTTTTATTGAGTATAATTGACATACAACATTATAATTAGTTTCAGCTGTACAACATCATGTTTCGATATTTGTATACTGTGAAGTGATCACCACAATAAATCTAGTTAATGTCCATCACTGTACATTACAATTTTTTTTCTTGTGATGAGAATTTTTACAATTTACTTTCTTAACAACTTTCAAATATACACTACAGAATTATTAACTATATCACCATGCTGTACATTACATCCCCGTGACTTATTTATTTTATAAATGGAAGTTTGTACCTTTTGACTTCATTCATTCACCCACTTGACCTACCCTCTCGCCACTCCCCTCTGGCAACCATCAGTCTATTCTCTGTATTTATGATCTTAGTTTTGTTTTTGTTCTTTTTAGATTCCACATATAAGTGAGATCATATAGTATTTACATTTGTATGAATGACTTATTTCATTACCATAATGTTCTTAAAGTCCATCCATGTTATTGCAAATTGCATAAATTCCTTCTTTCTTATGGCTGAATAATATTCCTCTGTGTGTGTGTGTGTGTGTGTGTGTGTGTAAATATTATTTATCCACCAGCCATCGATGGACACGTAGACTGTTTCCATATCTTGGCTATTCTAAATAATGCTACAGTGAACATAGGGATACATATACCTTTTCCAATTAGTCCTCCCCTTACCTTTGGATAAATACCCAGAATTGAAATTGCTATATCATCAATTCAGAATTATGTTCTTTCTTTTCTTTTTGATCATAGCCAGAAATAGAAATTTTAGAATTGTTTCTTTTATTTCTGTGAAAATGCCATTGGAATTTTGATAGGGATTGCATTGAATCTGTAAATCACTTTGGGTAGTATGCACATTTTAACATTAATTCTTCCAGTTCATGAGCATAGAATATCTTTTTATTTATTTGTGTCTTGTTCAATTTCTTTTATTAATGTCTTATAATTTTCAATGTGCAGATCTTTTACTTTCTTGGCTAAACTTATTCCTTGGTATTTTATTCTACATGATGCAACTGTAAATGAGACTGTTTTCTCTTTCTTCTGCTTTGTTATTATCGTATAAAAATGTAACAGATTTTTGTATATTCATTTTATATCTTACAACTTTACTGAATTTATTAGTTCTAAAGTTATTTTTATGCTCGTATCTTTAGGGTTTTCTATATATAATATGATGTCATCTGCAAGTAGTGAGTTTTACTTTTTCCTTTCCAATGTGGATGACTTTTCTTTTTCCTGCCTACTTCCTCTGTCTAGAACTCACAATATTATGTTGAATAAAAGTGGCAGGAGTAGGCATCCATGTGCTGTTCCTGATGTTAGAGGAAAAACTTTCAGCCTTTCACCACTGAGTTTGATGTTAGCTACGGCTTGTCACATATGGCCTTTATTATGTCGCGGTACATTGCCTCTATACCTACTTGTTGAGAGGTTTTTTGTCTTGTTTTTGTTTTAATCACAAATGGATATTGAATTTTGTCAACTGCTTTTTCTACATCTATTGAGATGATCACATGATTTGTATCCTTCATTTTGTTAATGTGCTGTATCACACTGATTATTTTGCAGATGTTGAATTATCCTTGCATCCCTGGAATAAATCTCACTTAGTCATGGTGAATGATACTTTTAATGTATTGTGAATTTGTTTTGCTAATATTTTATTAAGGATTTTTGCATTTATGTTTACCAGGGGTATTGGCCTGTAATTTTATTTTCTTGTTGCCTTCTTATCTGATTTTGGTATCAGGGTAATGCTGGCCTTGTAAAGTGAGTTTTGAAGCATTTCCCCTTCTATTTTCTGAAAGAGCTTGAGAAGGATTGTTATTAATTCTTTTGACTGTTTGGTAAAATTCACCAGTAAGGCTGTCTGGTCCTGGACTTTTGTGTGTTGGGAGGTCTTTGATTACAGATTCAGTCCTCTTACTAGTAACTGGTCTGTTCAGATTTTCTGTTTCATCATGATTCAGTTCTTGGTAGGTTGTATATTTCTAGGAATTTACCCATTTCTGCTAGGTATCAGTTATGTCTCCTCTTTCATTTGTTTTTATTTATTTGAGTCCTCTTTCTTCACAGCTTAAGGCTTGTCAATTTTATCTTTTCAGAGAACCATCTCTTTGTTTCATTAATCTTTTCTATTTTCTCTTTTTTATCTCTATTTCACTTATTTCTGCTCTGATCTTTGTTATTTCCAAGTATTTTCTTTCACCAAGCCTTCCTATGTATCCTGTGACATTCCTTATTTTCCTTCTTTATTTTTCCAACTCTTTTTCTGACAATTCTCTGAGTAAGAGGTCATGACCTCAATCTGCAATCTATGCTGCCAGTTTAAATAGCTTTCATGAATATATATACAAAGGTGTCATTTATTACTTAGGAGAATGAGATCTTTAGAAAAACTCTTTGGCAGGCTTTTAATTTTCTGGGGACTTTTCTTCACCTCTTACACCTGCTGGACACATGGATAGATTTTGCTGCCCATTATTTAGTATTGCTCAGCTATTTCAAGCCTCAGAAATCTGTCTTTTATGTAGATTAAAGTTTCCAAAATTGCTATGTAAAAACAATAATTAAAAAACCTTATAGGAGTAATTCTGATAAGTTTAATAAAAATATGAGTGATATCAGCTTTTTTTTTCTATATAACTGACTTACTGTTGCTTCTACCCTAAAACTACCTTTAATCATTTTTGCTGCCTCTACTTTTTCAGACTAGCTCTCTCACTATCACTACGTGTGGTATAAAAGCCGCTATATTCTTTAAACCTTATATTCTGTAAAAGTTATATTCTGTAAGCCTTAAGCATTTTTTATATAATTAATTCTTCTGAGTACTGAATAACTGAGGTCGTTACAATACTCTTACCTAAAGCAGTTTACTCACTCATTGTAATATACAAATTCTTGTTTTTTTTTAAACAAAGCCAGAGTGTTATTTCTTGACAAATTCAAAACAAATATAAACATAGATTTAAAAATACCAGTAGGTATCCACTTCATACATAATCCTAAATGAGAGATTAGGAATCGGGTATTTAGCTTGATTTATGCTAAAAATACAAAATACTATAAAGATATATAATTGATTATGATGGCTTACTTTGTTTTTGTTTGTTTGCTTTTTGTTTGGTTTTTCTTGTTCTGCAAAATTTGGATGCTGTACCAGAGATAATTAAAGTCTATCCATGTAGTACTGGAAGGGGACAACATTTGACAGAGAAAATATCAAGTTTAAAGAAAATTGAACCCGTAGTTTACCTCAGTGGATAGTGTGAGAATAAATTACTTTTCAAAGCTTTGTGTTCCTTTAACAGAAAAAGTACAATATAAATGCAAGCACACTGAATAGCTCACTGGCCCAAAATGAATTTTTTGTTGTTATTGTTTTTGGGAAGATTAATATATATTTATTTCCATCCTATATTTATTAAATGATAACTAGCCTATACATCTATTTTATTATTTAATAACTCACCTCACCTATATGTAAGTCGAATATAATAATATTACAGGAAAGTTGTATTTTCATTATAAACCTATTTTATAAGTTAATTCATAGGTTTATATTAAAAAAATACTGTTACATTCAAATGAGTAGGGCTATATACCAGCAAAGTTCTGTCTGTGCTGTTATATTATTAAAAGTAGGTAATATCAGAAAAATAATCCCTATTCAAATTTTTAATTGAATCTACTGCTTTTCAAATATTTCTTTTTCACCAGTTCGCCTTAACTAATCTGCTACTGTGATTAGCTGCTGTCTTTGTTCATCACATGGAATGAATGTGAGAGTCCTAATTATTTAAATGGAAGGAAAGAAAAAAGGGAAGTAGGAAGGGAGGAAAAGAATTAATTTTAACCAAGGGCCTAAATAATCCATAAACCAGATGCTTGGGGGGGTATAAATTTATAATAGTTTTATCAATCTTTAATATAAATAAAGCTTTTAAGTTATAGGGGTTAATTTTTCTCAGGTGTTATTTTACTATAGTTGCTTTATTATTACCCAAATTGATTTTTATATTTGAGAGAATGCAGTATTTAAATGTCTATTAATATGTGCCTATTATAAAGTCCATGCAAATTTTAGTAGTTAATTTGCTATGTAAAAGATTGCTTTCATGAATGCAAAAACATAATAATCTTTTAGTTTTAGACCAAATGTATTAAAGGCTATTCAGTAATAACTGGAGAATAAACTCCAGTGTCAGTGTCTGAAAAGATTCTTATTCAGTTCATATATTTGCTCTCCTTTATACTATTAAAATATTTTGAATTCCACCTCCATAAAAACCTTAGATCTAGTCAAATATAAAATGTGAATGATTAAGTTTAATGGCATTTTTGTAAACGTGAAAAAAATATGTATAGGCTTGGTACCTGATAATATAAAGATTTCATTTAAAACACTGATGTTTATTTTTCCTATGAATATTTATTGCTGAACAGATTTCTTATTTGGATGGAGAGTCTTCTGTCTACATTCATGCGATTTACACAAGTTTTAGGCTTTAGGTAGTAGGAAAAAATTATTAAAATATATTAACAATAAGTGTAGTTTTAATATGTCTACATTTTCATTTGAAGTTGAATGATATTAAATAACTCAATTTTAAACATGTACATTTTATTTTTCTTCAAAAATGTTAACAAAACAGATTTCAGTGAAATGACATATATAGTTTTATACTGCTGTATGTCTTTTTTTTTAGGCTTATTGGAGAGAGAGAGCATGCATGCATGCAGGTGGGGGGAGGGGCAGAGAAAGAGAGGGGAAAGAGAATCTTAAGCAGACTCCCCACTGAACAGGAAGCCTAAAGTGGGGCTTGATCCCGTGACCCATGAGATCATGATCTGAGCCAAAGGCAAACGCTTAACCAACTGAACCACCCAGGTGCCTCATACTGTTTTATGTCTTAATGTCTCCTGAAATTCATTTTTAATAAATCTGCATAATTAATATAATTACATATGATGATTTTTTCTGACTTGAATAAACAACAGGAAAATTATTCCTTGCATATTTTAAATATATTATAAACTTTTGACATATTTGAAATCATCAATATATCATCATCAATACCATCATCATCCTTGTCATTCTTAGTGTCATCTCTGCCATGATTATGACCATGATAGGGACTGCACATCCTAGGCTTAGCAAAATTAATAAAATTAATCTCTGCCTATTCTAATTACCTACCATTGTTAATAATTCTCATGATAGAAATGGTGTATCCCTAATGATCTAGCTCCCTGCTAGTATCAGTGGGAGGATATAGTTTTAGAAAGATAAGCTGTTGCTGGTTTTGTTTTTTGCTTTAAGTTAGTTAATTAGTTGGTTTTGTTTTTAAAGTGTGAGTAGTTCAAGCATTTTTATGTGTTAAGGGTACTGTAGGAGTAAGGAGGAGGAGTTTGGATACAAGGAGAAGAAGCCATAAGGAAAGGCTGTAAGAGACAGGAAGGAATAAAGCTCAGCAGGGGTGCTGGTCTGTCTGAAAGTACTGCCTCCCAAGGACACCTCAGGTGGGGGGTAATAAGCATAAGTAGAATGATAAGGTTGTTGGGGCAGAGAGTGGTCAGTAGTAGAAGGGAAGGAGAGAGGTAGCTTATGCCTAAGGGCCTTGGTTTTCTTAGTGAAAGCAGATATAAGTTTAGCTCTGAAGACATCTAACTCCTCTCTTTCTCCTAATGAGGAAGAAATAGAGACCTGAGGAAAATGAACAAGTTTTGTAACAATAGCAATGGAAGATGAAGGAAAAGATAATAAAATGGGGACATGTGAAGGGATTAGAAAACACCACTAAAGACATTTTACATTAGACTACAATCTTGCACTAATATGGCTTTCAGTTGCTTCTATTTTTTGTTTGTTTTGTTTTTATTTAGTTAACATATAGTGTAATATAAGTTTCAGGAGTAGAATTTAGTGATTCCTCACTTATATACAAAACCCAGTGCTCCTCACAAGTGCCCTCCTTAATACCCATCACTCATCTAGCCCATCCCCTGCCCACCTCCATCAATCCTCAGTTTGTTCTCTGTTGTTAAGAGTCTGTTTCTTGGTTTGCCCCCTCCCTTTTCCCTCTTTCCCCTATATTCATCTGTTTTCTTTCTTAAATTCCACACATGAGTGAAATCACATGGAATTTGTCTTTCTCAGACCAATTTATTTCGCTTAGCATAATACACTCTAACTCCATCCATGTCATTGCAAATGGCAGGATTTCATTCTTTTTGATGGCTGAGTAATATTCCTGCGTGTGTGTGTGTGTGTGTGTGTGTGTGTGTGTGTGTACATCAAAATTTCCTAATGCATTCATCCACTGATGGATACGTTTTTTGTTTTTACATCTTGGCTATTATAAATAATGTTTCAGTGAACATTGGGGTGCATCTGTCTTTTTGAGTTGGTGTTTTCATTTTCTTTGGATAAATACCGAGTTAGTGAAATTGCTATATCACATTATAGTTCTATTTTTAACTTTTTGAAGAAGTGCTATACTGTTTTTCATATGGCTATACCAATTTACATTCCTATGAACAGTTCATAAATATTTCCTTTTTGCTGCATCCTTATTAATTTCTTTAACTTATTAACTTCTCTGTCTCTTAAAAATATATTCTGATCATAGGTAGATTCATGTAGCCATGAAGAAGTTTTGTTCTATGGTTTCGTAAGATTCTAGGTCACTAAGAATTGAGGAATTTGATAGTATTTTATTGGAACATTTTAACCATTATTCATAACCATTATCCATTATTATGGTATTTGGATTCTCAATTTAGATGGGAAAGAGATAAAATAACTAGTGTCATTTAGAAAATCCTAATACCTGAAATATATAGAGTTATCACATAACTCTGTTTTTCCCCTGGGCAATCTCATTGACAACTGTGGTTTTAGTTACAAGTGAATATTTCTCACCATTCTCTCATCTCTTTCTTTAACTTGGCATTCTACCATGCACTTCAGACTTGTTTTTTTCATGCTCAGCATATCTTAAACTACACTGATCTTCCCCAAAAGAAAACTGTACTTTCTCTAGTATTTCCTTTCTTAATAAATGTATCAGGGAAGCCAGAAAGCCATTGTTCTCTTTCATCATTTCCTGTTTCAAATAAATTATCAAATCCTATTGAATTTTTTGGGGGGGTTCTACTTTTATTTTTTTATAATAATTTTTTTATTATATTATGTTAGTCACCATACAGTACATCCCTGGTTTTTGATGTAAAGTTCCATGATTCATTAGTTTCATATACCGCCCAGTGTACCATGCAATACGTGCCCTCCTTAATACCCATCACCAGCCTATCCCATTCCCCCACCCCCTCTCCTCTGAAGCCCTCAGTTTGTTTCCCAGAGTCCATAGTCTCTCATGGTTCATTCCCCCTTCTGTTAACCTCCCCCCTTTCTTCTTCACTTTCATCTCCTACCGATCTCCCTACTTCTTATGTTCCATAAACGAGTGAAACCATATGATAATTGTTTTTCTCTGCTTGACTTGTATCGCTTAGCATAATCTATATCTAAATACACAGATCATCTTCATCTCTCATTTGGATTATTGGTCTCTTAAATTATCTCTTAATCTTCAATCTTGATGCCATTCTCCAGTGTCCTTGACAGATGGAATCATCTTACAAAACATACGTTTGGTCAGATTATTTCCCAGTTTAAAATCCTTAATGACTTTCCATTATCCTTAGGATAGGAACCTTTCTCCTTAATAATGTTATCAAACCCTCCATAATCTGGCATTTGCCCACTTCTTTTGCATCATTTCTTGTCACACCTCTATAGTATGCTAAACTGTTGCTCTACCTTTTTTGTTTGTTTTTGTTTTTTGCTCTAAGTTTAATACCATAGTGTTTCAGGCCTCTGAGTTTGTTTTGTTTTGTTTTGTTTTCCCTCATGCTGTTCCTACCTTTGCCTGGTACATTGTCTCCTATCCCTTATCTTTGAGTGGGCCAATGCTTACTCTATAGTTGTAAAGTTAAATGTTACTTCAGGGGAGCACCTGGGTGGCTCAGTTGGTTAAGCAGCTGCCTTTGGCTCTGGTCATGGTCCCAGGGTCCTGGGATCAAGCCTGTGTCCAGCTCCTTGCTCAGTGGGGAGCCTGCTTCTCTCTCTCCCTTTGTCTGCTCTTCCCCCTACTTGTGCTCTCATTCTTTCTCTGTCAAAATATAAATAAATAAATAAATAAATAAATAAATAAATAAATAAATAAATAATAAATACAAAAAATGTAAATCTTACCTCAGAAGATCTGGGTTTCTGAGACTTTGCTGGATGCCATACTGTGTTATAGCATACTATACTTCCCCTATGATTATGCTAACCCCATATTATTGTGACAATGACTTATTTGTTTAATTGACTTTTCCCTTCTATACTCTTCTGTGTAGAAGATCATGTCTAACTCCTTCATCTCCCTTAGGTAGTGCAATGTCTGACAGAGCCTCTCAGTAAATGATTATTAATAAATTACTCGACTATTGTAAGTTCAAAAATGATACGATAATGGATATTTTATTTTTACTATTCAAAATTTCAGCTTACGAAATGCTTCATAATGCACCATTTTATGATGCTTCACTTTAATATTCATTTCCATTTTTGGGACAAGGTCTCTGCTTTTACCTCTATAAGTAAATCTATTTATAAATTGATTTATAAAATATGTATTTTGACCTGAGTCTCTTATCTAAAATGCTCTACACTGGCTACTTTCAGATTTGAAAACTAATATTCATGGGTTTAGTGTAAAACTATTTAAAATTTATTTTTACTACTACTTAGTTTTACATTACAAAAGACATAATCATGACATACTGAGTTTAAAAACACAAATGATTTTAGCTTATTTTATGAGAATTCCTCATTGGAGTTTATCTTAGTGGTTGCAAAATTTGATAATGTCAAGAGAATGGAAAGGCAATATTATCAGCTTTGTACAGATTTTGAAAGTCCACATCACGATTAGAGGACAAATAAGGCAAACTTGTGCCTCTAGTTATGTGTAATCATGTACACACCTAGCCTTTCTTCTTTTTCATAAGCAGATTTGCATCTGTTGCTTACAGCCAGAGAGAATAATCAATAATGATGAATAGTTATGTTACGTAACTCACTCAGAAGAGGCATATTACATGGACTTTAGAAGTGATTTACATGAAAATCCCCCCTGAAATGCCACAGAAGTCATTGACGAATGGGATCCTTAGAGCATAGTACATGGCAGACTACTTTAGAGAGCATAATGGTTTTGCCCATAAGTAAATAAGTAAATCTTTGTCATTACACACTGCTATTTCTTTAAGCTCACTCTCCAATTATGGACAAATGTGAACAAATATGGTACATTCACCTGTTTTCAAAGAACAAAGAACATACATATAATTTCAAACTGATGATAGCATTCAGAAGTAGAATTTGGCATCAATTTTAACTGAAGAAAAGTTTAGAGCTATTTATCAAGGATGAAAAATGTAATGTGCCTACAATGTCTTTGAGGCAAAAAAAAAAAAAAAAAAGGAATAAGAAAGTCGATATTAAAACTTACCAGAAAAAATCACTTTGAAAATAAATGCTTACTTAAGATATAGTTTTATCTGTGGTTGGAGTTCAAATTTAAATTTGCATATAATACTAGAAGTAATATAACCTCAATAGCATGGATGTTGGTATAGACCCACAAGCCTTGCAGAGTTGTATGTACTTATTTCTTGAAGGATATATATGCTTTGATAACTGTTTCCTAAGTAATTTCAATAAACATGTCACTCATTGAAAGTATATGCCTTGGCAATTTTGTAAGGGCAAGAAAATACTAGGAAATTTGGAGTTTGTACCTATAACCCAATATATTTGGCTTTGGATCATGTCTATTTCCCAATTTGTCATTAGGGAAAAAATACCTAAGGTGCTTATATTTTGTTTTTGCTTTGTCTATTTTTTCTTCTTTCTACTTGGAAACTGAAACTCAGGGACCTTGAGGCTTATAGAAATGTGACCTAGTGGTGCCTGGGTGGCTCAGCCAGTTAAGCATCTGACTCTTGATTTTGGCTCAGGGTATGGTCACAGGGTCATGAGATTGAACTCCATGTTTGGGTCTCCACTCAGTAGGGAGTCTGCTTGAGATTTCCTCCTTCTCCCTCTCCCTCCACCCCTCCCCGACTCTCAAGCTGTCTCTCTCTCTCTCTCAAATGAATAAATATTTTAAAAATGTGATCTATTATATACTGTATCATATGAAAAGATTAAACCACTCCTGTTAAGTAACCCAGACTTCTTGCTACAATCTTTTACATTGTTTAAAAAAATTAAATACTTTGAAGTTAATGTCTTAAAGAAATGTTCCTACAGGGAAACCTTTCCATTAAGAAATGTGCTAACAAGAACCAACTGACTTTTGAAATTAAATATATATGTGAATAAGGAAGAATTGGCAAGGTTTGCTTTTAAACTCATAAGGCAATTTTTAAATTTCTTGTCATATTTTATGGCAGTCTCTATCTTTGCTTCTTTTTTTTCTTTTCCTTTCTTCCTTTCTTCCTCAGTGATTTCTAAGTCAGTGTTAGAAGAGAAATCACAGCACACACTGTACAAAAGCATGAAAATCTACTTTCCATGAGCTAGTACATATGATTAAAAGCAAAAAAAAAAAAAAATCCCTTCAGATTTTTGTATAGACACTATTAGAAATGACAGAGAAAATACAATCACCAGTCTTAGACTGATTAGATAAATCATAAACATTTCAAACTGATCTTTAGACAGCAACTAAGTAAAAAGAAATAATTTACTTATTTGCCATGACAGCATATATATTTGCAATTTAATTGTTCAGTGCACATATTTTTGTGAAAAACAAGCTGGCTTTTCCCTTTTTTATTCAAAACCACATTTTTGTATCATAGACAATTTATAATTTCCTCTTTTCTTGGTGAATTTTATTTGGAGTGCTTCAGTTACTCAACTTGCATATTGACCATCAGGTATGTGCTACATACTGTAAAAGACACAGGAGCAAATGTATAGTAAGTCTCCTCTGAACCATACCCACAAATTCAGTGTAATGAAGTGTCTCAAGTGGTGGGAGCAGTGGTAATACTCTGTAAGGCAAACTCCAAAGTTGACTGGGTTTTTAAAGATCTCATGTGAATGATTCATTTGGTTTCAGTTGGTATCTGTGAGCACACACAGAGATTCAAAGAGAAATACAACATATAGAAGTAAGGGATGTTTCAAATGGTTAAATTTCTCTGTATCTTGTAATTGTGAGAACTCTCAAAGTCAGTATGTATTGGGCCATTTAATCCAATGCTTCTCCAAGTGTGATCTATTGTTAGTACAAAGTAAGTATAGAAGTTAAAAGTAAGGTATTTACAAACATTTATAGATTTTTGATGGAGTAATTTTATATCTGTTGACTAACAGAAAAAGAGGGGCTTCAATTTTTTTGTATTTTTGTTTTTAATTTTATTTCTAGGATTGATTTGTATTGCGTTTTCTAAAACATTGATGTGTGACAGATTGAAGTTTTTAAAAAAAATTATTCTTCACTATAGACCATCTGAGAATCAGATTTATTTAAGTCGTAAATAAGAACTCGAATGAGAAATTAAAGGAAGTTTTGTCATTTATTAGTTGGACTCAAAAAAATCTGTAAATACTAAAATCCTTTGTTTATTAAACCTGTCAAAATTTGCACAAAGGAGGTTTCTTAATTCTTAAGTATTGTCCAGTGACAACCCTCAAGAGAAAGAAAAGAAATGAGCTACTTGACATATTTCAATTCTGTTATCCAAAATAAGGCTAATGCATCCAAATTATATGAGTTGAACTTCTTATTTCTATTTACAGTTGGAGACATAATGCAAAATTGTAGATGGTTGAAAACAGAATTTATTAGTAGTTCTCTCTTATCTGAATTACCACATAGTCATATAAGGAAGCTCATGTTAGAAGAGCACAAGTGTATTTTTTCAGTGCAATATTTTATGAAGGAATCTGTTACATTAATATATAAGTATATTACATATTCTATATATTTACATATTTAAGAGTAAATAAAAATTTTAAGATGAAATGTTGCTCTCTAGCCATTACAGTTTTATAAAATGCCTTTGCAGGAACATGTGCGTTCTAAAAATCTTATAGCCTTGATCTAATAGACACAAATATTTTCTAGAACTAGTTTGTCTCATAGAATTTGTGCTTTCTATGGTGTCCAGCCTGGAAGTTAAAAAAATAGAAAGATAGAATAATGGTGGAAGAAACAGTATACATCTATCTGTCCCTCAGTTGCTCTTAAGGAATCTTCAGCTTTTTAAAGTCACCTTTTTATTACTGAGAGAACCTCATTATGCTTAGAAATACATGTGGTATTTTTCATTTCCACTTCATTCGTTCATTTCTGGGTTTCAGCTCTGACACTTGGAGATGATGTTACATGCTGAGGCCTCAGGAACCCTGGAATGCCAGGAATTCCTGTGAAGGTACATATCTATTCCATTATTGCTGCTGCCCCTGGCACTGATGCCAGTCAGAAGTCCTTTCAATACTGGCTGGTCATTCTGTGGCAAAGCTGAGCCTCTCTGAAAGTTTTCTCCTCTGCAAGAACCAGCACACTGTGCCAAAAACAGCAGGGTATTTTCAGACGTGATTATTACAACAGCAATACCAAGTACTCTTACCTAAAAAGGAGCAACCTTTTTCTCCAACAGTCCTGTCGTATTGTTGCTACAATAGACCCCAAACTATATTTTCTGCTGCTGGCAGCTTATCGTGTTAAATCAGTTCCTTCAAATGTTTAATTTTACCGCGTGCTTGCATGCGTTCCTGTGGGGGGGGGGGGTGTTTGGTTTTGATTGTTTGCCTGCTTTTGTCTTTCTAGGAACCCAGCATGGTTTCATTGAGGATAAGTCTAGGGGAAGAGATAGGAACAATCTGAGTAACAACTGTGACAGGATCCTTTGCTGGGCAATTTCAATCCAAGTCTGTGCTTTGACTTTTAATGGTTTACTTTTTATGCTCCTGTTAACTGGTCTTGGTAGACCAAATGCATTCTGCATTTTAGGGCATTTACAGATTAGACAGATTATGGAATCGTTACACAAGCAAGCATTGCCTAGAGAATCATTTGCTGGGTGGGATGTATGTGACATCTTAAACTTGTGTTATACTTCACAATACATACATATGAAATTATAGGTCATCATAAATTTTGCCGTTGTTCCTTTTTACATCTATTTCCCTGTAGTCTCCCCTCACCTCTAACTCTAACCCACACCATGTCCATTGTTCAGTATCCTGCTGTGGTTTCTCCTTATTGAAGAAAGATAAAGTAAGCTCAAGTATTTGACCTTAATGAACTAAAGCTTTAAAATAGCTTAAATTGAAAATCGTGTTTTACGTCATTTAAAAAAATTACCTTTACTGTATTTTTCACTGTGCCAGCGAATTTGTAACATTCCTTGAAACTATTTTCTTGTTGTCCTGGTGATATTCATGGTCTCATGGTTCACCATTGTAGTACACTAACTTTGAAATATGTGATTAGAAATGCAGTTTAAATCATGGGATGTTCCAAATCCTTGAAGACTTTTTTTTTTCTATGACAAGAAAATAAGATCTTTGGTTGTACACTTACAGAATACTAGATTGAACCGATTACATTATTCTTCAATTAAACTTCACTTGTACCATTTTAGCACTTACTCTGTAAGTACTTCCTGAGTTAATAGCTTAGCGTAAAGTTTAAAAAGCTATTAAGCAGATTTAAACAATCTTGTTTAAAGAAAGAAGCCATGTTTTTGCACATCATTAGCTGAAATGTATTAATAAAAGATATGGCTTATTAGGCATTAAGGATGAAAACTAGAGGCCTTCACTGTGCCAGGAAAAGTCCAGGGTTGGCATGAAGCCTGTGGGCAAATTATAGTTTTAAATAAAATTTAAAATACTATATTACTCTGTCAATTTCTATAACAAAATTATGATTGAGAGATCATTTTCTCTTAGTTTATTTCTAGAAGAGAAGTATCTAAACAAATGCTAGTAGTAATTATCCATATAAAACTGTTCTAAGATTAGATAAAATAGATTTAAAAAAAGATTAGATAAAATAGGTACACTCTGCCTCATTAAATCTGCATTTCAGATTAACAAAAAATAATTTTTAGTGTAAGTATGTCCCAAGCATTGCATGAAATTTCTTTATACTAAACAAAAATATGTATCTTAAATTCAGATTTAACTGGGTGTCCTTGATTTTTATTTGCTAAATCCATAACCCTAAATGAGGAACTAAGGAAGATAATCACAAAAGTAATGACTAGTGAACCTGGTTAATTAGTTTAGTTAATTCTCAACTTTCTTCATTAAGAAAATAGAAATTATCTAAGAAAATAGAAATTATCTCCAAGATATCATAATAGGTCATGCATATTCAGGGAAAAAAAGGCATGTTTAAATGCCTTTTTGCTCTAATTACTAGTAGATCAGTAAAGACACTACAGACATACCTTGGAGATACTGTGAGTTCAGTTCCAGACCACCGCAATAAAACAAATATCATGATAAAGTGAGTCAAATGAATTTTTTAGTTTCCCAGTGCATATAAAATTATGTTCATATCATACTGTAGTCTATTGAGTGTATAATAGCATTATCTCTGAAAAACCAATGCATATACCTTAATTAAAAATACTTAATTCCTAGAAAATGCTAACCATCATCTGAGTTTACAATGCTTTTTTTTTTTTTTGGCTGGTGGAGGGTTTTGCCTTGATATTGATGGCTGCTGACCGGTCAGGATGGTTGTTGCTGAAGGTTGCGTCGGGTAGAGCAATTTCTTAAAATAAGACGTCAATGAATTTTGGTGCATTGATAGACTCTTCCTTTCACAAATGACTTCTCTGGAGCATGTGATGCTGTTTGACAACGTTTTACCCATAGTGGAACTGTCAAAATTAGAGTCAATCCTCTCAAACCCTGCAGCTGCTTTATCACTAAGTGTATGTAAGATTCCAAATCCTTTGTTATCATTTTAGCAATCTTCACAGCATCTTCACCAGAAGTAAATCTCATCTCAAGAAACTGCTTTCTCTGCTCATCCATAAGAAGAAACTCCTTATCCATTAAAGTTCAATCATGAGAGCGCAGCAATTCAGCTGCACTTTCAGGCTGCACTTCTATCCCTAGTTCTCTTGCTATTTCCACCACATTTTCAATTGCTTCCTCTACTGAAGTTCCTGGATCACTCAGTCCATGAGGGTTGGAATCCACTTCTTCCAAATTGCTGTTAAAGATGATATTTTTCCCTCTTGCTATGAACAATCAATGTTTGTAATGGCATCTAGGATGATGAATACTTGCCAAAAGTTTTTCAATTGAATCTGTCCATATCCATCATAGACTGGTAGAGCTATCTATGGTAGCTATAACATTATGAAATATATATATTTTTTAGATAACAAGACTCAAAAATTGAAATTACTCTTTGATCCGTGGTCTACAGAATGGACGCTGTGTTAGCAGCCATGAAAACAACGTTATTCTTCATGTAAATCTCTGTCAGAACTCAGGTGACCAAGGCATTGTCAGCAGTCATATTTTGAAAGGGATCTTTTTTCCCCCCTGGGCATAGTTCTCAACAGTGGGCTTTAAATACTCAGGAAACCATGTTGTTAACAGACATGCTGTCATCCGGGCTTTGTTGTTCCATTTATAGAGCACAAGCAAAGTAGAGTTAGCCAATACTTAAGAGCCATAGGATTTTTGAAATGGTGAATGAGCATTGGCTTCAACTTAAAGTCATCAACTTTGGGGTGCCTGGGTGGCACAGCGGTTAAGCGTCTGCCTCCGGCTCAGGGCGTGATCCCGGCGTTATGGGATGGAGCCCCACATCAGGCTCCTCCGCTATGAGCCTGCTTCTTCCTCTCCCACTCCCCCTGCTTGTGTTCCCTCTCTCGCTGGCTGTCTCTATCTCTGTCAAATAAATAAATAAAATCTTTAAAAAAAAATAATAAAAAAAAATAAAGTCATCAGCTTTATTAGCCCCTAATAAGAGAGTCAGACTGTCCTGTGAAGCTGTGAAGGCAGGCAGTGACCTTTCTTCTCTAGCTATGGAAGTCCTAGACGGCATCTTCTTCCAACACAAAACTGTATCACCTACGTTGAAAATCTGTTGTTTAGCGTAGCCACCTTCATTAATAATTTTAGCTAAATCTTCAGGATAACTTGCTGCCGCTTCTAAATCAGCACATGCTGCTTCACCTTGCTCTTTGATGTTGTGGAGATGGCTTCTTTGCTTAAACTTCATAAACCACCTTCTGTTAGCTTCAGACCTTTTCTATAGCTTCCTCACCTCTCTCAGCATTCACAGAATTGAAGAGATCCAGGGAGTTGCTCTAGATTAGGGTTTAGCTTAAAGGAATGCTGTGACTGGTTTGATCATCTATCTGGACCACATAAACTCTCTCCATATCAGCGATAAGGCTGTTTCACTTTCTTATCACCCATGACGTAGCACTTTTAATTTCCTTCAAGTACTTTTCTTTTGCATTTACAATTTAGCTATATGGCGCAAGAAGCCCAGCTTTTGGCCTACCTCAGCTTCCACATGCTTTTCTCACCAAGGTCAACCATTGTGCTTTTAAGTTATTTTTTTAAAGATTTTATTTATTTATTTGAAGAGAGAGAGAGCACATGGCAGGGCGGTGCAGAGGGAGAGGGAGAAGCAGGCTCTCCCCTGAGCATGGCGCCCGATGCAGGGCTCGATCCCAGGACCCTGAGATCATGACCTGAGCCGAAGGCAGACCCTTAACTGACTGAGCCACCCAGGTGCCTTTTGCTTTTGATTTAAAGTGAAAGACTGCAAGTCTTCCTTTCCCTTGACCACTTCATGGCCATTGTAGGGTTATGAATTGGCCTAATTTCAATATTATGCTTCAGAGAATAGGGAGGCCTGAGGAGAGGAAGAGAGACAAGAACAGTCAGTCACTGCAGTAGTCAGCACACACATTTATCAGTTAAGCTCACTGTTTTCTATGGGTGCAGTTCATAGTACCCCAAGTAATTACAGTGGTAACATGAAATATCATTGATCAGATGACCATAACAGATATAACAATAGTGAAAAATTTGAAATATTGCAAGAAATACTGAAATGTGACACAGAGACAGGAAGTGATCAAATGCTGTTGGAATATGGCACTGATAGACTTGCTTGTACAGGGCTGCCAGAAACTTTCAATTTGTAAAAAAATGCCATACCTGTGAGTTGCAGTAAAGCAAAGAGCAGGGTGCCTGGGTGGCTCAGTTGGTTAAGTGTTTGCCTTCTGCTCAGGTCCTGATCACAGAGTCCTGGGATTGAGCCCTGTGTCAGGCTACCTGCTCAGTGGAGAGCCTGCTTCTCTTTGTGCCTTCCCCTCCCCTGTGCTCGCTCTCTCTCACTCTCTCTCAGACAAAAACAAAAAAGCAAAAAGCTGTATAACAAGATATGTTTGTCTGTGTCTTTGAAAGGATTCATTTCTAGCTAACCTGATGAAGTAAAATATCTTTTATGGGTGTGTGATACATGTAGTTTGAAGTGCCTGTCCTGTGCATAGCCCCCTTCTTTACCTTGAAGGTAGGATAAGCTTAGATGGTAATGTTACAGCATTTATATCTCTTCCCCTTCTCCCCTCCAAGCACACCATTCTCATTTAGCCACTGCTGGTGGGTTAGGGTGCACATCTAATTTAGTTGGGATACATTGCCCTATGAATTCTGAATTGGAATAATGTGAGCTGCAGTCAATTTTCTTTGGGAAGCAAAACGTACACTGTTGAGCCCTGTGGTAGTTAACACGTATGTCAAAACCAACATTGTGGAGAAACAGAAACAAATGCACTGTTGGGAGTTGCCTGAACATCTATGTAATTCTGCTGAATATATCCTGGTCATTGTAATTCTACTCATTCTAGTTAGAACATGAAGACAGAATAGAGACGGGTGAGTAAAGGAAACTATACATGTAAAAATTCAGATGCATAACACTATTATTTATTAGAGCAAACACTATAATTGTAACTGGACCTATTTTATATTTGTAATAACTAACAAAAACATCCAACTTCCATGTTGATATATCTACGATTAATAATAGTCTTATACTGTTGACATTAAATAAATATTTGGTATGTTTATCAACGTGAGGTGCTTTTCTTAAAGTTTCAGGAATTAAAGTATTGCTAGATTAGCACACTCTGCTACCGGTGTAAAAATAACTCAAAGGATTTGTCCTAATGACATTACACCAGACGTTGTTTACTAACAAGAATAGAATAGTTTTGTCATCTGCACACAGGAATATGTGATACTTACCAAGCATGTCAATAAGTAACAATTTGAACAAAAAGGAGCATGAATATTAGCAATACAATCTTATTGGGTCGCATAATCCTCCACTAATACACAAAAGTAATCTACTTGATTCTTTGGCGCTTGTTAACAGTTTGCTGATTATTCATGTGTCCAGAAAAAAATTAATGCTTGAAGCCCTAAACCTGGTGAATATAATGAGCATGGCTCCCCGTGGATCTGAAAAAAATTAGATTGTTGGTTTGAGACAGATGCAGCTATAACCAGAGGGAATGCTTTTGCATTCTCATCACAGAGTAGCAGAAACATAACTTAGAAGCTTTAATACATATTAATACTATATTCAAGACAATTATAAGCACAAGAAAACATAAAAATAAAAATTCAGAGGAAGAATGAAGTCAGTACTAGAAGCTCTGCTAAAGACAGTTACAGTCGCATGGTAATTCCATAATTAACTTTAGTGTATGAACTGGAATAAAATCTTATGTAAATGCACTGGAAACACATTCAAAACAAGGTCAGGAAAAGGAATACACAGTGATCCTTTTCACAGTATAAAGCAAATGAAATGACCATGAATCTTAGTCCTAGTTTTCCTATTCTTCTTAAGTAGATTCATATTTGTCCTCTCAAAACATAATTATTAGCTTAGAATTTTATTTGATCCATCTCACTAATTTTAGTAAAATATTTATCATATAGAGTTTTTACATAAAAAATGTAAAAAGTACTGAAGATATTGAAGAAAATCATATACCAAAGGCAAAACTGCCCCCAAGAGACTCTTAAACATTATTTTAAAACAAGTAAATATAGATATTAAAGATAAGCCACTCAGATACTTTGAGAAACAAGAGGAAAGGGAGCCTACATGCTCGTGATATGTTCTAAGGTCCTTAAAGCAATCATCTAAATTACCATCTCCATTTTAAAAATAAGTGTGTAGCCTTAAGGGAATACATGACTTGTCCAAAGTCACAAACTAATAATAAAAAAAAGCAGGGTTAGAGCTTTTCAACCTGCTATTTAATAGTTGTATAACCTTAGGTAAGTTAACTTAATCTGTTTGCCTCAGTTTTCTATCTTATAAAATAATAATTGTAGCTATCACAATGGGTTAAATCAATTAATAAACATAAAGTACTTAAACAGTAATAGTAAACAATAAGTTCTATTTAAGAACTAGTCTAGGTCTGTAGCTCCATGTTTGTTTCACCACACCACAGAGAAACTGGACATTGAATTCACATTGCCAACAACGTGCAAACATTTGTATCACTAAAATACTTACTGTCTTCTGTGAGAATGACAATATTCCTGCACTTAATATTTCTCGGCCATTAATCCCATCAAGTAAAAAATAATGAATACAAAAGTCCTAAGTGGTATAATAATAATTATTAATCCTACTTGAGTTTTTTTTTTTTTTTTAAGATTTTATTTATTTGTTTGACAGAGACAGCCAGCGAGAGAGGGAACACAAACAGGGGGAGTGGGAGAGGAAGAAGCAGGCTCCTAGCCGAGGAGCCTGATGTGGGGCTTGATCCCACAATGCCGGGATCACGCCCTGAGCCGAAGGCAGACGCTTAAGGACTGCGCCACCCAGACGCCCCCTACTTGAGTTTTTGAACACTAAATATGTAAGCCAATAAATGTGCAAAGCAATGTGCTGGCAACATGCAGAAAATGATAGAACAAGGAATTGAAGTCTGTGAATTAAAAAAAAAATCATTAAAGGTACATTACCAATATATGAAGAGAATACAAAGAAGTTTTATAATTAGTTGAAAAACTGGAATACCAGCACTGTCCAGTGGGACATTTGGCAATGATGGAAATGTTCTTTACCTCCTCCATCCACTAGGGGAGCCACAGCCACGTATAGCTACTGAGCACTAGAAATGTTGGTATTGTGACCCACATTTTGTATCTTGATATATTTTAATTAATTTAAATTTAAATAACTTAATGTGGCTGTTGGAGAGCACAGTGCTAGAGAGGTAGCAAGTGAGAGCCGATGCCACTGTGGGGGCTGAGAGAGTTGTGAAGGCAGAAATCATGAAAGTGATCCTTGGTCATTCATTTCTGTGGAAAGATGTGACCTTTGAACCTAAAAATGAAAGGGGATTACCAGACTCATAAATGAAAACCAAAGTAGGAAGGATTTGTAAAAGTCTCAAACTAATAGTCTTTGGTCCACTTCAGGTATGTTAAAAAGTGGAAAATATACATAAAAACCTCACTTGCAGATGGGGCACCTGGGTGGCACAGACGGTTAAGCATCTGCCTTTGGTTCAGGTCATGATCCCAGGGTCTTGGGATTGAGTCCTACACCAGGCTCCTTGCTCAACAGGGAGTCCACTTATCCCTCTCCCTCTGCCTCTCCCCCTGCTTGTGCTCTCTGTCTCTCTCTCAAATGAATAAATAAAATCTTTAAAAATAAATAAATAAATAAAATAAAATAAAATACAAACCTCACTTCCAGCTTCTCTGAAAAAGAAAAAGGAATATTTGGAGCAAATTAACCCTTCTGAGGCATTTTTTTTTTCTTCCATCCTGAAAGTCTACTTTATGATGCTCATTATTCTGTTAGTTATATTTCTGTTTTTATTGTATCTGTTTAGCACAGTTGTTTATAAGAGTTGTTCAATCAAGGTCCTACCTTCTTTTCTCAGAAAGGTTAGTTTCCAAGTGTTGACTAGTCAGTCACCTCATAAATATGTGCCTTTGCTTTTGGACAAAATGAGAAATATAAGTGTATGGTTCCACTGAAAAAAGTAAAGGTGCAGATCTCTTTGACTTGGTTCATTGTAGTCTTTTATAGACAGTGTATAAAATAAGTTGGACTATTACAGATGTCACTGCCTGGATGAGCTTGACTTTGTCATAAAATGTGTGATTAATTTTTCACATAACTGTTTACAACCCTAAGCTGTCCAAGTATATTAAGTTATCATGGAATAAATTCTTCCTCTAACGCAGTGCCCTAAAATACTCTATTTGTCCTACATGGATCGCACTTTACTCCTAAACAGTAGTTCATGCAGTGAGTCCACTGTAGCACCAGGAAAAACGTGTTTGCCAACAAATATTTCGTTAATAAATGCATTTTATTTTCAAAATGTTTATTCCTTCTGATTACAGAAGGATTTCCAAATGCTTATCCAGTAAGCACTCCCTGAAATTTAGCAATAATTCCTGTAAAATGTATAACAAATGGCATAACTCTCATATTTAAAAAAAAAAACTCATAAGTTTCATGTTGTTTGGTTTAACTAGATGTTTCTATGAAGTTTTTAAAAATTTAGAGCTGTCCAAGTCTTTTTGACCACTTTCTGTTTTGGATAATATTAGCCCTATTTTTTCTGTTGAGATTACTCAGTTTTCTGAGAATTAAATCTTCCTTTTGAGTTACCTAAATTCTGTAATGATTTAAGGATTTAAAAAGCCACAGATTGTTTTTAGTATTATTTTTAAATGTTACATTACAGCAAAGATGCATTTTGATAAGATATAGTATCAAGTAAATGAAATAAATCATTAAAACATACAAATCTATGCTTTAAAAATTTATCTACCACAGATTCATTCTTGTGTCACATAGATCTTTTTTCTAATATTATTTAATCTTGATAAATGTTGTATTCTAAGTAACACTGATTATTTCTGAACCATAAATATTGTAGATGTTATTTTGTCTTCTCAGTTTTGACATCATTCTCCTACATTTATACATTGTATCTAGAACAGTATTTGTTATAAAGCTATTGTCTAATGATAGAAAAAAAGAAAATGTGTGCTATTTTTATATAACTCATCTCATTTTAATTAATTCCCTAGCCTTTATTTATATTGTTTACATGTTATAAGTTTCTTCAAGGAACTTTACCTTGTAAGTGAATATTTTAGTGTGCATTTTCAATTATTGACAGTATTTTTGATAGGTCAGTTATGCTAATAATGTCTAACCTAACTATATCTGTTACGCTAGAAAAAAAAAACATTCAAGGAATATTTGGGCATCATTTGTACTCTCAGTAACAGTCTCGTGAAGACTAAGAAAATAAAAGAAAACTAAACATATTGTACTGGCTAAGGGAGCATAAGCAGCACACAAAAATACCAGAAAAAATGAAAGATTCATCTTGCTTTTTGAAGCACAGGAAGGTTTTGAAGGCAAGGACCATTCGTGTCAAATTTTGAATAACAAATAGGAATTCAATAGATAAGAAAGGCTTATAGAACAAGAAGGTAGATTAGAATTAACTTCTGGATGTTTTTAATAATACCTGGATATTATTGCATGAAATAGGGACATAGTGAAGATTTTTAGTTTACAGGAACACGGAAAGAAACTGGAGCACCTGTGTGTCTCAGTCGGTTAAGCATCTGCCTTGGTTCAGGTCATGACCCTGAATGGAGCCCTGTGTCAGGGTCCCTGCTCAGCGGGGACCGTGCTTCACCCTCTCCCTCTGCCCTTCCCCCGCTCATGCTTGCTTGCTCTCAAATAAATAAAATCTTAGGAAAATAATAGGCAGGCAAGCAGGCAGGCAGAAAGGGAGGGGAGGAGGGAAGGAGGGAAGGAAGGAAGGAAGGAGGGAAGGAGCTTACTTAGGAGGCTTGTCTTAGGTAGTCGCAAGACAAGTAGATTTCTAGACCTGCTGACCAAATCTTTAAACTTTAGAAAGAGGCCTTAACTGGATTCAGTCACATATACTATCCAGATAGTCTCACCACTGCATTCTATCTCAAGGCTGTGCCCTTTGGGCAGTTTCTGAGAGTGGGGAAGACAAGAAGATGTCATATTCCAAGGACAGGGTATGGGGTAGGGAGCCTCCAAGTGCCCTGGTCCAACCAGCAGTCACATCTTCTCAATGACTTCCCCTAACAGTTTCTAGTTCAGTAAGTCTTGAGGAGGGCCTGAGAATTTGATTTTTTAACTAGTTCCCAGGTGATGTTGATGCAGGTGGCTTGGGACCACACTTGGTGAACCATTTGTGTAGGTAAAATTTTCCCATAGTAGTTCCTACTGTCTCCCAGGAAAGAGCCAAATTATATTGAACGTTTTTTTCTTAAGCAGCTAACTTACAATATATATTGAAACTCTCTCTGACACATGAACCCTAGAAGAAAATACACACAAATACACAAAATTAAACTTTTAATTAAGTAAATGATACAGAGTAAGTAATGATCAAAACTATACTACTGAACCTGAATCGGTTAGAGCCCTAGCAGGAAACCGAACTCATCCAGATGGTTTAGATAAGGAGTTTTTAATGAAGAGATAACTACAGAAATATGGCCACAATGGAAGCAGCTGGAAGCCAACACCACCCCTGGGTACCAAGGAAAAAGTGGAAATAGTGTTACCAAAGTCCCTAGAAAGCTGGAGCCATGAGCAGAGAGTGGCTGCAGGAATGGAGTTGAGAGTTTTCCTGGTGGGGTGCAGCCTCTGTCAGAGAAGTATTGAAGTGAGGAAGGAGGTAGAAAGATACACCCCAGCATTTCCTTCCCTTTGTACTTCAGTCTCCTGTCCGTGCCTCCTTTTGGCTGAAACCAACCTGTAGCCGCTTTGTGAGAATATACCCAGGGAGGCAGCCAGTGGGATCACTGTCCGGGGGTTGGGCCACTGATAAATTCTCAGAAGGCTGGAGATTGTAAGGGAGAGACCTGATTCTACCTTCCCTCTTGTTAATTGTAAGCACTGCTTCCAGTTCTCTTTTATGCCTTCGTATTTGGGGAGCAACAGGCTAGGCAGCAGGCAGCATGGATATGAAGCTTACGTCCTAGAGACTCAGAAGTGTTTTTAGAACCTCTTTTTCAATCGGGCAAAGGTTCAAATACTCCTAAGTGAAGTGCTCCTAACTCAGAAATGCAATAAAAAGCCTGTTGTTTGCTATGAATTTAAGGAAATAAATGATTGTCCAATTCAGGCTGCACAGGGACAATTTACTTTCTTTCTGAGTTGACTTCTAAGGCCCTGAGACTGTTGAATAAATACCAACAAGGCAGTGAGAGCTTAGTTGTCCCACCATCAAAGAGGAAGCACCTTTTAGATTGGTTCAAATACCTGAAAGTAGTTCAGTGTGATAAATACCAGCATTATTTCATAATTCTCAGTCACAAACAGGAGATTGCCTTTATTTATTTTATTTTTTTTTAAGATTTTATTTATTTATTCGGCAGAGATAGAGACAGCCAGCAAGAGAGGGAACACAAGCAGGGGGAGTGGGAGAGGAAGAAGCATGCTCATAGCGGAGGAGCCTGATGTGGGGCTCGATCCCACAACGCCGGGATCACGCCCTGAGCCGAAAGCAGACGCTTAACCGCTGTGCCACCCAGGCGCCCCAGGAGATTGCCTTTATTGTCTTAATTATTTCAGGATCCCTTCCCATAGTGTCTCCAGAATTTCTGAAGCAAACACAGAGGTAGAATTCATTGCCTGGTAACAGCAGTAAGACAATGCTTGACACTCATGATGTCAGAAGGACCCCAGTTGTCTTCTTAGCCTTGAGCCGTCCGGCTTTTCTATATGTGTCCTAGCTATAAGGCAAAGCAAGTAAATTTTACACCCGAAATGTCACATGTTTAACTCACTCTGCATTTCTGCTCATGCAATTATTTTGCTGCAACCATCTTTTATTATTCTGTCTGCTTGTTAAAATATGTAAAGTTTTATCTCAAATACTTGTTTTTCTATGAATTCTTCCTTGTTTCTTCCAGCATGAAACTTGAATAACCAAAGCACAATATATTACATTTAAGCCACTTTTATCCCACCTTATATTATAGTTAAAAATAATGAAACATTTTACATTTTTAATTTGAAGCACTTTTTACCATTTTCTGCAGTGATTTATAGAAAAATAGTTGTATGGACCTTAAACATGGAATATCTGAATAGCTGCATGAATTTCTGTTTAAATCACTTATTTAGGATCATTTTATCTCTTCATTCTCATCTGTAAAATAATTATCTTACTTCAGAGTATTAAGGTGACATTCAAATAAATAATGATGAAAATCAGCAAATGGAGGAGTAGACTGAAAATATTAGTTCAATTACTTATTATTTTTAGTATCTTTTACAAAGATACTAAAAAGGAAACCAGAAAGTTTGTACTAAACTGAACAAAACTGAAAGTTCACAGAAAACTATACTGAAATTACAAATCCTTAATTATCCTGAGAACATCCTAAAGAGGAAGAGACAGGGGAATAATATCTCAGCATTGTCTTCATGATTACAGTACCAAGACAAAACACATATGCACGTATGTGCAGGTGCAAATATTTGTGAAGGTTGTTTCAAAAAGGTTTTAAAATTTTTTTTGGGGTGGGGGGGCTCCTGGGTGGCTCAGTCATTAAGCATCTGCCTTTGGCTCAGAGCGTGGTCCCAGGGTCCTGGGATGGAGCCTCCCATTGGGCTCCTCCGCTGGGAGCCTGCTTCTTCCTCTCCCACTCCCCCTGCTTGTGTTCCCTCTCTTGCTGTCTGTCTGTCTGTCAAATAAATAAATAAAATCTTTTAAAATAAATTAAAGATAAATAAATAAAAATTTAAAAGATAGATAAAATACCCAAGTGTATCAACAGAATAGTAAGACAAAAGAGGTGAGGCAGCAAGGTCATGATAAAATCAGGAATGGAAAGTGAGATAAAATCAGCATATTCCAATTAGTGTACTGCAAATATGACATAGTATCCTCATCATTTTGGAATTAGGCCAGGAGATTTGTTCTAAACATTCTAGAATCTGAAACAAAATTTTATTTTATGTGTAAGACTCCCTCCCCAAATATTACGAGAGTCAAACATAAAGGGGAAAAAAAAGATGAATTGGTTAAATAAGAGAAGCACAATTATTTCTAGAGTCCAAAAAAAAAAAAATTCATCCTTTAGCCTCTTTAAGAAAATGAGGTATCTTAATGTGGAGAACAATGGCATTCTTTGAGTAAATGTACAATTCTGTTGGATATTTCTCTCCATCATAGTGGGAGCACCATGCCAAAGTGTTGTTCTGTAAGCCTACACCACAGGGATCATTATCATTGAAATAAGCGATTTTCTCAGGGTGACAATGAAAAGACATAATATCCCCAAGAAAAAGAGAGTGCATTTTTCAGAAAATCTACCATAAATTTTCTTACTTTAAACTGAGCTTTTGATTACTATTGTCAAGGGGTTAATGTGATGGCAAGTACCCTTTTTCTGAACTAAGGCCATTTGATTTAACAGTCAGTCAAGCAGGGGCTACATTTGATAGATTCTGACAGGTGTTTAAGTTAAAGGCTATCATATCTCTTAAAATCAAGTGGGAAGGTTGATCTCAATACAGGTTAAGAAGGAATTCTGTTAATATCTGGAAAATTAAGCTGAAATTGTTAATAAAATTACCTCTGTGGTGTGAGATGATTGAGATGGAAGGGGGTATAGGATATTTTCTTTTTTATTTACATAGTTCATACTAATATATTTTTTTTTTACAGTTTAATACATTGTTATTTAAAAAGTATTCTAAAATCCTACAGCAAGTCAAAACAAAGACTAAAGTAGTAGGAAATTCTGGGTTCTTTACACAACCAACTTCACATCTGATTGAGGGATTCATGTTCTTAGCCGTAAATCAGGGATTCCCAAACTATTGATTACAACTCACTAGTAGACTGACACAAAATAGGTATTTAATGATAAACGTATTTTAGAAAGGCAACCTACATAGCATCCTCTTGGTATTTTATAATACACATAACTATTAAGCCTTTGAAATCTTGTATTAAGGAATATTTTGGACTTTAACCCACAGTGGTTGGAAGTGGGCAGGGTGGCCCCTTCTAAGGGGCATCTGGAAATATGTGTAGGTAAAGGTGATGTTTGGTTGTCGCAAGACTGAATAGACATGATGAATATTTAGTGATCTGGGACCATGCATGCTAAAAATACTATGATATAAATGGTATTTTGTACCATTCTTACCACGTAATGTAGAATGGTGATTCTTCTGGAATTTATATTTTAGTCTAAAACCATAGATTCCAATATATATATCTCCCTTCTTGATATTCCACTTGGTTGTCTTAAAGATGTCTCAAAAGTTAAAGTGTTTAAAATATACACAACGTATTTCCACTCCCCACCAACATTTCCACTTTCCCAAATCAGAATATTTTTCATCATGGTAATGTAATTACAAGTCATTCATTTGTTCAAGACAGAAACAATAAGCCTACATTTTTGTTAAACCTATTGCCTTTTTAGTCCATTCCACCTGCAAAATATATTTTGACTCTTTATTTCAAAAACCATGCAAGATAAAAACCTGAAGTGAGGGTATAATGTAAAACATAAAAACAGAAATATTAAAAATAGAGATACGTTTTCTTTAAAGGGGAAGAAAAAACGTAGGAGTGAAAAATTAGTTAGAAAAATAGAGCCCCCAATTTAAGGAAACAGAGAATGGAGTAGACATGGAAAATAAAGAGTTCACTCTACTACTAGAACAGCCACCCAAGTTGGTGTTGCCTCTGCAACCTCTTTCCAACCCTTTCTCCAGCCCCTAAAGCGTGTGCATACACGTGCGTGCACGCACACACACCTGCACATACACCTGCACACGTACACACATTCTCCTTTGCTCGGAACCAGGCTATTGGCCTCTCCTGTGATCTACAAATTTAAGATCATCTGGCGAACAGGAGTCATCAAAGAACCTTTGCCCTGCCTTGTCCTCCTTAGAAATTTCAGATGTAGCTAGGGGAAACTAAACTTTGGGGACTAGAAGTAAAAACCATCTATCTATCCATTGTAAATTTTTATTTCATTTATTTTTAATTGTGTTCTGATTTCACCATTGTTTTAATACCTGTCTTAATCAATTACCTTTCTATTTTTTCTTTTCTTCCAGTCTGCTTTCCAATTTCCTTCTTTAAAAAAAAAATCTGTTTTAACATTTCTGTGATTCTTTGCTATATTTCCTATGAAAATGAAATGAAAGAGGACTCATGGAGGAAGATTTGTGTACATAATTTAAAATATGTGTATTTAAGTACTTTAATCTTTTCCTTTATTTTTTAAAATGTACTTAATAGAAATAAAAGTTACCATTGTCCCCAACTTCATTGAGATATAATTGACATAACATTGTGTAAGTTTAAGGTATAAAATGTATTGATTTGATACATTTATATATTGCAAAATGATCACCACCATAGCATTAGTTAACACCTGCATCAGGAGGAGGTGAGAATCTTAAAGATCTAATCTCCTAGAAATTTTCAAGTATCTAATGTAGTATTATTAGCTGTAATCACCACATTGTACATTGGATCCCCCAAACTTGTTAAACTTATAACTGGAAGATTGTACCCTTTGACTAGTATCTTCCAATTTCCCCCATCCCCAGCCCCTGGTAACCCCTGGTAAACACTTTCTTTATGTTTGACTTCTTAAAAAATTATATATGTAAGTAATATATGATATTTGTTAAATGTTATTTTAATAAATAATAACTGAATATATTTAAAGAGAAAGTTTAGAATGTTATTTTTACAAAGAATCCATTTTTGTAAAATATGTATACATACACAGTAGCCATACCTCCAATAAGTGAAAAGATAAATTTTTTTTTCTTAAGCCATATATTCATTTCCTCTCTGTGCATGAGCAGCACAGATTGTCCTTGTTAAATGTCTGAAGTTTATTACTGATGTAATAAATTTCCATTACATTTGATTTACGCTAAAGAAATATATAGTAAAGAAATGAAACATTGCTCATTTGAATTTCTGTGAATGAAAGATGACCTATCATTCCTGAGGTACTTGTAAAGAACATATAATGAAAGGAGACTCTTTTAAATGAGAGGTTCAAAACAGTAGCTAATGTTCCTTAGCTAAGACTACAATTATTCAATTAGCAGAAGGTTAAAAAACCAAAACAAAACAAAACAAAAACCCTCAAGTGAATAGAGTAAAAATCTTAAAAATATACCTTTGATTCCAGAGGTAGTTGAAATAACTTATTATACTCATTAAGTGTGATGAATAAAGACCAAAATATTAGAAACAATTACTTGTAATTGAATAAAGATGATCATATATTCTTGACTTGATTTTGCAACATTGTTGGATTAGCAAACATAAAACAAATTTATCCTTGCATATTTTTCCTTATTTTATTCTAAGTTCATTGCATAGATTCTATCTGATATCTCTGTGTTGGAATAATAATATGGAATGAAAATGTAGATATTATAGGAGTAATGCTTCATTAAGGGAATGGAGGGAAAGATGGGATTTACATTCATATTTCTGTGGTCAGGAAGTGGATAGTGAGACCAAAACTGGTGCTGGTCAGAAGTCAACTTGAAATGTTAGGTCAGTCAGTGAATTCTAAGCAGTCTAATTTTAAGAACACCCATAGCTTTAAAAAAATGCTAATTTCTTAGTTCCACATCAGAATCCTTTTCATATCCTTTTAGGACAAAATGCAGTACAGTTTTATGCAAAAGTTATACTAGTATATGATCTGTTTTTCTTTACTGTGTTCTGGCCATTTCTCCAGTATCAGCACATTGTCTGCCTTGTCCTTTCTAATAGCTGTGCAATAGCCCATTGTACAGAAATAGTAAAATTATGTTTCACTGTTTCCTTATTCTTCAGAATTTAGGCTATTTTCATTTGGTTACTGTTTCTTTTTAAAATGGTTCAAGGGCACCTGGCTGGCTCAGGCAAAAGAGCATGTGACTCTTGATCGTGGAGTCATGAGTTCGAGCCCATGTTGGGTGTAGAGATTACTAAAAAATAAATAAATAAAACTTTAAAATGGTGCAAAAATGTGTATTTGTGTATACATACATATGAACATACACGTATCTATACATGTGTGTAGAATTGTATCTATAAACATATACACTTGAGTACTAGTATCTGTATAGAAAATTCTTAAACAGAATTATAAATGTGTATATGCATGTATATATATATATAATACACATATATATAATTTATGTCTATACACACATTCACACGTGTACATTTGAGCAAGTATCTCTAAAAGGACAATTATTAAAGTAGAATTACTGTGCTGACGATTATGCATACTTTAAATTTTGTAAACTATTTATATAGTTGAATTACTTCATTTTCTACGTTTATTGTCATGCAAAGAACTATTTCACTCCAAGATTAAGCAAAACAAAACACTCCAGTTTTCATGGCTTCAGCTTTTATGTTTGATTCTTTGATGCAGGTTGAATTTATTGTGGAGAAAGGAATGAGAGTAATACAAATTTACAGTGAGAAAATCAAGGCTTAAAGTATTAAATTTACTTGCTCATGATCACGAGTCTGTGGTTATCTTAGGACAATAGTAGACATAAAGACTGTATGTGAGCATATCTTAAGGAAAGAAACATTTAAAAATAGTATCATTAAGGGGTGCCTGGGTGGCTCAGTGGATTAAGCATCTGCCTTCAGCTCAGGTCATGGGATCAAGGGTCCTGGGATCAAGTCCCACATTGGGCTCCTTGCTCAGTGGGGAGCCTGCTTCTGCCTCTCCCCTTGCTTTTGTGCTCTCTCACTCTCTCCCTGTCCAATAAATATATAAAATCTTAAAAAGATAGTAGCATTAATACTTCCTATGTTGCAGATGTTTCAATAAGTCATTTATTTTAGTCCTTCAATCAAAAGAAAGTTTGTCTTTTTACAGTTATTAATTTTGAGGCATGAGTAATACACTAATACTCAATAATGTTCAATGAAGAGCCAAATGAACTCTGAGGATTTGACTCACCATAAATAGCTGGTGTCCTGTGCTACATACTCTATACTGAGTGTGAATTATGGAGAAAGATATAACCCTAAATTGTATCTAAAATATTAAAATTTAGAATCCAAAGAAGGATAAAGCATTCTAAGGGGCCGAGAGGATAATAGTATTTGAAACAAAAGTGTGATACAGTCTGATTGAGGTTCATTGGTAGGTATTTAGAGGGCAAGACCTGATAGCTTAGTCAAATAGAATGAAAATGCCCAGTTTTTTGAACAGGAAGCAAAGCATGTGTTTAGAACAAACTCATGTATCGTGTTGGAAGAAACATAATTCATAGAAGGATAGGATGTTAGGAACCCAAGATGGAGCCAGATTCCAGAGAGCTTTTCATTGTTTCTGTTGTGCTTTCTGGTGGGGAGTATATAAAGATATTTGAATAGGTGAGAGACATACTTAAAACAATGGTATTTGAAGGAATTTCATCTGACATCAGAGTATCAGAAGGACAAGGGGTGAGGAGAGGAATCAGGAAGGCAATGCAGTTTGTTGTAGAATTTTACTCTTCCATGATACAATTAATCCACGGTGTGGGTCTGAGGTGCTCATCTTTACGTTAGAAGATTTTTGTGCTTATTATTTGAATTTCATTCAAAGAGTTGTTTAATCCTTTGTGTCCCACGTATTATAAATTCTGGTCAGTGACAACACAGCAGTCTTAGAAATGATAAGTTATGTGAGAAGTTCTGGTTCTATATTCCTCTATATTACTTTTTTCTTCTTTTTTTGACTATCATTGCTTTGTGGGTTATATTGGAGAAAGAAACTTTGAAGAACATTTTCTTCATTTTTGATACTTCGTGCTAACTCTGGAAAGACATGCATCACTTGGAAATAATTAGAAGCAAAGAATCCACATGACTTTGTGCAACAGATCCCCAGATATGGACAACGCCATCACTTGCAGTACTTGAGTTTGACATGACAGCTACCAGGTGTTACAGGCTTACTTGTTTTTAAACTAAAAGAAAGAAAACAAGAGTAAGCACCTTCACAAATGAAGCAGAACAGATTCTGCCAACATAAAATGCCTGGCATCCATTTTAACAAAGTAAATTCCAGCTGCTTTAACTAAGGACCAGACAACCTGTTTCTGTACACATGGATTATAATGTTCCCAGACAGCTTTAGTTCTCAAAAATCACTCACATGTGCCTCAGGTATTTGAGAAGCAGTGTGGATTCTTGCCCACCTTGTGAGGATGAGCAGATACTGACTGATTGAAATTTTCACATGTAAATTCCATCTCTTAGTTCTTTCTTTATGAGAAAATATAATTCTGAAACTATCAGTGAGCCTCCTTCTCATGTGCTAATTGACCTTTTTCATTCAGTTCTAAAATATAAACTGGAAGAAAGAAAAAGACATTGCCTTAATTTTCATGGTCATTTTTGTTTACTTCAGCGAGTATACTTATTTGTAAAGGTAAAAAATAGAGGTCTCCTTATTTGATTTATCAGTGTATGCTTTGTGCATGCATTAATGAAGGTAGAAAAATACGCTGTCTTTCACTAATACTGAGTATGTCATCTTTCATCTAAAATCTTCCCCTTTTTCTGTTTTTAGTAAATGTTACCATTACCCAGTCAATTGTTTTTGCAAGAAAGGTGCATAAAAGGGAAAACAGTCACCTGAAAAAGAACAAAGACAATTGTACCATCAGATTTCTTATGAGAAAGCTAGATTCTAGAAGACAATGGACAAGATATTTAAAACTCTGGGGGAGGGGTGCCTGGGTGGCACAGCGGTTAAGCGTCTGCCTTTGGCTCAGGGCGTGATCCCGGCCTTATGGGATGGAGCCCCACATCAGGCTCCTCCGCTATGAGCCTGCTTCTTCCTCTCCCACTCCCCCTGCTTGTGTTCCCTCTCTCGCTGGCTGTCTCTCTGTCGATTAAATAAATAAAATCTTAAAAAAAAAAAAAAAAACTCTGGGGGAATATTAAAATTAAACTAGAATTCTACACCCAGATAAACTATCAGTGTGAGAGTAAAATAAATTCCACACTGGAATTTATACATACAAAAGCCCAGGACATGCAAAATACCTTTACTAAGGAAATTAGTAGTAAAAGGAAAGACGGAACTGAGAACTAAGAGGGTATGTGGTAGGAAACAGTGAAACTACTCTTGACATAGTAGTCACAACAGTGATTATAGACCAGGAAGTATAATCCGAGCAAATTTTTGGTTTTATAGTGAACAAAATTTTCATAATCATATTTTTCCCTAACTCGTGTAATTAATTTATAGACAAATGAATAAGGACTTGATCATGGTTTATCTGGACCTAGATGATGCTGCGGTTTCTGGCCTTCCCTTTATCCCGTCCTCATCTTATGCAACGCTTTCCATCAGCCCAGTACACTTCAGTTGAGGTTGGCTCATCAGTCTCTTACACACACCAAGGTCCTTTCTACCCTGGGGCCTTTAGGCAAGCTTTTCTGTCTGCCTAGAATTACCATTCCTCTTCTCCCAACCGACTTCTCATCTCTTTCAGATTTCTAGGATAATCCTGCCCTAATTCCCTTCAGCAAGTTAGATCCACCTGTGCCTCTCCTTCTTTAGCACCTGACATATAAGTGTCCAAGAAGTCTTTGTTCCTTACATGAATAAGTGCTATTTTTCTTGCATAAAATTCTCCACTTGGAATGCTATATTCCGTCTCTTCATTAAAGACTGTCTATCGTTCATACATTTGCTTAGGTGACATGTCTGTTCAGCGATCTTCAGTGTCTTGCTCAGAAAAGAACTCGTTAGCTCTACTTTTGATTTACAGCATGTGCTCCCTCGTGTTATTCTTTATTGGACACATCTAAATTGTGAGCAGGGGAGACAGCTGGTTCAGTAAAATCCCTGATTTAAAAATGTAAGAAAAGTAAACATAGTTGCCAAAGTTCTTCTTATTATTAATAGTTCTTATTTTGAGAATATGCTCTTAATTAAATTTATCTAATTTATAAAATAAATAAAAATTGCTTTTTAACCCCAAATGTTTAGGAAAGATTTGACAACCTTTTGGAGACAACATACATTTTAACAACTGGGTTTCTCTTTTCAAAATAGGGAGCTTGCTTATGTATGAAAATTTTCAAAATCTCTTGAAAATACAAAATCTGTTTCATTTTTATTCATTCAAAGGGTGAAATCAAAATGTCATTATTATGGGAGTATTTGGTGCCTCTCTATTGTGGAATCCTCCATGGAGGATTTTGTTTCCATTATACAATTAGGTAAGAAAGCAAATTACAACTTTGGGGGGTAATAAAAACAGACATTTGTGGAGAGATGACTAGCGTACTCTACTTACACGTATTTTTGTTTATTTTAAACTTATCTTGATTATTTTTATAGTAAAAAGTTGATTATGTCACCCTTGAATATTTACTAGTAGGTCATAACTTAAATATAGTCTCTTAAATGTATAAAATTTAATGTTCTGTGTATGTATGTTTTTCTGTTTTTTTAATTAAAATATGTATTATTGATTTCAGAGGTAGAGGTCAGTGATTCATCAGGCTTATATAACACCCAGTGCTCATTACATCACATGCCCTCCCTAATGTCTGTCACCCAGTTACCCCATCCCTCCATCCTCCTCCCCTCCAGCAACACTCAGTTTGTTTCATATGATTAAGAGTCTCTATGGTTTGTCTCCCTCTCTGGTTTCCTCTTGTTTTATTTTTTCCTCTCTTCCCCTATGATCCTCTGTTTTGTTTCTTAAATCCCAAATATCATTGAGATCATATGATAACTGTCTTTCTCTGATTGACTTATTTCACTCAGCATAATACCCTCTAGTTCCATCCACATTGTTGCAAATGGAAATATTTCTTTTTCTATTTTTATAAAATTATTACACATTCTACTACTTTATGATACTAAGCTTTTTAAAGTAATTATTGGAAATTAAATTTTAAAAAGTTAAGCTGTAATTATTTAATCAGAATTCTCCTTTTTTCTTTGATGTCTTTTGAAGCACCATTTACTTTTTGTCTTTTTTATTGTGTTTATTTTTCTCAGAGAATAAGATTCAAATCTAAAAATCATGTTCTTAAGGTCATACAAGAGTCTCATTTCTTTCACACTAACTCAAATATGTTTATGCCAGATCACCTCCATTTTGTAGCTATGGCATTGGAACATGTAGCTTTCAAAGTTGTGCAGTACCAGAAGATATGATATTATATATTATATTTTTAACAGTAAAATGGTGTATATCACTTCCATCCTGATGCTGTTGACCAGAACTCAGTCACATGACCTCAATAAACTGCAAGGGATGATGGAAAATGTAGGAAAGCAAAATCTTCCAGACCATTGAACAGTAAAGTGAGAGTTGCATGAAATGATTTTTTGCTTTTAGTTTATTTTTAAAGTTCCTGTTTGATATTAAACAAATGTATACTCATATGTTCATCCCAAAATTATTTCTCTTCTTAGCACCAATTTACTTAAATATAAATGTAAAAAGATAAAAGATAGGAAACCCTGAAAAATAATGTTCTAGTCCTCTAACCCAGAATAATCAAGCTGTATAACTTGTCAGTTTGCTCACAAAAACAATCGTAAGCACAAGTTGTGTAAAATGTTCTATTTCTCTTTACTACTGAGATTATGGGCAGAAGCTTCAGCTTTAGATGGAAAATTGCCATCCAGTTCTAATCCCTCAGAGGCCATTTTTAGACATACAGTGGTGTCCAGTGAAAGAGGTAATTAGGCATGTATTGTGTAGGTAGCCAAAATTTATTTAAGCCATACATGAATTTTTTTTTTTTTTAGAAAATAAGCACAAATCCTTAGGAATCTTAAAGTGTTACAAGGTAATACATATCAAATGTTCTCACTTCAGTTTATCTAATTCAACCTTTAGCAAGCAATGTATATATGTTAATTTCTACTTATGAACAGTAAATACTAATTTTTGCTAATAATAATTTTTGGGGTAAATTTATTATTTTACAAGCTCTTATCTCAAAAAGCTCCTTATAAAGAAAGTTTCATTGGCCCCTGACTGAAAAACCACTCATATAAAACTTTATTAATGGTATAATGGCAAATATTTGCTGTGTACCTATTAAAGAGAATTTATATTTCCATGAATATTAATTTTCTTTTAATTAATTGAGGTAACTGCCAGAATGACTTAGAAAAGTAGATGGCAGTGATTAAACTACGTTATGTATATCAAATAGGCATTATGTATAATTCCAATAGCAACATTCAAATTTCCCTCCCTCTATTCCTTTTCCTCAGCATTTAAAAATATATTTGTCTTCTTTGCTTTTTGTTCCTCAGTTTGCTATAACTTGCAGAAACAAAATTAAAAAGCTTTTAATTTAGGAAAAATACATAGTATTCAACTATCAAACACTGTTTTTTTGTTTATAAAGGTATTTCAAAAAAGCTGACTTAAATATAATAATTGCAATTAAAATATAGTTTGTATTATTTGGTGGAAGAAAGTCTCTATTTTCATAGATAGGCTATTGTGATATAAGGATTATAATTAATTTCATGTGTACAATTATACACAATAATCTAATGTCCCTCAGAAGAGTATGATTATATGCTCTTTTTCACTTTTATGATGGGGAAATGACTTTCAGAAATCCTAATCATGATGAAATGCTTCTGCACTTCCAAAATTTACTGGCAGTCCAAAATAGACTCATTTGTGAAATGAGCTTATATTGGTGGAGCAGCATTTCTTCATGGTAATTATGCTTTCCAGAAATCTCTAAAGTGAGTTTCATGTACAGACTGCACAATGGTTATAGGAAGATCAAATTATGGGATCCCTTATAACTCTCCATGAGTTCATCCTATGCTTAATGATCCGTTACTGGCATAATAAGGGCTTAAACAAAAACTATTGATAATAAAACTCTAATAATATGCTAAAGTCTGGGATATTTAAGTCTCTTAACATATTAAAGGATAATTTTAAAAGGTTCACAATTGACCTTAGAGGCACAGAAGAGTAAAGACATGGACATCTTAATAGCTTTTCTTAGTATTAGCTAGGAGTGACTGTCATTAATATTGATTCATTTAATAAACAAACTTTTAAATGAGAGAGAAGGTCAAAACAATATATTTGTTCATCATAAGACATTAACCATGCAGGCTTCAACCAGGAGAAAAGCACCATGAATTCTAGAAACAATAATGGTGGTCACAGTAAGTGCATCTAGGAATGATACAGCTAATTGGGTATGTTTAGTGCACCAATTTGAGAACTTTATATGGCATATCCCATGAATTTTTATGAATGATGAAATAAAAAAAATTAGAGGTGTTAAACAACTTACCCAATGTCACATAACAAATAAATGATGAAATCAGGAATTTAGTCTTGCCTGTCTGATGCCAGAGCCTGAACTTAGTAGAAGCTAGTGGAGAAAGGAAAGCAAACAAATAAAATGGCTTTTTCCCCCCATTTTTAAAGACATTATAATAACTTTCTTGGTGGTATTTTTCCTTTCTTAGCTGTGTTAATTTTTAATGCATAAAGGGCCAGATTAAACAAACAAAAAGTAATCTCAGGACAGGGGAGGAGAAATATAAATTGGCTAGACAACGGTAACCAAATTGTGTCATTCTTTATGGGCAAGACAAATTTAACCACATCTCTGCCCTAAAGACCTGCACTGAATCACTGCATTGAGAAGTGTCCATTCTGGGTAGATGAATAATAAGTATTAGTTTCATGAAATTTTATGAAATATGTATCTTAGAGACACAGAAAAAAGAAACACTTCTTAAATTACAGATGAAATACTATTTTCCAGTCGGTGTGCCTGTGTGGCTAGTTGGTTAAGCATCTGACTCTTGGTTTCAGCTCAGGTCCTGATCTCAGGGTCATGGGATCAAGCCTCACATTGAGCTCCATCCTCAATGCAGAGTCTGCTTGTCCCTCTCCCTCTGCTTCTCCCCCTGCTCACCCTCTCTCTTTCTCTACAAAAAAAAAAAAAAAAAAAGTATATATAGATATAGATACACACACACACATTTTTCTTCCCAATTCTATATTTATACCATAATGTGATGATTTTTAATGGTTAGAATGCAGAATCAGTTAATAGAAATCTGGACATTGACCTAGACTACTACTCATTCACTCTTTGACAATTCATAACAGTCACCTCTTTGAGCTAAAATATCTGTCCTCCATTGTAAAATTATACTTTTAATTCCTATCTTAACCTACTTCCTGGTCATGTTTTCTCAATCGAGTGGGATATTTTATGCATACATATTTATATGTTACTTGTATATACATATATAATTATATAATATATATAATAATTAAGGATACATGAACTAAACCATTCAATAACCTACTATATCTTTGTATAAATTAACTTCATTTAAAATAGAAGGAGAGGTAAATGGGGGGATGGGGTAACTGGGTGATGGGCATTAAGGAGGCCACATGATGTGATGAGCACTGGGTGTTATTTGCAGCTAATGGATCATTGAACATTATACCAAAAACTCATGATGTACTATATGTTGGCTAATTGAATTTAAATTTAAAAAATAGTAATGTATATTTCTAGTTAACACATCAGCTTATTTATTTATGAGAACATTTAACATTTTGGTGATAACACTTTTATAATTTTTTGAATATAGTTGACATACAGTGTTACATTAGTTTCAGGTGTACAACATAGTGATTCAACTTCTCTGTAAGTTGTGCTATGCTAAACTACTGTCTGTTACCACCCATCGCTATAATAATATCATTGACCATCTTCCATATGCTGTATCTCCCGCTCCCCTTCACTCATTTTTGTACATCCCCCCCACCCTTTCCCTCTGACAACCATCAGATTATTTTCTGGGTTTATAGGTCGGATTCTGCTACTTGTTTGTTTATTCCTTTGTTTTTAGTTTCCACATATGAGTGAAATCATATAGTATGTGTCTTTCTCTGTCTTATTTCCCTTAGAATAATACCATCTAGGCCCATCCATGTTGTCACAAATGGTAAGATCTTATCCTTTTTTATGGCTAAGTAATATTCCATTGTATCTATATACCACATCTTCTTTATTCATACATCTATCAATGCACACTTGGGTTGCTTTTATATCTTGTCTATTGTAAATAATGTTGCAATAAACAGGGGTGCACGTATCTTTTTAAATTAGTGTTTTTGTTTTCTTTGGGTAAATACTTAGTAGTGGAATTGTTGAATCATATGGTATATCCATTTTTATTTTTGGGGGGAGCTTCCCTACTGTTTTCCACAGTGGCTGTACCAATTTAGATTTTCATCAGTTCATAACCATTTTTTGTTTTTTTTCTCCACTTCGTCACCAACACTTATTATTTCTTATCTTTTGATCTTAGACAGATACAAGGTTATATCTCATTGTGGTTTTGATTTGTATCTCCTTGATGATTAGTGATATTGAGCATCTTTTCATGTATCTGTTGGCCATTTGTGTGTTTTCTTAGAAAAAAATGTCTATTCAGGTCTTTTGCCCATTTTTAATCAGTTTTTTGTTTGTTTGTTTTGTTTTGGTGTTGTATAAGTTCCTTATATAGTTTGGATATGAACCCCTTATCAGTTATATCATTTGCAAATATATTCTCCCATTCAGTGGACTGCCTTTTTGTTTTGTTGATGGTTTTCTTTGCTGTATGGTTTATTTTTGATGTAGTCCCAATAGTTTAGTTTTGCATTGTTTTCCTTGCTTAAGAAGTCATATCCAGAAAAATGTTGCCACAGCTGATGTCAGAGAAATTAGTACTTGTGCTCTCTTCCAGAATTTTTATTGTTCGAGGTTTCACAATTAGGTCTTTAATCCATTTTGAGTTTATTTTTGTGTGTGGTATAAGAAAATGGTCCAGTTGCATTCTTCTGCCTTTGTTGCTGTCCAGTTTTTCCCAACACCATTTGTTGAAGAGACTGTGTTTCCCCCCATTGCATATTCTTGACTCCTTTGTTGAAGATCAATTGACTATATAAATGTGGGTTTACTTCTGGGCTCTCTGTTCTGTTGATCTATGTGTCTATATGTGTGCCAGTATCATACTGTTTTGATTACTACAGCTTTGTAGTATATCTTGAAGTCTGGGAGTGTGATTCCTACCGTTTTGTTCTTTCTCAAAATTACTTTGACTCTTGGGGGTCTGTTGTGTATAGACCTAATTTCTGTATAGAAATTTTAGGATTAGTTCTAGTTCTGTGAAAATGTAATTCATTTCATTGGTTTATTGGTGAGAATTCTAAAAAATATTTTGAAAATATCAGTTAAAATTAAAATACATTTACTCTTTGACCCAGCAGTCTGCTTCTCCAGTCCATCACACAGATATAAAACTACCAGTGTTTAATGATATGTGTAAAATCCTACATTTGCAACATTATCGATAGTAGCAAAACACTAAAAGTGGATTGATGGGTAATAGCTGGATAAATTGTAGTGCATTCATACTATGGGATATAATGCAGCCTTGGAAGGAAGGAAGGAAGGAAGGAAGGAAGGAAGGAAGGAAGGAAGGAAGGAAGGAAGGAAGGAAGGAGGGAGGGAGGGAGGGAGGGAAGGAGGGAAGGAAGGAAGGAAGGGAGGAAGGAAGGGAGGGAGGGAGGAAGGAAGGAAGGAAGTTGGTTTTCTGAAGAATATACATTTTTGAATAAGAGATCGTGTACATTTCCAAGGTAATATTGCTTGATTTGTTCCATCTGATGACTTTCAAGTGAATAATTTGATTTGTGCATTGTATTATACATGTTCCTTCATTCTGTGCAAATATTGAAAGATTTTACATGTTTGAGACAGAGTAAAACAATTTTTCATAGTAGTAATATAGTGGCTCTATCTTCTAAATTAATATTACAGTTGGATAATCACATTTAAAAACCTACCTCAGAAAGAACATCAATTCATAGGAAAAGACCTAAAATTCTATTTTCTTCATACTTTGTCTGGAACTATAAAACCAATTTTAGAAAGTTATTTTCTGTGAGCAAATACAAGATAATTATTTCATATAACCTTTTGATATAATTGTCATGGAAGACTGGTTTTAGGCATTTTTAGGATAAAACAAAATATTCTTGATATGCTTGCAATTGTGCGAAGTACAATTTTTTTTAAATAGAGGAGGAATATCATCTCTAATTTTAACAATTTATATATTATCGTTATGAAATAAACATCTTAAAAGATGACCATGACAGAACTGACTAAAATAAACTATTTTTTTTTTTTACCACTCTCCACTTATGTTATTGGGTTATCTTTAAAAACTGGGTCCTGGGGATTCCAAGACAAATTAAATAGTGATAAAATGAATGTTTTAGTTATTCACACTTTCCATTGAAAAACCTTCATTTTGGTCATACTGTCTTTATAATGTAAAAATACCTAAAGAATGCTAAAACAAGGGAATATATAAACTAAAATCCAAAGAGTAAAACTTTAAATTTATTTTAATACTTATAGCTCATAATATATGATGTATATTTAATACTGAAGTTAAGATTTCACACACAGTTCTGACCCTTGTTAATTATAAACTTTTTGGAAGTTATCATAAGGCACGCATTTTCATGTCCCCAAATTAAATTTTAAAATGTGCATATTTTATATGCACTTAAAATTTTTGATTACGCATCCTCATTTAAATATTAGAATGTCATTTATAATGTGTGCTTCTCTATTTCCCAGAAATAATTAAAATAGCATAAACATATTTTATAGTGATATACGTTAAAGCTTGTTAGAAATCTAGAAAATGTAGCAAGCATCATAGACACACTAATCCTCAGTGTCCAGAATAAACATGCTAACTATTCAAAAGAAATAAATGTTTCCAAGTGATTTAATTTTAAGTCACGTAATGATATAGATGATAAAGATAAAAACAATAAATAAATGCAGGCATACAGTTGTTATGCTCCTGACAATGCACCAGTTTCTCAAAGTAATTGACAGTCTTTCACCACCATGTGAACAACCTTCGGAACTTTATTTTATGTAGGAATTACTTATATAAACTTTCAAAAAAAAAAAAAGGCTCTACAGTAAGCTTAAACGTGATAAAAACATTTCTGCAAGTGTATGAGCTACCAAGATCTAGATACATTATGCTTGATTCAAATAGATTATAATAGCTAAAGGAATAGATGTGAAGTATGTCCTTGGGATATTTTCCTTTATATAGCTTTTCTCAGCTGGACTTTTGTTTTTAAAGATTCTATTTATTTATTTGTCAGAGGGAGAGAGAGGGAGGGAGAGAGCACAAGGAGGGGGTGCGGCAGGCAGAGGGAATAGCAGGCTCCCTGCTGAGCAAGGAGCCCAATGCCGGACTCGATCCCAGGACCCTGGGATCATGACCCGAGCCAAAGGCAGCAGACTTTTGAATGAACTGGAGAGCAAATAAGTCAAAGTTAAGATCTTTAGTTACAGCCTCACACACATGTGTTATATTGACCAGGATACTACACAAGTGGGTGTTAGGCAAGCAGGTAAGTATTCTAACCATGATGGAGAGGCTCAAAAACTACCTCTTCATTAGGGTAATTCAAGGTTCAAGTCTTAGCATTAAGACACCATCTTTTTCCCTATATTAGAATGTCTTCATTTTTGAAATGCTACTATTATATCTACATGACTAATATATGTAAGCTCCTTGGCTATTTGGGAAGAAAAAAAGATAAAAGGTATAGACCTGGTTTTCTCATTGGATAAACCTGGAAAACATCTTAGGTTCAGGATAATTACTAGGTAATCTGTGTTCACTCCTTAATGGAAACTTCTATAAATCTTTATTTGATCCTTGTATATAACCTAGAAGTTGAAACAAGGTAGCTTCTACGGCACACTTTGTTTCCTGCTATGGACCATTCGAGGATCTGAAATCATTTCCTAGATACTTGGGTAGCATGAGTATAGAAGACTTTAGAGATATTTTGTTTTCCCTGCTTTCAACTATATTTTCAAAGAATTCATGTTTAAATTCCACTTAGAGGCTCCTGGGTGGTGCAGTCGGTTGAGTGTCTGACTTTGTTTTGGCTCAGGTTGTGATCTCAGTGTCATGAGATTGAGCCCCCCCCCACACACAAACACAGAAGGTTCTCTCTCCTTCTCCCTCTGCTCCTCCTGCCTGTGCTCTCTCTGGCTCTAAAATAAATAAATAAATAAATAAATAAATAAATAAATAAATAAATAAACAAACAAACAAACAAACAAACAAATAAATAAATAAGTAAATAAGTAAATATATTTTTTAAAAATTCCAGTTACTGGGGCGCCTGGGTGGCTCAGTCGTTAAGCGTCTGCCTTCGGCTCAGGGCTGATCCCGGCATTCTGGGATCGAGCCCCACATCAGTCTCCTCTGCTGGGAGCCTGCTACTTCCTCTCCCACCCCCCCTGCTTGTGTTCCCTCTCTCGCTGGCTGTCTCTATCTCTGTCAAATAAATAAATAAAATCTTTAAAATAAAATAAAATAAAAATTCCATTTAGTTAACATACAGTGTTATATTAGTTTCAGGTGTACAATATAGTGATTCAACACTTCCATACAATACCCAGTGTTGATCACACAGGTACACTCCTTAATCTCTATTACCTATTTAATCCCCCCCCCACTTCCCCTCTGGTAACCCTCTGTTTAGAGATAACATTTGAAATAAAGGGACTCTTGTGTCATTTCACATAAATCTTTATCTCTCCTTATATCCGTCTTTTTTCCCCCATCTGTGTATCTATAAATAAAGGTAGAGCTAGAAAGATAGCTAATATGATATTGCAAGAATAGTTTTCCATATGAATAAATGATAAAAATGTTGATTTAATATACTCTATTCAAGACAGTATTAGAAAATATAATTTTGATTGTCAAGCCTTTGATGTTCCTTTAAATGCCTGAGATTACATCTTTACCATAATAGGGCATGATTTTTAAAATCTATGAAACTGAATAAGATGGGAATAGCTTGTTTACATATAAAGTTTAAAGTATTTAGAGTATGTTAAATTGGTGGTTGAGCTCCGTAGGTGTTCTCCTCTGGCAAGGTTGTTTAGCATATATAAATCATTAAAATAATGGAAAATAACCCAAGCTCAAGTGGAATTGGAATGACTATTTAACAAGATAGTTTTAAAAGTAGTTTGAGAATAAAATTAGAAAAACAAAAATGCCCTTGAAGAAACCATAATCTTTTGGAAAAAGTTCTTTTCCAAATGTGCAAATGATTAGAATTGTGAAATCCCATAAGTTATGATGGACAAAATTTCTCCACACACCTGCTGTCACTACCAGTAACAGGGCAACTCTCTCCAATTTAGCTTTGTAAGATGTAGACATACAGAAAGGGAGTGGAAAGCAATTATAAAAGAGAACTTCCTCCATGTATTTGCTGCCTACAAAAGACTAATTTTAAGCCTAAAGACACCCTGCAGATTGAAAGTGAGGAAATGGGGAATCATCTATCATGCTAGATGCCAAAAGGAAGCCAGAGTAGCCATACTTATATCAGACAAACTAGATTTTAAAGACTATAACAAGAGATGAAGGGCATTATATTATGATTAAGGGGTCTATCCATCAAGAAGACCTAACAATTGTAAATATTTATGCCCCCAACTTGGGGGCCCCCAAATATACAAATCAATTAATAATAGACATAAAGGAGCTCATTGATAATAATAGAGCAATAGTAGGGACTTTAATACCCAGCTTACATCAATAGATCATCTAAGCAGAAAATCAACAAGGAAACAATGGCTTTGAATGACACACTGGACTGGAGAGACTTAATAGATATATTCAGAACATTTCATCCTAATGCAGAATACACATTCTTTTCAAATGCACATGGAACATTCTCCAGAACAGATTACACACTGGGTCACACATCAGCCCTCAACAAGTACAAAAGGATTGGGATCATACCACGAATATTTTCAGACCACAATGCTATGAAACGTGAAGTCAACCACAAGAAAAGGTATGCAGACTTCAAATACATGGAGGTTAAAGAACATCCAACTAAAGAATGAATGGGTTAACTAAGAAATTAAAGAAGATATTTTAAAAAGAATATGGAAGCCAATGAAAATGAAAATATGACAGTCCAACCTTTGGGATGCAGCAAAGGCAGTATTAAGAAGGAAGTATATAGCAATACAGGCCTACCTCAAGAAGCAAGAAAAGTCTCAATACACAACCTAACCTTACAACTAAAGGAGCTTAAAAGGCACAGCAAATAAAGCCTAAAGGCAGCAGCAGAAGGAAAATTATTAATAAAGATTAGAGCAGAAATATATAGGAAAAAAAACTAGAACAACAAAACACTAGAACAGATTCATGAAACTGAGAGCTGGTTTTTCAAAAGAATTAATAAAATTGAAAAACCCCTAGTAAGACTTATCAAAAGGGAAAGAGAAAGGACCAAAATAGATAAAGTCATGAATGAAAGAGGAGAGATCACAACCAACACCACAGAAATAAAAACAACTCTAAGAGAATACTATAAAAAATTATATGAAACAAACTAGGCAACCTGGAAGAAATGGACAAATTCCTAGAAACTTACAAACTACCAAAACTGAAATAGGAAGAGACAGAAAATTTTAACAGACCCATAACCAGCAAAGAAATTAAATCAATAATCAAATCCCCCAACAAACAAAGTCCTGGGCCAAATGGCTTCCCAGGGGAATTCTGCCAGACATTTAAAGAAGAGTTAATATCTGTTCTTCTCAAACTTTTCCAAAAGATAGAAATGGAAGGAAAACTTCCAAACTGATTCTATGAAGCCAGCATTACCTTAATTCCAAAACCAGAAAAATTCCCACTAAAAAAGGAGAATTACAGGCCAATATCCCTGATGAACATGAATGCAAAAATCCTCAATAAAATACTAGCAAATCAAATTCAACAGTACATTGAAAGAACTATTCACCATAGCCAAGTGGGATTTATTCCTGAGCTGCAGGGGTGGTTCAATATTTGCAAATCAATCAACATGATACTGTACATTATTAAAAGAAAGGATGAGAAACATATGTTTCTCTCAATAGATGCAGAAAAAGCATTTGACAAAATACAGCATCCGTTCTTGATAAAACCCTCAGCAAAGTAGCATTCGATGGAATGTATCTCAACATCGTAAAAGTCATACATAAAGCACCCACAGCTAATATCATCCTCAATAGGGAAAAACTGAGAGCCTTTCCCCTATGGTCAGGAATAAGACAAGGATATCCACTCTCATCATTACTAGTTACCATAGTACTGGAAGTCTTAGCCTCAGCAATCAGACAACAAAAGCAATAAAAAGGCATCCAAACAGTCAAAGAAGAAATCAAACTTTCACCATTTGCAGACATGATACTCTATATAGAAAACCTAAAAGATGCCACCAAAAAATTGCTAGAATTAGTACATGAATTTAGCAAAGTTGCAGGATATAAAATCAATGTGAAGAAATCTGTTGTATTTCTATACACCAATAATAAAGCAGCAGAAAAAGAATTAAGGAATCAATCCCATTTGCAATTGCACCCAAAATAATAAGATACCTAGGAATAAACCCAACTAAAGAGGTAAAAGATCTGTACTCTGAAAACTATAAGACACTTATGAAAGACATTGAAGAGGACACAAAGAAACAGAAAAACCCCCATGCTCATACATGGGTAGACCAAATATTATTATAATATCTATAGTACCCAAAGCAGTCTACACAGTTAATGCCATCCCTATCAAAATATCACCAGCATTTTTCACAGAGCTAGAACAAACAATCCTAAAATTTGTATGGAACCACAAAAGACCCCAAATAGCCAAAGCAATCCTGAAAAAGAAAAACAAAACTGGAGGCATTACAATTCTGGATTTCAAGCTATATTACAAAACTGTAGTCATCAAGACAGTATGATACTGGCATAAAGACAGAGACATAGATCAGTGGAACAGGGTAGAGAACACAGAAATGGACCCACAAGTATATGGTCAACTAATCTTTAACAAAGCAGGAAAGAATATCCAGTGGAAAAAAGACAGTCTCTTCAACAGATGATGCTAAGAATACTGGAAAGCAATATGCGGAAGAATAAAACTGGACCAATTTTTTACACCATACACAAAAATAAATTCAAAATGGATGAAAGACCTAAATGTGAGACAGGAAACCATCAAAATTCTAGTGGAGAATATAGGTAGAAACGTCTTTGACCTCATCCATACCAACTTCTTACTAGACACAGCTCCAGAGGCAAGGGCAACAAAAGCAAAAATGAACTATTGGGATTTCATCAAAATAAAAAGCTTTTGTACAATGAAGAAAACAATCAACAAAACTAAAAGGCAGCCTGTAGAATGGGAGAAAATATTTGCAAATGACATATCTGGTTAAGGGTTAGTACATAAAATCTATAAAAAAAACTTATTAAACCTAACACCATAACACAAATAATCCAGTTAAGAAATGGGCTGACGACATGAACATTTTCCCAAAGAAGACATTTCCCAAAGAAGGTGGCCTACAGACATATGAAAAGATGCTCAACATCACTCAGCATCAAGGAAATAACAAATCAAAACCACAATGAGATACCACCGTATACCTGTCAAAATGGCTAAAATTAACAACACAAGAAACAACAGGTGTTGGCAAGGATGCAGAGAAAGGGGAACCCTCCTACACTGTTGTGGGAATGCAAACTGGTGCAGCCACTCTGGAGAACAGCTTGGAGATTCCTCAAAAAGTTAAATGTAGAACTACCCTATGATCCTATAATTGCACTACCAGGTAGTTACCCAAAGGATACAAAAATGCAGATTCGAAGGGGTACATGGACCCTGAAGTTTATAGCAGCATTATCAACAATAGCCAAAACATGGGGAGATCCCAAATGTCCATCGACTGATGAATGGAAAAAGAAGATGTGGTATATATACACAATGGAATGTTACTCAGCCGTCAAAAAGAATGAAATCTTGCCATTTGCAATGACATGGATAGAGCTAGAGTGTATTATGCTAAGTGAAATAAGTCAGCCTGAAAAAGACAAATACCATATGTTTTCATTCATATGTGGAATTTAAGAAAGAAAACAGAGGAACTTATGGGAAGGGGGGAAAAAGGAGAGAGTGAAACAAACCATAAGAAACTCCTTTTTTTTTTTTTTTCTGGTTTGTGAAAGTAAGTTTATTACAGAGGTGAGACAACAACTCCACTAGGCACCCTCATCTATATTGTTGGGGGAGATTTCCTCCACAAAGCACCTGATTAAATGTTTGATATTGCTCTTATAAAAGTAGTTTTCTTTCTGGACAATGCAGAGATTAGGTTATATACTGAACCATGAAATATGATTTTTTTAATCCTAATATGTATAAATTTAAATTTTAGGCTTTTCTGGGCATGGGCTTCATTTGTTAAGGATAATTATTTCTCCATGATATAGACATGTACAGATGTACAGATCATGTACCTATATAGCCCTATAGAAATAACAATAAATAATGGTAAAAGATAACTTATGAAAAAATTATTCAACTTTTTAAATATGCAAATGAAAACTTTGTCTCAGTAACAACTAAATGGCAGTGAATTCCAAATATGAATTTTGTAACACATCAAAGTGACTTTTTTAATTTTAATTTTTTAAATTCAAATTCAATTATTTAACATATGTATTATTGGTTTCAGAGGTAGAGGTCAGTGATTCATCAGTCTTATATAAATCCCAGGGCTCATTGTAACACGTGCCTTCTTTAACATCCATCATCCAGTTATCCTATCGCCCCACCCCCTTCCTCTCCAGCAACCCTCAGTTTGTTTCCTATGATTAAAAGCAAACCATAAGAGACTCTTAACAATAGAGAACAAATTGAGGGTTGATGGAGGGAGGTGGGTGGGGGATGGGCTAGATGGGTAATGGGTATTAAAGAGGGCACTTGTTATGATGCGCACTGGGTGTTGTATGTAAGTGATGAATCACTGAATTCTACTCCAGAAACCAATATTGCACTGTATGTTAACTGAAATTGAAATACAAAAGTAATAAAAGGGATCTTTGTCAATCTTGCTATACCACTTTGAAATGAGAATTCCTTGCAGTGATCACATAGTTTTGGTGAATGATGACAAGAAATGACATCACAAATACAGATATTCCCCAAATGTAGGGACTCCAGTCAGTTTCTAGGCTGACTTTATTGGTTTTTTGCCTTTCCTTCTCCATGTCTAAGTCCCAGAGAGCTGGTCCATTGTCTGTCTATTCATAGCAACCACCAGATACTTTTTAAGATGCCATCCTGCACTAACAGATCTCCAGGGGATACAGTATGCCTAACTTCTGTTCTTTTTAAATTGAGAGTTTTTATTGCTAGTAACATCAGGAGAATGGAAAGGAGACTAACATAATTGGAAAATAATTGGGGAGTTACAAAGTTATAACAAACATTTGCGGCAATAGTTGTTTCTGGTCTTTATTGAAAGGCAAATGGAGTTTGAAGGCTAAAGGCTGTTCTTTCTGCTTGCCTTTATTTATGTTTGTGTTAGTTAATTCTTGAGTCTTGCTCAAAGAACAAGCCTACCTACTCTCTGGATTGTGATATCACAGAGCTACATGAATATTAAGGTAGGTTGAGGTTGAGAGACTATCAGCATGACAATGACTATAAAATGACTATCATTTTATTCAGTCAGTATTATGAGATGATCACCGTGTATGTGTATGAATTTATATATTTTCCCTTTTGTCTGGATCTTCAAAACAACCCTATGCAAATAATTTAGCAGGTAAACTGAGTGTCGTACATTCTATGTAAGTTTACTATCACCATCCATTAAATAAATGGCCAAGGTAGCATTCATGTCAAGTCTGTCTGATTATAACATCTCATGACCTTTCTGTTTCATGTAGAATACATGGTTCTTAAAATTCTCTTACTCTTCACAAGCCTAGGCTGTTGTCTCTTGTACTACTTTCTCTTATACAGCCATCGTGATCTGGTGCTGAAACAAATATCTCTCATTTGCAGATGAGTTGTTTTTTTTTTTTCAATATATAATGATACTTATTTTAGGCCAGCCTTCCAATCTCATATCCTCATTCACACAAATACTACTTCAGCACTCTTCTTCAGAAGTCTTGTTCTTTGAGAATTTTTCTTTTCTCTGAACCCTTAGCTGTAGAAAGCACATTTTTCTCCATCCTTTTGGAAGTCTCCTTTGCTCCAGATCTTAGAAACCCTAAGCTTAACATCTTGGTTTATGAAACACTATTAAGTAAGTATGATTTTTCCCATCTTGTAGACAAGAAAACAGGAGCTTATAAGGCATAAAAAACTTGTTTGGGGTTATGTATCTCCTAAGTGGAAGATGTGGGAATTGCACTATGTCTATATTTAATTAGTTTGCAATATTGCTTTCCCCCAATGAAGAATTGATAATGTTGATTTATCATAATCTGTATCCTGTTTTACAGCAATTCTCACAGTTATTTTTCCTTCAAATACAGGTTACCAAATATATTCCACATCTAAAAATAAGAAATGTTTACTATTAGTAGGAAGTGATATGTGGTTTTTGAAAGAACAGTACTGTAAAATTTGAAAAAAATATTATACGACTTTGGTAATATTTTAATATTGTCAAAGAATCAACTTTGGGGACACTTTTATTCCACATCATGTCCTAATTTGGTTTGTATTATCTATAAATTATCCATAGCAATTCCCTAAGCCTTACCAGTTCTTGAATTTGCTTGTACGTAATGAAAAAAATAATTTTTGTAGGGAACCAAGTCACTTGAGGTAGAATGTGTGTGTGTGTGTGTGTGTGTGTGTGTGTGTGTGTGTGTGTAATGAGAGATTTGATTTGTGTTCATTTTTTAAGGTCATGTATATATATCTCCAAAGTACCAATCCTAGCTTTTTTTTTTTTAAAGATTTTAATTTATTTATTTGACAGAGATAGCCAGCGAGAGAGGGAACACAAGCAGGGGAAGTGGGAGAGGAAGAAGCAGGCTCATAGCGGAGGAGCCTGATGTGGGGCTCGATTCCACAATGCCGGGATCAAACCCTGAGCCGAAGGCAGGCGCTTAACCGCTGTGCCACCCAGGCGCCCCCCAACCCTAGCTTTGAATACTAAATATCTTTCCATTATGGTAATGATTTAATAATAATCTTAGTAGTTTGAATAAAAAGGTCTGAGTACAAAATACGATTGATAAGATGTAAGTATGTTCCTTGTTTTTAAAATGAAAGCAACATAGCAAGAATTGTATTAGCAAGATAGATGTGGAGTAAACTCAGAAGCCAATAACTAAAACCAACAAAAAACACCGAAAAAAAAAAGAATTTATGAATTTGTAGTTTAATTAGCAGTCCATCAGTCATTGTTTCATTTTTTGTGACTGCTTTTCAGTTTTTAGAAAACTAATTCTACCTAGTATGAGTCTGTATTTGGCAGGTTTTTTGTTCAGACATGTATAGACAATATGGCCAGTACTAAATTAAAACATGTTTGTGAGCTTTAGGACAATCATGATTTTTGAAAAAGCCTGTATACAGATCTCTTAAAACCTCCTCATTAGTCTGAGGAGTGACAGGCTCACACAGACCTCTCTATCACTGCTGAAATGCCAACAAAAATAGTAATTGCTTTTTTCTCCAGGATCAATTTTCTTGCCATAGTTCAGGCTGCTGAACAATCATTCAATTAGTCTTTTGGTTGTGGTTCTTTAACAAACTCCTTTTTTATCCCTTGGCTGGAGTCAGTATTTGATTCCAGAGAATTTACTAACATTTTGATAGTTCTAAAACTTTTCTCCTTTTACTCAGTATCTTTAAAATTATTCATAAATGTTATAATAGAAAATATACAATCAGCTATTATTCTGTTAAAAGCAATATCATTTCATGCAATTTGTTGAGGAGCATTGGGCATTATCAAGTGTAAATAAGTAAAAGACAAACAGTACTTATTGGGAAATACTGACAATTGTTATCCCTAAAAAACAAAATCCAATTGGCTAGTTACTTTCTAAAACATATTTTTTTATACTTTACTCATGGCCAAATGGGGATAATTTAATGAGTAATATAAATAAGATGCTCCTTAAAAGTAGAAGAATGAATTTTCAAAGCTACAAAGATAAAGTGCAAACTTGACGTTAGAATTTATGTTTCTACTGGGAAATTTCCCGAAGCACGTTCTTTTAAAATGTTTTTGAATAAGTTTTTAACCTCTCAGGCTTTTTCCACTACCAAGTAGTTCTACTTGATTTCCTCTTGCATCTCCTATCAGATGCAAGCTTGCAGTTCTTCTTCAGGCCTGGTTATTTGCTCTGTTTTCTCACATCTGGTTTTCTGACCCAACCTCAATGCTGTAGCCTGTGTCCTTCTCCAAATACCTGTGTTTCCTAATTAATTTAAAGTTAAATGGGATTGGTGATGGTGTTAGTACTTATATATGCCAGCAGCTGGTGCACCTAAAAGAAAACGTTCATCTTTATTTACTGACCATAATTTTTCATAATTTTTCACATATTGTCCCTCAGAGACTTTGTCTTTCTCTTGTAAAGTAAATGTGAAAATGTTTTGAAATACTTAATTTTCATAAAATGTCCAGTTATATTGCTGGTAGTTGCCATTAAAAAAAATGGCTCTTTCCTGAATTCTTCTATGTGAAAAACAATACCCACCATACGTTTTAGTTTGCATAAGCATGATGCTTAGTGAGGGTGAACTTAAATCTGATTACTGGTATTTTTTTTTTTTAAAGATTTTATTTATTTATTTGACAGAGATAGAGACAGCCAGCGAGAGAGGGAACACAAGCAGGGGGAGTGGGAGAGGAAGAAGCAGGCTCATAGCGGAGGAGCCTGATGTGGGGCTCGATCCCGGAACGCCGGGATCACGCCCTGAGCCGAAGGCAGACGCTTAACCGCTGTGCCACCCAGGCGCCCCTGATTACTGGTATTTTGTGCATACTCCTAAATGATGACTTTAAAATATATTTTATTTTATAGCTTTCAATGCACAGTGACAAAACGTTCTCTCATTAGATAATCATAATAAGCCCCTACTGTCCTTAGGGCTCATAGCCAATGAAAAAAAATATTGTGAGGTTAAATGGCTTGTGCATGGCTGTATCAGTTCAGATACTTTCAACTGCAAAGAACAAAAACTTAATTCAGACTTGCATAAATAATAAAGAAATGTATTATTCACATGAAAGAGAAGGCAAGTTTCAAAGCCAACTGAATCCAATGGCTCCAACTCTAGATCTACTTCCCTGGGATTTTTTTGCATAATTTATTTTTTTGTGTTCATTAGGCTGGGAATGAAATAACTAGAGCAAATACTAGTCTCAGGTTTCTCTGAGGAAATGTCCAGCCAGGAGAGAGACTGTCTCTTTCCGTGGCTGATTTAAGATTAAATACAAATTTCTCAGAAGCTCTAACAAGTTTCATTTCACCCTATTGCCCAACTTTGATCTCATGCTCACTTCTGATCTAATTCATGTTGACAGAGGTGTGTCATTCACTGATAATTTCTTGTATTATTTTTACTTCATAATGATGATTAAGGCAGTAAATAAATATTTGGGTGTGCAATTTACTGTTTAATTTCTCTCACCTGTGGTAGAGTGTAATTGGGTGGGGTTTGTAAGTCTATTTTTTCTCACTGTAGCAAAGCATAGCCAAGTCCCTTGAACGTAGTTGATATTTGATAAATATTTGGTTATTAAGCTAATAAAAACTGAGGGAAGTTCTTCTAATTACTTCTGTATGGTACTTAGTATTTTATTTAGGTGTAGTGGGGACTGTAGGCAACCAACTCTTCCTGGGGGCAAAACTGACTATGGGAAATATTTAAGCTATTATGGTTGTCAAGCAAGGATCTTAGGACGATTCTCTACTCTTTCTCTGTAGTCTTTTCCTGTCATTGTGACAGATACAGATGTACTGTATTTACTCATTAACAAGACAAGGTTGCAAAAATCATCTCACATCTGTTTTTCAGATTAACCTCAGTTACTGGAAGTTCATTAACTCTTGGTTAAACTTTGCCCTCCTTTTAATCATTCAGGCTACTCCAGAGTTTCTAGCCCCAAAAGGCATCAAATTTGATTTCTTTACCCAAACGGAAGACCCGTTAGAATTCTTCTTTGCATCCCTGCCACCGATTCCTGCTGTTACGAGGTGCTAACTTTTTATGCCCAGGTACATACAGTCTAAGAGATCCATAATGTTGCCTTGCTGATTTGGCTCACTTTGTCCCTCCAGGATGATGATACACAGCTTCAGGGCTCATCTCTGACAAAGGTTTCTCAGACTTGGTCTTCCACTACTGCATCTCTTGCTGCTAACCTACTTCAGTGTCTACAAGGCCATTGCTCTGGCACCGGGTTGTCCCTGGGTGCTGATATGGAATGCACAGAAGTTTGCCACATCAAGAACACTTGGCCCGTTCTTGTCAGCTGACCCATATCTAAAAATCAAGCAGATTCTTATCATCATTTTAGTCCTCATTACATGAAGAATCTATGTATAGCTGTTTCTCCTAAATTTGTACAAGATCAAACTGGACTCACCATTTGGAGACATTCTATCTTCAATAATAACAAGATGATTTTTTTTTTACCTCTTTTCTAAAGAAGAAAAACAAATTACAAATACAATCTGTGGTAGAATTTTCCACACTATTAAGTACCTCTCATTTTGTTTTTCAATAAACACTGACTGATGTAGATTGGCAAGGGCATCTTGAAAAGTAAAATCCCAGGAGTAACCAATGATTTCATTAGTCCTGGTTTAGTGCTATATTCGACTATATTGAGATATCAAATAATATTCACATTTATATTGGGAAAAATATTATTTTTGAAATGAAAAACTAGTATCTAGCTATGACATGAGTAGTTACATTCAAATAAAATAGAAAATTATGACATTTTATGTTCCAAACAAAAGCAGAGGACTAGGAAATGTTGTTATGCAAAAAGGAGTTGTATTACATGGACTCTGATGGATTCTCAGTAGCCATGTGGATACATCACAACATCTTGATTGCTTCATCAGCAAATTCGGGATAATAGTTATACCTATTCTATAAGGTGGAACACATGATTAAATAAGATAAGGCATGCAATTCACTTACCAGCTTAATACCTGCTCACAATAAATACTTAATAAAGGTTATTACTGTTCTCATTGTAGTTCTCTAACATATGTATTTGTAGATTAACATAAAGAGATCCTTATATGTATCCCCTGTATATCCTCATGTTATCAAACTATTTTTACTTGAATTAGATGCTTTGTGGAGGCTTGCTGGTACATTAAAAAATAATCATTATTTAGGGTTTATTTTCTTACTCTTTAGTAGCTGTTATTTATCTTGATTCCTTTTCATTTCTCTGAATCTTCCTTGTTTTCCCCAAAGTGCTGTTACAGACCAGTATAATTTTAAACTTGCCTGGAGAGATCAGAATTGAATGGGACTATAACATCTTCCTGATTCTTTTTCCAGGTTTAAACCTTAAGCCTAGAGTTAGAGAGGAAAGAAATCCCAATTAAATATAGTAATGTTGAACTGTATTATGTACAGTTTAACTTATTTTATCTTCTCAGCATCTGTATGACAATGGCAGGAAGGTTTTATTATCCCATTTTTACATAGAATTAGTTCCCAATGAGGTTAAATGATTTCCTGAAGGATTCATGTCTGAGAAATGGCTGGATGGTAACTTGATCATAAAATCCAGTGATGTTTTCTTTCTACTGCATTATTTCCTCTTTATCTTTCAAAACACAACTTAATATTTTTGAAATTAATTTACTTATATTTTCTTTCACTTTCCCATCTCTTAACTATTCAAAGCCATGCTTAAACTATGCCATTTTGTGAGGATATAGAAATTACTAATAGAGGGGCACCTGGGTGGCTCAGTCGTTAAGCGTCTGCCTTCGGCCCAGGACGTGATCCCAGGGTCCTGGGATTGAGCCCCGCATCGGGCTCCCTGCTCTGCTAGGAACCTGCTTCTTCCTCTCCCACTCCCCCTGCTTGTGTTCCCTCTCTCACTGGCTGTCTCTCTCTGTCAAATAAATAAATGAAATCTTTAAACAAAAAAGAAATTACTAATAGAAGAATGAGGTGTTAGGAAATATAAGGGGACAGTTAGTTTTTCTGTTTAACACTTGGTTATTTATCTGCTATAATGAGTGTCTCAGTGATTGGAAGAAGTTTGTTAAGAGAAGTACCAAGATGGTATATAAGTAGTTCCTTTCTGTATCATGAGTCCCAGGAATATCTACGTGTTTGGAAACTCACTAAAAGGATCTCACATTGCTCAGGCACAGTTGTACTTAACCACTGGGGTTTATAGTACAGTGAAAGGATTAGCAAGGGAAGACATATTGGGCTGAGTCTGGAGGAATCCATGCATAGGATTTACAAAGTCCTCCCTCAGGGAGGGCTACAGAAAGATCACTCCTTTCTTCAGTATTTAAATGAGCAACACATATGTAGTGTTTCTCCCCAGGAAAGCTTGCCATAGATTCAACCCGAGGTCTTTGGTGGAAACTGGTTATACAGGCTCTCTGTGCCTGTGTGATTAGCCACAATTACAGAAATTCCAGATTCCCAGAAGGAAAGCAGATGTTCGCCATAAATCGGGCTGATACAGTGAATTCAGTGCCCCAAGCAAACAAAACAGCCTTAATGGTATAGGGAATTTCAAAAGCCAAGTTCCTTGATGCCCGCTCTGCAAGTGGCTCCTTCTCAAGAGTAATTTTTAGACCTGCTATGTTAACTCTCTCTGGACCAAATAATACCAGTAGTCTTCTATTGTCATAGGAGAATCCTAATAGTCTAAGTCCACATTTTCAAATTTTTCTTCAGAATTTCACCTACATTGTGAAGACAGTACAGATCAAGATGGTTGAGTATGACTTAGGAACACACATTTATTAAGGTCTATTTGCCTGTCCTATGCAGCACACACACACACACACACACACACACACACACACAGTACAGTGCTTTTGTAAGTTCAAAGGCATAGAGGTTGAGGGGGTTGCAAATGGGGATTTTTTTTTAAAAAAGATTTTATTTATTTATTTGTCAGAGATAGAGAGCATACAAGCAGGGGGAGCAGCAGAAGCAGAGGGAGAAGCAGGCTCCCTGCTGAGCATGGAGTCCAATGCGGGACTCCATCCCAGGACTCTGGGATCATGACCTGAGCTGAAGGCAGATGCTTAACCGGCTGAGCCACCAGGCTTCGCACAGATGGGCATTTAACATATGGAAAAGACCATGGCAAATGTTGTAATAAGTGTTCAAAAGATTAAGGAAGTGTAAGGAAAGGAAATATGATTTTCCTTTAAGAAGATTTAAGAAAGCTCCAGGAGATAGTGACATTTGAGCTCTGTTTTCCTTAAAGATTTCTATAGCAAAGATAATACCATGACATTCTTGTTATAGGGAACAAACACAGGAAGCCGTGAATGTACAAAAGATGGGGAAATATTGAGTACTTTGATGTAATGCAGTGTGACACAATAATATACATCATTATGTAATAATAAAAGTTCTATTCATATTGTACTATTGAGGTCAGAAGTGTGAACTGATCAAAGATTGCAAGTGTTTTGAATTCCATGTTGAAGGGATTGGTTTACTCATTTTCTATCATAAAATGAGAGTCATCCCATTGGCTGTGAAGTAGCAAATTATTTCCCACAATATTGGAAAATAATGATAGCTCTTACGTTCATCACTTAGGAAATTCCAATGATTTTAGGAGCTGTGTGCCAGGAACTCTGGATGAAGACCAAAATGTATTTTTTATTATAAATCACAATCTTAACAAGTTGTTTATTTTTAGTGCTCCATAATTTTTGGTTCTCCGTGTGGATTTTATTTTCATCATTACTTATACAATAAAGAACAATAAAATTTAGTAAGACCTGATCTGATTGTTAATCCACTATGTTTAAAGAAAATTTCTTGAAGAATTGTATTACATTTATTAAGAAATATTTCCATTATCTTGGACTTAGATTATTATCTTAGATATACATATATGTGTAGAAATTATAAAAAATTTTCATCAATCATACAGAAAATTTTATATTAATATTTTTAAAACTCCTGTTTGAATATGGTTTCCTCCGTTAATGTGATTGAGTTAAAATATTAGGATAATACCGAGAGATTCAATATATAGTCATTTATTCTAAATGTTAGGTACTAAGTGTATAAAAATGAAATTAAAGTGTCTTATTAGTGTATTAAATCTTATTCATCCACTCTAATTAACATTATCTTCTGATTTTACACAATATTTGTAGTATTTTATGTTTTCCCAGCAAGTTTTTTTGTTTGTTTCTTTTTATCTGAGATGAGATGTGCTTGGGACAGTATTAGAAATAATTCAGAAGGAAGCTATAAGGAGACCACTTTTTTGAGGACATTATTTATATAAACTGTTTTCAAAAATATCATAGAGCCACCAAAATGGGTCACATTCTACAAATGATAGATTTGGGTTTTGAAACAAATGCTGCATATTTTCCTCCTTAAAAACCACACCATTCTGAGAAAGAACTAATTATCTTAAGGCTCTGAGTCAACTGTTGCCAAATGGTCTCACAGTTAGCAACAGAAGAGAAATGAAGCACAGAGCAGTAAACCTTGGGGATTCACCTGGCCTCCTTTGCAGCCAAGATTGTTCCTATGGTGTCAGACAACAATTAAAGAACTTGAAATTGAAGGTGACTCAGAAAAGGACAAACTGAAAAGTGTAACTCTCTCAACCAGGTCATCCACATCACAGTAAAAGAATAACCAAAACATAGTGAAGGAATAAAAGATCATTTTAAAATACAGTGTCAAATCGGTAATTATCCTTAATGGTTATCTGGGGAAGTAGAACAAATACTGGTATCACGTATACTATGGACTCTCAACTAACTCACTGTATAATCTTGAGGAGTCAGATTCCCTTCCTCTAAGACTCAGTTTCCTCACAAATAAAATTTAAAATAAGACGAGTTAAATGATTTCTTAAGCTAACACTCTATAAATCGTTTTGTAAAATTACACATTAACAAAATATTTTAATGTAAGCACCATTAGAAATATATCTTATCTTCTATTGACCCAGCACATAAAATAGAGTCTGGCACATAGTAGGCACGCAACACAGTATTGACCAAATGAGTGAATGAGCCAAAGAACAAAAGTGAGGAGTCGGTGGGTTGGTTAAATGACTATGGGCAGAAGGATAGCATATGCTAACACAGAGTTGGTTCATAAAGATTGTCTTTCCCTTCCTCTTTTAGGTAAACTGCACTCTTGATAATGGTGGGACAGGGTTGATAAAAGGGAGTCCTAGGAAATTTTACAGTTTCTCACAGGCTTGCAGGCCCCTGGTTGGAAAAGTTACAAAGTAGTTTGAAGTCCTTAAGACTATAAAGAATACCATTTCTGACCACTTCTCTGTCATACAAATAACCCTTGACCTTCAAGCTGTGGTCAGATTGACTAACATTTCCATGGCTACACTTTCAAGTTGAATAAATCAGAGAACAGCATTGTTGGAGTTAATACACGGTATTTAATTTCAAAATGTATCATCCCAGCTGGTACATCCTGGCTTAACTTTGCCAAATGTAGCCATAGAATTTATTTAATTAGCCCTTTTTTACTCTTACAAATCACTGCACTAGTTTCAATGGAAATCTGATTATTGCAAATTGTGTATTTAAAGCATCACCTGACTTTTGAAAGATGTTATTATCAGATTGGGAGGATAAAAATATGCCCCAAATAGTTGTAACATTCTCTTCTTAATGTTCATAGATTTCCAAGAGCGATCCAATTTCCAGAAATTCATGATGCAAATGCAGTTAAATTAGACTATACGGAAATGGAAATTGTCATTTTATTTTCAGGTAGGCCTTTGAGTTTGAGAGGACATTAAATTACATTATGCATCATTGTTCTGTCAAAGTTATAAAACATTGATCTGTCAGATTAAAATTTAAGCCATGGTGCAATTTCTGACTAGTCTGAGACTACACATTTATTTTTCTGTTCTATTTTGCTATTCCTAGGAATTAATAATGGCAGAAATAAACACACTTAATAAAGTAAGATCTCCAGCAGTAGATGTTGACACAGTCTGATTTGTTTGTTTAATATTGAGTCTTCAATAGAGTTGCTCAGATGATACAGAGTGGTACCTAATGAATACTATATTTAAAAGTGGAGACTTTAAGTGGATATGCTGAAAGCTATGCCAATTACAGGGTAATAATTATTAAAAATAAAAAGTACAGCAAAGTTTAAATAAGGCACTCACACTGGCACTGGTTATTTGTATAGTATTTTGGAGTGCTCTTAGGAGAGTTAAGGGAGATTTTTAAAGAAAAGCACTGAGACAGGAATTTAGGCAAAGACCACAACTATTGATACAGTTGTTGAAATTGATTAGGTAACAGAGCTGAAATATTAATATGGAGAGGTTTTTTGTTTTGCTTTCTTTTAAGGATTTTATTCATTTGAGAGAGAGAGAGAGACAGAGACAGAGGATAAGTGGGAGAGGGGAAGCACACTCCCCACTGAGCAGAGAGCCACGCATGGGGCTCCATCCCAGGACCCCAAGATCATGACCTGATCCAAAGGCAGACACCTAACTGACAGAGCCACCCACGTGCCGCTAAAATGGAGAGGTTTAAACCTTAATTTTCCAAAAGAAAAGGACATCTCACTATTTTAGAGCTTAAAGAGACTAATCTAATTTTCTAATTTTCCAGAAAAAGAAATGTGATCTCAGAGGCTTAGATAATTTGCCCAAGGTCAGTAAAAGAAAGGAGCCAATTTAGTCAGTTCATTTTTCTTCAGAATGAAATTAAATTGCAAATATTAGAGGCTATATGTTAATACTATGTTTATAAAAAAGAGTTAATAAATATCAATTTTATCAGAGGTGTAGAGGCTTATTCATTTTGTTCACGCAATAGATATTTGTTTAGCACCTACTAAGTGCCAGATCCTATTCTAAGTACTGGGGATGTAAAGTTTTATAAGATAGAAATGTTGCTTACTGTCATGAACCTTACGTTCTGGTGAGAGAAAATAGCCAGTCTACAAAATAATAAAAGTATTATTTAGTGGTAAGTTTCAAGCAGAAAATAAAAATTGAGTGACATGACAGCGAGCAACTTGATATCTATTTTAGATTTAGTGTTCAAGAGAGGCCTCAGACACAGTAAATTTAAACCGATATTTGAATGTCAAGGAGATAACACTATGAGGATGTGTGGGGGGAGATCATTACAAGAAGGGAACAGTTAGTATAAAAACTCTAAAGCAGGAGAGAGTCAGATTTTGAGAAAATGTTGAGAGTAATTTTGTGAACATGAATTTAAACACGACACCATTTTTCTCCAACATATAGTTAGAAGGCGTGGTTATATTTTATGTAGATGATACCCAGACTTTAGTCTTTGCTAGGGAAGTACAGCGGAAGAAAGGATCCAGAAAGTTGACAGGCTTTTATGTCAAGTCAGCTGATAATCATGGGCCTTGGACTCTAAACTGAACAAGAAGGAAATTAGACGGAAACTGAATGAGAAGGTGGTAGGCTCAAGTGATTGAAGATCTCCATGAGTTTGGAGAACTTTTGTATGAAAAGTTTAGATTAATGCATTTGTAAAAGCATTTGAGCATTTATTAGTTGTTAAAAATAGCAACTCGAAATGTCATCTGCAAGGCATCGTCAGCAATACAAAGTCAAAGAATGTTTTAGGAAAGATAACAAACCATCTTTAAAACATATCTGTCATGTGCCTTTGGCCCTACTTGTGGAAAGGTGGCACTTGAAGTAGAAAACCTATGTTTTAAGTATTACGTATCTTTGAGCAGATTCTTGTAACTGTATGGACGAATGGTTCTCATTGTAAGAATGATGGTCCTTTTGGTCCTTCAAATCAAATGTATTCAAGAGTCTCTTAAACTTCACTAGCTAACATACCTAGTTACTCAAATCTCTGTGTACAAGTATGGGTGAACAAATGTGTTAACACCAGACTTGGGAGGTGGGAGATGTACCTGATCTTCTAAAAGGTTCCTTCCAGAAATGACATAGCTAAAGAGTAAAAGGCAGAGAAGAATGAGAAAAACCATCTGTTGAAAATATGGCAACTTCATAGTATGTAGCATATGGACATTTTACCTGAAATCTCAAACCTCCTGAAAGACTTGAGTTGGAGAAAGCTGCTTTTTATGATTTCTATCAATGGTAAAGAAATAGTTTGTAATTGATAACAGGAGAATAAAAGCATGATGGATTATTTAGTTTGAAATAATTTAAAGGCTAAAATAATTCTCATCCCCATATGATCAGAACATGTACCCAAATTTCCCTGTACCTATAAACCTTGGGAATTGGGAGTCTTAGGATGTGCTTTCTAGAACATTTGTTTGCTTAGCTAAAACAAACAAATATATAATAAATGACAGGGCACCTGGGTGGTACAGTCAGTTGAGCACCTGACTCTTGGTTTTGGCTCAGGTCATGATCTCAGGGTCATTAGATCGAGCCTGGTATCAGTCTCTGTGCTCAGTACAGAATCAGCTTAAGACTCTCTCTCTCCCTCTGCCCCTCCCTCGCCTGCTCTGTCTCTCATAAATAAGTAAATCTTTTCTAAAAATATATATTTTCTTTATTTTTGCACGTGTGCTCATGAGAGAGAGAGAGAGAGAATGAGCATGAGCCGAGGGAGGGACAGAAGGAGAAGCAGACTCCCTGCTGAGCAGGGAGCCTGATGCAGGTCTTGATCCCAGGACCCTGGGATCATGACCTGAGTCGAAGGCAGCTGCTTAAAAACTGAGCCACCCAGATGCCCATAAATTGGTAAATCTTAAAAAAAAAAAAAATAAAAGACATAACCCGTTTCACTTAAATTGTATGCAAGCCACAGTATTCAGTACAAGATCTGAAAGGCGAGTAATTAATAGAAGAAACACTCCACATATTTCATTGTTTTTGCAAACCAAATAAATGTGTGTGAGTATCCTATTATTAATTGCTGCTTGACATTTTTTAAGTGCCTAAAAATATGCCCATGCCAAAGTTTAGTAACACAAGATTAAAAGAAGCAGTTAAAAAATTCCTCCACACAGATCTTGCTTTGGTAGAAATTGGTTGAACCCTGCTTTCTGCACTCCACATCTGATAATGGAAGAAAAATTCTTAAATATATTATCTTGTCATATAAATGGAAGAAGGAATCCAATGCACTATTTTTTAGTGAAATAGTCTATGGATGCACACTCACACGTAAATATGTTAACACAAAGCAATACAATCACTAGAGTTTTTTTTTTTTTTTTTTAAGATTTTTTTTGAAAGAGAGACAGAGAGAGTGAGCCAGAGAGCAGAAGCAGTGGGAGTGGCAGGCAGGGGTTAGAGGGAGAAGCAGACTCCCCACTGACCAGGGAGCCCCACTTGAGGTTCTGATCCCAGAACTCTGAGATCATGACCTGAGCCAAAGGCAGACGCTTAACCAACTGAACCACCGAATCACTAGATTTTAAACTTTATGAGGATAAAAATTATTGTCTGGTTTTTTTCATGCCTATTTCCCCCAGAGTCTAAAAGAGAGTCTGGCATTTAGTTGATGTTCACACGCATGTAACCCACACGGTCATTGTGAAATGCATAAGTAGTTAAAGCCTTTAAGCTGTAGCAACCCTTCCTTGAAGATGTCTTTTGGAAGTAAACATCAAATATAATACATACTGTGTTTTAGTGCCATGATGGTTTCTTTTTGACTTTGTTTTTTACTCTTTCCAAAGAGTAAACTTCTTTTCCCATAAGCAAAAAGCATGTAAACTTCTATCACTTCAATGAGGCAGAGAACACAGAAGTAGTATACAGACACTGTTGGCCAGAGAACCTACAGACACTGCAAGAAGAGGGCAGCATTGAGAGCTCCACCTAACAAGTAGAGTGAGACACCCATTCTGGGTAGTAAGTAAGTGGCAGTGAGCATTTTGCAGAGCCCGCTTAGGAATAGAATTCATTACTTCATGGGAACTTTGAAGAATTGAGATGTTGAGATTTCTGCAAATAATGATGACCCTGACAAATAAAAATGCATCTTAATGCAGACTGCCAAGAGTAGAGAAGTGTTGGTGACCCAGGATAAAGGACAAACAGAATGTGGAGCAGTCAAGAAGTTGGAAGAAAAAGTTAAAAGCATTTTTGGGGTCGCCTGGGTGGCTCAACTGGTTAAGTGCCTGCCTTGGGCTCAGGTCATGATTTCAGGGTCCTGGGATCAAGTCCCTCATCGGGCTCCCTGCTCAGCGGGGAGCCTGCTTCTCCCTCTGCCTCTGCTGCTCCCCCTGCTTGTGCTCTTTCTCTTGCTTACTCTGACAAATAAGTAAAATCTTAAAAAAAATAAATAAATAAAAATGAAAAATGCATTTTTTAGCTTCTCTTGGATTTTCATCAAGAGATATTACTTAAGAAGGAATTGACAGTGTCAGTATCAGAAACCCTTTGAATGTCATTTAGAATTCAGTACACATAATCATATGTAACTTTACCATTTTATAAACTGATATCCTCAATTCATAACATAGACTCAGTCTTTCTGAACTAAACCTTTTTAAATTTTTAAAATTCTGATAAAACTTAATCATTACTCTAGGTATTGTGATAGATTCCTGTAATCTGTGCTGTTTATTTTAATTGAATTCAGTTTCTACTTCTAAATTTGCATATGGTAGTTTAATGTTCATCCTAAAGTAATCACTGTCATCTTGGTAGAAAAGGGACACTGCCCAGGTGAGAATTGTGCTCTAAGAGATATTTTGAATTCAACATTTTTTCTTCTTATAAAGTCTTTTTCCGTGACTATTGCTCAGGCACTTGAATGAAAACCATGATGGCACATGTTGGTGTTGTCAAAAGATCTACAGTGATAAGAAAATGCTGAAACCCTTAAAATTATAAATAAAATTTTAAATTTTTGTCGATTTAACTTTAATAGTTATAAATGAATTTATTTTATGTGATAGATCACTAAAGCCAGTACCACTTATACAATTTACAAATATAAACTAATATAGTAGAGATTGAGTGGAACTCTTTAGATACATGGATGAATAGAAAAGCAAATACTCCATTCATTCAACAAACATTTAGCATTTACCATGCTCCAGGCACTGTTTGGGATAAGTTAAAAACATAAGAACAAAAATCCCTGTCTTTTTAAATTCTTAATTTCTAATGTGGAAAGATAGATAATACACAATTACAATAAGTATATACAGTATGTTAACAGGTTTTAAGTGTCCCTGGAGGTGAAATAGAGAGTAAACTATAATATTAAAAAGTGTTGTAAAAGTAGAACTCAGTGGACCTCACTGAGAAGGTAAATGTAAACAAAGACAAGATGCTGTTGGAGTTGGTCGTGTGGCCATCTAGGTGAGGGGCATCCCAGCAGGGATGAGCACCTAGTTCAAAAACCAAGGTAGAAGAATGCCTGCTGTTGTCTAAGAACTATCAGGAGAACTGGAATCTGCAATGGAATGATGGGAATGGGGATTAAGAAGAGATGGGAAGTGATCGATGATAGATAGATGATAGCTAGCTAGCTAGATAGAAAACCATATGCTAACTTAATCCTCTCTTTTGAACTACTTCACTACATTTTTTTTTTTTATGTTGCATGGTTAAGAATGTGAAAGGCAGCTTAGTAGACAGATTGATGATTCAATTAGCCTAGTGTAACCAGAGAATAATTTTTTGGATATTTAACGATGCCACATTCCACACTTTAAGTGCTAATCCTGCCCATATCTGTTTAAATTCACAGTCAGACTGATGTTTACCACCATGAGAGAATTCTAAAGCAACCTACCTTTCATTGACAATGTTTCGGGTTACTTGTTTTCTGAAACTGTCTTTAACTTCCTATTTGAGAATTCAATTAACAGATAGAGGTTGTCAGAAATAACATTATATAAAGTCTTAGCAGAGGTTATACGTTGTTGATTTGTCTCATATCTGAAATGGAAGGACATCTCTTCCATTAACGACCACCAAGCTACGAACATCAGAAACACTGAAAATACTCCATTTTCAGGGCAAACTTCATTGTATCTAAGTTCATAAAATATGACGACCTGAGTCCCTGGAGCAGAAGAAATTTAACTTATATGCTATACCAAGATGAGCACTGCTAGGCTCCTGGAGGCATGGAAGTGCTATACTTGTTTAATATTTTAGTTAGTCTAGAGCAGTGATCAACACAGACAAACTCTATGAAATGTTATTTATGCCCACATAGTTACATTAATTTTCTTTTAATCTTTGTCTGCCCCAGGAAATATTTCAATTGAATTTTACATTTCTTTCCAAGAAATCAGGAACCCTGGAATCCAATCTCATTTACTCTACCTTTTTTTCCTCACAGTTATTGCCAAAACCTAAATGAATTCAAAACCAAGCATTTATCTTGGATTTACTCCTCCAGTATGTAAAAATGACATGGTTTAAGTAAACTTTAATATAATTGCAGAATTAGGCTTACTCATCTAATGGGCTATTTAGGCATTCATTTATTAAACATATATTTATTTAATTCATAGTTTAATTCATCTCAATACACATAAAAGATAAAGTGATAGTTATTTGTGGAGATAGTATGTCTAGTGGTTGCAAAAGAAACTTTGTAATCATATATTCTGGGTTCAGTACTAAACTCTACCTCCTTCTAGCTGTGTATCCTTAGACAAGTTAATTAACCTCTCTGCCTCAATTATTCTATGACAAAAATGGGAATTAATAATGGCAGGTCCAACATACTATAATAGTGAGGAATAAATTGCTGTGAAGAATACAAAAAGGTCATGTAAAGTGCTTTGCACTAAAGTGCCTATGTCCTAGTAAGAATTCAATACATGTATGCTGGATTTGTTATAGGCATATGTGTGGTGTAGTTACATTATTACTTAGGAAATACAGGGTAATTTTCCATTTTTAAAATGTGATACCTTTAGCTGTGAAGAATGGTGAAGTCCCTGAAAATAATGATGTATCTTGGCTTTTGAAAATGGAGATGAGCAATCCAAAGCTGCCCATAAATGGATTACAGTTTCAAAGATGACTAGAACCACGAACTTTGAAAAGAAAAAAGGAAAACAAAGTTTAACACATTTTGACACTTGCTTGTTTTTAGTTTTAGGATTGATTTTAGTCCATATCCTGATAACTGTAGAATTTCAAATAGGCACACTACAAATCTCTGACTTAAAATGTCAATGTTGTATTTAAAAAAAAAAAAAAGTTTCCAATATAAGGGCTAAAAGAGGGATAAAGGAATTACAAAGTATTTTTAAACTATGTTCATTAACTTTAAAGGGAGACTGGGCATTATATGCAAGAGTGGATTCTTGCAGTTTTTAAGTAGGTTCAGCAGCCTTGGGAAAGTTTCTGAATTTCTGAGTCTATTCTGCAAACCTATGACTAGTCACAAATCTCAATACTGTCACTTACAAAATGAATCCTAAATAAGGCTAAGGTTGGGAATCCATACATACTACTGAAGATTTTTTATCAGCAATGTAATTGAAACTTGACACTGAACTTCAAGTCCGTGCAGCAAGCTGATAGATGAAATAGCAGATACCCAAATTAAGAAAACCTGAATTTAGGAACCAGATAAGGTTGACAATAGGTGTATCAAGTTGTGTTCAAATTCACTGGAATTTCTTTACTTCTTGAGTGGTTCCATCAGTCTCACTGAGAAGCCGTACAAGATGGAAAGATGCATAGCAAGAACCTGAAAGAGAACCAGTCTGCCTGTCTTAACATTAAAACAGTGCAGATACTAGATTTTAAAGTTCACCAGAGATCATCCAGTACAACTCTTAGATCTTTCCACCCCCACATCATTTTCTTGGTGGGTAAACTGAAATCTATAGTTAACATTGTCTTCATCTTCCAAAATGTGTTTTTCTCCTTAAAATGATGCCTCTGTTTAAGAAGAAGAGATGTGGTCGTAGAAGCAGAGAGGCCAGAAGTGTTTTATTCATACTCTTATCATTCTCTGGGGCCGTATACCGTAGCTGCACAATGAAGCTAACAATAGCAAGAACTAAGGTGGCACGTCATATTTTGTCTAAAGAAATCTGTCCAAAAACAGAGCAGAACAACTACAAGGTCGTTTTATCTCAATGTGGGAAAAATGATTTGGTTGTGATATAATAAGGTTATTTAAGAATTGAATGACTCAGGTAATTAGAGCAGTGCTTGGCACATAGAGAATACCCCCAAAATAGTAATTATTTTTATAACTGTATTAATAGTCTCTCATTTGGATAATATCAAAAAGCAGCAACATCTTAAGCTACTGATAACAATTAGTACATATTAGGGTTAACTAGGAACTAACAGCTGTGTTTTATGTGGATTCTGTCATTTATTCCTACGAATTTTCTCAGTTGTACAGCTGTGGAACCTGAGACATAAAATGGTTAAGAAATGCTCCAAAAGTTTTACAGCCTTTAAGACAATGATTTATAATAGAGCTACTAAAGCAATTTGGTAAAAGAAAGATAGTCCTGGATTCAGGACCCACTGACCAGAGTTCGAGCCCTGAATCTGCCACTTATAAGTTAGGTTCCCTGCTGCAAGCCCCGTCATCTGTCAAATGAAGAGGTTGAACTACGAGTTAGTTAAAGTTCCTTCTAGCTCTTTCTTATGCCTTCACCATACCGGAGGCTACATGTGAAAATTTAGTTATTTGTGTCATTTTAAAAATTAATTTTGTTTTCATCTAGTTAAACCTTAACTGCTGTCTACATTTAAGGAAAATCATCACCATGAAATCTGCACAGTACTGGAAAGGAAACATTCACTCCATCTGTTCATTCTATAACTTTCCATATTGGAAAAGCAGATCAACTTAATAGAAGGGTATTGGATACTATACATCTGATTTTTTGCTTATAAGGAATCAGGGGAAATCTTTATGACATGAACAATTTGGGAAGAGTTTATAATCATTATAAAGGAAAATATCTCCCCACTATATTTTAGACAGAGATGCCCTCATACCATAGCATAGTTACTAGGGTAGTCATGCAGACATCTGAATGCTGTTCTGCAAGAGACATTTTGGTAGGAAACACTATTTTTTTTTTTTTTAGGTAATAGATTTTCCACCTTAATGCCTTACTAAACCATCTTGATTTAGCACACTGTAGAATATTGCTTTGTTTTGTTTTTACCTACAATGTATGACATTTTGGTTTGATCTCATGTGCTTAATTTTTATCAACACAAAGAGTTTATACTCTCTAGTGAGAACATCTGTATAATGAAGGAAATACATTTTGCTCATTTGTATCGGCCAGAGTATTTTAAAATATAATTTTCTCAAGACATGTTGATTAAATATTATATCTGGACTGTTTAAGAATAATGAAGTGGGTTTTCGTATCAATGAAAATTTTGTAAATATTAATTTTCAGAGTCAACCAGTATACATATACATATTTGTGTGTGTGTATATATGTGTGTGTGTGTGTATATACTTTTACTGTTCTTGTCTACTTCAAGTCTTCCTGAGAGCAAGATTAACTCAGTGAATAGTGTTAAACATCCATTTCTTTCTGACTTATTTCAATATATATTTTAGTGGAGATTATGCAAAATATGAAATGCCAAGTATTTTTTTCATTTAAAAATGTAAAAATTGTGTGGTACATAGCTGAGTGAACACAAAGAAGGAGCTTGGGTTCTTTGAGATTAGTATTTCTTTCAAACATAATTCCTTTTCTTAAATGTTATTGCTTAGTTGAGGGAAACTTATGGTCTGATCTTCCAAAGCACTAAGTTACTGATAGTAAGAGTCTGCAGAAATCAAGATTGATGTAGTTTTCCTAGTAGAAGCTGGAAGTCACAGTTTGCACTTCCCTTAAAAGCTTTCCCCACTCAAACTATCTGACTTTCTGAGTTACGGGCTTAGTCTTACTTTGTACTCAGACTAAGTTCCGTCATCCTTTAGGGCTTCACATCTTCTAGATCACACCTCAAGAATTCTCAGCAAATCTCATTACGCTCTAGATCGTTTGACTTCTTCATTGAGACACAATCTTGTCTGAGGCCCTGTTCGTATGAGGAGAATCCTTTTAGATAATTATTCCTTGCCCATATGGCTGCCAAATTCTTGGCATCAAATTCTCTGACTCAGTTCTTCAATCTTAAGATTGGTCTTTCAATAATTCAGTGCTTAATTATGACCTACCTTTGTACACAGTTTACACATTATACCATATCTATGCTGGCAAGCTTACCCTGTTCCATCCAAACAGGTACACTTTTTCTTAAAGTTCTGACACCCAGCTCCTCTCAATCACTACATTGCCTTGAAGAATCCTCATGGCCCCTGCATGAGTTCCATATTATAATAAATGTGTGCTCTTAAGTATAGAACACATTAAACATTTTGACTGCTGTGAATTTAAAAACACTTGATTAAGGATGAATGGATTAACTTGATATCTAGGCTCTTAAAATATTGGATTAAGTTTTGCTTTTTTTGTACATACTAGCTCTATATTCAGATCATATAATTTAAATCTTGTACGCTTTGATTTTCTCCTTTGAAAAAGTAAGTTTAAAATACATACTTTGACTTCTGCTTCTATTCATGAAGGAGTAATGACTGTATGACTTGCCCTTTTGCTGTAATAGTTAGAAAATTGGACAAAACATATAATACAGTTCTGACACATTAAAAAAATAGAGAAGCACCGTAATGCCTGAGGGAAGGGAAACAAATCGAGAGCACGTACAGTACCTGGATTTCTGCCTGGAGGCAATGTTTGGACCATGGTGCATGGAGGGACAGCCGGGGGGAGAACTTCAGGGTCTTTACATTATATAGCTGGGAGACAAATACCTGAGTTTGGAGAGAACAAGACAACTAGAATTTGTGGGGCAGATAACCACAAAGGAGGGAAAAACACAGAGAAAAAATTCTAGAAACCTGTATCAGTGTAACCCTGAGAATTTTGTTTGCGTAGTGATCTTTACAAATGTAGAATGAAATTTCACGAAGCCAGGTGAAAAACAACTGCCAAAAAAGAATAGTTGACAGAGAACTTTAAGCAAATGAATACCCAGAGCTTTCACAGTTCTGGAAATCTTCATGGGGTATTCAATAGAGAGCGCAAAGGGTCAAGCTTTAGTAATAGGGATGAATCACTCTAACCACTCCTTGAGACCCATCCTAAAAATTTTTAAAAAACAAACATCAGAAGAATCAGTTAAAATTTACTTGTGGAAGTAAATTAACCATTGTCCAGAATCAATTTTAACTCCTTCTAAGGTAATAAAATTTAACACTAAACAAAATAAAAATCATAATGTCTGGCAACTAATTAAAAAAAAGTCATTGGACATGAGAAGAAATAGGAAAATACGACTCATGATGAGGAGAAAATTTGTCAATAGAAAGCCACCTTGAAATGATAGATATTATAACTGAAGACAAGAAGTTCAAAACACTATTAGAAATATAAATATGGGGGCACCTGGCTGGCTCAGTGGGTTAAGCCTCCGACTCTTGATTTCAGCTCAGGTCAAAATCTCAGGGTATTGAGATTGAGCCCTGTGTCAGGCTCTGTGCTCAGCATGGAGTCTGCTCAAGATTGTCTCTTCCTCTGCCCCTCCCCTCATTCGTGCACGTGCACTTTCTGTCAAAACCGAATCTTTAAAAATATATATAAATATGTCAAAGACTTGAATAGAGACAAAAATATATTCAAATTGAAATTTTAGGGATGAAAACTGAGATATCTGAAATAAAAATTCACTAAAGAGATAAATAGCAGATTAGACAGAAGAAAATATCAATGGACTTGAAGTTGTAGCAATATAAAATACACAAAATGAGGCCATCAGGGTCTCAAGAGAAGGACTTTAAAGCAGTAAAGTGTCAGCAGCTGACAAGACAATAACAAGCCATTGAACACTTAATTTGAGTACCAAAATTAGATGGCAGGGGAAGTAGGAAGCAGAAAAATCGTGGCCAATTTTTCCCAAAAATTTTATGAAAGGGTTGTCATGTGAAAAGGTTGTCATGAATACCGAATGAGAAAATGTGTGCAGAAAATATTTTTTACTTCTGCTTAGTCAATATAACATTATCATTGTTGATTGTTTATAAATATGTTCCAGATATTTTGCATTCTTCAAATAAAAGGCATAAAACGGGGACATTTTGTTCAAATTAGTCTATTTAGACACATTATATATTTAATAATGATAATAAAAATTAGAATAAGAGGAGGAAGAAGAAAAAGGTAATTATTATTTTGGGATAATAATAAGGGATATTATTTGGGATAATAAGGACTGTGCCTGGTCCTTTGTTAAGTGCTATACACATACCACTCATTCAATCTTCATAGAAACCCTATGGCATAGCCACGATATTATTTTTCAAGTACAAAATATGAGGTTAAGAGATATTATGTAATTTGTTAGCCTACAGGAGAAGGTGGTAAACCAGAGGTTTAAACCCATATCAGTCTGAATTCAAAAGCATATCATTATACTATTTCCCATATTCTAAAAGCTATGAGCATGAATGGCTCTTTAGAATTTATTTTTAACCTACACTGCCAGGCTTCAGAAATGTTCTGATAATTTATTTTAAATTTTTTTCTATATGAACTTAGGCTTTTCAAAATGTATTCTGTAAATGTAGGTAATTTTCTACATTCAGAAATCAGGCTGTCATTTATTTACAAGAATAACTGGTTTGCCAGATTGATTCTAGACTCTTTTCTAGAGTCAAGAGAGGAATAGTCTGTTTTTACAAATAAAATGGACTTATTTAATATTTTCGTTAATGTGTGTCTGTCTAAACAATTCAAGAAATGAGTTTTACATATGAAGAGAGAAAATTTTGAAAACTTTTTATAAACCTTGTAACTATAAATGCTGTCACCAAATGAAAAGATACACCTCCTGAGTGAGGTATCACACTTCCCATGACCTATTTAACAAACCACAAAACAGCAATCTTTCTTAAATTCCAAAATACAAAACTAGAAATGCACTAGTTAAGTCTAGCTTATCTTTCTTGTAGGCCGGTTTTCTCACCCAATGTATTGGTGATGATGTAGTATATACAGTTGGGGTTGTGTGCTCTTCAGTTTTCATCAGAAATAGAGAAATATTTTTACTCAGTCAACATTCTTAATGATAATTATAAGATGGTTAAAGCCAGGTTTTCTAAAGCTAAATCAAATAATTTAGAGGCATGTGAAAAAATATTTATGATAAATAAATAAATTAATAATAAATTAAATAAATCCCAATATTTATTTGAAGTTTTTTTCAGTTTTTTCCCCTGATAGTGTTTCTAAAGAAAGGGGGAAAAAATGAAATGTAGATCTAGAATAAAGTAGCAGAATACGTGAGTCCTCATTTATGTCTGTCTTTGGTGTTTGAAAAATTTACTCTCAGTTTTCAAAAACTCTCTCAAAGGAAGCATTTGCTTAAAGAATAAGTCCAAATGCCTTCTCTTTAAACATCTGGCAGTTTGGTCATTTTAATAGCCTTATTTCCCCATTACACCTTCGTCCACCCCTTTGTGTCCACTTCACCATGTATGCCAGGTAATCCACCCGTCTTTCCTAGACCTGGCAAAGAGGTACTTCTCAAACTATTACATGCATATGAATCACCTGGAAAGTGTGTGAAAATGTATGTTCTTGCTCAGTGTGTCCTGGGTGGGGTCTGACAGTCTGCATTGTTTTAAATAATAAGCAACTTTTTATTAAGGTGTAATTGACATATAGCGTTAGCTTCAAGCGTACAACACAATGATTCCGATATTTGTGTATACTGCAGAACGATCACAATAAGTCTAGTTGACACTCAACACCATATAGTTGCAATTTTTTTTCTCGTGATGGGGACTTTTAAGATCGACTCTCTTACCGATTTTAAATATGCAGTACAGTATTATTAACTATAATCACCATGATATAGGTTACATCCTCATGGATAGTCTGCATTACTAATGAGTTCCCAGGCAATACATTAGGCACCACACTTTGAGTAGACAGGTTTTTAGAGTATTGTATGAAATAGGTGCTCCTCCTCAGCCTCAAAGACTGTTCGATTTGATCTCCTCTGCGGCTGTATGTGAATGCCCATTCCCAGTCCGACTGAGCCTCTCGCATCCGATGCTCACAGAAAATCCTATATGTGCTACTTGAGTTTTAGACAGCACCGTTTAGATTGTGGTTTCACCAAGGGACAGGCAATCACAGCTAAAACAAATGCTTTACATTTTATATTTACCTCTGATCTTAGGATTTAGCAAGAAATGCGCCGGTACCACATTTGAAGACGTACTCAGATACAGATACTGCGGATGTGTGAGGTAGTCATCTATATAGAAATCTTCCTTGTTAAGTGAATTATTTTACTTCAAAATGTTTGCACTCCTACTAATTACAAATTATTAATTACTTCTTTGCTGACAATAGTATACTTTATTTTTTTTCTTTCAGGGTTTGAACCTGAAAAGACTGGAGGCAGTACAAGGAGGGAGAGAGGTAAGAAAGTCTGAGGGAGAGGGCGAGGGAAAAAGACAAAGTGCTTACAATGCTGCAGTGATGTGGTGGGTGACGGTGACCGATGATCATGGTGGTGATGATGATGGCAATGGGAATGTGTAGAGAGGAAGTTTGTGTACATATAGCCCATTCAGTCTGGTCAAAGCACGTTTTACACATCTACATAAATGCATTGTTTGTGCTTATTTCTCTGAAGCTAGACAAAGTACTGTTTCTCTGGTTACGTAAGGATCGTTTCTGTTAAAAAGGATTTTTGCAGCAGCAGAACCCTCGAGATGGGGTAGCAAAGCCTTTTTAAACCAACATTACAAGGCAATATTTAAAATGCTTTACTGAGAAATTAGTAAAATTCGAACAAAGCAAACATTTTATGACATTTGGGATTCTTCGCTCTCCTATCCAAGGCCATTGGCATATGCTAGAAAGTTGGCATGCATTATTTGATAGTGTAAAGTTGCTTTGGTAAGACTAGCACTTTTAAAGCTTTCTATAATTATTGTTTATCCCAGATGCTTTATAAAGAGGGGAACTTTAAATAGTATCAAACATAATACTGTATCATGCACATTATATATATATATTATGATTTTCTAACTCTCAGTGAATGGGCAGACTTAACTTCGATTAAAATTCTTTCCATGCTAAAATGTGTAAATGCTATACTTTGTGATTCGGGTTATTGGGGGTAGGGGAGAGTATAATATTTAATTCTGTAAATCAGTATTTTCTTGTTGCCCAAAAGGTAAGTTTATTTTTAAATGATATTTATTTAATAGTTTTTTGGTAAAAGTGAAACTATTTCATTTTACAAAATGAGACAATAAATATTACTCCCTTTCCATCTGTGGCCTCTCTTCCTGTAAAAAGAGATTTCTTCTGTATTGAGTTACAAAGTATTTTCCCCTTCTTTCTTGCTGTTTTAATTTCCAGTTGTATGTTCTTAGTATTTGGCATTTTAGATCCTTGTACACTTGTTATTTCGGGCTTCTTTCCTATTTATTTGCTGTTTCCACCCAGAATAATCTATTCTTTTTAGTGACACGTAATAATTGGCTCACATTGGCAGAAGAGCTGGAGAAAGTGAAACATAAAAAAGTCTTTAGATATTTTTCATGTTGTAGGAAAGCAAGGACATAAGGATATGGTCATTTGTAAAGAGAGAACGAGGAGTAAAAAGTGTGTACTGTGTAAGGAAGACCCCAGAACCATTTAGTTTTGGGAGGGTAACTAATCCAGACATAACCAAAATGGATCTACTTAGAGAAAGAATTTAGCTTATCACCTCCTAAGTGGAAAGTTCACACCCAAGCAGGACTGCCACAATTGATCTCTGCTGATCCAGTGCCTTTAAGGAAATAGAATTTGGAGTTACCCAGCTTCTCCCTGTTGTCTCCTACTGCAATAGTAACTATGTGTCCAAAAAGGTAAACTTAAATCCATTTACCCATATAATGGCATTGCTAAATGGTAGCAAAATTCTTCATTTGTTTTATCAAGCTTCTGTGTTTTTTTTCATGTTATCTTTAAAAGCCGAATGACTGATTTTTATTGAGCAGTTACTGTTAAATTTTATTGCTTTTTCTTTTCATTTTCTGTATTAGAAATGAAACTTGTGGGTAAAGAACATGTTGATAATGTGTTTTAAATTATTATTTTTTCTTAAAACTATTTTATGATTTGCGGGGAGGTCAAAATTTTAATGATCTACAGTATGATATATACATCTGTATAGAGGGGACAACATGATTTGGGTCTCTCCCTGAGGTTAGTGGAGTGATTCTGAAGAAGGTAAGTTCATCAGATCAGTGAGAGTCTAGTATTCTCTTTGGCACTTGATACTCCTGATCCAGAATATAAACTAAATGGTGACTATTAAAATTCAAAACAACCACTTCACTTGATCTCTGTGCAATACTGGATTAAATGGGCATATCTCTATTTAACCTAACACTCACCTTAGTTTTCCCCATGTTTATAAAACCCTATATATTCTATGGTAAGAGACTTTGGAAGAGTTCAGACAATTAGGTGAAATATTTGTGAAAACTGTTCTGGCAAGTCTCAGGGGTAGGTGATCTATAAACAAAAAGTGCAATGACTGTGTTAAAAGCCTTCTGCTTTCTCTTGCTTACAAAATGTCATGTATCTTTCTGATTCCTATGCACTGTGTTCTATTACGTGTGCTTTACAATGATGTATAGTATACATCCGATTATGTTAATTTGAAATGTGTAAATTTAGAATATTCTTACTCAAAGCCTTCTCTTAGAATTCTTTATCCTAATGCTGTTGTGATTGATGAAAATTTAATAGCAATGATTACTTCTTAAGATGAATTAATTTGTCTCAGTTTAAATGACAGATATTCCCACTAGGTGTTGATGGATGTAATACAGAGGGCCCGTTACCAAATATTTATAAGAAGGTTTAACATTTTAAACAACGTATTGTTTAAAATGTTCTGTTTACTTATTTGAGATAATGACAATGGTTAGAGCATGCATGGAAAATTGAAGTAGGCAGTAATATCCTATTTAGCTAAGTGGTAAATACTATTAAAAAGCTAATTGCTACACAGGAAGACCACATTTAAACACTACGTGCTGTATAACAATATAAATTAAGAAGTGATTAAAATATAAACTACTTTTCCGAAGGAAATGGAGATGGGCGGCACCTAAATCGCTTGTATTATTGTGAAATATTTGAAAATAGATATTAGTTGGATAAAAAAAGTTACAAGAGTATTTTTGCATATTTATACATGCAATTTATACTGTGTATAAATTGAGGGGGCTAATCATAATAGATGTTTAAAAAGGGAGATTAGTGGAATGTTGTACAAAATGTGATTATTTAACCGATACTTCTACCTGATCGTAAATGAACTTCCTGCCTCTAGTGAGATCTTGTAACTTAGAGAAAAGCCTCAGTGAAAAGTCATTGGGTATCACACGCAGATAAATCAATGTATCTCTTTTCTCAAGGAACTTCTGTTATCCCACACAATGCTTTTGCTGTTAAATGTAGATCGAATTAAGTTTTCTTAAAAGACTGTATACTTTTGTTATTTCAAATGGTATCATATATTCCAAAGTACAGTTTTTGTTTACTAAGTAAAGATTTATCTGTGCATGTATGCATACATTACTAATTTTTAATGGCAGATTGTCTCTATTTCCACCCTACCTCAAAAATACTCAATCATCCATATTCTGGGTATTTAAATCACAAGTCTAAATACACATAATATATGACTTTATATCATAGATGAAGATAACTAGTTATTATGGTTAGATATCTAAATCATGGTTGGACATTTAATTTCAGAGATTTTACTGAACGTGGTAAGCTAATATGAGATAGATACAATTGAACTTTCGGGTTGCAGCTGTGTTTTGAAAGTTACAGAGATTTCTGAACCATAGAAGGATTGAAATACAGTACAAGTGTGTAATGATCAAGGATCACTTTTACATAATTTGAAGACCTCAGACCTCCCGAAGTGATGAACAGAATAAGCAGAGATCATGTTGCCATTCTTTATCTGGAGTTCTGAAAACAAGATTAATAATATTGGTGTTCTTGAAGATTTTGAGTAAATAGTTTCACACTCTTAAAAGACAAATCATGAACATCCTTCTCAAATATCTGAAAGAAATTTAACACTTTAGAAAATTCCTAAAAGCATTCCTTAGGAATATGACCAAAACACATTATAGACTTGTTCATCCCTTTTCTAGAAAAATACCCTGTTGTTTGGAAATCTTTCAGTGAATTATATTTGGCAATGATATAAAAAATCCCACTTGGGGGGATGCAATTACATGCAGATAGATTCTGATAGACACATTGTTAGGAAAAAGTAGACGTTTCAAATTATTAAAACAGCTGATTCGTGAATATGTCATTCTCAAAAAAAAAAAAACAAAACAAAACAAACATGAGCATGTCTTGCAACGTATCTGTTTTATAGTCCACGATGTTTCATCTTCTCTATTGAACTACAGTATTCCCAGTCCTCTGTCTTTTTGTCTATTTTTGTTTTTGCCAAAAACCATAAATAGGAATTTATGGATGATATGAACTTCCAATATTTAAGAAAACATAGAGACATTAAAAAAGGTAGACTGGAAATCAAATATTTAGTTAAATACTATTTACCCAACCCTACTTTATATTTAAATGCATTATTCATTTAAAACAATAACTTAAGATTTTCTATTCACTTAATTTGCACTTAATCATACGATATTTCTAAAGAAGGTAATTATTTTATTCTGATAAATAGTGGATGTTATGCCTTTGTAATATAGTTGGATAGACTTTGCACTGTTTATCTCTTGGCAAATTACATATTTCTACTTGAAGCTGAAAGTCATTTTTAAATTTGAGCCTTAAAAGGGAGAAAATTTAAAGAATGAGATAAATGATACTCTAGATTTGAAAATAATTTATCTACCTGGAATATTAGCACAAACATTATTTCAAGCGTAACAAAATAAAAATCACTTTGAATTTTCTTTCCATACATAATTTAATTAGAATTATTAAGCAGATTATTTGAGGTCTAGGTTATTGCTTAAGTTAAGAAAACTCGATATTACTTCTCCTAGGTCCAACAGACCTCTGGAGAGAGTTGTTTTTTAAAAGAATAAAAGAAGGTAAATATGTGAGCACTAAGGATTGAACTACACTTGAAGAAACTGTATTGTTCTTGGAAATAAGAACAGCAAAGAATAGCAAATAGTGTTGAAGCTCCATTGCTCTCTTAAAATCTAATATTTTATATAATTTTGAAATTATAGAAAATAACTACTTTTTGTAGCTTTATTTTGTAGCGTCAAATAATGAATCTTTACCAAGAAACAGATCTTGATTACCAGTTATCTTTAATACTTTTTTTCTGCAAAACTCTCTTCCATTAACATGTTTTCTTCTGTTCAGTATTCAGAATAGACTGTTTCTACTTTTGTTCAACTTCAGCTATCCCATTCTTGGTTGCTGTAGAGTTTGGTAGAATGAGAAATTCTTTTATATCCTCAGTGATAACACAGTTTTGGGAAGGAAATATATATTGGCTACTGTTGTATTCTTTCTTGAGATATAAAAGCTGAGATGAAGATAACTCTTCCTTTTATATCCAGAGTTATTCAGTGGTTCAGTGCTTATAGTTTGCTGTTGAGGAATAACTGATTTATAATTTGATTTTGAGTTGAAGAGACCTTTAAGAACTCAGTAAAAAATAAAATATTCCTTTTGTTCCCCTTCTCACTACTGACAGACAATATAGGAGGTGAAAGATCTTTGTGCTTATAAATACTATTTAATTGAAAGAATTACATGAGACCTTAATAATTATTCCTGTTTCAAAAGGTGGTTGAAATGATAAAATGAGCTAATATGTACAATATTCTTTGCACAGTGCCTGCCACATAGAAAGCACCCAATAAATGGCAACAATTACTGTTATGTTTTTTCATATTATCTGATATTCCCTTCATTTATTCTTCTGTCAGAGACAGAGTGTCATGTTGCTGGAAGATTTTACTCTCTACGTGAACTAGCCTACTCCATGGGAGTCAAAGATATTCAAGGCCTAGCCTGACACTTAAAGGATTTTATATTCTAAATTGGTTCTGAAATGACAAATTACAAATAGGACAACAAAATCTACTTGCAATCCGTTGTTTGACCTCAGAAATTCTTTTTTTTTTTGAACCTCAGAAATTCTTAATTTCATATTTTATATCATAGATGAGAGAAAAATGGATTTACATTTTCCACTTAGCATTGTTTGCGGGGAGCAAAAATAAGGCCTGTAAGTTTTGGAAGCTATTTTTCATATCCTTTCTATTCTCTGAGTGACCTTCAAATTGGAATTTGAAGATCTCTTCTATGCTTGTAGACTGTTGATATTCCAAGAGACTATCCAAAAGAAACCTGTTGATTAAGCATAACTAAACTTATTAGATATACTTCCGTAAGAAAGAAAACATCCTTAGTAGTACCTCAGATGAGGAAGAAAATCCAAAAGAGATACACTGCATATATCACTTTCTTTTGGATATATTTGATTAGCTAGATTAGATATTCCTTGAGTATCTGGCAATGACAAAACAATATTTCCCAAGAGAAGCAGAAAAAAAAAAAAGTGGGAGGAAAGGGGAGCAGTGAGAAGAAGCCAGCTTCAACAGGCATGAAATCATCACCATGGAAGGATAAAGGAGGCCTTACATATAGGAAACCCATTGCAAACATACACAGAGAGCCACACTAGAGAATAGTCACAACATGTTAGAATGATAATTTCAATCCTAGTGAATTTCATCAAGCAAAATCCAACAATCATGTTCTTGACAAAGTTTCCCAAAATTGACTCTGTAATTTCAGATTGTACTAGATGGAATTATGCCAATTAGAGACATATGTATGAGTTAAAATAGCAAGTAATCAGGAATTTGACCTAGAGAGCCAAATATATTGAGAAGACCACATGAAAATTTTGCCAGGACAACTTTCTGTCTTAAGACCCTGGCCTAAGCCCAGGTAGAGAACCTAACAAACCCTGTAACTCTGAGCAAAATTAAACTAAATAGAACGAACAAAGACAAGACTGAAGAAAGTCCTTATAAAATTGGAAAGGATACTCAAGAGCTTTGTCTAAAGGGAAGCAGTACGTCAAAACCTATACTCATGAATAGCTTGTAGCTAGACCTCTTCTTCTTGACTCACGATGGAAAGCCATGAAAACAAACTGCAGATAGTGTTTTCATTCAGGGTAAGACCTTTCAAATTTGATTAGATAATGAAAGGATTATGAAAAAAAACATTCTCATTTCTAGGAGGCAGAAACTCTGTGTTTAAGAGGTTGACAAAAAGAACTTAAATGTTAGACCCAATGCAGGGTTTACCTCACTGTTGCTGTCAGACTTCAGTAGCCTCGGAGGATCATGTTTCAAGTAGAGGAGCTTAAGTCAGGTTACACAGAAATTTCAATGAGACCAATACAATTTTTTACTATTAACCTACCAAAATACCACAAAGAAATGAATCTTTTCATCAAGCAAAGCTGTTAGTTCTATTACAATTAAAAAGAACACTACATTGACAGTTTTAGTAGGTCTCTAAATAGAGAGGTTATGGAGGATGGGGAATGTGGTGGATATTTAGAAAGTGGTAAGATCCAGGCAGGATGCTTCTAGGCAGAGTTTATGACATGATAGCTTTGCATCAATGTGCACAATAGGTAAAATAAATGAAGGTTCTGACTTCAGGGTTCATAAATGCAACGTATTTTCTTTGTTAAATGTACCATATTTTCTTTGTTTATGAGTCTTTGTTTTCAGAAATATTTGGGTATTTGTAAAGATTTATAATTTTAAAGTGGTTTTTACAAAGAGATGAGGACTAAGAAGAATTATAGTATAAGGATTTGACTTTCTAGTTAATATAAATTTAGATACCTGTTTTTATAAGGAACATATATTGGTTTTAGAATCAGTTTAAACCTGGGGATGTCTTCAGTTGAAAAGATAAAAACAAGTTATGGTTTTATTTCACTGCCTTATATATATGTTTTGAAAGTATATTCTTAAACTCAGGAATTTTTTTTTTTTTGCATTGTTGTTTTTATTTTGTATGTAATTGAATATACAGTTATTTCTTGACCTTTACTTATGTCAATTGATACAAAAGAAATATTCTACTCCAGGTGGTCTAATTAAGTCAGCCTGCTTCCATCAGGGAAGTATTTATTCATATATAAATAAGGAAATCACTTATGATTCCTTTCTTAATTATAAATAGAAGCCAATTGCCACCTCAAAAATCTACAGAAGAAAATAAACATTTTTATTTTTATACTTAATCGTAACTTAGTAAGAGAATATCTTTTGTGTTGATTTATATTTTCATGGAGAACAAATAATCCCCACATAAATGTTCAATTGCTTTTGCTGACTAATGTATTAAAATCTTGTAAAGCTACAAGAACCCACTGCTTCTGTTTTCTAGAGAACTCCATGGCCTTCCTTTTCTCTACTTGGAAGTAGATCCCCAAATTTCTTTCCATTCTTTGGTCATCCCTTCAGTTGATGACAGTTATTTCACATTATGTCTACTTTCTGTTTACATCGTTTGCCAAAATCTGTCACTTTAACACAGTTCTCTAGACATTAATACTCAGCTTAATGGAACGGAGAACTCCTGATTAGTTCCATTGTTGTCCTTTAATTGTATCACAGGACCTCCCTCTGTCCTGAATCCGTGATCACCACATTGTTACTTGATATGTAATCTAAAATTTTTTAAGTAAGATTTCCAATAACAAAATCATATATTTAGAATTCTTTAGCTTCTAAGAAACATTGTGCTGTCAAAATATTGTTTGAGCAATTGTTTTATTAGATTAAAAATGTAAAGATTAGAGAACTTCAGACTCATGCAAATGACAGTTGTTTTCAAAATAACAGCTTTCAGTAAAATTTCTATGACACACTCTATTAGTTTGCTAAGGCCATTATAGCAAAGTAGCATAGACTGGGTAGCTTTGACAATAGAAAATTTCTCACAGATATAGAGCTAGAAGTCCAAGAGCAAGGCGTTGGCAGATTTGGCTTCTTCTGAGACTTCTCTCCTTGGCTTGCAAATGGCATGGTCTTTACATGGTCCTTATATGGTTTCTCCTCAGGGTGTCACATCCCCCACTGTTTTGTGCGTGTGTCCAAATTTCCTCTTATAAAGACAGTGATATTGGTTTGGGCCAACCCTAATGGACTCATTTTACCTTAATTACCTCTTTAATGGTCCTTTCTTCAAATAGTCACATTCTAAGGTACTTGGGATTAAGGATTGAGCATATGAATTTGGGGGGGGACACAATACAGCTCATTACACATACTAAAAGTAATACAACTGCACCATCCATTTCCCTCAGAATCTTCATTTCTGCCTTTCACTTACTTACTCAGGAGCCTCTTGTTCTATCCTGTAACCTTGAAATTTGATTACATTCAAATTCCAACCATCAACAGTAAATAAAAGTAAATAAAAACAATTCCTTTTCTGCAATGTTAATATTAACCCCAAAGGTTTGAAAATGGATACCACCCAAAGGGGAGTTAAAGCTCATTTGCTGACCCAACCCTGACCTGAACTAATACAAGCCTGTTTATAGTCTTTTTTCCCCCCACTTAAAGTGGACATTTATATTTTGCTACAAAAATATCAATACATTTGTACAAGTTACTGCTCCAAACCCTACTTAGGATATTCAAAAGATATGGTATATGCTCTGTATTACTATTTTAAAATTGGAGCAATTCTGAATTACCAGATACATCTGACTTTAAGAATTTCGGATAAGGGACTGTAGATCTGTAGTGTACATTTCACTCTAAACCGCTAGAAAAATAGAGTCCTGTGTATTCACCATAAAAATATTTGAATTAACACTTGGTAAGTGCTTATTATGTGTTTATTAAGTATTTAACATTGTTGTAAGCACTTTATACATATTCGCTCATTGAATCCTCACAAACTTTTGAAATAGCCACTACTATTCTCATTTCAAAGAAGAAGCAAAATAAGAAATAATTCAAATAACTGGCTCGGAGTCTTACAATTAGTAAGTGGTGAAACTGGGATTCAAACCTAGAAAGCACAACTTCAGAGTAAAACTTCAACACACCATGACTCAGGAGCAGTGAAATGAGAGATTTACCACAACTGGACATTTTGACTCCTGGCATTCCTCAGAAGAGTTATCTAGTTTTCACTTGCTGAACAATCATGTTCTCTCTCCCTTTCTCCTTCTCTCTCCCTCCGTCTTCCCAACCCACTGATTGCATATAGACATCATCTTATTGAAGATCGTGACCTCAGCTACTATTTTGTTTTGGTTAGGGATTGGTTAAGTATAAAGAATAGAAATCTACTTAAAATTTATGTCAAATTGAATAGTGTCAGGTGCATCCATTTGCCAGGAATGTTCCTTGATTGCTTGAAAAATGAACAGTAATCAGTTCTTTTTCTCTATTTCTCTGTTCTCTAATTCTGTCATTCTTCTGTGCAAACTAGGTTGCTTCTTTACTTTTTTAAATTATATTTTGCCCCCAGCAACACTACCCCTAAATGATGGTCTCAGCTATCTGTTTTATAGCTGGACAATCACCTTTAAATATAGACAGTGTGGTGTCATTTCCCCCAGGTCATTCACATCCTTCGATCAAATAAATACATTTAGCAACAGGAACTAGGGCAAAAAAAAAAGTTTTTTTTTTTCTTTCTCTTTCCTTTTTTTTCTTTTTTTCCTTTTATGATATTCAAATGATAAAAGCACCCCTAAATGATGGTCTCAGCTATCTGTTTTATAGCTGGACAATCACCTTTAAATATAGACAGTGTGGTGTCATTTCCCCCAGGTCATTCACATCCTTCAATCAAATAAATACATTTAGCAACAGGAACTAGGGCAAAAAAAAAAGTTTTTTTTTTCTTTCTCTTTCCTTTTTTTTTCTTTTTTTCCTTTTATGATATTCAAATGATAAAAGCACCATTTCATTTATCCTTTGAGTTATCATTGTCATTTCATTTTCTTGCATTATTTTTAAATCAGTAAGAGTTAGGTTAGGAAAATATAAATGCATCTGAAACAAGCAGTTTGTGCAATTTTCTTATTGACTGGGGCTGTCCTCTTAATTAGTTCTTGATCATCATTGCAAAGTGAACTTCTCAATTGTCCCTCTTCTCTATATCTATTACATCTGGAGTCGGGGGGGTTTATCTTTCACTGATTAAAAATAATATATCCTGTAAGGGGAGATACATCTTGGAAATACAGTAAATTAAAACAGTTTTCTATCCAGATATTACTGATTCAACGTAGATCTGATCCATTGCATTTCTTAAACCAAATTGTTGCTGATATGTGAATGTGAACATTAGCATGACATGTTCTTCTCTTTTATAAGCCAAAGGGAGGGGGACTAGACAATATTCTCCATAGGAAAATTCACAATACACTTGCTTGTTCATTTCTGCATGGCATCAGGGGTAGACAATCACAAATAGGACTTAGAGGAATATCCTATAAAACAGTTGGGAGAAAGTAAAGGCTTGTGGGAGTTTGCATTCTTATTTGTAGGTACTCAAGAATATTAGATTCAAAATGAGTAAATCATAACATTTAGAAATTTTAAATCAAATCATGAGTATTGTCCTATACTTGGTTATATAAAATCACTTGAAATATAGATTTACTGGGGCGCCTGGGTGGCTTAGTCAGTTAAGCGTCTGCCTTCAGCTCAGGTCATGATCTCGGGGTCTGGGATCAAGCCCCATGTTGGGCTCCCTGATCAGCGGGTAGTCTGCTTCTCCCTCTCCTTCTGCTCCTCCCCCTGCTTGTGCTTGCTCTCTCTCTCTCTCCCTCTCAAATAAATAAAATATTTTGAAAAAGAAATATAGATTTACTTAATATTCTAGCAGTCTGAATTCTAGAAATTAAACACATTTGTTGAAGCATGTGGAACCAATTTTAACATTCTGTGTATGCTGTATGTAACCTTTTGGCTACTTTTTACCAAAAATGGAAAAATGGTTTATTTTGTCTTCCTTGCTTCCAATTGTGGCCTATCAAAGATGTTGTTGTCTTCTCCTCTAACAAGTTATATTCAATAATGTATTTGTTCTAGTTTACTCTCTGGAACTAAAGGTCACAGGGAATGCTGAGAGTAAGTAACGCCAAATAAAAAAATGCCAAAAGTGGACAAAGGTCAAAAGCATCAGGGAAAGCAAACGACCTTCCAATTTTGCCTTGAAAAAGATATTGCTGATCTTAATAAACAACTTTTGATGAAATAAAACAGGTGAGAGCCATGTTGAAAATAGTTCAAGAGTTGGCAACAAGGAAAGGAATGTGAAAAGCATTTAAGAGAAACAGTGAGGTGATGCCCGGAGAACATAGTAACTTTAGTATTCATTTCTGGGAGTAATTCATAGATGCTCTTGTATAGAACTCACACAGTTTGAGGTCCAAGAAGACTCCAAACAACGTCGATGTTAATGGAGCTTCAACAGGATTATAAAATAATTTATAAGACTTTTATATATGTTTTGTAGACAAAGACATCTATGGCACAAAAATTCATTAAATTTTCTCTAAACAAGAAATGACTACATAATAAGAGGCAGCGTAAGAGAGTTGGCTTTTTTTTTTAATTTTTTTTTTAATGATTTTTTATTATATTCTGTTAGTCACCATACAGTACATCCCCGGTTTCCGATGTAAGGCTCGATGATTCATTAGTTGCGTATAACACCCAGTCCACCATGCAATACGTGCCCTCCTTACTACCCATCACCAGTCTATCCCATTCCCCCACCCCCCTCCCCTCTGAGGCCCTCAGTTTGTTTCTCATAGTCCATAGTCTCTCACGTTTCATTCCCCCTTCTGATTACCCCCCTTTCTTTATCCCTTTCTTCCCCTACCGATCATCCTAGTTCTTATGTTCCATAAATGAGAGAAATCATATGATAGTTGTCTTTCTCTGCTTGACTTATTTCACTTAGCATTATCTCCTCCAGTGCCGTCCATGTTGTAGCAAATGTTGAGAATTCGTTCTTTCTGATAGCTGAGTAATATTCCATTGTATATATGGACCACATCATCTTAATCCAGTCATCTGTTGAAGGGCATCTCGGCTCCTTCCACGATTTAGCTATTGTGGACATTGCTGCTATGAACATTGGGGTGCATATGGCCCTTCTCTTCACTACGTCTGTATCTTTGGGGTAAACACCCAGTAGTGCAATGGCTGGGTCATAGGGTAGCTCAATTTTTAACTTTTTAAGGGACCTCCACACTGTTTTCCAGAGTGGCTGTACCAACTTGCATTCCCACCAACAATGTAGGAGGGATCCCTTTAAGAGAGTTGGCTTTTTAGAAAACACACATTTTAGAGCTTCCAATACCAGTTCTGCCCTATGTCACCAATGCAATATTGAGCAAATTGCATAACCTTTCTGTATGTCAGTTACTTCATTTTAAAATTAACTTACCTCATGGAATTGTTATGCATAAAGAAAATGAGAGTGCAATATGAAAAATAATGGAACTCAATGTCTGGTGCCAAGAAAAATACCCAATATGGAAGGCTTTTTAATACTGTTATTGTTACTGTCACTGTTACTTTGAATTAATAAAGACAGTAGACATTCCATTCCCTCGTATAAAGCCACTCACTCAGCACCACATCTCAGGTGGAGTGTTACCTATTCAAGGAAAAACTTCTCAGGGATTCCTACTTGCAAAAGTTGTATTTGATGCATAGTAATGTTTATCATATTATATCATGACTCTTTGTTTCCCCACCAGTCTGTCAGGTAGACAGAGTTCCTAGAGAACAGGGTATTATACAGCTTGCACTCATAAAATTTTGTATCATTCCTGGATACAGTAATACACCAATAAATATTTGTTGAGTTGAATATTGTTCCTTTTTAGAATCACTGAGAGTTGGGTTTAGAACATCTATGCTAGTTCCTTTCTATATCGGTCACTCATTTATTCCTCTTGATTTTCACGTATTTAATTTATATATTTTGGTCTCATTTATAAATATTAAAGTAAAATTAATAAATATATTACATTTCATTTATTCCCATTATATTCTAATTAAAGAAATAGATGCTGATAATGGTTGATCACAGTTTAGGTGAATTGGAGGTATAAAAAATTGAAATTGTGAGAAAAATAAATACTTATAAAGCTTCAGTTGTGGGGAAAATTTTTAATATAGTTGATTTTTTTTTAATTTGCCAAGTTTCATAATTTCAAAGCTGTTGATCCAAGTGAGTTCTAAAGTATGTTTATGCTCTTGTATGGTGGGGCTAATTCAGGTGTTTAAATTATCCATTCTCCTTTGTCAGGATTACATTATGCAAGGTCTTCAGGCACTCATCCTTTTCATCTAATATGACCATCCTGAACTGTAATCCCCTTTTGTACAAATAAGGCTGATTCAGGTGCAGAGAGGATTAACGGCTGGCCAAAATTTAAATAATGCATACAAATTCAGTACATAGATTTTTGAAATGACATGGTTAAATGGTATTTAATCTATAATAATTAAGGAAGGATGCTCTGTAAAATGAAGTGATAAATGAATGTGAAGACCAAGAGATTGAGATATAAGCAGAGAGAAAATATTAGTCTTGGGTCAGTAAAATTAATTGACAGAATGGTATTTTTAAAATCACTTTTTTAAGTCCTTTTTTTAAAAAAAATTTTATTATGTTATGTTAGTCACCATACAGTACATCCCTAGTTTTTGATGTAATGTTCCATGATTCATTATTTGCATATAACACCCAGTGCTCCATGCAATACGTTCCCTCCTTACTACCCATTACTGGGCTGACCCATCCCCCCTCCCGCCTCCCCTCTGAAGCCCTCAGTTTGTTTCCCAGAGCCCATAGTCTCTCATTTCTACTAATGTGATAAGCAATTAAAAAGTAAGGGAAGAATTTGAATTTTAAAAACAAAATAAAGTCTATATATATTTTAGGTATTTAACGGACAAAACAGCAAGAATAATTCTTCTTCAGCCTGACAGCACTGCTAGTGTACAGTTAATACCCTAAATTCATGAGGTAGTCTGTAATAAAAAAACATTAAATCTGCTGGGCTCTTTTCCCAGAAAATCAGTGAAGCAAGAGCCATACGTATCAGGATAGAGGGGGAAAAAAAGGAAAAAAAGATGACAATAAAACCAAAAAAAAAAAAAAAAGAAGAAGAAGAAAACTAGATGGTCAGATTTAATGGGATAAGTAGAAAAGCTGTAGATTTTATATGCAGTCAAATAAAATTTCCCCTAACATAGGAAGGACTACACTCAAAGCTTAGACCAGAGTTTTCAGTTATGAGAGGAAAATTCAGATACAACTTATTTCATGAAACTGTGAGGAAAGAACTTTATGACTGTGCTTTTAAACCTTAAGTTGAGCTTGAATGTATTTTGAAAAGTTATGTTCTGGTATAACTGAAATACTCCTATCACCAGCTTACTTCCAATCCAGTTGGCAGTCTAAACATTTGTCTATAACTTACTAAGGTATTGTTCTGAACAAATTAAGGGTAAATCCAGTTCCTGTTTGAGGCCTACTTACTAAATTATCATGTTCCCTAAAATCCTGATCCTATCCTTTAGCCCTTCCTCTTGACATATTTTTCCTAAGTAACCACATTCTCTCTGGTGGCTGTAACATGGACAATTTGCTGATGGTTCATTCCTATGTCTCTGTCTCTAGCCCAGGTCTCTCTCCAGACCCATGTGTCTGTTCACTTATTGGACATTTCTACTTAAATATTCTTTAAATTTATAGATATGTACAAACACACCATTATCTTTGTTCTTCCCTCTCCTATAAGCTAGTTCCTTCTGCTCTGTTTTCTATGGCATTTAATTGCATGATTTCTTGACAATCTCCCATCCCAGGAAATATAGAACCAACCTCATTTCTTCTTTTTTCCCTAATGTCCCACATCTTCAAGGTTATTATGCAGTGTCTCCTCTACCAGGTATCTCTTTCAGTTGTATTTTCTCATATCTAGCCCAATTCCATTGAAGGAATTTGGATCTTCATCACCTCTCAAGGGAAATATTCTAATAACCTCTTAACTCTTTTTCTAGCCTCTGTGTTCTCCCATCTCCAATATGCACTCTACACTGTTGCCTGAATATAATTATGAGACTTCCTTGCTAAAGAATGTTACTATTTTCCTGTCACACAATGATAAGGGCTAAACTTCTTAGCACATCAACCAAGACTTACCATTCTGGAAATCTTTACCGTTTCTTCTTCAATATAATACAATACCCAATACAAATGGTATCTCCTTTGGCAAACTGAGTTACCCATTCTATAGTATATTTGCACTTTTTCTTATTGCTATGGTAGAAATAATTACATTGTATATAGTAATTGACTAGCATGATCTGCTAAAGCCAGAGCTTCTATAAAGCAGGTTATGTCTTTTACGTCTTTGAAATCCTCAGAACTTGATTTAAGAGCCTAGAACACAGGAGATACTTAATAAGCATTCACTGATGGAATGTATGCATGATGTGTCCAGAGACTGTTACAAGGGTGACCTTCTTGAGTTTTGCAAGACCCATGGTTTTCTCACGAAGCCACATTGTTTCTTTTCTGATGATTGTTCCTCTGGCCTCCAAATGACAAATACCATACCCCATCTTTTCTTTTTTTTTTTTTTTAAATGATTTTTTATTATGTTAGTCACCATACAGTACATCCCCGGTTTCCGATGTAAGGCTCGATGATTCATTAGTTGTGTATAACACCCAGTGCACCATGCAATACGTGCCCTCCTTACTACCCATCACCGGTCTATCCCATTCCCCCACCCCCCTCCCCTCTGAAGTCCTCAGTTTGTTTCTCATAGTCCATAGTCTCTCATGTTTCATTCCCCCTTCTGATTACCCCCCCTTTCTTTATCCCTTTCTTCCCCTACCGATCATCCTAGTTCTTATGTTCCATAGATGAGAGAAATCATATGATAGTTGTCTTTCTCTGCTTGACTTATTTCACTTAGCATTATCTCCTCCAGTGCTGTCCATGTTGTAGCAAATGTTGAGAACTCGTTCTTTCTGATAGCTGAGTAATATTCCATCGTATATATGGACCACAACTTCTTAATCCAGTCATCTGTTGAAGGGCATCTCGGCTCCTTCCACAATTTAGCTATTGTGGACATTGCTGCTATGAACATTGGGGTGCATATGGCCCTTCTCTTCACTACGTCTGTATCTTTGGGGTAAATACCCAGTAGTGCAATGGCTGGATCATAGGGTAGCTCAATTTTTAACTTTTTAAGGGACCTCCACACTGTTTTCCAGAGTGGCTGTACCAACTTGCATTCCCACCAACAATGTAGGAGGGATCCCCTTTCTCCACATCCTCTCCAACAATTGTTGTTTCTTGCCTTGTCTATTTTTGCCATTCTAACTGGCGTAAGGTGGTATCTCAGTGTGGTTTTGATTTGAATTTCCTTGATGGCTAATGATTTTGAACATTTTTTCATGTGTCTGTTAGCCATTTGTATGTCTTCATTGGAAAAGTGTCTGTTCATATCTTCTGCCCATTTTTTGATTTGTTTATTTGTTTCTCGTGTATTGAGTTTGAGAAGTTCTTTGTAGATCTTGGATACCAGTCCTTTATCTGTAGTGTCATTTGCAAATATCTTCTCCCATTCCGTGGGCTGCCTCTTAGTTTTTCTGACTGTTTCCTTGGATGTGCAGAAACTTTTAATCTTGATGAAGTCCCATAAATTCATTTTATCTTTTGTTTCTCTTGCCTTTGGGGATGTGTCATGAAAAAGGTTGCTTTGGCCGATGTCGTAGAGGTTGTTGCCTATGTTCTCCTCTAGAATTTTGATGGATTCCTGTCTCACATCGAGGTCTTTCATCCATTTGGAGTTTATTTTTGTGTATGGTGTGAGATAGTGGTCAAGTTTCATTCTCTTGCATGTAGCTGTCCAATTTTCCCAGCACCATTTATTGAAGAGACTGTCTTCTTCCCACCGGATGTTTTTTCCTGCTTTATCAAATATTAGTTGCCCAAAGAGCCGAGGGTCCATTTCTGGGCTCTCTATTCTGTTCCATTGGTCTATGTGTCTGTTTTTGTGCCAGTACCATGCTGTCTTTGTGATCACAGCTTTGTAGTACAGCTCGAAATCCGGCATTGTGATGCCCCCAGCTTTGTTTTTCCTTTTCAACAGTTCCTTGGAGATTCGGGGCCTTTTCTGGTTCCATACAAATTTAAGGACTGTTTGTTCCAGTTCTTTGAAAAATGTCCTTGGTATTTTGATCGGGATAGCATTGAAAGTGTAGATTGCTCTGGGTAGCATGGACATTTTAACTATGTTAATTCTTCCGATCCATGAGCATGGAATATCTTTCCATCTTTTTATGTCTTCCTCAATGTCTTTTAAGAGTGATTTATAGTTTCTAGAATATAGGTCCTTTACGTCTCTGGTTAAGTTAATTCCAAGGTAACGTATGGTTTTTGGTGCTATTGTAAATGGGATGGATTCCCTAATTTCTCTTTCTTCGGTCTCCTTATTCGTGTATAGAAATGCAACTGATTTCTGAGCATTTATTTTGTATCCTGCCACGTTACTCAATTGCTCTATAACTTCTAATAGTTTGGGAGTGGCTTCTTTTGGGTTTTCCATATAGAGTATCATGTCGTCTGCAAAGAGAGACATTTTGACTTCTTCTTTGCCAATTTGAATACCTTTGATCCCTTTTTGTCGTCTGATTGCTGTTGCAAGGACTTCTAGTACTATGTTGAATAATAGTGGCGAGAGTGGGCATCCTTGTCGAGTTCCTGATCTTAAGGGAAAGGCTTCCAGCTTTTCCCCATTGAGAATAATATTTGCAGTAGGCTTTTCATAGATGGCTTTTATGAGATTGAGAAATGTACCTTCTATTCCTACACTCTGAAGGGCTTTAATCAGGAAAGGATGCTGTATTTTGTCAAATGCTTTTTCGGCATCGATTGAGAGGATCATATGGTTCCTGAGTCTTTTCTTGTTGATATGATGTATCACGCTGATTGATTTGCGAATATTGAACCACGCTTGCATCCCAGGTATGAATCCCACTTGATCGTGATGGATAATCCTTTTAATGTACTGTTGGATTCTATTAGCAAGTATCTTGTTGAGGATTTTGGTGTCCATATTCATTAGGGAAATCGGTCTGTAATTCTCCTTTTTGATGGGGTCTTTGCCTGGTTTGGGGATCAAGGTAATATTGGCCTCATAGAATGAGTTTGGTAGCTTTCCTTCTGTTTCTATTTTTTGAAATAGCTTTAGGAGAATAGGTATTATTTATTCTTTGAATGTTTGGTAGAATTCCCCAGGAAAACCGTCCGGGCCTGGAATTTTGTTATTTGGAAGGTTGTTTATCACTGACTCAATTTCTTCATAATTAATTGGCCTGTTTAAGGAATCAATTTCTTCCGGTTTCAATCTTGGTAGTTTATAGGTTTCCAGGAAGGATTCCATCTCTTCCAGATTGCTTAGTTTATTGGCATATAGCTGTTGATAAAAATTTCTAATAATCCTTCCAATTTCAATGGTGCTCGTCGTGACCTCTCCTTTTTCATTCATAATTTTAATAATCTGGGTCCTTTCTCTTTTCTTTTGGATAAGTCTTGCCAGTGGTCTGTCAATTTTATTGATTCTCTCAAATAACCAGCTTCTAGCCCTGTTGATCTGCTCTACTGTACTTCTGGTTTCTGCTTGATTGATTTCAGTTCTAATTTTGGTCAACTGCTTCCTCGTGCGTGGATTAGGCCTGTCCCTCTGTTGCTGTTCCAGCTTCTTGAGGTGAGAATATAAAAACTGCATTTTAGATTTTTCTATTCTTTTGAGTGAGGCTTGGATGGCTATGTATTTCCCCCTTAGGACTGCCTTTGCAGTATCCCATAGGTTTTGGACTGTTGTATTTTCATTCTCATTGGTCTCCATAAATTGTTTAATTTGATTTTTGATTTCCTGGTTTATCGAGTCATTCCTGAGCAGGATGGTTCTTAGTCTCCAAGTGTTTGAGTTTCTTCCAAATTTTTCCTTGTGGTTGAGTTCCAATTTCAGAGTGTTGTGGTCTGAGAATATGCAGGGGATAATTTCAATCTTTTGGTATCAGTTGAGACCTGTTTTGTGTCCCAGAACATGGTCTATTCTTGAGAATGTTCCATGGGCATTAGAATAGAATGAGTATTCTTTGGTTCTGGGGTGTAGTGTTCTATATATATCTATGAGGTCCAACTCGTCGAGTATGGCATTCAAAGCCTTTGATTCTTTGCTTAGTTTTTGCCAGGGTGTTCTGTCTATTTCTGATAGTGGAGTGTTGAGGTCCCCTACTATTAATGTATTTTTATTTATATGTCTCTTTATTCTGGTCAAGAGTTGGCTTGTGTATCTTGCTGCTCCCCTGTTGGGGGCATATATATTTATAATTGTCATATCCACTTGTTGAATACTTCCCTTAAGAATAATATAGTGCCCTTCTGCATCTCTAACTATAGTCTGTAGTTTAAAATCCAATTTATCTGATATGAGAATTGCTACCCCAGCTTTCTTTTGAGGTCCATTTGCGTGAAAGATGGTACTCCATCCCCTTACTCTCAGTCTGAATGCATCTTTGGGTTTGAAATGAGTCTCTTGTAGACAGCAAATGGATGGGTCATTTCTTTTTATCCAATCTGCAACCCTGTGGCGTTTTATGGGATGGTTCAAACCATTTACATTAAGACTGAGTACTGAGAGATATGATTTTAATGTTGCCATGTTGCCAGTAAAGTCTTTGTTTGTATTGGCTGTGACTTTCTGTTCTGTATCACTCTTGGGGCCTTTTTACTTTTATAGAACCCCCCGTAATATCTCCTGTAGGGCTGGTTTCATGGTTACAAAATTGGTTAGTGACTGGCGATTCTGAAATGTCTTTATTTCTCCATCAATTCTGAATGACAGCCTTGCTGGATAAAGGATCCTTGGCTGCATGTTTTTCTCTGGAAGAGCTTTAAATATGCTCCCCCAACCCTTTCTCTCATTCCAGGTCTGTGTAGACAGGTCTGACGTAATTCTGATGCTTTTGCCTTGGTACGTGAGAAATTTCTTTGCCCTGGCCGCTTTCAATACTGTATCCTTGCATCTAATATTTGCGAATTGCACTATGACGTGACGTGGCGTAGGTTTGTCGTGGTTGAGCTTGGGAGGGGTCCTCTCTGCCTCTTGGACACGAATGTTTGTTTCCCTTGCTAGATTAGGGAAGTTTTCAGCTACAATTTGTTCAAATATCTCTTCTAGACCTCTGTTTTTCTCCACCCCCTCGGGGATGCCGATGATTCTAACATTGGATTGTTTCATTGAGTCAGTAATCTCCCGTAACCTACATTCGTGGGCGTGGATTTTTTTAAGACCATCTTCTATTTTCATTTTTTCCTCTATTAACCCATCCTCCAATTCACTAACCCGTTCCTCTGCTTCTGCGACCCTGGCCGTCAGAGCCTCTAGTTTTGCCTGCATTTGGCTCATAGAATTTTTAATTTCTGTCAGATTCGCTCTCATTTCTGTCCTTAGGGATTCTATATTCTCAGTAACCTTTTCGTTAATAGTTTTTTCAATTCTACTCATCATTTTGACCATCGTTACTCTGAATTCCATTTCTGATAATTTGGTTACATCCATATCCATTATTTCTGTGGCAGAGGCCACAGAATCACTGTCTTGTCTTTGCTGGGGGGGGCTTCTCCTTCTTGTCATTCTGATGAAGAGAGGTTGCGGGGTTTCCAGAGCCCAAACTATTGACTGGGTCCCAGGCCGTGCCCCAGGCCGTGCCCCTTATTTTATAGGGATCTTAGGGATGTGGGCTTCTTCTTTAAAGATTTTATTTATTTATTTATGTGGCAGCCAACCAGCAAGAGAGGGAACAGAAGCAGGGGGAGTGGGAGAGGAAGAAGCAGGCTCCCAGCGGAGGAGCCCGATGAGGGACTCCTTTCCGGAACGCTGGGATCACGCCCTAAGCCGAAGGCAGGCGCTCAATGACTGCGCCACCCAGGCGCCCGGGTTGTGGGCTTCTTGATTTTTCAGCCTGCCTTCTGTGTTCTGGGGGAGGGGCCTGCCGCGCCGATACTCAGGCAGCCATGTTTGGGTAGAGTCTCGGCGTCCCCTGTGAGGGGGGATGGGGATGGGCACTCCCTGAGCCGGTATTTCCAGGCTTTTGTTCTCTGGCGGCTTTCCCTGGCGGTTTGCTGTGCCTCTTCTGAGAGTCAGAGCAGCAGCGGCCAAATTTCAGCCTCTGTCACAGAACAGAGGGATTGCGGCCCGTTCTCTACTAATGTTCTGGCCACTTTAACTCTGTTTCTGTTGGTGCTGCTCAACCCTGCGGCGTCCGGGATGTGCGCCCCACACCCGGCGTCCCAGCCCTCACTTCCAGGGCCGGCGCGTCTCTGTCCTTTGTGTTTCTAATGCCGCCAGCCGCCAGTCGCCCCTGCGCGCTCCGGAGCTCCCGGTCTCAGTCTGGATCCAGTGAGCACACCCGGATTCCGGAGTTCCGCGAGATGCCTGGTGGCGCGCGCACCCAGCTCACGGTCTCAGTCTGCTGTTTTGCGGGTGCCGTCCGCGAGCCCCACCCGCTCTCCCGTGCAAGTGGCTACCGCTTCCCGGCACCCGAACGCGGCGGCTCCCTCCCCCTTCCGTTTATCTTCCCATATCTGTGCGCGGTTTCATGGCTCCCCGCTTCGTACCTCAATACTCAGCGCTGGAGATGTTCATTTGTAGAGATCCAGATGCGTCTTCCTGCGTCTCAGGCTGGTTCCGTGGTTGTTTAGGCTGGTCTGGTACCTATCCAGCTCGACTCGGGGGACCGGCTGAAAACGGTGTCTCCTACTCCTCCGCCATCTTAACTCCTCGATGAATCCTACCCCATCTTTTCTAACAAATTAAATATTTTTGACAAATTAAGCTATTATTGGGCTAGACACTTTTTAAGACCCTTCACGTTAAAAGGCAGTGACTTTGCTTCACTAATAAGCTTTTCCTGAATATGAAACAATCATTCAGAAAAATGTTTTTTAATCAAAGATAAAGATATAGGTTTTGAACAGGTACAGTTAGATTTCTAATATACTACTATTTTTCCAAATACCACATGAAAATTGATATCTACTGTATAAAACCTAATTTCTTATTTTAGTGCTACAGAAAGAACAGAAGAAAATATTATCTGTAATTTATATCATGCTTATTTAGTTTCCAGCAGATTTCAATGGCCCCTTCTCTATTATCTAGATTTTTAAGTCTTGCCATCTATGATATTTTAAAATATAGGCCAAAACTCTGTTACAAATTATTTTATAGTTACATGGTTCTAAATTTTATGAGGTATCAGATAGCAAAACACTAGCATTATAAATTCCCCATAAATATTTGCGTTTCCTGTTGATATATCCAGTAGTCAATATTATTTTCTAAACATTAATACTATGCTAAGGAAAGATGCATGCAACAATATGTATGTGTATGTATGTATGTAAAAGTACAAATGAGGGGGCGCCTGGGTGGCTCAATCAGTAAAGCATCTGCCTTTGGCTGAGGTCATGATCGTGGAGTCCCGGGATGGAGCCAACATTGGGCTCCCTACTCAGCGGGAAGTCTGCTTCTCCCTCTCCCTGTGCCCCTCCTCATGGTCTCTCTCTCCCTCCCTCTCTCTCAAATAAATCAGTAAAACCTTTAAAAAAAATAAATGTACAAATTAGAAAATATTAACAATATATCTGTTATCCGTCTCATTTGTAGTAATCTGTTTATGATAGAAGTAACAATTGCAATTATAGAGAATAATCTTAAAGTTTCTTTTGAACTGGGTAACTTCATAGGAAACAACAGCACTGAGTGGAAAATACACTTTTATGGATAAATACCTTTTTATACATCTCCAAAGAATGCCTTCTGTTTCTATGAACAAAAGCTTCATTCATAATTATATTCCAGTGTTCTTTCTATTTTGCATAATATCCAACTTGCAGCTTTCTCATTGATATAAGTGTTAGAATATGTCATTTTGAAGATGAGCATTATGATCGACTCTAATAGTTTTTTTGTAGACTATGTTTTCTGTAGTGAAATTCAGGTAAATTTTTCAAATTTAGAAACTTTAATAGCATAGCCTCATTTCCTCCACAGGCAGTCTAGGTAAGGAAAATATGCTTTAGGATTCTCAGTGAATGCGCCAGTCAGTGTTTAAAAGATAACTTAAATTTCCTTCTTCAGAAAAAATGGAAAGAAGTGAATTATTGAAGTTGCAATCTGCAGTTTTGATAGTCATGTGTAAAAGGGGGCAGATGTTCTTTTCTGCTAAATCATTCCCATAATACACTTAGCTGTACTCAGAGACGAATATGCTTACTGCCAAGCCTTGGCTGAGGGTTTCAGGGAAACACTGATTAAACTCCATCAGAGGACAAAGTAGAGAAGAAAATTAGCCATTCAGAATGTAGTGTTTCTTAGCCTGTCCCCTCCTACAAACTTTCTCTGACTCATGGTAGTAAGCTTAAAATGAACCATTATTTTAAACATATTCTCAGACAATCAAAATTTGTATATGTAGTATACTGGCCAATACCAAATCCACGAGAACTATGGACTCGGAGAACCAAACTGAGGGCTTCAGAGGGGAGGGGGGTGGGGGACTGGGATAGGCTGGTGATGGGTAGTAAGGAGGGAACGTATTGCATGGTGCACTGGGTGTTATACGCAACTAATGAATCATCGAACTTTACATCAAAGACCAGGGATGTACTGTATGGTGAATAACATATAATTTAAAAAATTTTAAAAAATTTAAAAAAATTAAATTAAACAAAAACATTCATTTTCCACTCATATTTATGGAATTTTCATAGCCTCTATATTTTTTGAGATGTTAAAAAGAGAATGATAGTTAATGAACAAATTCAAAGTACAGTTTCTATAATCAAAATAAATGGTTGGTTAAGTCAGTTTTTCAAACTGGAGGTAACTCTAGATTGCTGGCTAATATATCATTTGAACTGGTTATGTATAAATAGAAAAAAAACAACAAATTTATGACTGTTTACTATTACACAGTAGATTACTAGGGCTGTCTTCAAAGTTTATAGAGATACAGAAATTAATGAGCTAATTGGTATATAGTAGGTAGGTAGATGAATAGTGTTCATACATGGGGCATATTGTATAATTTACATTTGTAAATACGTGTATATGGCTTGTTTTTAAAAATAATTTCTTGTTAGTATATGATGTTAAGAGGATATATTAAGGACTGGGAAAGTTTAGAAAAGTAGAGAGTTTCCAAACTTAATAGTGTTTTAAATTTTCTGGTTTCACCTCCATAATTTCAAAGATTTTAAATAAAACTGACTTGTACAAGTGAACTTACATGAAGACTAAAGCAGTTTAAATTTGGCCTTAATATAGGAGATATTAATTATCAGAAATATACTGAAATGGGGAAGGTATTTACATGATTTAATAACAATTTGCATCACAATGACTTGCATATAATATTCAGGGTTCAATGACAATACCAGTTTTCATCCATTAATTTAGGATTTACTAAATTCTTGTTATAATCAAAGAACTCTATTTGAATTAAATAAATCTTTGGACATGATACATGATTGCAGTGAAGTACAGTTAAAGCAAAATTTGGCTTTGGCTTGTGAGGTAATTGCATGAGGCACAGATTTCAGAAGAGACAGAGCTCCTCTATGTGATTAGCTACTTATTCTTCTATTGAAACATGTGACAATGAAAATTGAAAGACAGTGAGGGCAGGGTTACTATGAAAGATGATTTGACTCATCTTAGAAACCAATTCAGTGTTATTTGAAAGGAAGAAACAAAGGTGATTTCATGGTTTTAGGTCTAACGGGGCGAACCAACTCTGTGGCAAGTGTAAGGGAGCTAAGAGGAAAGCTGAACTATGGGATGGTAGTTTCATTTTAAACTTTTGTTTATTTATTTTCAAGATAAAGTATTTGTGAAAATACTCACTGCTTAGTTCATGAGAGGAATCTGTCCGGAGACAGAATAATTTGGGGGACGATGCTAGAAGTCATCTTCAGATAGCGGATAGTTGAATCCAGGAGGGAAATTGAGATCTTCAAGTTGTAAAGGAAAATAACCAGATCATCCAGGATGATCAAGGAGAGAAACCTGAGGTGGAGATAGAAAAATAACAGTCAGAAACAAACTAAAAGCAGCATGTTATAGTGATCAGGGATAAAGTCTGAAGAGGAAAGCATGAGTGCCTCGGAAATATCTGCTTGCTTTTTTTGTATTCTAAACAGGTAAATCTCTCTCTCCCTCTCCCTCCTTCTCTCCCCCTCTCCCTCCTTCTCTCCCTGCACATTCTGACTTGGGCCATTCAGGAATGGGTGTTTAATAAAAGTGTTGATGTTGTAATTTGAACATTTGGGCTTTTAAACTAAATTCTGCATATGTAGTATATAAAGTATTTACTAACATCTTTTGTCCTCCTTTGGAGACTTTAAACGTCTCTCCTCACCTCCACTCCCTTCCCGCACTGGAGATTTATATTATCATTGAGCTCAGTAATGCAAATTATCACTTGAACCTTTTTCCTGCTATTAGCAATTTGATGATTGGTTTCATGATAGCAAAATAATAGTGAAAAATGACTTATTTTTGTTTCTAGTCCACATTCCTGACTATTAATAACATTACTAATAGATATCAAAGATTTGTCAATGTTCTGACACTTCCAACTGAGTCTACCATTAAGAATCTATTTGCTGTGTCAGCTGAGGATGTTTTTAGCTAAGAGAAAAGTATTCCATACTTTCTCCTTTTTATAGTAGAAGGGTACGGCTATTAATTAGTTTTATTATTTAATGGCAGTTGATGCAGTGTATGAATAAACTGAAGATATTTCACGTGGGTTATGTGCTAAATCTCTATTAATTGAATGAAAATTTCTTTCTCTTATTTTCAGAATATGCATTATTAATTTTAGTATCTAATCATAAATAATGGATTTTGAGTATATTTACTCACTTTTTCAACTTTTAGGTAAATTCACACCAAGATTTTTTAAATACAATCTTTACTTTTAAAAGGTGTTTTTTTTTTCCTTAAGATTTTATTTATTTGAGAGAGAGCAGGGAGCCCAATGTGGGGCTCAATCCCAGGACCCTGAGATCATGACCTGAGCTGAAGGCAGACGCTTAACAACTGAGCCACCCAGGCGCCCCGCAATTTTTTTTTGTCGTTAAGTTACGCTAGCAATATCATTACTTTTAATATTGAGAAAATTTTAGTTATAGTATCTATTTACTTCTTCATAGTTTCTTCCCCAAAGCTATCACTTGAGCTAGATATTTTTAAAATTTTTAACTTTCTGGGCAAAAATAAGTTCTCTCAAAAAAGAAACTATGTGTAGTTCACTTTTAGGTCACAAAACTAACATCTAGAGGAGATCAAAGTAACTGAATGAGTAACCAAAGTCTTTGTTTTTCCTATTCTGTACTCTGAAGGTTAACATAATCCACAAGTGTTTTATTTTCTCTTACACTTTTTTAGGGTAGAATGTAGACTTGTTGCATACATTATATTTATACTGTATCTGGTAAAAGCAGGCATATTTGAAATGTGAAGTGTTTCCAAACTTACTTTTAGTTAGAACTAAAATACATGTATAATTGTTTCTGCTTGATATTTATTTAAAGCTATAATAAAAAAGAGAAGTACTTTTTACTTTTATTCTTAGCCTTTTATAATCTTTTGTATCCCTGGTTTTTTTGGTCATGCATTTAAATATGGAGTATTCTTTCTTCTCAAAACTATTGGAGAGACTTATCTGGAAAATAACTAAGATTATCCCACCTGAAATAATTACTATTGATTTGTTTTGATATCCGCAAATAGATCATTTATTTCATCATGATTCACCATATGTATAATATTATTACTCCAAATCATTTTATGTGTAAAAAGTTATTTTAGGCAGAAGATTCTCTCATTTCAGAGAGAATGAAGAAGAAATTACTTGTATGGTTTGTTTCTCCCCCCCAAATTTTTGAAGTTATTTTGTAACATTTTAAAAATAGCCCATTTTGGTATTTGGAGTGGAATTTGGATTCTGAGGGACTAATCCTGATTCAGGAATATATGCATGTTTTTTTTAAAAAAACGTATTATAACAAATGAGTCCTGATTGCTTAAAATTTGGATTCAAAAGTCAAAAGTAAATACTAATGGGTCCCTGGAGACTAACACTTGAGTCTCAACCTGATTTCTGTCAACTTTACAGACTTGTAGTTACAGAAAGTTATTGACCAAACTTAATATAATTTACTGTGGACACTCATTTGTTGAGCTTAATGGTCAACATTTCTTTAAAGGTAGATAATTTGTTATTAGTGTATATTTCAGTAATTTGATGGGTTTATTTTTTCAGACCCTTCCACATATTTTGCTGCCTCAGTACTGTACAACAATATGCCAATGTCCACCATATTTTCTCTTATTTAAAGATGATTCTCAAAAGATTCCTATTTTTAAAATGACACAAGCAAAACTAGAAGGAGAAACTGTATCAGATCTGGAGCAAGTGATAACCATGACCCATCACTGTGTAAATATGAATCATATTCCTTTGGGAGAGTTTTTTGCTTTCTTATTCCAAAGAGATAAGTATTTAACTCATTTACCTCATTTAACTCATTACCAAGAGGGTTAAAGACAAATAATATTTTTCTCTGTGTCAGACCCTGACTTAGCATATATATTAGGGAAAAGAGCATATATAAAAGGATTAAGATCTGACTGCATTATCCTTCTCCCCCAGTGCCACGTAGTCACCAAATGCAGGCCTGATCTGGACACGTGAGAAAATTTTAACTTGAAGGAAGACTCTACTATTGATTACCGTCTCAGAATGGACAATTTTAATTTTTAAATAAAGTCTACTTTATTATTTCCAAAGACTTTCTAAATGTGACCAGAAAATTCTTTAGACCTGGCTAAACTCTCACACAAGGCAGGCAGCTTCTCCACTGAGTAAATATTAGAGGAGAGTGAAATCAAATTATAGTTGGGTCTTTATTATGATATAATTATGCTTATTAAATGATATCTTTTTAGTAAAAGCAAGTATATTTTATTTCAGCCATTTTACTATATCTACGCCAATGAATACGTCCATGAATTTTAGGAACAAATTGATTTTCTTTCAAATAGCACAGTTTTCATTAAATATTTCATTTGTCTCATTCCTCACTTTGCAGTTTGATTAGATTCATTACAGCACTGCTACTTAAAATATTTTTCATTCGAAGAATTGCTTATGATAAAAAATACAAAAAAGATCAGTAAAATATTTACCAAAATACTTTAATTCTTTATTGTAATCTAAATGCCTTTCTAGGAATCAGAACCGTGACAGAAATGAGTGTCATTTTACTAATAAATGTAGGAAGTTATTTAATATAAAATGAGATATTCATCTTTATATTGCAGCAATTAAGACATTTAAATGTCTCGTTATAGAATAAAGGCAGGACGCTTCGAGTCTGACACAAAGTCTGGCACAGACTAGGCACCCGCTTAATACTTCTTAATTTTGTCAATCTTGACTTTGACTCTGGGCAACTTGCTTCATCTCTCAGTGACTCACTTTTCTTATCACTAAATACATTTGTGTACTATTCTTTCCCTCAGAATAACTATATAGTATTTTTAGTTCACTTCCTTTGCAGTTGCTTTTGGATTATTGGAGGGAGTTAAAATTCAGGTGTTTAATTTTATCACTATACGGTTTACAAAAGGAGGATACCTTAGAATTTGCTGTATGTAACAGGAAGATTTATGTATTTATGAAATTAGAGTCAGTGTTTTGGAGCTAACATTGATATAGTGTCAACTTAATTTAATTAAACCCAGAACTAGTGTGCTGGCTTTTGTTTATCTTATTATATGCCATTATAAAGAGTTCATATTCACTGTGAACAGAACACACTGGCAGATTAAGTGCAGTAATAGAACTGCTCTCTATGATGGTGTCCATCTGTTCCATGACTCCTGGGAATTTCATTCCTGGAACATATTACTAAAAAACAATATTTATATTATTCTAAAGTAAAGTTAATGCCTCTTTTTTTCCGATGCACACATTGTTTACTAATTGTTAATGCATTTTCCCTTTCTAAATGTTATTAAACTGTAAGAGAATATTACTGCCTTCAAAAAATTCAGATATTGTCCTTAATCCTCATAAGAAGGGAGATACATCTATGCAACTGAAAATACAATATAAATATAACACTATGAGAAAACCTACAGTGTTTATTTTAAAAACTGTGCATCTTTAAAAAAGGATGCATATTTTTCCTGTGAGACTCATCCTAGTGAACTGAATATATCATTTCTCATACCTACATGTTTTTACACATGCAGCTATTATTCTGCCCAGAATGCGGCACATTTGTCCTTTTCACCCCCTCAGCATTTCCCTACTGGCTAACTCTGAGGGATGCTTTAAGGTTGATGCAAGCATCGCCATCTTCCTCGTCTCATTCAGATTGACCCAGCTGCTGTTCCTCTGTTCTCTCACTCTGCTATACTCTTGTCTCAGTCATGGCACACACCACAATATATAAATAGCTGATTTAGCTCATTGTCTTTTCATAATTTGACAAACTCTTTCAATTCAGGACCCGTGTCTTATTCATTTTTATATCCTAGCACTTAGAACAATCTTTGCCATAGAAGTAGACACTCATTTAATGTATGTGAAAGGATGAAAAAAAAAGTCAGCATAGATTTTCATGGTTGGTTTACCTAGTCTCAGTAGCCAGATTTGGGAAACGTCGCATGAACTTTAACGTCATGAGCTGAGACTCGGAGTCTTTCCTAGATGGATTTGAAGTTTATGACATCAAAATTTGATCTACCTTAAACTTTTTCACCGACTTAACTTGAACAAAAGAACAGCTTCTTTTATGGTGTAACCTAATTCTGTTATCCTCCTTTGAACTATCTTTCTCTACATGCTACTCGTTTTAAGGGAAAGCAAGGTTAATATATTTTTAAAACTTCATGGAAAGTAAGTCCTATGTGAATTAAAAATGCAAATAGAAATACTCAATTTGAGCTAAATTCTCTCTAAAATAAACTTATAATTTTATTTCTTCTATACTTTCAAACTATTACATGGGATTAAACTTTACTTCTATTTCGATTAATATATTGAATTAGGACATATTTTTGAAATGCACAATTTTATTATACATTTAAATTGTTTAAATTAGTATAATCTTTAAATAATACATTGCATCAGGAGTTACGAAATAATTCCTAATTTTATATAAGTAATACATGCTATATTTTAATTTCTATATTATTTGCATGAAGCATCATGTATAGTAATGTATATCCTGGGGAAAAATTCTCATTAAAACTAGTTTATATATGGAAGCTTGCTTTGCAATAAAATCTAACATTATTCTTGGTAAAAAAAAAATATCTTGACAATTTTATTGTTATTAGTGTTATAAATATTACATATCAGGAGATCCTATAGTAAAAAGTATTACCTACACAGCGTTACATATCCATAGACACCCTGCATTGAAAATATGTAGAATATGAAAATTCATATTTGTATATAAAATTAAGAAGTATCTGCTTAACAAGGGGATTTTTTGCTTTAGAATCTATTTCCTACCTAACTAGCTTCCCTAGTGCCTGTAAATTTAAGAAAAATGTCTTACACAAAAAATTCAGAAATTCATCTGTTACATCATACAGATGTATGGTTAAACATAGCCTAGGGGATTCATCCAGAAGGAATCTATTTTATAGTTTACAAATAAATATGAATTAGAAAAAGGGAATGTATTTTAAGTTATAACCTAGAGAAATGAGAACTTCTGTACGTTAATTATAAAATTAAACTGCATACATAGATTTTTTTAAAAAGTCTACCTAACCAGACATGAGAATTAGCTCTTTTTGTTTTATTTTATTTAAAAAAATTTTTAAATTTAAATTCAGTTTAGTTAACATATTAGTTTCAGGGGGAGAATTAAGTCTTTTTAAAACATATTTTAATTTCAGAGATCCAATAAGTCACAAAAGGGCTAACAAAAGTTTGAATTTAAGCCTGGAAAATATGAAAACTATCTTCTCCTTTCAAAAAAAATTGCTCTCATGTAAATTTTATATAGTAAATAGACTGTGAAGGTATATTCCAATATTAGGCACTTGATATCTATTTATTTTGATCATGGAGGAAAAAAATTATGGATAAATTAGAGTGAGATCTCTGCCTATTTTTCTATCTGAAAATAAAATTTCCATACATAATGTCTTAAAACTACTTTTCTCTAATAAGAAAAGCAATGCAAGTTTATTGTCATGAGTTTAGGAAGTGCATGTAAACAAAATGAATAAAATAAATATATCTGTGAAATTCAACATCCAGAAATGCCTCTGTTAACCCTTCAACAAGAAAGATTTAATCACTGTACACATTTCAGAGTTTTTCTTCTAAATATTTTCCTATTTTTCTACTAGTCTATTTTTGTATTAGGGCCCCAAGATATTTGTATTTTTATATTTTACAAGGATAAAAATTCCTAAACATATGTCAGTTTCCACATTAAATTAGCAAAAATATTTCAGTAGCTATTATCAAAAAATATCTTAGGTAATCATAGGAGAAAAATAGGAAAAGTTTGCAAGCATGAGATTATATGGCTGTAGGGTAAGAGGGAATACATGCCACTTTATTTATTAGGAGATAGTTATATTGTAGAATGATACAGTCCTTTTAAAGCTATTTCACATATTGAGTTATAGACAAAATGAGAACGGACATTTTCATATGAATTTTATTGAAGAATGGCTGAAACAATTGAGATTAGAACAACTATTCTGCCACAAGTTTGAGATTATCAGGTATGCTGTACCTATTTACAAACTATGTAACAATATGTACTTCACACCAAAGTATGTGACACCAATATGAATGCTTGTAAAGTAAAAATAATTCTGATATTGAAGATATAGTGCCTGTATACAAAAACTCGAAGTGTACAAAATAGGTTTTTCGGGATATATTTTTGCTGTCACTCAGAAGGAAAATAGAGTCAGGAAAGCAAGACTGTCTAGGAAGATGCCTTACAACAAAGACCATTTATCCTCAGTTTGGAAAGAGCTCTTTGTAATTGACTTAGTCCTTGCTCTGCCATCATCCCCCGGATAGCAACAAGTTGAACCATGTGTCATCTCATATAAAGTACAATCAGAGGATGTGTTGCCCAAAAAGCTACAGTGGTTTCAAATCGAATCTGCAAGTAATCCACAAATCCCTATGATTTCTCTCTGAAATTACCAAGGGCACTGTATGGATGAAATAAGTCCAGGTAATATATGAGATAGAATTGAGAAATCCTGAAAAATATGAATTTAATCATTCCTATTCAGGAGCCTCTGATTGTCCTATTTCAAAACAGGTTCCTGTAACCATCCTGACCATGTGCCAAATAATCGGCCTCCCCTCGTTTGTCATTCTGCCGCAGGTGCATTTCCTCAGAAAGGCCATGAGCTTAAGTATTATCATTCACACAGAGATCAATTTCTTTTGACAGCAAAGTGTTGCAGGCACAAATTTGCATTTGCAGTGTGGTAATTTTTGAAAATTCGACAAAGTAGAGATTTTGAGTGCCCTTGCTACTCTTTTACTACCCCTTATACTCATTGCTCCTAAAACAAACAAAAACCTCTGCTCAAGTCTTTTATTAGGCATTATATTGTTGAATTTATTTTGTAAAATTATTTTGAAGTTAATAAAATATTTCCCAACTCAAGGTAGTTCTGCCTTATGAATGATGACCAAGGATGTACTTGACTGGTCATGGTTAATCAAAGAATTAGACAAATTTATATTGTTCATTCAACCAAATAGTTATTGCCTATCTACTAGGTATAAGGTATTGTTATAGATGCAAAAGAATATGGATGTGCCTCGGATGTCAACAAACATATTGCTTTTGGGCACATATAAGGTCACATTAACATAAATGCTCAAATTTCCCAATAGGAATTACAATGCTCCCAGACCCTTACCCTTCTGAAAAGTGCCCCAATAAAATATTTCTGGCAAGCCCCAGAGAGTCTAAAGTGTCCAACCATGAGTCCAATCCTGCTGTTTCTGTTACTGTTCTCCCACCTGAAGTCATGGGCCTCTGCTATGTCTGTCATCCGGACTTTGCTGCAAAAATGGTGTTCAGTGTCATCTTCCACTTAAATCTGCTTTGACCCAGTCCCACACATTTCCTCCTGCATCACTTCTCTCAGTTTCTGCCTCTCTAACCAATTCCAAGGTGAAATGTGATTCCCAGAGTCCCCAAAATATGAGATACCCAATATTGGAACAAATCAGGGTTGTATTAGCAAGGAAGAAATTGGAAAAAGGATAGATAACCAAGTATGACAAGGAAATAAGAAGATGAAATTCCGCATTTTAGACCCCTAACTACGGAAATAGAGTTTGGGATAAGAGGGTGTAAAGACAAGAAGCAAAGAAATCACAAGAGTTTGATGCAATAATGATGTAAGAGATAATGGAAATCTAAATTAAGGCATTAAACCAAAATAAAAGTGAGCAGAGAGATTGGTTAAAGAATTTCATCAAGATAAGAAGCTTTTGCACAGCAAAGGAAACAGTTGACAAAGCTAAAAGACAACCTACAGAATGGAAGAATATGCTAAGTGAAATAAGTCGATCAGAGGAAGACAATTATCATATGATCTCATGGATACATGGAATTTAAGAAACAAAACAGGATCATAGGGAAAGAAAGGAAAAAAATAAAATGACAAATTCAGAGAGGGAGACAAATCATAAAAGACTCCTAATCATAGGAAACAATCTGAGAGGGTTGCTGGAGGGGAAGAAGGTAGGGGAATGGGGTAACTGGGTGATAGACATTAAAAAGGGCTCGTGTTGTAATGAGCACTGGGTATTATATAAGACTGACGAATCACTGCCTTCTACCTTTGAAACCAATAATACATTATATGTTAATTAATTGGATTTAAATTTTTAAAAATGGGGAGGGGCTAGAAAGGCTTGGGACAGGACAGGAGGTTGCCAACATGATCGGACTGGTGGCTGTACTGGAGGCCACCAAGGTATGAGAGTAGACCCTGTGGAACCAGATAGAATGCCATGAATTTATACATGGTAAGTTTTGTGAAGTCAACTTGCTGACAGAATGTAACAATATTAAGAATAGGACGCGCATCCCAAACGCCAAATCCGACTGACTGGGATGGATCCATGGTACTGGTAAGGTTTCCAAGGCTGAGTTGACAGAAACGAGTGCTAGGATCAATTAACAATGTCTGTTATGGGTATGGAGAAGGGAAATGACAGCACACATGTCAAAAAGCTGTAACCTCATTATCCTAAGATTAAAAACAAAGAACTGTGTTTCATAACCTAAAAAAAAAAAAAAAAAGGAGGGCCCTTGAAATAATGAGCACTGGGTAATATATGCAACTGGTGAATCACTATCTCTATCTCTGAAACTAATTTAAAAAAAAAAAGAATTTCAAATGAAGTAGAGACATCACCAATGGTTTCTTCTATTTGAAGAGTGGGGGAAAGTCAAAAGATAACTCCAGGGTTGAAAATGGAAATTTAGGGATAACCGAGCTGATAAAGAAAACTAGAGTAGAACAGGGAGAAATGGTTACTATTCACATAGTAATGTGCTGATCTTTACTTTGAGAAAATGGATGATGAGTCCATTCTGTTTTGTTTATGTGGAGAAATACAGCTAGAGTGTTTACTGATTAAGAATTTTTAAGTTCTGGACATTAAGTTTTCCCTGAGAAGTTAATTTACTCTTTATTTATATGTTGTCTTTTTTTCAATATTTCTTCAAACTCAATTCAAGAAACATTTTATAAATAATATTTTAATGTTACCATATAAATAGAGCTCTGACTCTTCTCAGGTATATAGTTTCAGCATATACTTTTGAATACAAATTATTTACAAAAAAAGGTAGCATGCTAGCAGTACCAAAAAAAAAAAAAAAAAGAGAGAGAGAGAGAGAGAATGCAACTATGTGATATTTAAATTCATTTTCAATTGATTAAAAAAATTATCAGATCCTATGTCAGCAGATTTGGAGAAAAATGTTTCATAAAGAACAAACTCCAAATGGCTTATTTCTACTTACTGTTTTAAATACATTTTCAGCAACGAAGAATCACTGTTTCAATCAAGACTTTATAAATATAATTAATGAACATTCGTGGTATTGTCCAACTTGAACTTATAACTCTCCAACCTACACCCAAATTTCATTATATTCCACACTATGCAACAAGATAACAAAGGAAATTGCTTTATACTTGAAAAGGTCTTTGCCAGTTTTAAAGATCTGTTATGGTGATTTGCTTTTCTCCTGTTCTTTGCAGTTTCTCCCCTACTTGGTCCTCATGGTCATTTCTCTTTCTCTCTTATATAGGCTGTCATCTTTAAATTCTAATATATTTTACATAAATTCATTTTTAAATATATGTAATGCTATCAGCAAAATAAATTTGATATGTTTAATAATCGCAATCCATAGATCTCTGATTCTTTGAAAGGCTTGCTTTGTATATGACTGAATAGCTGGTCGAAAAGCCTTGTTTATCGTTAGAAAAGCAATTACTGTCCCACTATTGGGAAGGAAATAACCAATTGTCTTTTACAAATTGCTAATGTTAATAATAACTAAGTATCTGAAGGTATTTAATCTTATTTAATCTTATCTGAGCATGAAACAAAGTTTGAGAAATTAAATTACTCTCTCTTTTTTTCTTCTTTAGTTAGGCATACCATTTATGTTAAAACATTTTATGTACCTAATCTTTTTCTCCATTGCTGTATCTAAAACTTTGAGGTATTATAAGAAGACTTTTAGACATTCACATTCTATATTTATAAAAAGAGTAAAAAAAAAAGAATAAAAACACGTGATTCTTTTTGGTCTGAATATGTATGTATATATATTAGAGAAAACATAAAAGCACAGTTCTTGTGAATCTCAATATTTACACATACAGTTTTAGAGAAAACAGTGTTATAGGCACACTTATTATTTTCGTTCCGAAAAACAGTGGTATGAATAATGGAATGTTATCTAATATGCCACCCATATTCACATTTTTCCCCACTGTCCTCAAAATGTCATTCATAGCTGTTTTTATTTTATTTTTTTTGTTTCAATAGAGGATCCAATTAAAACTCATGTATTATGCTTAGTTTCCATGGTACTTTAGTCTTCTTTCACCTAGAACGTCCTCCATCCTTTTTTGTGTGTCTTCTTAAGTTAGTATTTTTAAAGATTCCAACTCTAATATTGTACAGGACACTTCTCAATCTGGCTTTGTCTAATAGTTTCTTCATTGTTTGATTCAGGTTAAATATTTGTGGAAAGAATACTGTGAATACTATCAGAATATAATTTTCTTGTCCTTAGGAGATACATGTTGAATTATTTAAGTGTGAAGTATTATGGTATATGCAACTACTTTCAGATGGTTTAGGAAAAGAAAAAGAGTCTATGTGCATATATGTATATATCTATACTCTCTATTATCTAGAGAGAATGTGAGGAAAAGAATCAGATACAGAGCAAGAGGCAAAGCCAGTGGGACAATTCCTGAATCCAGGTGAAGAGTATACCAACAATGTTTGAACTAGCCTTTCAACTTTTCAGTAGGTTTGAAACATTTCAAAATAAAAAGCTAGGGAAACGATTGGGGTAGTGAAAGGCATGTGATATGGAGTTGATGCACTAAATTGAGTAGTCATCCAGCCACTTGCTGGCTGTGTGGTTTTGGATAAATCATTGAAAGTATCTCAGCTCATATATCTTGGCTTTAAAATGGAGATGAAAATACTGAGTTTGTATGTTGCTTTAAAGATTAAAAAAGATAACTGATGCCAGAGTTTTACACACACACACACACACACACACACACACACACACACACACACTCTATAGCTAGATATAGAATACCAAGACAACCTCGATTCTTTTCAGACTGCAAACCCAATGTGTTCTAATATCTTACTGAAAGACCTGGGGAATGAATAAGCAACATATTCATCATTTTGGAAAATGACAGAAGTATAAATTTGTTTGTTGTTCTATTAGAGAAATGAATTTTGCATAGTTCAAATGACCTTGGTGACTGTAAATAAAATGAAGTTCAAAGGTGAGTAGCATAAAGTTAATTAATTTAAGAAATCAATAAATAAAACCCCACACAAACATAAGATGGATAAGGATTCTTATAGTACACAAAAGGTCACAGAGGGCATTAATGTAAACATGTGAATAATGTAGTGCTGAATTTGATTTAGGAAACCAATTCTGGGATATATAAGTGCTAATATTATAGGAATAGAAAACTCCCTCTAACCTTAGATTGACTTTACAATTGCCCTGAAACTAGAATGAGACCTGAAAAACTGGTTCATTCATTCTGTGGGTAGATATGTATACGGCACATTTTCTTTTTTCTAAGCCTTCTGTTAGTGTTGTAACAGGTAACCATTCCTGCCTTCAAAGACCTCGCGGTCAAGTGGAGCAGATACATATAGGCAATTACAACAGGTCTTCCTTTGGAGTGACTACTGGATTTGGGTGCTCATTTTGTAGAAGCATCTAACCATTTCTTAGAGTACTGGGAGAATTTTGTGAAAGTAGTAATATTTAAGTTGAGATAGAACTTTTACTTTAGATGGCTTCAAATGTGAAAGGGGAAAGATAATACTATTCCTAACCTTAAAATATATGACCTGTTAGGGACTTAAGATTCCTTCACTTTTAGTTTTTGTAAGTTCTCGGTCAATAAGTAATAAGGAAGTATATGCTGAAATATTTTTTCTTTCTAATAAACTTTAGATTTGTATTTTTGTGGGGCAGAATCCTTGCTGCCTGATGTGGTTGGGCTTTATATTTGAAACAAATTCACTAGTGTGTTGAAGCTACACCACACATTTTCAAGTATTTAAAAGACTGAAGAGTCCTGGATGTTATCTAAGTCAAAGTTTTTGTTTTTATTCTTCCTCTTCCTTGTCTTCTTTCTTTCCTTAAAAAAAAATATATATTAATTGGTTCCTTTCCTGTTCTTCCCTTCCTTTCCAGCTCTTTCTTGTCCCTTCCTTTCTCTTTCCTCTCCTTCCCTCCCCTTCCCTTCTTTTGAAGTAAGGTCTGATGAGCAAGGAACCTTGAGGATTAAGGGTTAAGAGGTACCATGATCAGTGGGCCTAAGAAGTTATTGGGGTGAGGAAGCAACTAATAGAGTCGGAGATTAATTACACAGGAAATGAGCAAACATGTAAACACACTAAAGATAATGGGCATTAATTTTTCATTTTTAGTGAAGAGGTTTACAAATATGGATATAGTGAAAGCAGATTGACATCTGTGGGTTGGATTGAACTTGGAGTCATTGATGTGAACTTTTGAGTTTTAACATATAGAAAGAAATTTAGAGACAGAGTCTTTTGAGAGGTCCAAGAAGTAATGACATCCAGAAGAAATTATTTCACCAAACATGCAGATCTTAAATATCATTCTCTACTCAAAGACATCGGGGCTCTTGGAGTAACGACTGGTTATAGGGATGGGCTTTGAAAGTCCAAGATGAGCCAGGACTATCCTGTTTTACAAGACATTGTGCAAAAAATGATGGGTTATCCACCCCCGCCCCCCAAAATGTAGAAGTTGACTTGAAGGGTCTTTGCTGAGCAAATCTGCGACAATTTGAGCTCTAAAATAAATACTACTAATAACAGATTATTACCTATTAAATAAAATAGAAACCCTTAAGTATCCCCACTGACATAAATGAATAAATATTAAACAAATGGAGGGGAGGGAAAGTTCTCCATTACAGTAGAATGACAATTAATAAATGGAAAAGGAATTAAGCATTAGAAAATCAGTTTTTGGCAACCATTATAACAATAATTGATTTAGAAAAATATTGTTAACAAATGCTAGCTAGGAAGTTTGTTGAGAATAGACTATTTCCAGAGTCTTAAAATAGGCCCTACCAAATACTTATTAATTACAAAAGGAAAAGTCAATCTTTGCAGGGGTGGCTGAAGACATCATCTTAAATGATCATTAGTAATGGGACAAATTTACATTTTTTTGTAATATACCTAATAAAAGTACAGGATCTGAAAAAAAAAAACATGAAGAAATATCAAACCAGAACTGAGGGGCATTCTATAAACTAACTGGCCATACTCTTAAAGCATATTAAGGTCACAAAAGTAGAGGTAAGATTTAGGAACAGTTCTAGATTGAAGGAGACAAAGGATGTATGACCAAAAGTATAATATGTATTCTTGGATTAGATTCTAGACCAGAAGGAAAAAAAAAAAATATCTAAAGAGGAAATTATTGGGAAAATTGTCAAAATTTGAATGGAATGTATGTATTAAATGGCAGTCTAGTTGGTGGTATTGTTTACAATGTTAATTTGCTGATTTGGATGGTTGTACTGGGTTATGTAGGGAGTATCCTTTTAGGAGATTCACACTAAAATTTTTCGCAGTAATGGGATACTGTATCTGCTATTTACATTCAGTTGAGTCAGTGAGAAATATCACACACATACATACACACAGGAATGAGAAAGAGACCAAAAGAAAGAGAAGGAAGGAGGGAAAGAGGAAGAGAAGGAAGTAGGAGAGGGAGAAGCAAAAGTAAATAAGATATTTACAAGTGGGGGCTGTGGATGCTAGATGAAGGGAGATATTTATATTATTTTTACAAATTTTATGTAAGTTTATTTTAAAAAAACCCTCCTAACTAAACTAAATTAATCTATATTTTATGGCCTTGGAAATCATGAGCATGTTGGTGTAAACGTGAATTAAATGTTCAAATAATTAAATTAACTTAAATGCTGAGGTAATAATATAATGCATTAAGCAGCTGAACATTAAGATTCCATCTTTACTGCCTATATTTATTGGTGTTCAAATATATGTGATATGATATTGATCATAGTGATTATTTTTTAGTTCCTCAATCCATATTTTCTTGAGGATAAAATTTAAACATTTTATCATCTAAGATCTCTTAAACCCTGATGTTTTTTAACTTTTCACCCCATTATCTACCTGTATCCCACATAAACTTCTTGCTGCCACTGCACTGAACATCTGGCATTCCACTGAGTAGACATAACCCCTTACACCTCACACACTGTCAATACTTTTTCTTTTATCTACAGCTTCATTATCCTGTCCCCACTCATCCTCATCCCACCTTCTTTATCTTGCTAATTCCTACTTACCTTTCTTTTTTTCTTTCTTTTTTCTTTTCTTTCTTTCCTTTCTTTCTTCTTTCTTTCTTTCTTTCTTTCTTTCTTTCTTTCTTTCTTTCTCTTTCTTTCTTTCTTTCTTTCTTTCTTTCTTTCTTTCTTTCTTTCTTTCTTTCTTTCTTTTAAAGATTTATTTATTTATTTGAGAGCGAGAGAATGGGCACAAATGAGGTGGCAGTGGGTGGAGGGAGAGAGAGAATCCAAACAGACTCCCTGCTGAGGGGAGAGCCTGCCAGTGGGGCTTGGTCCTAGGACCCTGAGATCTTGACCTGAGTGGAAATAACTTAACCAATTGGGCCACCCAGGCATCCGTCCTACTTTACTTTAGGCTTAGTTCAAGCATCACTTCCTTTAAGGGGCATTTCTTTATTCCACCTTTTGTTTGTGTTGTTTCTTTCCCCAAATGTGTCCAACCTGTGCTTACCTCTCTAATAGCATTTATGGTCCTCTGTTTTAAATGAGTTTACTTGGCTGAGCTATTAGTAGTCTGTGAGCTTCTTTAAAAGCTTTTATCTCAGTTTATGTATTCAGCCTTCATCTCTTCCATCTAACCCCCCAATCTACAACAGATGCTCTAAAAATGTTTCTTGCAGTACATTATTTGATTTATAAGTATATGTAAATAATAAGCTCCTTGCCATTAGAAAAATTCTCTTTTGTCTGTATTTTCTGAACATAATGAATGTTTTATTTTTAAACTATGAGGTAGTATTATAAGGTTGCATCTGGAAAAAAATTTAAAGTATGTATCTATTCAAGCATGTTCCCGGATGAGATACCAAAGATAATAAAGAAAGATTTTATTTACTCAAAAACTATTTCTTCAGGGCGCCTGGGTGACTCATTCGGTTAAGTGTCTGCCTTCGGCTCAGGTCATGATCCCAGAGTCCCGGGATCGAGTCTGCTTCTTCCTCTGCCCCTCACCTTGCTCATTCTTTCTCTCTCTCTCTCAAATAAATTTTTTAAAAAAATCTTTTAAAAAAATGATTTCTTCACTGAGTATTACATTTTGCTTTTACAAAAATCTGGGTGAAGTTTGATTTTCATTTGTTGTCACTGTTCATGTCAAATTATTCAATGTGACAAAAACTGAGGTTTCCTTTTTCCATTTTTACTGGCTATCATCCATAAATTTATATTGAAATACTTTAATTTTATAACTAAAAAAATTGGAATTAAGCAGTTTTCTCCCAAACTAAAAACTCAGACTAAAGAGAACATTCCGAAATTCATTTTAAATGGTTATGATGCAATTGCTGATAAAAATCCTTCGTCATGCATATTTCCTTCTTGTAAAGAAGTGATAATTATCTTTTGATTTAGATATTTTATGTGACATAATTGTCATTGGAATGAATTTAGAAAGAGTGTCATTTCAGTACCCATGTTCTTAGAGGATTAGGGGTGTTTCATAGCTAGGCAACATTGTTGAGCATTCTGCTGGAGAGTTTTAAGTTATACACAACCTTTGCAATTTGGGAAATGGTTTTTTTCATTTTATTCTAGTCTATATTATGGGTGATTATTTTTCCACTCTCTAACCCACACTATTTTGGTTTTAAAGTCCCTTAAAACATAATATTTTCTTCTGTAACTGCCTTTAATATATTGATTGCCTCTCATTACTAACAAAATCTAAATATCCTCTACATTTGTTGATAAACTTCTCTTGGCATTTTCATAGAGTTCTAGTATGTTCCAAATATTGAATTAGTAAAATTATCAAGACTTTAGGAACAAAAAAAGAGGATGGGAGGAACTTTCCCTTCTCTTCTTACTTCCTTTCTTTTTTCCTCTCTTCTTCCTTCTTTGTTCCTAAAATTTTACTGTTACTATTTTAGGTCTTTCATGCCATGTTATCCTCTGTTTGGCATGAACAGAACTAATCAAGAGACATTTAAAAATATCAAATAAAATGAAAAACTGTTTTCATTGCTAATTCCTAATTCCTTCCTTAAACGTGTATCAGCACATGTGCTTGTATTTGTGTGTGTTCTAACATGATTACTGTCCGGGAATTCAAGGAAATTGAGATTGAGTTTTAATTCTGCAATAATTGCCTACATGTTATTTATTTTCTTTATATTTTAGTTTCTAAAATTTCGGAATATAACTAATGAAATCTGATTCGTTTTTCTCACAAAATGGTCTTATTACATTGATGACTATGAACTTATAAAATATAATCAGTTTTGATTGTCCACGGTAGTCATCTCTTCATTATAAATGAATAAGATTAGGAAAGCATAATTTTGGGAATCATAAGGCCCAAATATTTGATAAATCCCCATCGTAGTCATGAGGCCAAATTTCGAAGAGGCCTCCAAAATTTCAGAGCCAACCTTATTTGAACTCTATGTGTTCATTAAGTTTTTCCACATTAAATTGCAAATTAATAGAAGTGGCACAGGCAGACTCATCATGTCCAAGATTTAGTAGCAGATATCTGATTAGGTGTCTCTTCCTTTTTTCTATCCAATTTGCAAGGATTTGTTTCAAGAAAAAATGTTTCAGTATCTTATTAAATAAGTTAAATTCAGGTAAACAAAAATTTTCATTGTGTGGTGGTAGGTATGTCCTATGAATCTATTCAAATATATTTTACTGTAAGTTTTTTTCTGATTAATTGTAAGATAGTTTGAAGCACCTGCTAGGATACAAATATAAAATTTCAGTTATGCCAAATTTGTATGTTAAATCCCAAGTAATACTGCTCTTTTTTTTTACATTAAAAAAATTAAAGCAATATTTTATAAAGCAATAGTTTTGGAAAAGAAAGTGTTTGGGAGAGGTAGTGATAGGTAAAAAATGCTGTTAAAAACGTGTGTGTGTGAGCTTCATGTAAATCTACCTGTTTAGGGAAAGTGGCCAGAAAGACCAACCAACAAACAAACAAACAAAACCCCCCAAGAAGCCACCCCCCCCCAAAAAAAAACTGTTAAGACTTTGGGATTAAATACAAACATAAGGAAAATGATCCAAGCACTGTTTATGGTCTATTTGTGCTAAGTATTGGGATACATGCTTTCCTCAGAAAAACCATTTGAGAAAGACTTATTTTTCTCAATTTGTGGAAGAAGGGAGTTAGAATGAGAAATTTTAAGTCCTACTTCTAAGTGTTCTGTCTGAGATTTGCATTTTTTTTTTTTTAGTATATATTGAACATTAAGAGTAAAAGACAAGAGGAAGCAGAAGCCAGAGAAGGGCATAAATGTATTCTTTGTAGTGCAGATCTTAGTAAGAGTGGAGTGATGGAGTCCTGAAGTGTTCTGATTAATGAAAGGTATCTTTCAACATGTCCAGCAAAATTCATAGAAAATATCACAAACATTTGAGTTAACATTTAAGAGCAGAGTTGGTAGGTGCAACCTAGAAAATTATATTTAGGAAAGATGTTAAACTAGACACGTACCTAATGTTTAAAATAGATTTGTGGTAGGCAAGAAGAACAGAGATTAAAACTAAGGGCATCGCAATTGATTCCCTGAAACCCTTTTGTATAAATTTGCCAGCTACTGTTTTTCAGCTGGTCTACTGAGACTAGTTTGCTTTATAGCTTCTTGTTTTGTAAAAGGAGAAAGTTCTTGTTCGTGAAAAAGTTAGCTGAGGAGAAATTACATATGCCCTGGGAATAAGTAAAATATTTCTTATTGAAGTTTGTAAAATGAAATGACTCTTATTAAGTAGTTCCTCTATAGATTCACAGAAATAATGAAAAAGTGAGCTTTATTTCTAATAAATAAATGGTTAGGTAGTGTATAGTGTATATGCATATATGAAATTTCTTTAATTTAGACATTGGGCTCTTTTTCATATTAGACAAATTATTTGCCTATTCTTTTTCATATTCTGAGACCCAATTTCAATGTAGGCGAGCCAGGGTTTCACACACAACACCAAGCAATTCTCAGACATAAGGAGGGTGTATGAGAATTCAGCTGAATTCTGATAGTATCTATCTGGAGAATCAGATTCTGTGGGTAAAGGGCTCAGTCCCACAAGACCATCCTCCACTTCAGATACCGCTTGCAGGCTCAGGTTGTTACTTGTGCTTCTGACTAAGTGGCTACAAATTGGAGGTTCCAACAACCCCTTCCAAATCAAGAAGCCAATTGCAAGTTCAGGTAGTTACCTGTGTATCTGATTGACTGGCAATAAATCAGAGGTTCCCATGACTCCTTCCTCAAGTTTGATTAATTTGCTAGTACAACTCACAGAAGTTGGGAAAACCTGTTTGCTCACTAGATTACCAATTTATCACAAAAGATATGAAAGGATATGTGTCAATAGCCAGATGAAGAGATATATAAGGATGAGGTCCTGAACAAAGGAGCTTCTGTCTTCGTGGAGTATGGGGCCCAGCATGGTTAACAATGGAAGCCTTCTGGTTTCCCAAGGTGGAGGTTCCTCAAACCTTCTCCTTTGGGGGTTTTATGGAGGATTTATTATGGAGGCAAAACTGATTAACTCACTGGTCACTGGTGATTGATTCAACCTCCACTCTCTTCTCTCTTCCCCAGAAATCAAGGGGTGGGGCTGAAAGTTCCAACCCTCTATTCTTCTTTGGGTCCCTTGGTAACCAGCCCCTATCCTTAGGTGCTTTGCAAAAGTGACCTCGTTAAAATAAAGTCAATTGGAGTAGAAAGGGCTTGTTATGAATAGTAACACATCCATTTCACCTTGATGACTCTAAAGTATTTTTTCTGGAACTGAGGACAAGAGACCAAATATTATAACAAAAGATGCTCCTATAGCTCTTATCACTCAGGAAACTCCAAGGTTTTGAGAGTTTGAGCCAGGAACTATGAATGAAGGTCAAATACAGGAGCAATATACTTTTGTTATCTGAATGACCAATATATGTATTTCTTATAAATCACAATATCACATTCCTTGTACCACATCATTTGGTATTTGAAAAACCAGTATAATAATGAGGAAAAGATAATAGAGAAGCAAAAACTTAAAGAATAATATGTTTTATTTTTATTTTTACTTTTTTAAAAATATTTTATTTATTAGAGAGGGAGAGAGAGCACATGAGATGGGGAGGGGCAGTGGGAGAGGGAAAAGCAGGCTCCCCACCAAGCAGAGATCCCAATGTGGGGTTCCATCCCAGGACCCTGAGATCATGACCTGAGCTGAAGGTAGGTGCTTAACTGACTGAGCCACCCAGGTGCCCCAAGAATAATTTATTTTAGAGTACCTTTATCAACAATATTCAAAATATCAAATATATTTGATTTAAACTCTTGACTTAGTGATATTATTTAGTAATGCTCTTTTAGAACTCAAATAATAAAATTATTTTCTAAGCTTTTATTTAGTTTTTCAGATTAGGATGACAATTTTTAAAAGCTATGCCTGTGAATTACACTGTATTTTGGTATCAGTATATATTTAATTGTATTAGCTTTGTCTGAGTCAATCTAAAAAAAATAAAATATTTACCTTTGGGATTCAAATAAGTATTAATCTACATTTTGATTAAGGAGAGAATTTTGAACATTTCATACAATCCTCACCTTCCTTCAAGTGAAAATTATTCAATTGGAGTGACAACATTTCTGGCAATAAAAGTTAGGGACTGCAGATCACATTTTACATTGATTGTTTCTGATGACTATACTCCATCCCTGCATGATGTTCTAATGTAGCTTGTTATTGAGGAAGCCATCTAATTAAGTCCTATTTTAATCCTTCACAAAAAATACAAATGAAAATTAGAAAATGTATCATAAAATAGTTAAATATATTCATAGCAAAATGTGACATCTGCTAAGCAAGACAAAATGCTACACATAGAATACTAAAAATGTTAATTGAGGGGGTATTTTAAAGTTTAACAGCTACAGTAAATTCCTAGGCAGGATACTTTCACATACAACTATTTTATTCCTTAAAACATAAAATTTTCTAATACTCACCATATATTTTCTTTAATAGAGATAGAGTTTATTTGAGGATACAAACAGAAGTATATCTACCTAGAATTCAGGTTTGTTTTAATTGCATGTTTTGCTCTTAGGGTCACATGAGTAATATCACAGAATACAGAATTGAAAAGTTTATTATAATGTTTTTCATAATTTAAGTAAATTTATGATAGTACAATATACATAGTACAAAAATCTTTACCATAGTAACCCTTAGAGATAATTCTTACATCAGTGATGGAACACTCTACATCTTTCGAGGCACTCTAATCCATTTTTATATACCTTTAATTGCTCTTGTTAAGCACAACAATTCAGCTGAGTAAATTTAAAGATCAAATTGGCTTTATTCATCAGTTCATGAATTGGGCAGCCGTCTATCTAGCAAATATAAAGGAGCTCTAAAGAGCTTCAGGAAAGGGCAGGTTTTTAAAGGCAAAAGGGGGCAGGAAAAGGAAGTTTATTTTTAAGGAGTAGATTGTTTCAGGTTTAGGTTTCTTACCTTTGGGGGATAGAAAAGGTATTATTATTGGGGATACCTCACTAGTGCTGACCAGGTAATTCCAGGTCGACTGGTTAAAGAATATATTCCTGGTATTATTACATTCCTGGTTAGGTATTAAGTCCTGGTTTGCTGATGTGGGGCTTAGCACAAGTGACTCCATTTTTGTCCAGTTGTTTTCTTTTTAATAATCTCTCTCCCCTTTAGATCAGACTTTCAACTAAGATATGTAACCAAATAAAAGGTATTAGTGCCATTCTCAGCTACCACTCTATAGTTCTTGCAGCTTTTAAAAAATGTTTGTGTGGTATTGAAGGTCAGGACATTTTTGCTTAGTCTTTGTGATACTAACAGGCCATGACTTCAGGTTCACAATTTTTAAGTCAGTTGTTCTCTTTGTTCCTTTTCTAACATTCCAGTTTTAGGGACATCATTTGTGTGGTGGTTAGCAGCTACGAACGTGAATTTAGAGGTCTTGAGAGAATATAACACACCAGGGAGATTATTCTGATTATGATAAGCAGGATAATTTCCGATATTTTAGTGTACTTTGGAGTCGTGGTCCCCAAGACCCAAAACAATCAAAATCAAATCAAAGACCCAATTGAAGGAGTCACATTTTTAAGCCAAGTGGCTTGCTCAGTGATCTTATGTAACTGAGTTTTGACTTTCACAGAAATGTTAATCCAGGTGTAGCAGATGGAATTGGCCACAGCACAGGCACCATCTTGCTCAGCTAAAAAATAAGGGCTATCTTTTACCAAGGACAACTTTAGCCAGAAAATCTAAGGATTTTTGTTGGGCAGCTATTGTCTTAGCAGTGGATTCTGTAATACTTCCAAGAGTCAAGGAGAAATTCCTTACTATATATAGCCTCATTTGCACTTACTCCTAGACATAGGAGCAGTCATTTACCAAAGGAAGCTAATTTTGAATTATGAATGCCCCTTGTAGATCCTTTCTAACTCAACAATGTAAATTCAAGGGAGTTGACCAATAAGGTGTAACAGAGACACAGATAACTTAGGAGTCATTGCCTGGCTATACACCAGCCATCTAGGCATTCATTGGCACAAGAAGAGTGATCACCACCACAGACAAAGATAAACCTTGTTGGGCACAAGCCACTTCCACTGAGACAGCACTGTTAATGGATTCATTTGCAGGGATTGTTGCATTTGTTCATTCAAACCAGGGGTCAGTGAGGTTTTCTTCTAGCCTGATACAGAAGTTGTTCTAAATTCCAGAGGTTGCCTCCTCTTATCAATGGCCTGGAAAGTGAAGATGATGGTGTTATCTTTCTAGGCCAGAGCAGAGTGAAGAGAGGAAGGGTGTCATGTTCAGTTAAAGAAAGAAGTCTTCATCTGGCATCTTGGGAGGAAGGGGTCTACCTGGATGTCAGCTACTTCTCTTCCTAATTTGATTTGGAGGTCTCTAGTGTTTGTACAGGACCAGATGTCAGGTGGAGCTTTCTTCAGCTATCATGCATGTACTGATAATACAAGTCCCCAAAGTTTGGGAGTTATCTGGGCAGTGTTAGAAAGCTGGTATAGTCCCTTTCAAGGGGATTGAAGGGCAGTCCTTTTTCTTCATGATTCAAAATTAGAAGGGTGACAGAAGCTAGAAGAATTTGGGATCCAGTCCAATTTACAGGCATGTAAGAAAATCTCAAAGACAATTAACAGGACTAGAATCTAATATCTACAAATGTTTTTCTCTAATGTTTCCTACTAATTAACAGGACTAGAATCTAATATCTACAAATGTTTTCTACTAATTTTTCTCTCTACAATTGAAGCAGGAGAGTGAGGTTTTGTCTCAGGGAGTCAAAGAATGAATCTCACAGACAAAGGAGAGCGTAAAGCAATAGAGTTTTATTAAGCAAGGATAGAGAAAAGGCTCTCAGGAGTGAGAGTGGTCCTGACAGGGCTGCCAGTCTGGGCCTCCACTGACAGTCTTTTATTTAGAACTGACCAGGAAGCTTGTGGCCTTAATATTCTTGTGTTGTTAGGGTTTGAGTAAAGACTGGTGGTAACATCTTAAATGGTTTACTTCTTCTTTAGAGTCTGGTTATTCTTTGTTGTTCACAAGGTGACTATCATAAAAAGACCCCACCTCTGATGCCCAGGGAGGGTTTTCTGGTTTGTTTCCTTATCTCTGGTTGTTATGCCCCAGCATTTCTGGGATTTCTGTGAGCCTGATCACATAGCACCCTACCTATCTCTCCCTACCGAGCCCCGTATGTCCCTTACTCAATGAGAGCCTTTGGGTGTATATCGATGGGTCATATACTTGGAGGATGATTGCCAACGTGTATCTTGGGGGGTAGAAATAAATGAAATTTCCAAAGGATTTTTTTTTAAAAGATTTATTTATTTGACAGAGAGAGACAGCCAGTGAGAGAGGGAACACAAGCAGAGGGAGTGGGAGAGGAAGAAGCAGGCTCCCAGTGGAGGAGCCTGATGTGGGGCTTGATCCCAGAACGCTGGGATCACGCCCTGAGCTGAAGGCATATGCTTAACCACTGCGCCACCCAGGCGCCCCCTCCAAAGGAATTTTTATATGTTAAAGTAGACTTACAGGATCCTGGGGGTCAGGCTAAGATTGCCTTTTACCCTTAGCAAAGTGTCAACATCCAGGCAGTTGAGTCCCTAGGGGAATGTCACTCTGCCTGTTTCAAGGACTTGTCATTGAGTTGTAAGTAGTAAGGAAATTTAATAATTTTTCTTCTGGTTTTGTTTCCCAAATCACAGTTATCTCCACAGTAGAGGAAATTTGTTTGCATTAAACTTGGCCTGATTATTTATATAAGTGCAGCAAGACCAGTGATTGACCATACAGGCTCTTTTAAAGACAGCTTTGCTGGATCCTTATAAGCAAGGTACCAGGCTGATTCTTCCAAGGGGTTTTTATTAGCTCTGTAAAGTCAACCATAGTTCCTTAAGCTTATTTGGTCATAAATAAGTCTGTGTACATCTCGTTCAAATATGACATTCCAATCAAAGCCTTGGTAATATAACCAATGTTTTGGATTGTGTCCTTTATAAACAGATTTTTTATTCAAGATTTTATTTATTTATTTGTCAGGCAGAGAGAAACAGAGAAAGAGTGCACAAGCAGGGGAATGACAGGCAGAGGGAGAAGCAGACTCCCCGCTGAGCAGGGAACCCTATGCAGGACTCTATTCCGGGACCCTGGGATCATGACCCTAGCTGACCCAAGCCAAATGCAGACGCTTAACCATCTAAGCCACGCAGGCATCCTGAGGAAACAGATTCTTATTAAACTATGTAAATAACTATTTTGCCATGAAAAGAATATTCAAGATTTTCTGAATTCTAGAGGTGTCAGGGAAGAAGGAACAGTAAATGTTTCATCTTTGTTTACAAAGGTATGCTTTTACCAAATTGTTGTATGTCATACATTACCTTAAGAGAAAAAGTTTACTTAAATATGGAAAAACAAAACATTAAGGAACAAGCGATGTTTCAAACAAGAAGTCATAAAAAATTATAATCATTCTTAGTTCATGTAGTTCTGTGTAATTAATAATTGATCTACTTGAATCTGGTTTTTCCATTGTCTAGAAACTCTTGCCCACTTCAGTTTTGTGATCTTAAAGGTTTTAAGTGATTTTATTAAAAAGTTTACCTATGAACTTTTTATTCTATTTATATCTATTTAGTTTATTTGTTCTTAACAATTATGTTTCAACCACCTACAAAAAGTTTGTGAGACATTAGACAAAGTGAGCCATCATTCTAAGCTGTTTTTCTTGCTGACAAATTTTGTGAGATAACATGAACTTATTTGACTAGGGAATCCAGGTAGAGTATAAGTTTTATTTCTGCATTATATTTAATGCTGGTAACTCTTAACACAAGCCTATTTTAATTAAACCAAACTTAAACTAGTTTTTATTTGCCACAGATTATCCCAGATCAAGTGAACCTGAAAAGTAGTTGGATTAATTTCTGTTATATTTTTATATTGAATTTTTATAAATACTTAATTCATATAAGCACTTTATTTTCTTTAAGCCAATTGAATAGAATTATTTAAAAATTAATTTTGGCAATACCATCCGGTAGTAGAAAATACCACATACCTACAACACATACATATATAGATATACATAAACATATAGACAGATGTAAACAGTAACCTTATAGCTTTCTTACTTAAGATTTCCCATTAGCCTGGGGTGCCTGGATGGCTCAGTTGATTAAGTGTCAGAGTCTTGATTTCAGCTCAGGTCAGGGTCCTGGGATTGAGTCCTGTGCAGGGCTCCATCCCCACTGATGGCTCCCTGCTGAGCAGGGAGTCTGATCTCCCTCTCCCTCTTCCTCTGCCTCTCCCCACAGCTTGAGCCTATTTCCCTCTCTCTCTCTCTCTCTCTCTCAAAAAAAAAAAAAAAAAAAAAAATCTTGAGGGGAAAAAAAAAAGATTTCCCCATTAGCCCAAATTCCAAATAGCATTTCCCCACCCCTTCCTTTTTTTTCTTTCGATAAGAATTACCCCCCAGATGTTTGTACTTTAACTTTTACATCTCAAAGGACCAGGAAGAATGCAAGTTATAAGCTTTTTAAGATAAATAGGGGACTAGTAAATAAATAGATTTGGGGACTGGAAAAAGGAATAGGTGAACTTTGAGTTGCCTATACAGCTGCAATTCTAGTTTTGCAAAGATTTGTTAAAATAAATAAATAAAAAGAAAAGGACAATTGCTCTTAATTCCTCAAAGAATTGGATTGCAATTTAAGTGACATCGTAGATTCATCTACCCATAAATCCTTTTATAAGAGCTTTAGCAGGTTTTTCCTTTCCTTCTGGGTGTACAGTTTTATTTTATCTTAGGGAAGAAGGCCTTAAACGAACTCCTATCAGGCTCTGCAATTTTGGCCAATTTCTGACCACAGAGCTATTTTGTAGTTTTTAGCCAAGATAGACAATAGATATCTCTGGCAGTATTGAACAACCCCTTGGGCTTAAGAGATATCTTAAAGAGGGTGCAAAAGATATTATATTTTCCCTTTTCTACTGGGTACTACAGACAGAAATCTGGGAGAGCTGATTCTGGAGAAGATTTAGTACCCTTAGCTAGTTTCTGCCAGTTTTTCTAGGATCCCATCGGTGGCTGTTGTATTTACCAGAATTTGGCAAGAGCTTTCATTATTTAAAATTTTAGTTTCCCCCTCACTATTTAAGGGAATAATGTAGCAGTTTACCAGAAAATCCCTCGAGTCTTATTAATTCTGGGAGGGGCCCATTTGGCCCATATGAGGGTAGGTAAAGGAGTATCATCTATAAGGCCACTAACTCAGCACACTTGTTTATAGTGCGAAGGCAAATGAGACGGAGGATAACTAGAATGAGTACTCAAAGGAGAGTAAAGGGGAGCAGTAGGAATTGTGTGTTTTATAGTCTTTTGTTTTGGGTACCCCATGTGTCTTTAATTTCTCATTATTCTTTTGCAACAAACCTTTCAATGAAGCTATTTTGGAATTTTGAAGTCTTTTGGAGACTCCTGCGTACCTTTAAAATAGATTTTCTTTTTTTTTTTTTTAAAGATTTTATTTATTTATTTGACAGAGATAGAGACAGCCAGCGAGAGAGGGAACACAAGCAGGGAGAGTGGGAGAGGAAGAAGCAGGCTCATAGCGGAGGAGCCTGATGTGGGGCTCGATCCCATAACGCCGGGATCACGCCCTGAGCCGAAGGCAGCCGCTTAACCGCTGTGCCACCCAGGCGCCCCTTAAAAGAGATTTTCATTCTGTTTGCTTACAAGCCTTGCTTTTAAATGTACCTCCTAAGTGATCTTACCTAATTGGCACATTCCTTACAATAACCATTGTAGTGCTAGGTCCTAATTCTCCTGAGGGCTAGCAACAGTTTGGTAGGACCCTAGCTACAAAGGGAATTTAACCCACATTTTGTGTTCAGCCATATGTAGCCACAAATGAAGTATAACCCACATCTCTGGATGGCCTTATTTTGGTGTCCTCTACCTGATGGTTACCAAGACAAATTATCAGGACACAAAATAAGCTCAGTAAGATTTTGCCCCCCTCCCCCGCCTTTTTTTTTTTTTTTAATATTTACTGGTTCTAGAACCATAGTACTTAGACATAAAAAAAGCAGAAATGCCCAAAGGTAGCATTCTTAACTCTTACATTTTTTAAGGATCTCATTTTTATTATTCACTTGCTTTAGCTTATTATTTCATTAATTTCATTTTATTTCCTATTTTATTTTTATCTCTCAGAGCCAAACTAATACCTAAAAGGGATATGCTGCTGTGTTGGGAATTATGTGATGTTTTACAGTATATCTCATTGCACGGAAAATTTTTTGAGGTTGATAGGAGACCCAGGGCCAATCTGACCTGTTCCATGACCAACTTATCCAAACAAGGGAATCTTTGGGGTAGGTGGTTGGTGCTCTAGCAGCAATTAAGTGCTCAACCCATCCATACCCATTAATTTTTGTGGCTTTTCGACTTCTAAGATTTTTATTAGCCAATAGCCTTAATCTACACAAAACAAGACATGCAAACATGTGCACCTTAATGTCCCAGCAGTAACCAATTACAGTGGACTACCCAAGAGAAGGCCCTGCATGCACCACCACCAATTCCTATGGAATCTGGGACTGGGGAAAGGATTGAACCAGCAGACCTCAATAAATGGAGACTGTGGACTGAGGGTGCCACACAAACAAAGAATTGCAAACCGCCACTAATAGTTCTCATGTGGATCCCGGGACAGAATCAAGGGTTGGGATTTCCAAAGAAAATGGGAATTGTGGACTGAATCACAGGCTCAGGACTCAGGTTCTAGATGAAACTGCCAGCTCAAGCTAACCTGCTAAGTCCTGACTGGAAAGGAAGCAGATTGGGAGCTCAACACAAAGAAAGCAGAGTTCAAAACAAAGAGAAACTTATCCATGCCCTTGGAAATGGTGAGAAAGAGAGTAAACTCAATGGGTTTGTGGTGTACCATGTCGGTGTTTCTTGTTTCTCCAAATGCTGTTAGAATTTTGCTTCAGATCCCAACTACCACCAAATCTGCTAAACGACAAAACTCAACTGAGTAAATTGAAATATCAAACTGGTTTTACTCAGTGATTCATGAATCAGGCATCATCCCAGCTAGCAAATAGAAAGGCACTCTAAAGAGCTACATAAAAAGGAAAGTGTAGTGGCTGAGAGGGGGTGGAAAAAGAGGTTTATTGGCAAAGAATGGATTGTTTCAGGCTCAGGTAGACTACCTAAGAAGGATGGAAGGGGTCTTTTTGGGGATTACCTTACTACTGCTGACCAGGGAATTCCAGGTTGATTAATTAAAGATTACATTCCTGGGAGAGGTTGAAACTGCAGTTAGGTTAGGTATTGTCTTGGTTTGTAGGCTTAGCACAAGTTACTCCATTTTGGACCTGTTGTTTCTTTTTATCACTACTAGTTCTCTCTTCAGTTGAAGCTCATTTATTCATTGATCAAAGGTTTATTAAACTTTTGAAAGATTCCAGATACTGTTCCAGAAGCTAAAATCCTATCAGTGAACCTGACAGACTGTCTGGGCTTTTGCCTTTGAGGAACTTAACTTTGGTGGAAGCAGATTTTTTGTTTTGTTGTTTGTTTGTTTGTTTTAATCACTTCTTTCTTTTAACCTCTAAAGCCTTTTAAAGATCAGGCATTATCAAAAACAAATTTTAAAAAGATAGAAATAAATAAATAAATGAACACACAAAAATAAATAATGACAAGGACTTTATAGAGAATTGAAATTGGGTGATGTAAGCATATAGATGCCTAATTTTTATTTATTATTGCTCTATGGCAGGCACAATTTTTTTTTAAAGATTTTATTTATTTATTAGAGAGAGAGAGACAGCCAGCGAGAGAGGGAACACATGCAGAGGGAGTGGGAGAGGAAGAAGCAGGCTCCCAGTGGATCAAGGAGCCCGATGCGGGGCTCAATCCCAGGACTCTGGGATCATGACCTGAGTATGGCAGGCACAATTTTAACTGCTCACTTAATCTTTTTAACTGTGCTAGGTCCTAAGTTATCATAATCACCAATTTACAGATGAGGAAGTAGGGGCAAAGAGAGGTATATAACTTGCCTAAAATCATATAGCTATTAAGCAGAAAAGCTAGGATTTAAAACCAAATCGTTTTGTTCTGGAACTCATGTTTATTATTTAAGCTATATATGCTTCCATTAGTCTTTGTAGCAGTAAGAAAAGAGGGAGTAATCCTAAAACTTAGAGGCTTACAACAACGTACCATAATTCTGAGGGTTGGTCATGGTAAATTTGAGATACCTACCAGGTATCCATGTGGAGATGTCAAGAACTTTGAAAGTATGAGCCTGTAGTTCTGTTGAGATAACACAGATGAAGATACAATTTGAGAGCCACACAGATGTAGAGAAGGTCAGCTTTCCTGTGACTTTCATCTAATGGTCTTAGTTTTGTCTTATGGATTGATACAGGACAAATTATCTTTCTCTTCTGCTTGCTAAGTCTTCATATATTTGAGTGTAATTATATCTCCCTTTACTCCATTAGTCTTGCTGAAACTATTAAAAAATTGCTAAGATAGAAAGTGGAACAGAACATTGAAGGGGAAAGAAAACCTATCAAAATTAAAGAAACAACATACAGAGTTTGGAATGAGTGACAACTTTCAATAAAGGACATTTATAAACAAGACCATATTTGGTTAGAAACAGAAATTTGTGCTTAAAAACATCCTTAAAAATTGAAAACTCATATTAAGAAATATTTTAATATTATTAAATCATAAATATTTTAAAGTTATGCAAACAAACTATTTCTTTTTAAGATCCCATCTTTTAGAAATAATACTTAAATATTTATAGAAGCATTTATGTAATATTTGGGACTATTTCAAAATAATATAGAAGTAGGTAGTTGGATATTGTTTACAATATTCATGAATTGTTAATTGTTGAAGTTGGGTGATGGCCAAATAGGAGTTTATTGTACTAGTCTGTGATGATTGCATATATTTGGAATTTACCATTATAAGAATTAAGAACAGATTGCAGTACAAACAATATATTTAAGAATGAATAAATGCTATCCTTAGATAGCATCACCCACTAGATGCTTATAGGTGCTCCTCAAGATTGCTGTTACATCATTATTTACTCTATCCTTTACTTTCTCGTAATGAAAAATTCCTTACTCTTCGGATTTTGGAAATTTATTATTTTTCTGTATCATACTTAAAATTTTCCTATAACTTCACATATTTATTGTATTTTTCAAGGCATTTTTAGAGACATCAAAATAATACATTTTAATTTTAGAAAAGCTTTAAGATCTTCCGAAATACTGAACAATGGTAAGGGTCCAACTGAGAAGACTAACCATAAATAAAAGCTATAAAACAGGAACTTCTTCATCTTTCCAAAGCCAAATCCATAAATCTACCTGCATTTGCACATATTTGCTGTCTTCCCTCCTGTTAAATGCAATACATGTTCCTCCTCTTGTCAAGACAGTTTCTTCACTTTTGCGCTAAATTTCATTTGCTGACACCTTTTCTGGGATATGTTTTGATTTATTACTCCATTCTTCTACATCTTCATCTTATCCCTTCTATTGACTTCTCATTAGGACATGTATCACTAATATTGAAAAAAAGTGTTTTTCCTCTTCTCTATATTTTTTCTGCATATTGATCTTCAACTTACCTTTAATCACTTTGATCTGCCTTCAGTTTCAAACCTGTATTACAGTAGACTTTTTCAAGGAAGAGTATTAGGGCCTATATTACTTGCCCCGCCATCCCTCCTCTCTCCTCTAGGCAACCCTAAATTTGTATGCCAACTATTTGCAAATATTTATCTACAGGCTAAATCTGTCTTGTGCAACACACATTTGGTAGCTCTTGCTTACCTCAAAATTAACTTCGTTGTCACTGAAATCTTGGCCTTTTCCCTCAAGCCTGGTGCTTTTATTATAGTCTCTCCCAAATCCGTAGATTACATAATCATCTTCATATCCAATCTGTCACCACATCCTAGTCACATATAAAAATTTGTATCTTAAATGTGTTTAATTTCCAACTGCTTGTCATTTTCACTACTCTTAATTCAAACTACCATCAGTAATAGCTTCTTATTGACTCCCGTACTTGGAAGAACAGGCAGAGATCTTTTCAAAATACAACTTAAATGTTTCATTCACCTGCTCAGAACCCTTCACTAACTTCCCATTTTATTTAGCATAAAATCCAAATTAACAAAAAACCCCAAAATTTGCAGCATTAACTTTTATTTTTCCTTTAAGTTCCTTTCCAGGGAGCCCGTACTTATATATAATTGCCATTCATTGTTTACAATAACCAAGTAAGTTCTAATTATCAAAAACTGGCTTTGTTCCTCATTTATTCAATATCTCCATTGTGTAAAGTTACCCTTAGAAGAAAATAAAATTACACTATACTTTAACTTTTTGTTTAAAAACTGTGTATCTTTTTTTTTAATTTAGAGAGCGTTGAATCTTCAAGAAGAATGCAAACCACTCAACTTTTTTTATTGTTAAAATGATGCTCCCCTATAGATCTTTAACTAAAGAATAATATCTGAATATAGTTTTTGTTACTAAATTTTTAGGTTAATTTTACAAATTTACAGTTTGTACAATTTTACAAATTTCAATTTAATTGTTTTAAAATTACTTTTACTGGATTTATAGGTGGATATAAGGGTAAAAAGTACACCATATATCTAATTTCCTAATCTTAAAAACATGATATAAGTACAATTTTCTCCAAGTCATAATTATATAGATAAAAGTTACACAGATAAAAACCTATGCCAGTACTAGCAAACACCTATACAGGGCTTGCTATGCTAGGTACTATTTCACATGTGTTACATATATTAATTTATTTAATCCTCATGGAACCCTTTGAGGTAAGTATAATCCCTAATTTATAGAATAGGAAACTGGGACACATTGTTAAGTAACTTGCTTAAAGTTAAGTGGTAGGGCAAATTTGAAGTGATGTAGTTGGATTCTAAAATCTCTGCTCTTAACTGCTATATAATCTGCTTCTCAGTAGGATGATGGTGATGACTGTGATTATTTTCATCATCTTTATTATTTCATATACCCTTGGCAATTTAATTTCTTTAACACTTTTTCGTATTCCCCTTTACTGTGTTGAGGTCTCTAATATTTTATTTCCCTAATTTTAATCCAATATATTAGCTCTCATTTCACTCAGCAGTCTTAACCTTTTGATTAATTTTTTTTAATACTTAGCTTTCTTATTCCCATCCTGTTTCCTTCTACCTCCTGTGAGCCTTGTACTAGAAAACTTCCTATCACATTTCTTTACTATCCCTGGATTGAGATGTTATTGGTCATTATAGAGTCCCTATAGAGGATGATAGTAGGTCCTTTATTTAGGAAATCAGGAATCATCTTTGATCTACAACAGGGGTCAGCAAACTATAGCCAGTCAGAAATGTAGCTTGCTGCCTGTTTTCTGTTTCTGCGAGATAAGAATATTTTTTTCTATTTTTAGATGGTTAAAAAAATAAAAAAATTTTGTAACACAAAATTGTATAAAATTCATATTTTAGCATGCATAAATAAAATTTATTAAAACACAGACATGCCCAAATTTTAGCATCCATAAATAATATTTATTAAAACATAGACCAGCCCATTATGGATATTTACAAATTGTCTGTGATTACTTTTTTTTTAAAGATTTTATTTATTTATTTGACAGAGAGAGAGATAGCCAGCAAGAGAGGGAACACAAGCAGGGGGAGCGGGAGATGAAGAAGCAGGCTCCCAGCGTGGGGCTCGATCCCAGAACTCCAGGACCACGCCCTGAGCCGAAGGCAGATGCTTAACGACTGAGCCAGTCAGGCGCCCCCTGTGATTACTTTCACACTCCAGTGACGGGGTAGTTATGAAGAACACTATGTTCCACAAAGGCTAAAATATTTACTCTCTGATTTTTTACAAATAAAGTCTGTCAACCTCCAATCTAGAACCTTTTTCTTTTAATTGTGTGCACGCCTTCCTTTTACACCAAGAGTTCAGTCTCTGCTGGAGAGTGTTACCCAGTTAATCTACCAAACAGCTCAGAACTTGCTCCTATTCAAACTCCCTCTAATTCTTGTGTATCTTTGCCTGATGGAAACCATTTTAGACAGAATAGTCCCATTTTTATCCTTATTCATATCCTTGAGCAGGCAAAATTTTATTGTGTTGTTCAGAACCAGACTTATTTTGCAGAACTTCAGTACTAATAGTCATTTTAAGAAAATATTGAGAAAAAAAATGCTTACTGCTATAGGTTTAGATTAACAATAAAAATACTTTTGATTTTCCTCTTTTCATATGTGTCCAGCAGCTTTATATTATAAGGCATTTATTCTTGTCAAACTATATATTATTATGTTGTATTTATTAGGGTTATCATCTTTCCAATAGTGATTTTGTTTGATTTTCTGTTAGGATTTAAACATGTTATCTGTAATGATAACAGATACTTTTCTTTTTGTTGTTTTTGACATTCAATATGCAGAAATCTTAAACTGTCTGAACATCAAATACGATTCAATACAACAGGTAATGACATGCTTCATTTATATTTGTATCTCCATCTATATGGTAATGTCAGGGACAACACTTAGAGAACCTACTCCCACTTGGCTAGGTCTTGTCTTTCCAGCATTTGTAACTTTTATTGCAAATGAAATGTCAAACCCGATGGCCTAAACATGGCACCCAATCTGAGAACCCTATCTTTCTGGCATATGCGTATTCTTCTTTACAGGTAGCATAATAAGCAGTCAAACATCTTTTTGATTGCCCATGTTGCTTTTTCAAAGTCTTCTTATGTTTAGTAGGGAATAAGGCAGAGGAGATCTCCAAAAGTTATTAGAAGAAATCATTTTTTTTCAGACAATAGAAGGATCCTATTCTTTACTTACACTGAATTTGTGTTAAGTTATAGAATTCGGTGGAAAGTAATATATTCCACTTCTCAGAAAGCTGTATTTGGTAAGATGAACTGTTGATTCTGATACTTAAATCTACTGAGCTTACTGTCTCTGTGAAATAAAAGGATTCGTATTAGATCAGGTGATATTTCATTGTTAGATCCATGGGCATCAGTGTTGAATGCTTCTCACTCGAAGCAGCAAAGGAGGAATGTTTTGCACTTACAAATCATCTGAATATCTATCAGTTAATATTAAGTATACTATCTGAAATTGAAAATACACTGAGTACCATCTTATGCCCTCCCTTGCCTAAGCATGTTATTAGTCTGCGAGGGTTACCCTGGTTGGCATGGAGCACCCTGAAGGCAGGATCTTTTTCCAGCTCAGCAGAGAGGAATGGTATTAGCTGGTCCCTTTTCAGAAAAATCAGCAATCATCTTTGCTCTAGAACTGCTGTCTTCAAATTTATTTACTTTCTTCCTACTTTGCAAATTTCCCCCCTTTGATCATTAGAGAAAATCTGCTCTATTATCATAATATTGTATACCATATCCTCTCTACCTTATGGCTCATGGTAAAATTTTGTGTTCAGTTTACTGAAAATTTCCTATGATTTGTAATGGGAAAATTTGAAAATTTAGAAAATTTCTCTCTGTCTTTATCTCTGAAACACATACACACACACACACACACACACACACAGGGTTTTTCAAGACTTTAATTTTGCTAGTGTCTCAGTAAGTCCCCTCTGCACCTCAGAGTTGATTAGTGACTTCCTTATTCCTAGATCCATGCAATGGTTTCCCACAAAGTAATAAATACCATTGAAACAATTAACAGGAGACTCACAAGACAATTAGGGCCTAGGAATTACTGGGAACAAAACCTTGCTTTACTATCTCAAAAAAATTCTCCCTTTCAACTTCTTGCCAGGATAGCTTTTAACTTTTGTCATGGCTTCTTCCTCCTCTCACCATATGCTTTCATGAGATTTAAGCCTCTTACAGTGCAGCTCAGATGGAGTTCCCCCCCTTCTCAAGACTCTTAGTGATTTCCCTTTGCCTGTAAAATTAAGGATTTATCTGAATTTTAGCATTCAAGACATTGCTACTGTGCCGTGGACTAGCTTTAAACTGTCTTTCCTCTCATGTGTTCCCTGGGCTTCAGCAACTTATACTTTCCCACTTCGGGTAATACTATTTCCTCTGATTAGAAAGTGCCCTTTTATAACTCTTCGTGTCAAAATCTCAACCATTCTTTAATGCCTATATTAAATCAGAGCCACGCTGAAAGCTTTTGATCCCAGTGAAATGGAAAACCATATTAACTCATTCTATGGTCCACATTAACATTTGTGTGGTTCTCCTGTATACTTTCATTATATACTTTGGTAGAAAATACCTTCCAGAATTAGATAAAGGCTGATACTAAAGATGAAAAGTTATTATGCCTGCTAGTAGTACAAATAATCTTTTAAAATAAATTTGAAAACTTGATATATTAGTTACTAAGTTCACAGCTGAGAAGTATTATTTGCCCTCCAAGAGTGAGAAGGATTTCCTCCATGAATATTCTTTTCTAATTGGGAGCAAATAAACCCCTCCCATTCTTTAGTCGTTTATCAGAAAGTCTGTGCAGCAAAGAATTATTTTTTAAAATTAAAAACTATACATATCTTAGAAGTTTTTTGTTCTGCTTGGATAAAAATATAATTTTAAATGCAACTGAGAAAATTTTTAAGGATACTTAAATTCTAAAAGATTTTAAATACTATAAATTTGTATTACATAATCATGATTTTAAGACAATCATTCTAAGATTTTAAGATTTTTTTTAAAGCTAATTTTTATTACTGAGGTCAGGTAAAAATGTAAGGCAGTCTTCAGTAATTAAACATAATAATGAAATTTGGCTACATCTAGGTGATAAAATTATTTGGACAAGGACATACTGATTTACACAAGAATTAACATACAATTTTAAAAATTTAAATCTTACTCTATAAATTGTCATTTATGTCATTCATTTACTAATTCATTCTTCAGCAAATATTTGTTGTGCACTGACTACATGCCAGACAAAAACTATGCTACATATTGGTGATAAAAGTGATCAAAATGGACACATATTTTGACATAATCAAAAGTTTATTTTAAACTGATGCTAGTTACTCTAATGAGGAATATTGCCCAGAAAGTCTAATTAGCTTTCAACTTGCCATGAGTAAATAATTAATTGTGACATCTTGTGAGCACCTAATTTAAAAAAATGAGTTAAGATGAAGTTTATAAAATGGGGTACCACACATACTTAATAATCATTCTAATTTATAAGTCAGTTTTTGTATACACAACTGTCAGAGTGACGTCTTAAGTTATTTTTAACATTTTTTTTTCTCTCTCCATTTTGTGGCATGTCACTAGCAGTATTTTAGAGTTGGATGAGAAAATATTTTCAGTGAAAATACAGTTTGTTTAATACATTTCTTGACATAAAACCAGTCTCATGTAAAGAGAACTTTGATTTACTGGAAACTTAACATGGGAATGTAAATTAATACTTTCATTTCTTTGTTCTACTTCTTCATTTTTGTTAGTGTCACTTTTTTACTTACTGGACCAGACAGAAATAGTTTTTAAAAAACTGAAAAACATTTCTTTGTAACAAATGCCAAATACATATGATTTTTCAACTTGCTACTTTTCACCAGACTTTATGAAGACAAGATAAAATGTTAAAGCAGTGGAAATTATATAAAATGGTACATATAAAAAATGACAGACAATAAAATCAAAAGTGTTAAAAATACCAATATGGTATGTTAAGCTAGATTTTACTCCCTAAGGTACAAGTATGATATCTATAAAATACAAATTATTCCACATATGAATACATTTTCCATTACATGTTATTTACTGATACTCTGATTATTATTTCTCATCTTGACTAAGTTTAAATACATGACAGGAATCATGTAGAATGCTTACAATTAACTAATATTTCATCCATTCATTTTAACTTATTTGGAAAATATGGCAGTTATGTTGCAATTGTATTTGTTAGACACAAAACAGTCTATAACATAAAACTCACTTTACGTAAATATTTAAATTGAATTGTGATTACACGTATGTTTTGTAGATAGTTCAATTGCATTTTCAATTTCTGCTCTTTAATGATTACAGATGGAAGGAGTAAACTTCTAGAACTGAGGAAGCTGAGGCTTAGGGAATACACATGATTTGCCTAAATTCACAATTTGACTGAGAAAGTCAGTATGTTCAATTGAAAATGTCATATCATAGCCTCTCTTGCAAGCAATGTTGAGCATGCCCCACTGTTGGGAACAATGCAGGTTAAATATAAGGTGAAATTAGACAGATACAACTGTTCTATGCCCTTTTTGAATTCCACATGTCCATCTACTTTCTGCATGAAATGAAAACATAAAAGTTGAAGCTACAGAATCCATTTTGAAAGTTGGAAAAGTTAAAAGGCTCTGAAAGACCTGTACCCTGACTTCTTAAGTCATTCCATTAGTCCTTAATGCCTGTATCCCACCATAAGGTCATGGTAGAGGAAAAACCCTCCATCTTCTGTAATACCCTATTAATTGGATATTTTGTTACATCAAGACAATTCCAGTTCTTAAATGTAGCGCTCATTTACAGGTGCATGGTAGATTATGCATTGTATACAAATCCAACAAAAAGAGACAAGAAAAGTATGTACCAGTTGATCAAAAAGTGCAGAGAAAAACATGTGAAAGAATGTATACCTCTGCCTGGAAACACACAATTGTGATACTTACTCCTAAAATGAGAAGAATGGTAGGTCACCCCCAAATACAAAAAGGGAAATAACTCAAATAGCTCATACTTTGGGAGTGAAATTCCCTGAATATAGTAGAACATGATCTAAGGCAGCTCTGGATTTAACCACTTTCGACGTTATATCTAAAATTGATATTTTTGGTGTTTATTTTTCATGTTTTCTTTTTACAGGTAGAAGAAACTCCAAACCATTTTTCCTAATAAATTTTTGGTAGATAGTCAATGTAAAGATTGTACACCCCCACCGTTTCTCACAACTGGTCTTTATTGGTGAGCTGGGGAAAATTCATAGCACTGAACCTTCCCTGCTTATAACACAAGCCTGCAATCTACCAACCTGCAACAGTCTATATCATATTCTGGTCAGGGAAATGGAACCATTTTCTAAGGCAGCTGCCAGTGCCAAACAAGTTATCAGGCACGGTAAAGTTACATGATTTTTAACTGTGTTCAGAGGCACAACCCAGTCTCAGCACATGTGGATGCTGTGCCTGAGCTGTTGACCACATGGCCCCTCTTCACTCATAAGTAATTTCTGAGTGCTTCCATACAAAACATGTACATGTTGTAGGTTTTGCAACAATGGGTTTCAGATCTATCTAATTTCAGGACAAACTTTTTTCCAAACAGGCAGAATAGAAACATCTTCGCAAAGTAATCAGCTTATTATCACATTCAAAACATGACTCTGATGATTACAATGAGAAAGTAACTCTGAATATGGACATATATTGTGTAAAATACATTTCATCCCTAAATATTTGCCCTTTTATCCAATAGGAAAATATTGCTGGATATTTAAGCTACAAAATTATGCCGAGAGATCTAAAAGTCTAAGTTATTGTTTACATAGATTCAACTAATTGTTTGATGTAAATAATTACTTAGCAGACGATATCAGCAGACATCTGTTTGCTTAATTTTAGAGAGGTTTCTCTTGAGTAGTCTAGCTTCATAAATTAATGCTGAAACTTGGCTGAGTCACAAAGTAAACAAAATAAACATTGATTGTAGTCAGAAGCCACAGAAATATTAAAAGTCACAGAAAAATTTCTGAAATGGACTTTTAACAAATTGTCAGCTGATTTTCCACGTTCTTGACTTGCAAACATACAGAGTATCCTGAAATTTCTGTTTTTAGAGTTTTGTCTAAACTATCATAATACCCAGGCCTCAAATAATTTGATTATCCTGTGCTCAATTTTTTATTATAAGGAATATGACACTTCTCTGTACTATTTTTTACCTAAATTATACATCTCATATTAAAGAGTGGATAATCTAGGCAAAATTTGAATGTGATATTCACCTGACAGTAGGATGTAATAAAATAATCTAATACACATAATGATTTTGTTAGACTATGAATCATAAAACTGTCACAATGAAAAATAATAATTTTGGATAGGACAGGTTTAATGCATTTTAATATTATTTTTTATTTTAATCCATTTGAATTTTTATGATGTTCTACTTCTTGAGAAATTCAGGGTTAATCTTTGCTACTTGATACCTGATTTTTCCCCTAAAGATATTCTCATCTTCTTTATATTCAATAAAATAAAAATTTCTAGCTTCTGATATATTTTACAAGGCAATGCACTTTATATTTTTTAACCTAACTTTTATAATGGTCCAATGATATAAATTGATATTTTAAAAATGTCCTATGTAGTAGCAATATAAGAAAATTCATGACCTTCATAATGTCATATCACATATTATTAATAGATTTGAATTTAGAAATAGGAATTCTAGATTCTATTATCTGATTTCTCTTTTTAGTGACTTGAAGAGTCAAAATAATCCAGAATATTAGGGACATATACATTGTTAAAAACAAATTTCGCTCATCTACACAAATGAATAAAAACATATTAAACATATTAATATCCAAAAATAGATCTAAATAATACAAAACTTAAAAAAAGACATTTATCTATTTCTGGCTCCAGAATGCATTTCACATATTTTAATACATATTTTAGTTAACATTTTTGCCTATTTTAGTAATAAGTTTAGGTTATTGAAAAAAATGATTAAATAAAAAGGGTCTCTGATCTACATTTTCGTTTTTGCCTTGTTGATCTTCAAAATGAAATGTTCGTGGAACCAACATACACTTATTGACTAATAACTATGTCTAAAGAGGTATGTTATGGGGGCGCCTGGATGGCTCAGTCTGTTGAGCATCTGCCTTCCACTCAGATCATGATCCCAGCGTCCTGGGATTGAGTCCCACATTGGGCTCCCTGCTCAGAGGGGAGTCTGCTTCTCCCTCTGCCCCTCCCCATGGCTTGTGCTCACTCTCTCTCTCTGTCAAATAAATAAGAAATAAAATCTTTTTTTTTTAAAAAAAGGCATGTTAAGTAATTAGATATGAGGCTAAAATGAAAATTTTGATAAATTTATTTTGTGACTTTAAAGCAGTTGAGTAAATGTTTACCCAGATCTCTCTAGTCTCACAGAAAATGGAAGTTAGTCAAGGCAAATCTCATAAATAAATACATAAAAGTGATAGTAGATTTTCAGAGGCATTCGGAGGCCTACCTACATGTTACTGCTCTCTCCAGGAAGCCTGGAATTGATCTACTTTATATCTCTGTTCCTGAAAATAGGGGAGGTTATTTCTTCTACTTGAATTCCCTAGTTTGCTTCTTCATTCCAAAAGGATAAAAAAAAGGAAAGGACGAGTAGGATAATGCAATTTAATATGCAGCTACTCAGTAAACTTATGTTGTGTTGCCTTTTCTCCAACCAAATTTAAAGGAATCAGAGTAAAGCTCAATGTAAAGTTTATTTTGTTACTTGTTCAATAGTCTTAAGATGGCAGTTTTTTTCTTTTTTTCTTTTTTTAAGATTTTATTTATTTATTTGACAGAGAGAGAGAGACAGCCAGTGAGAGGGGGAACATAAGCAGGGGGAGTGGGAGAGGAAGAACCAGGCTCCCAGCAGAGGAGCCTGATGTGTGGCTCGATCCCAGGACTCCGGGATCACGCCCTGAGCCAAAGGCAGACGCTTAACGACTGAGCCACCCAGGCGCCCCAAGATGGCAGTTTTTAATTATGTATTTGAACACAATTTATTTTCATAATTATAGATATTTATTGAAAATAAATTAGAAAATAAGAATAAGCAAAAAAACTTCCTCTACTGCCAAATAAATCCTTCGTTAACTGGAAGACATTGATGGTTAAGAAACTGAAAGAGGTAAATACTAATGAGAATTCTCGGCATTTAAGCCACATCACTCTGAAATATTGTTTAAAGAGGGGCGCCTGGGTGGCTCAGTCGGTTGTGTATGCCTTTGGTTCAGGTCATGATCCCAAGGTCCTGGGATCAAGCCCTGCATTGGGCTCCATGCTTAGCAGGGAGTCTGCTTCTCTCTCTCCCTCTGCCTGCCACTCCCCTTGCTTGTGCTTGCTCTCTCTCTGTCAAATAAATAAATAAAATCTTAAAAAAAAAAAAAGAAAAAGAAAAGAAAAGTTGTTTAAAGAGTTAAACTGACTCCTTAAATAACATACTCTCTTTTTCTGTTGTTTTTTAACGTGGTTTAAAATCATGCTTTTCATATTGTAGGACATTTGTATTATCATCATTACACATCATTAATATCTCAGTATGGCATTATTGATTTGTGATCTACCCTTCTTTTAATGGAAGAAAATAATTATAACTCATTCCACCCCAAAAAGGCAGAACATTTGATAAAACAGAAATTTTACCAAGATACTGTACTTCATTATTTTCATAATCTGAGCTACTAAGTATAAATGTTTTTAAATTATCTTACTGTTTAATGTTTAAAAAAACTCATGCCTTTGATAAAATCAGATCATCCAAATTAATTTATGTTATGGTTCCTTAAATATTCACTCATATTAAACATTTACTGAGCACCTTGCTGCAAGATTGGCCCCATGTTAGTTTTTTCAACTAATACATGTGTATCAGATTATTTTTACCTGTGCAATATTAATTATGGATTTTTAAATATTGAGGGGATTTTCAAAACTATAGTTTAAATCTGATTTCTCATTTTGAATATGAAAATAACAAAATAACAAAGTCCCGGAGAACTTCAGTGGTTTCCCCAGGGGATTGATAAACAAACTCTGAAATAAGAGTAAATTATGAACATAGATATTAAGAAATTTAGCTATTTCTGCAAAATCGAACTAAAATTTACTGGAGTAGGCAAGGAAGGAAAATTTTACATAAGAGATGGTTTTTAATCATGAAAACAGGCTTTTCCCTAATTTGTTTAAGGTTACTAAAATGGTTATCCTCATAATTTCCCAGTAGAATTACCTTAATATAGTTACAATAGTTCCAGAGAGAAAAGATTTTTAAAATATTTTTTAGCCAAGCTCAGAAAAGGAACAAATATAAATTATACTTATAAAAATGCATAAAAGAATATTCATCATAATTTTTCATCTGTAGTTGTTGACTAGTCTTGGCTTTGCATAAAACTCATCACTTAAGGAACTTACTTATTTTTTAGTTTAAATAAATCGAACAAAAATTTAAAAAACAGGAATGCCTGGGTGGCTCAGTTGGTTGGGTGTCTGCCTTTGGCTCAGGTCATGATCCCAGGGACCTGGGATCGAGCCCTGCATCGGGCTCTCTGCTCAGTGGGGAGTCTGCTTCTCCCTCTGCCCTCTTCTCCCATTCATACTTGTGCTCTCTGTCTCTCTGAAATTAATAAATAAAATCTTTTAAAAAAATTTAAAAACAAATAGAAAATGAAGATGTATGTTAAAAAAATAAGTGTCCACACAGATCTGGCAATAAAATCAAGGTTAGTTTAAGTTGCAAATAACAAGGATTAAGGGCAAAGTTATCAAATGTTTGTCTTTAAATTTTGCTCTATCATTTTTAAAGATAATATTCCTTTATGATATCTTTTAGTTGATATTAGAAACATTATATATAATTTGTGTTATTGCCCACTTTTTCTCTGAGTTAGAATGAACACAGAATTCCTTTCAGAAGAGAATTTGTCTCTGCTTAATGGACATCTTAGTGGAAGTCCTCATAAACCATAGTTTTTTTTTAATTGAAATTCAATTAATTTAATAGTTTCAGAGGTAGAGTTCAGTAATTCATCATTTGTATATAACACCCAGGGCTCATTATATCACGTGCCCTCCTTAATGCCCATCACCCAGTTTCCCCATCCCCCCACTGCCCTCCCTCCAGCAACCCTCAGTTTCTTAGCAATGATTAAGAGTCTCTTATGGTTTGTCTCCCTCTCTGATTTTGTCTGTTTTTTTTTCCTCCCTTCCACTATGCTCCTCTGTGTCATTTCTAAAATTGTGCATATGAGTGAAATCTTACGATAATTGTCTTTCTCTGATTGACTTATTTCGCTTAGCATAATATCCTCTAGTTCCATCCACATTGTTGCAAATGGCAAAATTTCATTTTTTGATGGCTGCGTAATATTCCATTGTGTGTGTGCGTGCATTTGTGCATGTGTGTGTGTGTGTGTGTATCACATCTTCTTTATCAATTCATCTATTGATGGACATCTGGACTCATTCCATAGTTTGGCTATTGTGGACATTGCTGCCATAAACCTTGGGGTGCAGGTGCCCCTTCGGATCACTACATCTGTATTGTTAGGGTATATACCTTGTACTGCAATTTCGGGGTCATAGGGTAGCTCTGTTTTCAACTTTCTGAGGAACCTCCACACTGTTTTCCAGAGTGGCTGCACTAGCTTGCATTCCCACCAACAGTGTAAGAGGATTCCCCTATCTCCACATCGTCACCAACATCTGTCATTTCCTGACTTGTTAATTTTGGCCATTCTGACAGGTGTGAGGTGGTACCTCACTCTGGTTTTGATTTGCATTTCCCTGATGCTGAGTGATGGTGAGCATTTTTTCATGTGTCTGTTAGCCATTTGTAATATTTCTTTGGAGAAATGTCTCCTCATGTCTTCTGCCTATTTCTTGATTGGATTATTTGTTCTTTGGTTTAAACCATAGTTTTCAAAAAAGGAATTTCATTCCACTCTTGCTCTGCAGTGAACTAACAGAACCTCTTCCTCTTAGTAACTTTAATCCTGAACTCACTTGCTTAAAACTTTTACATAGCTTGCCTGAGGGAACATGCTCAATCCTCCTGTTTCTTGACCTCCTCTAACAAGCTGCTAAAGGCTAGTGATGCTTAGAGAAAAACTCCTTAGAGAAAAACACACCTACAATGTGCACAGTGCGCCTTTGCCCCCAACTAACTGTCAGCAAGTTCACAGATTTTTCTGATGCTGAAACTCCTTCCCTAGAAACTCTAAAGTCCTCTTGGATTAGGGCAGACCACATAGCTGGCACTGGTCTGCATCTAATTGGTGCTTTGTGAAATTCCTTTTATTGTATCATATTCTTGTAAGAAGCCATCATCTTCTTGAGGTGCATTTTAAGAAAGAATCTCACAAAATCCATCACAGTGTTTACTATAAAGATGGTTTAGAAGGTTGTTTATTACATTAAACAGTAACTTTCTGTGAGGACCCACAGAGAAACATCTCCTTCGTATCAATATCAGGAATCCTTAGACTTAGGCAATTTGTTTGTTTTACCTGATGAACCTTGCAATTGGTCCCTTTTCCCTCTTCCAGAAACCTCTGTGACCCACTTTAGACAGGTATAGGGACTTCAGGGGGTACATATTTATACTAATTTAATTCTTGGCACCATCTTATTTTCCTATCACTATTTTCATATTGCTTCATTTTTTAAAAAAAATTTAATTTATTTCTATATGCTCTATTTTTGCTTTGGAAGCTGTCTTAATTCCATTTTAGACAAGGAGGAATATGAATAAATAAAATACTCAGGGTTTATTTTTTTTTCCTTTAATTTTCTTTTTCTTCTAGGAAAGGAGGAAGAAGGTCTAGAAAATTTTTATGGTTCTAATATTTCTCTCTATTAATAACATTTAGAAGTTAAATGTCCAAGGTAAAGACATATGATTATAGCCTATTTATAAAATTCAAGGGAAAGACCTATTAAAAAGTAAAACAAAAATAAATATAATACTCTACAGATGTCACACAGGACTGATATAAAAATGTTAACCAATCAAGTATTTTCTGTCTTTTAATAACTAACCAGAGGAAATGGGATTTGATTGCAGGAAGAATGTAAATTGGACATAAAGACAAGTTATTCATTTAACAAACATATTGAGTACCTAGTGAAAAACAGAGCACTAGACTTCGTGAACATAATGGTGAGTAAGACACCATCCTGTTCTCAGTAGACTCATGTGACCAGGTGGTAATGCAGTGCGGTATAAGGAGGAAGCAGAAAGTCTCTCTGGGTTTGAATCCATATCCTTATTGCTGTACGACCTCTCTAAGCCTCTTTCTCATAGAGTGTGAAGTCAAATAACACATGTGATGTGCTTAGAAGAGGAGGCAGTCACTATTTATTGAATTCTAGACCACTGGAACTAAGCAACAACACAACATCACTAGAGGCTGGAGAGAAGTGACCTTAAGACAAAAAAAAAAGTACCAAAGTGCTATATTTATCAGAGACCACAGAACCTCAGAACTGGTAGAAAGAACCAGAGTGGCCAATTTTGTACAGGACTGAACAGTTTACAAAGTGTTTTCACATAGATTGTTCTATTTGTTTCTCACACAGCCCTAGCTTCAGAATGAAAAACTGAGTCTCAAGGAATTTGATGCCTTTACTACTTCATATTGTGTGGCCTTTAGTCCTCCTGGCTGGAGATTTAGTGCTCTTTCTATTCAGCATGAGAGCTTGGGGAACATCTAGCATAACTGTCTCACTTTAAAATATTTGCTTCTTACGTGGATCAGATCAATCTCAGATCAAAACACAGCCCATAAAATATAATCCCGTGCCATTAAAGTTTGTTGAAATAGCCATTTTGGGGTGCCTGGGTGGCTTAGTCATTAAGCATCTGCCTTCGGCCCAGAGTGTGATTCCAGGGTCCTGGGATTGAGCCCCACATCGGGCTCCCTGCTCTGCTGGGAGCCTGCTTCTTCCTCTCCCACTTCCCTGCTTGTGTTCCCTCTCTTGCTAGCTCTCTCTCTCTCTGTCAAATAAATAAATTTAAAAAACCTTTAAAAAAATTTAAAAAGTAAAAAGTAAAAAAAAAAAGAAACAGCCATTTTATTATTTTTTTAAGATTTTATTTTATTTTAGAGTGTGAATGGGGGGAGGGGCAAAAGGAATGGGAGAGAGAATCTCAAGAAGACTCTGTGCTGAGCGGGGAGCCCAACATGGGCCTCTATCACATGACCCTGAGATCATGACCTGACTTGAAACCAAGTCCAAAACTCAATTTACTAAGCCACCCAGGTACCCTAAAACAGCCACTTAAAAAACAGGTATCAGTATATCTCCCCAAAAAGCTCCTATGTGACTGCCAAAAAAAAAAAAAAAAAAAAAAGAATCACCCGCTTCTGATAGAAATGCTTTGTAAAGCTTGAGAAAATTCTTGTTTTAATATTACAATTTTAATACTTACTGATGTTGATTTTCTTCTCAGTTTTCAGAAAACATTGTTTATAACAATACCGTATCAGGTTTATTATTAGTGGTCATTTCTTAGTGTTGATGTTAAAGTGTTTTAGTCTTTTTGGACAGTTGTATACTAATTGTATTTTAAACTTAAGTTGTCCAAAGCTACCCACTACTTTGATTATGTTGTTTGGCCAAATATTCTGAAAGCTGAAGGGAGATCTTATTTAGAGGTCTTGAGAGCAAATATGATAAGGTTCACCTGCTCCAAACATTATATATTTACAGGAATAGCTCATGTTTAGTAAATTGCTATTATGATGCTTTTTTTTAATTGTTGATAAATCCTTTTAAATGCCTTTTAGTGTCCCCTAGGCTTAGAATGGCTGTAGTGACTTAGTCTTTTTACTGGTGTATCCTAAAATGTTACCTGACATTGAGTAGGCATCTATAAATGTTCAATAAATATCACATCATCATCATTATCATCATCATCATCATCATCATCATCATAATATAACTATTTGTGTGCTTAATGTGTTTATGATTCAAGCATTATACTGAGAAACTGTAGCCCCAACAAGATATTAACTGGATTGTGTGCTTATCAGAATAGTCATAATATATCTATCGTTGTTTACATTCTTAGAACTAGATCTAGCATATCTATTTACACATGCTCCAGAAAGGGAGATCTGTCACTCTGACTGTGACAAACAAAAGCAAAAACAATGGCAACAATAGAAAATCTCTATGAATTACCTGAGTGAGTGTCACAGTAAAAGATTATATTCCTATATCTAGAGATATACTCTGTTAGAATTTTACTTTCGTAGAAGGTATCTGCAAACCCCTCAAATTGTGTATAGAGTGATTTTAGATCTATATGTGGGGTCTCTACAGTAACTTAAATATCGATTACTTTTTAATAAACTTTGTAGTACTTAGCAGATAAAAGATAGCTCCTAAATCTTGCCATAGCCTTAGCTTAATAGTCAGGTCATTACAATCTTGCCTTTAGAAAGAAAAAAAAAAAAAGATTTATGATTATAACTGTTTCCTGTTCTTCATTTGACATAGGTAGAATCCAAGTATTTCAAGATATATGGTGCCCTCGATTTAAAATCAGGTTTAGAGAACATAGATCTACTTATTTTGATGCTGCTGTATTCATTCTTAATTAGGACAGGAGATGCTGAAAATTTATTTAGTGATAAAGTTAATAATTCTCCTCCAGTAGCATCTGGTCTCCAGTGGCCTGAAGTCATTGTCTAACCTGAATTTGAGAATAGTTGAGAAAGGTGTTCTTTATGACCTCATTTGAATTTTAGGCATTGATATAGCAAGATCTCTTTAAATTTATCTGGAAATTATCTGAATATCCTGGTGTCCTTGGCCCAATATTTCTCTAAATCCAAATGAAATATTTGAGGACCACAGAGAAATACAATTTGGTTAGTTGTTTTTTTTAAATTCAATTTATAATTTGTTCCTTCCCAGAGGATTATATATACATATATGCAAGTTTATGATTTATAGATATATGGATAAAAAACATGTAAAACATAAATTGAGCATTTGCTATTTGAATTTTTAAGTTTTGGTTAATAATTTATTAACACTTGAATTTAAATGAGTGGTTTTATTTATTTTTTATTTAAATTATTAAAAGTATTTTAAATATTTAGAAATATCTGATCTAGGATAACTGAACAATCTAGCCTTTCTATGTAGTTATATTCTAGATATAAAATACCTAGAAATATAAATTCACTTGAAAGTGATAAATGCAAGAATTTTGTGTTCCAGATGGTTTGTTTCTGAGAGCAAGAAGATGTCATTTTAAAAACTTATTTAACTATTTAACATCTGTTATGTGTTCAAATTTACTACAAGGATTGAATTCATTTAAAATTTAAGTGATAGACACTTTTCTAAGCTTTAAGTACCTTTTAGAAGCAGTTTATTTTTATGCATTCAGGGTAAATTCACTAGGGCTAATTCACCTAGTAGCTACTTTAAATCTCTGTTCTCAGCCTCTCAGACCAATTGCAGTCCTCTTCAATATCAACCGTTAACTTTACCAACTAAAGCTAAAGGTATGAGACATACATTATCTCAACTTTTGCTCCTACCATCTCACCCAGTCATTGAATCCACTTTCCTCTGCTCCAATTTCTTTATCCTGGGATACTGTGTGGGAATGTTCCTCATAGCAGTAAAAGAACCTGGTGCAAGTATTTTCCTCTTCTGTCCTGTGTGCAGGTCACTTAGTAGCCCATACAGATTATCAGCTGGAAGCTGCAGTCCCTGTCTAGTCTTGTGGACATCACTTTGGCGCCCACCCTTGAAGTCTAGGACTTCTGCTGTCACGTTTGTTTACTAAGGTGCCTATACTCCATGGTTCCCTTATCCTAAGCCAAGTCCCATTCATGCCCATTAGTTCAGGTAGAACGTCTGTTTCTTTCACCAGCATCTCTTAGATAGCTAGGGTGAACAGGAGGCATACTGTCAGGGAAACCTCTCCTGTCTTATACAGTGCTAGATACATATTGGGTTTTACCCCCAATTATCAGGTTTCTTTGGAGAGTTTTAGTCACCTCAGGGACTCTAGCATCATCTTATCCCTACTCTGATCCCTTCCAAATGTCTGCAAGCTCCTTGAACACCAAAGTAACTTTCACTTTTCCCATGTGGCAAAAATTTATCTTCTTAACATTTCATATCTTCTATGCTTTCTATGCAGTGTCTTACAGCAAATCTATTAATAAAGACATCTAAGCCTTGCTCTTGATATGTAAAGGGAAGCGTTTGAACTTAAGAATTCTTTTTATCCCCCACAAAAGCTGACTTTCAAGACTATGTCTTTTAAGGGCTTGAAAAAAGAATCTAAATAGAAACTCAGAGCTAAGCAACGACCTCTCTGTTTGAGATTGTACACACACACACTCCCTACGGAATCGAATGTCATCAGTTAAAGGGTGGGGAGCTGTAGGCCAATATGATTTACAGAAAGTAAAAAGTACGTTTGTTTCATGGCTTCAAAATATTACTCCTTTCAATGTGCACTGCTTTTCTTCCTATTTTATCTTTAAAGGAAGTCTTGGAATCAGATAAAACTTTGAATACTAACTCCATGGATACTCCCTCATCTGTAAGATGTCAATAACAATGCTTTCCTGGTTTATTATAAGAATTAAATGAGTTAATTAGAATCATGTCTGAAACATAATTGATGCTTTACAATGTATACTGTTGATATTACTATCAGGATAGTATTTACTATCTAGTACTTAATTGTTGCTTGATGATTAAAGGTAAAAATACAGGTAAATTCCGAGCACCAAATTTGGCTCTTAGAAAGCTCTCCACAGAAGTTAATTACCTTTCTCCAACTTTCCTTTTTGTTTTAAAGCAGACTCCCTCACCTCCACTCTGTGTAACATGATTTTTTGCCTCCTAAATAGTCCTGTTATCATTACATATCTATTTCTATTGTACATTCAGTTTCTCTCTTTCCATTGACTTTTCTCATGTTGAAATCCCCTCTGTTCTAAAGAAGTTGCTCATTTCTACCTCAGGCTTTCTTCACTCTAATGCTGAACTTCTTGGATACATATTGAACATGTGTATTCCTGTCACTGCCCAACCTTTGAAACTACTTACTAATTTTGTAGAATTTCCTTACTTTATGAATATTGGTAAGAGAGCATCTCTCAAAAGAGAAGCTTAAAATGCCAGATATCCCCCCCCCCACCGCCTTTACTACTATGGTGGGACACATGACACAGGTTCCATTAAACTGATAATTGTATTCCAAGAACACAATCAAGCTAGTCACATTCAAGGCTGTTTTATACAGTTTCAGGGAGACCGAGGGCCTAGGGCAATAGCTACAGTGGTGTTAATGGTACCATCCTTTGTCCAGAGATGCTTTGGCTTGAAAGTGCAAACTACACTATCTGGTACTGAGACGTGATGGCAGCGTGTGTCCTTGTTGGATCCTGACTATGGTGTGTGTGGCCTTGAACCTGGTTATCCAGTCCTTTCAATTCTGATAGCTACCTAATATTTTTAAATAAATTCCTTTTCTGTTTCACTCAGCCAGAGTTGGTTGCTATTGTTTACAACCAAGAACCCTGACCGAAATAAAAGAGTAGCCTATTTTTGCTGCTTCATCTCCGTCCCTTCTGTTCTGCTTTTGACTCACTGCCAGCTGGGTTTCATCTCCACGGAGGCTGGTCTCTTCTATGACTAAGTGACCCAACTATTGCCAAATAAGAAGCTGGACTCCTAATCCTGCCAAGACTTACTGTACTGCAGGATAACATTGATCTTGCCTTCCCATGAAACATTCTCTTCCTCTCCTGATACTTTTCCTACTCTTGATCCCTGCCTTCCAGTATTATACCTTGTCTGCTTTCCATGGATTTGCATTTGAAATGTGGTTGTGCTCACTGATTTGGCTATTTTCCTACATTTTTTCCCTGGGAAAATTTTTTCTTTCTCTATAACCACAATTTCTCCTTGAGATCCCCACTTCAAATCACAAGCCACACTTTTTTTTTAATTTAAATTTTTATTTTATTGAGTGTCATGCCCAATATCATGCCCAGATTTCAAAATGTTTATGAATAACTGTCTACCACGCATATACCTCCAGACTCAGTATGTGCCAAATTTGACCTTCCCGCCGAACCTGCCCCACCTAGGAGCTTCTCTGTTTTATAGTTAATGGCATGGTTGCAGTTACTGAGAGTTGTCAAATGCTCCTTTTCCCCTTTCCTTTCATTCCTACTTCTCGTTAGCAACAAAACTTGTTTCTAACCCTGAAATCTCTTATATCACTTAGTTTTTGCCCATCCCCCTGGCAGAATCTTGATTTGGCTCTCATATTTTAATTGCCTTCTGTTGTCTTCAATTCTGTCTTTCTGGAATCCATTCCCACATTTTTGGCAGGATTATCTTCTTAAAATACAGCTGTGATGATGTTTCTTTCCTAGTCACAAAAATCTAGTTTTTATAAAACAACATGTACATTATTTATTCTTAAATTTTTAACCTTAATCTTTCTAATAATGTCCAGTATGGACAGTGTCCCTGGTGTACTGATAAATATGTTCTCCTAAAAATGGATGTTCTAGCCCACATCTTTTGATTAAGCTGTTTTTTTCTGACTGAAATGTCATTTCCCTCCTATCAACTTTTCAGAGCCTTACACATCTTTAAAAGCTGAGCTGACTTTCTACTTTTTCTAGGAGACTTCCTAAAATTATGCATGTAGAATTCATATTTTCTTTTCCTATCAATATTTACAAATTTTTTCTTAACTATGTTGTGTCTTATCTTTCCTATAACACCCAGACACAGCCTTTTACCTGAACATCATGTTTAGTTGAATATAAATAAATTTCTGTTCAGAGAAGCATATACTTCTTTTCCCTGAATGCCTTGTCTTTGCAAAACATTTTAATCCATGCAAACATCTCCCACAGTGATCCACTTCCGTGATAACTGAGTTTTTCTTAAAATAATGGAAGTAGGACCCATGTTCTGTATCACCTATTCATAGTAAGTTAAAATCAACTTCATTTCTACTCAATATTGTTAATATAAAGACTGATAAAGGAAAACCGTCAAAAAAAAAAGTCCCTCTCTTCCATACGGAAAGAATCTTGGACCACTTCTAGCTCTGCACTCAGTTTCAACCTCAGATAAATAATTTAATCTCCCAAGCTTAAATTTATTTACAATAATAGGGGCAAATGTAGGAGAATTACTATAAAAGTTTAAAAAGATACTGTAAGCAAAAACACCAAGAAAGCTATAAAAATATGATATGAATAGTTCCCATTGTCACCAAAGCTTGTTGGTGTGTTCATGTCTAAATCCCTATTCTGAACTCAGTGTCACCTCTAAGATATCAGGATCCCTATATGGGAAATAATGCCCCTCTACTTTTATATTTTCATTTCTACCCTAGAATCATCTTCTTGGTTTTATTTATTTATTTTTTTAGGAGACTCCTGACCTGATATCCCTTAAGATTGTTATGATTTTGGCAATGGGTTTTTACAACTGTGTTTTATTTGAGTCAGTCTTAACTGACTCCACAAGAACCCAAACTCTATGTTTCCTCTTCTGATTTTACATGAGTGCTGATTCTAAGTCTATTTAGCCAATATATATTAAAATGAACAATGTGGAAGGTGCTAGTAATGTAGTGTAGATGACAGCTGCTTATAAAAATGAGGGATAAATCAAGTCAAAATACAACTGCAGTACAAAGAAAAACTTAGTAAATGCCCGTAAAAAATAAAAATAAAATGCGTTAGGATTCAGAATAGAAGGAGATCAAATCTGAGGCAATAATAACAGTTATAAAAATCCTTGTATAAGAGTGGTGACATTTAGGATGGGTCTCAAAAACTGAGAAAAATTTTATTGATTGTCATAAGCTTCTTAGCTAGCAAATCACATCACATAAATGTGAAAAAAGAACATTTTTAATCAGCATTCTAAGTTTCTTTTGTTTCATTATAGCAAAGGTATATAGTGGAAAATACACACCCACACAGATGATAGGTATCTGCAAGTGAAATGGAATTTTACTTAATTAGTTTATGATGCATCTAATGAAGTTTCATATTTGTCAGATTAAGGTCAAATGTGCAGTCTATACCCTGTGTAGAGACCATTGCTTACTTGTATTCGGTGAATTCTTTGGGGTCTTTACCACAGGAAAATTTCTAAGTGTTTTCGTTGCCTTAAAAAAATAGCTCACATGCCCTATCTACACAAAGTGATTTAGTTATCTGAAAACTTATACTTGAATATCATTAAATAAAAGAAGAGAGTGATACTGAAGCTGCTATATTTATTTTTCTAATTATAAAACTTGAAACATTTTTAAATAAATTGTTAAGTGTTGAAGTATGTGGTTTTGAGTGTCAGTAAATGATAGGTAGTTATAATGATTCTCCCTAATAGATGTAGATTATTTGTGCTAAGGGAGCTATTAACACTGGACCCTGATGCAAATATTTCAAGTGGATCCTGATACAATTTTTTTTTTTTTAAGTGTGTGGGGAGGTGAGTTTCATTGGATGTGCTCTGTCAGAGCCAGTATGGCAGATATTAAAATTTTTTAAGTATTCTAGATCTCCCCTGGGTTATAGCTCAAACTCTCCCTTTGTGCCAAAGTCAAATGCATGAAGTACTGGTATTTTAGCAGGCACAATGCTAATTTTGAGGTCTGCTAAGAGTAGGGAGGTAAACAACCTTTATTAACTTCATGGGAAATTTTAGGGGACAGTGTTACAAGTGACATTACAGAATCTTCCTCGTGGTCTACTTGAAAATATTAATATAATCTATGAGTAACAGATGGGAGAAATTGATTTCATGGGAAGCTATATTCTGAAATCAGAAGGTGCCAAAGATTCTTATACCTACTGTGATTTAACTATGCGCTCCGCTGTTCAAGATTTTTGTAATGCATCCATTTTAGTTATTACTTATTTATAAAAATTATAATGCTTTTAATTTTCATACTTAAGAAAAACAAATTCAAAGATGTCTCTTTTTCTGTCTCTCAGATCTACCCATGTGGATTATTGGGAGGATAGGCACCCAGAGTCTTCAGACTCTCTTTTTTTCCCCACTCTGCCGTGTTTCACACTGTTTCTCTTACAACTCTGCAATGACTTCTCCTTGCTCTTAAGAAAGAGCCCTCGTTCTTTAAAAAGACCTCTAAAGACTTGGCATTTCTCTTTTCCCCTGTTTCTGGTTCAGCAAGTCCAATGCAGCTGCAGGATGAATTTACCAATGTTCTGAATTGACTAAATTTGTTAATTTACCCAAAGTTTAGAAATATTCTTCCTGATTATAGTCAATGATGTATTCAACATGAAAGATTGGGGGGCGGGGAAGTGTGCAACTGTAAAGAGCTAAGGGTCAGAGATTAGATTTCTTTAAAATCTATTCTTTTTACGAATATATTCTTTGTTTTATAAGTCTTCCTGGATATCATAAATATTTTTTATTAATGAATAGGTCTCAAATCTTAGCATTTATTTATTTTTTCAAATCTTAGCATTTAAAGAATTTTTTAGATTGGGTTGGCCTCAGATCCCTGCTATTTAGAAGAAATTAGAGAAGAGAGAGGACACCGTCTGCCATTGTAAAGAAACGGCAAAGCCTTGGCTGCTGGTGCTAGAATGAGTCTGAATGGCTAAGGGTGGGAGATGGGAAAGATACAGAGAGGGAAGACAGGCACAAGGGAAAAAGTAAAGGTTATGACGCTCCATCCGTCCAACTCTGCTAATTCATCTAGGCATCACTATGAGCTTTATAAATTACTATGCGAAACAAGATATTGGTAAATATAAATTTGATGAATTGATCATTTGGTGGATTGTTGCTTTCACTGAATTGCCCATTTTGTGAAGTGGCTTTCAGCGCATTGAGCCAATTGTTTTAAAGCAATCTCACATTTCCCCTATTATTCTAATGATACGCCCCTCCTCTGGGTTCCTCTAATTAGCATTCCCTCTTACTTAGCAGCATTTCTAAATATTTCCTGTTGTCCAAAATACACCTCTTCCTACTGTTCTGCAGAATGAACTGTTATTCTTCAGAATACAGGCTTAGAAGTCTGTTTTCTGGGAGATCTTCCTTAGATCCCTACCAGGATCCTGGTTCAGAAAAGAAATCTCTAACAATTTTACACACAACTGGATTTATTAGAATAATGCTAACTCTTGAAAATGTGGAATTGGCTGAAATAGCAGACTCTAAGCTGATCTTTCAAGAACAACACCGGAAGACAAACCAAAGAACTAAACTGCTAAGGGATCTGTGTCCTCTGTCAAGATCAAGAAGCTTCATTATCAGGAAGCTGCCACCGAAGCTCCTGGCCCCAGAACCATACAACCCCTACCATGATCTATGTCAGCAAAACATCTGCCATTTGCCCTTGCTTTCTCTCTACATAATTCATTTCTGAATCTAAGCCTTATGTGAATACATTTTGATCAGCAGGACCCATCCTAGCTTCTGGGGAGACTTGGAAATAGAGTTTTAAGCTCTCTAGCCTCTGTTTTACAGGAAGACATTATGAAAGGGGGTTGAGAAAGTCAATTAAAAGACTCTCCTAGGGGTGCCTGGGTGGCTCAGTTGGTTAAGCGTCTGCCTTTGGCTCAGGTCATGATCCCAGATCCTGGGATCAAGCCCCCCAGTCGCCCCCATCCGGCTCTCCGCTCAACAGGGAACGTGCTTCTCCCTCTCCCTCTCCCTCTCTCTCTGCCGCATGCTGCTCTGCCTACTTGTGTGTGCACGCTCACTCTCTGTTCAAATAAATACATAAAATCTTAAAAAAAAGACTACCCTAAACTCGCTCTTTGTAGTGGTCCCTGGCAACACGTGGTTATTGGGCACTTAAAATGTGGCTAGTGGGCCTGAGGAACTGAATTTCTTACTTAATTTTATTTTTATATTCAAAATTTAAAATGGAAGTAGTACAGAATAGTTTTCTGTTCAACATGATTTTATTGTTTGGGGAAGGCTATGTTTCACTTTAGCTGCTGCATTATATAAGTTACTGTTGCTTAATCCTAGTGTGCATTTGTATTTTACTTCTTTAATGTGGTTACTAGAAAATTTAAAAGTATATATGTGCCTGACGTTACATTTCCATTCATTTCCACTGGACAATGCTGCTCTAAGCCCCTAGATGGGGCCAGGTCTGACTGTGTGTCCACAGAGTACCCAATATCCCTAATCTTGACATCCTCATGTTTGTTTGTTTGCTTGTTTTTCATAATAATCACTACTGTATATATTTTATCCCCTAGTTTGTAAAATTCATAAGTGGAAATACTATATCTTTTTGGCCACCATTATTTTCCTTAGCCCAATGACCACAAAAAATAGACAATAAAATTAGACCAAGTGAATGAATTAATAACTCTAAGAATGGATGTTAAAGGCTAGGAATCTTTGTAGCTCAAGGTAAACCTTATGTTAATATTTTATTATTTTTTAATCAGTACAGCTATTACTTTAAATAAGTTGAGATTAACCATTACATTTCATAGTTGCTTAAATTCCAAATAATTAATTATTAAACATAGCTTTTCTTTACCCATGATATAACTTTCTATTAGTTACCTTTTTAAAGAAGAGACAGAGAAAGGAAAAAAAGAGCTTTCTGGGATTTTTCGTTAGAGATGCCACACCAGGATTGTAATTTTAAAGATAGATTTCCATACAGATGCAACAATGTGACATAACCCAGTGCCACCTACAGAGTGAGTGTCTCAGGGAGTTTTAAATAGCATATTGCTGTTTCAATATGAGAAAAAAATTTATAGTGTTAATTTTAGTACAAATGAGAGATTAAAATAGTTATTTCAACAGTGTTGCAAAGCATAAAGCAAAAATGATTAACTCTAATTTGTTAGAGTTTGTTTTTAATGAGGAAGCCCTTTGAAAAATAATATTCCCAAATTCTCGGGCCTTAATGCAAATGGAGGAGAAGGCTATTTGTTAGAACCTTAGGAGAGTATTAATAGAGGGAGCAAAATCTTTGTCATCACGTATGCAAGCACAGATATGAAAGAGCCACAGAAACGAAACATCATGGTGGGAACACTGGAAGTCAGGAGATCAATATGGGACTAACAGGAGTATTCATTTTTTTCAAAACAATTTTTGGAAGAGGTGGGGCGAAAAGATACATAAGTATAGGAAGTTCTCATCAGAAAATAATTGAGAGCAAATTTAAAGTGAATCTACTTAAAATGATGTATCACTTAATATATTCAGTTTAAAAGAAATTTAGCGGGAGTTTAAGCAAAGGACATTTATTTCCTGATGTAATAAAAATATTTCTGAACCATCAAATTGTCTTATTAATATTAATTGATGAAATATTAAAAAACTATTTTGGATTAAGTCACTCTAAAATAATTCAATGGTAGTAAATGAGGATCTTAAGTTCCAGTGAACATCACAGCAATAATCCTACAGACAGAGTTACTTAATTAATCGGGTCCGTACACATTTTTCCTCCTCAGTGGTATTTTCAAAATGTTTGGACAATATGTATGATTAATATCCTTGCTGTTCTATTTAATTTCTACTGTCATTCTTTATATGCTATGTCTTTTTTGTTAATCTTAAATTTGCAAAAGAAAATATATTTTCAAGTTATTTTGTATTCAAGGAAGTTCTATATCTCTGACTATTCAAATTAAGTATTTTTGTAAGATATTTTTTTGAAAGATAAGCTGCACAATGTATTTTTGTCAAGCTAATAAAATATACCTCAGAAATGTCCATATGGAGTAAAAATGGAGCAAAACCATAAACATTATAGTTGGGGTGACTCACTTATAAATGATAAAAGAAAATTATCAAGTACTACAGTGCTTTTTAGTAAATATACTGTTCAGTAACAGGGATGGGACAAGGGAAAAAAAGGTGTGATTTTGGTATGTCTTCAAGTTGAGCACAGTCCAGAAGCATTTCCTTTTCTATCCAAAGCCATGTCCATCTTTTACGTTCTAAAATCTATGTGGTACGAATAAATGAGAACAGACTTGAGGGGAGGACCATACCCTTGGACTCTTCAGCATTCTTGTGAGCTAATTAAAAGGTACAGTTATATTTAAAAATTGTTGCTGATAATTCTATACTGTAATGCCTAAGAAATAACCAATTATAGAAAAGTTAAGATTTTTTATTTTCTAATTAGTATATATAATCCATCAAAAACAATTTTACTGGCTTGACATGAAACAAGTAGGGTGGATGATTTTTGTAAGTTTGGAACACAGGCAATGAATAAGCATTTCACAAAGTCAAATGGCAATATAAAAAGTAGTCTAGGTAAGAAATTTTAAATTCATATTATATTTACATAGGTACATTAATTTTACTCATAAAATATATCTGCTTAAATTTAATTTAGTTAATAAACTAGCACACAGTAAATATTATAAAGTTAATATATAGTACATTTTATAAAGTTATATCCGTTGTTAACCAACTACTATTCTGATTTTTATAAGATCTATTTAAAAAAAACAACTTCAGGGTTTTAAAAAGTATCTGGTTGCCTAAATGGAGCAGAAAAGTATTAACAAGAGCAGTTTACTAGCACCATTTATTAAAAGTTTACTCTACACCTGACACTGTCTTAAGCACTATGTGTACCGGTCTTAGTGAATCTTTACAGTACTCAGATGATGCAGCTGCTTTCCAACATCCTTATACATAATGGTGCTCCCCAAATAGCTATTTCATTTTGGATATGCAACATGTTGTAAGGATCAGACTTATATATTTTTCCAGGCAGTTGCTAACCAAATCACTATTTAGTAGTACTGGAACTGGTTGGCTGAAGCCTGCATCTTGATTAAAGCACAGTGAGAATGATCTTCCACTTTATATGCAGAAATAACTTAGAAGCTCAGCTTCTGTGAATAAATGAATGGATGATTCCTGTTACCATGCTGAAGTATATAGGATACAAGACTCAGTCACCAAAACTACAACTATTTCGGATATCAACGAGAGAGATGAATTAAATGAAGTTTCTGTTGCACATGGAAATACAAGCCATCATTATCAATGTGAAGGTTTATATAGCCTGTAAACTCACATTTAAATTCATAGATTGCACTAGGGAGTCAAATCTTACAGTATCAAACAGACTTTTTTTTTTCACTGCATGAAATTTATATCAATTTTCCAATTACTTGAACTATTGTTGTAAACTCCAGGTTGGTGATATCATGGGTTTACAGATTTGCTTACCTGTGATTTCAGATGTTCTTAGTGTATTGGTTGGTGGCATATGTAGATGGGGGGGGGGGGAGAGTATTCTTGAAAATGGTCATAAGTGATATGATGAAGGGATTTTAATATTTCCTGCTAAAGTGACCTTAGTAGACGAAGTACTTTCTTTAGGATAGTAAAATTGCACTATGGTCATCATAACATAACAACTCATATAAAAATAATAAAACAGCAGGTATAATATGATTATTTACAATAGGATATTATAATTCATCAAGTCATGAGTTCACAATTTTTTCCTCGTGATGAGAACTCTAACAACTTTCATATATATCATGCAGCAGTGTTAACTATAGTCATCGTGTTGTACATTATATCTGTAGTACTTCTTTATCTTCACAAGTATTAATGATTTATGACACCCTGCTAAAATTGACAAAATTGCTCTTCATAACTCAGGTTTCAAATTGCCCTTCCTTTGGTTCTTCAGAACAGAGTTCCAATTATGTACTAATCTTATTTTTAGCACTTTTTGTGTGTTATAAATGCAATCAGTAGAAATGTGTCTAATGTAAATATTGGTCTCTCTTGGTGCCTTGCTTGTATTAGTTAGGATATTAGTTGGCTGTTGTAACAGGGAGAAAAAATAATTGTCAAAGAAATAAGGGGGACCAAATGGTCGGGAGAGTCTGTCCACAGAGTATTCAGGCCCATGTTTCTTTTATATCACGCTGTTGGGCTAAGGGATTGCCTTCCTTTTCATGGTTCAAGGTGAGCCTGTATCACACTCACACAAAATGGAAGTTGAACCACACATTTCCACTTTCCTCTTTTCATCCAAACCTTAGAATCATGGTCACACCTGGCTGCTATGGAAGCTAGAAAATATTGCCTTTACTCTGTGTGGTTATAAGCTTTTATGAAAAACTGCCGATTCCATAACTCAGGGAGGGGAGTATAGATGATGGGAAACAATGAGTGACTTTTGCTACGATGTCAGGGCATTTCTCTATTGTTTCTCTTTTTGTTAAAGAAGGCTTCAAAGGCATAATTTCCTCAAAGGACAATGGGCCTTGAAATTTGGTGTTGAACTCAAAAAATATTATCAGTAACCATGGATCCAGTAATTAGAAGAAAATGAGACTATGTTTAAAATATTATTCCTTGGTTTTACCCTCCTCCCTATGTAAGCTGTAAGGTACCTGAGGTATTAGGTATCCACAGGACATAAACAATAAACACTGAAATGAGACTCAAAGAAAACAGGGAGATAATGCAAGGTTTCTTTCTCTCTCTCTTTCATTATATATATATATGTATATATATATATATATATATATATATATATATATATATATCCCTCTTGATGTCAAATTATTGACTGAGATATAATTTTTCCATAACTGTGGTTAAATAACTAAATATTTGAATAGGAGATAATGCAATTGTCGAAGCAAAGTTTATTATTTCCCCAATTTATAATGTGACCAATTTAGTCATTTGTCCTTAATAAATATAAAGCCTAGGAATGGCCTCTGTCCTCAAGGGAGTCCTTAAAAATAAATAAATACAGTACAGAATTGTGCAGGGCACAGTGTAGACACAAACTGGAGAATATAATTCTACCTGGGGGAAGCAATCAGAGACCTCTGATCTGATTTTTGAACTTATCAACAATTTTGCATTAAATTGTGAACGAGATTGATTTATACCACAGAGGACTATAAAGCATTTAACTTCAGCCTGCTTTGTGATAAAAGTCCTTAGGGTTTCATTTAGATGTACTATTTCTGGAGCACCCACATTTATATATATGATACAATCCTTTTACCTGTCTTTTTATATGAAAACAGAGTATAAACATTTTAATCGGTATATAAAAGATCTACTCTAGCTAACTACATCTCAATTTCTTAAAACTTCAGGCCAGATATTAATCTTTTACTTTACATAAGGATTGTGTACAAGTACATTAACTGAAAAAAAATATGCCATTTTAATCACTAACACACTCCCATGAAATGAAGGCATTGGGCTTTCAAAAAAATACATTTTTAACACATGAACATCATGAAAAATATGCATTCTCCATTGAGCCGCACATCGGACCCCCTGCTCAGTAGAAAGTCTGCTTCTCCCTCTCCCTCTGCTACTCCCCCCTGCTTGTGCTCTCTCGCTTACACTCTCTCTCTCTCAAATACAAATAAAATCTAAAATATATATATATATATTCATTCTACAATAATATGCATTATTATTGTTGGAAATATATTCTTTAACAAAAGTTTAGTATAGGGTGCTATTTTTGACTAAAGAAAAATATTGAAGTTACACCATTATTAATACTTATTTTGAAAATAACTTAGGTTTGCAAATAAAACATTTTTATGATCTTTAAAATGAAAAGTAGCACTAAAAAACTGATATAAGGATATAATGTTTCTTTATATTCTTTAATCTAGCATTCTTAATCCATTAAGTTTTCCACACAGACAAATCAAAACAATGTTCATTATTGTATATAAAAATATCTCTAAGTTACCTGTGAATTACAAGGCCATTTACTTTGAAATTGTGCAAATACTTACTAATAATGAAATTTGAAGGCACTTTGAAGTTATTGAGATACTCTGAATATACTTGAGATGATTTGGTAATTAAGTTTTCCCTTCAATATTAAATTAAAATTAAAATCTTTACCTGACAATTTTGCTCATTAAAAAGCACTTAAGCCACTTACTGTTTATAGAAGGTACACACACATTGTTTCAGGAAGAAATACATGATCTCAGCTATTACTAATATTGCTTTCTTTATTTGATACATTTCAAGCATTGCTAGGAACACTTAAGACATTATATTTAATTATAGACATTTCATGCTTCTTTAACCTGTGGTCAGTAAATATAAGTATATTTCATGTTAGTGATGTTGAAAACAGCTAGAGGCAAGAATTCTCATGAATTGCATATAAACTGATGGTGGGATATAGAGGGTAATGTAGTTTTACTCCTAAATTTTCACATTTTTACTGATAATTTTCCTGTATCAAAATCCCTTCTCCCTCCCTTCCTTCTTTCCTTCCTTCCTTCCTTCCTTCCTTCCTTCCTTCCTTCCTCCTATTCCCTCTCCTTCTCCCTCTTTCTTTCAACCAACTATTCTTTGATTCTCTTTATTCCTCTATTTTGTCATTGCTAGTATCTGGAGATACAACAATATTTTTAAAGGATTATTAGGCATTCAATAATGCATTCATTCAACAAACATTTATTGAGCGCAGTTGCAAGCCAGGCACTGTAAAAAGTACTAGGAATAGAGCAAAGACGAAGATCAACATGACCTCTAGCAAGAAAGATAGTCTTTAAATAAAGAATAAAAGTAAAGTAACGTGATATGAGAAATACAGAGAGTGAAGGGAAAATAAAGCAAAGATACCCAGCAAAGTGTAAGTATACAAATAAGACACCCTGCAGAAGTTATGTTTAAACTGAAATGTAAAAGAATAGATAGATCAATCAGGAATGTTCTGGGGGAAAGGAGCAATATATATATGGAAAGCATAGAAGAAAAGAGATATGTTCATTGAAAACATTGAAGACATTTGCTATGGCTTTGTAACAGAATCTCTTGAAGCTTAAATTTTATATATTTGTGATTTTTCTATTAAGAGAAGAAAAAACTCATTAATTTATAGCCACATCCACCCAGTGGTGTCAGTAATCTTTCCTGTATGTTTCAAAACACCCTACCTCTAATGAGTAAATCAGTTTTTGTGTTTGAAAGATGAAATCAGCCTCCTATACCCGAAAGGTTCTGAAAAGAAAAAAAAAAAGTGTTCTTCAGAGACGGGATTTTTGTAGAGTAAAAGAAACCTTCAGTTTGAGACCAAAACTCATTCCTAGGACCTCAATCAATATAAAGATATTTGTTTATTTTCAACAAATATTTCTTGAATACAGGCACAATCATACAGCCACGGCCTTGCTTCTTTGGAACAGAAATTCTAATGGAAAAACAGTGTAGGGGTCCAGAAGGACCGGAAACTAAGGAGTGTAACTTTGAGGAATTCTAAAGGACTTTAGCTCTGCTTAAGGAATAGGCCACCTATGGAGATGTGTGCATCTGTTCAGAGGAGAGAACCAGCAGTCAAGAGTAATGCCTGCTGAGGCAAGAAAACACTGGGGGCAATGGCTCTAGCAAATACCCAGGCTGTCCTCTTCCAAAATGGACATCAGAAGGACCTCTCTTTTGTTCTGTATATACTTTAGGAGATTGTTGAGTCCTTCTTGATTTAATGTACCATTTGAGCAACATGCGTAAAAGCATGGAGACAAACTGAGTATTAGGAATATAAATAGATACATAGTTTGGTGGAAGGAGGTAGGACTGTATGGACTCAGTTAATTAGGGGAGAAGGTACTATTGAGAGTTTCAAGCATGACCGAAAGATGCAAATTTGATTGATAAGCAAAAATGAATAATACTCTGGGAAGTGAATGACATGAATTTAAGTGAATACAATGCTATGTGGTGATAAAAATGAATCTGATAAGTATTTAGAGGCTAGAAATAAAAAGACTATATCACTCAATTTGTGTCAGCAAATTTAGTGCAAAGAAAAGACATGAAAATATTTCTGATAATTTTTACATAATTGCTTTACTCAACAAATCTTATTGGTGCATTTACTATGCCAGACAGTTACCTAAACACTAGGGTTAATGCTAAGTAAAATAGATATTTTCCTTTCCTTTCCATTAACTGATTAGTCTTTATTATTTAATGTTAAATAATATTTAAAAGTATTTAAAATGTTCACCACAATGACTGAAATTAAAAAGACTGACAATGTCAAGACAGGGACCAAGCAGAACCAGGGCTCTCATACATTGTTGGTGGGAGTGTAAAATGGCACAGTCTGTTTGGAAAAGTCGTATACTAGTTTTGTATAAAACAAAACATACATCTCCTGGTGACTAAGCAAAACTGTAAACCTGATTATAGATATTTACCCCTAAAAAATACAAAACAAACAACAACAAAACCCTTATGTATCCAAATATCCTTATGTATCCAAATAAATATATATCAGAATGTTTACAGTAGCCTTATTTATAATAGTCCAAAACTGGAAGTCAACTAAGTGTCTTTCGATAGGAGAGCTTTATAAAAAATCTTACATGCTGTATTATTCCATTTATATTAAAATCTAGAACAAGTAAAACTAGTTTATTGTAATAAAAAAATTAGAGCAGTAGTGGTCTCTGGGGGTAGAAACAGGGAAAGAAGCATGAGAAAACTTACTGAGATAATAATAATGTTTTATTATTTAATGTTCTATGATAGTAGCTTGGTTTATAGACACTTTTTCTTAAATCATTATAACAAGAAATTCGATCTTTGTTGTTTTTGTGAGGCTCCTCACATATTATTTCAATGTTCAAGGAATTCTGTGGTACTCATGGGATTAGAGAGAGTCCCAGTTCAGCAGCTCAGTGGTTTATAATACTTGATGTGGGCACTATATTGCTGTGAAATCTAGTCCTCCATCTTCTTTTGGGCTCTGTTGGGTGAACTGGGTGGATTCATAAATGCCGGGCCAGATGTGATTGTACTAGTTAACCTTCAAAGACAACTTGTAACCATGGTCCTATTTTCAAGGTGGAGACGGGGCAAGATATATAACGTTTGATGAAATTTCTACATCCTCATCCTCTTCCTGGTAGCAGCAAAACCTACTTCCTGCCTTCTAAGACTGGCTACTTATGCCTTCTCCTCTTATAGTGTCAGCTTTTTGCCCCTCACCATCAAGGGCCTAGTAACTTTTGTCTTTGAGTGTGAAAGGAAAAAAAAGTCATTAATAACCTTTTGAAGCAAGGTCTTCCATACTCATCAAAACAAGACTCAGTCAACTTTGTGGTATTGAGGAAGGAAAACATACATTTCAGTTCCATTATAACAAGGAGACAAAACATAAACCAACATATTAATAAACTATCCGCCAAAACAATATGTTGGTGAAGTCATGAGACATACATAAACAAAATGCATAACCCAAGAAATGAGTAAGTTTAATTGTTTTGGTAATAGGAATCTTTCTAAGCTTAAGCCAATTTATACTCTGAACATATCACCTAACTTACACTTTTTGACTAAGAATCAGAATGGAGGAAAATACTACTAGAACAAGAAAATTTTTTACAAGAGTATCAATCCTGGCATCCCAGCTCTGGGATCTAAAAAATATGAGGTATATCAAGGAACTATGTGAAAGGGCCAGAATATCACTTACCTTTATTTATTAGTAGGACTAGTCTTCCTAACACTGATTCTTAGAATTAGGCAAGCTTACCTACCTAGGAGCTGGCAAACCTGAGTTTGGGAGAACTTTCCCTCCATGGGGGGTGGGGGATGGGGGGGCTCAACAGATCCCAAAAAGAAGAAGCATGGTGCTGAGCCACGCATAACTGGTTTACCTTTCCTAAATTTATGGCTCATGTAATCAGCCACTTCCTCTTAGGAAGAAAGAGCAAAGGGTGGAAGGAGTCCAGGAGCTGCGCTAATGGATACTCCTGTAAAAGGAGAGACATGACAAGTGGGAAGGAAGCATTTCCTTGTCACGATTCTAATGAGGTTCCAGTAAATGCTAACTGATCATTTCAGCATTAATCTGTGCCCAAAGTGACCATCTGAGAGGAGTATGAAATAATGCTTAATCTAAGTAGATTATAAGATTTTCAACATATATTGTTTCTGATAAATACTGCAATGATATACATAAATGAGAAAATGGAAATTTTCTAAACAAAATATTGAAATCAGTGAATGGAATATTGGAAAGATAATGAAAGAAAACCTTCATGGAAATTATTTGTCAATAACTGTTCTATGCCAGCTATCGTAACTGAATTCATTAACTCTGTGGGGATGAAAATGAGATTGCACTGTCCAAGGATAGACGATACAGCTCATTCCAGAATCTGGATTCTGAAGTCCAGTAACCCCGGTCAGCCAAGCAGGCCTGAGCAGAAACAGACATAATGGCAGAACAAGGAAGAACTAGAAGCTATACATTAATAGCAAGTGAGATGGATAAACAGAGGCACAAGGCAACAGGTCAAAGATGAAAACCCTTTGGCAGGCAAAGCCAGGGACTGAAGTACCATATGTCACCTATTTATTCAAACAATGTATCAAGAAATGATACATCGTGTACCAAACCTCTTTGTTAATGAGAATACAGCACTATTGAATAGAATAAACGAAATCCCTGTGACATTCAAATTCAAGGGAATAGACTATAACGTAACATGAAATAACATGGTATACTGAAGTAGCAAGTACAACAATTCAATTAAGTCAGGGTAGGCTGATGGAGGGGGGCTGGGTCTGGGTGAGGTGATGGTGGGGCTGAAAGAACACTTGAGAGATGTGTGTTCCAGGTAAAGGAAATAACAACTGCACAGATGTGAGGCAAGTTTGTGCTTGGTGTGTTCAAGAAACAAGTATTTCAAGGCCAAGAGAAAAGAAAAGTCAAGGATGACATTGGAAGTTAGATATTGCCTAGTGTAAGGAGGACATTGTAGGTCCAAGTAAAAGTGTTGTCCTTTATTCAAGTCGTTATCTAAAGATCTCCCTCTTCCTCTTCCTTTCCTGAACATTTCAGGCCTAGAGCCATTACATAGGGCAGAGTAAGGTAGGCATACACACTTGGAGGATAGGCCGAGGTGGATCAGTGCAGGTGTAAAAGCTTAAATAAGATTAAGAGAATGTCTCCATTCAAGTACTTAATAACATGAGGTATTAGACTCCAATCCAAAGAAAAGAGAGGGGTTTCCAAATGAAGAAATTGTCCTGTGTGGGATGTTGGAGCCCAAAGCTGTATGGAGGGTACAGCAGGTGTGGGTAGATTCATTTCAATAAGAGGGGATTGATAAAATAGTGAATATATTAAAGATAATGAGTCAGATTTCTGTCTACTGGAAATAGAGATATAGGTGTGACTTCATGGTTTTTAATACATACATTCATACGTACACATATATAAACTCTGTGTGTGTACATAAAAATATCTACATACATATATTTTCTATTTCTGTCCACTCAGAATGTTGGGAACAGTAATATCTGAATAGGAATGAGCATACCTAGCACCCAAATCTCAGCTACTAAATACCATTCGTCACTAAAAGAAACCAGGACTCATTAAAGGAATTGATTCTAGAGGTGGGTCAGAGAAAGTACAAGATGAGTCCAGAATAACTTGTGACAAAAAGCAAAGAAATGCTCAAGGGTGCGATAACACTGCAACAATATTCTGAAACTAATTTAAGTTACTGAGAGATAAACTAGTCATAAGTTATAGAGCTATGCCATTTACAAAAGCCTCAACAAAGAAATTGCTGTTTATATTACACCAACAAGAATGTGAGAAGACATGTAGCATCGTGATTGGAGTAAGTATAATGGTATTATACAGAAATGGCTTTGAGTTCTAACTCAGCCTATTGTAATTTTGGACAAGTTGCTTAAACTCTAGAAGCTCAATGTTCTCATATGTAAAATGAGGGATGATATCTACTTTATAGAGTTGGGTAAGTATTCATTGATAATGTAAAGTGGTTAGGATTGAGCTAAACGTAGTTGTAGTTACTATTAGTAATAGTAGTGGTAGAAGTTGCATTGTGTCGCATATCCAAAGACTGAATAGATTCACTCCTTAGTTTGAAGTAAATATTAGGTTTAAAAAATGTGTGGATGGAACGGGGAAGAAACATAGCAATTGCTATCAAGGATTATCTTTGAAATTTATGACAATAGTTAATCATGTTTTCAAATCACTTAAATTATGCACATTTCTCATAGTTCGCTTTTATTTAAAGGATGAAAAAATATTTTAAAATGTTAATACTATGTTAGTCCAGGAAAATTGTCTTCAATTCTATCAGTGTATCTAATAATTTAGATACAAGCATTTGGTACAAAATTCACTCTAGACAGGTGAGTGTTCTTGTTGCTTAGAATAGAACATACTTCTTGCAGGCATTCCTTCCCAGTCCAATTTTATATTCTCTATTTACTATGCCTAATCATTATGCTAAGGCTCGTTTGAAAACAGTTGTTCTTAATTGTAAAATTGAACTGCGCCCCATTAAGCTCTTGCCTAGCTGCTTTTGAGATCCTTGGTGGTTTGGAATGTGGGGATGCATCTACATTTTCTCTCTGCCAGTTCCTTTTATCTGTTCTCTCTAATGCTATCCCTTCAGTATTTCAGCTGCTAAGTGGTTCTAACGTATGCCTGATATAATTTCCTGATGACGGATGCGTTGTTCTCACTACTGATCTGTCAGCAGGAATGCCACGTGTGTCTGAGAATTTGGGACCAGAAGGGTTGTGTATTTTACTGAAGCAAGAGGGAAAATGTAGAATTAAATAGAAACATTCCAGTCTGTCCATTAACTTCTGATATCAAATTTTGCCCCAACTACAACATAAAAGGAAAAACAGTAGGAATTCTGTGAGCTTTATAAATTAACCCACAAAGAGATTTGAAATCTTTTTGCCTATTTTTATAAATTTCAGTATTTCAACTTTTCATATGGATGCATGTTCATTATTTATCCAGTATTTGTGAATGCCTACTCTGTGCCAAGCATTTGTTCGGGTGCTGGGGATAATGTAGATATAGTCTCACTCTCATAGAGTCTAGAGTCTACTTTGCAGCAAAAGTTTTACCATATTGGGTCTCAGAGCTTCAAAACTACCAAGTTGTTTTATTGTGATATTAGAACGATTGCTGTTACATAAATACTTGTTAAAACTGGATGAAATTCTTGCTACCTATGTAGCCTTTGTAAATTACTTAGCCATTGTGAGTTCAAGAATGACAAATAAAAAGCAAAGTGTGCTGGTCCCCCTTATAAAATGAACACTGAATTGTAGGCAGGCTTCCAGACATCCACAAGGCTTTTATGAAAAGGAGAGGGGCCCTGTGAATAAATCTGATCCAGGAGTCAACCTGTACATTCAAGGCAGTGTGAAGCTTGTAGGCTGGATTTACAATTTGGGTTTCACAAAACTCAATATATTTGATACCAAAGTCATTGCAGCAATGAGAGTATATAGTCCTTTAAGGTCCATTGAAGTCAGGAACTCAAGTTTCTAAACCTGAAGTTGGGCTTTACACTGATTCTGTTTGTTGCTGTTGGGTTGGTGTATCATGCCATCTCTATGCTCTGGACCAACCACGTTGTTACAGATTCTTTCATGAAGAAACCCTGTTTACCACACCTATTAACTTGTCTCACATAGTAGCCTCCCTATTTCCATGGAGATGCCAGAGAGGGTTTGTTTGTTTGAGTTTCTAATACTCAGCTAGATGTTGTATGTGGGTTCACTGGGGTGAGGAAAGAGAACAGAAATTCCACTCTTTTATTGTTTGCCTCATAACTGTCAGCGAAAGAATACCAGAGGTAGCAAAGAAAAGCATGTAACAAGACAGGAGTCAATCAGGAATCCTATATAAGCTTATTTTTTATTCAAATTATCTTACCCACCTAACCAATATATTAAAGAATAGGTATCTTCAGTTCCATAATCTTCATTCCCATGGAGATATGTATCCATTTATGTATTTAATGAAGTCACAGTACATTTCGTATGTGTATTTTGGTTGTACATTTTGTATTTTTTGTTGTCATTTGAGATTAAATAAAAAGTAAAACTGTATTCCAGCATGCTGAGATATATCTGAGCGTTCAGTTAATTCCTCTATAAAAAAATTTTCCTAATTTCCTCTATAAAGAAATCATCACTCAGTTAAAGTGGTTCCTACCCACCTCTGTTACTCCTGAACATATTAGCTTGTTTTCTATCCTCGCATCCTCTAATTGAGATGATCTTATTTCTCTATTTGTTTATTGTTCATTTTTCCTTACCATTTTTCACTAGAGAAGAAGTTACTTGTCATTCTTTAAAACAACTGTGGTTAGAACAGTGCCTAAAAAGGTGGTGTACTTACTATTTTAAATGAATAGTCAGTCTTTAAATGAAATGAGACTATCTGGTCTAGACATAATTGTTTTCAAAAGAAAGTGAGAAATTTCTTTCCATTTGCTATGAGGAAGGCTTCATATATATCTATATATATAGATAGGACTATATAGATAGGACTATATAGATATATAGATATATATGAAGCCTTCTATATCATGAATGAAAGGGGCAAATACACACATTCGGTTTGCTTGACTTTCATCTCTTTTATTTTCACCTTCTTACTGTTTGGAACACACAAATATTGTTATGAAAAAGAGAAAAAGATAGAAATAGATTAAGGCAGGTTTGAAGAAGTATGACTAAAAGCTGATAAACATAATTTTTATAAAATCTTCATATATGAGAAGTTAATGATATGTTGTCACTGTTAGGCTTTGTAGAAATTTCATTGAGCTGTCGGGTATATCTCTCACTTTTGTATATGTAACGTTCTTTCCCGCTTTTTCTGAACCCTTCTCTTCCTTTAGGACACTGAACTCTTGCCCTCAAGATAAAAATGTGAATTATATTGCTTTACCTATATTACCATAAATGACCAAGGCCTGTTCCTCAGATTATTGAATACCTCTGAGATCTGTGATTGATCTAGGACTGACAGGTACACTAAGCAGACCCAATTACAGTCCTTTTCTTAGTGATTGGCATGATGTCAGCACTAAATACTTTGTAAGCCTAAAGCTACTGTGGGCCATTTTGCCACCACAAGAACACCTGATTAATAATTCAGCAAACACAGAAGGCAAAGGTATGGATTGTGGAAGGAAAAAACTGTTCCAAATGACCTCTTCCAACTCCCGATCCAATCTAAGCCTGAATACTCCTGGACTTTTCAGTTATATGAATCAATCTTATCAGCTTTACAAGGTTTCTTAAATGTATTCCAATGATTGCTCAAAGCCCATCTCAAAAATATTTTATATATATATACACACACATATATATATAAAATTATCATCAAAGCCAGTATGAATCCCAACTCACAGATGATCTCTACACTGGCCAATTTTCTTTGGGCAATTAAAAGTAAATGGTAAATGTTTACACATTGACTTTAAATAGTCATATTTACTGACGCTTTTGATGAAAAGGAAAAATAAGAATGATCCATGAGAATTTTCCCTTAGTGACATCAGCTTAGGGCAAGCGATCCCTGTTGGTAGCATGTTATTTTTATCAGGACTGCTGCTTCTAAAATAGTACAATATATTTATAAAAATTGTGGGGAATATACATTTTACCAACCTGAATCCATTAATTTTAGTCACAAGCCTATGCTTGCCAGCATTAGTATCTGTCATTCATATCTGTCTTATAGGAAGAAATTCATATGGGGAGAAATTCATATGTAGAGCAATTCCCATATTTTTGCTGGATCAATGTTTTCATTTATTAGTAATTTAATTTTTAAACTCAAAGAATCTTTCTTTACATGTAAACTTACTCAGAAGTCCATGTGTAAATTGTTAGCTTATTAATATAAATTATTATTCCAGTTAAGCCTGGGATAGTTCTGACTGAGATGGGAGTGGTAGACCTACAGTTTGGGCTTTTATACCACTCCACCCCTGCATCACTTTTGGGAAGAGCATGGGGCTTAATGAAGCTGTTTGAAATCCACTGGGATTTTAAAAATGTGGATCAAAGTGAAAAGGTGACAAGTAGATTAGTATTGCACTACGGTAGTATATTTTTTATCATCATCACATCTTTTGTTAGAGATTGTCTTTTAAAGGTCATAAATCGAGGGGCACATCTTTTATTTGTTTTGTTTGTTTTTCAAGTAAGAGTTGCCTGTGGAAAGGTATGCTAGTTCCTTGCATGCTGGTCTGCTCACGGAAAAGGTGGCAATGACCTGACAGATATGACAAGGAATTTATTTTGCCTGAGTGATCACATATTAATGGAACATTAAAAATTTGATTGTTATGATTAGGTGACTAATAAGAATAATTTCTTAGAAAATACTGTTTGCTAAGAGCAAGAATACAATAGAGGTTTGGAAGAGTTGCTTTATGTGTCAAAACAGAGTAGTAATTCAGAAACATCCAAAATAAATGAAGTGAATTAGAATGGCGTATGAAAATTTCTGTTGGAAATAGTGTCCTGTTGAGTTAAGCAATGTGCTAGTTTCACAGCTGCCATACCATGTCTCTCTTTTTAATTTTTGGCCTGCTTCACCTTACCCCACAATCAGTCTCCCCAAAGAATGTACTGGAAATAAAAAGACATCGAAGAAATTACACTTTAGGTAAGAGTATTCAGTGTCTGTGAGGTTCTATGTCTGCTAGTGGCCCTGATCAATGACAGAAGAGGCGCTAATCTGGCAAGGAACCTCGTGCCTGCCCCTTGACTTCATTCTTCTCTTCAGTCCCTGAGCCACCTTAGATTTGTTTCTTCTACCGGTCTACAGCTTCCATTCTTTTCTAAGAATTAATGCATGCAGATATTAAGCACCTGGCTGTTGATAATTATAAATGCTAACTAGGGGAGCTATCATCACTCCCTCATCGTAAACCAAGTTCCCGCATAAGCTTAGATTCTTTCTGGGCTCTTTGCTCTGTTTCATTGATTCTTATATCTATACCTTCAACAATACTATAATGTTTGAGTTATATAAAGTAGATAAGATAAATGAAACAGTTATGTGTCATCCTGATAGACATCAAAAAACCTGCATACTGGTTTATACAGCATGGTGCACTTAAGTAAATTTAAATTTATGTGAAGAAATATTACATATTATTTATAAATAAATACATATATAATTAAATAAGTGGTTCTCAAAGTACGGTCAAAGAATTCCTGGAACGATCAAGATCTTTTTCAGAAGTCTGAGAAATCCTTCCTTTCCCATCTACATATCTATGCCAGACCAGATTTTCTTCATGTATTTCAAGTAAGACCTCATATCACAGTAGATTTAATGCAGAAACAGATATGGGTCCTGCTTTCTTCTATTTAGCAGACATTAAAAATGCTTTCCAAAAGGTTTAAAAAATTACTCAGCACTATTCTTTTGAAAAATTTTTCATGACAATGCTACTTATGGAAACAAGTCATAGGTTTATTCATTTATTTAAGATCCATTAATAAATACACTTGCTCAATTTTAATTTCTAATATGATGAATAGAAGTAACTAACTTTTTGGGCTCCTTAATAATCTTAAATGAGGAAAGGGGTCCTGGGAGCAAAACATTTGAGAACTGCTGAGTTAAAAAATAAAAATGTAGACATGAAGGATATGCACCAAAATCTCTGATAATGATTTTTTTTTTTTAGAGGAAGAGAATTATGGGTACTGGGAAGGAAAATAATAGGAAAAACTCAACCTTATCAATTTTGTTCCATTTCTTTATGAAAAGATTGAAGATACAGTGACAAAATACAAATATTTGCTATTCCAACTCATTTTGGGGGGAGTTTGCTCTATTATTTTCTTGACAGCTTAATTTTTTTTCTTTTGTAAAATTGGTATGAGGAATAGTTCCTTTTTCTAAAGTACTCATGACTTACATAGTATATATTCTCATAAATATTCTTTTTCTCAGACACTCTATAGAACATCCATATGTTCCTAATGCATGTGTGTCTGGGAGGAAATGGTTGAGGGAATCATAGCACTACAGCCAAAGGTAACCAATGATGATCTGTCTTCACAAGTCAATACTCTTTCCTTTTTGTTTCTTCATATTAATAATGCATTTCCTGCTTAAGAACTACTCTGTTTTAAAATAAGAAACCATCAGCAATATTCATTATTAAAGCAACATAAAATACTTTTCAAATAAGAATCACATTCTATTTTCTGGAGCAATACTCTGAAAAGATGTGAACAACGTTGATTTTTTAGAAGCCCAGCAATAGCATGTTGGTTTGAGTGAGATAATTTTTATCTAGAATATTATCTGTATTTCAGGCAATGAAGTTGTATCAGGAATCAAACTTATATGGGGCTTTTTTTGATAGTGTCTTCATGAATGTATTTTTACTAAGCTTATGATACTGTCTAATTCTGAAACATTTCAAAGGTGGGGATCAGTTATATAACACCCTTTGCTTTGGGTTACAGAGGAAGAAAAATATCTAGCCAGGAGTGTGTTAACAGGGTGAGAGCCCAGAATGGAAGTATGAACACACAGGTTCCTTTCTCAGGTCTTCCCCTAATAAAAAACTATTGTTTTTGTCAAGTCTCTCAAGTTGGGAAAATCACAAAAGCACTCTAGCTAGCTCATACAAGAAGGTCTTAGAGTAAAGATTCTTGGTAGGATGATCTCAGTAGAGATAGAAAATGAGGTAGGCTTCATGGAACTAGGACCTGGAAATGGAAATTTAAAAAAAAAAATGTTATTTATATTTCTCTTTCTAGAGATTCAGCTGTCTTTTGGCCTCTCTCCCTGATCCATTGTTTCCTCTCAGGACCACCTTCCTTCACTTGTTCACAACATGAAACTTTTTGGTTTCACATGCCTTTGACGTACATGTTACTCACCTTAGCTTTGACCAGATATGTTTTGTCCATTTAAGAGTACGGTGACTGAGATTGTTGGGTGGCTCCTATTCTTACCATGAATCATTCTATTAGAAAATAATCCATCTTTAAAATTTTGGCGTGCAATGTAAATAACTATGGAGAAGGCCATATTCGACTCTACACAGTAAAACTTAGTTGGGTTTTCCCGTTGGATACTATAGTTATCTCTCTGAAGTCCTCAGCCACCTAATTCTAGGATTTTTTTTTCTCCCTTCGGTCCACCAAACAGCTTCTAATATTCTCTCCATTTTTTAGTCTCAGCATCACACAAAACTTTTATTTCCTTCAGACTGCAAACCACACACACACACACACACACACACACACACACACACAGAGTAAAATTAATATTGACCATTATTCTTTAAACATCTCATCCTGGGATAGAGGCCAAAAGGCCGATCGTGGTTTGCTTTGACAGTTATAGTCACAGAAGGTATTTGTCACATAATTCCTTTTGTTGAAGAGGTAGTACTTTGGGATGAATTTATGCTATGGATGAGCCTCTCTTGCTGAAAACAAGTCCTCAGTCTAGGGTCAATAAGTATATAAAGCATATAGGAGAAATTGAGTGTGGCTAAAAATGTACTGATATATTCAAGGCAGATATAGGAACTTAGGTAAGTAAATTCACATCTCTAAGGATTTAAGCTACCCTCCATGATAACTTAGAATCTTAAAGTTCTGTAAGATAAAAAAATATAAGTATATGGAGTGACATCATTTTCTTTTACATAACATCTTATATAATCTGTCAAATCAATGTCAATCTTTTAGTAATTACTTTTTTTAGTATTTTTTTAGTAATTTCTATTTTTTAAATATATTCCCATCTGCAATTGATTTCTTCCAACATCCCAGTAATCATAATATAGTCAATTCATTTTTATTATTTGTAAGAAATAAGCTTTTGCTATTTTAGTAACATTTCTTTAGGTAAATGTTTATGAATTTCTTTGCTGAAAACAGTCTAAGTATTAGAGTGCAACTCCTTTGTTTGACCATTGTCTATAACTTGGAATCTCTATCTCCATTCCTAGAACACACAGACAGTATTGATCAAAGCACATATTTACTAAATAAATTTATAATATCAAAAACTCCAAATGAAAGGTTATATGCGTTTTCTGAATACAGTTAATACTTGAGTAGTATCAGTGAAATGAAAAATCCCTAGGTGAATTGCAAAATAAAACTCAATAATATGTTTATCAGGTAATAAAATTATAATAACTTCATCTTTTCCTTATTATCATAATATTCTTTTTAAAGATTTTATTTATTTATTTGAAAGAGAGAGTGAGTGAGAGAGGGAGAGAGCATGAGTGAGGCGGGGGGTGGGGGAGAAGAGACAGACTCCCCTGCTGAGCAGGGAGCCCGATGTGGGGCTCCATCCATGACCCGAGCCGAAGGCAGTCGCTTAACCGACTGAGCCACTCAGGAGCCCCTATCATAATATTCTATTAGATCAAATACCTATAGTTTAAACTGATCTCTAAAGTAATTACTGTCTTTTTTATCAGGTATTTTAGTCATAACCTCAAAATTGAGGTTAAAAAATATTCAAGTTCACTGCCAATCATTGTATATATAGAGATGACCAAGTCATACAATCCTTGAACTCACTGTATATAGGCTATAATGGTAGAAACCGACCATCATCAAACAGCTAGAGGACAGTGTGGTAAGTATGTGGTCAGAGATACACATAATTTTTAGAGCAAATTTGGAATAAATACACTCTTTATTAATAAAACATTGTCCAATAAGGGAATTATCAAATAAATTATAAACGAGTTATTATACTTTACTGTAACTAGATATTCTAGATCTAATAAACATGATGTCTCCTAATATATGTGGTATGCAGGAAACGCACACGATAAAGTTGTTATGAAAAAAAGACGAAATATGTTAAGTCTGTATTATCTCAGTCACACACACATACGTAAAATGTGGGGGAGCGAAAGCATTGCAGCTTTTGTGGGCTGGTTGCTGAGCTCTTGTGAGTGGAGAAGCACAGAATACTGCTCTGCAAGGCTCCAGAAATAATGCAGCAGATGCATGAAGAAGCACAGAGCAGAGAGGGGTGTCACTACAGACTGAAGGAAATGCTGGGAGCATAATAACAGCTTTGGTTCCAAATATGTAGATCTTGTTCCTCTGGAGTTCAACATCTGTTAATTACCATCCCTGAATTCTGTAAAACCTCCCTGAATTATTAAAATGCTCCCCTTAAAAAAAATGTTCCTCTTTTACTTAAACTGGTTATATGTATTTACTATTACTTGTAGTCAAAAGAGCTTTAACTGAAGTAAAATTTTTCATTAAGTAGATAAAGAATAGAAGTCAATACTTTTTTAGCAGCTTATATGCTTGTATTACACCTTTTGATGCTCAAGAGTAGCTTGCAGATAATTTTGCTTAATAACCTCAAACAACCCTCCTATCATAATATTTATAGTGCTATCAAGTGCAGGGAGTACATTTCTAAATTCAACTTGAAAGCCAGATTGCTACTTTTCAGTTTCTAAGAAGACTGACCTTATAGAGGAAACTACCTGGAATTGTAGAACACATTCCTCAAGCATGCTGCCCAATAGAAATTTCTGTGATGATGAAAATATTCATTCTGCGCTGTGCAGTATGGTAGTCAGTAGACATATAATTACTGAGAATTTGAGAGGTATCTAGAGTGATTGGGGAACTAATTTTTAAATTTTATTTAATTTTAATGAATGTGAAAGCAAATAGCTACATGTGGCTAGTAGCTTATATCAGACAGCACAACCTTTGAGTGTACCTAGGAAAAGTAGAAATATAATTAATGCGACATTAGCATCAAAAATCACAACTATCTCTTATATTCTTGGGCACTTTGGATGTCTCCTGGTTTATGAGATTTTAGCAGATGCATTACAAATTGAATCTCTAAAATAATGTCTTTTTTCTTTAGCTTATCATGTATCTAAAAGTATGGAAAACTTAAATCTAGAGTAGGCTTCCTACTTCAAATAATATTAGTCCTATTAAACAAAACAAAACAAAAGGTAGAGAAAAAAACACAAACAAGCAGGAAACAGCAGAAGCATATCAAACAGTAAGCAATAGATAATGAGTGCCTGCTACTTCCTAGGGAAACAGTATTTGTTTAGAAAATTACATAAATTTTGAAAACATGTCTAAAAAGTACATTGTGGCTAGTAAACCATCACTGTCAATAACTCATAAACATTTTAGACAATATTTCTGATCTTGAGTTGGTTAAAAAGGACTTAAGACAAATAAAACAAATAATAATTACAGCTTACGATAGGAATTGGATGATATTTAAAAAACAGTTATGTGCTATAATAATTATAAAGAAGAAGTATCACTCTGGCACCAAGTGGACTAGAAAAGCATTAACATAATTTAGGTAGGACCTAGATAATTGGCAAGGTGAAAAAAAAGGGAAAATATAGTAGAGAATGGACAGTGAGTAGATCTATAGGGCTATGCAGTGTGGTGGTGGAAAGGTTGTACAAAGAAGATTGCAGACACTTACTGGTAGATTGAGGAGCACTGAGGAATTTAGACTTTATCGCAAAGGTGGTATAAGTCCCAGAAAGTGTTACAATTAACCCATGCATCTAGGGTTGTCCATTTAACACATGTAAACATGACTAGCATTTCTATATGGGTTTCTTAAGGATTTTCTCTTCAACTCAGTCAGACATACTCTCTTCTATAAATAATAATAAAGTTGATTCATTCAAAAATGAAATATTTATTGAATATAAAAAATTAATGGTAAGCTACTTTTTTTTATAACTAAAAAATGCTTTCCAAACAATTTTCATACTAGGAAGGAAGCCTGAAATGCAGCCACTTCGGATTTTGGTCAAAGTTGGTTTTTGTTTTGTTTTGTTTTGGTGGGGGGTGGTGTTCAGATATAATGCTTTGACTGAGCTGTTTCTGAAAATAATTTTTGTACCAAATGTGAGAGAAAAAGCAAGCAAAAACCTTATCTGGCTTAGAGGGGCGCCTGGGTGGCTCAGTTGTTAAGCATCTGCCTTCGGCTCAGGGCGTGATCCCGGCATTATGGGATCGAGCCCCACATCGGGCTCCTCTGCTGTGAGCCTGCTTCTTCCTCTCCCACTCCCCCTGCTTGTGTTCCCTGTCTCGCTGGCTGTCTCTATCTCTGTCAAATAAATAAATAAAATATAAAAAAAAAAAAAAACCTTATCTGGCTTAGAAAGCAAATGATCTAAAACAATGCTTCAGATTCACTCACATCACTCTACATTTATCTACCATGATGCTTATATATATTCAACTAAATGGTAGTTTTGTACAAAAGCATGCAGAAGTCCAAACAGAAGAGCAAAATAAAATTGTAAGTACACTAGGAGGCAAAGAGATGAAGCCCATGTTTTGATATTCATTCTAAGAGAAGTCTGTGACTAAATAGTAAAAACCAAAAGGTTTTTTTGCGTTCTTCTTAGACTTGTCCAATCGAACTTGTGTGATATTTGAAATATTTTGTGTCTGCACTATCAGTAGCTACTAATCACTTGTGACTGTTGACCATTTGAAATGTGACTAGTGTGACTGAGTGACTGAATTTTTAATTTTATTTCAATTTAATTAATTTAAATTGAAATAGTATAGGTTATATGTTTTTTTCAATGTAAACAGCCAATTTCTATCAGATAAACAAAAAATGTCAATAATTAAGAAATCTGAAAGGCCACGTGTAAGTCTTAAAATTAGTAACATCATATTCCCTATATACTATAGTATCTTCTCCTTTGTTTCGCATCTATACTAAAATAATTTGGGCATTAAATATAGAGAGTATTTCCCTTCCAAATTCCTAGCCCATTTTCTTATTGTAACTTTTAAAAACAATTTAGTTCCTTCAAACTATAAAGAGAGACTATAAAGAGAAAGCAATTTTTTTAAAAGATTTTATTTATTTGTTTGACAGAGAGAGAGAGAGACAGGCAGTGAGAGAGGGAACACAAGGAGGAGGAATGGGAGAGGAAGAAGCAGGCTCCCAGCAGAGGAGCCTGATGTGGGGCTCGATCCCAGAACGCCAGGTCACGCCCTGAGCCGAAGGCAGACGCTTAACGACTGCGCCACCCAGGCACCCCAGGAGAAAGCAAATTTAACAATAGACTTGATGTTGACTCTCAGAATTGAGAATTAAAAATATATGTATCAGACAAATATTAGAAGAGGCAATATCAAATATCGGCATTTATCCATTGAGTTCTATTTGGATACCACTAGAAGGCTTCCCTCTTAAAAATGATGTTTATGTCAAATCAGAATATTTTTAAGGACCTATAAAATTTCTTATTATTTGTAAAAATAACAATGTTTTAAAGGTTTATATCATGATAAGATAGAATTCTTAAAATACGATGTTATCATGACAGGATTTTATCTTGAGGAAAGAGATATAAATACATATATATACACATAGTTGACCCTTGACCAACATGGGTTTGAAGTGTGTGGGTCCACTTACACATGCATCTTTTTTCAGTGTAGTAATGTACTGTAAATGTATTTTCTCTTTCTTATAATTTTTTAAATAACATTTCTCTAGCTTTATTTTAAGAATATAATATAGAATATATATAACATACAAAATTTGTGTCAGTTGACTGTTTATGTTATCAGGAAGGCTTCTGGTTAACAGTGGACTCTTAGTAATTAAATTTTTGGGGTGTCAAAAGTTATACATGGATTTTCAACTGTTTAGGGGGTTGGCATCCCTAACTCCTGTGCTGTTCAAGGGTCAACTGCATATTTTTTAAAAATTCAAGAGTATAAAATAAAACTCAGGTGTAATCGTAATGGATATACACCTATGTGTTTTTCTTTTACTTAGATATAAAAACAACAACAACAAAAAAACCCCCAAAGGTTTACTTGGTTTCTGCATGTCAAGAGGATAAATGAAATACTCAGTTTTTTAAATATATTCTGACATAGATAACAACATTTTAACTAAATACTGGCAAGAACCCATGATAGAAGATGTAAGGTCTGTACCCTCTTTCTCTCTGCCATTGGTATGTATGGGTATTTGTGGCTATAATCTCATATGAATTAGTTTTGAATCTCTTATGCATTCATGTGCAGGTCTTATAGTCAGAATATAGTTTAAATCCTAATCCTGAATCTTTTAATCTGCGTGATATTGGGTAAATTGTGTTACATTGTATAGTCAGAGAAAATTTCTGAATGAGATTGGAAGGAGCCATGAATAAGTCATTCTTTTGGCAGAGTCTAAGTACCCAACCCTCTGTGGTTTAGACGCTGGCGCTGCAAGCACAGAGCAAAAGGGAGATCATCTATAGTCTGGATAAGGGAAATGGAAATAATTTGTAAATTGGCAGGCAAAAAATATGAGCAGAACAAAATCACTAAAATGAATGAGTAAGGATAGTAATGGAGTAAATGAAAAAAGATAATAGGAGATACATTAAAGAAGTGGCTAAGGAAAATATGCATGGCAGGAAATAATGGTGTCTCAGAAACAGATGTCAGAAAACATATGGCAGGGTGGATTAGTTAATTTGAAAGAATTAATCTATATACATTAAGTTTATATATATATGTGTGTATATATATATATAACTGCATATTAATATGTATTGATATTTATTAAGTTAGAATTTTTGGTGTAGTTATTTTTGTGACATAGCCATGGTAATCCTTGGAATTTGCAAAAGAGAAAAATGAAGAGTTTAAAAAATCTAAAACTAAAATAAAAAGTTATTCCAATAATTAAATTAAAGACTATGCTATTAAATACAAATAGGTCAGATTACTATACAATTTAGTATTTGAGGATTGGGCAGGGGGTGATGTGAATGAATAGATCTAAGTATATCTGGGCTACACTGTTAACAGAATGCTCCTTATTAGGATTACCAATGATAAATAATTTTGTAGTGTAGTGACTAAGGGCAAGGATGCACTTTGAAGTAAGATTGCAAATATGACTAATACTAGCTCTGTGACTTTAAACAATTCAATATATTTTTTCTTCCTTTTTTATTGATGTGAAGTAGTCAGATAAATCTAAGTTCATATGAATTGCACATCGGAGCTCACTGTTGAAATAAAATCAATTGTGTGGTCCAACAGTTTGGTGCATTGCATACTCTAGATCAAGACTAGCTCAGCTGGGAATATCACTTCAACAGTTACTAGTCATGTGACATTGAGCGAGTATATCTCAGCCTCAGCTACATCATCTGTAAAATGGTCGTAATAATCATAATAGATAGAGTTAGCACACAAATATGAGGATTAAGTGAAATAATCCACAAGAAACTTTGGTGAAGTGCCTGGCATGCCTGCATACTCAAAATTTACTCCCTATAACTTTATTAATTATAAGTTATAAATTATGTAGCTACCCATTATTTTATCTTTGTAACTATAAATGCCATTTCACACGGAACCTCAGCTTACTGATGGGTTGTTTTCTACAATTGATTTTTAGTTGTTTATCTAAAATGTAATAGATAAATGCTAGTTTTATCTAGCAGCTCACAATTTTTATACCATGAAAGAGTTGCGAATACCTATAATTTAAACAATAGATAATATTTAATAATAAGTGAAGAAAACCAGCAAATGCATCAACAAGTAGAAAATAGAGTAAACAATGACACTTGGTGATTTCTCTAACTCAGAGAAGCACTTGAAAACATTTATTTGTAAGTGCGTGTCTTGATTTTAATGGTATTTTGTTATGTATAAGTATGAAGACAAAATTTGTTTTGCAGTGAAAAGGCACTTCATAAAATATTTAGTTAAATTACAGACTCTTAAAGTAGTGGCTATGAAATTGTTTGCTTTTTTAAGAGATACCATATATTTAGTCAATTTTGAGAATAAATCTCAAATTGATGCCAACTCTCCAGCTCAGTTGCTTAAGGATTATGTATTTTATAATGGGATTAATGTGAATAAGACAAGTTGTATACATAAGCAAACAGAAAAAATAACAAGAGAATATTTAGATTCATCATTTATTTGGTTTCTATTCATAATATATATTTCAGCCAGTCAGCATTTTCTTCTGGGTATGCAGTTCTGTGATTTTTTTTTTTTTTTAACATGCCTGTCCCTCACCAGATTCACTCATCTGTCCAGGGAACTTCCCAGCTCCTTCTCTCATAATTAATGTCCAGGGAACTTCCCAGCTCCTTCTCTCATAATAACTATAGGGATCCTATACTAAATAGGGACAGGAACAGAAAATACTTTGAGAAAATTAAAAAATTATCACAATTTGAGTAAATTTAGTTGGGAATTCCTGCTACTGGGTTTCTTTAAATAAGGTATAATTTTAAATAGAATAATTATCCTTTATTCTTGAAAATGAACAAATACTTTTTAAAAAATAAATACATTCCTATTTTTTTAAAAGCAAATGCCTGTTGATATGGTTAAAAAAGCATGTTTTCAAGATTTTTTATGAAGGAAACACACACACATATATATAATAAAAATTTAAATATTTTTAGCTTCTTAAGTAAAGTATACCAATATTAAATTTTACATAAGCATAGTATAAGCTGATTAAACATAACAATCTGAAAATAAATATTTTTTAAAGAAATAGAGTTCCTTTTTTTAAAAACTACATTCTTTGGAGGTATATCCCCAGTATATATCATATATATAATCTTTTAAACAGCAAAAAGAATAAGATCATTTTTACATTTATATTACAAAAAGTATTTTCATCTTTACTAATATATTTTGTTAACTATCAGCATGGCCTATAAAAACCCTTTTCATTGTTTGATTTTTGATTGTAAATTGAATAAAGATGGAATCTTTCCCTTTTACCTCATAGCCAAAAAAATAAGAACAAGAAAAAATAAATACAATATGTGGAAAACCAAGTTGAACTGTATCAATGAACCTAAACAAATGATGAATAGGTGAAAAATGCCTTGACAATCAAATGGGGTTTATGAAGATACCTTTAAGCTGGCCCAGGATGCTGATTTCAGCTAAAAGTAGCAAAGCACAGTTCTCTAATTTTTTTTCTAGTCTTAAGCAGGAAAGATAACAATCCTTTATCTGGAACATCAGGAAGCTGAACAGGGTAGCTTTGAGAGCTTTCTATAACTGATCGGGCAACAAGAAGCCAGTGGAATACACTAGTGATAAGTCACATTGAGTCACCATTGGTATGGCAAACACACGACATCTGCAGTGTAAGCAACATGCAGCTGCCGATCTCTGATGGCTGAGTAAAAGTAAAGGCTAAAAGAACACATTCACACACAAAGCCCTGTGTTACCGGAAACTCCAGAATGAAATAGGAAGGATTATTGCTAGTGGGCACTACAGCCCTGGCCTTAGTTAGCACCTCTCTCAAAGAAACAAAACAAAAACCTGCAAAAGAGAACTCAAATAATGAGACATAAAACATTATTTCTAGATATATGTTTTAAGTCCTAAATTTAAAAAAATAAATAACATAGAGAACTCTTTTGAGCATCTGGGGAAAATTCTCCAGTCATTTGAGTGTACAAAAACTATGTTAGTCTCAAACTTCTTTCTAATGGCATTTGTTTTAGAATTTTGAGGATTAATTACAAATTTCTGAAAGCTTGATCTGGTTATTTTATGCACAGCCAAGCATTCACTCGGGCACTAAAGCAACAAACAAAAGTTTTTGAACATTCAAAAATGCAAAGAGATATTTCCCATGAGCTGATAAGAAAGTTCTAAAGAATAAACTTCAGCCAACCAAGTGATGGGGAAAGAAACTACACCAAACAAACCAGACAATGATTGGATCCTTTACGTATAGAGCAAGAATTATAATAAATATGTGATTATAGAATAGTCATAAATACATGGATTCTTTAGGGAAAAAAATCATAAGCTTATAGCATAGTGAAAAAAAAATCATATAGCTTATCCTTATAGAATATTAAAAAATTACTTCTTAAGAAACAGTATTGTAGTGGTGCCTAGGTGCTTCAGTCAGTTAAGCATCTGCCTTCAGCTCAGGTCATGATCCAGGGGTCCTGGGATGGAACCCACTTTGGCCCCCCCGCTCAGCAGGGAGGCCACTTCTCCCCTCCCTCTGCCCCTGCCCCTACTTGTGCTTGCGTGCGTGCACGCTCTCTCTCTCTCAAATAAATAAAATCTTTAAAAAAAAATAAACTGCATTGTAAAACAATGGCCAAAAATAAAAATATATATGTATAATTTTCAATTTGATATATATACATATATGTATGTATATGAAAGAGAGAGGTAGAGACACAGGCAAGGAATGAATATGCTTGAGAAATACCTTTAAAAATACAGTATACAGAGAGGTATGGCAGCAGGATAATAGAGCGTCCTAGGCTTGCTTAACCAAAGAGGTAAAAATAGAGGGTCCTAGGCTTGCCTAACCAAAGAGGTAAAAGATCTGTAGTCTGAAAACTAAAGAACACTGATGAAAGAAATTGAAGAGGACACAAAGGAATGGGAAAACATCCCATGCTCATGGATTGGAAGAGCAAATATTGTTAAAATGTCACATTTAAGGCAATCCCTCTCAAAATAACACCAGCATTTTTCACAGAGCTAGAACAAACAATAGGAGTTTGGAAACAAATATATGTATACACACACACACACACACACACACACACACACACACACAATGAACATTACTCAGCCTTCAAAAGAAATGAAACCTTGCCATTTGCAACGACATGGATGGAACCAGAGTGTATTATGCTATACAAAGTGTCAGTTAGAGAAAGACAAATACCATATGATTTCACCCATATGTGGAATTTAAGAAAAGAAACATATACATAGGGGGACAAAAAGGACATAGGCAAACCATAAAACAGACTCTTAACTATAGAGAACAAACTGAGGGTTGCTGGAGGGCAGTTTGGTGGGGGGATGGGCTAGATGGGAGATGGGTATTAAGGAGAGCACTTGTGATGAGCACTGAGTGCTGTATATAAGTGATGAATCACTAAAATCTATCCCTGAAACCAATATTACACTATATGTTAACTAACTAGAATTTAAATAAAAACTTGTAATAAAAAAACAGAACATGACAAAATAGTACATTATTATTTCCATTAAAAAAAATGAAAAAATACAGGATACATATAGGTTGTTCACTTGTGTGACCTGGTGAGGTGTGGAGAAAGTGTCATAGATGAAATTTATTGTGGGAGGAGGATAAATGACAGAGGGTGCAATCAAAAAGGAAAAAAAAAAAAGATTAAGATTGCAAAGACTGCCCCCAAGGATATTTTGCATGATACAATCCAATTTATGAAATCATGTAAAGTTTTGCATGTATATCTGCATTTAATTATTAAAATCATAATGATAACTGGGTAGTCAAAGTTATGACAAGCTAATATGAACAAACAAAAAAAGCCAGGCCTTCTTATTTCAATATCAGACACTCTTTAATTTAGAGCAAATGCTTTTGGGACTTAAAAAATGGATCCCCACTATGTCAAAAGTTAACCAACCTTGCTTATAATTAAAAATAAATGACAGTTAAATCAAGAGAGAAATATAATTTTAGCTCAGATTATTGAACACTAAAAAGTTTGATAATTCACTCTTTTGGCAGGAATATGGGAAATTTTTATGGAACTTTAGATTGGTATAACTTCTATAGAGGATAACGTAATAAAATCTTTTAAAATTAAGAATGTATCACACTTCAACTCAGCAATTCTACTTCTAGGAACTTATCCATCAGGTACAGCTTTATACCTGTGAAATAATGTATATATAATAATGTTCAGTGTAGTGCTTGCAATAGAAGGAGTTTGGAAACAATCTCAGTGTCCATTGACAGAGGAATATTTCAACAAATTATGTTATCCATATAGTAGAATGCCCTGCATTCTTAGACCAAATCGGGTGGATCATTTGTACTCATATGGAACTATCTCTGAGATATAGTAGTGTGTAATACTGTATCATTTTGGCAGAAAGCAAATATTACTAATATAAATATGCTTGTAATAGCCAGTTGATCTGGGATTTGTGTAGCTAGGAAATAGGAGTAGGAAGGAAACCTATTTTTCATGGTATATATTTTATAACTACTGAATTTTATATCATGAATATATATTAACTTAAATGACATAATGAATGCATATGTATAAAATTTACAAAAAGCATAGTCAAAGTATTAAGAGTGGCAAGCTCTGGGGAGTGCAATTCTTTGCAACTTAGGGTTCAGGGGATTGGAAAGAGACACTTATCGGTTATTGTATATCCTGTTGTATTTGAATTTTCAAAATATGAGACATGTTTTTCTTTTATGAAAGAAAGAAGGAAGGGAGGAAGGAAAAAAGAGAGTCAGTGAATTATCCTACTTCAAAACAGCAATGGCAAACTTCTCTTTTCCAAGAGACCAAACTTTTGAATGTGCCTAATTTATGCTCACTAGTTGATCAAGCTCTCAGGCAGTCTTTGTTAAAGAAAGCAGCACTATTTTATTTTATTAACTATGTTATCTTAAAGATAACACCTTTGGAAGGTGAAATGAAAGACATAATGAACTAATAATTTGCAGAAAGTATTCTCACTCAAGGACATCTTGTTGGAATTCAAAAAGAGTTGCTGAGCAGGGATTTTGTTCATGTTATTCAATAGAAAGCATTCTTCAAGTCTCTCAAGCACAAAACCTAATGCCTAATTTAAACAAGTTTGTGTAAAATGCTGATTAGGTCATTATCAGAATATACTATCAAATGCTATTAAGGTTTTTCTTTTTGCTAACTTTCCCTTTTACTAATGTGGAACATTGGATAATATTGTCTAATAGAAAGGTTGATAATTTGAACCTCAGCTTTTCACTCAAGTACTGAAATCAAAATCCAGCTTATAAATAAAGAAAACTGTAAACATATCTTCTGGTCTCAACAGATGGTCTATTTAATCTATAAATTCAGTTTAATGACCAGCATGCATCATTTAATGTACATTTTAAGATTGTTTTTGTTTTAACCTTCTTCTATTAGATGCAACATTTGACCTCTATGAATTTAAAAAATACATCCTCAAAAATAACATAGCTTAGTGGAATATATTTTACACTAACATGTTCAAAATAAACTGTCAATTGCCTACATTTTGAGTTTATCATTTTCTTCTGTCAGGCATTCAATGAGCTTTTCTAGAAATGCATATATATTATGTTTTCTCATTTTCTATTCCTAAAAAATATTTTCTAACAGTAGACAAAATGTACAAACACTGGAGGCATTATTTAAGAAGGCAATAGGAGAATGGAAATTCAAAAGAAAATGGAAAATACCTTTAATTTTCAATTATGTAAAATCCACCTGTCAGAAGTACCTTGAGAATTTCAGCTTAATATTAGTTCTCCAGTCAGGTCTCTGTTCACGCCAATTTCATCCTTCTACCATTAGCTATGATAAACAAGAATTGTAAACCTTTAAAATTCAATCTCGCCATTCAACATTTACTCTGATTCTAATTTAATTCTTTAAAGATACTCATCAATTTGCTTTTTATTTACTTATTCTGCAATTGCTCTAATAGATGTTTCAATTAAAAATAAATCCTGGGGTCTGAGCAGATCGCTGAATTAGAGGTTAACTAACAAAAATCAACACTCAACCCCAGAGCAGAGATTGTAGAATGACCTAAAAGCCAGAAATAGTTATATTTTGGAAGAGGTAGGCTGGATTTTATCTAATTAGAAAGCATAAACTAAATTTGAATGCTGTAAAATAATTTGTGGAATATGAGACTCCATACATAGTTATGCAGGCATAACGTACTTTTTGCCATTCACAAGTCCATATGGAATTTTGAGAGTTGATGGGAAGCAAGTTTAAATATTTTAGGGATATTATATTTTGGAGTATATCTAATCTCTCTTCTGCCATTCCATCCTTCAAATCTGTGGAAACTTTAAATATTTTTACCTTGCATTTTCCATTTTAAAATCTGGTGTTCCCAGTTACTCCAACACCTAGTTGGCATGGTTTCTAGACTTTTCATCATGTATCTGAGAAATTATCATGTAATTAATCAATGCTCCACTGAAATTATGGCAAATGGAATTCAACAATTGTTAGTGGTATGATTAGTTTACAGTTTTGTGGAATGAGGGTAAAATCCTTTGAAAAATAAAATAGACCAGTGGCTAAGAGCACAAGCTCTGAGGTCAGACTGACAGGCTTTGAATTTTGGTTCCATCATTTTCTAACTGTTTGCCTAACAAAATGGAAAAACAAATAAACAAAAATCATGCTTTTCTCATAGAGTGATGTGAAAATTGAGTGATAATGTGAATCAAGTACTTAAAACAGTATCTAGTGCGTAGCGAGCAGTATATAAGCCCTTATTTTTATCTTTTGGATATTTTATCCCTAAAATCTAGGCTAAAATAATCATAGTTGTTTACCCCCATTCAAAGGGAAGTACACTCAAATTCATATTGACTCATGATATACTTGTAATAAAAAAGCTAACTTTCTTAGCGTATTTTTACATGGGAGTTACTGGTAAGCCAGGACTCTTACACAAGAGTTCTTGAAAATACACTGAAATTGCATGTAATTCTTGATGTACTCAGAAGGAATACAACACTTTGGATCTACATTCACTTGGAATCTTTCTGGTATTTTTGTTCCAGCCTAGGTTTGATAACTACATCTTCTTGAAATTGAGGAAAAATATGGAACAGACTAAGTTTTATTTGATTTGCTCTTATTTTTCTACCACTGTTCTAGCTTTGTGATAGATTGGATTTAAATTGGGACAAAAATCAACGTATCTATTTATAGTTTAAAATAAAGGTTCATGTCCTGTACTTCTCCAAAGTAGGGCAGCCTCATTTTTTCTTAATAGGAGACTGGCCTGGTGTAGAAACTCTATTGAGGTTATTTGGGAGTAATCAGGTCAAATAGTAGAAGGCATTCTTTTGAACTCTGCATGAGTGCTTATTCATTTGTGATTTGGTAATATTTAACTATAAGAAATAAATATAACTCTGTTTTCCCTAAGTGTAGAATGATCAGAAATATTGGAAAAGAGATTGTTTCAGATGCTACTAGATCAGAATAAAATTGCGTTTTATAATGGATGAATCATAATTACTATTCTAAGGAAGATGAAAAGTTGCCATGGCAATAATTGTCTTTTTTAAGTGAGTTAGACACATTTTAAATGGCATATTAAACCAAGAATCAAAACATAAAGTGGGCTGAATGTTTTCTCTAAGTGATATGTAGAGGTGATGAGAATTGATGCAGTTACTCCCAAAGTAACATGCAATCTCTTACAAATACGCCACATGTAGAATTAGTAAATTTCATCTAATTTCCACTTTGCCTAAGTGGTTACTGTCATCAGTCATATCCTCATCCTCTATAAAATATGACTTTCACCTAGTAACTTTGTGGGTAAATGTTACCCTGTAATTTCTCTTTCTGTCTTTTACCACTATCACGTTTTGTTTTTTACTATTACCATTTTGTCTTCTCCTATTTTATCATTTCTTGTTTAATCAATTTTACCTCAGGAAATTTGCTTCATATGCGAAGATAAAAATCTGTTCAAGAGGCAAACTTTTTCTTTGTCAAAATCTTGAAGTAGACCATGGCACAAGCATATGGATTGTTTTCAGTGAGGAAGCTAAAGCGATATAATTATCTAAAATGGAAATGTCAGTCTCTGGCATTCAGTACAAGACTTCTAGAGTTATTTTAAACATTATGGTGTGCAGAAAGATCACTTTGAGAACAGGTTACAATGCAAATACCCTAAGTAACTTTGGTTCTAGCAATTTGGGAGGATCTGGCAATCTTTATTCTAAACAGGGTCTCTACTGTCATCAATCATATCCTCATCCTCTAAAAAAAAAAAAATGACTTTCATCTAGTAACTTTGTGGGGAAGTGTTATCCTGTTATACAGGTAGCTCTGGACCTAAGGAAAAGTGGGCTAAGAAAACCAAGTCTTTGATCTAGCTCTAGCTGGATGAGCTGGCTGTCACAGAGAATAACAACTAAGGAAATGCAGTGACTGTCTATGCTAGAGCAGGGCCTTTGGCACATGAGGGCAGTGTGTCTCTGATTCTTTAAACTCTTGGATTTTTTTTTTTTTTTGAAGATTTTATTTATTTATTTGACAGAGATAGAGACAGCCAGCGAGAGAGGGAACACAAGCAGGGGGAGTGGGAGAGGAAGAAGCAGGCTCATAGCAGAGGAGCCTGATGTGGGGCTCGATCCCATAACGCCGGGATCACGCCCTGAGCCGAAGGCAGACGCTTAACGACTGCGCCACCCAGGCGCCCCTAAATTTTTGGATTTTTATTGATTAGGATTATTCAGCAGTTGGAGTCAGAAAGCTGGGAACCTGAGGTCATTGTAGTTCTTGAAATTGCTCTATATATTTCATAGACTCTCTGTTTGTACACAGAAAGTGCTGAGCAAGCTATTTCTGATCTAAGGAGGTTGGGTGATGCAAGTTTTCATCCTTACAATTACATTAGTATTTCACCCTTAATAATAGGATTGTTACACAATAGAAAGTTGAACTTTCTTAAGAGCATACTCCAACTGATCAGTTTAGTGAAATCCCAAATTTAGTGCATTTCCTGGCACAAAGTCTGGATGTCTCTTCAGCCATACACATGATGTACCTTTCCCCAAATAGCTGGGCAACATAGAACATATAAGAATGTGCCTTTTAGGAAGCTGACATGAATCAACATTGATGTGAACCAACAATGAATCCAAAGTATTTGTAATTCAGCCTGTAATCAATTTCTTGAAAGAAAAAGGGATAGAGTGCTTTCATAGGGTTCTTCCTTGAGGGATATAGATTCTGCCTGATGATGCTTTCATGTGAGAATGAGAATTAGGACAAGTCTTATCAGCTGAAGATAAGAAGACCTCAGTCCAGAAGGAAATTAGGTTGTATTTATCTGGGGTGAAAAGCAAGGCAATTACTAGCATATTATAACAAAATAGGGACTTAAAGTGTCTGAAAATGAAATAAAATAAAATCCAGAATCCCAAAAGTCGGGTTGCCAGCCTAAACCCAGCAATTACAATACAGAAGCAAACCTGGTAACCTATAGTTTGTCTGAAAAGTTATTTGTATTTCTTGCCAACTTTAAGCACTTCTGACCCCACATGTGTGTAAAAGGAAAAAGTAACAGATTTTGCACAGTAAAAGAGCAGTACTAATAACTGTGGTTTTATGCTTGGTAGGTTAAGGGTAAGAGAGAACATGGGAAGTTCTAAAATACTTGGAGATGTTGAGTAGATCTGTATATTGACATAGGTGTCAAGTTAAGACAGGGTCATTTAATCAGCAATTAAAATTACAGGGGTAAAGCAAAGCCTTACTTGGAAAATTGCCTTAATGGAGTCTCATTGTCCCAGTACAATCCCCCAATTTGTAAGGATTCTCAGCTCTGTCATACTCTTCTCTACAGAAAAGTCTAAACTCAGTATATAACTGAGTCTCAATAAGGAGAAGTAATTGGATAAATTGGGTGAAATTAAAGGCTAGTACGTTGTGCTACAAAAAACTCACGACTCCATCTCCACTGCAGGGATATAATTGCAAAATAAACTAGAATCATCTTGTCAGCTACCCTGGAGCCCTTCCCTGTCAACAGCATTCTTATGTGGTTTCCCTTTTTCTAGTTTCTAGTCAGACAGTTATGAAATCTTTTTTTTTTTTTTTTCCCTTTTGGAATATGGGCATGTAATTCATTTTTTTTTTCTTTTCCAGGAGTTGTGCTTCTCACATTTCAGATTGGATTCATTAGGGAGCTTGTTTCAGATTTGGTTGTTCTGGTGAGGGGACCAGAGACAATGTTCTGAGAAATGCTACCCTAAGGAATTCTGTAGATAATTAATCTTATCCACAATATGTGATTTTACAACTTGAAATCTGAGATTTGTCAACATCCCTCTGAAGGCTGTCTTGCTAGTGAAATTAAAAGAAAAAAATGACATTTACTCACGGATAAGAATGGCTTAAATGAAGCCAGAACTTCAAAGTTTAAACAAGTCACCTGATTACTTTCGTCTGCAGACAAGTAAAAAATCCAAGTCAATCAAATACTTTCTCTCCAGCTAAGAACAAAGGGTATATTTAGTCCTTAGCCTGGAACTGTGTTAATATTATTAAATCAGCTTTATAATTTGGGGACTAATCTTATAAATCTTTGAGTTCAAAGCAATTCTTTTATAGGAGAGGGAACTAGTTGATTTGCCTATAGTGACACAATTATCAGACCCAGGTTTGAATCCAAATCTCATGATATTTGTCATTTTTCAAATGTGGCACATTAAGGAGCCAGAGGGGAAAATTTAGAAAATGCCAAACTATTGTCAAAGCTAAATATAGTTTTAACTGACACAACATCACAGCTTTGCATTGACCCATTTTCTAAGAAAATTTCAGCATGGGCAATACTAAATGTATTTTTAAGTCCAATTTTTAGTAACCTTGTCCTCAGAAACAATTATAGTATATTTTGCTTAAGACAGAGAATTTTACAAACATGAATAAATGGTAAAATGACATAGGGAAACTAAAAGTTGTTATATATTAGATTGGGTTAAATTTTATAGGAATTATATTTGCTGTAATCCTTATTAAAACATTGCAGAAGTTAATCCAAAATAACTTACCTACATGTTGCTTATTTATCTATGATGTTTAATAAGTCAATTAAAATATTTACTGAGTGTTTACAAAATATTATACTGTATGCTTTGGGAATGGGTATTTTGAGCCCAGGAAATGGGATAGTGTATTTCAGATTGTATTTCTACCTAACAAATGATGGCTCCTCAGTACATATTTATTTAATGAATGCTTATATAAAGTTGTAGGACACACTCCCTAGTTTTTAAGTTTATTCTTTAAGTTATAAAGAGATACATATATACAGAAAACATATACAAATATTTAAATTTAAAAGTCAATATATGATACTTGTTACTTGAGAAAAATAGATAATAGTTGATAAAGAAGTTCAAAGAGTTGGGCCACCTAGGTGACTCAGTCATTTATGCAGTCGACTCTTGATTTTTGGCTCAGATCATGATCTCTGGGTCCTGGGATCGAGCCCCACATTGGGCTCCCTGCTCAGCAGGAGTCTGCTTGGGATTCTCTCTCTCTCCCTCTCCATCTGCCCCTCCCCCACCACTCATGGGTATGCTCGCTCGCTCTCTCACTCTCTAAAATTTAAAAAAATTTTTTTTAAAAAGAGACCAACTAACATTTGAATTAATTTTCATACAATCAAAAATATCTCTTGAATGTGTATTATTGCTAGGGCAATTAAAATGGACAAGGAGCTTGTCTTGCATAGTGTTGTAGGCAGAATTCAGAGATGACCCAATGACTGTCTTGAGTGTTGGTGAGACCTGTGAGTATGATGAGAGATCAGCCCCACGATTGGGTTACTAATCAGTTGACTGTGAGGTAATCAAAAGGAAGATTGTTCTGGATGGCCCTGACCCCTGAGGCCCTTGGTTAAACAGGGTAACATTCAAAGCTTGAGAAGATCTGTGAGGGGGACATATAACAGGAACCTGAGAGTGGCCTATAGTTGCTGAGAGTGGTCCTCAGGCACTAGATAGAAAGGTTTGTGGCTACAAAGAAATTAATTTTTCCAAAAACTTAAGGAAGCTTGGAAGTCTACAGTTGCAGATACACCCAGTTGACACCTTGATTTCAGCCTTGTGATACTCTGAGAAGAGAATTCAGTCTTGTCCCATAGAAGCTGTGAGATAATAACGTTTTAAAAATTTTTTAAGTTTTTATTTTATTTATTTTAGAGAGGGGAAGGGAGGAGGAGGGGCGGAGGGAGAGACAGAGAGAGAATCTTAAGCAGGCTCCACACTGGGCATAGAGCCCCACTCCAGCTCCATCTCACAACCCTGAGATCATAACCTGAGCTGAAATCAAGAGTCAGATGCTTCATAGACTGAGCCAGCCAGGAACCTCAATAACATTTTTTAAAGTTACTCAAATTGTAGTAATTAGTTTCACAGAAATAGAAATCTAATATGCACTCTTGCTGCCTTCTCTGTGTCTTTCTATTTCTCTGTGTTGTTATTGTTGTTGTTATTTAAAGTCATCAAATGAGAGCATCCATTTAGTTAATGGGCCCCTCTAGGCATGCCATTTCAAAATCTGGTTAGGCATAGCATATGATTTTTTTAAAAATATTTTATTTATTTATTTGAGAGAGAGAGACAGAAAGAAAGCATGAATGAGGGGAGGAGCAGAGGGAGAGGGAGACACAGACTCCCCACTGAGCAGGGAGACTGACATGGAGCTCGATACCAGGACCCTGGGATCATGACCTGAGCCGAAGATAGGTGCTTAACTGACTGAGCCACCCAGGTGCCCCTACCACATGATTAATAATAACAGTTAGCACTTATTGAGTACTTACTAGATGTTAGATACCGTTGGAAGCATTTTTTTAATGTATTGACTTATATAATCATCATAAACATTATAATTAACTTCCATTTTATTGATGAGGTAACTGAGGCAAAGAGAAGTTAAGTAATACTCCCAAGGTCATCATATACTAGTAAGTGGCAAATGCAGGTTTGAAAATCCAGGCAGTAGGGCTTTACAGTGTATGAGTTTAATTTTACATACTGCCTCCTGATATATTAGAGAATATTATTTGAACAAATTTTGGCCACATTTAGATATGTCATATTGTGAAGTCAGAAGCCTTCTAAGTTTTCTGGTAAGTTGCAAAGGTTGCCCTGTGAGGAAAGTTCTCACTACCTAGGGAATATTTCATAAGTCTCGAATTGATAATAATTCTGAGAAGCAATACCTACACTAAAAATGACAGTCTCAGCAAAGCTTCAGAGATGCAGTAAAAATCACTGCTTCTAAAAATGTGTATTTATAAATGAGTATTATTAAAAATAATAAGACCTTAAATTCTGAATGGCTATCATCTAAAATCCCACATAGAAAGAAATTCTTCCTTCCAACAAGAAGAAAATTATTAAAAATTCAGATGGAATAGCATTTCACCAGATTTTCAATTTGGGGAATTTTTGTCATAAGTAAAATCTAGGATTAATACATATGCAATTCATTGCAGTTCTTATTTTAGAACTTTCTAATCTGTCATTATGTGATATTATTATCTGTCTTGCAACCATGGTTTCCTATGCTAAAGCATTTCACTGACTATAAATTAATGAGCATAAAAAATCAATTTGTAAAGAGAGTCAGGACACACACACAGGATAATTTTTGTTAATATTATCTTCATGATAGCTATCAGTTTGATTATAATAAAGCAGTGTGGCCTTGTCACTGAATTAGGAAATATTTGGGGAATATTCATTTTTTTCTCTCTCTGCTAAGAGTTGATGCAATGCACCTGTTTTAGAGTGGTAGTACACTTAAATCTCTACTGATAAAATACCTTTTCTATATTTTTGGTGTAACTACTATCTTAACTGTACATATTTTCCTATTGGTTTTAATTTAATCCCTATTATATGTCGCCATATTTTGCTTTTTCTATTTTATTTAAACATTTATGCTCCTTTTACATTTTAACATGGGGTGGGAATTAACTCAAGTACTATACAAAAATTTATTGAAGCTCTAGAATGTGTTATATATTGTGCTAGGCAGTTGAATATATTTTAATAAAAATACATTATTGATAGCATCATGGAGATTTTAGTCTAGAAAAAAACTCTGTATATATGTAGGTTATATATTCACACAAAGTGTATGTCTGTATGCAATTATATGTCTTAGTGATACAATGGAAAAGAAGCAATTTGATTAAAAATACTAATAGAGGGAAACTACTTTAGACTAAATGGTGGGTGATTAGAGTAGATTTCTAGGCAAAGTTAAAATTTAAGATGAGAAGATCATTTGAAAAGCTGAGAAATGTGTTTGAAAGAGAAGAAATGGAATGTATCAAGATCCTGAGGTGAGAAATCCTTGATATTTAGAAAGGTGTCCAGTGAGATAGATTGAAGGGTAGTAATGGCCAAGTCAGTGAATAATAGGAAATTGATTTGGAGAGCTAAGCAAGCCCCATTCACACAGAACTCAGTGTACCTACATGTTATGTAATGTAAAATTTTGGATATTTTCTTTTTAGTACTGCAGAAGAACAAACACTAAAATAACTTCAAGTTGATTATCCAATGATTGCCTTCATCTGGGTGTAAATTTAAAATTCAGTGTTCTAGGGTTCTACACAGACCTTACACTTTTCACAACAATTAACTTCAAATGGATCATTTATCCCAATATAACATGCAGAACTTTAAAATTTCTAGAAGTAAACATATGGGAAAATCTGAATGACCTTGGGTTTGGTGATGAGTTACAGATACAACACTGAAAGCATCGTTCATGGGAGAAAAAACAATGATGTTTATTAAAATTTAAAGCTTCTCTGCAGAAGACACTAATAAGATAAAAATGCAACTTGCAGACTGGGAAAAAATATTTGCAAAATACTTATCTGATAAAACATTCATATCCAAAGTATACTAAAAACTCTTAAAACTCAATAATAGGAGAACAACCCACTTGAAAAATGGGCAAAATGTTTGAAGACACTTCATCAGAGAAGATATGCTAATGCCAAGTAAGCATATGAAAAGGCACTCATCATTATTTGACATGAGGGAAATGCAAGTTAAACAACAATGGCAAACTTCTGTATACATATTAGGATGGCTAAGTTCCTAAACTTGATAATAAAAATTGCTGACAAAGTTGTGGAGGTTAACGATTCTGAAAGCCAGAATTAAATAAGTAAACAGATGGTTAGAGATGAAATCCAAGATTCTCACTATTGGAATAGGAGGAAACAGAGGAGAAAATGGGGTTCTAGAATGATCCATGTAATAATGGATTAGAGTTAGAAATGTAGGTCTGAATTCATGGTTAGCTAGATGGGTTACTACATACACATGTATTTGCTTGCTTTGTCAGCAAAGAAGAGGATCTAGAAGCAGCAACACTCTGACAAGTACTCCTAGAGCGCAGGCCTTTGTTTCTAACACAGTTCTCCAGTAAAAGGAAGCAGGTTTTTCTGGGCATTATAGCTGATTTTAAGACTGAGGCAGGAACTATACAAGAGAAGCCTGGGACATTTGTATTGTAGCACCAGAAGAAAAGACGTGCTCAGAAAACAACAACAAAACAAAAGCACACATTAATGGGAGTGTGTCGAAAGGGCACAGTAGCCAACTGAATGAGCTCCCAATGGCGGTGCTAGAACAATTTGAACAATAAAATACATAAAGTGATATTGGCTTATAACCCAGAGTATAAAATATCTATAAATGAATACTTAAATAAACAAATAGGGAGACATTTCCCTGAAGAAAAATTTCAAATAATTTATGTAGCTATTCCTCCCAAAAGAGGGTGGAACATAATCCCTGCACCTTTTAAATGTGGGCTGTAATAGAGATTTCCTTCTAAAGAGCACAGTCAAGAAGGAGGGGGAATAGACTCACTTTCCAGCGGAGAAACTGGAAAACAGAACCTCAGCCAGGTGATGAAGGTCAACATCCACAGTAATAAGTCATGTTTTATAGTTTGGACCCTTGGATATGATGTGATGAGACCGGCACTTCACAAAAGTCTAATCCTGAAAACATTACACAAATTCCAGCTAAGATACAATCCACAACATACCTGAGTAGTACTCCTCAAAACTAACGAAGTCATTCAAAAACAAGGGATATCTAAGAAACTGCCACAGCCAAAGAGAAGCCTAAAGAGATATGATGATGGTATGTACTATGGCATCCTGGATAAGATCTTGGAACAACAACAAAAAGACATTAGGTAAAAACTAAAGAAGAATAAAGTGTGGACTTCAGTTAATAATGTATAAATACTGGCTTAGTAATTGTTACAAATATACTAAAGTAAGATGTTAGTAATAGGGCAATCTGGCTGTGGGATATATGGGAGCGCTGTACTATCTTCATGGCTCTTTTGTAAATCTAAAACTATCCGATAATAAACATTTCTTTAAAAAAGCTCAGTGCTTAATGAACATGAAAACATTTCTACCTCTATTCCCTGGCATACTCTAGGATAGGATGCTGTTTGTATTTTCTCTTTTGCCCTTGCTTCTGATTACCCTGTAGAATTTATTTTGTCTTATTTTATTTTTTTACTCTGTAGAATTGTAAAAGCTATACTGAATTTAATTAATTATAGTTTAAATCACATACACTAAGTTGAAACTATCTTCAAAAACTTTACTATAAATCCCAAACTATTCTAAAACAAAATGTTTATCTTAATTCATGGTTGTAGTTTTATATTTTTTTTCCAAATTTGAAAACTTGAGCTGGTTGACATTTTAAGCCATTTCCATGATTTAGGTGTCACATGTTTTGGAAGACTATGACAGAACCATTACTGTAGCCAGGAAAATAAAATGTCTTTTCCTTTTCTCTTTTTCTCATGGAGTAGGGTTGTGAAATTTGCGGCTAAAAAAAGAAAATACATTCCACTTTAATCTTTGAAAGTCTCAAAGTACAAAAGCTGGCAAAACCCCAGAGGTGTAAGATTCACTTTCTATGGCCATTTCTTGAAAGCTGGCTTTTTAGGTCACTAGCCTTCAATATTGTCTCGCTTTCTGTCTCTAAAGGTGTATTGTCTTTATTTGACCTCACATTTAACAGTGTAATAAAACTCAGCAGATCCGTCAGCATGTTCTAGGTTTTGTGTTCAGGCTTTTACTTAAGTTGTTCCTTCAGTCTGAAGCCTCTTCGTTCCTTTCCTCAGTTTTCATCTTTGCCGGAAAGTCTTTCCTGAGTCCTAAGGTTATAAGTTTTTCTGCCGTCTTGGTAGTTTCCATATAATCAACATTCATTAAGTAAGCAAGTATTTATTGAGCTTCGACTGAGTATCAGATACTCAATATGCTGGGTTCATGGCTTCTCAGCTGGAACTGTCAGCTCCTTGAAGTAGCAGAACATGTCCTATTAATCTTAACCCTCAGGACTTGGCAGTGTTCTTGGTATATGGTATATGTTCTGGGGGAAAGAAAAGAAAAGAAATTGTAGTTCTAAATGCAAATCAGTTCTCTTGGAATGTAAGATTTTCAAAAGTGAAACTTTTTTCAGGGATTTACTCATTTTTATGACTATATGACACATAATTTTCTCTCAGACTATGATTTTCCTTAAACCCCTTGTTTTCGACAATGCCCCATTTCTGCTCCTGATAGGCCAGGAGATGAACTTGCTTCATATAATAGCAAAATAAAATGGTTGCCCAAACCTTTCACATATTGAGAATTAATCTGGAATTTCTCCTTTTTTTCATATGGGTTGAGAAAAAAATAGAAATCTTTCCTCCCCTTTTTTAAATAGGTTGGATTTTGTGTTCCTTAAAGTTAGTTTAAAACAAATGTCAATCTGTGTTTGATTGGAGCACTTCCATTATGTGTGTGTGTGTGTGTGTGTGTGTGTGTATTTATTCCTATACACTCTCAGCAGAGTTTAAACAGGATTATAAATAAAAATGTATTTAAATTATTTTCTTAATATTTCCTATTTAATTTCATAGACGTGTGTGTGTATGTGAAAGAGACAGAGAGAGATATTGAGAAATAATTAGACAAGTGAGAATATTTCATTCATTTGAATTCTTCAAAATTCAGAAGTATGTTTTAGGGATGCATGCGAATTCAAAAACAATTCTTGATATTGTGTCATCTGGCTCTGTAAAAGATTACTTCCAGTATATGGCAGTCTAGACATTGCTCACATCCTAGGCATATAAATGATATCATTTTTTTTCTTTTTCAATCGTCAATGTATCTTCTAAAGTGATACCATTGAGCTTGAGGAAGTAAAAAAAAAAAAAAAGTAATACAAACTTACATTGGATGAATAGTATTAAAATTGTTACTGTTACTCTTTCTCCCAAATCTCTAGCAATTCTAGGCCATTGTGGTTAAAAGAAAAAAAATAAGGAAGTGTCAAGTGAAACATCTGTAGAATACTCCAAAATAGCCTTTATAACTTGGAAAAAAACAAAAATCTGTAAAACTCATTAGTGATAACCACGGTAACACGTATAGAAAACTAGCTGTGCACTGAGCAGTATAGATAGATTTGCTCCTTAAATTTTCCCCACAAATCTATGAAGTAGGCATACTCATTATCTTCATAGTAGCAGAGAGAACGCTAAAGCAAAGAGAATTTGTCAATTCAAACAGCTAAAATTATGAATGCAAAGCTCCACCTTGGAAGTCTGACCCACTGAACACCATGCTTCAAGAGATAAAAAGAATCCTGTTATGCATTATGTAATTTTAAGGTAAATATGACCCAATGTTTGATATATCATTAAGTAATCTACTTAGTATGTACTGTGCTTATACTTTTGTGGGTTCTCACATAAACGTTTAGTAATTTTTGAAATTAGAGATTAAATTCTATTATTTAATCCAAGCATGTGTTTACATACATTTCTCAGTTATCTTTGTTCATTTACTTAAAATTATGGAATATTATATATATATATACTATATAATATATATATTATATAATATATATATATATATAAAATATATATATATATATAACAGAATTTCGATTGTAATTTATCACACAATAGTTCCCATCAATTTAGGTCTTCATTCTGATTTGTTTTCCTATTAATGACAACATAACTTTCAAGTCACTGAGGTCAAAACTTCAGAATTATCTTGGACTTCATCTTTGCTACCAAATCAAACCAATCACAGAATCTTATTAATTCTGTCTTCTGAATTATATATACATATATATCCCTTTTCCTACTGCCATTGCTAAATTTTAGGTCCTTATACATCCAATTCATTTCAACTTTCCCTCTCAACCTCACCTTCCCTTACTTTTTATGCTACCTTACACTTCAGCCAAATAATATCTCAGTTCTTAAATATCGCCCTTATTTTTCAATATCTTAGCTTTGTTCGTGACAAAACATCTCCTTATAATTTCTTTTTCTTACCATTCTTTGCTCAGTCCTTCCAGATTTTGCTTAGATTACATTTTATAAAAACACAAAAATGAAACTTTGCTTTATGAGAAGGACTATAATTAGCCATTCTTAATCTGCTGTTAATCCCTCTGCTAAACTTCCCTGTAAGCAATCCCTATAGGAATCATTTTCTCATTTCACTGAGTTCTCTTCTCTTTCCTGACTATCCTACTTAATAGGCAAATATTTATCACTTCCTTACACATTATATATTTGATAATATTTATCCTTTCTCCTCTCACTAGAATCTACAATAGATCCATGAGCGCAAAACCCCTTTCTCTTTACAGCTGAAGCCCCAGTCCTCCCAAACTGTACCTGGCATACAGTAGCACACAAAATGTGTGTTCAGTAAATCAGTGTCCAGTCGGAAATAATCTTGTTATTACCTTCTTACAGTACTTCATATATCCTAGCTGTTTAAATGTTATTTTTGCCATTTTGCTATTTTCGTTACTCTTTTTTATACTAGGTTAGAAGAGAAGATTTTCATCATTTATTTTGTACCTGTCATATAGTGCATTACCTGTAGCAGGAATTTTAATATGCTTTCCCTAAATGAACTTATCACAAGCAAATATTTGTAAGGATTATTTTAAGATTGTACAGTATTATTTACTAATTTATCCATTTATTTTGTCCATTAATCTTAAGCAAAAAGGAAGCAAGTTTACAGAGAGCTATTCTCATGAAGTGGCAGTGATTAATAAATAGATGTGTGATTTCCGTTTCATAAAGTCCAGCTTTCCTATATGATCCTGCAGAAGTTCATGTAAGAGTGGATAAGGACTTTATTTTTAAAACTCTTGTAAAAAATACCATAGCTTCCTTTCTTCAATTTTCTGTATTGCCTTTAAAATGTTATAGGTCAGTCATTCCCAAAATATTTTTAAATGTATTTCTATTTTGGAATAATTCCAATATTTGATTGGAGATAGCACATTATGAGATCTTTAAAAACAAGATACACTACTAAGTAATACAAAAATAAGATTTTAATTTCTATTTACCTCGTTATAAAATTGTATCGAGGGGCTCCTGGGTGGCTCAGTGGGTTATGTCCATCTTTTGATTTTGGCTCAGGTCATGATCTCAGGGACCTGCGATAGAGCCCGCGGTCAGGCTCTGTGCTCAGCGCAGAGTCTGCTTAAGATTTTCTCTCTACTCTCCCTCTACCCTTCCCACTGCTGGTGGGTGCACATGCTCTCTCTCTCTCTCTTAAATAAATAAAAAAATAAAACAAAACAAAACAAAAAGGGGCGCCTGGGTGGCTCAGTTGGTTAAGAATCTGCCTTCAGCTCAGGTCCTAGGATTCAGCACTGCATGGGGCTCCCTGCTCAGTGGGGGGGCCTGTTTCTCCCTCTCCTCCTGACCTGTGCTCTCTTTCTCTTTCTCAAATAAATAAAATCTTAAAAACAAACAAAAAACAAAAAAAATCTATTGAACTTTATGGAATTTTTTTTTAAACCCTCAAGGCAGAAAGATAAATTAAGCAGTGATATCAATGTTGATATTAACAAGGCTTCTAGAATGTTAATGTTCATATTAATAAGTACTCTAGAAGTACTCTGGCACAGTTTCTGGAACCAGACATCCGAGTTTGATGCTTTCCTCTACAGTTTGCTTTTCTGACTGTTTCTTCATATTACAAAAAGGCATATAACAAAAATATTTAACTCAAAGATTTTTTATGACCATAGAACGTGTTTGTATATGTAAAGAACTTAAGACAGTGCCTCACATGACAGACCTACGTGTCTGCTAACTTTATCATCATTATTGGGGGAATGTCACAGTTGATAGTGATTTTTCAGAAGTTCAGGTGTCTAAACATCAGCCAGCAGAATGGTAAACCCCTTTCAGCACTTCCAGAGCACATTCATCACTCATAAGAAGACAGATTCACAAAAAAATGAGCTCATGAGATTGATGTATAAATTCAAAATTCTAATTTATCCACATGCAATAAGAATGCTAACTCTACTAGAGAAGCAGATAAATTATCCAACCTTGTCTCCATGTGGGTGGCACAGAGGAAGCCAAATTATGATTACAATGACTTGTGGGAATGTGAATTAAAGAAGGAATCAGTTGTTGCATTGTGATGGTGAGTGGTATTATGCTAAAGAATAAGCCTGCCAGGCAGCATTCTTGGAATGAAACATCCTTTCCCTAGGAGAATTTCGTATTTACCCCCAAGCTATGCTTCTTGGGCTAAACAAACTCCTTTCTAGATGACACGACTTTTAGTAAAGTCAATCATGATTTATTCCTAAAAGCTTAGAAATGTTTTTTGTCACTTTATGGAGACTTTTCAACATTTCAGGGTATCTATACGTCTTAAAAGAGAAATCTTGTTTCGCTCTAAGTTCTTATGCAGGTAAAAGTGTCGCTGTAGCCCCCAATACCAATGCCATTTATTGTGGATAATGTGATGAGAAGCATTATTCCTAAAAACATACAATAGAGGGAAGTATTGGTATATGCTTAGGAATATTACGTTAGAGAAAACAACCTCTTATTAGCTTTTACTTTATTCGAATAAATTTTGACATGTAGCCCACTGATGCAGTGGAATTAACAGAAGACAAGACCAAATATTTGTTTCATTAAAAAAAATAAAAATAAAAACCTCATGCCATAATTACGCCTAAGTTTTTTTAACATTAAACTGAGCTCAACATGAAAAGTGCTTTTAAATATTTTTGGTTCAACTTGCCCGCTCTGTTTGAATTATGTAGATTCAATAAGTTTGAATACACTTATGCAAGCACGTGCACACATAGCCATACAAACACATTTCTGCACATCTTGAACCATATTCTAATGTAAAGCAGGTGGCCAAGCATATTTACTCCAAAGAGGCTAAACGGCCTCTTAAAAAAATCTCTTATAAAGAATAAAAAAAAAAAAACTCTGGAGATCTGCTCAAAAATATTGTCAACAATAGCATATAGTACACTTAAAATTTTTTTAAGAAGTAGATCTCATAGTAAGTGTTTTTACCACAATAATTAAAATTTTAAAAAATAGAGCACATAATAAAAATAAGCTTATTTTGTGCTGTAACCTCACAGTGTACTTAGATTTAAGTTTGGATATTTGTGAAGAAAACATTAACTTATTCTGAATAGAATGGTTCACCTTAGTATTAAATGCCCACTTTGAAAAATGCAAATGTTTCTTCTGTATGAGCCACAAATGTGCCAAGAGACCACAAGAAAAATATTTAGTGCTAACTTTAAGATGGAAATATGTCTTCCTTATTGAGCAATAACTTTACTCTGAGAAAAATTTCTGGGAAGAAAAGATTGATTTTAATATTTCCGCATTTAACTGGTAGCTGTTCACGATTAACGATCTTGCTTCAGTAAGGCATCATTTTCCAAAAGAAGAAGAAAGAAACAGGTAAGATTATCAGTGGGAAGTGACATATGATGCCTACTATTTTAAACTACATAAATGAGTATTATCACCCTATTTTACACTGGACAAATGCTACGCTTTTTTTTATTAATTTTACTATTATAGATGTCAGTAATTCAAGGTTTGTGATCATTTGGAGTCAGCTGAGTAGAAATATAATTTCTCACAATGTGTGTGAAAAACAAAGGGATATCATACACAAAATTGTAATGCACTAGAGACTACTTAAGATAATCCTTTTTAAAAATTTAAATAGCTAATGTTTTGTGTGCAATAAGCTGACATAAATCATAATTTAAAACAGTTGTTCTTTAAAAAAAGAAAAGTTTTTATTTATTTGCCAGAGATAGAGACAGCCAGCGAGAGAGGAAACACAAGCAGGGGGAGTGGGAGAGGAAGAAGCAGGCTTCCAGCAGAGGAGCCCGATGTGGGGCTCGATCCCAGAATGCCGGGATCACGCCCTGAGCCGAAGGGAGACGCTTAACAACTGAGCCACCCAGGCACCCCTAAAACAGTTGTTCTGTCAGCAGTATTTCCTGGCTCTATCCTTGGGATAGGACATCATCTCCCTGGGAGAGGATCTCAGCTCTTTCCCAATGCTGTGCTTCCTGAATTAAGCAAGCTCCTACCACTTGTCAAATGAAATACATTATAGACAGGTTGAGCTGATATTAATATTTAATAACTTGTGTTTGTAAAGCACTTTAATTTTTTAAACTAGTTTCTTATATAACATTTGACTAATTGTCCTAGCAATCCTATGACGCAAAATAGGTATTATAATCCCTGTGTTTAAGAAGAAGTTGTTGAAGCTCCAGGAGATTATTTCATATGACACAAATAATTTGTTGTAGATATAAGTGACTGACCTCAAATTTATTCGTTGACTACTTAGTATATGTCAGGTCGTATGCTAATATGCAAAAACAAATTCATGGTGTTTATTTATATAATTCTTACTAAAACCAGACAAGACTCTAAGTGCTTTACAAATATAATTCATTTAATCGATTTACAGGTGAGAAAATGAGACAGAGAGAGATTAAGTTGTCCAAGACCACCAATGTATTGAGAGGTAGAGCCAAGATAAAAACCCATGTGTCCCTAATTGCAATACTGTGTTTCTTGTCTATGAAACAGGAACCTGAAAGGTATTACTCAAAATAGTTTAAAGTCTCAAGATAGGATGCAAATGAAATCTAAATTAAACTTGCTACAAAACAATTGTACATTGTATGTTAGAAAGAGATTTGGAAAAGTAAAGAAAAAAACTTTTTAAAAGAAATTTTAAAAATTAAAATGAAGATAATTGAAAAAACAGTATGATTAAAAATAGTCTAGATAGGAGAAGTATTCAAAAGCATCATGATGGAAGTAAAATACTACATATTAATGTTATCTTAAAGATACATATTCAGGGGACTTGGTGAATTCATTGGCCTATTCCTTTCTTTAAAAACAAAAACAGTTTCATGATTTGGTTTAATTAAATCTTTTGTATTGGAATGAAACGGGATGCCTATTTGTTCTCAAAGCATTTATGTGAGTTTCCTGACATTTCTTTTCCTTGTAGTCCTTAAAGAGACTGTGATATTCATGAAAGAATATGAGCTCATACAAACACGATCAAGACCTTGGTATTACAAAAGACTGTGTTCAACTTAGAAGCACTTGGAAAAGGAAGCAGTTGCAAGATTAAAAACAAAGAGCAAGGGTAGTTGAGCATTAAATAAGTTTATACTTTCATGTATACAATTTGTCGATTCACATGGGCACAGACTTCAAAATTAATTCAGTTTACAGCAGGATTAAGGTCCAGAATTGCTGTGGATGTATACCTGAATGCTTATGACCTCAGATCCTATATACTGTTACTTTTAATCACCTTAAAAAGGTGAGCTTACATTCACCTTAAAAATAACAGTACACTGAGTAAGCTTAAAGAGTTTGAAAAATATGCAGTAGAAAACCTTGGAGGAAAAGAGGTCAATAATTATCCAACAGCCTAACACACTGTTCTATTAATCACCACTCCTCCCCCCCCCCCCAGTATACACATACACCCCCTTGCATGAGCTGGGGAAAGAAAAATAGAGTTTTTCCTACCTTGCTGGAATTAATCATACAAGTAATAACTACTAATTGTATAGATTTTGTGATAGAGCTTACATTAATCCTCTCAACCATTCCATAAGGGGATAACTGCTAGTATCTCACTGTGTAGATGAAGCAGCCAAGCCTTGGAGATAAGACTCCACTGTGTGATTTCAAACTTGTGCTCTAAACTGTTAGACTATGGCAATGGGACCCTTGATAAAACCCAGCGTTCAAAACTGTTGTTGTTCATGGTCCTACTTCATGGTTCATGCTTTGAATCATTTTATGGCATTGTCCAAAAGACTCTCAAGTGACACCTTGTCAAGATTTGCTAAATGTTAGAACCAATTACCTGAGAAGTTTTAAAAAATCCCCATGCCTGCATCCACACCCTGTCCGAGTTCAGTCACAATCACCGGAAATGGTACTCAGGCATACACATTTGTATTTTGTCATTTTCCAGACGATTTGAAATATAGACAGACTTGAGAAATGGTATTCTGGGTAGCTTGCTCCCTACCATTAGTGCTTACATTGTCTTTACATCACATCCACATCCAGTCTCTACCCAAACATTTCTGTTAATAGCTCTGTCAATAGGAGCGCGTGGGTAGCACAGTCGTTAGGCGTCTGCCTTCGGCTCAGGGCGTGATCCCGGCGTTCCGGGATTGAATCCCACATCGGGCTCCTCCTCTATGAGCCTGCTTCTTCCTCTCCCACTCCCCCTGCTGTGTTCCCTCTCTCGCTGGCTGTCTCTCTGTCAAATAAATAAATAAATCTTTAAAAAAATAGCTCTGTCAATAAAATTCTTAGGTTAATTCAAAATTCTTCCATCTTTTGGTGCTAGTCCTGCCTGGTTGGGATAATACATTTTTTTATCTGTTTATAGTCCCCTGAGTTTTCTCTTCTCCAAGATAACCTTTTTATTTCTTTTAATTGCTTGTCTTATGATATGATTTCAAATCTTCTGATTTATTCTCTTGGATAAACTAGTTGTCAGTATGACATCTGGGAAAGAACTTGGGTTCTGGAGTCACAATATCTTTAGTTTACATTCCATATCTGCTACTAATTAATCTTGTAAACTTGAGCAAGTTACTGAATTTTCTCAGCTTTGCTTCTGCCACAAACAAGGCCACTTCATGTAACTTTCATGAATATAAAATGAGTTCTATAGAGTAGGAGTAAAGCTGTCAGAAGTTCTGAGCACCAAAAATCGTAATGTCTTATCATGGCTCTCTTCAGTCCCCACATAAATAATTCAAATGAAAATAACAGTAACTCAGAGCATAAGAACACAGGAACCCAATTCAGTTAGAGTTTTTTTTTTTTTTTCTCTATTGGTGGCTATGTAAATTTTTTAAATTATTAAATAGGAGGTTTACAGTTTGCTAAATGCATATTCTCACTTCTTCCTACTTTTATTTTGCTGCTGTTCCAAAGATATGCGTAGCCAGTCCTGGCTAATACAGTGCTAAAATACTTGATTATGGCTGTGCTTAGTAGATTGTAGAGGAGGGCAGACATGTATGACTTTAAGTACGTCATTTAACCTCTTCTATAAACTCCACTTTCCTGATTTGTAAAATGAAGATAATATTTGCCTGGGAGAATTATTTGAAAATTGTGAAGGTCTCAGGGGTTTAAAATAAATGATGTACAAGAAGTGCTTATAACTGATCAAAACCGATAAATATAATAGAGTGGATAAGAGCTTGGGCTCTGATGTGGAGCTATTTAGGTTCAAATCTTAGCTTAGAGTTTGCTGGCTCTAAAAAATTGGGAAAATTATGTAATATCTGGGTCTCAGTTTCCTTCTTGGAAAATGGGGATAAAAATATCACCTAGTAAGGTTGTTGTAAATTTTAAATAATTAATGCTCTTAAGGTGTTTAATACAAAATAAGGATTCGAATTGTGTTAACTATTATTAAAATGATAATTTGTATGAGACATGCACAATTCTGGCACCTGGTAGGCACTGAAGGTAGAGTGATGTAATTTTCTTTTCTTTTAAGTGAGATACCCATACTTGAACACGTTACTGAAATATAGAACTAAATCTGCATGTTGTAGGTACTCAAAGAATATGTGCTGAAGAATGAACAAGTGGAAATGGTCTGACCACAAAGTATAAAAGGGATTATAATTTTTATAACTTTCTTCATTGTAAGTACAGATTGATTGTTCTGATTAGTGTAACCTAAAAATCGATTTTTATTTCATTCTCTCCAAATGACCTAAATTTCAATTAATTTTTTTATTTTAAATTAGAAAGTGTCTTGTAACAGTATGATATTACATTTCAATCCCTGTAACTCAAGCTTAAGACACTTATTACCTGAAAAACCAACTGGAGACACTTAATTTCTCATTTTAGCTCAACTTAGTATGGCCTGAATCCCTTTACCTTCAAACTCATCCTCTCTAACCACTATTAACACCTACACCTTTTCCCAAGTCATTTAAGCACTCTGGGCCTTAGCATTATCATCTGTTAAATGGGAATAATGTAGGGACACGTGGGTGGGTCAGTCAGTTTTGTGTCTGCCTTTAGCTGAGGTCATGATCTCGGGGTCCTGGAATTGAGCCCCTCATTGGGCTCCCCGCTCAGTGAGGAGTCTGCTTCCCCCTCTCCTTCAACCCCCCTCCACTAGTTCTCTCTCTCTCGAATAAATAAAATCTTTTTAAAAACTGAGAATAATGTTACTTAGCTCATAAAGATTTTTTAAGAAACAAAGGAAGTAGCATATGTGAAAATATCCTGAAATACACAATAAAATACATAGATGACAGTTACATGTATGTGTGTGTGTGTGTGTATGTGTATATATATATATACACACATACATATGTATCTATTATGTATATATATATATGAAGAGAGAGAGAATTAAATTTGCTGCTTGCTCCAAGCATATCCTGGACAAAGGCAATCAAAGTAGCTGTGTCTAAAGTTCAGAGACTTGCCTCAATAATTTGAGCATTCTGGCAGTGACTATTTTAGAATGTTTCTTTTGCTAGAAATATAACTGGTATGAGAATAAATTGCTTGCATTTTCTCCTTGCAACAGGTCAGAAGAGATTAATTTTAATTATGATATTCTGCACTTACATTTTTATAGCCTATTGCCAAATTTTAAAATTCAAGTTTATTCATTTTATCTGCCTAAGATCTAAAATTATTGATTTTCCTAAATAACGGACCCACATTGTCATAGCTGTTATCCTAGTGCACATCTCTGACAGAGTCCCTTAGCTACCTAACTTTGCTTCTACCTTTCTACTGTATAAGCCAAGATGTCATTTGATATATGTCAAAATGGTGCTAAATACTAGGCATTAGAAGATTTGAAAACTAATGTCTAAAAGAAGAGAGTAGAAAAGTTGGAATAGTTTAGTCTGAAAAGCAAAGCTTGATAGAAAAATAATGATAATGATCATTAAAATTGGAAAACCTTTTTAAAATAAATAAATACTGGAAAAATTCTCCTAGTTCCATTCTACGAGTTTCTCAAAATAAAAGCTACCTTTTTTTTTTTACCTTAATATATATATAATAGAGCATGATGATATATTTTTAAAAAGTTTGTGCGGTTTGTCAAAATAAAAGGACCACTGGAGACCCCGTCCAACTTGATCCATTTCACAAGAATATTGGCTATTTCCAATATAGACTATATTTTTACGTTTAAAAATGTGGACAAATGAAGGAAACAGGGAAATAATTATACTACCATGTACCAAAACCATAATTATGCTTCCTGCTGACTTTTAACAAACCACCAGGATGAAAAACTAATGATGGGTGAGCAAGAGAGTATCTGGTAATTTTCCTAAAGCACATTTATATTGCAGTTTAGAATGTCTTCCTCAGGAGAGCACAAATTATTTTTTATTAACAAAGAACTATAAGGAAAAAGTGCTGCTCTCTTTGTGCTTTTTTTTTGAGAGAGTTTAAATGTTTCCTACAGTTTTATTATTTTAATACATAATAGAAAAACTAACTTGCACAATAAGTGAGTTGTGATTGTAGTTAACATTATGTAGTTGTAATCTTTCTAGTTTCTCATATTTTAAGGGCATAGAAAATTTTCTCAACAGTAAATGGCTTTGTCTTACTGTTTTATCTAAAATCATTCTAAACTAGCTTATCCTTTAATAAATAGAACATTTTCTGAAAAGAATTATCCCACTGTTCTCTCATGCTTAAAGTTTCCTTTATTTTTTTGTTTTAAAAAGCATAATCCTCAATATTTTCTCTGTGAAACACTCGCACACTGCAATTGAGAGACCCATATTTTATAAAGCATAGTAGACTTTTAAAGTTTTATATTACCATTGTGAGATTTGGAGAGTACTAGAAACAATTCTTAACTAGTTTAATCACACTGTTCATAGAAGTGGCTACTGAGAGTAAAAACTCATGAATAAGAGGGTTAATTCCCAATTCATGAAACATTTTACTAAAATATTAAAAGAGGAATATAATACTACCTGAATGCATATATGGCTAATGTGTATATTTTTTGTATTCTTTTTCTACATTTATTATTCTTTCTGTTGCTTGGCTAAAAAGACTTAAAATTAGCTTTAAGTGTATGAACTGATATTTCTTGATTTCAATCTTACTAAACCATAAGGAAGAACTATCAATTGTAATTTACTGACATTTCCTTAGAGATCTCAGCAGAATTTTCAACAGCCATTGACTTCCAGCTTTTCACTCATGAGAAAAATGATAGGCTAACCTGACCTATCAAATAGTAAAATCCAATATTGGTCTTTATCTTTGGAATTTTGATGAATTTATACCTCTTTCAATAAAAAAATTATAATCTAGTGAATATTTTATTGACTATGCAAACAATTAAATTGGAAATTAGACTATTGAATAAACTGTGACTTGTATAATCATTAACTATTGTATATTGCTATATAAAAAATCCCCATTAATCTTTCAACACAAGGATCTGAGGTACTGTGAATTAGGGAAATTTTCCAGGTACATGAAGATTATCATATGTGTATCAGAAAATTTTTATAGTGGGGCGCCTGGGTGGCACAGCGGTTAAGCGTCTGCCTTCGGCTCAGGGCGTGATCCCGGCGTTACGAGATCGAGCCCCACGTCAGGCTCCTCCGCTATGAGCCTGCTTCTTCCTCTCACACTCCCCCTGCTTGTGTTCCCTCTCTCGCTGGCTGTCTCTATCTCTGTCAAATAAATAAATAAAAAATCTTTAAAAAAAAAAAAATTTTTTTTATAGTACATGCTCTGTCAGACTTTCTATTATCTTTAAAGATGGTTAATGAACATAATTCAACCTTCATATGATCATGCAGGTCATAGAAGGACACCACAACCTACTTACTGAATTAATTCAAATGCCCATTCCCTCTGAAAAGCCTTGGTGCTGATGGTGATAGGCATCTTTCTCATTGTCCTGCTTGCTACTTTTCCTTGAGTTCTTTTCCCCTAAACCTATTAAATTGGGTTGTAATTGTTATCTTAAATATTATTATTATTAGGTGAACCAGTTAAGTATTAGGTAAACAGATCAAAGAGGCAAGTGAAAAGAAAGAACAAAACTAAGTTGAAGGTTTTAGAATGTCTTGAAAACACTGAAAAATTTGGAAGAAATTAGTAAATCCATCAAAAAAAATCAACATTCAGGGGCACCTGGGTGGCTCATTCCGTTGATTATCTGCCTTGGCCTCAGCCTGGGGTTGAGCCCTGCACTGGGCTCTCTGCTCAGCGGGGAGCCTGCTTCTGCCTCTCCCTCTGCCTGCTGCTCCCCCTGCTCGCGCTCTGTCTCTCTCTGTCAAATAAATAAATAAAATCTTTTTAAAAAAATCAACATTCAGATTGCTTTGCAAGCAACTTGCTCTAAAGTGACTTTAACTTAAGGTGGAATTTGTGGAAGATGTACTACTGTGGACTATGAGAGAGAGGAAGCTGAGTAACATGGAGAAGATCCGCTCACACAGAGGAAAGACCTCGGTCCCACGTTAAAATATGGTTAAATGCATGAACTTCCATGTGTTTTAGGTTAAAATAAATTGTTTTTTTCATGATTCTTGGTTTTATAGACTTTCCCTGGTTGCTGGTCAACTGGTCCTGATTTTGCAGGCAAGAGGGCATTGAGTTAACATATTTCATTATACGTCGTATCCTAAGGAAGGCTATATTCCTTGGCTATGGAAGAGACTGTGATATAATATTGTCCTTGCTGCTTAGGCACCATTGTTCTTTCAGGTCCACATTTCTCTCATGCTTCTGAATATTTTGCATGTTTGATTCCAGGTAACTGGAATACCTTCAATAGACAAAGTTGGATATAGTTCAAATTTGCCAGTTAAGACATAAACTTTACAGAATAATCTCCTTCCTCCCTGCATCCCACAATCTACTTATTTTTCCGTTTTCTCTTTTGGGAAAGCCAGGCTTTTTTTTTTTTTTTTAAAGATTTTACTTACCCATTTGAGAGAGAGGGACAGCCAGCGAAAGAGGGAACACAAGCAGGGGGAGTGGGAGAGGAAGAAGCAGGCTCCCAGCGGAGGAGCTCGATGTGGGGCTCGATGTGGGGCTCGATCCCAGAACGCCGGGATCACGCCCCGAGCCAAAGGCAGACGCTCAACGACTGCGCCACCCAGGCGCCCCGGGAAAGCCAGTCTGAAAGTTTTTTGGGAAAGTGATAGATTTGAAGGACTAGGTGAATGTAAGCTTGTGGCAAACCTGAGGGTTAAGCAAAGGTTTCTGAATTCTGCCACCATTGGCGTAGCACTAAAGGGTTTTGATGAGTATTTGTATATACCAGGTGTATGTTTTAAAATGATTAAATTAATCTGTCTTTGCTTTTTATGTTTTGAGTCTTCTTTTTCTCTATCCTTTTTCTGTAAAAAGCATATAGTTCATCATATGAGTACATCTGTGTCAAATAAGAAAAAAAATAAGTTTAAAGAGAATGCTTATTTCTCTCTCTACAAAAACAATTTCTTAAATAGCCTGTCTCAGTGTTAGCTTATTTTCCCTACATCTGTAGTGTGAAGAGTACTGACATTTAAAAGGTTTTAATTGCTATTGATAATAAATGAGCGCACTGCCAGAGAAGAAGACTGAGATAATTAGAGGGACGTATGTCAAGTCTTTCAGGCCCTCATATTCACACGCAGTGCATGCTGCTTGCTGCTTATCGTTGCAAATGTCAACTTTCTTCTTGGTAAGTGTCTTTTGGGAAATGGTTCACTCCATTTCAAAGGCATATAATAAAGGAAAGGGCTTAGGGCAATATTTAAGCAATGAAAGAAACATAGGACATTTATGACTTGCTGGGAGGAACTGATTGCCTTTGGCTGTGCCTTGGGGAATCCCTCGGAAACACAGTAAGTTTGTGATTACTATTATAAGTTAAAATGATTTAAAGCATGCAGAGGAATTTGTGTTTTCCTTATGGGTATATTTCATATTTTTGGTGTGCCTTAAAAGTTCATACTTACTTCCTGTGTTTCTTACTAAACTACTAGCGGGAGATGTATTATAGAAAATTGCGTAAGGATGACTTTCAAGTGGATCAATTTAAGAAAAGAAAAAAAATAATTAAAGCAAAGTTTATGTAAAAAAACTTCTGTGTTTTCACATACCTCAATTAAATATCTCTCCTAAAACTAGTCATGTTTTAAAATTAATGATACCAAATTGTATTGCAAACGTTTGTTAAATATATAGGGTAAATTTATTACTATGTGTGTAACTATGGTCAATAGGCAGGGATAGAGGTAGGAAGGAAAGAAGGGCATCAATTTAATTTTCTCAGCGCATTTTCACTGTGGTTTTGTCCTTAAATGTTTAGATCCAGTGGCACTACTTGGGGGCTGAAGGATGTGGTTCATTATTACTATACAGGTTTTCATTTCTGAGTTTTTACCAGGTTGTTGAGAAAATAAAGGGAAGTATTTCACAAATCCTTGTCATTTTTTCTTGTACTCATCAGAAAAAAAAATCATTTCTGTTTTCCCTTTCTGGTAGTTAAAGATCTAACACCTGGGTGTCTGGATGTCTCTGTCGATTAAAGCTTTTTGATTTTGGCTCAGGTCATGACCTCAGGGTTGTGGGATCAAGCTTGGTGTCTGGCTCTGAGCTGGACCTGCAGCCTGCTTAAGAGTCTCCCTCTCCCACTCCTGCTTGTGTGTGTGCTATCTCCCTCTTAAAAAAAAAAAAAAATCTGATACCAAATCCTACTCACTTTATCGTCTCAATTTCACTGCACTACCTTAAAATTTAACACATGGCAGAAGAATTATTCTTGAAATGAGATCTGAAATGCTAATAGTAGATATTTAGCCCGGTTATCACTATTTTTAGTCATGTAAAGATAACAAACTGGGTACAAAAAGTGCAATCCCCATAAAGGCACTTTCATCTTGCAAATTCTGTGCACTGCTTGGTTTGATTAATGAGCGAGTAACTCTGTCTAACTGGAGTCATCCAAGGTGGTAGGTCAAGGGCATGCCATGGGCAGCGCGATGATCCAAGGGGGATTTTAAAATAGGTGATATTTTAATATGTTCAATTTGTGTGTTTTAATAAAAGTTTAAATATCAAAGCAAGAATCTAAGTAAGCACTAAACTAATAAGGTTGTTTCTTGTATAATTTAGGTCCTTAAATACATACACCTGAATAGTTTCCAATTTCAAGGAATTGCCAAGTATTTTACAACCTACATGTGAACTATTAACCCATCTCTGTTAATTAGTCCTTGAGGACAGTTCTGAGTGCTATGTATAAACTTGAAACTTTACCCTTACAAGTTTAAATAGAAATTCCACCAAAAAGCATGAAAGAATGTAAGAATATTGATATTTATCAGAAATATTTTGTGTCATGTAGAATCATATTATTTCACTGCTTAAAGCGGTTATATCAACTAAATCCTACTATTTCCACATATGTATACTGTCATGGGACAAAAGCCAATTTTTCTTTTATTTGTAATTATTCTAGAAGCTGAGCCTAAATCTTAAATCTATTTTCTTGAAAGCTAATTGTTTCTTAAACCATTTCTTTATCAATAGAACTTTAATTGTGAGGACCTAAGATAAGGCAATTAAAATCCTAATTTTCTAAAAAATTCATACTTCCTTGGTTTCTAATTATGCAATCCTTACAATTTTATAGCTCTTTAATCTCTTATCTACAGTTCTAAGATCCAAAACACACAAGCAAATAAAGTCCCCTGAAAACCCAAAGTTTTTCTATGACTGATTTGGTAACCAAATCTGACCTGATCTAAATTAACAAGAAGCTATTTATACTTACTTTAAATCACAGTGGGGTTATCATATTTTTGTTGCAGAAATATTAATGTCTTTCATTACTCTAGCCCTAGACTTAGCTAGAAGTGTTAGTTTGCACACCTAAATAATTCTGAATTCTGAAAAACATTTGGCCCAAAGCTTTTGGGTAAAGGGTTATTTAAGAATTTTCTTAGATTCATATTTCCAATCTATGTCTGGCACTGTTTTGCTTTTTGGTCTGTGTGCCTGGGGCCAGTGAATAAGTTCTAAATTCTTATTCAGTTATAGTTGAGATATTATTTTAACATTTTTCTCAGGTAAGACTGGTGTTAGCTCTTTCTCCAACCAGTTTGTGTATTCCTCTTTTCTATTTCTGTGTTCTGGACTATACCTACGATCTGTTTTTTACTAAATGCTTCCAGAGCAGTAGGAAGATATTAAGGAAGTTTATCATTTTTTTTTTGTGCTTTTTAAGGCATTTATTGCCTTTTTTTCATGGGCTCCTAGTTTTCATATTTTTTCCTGTTCCAGAATCTTGTGCTTACTTCAAGTCTTATTTACAACTAAGATGGTTTATAATGAGAACCACCATACCCACATAATCCAGAGGATAGCCTCTAATGGAAATGGGAAAAAATATATCTATCATATGGAGATATCATGTGCTGCAGTGAATTTTGTTCCTTCTAATACAATACATATGAAATAAGCAGATGGTGTGCTATAAATATTAGTTAAATAAGTATCACGATATCCATGAACTTTCCTGTCTGTGTAGGAAAAAAAAAAGTATTTCTCTGCTGGATTTAATAAGCTCCTGTAATTAAATTGAATGCTGGCTTTTTCTTTACCAAGCCTTGGATGAATAAGTTCAATACTTTGATTCAGACATATTATTATATTTAATTGTTATTAACTGTTGCTTCAATTTATAGTCTCAAATTAGAGATGGAATTTTAAGTCAACTTTTTAGAGAGAAAATGAGTTAGAAAGAAAATTATGTAGATGAACTGGAGAAAATCTAGTCTTAAGTCATCATGTTTACCTAAATATTTTCTCTTACTAGTTCTACGCTATTTATGCTAAGCAGTTTTCCTAAACCTAATGATTTTTTTTTTTAACAATGCTTACTCTTCTTATGGTGGTATCTGGTGATTCATTATCCCAACCCAAGTATCACTTGAAAAAAACTAGTAATATTTGTTCTCCATTGTTCTTAGTTATACAGCTACATATATATATATATATATATATATATATATATATATATATATATATATATATTCTTAGCTATATAACTATATGTATATATATATTCTTAGCTATATGCTCTATTATTAATGGTGTATGATAGACCCCTAAGAACAGCCACTGCCGAATACTTCCTGTATTCTTCCAGTTGACAAAGCTCTGCACAAAGATTATAATTCAAATTAATTATTTTTATTTCTGGCACTGATCTCTGTCACAAAATTACATTATAATATATACTCAAGGAGAAGTTTTTAAATATTAGATAAAAAGATTTCAGGGAAAATCAATAGTTTCTCTCTCGATATATGTATATATATATTAGTTTATAAAGTCAGGGTCCAATAAAATGAAGACTTTGGAAATGCACTATCTTGGATTTAGCATTTTGTTAAAAATAATAACTTTGTCCATGTTTGGTCTCTTTGCTGACATTTGAGGGCATTTTTAGTTATAAAAGATTCTATTGTGGTGCATCCACTTTGTTGTTTTTTGGTTTGTTTGTTTTTGAGGTGCATCCACTTTGGAAGGCAGTTTGGCACTTTCTTATGAAATTAAACATCTGTTTACTATACAATCCAGTAATCACCCTCCTTGATGTGAACCCAGATGAGATGCAAGCATATTCATATAGAAAGCTGCACACAGATATTTGTAGTAGCTTTATTCATAATTTCTAAAACTGGGAAGTAGCCACGATGCTCTTTAGTAAGTGAATGGACAGATACACTGTGGTACATCCAGACAATGGAATATTCTTCAGGGCTAAAAAGAAATGGGCTTCAAGACTTGAAAAGACATAAAGAAAACCTAACGCCTATTACTAAGTTAAAGAAGCCAATCTGAAAAGGCTGCCTACTGTATGATTCTATGACATTCTGGGAAAGGCAAAATTATGACAATATAAAGACCGGTGGTTGTTAAGGGTGAGGGTGGGGGTGGAACTAGGCAGAGGGTTTTTAGGACAGTGAGACTACTCTGTTTGGTACTACAATGGTTGATACACATGTCATACATTTGTCCGAATCCATTGAATACACAACAAATGGAGTGAATCCTTAGGTAAACTGTGGACTCTGGGGGATAATAATATGTCAGTGCAGGTTGATCAGTTGTAACACATGTACCGCTCTGGTGGGGGTATTGATAATGAGGCTATTCACGTGTAGGAGCAACGGGTACGAGGAATAACTTACAAGATAAGCTTCCTTGTTAGTATACATTTATAGGAACCAAGGCCATAACACTAGCATTTGCTATTCTACTTAGAAGAAAAATTCATTAAATGCCAGTAACAGGGATTATTTTCCATAAAATAATCTCATTTTAATTATTTAACTATCCTTTTAAAAGTGAATAGTTCTTTAAGCTGATTCTCAATTTTTTACATTTTTTAAACGATTTTATTTATTTGTAGAGAAAGAGCATGAATAGGGGGAGGGACAGGGGAAGAGGGAGAGAATCTCCAGCAGATCCACACTGAACAAGGAGCTTAAGGTGGGGCTCCATCCCACAGCCCTGAGATCATGACCTGAGCTGAAATCGAGTCGGACGGACGGTTAACCTAATGAGCCACCCAGGTGCCGTTCTTTAAACTGATTCTAAATTGAATCTAAAGTTACTTAATCATTCTAAAAAGAGTTTTGTCATTAGCAAAAATGGGAATAATAAACAAAAGTAAAAAATCAGGGGCGCCTGGGTAGTGCAGTCGTTAAGCGTCTGCCTTCGGCTCAGGGCGTGATCCTGGCGTTCCGGGATCCAGTCCCACATCGGGCTCGATCCTGGCGTTCGGGGATCCAGTCCCACATTGGGCTCGATCCTGGCGTTCCGGGATCGAGTCCCACATTGGGCTCCTCGGCTGAGAACCTGCTTCTTCCTCTCCCTCTCCCCTGCTGTGTTCCCTCTCTCACTGGCTGTCTCTCTGTCACATAAATAAATAAAATCTTTAAAAAAAAAAAAAAAAGTAAAAAATCATAACTATCTCCGGGATTTTGGGGAAACAAAATGAGATAATGCTTTTCATGTGCTAAGCATAGGAATTTCGCAGAGTAAATGTTCACTAAATATTAATCTTTTTCAAATACTCTTGTCTTTTTTAAGTTGTTATATTAATAATGCACTTTGATTTTCACAGAGATCTGTTTGCCTAATATTTAAAAACTTCTCCTTGTATTATAATGTAATTTTGTGACAGAGATCAGTGCTGGAAATAAAAATAATTAATTTGAATTGCAATCTTTGTTTGTACACAGCTTTGTCAACTGAAAGAATATAGCAAGTATTCAGCATGTGGTTGTTCTAACTTAGGGGTCTATCATACATCATTAATATCTGTATTTAATAACTTTCTCTTTTCCTTTGATGATGCTGTTTTTCAGTGATTAACTTTTATTGATGCACAGATGAGGGCCATTTTATTGAGGTCATTAGTTTTATTTTGTAAGGTGTTTGAGGTAGAAATAGAAAAGAGCAACTACTAATATACTGCTTAGTTTAAGAATTGGAGAAAATTTTTGCATCAGCTAAGGAATTGGTGCAAGGGAACCTACTTTTTAAGGAGGCCACTTCATAAATATCATGTGTGTTCTACTTTTCATAAAACTCTCTTTCTGTCAAAATTAAGTGTCCCCATCCTTTGCTATAATTTTTATTTTACTTTGTTATTTTTTGGTGCATTATATATTGGTTTTTTTCTTAATTTCCTCCATATAATAGCTTAATATACATACCTACCAAATACAGTAACTCAAAAGCCTTTTTTAATACAAGTCTTTTAAATCATCTTTATTTATCTTGTATTTCTTTTCATAGTCTTTATTCATTTCTCCACCATTTTCTATTGTTACCAATGATTAGTTGCTCCAAAAAAAAAAAAAATGTGTTTTATTTACAGGGCACAGCTTATGGAAGTGCTCCTGTACCTTCTCGCAGGCAATTATGTGAGTCTCTTCTATTCAGCTCTGTGTTGTAAACATGACTGTGTTCCTGTGCTGTAGCATGGCATGCTGAGACCAAATGCCCTAAGGTCAATATGCACTCCCCAGTGTTGTATAATACCTAGAATGTGTTTGTAGCAAACGGTTCCCTTTGCCTCTTCCTTATCTGTTTGTCATTATCCAGCCCATTCAAGAAAACTGCATTGCAATGTGGCCAAGTGCGTTGAAGCTTCAGTAATGACTCAAAGTCTGCGGCAAATATGGAAGTGGCTCTGAAGTTTATTTTCATTTAGCACCAATGACAGTACTTTCTCTGTCAAATGAATCAGTACGCTTTCTTAAATCCTAACTTCTTTTACATACTTGTTCAAAGAGCTCTTATATCATACACAGCTGTGTTTTTGCCACACAGCTAATGAGACCTCTTTCCTTGAAAAGGAAATCCATTGAAAGAAATCCTTTCTCTAGTAAATTTAAAGAAAACTTGACTTTCTAACCACCTTAGTTTATTTCTAAGTCATCATATTTAGAACATTTGAAAATAGGCTATAAATTTTTAGATAGAAATCCTGGATGTTACACCCTTGCTCAGCTGTATTATAAATACATGCACCTCAGCAGAGAGTCAGATATTTGCACTTCCTTCAGCTCAGGAGATTTCTGTGACAGCTTGTCTGCTTTAACATGAACTTTTTTCAATGAGAGATGTGTATGTAAATTTAATATGTAGAATCTCCAAAGTGCCATCAGACTTTGAGAAAGAGCTATTTTCATTGCCCATTTCCATCCACGTCTTTTCTCTTTTTCCACACGTCAGAAAACCATGGTTGTTTACCACCATTATAGACTGCTACAGCAATACACCACGCGCTTCTCATTGTTGTGCAAAGCAATAAATACCCACTAGGTTCATCTTAATATGATGTTAAAGGTCTTTCAAAGCTACAGTCCTGTTTCATAATACTTTTCTTCCCTACTGGCAGAAGAAACATACAATTTGATCCCATTCACTGAGAAGGATCTGTGAATCAACTAAAAAAATGCAGCACTTTGCATCATTCTAAAGCTGCTCAAACAACAAACAAAAATAGGCACTTTATTATTTCATTTTGCATGAAACGCTTTTGAAGATTTGAATTATGAATAAAGTTTTGGCAAAAAGAATTGCTAATGAATAGAAGATTGGAATAAGGCATAATGAAATAATCACCAAGAGGTCTCAGATTATCCCTTGCTGTTATTTTTTCTTATCTACTCCGTCATCTAACTTTCTAAAGTACACTGAAGGTATGGTTTCTTTTATGATAATATTGGTAGGGTATTAATGATAAAAACTGAAAACTATAGCAAGACTTCAAATGAGATAAAATACTTTTTATTTACCTCTTTATAAAATAAAAAGTCAAATGTTACATAAGTTATAGTGCATTGAATATAGAAGAACATCTGTTGTCAGGGAGATAGAGAAGATGTTGTTACTAGAAACTTTTAGAAATTAGTTCACTTAATAAGTGCTCTGAAATTATGAGTAGAAGTATAATCTTAAATTTGGATTTATCTTATTACTCACTTTCACAGAGTCAATGTACATGACATGAAGATAATATTAAATATTTGAGAGTTCAAATCATTTGTTCTGGAAAATAAAACGATGGGTGGTTTTTCTAAGTGTAAAATCTAAAATTGAAATGTATTCTGTGCCTCAATATATAAGACCATAATATGGATATTACCCTCCTAAACATGTGGACTTGGAAATAGTAAGCCTATAAATTTAGAATGCTAATTATGACATTTCCTTTTGGTCAAGTTCAAGTCTTAGGATCTCTGAACTACATAGTAGTTGAGACTCCTTAAGTATTTGTTTAATTGTAGTGCTTATTAAAGACATTATATTGAAAGAGTGAATGTTTTATTCTATACATAAACATGAGAATACTGATATTAAACTTCTCTATTCCTGCCCCTTCCCTAAAATCAATGCCTATCTAGATATCTTACAGTTGGTTCCTGATTCTAGTATTTTCTATTTGTGACTACGTCATAAGTGGCGACTAACACTTTCTTGAGGTTACAATTAACCAAAGTGTCATTTTTCTGGTGTTTTTTTTTTTTTTAATTCAGTATTAAGGACTTCCTTGTTCTATGGCTGTCACTTTATTTCAAAAAATACATCCAGTTTTACAATTTCCTTTGCTGATAACCCGAAACAGAATCTAGCAACAAAGAGGGATTGCTTAGATGATGAGGTAATTAGAAAGGCTATGAATCTACAATGAGAGAATTTACATCTCCATCTCTGGAAACACTGTGTGGCTTTTAATTACAGGGCCCACTCAAATATGCGTGTATTTGCTAATAATTGATCAAAATTAAATTGATGGTAATATAGTCTTGGTTAATATTTTTCACTTTCAGAGAAATGCTTGTAGAATGATTAACTTGGGGAAGGGGGAGTCTTGAAAAGTTATTTGAATGTTAATAGTACGGTTTTTATCTAAATGCTAAAAGGATACATCATCTATTCACATGATGGTGACTTTTTAATTTCAGGCTGGTTTCTGGTCTAAAATTTATAATCACCTTTAGTGATTGAAGTGCTATCTTATGCCGGTAAGACCAACTATCTTTGTGTGAATTGAGATTTATAATATTTGAATACAATTTTGCAAAGATTTGACCCATAAAGTATTATCTCAACATTTCAAAATATAAGAACTGACTCACATAGACTATTATTTTCTATTTTGTGGCTATAGTAACTAACTATAAGTGTTCTAAATTACAGAACCGTACTTCTCTAACAGGCATGGCTCTTGTTATCTTTTTCGAAAGAATATCCTAAAATTTCACAAACCAATTCTAAAATTTAATAAACCATAAATATATTTTCTGTAGAAAAAACTGTGAGCATCATATTTCAAAATGCATGCAACAGTTCAAAAATGATTTGGTTGAAATAATTAAATGTAGGTGTTTTCCTGTCATTTCATAGTATGGCTTTATTATTTTCCAATTTATAAAACAAGGAGCATCAAATATTTACATGTACTCTATTCAGAGGTACTTACCTAATTTAGTTAAGTCATTCTCCACCTAGTTGAATGTCAACCTAACTGAAATGACTCCGCATGATAATAATATTACCTTCTTATTCAGAATCAGATAGCAGTTGCCTTTATAACACAAAGAGAACTAAATTGTATGTTAAAAGAGAGGGCATAAACACAAAAACATACACATTTTTATTTTTTGATAAATAAATAGTTGAAGAATTAAAGGGAAATTAACTAGCTACATGTAATGTAATTAAAAGATTAAATGTTTCCATAGGATTATGCATGTTGTACTTCAATCTACCCTTGAAAATATAAAAGGAGTCTATGAAATAGCAATCGTTCTTATTCAGTTTATCAAAAAAAAAAATGTATACTGTCAATTTCCCAAAGGATGTTTCCCTCTCCTTCGCCTTAACTTACTGCCCCAATTTTCATCAAGTTTCTTTTTCTGCCTTCCTTTTAGAGCTAAATAGTGATGTTTAAGTTCCAAACTGATTTCATCAGCAAGTGATGAAAAACAACAAATTAAGAAGAAAGGCAGGATAGCAAATTATTTGAAATAACATTAATCTTAAAGTCGGAAGGAACGTTTTTAAGATGCTAGGCTGTCTTTGTAAACACAGATTTTTCAAACTAGTTTTTCCACTGTGCCTTCTGATTTATTCCCTTTCCTTTTCGGTTTATCAGTTTATTTGTTGTCATTTCCCTTTCTTTTCTCTCTCTATCATCACACACAATATCTTTGCATTATTTATCATCCTATTTTAGATGTAACTTTGATTTTACTTATTTTCTTCATTCTTCCATCTACTTAGAAATAATAAAGGAACAGACTTCAACAATAGTGAGAAATAACAAAGCGTTCCTATCACTACCTTTGAAATACGCTTTAGAAGTCACATCTGGTAGGGTTGCTTCAAATGTTACATGAGTAAAACGGCTTTATAGGCTTAGAGAAGTGCATTGTGTCTTTAAGTTCACAATTAAATGTGCACATATATCTGGGAATGAGAGAATTTTTCAGAAGAGAAGTTTCAGTCACAAAGAGAATAGCAAGGAAACACACTAAGTGGTGTGAAGAAACATTAACATACAACTAATAGAAGACAAGGTAATAAAGTTGATTACATTTTTCTTTTGTATCTTTTCTACTTTCTGGTAATCTGTGTTATCTTATGGAAGGAAAATTCTCAGTATTGTCATTCTTTTGAAACCAAAGTTGTGGTTTCACATGAGCTTACAATTTTGAGCTACTAAAAAGTGAAAGCTATATTCAGTTCATATATATATGGCATTTCCTTTGATTTATAGACAATAGTAATTGTTATTCTAGGCTATTGAATTTCTTTAGTTAATATGTGTTAAAACTATATGTAGATATTCTGGTTTTAGCTTGGGATGTAAAAAACTAGAAAAACCATGCATTGCACCCTTATGATAACAACAAAAAACCTGAAAAAAATGTAAACCCACAACTTTTCTTGCAATATCAGAGTGCTAAAGTAACAGGGCAACCAGCTACCTGACACAGAGGTGAAGTGACAGTTTTCAAGAAGAGACTAGATATAGCAGACACAGTCAGATAACAGTACGAATTCTGTTAAATTCTGATTAACTAATTGGTAGGGGTTGAATGTGGGCTAGCAAAAGGATAAAATATGGTGAGAATGTGCAGCCACTTATAGACTCTTCTCTATGGATTTCATTGGGTGCTCCCCCCAAAAATATTGGCAAGATTCCTGAGAAAGTGTCCCTTGAACTAAAGGTTTAAAGAAGGGAACAAGCAGCTGCTACAGGAAAGGCACAAAACTCTACCCAGATTCTTTTTGCTATTATCCATACAGAACAAACACCTAAAATACAGAAAGAAAAGCAAAACACACTGGTGAAAACCCATTGCAGTTGGGGGAAGGGAAAAGAAAAACAACTTTTATTGCTGAGACAGGGACAAGAATGAATGATAAGCCCAGAATTATTGCCAGGCGGGAAAGCTGAAGCACTGAGAAGGCCACATCTGTGAGACCCAAGGACACAGTACCTACCTAAGATTTAGGCTTTTTTTTTTTTTAAAGATTTTATTTATTTATTTGACAGAGATAGAGACAGCCAGCGAGAGAGGGAACACAAGCAGGGGGAGTGGGAGAGGAAGAAGCAGGCTCATAGTGGAGGAGCCTGATGTGGGGCTTGATCCCATAACACCAGGATCACGCCCTGAGCCGAAGGCAGACGCCCAACCGCTGTGCCACCCAGACGCCTCTAGGCTTTTTTTTTTTCTTTTTTTTTTAAGATTTTATTTATTCGACAGAGATAGAGACAGCTCGATCCCATAACGCCGGGATCACACCCTGAGCCGAAGGCAGACGCTTAACCGCTGTGCCACCCAGGCGCCCCTAAGATTTAGGCTTAATCACAGGAGCAAAAATGCCTTTCTCTCTGTTCTACAGACTAAAAGCATTGGGTTATAAGTAATAGTGGAATATGGATAGGAATATTACAAGCGTGGGGAAAAACCCTCTCTGAGGCACAGCACAAAGGAGAGACTAAAGCTGAAAATGGAGCAAACACTTAGGAAAACCCTGTGGCAAACTGTCCATGCCCTAAATAGAAAGTGTGTTTAGAGAAAATTGAAGCCGATGGGTAACCATAGCAACAATAACAAACCCAGTTCAACTCTCCCTAGACTGACCTAGACTCCCACACCAAAGCCCTGGCAGAAGGAATGGCATGCCTGTTTTCAGAAGTACAGTTTATTAGCTTAAATCTCTAATGTCTTACACAAGATATCTGACTTCCCACAAAAATTCTGAGGCACGAAGCAAAGCAAGAACAAAACACACTGCAGAGAGATAGGAGAAGCAACAGAATCAGATTCAGATATTGCTGCAGACATTGAAAGTATCAGAAAGAAGAGTTAAAATAACCATAATTAATATGTTAAATACTCTGATGGAAAAGTTTGATGACACACAAGAAGAGATGTGCAATTCAGGCAGAGATGGGGTTGTAAGAATGAATCAAATATAAATGCTAGTTATTAAAAGCTCAATTACAGAGATGAAGAATGTCAGTGATGGTCTGATCTGAAGACTCAACATGGCCAAGGAAAGAATCAATGAATTTGAAGATAGGTCAATATAAATTACCCAACCTAAAAAACAAAAAGGGGAGGGAAAAAAACCAAACAAACAAGGGGATGGAGGGAAGAACATCCAAGAGCTATGGTACAATATCAAGTGCTCTAACTTAGGTGTGATTGGAATCTCAATGGGAAAAAGAAGAGCGCAGAAGAGAAATTTGAGAAATAATGGCCAGAAATTTTCTAAAATTAATGGCATATGTTGAATTATAGATACAAAGCTTAAAAAGAAAACACTGAACAGATAAAAAGAGTAGTAACAACAAAAAACACACCCAGGCATAACATACTGAAACTACTGAAAATCAAAGACAAAATCTGAAGGTAGCCAGAGGAGAGGAAATACACACATTATATAAAGGAGAACAATGATGAGAACTACAATAGATTTCTCATCAAGAACCCTGCAAGTTAAAAGATGATGAAGTGATACCTTTAAAGTTTCAAAAGGGAAAAACAAACTGGCAGCACATAATTCTATAGTTAGTGAATATATCTTCCAAAAATAAAGGTGACATAAAGACTTTTTCAGGAAAAAATATTGAGAAAATTCACTGCCAGCAGACCTCCGTTACAAGAAATGTTAAAGGAAGAAATGATGAACACTGGAAATGGAATAAATGAAACTAAAAATAAACTTGGCCTTAAAAAATCATATATAGAAAGATCTGTTCTATATTCATATATGATTTGTGACATGTTATGATGTAATTTGTAAATCTTAAATGAGATTAAGTTGTATTTACTACTAAGGTATTACCAAAATGAGCAGTATCTTAGTCTGTTCTGGCTGCTATAAAAAGAATACCATGTAGATTGGGTGGTTTAAACAACAAACGTTTATTTCTCACAGTTCTGGAGGCTGAGAATTTCAAGATTAGAGTCAGTAGGTGCTGGCTGGTGAGAACCTACTTCCTGGTTCATACATGGCTGGTTTCTCACTCTGTCTTCACATGGCAGGAGGGATGAAGGATCTCACTAGAGTCTCTTTTACAAGGGAACTAATCCCACTTTTGAGGGCTCCACCCTCATGACCTGATCACCTCCCAAAGGCCCCACCTCCAAATACTGTTTCATTAAGGATTAGTTTCTGAATATGAATTTTGAGGGAATACAGGCATTTAGTCTATAGCAATCATATTCACGATATTTTTATAGTTTATGCCTCCTACTTCTGTTATAATTATTTTGCAGATATTTCTTTTGATATATATATACGCACTTATATATCATACAGTTTTATAATGGGTATTGAAAGTTAATGATGAAGCAGAAACTGTGTACCCAATATGGCAAAGAGGAAAGACAGGAACCCATACTATTAAAATCTGAATGATCTATTAATTCATTTGCTATTCCATATTTCTATACTCAATGGCTATAATTTATATTGTCATACTGTTGCAGTCTCCTCTTACCAAAATTAGTACATTCATGTTGTAATTAAAAATTACTAAAATGTTTGGGGGCGCCTGGGTGGCACAGCGGTTAAGCGTCTGCCTTCGGCTCAGGGCGTGATCCCGGTGTTATGGGATCGAGCCCCACATCAGGCTGTTCTGCTATGAGCCTGCTTCTTCCTCTCCCACTCCCCCTGCTTGTGTTCCTTCTCTCGCTGGCTGTCTCTATCTCTGTCGAATAAATAAATAAAATCTTTAAAAAAAAAATTACTAAAATGTTTGAACTGCTTTAACCTAAATACTAATTTTACATTGTGATTTGCTTCAACCAAAATTTTTTATTCATCAAGGGACTTTTGCCTATTCTGAAATTATTCTAAAACAGAATGACATTTAAAGATTGGAAATTGAAGTACTAAAGTTAATAGACAAATATTGTAGGATAATACTAGAGTATAGAATAAGAGGAATATGATTTTACATTTGTATTTTCCTTTTAAATTAGTAAGCTAATTAAGTGAATTAAGTTACTGTCTTTAAGAATTAGGAATAATCAGGTCTTAGAAATTTGGAAGTTTCTGATCATTAAATTGGCATCTTATTATCAAAGTAGCTGATTTTTTTTTAGTAGCTGATTTTTTTATACTTGTTATTTTACAATTCTTTTACCTTCTATATATTAATAAGTATTTGAAGTACTCACAAGGTGCTATATTCTGCTTTTATTAAAATTTATAGATAAGGGATAAGATCACTAATGACATATAAAGTTTAAAATAAAGTTTAGATTAAGGCACTATATTAAAAAATATATTAGTGAATATATTTAGGATTAATAGTTTGGACCCAGTGATTTCATGGATTTTGAGAGTGAATTTAATCTTTTATGATTTTTCTTGAAGGTACAAATAGGTTAAATGTTTCCAAATAGAGAATATAAGAAATTGCCATAGGCTAACAATATGAAATTATAAATGGTCCTAGAGATTATTTATTCCAATCCATACAACACAAATCCATTCATTCTTTTTTTTTTTTAAGATTTATTTATTATTTGAGTGAGAGTATGCATGCACACAAGAGCAGGAGGAAGAGGAGGGGCTGAGGTGGAGGGAGAGGAAGAGGGAAAGAATCCAAAGCAGATTCCCAGCTGCAGAGCCCTGCACAGGTCTGTCTCATGACTCAGGAGATTATGACCTGAGCCAAAAGCAGGAGTCAGATGCTCAACCGACTGAGCCACCCAGGTGTTCCAATAAATTCTTGAGAGACTGAGTTATCCAAAGTTCAAGAATTAGTGGCAAAGCCAGGGTTCTAACCCATTTTTCCTGTTTCTTCTTCCAAGGGTTGTTTTTTTTTTTTTTTTCCAATGTTTCTATCAAGATATCATGTCTTTTTCTCCCTAGATTCTGTCCTAAATTCTGTGGAAAGTTTTCTTCTTTCTGTCGAATTAGGAGATGATGCCCAGCTCTTGAAGTTTGAATAGAATGTGAACAAGAACAAGTTCAGGAGGATGGAGCAGGATGTGGAAAGGCATGGCAGGGGCCAGAACACAGCTTCCATGAGCAGCTGTACGTAGCTCGTAACACCAACGGATTGGGTATTGGTGCAATTGAAGAGTTTCCTTGCAGCGTTGGGGAGGGTCAGTGTCTCTGTTATAGGTCAAACTGAACTCACGTCAACAAGTGTTATGAGGGTTCTTTCTTTTTAAAAAATAAGTTTTATATTTTTGGCAAAGAGTGATTTTTTATTGAAATTTAGGGTCTTTTTTTCTTTATTTGTACAAGGTTTTGTTGAAGCAGCATTGGATTACTCAGATAACCTGTACACTATTTTAAGTCCATTTGTCATTTTGTTTATGAAAGGAGGCAATTATTACTTATGATCTAATTTTTACGTCAAAAAATTAGAGATGACTGGATATGAATCTAGATTAAAAAAATGTTTTTTGTTTATTTGTTTTTGCTTCCTAAAGAACAAATAGTCACAGAATTCAACTGCTTTAGCATAGGTCAGGAAATTTCCATTTTAAAGTCTTCCTTTGGATTACTTGGACCCTCAGGGGGAAAACAAATGTCTCATTATTGTTGAGGTAATCACAGTGTTACATATAAATATCAGTATCACAATTTTTCATAATTTAAAATATCAGTTAAAATGAGTTCTTTTGTTGTCACACATACAATCTCTAGGTGATCGGTATTCTTCAGTTTACTAAGAATCCTGTTGTACAAACACTGCATTTGTACTCAAAAGGCTACATGTTGGCCTAAAACAGGTAATGTGTTAAATGTACCCCTGCACCTGTTCACTCAGAGACATGTGACTCCTTTATTGTTCATACCATGTTCATGTTGAAATCACGGTGTATTGCCCACTCCTTAAAGAAGAAAATATGCATCCTATATAAATACATAATGAAATATTATCCAAGAGACATAAACATTTGAAATTATGATTGACCTCTAGAACTAAAATCAATACAAATTACCTTAAATTGTAAAAATGTGACATGACCCTTAAAATATAGCTATATTAAGCCTCAGTATAAAATCTGAGGAAAACTGATCTCATCAAACATAAGTAGAGGGTTTGGTTATCATGAAAATAGATCAAAAAAAGAAAACAAAAAAGTCAAGAGGTCAAGCTTTGAAGTACCCCTTCATGCATAATCCAGGAGACACTTGAATTTTGATCCCCGTGCTATGTATAATTTCTTGTGGAAATGGACCCATTAGTTAACTTAGCTCAAGACTTGAGCATTTCCTTGTCTGCATTATTCCATGGTCTACACGCATCCTTCTCATTATGGTTCGTGATCTGCTTTCCCATGTGACATTTACAGAGAGAACATATGATTAGGGTCTGGGGACCTTAAGCATCAGATTCATTTAGTGGTAACAATTCAAATTGGAAATCAATACATCAACATTGAATTTTATACAGTTTTCATATGAATCTTGTTCAGAGGAGTCTGTCCATAAAAAAGTTCCTTCTTGGTCTGCTTTTAAATCTGAAAGACTAAAAGTGTAATTTCAGGAGACTAAAACAGCATTGAGGAAAGTTTTCCTGGGAGACCCCATAAGAAAATTTTCTAGTGTCCCCTCTTATTTCCATCCCCTCCTTGAAACCCTTGCTGTTCATTTAAAGCAATGATGTAAACATCTATAAATGGAACTTTTATTTTCTCAGTGTCCTTTTTTGTGGGCTTTATAGCATTTAGGAAATTTGTAGAAATGGTAGAAACACAGGACCTACTTAATAGAGGACCTTTTGTTGTTACCAATCTCTAGTCAACAGATTGAGGTAAATCCTTATGTTAAATTAAGAATTTTTACCTAGAGTATCATTTTTATCTAGCAAATGCTAATTGGTATCTGAAACTAATAAACATTTCTTAATCACTGCTTTTGTTTTAACTTACATGGGAAAGAAAAAAATCATTCCTTATAAATAAATATGCAATGGACATTGATATTCTTTTATAAAAACTTGCTAATCAGAATACATTAAATGAATGCTTTGAAGTAGTTCTGAGTTTTATAGAATCTGTTTCTTTAAAATTTTGTTTTCTGAAAGATATTATTTAAGTTAAAAAATGTGTTATACGGTCAGCCTTTTTTTGCCAAACTTTTATTTATGATTAATAAGAACGTTTTCTTTGCTCTCATGTAGAGAAATAGCAAAAAAAAAAGGGCAAAATATTAAAAATAATAACAAAAAATAATGCGAGGTCACACTGTCAAGTTTAAAAGCATTTAAAAATTACATGATTTTTTTCAATCTCTAAGAATTTAAATAATTAGTCGTAAATTATGAGCTATGAAAGCTTTCCTCTGGCCCTTCAGGAGTTAAGAGTTTAGAGCCCTTTCCCTTGACTTCTCACTCCTCCATTCTACACTTAGTCTTGGGGTCAGTGGGGGTAGTTGTGATGGAAGGCTCATGAATACAAGCATTCAGGGAGGAAGATGAAAATTTTCTATCTGACATCCTGACAGTACAAGAGATTTAAAAGTGCTGTGTAATTTCTTTATAACTAATATTCACTGCATTTAATTAAATTTTTGCATCGTGCTGTTTTTAAATCATGAGCAATACAGGAAATATACATGAATATTGCCTTTTAATGGATTGTAGTTTGTGTAAACTTATACAAATTTTATTTATACTCCTTGCTAAGGGATGCATATTTTAGAAATATTCCTTTGGGAAATCCTAATAGAGACCACTCCTGAGTGCTTGTCAGGAGGGAGACCAATGTGTTTGAGTGCTGCTGGATATCAGACACTAGGGTAAGTGGTTTATTTAAGCTGTCTCATTTAATTTTCTTAATAGATCTAGAAAGTGGGCATTAGCCCCATTTTTACATGAGAAATCTAACTCTTTTAGTGACCATATGCCTATAGTAATTTCCTAGAGCGGCCATAACAAATAATGACAGACTTGGTGGCTTAAAACAACAGGAATTTATTTACTCGCAGTTGTGGAGGTCAGAAGTCTGAAATAAAGATGTCAGCACGGTTGGTTCCTTCTGGAGGCTCAAATGAGAATCTGTTTCATGCCCAACTCCTAGCTTCTGCTGGCTGCTGGCAATTCTTGGTATTTCTTGGCTTGTGAACTTACTGTAGTCTCTTCCTTCATTTTCACATGGCCATCCCTCTACATGCCCCTCTGTCTTTTCCTTATCTGTCTCTAACAAGGACATTAGATTTAGGGCCCACTCTAAATCCAAGATGACACTGTCTCACCTCAAGATCATTAACTTAATTGCATCTGTAAAGACTTTATTTCCAAATAGTCACATAATGAACTGGGATCACCATTTGGAAATAATATTTTGGGAGTGGCTGTTCTACTACAATGTGCAATGGCAGAATCAGAATTTAGATTTTGTTTTTTTCTGACTTTGGAATACAAATGCTTTCTATTGTTCCAAATCAACTCAATAAATATGGCCCAGGTTCTATATTAGACATAAGATGATACTCTTATCAAGATAACTAAAACAGTCTTTGACTTTGAGGGGCTTACACACTAATGAAATATGGATGGCTCTTTATTTATTTATTTATTTATTTATTTATTTTTTATTTATTTATTTATTTATAAAGATTTATTTATTTATTTTAGAAAGAGTGGGGGGAAGGGCAGAAGAAGAGGGAGAGAAAAAATCTTCAAGCAGACTCCCTTTGGAGCCTGATACAGAGTTCCATCCCAGGATCCTGAGATCATGATCTGAGCTAAAATCAAGAGTCTGACACTTAACCAACTGAGCCACTCAGGCACCCTTGGCTGGCTCTTCAATTTCCAAAAGCTAACAATGTCATTTCATTGTAATTACATATTGAAAATATAATTTAAGTTTTCTAATGAAATATATTACCATATATTACCTCTTTGGTTAAATATATTCTGTATTACTTATTAGTTAAAAACCAGCAAAATGAGAAAATTCAATTAGATAAAATCAATGGATGTTAATTATGACAAGAATTAAATAGCACTTATAAATTTCTTATATCAGAAAGAGACTACAGAGATAATTAACTTTTAAAGAAATACTAAGTTTTTAAAGGGAAAAATAAAATGTTTATTATTAAATAAACCCTAAAATACTATAAAGACTTTAAGTACAAAAACCTAGAGAGGGGCGCCTGGGTGGCTCAGTCGTTAAGCGTCTGCCTTCGGCTCAGGGCGTGATCATGGCGTTCTGGGATCGAGCCCCACGTCAGGCTCCTCCGCTATGAGCCTACTTCTTCCTCTCCCACTCCCCCTGCTTGTGTTCCCTCTCTCACTGGCTGTCTCTCTCTCTGTCAAATAAATAAATAAAATCTTTAAAAAAAAAAAAACCTAGAGAAAGTTATTCTGTGACTTGAAAGGTTATATGGTATTTGTTTTTGAAGGAAATAAATTAATATTTAAGTACTGAAATCTGGGAAATTAAATATTTTGAAATATTAGAATACCAGCTACAGTTTGTTTCCCAGATTGACTTATGTCACTTAGCATTATCTCCTCCAGTCCCGTCCATGTTGCTCCAAATGTTGAGAAATCGTTCTTTCTGATAGCTGAGTAATATTCCATTGTATATATGGGCCATGGCTTCTTAATCCAGTCATCTGTTGAAGGGCATCTTGGCTCCTTCCACGATTTAGCTATTGTGGACATTGCTGCTATCAAGATTGGGGTGCATATGGTCCTTCTCTTCACTACGTCTGTATCTTTGGAGTAAATACCCAGTAGTGCAATTGCTGGATCATAGGGTAGCTCTATTTTTAACTTTTTAAGGGACCTCCACACTGTTTTCCAAAGTGGCTGCACCAACTTGCATTCCCACCAACAGTGTAAGAGGCTTCAGAGGGGAGGGGGGGTGGGGGATTGGGATAGGCCGGTGATGGGTATTAAGGAGGGCACATATTGCATGGTGCACTGGGTGTTATGTGCAAGTAATGAATCATGGAACATTGCATCAAGAAGTGGGGATGTACTGTATGGTGACTAATATAACAAAATAAATATTATTTTAAAAAAAAGTAAGTAAAAAAAAGGAAAGAAAGTTGCTAAGAGAGTAGATCTTATGCATAGAAAAATGGTAATTATGTGAAGTGATGGAGGTGTTAACTCTTATACTCATTTTGCAATATATGTATCAAATCATCATGTTGTGCACCTTAAACTTACACAATGTTCTATGTCAATTACATTTCAATAAAGCTGGGGAAAAGATTAAAAAAAAAAAAAGAATACCAGGGGCGCCTGGGTGGCACAGTCGCTAAGCGTTTGCCTTCAACTCAGGGCGTGATCCCAGAGTCCTGGGATTGAGCCCCACATCAGGATCCTCTGCTAGGAGCCTGCTTCTTCCTCTCCCACTCCCCCTGCTTGTGTTCCCTCTCTCGCTGGCTGTCTCTCTGTGTCAAATACATAAATAAAATCTTTAAAAAAAAAAAAAAAGAATACCAGCTACATTATTTTGTAAAAATTACGAGTTAGTAGTTATAAAAATGTATTGATATTTATAAATATTGCATATAATAAGAAATTTCTGGGTCTGCTTTTTCTTATTGATGTTGGGTTTTTTCATTATTTTAGGGTAGAGTGGCTCATAAGTGATAGAGTGTCACAATTATCCTATCTGTTCTTTTGTGTTAAGTATCATAGCATGAATCAGCCAGCTTGTGTTTTTACATACATCATAGTAATTGGATATAAATAGCTTCCTTTAAAAGCCATTTGGGTATGTTTCATATTAGAATATTTTATAGCAAAAAATCTAAATTAAAACAAAAAACTTTAACCTAGTGGCTTTATAGTAACTAAATGAAGATTTATGTCTATAAAGTACCACACTCTCAAAGTGTTTGCATGATAATGTGGCTTTTAAAAATAAAATACTGGAGCTTTTCTTAAAATGAAGTAAAAACATATTCGGTAATGAGAAAAAAATAACTAAAAAAAAAAACAAAATAAAAATGAAATACTGAAGTAGTTCCTTAAAACGTTTATTTGAAATATGTTTTGAGGTTATACTAGTTTTCAAGGAACTTCAGAGGTGGAAGGGTGGCTGATTCTGAGGAATCAATTCCATATAGATTTTGGAAGAGGAAGAAGTGGAGTAGAAATGGGGAATGAGGTTTGCAGGGTAAGAAAGACAAGGGGAAACTGAGAGAGTCTTCACCTTCTTTCCATTTTGCACTCTAAAGATAATGCTTCTACTTTTCGTTTCCATCCACATTTCTATCTCCCTTCCTTCATGTTCCTTTTTACCCATCCCCTTCCCTTGCCCATCTTCTCTCTCCATATAACATAGCAATTATTAGATTTAGATTTGGAAGACAATCAACATTAAATCAAAGACTTTTCTGTAATTAGTTCTTAGAATTGTTTTAGGTTTCCTCTCTTTGGGTGATTAAAAACAAATCAGTCTTGCCAAGTAGCTAATAGGTAATACGTGAACTAAATAGAAAAAAGAATGAAATATCAACAATAACCAATTTTTTTGAAATCCTTATCTTTTGGGGATACAGGAATAGCTATTTCCTTCCTATCATATTCCTATTTTTTTCAGCAACTGGAATCTGTTATTGATCAGATTTACTGCCGTCTCATTTGTTCAGTTATGGGATGTTAGTCACTGCACCCGGGAAATCACCTGCTTCAGTTGGGGTAGGAGGTAAAGAAATTAATACTTATTGTCCTGCATTTTCAGCTACAAAATAGAAACATAGGGGATCCTGGGTCACTGAAGCAGTGAAGTGTCTGATTCTTAGTTTTGGCTCAGGTCATGATCCTATGGATTGTGAGATCAAGCCCCATGTTGGGCTCCACACTCAGCCAGGAGTGTGTTTGAAGATTCTCTCCCACTGCTTTTCCCCTAACTCACGTGTGCTCACTCTCACTCTAAAACAAATGAAACTAAAAAAAAAAAAAAAAAAAAAAAAAAGGAACATAAATGGACTGAGATTGTAGTCAAATGGAAGGTCCCCTCATACATATGGGGCATTTGAGTAACCCTTGAGAGGAACATGTAATTGAGGTACTCAAAAAATGATAGAAATGACTCTTTCCATCTTTCACAAATGGTAAATTTTTTTCATGATAACTCTTACAAAGAGAATGCAGATTTCTGTTTGCATTCATACCTTTGATTCATTTATTTATCATTTTTTCAATGTGTAACTCAGAATGTAATTGGCATTTTAAGATAAAACACAGAGGTTAGCTTTGATTTTAACTTGATAAATTGAAGCACTCACAGGGCAATTTTGAAGAAAATATATTAAAGAAATGTAGAAATAGTAAATACTGGATCTACATATTGATTTCTGCTTTAACTACACTTATAAAGCAACTCTTCAACATACTACATCACTGCAGTGTAAATGTACTCTAATTAAAATTCATTGACTTTCACATAACATTAAGGATATACTGTAGGTGAATTATATATACTTTCTTCTATTTGTGACAATATCAGCCACATGCTTAATGCTCAATTTATTATAATTATATATATCTTTACCTTTAAAGTGAAAAAAAATCCTAGTGATCATTATTCCAAATTTGAAATTAAGTGGTATTTTGATTACTAAACTATCTTTACATAGTCAAAAATAAAATTGAGTTTTGTTAGATATTACTATAGACAGTAAAATTGAAGAGTGTTTCATTCTGAATTTCCATTTTTTTAGTTCCTATGATTCAATTATATTTTTCCTTTGATGAAGCAAAAAAAGTAACAATATGCAAAAATAATCAATTTTTCAATGTATACATTACAAAAAATATTTACTAGAGTACTTAGCTAGTCCTGCTTCTGATAAAGGATAGGACTAGGCTTGTGTAATCCCCAATAATACAATCCCCATTTTCTACATGTGAGGTAATTGAGGCGCAGAGAGGTCAAGTAACTTACCCAAGGTCACAAAGCCAGTTGTTCATGGATCTGGCATTTGATCCCATGCAGTTTATCTCAAGTGTATAATGCCTTTTTGAAATGGCGAGATCATTAGTTAAGAGTATGAAAAGTAAGGGAATAGATGGATTTATATATCTGAGGTTAACATTGATTATGGCTTAAGTTTTCTGGCATCCAGAAGAAAATGAAAAGCTCATTTTGTTAAAGTAATATTTCTCCAAGTGTTTCTATAGAACACTGCTCCCTTAAAAACATTTCTTTTAAATGGGGAAGAGGACAGTGAGATCAAATCACTTTGGAAAATTCCACATACTCTATTTTTTTCCTCCTAGAGATTAATAATGTATAGGAACAAGGTAAAATCTTCAAAAATATCTGGTATAGAGACATATTTATATATTATATATGATAGCTACATAGATAGATTCCCTAATAATATAACCCTTTTTATTTTAGGAACACATAGTATCCTGTGGAATTAGAATTCTATGGAATATACATTGGTTTTTCTTTATTTTTAAAGAGCTTTATTGAGATATAATTTGTATACCATAAAATTCATCTATTTAAATTGTATATTTCAATGAGTTTTAGTATGTTTCTTGAGTTATACAACCATCACCACAATTTAATCTTAGAATATTCTCATCATGCTAAACAGAAACCTACTGCCCATTTATAAATGTTCCCCATTTATGCCCCCAACCCCAGACAACTGCTAATCTGTTTTCTGTCTCTCTGTATTTTTCTTTTCTGGATGTTTCTGTAAATGGAATTATTCAATATATCCTTTTGTGTCTGTCTTCTTTTACTTAGCATAATATTTCCAAGGTTCTTCCCTGCTGCAGCGTCTATCAGTATGTCATTCCTTTTTGTTGCTGAATATTATTCCATTACAGTGTATACCACATTTTATTTTTTTAAGTTTTAAAATTCTAGTTAGTTAACATATGGTGTAATACTAGTTTCAGGAGTCGAATTTAGTTGTTCATCAGTTACATACAACACCCAGTACTCATCACAAGTGCCCTCCTAAATGCCCACCAGCCATCTAGCCCATCCCCTCCCCACCAGCAACTCTCAGTTTGTTCTCTATAGTTAAGAGTCTCATATGGTTTGCTTCCTTCATTTTTTTTTCCTTTCCTCTATGTTCATCTGTTATGTTTCTTAAATTCCCCACATGAGTGAAATATGCATTTAAAATCACTGACTGGATTGGGGGAATTTTCATTACCTGACCAGAGATTTTTTTAGATCTACCAAAAAATGTACACAATGGCAACAAGACAGTATGCAAGCTTATCTACTACAGCCATCATTTTCATTTAGCACAATTTTTAAAAATAACCTTTTTATTGAAGTATAACTAACATACACCGCTATATTAGCTTCAGGTGTACAAGATAACAATGAATAATCTGTACATTTCTCAGTGCTCATTATGGTCTCTGTACTTAAAAGTCTTTTTTTATTTGTTTATTTTTCTCTTTGTTCATTTGTTTCTTAAATTCCACATGAATGAAATCATATGGTACTTTTCTTTCTCTATCTGACTTATTTCTCTTAGCATTATACCTTCTCAGTCCATCCATGTTGTTGCAAATGGCAAGATCTGATTCTTTTTTATATTTATGAATAATATTCTATTGTTTATATGTACCACATCTTCATCCATTCATCTATCTATTGACATTAGGGTTGCTACCCTATTTTGTCTATTGTAGATAAGGCTGTAAGAAAACATGGAGATCCATATATCTTTCAAATTAGTGCTTTCATTTTCTTTGGGTAAAGAAAAATTCCTAGTAGGAATTACTGGATCATATGATAATTCTACTTTTAATTTATTTTATTTTAAATTTTTTGAGGAACAACCATCTTGTTTTCCATAGTGGCTATACCAATTTTTACTTAGCACAATTTTTAAGGGGAATTTTAAATTGGTTTCTTATTCAGGTGATAGCAAATATTGTATGTTTTTTTGCAAGATACATGAAAATATTACTAAGATTAGGGGTCGTAAAGGCTTTAGGACATGATATTCCCAGATGGGTTATTGCTCTACAGATGACAGTATTCCAGGTAGGAGGTGAAATTAAGCAAATAATGTAAATGAAATGTTCAGAGAAGATGAGCCTTGGAAGAGACTTCAAAAACTCTTGGCTAAAGAGTATGTCTTCATCCCCTGAGAAATTTCCTAACTTTTCATTTCATATTTTTCTGCTTCTTTTTCAATAAGCTTGTCTTATATTTATAATTAAGACAAATACATTTTAAACACTGGGGATGTAGAGAGAGCAGAAGCAGGGTAGCAGAAATTAAAATGTTCTTCCTCAGACATAAAAGTAAAAAAGCCAAAAGTGTTCTGCTCACATTGGGAGAATGGGGCTGTTTATGTGTGTGTGAGAGAGAGAAAGGGAAAAAGAGAAGGAAGGAGAGAAAAGGGTTGTGATAGTGATGTTTGGAGGAATGGGAGTTTCCAGGTATGAATGAAGAGAAAGAGCAAACTTGTTGTGCTTCTGAGAGTGGGTGAGATAATTGTACATGAAATGAGAGATTTGAATATCTATCTTGATATATTGGAGAATAAGAATTTCAGACAGTGGCAAGGTCCAGGTTGCACACATGAGCTGAGAAACCAATTGAAGTAGGATCAAAGGCATCAAAGAAAAGAGGTCAAGACTAGAATGGAGCATACAGTGTTGGAGAAAAGGTAAAATCACCTGGGATGAAAGGAGGAGTTGGCAAGGGACTGAAAAACATTTGGTCATGTGATCAAGTTCGTAAAAGAAACAAGCATGCGAGCAGACAACCAATAAATGTATATGGGGGAAAACTGTGTAGTAGACTTTAAAGGAAAACGAGGTATTTGAGACAAGGTGGTAGACAGAAGTAAAAGTGGAGCACAAAAGATAAAAAACAAGTCATTGACAAGGTGGGAGTTCCATACAAACCAATGCTTCCCTTGGTCTAGATTTCACTGTCTCGTAAAGTAATTAGCCATTTTGTTGTCTTCACTTTGGAATAAAGTTTTAAGACTCAAGAAGTCAGTAATCCTTTTGAAAGAGAGAATGAGGCAGTATAACCAATTTCAGTGATATCAGTGGGGCCTATTATAAAATTATTACAAACAATTTATGACCTCTTATCTGAACTGTAACTACTTCAATTTTATTTTTCTCTTATCTGCTCTGTGAGCAGCTTTCTTTTTTCTTTTCTTTTTTTTTTGAAGTTTAAAAAGAGCTTTATTCATAATCACCCCAAACTGACTACCAGTGTCTTCATTCCTTGTCCATTCACCTTTCCACCACACAAGTACATGGTTTTACTGTTCCCAAACAAGTAAACAGTAAGACTTGATTAAAATGCCCATAGTAGTATAGATTAAATACTTGTACACAGAAATATGTTCCATTAAAATTTGTTTCAGTACTTAAAATGATAATTTGGAGTCATCTGATATTCCCATTAACTTTCTGGGCATTTTGAAAATGCAAGCAGCTTTCTGATAGTGAAAATTTTATAAAACTGGTTTACTAAAATGTCTAGTTTGAGTATCTACTCATTATCTTAGATAAATTACAACTCTGAATAAGATTTAAAGGCACCATTTGTTATTGCCAAGAAAATAAAGTAATGTATGTTCATGGCAGTGAAAATGAAACCTCTATAATTTCTGTTATAGAAATAATATATAAAAGCGTTAATTGCTGGGGCACCTGGGTGGCTCAGTCGTTAAGCGTCTGCCTTTGGCTCAGGGTGTGATCCTGGCGTTCTGGGATCGAGCCCCGCATCAGGCCCCTCCGCTGGGAGCCTGCTTCTTCCTCTCCCACTCCCCCTGCTTGTGTTCCCTCCTTGGTGGCTGTCTCTATCTCTGTCAAATAAATAAATAAAATCTTCGATAAATAAATAAATAAAAAGTGTTAATTGCTTTCAGAGACTGAGACATTTGTGCCTCAGGTAGATACTAATTTAATGTTGCTTAAAATAAGATTACTTATTCAAAAACAAAAAATAAATTAATGTATTTTATAATAATGATTTCCCCCAGACCATGGTTAGAAGAGTACTTTTTGTTTAAACATTTGATTTTATTTATCAATAAAAATGGTGATATTTTCAAGGTATTTCTGAAAGATCTTAACTTAATTCGAGTGACAACTGAAAAAGAAAAGAATAGGTCATGTGTTAAACAGTGAAGATTATTATTATTATAAGAAATGTCATCACCAAGGGGACCTGGGTGGCTCAGTTGGTTAAGCATCTGACTCTTGGTTTCAGCTCAGGTCATGATCTCAGGGTTGTGGGATCAAGCCCCATATGGGGTTCCACACTCAGCACACACTCTGCTTGAGATTTTCTGCCTCTGCCCCTCCAGGTGCCCCTTCCTCCCCGCTCTGTCACTGACTCTCTCTCTCTAAAATAAATAAATAAAAATCTTTAAATAAATAAAAAGAAATGTCATCACCAATGAGAGCTTTCAAAGTTCTAGATCATGAATGATCTATAATAAACTTGATAATCTAGGCATCAATCCTCTTTTATTCACACCATGCCTTGACCAATATTTAGAATGTATAGCAGAATTTCACTTTTATCTTTTCTTATATAGGTAATTTTTTAAGGGTTAGATTTTAAGGAGGATTTTAAGAAGTGCTCAGTTGCTACTCTCTTTATCGTAAGAGAAAAAGATTAGATTTAGCTGAGAGCAAATATTTTCATATGATATTCTCGGCAATAGGAGGGCAAGATGGTTTTACATGGTCTTTGCATTTGTAATCTGTAATGTACACAATTTACAGATGGATATTGATAAGTGCTCTATTGAAGTGATATGTAAGGCTTATGCAGAGTATGGAAAAAAGGTCTGAATTATCTGATTATCAGATGCACGGGTTCTCTATAGAACTTTCCTTTAATATACATAGCATATGTATTTTCTACATTGTCTACTGAAATAATAGAAAATCTTTCCTTTTGAATTCATGATTATAACAGTTTATTTTATAAAACTGAAATATCAAAAAAGGGAATTAATATAAGATTTGCGTGCTGTAATATGTCTGTCATGCATGACAGGTAGATAAAAATGTGTTTCCCTAATAAGTATTTTGACACTGAGTTTACGAAAGGAAAAAAAAATCTATTTTCCTTTATGAAGTAGGTGGGTCTAGGTGAAGTTATTATTTATCTGTATTTATATATTGAAAAACATTGTTACAAAATAGAAGGCATATTAAGTAAGGACTTTACCTACCCTCCCTTAGAAGAGCTGACGTGTTTCTCTCTGTGCAAGCCTATGACGTTCACTTGCGGTTGTCTTGATTCTTTGAAGTTGGTACAGTACATTCAGAGAAAGCCTCATAGTCACTGGTGGCTGAGAATCCGTTTACAAGCAAAGCATCAAAGCTTAGATTATAGTCCACCCACAACAACAAAGGAATAGGAAGTAAATGAAGCGGCCAGTAATGGTGAGGCGATCAGGGCTCTGTGAGCAGTGAAAATCACTGAGGCAAAAATGGACCACTTTCCTCCCACTGATTTATCTCCTTTGCCTTTTGCTTGGAGCTGGACTCGATTATTATTTATCCTATGATTCCTTCCTCTTCCCTTCCATTCCCTTTCCTTCCTCCCTTCTCTTCCTCCCCTCCCTTTCCCCTCCTCTTTCCTTCCCCCCTTTTTTTTTCCTTTTTTTCTTTCCTTTTTTTTTCTTCTCCTTTCTTTTCCCTTTTTTTTTCCTTTGTCTTTTCTTACATGGTGCTCTGGAACACACTGCTCCATAACAGGGTTGGACAAAGGTTAGTAGTGTCCCTGTAACATCTAAATTTGAATCACCAGTTCTGACTTCCTCCCAAATTCTGGGCATATATTGAACTGCCAATATCTTCCTTTAGATATGGATATAACCATGTAAAATTTATGGGGTCAAAATCAAACACTCAGTATTGACCTTTGAACATATTCCTCCCCATGTTTCATCTCAGTGAATGGAAATTGGTTTTTAAGCCAAAAATTCTAGGAGACCTCTTCAATTCCTCTTTTTCCTTCACCCCAGCACTCATGTAGCAACAAATCCTGTTAGCTCTGCCTTCAACAGACATTCTCAGTCTTTCTAGTCATGTTTTCACTATGACCGCCTTCGTCCAAACCAACATCATTTCTTATTTCTACCATCACTTCCTGACTGACCATCTATTTTCTGCTATTGTTTCTCTCCAAATCTAATCTCCATAGGGTAAAGGAATATTATTTTAAGAACATAAATCAGAGCAGATAAGCCTTCTACATAAACTCTCTCTTTGAAATTCTCCAATGGCTTATTTATTGGGATATAAATCCAAACTTCTTGCCGTGGCTTAAAGGGCCCAATGACTCTGCTCTGTGCTTTATTGCTTTTCTGACTTCCAAATACTTTTCTTCTCTCTGCCACTACTTTTCTGTCACACTGTCCTGATTTCTAAACTTGCTTATGCCTTAGAATTTTGCATTCTGTCTGGTGAGGATGCTTTTCCCCCAGATTGTTTCTGTCCCCTGAGTATCAGCTCAAATTATATACTTTTGTTTCACATTTGTTAATATGTAAAATTACATTCTCAATTTATTTAATTCCTTGTTTATACTCCTAACTAGGCAAGGACTTTCTCTGGCTTATTCATTATCTTATATTCAATGCCACAAAAATGTCTAGCACAGAGTAACCACTAAATATTTGTCACTTGAATAAATAACCATAAAATATGTTTCAGTTTCACAGTTTATCAACATAAAAAGTTTAAAGCAATTGCTGAGGATCACGCCAGGCGTTGTGAGAGGACATATGATGATTCCAATAATGTAGCCAGTGTTAAGGATGATACCCAATCAGGTGAACGTGTGATGCATTTATAATTCAGTTGTTAGAGACTCTCAAAATAGATACGCAAAAGCACTTATGAGGTTAAGTAGCTAAGTTTAGTCTTTGCTGCTGTCCTAGACCTTTAGGATGGAGGGCGTTATACCAGTCTTATATTAAAGAATATTGTACAAAATCCATGTCACAGGTGGGGGGAACCTAAGGAAACATGACACTTAAATGTAATGTGGTATTCTGGATAGGATATTAGAACAGAAACAGGGTATTAGATAAAGACTAAGGGAATCTTAATAAAGTATGGACTTTAGTTAATACTGATGTATCAGTATTTCTTTATTTACTATATATGGTATATACCATATACCACAAAATGTTAATAGTAGGGTAAATGGTTGGGGTAGGGCAGGGATGGGAGGGCGTATAGGAATTCTCCATTATACTTTTTGCATTTTTCTGTAAATCTTAAACTCTCTAAAAAATAAAGTTTATTAATTAAAAAAAATCAATTTTTCATATACTTAAAAAATGTCCCCTTGTAAATATTGTGGTAGTACTATTCCTTGGTCAGCTCCATTCTATATTAAGCCTTTTTGCCATTTTACAGAAACAAAAATTTACTAATGATTTTGCCAATTGAATTGTGTGTTTCAAATTGTTTAATATTCTAAAGAATAAACTGTTTTACTGATGGTGGCTACATTAGTCTGGATTCTCCAGAGAAACAAAACCAATAAGAAATATAAATATATGCTTATATTTATATCTATCTATATCATATCCATCTATATATATTATCTGTCAAAATTTATCTTAAGGACCTGGCTTATGTGGTTATGGAAGCTAAAAATTTCCAGGATCTGAAGTCAGCAAGCTAGAGATCCAAGAAAGCTGGTGATATAGGTCCAGTTGAAGCTCAAGTCTGAAGAGTCAGGCAAAGAGACGTCATTCTCCCTTACTTAGCCTTTTGTTTTATTCAGGCCTTCGGAAGATCGGATGAGCCCTGCCCACGTGGGGGAGATCAATGTGCTTTACTCAATATACTGATTCCAGTGTTAAGTTCGTCTGGAAACACTCTCTCACACACCCTGAAAACTTAACCACATATGTGGGCACCCAATGACCAAGTCAAGTTGACATACAAAATTAACCATCACAGTAACTATCTGGAAATGGTGAATTAAAATGAAATTCAAAATGTCATTGAAAGCTAGACTTTTGTAGCAAAGCTGGTAAGAGTTTATTTTGGCACAAGCCAAGTTAGCACAAGTGTATTATGTTATAATTACAAGAATGTATTCTCTTATAATTTCAATATATGGGGAGGAACTAGCAGGTATTTTCAGAAAGGAAATAAGAGGTTTCTTTTTCTTCTTTTTTTTTTCTTTTTGCCTTGTGGTTTCAAACTAATAAAATACTATTTGAAGAGATAATATAACTACAAAAACAATCTATAATTTTAGTCTTATATTTATTTATATTTAAGGGAAAAAGTTTTTCAACTGGGTTAACATTTTGTTGACTAGAATGCAAGGCATTGTCTCCAATTTTCCTTTCTAATGTATGGCTTTTAATACATTGGCTAACTTGAACTTTGCCAGGCTAACTTGAACTGTCTGGCATACTATGCATATCTACATTCTGTGAGCCATATCCATTGATTTATCGTTTCATACAGCCCAGGTCATCAAAAACAACTTACCTTAGCAACCCAATATTGGTTCAAGGACTTATAGTAATCTAGTTTAATTTGCACATTTTCACACACCACGTACTTTCCTTTTCCATAATGGAGGGCAGCCAGAATTTAATTAGATCACGGAGTTCACACCACAGGATATACAGTCTTTTAATTAGTAGCATATATTGTTTCGGATATTTACCTAGACACAATCATTAACAGTATGAACAAATCACACAGAAGCCCAAAGTGTTACTGGAAGCATATTTATTTATTATTTATTGTTTTCATTTATAAAAGTACATCTGCATTCTAAGTTATTAGGAGTATATAAAAAGAACGTTACTTAAATTAAATGTCTTCTAACACTAATACGAAAGTACAAAATACAATTACATGGTGAGATGTATGTGTTTCTTAGGACTTCCCAACTGCAGAAAGAACTGCAAAATTCTGTCATTCTCTTCCTTTGAAGCTAGATTATTTTTCTTTGTTTCAATGAGCTATCATGCACAATTTATCCTTAATACTACGTAAAACATCTGAAACCTTACACACACAACAATAATTTGGACCTTTTCATTCTTCTTTCAAAATATAAACAGAAAGATAGTTTTGGTTCAGTTAAAAATGTCTATGTCATTATCATCTCAATCAATGTTTTGTTTCTCCATGATCTTTTGTCTTTTCAATTTGTTAGTTTGTGGAGGTATTCAAAAGTTTGTTTTTACATGTAGATCAAAAATATTACATTTTAACATTACATTCATTTTATAAAAAAAAAAAAAAAGGCTTGCAATTGAAGATCCAGAACACTTCTACAACTAAAATAAAATTAATATAACAGTAAATGGAATCCCTTTGAGATGTGACACATTTGTAGAAAATTGTAAAAGGCACCATCTGCAATGTTAAGATGCAGAATTTTCTTCAGTAAAAAAAAATATATATTTTTTTGCGTGTCTCAACCTGGAATAAATTGCAAGATATTAAAATACAAATGACTTAAGAATAATATTACATAGGAAAAACTATAACATTGGGCGCATTGTGTAAAATGTTTCCCATACTGTTATGGTTTATTTCTGTATGTTATGTCTATTGCTTATTATTTAAAAGTGAACCAGTTGAATTGATTTTCTTTTTTTTTTTTTTTTGGAGAGAGGGTAGAAAAATATTTATAGAAAATAAAAAAGAAAAAAGATTCATTCAAGAAGTTTTTATGGAAACATCACTGCCAGCGTTTCTTATATGATTTATTTTCCTTTTCATTTTTTCAGTTTGGATGAAGTACTTGAGAGCTATTAGCTCGAATTCTTTCCAGAGCAGGAAGGAAAAGATGGCATTAAAACAAAAATCCTCGCATTTTTGTTTATTTCAACTGCTTGGTTCTTATATGAAGAATTAAAGTGTTTTACATGTTTGTTTTGATTTGGTTTGGTTTTCTCTAAAATAGAGATTCTTTTAATGGGAAAGAGAGTTTTTGCATGTTGTTTGTTTTTAAGTGTTTGCTTTCACTTAATATAACTCATTTTTGAAAGCACAAGGAAACTAAATAGCAAATTTATTTTTCAGTGGCTTTTCTAAGCCTACAATTTGTTAGCTTCCCTTTTACTAGCAGATACTATTAATAAAAACTTCCATTTGAAAGTATGAGTACCCCATCTGATCACCTAACACATCTATATTTTATTCATGAGTATATTGTTTAAGGAAGCCTGCAACTTAGTTCATTCAAAGCTGGAAAGAAAAAAAAAAGCCAAAAAACAACAAATAAAATGCTTATACAATTCTAAAATCTTTGTCAACATTTCACTACATTTCAAAGTTGCAGTAAAAACTTGGTGTTCTATTCTCACAGTAAGGTGTGTGTACATTGCCATTTTGTAAGTAGCAGATGCACAGTACTATGCAGCTGATAATTTAGGTTGGCCATTAAGTCAACTGTTACAGAACTTTCAGTTGGGTAATTTTTTTTTTCTTTTTGTTCTAATCCAAGGAAGATGTCACACTTTATTAAAGGTAAATGTGGAATGAGATGCTAGTGTTATCTTAGGAACTTTCAAATAAATTTTTAATAGCAATTAGAACAGATTATAATTATTCTTGGCTGAAATACTTTAGAACTAAAGATCTTTCTGTAGGTATGATGTTCTATCCATGCTTCATTCCTAAACAAGTATAGCAACAATTTACGATATTTTCAAGGAATATATTAGAAACTCAATGACTTATGCCATCGTGTATCAACTATTTCATTTCTTTCTAGCTTTATTAAGGTATGATTGACTAAGGGTGTATATTTAGGTTGTACAATCTGATTTTTTAAAAGATAAATGATGTGATAATTTAATATATGTATACATTTTGAAATACAGTCAAGTCAGCACATGGCATAGTTACCTTTTGTGTGTGTGGGTGTGAGAATACTTAAGATCTACTCTCCTAACAAATTTCAAATATGTATCAACTCTTAATAAAATACATTTCTGTGTTTTCCTAGAGTGTACCACTATAGAAGCTCTCTGTGTAGTGATTTATGATGATGAAAAATTAGGAAATAATACAGAAAGGGAATCTGAACAGATCCAGTAGAAAGCTCAGCCTTTGTAATCCTTTCTCACTTTCACTTGCTAAATTCTTTCCTCTTTCAAACACATTTCCTATAGTGTCCTTTTTTGTTTGATGCCTAAAGGAGTGTGGGCTAATCCAGATGTCACAGTTTAGCTGGATGTTTTAACCCATCTCTGTTATACTGTAAAATTGTAAGCAAATTGTTAAATTTATTTTTGCTACATGGGCGTATGCATATACCATGACTTTGACCTTTCTTAGAGGAAACATTTTGCAGAATGGGTTGTAGGATATGGTGAAAGCATGGCACAACCTACAATGAGTAGGAGGAAAGTGGAAGACCAATATTGTGTGTACTGGAATGTGAAAGGCTTTAGCCATTAGAGAATAGAAAATAGCAGTTTCTTGGGGGAAGGTCAACTTGGATGTGTGAATAGAAATCCTGGAAAGTTGTTTTGGCATAATAACATTTGTATTGTAATCCTTGCTGGCTTGTTTTTGTTTGTTTGTTTGTTTGTTGTTGTTTTGTCTTGAACTTTTAAATCCATCAAGAGCTCTATAAAAAATATCGGTCCTTTGTATCCCTTTTAGCAGGGCCCAGGCATTACCGACATTTTATAATGCTCTTTTAATTAACTCTTTAAAGTCCCCTGTAAACTTACATCTTCCTCATGAGCTGAGTGCTATGAAATGCTTTGAGCAAATAAAATAAAATACTTCTGACTTTTCAGCACTTTCCATTTATAGATATTAGCTCCCTTCACTGCTAAGGTCTTGGGTTTGGCTAATAACTGTCCCTGCCCTGCTACGTGCAGTGCATTCCCATTTCCAAAACTGCAGCCCCTTTGAGTGGACATGCATACATTTGAGAGTGTGCATGAACACACAGGGGTTTATGCCACTTACTGATTGTGTCCTTCATAGTTTGTTGTTTACTGATCTGTCGCTTCTCCATTTATATTTTGGTGAACCATTTCGTCTCCTGATGATTGACAAAACGTGGCACAAATGACAGTGCTGAACCCATCCTAAAGTCATTAAATGGAGAGAGCTTCACACTAGATAGTTTTAGGGTACCTGGAAGTACTTAGAAGGAAATGTTCCAGAAAATAGTAGGTAAAGATCTATAAGCAATTAGGCATCAGTGAAAAGTCCTTTGTCATTACAAAAGACATCATGGACACAACACTAGATTGGGGAGATTTGCAAACATTTTGATGGAAATTATCCGCAAGCAGTGTTCTCTGAGCCTACTGTGACCTCCGGGGATTAGTGGAAAGTGGAAGAATATTTGCTAACATACTGTGTCTGGTCTGCCACACACACATTTCCACAGCGGCTCTGCTGTAACAACTTATTTGTTGAGACATTCCAAGTTCTAAAAACTGCAACCCTGCTGTTGCATGAGTATGCACATATTTGAAAGCGTACATGAACAAAGACTTTGAGAATTACTGGCCTAGGGCATTCAAATTGTCATTAGCCTATTTTACAAGGGGTGTTAATCAAACATTGAGTGGAATGAGATAAAGTAATTAGCCAGCAGTAATGTATAGCTAGGTTTATGGCACGAAAGGATGTAAGAAAAAATATTTTGAAAGCCTAAGGTGTTTGGTTTTTGTTTTTGTTTTTGTTTTTTAACAGATAAGCAAATGTATATAAAATAATATAGCAAAATTCTTTTTCTTCTGCCTGGAAATGGGCTATGTAAAGCTTAGGTTTTTCTAGAATGGAAAAACATTAACGAAAAGCAATTTAGATAATTCGAGCCCCGTTAAAAAATGGTAATTTCTCTGGCTACTCGCTCAAACCCTGTGGGAAGGTGAGCAGCCCAGCTTTTTAGGACACTTTATTTAGTTGTTCCCATTTTCATCCTGAGTTCTTCTCAGATATTACTCTGCAGTATGTTCTCCTTCTCCTTTTTTTTTTTTAAATAGCAACATCTTTCTCAAATATGGCAAGTGAAAATTTTTAATCTCCTTCATCCTTTTTAGCTGACTGCTCTATTCTAATTCTATAACTACTTGTCCGGACACCAGAGTGCATGTAGGTATCTGGTTCGCTTGGTACTTTTCCTTCTAGTGGCAAAATGGTATCTACTACATCTATTTAAAACAAAGCAAACAGTAACAACAAAAATCTTCAAGGAGGCCAGTGGTGATTCTGTAGAAGGTGTGTGTGTCTGTGCGTTCAAGTGGATTCCTACAGATTTCATTAAATAGGAGGGAAAAGAAACATGCAATACATATCTGTTTGGTGGTATATTGATGTTTGCAGAAATCCTTATCAAAATTTAATGACCCTAAAGGTAGATATTGATTTTCCTTTCTCCTCAGACAATATTTCATTTGTGATATTGACTTGCCACAAATGAATGTTTGCTTAAAATACAGTGTTACAATGTTACAGAGCAATCCTATACAAAAGGCTTGCAGCCCTTTGTGCTCTGCAAGGAACAAAGCAGCTCAGAGCTTGCAATGAAATGTAAAACTAAAGCCAACTCTTTTTTCTTTCATTTTTAAAAAAGATTTAGATTAGAATTTTCTTTCTTTCATTTTTATTTATTTTAGGTGTGGATTGGAGCTCTTCAGTGTCTCATCAGTGTCAGTTTGGATTTGGATGGAATAGATTAGTGCAGTAGTATCTTAGAGCTGTTGTGACAAAATACTACAAACTGGGTAGTCTATCCAACAGTAATTTAATATCTCACCATTCTGGGGGCTAGGGGTTCAAAATGAGGGTACAGGCAGGACTGTATTCCCTCTGAATGTTCTAGGGAAAGATGTATTCTAAGCCTCTTAACTTCCGATAATTTCTTGGCTGTGGCAAAACTCATGTGTCTTTGTGTGTCTCCCTCCTAAATTCCCTTGTTTATACGGACATCAGTCCATTGAATGAGTGGCCCTAATTCACTTTACTCTAGTAGGGGCCCACCCTACTCCAGTATAATTTCATTTTAATTTAACTACATTTGTATGGATCCTATTTCCAAATAAAGTCGAAGTTATTTAATTTCAATCACCAAACCTTTAGAACAACAACAAAATCAGAAGGTGTGATATTCTGTGGAACAGCCAGCTCAATCTGTTGAAAAATTGTATCACGAAAGAGGTGTTCAATATTAGGCTAGAAGAGATATAAGAGATATACCCATCAGATACATTTTATCGTCCTGAATTATATTTAATTTGGACAGCTGCAAAGAATGTCTCTGTGACGATTAAGGAAATTTTGAATATAAGTTGTGTATTAGATAAAAACTTTTTGATAGGGAAAATTAATTGTAATTGAGAAAAATCAGTTCATAAAAAATAATGCACAATATGATCTCATTTTGGTGGAAAATACATGAAATTTATATACGCAGAAAGTTATCTGTAAAGATATACAATATGATATAAACATTTATAGCCTTTGGGGATTAAGAAAATGGTGATTTTATTTCCATATTCTTTTTTTTTTTAAGATTTTATTTATTCATTTGACAGAGAGACAGCCAGCGAGAGAGGGAACACAAGCAGGGGGAGTGGGAGAGGAAGAAGCAGGCTCCCAGGGGAGGAGCCTGTTGTGGGACTCGATCCCAGGACTTCAGGATCACGTCCTGAGCCTAAGGCAGACGCTTAACGACTGAGCCACCCAGGCGCCCCTTATTTCCATATTCTTGTTCACCTGTGTTTTTTAACTGTGTGTGATGACATTTAAAAATTTTGAAGTATGTATTTAACAAAAATGTCAAAATAAAAAATAACTTGGGGTAAAGATAAACAGAAGTATAGAGTACTTTATATAGGGTCAATCCCGATGTGTGTTTTTTTAATAACCTTTCAGCCTCCCGACACTTAAAACCCTTTGTTCACATCCATCTGTGGTCACATGATCAATATCTTTAAGCCCAGCCCTTCCTAGACTCTGGGCTAGTTCTGTCTTTTGTTGAGAAAAGTCATACTTCAGTAGCTTGATGTTAATTATATTTATATTGTCATTTCTTCTATTTTGTTCTGAATTTGTGCTCTTCTTCTACCAGGGACAGAATAAATTAGTGCCTTGTAGATTTCTTCCATAATTCCTTGATTTTATAATTTGCATCAGGTTTAAATATAGGCCTCTACTTCATTCTTGTCTCTTTTTGGGGAGTGGGGGATAGAATTTCATAACATCCTTGTATCTCACTCTGCAATGCAATTTGTACAATAACTATCCGGAGATAAGTCAGATTTCGTATAGGTTAAGGGCTCAGTCCTCCACAGTGCTACCCTCACTTGAGATACCAGCTTCAAGTTCAGAGGCCACTCACACTTTTGATAAACCGGTTACAACTGAGAGCTCCTATTACCCTTCAGATTTGATAATTTGATAGAGTAATTCACAAAATTCAGCATTCAATTATAGGGTATAAATTAGGGCAAACCAAAGGAAAAAAAAAAAAAAAGAAGAAGAGGAAGAGGAAGAAAGCCCGTAGCATTAAGGTCTGAGAGTGTCCTAAATGTGCAGTTAGCACATTTCACCTTCCCAGATATCAGTGTGTGTCATTAGCCACAAAGCTCATTTACCCTTTGAGTCCATGTCATGGAATTTGTCAACATGTCAACACTGGCATGGTTGATCAGATCATTGACCATGTGATTAAACTCAATCCCTAACTCTAGGAGGTTGGGCTGATATCACTTACCTCAAATTCCTACCATTCTAATCACGTGGTTGGTCTTTTGGGCAGGACCAGCCCCCATCCTGAAACTATCCCAGGGCACGTCTTGAATCTCCTCATTAGCATAACTAAGCTAAAGCCCCAGGGTCCCACCTACCAGGAATAACAAATACACTTCCATCATTCGGGAAGTTCCAAGGGCTTCAACACTTTCTCACAGGAATCAGGGATAAAACCAATTGAATTTTTTATTATACAACACAGTCTAAGTGTTACAGCTCAGCTATTTTAAGCTAGTTATATTGTACTTCCTGTGTCCGCACTCTAAGATGTGATCTGAGCCTTTTTAACTACAACACTGGCCTTATCTGCTGCCATTGTGCTTAATTTGCCCTACTAGGCTTTCTCATCACTTCCAGCAGGGTCCTGCCCTTGGTGAACATGGCCATCCTGATACACATACTATTTCAATTTTCTCATTTCTAGCTCTGGTCTGTCTTGTCTCCCCCTGAACTCTAAACCTCAATTCTGGTATTAGGATTAGGGAACATGGATTTATTTTTGTCCTCTACCAAAATGGAGTTCAGTTAGCTAAATGTGATATTCTTTTGAGTCAATGAACGCATAGACCCTTTTTTTCTACAAATAGCTGCCACAAGGTATTGTCTTGAAATAAAATGTTAATCCATTATCAGCTAGAAGGGATAACTTTTGAAACAGCCCTGTTTCTTTGTAACATTTCTGACTAATTATTGCTTTGATAGAACTATTATTTTATTATTACTGTTACTTTCACACACCTATTACATAACTTTTCAAAATATGGGTTTACAGAAGAAGATTGTATTCAATCTGATACATGTAATTTAACATGTCTTGAACATGTGGCCATATGTAACTTTGGTTAGAAATTCTCTAGTTTCTAGCCTTCAGGACCTTTAAATATTTGCTAAAAATCCATACATAATGCCACCAAAGTGGTCTGAAAGCTTGGACATCAAACCTTAAGTTGGTGGAGTTGTATTCCACTATTGGAAAGGGCTACCAGAATTAGTGCTTTTCTCCTGCCAGAAAGGTTGGCTGCTGCTAAGTGAAGACATTTTAACATAGATTTTTGTTTTGTTTAGTTTTCCCTTATAGTAGACGGAGCAATATTTCCCACAACAGCAAAAAGGCTACTTATTTCATTTTCTCCTTAAACATACATTTATACCATTTGTGTAATTATTATCAGAATTCTGTGTCGGAAACAAATGTAATCTTGATGTACTTACCTTTGAGTTAATTTCTTTTACCCAAACTAGGGATCTATATTCTTGGTAAATATTAGTAAAACATAGTCTGTAAGACCATGAACTTCAATCCCACAGTGAGACTGGCTGGTGTAGGGTCTTAAAGCCAGTGCCATGTGTTCCATGTGGTGAATTTAACAAATGTACTAGTGGCACTTTCTTTTTATAAAAAAGTACTGGTTGCTGTTTGATTAAAATAAGTACAGAAATGCAGATGGGCATTCTTGCAATAATTTTCCCTTTTAACAATAATCCAGAAGAGGTACTGGGAGGGCTCAGTCAGTTAAGCATCCGACTGTAGATTTTGGCTTGGGTCATGATCTCAGGGTCATGAGATGGAGCCCTGCTTCAGGCTCCATGCTGGGTATGGAGCCTGCTTAAGATTTTCTCTCTCTCTGTCCCCCCTCCCCCTGTCCCTCTCCCTGCTTGTTCACTCTCTCCCTCTCTCAAAATAAATAAATAAATAAAATAATGCAGAAAACATTTATTTTATAAAACCATGGGTTGTCACTCAACAGTGAATTTTTTTCTCCTCTTGACAACTTTTTATATTGTGACGAGTATTTTTTTGAGTAAGAGAACTGATCATTAGGTTTTGTAAGAATGAAAGTAAGGGAAAATGATTTTGTCTTTTAAAATACAGAATAACTAAAAGACATTAAACAGGAAGACTTCAAAAACTGAAACAATTTTGGCTTAAGTAGCAGAATTCAGCTTATAAAAGTTATAGAAATTTATATTGTAGAACATTTTCTTTTTTTTTTTTTTTAAAGATTTTATTTATTCATTCGACAGAGACAGAGACAGCCAGCGAGAGAGGGAACACAAGCAGGGGGAGTGGGAGAGGAAGAAGCAGGCTCCCAGCAGAGGAGCCTGATGTGGGGCTCGATCCCATAATGCCAGGATCACGCCCTGAGCCAAAGGCAGACGCCTAACCGCTGTGCCACCCAGGCGCCCCTGTAGAACATTTTCTAGGTGTACTTTAAGGCATCTCTAAAAATGGCAACAGTAATAAAGGGCTAATCACTTGGTGTTAGTAAAAAGACAACTATATTACAAGAGTCATAAAATATAGGATAATACTAATTGCCACAGGCAGTACTGATTTATCTAGCAGGACTTACAGGTACAGAAGGATATCAAACAGAAAGCGTCAGAGACTTAATGTGATGTTGAGAGATGTGTTATTCTGCCTGGAAATAAGCTAAGTGAATAATTTAAATGACATACCAAATATCTGTGATAGTCTAGGCTCTTCTCAAGTTGTTGGAATAGACTGGTGAACAAAACTAAGCCTCATGCTGTCATGAAACATACAAATTAGTAGAGAAGATTAATGCCATTCAAATATATAAAAATGAGTTTATGAGTACAAGCTAAAAGGTCTGAGAGGGTCCTAAATAAGGAACTTCTGTGTCCTCACTGTGGAGTTAGTATATTTAGTAGATGTGGAGTTAGTTCTTAAGAAAAAAAGCATAAGACATAATAGAGACCAATGGGATCCAAACTTTTTGTTCTCTAACCCCTAATAGAATTTTGAACATTATATACCGCCTCACACATTTTTAACTTGATATCTAAATTTATTCATCTTAAATTTTATATAGTTGTAAAGACCATTGCCTTCAGCTTATGGGGTATCTTGACTAGTAAAGGTGTTATATCACTCATTTAAGTGTATTTAATGAAATCTAAAAATCATAATTATGTCATACTCTTTCCAACGTCACAAAACACAAATCAGTTCTTCTGTAACTTTTGAAAAATGTGCCCCTTTCCTTTTACAGTTTGAATCGATATTTCCATTCCATGATATTTAAATATTTTTATCAAAGTAAAACATATTTTATGCTTATGCTGAGCTACAAATACATATGTATGAAAATTTTAAAATCTTATTTCCCGTGTTCACAAGATGCCAAGTGCTTAAAAATATTTTCTATGCTGACTTATCAATTCAATTAGTATTTTTATACAATTGGTTATATTATAAATTTAGAAAAGTAATTGTGGGGCGCCTGAGTGGCTCAGTTGGTTAAGCGTCTAACTCTTGATTTCGGCTCAGGTCATGGTCTCAGGGTCTTGAGATCGAGCTTTGTATTGAGCTCTGTGCTGGGAGTGAAGTCTGCTTAAGATTTTCTCTCTTCCTCTCCCTCCCCCCCTCAGCCACTGCTTATGTACACGCATATATACACATGCGTGAGCACATGCTGGCGCACATTCTCTCAAAAATGTAATTGTAAAATATAAAAATTAAAATTTTATTTGAAACACATCTCATAAAATTAAGTATGATCATACCTTTCCTTTGTATTTAATGAAAAAGAAAATTACATAAAGCTAAAAATGAATTGATCAGGCAGCTAGCAAATTATTGCTGTTAAAAGGAGAAAGGCTATATTAAATATCTTTATGATTAAATAATATAAATATTGACCCAGATTAGAGTATTTCATAATTCAACTTGCTTTAATAAACTTGAAAGATACTTTATTGCATAAGAAATCTTAAATCTGGAATAAATAAATAAATAAAATAAATAAATAAATAAATAAATAAATAAAATAAACTTTTGTTGGTGGACTTTATCTGATAATCTTGATAAATTTTCTGTTCCTAGAAAATATTCTGGCTGTATTGAAAAGATATTACATCGTTGATCTACACTTCTGCTTTTCTATTGTAATTTTTCCCATCTCATGACAAGCCCTAGAAATGAGTATTGAATGTTCCTGCAATGATTTCATTTAATTACCTGAACAAAAACATGTTGTGTTCAATAGTTCTTACCTATGTTCTCTTGGCTTTCTGCTCTGTTGTGATGCTCACTGAAGAATAATTCATCCTTTCATGGTGGTGATGGGGCAGGTGGTGCAGGCAGAGAAAGGGAATGGAAGAAGCTAAATAGCTAAACAAGTTATTTGGCATGGCTCATACCTCCCACACTTTCATATCTGAATTTCTAACATAAAAGTAGTCTAAAATGCCACAATTCCAGCACCAGATTTTACTCTTAACTAGAATATTTATTGCAAGAAAGTACAGGAAGTTCAGAAGTTCCATGATATCCTTTGGAGAAACTTCCCCTTTATTTAGGACCCAAAAAGTTTTAAAACCCAGGGCAGTGCAGCACAGTAAGAGTTGAGATGAGTGTGTTCGTGTGCACATACAACACACATATGTGCCCGTGCAGTGAGAGAAAGGTGGGGTGGAGTGTTAGGTTTTTGAAAGCTGGTAGAACGCATTTGCGTACTCAAGTGATTTCTTAGTATTATTCTCATAAATTGTGATTATGAAGTTGCTTTTGAAGTTGAGATCTGCAAACTGATACCGTTAAAATTATCTAACTTCACATGTTTTCTGGAAAGTATTCCAGTTTGAGGATCACTGAGCCAGGCAGGAAGTGGTACCTGATCTGAGGTCTGAAGAACAGTATAAAATTATCTAAAAATAAAATAACTTGATAGTCTTTACTGTGTTATTGTATCACCTGAACAGACTGATTTGATCTAACTGCTTATGTAATGATCGTATGGTCATTATAGTTCTTTTTTTAAAATTAATTGTAGTCATCAAAATTTGATTATGTCATTTACTTTGAAATTCTCCAATATGGTTAATGTTTGTAACTCTTGTTCAAACCAGATAATCCAGTCTGACATTGCCATTCATAAAACGGAGATTAAATTTGGATATTCTTAGAATCTTGACATGAATCAGTACATGTAGTAGTATTTGATGGCTACGGGGGGGAGGGTCAGGATTTGGAAATGCGCAAGAGATTACTGGGTGTTCTCTCAGTGCTCAACATTTCTACAGGACACTCTGGGGATTATATGAGGGTAGGAAGAAAGATGTATTTTTGATTATTTTTCTATTAAGTAGGCTATTTTACAACTCTGTAGGGGTAGAAGGTAATTTACAGAAAATTAATAGTAATGCAGTGATTCTTGTCCATAGTAATGCAAATGAATCTTCTCCAGTAGAGATATATTCATTTATGCCTAATAGAAAAGATCACTCCAAACACAATGTTTTATTGCCCTATAGGATACTCACTGGTTTGCATCTATTAGCAACTTCATTTCAGCATTCCTGATTGCCCATACATACAAATTCTTCTGTGTACTGTTCCTAACATCCGTTTTCGTCTACTCTGCTATCATAACAAATACCATTAGACTGGTGGCTTAAACAACCAACATTTATTTCTCATCATTCTAGAGGCTAGAAGTCTGGGATCAGGGTGCCAGTTTGGTTCTGTTCTTGATGAGGGCCTTCTTCTTGGTGATGTCCTCACATTGCCTCACATAGGGGACAAGGAGGTAAAGAGAAGGGAGGGACATACTTATCTGCTATTTCTTCTTGTTTTTTATAAGGACATAAATCCCATCATGGGGGCTCCATCCTTTATGACCTCATCTAAACTGAAATGCTTTTCAAATGTTCCACCTCCGCATACTATTACTTTGAGGTTTAGGGTTTCAATATATAAACTGGGGCAGGACACAAATATTCAGTCCATAGCAACATCTTACTGGTTGCCTCATTAATTGTGTCAAATGAAATCTTTGACAATGACCTTGACATTTTACATCTGCATTAGAGTCATATTTTTTAGTTTTTTTGAGACTATGACATATAGAAATACCAGGGGAAGTAAGCACTGAATAGTAGACTGTGGAAGTCTTTATCAAAATATCAACTATGAGGTATTAAAATGTATCCTTCATGGACTATTATTTTTCTCAAAAAATTATATCCAACAAAGTTCTACGTACATTCTTTCATTATCCATGTTTGCAGCATTTCCGATTTATAGTTCTAAATACTTTCTTTAATAAATTTACTTGATAAGGGGCCCCTGGATGGCCAGTTGGTTAAGCGTCTGCCTTCAGCTCAGGTCATGATCTCAGGGTCCTGGGATCAAGCCCCACATCAGGCTCCCTGTTCAGCGGGGAATCTGCTTCTCCCTCTGCCTCTGCTGCCTGCCCCTACCTCCCCCCCCCACTTGTGTTCTATCTCTCTGTCAAATAAATAAATAAAATCTTTAAAAAAACAAACTAACTTGATAAAAGAATAAATAGATATTCGTGTCCACTTATTCTTCAAGCCACCGCAATCATGTTTCTGTCTCTAATCACACATAGCATCACTGAAACCACTTTGGCAAAAGCCACTAACGATTTTCTAATTGCCCAACCTAACTGATTTATTGTTAGCTAACTCTGAAACTTCAGATATGTTGCACACTCCTTTCTTCATAAAAGACTTTCAACTTTGGCTTTCTTGTCCTTTCTCTGTCTTGGCTTGTATTCTTTCTGTCACTTATCTTTGATCCTCTGTTCACTTGATTTCAGTTACTGCCTATAAGGTTGATACACCTATGATGTGAAAACCATTTTAAAGTTGTCTGTTATACTAATGACACCTAATGGATCACACCTGTTTGTGTCTCTCTGATGCACCTTTGCAATGTGTCGTTTGTCCATCAACCCCTTGGGTCTTGTCTGGCTTTGTGACTTGCTTAGAACAATAAAACTGGCAGATGTGTCATTGAATGTGATACGGAGTTTTTGCTTTAAGAGACATTGCACTTCCACTCTTGCCTCTTGGGATTCTGTTGTGAGTCCAACATATGAGGAAGCTGGTGTGAAGGAGGTAAAGCCACATGGGGGAAATAAACCAAGTCCAAGACCTCTGATTAGGCCATTTAGTGCCTTCCAGATCAGCTAGACTGCTAGCTGAATGCGGCTACGTGAATGAGTCTGTGGAAGGTGAGAAAAGTGGAAAAGCTGCCTAGCCAAACTACAGAACTGTGAGAGATAATACATCATTTTCGTGTTAAGCTACAAAATTTTAAGTGGTTATGCAGCAGTCAATGATTGATACATAATTATATTATGAAATCCCCAAATCTCTTTTTCCCACATGCAGTGGTCTACTGAGAAATTTGCAGATGTTCTAGAGATATTTCAATGACGTCGTCAAAATTGAAATAATGATCTTGTAGTTTCTCCGTTCTACTCCATAAATCAGTGCCTGTTTGCTCTGCAATTTCTGCCATGTTCCTGAGGTATACTTCCCATATCTAGCGGTCAGAGCAAGCAGAGAGGAGCTGTCCAGGTCCTTGTCTCCTCCTATCCTCCATCTCCTCACCAGGTGGCCAAGGTCAAGTGACTCTACCTCCCTATGAGTACCCTAGTCTCCATTCATGTCCCTATTTTCATTTATGTGACTGATTCTCTGCTTCCATCGTGGCTTCTTAGACTACAGACTGTTCTTCTGATGGCCTGTCTTGCTGTTATCTGCGGCATTGTGTAACTTCTCTTTTGTGTTGCTACAAGTTTAATTTTTCTAAAATGCAAACTACATATTATCTGTGGGGTGTCCCAATCAGATGGAGGGGCCACCAAATTTGGGGCACTTCGATCGGGTGGAGGTTGGCAGTGCAGGCAGTGAACGAATTCACCCAAAGCAAAACAAAAGAGATCGTTTATTGAATATACCGCAAAGGAGCGGTGGGCAGGACAGCAAAGGAGAGCCTGTCTGCAAAGAGGCGGTGATGAGGGGCCACAGTTAGAGGGTGGGCAGAGTGAAGGAATATGGGGACGTATGGAATTTTCCTTTTTTTTGGGTGACCTTAGGAACTGTGCCTGGTTGTAACTGGTCGGTTAGGGCCTGTGGTTATTTTGAGGTGGGTTGCTTCCTGAGCCTGTTTGCATTCAGCTAGGTGGTTGCTGTGAGCCCTTTTACCTTGCTCTACATTATCACTTAACTGAATTGATTAAAGCATCCCTTAAGCTTGACTTAATTACTCACCATTGCCTATGCCATTAAAGCTAACCTCTTCCTCAGGACAAAGATGTTCTCTCTGATTTATCTCAAACTACCTCTCCAGCTTCCTTCCTCCACTGCGTACTATCCTGTAGTCATGCTGAACTTCCTCGTACACTGACAGAGACTTTCTCACTTTGTATCTACTCAGGCTCTGCACTTTTCCCAGAGTACTCTCTCCTCTCCCTGCCTTTAAAAATTCTCAGGATAAACTGACATTTCTATTATTTTTTTTTTTTTAATTTTCACCGTATTCCATATGTATACGGTAGGATTGATAGCTCTGCCCGTTGTTGGCACTTACGTACATATCTGCTTCCCTGTATCATAGTTAAGATTGCCCCAGAAGCAGAGCTCCCTGAAGACAATGATTCAAATGCAAGTAGGTGATTTAGTAGATAAACCTGGGAAGCTATTGTAGAGGAGTGGGAAAGTGAGACAGTGAAGAATAGCCAATAAAGCGTGACTATCAAGCCAGATACCGCTGGGGGCAACTGGAGCTTAATCCTGTATGAGAAATCTGAAAAATGGTAGAACACAAGTGTCAAAATTCTCTCTCCTAAGGGATGAGAGAACTATGTATTTATATACCAACTTCAGTCATTAGATAGAGGCTACCATTCGAGCAGGAGACTGTGTGTGACCCGAAAAGGGAGGGAGATGAAAGCCAGCCCCATACATTGAAATGAAATGGCCCCAGGGATAATAGAAAGTGCTCCAGCCTGTTACGAATTCTTTTCTGGCGGAAAAAAAATGCCATATTTGTCATCGTATTTCCAGTGCCTAACCTAGTCAGTGCCTTGCATTATATCGGGACCACATGCATGATTGTGAAGGAATAAATCATAAAGTGAAATATCACTGGTATCAGTAGTGGATTACAGTCAGCACATAGTGAGTATTTCCTGTATGCCAAGCACTGCTCTATGTTCTTTATAGGCATAAGTGCGTTGGACTAAAGTGGGGCAAGAAGAAGCAATTTAAATTATTTTTGCTGGTAGAAATCTGAGGAAGAAAAAAACACATCAGTGAACCAATCAACTTGATTGGTAATAATTAATTTTCAAAAAGGAAGGCTCAGTTCACATTTTATTGAGTCACAGTAAGCCTAGGCATCTCCAGTTTTCTACGGCTAATAGTGCAGCCTAGCAGTTAAGAGGGTAGGCTCAGTACAGACCGACTTGTCTTGATCTAGTCGCTAGTTTTATCACCTATCAACCATGTGACCTTCATCTAGTTATCTTGTATCTCTGTTCTGTGAAAGAAGCATATTAATAGATTTAAATCATAGGATTATGAAGGCCATATAAATGAACAAATCCAAAGAACATAGAATAATACCCAGTGCCTTGTGAGCACTTGATAAAGCTATACTCTCAGTGTTATTAAGGGAGAATAAATTTTTCAAAGACTCCAGGGCTATAGATCTGTGTATCCAACTACAGGTAAGAGCTGTGTTCGAAATGTTTGTCTTATCTGTAAAATTGCTGTGACCATTTTCGTACTTATTATAGGCTACAATTGATTATAAAGTCACATGTACTATGTTTATTCTGTGAAATCAAATAACTATGACCTCTTAGGTATGCATACTCAAGTTCGAGAACCAATAGTACAAGCAATCATAAATAATTAAGAAAACAGGGTAATTACTGTGGGGCTTCTTATAAATAGCTACACACCAAAAGACAGTCTTCATATTGGAAAAAAGACCTTTATCTGTGTTATATTTGTCTGCTGTAATTATACACAATCACATTCAATTAAAGCAGTGGCCCCAGGCCATATACTTTTTGGTGTTCGGATCCTGCGGTGCCCCGTGGGCAATTCGATCATAAGGGAAGTGGCTGACAGGTGGGTAACAAGTGTGCTTCTGCCATCAGTGCTAGAGAAACCTGAGGAACACGTACAAAGACCAGAAAACTAAGTGAGAGAGGGAGAATTGAGGATTGGGTTTTATAGGTCACTGTTTCCTATCCCTGCTTTATGACATCAACTTTCTTTCATGAGAACTGATACATTTTCTATATTTTAGCTGATTTCTTCTCCGTAAAAATGCTCCGTGAAGAATATCAAAGTTGATTAGGCCTTGCAAAACCTTTCCACATAGTGGACATTTGGTAGCAATAGCACAAATAAGTAGGCGATAGAGCCTCGATGAACATGGAGGTTTTCTTTTATAAAGTTGTCTTTAAATCCTAGAACAGTTCATTCAGTTCAGTAGTTCATTCTGCTAGAAGATAGTCCTGCCATTCTCTTGAGAGTGTGCTCAAATCAATCTGAGAATAATGATAAAAGCATGTTCCAGTTTGCTTTTAACTTATTCTTCCTCCAAGGTGGTATTCTATTCTCTGGAGCATTCTTCATGTAAACTTTATGCATCATCTAGTTTGATTTTTCTACCTTAGAAAAATTTATTCAGAAGCCAATACCTTCTGTTGTAATGTTTTATAGCAAAAACAAGTTCAGGAGATGATTGAAAATGTGACACGACACTGGAGGAATCCTAAAGTCCTCTTCCTGATAGTCATGAAATTTCTGAAAAACATCTACTGCCTGCACGGCATATTCCCTCTGGCCAAGACCGTGCAGGACGGCACCTCATCTTTTTCTCTCTGTGATTTTTTTAAAAGATGAAAATAAAGTACTTCAGGGGCAATATGCCCAATCTGTAGGTTGAGAAGGCAGAGATGTAGTCCAAATCTAGGGAAGGACTCAACACCTTAGCAAATGATACAAGAATACCAAATGTGTTTGTACGTTTTGGACGAAAACAGCGTTCAAAAAACTATGCCAGAGAGAACAATAAAGATCTTCAGGCTCACTCCTTTTCCCTCTAAAAAGTGGCATATGCACTTCTGAGAAAGACTGATGATTTAACTCCTATCAGATACTGGAGACTTCACATAAGTTTTCATTTGATCCTCACAATAATCTTATTGGTTTTGTATTACCTGCATTTTACGTTTAATACAGGACCCTTTCTCTCTTTCTTGGTCGTACTATTGATAACAAAGTCACAATTTAAACCCAGGTATTGCCCCCAAACTGAAGCTTCTCCCAATATCTTGTTATCTTGTTATTCAGATCCAGTAAGTAATTAAAAATTAAGTCATGATAGTGTTCTAAATAATTTTTAATGGAAAAAAATCATTACAAAAGAGTGACACGTTATAGACTTATACAAATCATTGTTTTTTCCCCCTGAGATTAAAATATCAAATATAAATATGAGTGACTCCTGAAATAGTCAGTTTGAGGACAAAACAATTCCTTGCTGATGTCAGGAATCCTTTCCTTGTTTCCTGACTGTATTGCAGCTAGGGCTGTACCCTCACGACAGTCTCTAAGGATCTTCCTATGGAGGGCCCTCTAAATTCCCCCACGTGGGAAGTCACATATACATAATAACCACTGACTTTGAAGGCACCAGTAGGACAGCTGTATGCTTCTCTTTCATTCTACAAAAATGAAACAAAACAAAAAAGCCCACTGCTTCTTTAAAAGTATTGCCAACTATTTTCCTATGGAATGAGGACCATCTCATTTGCATTGAAAACATCCAGGCCGCCCCTCACCCAGTCCTCAGTGTCCTGTAGGCACACTAGATGGATGCTCTCACTCCAGGTTTCCTTAGCAGCTCTCATCTTGCTCGCCTTGGTCTTTTATATTTCACTTTTAGTAAACCTCCATTTATTTCACTGGTCTGACTGACGTCTCTTTCTCAAGACCGTTATTAAAATACGCTGCTGTCCTTGCTGGTCTCTTTAAGCCACTGCTCTGCAGAAGTGACCCCAGTCACTTCTTTCTGAGGACAATGGCTTCTAAGAACTGTTCTGAGGATGGCTGGGGTTCTTTCCAAGGGTTCCAACGTACCAAGGCCAATATTTTTTCAAAAGTCTCTCATTAGTGTCCTCCCACTACAAGATTTGCTTTCCTTATGAGCTTTAGAGCTCAGATTTTGCATGTACACAATGACCTTCTTACATACTTGTTTACATATGTATACAGAGCCTTGAAGATATGTTCTACACATTTTTCTAGGCAAACCTGAGACACTTCCCTGAAAAAAAAAAAACCCAGAAAACAAAAATCAAAAACAAAACCCAGAGAATCTATTATCTTGCAGCTTGTAGTGGTTGAGAAAAGGAGTGGGGAAAAGCAATAGATGGGATACATAAAGTGTAGGGGAAGGCAAAAAAGAATGAGGGGGGTGTGGCTTGAAATTTTAAATAGGGTAGTTACCTACCTCATTAAGAAAGTGATCTGGGGGGCGCCTGGGTGGCACAGCGGTTAGGCGGCTGCCTTCGGCTCAGGGCGTGATCCCCGCGTTGTGGGATCGAGCCCCACATCAGGCTCCTCCGCTATGAGCCTGCTTCTTCCTCTCCCACTCGCCCTGCATGTGTTCCCTCTCTCGCTGGCTGTCTCTCTCTGTCAAATAAATAAATAAAAAATCTTTAAAAAAAAAAAAAAAGAAAAGAAAGTGATCTGGAACATGGATTTGACTGAGGTAAGAAAATTAGCCCTGAGAATATCAGGAGGGAAGGTGCAAAGGCCCAAAGACAGAGTTGTATCAGAGGAATCGCAAATATGCCTGTCTGGCTAGAGTTTTGCTTAGTGGGTGTGGTAGAAAAGCATTCAGAGAGATGACTAGGGTTGGGTCACAGAGAGTATTTTTTACACCGAGGGAAATGCAAAGCCTTTGAAAGGTTTTGAACAGAGGAGTGACATGATAAGACATATTTTTAAAGCATCACTCGGGCAATTGTGTTGAAGGTAGACTCTGGGAGGACAAGGGCAAAAAGAATATTTTAGTAATTAATGGTGGTTCCTCCCCAGGGAGTAGCAGTGCAGGTGGAACCCAGAGATTACCTGACAGTTTGGACGGATGTCAAGAATAACCTCAAGGCATTGTCCTGAGCGCCTGGAAGGATACAGCTGTCAGTAACTGGTTACATATGAAGCCAGATTTGAAGGGGAGATAGGTTTAATTTTGGATATGTTAATTTTGAGATATCTTTTGGTAATGTATGTTGTTAGTCATTCAGGTCAAAGAGACATTTGAAAAAAATCTATGTGTATGTGTATCTGGAATTCAGAATAGGGATCTGGGCTGGAGATACATGTTTGGGACATATTATTACTAGAATGATAATGTTTAAAGCCAGTTCTTCTCTCTGCTTAATTTTTTTCCCATTACCACTTATCACTATTAAAACACAACAGACTATCTTCATAAAGAATAGCAAAAATACTGTATTTTTTACTTTTTTACCTTGCGTTTTTGTGTCCCTTTACCAGAATACAGTATTCAGGTGGTGATTTTTGTCTGTTTTGTCAGGTCCTAGAAGAGTGTATGGCAAATACTGTGTGTCGGGAAACCTTGTTTCCCACCGTAGCCAGACGTTGGAATACCCTTAAATTGCTAGGACCGAAATTCTTCCTAGAAAGTTTCCCACATGATTGTCCTCTACCTCCGTCCTCTGGGATCCTGATCCAGAGGCATTTTCGTTTGGGTCCTCCTTATCCTCATTTTCCTGAGGCTCAGGTGCAAGATGATTCCCTGGTACCAACAATTTCCTTCCATTTCCATTTCTCCCACACAGCCTCTGAATTTAAAATGCAACCAGCTGTGGCCTTCTTGGTATTTTTCAGTCACAGATTCAATCTTCTAGAAAAAGATTGGGAAAGTATATTTCTACACACAGTTATTACAAATCTTTTAGATTTGTTTAAATTATCCAAAACTAAGAAAGGCTTTATTACTTACTCAAGAGGTTAAAAGATTTCCTTGAGTCCTATCTCTGCCTTTCGGTTTGCTAAGCAGGCTGCCCTTGGTCTCAGGTTCGCTAGAGTGCAGTATTTGTTTAATGAATTGTAAATGAACACTGTCTCTATACCAGCTGACAAGCAAAGGCTTGTAAAAATGGAGGAATTTTTACATTTACAAATGAATCACCTATGTTAATAAGACCAAGAAAGCATGGTTTTCCATCTCTACCTCTATCCACCTTTCCGGTACAACTGATTTCTGTTGCTTAGTAAATTTGCCTTCTTGAAAGATAATAGTGATGCTCAGGTCTGGTAAATTCTAAGTCAATTTCCATTATTAATAGTCAGGAAAATGAGAGGTTGAATTGTTGTGTAGGTATGGTTTTTTAGAAACATGGTAGACTAAAAGCAAAACAGAAATAAATTCAGTCTGGAAATTTAAAACAAGATTTAGAATCATGATTTTTTTTTTTTTAACCTTATAATTCACAATTAGTTTCAGTCCTAACTTCTTCCTTTGTTATTTTATAGGCCAGTCCCTGAACAGTTAATTAATTTGATCTGGGGCACTGAAGTAGTTAGTAGCAGTGGTTGCACTTGATTCCTGTTCTAGAAAGTTCCCTCTCGAAACAGTCTTTTTCACTGCAGGTCCAATTAGGAAGGCTATGATGATAACGGCTTAACGGTTTTTCTTGGGAATTTTATTTTGGTTTCTATTTTGTTGAATCATGCCACTATTAATATTAATCATGAATGAGAGACGGTCTGTAATTTGAAATCATTGGGAACTTAGAGCTTGAGCGGTCAAATTTTATTCCATGGCCTGCCTTTGACAAAAGAAACTCCTTTTAACAGCTCAATGCCTATACCATGTGGGAGGTAAAAATTATAAAGAAGGTACTGATTGCAGCTTGACCTAAGCAATCAGGGATTTCTTAGAAAGCAAATGTTTTGCTTTAGCAACCGTTTTGCTTTATTATTTGTAGTTGTGTTATTTGAAGCCAATCAGTTTTACTTACTGTCTTTATTGTTCATGAGTATTTTCCTTCTTAAATCTGTTTTTATTGGGAAATAGATCCATTTAGCTTTCAGCTTGGTTTTTCCTTTTATACTTTTTAAAAATGAATCATTCCCAATCTTAGATTTCTTTCCTTCCCCTTCCTCCCTCCCTCCCTCCCTCCCTCCCTCCATCCTTCCCTACCTCCTTTCCTCCCTCCTTTCCCTCTCCCTCCATTCCCTCCTTCCTTCCTTTCCCTTTCCCTTTCTCTTCCTCTTCCTCTCTCTCTCTCTCTCTTTCTCTTTCTCTTCCTCTCTCTCTCTCTCTTTCTCTTTCTCTTTCTCTTTCTCTTTCTCTTTCTCTTTCTCTTTCTCTTCTCTTCTCTTCTCTTCTCTTCTCTTCTCTTCTCTTCTCTTCTCTTCTCTTCTCTTCTTTCTTCTTTTTCAGGAGTAGAATTTAGTGATTCACTTACATATAACACCCAGTGCTGATCCCTGCACCCACCTCCCCACCAGCAACCCTCAGTATGTTCTCCATTGTATCTATAGAGTCTTTTATGGTTTGCCCCTCTGTCTGTCGTATTTTATTTTTCCTTTACTTCCTCTATGTTCATCTGTTTTGTTTCTTAAATTCCACATATTACTGAAATCATGATATTTGTCTTTCTTTGACTTTTTTCATTTCTCATAATACTTTCTAGCTCCACCCATGTTGTTGCAAGTTTTCATTCTTTTTGATGGCTGAGTAATATTGAATTGTATACATAAATCACCTCTTCCTTATCCATTTATCAGTCAGTGGACATTTGAGCTCTTTCCGTCATTTGGCTATTGTTGGTAGTACTGCTATAAACATTGGGGTGCGTGTGCCCCTTTGAATTAGCATTTTTGTATCCTTTGGATAAATACCTAATAGTGCAGTTGCTGGGTCGTAGTGTAGTTCTATTTTTATCTTCTTGAGGAAACTTCATACTGTTTTCCAGGTTGGCTGTACCAGTTTGCATTCCCACCAACAGTGTAAGAGGATTCTCCTTTCAGTGCATCCTCACCAACATCTGTTGTTTCCTGTGTTGTTAATTTTAGCCATTCTGACAGGTATGCAGTGGTATCTCATTGTAGTTTTGATTTATATTTCCCTGATGATGAGCGATGTTGAGCATCTTTTCATGTGTCTGTTGGCTATCTGCATGTCTTCTTTGGAAAATATCTATTCATGTCTTCTGCCCATTTCTTAATTGGATTATTTGTGTATTTCGTATTGAGTTTGATAAGTTCTTTATAGATTTTGGATACTAAGACTTTATTCAATATGTCATTTGCAAATATCTTCTCCCATTCTGTAGGTTGCCTTTTAGTTTTGTTGATTGTTTCCTTTGCTGTGCAAAAGCTTCCTATCTTGATGAAGTCCCAGTAGTTCATTTTTGCCTTTGTTCATACTTGGATTTTCAAATGTACTATCTCCTCTCCCAGAGTAGACCGAAACTTTGAGCACGAATGTTCTGCCATCTTCCTCATCTCACAGTCTTCAGATCTCAACATGCACAACTGTTCCTCAGAGAAGCCTCCCAAGATTTCCTTGACCATCCAATTCCTATTTTTACTCTTTTATCACATCACGTATGTCCATAGTAAATGTTTCATTTTACAAGTACAACTTTTTGATATTATTTGATTAATGTCGGTCTACCTCCCACAAATGGCATTTCCCTAGGGACAGGAAACATGGACTTTTATTAACTATTTTATCTCTAGCATAATGGGATAAATCAAGGAGGATTCAAAATAGGCACTGAATGAATATTGGATGAATAAATAAATTATTTAAAATACTGCTGAATACAGAATCATTTATAGCAAAAACAATGTTTTCTCATAATTGTTTTACCTTGAGCAGAGTTACAAGTCTACTGAACTATATTAACATGAGAAAAGAAAAAAAAAGTACCTTTTCCTTTTATTTTTCTTATAAATAATCTGATATTCTTCAGGAATCTCTCACCTCACTGATTTGCCCTTGGGCTACATGAGTGGCTCAATTTAATTCCTTCTTGGAAATTCATTCCAAGTCAGTAATTTAGTCAATTTTAGATATCTGAGTTTCTGTAGGTTTCAGCCCTTCCCCGTTTTCTTCATAAGTTGGTACCCAAGTATTCGTTATAAGTTAATATGATTTGAAAATTTTGTGAAAATAATTTTGTGAAGAATTTATTAGTAAGATGACTACTTCCAACATCAGTTCCTATATAGATTTTATTCTAAACTCCAAAAGGGTGAGGGGCCATTTCTTCTCATTTTCATTTTTTTTTTTTTAAGATTTTATTTATTTATTTGAGGGGGAGAGAGAAAGAGAGTAAGCAACAGAGAGGTGAAGGGCAGAGGGAGAAGCAGACTCCCCACTGAGCAGGGAGCCCGATGTGGGATTCAATCCTGGGACTCTGGGATCATGACCTGAGCTTGAGGCAAATGCTTCAGCAACTGACCCACCCAGGCACCCTCTCATTTTCATTTCTGTTTCCCTATGATCTAACACAGTGGCTAGCACATAGTAATTGTACAATAAAAAATTTCTTAAATGAATGAATCAAAATCATATTATATTAATCAAATGAAAAAGAAATATTAATATTTATGTTTCTGCAGAAAACATCATGTTTAGCCATTATTCAGAATGTGTTTTCAATATATGTCTTTACTTTGAATTAATAAATAGGTCTGAAAATATTTCTAATAGCTTCAGTAGACATGGGGTCTAATAAACATGCCAAATGAATGGAAAAACACACAGGAAAAGGTAGTATGCTTAGATTGCAAGTCTCATTTTGTTTCACCAGCAAAAAAGAGCCACTTGATGAACTAAACTGTAAAGATAGAAACAGGGGTAGTTAAGAGGCTGTCTAAAACAGCCTTTTAGCATGATATCAGAAAAATAAAAACATGGCAGCAAAATAAGATTTATTATCTCCTTTTAAGATACAGAGATATCTCTATAGATAGGGTTTAAGTACCAGTAGTAAATAACTAAACCTGTAAAGGTTGAATATCCAATAGAGTTGACTAGGCACCGTAAGACTAAAACCAGCTGTAGCCAATAGGAAGAAATCCAACCAGGCTGGAACGGCAAGGTAGTTGGCAATTATGAGGGCAGGTGTCTGGTGACTGTCCAGTTGCCTTTTCAATGTAGATAAGCAGATGGTCTGTGTTATGAATAAATGAAGTACAGTAGTTCTCAAGCTGTAGAGTGTATCCTCCAGAAAGTTTACTAAAAATGCAGATTCACAGGTCTCATCTTTAGAGATTCTAATTCTGTCAGTTTAGGACTGACAGGACTCTATTTTTAGTTGGTACCCAAGGACATTGTGGTTACCCAAATCACATTTTCAAAAACACTTAGGATGTCTAAAACATTAATCTTCTTTCAGTAAATTGAAATTTTACTAATGAAGGATGACCTAACATACACATAATAAAATAAATAGAATTCATCTGATGACAAATGTTAAAAATATATATACATTTAGGATATTTAACTGAGATTAAACTTTCAACCATTTTTTTTTATAAACAAAAAATAGATTGTCCTTCATTTAAAGTTCCAGCAATCTGAAGAGTCTAATTTGAAGCTGTTAGCCCCATATTATAGTCAGTTTGGCATAAGTTTCCTGCTTAATACGATAAGAAAGACATTGCTGGCATAATAGCTAATGAGTATACAGCCCGATGGGGTATTCCTTGCACAGAGTTCACTTTTCCTAAGACTAGACCTCCTTTCCGTATGCTCTGAAATCCTGCCTCAGAAGCTGGGGGACTTTCCTCTTGTTTCTGCATCTCTGAGGTCTGACTTGCATAAGACAGCCTTGATTATGTACACTTCTGTCTTCTATATTCCCCGTCATTATACAATGGACACTCTGCAGATACATGCTGAACACAAGTGAATTTTTACATACGACAACATTAAAATTTCAGTCTTCATTTCAACTTCTTAAATATTTTTGTTAAAACTGGAGATAATTTTTAAATAATTTAACAAATTCACTTTACAGTGGAAGCAACGGAGACAGATATGCCCAAGATAACTCAGTGTCTTTATGGTGACTTTATCCATATGGTGTTTTATTTTGCATTTATCTGTTCTCTCTCCCAAATTATATTATTTTTTTCTTATATTATTTAGTAGTTTTACATTTTCAAAATTTGGAGAGTATCACTCTTTAGGGTCTATTTCCTGCAAGTTTGCTATTTGTTACAGTGTCAAAATGATTTAATTGCATATTGTGCTCAACAAAGGATTGAAGGGAATTCACAGATGTTATCTGTGTGCACATATCTGTTCACACATGTGAAATGCTGGGTACAAGTTTTAAAAACAAGTTTGATTTTTTAAATTTAAATTTCTAATGAAATTAAAAATTTTTAAACTTTAAAATATTACATAGAGTAATATTATTTAGGAATGTAACAGTTTATATTTTGAATGTATATTCGTAACAGATACATAACAACTATAAAATCCATGGGCAATGATATTAGTCAGTGATACATTTGGGTGTAAGTAATAAACAAAAACTGTACTACTGACATTTGTATAAACATAGAATTTATTTGTTTCAAGTATGGGAAATCTGGGAATTGCAATCTAAGGTTGAAACAGTGCCTTAATGAAATTAGTCAGGTGCTGGACTTTTTCTTAGGACTACCATGCATTACTGAGCACCTTAGTTATGGTGATAGGTCCCTTGTGTGTGAAAAGGGGGCAGTGAATGGCTCAGGTGTCCCTTTGTCCAGAGGGAATACCTTATTTATGATTCCCAAGGTACCAGATGGGTTAGCAATCATCTTGTCTTTCTGATTCCTTGTTTTATTAACATAATAGGTGGCTTTTGTTATCATGGTCATAAGAGATGGCTATTATACATCTGAGCTTTTGTGTTTGGATTCAAGACAGGAAGAAAAAAGAAGGGTTCCAAGGTTTATTTCCCAGAGAATCTTTACTTGGAAAATAAAAGTCGTTTGACAAGGACCAACTATTGCCATTAGCTTATTGTCTAGAATTGTGCTCTGTGCCATTTATAAATGCAAAAGAGCTAGGAAGAGCAAATAAGATGAGCTGGTACACCCTGGTACCTGTGAAGGAAGGTGGGGTAGGGATCAAGATTCTGTCTGTAAGCAGAAAGGGAGAACAGGTATCAGGCACCCAGAACTGGCTCTCACAAGGAAAAGTTGAATGAAGAAAGAAAAAAAAAATGAACATTAGCCTTGGGTCAAGGTTAATAGTGCTACAGATTTTCAGCATGAGATCAAATCTCAACAGCAAAATTCTGAAATAAAAGTCTCTTCTTTCATCTATTTCTACTCCCAATACTGTTTAAAGCTTCCCAGACTTGGCTGCCTGCCATATGACTAATATGTGAACCAATTCACTCATCTTTACTTTTGCACTCCTTCACTTCCGGTAACAATATGCATTGCAACAGTCTGCTCAGTCTTCACGGCAAAGAAAAAAAGTTTAGAAAATGTAATTAAATATTCATAGCCTATAATAGTATCATCACAGAATAAAAGATTTATTAGTTTTAGTTTGAGAAATGAAAATGTTTATTCATTGATTAAAAATGTATGAATCAATTTAAAAATGAATGTTTCCAAACCTTCTGGATTTTCCTTTGAGTGATTAGCTTTGGTTTTAACAGTATAAAATTTGCTTTTCTGAGTTTTGAATTCTAGAAATTTGGATTTAGAATAAATATGTATATTTAAGATATTTGTATATAACTTTGTTCATTAAAGGTCTCGATCGATTAGATTAACATATATAAAGAAACATAGAGAGGAGCTCTTGATATAACCACAGAAATATTATCTGAAACTTTTGGATTTTAGATTTCAGTAAAACTTACCTGAATGGTTTGTCTGTATGGATTAATTAAAAATAAAAGACCAACTAAATATATATGTGACAAAGGGATTCTATCGAAAAAAACAAAAACATTTTTGACCTCGGCCGTGTAGGCATAAACCATACTTAAATTTGTATTATTAGTAAAGACTGTGCTTAACTTTTCTCTATTTGGAGGGTCTAAATATGGCTTCACATCATATAGAGCTCTAATTTATCTTCCCCAGGAGGAACGGAAGTTAAAATACCTATGAGCATTAACAAATTGAAAGATAAAGGGAAAATATTTTTGATATACTGATCTTATATCCAGCAAACTTACCAAACAATGTTATTACTTTAAAAAGTAAAACGTATGATCTGCAAATAATGACAACTTTATTGTAATTTGCTGATGCTTTTATTAATTATTCCTATACAATTGTACTAGCTAGAATTCATAATACAGTGTTGAATTGAAATAGCATGGACATATTTTTCTTATTCCTGGAATGCTTTCAAAATGTCATTATTGAATATGATATTTGTTGTATAATTTAGTTTTGTTTGATAAACATTAATTTTTTGTCTCTGATATTTTAATATACTAATTATATTAATAGATTTTCTAATTTTGAAGCATCTGTCATTCTTGGAATAAGTGCAATATGTTAGATATTTCTCTTTGAAATTACTGGATTTGGTTTGCTATTTTCTTTAGGATTTTGGTATCTATGTTATAGGAGTGAGGTTCACCTGTAAATTTGTTTTCTTTTTTTGCCTTGCTCTGGTGGGTTAAAAACAAAGTTATATAGGGCTTCATAGATGAAACTGAGTGTTTGTTAGGGGGACAATGTTACCTATTTTTCATTTCTGAAACAGCATACTTATTGGTATTATTCAATATTCATAAGAATTTACCTGTAAAAATGTGGGGTTCTGATGTTTTTCTGGGAAGATTTTATATTTATTTTTTAAAATGACACATATTTAAAAGGAAATATATTTTAGAACTAAACCTATTTTTATTTTTTTCCTGAATTGATTTTAGCAGTTTTTATTTCAGAATTTTCCATTTCACCTAAACTTAAAATATTTTTGAAATAAATTTGTTGATAATATTTTTATCTTTTTACTCCCTGCCGCATTTATACTCATGTCCTGCTTTAATTTCTAATGCTTTTGTTTGCCTTCTTTCTTTTGTTCTTAATTTTTTAGAGTTTGCTAAAAGGCTGGATAATTTTGTCAGTCATTCTGCTTCATTGTTCCTCCTTTGTTTTTCTTTTCATCAATTTCTACTCTTGAGAGTAGTATTTTCTATCTGCTGTATAATTTGGGTAATTCTTTTATTTTTTTCTTAACTTCTAATTTTGGATTTTTAACTCTAATTCTTAGCCTTTACTTTTCTTTTCTTTTTTCTTTTCTTTCTTTCTTTTCTTCTTTCTTTTCAAAGATTTATTTATTTATTTTAAAGAGAGTGCGTGAGTAGGGGAAGAGGGAGAGGGAGAGAGGGAAGCTCAAACAGACTCCCCAGGGAGCATGGAGCCCCACTCGGGGCTACATCTTACAACACTGAGATCATGACCTGACCCAAAATCAAGAGTTGGACACTCAATGACTGAGCTATCCAGGCGCCCCAACCTTTACTTCTTCTAGTGTAATCCTTTAAGTCTATATATTTCCTCTAAGGATGGCTTTTACTTACTTGTAGATTTGATAAGCAGTATTTTCATTATCTTCCAGAAATAGGACTTTTATAATTTATGGGTCCATTGTTATTTAGAAGTACATTTTTTTCTGTTACTTATATTTTGCTGTTATTATTGATATTAGGAGGCCGTGGGAAATATGGATTTGAAATTATAGAGATAGATTACGATTGGAGACAAACATTAAGAGTAATACTCACTGACCATATACTTGAAGTCATGGAGTAGCTACACTGGTCACTGTGGCAAATGTGGAGTGACAAAACAGCTAAGAAATGACTCTAAAAGACTTTTGGATAATTTTATATTTTCCCTACTTTTTTTTTTTCAACTTGCAGAAAATTCTCTTATTACTCTTGAAAAAATTAAAATAACCCTTTAGCTGAGTTAAAAGAAATCTGCTCTTTCCCTCGGGCAAACTATATGCAATTTGCTGAAAAGGCTAATTTATTCCTTGAAAACAGAAATAAAAATTTTTCATTATCTTTTCAGTTTTCCAATTTAAAATAACTCTGTTGCAATAGGATCAAGGAGATCATTTGCCCTGGAGAGATGTCTGTCTCAGCTTTTATCAACTTTACTTTCTATCACCAGTATCCTGGCCATAAAGTACAGATTTCACTTTCCAAATACCCAAATCATAGAATGTTAGACGTGGAAGGCGTATTTGAAGTCATCCAGGACAACCCTTATTTTACATTTGAGAAGAATAGCATCCAGGGGAGTTGAGTGACTTAATTAAATATTTCATTGTTATTTCTTCAGTAGTCCTGCCTGACCTATTTTCCTCTATTGTTATATTCCACCACGGACACTTCAGTTTTATTTTTTATTTTGTGTTTGTTTTCATTGTTCTTTGAAATCTACATCTAATCATCTGACTATAATTCTAGATTCACCCTTGCACACTTAAGAAAAACTTAATGTTTTTCCAGGGGCCTGTAAAATCTGGCCCTCCCTGTCCTCCTAGCCTCATCTTTTTCAGGCTTCTCCTGGCTTTCTGCTCTGCCACAGTGACCTTTTCTTCCTGATTCTTCTCTGCCTCTTCTTACTGCAGGATACTGGCACTCAGCCTTTTTTTCTTTCCTCTTACCTAGTTAATTCCTATTTATTTTTCAGATCTCAGCCCTTGGACAATTCCATAGGAAAATTGTCCTTCTCCCTGTCAACCAACCTTTATAAATTTGTATAAAATAATGGAAACAGAATCTCCATAGTTGTTTTTTTAATTTGGATATTTATTTTCACATTTGAGAAAAATCTGATTACTTGATATAGCACACCACCTACAAGGCTCAATCAGCACAGGGACCCCGTGTCTTTGTGATGCAATGCACTTTAGACATCTGACATAGGCTATTTGTTCACTAATAAGTGTCAGACTAGACGTGAAATCGTGTATCTTTCAAACGTTTCAGTATTATTAATAGAAACTCTTTGTAATGTATTTCTAACATTAAATTGTTTTCATCTCCATCAAAATTAGATTCATATATACAAATACCTTAATGAAACTTCAACAAACTTAAGTCAATAAAAATGAATGATAATGAGACATTAGATTCTCATTAACTTATTGAAATCTTGATAATTTCTAAAAATGTGGTATGTTGGTTTACTTGACATGGTTGAAGTCAGTTTTTCTTTGTGTTGAAACCAGTTAGATCATTAAAAACTAATTTAAGTGTATGATGAATCTTATTTTCTGGTTGATGCTATTTTTAAAATAATATAATTAGTTATAGCATAATTGAAAAATTCTTGAATCAAAATCATATTTTCCTTGCTAATCAAAGTATCATTTTCTTTTTTTAATCTGGAAATCATTGCTTACATTGATAATATTATTACCATCATTATCTGCATTATTGAATGCTCATAAACCTTGTGTTACATTTATAAACTACAATATTAGATTGTAAGCACTTTTCAATTAGTATAAAAAAGATTCACTGGTCTCAAGGAATGTATAATTAAAAGAGAAATATATCAAAGTAGGAAAATTTTAAAGAGGAAAATGGTGGTGGAGTAGGAGGACCCCAGGCTCATCTTGTCCCACGAACACAACTGGGTGGTTTTCAGGTCATCCTAAATACCTCAGAAATCAACCTGAAGACTGACAGAACAAACTCCACAACTAAAGGGAGAAAAGAGGCCACATCGAATAAGGTAGGAAGTACAGAGACTTGTTTCAGGAGAGAAGCGGATCACGGGTACTGTAGAGCAGAGGGAGCCCTGGTCATGGCGAAGAGGGAGAGGGGAGCATACAGGGGAATACACAAGGAGAACATTTCCCCAAACCCATTGGCTTGGAAAATGAGAGGGACCGAATTTCCTGAGTTCTTATAACCAGAGGGGCTTACCACCTGGTGTTTTAAAGTTAAGCAGGCTTGTCTGGGGTGGAGCCCAAAGGGCATGTGCTGCTCCTAAAAAGCAGGAAGACAAGGACCCAGGGACAAACAACACGGACACAGTGGTTTGAAAAGTGCTTGGGAAACACTGAGGAGGGATTATCATTCTTCTCAGAGCGTGTCCCTGGGAGGCAGCATTCCTGGAGATGCCCAGAAAGGAACTGGCTGGCACCATCTTGCTCCTCAGCACCTCAACCTAAACACAGACCTACTTGAGGGGAGCAGCTCAGCACTAACCCTGACTGCCTAACTTGCTTACACCAAGACCCACCCCCCTGTGCTCTGGTGGGACTGTCCTTCTTAGTCAAGCTTGCCTCGGTCCCAGCGTGGCAGGCCCCTTCCCCAGAAGACCAGCACAAGCCCCTGCCCACACCATATCTAAAGTCTGGAATTTTAAAGGTCAGCCGTCTTGGCTGGGATAGAGCCCGGAGGGCACTATTCTGCTCCTAGAGAGAAGACAGGCAAAATACTTGGAGGAAGACAGTGTGGAAACAGTAATCTGAAGGATGCCTGGGGCACAAGAGGGTAGGGGGGTGATGGTGGAGATTACTCGCTATTCTTAGGAGCACCTCCCTGAGAGGCAGCATTCACAGAGATGCCTCTTCGGGAACAAAGGAAGTGGCTGGTATCATTTCCCAAGACACCAAGACATATTGTAATTAAGCTTGCAAAATATAGTCATAAGGAAAAAACCTTAAAAGCAGCAAAACAAAGGAAGTGCTTTTAACTTCTAAGGGAAAATCGATAACACTAGCTAGAGATGTCTCAACAGAAACTTGGGAAGCCAGAAGAGAGTGGCATAATATATTCAAAGTGCTGAATGGGAAAAATCGGCAGCCAAGAATATTCTATCCAGCAAGACTATCATTCTCAGTAGAAGGAGTGATAGAGAGTTTCCCAAACAAAAACTAAATGAGTTCGTGACCACTAAACCAGCCTTGCAAGAAATATTAAGGGGGACTCTTTGAGTAGAAGGGAGAGACCGAAAGTGACAAAGACAAGAAAGGATCAGAGAAACTCTCCAGAAACAACAAATCAATTAGTAAAATGACTAAAAAATACATGTCTATCAATAATTGCTTTGAATATAAATGGACTAAAGACTAATCAAAAGACATAGGGTGTCAGAATGGATAAAAATCAAGAGCCATCTATATGCTGCCTACAAGAGACTCATTTTAGACCTAAAGACACCTGCAGATTGAAAGTGGGGGGGGGTGGAGAAATATTTATCACACAAATGGGAGTCAAAAGAAAGGGGGAATAGCAATACCTATATTGGACAAAGTAACTTCAAAACAAAGACTATAAAAAAACAAACAAACAAGGCATTATATAATCATAAAGGAGACATTCTAACAAGAATATGTAACAATTGTAAATATTTATGCCCCCAACATGGGAGCACTGAAATACATAAAATAATTAATAACAAACATAAATTGTTATTTTTTTTTAACCGATTGATAATAATGCAATAATAGTAGGCGACTTGAACACCCCACTTACAGCAATGGACAGATCATCTAAACAGAAAATCAACATGGAAACAATGGCTTTGAATGACGCACTGGACCAGATGGACTTATATGCAGAATATTCAATTCTAAAACAGCAGAATACACATTCTTTTCAAGTGCACATGGAACATTCTCCAGAATAGATCACATATTAGCTCACAAAACAGGCCTCAACAAATACAAAAAAGTTCAGAATCATACAATGCACCTTTCCTGACACAATGCTATGGAACTAGAATTCAACTTAAAAAAAAAAAAAAAAAGGAAAGACCACAAGAACATGGAGGCCAAACAACATTCTACCTAACAATGAATGGGTCAACCAGGAAACCAAAGAAGAAGTTAAAAAAAAAAAAAAATCATGGAAACAAATAAAAGCACAACAGTCCAAAGCTTTGGGGATGCAGCAAAAGTGGTCCTAAGAGGGAAGTACATATCAATACAGGCCTACCTCAAGAAACAAGAAAAATCTCAAATAAACAACATAACCTTATAGCTAAGGGAGCTAGAAACAGAACAACAAACAAATCTAGCAGAAGGAAGGAAATAATAAAGATTAGAGCAGAAATAAATGATATAGAAGTTAAAAAGTAATAGAACAGATTGATGAAACCAGGAGCTGGTTGTTTGAAAAAATTAATAAAATTGATAAATCTCTAGCAATTATCAAAAAGAAAAGAGAAAGGACCCAAATAAAATCACAAATGAGAGAGGAGAAATAACAACCAACACTACAGAAATGCAAACAATTACGAGAGAATATTATGAAAAACTGTATGTGTTTGCACATAGACATTTTAACCTGGAAGGAATGGACAAATTCCTAGACACATACAAATTGAAACAGGAAGAAATGGGAAACTTAAACAGACTTATAACCAGCAAGGAAATTAATTGAATCAGTATACAAAAAACTCTCAACAAACAAAGTCCTGGGCCAGATGGCTTCACAAGAGAATACTACCAAACATTTAAGGAAGAGTTAATACGTGTTCTCCTCAAACTATTCCAAAAACTAGGAAAGGAAGGAAAATTTCTAAATTCATTCTATGAGGCCAGCAATTACCCTGATACCTAAACCAGATAAAGACTCCTCTAAAAAAGAGAACTACAGACCAATATCCTTTGACGAACACGGATGTAAAAATCTTCAATAAAATACTAGCAAACCGAATCCAACAATAAATTTAAAAAAATCATTCACCACAACCAAGTGGGATTGATTCCTGCTTTGCAAGCATGGTTCAATATTTGCCAGTCAATCACCCTGACACACCACTTTGGTAGAACAAAGGATAAGAACCAAATGATCATTTCAATAGACACAGAAAAACATTTGGCAGTATACAACATCCATTCATGATAAAAACCCTCAACAAACTAGGTTTAGAGGGAACATACCTCAGCATAATAAAGGCCGTCTATGAAAAACCCACAGCTAATATCATCCTAATTGGGGAAAAACTGATAGCTTTTCCTCTATGGTCAGGAACAAGACAGGAATGTCCACTCTCACCACTGTATTTAGCATAGTACTGGAAGTCCTAGGCTCAGCAATCAGACAGCAAAAAGAAATAAAAGGCATCCAAGTTAATAGGGAAGAAATAAAACTTTCACTCTTCACAGATGACATGATACTTTATACAGAAACCTAGAAAGACTCCACCAGAAAGCTGCTAGAACTGATAAATGAATTCAGTAAAGTTGCAGGATACAAAATCAACATACAGAATCTGTTGCATTTCTGTATACCAATAATGAAACAGCAGAAAGAGAAATCAAGGAATCAATCCCATTTACAACTGCACCAAAAACAATAAGATGCCTGGGAGTAAACCTAACCAAAGAGGTGAAGGAACTGTATTCTGAACACTGTAAAACATTGATGAATGAAGTTGAAGATGACACAAAGAAATAGAAAAACATTCCATGCTCATGTATTGGAAGAACAAATGTTAAAATGTCTATACTCCCCAAAGCAATTTATACATGTAAGGCAATCCCTATCAAAATACCAGTAGCATTTTTCACAGAGCTAGAACAAACAATCCTGAAATTTGTATGGAACCACAAAAGACCCTGAATAGCCAAAGCAATCTTGAAAAAGAAAAGCAAACCTGGAGGCATCACAATTCCAGACTTCACGTTATATTACAAAACTGTAATTATCAAAACAATACGGTACTGGCACAAAAATAAACACATAGATCAATGGAGCATAATAGAAAACCCAGAAATGATCCCACAACTATATAGTCAAACTTTGACCACACAGCGAAGAATATCCAGTGGAAAAAAAGACAGTCTCTTTAACAAATGGTGTTGGGAAAACTCAACAGCAACATGCAAAAGAATGAAACTGGACCAGTTTCTTATACCAAACACAAAAATAAATTCAAAATGGATGGAAGACCAAAACGTGAGCCCTGAAACCATTAAATCCTAGAGGGGAAGCTTCTTTGATATTGGCCATAGCAACTTCTTATTAGATATGTCTCCTGAGGCAAGAGAAACAAAAACAAAAACAAAAATAAATATTGGGACTTCATCAAAATAAAAAGCTTCTGTGCAACAAAGGAAACAACAAACCTAAAAGGCAACCTACAGAATGGGAGAAAATTTTTGCAAATGACATATCTGATAAGGGTTAGTATCCAAAATATATAAAGAACATAATACTCAACACCCCCCAAAAATGAATAATCCAATTAAAAATGGGCAAAAGATATGAATAGACATTTTTCCGAAGAAGACATACAGATGGCTTATAAGCACATGAAAAGATTCTCAACATCACTGTTCATAAGGGAAATGCAAATCAAAGCTGCAATGAGATACCACCCACACCTGTCAGAATGGCTAAAATCAACAATGCAAGAAACAACAGGTGCTGGCAAGAATGTGGAGAAAGGGGAACCTTCTTGCACTATTGGTGGGAATGCAAACTGGTGCAGCCACTCTGGAAAACAGTAGGGAGTCTCCTCAAAAAGTTAAAAATAGAACTGTCATAAAATCCAGCAATAGTACTATTTGATATTTACCCAAGGAACATAAAAACATTAATTCAGAAGGATACGTGCATGCATATAGCAGCATGATACAATAGCCAAATTATGGAAACAGCCCAAGGGTGCATCATTTGATGAATGGATAAAAAAGATGTGGTATACGTATACAATGGACTATTACTCAGCCATCAAAAAGAATGAAATCTTGCCATTTACAGCAACGTGGATGGAGCTAGAGAGTATTTTGCTAAGCGAAATAAGTCACTCAGAGAAAGACAAATACTGTATGGTTTCATTCATGTGTCAATTTAAGAAACAAAACAAACAAACAAAAGGGATATAAAAAGAGAAGAGGAGGCAAACCAAGAAACAGACTCTTAACTGTAGAAAACAAAGTGATACCCTCCCCATGAGTGGGGAAGTGGGTGATGGGATCGGTAAAAGAGGTGATGGGGATTAAGGAGAGCACTTGCTGAGATAAGCCCTGAGTGTTGTATGGAATTGTTGAAGCACTGTATTGTACATCTGAAACTAATATTACACTGTACTTTTAACTAACCATAATTTAAGTAAAAGCTTTATTAAAGAAAAGGAAAATTTTATATGTAAATAGTAAATTTAAGTCATTTAGGAACAGGATGGATGTAAGAATAAATACACTGGAATAATGGAAAATTGCCATTAATATCTCTGTAATTCTCTCGCTACGAGAGTCTCTAATTCCTTTTGTTTTTTGTAGAAAAACTATTTAATAGATTCATATAATATATGTTCTAATAAAAAAAGAAGGAAGACTTTACTTCAGTTGTGACTATTTATTTTAGTGCTACGGAAGAAAGTAGGGGGAAAAAGTAAGAGTATTGGCGGTTGCAACATCCATCAGGATCAACAAGGGCTCTAATGACCAAATACAGGCTGGTGGCTCATTATCAAGTCTTTATGCTGCTAATTCAGTTTATAGTCACATCGTCTACTGTCATGCTGCTAAATAACTGGGTGGACTCTGAACCCATTTTTTTATACAACAAATTCTTGACATTTTCCCTGTAAAGCCTTAAATAAAGCTTTGTTTCTGGGGGGAGATACACTGCTCCATTAAAAATGGTGATATAATTAAATTATTCTGTAATATGGATAAAAGCTATTAAACTCAGTGTCCCACACAGAAACTTCAGTTCCAAACTACTTGAGAGGCACAACTTTAACTCTCACGGGAGAATGTTTCTCCTTGTTCTTGTGTTAGATTTTTATGCTTATAAGCATCTAAACATCCATTCTTGTCACAAAAGCAATCTTCACCAAACATCTGCAGAAACATTTGGAATGCTATTGTTATAAGAGGAATTGTCCAAGTGTGCATGCTTTTATAACATGCCATTATGGTTGGATTGATAGTCTTGAAAAAAGAATTCTGAATACAGTATAATGCACTGTCTTAATCATCTGTCACTGTATCTCAGATAAAATAACTTGTTTATCATAGAATTCTTCAGAATGGAAATGAGTTGTCTTCTGGAGTTGCGTGTGTTATGTCACCTGAAAAATTATTCAGTTGCAATCAACTTATTTGCTGAGGAAAGCATTAGAAACTCTGGCAAGGACTCTAGCTATCTGTAAAGCACTCTTTCCTTTTTACTCTTAAGGCAAAGATCATGTTACTATTATGTTCATTTGCTATCCCTCTCTCCCTCTTTTCTTCCATTATCTAGGCAAAAACACAATGCAGATTTTCATTTTTAAGCTTTTCTTCAAATGATGTTGTACCTCCTACTTTCTTCGATCATGACTTTCAGTTCTATAAATGGAATAAGGTAGAACACCACCCTTGAGTTCATATATACAGCCACGTATACCCAGTTTAATTACGCTGCTACCCTGTACATTAATAAGTAATGTAATCATTAAGTAAATAAATTCATAAATTTAATAAAGTAAATAGTTAAATAATGCAATTTATATTTGTAATTTGTGTAATCCTATTAGAGAAATTTATAGTTTAAAACAACTAAATAAATATAGTTATTAGGAGCTGAGATCTGGTATTATAAAAAAAAGATATGTGAATAGCAAAAGAGCAAGGCAGAATGAACTGTTTTCTGATTGAACTTAGGTTTGAGTGATTACCTTAAAACAGATTTAATATTACCTTTGAAAAAGGATTAAGTGACAGCCTTTCTGCCTTTAAAATATTTTTTTATTTACAAGTGCAACAATTACTGAGAGGTTACTCATATGGTTTGGAAAATGAGCATGATCTAGCCATTGCACTAAATTTTAAATTTTTTAAGGTTTTTGCTGAGTTAAATCAAACAATTTAGAAATTTAAGAGTTAGATTGAAAGAATACTCAGTGTGATTTTTAAGTAGTCCAATGTTTACATAAATTAAGTAATGAATAATTTGAGAAAATGGAAAATTTAATCATTCTATGAGATTACTGAGAATGTTAATTCTGCCTGATTGATGCCAAAATCCTTGGGCTACGTTGTTAGACAGCCAGTCTGTTTTACCTCCCTATTTATTCCTAATCTCTTTGTTTCTAACCAACAATCTCACCTGCTCATATCTTCTCAAACCCAGACTTTTATTCAGCATCATATTTCTCTCAGTTTCATGTGTTTCTCCAGGAACATGTGCCTGGATCTGGCTATATGTCGTCCATTAGGTTTTCCTTAGATGTGTTTGTTAATATAATAAGAAATATTAAAATATTCAACAGACATCTATGTGGACTGTACTGTACAATTTACAGTAGGGGGTGGGGAGACATGAGGAAAGCAGTGCTGCTCTCCAAAGTCAGTCTAAAGAGGAAGTTAAGGGGCGCCTGGGTGGCTCAGTTCTTAAGCGTCTGCTTTCAGCTCGGGGCGTGATCCCAGCATTTTGGGATCGAGCCCCACATCGGGCTCCATGCTCCACTGGGAGCCTGCTTCTTCCTCTCCCACTCCCCCTGCTTGTGTTCCTTCTCTCGCTGGCTGTCTCTCTCTCTGTCAAATAAATAAATAAAATCTTAAAAAAAAAAAAAAAAAAGAGGAAGTTAAGAGGAGAACACATACATACCTGCAAAGAAAACCCTACAAAGCAAGGTAGAAAACACTTCCTACTGATCAGAGACATCCAAATAGACCATTTAATTAAATTAAATAAATTAAAACCCTTTAATTCGTGTTGACATGTACTCTCTGCAGTGTGCTGTATTTGTGTATCAGTCTCTACCTTTAAATAGGCAAATATCCATATGCAAGTGCATTTTCATGTGTGTGACATTTAGTTGAGTGGGACAGTTTCTGTGTCTAATTGTATATGTATGTGCGTTGGTGTCTCTATATTGAAATTGTATCTGTTTCTCATTTCCTATATGTGTAAAGCTCACTTAGTGGGGAAGATGTATTTATGGAGGTAAGTAAAAACCAACATGAGCTGGGGCGTAAAAGAGTGTAACATCAAAAAATCTTCAGTGTTTGTATGTCTTGAATCTGCCTTAAGGGTTTTATTACTGAGATGAAATAAGGCTTCTCAGTGTATTTTTTTTTTTTTTAGTTGAAAGACTGGTATTATTCTGAGTAAGATTAGTATGTACTCTTTGTAATATCACAAGAATGAGAATAGGCATTTCTGAGTTGGAAGTTTTAAGCTTGGAGCCTTGATATTCTACATAGACTGTTAAGTGTTCTGAGCCAGTGGGAAAACAGTCCCTATAGTAAGGACGGGAAAGATCAGATAAAGCTGGAGAGGAGTCACAGGGAGAAACTGAGGCCAAAATGTACTTTCTGTTTCCCTACCCCACTCCCGTGTGAACTTGCCCATCCTGTTTGCTGCTTACTGAATAAGCAGAGTGAGCAGCTGGTGAATGGCAAGCCTCCTACGCCAGCTGTCCTCACTGCCTGGCCCACCCTCTATTCCCTGGGAGCTTACTGTTCAAGGAGAAAAGACATTAGGAAGGTGGCTCTGAGGGAGAGGAGAGAGGACCAAAAAGAGAAAGCAGGGCATTCGTTTTGGGCATTTTCCCAATGGCATGAATGAGGCAATGACCTATTCTGTTCATTCTGTTGGGGGGATAAATAAGGCACGGTTAGAAAAAGGGACCTTTCTCTCATAGGGAATGGAATGGAAATACTTTCTCCAGGCAGAGAAAGAGCACGATAATAATCATCCACAACATGAGCAAAGAGAGCAACAAAGAGGACTTCTTTCAGTGGCACTGTTTTTATGCTTATAGGAAAAGTGAGGGGAAAATTTCAGGTGAAGAAAGACAGCATTGGGGTCATCAGGCCGAGTGTGATTGTGGACAATGGGGGTAATTTCTTTAGCAGCATCACAAAGAAATAGGGACATAAACATGTTTAAATCATGTTGACTGGGAGTTGATTCAGGGTTTAAAAAGACAAGAAAGATTGCTAACGTGTGATCGTCACTGCCAATGATGCAGAATCATTTGAGCTGTGTATACATTTTCACAACATACCATACGTAAAAAAAAATCACAAAATTATTTTGTGGTCATATTTTACTTCCCATTTGCTGTGTTCTCATTTTCTCCCCTATTTCCCTTAGTCATAGCTTTGAAGAACAAATTCAGCAGAGCCATACTTTTATATAACGTAGCGGAGAATAAAGGAAGAACATATGCATACCTAGTAAGAGAAAAAGAGATTTGAAATTCCATTGTAATGGTGTTTGTGTTTATACGTATCCATTAACTGTTGTTGATAAGATAATCTCCATTTCATCAAGCTACATTTTAATGCAGCCCAATAGTAGTCATATGTGCATGTAGTTTCTGGAGCACCTTGCATATGTATAACTTACTCTACCGTGATTGGGGGTCTGTTTGAAAATTAGAATCCATCTTTCACTATTGACAGAAGTTGATGAGATGCAAGTATTTAATAATCTATAAAGCCATAAATCCTATAGAGCTGGTCAATAAAATCACTTATCTTTAATCTTAGCTATTACTGCACAAGGGAATATAAGCCAGTATTTGCTATGTCTTTTCCTTTAATGCAGTGCTGTAACTGGGGGCATAATGAATGCAAGGAACATCTTTGGTAAAATGCTTTTTATACACAGTGAAGACTCAAAACTTTCATTGTAGAGATACGGAAAAGAGTAACTTTTGACAAAATGACATGACATAAAGGGCTTAATGTCTATGCCAATTGATACTGTCATATATATTTTAAAAAGATTGTCAGTAGTAGATGGGGCGCCTGGGTGGCTCAGTCAGTTAAGCATCCAACTCTCGATTTCCACTCAGGTCATGATCTCAGGGTCATGAGATCCATGTCAGACTCTGTGCTGAGAATGGCGCCTGCTTAAGATTCTCTCTCTCCCTCTTTCCCTCCCCTGCTCTCTTTCTCTTTCTCTTAAAAAAAAAACATCATCAATAGTAGGTAAATAATTACTATTTTTTTTTCTAGTCACTCTAATTGAATTAAGATGAAAAGACTTCCTGAAAAAGTCAAGTTTAGATTATTGAAGCTATTGTAATGATATTAAGAGAGGGGAATTAGTCTATCTTTCTTGAAAAATTAAGACAAATGTTTTAAAAGGGATTAATAAGAACTGAATAGATGTTTGAATGTTAATGCTTATTTCCAATGCATTAATGTCCACTGTAGAGTTTCCTAATTTAACACACAAACTTTGAAGCCAAGTAATACACAAAGAAGAACATTTTTCTTCAGTGTCAAGTCCTGTCTAACTACCTTTTGATACTAAAGGCTGTGTCTGGTACAATCAGCCCCGCCTACTTCCTTAATCAAAATTGGAAATATATTAAAGAGCCTGGCCCTTTAAGAAGTATATTTGAATGTAGTCTGTTTCTGTTTTGTGTTTCCATTTTGGTGTCTGGTGCTTTTCCGTCTTATGAACTTTGGGCTGCAGCTTCATCTAAATCCTATTGACTGTGACTGGTTTGCCTGCTGGGATTTTTGAATTCACCCTATTCCTATTTCCTCTTCTGGGTGATTTCTGGGTCTGATTTTGGACTCTATAAGCTCTAGCCAGGTGAGCCTGGATGAAACCATCCTCCAAGGCTTTTCCTCCTCAATTACAATAGCTGCAACACAGATGTTTGCAAGACCTAGGGGTATTATCTCAACATTCTCTGGGAGAAGATTAGGCCTTTTTATAAAGTTACCAATGTATGAGGGTTTTATGTTAAAAAGTAAGTCATGATGGGAGATTCAGTACCTTATAAAGACTATCTTATGTTTATTTAAAATTTTGTTATTGTTTAAATTTTAAATTACAATGGAGGGAGATTTGTGTGGTGGTAGAGGTGAGGGAAAACAATATTTTCAATACTTTAGGTTCAGTCGTGCAAGCACCTAACCAAACCTAATGCCTTTGCCCTTTTCTTCTCATAAACCCCTTGAGAATAGTCTTGATCAGATTAAAGATTGTTCAGCCCCCTTGGACTAGAATGCTCTTTCCATCCAGCAGGTAGATAATCTTATTATCCAGATGAGCTTTGTAAATCTCCCCAGATTGTTTCTGTAACTTCTTTCTCCCCAGCCTAGACTTCCCCAACAGCCTTGCAGCCATGGCCGTGCTGCCTGTCACTACATGATAAAAGCTAAGTTGAGAATGTAAGAGTTTTATTAATGACAAGCCTGCAAAATATAGGGTGAATCCTCTGTGCAAGGAATGCACTAACCTCATGGAGGAGGGTATAGCAGTATGCACTGAGATAGCATTCCATTTCAGATTCTTTAAGTCATATCATAAAAGTCCACCGAATTGTCCCTGGGGGCATGTCTTTGGGAGTTAAGAAAACAACTCTGTAATTCTGGAAGAATCAAAGTTCAGGTGTTATCATATGATACTTTTTAGATATTAGGGGAGGGCAGTGAAAAGAGCATGATAAGTGGATTACATAAACAAATTGACCTGAGTGTATTATAATTCATAGATAGAACTAAGAAGGGAGCACAGGGTTTAAAATCCCTTAAAGTGCCTTAAAATAAAATATCAAGATATAATTATGTCAAATAAGCTAAAATGCACTTAAAAATCTAAGTTGACACATAACGACGGGTTTGCAGGTAGGAATTAGAATAAATGTTGCACATTAAGTAATGTAAAGGACTTCACATAGAACTTGGAAGCAGCTAATGCAGTATTTCAGTATTTCTCTAACTGAATGTTTAGTATATTCCCAAAAGTAAAGACCAGAAAACCAGAATCTATCAAAGTTCCTATGATGTCCATATGCTAATGCACTTTTCCCTTTAAGTATAAATTTTTTTCTGTCCTAAAGAAGGCACAAAGTTTTTAAATACCATGTATTAGTCTTTTGAAAAACAGGCAGTTTGACCAAAAATATTGCATTTACTTCAAGACTACTATTCATTTACCATTCAATTTTTCTTCTTCTTTCCCCATCATATCATATAATGAGTTTGAGAACTATCTTTAAAAAAAAAATTTTTTTTTTTTTTTTTTTTTTTTTACTTTTGGACTCTATCAGTGCTTCACAGCTTAGGTAATATAAGTTTCTTGTATGTCATACTTAGCAAGATCATGTCAAAGAAAGGCATAATTAAAGAAAACAATCTAAGTTGATTTCTTTATAGTTGCATTTTCTTAATTTTATGATAGTTCTAAATAATTTTGAATAGTACCACATTTTTAACTCTCTAAAATTTTAAAGAAATAATATAAAAAGTGTCCATGTACAAAATCATTGAAAAATTACTGAAATAATAAGAAAAAAATAAGCCATTTTTTTATTTCAATGTTTGTGTTTCTTTCTCTCAGAACTCCCAATTTATCTTATTATAATATTTTGTTATTGTGATAATAATTTAAAAACCCGTAATTATTAGATGATTACTATACATCAGGTCATGTACTATATGCTTTATATTCCTAATAATTTACATCCTTACAAAATCCATAAAGTTTGTATGATTTTCTTCACTTTACGAATGAGGGAATAATGTCTTAAAAGCTTAAGAAACTTGACAAAGTCATAAACTTGTAACCGTTAGAGCTAGAAATTAAACCCAGGTATTATCCCAGAGTCCATGCTTTATCTACTAAACAATTTATTCATTGTACCATAAGATACTATTCCCATTTTTTTTGTTTTGTTTTGTTTTTAAGGAATCTAATCAATCATTCAGTTCTGAAAAGACTGTATAAACTATTTTTTTGATGTTTCCGTGTAATGACACAATTTTACGGAGGTGACGTTTTATGTAATATCAGTGTATCAAACCTGATTAGAGAGAAATAACGTTTATCTATGAGTCTCCTGTAAATCTTCTAACCCATAGAATTCTATTTCAATGCTAAAATTATTTTGGTATAGGAGACTTCAAATTATATCAGGCAAGTACATCTTTGCTTTAAGAGGGCTTGATGTCCTAGAAGGAAAAATAAAATGAAAAATAAACTCATTCAAAATGGATTCTAAATTATGTTTTAGCATTTGCATCGCCAGACATCTGATAGATATGTAATAAATACTAAATTAATAAATACATTAATTTAAATGATTCCTACATAGAGACTTTTTACCTTTGATCATTTATGAATTTTTGGTTTTGAGTCACATTTTTTTTTTTTGTAAGTGAAACAGAGCCAGCTCCTGGGTATTTAACCAGATTGAATGTTGGGAGTAGGACTGGAGGCAGCTGGATTTAGAAATAAACAGAGCTCTCAATTTTTGGCATCTCTTAACATCCTGGCTCTGCTTTTTGCTGTGTTCTACTTCAGTCTCTGGCTTTGCATGGTAACAACATGGCAACAACAGTTGAGACACCCAACATCGTTCAGATTTTAGTCCAAAGGCAGCTACTACTTTCTTCTTTCCCAGAATCTACAGCAGAAGGCTCATGGCATAGTTTGGGTTCTGGTAGGGTAAATTAACACCAATGAACCGATCATGGTGGTTCACAAAATGGTAGTCCTGAACCAAGTATAAGTGAATTCCACAAAGTATGTTGAATAAATGTGAGGAAGAATGTTTTCCCTCAGAGGGAAATGGGGATATGGTTTCATGAAAAATAATTAGATGCCAGTTGAGAAAAACAGTAGTTATCTGCTATAGCTTTAGGAATAACATATATGGATTCATTAATTTGGGGATTATAAATATAAACTTTTTAAGTTTTTATTTTTTATATTAAAATATACTATATTATTAGTTTCAGAAGTAGAACTTAGTGATTCTTCAGTTGCATACAACACCCAGTGCTCATTACTTCAAATGCCTTCCTTAATTCCCATCACCCAGTTACCCTATCCCCCTACCTCCCTCCCTCCAGTAACTCTCAGTTTGTTTCCTGTAGTTAGGAGTCTCTTATGGTTTGTCTCCCTCTTTGTTTTAATCTTATTTTTTCTTCCCTTCCCCTATGTTCATCTGTTTTGTTTAAGTTCCACATATGAGTGAAATCATATGGTATTTGTCTTTCTCTGACTGACTTATTTCATTTACCATTATATTCTCTAGATCCATCCATGTTGTTGAAAACGGCAAGATTTCATTCTTTTTGATGACTGAGTAATATTCCATTATATATGTATATATGCATGGTATCTATCTGTATCTATATTTATCTCTCTCTGTCTGTCTGTATCACATCTTCTTTATCCATTCATCCCTTGATTGATATCTGGGCTCTTTCCATATTTTGGCTGTTGTAGATATTACTGCTGTAAACATTGGGGTGCATGTGCCCCGTCAAATCACTATTTTTGTATCCTTTGGATAAATACCTAGTCGTGCAATTGCTGGGTTGTAGGGTAGTTCTATTTTTAACTTTTTGAGGAACTGCCATACTGTTTTCTAGAGTGGCTGCACCAGTTTGCATTCTCATCAACAGTGCAAGGAGGTTCTCCTTTCTCCACATTCTCACCAAAACCTGTTGTTTCCTGTGTTGTTAATTTTAGGCTCTGACTGGTGTGAGGTGGTATCTCATTGTGGTTTTAATTTGTATTTCCCTGATGCCAAGTTCTTCACACATAGTACTGGAAGTTCTAGCCTCAGCTAAACATTAAGAACAAAAAGAAATAAAAGGCATCCACATCATCAAAGAAGAATTCAAACTCTCACTGAGATGACATGATAATTTTCAATTTTTTAAACACCTAGTTCTTATTAATCTCAGGAAATTATGTGTTCATATGAAAGAGAAAAATTTATCTTAAAATGCATTAATTTGGTAAATCATCAAGTTATACAAACTATCTTCTACCATACTTTGATAAGTTATTTTAAAGAATCTTAACTTATCCTGGTGTCCTAATTTAATGAAGAGTGTGCAGTGTATGCATCTTTTTTATTGTAACTACACTTCTTGTGATTCTGATTTTACGTTATCTTTTTACTTCATACACAGGAATTTCTATATCAATTCACAGTGGGTACCAGAATATGAACTTGTGGGAACTCAGTGAAATAGAACCCGATCAGTTTAAATTTCTTTTAAGTATTTCTGTCTGGCTTTAATAACATACAATTAATATAAAAAACCATTTAGCTTTTATCAGTTAGTCAAGATCTGTTGGCCTAGTTTCAAAAGTTGGTCTCCTGGGCATAATGGACATAATTGAAACTCCTGTTAAGTTTTTCCATTTTAATGAAAATATTAAATGACTTGTGGAGTAGCATGGTAAATTTTCATCCCAGATCTCAGAGGGCTAGGCTATGATTTCATTCTGCTATCTTCTACTATTTTACTCTCAACATTTATAAAATTTATTAAAATGATTTCAGTCTAGTCCTTTGGCTTTGTTTTCAGATCATTGCTTTCTAGGATGACTTGGGCTTTTATTTTCATAATTTTCTCTTTATAATTGAAAGCTACAAAAGGGCATCATTGTCAATGGAAAACAAAAAGCATACTGATTAATTCTGTGTGTGTGTGTGTGTGTGTGTGTTTCTTAGTTTCAAAGCAATGTTTGAAACTACAAAGAGCTATGGATTTTAAAAAGTTCTGATTATTAGTTTTAGAATATAAGTGCAATTCTTTTTAAAAGTAGTTTTAATATTTTCTAGCAGATAAAATTGAATATAGTTGAAAGTACACTTTAATATTTGGGGTGTGCCTTTAGAATAAAATGATAGTTACTCATACATTTATTTGGAAATTATAAAGCTTTATTCTTTAATAAATACATCCAATGTTTATTGTACCCCTGAAATCAAACATGTACAGCCCTGAGTGAGCTATGTACATGTCTTATTTGATGTTCACAATATGCTTGCAGAGAATTTAACAGTGTCTCATTTTACAGAAACTAAGTTTTCATGTAAGTAGCTCACATAAGGTTACATAAACATTGGCGTCAGAATTCAAATTTATGATATGGAATCTAAAGCCTGCTTTTAAATCTGTATTGACCCATATTACCCCCAAATGTTCCAAAATCTAAACCTCTGAGTATTTTTTTTGTGTGAAAAATATATATAAACTACAATATATGAACAGTATTTTTAGGTAGTATAGACATTTATAAGGAGAAATGTTATGATTTAAAATGGATGATTTTAGAAATAAACTTGTTAGTAGAGGGAAAGAAACTAACGAAAACGTAGGCCCTATAAAAGGGAAAATTGAGGAGATATAATTCTAATATTTTAATTAGGATACAAAGCCACAACTATTCTGAAGAGTTTACTGCACAATATCTATTAAATATCAAGATTTTTTGTTTTTAATATTTGAGTTTTATTATTTCTGCAGTAAGAGAAAAACAATGATACAAAAGAGAAATAGAAATAATTAAACTTTAAGAGGATTAACTCTGTGTCAAGCACTACCATAGGCATTTCACATCACATGTATTAACTTTTAATATTTATAGCAACACTATAAGATAGTTAATATTATCATACTCATTTCTACATGAAGAAAGTGAAACCTGAAGAGGCTTACTAGTTAACTAGGTCCTAGAGTTAAGTGAGTAGCAGAGATAGAATTTAAACCTGGGTAGCCTGATCTATAGTTAGATGTATTAGCCATTATCGTATATTGCTAGATTGAAAGAGTAAGGGCTGATACTTTGAAAAGTCACCAAAATATAAGGATTGAAGTACATTTTTTTTTTTACTACAGTGTTAAACATGTTGAAGTTTCTCAGGTTATCTCATGTGTATAACACGTCTCTTCCATTTTGTCCCCATAAAAACAAAATGAAACAGAAGATAGATTATTCAGCATTCATTTTATGTTAGTGATTCAGTTCTATTATTCTCGTCACCTGAAGAGAAATTCTTTTTTTTTAAAGAAATCTTTTTTTTTTTTTTTAAAGATTTTATTTATTTATTTGACAGAGATAGAGACAGCCAGCAAGAGAGGGAACACAAGCAGGGGGAGTGGGAGAGGAAGAAGCAGGCTCATAGCGGAGGAGCCTGATGTGGGGCTCGATCCCGTAACGCCGGGATCACGCCCTGAGCCGAAGGCAGACGCTTAACCGCTGTGCCACCCAGACGCCCCTGAAGAGAAATTCTTGACTGAGGATAGAGCTCTACACATATGACTCATTCAAACTGATTTCATATTTTCTTCTAATATGTGTCAGTTACATGTAGTGATAATACCCTATTTCCAGATATGGTTACATAGACTTTTTCCTAGACACTTTCCCCACTGATAAATGTATCTTTCTTTTACTCATTTTATTTGGCTTCCGTGCACAAGAATTATGTGATTCATGCGTTTCCTTAGGCACGTTTATGTTGTCATTCAGACATCTTGGTTTATTCCCTACTTCCTTATCTGAAAAAAGTAACAAATTATTATACTTTCAAATGTAAGGAAGTAAATGACATCTTGGTGCTTTGGAAGCTAATAAAAGATGGTGAGGATTTTTGAATGAGTTAACATCTTGTAAAATAATACATTTTAAATATATGTTACACTTCTATAGTAAAATATTTTTACTATGGTAAAATATTGCCTACTTGATAGTAAAAAGAACACAAATAATGAAGATTAATGCTTTTCCTCTTCTGCCAAATTTCTTCTAAAAATTTCCTTGTTCTCCATTTTAGCACCTGGAATAACACCTGGAACACAGTATGTACTCAGTAAGCATTAAAACAACAAAACAAAACAAAAAACAAAAATACTTAAACTGATTTAACTCTATGATTTAAAAACCTTTTCTCATTAACTGAAATATAATTCCACTTTTTCGCTTGATGGCTCTTTCTGTTTTAGCTATATTTTTTCCCTTTGGATAGAAAATTAATAAAAAGTGATTTTTGTGTCAAAAAATGCCTTTCAGCAAACACAGTAAAAATAAACCAAGTAGATAATGATCTACCATTTTATGAAACACATTTTCCAGAGATAAAGGAAATCCCTCTTGCACAAACCTCTATGCCATTATGTCCCAAGTGTGGAATCAGTATCTTGGATTATAGCAGAGATGACATGGCTGCTTTAGATTTAAGAAATATTGATTAGCAGAGTGAGATTATAATTTCCTTTAACAATATCTAACATTTCTTCTGATCTATTGTTTTTTCAGATTAAATCTTGGTATGGAGATTATAGGTCATTAACACCTTAACACATTTAATCTTCTACTTTAACAAAGAGAGTGGAGGCACTAGATTAATACACTTACCAGGCAGTAGTCCCTATTTAAAATTTAATAATACTGCTTTGTTCTCATGATATTTGTATTTGATGATTATGTTCTATTTATTGGAAGCTCCTCTTGTTTTGCTTTCATGGTACTGAAATGAATTTCCTCTTTAAATACATATAAGTAAAAATGCAGTTTATTTTAAGAAATGCAAAAGTAAATAATAGTGATTCAACGATATGGTGTTTGAAGGAGATGTATGAAAGATTTAAGTCTGGGAGAGTGACACATATTAATAGAATAATCAGCATAATAATTATGACATGTAAGTATCTATATTCTACAGCATAATAATAATGATTTCTTTCAATTACTGATGAGTAAATAGAAAGTAACAGTAAAGTAACAGCATATGTATGGTATTGAACATAGCTATAAGTGAAATAGAATACTGAAATTGAATAGGATTGAATACAAAAAAGATTTACTGGAAAATAGTGACATATTTTATATACTTATAAAATTTCAAGTTTTTAAAAAAGTACTTGCTTTTAAATCACAAATCTAAGAGCCCACGAAAGGAAGGAAGGAAGGAAGGAAGGAAGGAAGGAAGGAAGGAAGGAAGGAAGGAAGGAAGGAAGGGAGGGAGGAAGGAAAGAAGGAAGGAAGGAAGGAAGGAAGGAAGGAAGGAAGGAAGGAAGGAAGGAAGGAAGGGTAAAAAAAAAAAAAAAAGGAAAAAGAGATACTAAATGGGATTTAGATTTACTTGAATGACAGTATAATTACTACCCAGAGAAAACAACTTTAAATGTGATCACAAGAACACTAGGAAAAAGGTATTTGTTTATAAATTAAATTAATATTGAGGGTTGAAATTGTTGTGCTCAAAATAAATGAATTATAAAGATAAAAATATTAAATATTTGATATAATTATTCAATGGGAAGAGGTCTCATGTAACTAGACAGACTTCTTAAGTGCTTGTGGGCAATAAGTATGTGTGAAATTAAATAAAAAATATTAATGAATAACATAGCCTCTCTGAGGCTTGAAAAGACATCTACTTAAGTTGTTAAAATACTATAAATACTATATTCCTGGCAGTTATTAATTTTCTTATTATTTCCTGGGATTTTTGAAAATCTTTATTGACAAAATGATTATCTTAAAATGCAAATTATTTTCAATGAATGATTCTTGATGAAGATAGAGTAGTATAATGAATTGGACTTTTGTTCTCTAATTGATAGAATCTGTTCATTTCTCCCTGCCACAAGTGCCAGGCAACTACTGATCTTTTTACCGTTTCCATAATTTTGCCTTTTCCAGAATGTCATCTAGTTGGAATCATATAGTATGTAGTCTTTTCAGATTAGTTTCTTTCATTTAGCAATATGTGTTTAAGATTCCTGCATGTTATATCAGGAATTCATAGCTCATTTTTTTATTACTAAATAATGTTCCATCGTATGGAAGTATCACAGTTTGTTTATTCTTTCCTCTATTGAAAAACATCTTGGTTGATTCCAAGTTTTGGCAATTTTGAATAAAGCTTCTATAAAGATCTGTGTGCAGATTTTTGTATGGACATAAGTTTTCAACTCATTTGAGTAAATACCAATTTAAGTGCTATCATTGGATCACATGGTAAGGCTAAGCTTAATTTTGTAAAAAACAAAAAAACCCCACCAAATTGTCTTCAAAAGTGGCTGTACCATTTTGTATGCATAGTAGCATCTACCTGTTTGTCTCTCCAATCTTGGAGGCAGTGATTGTCTTGTGACCTCAATTTTCTGATGTCTTTAAGAAGAGTTGTTGATTTACAGTTTGCTCAGTGTTTCCCTTGAGAGGAGAATGACAACCTCCAGGGTACTGAATGGGAAGTCATGAGTTAAAGTTTTGAAATATAAATCTACAGTATTCTTTTTGTTTTGAATCCTATCATTTAGCTGTTCAAAATGGGTTTGCATTTTTTTGGGGGGGATATACATTTCTGTAATAAAATATACTACAAAAGAAATTAGATCTGAATCTACCAGTTTGCATTTTTGTGAAATGTTCAGATTTTTTCCATTACAATGGAAAATTAAACATACAAATTACACACTGAAGTTTGTTGTTATAATGACCTTGAAAGATGAAAGCATGTAAGTATTGTTATTTTTATAAATTTTAAAATTTGTTTGAAGCCTAAAATATTAGAGTTCCTCTTTTAAATATTATCTAAATGCCTTTTCTGGCAGAAGCAGGAAAGGATTATTAACTGATATACAGCAATAGGAAACAGCTGTTACCAGAGGAAAATGCCCTATAGATAACATTTATGGACATTCTTCTTACAGTGGAAGAAAGGCTTAATTTGTTTATTTTCACATTTACTGTTCAATTTGAGCCTTTTGCAATTTAAAATTTTAACTATAGGACATGGATAGTATAAACATTGACAAATACATGAAGGTCAGTTTGAGATTTAGGATAGTTGAAAAATATAAATAATACGAATAAATATAGAAGTATAAATCGCTTTGTAAATTCAAAACTTAATATTATTGCCATTTAAAAAATATTTTATGGTATTATGCCACAATAGGCTACTTTGTTAATAGTGTTGCAATAGTTGATTTCAACAACATCAAAAAGAATTGCATTGGTAGAGAACAAACGAATAAGATTTAGCCTTAAACCTGATGTTATTGTTTTATGTGGGAAACAAAATAAGCTATATGTAAGATGTGTTTGTGAAATTAAATAATTATTACTAAAGCATAAAAATGCCAGTGTTCAAAGCCATGGGATTTTGAGGGACTTTAATCTGGATTTTGCATGCATGCACTTGTTTATACTCCAACCTGTTTTAAATAAGTTTTAAAGCAATTTGTCATGGTAAAGATTGCTTTAGATGGATCTGAGGTGAAGTGTCCTCTGGTTGTTTACTTACCTGTGCTGAATTGAAGACAGAGAATTCATAAGATAGGGAATATCTTTCCTGATACCATCTACACAATATTCTTTTGTTCTCATCACCAGGCTATTTTAGAACTATATATCATGATAAACAGTACTGAGTTTACTTCACATTTTCTTCGTCGCATAAATATACAAGTAGAAGTATGGCTGGGAGGTTGCTAGACTGTCACTGTAATTCTAATGCTTGTTAGCTGAAAGAATACTAATTTCTTAATGTATTTTGATTAAAAAGATGCTTAAGCTTTGAATTCCTTTCCTTGGTAAGCTTTTGTATATCTGAGATGAGTAAAGACTGTTTTTGTTTAAAATTCTTTTGAGTGCTAATTATTGGTTTGTTGAGGTATAAAACAGATTCTGACATACGAATATTTACCTCAAAAATGAATGAATATTGTAACATATCACGAGAAGAGTTATGTTAACATTAAATTATGTTATTAAATCACTGGAGAAAATGAAATATGGGGATATTTTTGCCCTGTTGATCATCTTAGGTATTATTTTTAAAAATTTCAAATGCTCACAGGAAAAATATTAGAGGCACACGTATCCCAAATTATGTTTTACATTAATTTAAACATATGATATTGTATTAATGAGAGTTATTTTTTTCCCATTGTTTCAATTTATATGGAACATCATAGGGAACAAATTATAGGGAACAAATATGCATTTGTTCTGTTTTTGTTTCAAGTTGCTCTTCCTTTGAGTTTGCTAATATGAAGTTAATAATTTGGTGAGCCCTCTAACATATTCTACTGGAATTATTAATTACCCATAATACAAATGTTGACTATGTTCTGATTAGTTCAAATTCAGTGGGAAACACTGAAGTATCAATGGTATAAAATTGCCTTAAGACAATAGATATGACTTGATAAGAGCTATATAATGATTTATATACCTGAATACTTTTGATTTTCCTGTTAAGATTACCAATTCTTCTTCTTTTTTTTTTTTTTAATTTAACAATGTTGCTCATTTTATCATGGTCTTAGAAAGTTTTACTTTATTTATTTATTTAAGAGAGAGCACACATACACATGTACGAGTGGCGGGTGGGGAGAGGGGGCAGAGAGAGATGGAGAGAAAGAATCTTAAGCAGGCTTCATAGCCAGTGCCGAGTCCAAGCGGGGCTCGATTTCATGACCTAGAGATCATGACCTCAGCCCAAATCAAGAGTCAGACTTAACTGACTAAGCTACCCAGACGCCCCTGAAAGTGTTATTTTATGAAAGAAATATAGTATAATGATCATACACTGGTTATACAATTCCACATACAATGGTCATTGCTGATTTCTTAGACTGAATAATTGATGCCGTACATTAATAGTAACAGATACAATTGTCCTGTTATGAGAAATATAATGTGGGACAAGGGATTAACCACTTGAGAGGCAATTCACCTAAACTAACAAAATTTATTGAGAACCTACCATATGCCTAGTACTCTTCTGGCAATTGGAGACACAGGAGTGAACAAGGCATAAGGTTTCTGTGCACTCTTGGAGCTAGTATTTGGTGGGAAGATGGGAGGGTAGACTATAAATAAACAGTAATATACAATCAGGTAATATTAAGTGCTAGGTTGAAAAATTAAGTAGTGTGTGGAAAGACAGATGAAGCTATATCAGATAGGATAGTCAGGAAATTCTTCCTTAGAGACACGAATGAAGGGAGAGCAGGAGCCAATGTGAAGGTCTGGGAAGCAATAGCAAATGCAAAGGCAAACTCAGCATTTAATGGGAAATGGTAACAGACATGTATGATGACAAAGGCTGCTACCTATTAAAACTGTATGAGCATTGCATTGTTTAAGAATAGTTTTAAGAATAGTTTGTTTTCCTTTTTAAAGGTAAATTCACAGTAACTTGAGAAGCATTGCTGTGGTTAATAGTAGACAACAAAATTTAAAGCACTCAGGATCCCAGAGCTCAAAATTTGGTTGCGGGGGGAGTTACCCCTTAAAAAATGGTTAAGCAATCTTGTTCTGCTATAGTGAAATGATGAAAGTCAAAATAATTTTGATTTTGCTTTAGGAATTAACATGATGCTAATTATTGGTACATAATTTCATGTCCAGCAGTACACAGCAACAAGATTAGTAGTCATAATAGTACTAGCAGGGATTGTGGTGATAGTAGGGGTATTTTAGTGCTGGTAGACACACTTGAAGGAATACCATCTTTATGCTAGAAACAGTGCCAAGTGTGAATTGGCATGATCTATTTTATTTCCCCAAACTTGAAGATGGGTGCCGATATTATCCCCATTTACAAATGAGGATACTGAAGTTGGAGAGTTAAGTAACTCTCTTATGGTCACAGCATCAGAAAAAAATGTTCAGGGGGGAACTCAAACTCACTTGCATCTCTAATGCTAGTTTTAAGGGAAAGTATCATACATCATGATAAATTGTGCACAGGCATTGTGGAGTTTTTGATTTAAAATTGAAAGAGTACTTAGAAATTCTGAGTTTTAGAATTGAATATGCCATGCATTTGATGTGAGAGACACTTCTGTACCCTGCATCAACAAATAAACATGCCAATGCCATTTTTCTTTCAAATTTGTTGTGATAAACAAATGAGTAAATGTGCATAAAGACAAAATGAAAAATGATGGAAAATTTCTTTAAACTCAGTAGACATTAAGAGAATTCTTAAATGCTATTCACTGTGTTATGTGCTGAGAGTAAAAACAGGAATGGCTTAGGGACCAACCTTCAAGCAGCAAATAATAAAATAAATAAAATTGGGTTCCACACCAGTTCAAGGGAAAAAAATGGGTATCCCAGACAGTCATTCAGGTTTAAGAAATGCAGTGGATCTGTAATTTTTACCCATCAGGCACCCTCTTCTGGCAAGTGACTAATTTCTTCACTCCTTCGGGGTCCCTTTGTTTTGGATGGGTCTCGTTCCACCCCCGGGCTCCAGGAATAGGCACCATAACTCAGGCTCAGCCAATGAGAAGGCCATAGATGCAGTGAATGATTTAGGAGAAGGATTGTGACACCAGTCTGGATGAAGATAGGGAGAATGGAGGAGAGGAGAAAAGTGAGAGAGAGAGAGAGAGAGAGAGGGAGAGAACATTAATATTTAACACACTGTTGAGCTTTTCCTGTTCATTGGACATTTCATTTATATAAGCCAACAAATTCCTGTGTGCTAAAAGCTAAATTGAGTTGATTTTTTGTTACCTGCAGTTGAGAATACTAATAGGATAGGGGAGGTTACATATGAGCTGGGATTTTGAATATACCAGGAAGACAGACTTAAACAATGTGACTATGTGGATTCATTTAAGATAAAAAGTTAATGTTAGAGTTAATGAGATGATTTAATTTTCTCAGCTGATTAATAATTAAGCAAGTCTTAAAGAGCAAAATCCAGAAAGATGATACCAAGTCTTATGGAGAAGGGGAAAAGTGGCCTTCACTGAGAGTCTAGCAGATACTAGGCAGGAAACTAATATTTTACATATAAATTTTATTAGCTTAAGGCGGAAATTACTTATATGTTTCTTATTATTACTTTGCCAAAATGTATATTGAGATATTCATTAAATCTCAAAAGTTTAAGGACTTTTGGTGTTTTTTATGGTCTAGCACAGATAATTAGAAAAGGTGACATCATATGAATTTTACTCTAGGAAGAGACTTCCTAGTACAGAAAAGAAAAATGGATGGGAGGCATGAGAGATTAGAACAAGCAACATTGGCAGAAACTTCTTAATCTACTTAAATTATTATTTTTTTTAGAGAGAGAAAAGCTATTGCTGAGAGATGGTTAGAACCTTCAGCAGCATAGCAATAATGGGAATGGATTAAAGTAAGAAAGATTCAGAGATTTTGTGGAGAAAGAATCATTAGGCCTGGAGAACTAAAAATAATGTAGGGTATGGTGGAGATGGAGTGTGTTTTCATGGATATTTAAGAGAGTAGAGGATTTATTAACAGAGGCAAGATATACAGAGTGAAGAATATATTAGCAGGTAAGAGGGATTCTAGTTAATGCTGTTTAGGAACGTGGGTTTGAAGAGCCTGAAGTGCTTTTGCTGTGAAGACTGCATTTGCTCATGCATCATTTCAAGAAAATAGTTACTGAGCATTTAAATATAAGCCAAGTTAGTTCTCTAGACAAATTTCCTACTCTCACAGACCTTATATTCTAGTGGTAGGATGCAGAGAATGATTAAATGAATGAATATACTATATCAAGTGGTGAAAAATTGTAGAAAGAAAAAGAAAGCATAGTCAGGATTTGGGGCTGTTATTTTATAATGCTGGTTAGGCAAGGCATCTCTGAGAAGAGGTCTGAAAAAAATTGAGAATATCTGGGGTAAGAACATTTCAGACCTTAAATTGTATTCAGTGATGTACTTGACTACATTGTGAACTTCTGAAAGGGACTATTATACTTATCATTAAGAAAAAAAAAAAAAAATCCAAGCTGGGTTTCAGACTGTCATCATCTCAATCCTGGTTTGCTGCCTTTGGCTCTAAAGAAATTGTCATATGCCTGATATGCTCTCTCCTTATCATTCACAAGATACTATCCTATTTTTCCAACCAGTTTTCATCCAGGGATCATTTCCTCCAAGAAGTCAAGGTAGATAGGGGCGCCCGGGTGGCTCAGTTGTTAAGCGTCTGCCTTTGGCTCAGGGAGTGATCCTGGCATTCTGGGATTGAGCCCCGCATCAGGCTCCTCGGTTGGGAGCCTGCTTCTTCCTCTCCCACTCCCCCTGCTTGTGTTCCCTCTCTCCCTGGCTGTCTCTCTGTCTGTCAAATAAATAAATAAAATCTTAAAAACAAAAAAGGCAAGGTAGATAAAATACTTTCTTTTATACCTCAAAACATATTTCTAGCATAATTGCTATCAAGTTAGGAATCCATAAAATTCTTGAAGACATGACCTATGGTTTACATGTAGCAGAGTGACTGACTCACAGTAAAATTCTGTGGACTTGAATTAGAGATAGAAGTAATCTAGACTGACTGAAGCATAAAATATATATACAGGTAAGAGAATGACACAAAATATGAGGAAGAGAAGACATAAAATATGAAGTTGCCAAAAATAACTAAGGAAAAAACTGGTACCAGCTGATTCAGTAACTAAACTGACTTGTCAAGGAATGAATCAAACACAAGAAGGCTGCTGTTAGTGTCCTCTAAGTTCTCCTCTTTTCCTCCCGTCTCTAATTAAGGAAAGCTTTATAAATATAGCACATAGCAGTATCTGACAGATACTCAGGGCTCAATAAAATATTCACATTTAGAGTTAGCTTTTGGAAGAGAACCCTTGAGATATATTTACATCATTTTCCTTGATTAAAGGAGTCAATGAATCCATTAAATAGATTAATTTAGATATATGCACATGTGTATTTTTTGATCAAAATCTTATTGCTATATTCAGTTTAAATGGCAAGACTACTTTTTCAGGTCAGAAGCAATCTTTTCAGTTTTTTTCCCTCTTTAATTTAGGAACAACTGACTTTTTAGTTTGGGACCATCTAACTTTGGATGCAGACAAGGATGTCATAAACGAGATTCTTAACTTGAGTCCATTGATTTGGGTCTTCAGTCTGTTGCGTTGATCATATCTTAGAGTCTCCTGGATGTCTCAGCACATTTGGTACAGTATTGACATATTTTAAATTTAACTCAATAGGTTCCAGAATACACATGACCTTTTCAGCAAGTGCATATTATTGTAAGAACTGAATAATCTTTGTGCAGAAATGTTTGCTATAGTCAACTGCAAAACAGCTATTAAGTCTTTAGATAATTATAATTTGGTTTGTGTTTTTTTGTTTTTATTTTGGTATGTTAGTGACCATACAGTGCATCATTAGTTTTTGATGTAGTGTTCCATAATTCTTTTCGTATAACACCCAGTGCTCCATGCAATACATACCCTCCGTAATACCCATCACCAGGCTAGCCCATCCCCCCCACTCCCCTCCCCACTAAAACTGTCAGTTTGTTTCCCAGAGTCCATAGTCTCGTGGTTTGTGTTTTTGACCTTGTTTTAAAGATTTTATTATTTTTTTTAAGTAATCTGTATACCCAACCTGAGGCTTGAACTTAAAACCCCGAGATCAAGAGTTGCATGCTCTACTGACTGAGCTAGCCAGGTGTCCCTAACCTTGTTTTAAGTAGCATAGTTCAGTAGCAGATTTTCTTCAGTTTGGAATGCAGTTAGCTTCATTTTTATTCGAGATACAAGAATTCTTCTATAAATATTTTAAATTTATAAAACTTTTTCATTGGAAATAAGACACTCAATTTTAAAGTTTAATACCTTAAGTAAAATATTGGCATAATACTATTTAATTACATCATACTTTAGTAACTAGATGGATTCTTCCCAATACTTAGCTATTATTTACTTTATTGGAGAGGGAGTGTTTCTGAGATTGGCAGCCTATTGGAACTCCCCCTAATGAATGTTATTGGCAACCCAAAAAGAAAAGTGTATTAATAATTCCATTTAACGCGATCCTAACTATATGATCTTATATGAAGGACCAATTCTCATATTTAGTTTAAAAAGATTTTTAACACAGTTGTGGGTTAACGTCTTCAAATATTTTATTAGGTCTTTCTTCTTTTAGTGCATAAGATCCGTAATTCAGATTATTAATCTATGGTTACTTGTTCTTTGTCAAATAATTAATTATTTGCTATTATTCATTGCATTTCCCTAAAATTTTGAAGATATTTGCCATAAAGTTGTGAATATGGCAACAACTATCACCATTAACTCTCGTTTTTCCTCTGATATATCTACCTTAACAAGATTGTGTAAAGATACAGAGAAAACTATTAGTAGTATAACTCCCAATCTCACAAAAATAATCTTCCAGCTATTATAAAGTTAACCTGGTATCCATAATATAGGAGATAAAAGGTAGATAATACCCACAGGGCAGATAGTGAATAGTGTATTCTGCTTGGATATTAGCATTTTAGTTGTTTGAGAGAGGCTTTCAGTGTTTTTCCATATATATATTTATTGGGGCATTGGAGGAACATCACAGTGGCCTATAAATAGGCTAACCTGAAGTAAGCAATAATTGTATCCGTGCAAGCATGCCTGCATCCACACATCTATCCATACATCCATACGAATGTTCCTTTTCGGACTCAGTAGACCAGTAGGTAAATTTTAAGAGAGTAAGGATTATATTTTGCTTACTCTTTCACTAATACAATGAAGAACTCATCATGAGTGCTCAATAAATTTTTGTTGAGTTGTTAATGACCAGGAGGGGATAGGTAAGTGCTTGGCTGGCTATCAGATTTAGATATTGGATAGTGCAGTTCTGGTCTCTGACATTGTTGGCTTATTGCAATAATTTTATTTATTCTTGGAGTGCCTGGTTGACTCAGTCAGTTAGACCTCCAACTCTTGATTTCAGCTAAGGTCTTGATCTCAGAGTTATGAGATATAGAGCCCCCGCATCAGGCCCCCACTCAGCAGGGAGTCTGCTTTTCTCCTTTCTCCTTATCCCTACGCTCTCTCTCTCTATCTAAAATAAATAAATCTTTAAAAAATTAACTTTGTTCATTCTCAGTAATTTAACAGTATGTACCTTTCTAGCAAATGTATCATGAACTACCTTGTGTATTTTTGATATCCTATGTAAAATGGAAATATGAAGTATTGTTTTGAACAATACATCAATTCTTATATCTTTCATAGCCTACTATACACAGTAGGTGATTTTTTTAATTAACAAAAATTATTTTAAAGAATGCTTTGACACACTAATGAGGTAATCAGTGTGTTTTGGCTTGGTTCAGTAGAATCAGACTCTTTATAACTGAATTCATAATGCACACATTTATTAAACAAATTGAAAATGTAAAATCATAAGCAGTGTGATAAAATATTTATTTGAATAATTTATTCTTTCCTTAATTAATTCATCTGATAAGATCTTACACAGTGCCTGCTATATGTCAGTCACTTTGCATAGGGCCACTTTGTGATGATTGGAATGGGGAAGCTCCATAAACCTCCGAACGTAACCATCATAGGGAATTAATATTCTTTTTTTTAGAGAGAGAGAGAGAGTGTGTGTGTGTGTGTGTGTGTGTGTAGTGGGGGGAGGGGCAGATGGAGAGGGAGAGAGAGAATCTTAAGCAGGCTCCATGCCCAGTGCAGAGCCCAATGTTGGAGGGGGAGCGGGGAGGGAGAGGGGAGCTTGATCTCACCACCTTGAGATCATGACCTGAGCTGAAATCAAGAGTGGAATGCTTAACCAACTGAGCCACTCAGGTGCCCCAAATGGTTCTTAATGATATATGCTTATTATTAAGTTCTCCATTTGCCTTATCTCATACTGTATAAAATATAGTTTTAGCATTCATGATTAATAACATAAAAAACACTATGGTTACCATATGCAATTTCTGTATTTTATTTGCTTTTGCATTTACTTTGTAACTAAAAATCATTCTTTAACTTAATGGATTTGTAGTAATCTTACTTTAGGGAAAAAAAGTCAAAATATAAGCCATATATATTATTTGGAGTCTTTAATTATAAAGATTATATTCATGGAAGTTTCTGGGAAAAGGAGGTGTTTGTTTCTTTGTTTTTTTTTTTTTTTGTAAGATACAAGTGCCCTGGCAATAGAACTGGAACCTAAGCAATTCTTGAGATTGTTTTCTCTCACTCTTTATTCTCATTTCTGAAATCTGCTTCTCTTTTCATGTTTGCTGTCTTCTCTCTTTACCAGTAGGCTTTTTGTCTAGTCACAGTTTCTTCTCCCTTATAACTTTGTCTTATACAGTGAACACCATGGCCACTGTCACACATTACTATATCATGGATTTTCATCTTTACCTTCCACTACCAATGACTTACTCCCTCAATATTACCTGGCTGTCCTCTTTTGGTTATTGGCTTCCTATGTGTTGGATGTCCTTGAATCACATGCTCACAATCTATTATTATCCTGTGGGGCATCACCTGGAATTGGCCCTTAAGTAGTTGTGAATATTTTACAAAGAGCTCTGTGTGGCAGACATTCTAAAGCAAGACCTGGCAAGTCTAGCATGATTTCAGGAAATGTCTTGAATAGCAAAAATGTCTTACATTTTTACTTAGTTTGGATGGCATTTATTCTTCGCATCTGTTATTATATAAAATATATGAGAATAAATGCAGTATATAAAATTTTCTTGTGTGGATATTTGTTAAAAATAATAATGATGTTTTTCTATGGGTGGATGAATTTTAAGGAAATAATTTCTTAGCTTGCATGAAACCATTTTGTTTCATTGTTGCCAGTCCCTTCTATTTTCTCCCTAGGGTGTCAGATGAGATAACTAGAACTCTTATGACAAGCATGTGGTCAGATCCATAACTACTGACATTGAAGTTTGTTCTTGTTCAATAGCAGCTAATATTAAATTCAGCGTTCTCAAATATTTACTCACAGTAATATGCTCCATTTAGTCTGCGCTGTGATTTTTGCCTTCTACTTAATAATAGTTCTATGCCCTTTAGCAAATATAACAGCAGGAAGACCATAATGTTCAAAACAACAGACTTGTTAAATGTGTAGCGTATTTTTTCTTTCCTGTTTGCCTCTACCAGTTTAATATTGCTTCTGAAATTCTTGGCAGATTTACACATTTTTTTTTTCCTGCTTAACAGCATACATTTTAGTGTTTCTCTTTTTAAAACATACTAGTTATGCGTTATATGATCAAGCCTCCATCATGCTTCATTTTGGAGGAAGAACTTAATTCACCATCCCTATTGTCTCCAGTCTTCATCATTGTCATATACTTTGATTAATCAAGTATTATAATTAAAATAGTTTCATTTAGCAGTGATTTCACGTATTTCAATCAGTGTTATACTGGTGAGGGAAAAATAAAAAGAGAATGACTATAAAGTTCACAAATTTTTCCCTGCATAAAGTGTAAAATTCGTCCCTATTCTTTCAGAGTTTACTTTGCTGGGTGTCCAGTCAACTTCTCAATATAATACGAATAAGGAATCATTTAATTCTAGAAATAAAAAGAAGCACGAAAAGGTGCTATTGGTGAGGAGATGCCTACTAAATCCCACCATGGTGGGAAAACACAGATCTTTTATGACAGATTGCTTTATTGTTTATAGCAACCCTCTCTCTTATAACAAGGTTCCAATTCCCCATTCATTAACATGGGACTGTCTGTGTAAGCTGTAGGCAGAATTTTTATCCCTGTCCCAATGATTTTGGCTTAGATGCTATAACCAGTTTTGGCTAATGGTATGATTTATATCACATCTCAACAGAAGGGTTAATGGGCATAGCTAGTTTCTATCAGTTTTTTTGCCTTTTTCCTTCTTCCATAAAAATGGCATACCCCCTCCTCCTTCAGCCTGGACAGCATACCAAGACAATATGTAGATCAGAGATGGAGCAGACATGAAATAGGAAAGAAATATTTGGTATTGTAAGCAACCATGATTGTGGGGTTGTTACTGCAGCAAAGCTGAATAATGTAATTCCTCATTTTTGCAATTTGTAGGAATTTTTGAGGAATTCTTTTTTTATTTGTTATCTTTTTCTCTAGAATAGTAATTCCAGGCTTTAAGTTCAAGTTCTTTAAATTTATTTTTCCTGTGTATCTTCTACAAAGTAATTTGTTAATAAATGTTTAATGAATCGATAGAAAACTTGTCATCAATAAGACAAAACCCTTAAACTAGGTAATTATCCAGGTCAGAAGTACTTTACATTGTCTCAATTAAGCAGTGGTTTTTAAATTTTGGATTATTGAACAATTACTTCAAAATAGAGTATAATTACTATGGTTTCTTGAAATTGATAGTAGGTGGTGAATTCTATAATCACATAGAATGTATGCTCTATAAAGGTTAAAAGGGCTAATTATTTTGGGATAAAAATCTTAACTATCCAGGTTAGTTCTACATATTAAGTCTTCACTTATAAAAATGGTCAAGAAAAACAGTACTTTTTAAGTTATTGAACATTTTGTTAAATAATATTTGATATATATATAATACACAAGTTGCCAACATTCAAGTAATCAGCATAAAATGAAACAAGTTTTACTTGATTCATGTTCTAAAGCAGATCCGAAAATATAATTGAGAAATATAGGAATCAACGCTAAATTATACCAAAACCCAAATGTATAATTTCTTATGCTTAATATAACAGAGTTAATAATTGTCATTCTGGACAATCTCCAGTTCCAAGTAATTAACAGTTTCATAGATCAAAACACACTTGCAATTTAAGATTATGCTAATTATGTAGATTAAAGAAGAAACCTCTTCTACCTGAAAGTACCTTAAAATTTTCTACCCAGTGGGCTAGGACTACCCCTTCTGATCCCAAGAATTTTTAAGAAGAAGGGGACAGAGGGTACATAAGAAGGTCGGGGTAAGGTTTGGAAACATTCAGAATTCCACAATGTAAGGGTTAGTTGTACTTTTCCCCTCAAGGAAGTACAGACGTATTTGTATTCTATATGTTTTTTTACAATAAACCAACATTTTTTTAAAAAGAGATAAATTTATTTAACATTATCTTTGACATATTTCTATATGTATCTATATGTTTGTATGGCTCTTGATCAATTGAGCCATTGATTAAAAGTATAATCATGTTTCTATATATGTCTAGAACTTGGTACTTTTACACAACATTCTTATCACCCTACTCAGATTTGGAAAGATGATAACCACTATGTAATAGAGGTTTATTTTTCTAATCTTCTAAAATGCACAGCGTGTATAGTAACACCCTGATTTGGCTCTCTTCCAATTACTCATATCATAACTTCTCTTATTATAGGCAGAAATAAAGTTCCAAGATCCAGGTACATTTTGATTTAACTCCTTCTACCTTTTCTAATCATATACTGAAAGTATATTGTTTTTCTTCTGATACTGTATCTTCTTTCCTCTTTCTTAATTCCATTGCTCTTTAAAAAAACAAACTTGCTCAGGGAGCCTGGGTGGCTCAGTTGGTTGGGCATCTGACTCTTGGTTTAAACTCAGGTCATGGTCTCATGGATCATGGGATCAAGCCTTGCCTCAGGCTCCCTGTTCAAGAGAACTCTGCTTGAAGATTCTCTCCCTTTGCCCCTCTACCCACTCGCATGCATGCTTTTTCTCTCCTCAAGTAAATTAATAAATCTGTAAAAAAAAAAAAAAAAAAGAACTTGGTTTAAATTTGTTAATATTTTAATTCTTAAAATAGAAGCCTATGGTTAAACAGAAGCAAGTGGTCACAAAAAAACTTATAGAAATTATCTCTATTATGGCTAACAACATGCAAAAACTATATTTAAATTCACTTATTAGCTTCCTACAATAGGTCCAATAAACAATGAAAAAAGATAAAAGAGGTAATTTATTAAGTCCTCTGAATGGAGAGTAATGGATTCTCATGAATAATATCTAAATTTGAACCTATACACTCTGAATGAGACAAACCACTGTAAGCGTGACTGAGGTACAGCAATAAGGCCGTTTGGCAATATGAAGTCATGGAATGCTGAATCTGTTTCCAGAAATTCTTCATTACATGGAGGTCTAGCATATTAATGAAGCAGTCTATGTCTGGATTTGGCTTCTTAGGTAAAATAAAAATAATTACTCAAAGTATGGGAAAGATAACTGGTGAAAGTATCAGTTTGCCTTGCTGGCCCACAGGCCGACACTAAAGCCTTTTGTACTTGTACTTTATGACATTTATTTTTTGATGTTTGGAACTTTATATAAATTCGTATTGGAAAAAATAGAGGTTTTTGTGTGTGTGTGTGTGGCAAATAGGGAAGAAAATACTATAAACTACCTCCCAGTGCCCAAACATTTAGTTCATTTGAAAACAACATAGAACATTTATTGTGTATGAGTGCAAAAGCCAATTAGAGGGTCGTTGTATGTTTAGCTTTTTAAACACATTTTTAATTTGAGGTGTCCCACTAGCTTCTCTAACCATTTCTTTTGATGTTCTCTAGTTCAAGGTGTTGTGGGTTTTTTTCCTCTTTTTTTCTCTTTTCTTCTTTTTCTTTTTCCCAGGGAGACATTAAGGTTAAACCTAGTAAATTAAAAGGATGTGATACCAACTATGAGATGTTTATACCTACTGAGACATTACTCTTTTTAAACACCTTAAGTTGGATCAGATTTTTTGAATTTATGATTCTATTTCAATAAATTAAATTTCATTGAACCTAGTCTATGATGTAAATAATAGTAAAACTTTAAAAGAGTTTAAGACAAAAAGTTCAATCTTATTCTTCAGGAAATTATAGCCACTTTTGTGCTACTGCTGCAGAGTTGAGGAATTACGACAAAGACCATATGGCTTGCAAAAGCCTAAAATATTTACTATCCTGTTCTGTACAGGAAAAAAGTTTGCTAATCTCCATTATGCTTTATATGTTTCTATTTGAAGATGGGAGACAAGATTAAATACATAAAGGGGAGATAAAGGAGTATAGCCTGATTATTTATTTTCGCTACCATATAGGAACTTGTTGCCACCTTGAAGGGCAACTAACTATTAGGTACAAAGCAGAGTGATTTTCACTTTTATAAATCACAAAGAGTACAAATGCCTCTAATGGACCTCAGTATTAGAGTCAATTTTAAAATCCGAAGACTGCTGTAGGAAGATTATGGAGGGTGGGTGAGGAAACATGCAGTTCTTGTTAGAGAACCAGCTTTAGCTCGCAGTAGGTAATCTATTCCTGTTTTAGTTGCTGTCGCTAAAGTGATTTTTTTTTTGTTCAGTTTTCCAACTGTTACATAATGGATGTTTGCCCTAAATATTGCTGGTTTATTTAGTCTTCTTTTATGGGAGAGGATCCCAATGAGTGACTGTAAATAAATGATATTAAATTGGATCTTTACTGCAGAATGGAAGACATAAAACTGAGGTCTATAAAATATTTGTAGTTTGGTTGAGTGAAGCCATGGTTAGTGGAAATGTATTGCAGATAAGTAAACTTACATTTTGGGAAACAAAGTAATTGAAGGGACAATTAGAATCTTAAAAAAAAACACATCAGTAAATGAATATTTCCATTTATTGCAGGAGATTAAAATGCAATAGGACATCAAGTTATACTTCTCAAATGCATTTCTGAAATGATTTGAAATAATAAAAAAATCGAATACATGCTGTTAGGATAATAAGTTATCATTTGGAGTAAGATAAAATTAGGTACATTTCTCACACCATGAGCAGGCAAACTCAAAATGGATGAGAGAACTAAATGTAAACAGTGAAACTATAAGTTCTAGAAGAAAACAAGGGTGTATTCCAATATAACCTGGGAGTAAGGAATGCTTTCTATATTGACACAATATTTAGATGCAATAAAATGAAAGATGGCTACTTTTCATCAGATAGAAATAAAAATTTTTGCATGACAACATGCACTCTAAGTAATGTCAAAATACAAAAAAAAAAATTGGGGGAAAATATTTACAAAAGATACAAATAGACAAATTCCCCCAAACTGATTTCAAAATGCTTTTAAATATGTAAAGAGATCAATTTTGCCCATAATAAGAGAAATGAAAAAGTAAAACCACACTGAGATAGATACCCCTGATATTGGGAAATTTTATAAATTTAAAAATGTATTCCTTTGGTAAAATTGTGAGGAAACGGGTATTTTCCTACATTGTAGATGGGAATGGGAAGTAGTAAAACCAGTGGCACAGAATCTGGCCATCAGTAAGAAAACTACATGGACATTTATCTTTCACCCCAGCAATCCCAGTTCTAGGAATTTATCCCAAAGAAGCATGCCCAGTAGAAAAAATACACACAGATAAGGTAATTCATTGAAGTGTTATTTTTAGTTGTAAAATAGGGGAAATTACTAAGATATCCAAATGTAGGTTAGTTGAATAAACTACGATAAATATATACAAGGGAGCTTCATACATTTGTTAGAATGAGAAAGGTATTTTTGAATTGGTATGGTATGATTTTTCTACGAGATAATGTTAAGAAACAAATGAAAAAAGTGCAAAAGAGAATATATATTAACTTTTAAATGTAAAACAAAAAAAAGGAAGGAAAAAAAATTTGCTCACCTGAGACAGCCAGAACAAGTGGCTAGAATATGGAGTAGGAGGAAGAGGGGAGGGCATGATACATCTCTGAATGTACTTTTCTGTTTTGACTTTTAGATGGAGGATAATGTTCTATGTATTCAAAAATAAATTTAAAGATGAGAGGTAAAAACCTAAAACTGAAAGCAAACATAAACAAATGAACATAATCATATTCATATGAATAGCATAAGCAAACTGAAAGAAGTTTTTTTTTTTTTTAAAGAAGAAAAGCTTAATCCAAGTAACTTGTGACTTTGAATGTGACTATATACCCTTTGTCCCCACAGAGTAAGAGATTGGTGGATAAAAGTTTTTTTTTAAAGGGGATTTGCTTATTTTAGTGGTGTTGGTGAAACAATTCTGAAATTCTGAAATTACATGTATTTTATGAAGGGAGATAGAAAGACAGAGTGGGGAAAGGCAAGGAAAGACCAGATGAAATTGATTGGAATTAAATTTATCAGTATGAACTCACTTCTGACATACGTATATATATGTTTGTGACTATGTGTAGACAAATTTGTATGTATATGTGTATCTACATATCTAGGCGATTTCAGTGAATGGATTCTCACAGCATGTTTCATGTTTCCATTAAACCACTTAAGTACTTGCTAATATCTCTGTTTCTATCACTAAACTGTGAAATCCATGAAAACAAATGGTATGTTTCATAATCTTTGTATTTTCAGAGCCTAGTGTTTGTCAAATACATAATAGGATCCAATAAATGTTTGTTATTGGATGATCTGATAAATGGATAATATTTATACTTACACAAAATGAAAAGGAGAGAGGAGTCTGAGATATATCGTGACTAGTTTTAGTTAGACTCTGAATACATTAAAATTATCTCAGTTTAATGTGGACTTATTTAGCCCTGGTGTCATCTCCTTAGCTATATTATTTTGTTTACCTCTTTAGACTCCATGTTATCCTTGAGTGTTCCTTCTTTTTCAAACTGAGTCAGACACAAAGGTCCTTGAATCCTACTTCCAGAAGACCTCTTCATCTGCTCATTTCTTCAGATAGCTTTTACCTTATTCCAAGACCTCATTATTCCTGAAGTATTGTAATAGTATCTTGTTTCTTCCCCCAACTCTTGCTTCTCATGCACTACCAATCCTCTCTACACTCCATTGGTTTTCCAAAATGCCACATGTTACATTCTCTGTTCAAAAGATTCCTCCTCAATGTTCTATAGTTTTCAGAGTACCGATCTTTTACCTCCTTGGTTAGGTTTATTACGAGGAAAGAAATTGAGGAAGTCACAAAGAAATGGAAAAACATTCCATGCTCATGGATGGGAAGAACAAACATTATTAAAATGTCTATACTACACAAAGCAATCTACACATATAATCCAATCCCTATCAAAATACCACCAGCATTTTTTCACAGAGCTAGAACAAACAACCCTAAAATTTGTATGGAAACACAAAAGACCCCAAATAGCCAAAGCAATCTTGAAAAAGAAAAGCAAAGCTGGAGGCATCACAGTTTCGAACTTCAAGCTCTATTATAAAGATGTAATCATCAAGACAGTATGGTACTGGCACAAAAATATTCACACAGATCAGTAGAACAGAATGGAAAACCCAGAAATGGATCCCCAACTATATGGTCAACTAATCTTTGACAAAGCAGGGCAGAATATCCACTGGAAAAAAGTCTTCAACATTGATATTGGGAAAACTGGACAGCAACATGCAGAAGAATGAAACTGAACCACTTTTTTAAAGCCTACACAAAAATAAATTCAAGTGGATGAAAGACCTAAATGTGAGACAGGAATCCATCAAAATCCTAGAGTAGAACACAGGCAGCAATCTTTTTGACCTCAGCCACAGACACTTCTTACTAGACATGGCTCCAGAGGTAAGGGAAACAAAAGCAAAAGTGAACTGTTGGGGCTTCTGCACAGCAAATGAAACAGTCAACAAAACTAAAAGGCAACATATGGAATGGGAGCAGATATGTGCAAATGACATATTGGATAAAGGGTTAGTATCCAAAAATCTAAAAAGAACTTACCAAATTCAACACCCGAAAAACAAAAACTCTAGTCAAGAAGTGGGCAGAAGACATGAATAGACATTTCTCCAAAGAAGACATCCAGATGCCTAACAGACACATGAAAAAATGTTCAACATCACTCACTATTAGGGAAATACAAATCAAAATCACAATGAGATGTCACCTCATACCTGTCAGAATGGCTAAAATTAACAACTCAGAAAACAATAGATGTTGACAAAGATGCAAAGAAGGGGGAATGCACTTACACTGTTGGTGGGAATACAAATTGATGTAGCCACTCTTTAAAACAGTATGGAGGTTCTTCAAAAAGATAAATGTAGAACTACCCTATGACCCAGCATTTGTACTACTAGGTATTTATCCAAAGTATAGAAAAATAGTGATTCAATGGGGCAAATGCACCCCAATGTTTATAGCAGCAATGTCCACAATAGCCAAAATATGGAAAGAGCCCAAATGTCCATCAATTAATGCATGGAGGAAGTAGAATACAAACACACACACACACACGCACATGCATGCACGCACACAATGGAATATTACTCAGCCATCAACAAGAATGAAACCTTGCCATTTGCAATGATGTGGATGGAACTGGAGTGTATTATGCTAACCAAAATAAGTCAGTCAAAGAAAGACAAATACCATATGATTTCATTCATATGTGGAATTTAAGAAACAAAATTGATGAACATAGGGAGAAGGGAAGAAAAAATAATATAAAAACAGAGAAGGAGGCAAACCACACTCTTAACTATAGGACACAAACAGAGTTTGTTGCTGGAGGGGTAGGGATGAGGGAATTGGGTAATTGGGTAATGGACATTAAAGAGGGTTCTTTATGTAATGAGCACTGGGTATTAGATGAATCAACAAATTCTACCCCTGAAACTGATAATGCGCTATATGTTAACTAACTTGAATTTAAATAACATCTTTTAAAAACCCATAATATATATATGTGTATATATATCCCCAAAACAAAAAAAACTGAAAGACTCATCATCCATTACTTGTAAAGACCAATTTTTCACCTCAAATGAACCGACTCATTACTCACTGCACATATTTGTTGATTTCTCACCCCTTAATTCACCCTGTTGGTAATACCTGGAGTCATCTCCCTTCTCCACCTCGTTTTTAACCTTCTACATTTATTTCATTATCTTAGTTCTTAGTGGTCATTTCTTCACTTTCTATCACTATACATCTTTTGCATTTATATGGCACGATTATAATTTTTTTAATTCTCCTTTCAATGTACTTCTCCAAATACTCAAAAATTGAGTGTAGTAAATATATTGGAAGTCTTGTTCATTAATGGACTGGAATCAGAGCTTATGATATAGTAGTGTTCAATAAATATAGATCGGATGGTGTATATATATTGGTATATAAATATATGTATGTATATATATATACACACACATAGATGATAGATATGCTAAATTATATTTTAAAGGAAAGGTTATTGAATGTAATTCTCTAAACAGAAGTCAAATAGTAATCATTTCTTAGTAATTTGATTATACATGTTATTAAATTCCTAATTAATAACACATTGTATTCAAATAAGTGCTAAAATGGATACATTTTATCTGTCTGAAATTGCTTTGGTAAATAACTCGTTTCAGTGTGTACAATTTTTAAAGAAAAGATGCCTCTTCCTAATGCCTAAAAAGAAATGTCTCTTAAGAAAATCCTCTTCTGTGTATTTGTTTGCCTATACCCACAACTTTAAAAGTGAATAAATGTGGGTATGTGCAAATAAAATGCCTCCATAAATAATGCAAGAACCACTTTGCAAGTGTGTATGCATATTGTGTTGAAACAATGTAGTAGTCCCTCCATAAATTTCTGTGCTCTCAAAAAGCTGTTTAAACACATTACTAAAAATTCTCATCTCATAGTGATGATGACTGCATCTATGTATTTAGAACTCACTTTAGCAAACACGTATACAACAGTGATCTGATGTTCACTGAAATGAAGAACATGATTAAATGAGAGTAACAGTGGAGATCTTTTAAGCAATGCAAACATTACCAATATACACACTGGAGTTTGTATGATCCATCATTCTTTTAATTCTAGTTGTGCTGCATAAGATGTTAGGAGCAAAAACATTACCATAATGAGTTAGAACATGCAGCACAACATCTGTATCAGTTAGGAAGAGATGACATAAGTTTTAAGGTGTTATTTTAAAGCTGTGCACTTATTTTTAAATAGGTGTTACATAAATCCTTATATGCCCTTAAATCTTTGGTAATTAATCAGTAAGGAACTTAGGTCTTTTGATCTAGAAAAGAGAAAAAATGCTTTAAAATAACAAAAGTTTATCAAACACATAATAAAATATCTACTATGTAAAATAATTCCTTACATATGCATTAACTTTACTTTTTAAAACCTATCTAACTACTAGACAGTTTTCTACTAGTTACAAGATGTAGTGATGAAGCCCATATTTAATAATCTCGTGCTGTTTATATTTTTAAAACATAATTCTTGTGTTCTTCTGTGGTACGCCTGGATCTGATGACTATTTCTGAACCTTCTTCATCTCCTTTAGGTTCTTCCCTATCTGATCATCCTGATTTTTATGAGGCATTTCAAATCAATTATCATTGTTTTACCTTTTTTTTTAGTGCACAATACATAAACTTGTATTAATGTGAAATTGTTGAGATCAGAATGAACGCAGGAAAATATGTGATCTCTTTTTAACTCCCTGTACCAGCAAACTGAAAGAAAACTGTAAAGAATTTTTTAGAGATGCTGTATTTAAAAACTTATTCCTTGAATAATCTTATTCTTCAAATAATTACAGCTAAGCGCTCTCCTTTCTTAACATTTTAAGGTTTATATTATTTTTAAAAATTTAAGTATTTATATCCATACAAATGTTAATATTTGGAATAAGTAACTGATGCCTTAGAAATTAACTTCCTAATATTAACATGTTAATATATATTAATATTAACATTTAGTATATTGATGTATATTAACATATTAATAACTTTATACCTATTATGTGTCTCAGACAGTATACTGAGAAAACAAAAAGACAAGAAAGTATAGGGTAACACATTTTCTTACCATTGAACAATATATCAGCATGTTAATTTTTGGTGATATAAATATTAAAATTATATTACTAAGAGTTAATTATTTATACAAAGTATGTTTTCCCACTAAACATGAAATATACCTAGTAATTTCCTTTCAAGCAAATAAAGGTAAGGTTATCTTACTAAGTAAAAATTTGGAAAATAAAGTATAAATTAGGTCTATGATTTCTGCTCAAAATGACTTTTATCAATATAAAGTGTATATAGCAAGATACACCTACACCTTCCATATTATCATCCAATGAAAATTTACCAATGATTTTATGCTGCCAACATACAATTAATCTCCAAAAATTGAGTAATTTCTTAAAATGTTTGTTAATCATTTATATTTTGATGGATTATTTGCACTTTCTAGGAAGAGAAAAATTACTATAGAAAGCTGCAAAGAAAAGAGTGATAAAAAAAAAAAAAAGAAAGAAAGACTGGGGACCCCTGGGTGGATCAGTCAGTTAAGCATCTGCCTTCAGCTCAGGTATGATCCTGGAGTACCATGACTGAGCCCCACATCAGACTCCTTGCTCAGCAGGGCAGTCTGCTTCTCCCTCTCCCTCTGCACTCCCTTTCTGCCTGCTCATGTTCTCTCTCGCTCGCTCATTCACTCTCTCTCTCTCTCAAATAAATAAATAAAATCTTAAAAAAAAAAAAACAGTGATCAGTAAGGAATGAATGATTAATGCTGTTTAATTTGTTTTCGGGAGCTGCTTTCTAGAATAAGTAAGTTTTCCTGGGTATAAAAACACATTTATCAGTTTATCATAAAAAAATTCTGAAAATATTTTCTAAAGATATATATCATTAACCACATTCTACTAGAGGATAAGAGTGATACTTGTTTAGTTTCACACTCCTTGCCTGTGTTACATTATAAATAAAAATTATTTTAAAAATGTTTATGTAGCACTTTAAAATTAATGAGAGCTTAGATTTTTATTGATATATTTCCTACCAAGATTTCTTGTATTATTTAACAAAATAGCATGCAGTACAAACTCTATATATTTGTCTATGTATGAATGGGAAGATGAAGTTGGAAATAGGATATACCTGGCTTTCTGAAAAAGATTTAATTTTTCCTTTATACATGTATATCTTTTCTAGTGTGTATAATTCTGTTTAGGTCTTTGGATAATCTTTTTCTGACTCTTAGTTCCTTACTTAGTCTCAAAAATCTGTTTGTTATTTCAGTACCAACAGCTATATTATACCACTCACAGAATCATTTCTTTACTAATTATAGTAGAGCTTTGTAGAAGAATGCAAAAATTATGTAAGAATTTATAGATATTAATAAGGATGATTGGTTTAAAAATTAGTAATATAAGGAGATAATATAGTAGGCTAAAACACCCAAACTAATTAGCAATATGAAACACATACACACTACACAAATTCTTATTTTTTGCTTCTTTGCGATGTTTCTTTCTTTTCTATATGAATTTGGATAAGAGGAGTATATTCAAATTACATTAAATCACACATTAATTTCATGAAGATTTCTATCAATTGTACAATCCAGTTCAAAATGAAACTTTTGAGAAAAATATAACCAATTCATATTTCTATGTATAACAGTGATATTTTGGATAATTGCAAAAATGTCTCTGAGATTTTCACTTAGAGTCATATTAGCCCACTTGCTAATTATAACATATAACTATTAGTTATTATATATGAAACAAGCATGATTTTTGCTAGTAGCTAAAAATCTGGAAATTTAGGGGTTGACTGGGTGGCTTATTTTGTTGAACTTCTGGCTCTTGTGGGGAGTCTGCTTAAGGATTCTCTCCTTGTTCCCCTGCCTCTTGCCTCCCTGCTTGTGCACTCAGGTGCCCTCTCGCTCTAAAATAAATGAATCTTTTTAAAAATCTGGAAATTTAGAAGTGATGTGTTTATATTTAGTCATTTGTACGGGGGTTGGAAAATGGTAATAAACTGATACGTTCCGATTTATTCTGTAGGTCACCATGGTATAAATGGGAGTTTGCCACATTTTGGGGGTATATTAAGAGCCAGAAACAGAATAGACCAGTGGTTTTCGAATTTAAGAGTGCATCAGAATCACCTGGAGGGTTCATTTAAAGCAACAAAGAGATTGATAGGTGCCAGCCCCAGAGAATTTGATCCAGCAGGTGTGAGATGGGGCATGAGTTGTGCAGGTCTGAAAATTTTTTGTGTTGCCTATGCTACTAATTTGAGATCTCATTTTGCAAACCAATAGAGTAAACAACTTACACATTTCTATTAAAATGAGGACAAAATTATTTCTTTCCAGCAAATGTGAATTATGGATAGGGCTTACATTTCCACATTGAAAGAAATTAACTACTGTGTCTGGGTATTGATATTGTTGATACTCTAAATATATAGTAAATAACACATGATAGGAACTTATTTGACTAGGTCTTTCTAACATCTTAATCCTTGAGTTTAAAATAATCAAATTTAGGGAAGATACTCTAAATCATTGGATTCTTTTCATAAATAAGAAGAGAGTTTTCTGCATGATGCAAGAAATTTAAAGAATGTCAGTAAAAATTAAAACCTATAATGAATACTTCTTCCTGAACTAAAACAGATATTTTTAAATGCTAAGTGCCCATGATAGAATATTTAGATAAAAATCTATATTTATTTTTGCTGCATATTTTACAATGAAATCCACTCAAGAACCCTGATTCAGAAAACATTCATCTCAAACTAACCTTAAGGCAAATGGATATTCATTGTCAAATTTAAGAAGTTTTAGAGAAAGTTGATTTGTGTTGGTAAAATTTTAAGTGAGTGTGCTCTTACAAACACCTGAGTGCTATTCAGTTTAATTGGGTTATAGCTCATGCTGATTGTGTTTTTCCCCTGCTGTATCTAATTTCTTTTTTCCCCCCAATATTTTATTGTTTAGTTTTGGTTTTGAAGGTTTATGGAAATTAAAGAACTCTAATTTTTTAAGAGCCCTAAAGGGAAGTATGCTTTTGTGTTAGTCATTCCTGTGAACACCTGTGCAGTGCTGAATTTAATTGGGTTACAGCTGGTGCTGAGAGAGAGTCAACTAAATGAGGGTGTGCAGACTGAGTAGAAACTTGACATTGCATGTCATTGTTGTTGTTGTTTTTTTTTTTCTTTGCTTTTTCTTTCAATACACTTGGAAGGTGCTTGGATCTGAAAGATTTTGAAGACAAAGTGAATGGGGTTCTTTTGATCTGTGATAAGTATAGTAATTGACACTTCATGGTGATGACGTCAGAAAAAGTGCACTTCCATTCTAAGTTTGTATGGTCCCTCAGAATAAGGTGATCCTAATTTCAGAAACCATCTGTTCTACTTGTTGCCAGTAATTCAGGAATATTTAATATCGTAGTTAGATTTTGAGAGGTAAGCCTTATAATGCTATAAGAGTTTTCAGACGAAAAAGACAAAGCATTGACACTGACTGTTTAGTAAATTAAGTATTATAAATACTGCCAGCTAAGTAAATGAGGCCAGAATGTATTGAAAAGTAATTATTTTTAAATACCTCAATACCATCATTAGACTAAATGCCTAAGTATAGCTAACAACAGCCTATTTCAAATAGTTGTTAAAGATAAATAGATTAGCTTGGCAATTTCTTTAGAAAGACTTCACATAGCTCTGTATTTTTCTTTTGGGCCAAAATCCTAGACATTTAGCTGTAAATTAGTTCAGCAGCTAAATACTGAGTGTCTAAAGCTCATTTTGGACCTAAGGGTTGTTGGTAGTAGAGTGGTACTTCGTAGTACCGAACATTAGAAGCATTAGTTAGATCACCCTTACAGAAAATTAGATTTCTTTTTATTTCAAGGAAATTTGCAAATTTAATAGGATTGAGTGTTTTCAATTTATTTTGCATGACAAAAAGCAAAATAAGAAACATCAACTAAAATTAATGAAGTGTAAAAGAGTGGCTGAAGAATCCAGTGATTTCTAACACATCGACTAAAAAGCATCTAGATTTATTACTATGTTACCTTAAACCTACAATATAAAAAAAATGAGAAATAGTTAATCCCACTGCTTTTTCTCTTTCAGATTAAACTCTGACAAGTGACCAATGTTTTCTTAACATCCACTGTGATAAATTAAGCATGTTTTATCTATTAGGAGGAAAACAAAATGTTTTTAAATTCAATAGGGCTATTGAAAATATGAGTTATAAAGGAATAAGTGCTAGTGTGATATGTCTTCTCTGATATTTTTGATCTGTGATTAAGTCAGTTTTCCCCCTTTTTGTAAGAGAAAACATTCAAAATTATATGTACCATGCATTTTGGTCAAGTTATTCAAACTGGTTGTCTTTGTGCATTTGTCTGATCAGCAAAATTTCAGAAAGACTCCTTGCTCTCAGGCTCTCTCAGACTGAGCTTCTGTGTTGGTCAGTTACCAAGCATTTCCCAGAACCTATGTAAACGCAGGATAAAACATTGTGCCGGTGGCCTACTTGTATTATACTGTTTTGGGTTTTTTTGTTTTGTTTTGTTTTGTTTTTAAGATTCTATTTAGTTTTTTAAGAGAGAGAAAGAGCAAGCCGGGGGTGGGGGTGGGGGGGGTGGGGAAGAAGCGGACTCCCCACTGAGCAGGGAGCCAGATGTGGATGTGAGGCTTAATCCCAGGACCCCAGGATCATGACCTGAGCCGAAGGCAGAGGCTTAACTGACTGAGCCACCCAGGTGCCCCTGTATTAAACTTTATTCATCCCCAACTGGGGGGCTGACTGTACAAAAGAGTGCAGCCATTATGAAGGACAAACAAGTGTTTTTTGCTGGTGAAAACAGAGTATAGGTTTAAGTGCATTCCAAGTGGCACCAGATGGAAGCTGTAGAGCTGCTGTCCCAGTAGTACCTTGAAAATAAGATAGATTTGTGGACTGAGTTGGGCCTGAGTCCTGCCCAGAGTAGGAACAGCTGAAAGATGTGGGGAGTCCACAGGATGAATTATATACAAGGTGGACCACCTAATTTCTCCTAGATATCTGAGATTAGTAATTTTATCAAGGCTTCTAGGGGAAAAGGGAAGAGTGTTTCTTGTGTTACAGGAATCTTGCTCATTTTTTATTCATGAAATGATACTGGTGGCTTTAAGGAATGCCAAATAAGTTATGGGTAATTGAGGGGGGAAGAGAGAAATTCCATGCTTGACTGGTTACACTTCTCCAAAGTAAATAAGTTGTTTTCATGGGATTCAAGACTTTGTCTCAAGTTTTTACTTTTGTAAAACAACTGAACTTACTCCAACTGTACAGATCCCAAGCTTTTCCGATATCTTGAACAACTGTGGAATGTTGCTAGTCATTTTGGCACAGGATAAAGTACACAGGAGAAAAGTGTGCTTGGCTTCTTATCTTACTGTTATGCCTGCCCCTGCTTCTTTACGCTCCCCATATTGTATTAGTTTCTGGACTAGTTTAGCCATTGAGACTGAGACCTGTCACTTGAAATAAATATGAGTTATTTACAGAAACTGCTGCTTTTTAACATGTTGCCTAAGGCAACTAACTGGTTTGTGAGTATGAACTTTATGCAGGTATTATTGACCTGTTTTCTCTCACTCCAAAATAATTTTGTAATTATTAAATTAAGGTAGCCATTATGTGAGCAATTGTGGTTCTTAAATATATTTATGAAATGAAGAAATAATGCCCAGGCAAAAGATAATAAATGTATTTTACCCGTGGTTAAATTCTGAGATTATCTTGGTGGGACATTTGAAGCCTGATAGTAATATCTGAAATGTTAAACTTTAGACTCTGAGACTTGGTAAACTTTTATACATTTACAAGATCTGCGGTGATAGTTAATGTTTTAAATGCAACTGTGTTTAGTTGAACTCTTTTTGGCAATTTGTACTAGAATGTACCTGTAATCTCCGTAAACTGGTCAAATTAGGAAAACATTTGGCTTAACAATGTGCCATTCATTTCTAAGCAGTAAAGTGTCAGATAGTTGTATTGTGTTGTCATAAATTAATTTACCCAACCAAATGTAATATGCCCTGAGGACCCAAACTCACATAAAATTTTAAACTATCATTGATTGCTCCTGTTATTTTATTTGAGAAAATAGGCTTTTCTAAATTTTTCAAAGAACATAAAAATATTAAAGAGGTTTCCTTTAACACCTAGCCATTAGATTTATGAGTTTATAAATCAAATACTCTTTAAGTCACTTATGAATCAAGAGCTGTGGTAGGTGCATGGCTATGGAAACAAGTTAAAGCCTGATGAGATAGAAGTCATCTTTCCAAACACATGTAGAATTGTAAAGGAACATTGGCATTCGTGAATGAAACTTGAAAGCCTCATAGGCACCTCATACTCTAAACCCCAAACCTTCTTCTCAATAATTGCATTTCTTCCTTGCCAGGAAGCTAGAGAAGTATTCTTGATATCTGCTTCTGCCTTGCTCGTGCTCTATGTTAAAATCTCTCTACTAGCCCTATCATTTCAAATTGCTAAATATTTCTTGAAATTGCTCTCCTCTCTACCTCCCCTATTATCAGTGATTTATTCTTAGGTCCCTATTTAACTATTTCTACATTAACAAATCTAGACTTCGTGGTACTGCACATCAATTCTGAGCCACTTAGATGATGAAAAAAAGAGAGAATGTGATTTTAAAAAGCTTATTTTGGGGGGTATGGGTAGGAGATGCATATAAATAAATGATTATGTATAGGGATAATTTACATAAATAGATGGGATATATAAAAAGACAGATATGCCTAAAAGATCCTTTATCCTGGACCATTTCATCTTTTTTTCCCCACTTATCTTGTGCTTCGCTTCGATGCCAATCTCTCTGAGACCATCTCATTATGCCTTCTGTCTGGGCAACCCACCCATTCTCTGTTTTCATAGCTTCTCTACTTTTCGTGACAATTCTGCACAGTAGCACTAGATTACTTATGCTCTTGTCCCTATTGACTGTCAAACTATAAGTAAGTTACTTGAAGACAGGTACCATGCCTGGATTATTAATTGAATGCCGAGGTGCTGATAAAATATTATTTGAATGAGATAGTACAACTTTCCCTTGGCATTGGATGGAAGGCTTCATTGAAGAAGTAGACTTGAGTTGACTTTTAATAAATAATTAGAAATTTCCAGGTAGGAAGGAGGGTGGTAGTGGCAAAGTACAAGCAAATGTGATGACATGGAACGGTAGAGTGACATGATACCGCACCTGAATTCAGTAGTTTGGTGTGGCTGGGGCATAGTGTTTGGGGAAGGAGATGTCAGTGAGCAAGATGAGCCTACAGATAGGGCCTAGAAAATCAAGTGTTTTGTATGTTCTAAAGAGAAATACAAATTTATTCTTTGTGCTGAAAGTTCCAGACTTGGACTGCCTGAGTTAGTTTTTTACTTACTACCTGTGTGATGTATAATTTATTTAAACTTTTTAGATTCAGCATTTTCATCTGTAAAATTGTGATTATATGGATCATTTTGAGGATTAAGTATATGTCTATAAATGCTTAAATGTGAACCCATGGTAAGCGTTTCAATATAAGCTCGCTAGTTTTACTGTTATGCTTTTTGTTTTCATTATTATTAAGTAATTGAGAGCCATGGGAAAATCTTATAGCAATTAAGTAACATAATATTTGCATTTTAGAGATGTAAGTCTGCTATATAGAGGGAGAAGAACTGGAAAGGAAGAAAACTAGATGAAAAAGTCGATTTAAGGGTTTTTATGATAGGTTAAGTTTACTTAAACTTTATGTAGTTTAAATATATTACATGTAAAATAGTTTAAAGTTTTGCTGGCTTCTGCAGCACATGTACTAAAATAGTTTAAAGTTAAAAGCTAAACAATTTACTCTTAAGATATGAAAAGTATTCAAGGATAATGGTGATGGTGATTTATGTAAGAGATAATTAAAAATCAAATAGATAAGATAAAAGTAAGGGAGAGGGCACAATGATATGGAAAGAGGAAGAAACCCTACCACTAAGGTTTTGAGTTTAGGGTTATTACCATTCATTAGAAAATTAATTTATTAAGGTGCAAGATAGCATTCATTATTGAAATGTTGCTATCTATTAAGAAGAGAACATAATAATAAAGGATTCCTTTATTTATTAATTTATTTTTTTTAAAAGTGAGCTGGAGATAACTGTGGACAACTATTTAGAGATGTTTGGTAGACAGTTATATGGTACTAACAGTGCTGACCAGAGTTTTAGTCGCCAAAGGAAGGGGTTTGTACTAGAAAGCAAATGAGTAGACCGCATCCTTCATCAAGTAACTTTTATTACAAAAAAAAAAAAAAAAGGCTGATCTGAACTATGCTTAGTGCTTCATGTCAGTTAATTTATATTTTGACACAATTTTCTTAGCTGACAGATGGTCAGAATGATTTCCCTTGCATTTAAAACACTAGTCGAGAGCCTAAGAGAAAACTGTATTCAAGATGTTGGTTTAGAAGTATAAATTGCAGGGGCGCCTGGGTGGCTTAGTCGGTTAAATGTCCGACTCTTGATTTTGATACTCTCTCTATCAAACAAGAAAGATCTTAAAAATAAAAAAAAGTATAGGGGCACCTGGGTGGCACAGCGGTTAAGCGTCTGCCTTCTGCTCAGGGCGTGATCCCGGCGTTGTGGGATCGAGCCCGACATTGGGCTCCTCCACTGGGAGCCTGCTTCTTCTTCTCCCACTCCCCCTGCTTGTGTTCCCTCTCTCGCTGGCTGTCTCTATCTCTGTCGAATAAGTAAATAAAATCTTAAAAAAAAGTATAAATTATCAGTATTAGTATTACATAAATTAGTATTAGATAAAATGCTGAGAGCATTAGCAAATACTAAGAGAAATCATGAGATACGAAAAAAGAAACACCTAATTTTAAGAAGTGGGCATAGAGGTACATGGGAAAGGAATAGACATAGACCCTGAACAAAAAAAACGATGAAGGATTTAAGAAAAAATGGGAAAGAATTCTTAAAGGAGGAAAGTATCAACTCAGAGAGAGTGATTATGCATGACATAATAATTCACTTACTTTTAAAGACAGTGCCGGGTATGTATAAGCTGAAATACTAGCTCTGTAGTTCAGAGAAGAGTATGTAACTCTAGATGAAAGTAGAGATAGTTTTATTTGCTTCATGTTCCAAATTACCATAGTAGAAGGAAAAAACATTTATAAGATGTTAAGGGAAATTTTAAGAAATTCATAATTGTGAGGTATGCCTGTAAAAAAGGTCAATTTTCAGCCCAATTTTCTGCCTGTATCCAGAGGTACTTGGTCCTTTAACCACTGAGCATCTCTGGAGGGGTTCACAGAACTATTGCTTCTTTTTTATTAGCTTCTTGCCTCCAAAGTTCAAGTTTCAGCTTTATCTGACCTGCTCAGTCAGTTAACACTTGTTTATTAGCTTTCAAATCCAACTTTTTATTCTAATTTTAATCCTTTTTGTTTTCTCTTTTTTTTCTCCCAAATTTTTATTTCAATTCTAGTAAGTTAACATATAATATAGTATTAGTTTCAGGAGAAGAGTTAGTGATTCATCACTTACATATAACACCCAATGCTCATCCTAACAAGTACCCTCCTTAATACCCATCACCCCTTTAGCCCATCCCCTACTCACCTACCTCAGCTTGTTCTCTATCATGAAGAGTCTCTTATGCTTTGCCTCCTCCCTCTCTTTTCCCCCCTTCCCACATGTTCATCTGTTCTGTTTCCCAAATTCCAAATATGAATGAAATCATATGGTATTTGTCTTTCTCTGAATGACTTATTTCACTTAGCATAATATACCCTAGTTCCATCCATGTCATTGCAAATGGCAAGATATATCGTTTTTGATGGCTGAGTAATATTGCAGTGTGTGTGTGTGTGTGTGTGTGTATATGTATATGTATGTATGTATATATATATATATATATATATATATGACTTCTTCTTTATCTGTTCATCAGTTTATGGACACTTGGGCTCTTTCCATAATTTGCTTATTGTTGATAGTGCTGCTATAAACATTGGGGTGCACGTACCACTTTGGATCTGTATTTTTATATCCTTTGAATAAATACATAGTAGTGTAATTGCTGGGTCATAGGGTAGTTCTATGTTTACCTTTTTGAAGAACCTCCATACTGTTTTCCAGAGTGGCTACACCAGTTTGCTTTAACAACAACAGTGTAAAAGGGTTCCCCTTTCTCTTTATCCTTGCCAACACCTATTGTTTCCTGTGGTGTTAATTTTAGCCATTCTGACAGGTGTGAGGTGGTATCTTATTGCCCTTTTGATTTGTATTTCCCTAATAATGAGTGATGTTGAGCATCTTTTCAAATGTCTGTTGGCCATCTGGATGTTTTCTTTGAAAATATATCTATTTAGGTCTTCTGTCCATTTCTTAACTGCATTATTTGTTTTTTGGGTGTTGAGTTTGATAAGTTCTTTCAAGATTTTGGATATTAACCCTTTATCCAGTATATCATTAGCAAATATCTTTTCCCATTCCATCAGTTGCCTTTTAGTTTTGTTGATTGTTTCATTTGCTGTGCAAAAGCTTTTTATCTTGATGAAGTCCAGTAGTTCATTTTTGCTTTTGTTTCCCTTGCCTCTGGAGCTGTGTCCAGTAAGAAGTTGCTGTGGCTGAAGTCAAAGAGGTTGCTGCCTGTGTTCTACTTCAGGATTTTGATGGATTCCTGTCTCACATTTAGAGTAGGAATATGTTAGAAAGTGGTCCAGTTTCATTCTTCTGCATGTTGCTTTCCAGTTTTCCCAAAACCACTTGTTGAAGAGACTGTCTTTTTTCCACTGGATATTCTTTCCTCCTGCTTTGTCAAAGATTGGTTGAGGGTCCATTTCTGGGTTTTCTGTTCTGTTCCATTGATCTATGTATCTGTTTTTATGCCCGTACCTACTGTCTTGATCACTACAGCTTTGCAATATAGGTTGAAGTTCAGAATTGTGATGCTTCCAGCTCTTTTTCTTTTTCAAGATTGCTTTGGCTATTTGGGGTCTTTTGTAGTTCCTTACAAATTTTAGGATTGTTTGTTCTAGCTCTGTGAAAAGTGCTGGTGGTATTTTGATAGATATTGCATTAAATGTGTAGATTGCTCTGACAAGTAGACATTTTAACAATGTTTTTTTCTTCTAATCCATGAGCATGGAATGTTTTTCCATTTCTTTGTGTCCTCTTTAATTTCTTTCATCAGTGTTCTATAGTTTTCAGAGTACAGATCTTTTACCTCTTTAGTTAAGTTTATTCCTAGGTATCTTATGGTTTTTGGTGCAGTTGTAAATGGGATTGATTCCCTGATTTCTCTTTCTGCTGTTTCATTATTTGTGTATAGAATTGCTACAGATTTTTCTATACATTGATTTTATATCCTGCGACTTTGCTGAATTCCTGTATTGTTCTAGAAATTTTTTGGTGGGGTCTTTCAGGTTTTCTATATGAGTATCATCTTGTCTGCAAATAGTGAAAGTTTGACTTCCTTGCTGATTTGGATGCCTTTTATTTCTTTTTGTTGTCTGATTGCTGAGGCCAAGACATCCAGTACTATGTTAAATAGTGATATCTCTTATTTGTTGTGCATTTTCCTCCAATTCTATTTTCCTTTGTAGTCTTAATTTTGTTTCTCTTAACATTTTAGTGGGGTCTTAGGAAGGTGCAAATATAGACATTTGCTAACACCATTCACTTACCTGGAAGTCCAAATTTGTCACATGTAAGGTAAAAATGTACTCACACTGAAATAATGATCGGGATTTTTTCAGTGATTCTCCCTTTCTTATTAACTTTCTTCTCCCTTCCTCTTAACTAACTTTTTTCTGTTTTTTTTTTTTTTTTTAAGATTTTATTTATCTATTTGACAGAGATAGAGACAGCCAGCGAGAGAGGGAACACAAGCAGGGGGAGTGGGAGAGGAAGAAGCAGGCTCATAGCGGAGGAGCCTGATGTGGGGCTCAATCCCATAACGCCGGGATCATGCCCTGAGCTGAAGGCAGACGCTTAACCACTGTGCCACCCAGGCGCCCCAACTTTTTTTCTGTTTTGAGCATGTTTTCAATATTTTCCCATTTTATAAAGTAAATGGGTAGAATTTATGAAGATTTGAAATAAACAGTTTCCTCATTCTGTCTGATTATCATTAATATGATTTGATTTCCTGACTTGAGCAAGATAGTGATTTAAGCTTCTGCCCTTTTTTTTTTTTTTAATCTCATGGTAGGACTGCAACTTTTGTTTCCCTAGAATTCAAATATGCAGTTGCTATCACTTATTGCCTATGCAATTTGCTTCACCCTTTTATTTTTTTCTCCAATATTTTATTTATTTATTTCAGAGAGAGAGAGAGAGAGCACAAGTGGGGGGGGTGAGGAACAGAGGGAGGAACAGACACTCTACTGAGCTGGGAGCCCTACGTGGGACTCTATCCCAGGATCCAGAGATCATAACCTGAGGCAAAGGCAGATGCTTAACTGATTGAGCCACCCAGGCATCCCTGCTACTTCATCCTTCTAAAAGCTGAATTTTTGACATATGAAGGCTACTTATCCTCTTCTCTTTCTCAGACTAAACAAATTAATCATTCAGCTTTTCCCTTAAACCTTTTCTTCCCGTTCCATAAATCATTTTATTGATTTCACTAATTTTGATATCTCTACCTGTAAAAAGTAAGTAGTATTAAGTACTGAGGTTACATAGAGTTAAGAAGAGTTCAAAGATTCATATTTCTTTTCATTAGTATCTTTAAAACTCAAATGAAATTACATTGTAGACTTTTACAAAATTTAAATTTGCTATGCATTGCTTTCTCATCCATTCTTCTTTGCTATGTCCTGTAGACTAATATATCTGTATGCTATCAATTTATCATATAGGCCACATCATTTTTGAGTAAGTAATTGTCCTTAAAGTAGCAAACCATTCATTTGTATTTCATGTCAAATACAAACAAATACAATCATACTCATTAATAGTAGCTAAAAATACCTATAATTGTGCTAGTCTCTGGAACCTCACAGTAGTTTTGTGTTTTCATTCTGAAACCATAACTGCAAGTCAAATGCCTAATAGAATTTTTGGAATCATCATCTATATAGTATACTCAAATATCTAGAAAAATAAAGTATCAGCTGCTTGTGAAATTTTGAATCTATCCAAAATTCAATTATATAGTATTTAATTTCCAAATAAGTCTACAGCTATATTTTTCCATCTCCCTGAATTGGTCATTTGGCTTTTTGGTGCATATTAAAAAAGGAAGAAGTGGCACACGACTGATATAGATTGTTCATGCCACTAAAACTATCAGGTCATACAGTTGGATACAGTTATGGACAAAACCCTTTCAAAAGCCAAAAACCATTTATAGTTACTTAAAGTCATAATTACAACTGATTGTTTTATATTGAGATAAACGAAAGGGCAAAAGGAAGGAGAGGAGTAGTATTTGGAGAGTGATTATTATGATCCAAACACTGTGCTGGCTTTTCTTTGTATCTTATTTCATTTGATACACATGCCTATCCATATGGATACGGATTTCTTTGTTTCTATTTGTCAAAGAGATTAAAATTTTTACTACTACTAACAATAAAATCAATTAATATTTATTGAATACCTAATAAAGTTTAATAATCTAAATTATATATGTGTGTTCTAAGATATATGAATTCTCTTCTTATCCAAACAACAAATCTATGGGATGTAGGTGGACTTATTGGCATAGATAAAAATAAGAAAACTATGTATCAGAGATGTTTACTAATTAGTACAAATTAAGAAATTTAGTAAGTAGAGTAGCTGGGTCATTTTACTCCTGAGCTCACACTGCTGCCACTAAGCCATATTGTTTTCTCATATTCTGGTTAATTTATCTCTTAATTTGTTCCTTTACATGCAGTTTGTTTTTTTATTGAGAGCTCTTTTGAAAATCGTGTCAGTATTTTGTCTGCTTTTTAAAAGTTGCTAAATGTTTATCCATCACCAGTGGAACTGATCTTTTTGTAAGTAAGCAGATCCATAAATGTACTCTAGTAATAATATAGTTGGCAGTAACAGTAGTCGTAGCTATAGTGTATTATGTAAGGATATGCCATTTGCATGGTTTTAAATACATCGTACAGTCTATTCATAATTTTTTCCCCCTGGAACGTAAAGAAATGACTTTAAATTTATAGTTACAATGATAATATCTTCATCATGGTGTGCCGTTCTGTAGAAATAAAATATTCTGCTCGTATTAGATTGTTATCCATGTTCTAACTCATTTGACCTATGTAGATAAAATCCGAGGTACTACACAGAATAACATGAATTTCCCAGTCCTGAAATTTTTTATTCATGGTGCTATTATCCACAGAATTATTAATGAAAGACAACCTTTGTTTATTCAAATATTCTCACAATATGGCACTTCAAAGATGTCTTTTATTTTACACTCACATTTCATACCTAATGTTGCGAAGCAGACATTTCTCACTGTAAGTGTTATTTATTGATGCTTAAAGGTTCAATGAATTATTCAGCCCCTTTACCCTTCTGGCTTTGCTGCACACCTATTGAGTTTTCAGAGCAGTTTCATATCAATAAATTTATTCTTGCTTTGCAGCTCCAATTTCATGCTTGGCCTTTTCTAAGCGACATACAAGAAAAATAAATAACCAGAAGGAATAAAATATGTATACAAATTGCTTTAAATAACTCGATATCCAAATCATTAAAGCTCCCAAGGGTTTTGAAAATTAAGACATGAAAGCAAGACTTCAGAAACAGGTTACATACAAATGTAATTCGCAAAAAACCCTTGTCTTGTGAACATGAAGCCTCTGGAGAGGGGCATGTGTTTATAAGCGTATATCCAGAATTGAAAAGCACTCTTGACAAATAAGTCCCTAGGAGTTCAAGGACTCACTGCCACTTTGTAGCTCATATTGTCACATGGACACGGACAGGTGGGCAACAAAAGATCGGGTGGCTCCTCTGATCAAAATGAGCAGACGATGCTGATAAATTGGTAGTGTGAGGTACAAAGTCCGGAACATCAATATCTTTGGTTCCTGTGAAAAGGAACCCAAACCACTCCTCTTTATGCCTTCAGGTAGTTGGCTATCCAGTCTGGAAAATTTATTTTCCTTAATAAGAAACTGATATCTTGTTCTTTGCACCATAAAAAATAAAGTGATGTTAATAAGAGGGAGGCCATTTGTGCCCCCCAACAAACATATGTCAAAGTCCATGAGTAAAAATTTGCTCTATTTTCAACAGATTCCATTTGAATTTAATGAGAAAATATATTTTCTCCTAATATATTTTAGATTCATTGATGACAGCATCTATCCCCTTTTTCAAATACTGAACTAAGTGTAAATATTTAAGGATTTCCAAGAATGTACTTCCATCCACCTAACAACCCATTCAGTTTTCATGAAATGTGTAGTTTTTGATGTTCCAGATTGGAAAAAAAAAGAAATAAAAATGTCCTATTCCTTATTACACAGCCATCAAAAAAATGAAATTTTGCCATTTGCAACAATGTGATGGAACTAGAGGGTATTAAGGTAAGCAAAATAAGTCAATCAGAGAAAGACAATTATCAAATGATTTCACTGATATGTGGAATTTAAGAAACAAAACAGAGGATCATAGGGGAAGAGAGGAAAAAATAAAATAAGATGAAACCAGAGAGGGAGACAAACTATAAGAGACTCTTAATCATAGGAAACAAACTGAGGGTTGCTGGAGGGAAGGGAGTGGAGGGATGGGGTAACTGGATGATGGACGTTAAGGAGGGCATGTGATGTAATAGCACCGGGTATTGTGTTAGGCTGATGAATCACAGGCCTGTACCTCTGAAACCAATAACACATTATATGTTAATTAATTGAATTTAAATAAAAAATGTTTAAAAAAGTCCTATTCCTGAAAGACTGATAGTTTAAAGACACAGATAATAAAATAAGTACTACTGAATGTTTCATGCATGATGTTAGAAATATGTTCATATAGTTTCACTTTTTAAAATTCTGTCAAGACACTGGAAGCTTAACACTTTCAATGGAATCGATGTTTTTTGTTTGTTTCAAAGAGTGTTAGCACATATTTTTGTTTTGTATTCTTTACTATTTTTCAAATTCCCTGTCTGTTACAATAGGAAGTTTTCTGCATGTGGGGATAAAACCTTTTCAATCTTTAGGATAACTTTACCCAAACACAATCTAATTTAGCCATTCAACAATTGCTACTTGCAAGTAGTTCATCTAAGATTAAGGAAGGAACAAGATAGCTCCTTATTAAGTTCTATGCAGTAAGTCTTTTAAATTACCTAATTTAATGTTCACAATACAATTTTTTCCAAATATTTGTTTAAATTCTAGTTAGCTTATAGTGTTATATTGATTTCAGGAGTAGAATTTAATGATTCATCACTTACATACAACACTCAGTGCTCAACACAAGTGTCCTCTTTAATGCCCATCACCATCTGGCCCATCCTCCACCCACCTCCCCTCATCAACCCTCAGTTTTTTTCTCTATCCTTAAGAGTCTCTTATGGTTAGTTTCCCTCTCTCTTTTTTTCCCCTTTCCCTATGTTCATGTGGTTTCTTTCTTAAATTCCATGTTTAAGTGAAATAGTATGGTATTTGTCTTTTTCTGACTGACTTAGTTCACTTAGCATAATGCACGCTAGCTCCTTCACATTATTGCACGTGCCAAGATTTCATTCTCTCTGATGGTTGAATAATATTCCTTTGTATATGTACCACATCTTCTTTACCCATTCATCAGTCACCATCGACTCTCTCCTAATTTGGCTATTGTTGGTGATGGTACTGTAAACTTCAGAGAGCTTTTGCCCCTTTGAGTCAGTATTTTTGTGTCATTTGGGTAAATGTCTAGCAATTGCTAGGTTATAGGGTAGTTCTATTTTTAACTCTTTGAGGAACCTCCCTACTGTTTTCCCGATTGGCTGCACCAGTTTGCATTCCCACCAACAGTATAAGAGGGTTTCCCTTTCTCTGCATCCTCACCAACACCTGTTGTTTCCTGTATTGTTAATTTTAGCCTTTCTGACAGGTCTCACAATACCTTCTTAAGATTGATACTATCATCTCCAGTTTTCACAGGAAGAAACTACATGTTCTGGTTTGTGTTCCCTCAGAAGCTGACCCTGAAATAGATTCAAGTTCAGATAGTTTATTTGGGAGATAATCTTGGGAAATGCCAGGAGGAGGGTGTGGGAAAAAACAAGTAAGCAAAGAAAGTTGTAGGGTGAGTTCATAGCCACTTAGAACTTTAGGTTTTTGGAGTTCAGTCCTACTGAGGAACTTTGGGAGTAGTATATAGAGCAGGCCTTCAGAGTAATCCCATCTCAGGGGCTGGAGAGCTGGGGAATATATTACTAACTCCTCATTTCTCACTGGTCAACTGCTGTTTGAGTGAGGGCTATCGATCCAGTACTTCTAACTTGCCCAGCACAGAAGCAGATGGTGCTCCAGGCTAGAAACAAGTCCTCAGGACAATGTGCATAGGATTTCTTTAGCATAGAGGTGAATGGGTAGGGCACCCACAGCTTCATCTGCATTAAGGAAACAATTGTTAAATAAAGCTGTCTGTTTATAACCAGATGACAACATTGACAACAGAACATCAAACCAAGAGGGAAACAAACAAAAAGTAAATTGTTTCCTCCTTCTCATTTTTCTGACAAATTTTAAAAACCTTTCCACCTTTTATGGAGACAAATTTTCAAATGTGTTTCCTTCTATGAAAATAATAAAATGTAATTTAAAAACACTTTTCATATAATCATGCAATTCAACGTACTTCCATTACTATAAATTATAAAACAGGCATCTATTGAGTACTGAATCTCATGAGGGGAGATGCAATTGTGTCTCCAGTAACAAACCACTTGGCTATATCATCCAGATTTGGGGTTTTTTTGTGACAACTTCTTTGGCTATTGGCAAGTATATTACATTAAATGTCGAATTGCGTTAAACTTTTAAAAATATCTTTACCATTTTCTTTTTTTGGTACTGAATCCTTAGACTTACCCCCTCAAAAACATTTAACGTAAATTTCTTCTTAAATTTGATTTGCCTGCAATCTAAAATAGGTATTCATAGCCATCTAAATATTCTCTCTCTCTCTCTCTTTTGCTCCTAGGTCATTCAATAATTTGCATGGCCTATCTCGAGCTCTTATAATTTCTATATGCTTTGTAACTATGAAGACTAGATTCTATCACATTCGGTTGGGAACAATGGAGGATGTTATATATCACAACGGCAGAATAGTATAGGGTAGCATTTATATAAACTGCCTTGTGCTTTTGAAGGTATAGCTTTAAGAATTTTGACTAGACATGATGATTTTCAGAGGAGTAAACCAAGTGTGGTCTTCTCCTGTATTTCATCTACAAAAGTAGTGGTAATGGGTGCCCTCAAATCAGAGCTGGGTGTTCACAGTTCACATACTCTGTGCTTTTCCCTGGCATCTTATTTACTGTGGGGAGAACAATTTCCATCCATGTATATCATACTCCATTTCAACAAAGCAGTCACCTGAAACTTAAACAAATACTCTTCACTTGGCCTTTCTCTGGATTTTTATAAATACACTCAAATGCATTGGCTAAGACCAAAATAGAAAATCATCTATAACAGTAAACGTTTTTTCCAGCCTCAATAAAAATTAAACAGTCATCCTAATGAACTTTTCATTAAGAACAATTAAATGGCTCATCTTTGATGCAGACATTTATTTGAATGATTTTAATTACCGTTTAACATGCCCTCATGTTGTCCAACATATTCGTCTTAGTACCTTTTAACCTTGATTTACATATTTTTTGCTGTTCTATTTGCCTCCATTCGTTGTAGGTCATTAATGAGATTTAAATTACCCTGACATTTCCAATGAGACCTATTTTTATATTCTTTTTCCAGACTGAGATGTTTCTATAGTTTTCCATTTTTTTTAAGCTAATAAAGTTCCCTTCACATCTCCATATGTTCTACTTAACAAGACTTTTAAAAGTCATTTCAAAACCTTTATTCCAGTTACAAATACAGCATTTTATTCTTCCCATGCAATACTGTTTATGCCTTCAAAATTTTATGACAAACTGAAGTATAGTGTGATCAATGAATATTACTCCCAAAGTAAAAGATTTAGGAATTTATTTTTCTTAATACTCTTATAAATATAACTGAAACTCTTTTATTATATACTCTCTAGATACCTGAAAAATGATGAGCACATTAACAGTAAAATACTTTCCTTTGAAAAATTTTCTTACTCTTACCAGAATTACTAGATTAATGTGACTGGGGAGAGGAGAAAATATAGCAAATATCTCACCATTTATATTGGTTGTCCTTTTTGTGTATGTATTTTTTTTTTTACTTGAAATTTGTCAGCATCTCTTATCCCAAAATGTTACGTAGTCAAACACTTTGTAAGAAATCTTACTGTTTTTCCTACTGGATAATAATTTGTTCCACTTCTTACATTCAACCTAAAAGTTGCCCCCATTTAAAACACTAAATACTTTCTACTATTTTCACCATGCATGTAGTAACTTGAAGAGCAATATGAACTGACAAGGGAATAGAGAATGAAATTTACTCACGTCATTGTTTGATTTACCATTAAATTTTTTTAAAGGCCATTTTTATGTTCCCTGTCTCAAAACACTTGAATGAACTTTATGTAAAATATACTGGGCATGATGTTTTTATGTTTTGGTTACTTCGGTCTTTTGCAAGATGAAGAACATATTCTGCAAAAGAAGTTTCTCAGATAGCAAGTACCCAACCATACCAATGATAATAACTAGTTTCTATTGGAAAAAAATAAGTATTCTCTGAGTTATTTTATTATGGAAGATGAAATAAAGAAAAGAATAAGAGGGAACAAAGGTAGCAGGAATACAGAGTTTATAGTTGCCTTCATGTAATTTATCTTATTTCTCCCCATAACCTCTGATGATTAAAATATCAAGTTATTAATTATCCTGATCTATTTTTTTTAAAGATTTTATTTATTTATTCGACAGAGATAGAGACAGCCAGCGAGAGAGGGAACACAAGCAGGGGGAGTGGGAGAGGAAGAAGCAGGCTCATAGCAGAGGAGCCTGATGTGGGGCTCGATCCCGTAACGCCGGGATTACACCCTGAGCCGAAGGCAGACGCTTAACGGCTATGCCACCCAGGCGCCCCTATCTTGATCTATTTTAATACAGCTTCTTTCTAAACCTTTAATAGGCATGTATCTAACAGAGATGATTTAAATAAAATCAATAGCACTGTATTTATTTGGAAAGTAGTGTACATTCAGAAGTTAAGGTTTTAATGATCTTGGTAATAATATGCTAAGTAGTATATTGTTTTGTGTTTGAAGTCCCTTGATCCTAACTGAAATGCTTACAGTTATGTGAAGTTAATTATCCATTGTCAGTTTGAAGACTTGTAAGAGTTAAATATTTTTACATAATTCTGTGATTTTGCTGTAATACAGATTCTTAAAATTATCTCACCAATCATTTCTTTTCTGGGCTCTTTGAAATTTCTTAAAATATTCTTTTCATAATATTTTGTTGTGCAAGAATAATAGCTGCATCTAGAGAAGAGAAGCATGGATGTTTTTAATCCTGGCTCTTTTACCAATTAGTTGTAAGTCCAGTTGATATGCCTGGATTGGAAGCTTCCATTTTTTCTTTTTTTTAAAGATTGATTGATCGATTGATTGATTTTACAGAGAGAGAGAGTGCAAGTGTGCAGGGGGGCAGAGAGAGAGGGAGAGAGAAACTTTAGCCCCATCTTCAGGCTCGATCCCATGGCCTGAGATCACGACCTGAGTCAAAACCAAGAGTCGGATGCTCAACTGACTGGGCCACCTAAGTGTCCCTGGTTGGGTGCTTCCTTAAGCTGTTTCCACATCTAGAAATTTTTAATAAGAAATCACTTTCTTTCTGAAGAACCTGCAGTGGAGCTTATTTCTTCTATGTAATTTAATATATCTAACTTCCTCTTCCTGGACTTTAAAAGCCTTTAGGAATCTGATATCACCTTCCAGATAAACCTATCTTGAGCTTTTAAAAAATTTTTATTTTTATGATCTATAATATTATTCATGATAGTTGCCGTGCTGTACATTATATTGCCATGACTTATTTAGGTTATAACTGGAAGTTTATACTTCTGGATCCCTTTCACCTGTTTCACCTACCCTCCAACCTCCTTTCCCAGTAACAGGCATCCTTCTGTTCCCTATATGATTTATGCCTGAATATTATATCATTGTATATATACACACCACATCTTCTTTATCCATTCATCCATCAGTGGACACAGGTTATTTCCACATCTTGGCCATTATAAATAATACTATAAATAGACATAGGGGTGCATATGTCTTTTTTGAATTAGCGTTTTCATTTTCTTTGGATAAATATCCAGAAGTGGAGTTGCTATATTATACAGAGATTCTATTTTTACTTTTTTGAGGAACTTCCCTAGTGTTTTCCATAATGGCTGCCCCAAATTACATTCCCAACAACATAGCACAAGGGTCCCTTTTTCTCCACATCCTTATCAACACTTGTTATTTCTTGTCTTTTTGATAATAGCCATCCTGACAGGTATGAGGTGACATCTCATTGTGGTTTTGATTTTCATTTCCCTGATGATCAGTGATGTTGGACATCTCTTCTTGTGTCTGTTGGCCGTCTGTAGGTCTTCTTTGGAAAATGTCTATTCATACTCCCTGCCCATTTTTTTTTTTAAGATTTTATTTTATTATTTATTTGACAGAGATAGAGACAGCCAGCGAGAGAGGGAACACAAGCAGGGGGAGTGGGAGAGGAAGAAGCAGGCTCATAGTGGAGGAGCCTGATGTGGGTCTCGATCCCACAACGCCGGAATCACACCCTGAGCCGAAGGCAGAAGCTTAACCACTGTGCCACCCAGGCGCCCCTCCCTGCCCATTTTTTAATCAAATTTTTTTTGTTGTTATTATTCAGTTGCATGAGTTATTATATATTTTGGATATTAACCCTTTTTGGATATATGATTTGCAAATATTTTCTCCCATTGGTTCCCTTGTTTGTGGAGTCAGATTCAAAATAGTCATGAAGACTAATGTCTAAGTACTTACTGCCTATGTTTTCTTCTAGGAGGTTTATGGTTTCAGGTCTTACATTCAAGTCTTTAATCCATTTTGAGTTAATTATCATGTACAGCATAAGAAAGTGGTCAGGTCCTATTCTTTAACATGTTCCTGTCCAGTCTGCCCAACACCATTTATTGAAGAGATCATTCTTTCCCCAATTATATATTCTTGCCTCCTTTGTTATACATTAATTGGCTATGCATGTGTGAATATATTTTTGGTTACTCTATTCTATATGCATTTTTTTAAGTAGTCTCCATGCCCAGTGTGGAGCCCAAAATGGGGCTTGAACTTACAACCCTGAGATCAAGACCTGAGCTGAGATCAAGAGTCAGATGCTTAACTGACTGAGCCACCTGGGCACCCCTGAGTTCTCTATTGTAGTCCATTGATTTATGTGTCTAGTTTTAGGCCAATATCATACTGTTTTGATTACTATAGCTTTATAGAATAGTTTCAAATCAGAGAGCATGATGTCTACAGATTCGTTCCTCCAACTCAAGATTGCTTTGGTTATGTGGGGTCTTTGCTTGTTCCATACAAATTTTAGGATTGTTTGTTCTCTTTAAGTGAAAAAAACTGTCATTGCCTTTTTGATAGAGATTACATTGAATCTGTATATTGCTTTGGGTAGTATGAACATTTTAACAACATTCTACCAATCCACGAGCATGGAATATCTTTCTATTTTTTTGTCTTCATCAGTGTCTTTCACCACTGACTTACAGTTTTCAGTATATAGGTCTTTCATCTTCTTGGTTAAATTTTTCCCTAGGGATTTTATCTTTTTTGATGTGATTGTGAATGGAATTTTCTTAATTTCTCTTTTTGATAGTTTGTTGTTAATGTGTAGAAATACAACTGACTTTTGTATATTGATTTTGTGCCCTGCCACTTCATTGAATTTATTTAGTCTAACAATTTTTTGGGGTAGAATTTTTAAGGTTTTCTATGTATAAAAATATGTTAACTGCAAATAGTGACAGTTTTACTTCTTCCTTTCCAGTGTAGATGGCTCATTTCTCTTTCTTGCCTAATTGATCTAGCAAAACCTTCCTATGCTGTGTTGAATGAAAGTGAGGAGGGTGGGGATCCTAGTCTTATTCCTGATCTTAGAGGAAAAGATTTTACATTTTCACAGTTGAGTATGATGTTAGTGGTGGGCTTGTCATATATGGCCATTACTACGTGGAGGTTCATTTCTTGTCTTAACCACTCTGTTGAGAGTTCTATAAGAAATAGCAGGGAGATTGGTAGGATAAGGAAGGGAAGAATGAAGGGGGGGTAAACAGAAGGGGGAATGAACCGCGAGAGACTGTGGACTCTGGGAAACAAACTGAGGGCTTCAGAGGGGAGGGGGTTGGGGGATTGGGCTAGGCCGGTGATGGGTATTAAGGAGGGCACATATTGCATGGAGCACTCGGTGTTATACGCAAACAATGAATCATGGAACATTACATCAAAACCTAAGGATGTATTGTATGGTGACTAACATAACATAATAAAAAATTATAAATAAAAAATAAACAAATAAATAAATAATAAATAAATTTTTAAAAAGGGCCATTTGCTAAAAATAAATAAATAAATATTGAATTTTGTCAAATGCCTTTTCTGCATCTATTGAGCTGATCCTATAATATTTATCCTTCATTTTGTTAATGTGACATATCACATTCTTTGATTCTGATATTGAACCAAACTTGTATCCCTGGAATAAATCCTAATTGATCATGGTGTATGATCCTTTTAATGTATTATTGAATATGGTTTGCTAATATTTTGTTGAGGATATGTGCATCTGTGTTTATCAGGTATCTTGGCCTGTATTTTTTTTTCTTGTGACGTTCTTGTCTGGTTTTGGTATCAGGGTAATGCTGGCTTTGTAAAATGTAGTTTGGAAGTCATCCTTCCTCTTCAATTTTTTGGAAGAGTTTGAGAAGGATAGGTATTAAATCTTCTTTAATGTTCATAGGATTCGCCAATGATGGTGTCTGGTCCTGGATTTTTGTTTTGGGGGAATTCTTTGATTACTGATTCAATATTTTTCTAGTCTAGTCTAGTCTATTCATATTCTCTATTTATTCCTGATTCAGTCTTAAAAGATTGTATTATTCTAGGAATTTATCCATTTCTTCTAGGTTATCTAATTTCTTAGTATATAATTGTCCATAGTAGTTTCTTATAATCCTTTGCATTTTTGTGGTGTTAGTTACAAGTTATCTTTTGTTTCTGATTTATTTACTTGAGGCTTCCTTCTTTTTTCTTGGTGAATCTAGCTAAGGTTTTGACAACTTTGTCTATTTTTTCAAAGAATTAGCTTTTGGTTTCATTGATCATATCTGTTGTCCTTTCCTCTCTATTTTATTTATTTCTGCTCTGATCTTTATTACCCCCCCCCCCCACTAACTTTGGACTTCATTTGTTATTCTTCTTCTAGTCCCTGTAGGTGTAAAGTTAAATTGTTTGAGATTTACCATGTTTCTTGAGGTAAACCTGCATTGCCATGAACTAGCCTCTTAGAGCTGCTTTTGCTGCATCCCATAGATATTGTTATGTCATATTCACATTTTTATTTATCTACGTATTTTTAAAAATTTCTCCTCAGTTTTCTTCATTGACTCAACAGTTGTTCAGTAGTATATTTAATCTTCACCTATTTGTGAACTTTCTACTTTTCTTCTTCTTATAATTGATTTCAGGTTTCACATCATTGTGATCAGTAGAGATTCTTGATACGATTTCAGCCTTCTTAAATTTGTTAAGACTTGTTCTGTGGGTTAACATGTTATCTATCATGGAGAATGTTTCATGTGCAACTTGAGAGAGTCTGTATTCTGCTGCCTTGGAATGGAATGTTCTGTATATATCTTTTTTTTTTTTTTTTAAGTAGACTCCACACCCAGTGTGGAACCCAATGTGGAGCTTGAACTCACAATTCTGAGATCAAGACCTGAGCTGAGACCAAGAGTTGGACACTTAACCAACTAAGCCACCCAAGCACCCCAGGAATGTTCTGTATATATCTTTTAAGTCCATCTGGTCTAATGTGTCATTTAAGGTCGATGTTTCCTTATTGATTTTCTGTCTGGGTGATCTATCAGTGGATTTAAGTGGGTGGTAAATTCCCTTACTATTCTTGTATTGCTGTCGGTTTCTCCCTTTAGCTCTGTTAATATTAGCTCTGTTAATAATCCCATGTTGGATTCATATATACTTACGAGTGTTATATATGTCCTTGTTGGATTGACCCCTTTATCGTTATACAGTGTCCTTCTTTGTCTTTTATTACAGTCTTTGTTTTAAAGTCTGTTTTGTCTTATATAAGTCTAACTACAGCAGTTTTCTGTTTCCATTTGCTTGGAATATCCATTTCCATTCTTTCATTTCCGTCTCTGTGTGGTCTTACTTCTGAAGTAAGTCTCTTGTTGGCAGCATGTTGATGAGTCTTTTTTTTTTTAAATCCATTTAGTTACTTTGTGTCTTTTGCTTGAAAACTTAATACATTTTCATTTAATTATTGATAGGTATGTACTTGTTGCCATTTTGTTAATTGTTTTCTGTCTGTTTTTGTAGTTCCTCCCTGTTCCTTTCTTATTCTCTGGCTCTTCTCCCTTGCGGTTTGATAACTGTCTTTGGTGTTATGTTTAGATTCTTTTCTCACTTTCTTTTGTGTATCCACTATAGGTTTTTCTTTGTAGTTATCCAGAGGTTCACATATAACATTCTATGTATATATAGTCTATTTTAAGTTGATAAGAATTTAAATTTGAACTCACTGTTTCTGGCCCTTCCAGCAGATGCTTTAAGATTAGCAAATGAAACTTCATCACATATACGCTAGGCACTTTTTAAATTGCAGCTTTTGCACTGGGTTCTAGGATGAGTGAGACCATGCTGAAGCCCTTTAAAAAGAGAATCTCAGTTTCCTATAGCCCTCTGGGTCCCTTGACATAAATCCTGTCAATTTTCTAAGCCAGACATTTTTGGGGCTTATCTCTCTGGTGCAAGTCTTAAGGGTTGGGGTGCCTGGTGTAGGATACAAACTCCTTGTTCCTCCAGGAGAAACTCTGAATTATGATATCCCCCCCCCTTTTGTGGGTTACCATGCTTGGGGTCATGTTTTGGTGAGACTACATCTCTGTCTCTCCTGTCTGTCTCAGTGTGGTCCTTTTATCCTTTCATGAGGAGGAGCAGGTCACCTATTTTCAGTTCTCTTTCACAGGGAATTGTTCTGTCTGTAGATTTGATGTATTCACGAGAGGAGGGGAATTCAAGACATTCCTATACTGCCATCTTGGACTGCCCCTCATCCAGAGCTTTTTAATGACTAATTTTCTACATGTTTTTTGCTCTAGACTAGTGAGTATTTTTAGTATCCTCTTTCCCATTTTTTATGACTTAATTTATGTGCACAATTGTATAATTTATATATCTTGTATGTGCATTTATTTTAGTACCAAACACATATTTATTTGTGATTTGAGACTTTTGAAAGATTGAAAATGAGAATTTTCATTTATAATTGTATTCTCCCACTACTAAAATCAGAGGTACTGGTGTCATAAAAACGTTTTTGAATGAATGTGGTAGCCAAGAATTTTACCTCCATGATCTTTGCACCCAGGTATTATACCTGTAAATATTTTTTTACATAGCAAAAGGGATGTTGCAGATAGAATTACATTGCTAATCAGCTGACCTTAAAATAAGGAGATTATCGTGGATTATCCAGAGGGACCTGGTGTAATCTCCTGGACCCTTAAAAGCAGATGAGAAAGATCAAATAGTTAGAGAAGAGGAAGTCAGATGGAAAGGCAGGTGAGCTGAGGCATGGGAAGGACTTGACCCCTCTTTGGTGGCTTTGGAGATAAAGGCGACCAGGATCCAAGGAATTCTGACAGACTGGAAGCTGAAAACTACTCCTGGAAGAGTCCAGAGAGAAACTGGGACCTCAGTCCCATAACTGCATGTGATTGAATTTTTTGCCAACCCATGTATGCTTGGAAGTTTATTCTCCCCCAGAGCCTCCATTAAACAAAGTAGCCCTTCCCCCATACTGATTTTAGCTTGGGGAGATCCATTTCTGCCATTCAGAATTGTGAGATAATAAATTGGTATTGTCTTAAACTAAGTGTGTGGTAATCTGTAATAGCAGCAATGGAAAATTAACACAGTGATTAATGCTTACATGTTTGAATATTATTGTTCCTACCCTTGCCTTTACGTTGGACATTATTTCTTTTCCTTCACATGTCCATATTTTTCCTTCTGGACTCATCTTAGTCATACCATACCCTATACCTTTGAGGTTTCTACCTTAAACTGATCATTTTTTCCCTCTGACTTCTCTAATGATATATCACACTGCTGTTATATTTTGTGTTGTGTTACTGCCTAATTGTAAGTTGTATTTAATCAGACTGTCACATACTGTTGAATAATATCTCGTATGCATATATTTTGTTTCTCACATGGATTTGCAGACATAGCTTTAGGAGGATAGTGGTGATTATGAAATACTCATTGATTGATTCTCTTTTTAATTTTAAAAATGTTTGTAATTAATTAAATGATTATTGCTTTAAAAAAAAAAAGCTTCCAGCATTTTGAAACAGATTTTGGCCTCGATTTTGTAGGTAAAAAAGATGCATTAAGGGAGAAGGATCCTTTACGTTACCTTTAGGACATCTAGTAAACCACCCAACAGAAGCCAAGAGTATAAAATCAGAACATAGGTCACCTTTTTAGGGCAGCAGGTCTAGTTCGAGTGGTGTGACAGTAGAGCAGCTGGTGTTAGCAATGAGTAAATAATTTACATAGGACTGAGAGGCAGTTGGAAAGACTGCGGATTTTTGGAAGTGGTATCAATGTCAACTTGTTAAGATACAAGATTTTCAATAAGCAAAGATATGTTTGTTGTTGTGGCTACTAAAAATTCACTGAAAATTAGGATAACATTCTACTTAAATTTTTATACTAGAAAACTGTCATTTTAAAGTGGAATAATAATAAATAAGCTCTTTTTAATTCTACTGGGGAAAAAAAACCATGTTGAAGCATCTTAATGATTTTCCTAAAAATTTACCGAAGTAGGTCTGGCTGATAATGAAGAATGTAGGCATCATTAGGAACCTAATAATCAGAGGTTGGTTCATTTAGCAAAAATAGGTAAAGTTACCCATATTTCTTCTTATCTAAAGATTAGTCTTGAAGCCTATTCCTAACATATATCTTATGAAGCCAAGGAACTTATATTATGGACAATGCCACAAATAATGCCGACAGCCTCTAGAATTCAAAGCAGTTACTTGCATTTTCTTCTGAGTAGTTTCTCCCTATTTACTTATCTTACCAGCATTTTAAAAATATAAATTCTAGCCTATAAAAAAATTCTTGCCATCTGTTTCAAAAGATGTTCTAAGAAAACAAAAGAAAATATATCCAAATCAACCAAGCGGTGTTCACTGAGTCCCTGTTTTCAGCAGGCAGAGAGAGCCCATGTACAGGGGTGTTGATGTGGTCTAGTCTCCAGAAAGCCTGCAGTGTAGCTAGAGATGCAGGAAGCCAGGTAAGAAAATAATGGTAAAGGGTACATGATATTATACTAATAAGTGCTAAATATTTTGATGCAAACTATACTACGTACTCTTCAAGAATGAGGACTGTTTGTCATCTTTAAATTCCCCATCTTAAGTACTCAGTAAATGTTTGTTCAAAGAATAAATAAATGAGAACAGAAGGTGTTCAAAGGGAGAACTAGAACACCCTGAGAGGGCTTCATGAACCGAGAGGATCTTAGAAAAAGCCTTGAGGGCTAAGCAAAATCTGGGTTAGTTTCTGGAATGTCCTCCCACAGTTTGCCCCTCCCATCCTAATTCAATATCTAGGTCAACAGTCATCTCAGCTCTGTGGATCAATTTTGTTATAGCCCACAAAATATTATCCACACCCTCTTCACTGCTTTACAACCACTAGCAATTTCATGTTTATCAACATTTCTAGGTATATGTACTTGGGACGTTATTTAAGCACTATTTTCCTCAATGTTCTCATTAGTTGCATAATAATCATTTCTATCCCATAGGATTATTGCATGAATTTCAATATCTAATGTACTTAGAGCAGTGTTTAGCACATAGTAATTCTTGAAAACTGTGAGCTTCTTTTATAATGACACTTTATTTTTGAGGGGCTGATACGAAATCCAACTCCATTAAGAGTAAAATATACTTTATTTCCACGGAAGTAAATACAATCTCTTACGTAATAAAAGTGATTAATAAGTATCCCTGAATTTGTTTGATTATGTAGAGAAAGAAAATATTTCATATAAAAAATAAAATAAATTTACTACAGGAATTGATAAATCATTTTTGAGTTATTTTTATGCATATATGATTGTGGTTGAGTTTTCATATCATAGTTCTTGTTTTACAGCATCAGTTTTAGTATTATTTATATCAGTTAAATGACTTATAGTCAAATTAATTTTACTTGAAAAAATATATATAATTTAAAATATGCTTATTTACATAAAATTATTCTATGCATATATGTAGTATACATGACCAAGTTATAGATTATAAATTTAAGATATTGATATTATTACTTCTGGATATATCTTAAGTTATAAACACTAGAAAAGACCATGTGCATTTCAAATCTGTTAGGAAAAAAGTTTGATGTTTTGGTGGAACTTATTTTGCTTCAAAATTGTTTTTAAACTTTAGACATAATGGGATTTTAAACATTTTCATCTTTTAAAATGATTGAAGGAAATACTTTTTAAAAAGTTTGTGTTAGGGAGCTTTTGTTTTTATTTTGATCAAACCATCCTATCTAGTACACAAAATCTTGACATCCCAAGCATGTGGTAATTATATGTTCTCATAAATTGCCTGGGAATTCCATTTACTGTCAAATCATGTAGTTATTATGTAATGTGTATTTTAATTTAGTCTATAGAAGTAACAAAGTAATGTAGTTAACAATAATTGAGGAATTACCTTCTTTAGGACAAAATGGTCACTTGTAACAAGAATGGATCAATCCAGCTTTTATCCTAAGCTAAAATTTTCATTAGAGTCAAGATGAGCAGTATATTGAGTCATGAAAGGTCAAGAAAGTTCACAACAAAGTTTTACACAGAAATATTCAAAACAATTTTTAAAAAGTACAGTCTAGTCTATTTAATGCTCATTGTAATTTGAAACCAAAATATAAAATGTATGTAATTTTTAAAAAGTGTTTTTAGTTGAATCCCATGTGTTAACTTGTTGATTTCTGATTTGTGTGTGAACATATGTAAATGATTACTTTGGATACTATCTAGTCTCCTGAAGAAAATTTGAAACGTAAAACAGATTCTAAGTTTACATATGAAAAATAATAGAATGCTTATTATGTGCGGGGTACTAAAGACTTCACATTTATTAAGTACTAACTATGAGCCAGGCACTCCTATAGGTGATTGTGAGGTAACTTATTTAAATCTCATTGCAATCCTGTGAGTAAATACTTCATAATCACCATTTTCTGGGCAAGGAACAGGGGCATAACATAGTTAAGTAATATCAGATAATAATAGTGGATTATAGTATCAGAACTTTAGTTACAAGTTCCAGAGTCCAGACTCTTATCCAGTATACTAACCATCTTCATCCAAATAGAAAATGTATAGGACTCAAGTTTAAAATTGCTTTTCTGTGAATTGTCAAATAACAACACCAACAACAACACATTATTTAATAAATTTACACCTTAAAATAGTACTTTTCAGATGGAAAGCAATTATTGCTCTAAGTAATAAGTAAAAAGTAAATAATATTTTCCCATGACCCATCCTGCTGTTGTGTTCTGAAAAGTATTAGACACTTTTCTCAATATGTGATTCATCTAGTATATAATGTCATATAATATATATTTTTTCAAAAGCATACATTTGAACATTCTTACCTTTTATTTTATTTTTTTTAAAGATTTTATTTATTTGACGGAGATAGAGACAGCCAGAGAGAGAGGGAACACAGCAGGGGAGTGGGAGACGGAGAAGCAGGCTCCCAGTGGAGGAGCCTGATATGGGGCTCGATCTCAGAACGCCGGGATCACGCCCTGAGCCAAAGGCAGAGCTTAACGACTGAGCCACCCAGGCGCCCCCATTCTTACCTTTTAAAAGTGAAAGTATAAACCCAAATCTGATTAAGATTCTGTTCCATGAAGTGCAAATCTGTGTGATTTTGAAGTAGTTCCTCAGAAATTTTCAGACTCAATTTTCCTTCCATATTATCCCATTATAGAACTAAATAAGTTCTAACCTGATTTTAGAAGATGAACTTGGGCTATACAATGGCGACAGCACAGAATAGTAGAAAAAAAATGCAGACTTTGCAGGCAGAGTGGCAGACTCGGACTTCTGTGTTGGTGTATAATACGGAAGTCACAAATTTTCTGAATCTCACATTTTACCCCCGTAAAATGGGAATGAAAAAACCTACTTTACAAAATTGTTGTGAGGATTAAGTAGCTAGTGGGTACTCAATAAAAGTTAACTATTTATTACACTCGTAAAAATTACATGATTATTTACTGTAAATCTTATCTTTGCCCCAATTACAAATGACTATTTGCTGTAGTTTATGACTAGGAGAACTTAATTTAAATAACTGACTTGGAATTTTAAATGACCTGGTGAGATTTAAGTGTTTTTGTTAGTGTGTTTTCAGTCTGCTTGATTAAATGTATTTGTGCATAAATACAAATACCATGCTTAGTCAGGGGTATCATTCTCATTGAACTCCTAATTACATTAATATCCCAACTGCCCAGCAGGTGATTCACATCTTGGAAGGGTGGGAGAATGGTTCTACACTCATTTTCAGTTCAACTTGAATTTCTCTGTTTCATTATTTTCTAACGAAATTGGATTTGGTGATACTTGACACCTGATAAGATTTTGTTTATTCTGCTGTAAAGGAAGGCTAATAAAGTAGATTTCTACGGGGTTTATAGTCTTGGTTATAGCATTTTAGAGCAACATAAAATTGCACATCCATCCACTTATAATATACTTTCTTTATGGCTTTTCATGAACAATACTGGTTTGTGTTTGGTGTTGGAATTTGAGCACCTGAAGTATGATTTTATACATTGGCCATTTCTATAGTGAAATAGAGTAAAACATAGTGGTCTAGATTCTTCTGTGAGTCTTTATGGATAACATTTTTTTCTATAATTACAAAACTGTAGTGGACTAGTAAACAAATTTGAGTACTTACAAGGTGGTTAATGTGGATGTCTTGCTATTGGAAAACTAAACACCTTAGAATTGGTATCCCTTACTGCCTTAGTCCATTCAGGTTGCTATAACAAAATGCCATAGACTTGGTGGCTTATTAACAACCGATATTTATTTCTCATGGTTCTGAAGCTCGGGAAGTCCAATAGATATGTAGATTTTAAATTTCAATTGACATAGACAAATCTTCCTCTATAAGGTTTGTAACAATTTACTCTCTACTAGCAATGTGTGAGAGTGCTTACTTCCCATATCTTCATCAACAGAGTATGTCATCAAGCTTTTGGATTTTTGTAATCATCTAAATGAAAAAGTTATCTCTATGTAGATTTATTTGCACTTCCCTAGTAATAAGTAAAGTTGAGCTCATTTCATAATCTTAAAAGCAATTTATACTTTCCTTTTTTGTGAACTCTTCTTATTTTCCTGCTGGATTTTGGTATTTTATTATTGATTTTTGAAAATTTACATATTAGGAACATTAGCCCCTTTTTTGTAACATAAAATACAGTTACCCCTTAGTTTTAAAAAATGTTGATTGTGGTCTTATTTTTATTTTTATGTTATAGAATTTATATTTCCTTTTATTAACTCTTCATTTTGGAAAGGCTTATCCTATCCTGAGGGTATGAAGATAAAGAAATATGAATTAAGGTTCCACTCTTTGCAGGGTACTATGCTACTTACTATTATCACTATAATTAGTCCCTACCCACATTTTTCAAGAAAAGGTAATCTGTGTGCAAACTACTAAGAAATACTAGGCTGTGTAAAATAGTGGTATGATAAATGTATAAGCCACATTATTTACTACTTTATTATAATTATATTAATTACCAATTATCATAATTTTCCTAGTTATATGAATGAATATTTGGTTAAAACATCTTCTCTAACATGCCTCCTCTAAGCTTCATGAGATGACTAAGGTATATCTGTTTTGTTTGCCATGTTATCCCCAGAGTCTAGCTCAGAGCCTGGGAAATTGTAACCACTTAAACATCTGTATATTGAATAATGAATGAATGTTGATTACAGTGCCTAACACTGTAAACTCAAAGTCTGCCTTGACTTACATATGTGTAAACAAGTAAAACAATGTTCTCTGGGCAGTAACCCAAATAGGAACTAGGCATTGAGGTTTGTTGAGAAAGAAGTTCTTGACCTTGTCTGGTCAGAGGATCATTTCTGGAAGAAGTGCTATTAACTGAGTACAAAATCTTTAATTGTGGTCCCCCAGTTGCACAAAATATTCAAGAGGACCAAAAGTCAGAGAAAAAGGTAAGCAAAGAGCCGTAATGGTGTGTTTGGACAACTATAGGATTTTTTATTTCTTTTGTTGTTTAGATGGCTGTTTTTTGGGGAATAGGTGAAGTTGAGACAGGAATACTTAATTCTGGTAAAGAATGTTGAGGAAGATATCATGGAATAGGTTAGGTTTCTGATCAAGATACTGAAAAATTGCATAGCACTCCAATAGGCAGAAAATCAGTGGAAGGATCTAGGGCTAAAAGAACAATATGGTCAAAATTACAGATAAACCATAAAATTACTTGATTCTTAGGGAACAGATGCCAATTGGAGTAGGTGAAGCATAACTAAAACAACAGGGGTAAAAAGCCAGGATAGATAATGTGTGACTTATCCTTAAAAATAAAGGGATCTGAGATTATCAATCCAAACTTCTATTAAGGGGGAGAAAGTTTAAGTTTGTTTTCTATTCTTGCATTAGTCATGAACAAGAAGATCTGTAACTTTACATGAATGACATAGTACTGTGATGGCAGTACTTCTGTTTTATCCATTTTATTCATGGTATTTTTTCTTTTATAGTTTTAAGTTTTTATTTAAAGTCTAGTTAGTTAACATATAGTGTAATATGGGTTTCAGGGATAGAATTTAGTGATTCTTCATTTACATGTAATACCCAGTGCTCATTACCACAAGTGCCCTCCTTAATACCTGGCACCCATTTATTCCATCACCCGTCCTCCTCCCCTCCAGCAACCATCAGTTCGGTCTCTATAGTTAAGAGTCTTATATGGTTTTTCTCCCTGCCTTTTTTTAAAAATATTTTATTTATTCATTTGAGAGAGAGAGAGACAGCCAGTGAGAGAGGGAACACAGGCAGGGGGAGTGGGAGGGGAAGAAGCAGGTTCCCAGCAGAGGAGCCTGATGTGGGGCTCGATCCCAGAACGCCAGGATCACACCCTGAGCCAAAGGCAGACGCTTAACGACTGAGCCACCCAGGCGCCCCAGATCCCTGCCTTTTTTTTTCCTTCCCCTGTGTTCATCTGTTTTGTTTCCTAAGTTCCACCTATGAGTGAAATCTTACGGTATTTGTCTTTCTTTGACAGACTTATTTCACTTAGCATAATACACTGTAGCTCTACCCATGTCATTACAAATGGCAAGATTTCATTCTTTTTGTTGGATGAGGAATATTTTAGTGTGTGTGTGTGTGTGTGTGTGTGTGTGTGTGTCCACACATACATCCCACCTCTTCCTTAACCATTCATCAGTCCATGGACATTTGGGCTCTTTCCATAATTTGGCTACTGTTAATACTGCTACTGTAGAAATCGGGGTGCATTTGCCCATTTGAATCAGTATTTTTGTATCCTTTGGGTAAATACCTAGTAGTGCAGTTGCTGAATCATAGGGTAGTTCTATTTTTAACATTAATTAATTAATTATTTTTAGAGATTTTATTTAATTGTCAGAGAGAGAGAGAGCACAAGCAGGGGGAGTGGCAGGCAGAGGGAGAAGCAGGCTTCCTGCGGAGCAAGGTGAGCGAGGAGCCCCATGCAGGACTCGATCCTAGGACCCTGAGCCGATGGCAGCCACTTAACTGACTGAGCCACCCAGGCATCCCTCTATTTTTAACTTTTAGAGGAACCTCCATAGTGTTTTCCAGCGTGGCTTCACCAGTTCACGTTCCCACCAACAATGTGAGAGGGTTCCCCTTTCATTGCATCTTCATCAACATCTCTTATCTCCTGTGTTGTTAATTTTAGCCATTCTGACAGGTGTGAGGTGGTATCTCATTGTGGTTTTGATTTTTATTTCCCTGATGATGAGTTATGGCCATCTTTTCATGTGTCTGTTAGCTATCTGGTTGTCTTCTTTGGATAAATGCCTGTGTATGTCTTCTGCCCATTTCTTTTTTTTTTTAAATGTTTTTTTATTATATTATGTTAGTCACCATACAGTACATCCCTGGTTTCTGATTCTGCCCATTTCTTAATTGGATTTTTTTCCCCTTAGGTGTTAAGTTTGACAAGTTCTCTTGAGATTTTGGATACTAACCCTTTATCCAAAATGTCATTTGCAAATATCTTCTCCCATTCCATTGGTTGCCTTTTAATTTTCTTGATTGTTTCCTTTGCTGTTCAAAAGCTTTTTATCTTGATGAGGTCCCATTAGTTCATTTTTGCTTTTCTTTCCCTTGCCTACAAAGATGTGTATAGTAAGAAGTTGCTACTGCTGAGGTCAAAGAAGTTTCTGCCTGTGTTCTTCTCTAGGATTTTGATGGATTCCTGTCTCACATTTAAGTCCCTTATCCATTTTGAATTTATTTTTATGTATAGCATAAGAAAGTGGTCCAGTTTCATTCTTTTGCATGTTGCTGTCCAGTTTTCCCAACACCATTTGTTGAAGAGAGTGTCTTTTTTTCCGTCAGATATTCTTTCCTGCTTTGTCGAAGATTAGTTGACCATATAATGGGGGTCCATTTCTGGGTTTTCTATTCTGTTCCATTGATCTATGTATCTGTTTTTATGCCAGTACCTATACTGTCTTGATCACTACAGCTTTGTAATATAGCTTGAGGTCCAGAATTGTGATGTCTCCAGCTTTGCTTTTCTTTTTCAGGATTACTTTGTCTTTTCATACTCTTTTGTGATTCTATACAAATTTTAGGATTGTTTGTTCTAGCTCTGTGAAAAATTCTGTTGGTGTTTTGATAGGGATTGCCTTAAATGTGTGCAGAGATTGCTCTGGGAAGTAGACATTTTAACAATGTTTGTTCTTCCAATCCATAAGCGTGGAATGTTTTTCCATTTCTTTGTGTCCTCTTCAATCTCCTTCGTAAGTGTTCTATAGTTTCCAGAGTACAGATCCTTTACCTCTTTGGTTAGGTTATTCTTAGGTATTTTATTATTTTTGGTGCAATTGTAAATGGGATTAATTCCTTGATTTCTCTTTCTGCTGCTTCATTATTGGTGTATAGAAATACAACAGATTTCTGTACATTGATTTTGTATTCAACTTTGCTGAATTTATTTATCAGTTCTAGCAATTTTTTGGTGGAATCTTTTGGGCTTCCTACATAGAGTATCATATCATCTGCAAATAGTGAAAGTTTGACTTCTTCCTTGCCAATTTGCATGCCTTTTTTTTTTCTTTTTGTTGTCTGATAGCCAATGGTAAGACTTCAAGTATTATGTTAAATAACAATGATGAGAGTGGATATCCCTATCTTGTTCCTGACCACCCAGGAAAAGCTCTAATTTTTGCCATTGATGATGATATTAGCAGTGGGTCTTTTGTATATGGCCTTTATGATGTTGAAGTATGTTCCCTCTATCCCTCCTTTGTTGAGAGTTTTTATCAAGAGTGGATGCTGTTTTTGTCAAATGATTTTTATGCGTCTGTTGAGAGGATCATATGGTTCTTATCCTTTCTTTTTTTAATTTGGTGTACCACATTGATTGATTTGAAAATATCAAACCATCTTATAGCCCAGGAATAAACCTCACTTGATTGTGGTAAATAATTCTCTTAATGTATTATTGGATTCAATTTGCTATTATCTTATTGAGAATTTTTGCATCCATGTTCATCAGAGATATGGGCCTATAATTCTCCTGTTTTTATCTTAAAGATTTATTTATTTATTTATTTATTTATTTATTTATTTATTTATTTATTTGAGTGAGAGAGCATGAACAGGGGGAGGAGCATAGGGAGAGGGAGAAGCTGACTCCATGCTGAGTGCAGAGGCCAACTTGGGGTTCAATCTCATGACCTCAAGATCATGACCTGAGCCACAATCAACAGTCTGATGCTTAACTAATTGAGCCACCCAGGAGCCCCTATAATTCCCCTTTTTAGTGGCATCTTTTGTCTGATTTTAGAATCAAGGTAATGCTAGCTAGCCTTGTAGAATGAATTTCCTTCCACTTCTATTTTTTGGAACAGTTTGAGAAAATAGGTATTAACGCTTCTTTTTATGTTTGGTTGAGTTCCCCTGGGAGGCCATCTGACTCTGGACTTTTATTGGGAGATTTTCGATTACTGATTCAGGTTCTTTGCTATTTTTGGAGCTGTTTAAATTTTCTATTTCTTCCTTTTCCAGTTTTGGTAGTTTATATGTTTCTAGGAATTTGTCCCTTTCTTCCAGATTGCCCAATTTGTTGGCATATAATTTTTCATAATATTCTCTTATAATCATTTGTATTTCTGTACTATTGGTTGTGATCTCTCTGCTTTCATTCATGATTTTAGTTATTTGCTTCCTTTCTCCTTTCTTTGATAAGTCTGGCTAGAGGTTTCTTGATTTTATAATTCAAAGAACTAGCTCCTGGTTTCATTGATCTGTTTTACTGCTTTTTGTTTTGTTTTGTTTTGTTTGTTTCTGAATCATTTATTTCTGCTTTAATCTTTATTATTTCCCTTCTTCTGGTTTTAGGCTTTATTTTCTCTTCCTTTTGTAACTGCTTTAGGTGTAAAGTTGTGTATTTGAGACTTTTTTGTTTCTTGAGGTAGGCCTATATTGCTATGTACTTCCCCCTTATGACTGCTTTTGCTGCATCCCAAAGATTGAGACTGCTGTGTTTTCATTTTCATTTGCTTCCATGTATTATTTTATTTCTTCTTTAATTTCCTTGTTAACCCTTCCGTTCTTTGGTAGGTTGTTCTTTAATCTCCATGTATTTGGGGTCTTCCCAGATTTTTTCCTGTGGCTGACTTTAAGTTTCATAGTGTTGTGGTCTGAATATGTGCTTGGTATGATCTCAGTAATTTTGTCCTTGTTGAGGCGTGATTTGTGACCGAGCATGTGATCTGTTCTGGAGAATGTTCCATGTGCCCTTGAAAAGAATGTGTATTCTGCTGCTTCAGGATGAAAGTTCTGAATATATCTGTTAAGTCCACCTGGTCCAGTTTGCCATTCAAAGCCATTGTTTCCTTGTTGATTTTCTGCTTAGATGATCTGTCCATTGCTGTAAGTAGGGTGTTCAAACCCCTACTATTATTGTATTGTTATCAATGAATTTCTCTGTTTGTTAGTAATTGGTTTATATATTTGGGTGCTCCCATGTTGGGGGCATAAATATTTACAGTTGTTCAATCTTGTTGGATAGGCTCCTTTATTATGATATAGTGCCTTTCCTAGTCTCTTGTTACAGTCTTCGCTTTAAAATCTAGTTTGTCTGACATAAGTGCACTAGTCCAGCTTTCTTTTGATGTCTATTAGTATGGTAAATGGTTCTCTATCCCCTCAATTTCAATCTGCAGTTGTCTTTAGGTCTAAAATGAGTCTTTTGTAGGCAGCATACAGATGGATCTTTTTTTTTTTTTTAACCCATTCTGATACCCTATGTCTTCTGATTGGAATGTTTAGTCCATTTACATTCAGAGTGATTATTGACAGATATGAATTTAGTACCATTGTATTACCTATGAAGTCGGTGTTTCTGGAGATTTTCTCTGTTCCTTTCTAGTCTTTGTTGCTTTTGTTCTTTCTCTCCCACTCAAGGAGTCCCCTTTATTATTTTTTTGCAGGGCTTGTTAAGTAGTCACAGACTCCTTTATTTTTTGAGTTTCTGGGAAGCTCTTTATCTCTCCTTCTACTCTGGATGTCAGCCTTGCTGGATAGAGTATTTTTGCCTGCATATTTTTACCATTCAGCACATTGACTGTATCATGCCGTTTTCTTCTGGCCTGCCATGTTTCTATGGAAAGGTCTGCTGTGAACCTGATTTGTCTTCCCTTAGTTAGGGATTTCTTTCTCCTTGCTGCTTTCGGGTTCTTTCTTTATCTCTGTATTTTGTAAATACTACTATGATATGTCTCTGTGTTGGCCTGCTTTTGTTGACTTTGGTGGGAGTTCTGTGTGCCTCCTGATATGGATGTCTATTTCTTTCCCCAGTTTAGGGAAGTTTTCAGCTATAATTTCCTCAAATTCCTCAGATTTCCTTTTTCCCTCTCTTCTTCGCTCTCCATCCTCTCCTATGATACAGATATAATTATACTTTATAGAATCACTGAGTTCATTAAGTCTACACTTCTGATCCGATATTTTTCCCCTCTTCTCTTCAGCCTCATTATTTTCCATAATTTTATCTTCTGTATCATCTATTCATCCCTCTGCTTCTTTTATCCTTGTGATCATTACATCTAGTCAGTTCTGCATCTCAGTATAGCATTTTTTATTTTGGCCTGACTGGTTTTTAGGTCTTTTATCTCTTCAGTAAGGGACTCCCTGATGTCTTCTATGCTTTTCTCAAGACCAGCTAATATCACTATATATATATATATTTTTTTTAAATTCTGGTTCAAGCAGTGGTACTTGGTGGCCCAGGTAGTTTAAGCAGCCAACTCTTGATTTTGACTCAGGTCATAATCTCAGGGTCCTGGGATTGAGCCCTGCATGGGGTTCCCTGCTCAATGGGCAGTCTGCTTGGGACTGTCTGTCCCTCTCCTTCTGCCCCTCTCTTTGCTCACACACTCTCTCTCTCTCAAAATAAATAAATAAATCTTTTGAAAAATACAAATAAAATTAAAAATCTGGTTCAGGCATATTACTTATGTCTGTTTTGATTAGGTCCCTGACTGTGACCTTTTGTTTTTAATTCCCCCGTCTCAGCATTTTTCGAAGCTCTGTGTTCTGTGTATTAGGAAAGCCTGTTATGTTTCCTGTTTCTGAGAGTAATGGCTATATTAAGAAGAAGCCATATACTTTCCAGGGCCTAATGCTTCAGGAAGTGTTTCTGGTGTATGTTATGTGTACTCTGCTATTGTGTTTTAGCTCCTCTTTCCCTCAAGTCTGTCCTCTGCAGAGTTTCTCCTTGCCTTCAGTGGGGAGTGTTTGGACCTTGTCCAATGTGTGGTGAGTTTTAACTAGGTGTGTTTTGGTCTATTTGTTAAAAGAGACTGGATCCTGTTTCCCCTAGAGCTGAAGTTTTGCAGCACACTATGGTCAGTAGACTTGGTTCGTGTGAGCGGTTCATGCTGGTCTTCTGGGGGAGGGCTCCACTGCTGCTCTGCTCTCGGGTACACTTGCCCTAGTTTAGAAGAACCTGCAGAGTGCAGGGGGTGGGACTTCATGTAAGTGGGTCAAGCCTCTACTGTGGGCACTGTGCTGCTCACTGAAGTCCATCCATGCTAATGAGTAGGGGTAAAATGGTGTCAGCCAGCTCTCTTGTCCCCAGAAAGGGGAATTTGCACTGATTGCTATTCCAGAAGCCCTTACAGAAGAATAAACAATATCCTCATCTGTCCCAGGTATCCCTTAGATCCCTGTCTTCGCCCTGTGCTCAAGCCATCTGCCCACCTGGAACACAGTGCTCTGGTGTTTTATCTCAAGTGCACTGGCTGAATTTCAAATCCATGGCATGGATCCATGCTGATCCTCTAGGGGAGGGTCTCACCATGATGTGCCTGGTGCCAGTTTGTTCCAGAAGGGCAGTCACACAACCGTGCATGGCCTTGGAGTTTATGGTAAACTGCATTTAAAAGCCAGCATCCAGGTCAGGTGCCCTCAGCAGGTGTCTCTGCTTGTTGCTCATGAATGGGGTAGCTCAGTGGCACCTGCTGGCTCTTTTGGGCCTGGAAAGCCAGTGCCACCTCTCCCACATGCACTCTAAGAAGGGGGACTGTCTCTCCCAATGTGACCCAGAGGATCCTCTGACCATGCTGTCCTCTCCCAGACCTCTGCCCTCCTTATCCACTGGGAGCACCTGTACACCCCAAGCTCCACCTTTCCATGGCCCAGACTTCTAAAACTTCAGACTTTGAGCTCTGCTACTTCTAAAACTCATGATAATCAGCCCCTTTCATTTTCTCTGTTAATGGTTTTGGGGAAGTGTTTTTCTTGTGCAATGCCCAGTTCTCTGTTCTCCCTCTCTCTCTCCCCCTTCCTTTTTCTCCTCTCTCCCTGATCATGGCTCCCATCTGTCCGCATTACTGGTAATTCTTTTCTCCCCCAAATCACATTTCTGCACCTCCTGTCTTCCACAATGTGGCCTCTTTTCTCCCTCTAGTTGTGCAATTTGTTCTCAGTTCTCAGATGGATTTCCTGGGTATTCAGAATGATTCAATGTTTATCTGGCTGTGTCTAAGGGACAAGGCAAGCATAGGACCCTCCCACCAGTCTGCCATCTTAACTCATGTCTTAAATAAGAGTTCTCAAAAGAAGTTCACAGGATTTAATGGAAACTTCATGTATTGAATGAATCTGAATTTGTCACAGCACTTTCCTGTGATATAAATGACAAAGGGCTTTCTTTAGAACCTGTGCTCTTAGATTGGAGCCACTTCAAGATTCTCCAAGGCTCAGGGTCCTGGTGAGAGGCATAGTCCAAGCATGATGCCATTGGGTCTTTCTTTCTTTCTTTCTTTCTTTCTTTCTTTCTTTCTTTCTTTCTTTCTTTCTTCCTTCCTTCCTTCCTTCCTTCCTTCCTTCCTTCCTTCCTTCCTTCCTTCCTTCCTTCCTTCCTTTCTTTCTTTCTTTCTTTCTTTCTTTCTTTCTCTTTCTTTCTTTCTTTCTTTCAAGATTTTATTTATTTATTTGACAGAGAGAGAGATAGCCGGAGAGAGAGGGAACACAAGCAGGGGGAGTGGGAGAGGAAGAAGCAGACTCCCAGTGGAGGAGCCTGATGTGGGGCTCCATCCCATAATGCCAGGATCACGCCCTCATCCGAAGACAGGCACTTAACGACTGAGCCACCCAGGCGCCCCCCAGCAGGTATTTCTATGTGAGTTTAGGTACTTTATTTTTTTAGCTTGAGACTTATTTAGAGCATTTTGCAAAAACAGAGTTTCTTCCTAATGTGACAATGAAGGTTTTTGTCTCTGTTCCATGATGCTCAGTGATTTTACCTGCTGGCCTACCCAAGAACAATATCTGGTGTTTGATGGTAGAAGCGGAGCATTTTGTTTTTAGTGTGACAACACTCATCTAACATTCCTCCTGTTATTGCAGTTGCATGACAAAAGTATCTTAAACATTTGGGAAATCCACAGTTAAACTTTCTTTAAATAGTCAAGAGTAAATTGCTTCTTTTATTTTTCCTCATTTATGAGTTAGAAGAAGATTGTTGGGGAAGATTTCAGTACCATCTGTTGCTTCTTAATGCATTAATAATATTCAAATATCTGTCAATTCAAATATTTATATAGGCATTCTATAGATTTTTAAAAACTTGTGATGAACAATCAAGAAATATTTATGCTAACAATTTGTAGTTAAATGCAAGGAAGAAAAATAACGTATTCACACTATTTAAATTTAATTTGAGGTGTCTCACCTAATTATTCATGTAACCAGACTCAACTTTCAGTTGGAGTTTGTAGTTTCAACTCCAGACTATAATTCGATTTTATCTTACTTTCATTTGACTAAAACACTACATTGTAAAAACAACAACAACAACAAACCCAAGCTCATGTTACTATAATTGAAATACAACTTCATAAGTGAAAGACAGAAAATTATACCAGAGTAGTAGGAGAAAGTTCCATGGATTAACTGTATTTGAGCAATATTCTTTTTTCTGGTCTCTCCACGTCCAGTCTTGGTCCTTCCACTTAGCTTTCATCACTGAAGGTAGAATAATTATGATACCACTCCACTTAGATGATAGTAAGACTTCTTGTTCTCTAACAATGAAAATCTTTAATATTACAGAAAAGACTCATGTTCTGAACCCAAAATTAGCTCACTGGTCTTATTTCACATCATCCTCCTTTGTATTTCCTGTGTTCTAGGCACATTGGGTTTATTTCATTTTCTCGAAACATCATTCTCATTTGGGTGGACCTAAATTAATTGAGACAATGTTATCAATTTAATCACTTAAAACAGTGCATAGTATATAACAAGATTTTAATAAATGTACTATCATTTACATATTTTCTTCATGAACGTGGAAGGAGCAAGAATAACTTAAAGACTAAAGTCAGGTTCCATTTTCTCCAGAAATAATCTCTTATCACTTTTAGCTTCTATGGGAGTTAATTATTTTGGAGTTGGTAGAAAGTTTGGAAAAGTTAATGACTTCAAGTTGGGATATCCTGAGGGTCTGCTGTTTTAAGACATATAAATAAAAATGTTATTTAGGCAGATGCAAAACTTTACCAAATACATAGAGATGTCACTGTTAATAATTCTGTAGAATAATAAATAAAAAAATACTTAAAAAAGGTTAAATTATATACCTAAGATCAAACTATTAGTGACAAAGAAGTCTGTAATCCTATTTTGGCATCCTGCTCAGGGCTATTTCTGCTATACCAGGTATCTCCCAACAGTTAAAACATGAATGGAAGCCAGCTGGGCAGTAGACAGGCAAGTGGCCACAGGTGAACCCATATTGGGAAGAAACTCAAAACCACAGAAAAGGCCTAGTCTGAGAAAGAACAGGACAACTAGGAAAAGTACAGTGTTTCAACATCCAGAAAAGAAATTCTAAAAATGTGTACATGAAGATTTCAAAAAGCAACTATGATCAATCCAGGTGGAAAACATCTGGTGCCTGGTAACTTCCTGCTGAGGGCTAGTGAGGCCCTTTCTCATACAAGCAATCCTCCTAGCATTTGCACATGGGTTGTGAATGAAGTCCTGCAGGACTTTATCACATTTGCCTGCTGAATCAGGTTGACTACACATGTATTACCAAAGTCCTGGATATTATCTTCATGCACTCTTATAGTATGTATTAGGATCTAAAGAAACTAAAGAGGTTGTGCTTACTATTTTCACCTTTGCTTTGAAATAATAATTCAGACTTTGGTAGAGAAAGGAAGAAATAAGGAATAAATGTCTGATTATATTAACTGGTTCAATAATAAAACTTGTATTCTTGGTTAATTTCTAAAGATAAGAGTATAATGGATCATTGAGTAGGAATTAAGTGCATCTCACCCTGGGAGGAGGATGTCTGTTCTGAATACAGTTTACGTGACCATGAAGGGATTTAAAGATTTTATTTTTTATTATTTATTTGACAGAGATAGAGACAGCCAGTGAGAGAGGGAACACAAGCAGAGGGAGTGGGAGAGGAAGAAGCAGGCTCACTGCAGAGGAGCCTGATGTGGGGCTCGATCCCAGGACTCCGGGATCACGCCCTGAGCCGAAGGCAGACGCTTAACCGCTGTGCCACCCAGGCGCCCCCCATGAAGGGATTTAAACTGTGTGAATAGAAGGCATATAAAAATAAATACTATACATAAGTAATTATGTCATAAAACAAAAATAAATAAAATATTGAGAGAGTTATCCTATAATTTTTAGCTACTTAATTATAGGTTAAAACATCTCTAATGATAAACAAACTTCTAGAACATCCCAATTTCAGAATTAATGATTAAAATAATTAATATTAGTAATCAAAAAAATTAAAAAGCATAGAAGTATGTAATTCCTTTTAGATAAAAATTCTCAGCAAAAATTTATGGAGTTTTTAGTCATACTTGATAACTATCCCATTATATAGACATTTAACAATTCAAAATATGTTTCTCCAAATATCCAAAGATGTATAGGCAGAAATTCTCCCTAGTTATTACTAATAAATATAAGAATAGCCTCAGTGAGCCTGAGATCCCCTTACTGAAATTATGTGCCCTGGCTTCAGATTGGGTTTCTCGGGAAAGAAAACAGAAGATGAAATTTGCATGTGATATATTTTCCCTCATTCAGTATTCCATTACTTTTTTTTTTTTTTTTTGCAATTAATGTATACACTTAACATGCAGGCACATTATGGAAAGGTTAGCTTTATTGATGAAGTGTGATCACTTATAGTTAAATATTTCCCTCAGTTTGAGAGTGGCATCTGTTCTGTTACTAGAGTTAAAAATGAAAACTGAAGAACAAGTGAGAATCTGACTAGACACCAATGTGTAAAGCTTGGTAGCCACCTAGAACGAGTAGCATAAGCTAAATTATTTAATTTGTCAATAGAACAGACTCTTCAATATGAACCTAGGATAGCAAATTTTATACAAGTGTTCTAGACTATGTAAAATCTAACGATAAGTAGCAATACAGCAAAGTGATACAACATTTATGAGTAAACGGAGCACAAATCTTTTAAGTGCTGATTCTCTTTGTTTGTTTTATGCTAATGGACCACTGGCAGTGAAATGTCAAATGATGGAGAAATATTGTTTATAACTTTTTGTCCTTGCTTGTTCTCATCACCAACAGTTCTCAGTTAATCCAACTGTGAGGCTAGTAACTAAAAATCCACAACCTTCCTCACACAGAGGTGAAGGCTTTATTTCACCTTAATGTGTTGTTTTCCTAAGTATTATAGGAAAGAAGGTGTGTTGTTAAAAGCAAAGAGAAATTACACACTCATTTCAGTTTATGCCATGAAAATGAGTATAAGGTCTTTAAAAATATTTTTTCCTGATAGGCTTCATATTTTAGAGGGCTTTTCTGCCCCTGAAATCACTTACAGAAGAAAACAATCTCCTGTCTGTTTCAACACAGAAAATTCTCCTAGAGTGGTCCTGCTTTTTACTGTGCAATGCCCTACCTTTCAAGATTTTTAAATAGAGTTTTTAAGAACGTTCATCTATTGTTTATAATTTTATTATGTAACAGTATTGCTATGAGTTTTCACTTGTATTTTGCAACAGTTTTGTTCTGGGAGAAAGAAGGAGAGTGAGATTATTGTCCAACATGATGAGTATAGTAATTCGTTTTTCCCCACGTGTGGTCATCTCTTCCCTTTTGTCTCCCAGCCGATAGCAAAGGCATTTTCTCAATAATGGACTGGACTGCTGTGGGAGCCGGGAATAATGAGAGAAATACCGAAGCTAGACATGATACATTTTGAATTTTATGAAAATGTGAAGATCAAATATTGGTGTACTAATTCTCATTTCCTAAGTCATCTATTTTCATCTATTTGTATCTACCTCTCATTGAGCACATATTACCCTATAATTTGCAAAGATATCTTCTGTCAACAGAAAATTAGCCTAAGTTGGAGAAAAATAAAGCATAGTGGTGTAATAATTACACTTTACTTTATCTAATTGCATAACTCTTCAAATATAGTGGGATTTTTGCTTATCTTTACATAATATGTATAACTTCTACATCTGTCATCTTGCATTCCAATAAAAGATTTAGAATAGAACTGATTCCTAATACTGATAATTATAAAAAGAAATGACTATTATTATTCTTTTTGAAGTGGGCAAAATATATATCATACACAGGAAGAAATTAAATGCATAATTAATGTACAGTTTTAGTAAGTATAAATAGTTCATTTGACCTTGTTACTCTTTTGCATTGCTTTAATCCTCAGTGATTGAAGTACATTTGGTTATTTCTTTGTTTTGTCTTTAAGGGAAAGGATTATTTAATAACTACTTTTTCCTCAGATTTTTTTGTCAGTTGATAAGGATAAGACTTCAGCAGATGAAGTCACATTAGTCAGTAACCACGCAAGACCATTGCTGAAGACATATTGATTTTAATTAAGCAAAAGCTCATTTCTAGACATTTTGAACTACCAAGTTTTCTAGGTAGTGAGAATTATCCATTTACAGCTAAGAATATTTACAAATTGAAGAATGTGTTTTATAAATACTATATTGTTTTCATATTATGAATGTTACGCATATTCGTTATAGAAACCTTAGAAAACACAGGAAATTTTAAAAAGACATTTTTAAAAACTCATAGCCCTCAGCCAATAATTCATGGGAGCTAATAATAGATTCTGGTATATTCCTTACAATTCTTTGTGTAGTGTATGTGTATTTGTATGTTCTCATGTGTAACAATAAATATATAATGTATAGTATGGATATATAATGCATTAAACAGTGCTGCACCCTTTCCACTTGATATTATATTTTAAATATTTTCTGTACTTTGAAAAGTTTTTGACAACATAATTTTACATTTATGACCTATAGTTGAATAAAATATTTTTTGTTGTTAGATATTTAGGGTTCTTGAAAATTTGACGTTAATAGAGATGAAACAGGTATTTATTCTGAAATACTTAAGGAAATATACAGGATTTTTTTTCTTGAATTCAGGTTCACTTATTTCTTGACTCAATTCAATTAAAACTGCGCATGGAGATAGCCTGTTACATGGAGTAAATAGCTCCTTCCCCTTAAGTCAAGGAGGGCTAGGCTGAACTGGTTAGTGTGTCTTTAGCATGGGACATGAATGGTTGACATGTGGCATCAGGGACTTTCTCATCTCTTCCTATCTGCCGTTCATTTTCTTGAATTCAGTTATATTAAACCTGCTAGGAAGATCTCTTGAGGTTACAAGCAGAGCATTACAGAGTAGTAAGAAGTCCAGTAATTTTAAAGGTACATATAATATTGCGGTGCCAGAGGTGTTTGCTTCGTATCATAGAATGTAGTGTTTTCTCCTTTTATTCTTCATGACTGACTCCACTTTCCTTCTGTCAGTGATGAGTGCTCCTTTCTTTTGCTCCTTGCCCTGCCATCCTTCATAACGTTGGCTCTGTCGCTTATTATCTTACCCCAAACCTGCTATTTCTCCTCTATTCCTTATCTTGATTGGTGGTTCCGATGTCTTCCTCCTGTGAAGCTGCTCCCAGCACACAGTAAATCACTTCCTCTTCCACATGCCTATGGTACTTCTGTTACCACAGTGTGTGGAAAACAATAAGGTGTAGGTCTGTACTGAAATTTAAAGTTATTGAAAAATAAGCACAAATTAATGAGTTTTTCATGAAGCTCTATGAAATGATAAAATAATTTACTTAAAGATTATGTTTTCCTAATATTATTGATGTTATGCTATTTACTTTATACTGTGATAACGTTAGAAGGCAAGTTGACAGCATTGCTTTTTATTAAATTTTGTCTTTTTAATTAAAATTGTATTGATGCATAAAATTTAAAGTCTAGAAATTGCAGTAACATAGCACTTATCATAGCGAATTATGCTTATTTAAATATGTGTATCTATATTTTTTATTCCTATTACCTATAGCTCCGTAAAAAGAATTCAGTTAGTAGTTATTATATTTTATTAGCTTTATTTTGATGTACATATGAATTTATTACTTTTTGTGTAAGAAATGAAACAATGTAGCAAACTTGTTGAGAGGCAAGATGCTACTTTATAAGTCAATGATTTACATGAAGATAAAGACACAAATTGAAATTGGAGTATTTTCTACCTCTTAGTGCAAATTAATGTATTGTTTGTTGTTAATGCTATAATTTTATCTTTAGTATTAGCAGCAAATACTTTTTTGCCTTTTATAATTTTCAAATATTATACCCTCTCTAGACTTTTCTCTTCATTTCTAAATATATCAAGTTTGATTCTATAGCTCTAGGGAATTTCATTCAATAAAATATCATTTTGCTGAGTTCAACAAACCATCAAATAACCTGATACTAAATAAAGTAATAGCTTAAAACTCATTTATCAAGAACAACAGTCACATGTTTGGGGTGATTTATTTTACCTACAAGTGTTCTAAATTAACTGTAACTCACTCAGTGTGTGATCTTAGAGTTCCTTATTTTGAGTGTCAAAATACTTTGTTTTTATGTGATGTTCATATATGATCATACAGACAACTGAGGAGCTTGGAAGAATTTTCTGTTTTAGAGTAATGACAAAATTTACAATGATGATGATGATCGTGATAAAAAGTCATCAGTAATTTGACTAAACATTTATTATGGACCAGGCACAATATTTAGTGCTTCATTCATTCATTCATTCAACAAATGTTTACGGGGTGTCTAGTATGCGCCAAGAAACTGAGATTACAGTAGTTAGAAAAAATGGATGAAGTTACTGGCCTTGTGAAGCTTGCATTCCAGTGGGGAAAGGCAGACAACAAAGAAATTAAAACTGAATATATAGAAGTGCAGGCAGTAATAAGAGCTACGAAAGAAATAGAAGAGAATAAGGGCATTAAGGTATTGATGGGTGGGTGGGTTAGGGATGGTCTACTGTTTTACCCTAGGAAAGGTCTCATTAATAATGTGACATATTTGTAGAGACTTGTAGGATGGGAGGGAGTGGGCCATGTAGCTATCTGGGTATAAAGTGTTCCAAGAGAAGAAGAAAAAATACAAAACCCTTGAAAAGACAGCAATCTTTAATTTATAAATCTTATTCCTGATGCTGAATGATAGGGTAATACACTCAGCAGGGATTCTGTTTCAGGGTCTAATTCCAGGGCTGAAATATGTTATATGTTTCTACATATTCTATTATTGAATCCATGTGTTCAGTATCTTTATTTATGTTTTCAGTGTTACCCTCCTGTGTAGCTGCTTTCAGCACAGGATGAGTCCTCCCTCCTCTATGCCTCTGAAGCAGATACAGTAATATTTTCAAGGCATTGGTCCACTAGAGAGTATTGATCAATGACAGAGTTTATATTGAGGGAAAATGGCAAAAGCAATAGCAATTTAGAATCCCAAACTGACACCTAATTTTGAAATTAAAAATTTCAAATATGAAATCCAGATGGGTCCAAGTCTTTAGGCATAATCAGGCATTTAATCTAAAGTGTGTCACTCTTTTAGTGATTACCTTTCTCTATCCCCACTAAAATAAAAATTAAATATTTATCTATTTGTAAGCATATTTGAAACTGAAAAGTGATTCATATTTTAACATGGTTGGTATTTTATGAACTATTACAAGGATTAGGCTACCTTTTTGGAAAGAGAATTGGTCATTGTTAAACTGAAAAAACAACTAAGATTTTTTAGATTTTCCTGGGATTTCCTGGGATTTCGAAGAGTTGTAATAGAGTTCTAACAATGCAAGGTTACATTTAGAAAACGTGCGTTAACTATTATTATTTTATTTTTGCACTGAACATCCAAGTTCTAATCTGAAGATATGATCTATTTATTTTCCATGTAACTGTTCTGGACCTATGTACTGTAAGGGGAAAGGCATATGGTAAAACACAATATCCCAGTAGCTGGGGAGTTTAATATTGTTATACTGGATAGGTCACTATGCTGTCCAAGGGGAGAATTATTTTACTTCCTAGTCCTACTAAGGAGCAAATATTCCTACCAAAGAGGTCTTTTATTTTCTCCTGATTCATAGAACATGGATTTCTCAGAAAGCTTTGCTTAGAAACACAGAACTGAAGCATCACTCATTCATGACAAATAAGAAGGATAATAATAATAATCAGATCATATAGAAAATTATTTAATCAGATATCTGTTCATAAAACCTCAGGAAAGACTTCTGTTTAGCAGTCATGATGGAGTAACAGGGATCAAATTTATTCTGTTACCTTAACCAACTAAAAATTTGGATAAAATATGTAAAACAGTAGATTTTGAACATTAAACAAACAAACTATACAGCATAGTGGTCTCTGAGGAGAAATAAATGAGAGGGGCCTTACAAATGCCCCAGCTTTCTGTCTGCAGTTTTAGGCTGAAGGGCAGAGAGAAGGAACCCAGACAGAGCTCAGGGGGAGTCCTGAATTAAGGAGATGGAATATTTGGGGAGGCTAAGGTGGCTGGGATTGAGAAGGCATTGCACCTGAGAGGGGAGAACTGTAGGAGAGGGCTCAGCGGTCTACAGAAGTTTCCCCACCAGTCTCCAGCCCAGTACTAATCAGAGCATTTCTGTGAGGAAACTACTCAAAATGAGGAAAAAGAATAGGAGGAGTGATTCTCAGAGCTTTCTCAAAAGCCAGCTTCTCATGCCTGGGTAACAAGCAGAAGGATATGGCCTGTGTAGGAGAACTAAGTTAGACCTACATTAAAGACTGCTAGGGTCCTGGCTGACAAATTTAAAAGCAAATCAAAAGATCGTCATATTATTTCCAAGTAACTTAATTGCAAACCATAATAAATTTCAAAATATTTAAAGGATTTATTTCTTTAAAATATCTGACGCTTCACATTTCAATAAAAATCTACCAGGCAGACAAGGAAGCAGGAAACCAGGATCCATACATAATAGGGAGAAAAGTCAATCAATGTAAACATATCCAGAAATGAAACAAATAATGGAATAGTAGAAAAGAACATTAAAAGAGCCATTATATTCTTCAAGTAATCAAGAAGATGGAAGGAAAATATGAGTATGCTGAGAATATGAAACATAAAATAGACCTAATTTGAACTTCTAGAGATGAAAAATACATTGGATAGGCGTAATAGCAGATAAAGCACTACAGAAGAAAAGATTATAGAACTTGAAGATAAAACTTCAGTAGTAAGGACTTTACCTGAAGTGCAAAAGCAGAGTTCCAGTTTAGTACTAAGTATTAATAAATATTAGAATTAATAAGAGATGGACGTTTCTGATGAGCCTGAGTGGGGCAACCCAATGTAGTCCAAAAGAGACTGACTGTAGTCTGGACTGGAGCAATAGCAATTTCTTAGTTGAATTCCTTAAGGCTCTGTCATGACTATGTTAATAAGAATTTGCATCAGAACATTCTCTATACGCTATGACATACACATGATTAGCATCTAAATCTCATTATGGAATGTATGCTTAGATGTTCTAAACAAATCCTGGAAAGTAACTTCTACGGTGAAAGTCCCAAAATGGTGATCCATAGACAGAGGGCAAAACTGACACATGGATATCCTGTCTTTTGCTGGTACAATTAAAGTTTAATTTGAATGCCTTCAGGTAGTGCATGTCTTCTTCATATTGCCATAGATTCCATAATACCCAGCCTCTAAAATAATTTGAATTGTGACTTCCTTTTGTGAGGGTGTTTTATAAGGTTTCCTGAACTGCCTGAACTCCACAAGTCTACAAGAGACAAACGCGAAGACAGGCAACCATTGCCTTGTATGTAAATTTGTCTTAATAAGACTAATTTGTATTGGGCACACTACACATTACCTGTAAAGTACCAGAAATACTAAAAAAAAAAAAAAATTGTATAGCTGTTCACAGGCAAAGCACTTAGGTCAAGCATATCTAAATATATATCTTGGTTTCTCCTTCGAAAATATTTGCAGAGGGGCACCTGGTGGCTCAGTGAGTTATGCATCTGCCTTTGGCTCAGGTCATGATCTCAGGGTCCTGGGATGGAGCCCCACATCCACATATGGCTCTCTGCTCAGCAAGGAGTCTCCTTTTCCCTCTCGCTCTCCCTCTCTGCTCTCTCTCTTTCTCAAATAGATTAATGAAAAAAAAGAAAAAAGAAAAAAGAAAAAATATTTCCAGAAATGATATGAACCTAATGATAACAAAAAAAGATAAGTAACAGCACAGTGTCTTTGTGCTGAGGTATTAAGGAAGCTAAACCTAGAAAATAAAGTTCAAACTTCTTAAAACAACTGGGTAAATTCCTTCATTTTTAGTCACAGCAGGTCCAGTGTTTGACCTGTCAGCTAATAAAGACTGGAGACCTCACTTTCTTCTGGACAAGCCCTGCTGAGCTCTTTGCTTGCAGTTCAAGCTGAAGAGCATTCCTACTAAGATTCTTTTTTCTAACTCATTTTCTTGCAGATGAAGTCTCCTCCTTACTTTGTCCTTGGTTGTGGAAAATAAGATCACTAACCTCTTGCTGATCACAACTGTTGCTGAATGCAGCAAAGATGTAATTGTTCAGATAATCTTCCAGCCTTCACGCATCAAATGTCCTTTATACTTTGAATTTGAGCGACCTTTGGATTATTCTCTCATACATGAGGTTACTTCATTTCATTACTGAGTTTCATAATTTTCATAATGGACTAAAAAAATTTAAGGGTAAGGGATTTGAGCCCGCTATGGATTGTGATTTCTACATGGTCATTTGGACACTTAGAATTGTGCTTGATAATATTTCATGGCAATTCTGCAAATTTAAAAAATAAATATTCCTAGCATTTGGAGTTTTATGCCATTTCCTGGTAAAATTATTGTTCTGTAAATGAGCAGAGCCAGAAACAAGTCTCTCATCAACCTGATAATACTGTCCACTTGAGAAAGTGATTATGTTCATTTATAGGTGATTTCTTTTGCTCAATTTTAATTCGAATTCTACTTTCCTCTGGGTCATTTCTATGTCAGGCCACAGAAAATCTCTCAAGACTACTTATGAAGTTGAGAGGCCCCTATTTATTTTTCTGTTACAAGTGTTTACTTTTTCCACAGCACATCTTTTCTCCTAAAGAAAATTTTACATCTATTTAAATGTCTTGTCACCTTCCCTTGCCAGGCTTACTGACTTTTAAACCTAAGCATTTGGAGCATACAAATTCAATGATGTGTGCTAAGTTTTCCATCTATTTTAGACAAATTACACCTACCACTTCACCTTTACCTAGCTGCTCAGTATTATCTTCGAAAGAACCCAAGCAAATCTGGCAGGTGTTATATATCTTGGCTGAATCTATGCTGCTTTCCAGCATTGTGAGATGAGTCTATACTAGGGTTGGAAAAAAATGGAAGAAACCACATGGAAGAAAGTGTATGTAGCTTTATCACTATATTTTATATTTTAGTTTTATGGTAGGTAATTTATGAATCTAGTAACTGCTGAGTACACAAATGGATGATTTGAAGAAAAAAATCTAATAATTAATGAACACTGACTTTGTGTCTAGTATTATAACTAGATATATTTACAGTTTTTTTAATTTATTTTTTTAAAAAAATTTAATTCTAGTGTAGGTAACATACAGTGTTGTATTAGTTTCAGGGATACAAGATAGTGATTCGACAATTCTATACATTACTCGGTGCTCATCATGGTAAGTGTGCACTTTAATCCCCATCACGGTTTCTTTCTCAGATTATTTTGTCATTTTAACAATGGACAAAAGTTCAATTTTCTTGCCTTTTAGGGTTTTAAATAGTTTCTTCATTATAAAAAATTATAGAAAAGTGATGCTTTTAGGACATATTTACCTTAAAGGATTGTTGTGAGACTGAAATAAGATAGTCATACATATAAAATGCCTGATTCATAAACTACGCTTTATCAATGCCTTCTTACATCTCTCCTGAAGAAAAGTGAACTGGAAAATTCAACAGTGTGAAAAATTCACTGCTCACTTCACCTTCTTCTCCAACTATCAGTCCCCAAGCTCCATGCAGTCGCCCAGCCACTAGGTCCATCTTTTCAGCAGCATGACCAGGATCTATGCAGGCAGTGGAAGTCAGGCTTATGGATCTTGATGTCCCTTTCCACCAGCTTACAGGGCAGCTGGAAGTCCTGGTTCATGGCCATGGGGATGGTCAGGGGCCTGGTGGGGATAAGATGCATCCCGGCTGAGAAGGGGTTCCCCTTCTGAATGACTGTCTGCCCTCCTCTGTAGACAGGGTGAGGAGCCAGAAGGCTCATAACCAGAGACTGGAGATCTAAATCTGGGAACACCTGGAAAAGAAAGGAATGTGGATCAGGGATTGGGGATATTACTTCAAGACCATCAAGGAGCTGAGGACTCAAATCTTTACAAATTCTGTGGACAATGCCTACATAATTCTGCAGACTGCCAATGCCCTTTGTCCTGCTGATGACTTCAGAGTCAAATATAAGACAGAGCTTGTCATGCACCAGTCTGTGAAGAGTGATATCCATGGACCTCACAAGGTTTTTGATGATACCAATTATCACTTGGCAGCAGCTGGACATGGAGATTGAGACTTCCAAGGAAGAGCTGCTTTTCATAAAGAAACACAAGGAGAAACTAAAAGGTCTATAAAAACAGATTATCAACTTGGGGTTGACCATGGAGTTGGATGCCCCAGATCTTAGGATCTCAGAAAGATTATGGCAGACAGGCAGGCCCAGTACCATAAGCTGGCTTAGAAGAACCCAGAAGAGCTGGACAAGTACTGATCTAAGAAGACTGAGGAGAACACAACAGTGGTCACTGTGTAGGCCACTGAAATAGGAGCAGCTGAAATGATGCTCAGGGAGCTGAAATGTACGGCCCAGTCCTTGGAGACCCACCAGGACTAGATGAGAAATCTGAATGCAAAGTTGGAGAACAACCTGAGGGAAGCGGATGCTATGCTATGCAAAGAGAGCAGGTCAAGGGGATTCTGCTGCACCTGGAGTTGGAGCTGTCCTAGATTTGCACAGAATGGCAGCACCAGACCCAGGTGTAGGAGGCCCTGATGAACATCAGGGTCAAGCTGGAGGCTGAGATCACCACCTACCACTGCCTGCTGGTAAACAGAGAGGACTTCAATCTTGGTGACTCTCTGGACAAATGCAACTCCATGCAAACCATCCAAAAGACTACCACCTGCCGAATCGTGGAAGGCAAGGTGTCTGAGACCAATAACACAAAAATTTTGAGGCTTTGAAGGAGCAGAAACAGGGCACTCTTTGGGGACCAGGAGGCCAATAAAAAGTTAAGAAGTAAAAAAAAAAAAAAAAAAAAGACATAAGGGAAAGTTGACTGTATTAAAGAGTGAAATTTTTCTTCAGATATAATATAACTGTAAACTTCAAACTAGTCATTGCTCTAATTGTCATGAATTCTAAAGTAATAAAAATCCTGAATAAATGAGATTTTTTACACTCTAATTGAAAGAGAATTATTTTAAGTGACCTAGTTTCTTCTTTATCAGACAATTTAAATCCTTTTTTTATTCATAACATTTTATTGAAATACAAGCCATTATATTCTGTGTACGTGAAATACTGAAATCGTTTTCTGAAACTTCACATTTTACTTTTGCTAAACATACCTGTAAAATAAAGGAAAATATGAAGATAATAAAACAATAGTTATGACCATACAAATAGGTTATTTGATGAAAGGGAAGCAATGACAGTAGTAAATTTTATTAGTAATCTAAGAAAGGGTGATTTCTTTTCAGTTTGGTTGCGTAGATATGTTCTCATGACATTTAAAATTTCTATTCAGAGTTAATGTTAATCATTGGAGTTAACTTTAAAAATTACTAAAACTCATTATTTTAAATGATGGACTTAATTCTATAACTGAAAAGGGAACAAATCATTTACTTGAGAGCTGTAATAATGTTTGAGAAACATCACACACAAAAAAGTTGTATTAAAGGATTGCATATCTTAAAATGTAAATAAGTGACTCTTGTTTTAGTGATAATGAATAAACTAGTATAATAATTATTTCCCCTTGAAGGGAATTAGGCAAAATTCAATCTTTTATCCAAATAAATTACACGATCTCCTAAATTTTGCCTTACAAATCTTCAAGTTCACTGTTCAAATACTTTATTATTTTCTTAGACTGTCAAAAGGAAAAAGTAGTATAAAATTAATTTATATGTGGAACATTCAATGAAGATTTATCTAATGGGTGTATTTATAGATTTCAGATCTTTGAAAATGTACTTATGTCTTTACGCAAGATAAACTTTGTATCATAAGAATCTTAATTATAATTTTGACATTTCAACTGAGAAATGGCTCTCCCACTGGCTCTCTATGAAATAAAATAACAATAAGATAAGTACTTTAAAAAATCTCTTCAATAGAGAATGGCTTTTAAAAATGTGATGACTTGGAAAAAGTGGACTACACATAGTATTTTTCTTTAAGAAAGACTTCTGGTTTAGTTTAGTCTTTTAGAAACTTAATTGCTAATGAGTGTGTGTTCATTCCATTTCTTTTCTTGAAATTGGCAATTATTTTTTTCTTTCTTGTCTTTCACATCAACTTAAAGGCTGTGCTTAAAAGGTTAGAGTCAAGGAGAGCCATAGCACTATGGGTGAAGGCCTAGAGAACTTCCTGTGGATAAATACTTACGTCACTATGATTTCACTTACATGGATTGAATTTAACCATAACCAACCTACATTAAATCTATGATATTTCTCAAATATAAAAATCCACAAATCACATGAAAAGGGATAAAACGGTTAATTTTGTGTGCTTTGGAAGAGAGTCAATAGTGACTCCCAGGTGCCTTTCTGAGCGTGCAATTCTGGAAGAAGTTTGGAAAGTAAGAACATGTTAAATTGAATGTTAAATTTGAAGTGAAGTAATGGATACTTACATTCATAAGGTATGGTATAGATAATAGCCATTCAGCACCTTTTTTCACATTAAAGGTTTCTAAGGTGGTTTTAAAGGCTAATATGCTAATATTGAAGGTATTAAATCATTTATAGTTGGAAATAATTCTATTGCCCCTTTTTCTAAATATTCCAGCTGTCTTCTAATGCAATTAACCTTTTTCATTTTATTAATAACATTTAGATTGTAAAGGACTAAAATGGAAAGGAAAATATCAAAATAAAGGAGACCTTGCCAGTGCCTCTTCATATATAGTATACAAGGGATGGCAAATAGATTTTATCTCTCATGCCTATTCTGATAGACTGGTAATGGTTACCACAAGGGCTGTGTAAGAAGGAAGGTTAGGTTGAATACAATCTCAGAAGAGAGAATGATTAGTAAGATATATTTGCTTTGGGTTCTTGATATTTGCCATCCGTCAGTAGATCTTTGACTTTGCAAGAGATGTTCATAGGAACTCTATGAATTTCCATTTTAAATTGGAACATATGATTTTCCCTATCCCTACAAAAATAAATATGCATAGACAAAGAATAAGTAGTACTGAGAGATGAATATCAATCTATTTGTTTTGCTCATTTACCAGCTAAGAAACTCACTCTTGCACATTCTAATGTAAATGATTCAAATTTGGGTCTCAGGAAAATTATAAATTAACGCATAGCCTTTCAGGTTGAAAGTGCAACCATTCAGTCTGTAGATGCAAATAGTCTATTTTTATAAATATTGCTCAAATGACTTCTCCAGTGCCATGGGTGAAGAAAATACTATTTTACCAATTTGTTCAGTTCAACATTATTTGCTTAAGGTCCAAATCATGCTGCTAATTGGGCCAAAATTTTTCAAATGAAGAAAGACAAAGCTCTTTTCATCCTACCATAAGTTGGAAACACTGCTCAGTGCACCATCCTAAAAGCACACGATAGGGTGACAGGTGGGTAAGGTATTAAGGATAAATGTAAGATGCAAAGCATCACAAGGAAACTCTGTAGCCTCATCCCTGAATTTGGAAGATAATAACACCATTAGGAGAATTGCCTACATTGTGTAAAAACCTATCTGACATCATTACCACCAGTGTCATCTACCCAAATAAGGTGCAGAACTCTGCACGGCCAACTAAAACAACCAGACCTCCACCTGGGAGCCGAGATCATGCAGATTCACAGTGACCCAGCCGCACTACACAGATCTGGGGGTGCTGGGCTCATAGTTACCATTAAGCAATATAGATGGGCCATCAAAAGAGCTGTGATGACTTGCTCCCCTGGGCCACAGTCTGCTTGTTTTGCGGCGTGTGGTAAACAATTCTCTCACTAGAACTGGCAGGACTCGGTGGTGAGATTCTTTTCCCTTTGAACTGATTTAGGAGGCTTTTGAAGGCATTAAGAAGACTGTGTGTGTACTCATATTATCATTTTGTGCGTGTCTGGCACAACTATATATTTTTGTCATGTTGGCTTAAAAATATCTAAAGATTTTATTTAAGTCCTTAATAAGAAGTTACTAGGTTTTATTTTAGAATTCTGGTGCGATTGGCACACATGAAAGCAGTGACCTATTTTTCATTGTTTTTAAATGACTTGGAGCTTTTGTTTACCTGGTGAATTTCCAATTCACTTTTACTTTATCAATCTGTGACTTTGCCAACTGGTGAGCTTTGATTTTAAGTCTTTGCTGAAGCTTTCTTGAGACAGGCTATTATGATAGCATCTCTGTAACTGCTGCAATATGACAAGCTTCCAAGGCAGTTGTAAAATAATTATAACTGCCACTAAAATGTCTTGGCTGGGATTGATATTAAAATGAACAAAGGGAACTCAAGAATCTAAATGTTCTTACTTGAGCCTGTGGTGCTATTTGGTTAAAGATTTTTTTCTACCCAGATCAATCAGTAGTAACCCCCTGATTTTTTTTTTTTTGGACTGATTAAAAGTATATGAGCCTTTTTGTGCCAAATGAAACTTCCAAACTCTATTTATAGATGTAAAACATAATCTGAAGATATAATATTTTTTAAAATGTTTTTTCATAATTAAAAGATGATAGATTTTGTGTTTGAATGAAATTCTTTGCTATCATAACCACTGACATCTTGGTATCATTATATTTGTTACCAGTACCAAGACACTCTCATGGGCACAATTTACCCAACTGGCCCTGCTGTAGCTTTTCAAGGTCACTTGTATAACTTAAAGATAGAGACAGGTCTAGTCGATAGAATATTAAGAGATTTTATTGACCACTTGTTTCCTTAGCAGTATCATAGAGGCAGGTCATACCCCCATCATGTGCCTTAACTGGAGGAGGAAACTAAAAAAAAATCATAGATAGGTACTTTACCTGTACATTATTTCCCCCCAGAAACTATTCTGTCCTCTTTATCCTTCATCAAAACAATTTATATCAACTAATAGTTAAATAGAACTATGAATAAAATAGGTAGATGGGTAAATTACTGATGGATGCCTCCTCTGAAATTTTATTTCCTTCAGTGACAGTTGGTGATCTTTGCTATCCCTAGTTAAGTTGTGCTTACTACCAACTCCAAATTCCTGTTTCATATTCTATATTCCTGTGTTCTGCCAATGCCTATATTATATGGTATTAGGGAAAACATAATTCTTTGCTTCAACCAGCTCCAGACAAAAATCTGCAGAGCTTCTCCTTGAGATGAGGAAACATATGGAATGTGAGTAAAGTTATTCTTCATCATAAACATTTTTAACTTGTGGAAAAGATAACTTAAAAAGGCCATATGCTTTAGGAAAGTAATTTTATTATGAAAGCTTCTGAGGAGGGCATACAAAGAGATAAAAAAATCTGGCGGTTTAAACTCATGAAGCTTAGCACCTTGTGCAGTCAACAGCACGTTCTCATATAGTATTCTCCTTTAAGTCCTCTTCAGTAGAAACCACAAAAGAGCAGAAACCAAGTGCTGGTCTCATTAGCCAGAGATTGTAGGTTCGTTCTTAGTTGCGCTAGGTTGTTTTAGTCATAATGTTGTTTTAAAGGGAATATGTTCGGGGCGCCTGGGTAGCGCAGTGGTTAAAGCGTCTGCCTTCGCCTCAGGGCGTGATCCTGGCGTTCCAGGATCGAGCCCCACATCAGGCTCCTCCACTGGGAGCCTGCTTCTTCCTCTCCCACTCCCCCTGCTTGTGTTCTCTCTCTCGCTGGCTGTCTCTCTGTCACATAAATAAATAAAATCTTTAAAAAAAAAAAAAATTAAGGGAATATGTTAAAGTGAAAACAACAGCATTTTGGGGAGTCAGAGCTAAATTAAAATACTAGTCCTACAAATTAGTAGCTCTCTGATGTTGGACAGTTCATTTGAACTTTTAATTTTAGGTTTCCATATTGATAAAATAAAGATCATGATGCATACTCTTTAGGGCCTAGCCCAATGCCTGGCACATAGCCAGAACTCAGAAAATCATGGCTATTATTTTTAGTATTAGTATGAGACTCAGTATAAAGTCTATGGATCTAGGGATCTATTATCTAATTTACCTAATTTTATTCCATATCTTCATCCTGAGATAGCTGCCTACATATAGAAGACATATAGAATGACATTATCAATGTCATTAATAAAAGCACTTACCCCAAGTCAACAGTGATTTGGATAGTATTTATGTATCCAATTTTCAGATTGATAAATATATAGATATTATTGGGCTAGAGGATAATGTGTTCACATCCTCTGTTTTACGAATTGAAGAAAAATCAATAGTCCAGATAATAAAATGACAGATGGGTGAAAAATTATACTGACATTCCAGTTTTCTTGATCATTAGAATAATAATTTTAATTAATTAGATGGCAGATACCCAAACAATTAATTTTTTACCCCATCCTACCACCTACCTCTTACAGCAACCCTCAGTTTGTTTCCTATAGTTAAGGTTTCTTATGGTTTGCCTCCTTCTCTGTTTCATCTGATATTAGTTTCAGGTATATGATATAGTGATCCAATAATTCCATACATCACCTGGTGCTCATCATGAGATGAGAAGTGCACTCCTTTATCCCCATCACCTATTCTCATCCCCATTTCACTCACCCCGCCCACCACTCCTCTGGTAACCATCAGTTTGTTCTTTAATTAAGAATTTGCTTCTTGGTTTGCCTCTCTTTTTTCCCCCCCTTTGCTCATTTATTTTGTTTCTTAAATTCCACATGAGTGACATCATATGGGATTTGTCTTTCTCTGACTGACTTAAATTTTGCATGGCTTTATACTCTTTAGCTCCATCCATATCATTGCAAATGGCAAGATTTCATTGTTTGAGGCTGTATAATATTCCATAATATACATGTACGTTAGTGTGTGTATATATACACACATTCATACATACACCCCACATCTTCTTTATCCATTCATCTGTTGATGGACACTTGGACTCTTTCCATAATTTGGCTATTGTGGATAATGCTGCTATAAACATTGGAGTGCATGTATCCCTTTGATTAGTGTTTTGTTTTCTTTGGGTAAATGCCCAGTAATGGAATTGCTGCATCATAGGGTAGTTCCATTTTAACTTTTAAAGGAACCTCCATACTGTTTTCCCACAGTGGCTTCATCAGTTCTCATTTCCACCAACAGTGCATTAGGGTTCCTTTTTCTCCACATCCTTGTTAACACCTGTTGTTCTCATGTTGTTGATTTTAGCCATTCTGACAGATATGAGGTGATATCTCATTGTAGTTTTGATTTGCATTTCCCTCATGTTAATTGATGATGAGCATCTTTTCATGTGTTTTTTGGCCATGTGGATGTTTTCTTTGAAGAAATACTTGTTCATGTCTTCTGTCCATTTTTTAATCAGATGATTTTTTTTTTGAGTGTAAAGTTTTATAAGTTTTTGTATTTTTTTGGATACTAACCCTTTATCAGATATATCATTTGCAAATAACTTCTCCCATTCCATAGGTTGCCTTTAAATTTTGTTGACTGTTTCCCTCACTGTGAGAAGCTTTTTATTTTGATGAAGTCCCAATAGTTTGTTTTTACTTTTGTTTCCCTTGCCTTAGGGGACCTATATAGAAAAAAAATTGCTATGGCCAATTTCAGAGAAGTTACTACGTGTGCTCTCTTTTAGGATTTTTATGATTTTAGGCCTCACATTTAGCTCTTCAATCAACTTTTAATTTATTTTTGTGTTTGTTTTAAGGAAGTGAACCAGTTTCATTCTTTTGCATCTAGCTGTCCAGTTTTCCCAATACCATTGTTGAAGAAACTGTCTTTTTCCTATTGGATAGTCTTTCTTGCTTGTTGAAGATTAATTGGCCATATAATTGTGGGTTTATTTCTGGGTTTTCTATTCTGTTCCATTGTTCTATGTGTCTGGTTTTGTGCCAGTACCATACCATTTTGATTACTACAGCTTTATAATATAACTTGAAGTCTGGAATTATGATGCCTCCAGCTTTGCTTTTATTTTCAATGTTACTTTGGATATTTGGGGTCTTTTGTGGTTCCATACAAATTTTAGTATTGTTTGTTCTAGTTCTATGAAAATTGCTGTTGGTATTTGGATAGGGATTGCATTAAATGTATAGATTGCTTTGGGTAGTATAGATATTTTAACAATATTTGTTCTTCCAGTCCATGAGCATGAAATAATCTTTCCATTTCTTGTGTCATCTTCAAATTTGTTCATCAATGTTTTATAGTTTTCAGAGTACAGGTCTCTCACCTCTTTGGTTAGGTTTATGCCTTGGTATTTTACTATTTTTGTTGCATTTGTGAATGGGATTGTTTTCTTAATTTTTCTTTCTGCTGCTTCATTATTGCATGTCTATCATGCAACTGATTTCTGTATGTTGATTTTGTATCCTGGGACTTAGTGAGTTCATTTATCAGTTCTAGCAGGTTTTTTTGTGGAGCCTTTCAGGTTTTCTATATATAGTATTGTGTCATCTGCAAATAGCGAAAGTTACATCTTCCTTACTGATTTGGATGTCTGATTGCTGTGATTAGGACTTCAGTACTATGTTGAATGAAAGAGGTGAGAGTGGACATCCTTGTCTTGTTCCTTACTGTAGGGGAAAAAACTCTCATTAAGGATGATATTAGCTGTGGATTTTTCATAAATGGCCTATATGTTCCCTCTAAATCTACTTTGTTGGGGGTTTTTATCATGAATAAGTGTTGTCAAATGCTTTTCCTGAGTCTGTTGAAGTGATCATATGATTCTTATCCTTTCTCTTGTTGATGTGATGTATCATATTGAATTGTGAATATTGAAATACCTTTGCAACCCAGGAATAAATACTATTGATTGTTGTGGATGATTTTTTTAACATGTTGTTGGATTCAGTTTGCTAGTGTTTTGTTGAGGATTTTGCATCTATATTCATCAGAGATATTGGCCTGTCCTAATTTTTTTTTTTTTGGTAGTGTCTTTATCTAGTTTTGGTATAAGGTAATGCTGGCAATAGACAATTATTTTTATGAAAAGAAGAAAGTTGAATAATTTGGATAATCGCAGTAATGATCAGTCACTAGAAGGGTTGAAAGAAAATATACCATAAAAATCTAAAAAGATTCTCGGATTCATATGCTAATGTCTAAAATTCTAGCTCTACTTTAATAATGTCAGAAACAGATAACAGAAACTGAATTATGTATGCAATATGATATATGCAAGAAAGTATAGGTGCTGTAGTTTGCTTTTTTAAAATCTAAGTTTGAAATTATATACCTGTGGGCAATTTTTGAAGACATATATTTGACATCACCATATATATGACATGCTTATAGTTCTATATTTACATATACCAGAAGAAATCTTCTTAAGTCAAATTCTAGAAGTTGTTTTTAAGTAATAAATTAGGAAAAATACGAAAAGACATAACTAAATCCTATATGTTTGGGTTTGTGTTGTTTTTCACTTATTCTTTATAAAAATACATAATCTATTTTTTTTCTGTTTTATTGGTATTAGCTGACACACACTTTGGAAGTACATGCTTGTGACTCCTTTTTTAATGATTAAGCAAATTCAGGTAATTTTAATGTTGTAGCACAACCACAAATAGAAAGTTTCACAAGTTATTAGAGGGATATATTATTATGCACAAAAGTTCAAAGAAAATAAAAACAATTCTGCAATGTAAGGATATATTGTTAAATGTTAAAATTTACATCAGCAAAATAAAAACATTTCATTGAATAATTTCTAATACTACTTTCTCCATTATAACAAACTTCAGTGTCATTGAGATTGACACCATTTTTTGTTTTTGTCTTTCTTTCTGGTCTATGTACTATGACAGAAATATTTCATGTTTATGTACTTTGTTTTGTTAGAGCACCTCACAAAACCACTGCTCAATTCCAAGGGATTAACGAATAGCAGAATACAGTCATATTTCTTTATCTTTTTAAATGTCACATAAATTCAGGAGATGTTTGGCATGTTGGAAACTTCAGTCTAGATTACCACTGTTTTAAAGTCTCATTCCTAATCTAAATGATAGAATCTGATACTTCTTACTTCCAAGAAAGTGTTTATATGTTCCAAGTGTCTTCTCAATCATTATTGAACTCAGAAGCAGGCACTCAATCCATAGATCATTGTTCTACTGGGAGTACATTTTTGTCAGATGATATTTTTTCTCTTAGGGTGTGTGTGTGTGTGTGTGTGTGTGTGTGTGTGTGTGTATGAGAGAGAGTCAGAGAGAGAGAGAGAGAGAGACTGCCATCACATCTAATTTCATTTGTTTTACTACAAAAAGGAAATCCATTCATTGGTTATTCCTCCTCTCCCTTCCTTGCCTTTTCTCCACTAAAGCACCTCCTCACCACTGCCCTGCCTACTACTAATGTTCCAAAGATGGTACCAGCCATTGTGGCATGTAGTATTTGAATGCTTTCATAGTCAGAAATCACAAGGTGCTTTAGTTTGCTAGGGCAGCCATAACAAAATACCACAGAATGGTTGGCTTACACAATAAAAATTTATTTTCCCGCAGTTCTGGAGGTTAGATATCCATGATTAAGGCTTAGACAGGTTTAGTTTCTTTCAAAGCCACTCTACTGGCTTGCAGATATCCGTCTTTTCTCTGTGTCCTCAAATGGACTTTTCTTTTTGTGTACATATCCCTGGTATCACTTTTTGTGTTAAAATTTCTTCTTCTTATAAGGACACCAGCCAGATTTGATTAGGGCCCAACCTAATAATTTCTTTTTGACTTTGTCACTCCAAAATCTCAAAATGTGACAATATTGGAAATAGGGCCTTTCAAGAGGTGACTAAGTTAAAACACAACATAGGAATTTGGGGGGACACAATTCAATCCATAACCTAGAGATTGCAAGCTATTTCCCAAAAGAAATTTAGGTGACCTCTTAAAAAAAAAAGTATAATAAGAGAGTTTAGCTGTTGCTGTAAGCAACCACATTCCAAACCCTAAATATATGAGAAGCTAAAGAATTTGAGGATTCCTCAAAGTATGTCATAATAGACACAGGTAGAATCCCAAGGGAACTGTCATTAAGTCCTAAGGGGAATGTCACTATTTTAGCAAATATAAATCTACAGCATAGTAAGTTGTGTTATACCCCATCTGATTAAAATGAACATATTGACAGAGGGTACTGATGGTTTTTACACAAATTAGAAAAAAGCAGCCAAAATAGTAAAAACTTAATGTTAAAGTTTCCAGCAGTGTCCTGTCTTAAAGTAAAGTGGAGAGATCCTCAAACTCTCTACTTACTAGAAAGATATGTTCTCTCTTGTGGGTTTGACTGGATTTATTAGGACTCATTAAAGTCAGTTGGATTGAAATGTTATTGCTTTATTTTACTTTGATTTCATTTTTGTCAAGTGTAATTTATTCCAAAATTCAGCTTCTCATATGCTTTAACAATGAGAATTTCAGGGAGAGCCCATATATATATTTTCATTCCAGGTTCCAGTTCCAGCAAAAAAATGTCCCCAGTTATAAGTGAGTAGACTGACTTTCTGGATTGTTTGGCATTATAACATGAGCTTCCAAACAGTCCTGCTTAAGCAGCCAGCTGCTTCCCACCACTGTGGTTATGATTTTAACGTCAGCATACTTGTTTGATAAATATTATTTGGTCTTAGTCTTCCTATTCTGTGAAAATGTTTATGTCAATAAATTCAGAAATTCCCTTAGCTGCTCTTAATTTATTTTTCTTTGAAACCTCCAGTTGTAATCTTTAGTCAAATTGCACTTTATATAGCATTTCTTAACAAACTGAAAAACTGTGTTCAGCTTAGTCAAACTTGATCGTACTTCAGAACCTTGAACTCCTGCTCACTCTATTCTTAGATCTTTTCATAACTTACTTCTTTACATATTCCAGGTCAAATGTCAACCCCCCAAAGGCCTTCCTTGATTAACGTTGCTAAAATGATCGCTCATTTCCAGCCACAGTCACCACTGCGTAGAAAAATGGCTGACAATACTTAGGGTCGGTGAATATGTCTTTCCTAAACAAAATCAATGAGTCAGTCAATCAATCTTGAATCCTGTGCAATATTCAAAGAATGAGAAAAACAAAACAAATTTTAAATTTCATATTTATCCTTACATTTTCATGTCTTAATTAAACATTGCCTGAAAATTGTAGACAATATCTGACTAGATATTTTCCTGTAATACACAAAATTAATGAGTTTATAAAGCCTTTTATTTGAAAACAAGTGATTCTTAGTTTCCAAGGGAGTCAACTGTCCGTGATTTATTTCGGTGAATCTCCCAAGTGTGGTCCCCAAAACCAAAGCATTAGGATTGCCAGAAAATTATTAGAAAAGCAAATTTTGGACCCCATCCCAAAAGAACTGAATCAGAAATTCTGGAGGTGGGATCCAGTTATCTATATTTTAACAGAAGCTTAGGTGACTCTTTTGTGAACCACTAGCTTACTTAAGTCTAAATCTATACTTTCAGCTATTTGTTATTGGGTTTTTTTTTAAGATTTTATTTATTTATTTGAGAGAGAGTGAGAGAGAGAGAGAGAGCACGATCAGGGGGAGGGGCAGAGGGAATGGAGAAGCAGACTCCCTGCTGAACAGGGAACCAGATATGGGGCTCTATCCCAGGACCCTGGGATCATGACTTGAGCCAAAGGTAGATGCTTAACTGACTGAGCCACCTGGGCACCCCTATACTTATGGCTATTTGAATTAAAATAGTAGCATTGCTATATGAACATAATTGGACTTCTTTAATGATTTTAGAAGCTACTGATATAATTGTAGAAAATCAATCTTGTAGCACTCTGATTTATAATTCCATTCACATGCTTGGCATCTCAAAATGATCCAAGAGGCCTATACCTAGTATCTTTGCTAAAAGTCAATGTAGACTTGGGTTCATTTCCTGATACATGGATGAAAAGCTATTTCCCATTACGTTTCTTTGGTATGGGACAGGATAAAATGAATAAGAAATGACAATAACCCAGTACTATTTATCAACCTTGCTGTCATTTCTTAAATATCATTTTCACAAATACATTATTACAGAGCTGTGGTAGAGGACAAAGGGATGATTTGGCAAGCTCCAAAAAGACTCTTAAATGTCGGGGAAAATATTTTGTTCCAGAATCATGACAGATTTATGCTATGAATAAATGTTTGAAATTCAGATAATATATGTCACCATTCTTTTCTGGCGCAAAGATAATAGAATTATAAGAGAGAAACTTCATTGTTTTTGTACTATGACAAAAATATGGGTCTGTTATGAAAAAGGAAATAAGTAACATGTATTTTTGAAGAAGCAGGAGCCAATGATCGAGTATGCTTCTGGCTTTTATCTCCACCTCTAGTGAACTCACTTGTATTCTTGCCCTACAAACAGAACTGCAATTTTGCCCTACAGACAGAAATGAAATTATTACCCAATGTTTGCAAGCTGCCTATGGTGTCAAAACATTTCTTTCTAGTAACATACTATGCTTAAAGAAGACAGTAACTAATACATAGAAGCACATCTTTCTGGTTTATTTATATATTTTTAAAGATTTTATTTATTTGAGAGAGAAAATGAGCAGAGGGAAGGGGAGAAGCAGACTCTCCGCTGAGCAGAGAAGCCTGATGCAGAACTCGATCCCAGGACCCTGAGCTGAAGGCAGACATTTAACCAACTGAGCCACCCAGGTCCCCACATCTTTCTAGTTTAGACAGAAGTGCTTGTCCCTTAAATACATCAGATTATTTTCATCTCTTTGTATTTTGACTGTATCTATATCTTCTAATGAAAATGATAGTTAAAAATCAGAATTGCTATGATGAAAATCATTTGGAAATAAAATTGAGGATAATCGTATATAAATATAAAAATAATGACTAATAAGGACTTCATTTAGAATATACATGCACACATATTTTTAAAATAATGAAATGAAGATTCTCAGTTTGATAGGAAAAGAGGATTTATGACAAAATAGAATTCAAAACAAGTTTTTTTTAATTTCAGAATATGAAATCATTCTTTTAGACTGCTTTGCGTATATTCCAATTCACTTAACTATAATTATTGAGAATTCTTAATAAAATATTAATGGTATATGATGAAAACTTGTTTAATATGAAGAAAATATATTTTTTAATTTTTTTATATTTGATATTTCACATTATCAGTTATATGGAAATTTATTTCTTACATATTACTTCTAAATTTTAGGGCATATACATGGAAAGAAGGCATACTTTGATTCTTTCCCGGAGCAAGTAATTGACATGTAGTCCTGTTGATGAGAGCATAGATGTAACATGTCTTGAAATAATGTCTTTGTGGAAAGTAGACTTTTTTCAAAGTATTACAATGACTAGCAAAACTTTTGCCCTTCAAAGGACTATCTATCCCAGTTATTTAATTAATACTAGAATTTAATACCAGACTTTAGTTATTTTTAAATGCTCAAATTGGGAAAATGCTGAAGAAAAAATAATTTTAAATTTGTGATTATTATTTCATGGTCATTACAAATATTTCCACGTTCAACTCTTGGGTTTTTTTCCCCATAATAATTAATCATTACATAATGCTAGCTAGTTAAAAAATCTGATTCACTTTTCAATAACTGCTCAAATACATATAACTCATATAAAGTTATTGAGAAGGGATTCATACATGAACTATGTACATTGTTTAAAGAGGTAGTTCATATTTTTAATGGCATGGAAGTAAGTTGTAAAGAAGCTTTATTAATTTAAAACCAGAAAAGGTAGATTTCCTTACAAAATAAATATGGAATATATTTATACCTTAGGTATAATAATAGAAAAAGTAGCATTTGTTTACACTGTGGCTGACTTAGATGACATTAAAGTTTTAATTGGGAATTGTGGTTTTCATTTTTTACTTTCTATTTTGGTGATTTTTATTTGAAATACCTCAAAAATTGGGAAATACGAGTGAAAAGGCAATAGGGAGGATGTACACAAGCCTACTTACAAGGCATGCTGTGAACCCAAGGGAAACTAATTTGCACAATCCTTACTATTCCATTGTGGAAAAGATTCTGTGTATGGAAATGAATATGTTCCAAGTCTCAAGTTATAGAACAAAAGAGAATACTAAGTTATTTGTATGTTTTTAAATAAAAATATTTTAAGAATAAGTTATAATGCAGCAGGTAGCAGAGAATGGATGTTTCACTACCAATTATTTACATTAGCCAGTGATTTCCATAATTTGATTTAGAATAATATTTCTAATAGTTTCTATTGTACTGATTATACAAACGAAAGAACAAAGTGCACAGTTAATCAATATAATATGTGATTCTAAAAATTTCCATTATTTTAATATCTTCTAAATCATATTCATTCATATTCATCCACTTTAATATAACTAAAACTTGTTACTTTTATATTTAAGTCTGTTGATTATATATTGTGATAAAAATGACATAGCTATTTTTAACATAAAAGACAAATGCCATATGACTTCAGTCATATGTGGAATTTAAAAAACAAAACAGATGAACATATGGGAAGGAAAAAAAGAGAGAGAGAGAGAAGCAAACCATAAGTGACTCTTGGTGATATAGAACAAACTGGAGGTTGATGGAGGGAGGTGGGTATGGAAGGGGCTAAATGGGGAATGAGTATTAGGGAGGGCAATTGTCGTGATGAACATTGGGTGTTGTATGTAAGTGATGAATCACTAAATTCTACTCCTGAAACCAATATTACACTATGTTACCTAATTAGAATTTAAATGAAATTTTGAATAAAAATAGTCTGTTTCAAATTATAAAATTGTTTTAAATATCCAGAGATTTGACATATTACAAATATTACATATTTGCTGTATTATTTAAAATTTTATGATTTTATTTTGTAAAATTAATTTTAGGTGATGTGCTAAATATAAAATTAATAAAAAATATGAGTGTAAGTTATCTTAAATGTGTACTTGCAGTATTTTAAAATCTTATTATAGAAAACATTAGAAAATAATAAATATGTTTTCATGTATGCTACTTTATAGCAGCTTATCTATGAATTTTGAGACTATCATTCAAAATTTTTTAAAAAATCAAGGTACTTGGTCAATATTTTTAGATTATTTGTTCTCATAAGCAATCATCCAAAAATTAAGAGTTAAATGGACACTTGTCTATTGTCACCTAAAATTATTTATATTTCCAGCTGTATTTTTTCATCATGTAGAACAGTTATTTTTCATGTGATTTTAAAAAATCAATTCCAGTTATTCATTGCTCCCAAAATATGAATCTTCAACAACCAATCCAACTGCCAAATGATGATATAAGTTAATTAATTAATTCAACAAACATTCTAAGCAATTGCCATGTGCCAGACACTGTTTGAAACCTTGAAGATATTGCAATGAAATAAAGTCTGCAGTCATGAGACTGACTTGTCGTGAGGGTGAGAGGAAGATAGATAAGAAAACTAAACAAATAAGCATAAAATTTGTTAGGAAATGGTAAATTTTAAGCATATAAAGGAAAAATGGAAAGAGTGACATGAAGTAGAAGAAAGTGCTCTTTTGTAATCAGGGAAGATTTCTTTGAGATGGTAGTATTTACACAGTCCTGGAAAAAGTGATTGAACCAGCTGTAGGGATACATGGGGCAATGATGTTTAAGGCAGAAGAAACAGCAAGTACAGATATCCTGAGGCAGAAACATGAAAATCCTTTTGAAAGAAAATGAATGAGGGACTGTGACTAGAATTAGGTGGCCAAAGCAGAGCTGGTAGAAGGGATGGAGAGTGGAAGGTAAAGTCCAAGAAGTAGATGGTTGGAGAGGCAGCTCATGCCAAGCCTTGCGGGCACTTGTAAGAGTTTTCAATTTTATTCTGGATGATATGGAAAGTAATTAGAGGTCTTTCTGTTTCTCGTAATATTTCTTCTCTCAAGCCACCCACTCTCATTAGTCTCTTACCATGTTGCCTGTGCAGTATTTACATAGCCTCTGGAACAGTTAGATCTTGATTCCAATGTCTTCTCAGTCTCCACTTTCCCCTTCACAACAAAGTAAAGCTTCAAAAGGACTTTTTGGAAGATGTTGTTTCCTGATCGAACTTTATAATAAAAACAACAACAGTAACATTGGCCATCATTTATACTGTTGCATCCATTATCTAATTTAATTAATTTTTTTTTCACATTAACCCTATGAAGCAAAAACTATTATATATACCCTACAGTTGAGGAAATGGTGGCTTAAAGAAGTTAGGTAATTGGCTTAAGTGAATGTAGCCAAATAGCTGTGAAGACATGATTTTAAGCATACTATTGCCCTTCGTCACTGTTCCCACCCTGAATGCTAACATCACCTCATGCTTAGCTGACCCAGCCAGAGTCAGGGCCTACTTCTGCTGTCCTGGGGGTGGAGTGTCTGTCAATGGCATCTATTCTCCAGACTAACTGAAGTAGCTAGAAAGCTACTTTGAATTTATATTATATACTTTATCCGAGTTTCTTCTTCTTAAAATGTGGTTTGAGCCAATTTGAAGGCCCTTTATCTTTCTGTTCAACCATTTTTGACAGGGATTTTTTTAGAACTTTCCAAAGATTCTCCCATTACTTCAGAAACTTAATTTGAAGTAATGTAAAAGAAAACGAGGTTCAAAATATTAAGTTGCTTTTAGATTCCCTCTATCTTGTACATTCCTGTGTGGATTCAAGGAAGGGCCGATTTTTACTTCGTTTTGTTTTCTAATGATCAAGTCACTGTGTTTTCTAGGGTAAGAGAGGCTGAACATTGATCACAGTGAAGTGGAGGCAACACCACACCAACCCTACTGTCTATAGGAATGAAAATCCAATGTTACTGGCAACAATGTTATTGGCTAGAAGTATAATCTCAGATTTGCTGCGGCCCCAAATCTGTGAAAAGCTCAGTAGAAAGCCAATCCATCCATGTTTTTGGATCAGTGGTTTTTGAGCTATTAGCTGCTGAATCCTTCCTTCCAGTGAAATCTTAGGAAGAACTAAATTTACAAAATCAAAAATGTGTAACTTTTCTGGGAGCCCTGGGTAAATTAGCCATCCTCAGTATTCCCAGGGCTTCTCTAGGACAACCTCCGATGTCTGAGGAGCAACTTCTGAACTATGTACTCACATTATATCCCCCAGAGAAGCCTAACTATCAGAAGGTGATGCTTTTATGACTGTAAATTATTGGCTCCATGTGCTCTATGCTTTAAGATGATGGCATGGCCTGTACCAAAGAACACTATATAAGAAGTAGCCCGTTATTAAGCAGTAAAGATGTTGTTGAAGGTGTTTATTGATTTACACTATGAAGATGCTCGGGAGCAATTTCTATAGGCTCTTAGGCTTTTCCTGGACAATTTTCTGATTGAGGGTATAGAGGACAATCTTCATAGAGGTAGTGATCTGTGAACCAAGCCATTTTATGATGGATTGTTTTATAGGATCATTCCAGAGGAGGGAGATTTATAGATTTGAGAAAATGCAAGGTAAGTTCAGGGAACAAGTGATTCAGTGTGTTAGTAGAATTGACTGTGTAGAATACCATTTTAAGAATGATGCCTAGATATATGAATTCTCATTTTACATAGTATAGACATTATTTTGCCTTTTATATTAAAAACTTTTGAGGAACAAACTCATAATGATAGAAAATCTCTGAGAGCAGTGTGAAGTATTCATAAATACTGCCCATAAGGAGCCTAGAAATTTGAGAGCAGAACAAGTTTCCCATAGAAATAAACATAATTAAACATAGAAAATCTGATGGATGTGAGCCTTTATATGAGTAACTTTATTCAGATTAATAGAGAACCACATTTATATATCACTTATGTCAGACACATATTCAAATGTATTGCTTTCCTGTGCCACCGTCGGGGAAGATAATTGATCCACTTTATCACGTAGTAAAGAACGCAAAGATAATGAAATGAAAAAATGAAATTAAATAAATATTTATATTTTTGAAATATGAGTAGTGGGATGTAAATTATTTTTCAAGGTACTTGAAACCTTAAATGTTCAAGTGCCAAGACATGTTTATTATAAAATAAAATTTAAAAGTATCCTTTTAAACGAAGCATTTATTAAAATGTAATCACTGCTATTTCCCAATTACAATTTAAAAGGCAGTAATTACAGCATACTTATCACTTCATCCTTCTTGGTGATTAAGAATCACCATATTGCGAACACATCATTATCATAGCAAAATTATATAGTCTTTCTGAGTCTGCTGTTACTCTGTTAGCTGTCCCTTCCGTTTTTGGTATGTTCTTTTCTGACTCATCTCTTATCCTCGTTATCAGTTCTAATTGTAAGTCAAGTTCCTCAAGTTAGCAGATTGAGTGAAGCTTTAAAAAACTGTCCAAAGAAGGATGAAACTTCTTGATAGACTGTCGATATACTTTGTAATTTGATTTTATTCACAGAGCTTGCTTCCTTACCCATGCAATTATATGTTTAATTTCTTTTCTCGATATCATAAATATCTATATATTTTTTAAAGAGACTGAGCTAAAGAAGTAATTCTCAGCAATGTTGAAAGTCAGCAAGGCAAGATAACTCACGAGGTAGTTCTTTGTGACTATGTTTCTACACTGGAGTTCTTTTCAGTGTTACACATGCAGAGATGAGATACTAGCAGTAAGCAACCCAGAACAAGAGCAAAACGATATTTTTTCTGTTGCTAATTTGGAATATGATTCTAATGAATATCATGTAATATGCAATTAAAGTTTGCATAAATCTTTAATTTAGATATTTGGGAATTTTTGCCCAGAATTAAAATATTCTCTGTTCTGTATTTTGCATATAATACTAGCAATTACCAGTATTTGTTGTTATAAAGAGTAACTAGAAATATAGCGTGTAGAAATATTCACACAGTCTCATGGGATATTCAATAGAACATCACAGCTTATGAAAAATCGGGAAATATGTCTTCACACTTAAAAAATTATCAAAGCTAAACTTTCACGTAACTAATATGAAGAAGATTGATTTTTTTAATAGCAATGATCAATGTTTTCTTAATGTTTTTCAAACTTAAAACATTTTGAATTTTAAGAGAGCATTTCTCAATCTAATCTTTATGGAGATAGGTTAGAGCAAAGGACATTATTTTTATTTTTTTCACAAATGATTCCTTTTCAGAGGAAGAGCTCATCATTTAAAATGTCTTCTTAATTTTCTTTAACGAAGACATCTAGCTTAATATTATACTCCTAGGTAGCATTGCACATGGATGTCTTTCTTTTTTAGAGTGTTTAAGGCTCAGGTACTCAGCTATCCAAATGCCTGTGCCACATTCTAGCTTGGACTTTTAACTGATTTAATTCTTTTTGCTTTAGTTTTCTCATATTTCCTATGAAATGTGGGCAGTTAAATGAGTGTATACTTGCTGCCTCGTTTATAATAACTGTTCAATAAAGAAAACAAGACTTTTTACCTGTTTTGCCTACTTTAAATTTTATGATTATGTTTAGAAAAGTAATAGATGGGGTGCCTGGGTGGCTCAGTCGTTAAGTGTCTGCCTCCGGTTCAGGTCATGATCGCAGGGTGCTGGGATCGAGCAGGAAGCCTGCTTCTCCCTCTTCTACCCACTCCCCCTGCTTGTGTTCCCTCTCTTGCTGCCTCTCTTTCTGTCAAATAAATAAATAAAATCTTAAAAAAAAAAGTAATCAGATGTGGTTTGCCAATGTCTGCTGTCTACATATAACAATATTTGAATGAGCTCATGCATGGTATGGAATGAGGACAGGAAAATTATTAATTAAAAAAGAAAACAACTTCAGGTACGAAATTTAAGCCATAAGCTTTTTCTATATATTGTTGATACATATACTTACTTAAGTGTAGGAACTGGTTAAAACTATTATTCTAAGAGAATTAGTTCTGTTTTGGTGCAGGTATTTCTTCTTTGATGTTTCTGGTTCTAAGAACCTTGTTCTGTGCCCCATACCTTTATTATCCTTTCTTTGAGCTTTGACCTCATTTTATCAGGACCATGTTACCTATGAAAAATTATTTTTTACTTCTTGTTCAAATGTAACTAAAAAGGAGAAAAAGACTCATTATCAGCTGTACCACAAAGGTTTCTTTCATTGTGCTCTGCAATTTTTTTCACTAAATTCTTGTAGTCTGGTGCGTATCTTGTTTCTGTTTTTACAGTCATACAATTTTCCTTTTCTAATCTGAGTTCTCTGTGACCTTGTTGTTTGCCTGTATTATTTTTTACATTACTGCAGAGTAAACAAGTGTGTTCTCATTTTGTTGAGAGAGTAACTTCCAGATTCAGTTTTGCACGTGGTGCCTGTGTTGTGTGTGTGATTGTGTGTTTGTGTGTGTGTGTGTGTGTGTGTAGAGATACTAAGTACTACATTTAAGTGTGTGTTTATATATCATGGAGACTGTATAATCTTGCAAGGTATTAAAATAAAGAATATAAGAAATGATATAATGTATTAACTTCTTTTATTTCAAGATAGTTATTTAAGCCATAGTTGTAGATAAAAGACTTTTTCAGTTATTTTCTTAAAATTTTATTTGAAGAAAATTCAGTTACCAAATCCTTAAGGAATAAATTCCTAAGTTTATATAAAAGTAGATTTTAAGCATTTATGAATATTTTTAATTTAGTAATATTTTCCTTTTCAAATACAATTAGATAAATTTCTTGATTAATCTCCAAATTACTATAAGAACTATAAAAACATTAAGAGTAAAAGTTTACGGATTTTTTTGGTAGGAAATTAACTTTTGAATACCAAGCAGCTCTTTACATGAGTTTCATTCTATCTATCTATCTATCTATCTATCATCTATCTATCTATCTATCTATCTATCTATCTATCTATCTATCATCTATCAATCATCTGTTCTTTGGCAATGGAATGAATGCTTGTGTCCTCCCAAAATTCGTGTAGAAACTGTAATCTCAATGTAATGATAATGTGATAGTATTTGGAGGTGGAGTCTTTGGGGAGTCCTTGCGATATCCTTAGGTCATGGGAGTGGAGCCCAAGTGAATGGGATTAGTGCACTTATAGAAAGTGGACAGAGAGCTAGCTAGCCCTCTTTCTGGCATGTGACAATACCAGTCAGCAGTCTGCAATCCAGACAAGGGTTCTCACTAGATCCTGGCCATGGTGACTTCCAGCCTCCAGAATTGTGAGAAATAAATTTCTATTTTTCTAAGCCACTCAAATCTATATTACTTTGCTGTGTCTGCCTGAGTTGATACCATCTATCCTCTATCTACTCAATGGAAATAATATAAATTATAATTTTAGTTAAGATCTATTTAAGTCACTACAACAGTTTGAAAGAATTTTCCGTAATATTCTTTTGGTATTTGTCCTTTTGAGCAAAAAAATTAATATTTACTTCCATAGAAACACTATTAATATACTGAGAACTATAATGAGTCCATAAAAATAAAAAAAAGTTAATGTTCACTTTAACAAGAAAAATAGAATAAACTATCTTGAAAATGGTGTGGCAATTAGTCGGTAAATGTTCACAGTGGAGATAAGACCCAAGTAACATTTTGAAACAACTGTATGATATCTTCAGGGAAGTATGAATATAATATAATGGAAATGTCTATAGAGGGACAAGAGTGAGATCATATATGTCATACTACTGAGTTGGATTTCATCCTTTGGTTGATGGAGAATTGTTAAAAAAAAAAAACTAGACAGTGCTATGAGAGGAATTATAGTTAGAAAAGCTATTTTTGGAGAATTTCAAGAATGACTAAGTGGGTCCAGGTAAGGGAAGTCAGAGGAAAATAAAAAATATAGTATGTCATTCATTAAAAAAGATAAGAACTTAAGGGAGATAGGAGGGGTTTTCATTTAGTAACAGTTGTTGAGTGGCTTCTATAATTTTCCATTTTATTTTTTGTAAGTTGTAATAGAAATTATTGTCATAGTGGAATAAGTGATAAAGATATTATAGTAAAAGTTGTAAAGTCCACTGAATCAGTTGTACCTTAGTTAATGGCAGATTCAATCATATTGTAACTTATTTAGGATATATAAAGCAATATGATGAGTCAGTAAAGTATCTGAAAAAATTGTCTCAATATGTCTTTTCTGGTCCATTTAAAAAAATATTTTGAGTCTTCCATTTAGTTACTACTCAGTTATCAACCTGGTTATTATGTGTTCTGAGCAGAAGTATTTAGAAATATATTCTCTCCAGACAATTTGTCTGTCAGGATTATATTCAGTGAGTGAAAATTTAAATGTTAAACTAAAATACAGAGTTTGGGGGCAACTGGATGGCTCAGTTGGTTAAGCTACCAACTCTTGATTTCAGCTCAGGTCATGATCTCAGAGTTGTGGAATGAAGCCCTGCATTTGGTTCTGCACTCAGCACAGAGTATGCTTGTCCCTCGCCCTCTACACATCCCCTGCTCATTCTCTCTCTCTCTCTTTCAAATAAATAAATAAATAAATAAATAAATAAATAAATAAATAAAAATCTTTTTAAAAAAAGTAAAATACAGGGACAACTGGGTGGCTCAGTTGGTTAAGCATTGCCTTCGGCTCAGGTCATGATCCCAGGGTCCTGGGATCGAGTCCCACATGGGGCTCCTTGCTCAGCGGGGAGTCTGCTTCTCCCTCTGCCTGCCATCCTCCCTGCTTGTGGTCTCTCCCTCTCTCTCTCTCTGATTGATTGATAAATAAATAAATAAATAAATAAATAAATAAAACTTTTTAAAAAAATGTAAATACAAAGTTTACCAATACTGGTCTATTCTAATTTCTTCCTTTTTTTTTTTTAAAGATTTTATTTATTTATTTGACAGAGATAGAGACAGCCAGTGAGAGAGGGAACACAAGCAGGGGGAGTGGGAGAGGAAGAAGCAGGCTCATAGCAGAAGAGCCTGATGTGGGGCTCGATCCCATAACGCCGGGATCACGCCCTGAGCCGAAGGCAGACGCTTAACCGCTATGCCACCCAGGCGCCCCTAATTTCTTCCTTTTAATTTACTTTTTTACTAAACAGTAAAAAAAATAAAAATTACTGTAAACTGAAATGAATCTTATATTTTTTTTATATAATTCCAAGAAGTACTAGATAAAAATTCAAAATATAAAGCTTATGTATGATAAAGTTTTAAATAGAAACATGATAAATTTAGTCCTGGAACAGCTTAGCATAGTTAATAAATAAGTAAATTTGTTTAAAATTTTGTTTTAAAACAGTGTGTTAAGTTGTATGTTATGCTACTTAGGTCATGTGAGAGTCATTCACAACTGATTCTCATCTCCCCCTTTAGACAAAAAATAGCAAATTTCCTGAGAAACTGCAATGTAATTGGCAGCAGATGATAATTTTATTTTCTTTGGAGAAAACCCTAAATGAAATGCTTGAGACTTTGTCTTCATGGCTCTGATGTGGGATTAAGGGAGAAATCAAATGAAAAAAAGTGAACATAGAATTACTCTGTGATCTGCTCTGCTTGGTCAGTGAGGTCAAGGGCTTGGTTTACTGTGTTTGCATCACAGTCTGGCGGGTTAGAATGCATAACGTTAAACAAACTTCTTGTACTTCAAGAACCTTATGGCATAAAATGCTATATTCTGTTACCAAAATATCCACTATGCTTTTTTAAATGCTGCACACTAAAATTAGTTTAATTACATTCTTCCTTGAAATAATTTTTTTCTTGATACACTATTTACTTGTATATGTTGGCCTTGTGTAAACACTCTATACAACAAACATATGAAAATGGGGTTACATTCGACAGAAACATTTGTAGGTATATATATTCAAATATAGATTTCAAACTAAATTACATAAAAAGTTAATTTGAGGTATCAACTTTTGGCTATGAAGGTGGAGAATGCCAAGTTGCAAATACTTCAGTATGTCCCTTTCCATCCCTATTGTCCTTACTAGTATTCTTCTTTCCGTACGTAGAATAAAACTTGATCTCTTCACAGATGGTCTTAGTGACAGCATATTATACTAATTAAAAACACAAGCTCTGAAGTTAAACTGTTGAGTTCAGATCGCAGATTTCCACTTAGTTATTATTTGTACTTGGTCAAGTTTCTTAACCTCTTCCTTCTATGAGTTATTAATGTAATAGGAATACTTACCACATAGAGAGCTTTTAAAAATTAAACAAAATAAAGTTTTTAGAACAATGCCTCAGTAAGATGCTAAATCTAAGTACTAACAATAGTAAGCCTTAATGCACTCCTAACATCGGTTTTATAATTTCAAAAATCCTGTTAGAGCTTAAGTGTCCAAATTTCTTTATAGGGAGGAGTAATAAATGTCTAGGACTGAAAATTGAATATAGACAAATGAAGTTTCATAAAGTAAAAATTCCTGTGGGGTAAGCATAGATCATTTCCGTTATGTTTAGCACTTCATATGAAATAGCTAAGTTTGATCTTCTGATGATGAAATAATAACCAACCATGGTTTTAAGACAGGTTTTGAAAGGCTGTGATGAACGATTCTTTTAAAGGGAAGTTCCATGTTCAGTAATTGATATTGACCTTTGGGAGATTTTAAAGCTAGAAATAAAGAACATGTACATTAAAACTGAAATGAGGATAGGATATTCCTCAGTTTGCCTTTATTAAAAAAAGATATATAGAACTCAGTATTACACCAACCTTTAAAAAGTTCTTAATGAAAGGACCAGACTAAATGAACTGACATTTAATATTTGATAACATATTGATTGTGGAAAAAATATGAATTTTCCTTTAACCTCTAGAAGTACCTTTTTTCCACAATCACCCCCAGCAATATGTGAACGAGGTAATTAAAATATCCAGCATTACAGTTTATAGTGTGGATTACTGCGATTAACTGTGTATCTCCAAGCCACATATAGCTATTATGCAAAATAATTGTGAACAGATGATCCATTAAGAAGCACAGCTCTGCCTTGCATGCAGTCCTTGATACTGAGAAATATAACAGTTGAGATGGTATATGCAAATGGAAAATCGACCCAAGGTCAGAGTGAGAAAAGCAAAATGACATTGTTTGTTGGTTTCAAAATGAGAAATCCATTTCTATTGCATGGTAAAGTTAAAATAAAAGTTAAAGAAAATCAGTTAAAAAAAAAGATATTTCACCTCCTCCTTGCTGCTTTAGCTAGAAAATAATTCAGTGATTTTTCTGCCTCTACAGAGAAAAGGGAGAATTATTTACACTGTATATTATCGCCCCAGGATAACTACACTTTCATTTCCTAACATTTTTCCCCTTATATTTACTCTAATGAGCTAAAGTGGTATGTAGGTGATAGAACATTACTCTAGAAGTTATCCATAAACTTTGTTCTATTTATGCTTTTATTACTGTTTGGGTGACCTTGAGAAAGTATGTTTTTCTATACTTCTCTTTCGTCATTGTAAATAAGCATAATAATAATTGATAACTATAATTACATACTTCATTTTTCTGGATAGATTAAGATTATTAATTGATTAATAGATTTATTTAGGTAAATAAATTTTTTAGTCATTTTTCTCTTTCTCTTTTTTTTTTAAGATTTTATTTATTTGAGAGAGAGAGCAAGTGAGAGAGCACACAAGCGGGGGGGAGAGGGAGAGGCAGAGGGAGAGAGAGAAGCAGACTCCCCGTTGAGCAGGGAGCCCAACCTGGGGCTCAATCCCAGGACTTCAGGATCACGACCTGAGCCAAAGGAAGACACTTAACCAAATGTGCCACCCAGGCGCTCTTTATTTCTCTTTTGTGAGCACCTCAGGTATAAAGGGACCATTAATGATATGTCTCAGTTTATGGCACACTGTCTTCAAAACCCACCCTTTTCTTAAGTATTTTTTCCTACTCCCCACTTCTCCTTTTACGCACTTTTCTAATGAGTGTGATATATGCACTTTGATGACCATGTTTCATAGTAAAAATATGGCATTGTGTATGCTTAATTCATAGAGCTATAACTCAGTTTCTTTTTGCACTCAATCCTATGTTTAAAGTATCTATGGATATTAATTCAATGCTTCTAAATACTGCCTAAAAACCATTATGCATATCCACCCCAATTTATTTATTATGTTAATGATGCTTCTGTCTACTTTAGATTGCCTCCATTTTGTTGTGACTGCAAATGATGCCACGATAAAGCAGTCTATTGTATGTACCTTTCAGTATGTGTGCAGAAATTTCTCTAAGGCTTAAAATCATGACTGGAATGGCTAGGTCAAAGGAAATGCTTACTCTAATTTATTTCAATCTAATTTAATTTATATAACGCTCTAAATTTTCATCAAAGGAGTAGATATTTGTCCACAAATTTTTTTTAAGATTTTATTTATTTGAGAGGGAGAGAGAGAGAGAGAGCAGGGGAAGGAGCAGATTCCATGCTGAGGGCAGAGCTGGATGTGGGGCTCTGTCTCAGGACCCTGAGATCATGACCAGAGCTGAAATCAAGAGTTGGATGCTTAACCGACTGAGTCACCCAGGCTCCCCTCCCCAAATTTTGATAATTACCACTTTTTGCTGTTGTTTGTTTTATAGCATCATGTAGTTACTATATATATTTTTAAGGATCCAGCTATATGGATTTTTTTTTTTACTTAATAAACTATTTTTTAGAGTAGTTTTTGATTCACAGCAAAATTGAGAGGTAAGTCCAAAGACTTGCTATATAACACCTGTTCCCACATACATACACAGGCTCCCCCATTATCAATATCTCATATCAGAGTGGTCCATTATTACAATCTATGAACCTACACTGATAATGTCATTATCATCCCAAGTCCATAGTTTGTAGTAGTATATAGTCATCCTTGGTGCAAATTCTACAAGCTTTGAAAAATGTATAATGATATATATCCATCATTTTAGACATAGAGAATAGTTTGACTGACTTAAAAATTTACCGAGTTCTGCCTATTCATCCCTCCCTCCTTCCTTTCCCCCTAGCAAGCACTGATCTTTTATTGTCTCCATAATTTTGCTTTTTCCAGGTGTCATGTATTTGGAGTCATACACTATGTATCCCTTTCAAATTGGCTTCTTCCACTTAGTAATATGTATTTAAATTTCCACCATATCTTTTCATGTCTTGGTGGCTCATTTCTTTTTAGTGCTGAATAACATTCCATTGTCTGGATGTACCATATTCTATCCATTCCCCTACTGAAGGACATCTTGGTTGCATTGGAGTTTTGGCAATTATGAATACATCTTCTGTAAACATCCATGTGCAGGTTTTTGTGAGGATGTAAGTTTTCAGTTCGTTTGGGTAAATAACATGAGGTGTAATTGCTGGATCATATGGTAGGAGTATGTTTACTTTTGTAAGAAACTTCCAAAATGTGTTCCAAAGTGGCTGTGCAATTTTCCATTCTCATAAAAAAATGAATGGGAGTTTCTTTTGCTCCACATCCTTGCCAGCATTTAGTGTTGTCAGTGTTCTCAATTTTGACCATTCTAATAGCTTCCTAGTGGCTCATTTTAATTAGCATTTCACTAATGACCTATATTGAACATATTTTCATATGCTCATTTGCCATCTGTATATCTTCTTTTTTTATGTGTAGACAATATATAGTTTATTTTTTAATTCAATTAGCCAGCACATAGTATATCATTAGTTTCAGATGTAGTGTTAAATGATTCATCAGTTGCATATAATACCCAGTGCTCATCACATCACGTGTCCTCCTTAATGCCCATCACCCATCTGTATATATATATCTTCTTTGGTGAGATGTCAGTTCAAGTCCTTTGCTCATTTTTTAATTAGGTTGTTCATTTTCTTATTGTCAAGAAATTGGATATTCTGGATAATAGTCTTATCAGATGTGTCTTTTGCAAATATTTTCTTCCAATTTGTGGCTTGGATAATAGTCCTTTTTTGTATATTTTGGATAATAGTCCCTTAGCAGATGTGTCTTTTGCAATATTTTCTCCCAGTCTGTGGCTAGTCTTATTCTCTTGTTGTGGACAATTTTTAATCTTTTTTTTTTTTTTTTCTGATTTCCTTCATTATGGCCAAAGACCACAGTAAGTGATATGATTCTTTTAAAAATCACTGCTTTATTTTTAACTTTGTCTGTGGTCAAATTTTGTGAATATTTCATAAGTCCTACAAAATGTTTATTGCTTTGATTAGGGCATTTAAAGTTCAACATAATGTGCTATTTAATAGAATAGGCTCTGAAAATCAGAATAATTGATTTTGAAATCCTGTTTTGCCAGTTCTTTCTGAGAAAGTTTTCTTAGTTTTTTTAGATGAAAAATTTAGAGAACACTAAAACAAACTCCATAAATTTGGAATGAGGATTAAATGAATGAATTTATGATAGGTATTTACACAATACCTGATAATGTGTTAAATATATTTGTAATTATTACTTATCAGTTTAGAATAATTGTGAGTTTCATTGCATTTCTGTATCTTTATATTTTCTCCTTGAACTATCAGTTTCTGATAAGAATGTATTAAGTGCTTTTAAAATTTTCATAATGTATTTGCTATATTTATATGAATATAGTCTGAATCTTTATTATTAGGTATGTCTCATGCTGAAAACATTATATTGATAATTTTTTGACCAGTATATCATATACCACTTTGTTATGTGTAATGTCATGTTATGACATTTTGTTAGTTTTTTGCTTGTTTGTTTTGTTTTTCATTAAATGCCAAATTGATGTTAAAAATGACTTCTTGAATTTCTTTTGGTTCATCGTCTTATTCCTTTATTTTTAGATTTTAGCCTCCTTCTGATTTAACTGTTTCTTGAATTCATATTCCTTGTCCTTATTTTTTTATTTGTTTCAGGATCTTTGATTATATTTTGTTTAACTATTTACATTTATTGGAGTCACTGATAATTAGGATTTCTTTCTTCCATTTTATTTTCTATTTATTTTCATTTCTTGTCTTCCTTTGGAGTTTTCATACTTCATCAAATTTGCAGAATTGTTCAATCTGTTTATATTCTTTTTAAGATTACCTCTTTTAGGACTAATATTTATTTTTATCTTATTTTTATCCTTATTATTAGTGTATGTAGCTTTCCTTAAATAAAAATTATATTTTTGTATACTCTTCCTTCCCTCTTATCAGTTTTTGTACCGATACTTCTGCTTCTGCCATTGTGTTATTCTTTTCTAGAATTTTATATTTTTATAATTTTTTGTATTCTAGACAACAGTATTTACTAACTCAATTATATATTAATATCAATATATGTGTATCTCTATTTTTATTTATTACTTTAAAGATTTATTTATTTTACAGAGAGAGAGCGGGAGCAGGAGGGGCAGAGAGAGAGCAAGAGAGAATCCCAAACAGATTACATGTCAAGCCTAGAGCCCGCCATGGGGCTTAATCTCAAGACCCTGAGATCATGACCTGAGCCAAAACCAAGAGTCAGACACTCAACTGGTTGTGCCACCCAAGTGCCCCAGTATATCTCTATTTTTAAATCTCATCTTATAAGTGATGATTTTGCCAGATATAAAATCCTAGGTTTAGAATGCCTTTTTTCCGATTTTGAAATATATTATTATTATTTCTTACAGCCAGTATTGATATTAAGGGATCTCATCAATTTATAACATTATTTTATAGGTAGTCAATTTTTACTTTCTAGGAGGTTTTATAGTTACCTTTTGTTTTCTATTATAGCACATATTTAATTGTGTGCTTGTATGTGTCTCTTTAACTGCCTTGTTTATATTTTATAGGCTTCTAAAATTGGATCTTTCTTCCTAAATTCTGGAAAAATATCTACCAATTTTTCCTTGTATTTTCTTCTCATTTATTTATTTTAAAAAATTATTTCCCCCCAGGCACCTTTTATACAAATATTGACATTTTAACATTTATTTCCATGTTTCTTAACTTTCATTTTTCTATTATCTTTCTATGTCTTCATTTCTCCAGGGAGAATTAAGCCTTTTATTTAAAAAAAATTGCTTGCCTTTATACTAATTACTATAAAACATGCTCATTTCATACTAAAGTAAATGTAGTTAAAAAAAATTAATTACAGGGTGCCTGGGTGTCTCGGTTAAGCAACTGCCCTCTCCCTCTGCCCCTCCCACCGCTTGTGTGCATTCTCTCTCTCTCTCAAATAAATAAATAAATCTTTAAAAAGTTAAATTAAGTCAAACACTCTCTAGGTTTGTAATGATAACAAAATCAATATCAACAATAATAATTTTTTTAAAGATTTTATTTATTTACTTAACAGAGATAGAGACAGCCAGCGAGAGAGGGAACACAAGCAGGGGGAGTGGGAGAGGAAGAAGCAGGCTCATAGCGGAGGAGCCTAATGTGGGGCTCGAACCCAGAACGCTGGGATCACGCCCTGAGCCGAAGGCAGAAGCTTAACCGCTGTGCCACCCAGGCGCCCCAACAATAATGTTTATTGAGTGTTTTCTGTATGCCAGTTCTTTCAACCCTCTTGATTTCATGACAACCCTATGAAGTAGCTACTATTAATAGCTCGTCCTAGATGTAATGAAGCTGAACCACAAAAATACATGCACCTAAAGCAGGTCTCACACTTTACAATTATTCCTTATTAAGAGACCCTGGGTTATTATTTCCTTCATAACTCTAATGTGAATATGTTTCATTATTGTTAAATAATTTTTCTGTTTCATTTTTCTTTTTCTCTTTGTTTTGCTGACTTCTGCCGGTGTGAGTAGTAAAATGAATATAGAAAACCATCTGATCTTGTTCTTCAGTGAATATCAAATGTTATAAATAGTTCCTGACTTGTAGTAGTTTAAGAAATGTTCGAGAAATCAATGAATTGGCTAAACATGGGCTTAACTGATATTTGAATTACAGATAGTCATCAATGGCTGACCCTGCTTTTAAAATAATAATGAGCCATAATTATGGTATGGATTTTTCAATTAGATATCCATGAATAACCTGCAATATTTTGAATCAATATGCCATTGAATTCCAAAGCAAATTTTGCCTTGAAACCATTGTTCATGAGAAGTCTGTATAAGACTTGCATATTCTCAATGCTGTCTATGCTATAGACAGGGAATGAGAAAATATTAGGAATAAAATAATCACTATAAAAATATAACATGAAAAGTATTAATAAGGAAAATATTTTTAATGTATCTGAAGCATGGTAAAGCACTGACCCTGAATATGTGTTTCTATCTATCTTTTGAGAAATGACTTATTATGAGTTAATAAAGGTTAAAAACAAAAGTATCTGAATTTTCAGGAGGCTAGAATACAAAGGATCCAGAGTACAAAATATTTTATTAAAACATTAGAATTGAGTAATGACAAAAACAGTGAGAATGTTTTCTTCAAATAACTTATTATAAAAGTCTTAGATCAAGAAAAGTTATATATAGATTAATCTGGTTTGTGAAAGCAACTTTACAACTACTACAGCTAGACAAAGCTCTGAATAAATAAACATTTCACAGAAGTAGATATATGAATGCCTAATAAACACATACAAGATGCTAAACATCATCAGTTATCAGGGAAGCACAAATGAAAACCACAAAGAGCTACCAAAGGAAAGACTGTAATTAAACAATAGACAGTGTCAAGTGTTGCTGAGAATGTGGACAAAACTGGGATACATTGCTGGTGGAAAGGTAACATAGCTCAACCATTTTGAAAAGCATTTTGACAGTTTCTTAAAAGGTTAAATACACCCTATTATACATCTCATCAGTTTCACTCCTATTAATCTACTCTATAGAAATAAAAAAATATGTGCACAAATACACTTGAATGTTCATGGCAACATTATTCATAATGGCAAAAAACAGAAACATTCCATATATCATTTTATTGGTGAATAGATAAATAAAATCTGGTGTGTCTGTATAATGGAATACTATTTAGTAACAAAAAGGAACAAACTACTGAAACATGCTACAACAGCAATATACCTCAAAGATTTTATATTAAGTGAAAGAAAACGGATGCAGAAGACTATTTATTGTATGGTTGTGATTATATAAAATGTCTTTAAAAGACAAATTTATAAAGACAGAAAGCAAATCAGTTGTTGCCTGAGACTAGGGGTAGTTCTGGGGATTGACTGGAAACAGGAGTAAGGGAACTTTTTGGAGGGTTGGAAAATTTTAAAATTATTCATCATGATGGTGCAAAAATACCTAAATTTATTAAAATCATTGAATTGCACACTTTTAAAGGGTAAATTTTATGACATTTAATTTGTACCTCAAAAAAGCTGTTAAAAATAGTGACAGCTATAAAAGCAAAGTAGAATTGCTGGGTTTGGGGGGTTTGTAATAATCTTACTGAAAAAAATTAAATGAAATTACATTAAAATTTTTCTCAGCATTTAATAATAATAATATCAGTAGCAACAATAATAAACATTTATTATTTTTCATATGCCAAGCTATTAACTCATTTAATCTCATCAGAATCCTAAGAAGGATCTCCCATTAGTATCTTCCTTTTAATGATGATGAAATCAAAACCAAAGAGGTTAATTTACTCAGTAGTCACACAGCAATTAGTTAAACAAGGACATTGGTCTTAAGAGAGCTTAAGAGAGCCTACCCTTAACTGAATGGGTGTCCGTACCACCACCACATCCATCCTGTGTGTGCAGCTATAGTAGATGACATGAGAGAAAAATGAGGTGAAACAGTATAATTTTTTACATAGGAATTTGTTTTAAAGTTTTAACAGTAATGACTAACATTTTAGAATAAGTATTACATGTAAAATTAGAGTATATGACTAATATTTAAGGTGCTGGCTAAAATTATGTAAAATCTACAAGTAAAAATTGTGATAAGAGATGCTGAAACAAACAAAAAAAAACCCTGAAAACCTATAGTGAAAACTTTACTGAAAATAATGTATCTCTAGGGGCGCCTGGGTTGTTCAGTTGGTTAAGCGTCTGCCTTCGGCTCAGGTCATGATCTCAGGGTCCTGGGATTGAGCCCCTGTGTAGGGCTCTGTGCCTGGTAAGGAGTTTGCTTCTCCCTTTGCCAGTTGCCCTGCTCATTCTCTCTCTCTCTCTCTCTCTCTCTGTCAAATAAATAAATGAAACCTTAAAAAAATATATATATCTCTAAAAATTATTCTGTGCCCAGAACAAACATTGGAAATCCATCACTAAGTGTTGAAATGGGCTCTTAGGGTTTTTTGTTTTTGTTTTTGTTTTAATATTTGGTGAAGATCTAGACTTTGACAGAAGTAAAATTATGTGATGCTGTTTCTGAGATAAATTTTAAGTCTGCAATTAGGAAAAAGTTTGGACTTGACAAAATCTTGGTGGTATTTTTTCCATGACTAAAAAGATATTTAGCCTAGCCTTTGAAATGACTACACAGTAATTAGACTTAATTTAAGCAAATGGTAGAAAAGAAAATGAATATTATTCTTGATATTTAATCTTAAATCTAGCATTGCCTAAATGTCTTTTGAAATGACTGAAATGATAGAATGCAGTGAATGCTCCTGTAATCTCTTTCATGTTTCAATGAATTGTGACAATAAAAAATGCCCTTAGGAGTTACTTTTGAGGTTTCATCAGGATTAACATAATAAAAACATACAGGGAAAGGATTAGAAGAATCATTTTAGGAAGGGTATTAAATTCAATATTTATAAGATTGAAAATGAAAAACAATAAATAGATACTGCAACAGGAACCTACAATGTGCCCTGTTTAAAAGACAAACAATATTATTGTCAAAAGTAGATTAAAATAATAGAATATATTGTTAGAAATATGCACATCATTTCCTTTTGTTATGTTTACTTTTAAGATACAATTAGGGACTGTATACCTTAAAATATGTGAAAAGAACTTTTGGGAAAATACGAAGTTTAGACTAGAACTAGACTGTCATCAAATGACTCAACAGTCACATTAAAGATTGTTGGAAAGAAAATCTCTTCATTTGTTTTTCTCTAGTCCCTTATGACTAAATATATGATTATATTGATGATTTTCAAAAGTTTCCTGAATTCTTGTCAGCGGCAGGATATAATGAGAGTTTAATGAAATGTACCATTAAATTGAATGAGTGCATTGGATTTATTTCAGACAGAATTCTTACATTCCTGTCCGCTCTGCATATAAAAGTCCTTTTTATATACTTATTGAACTGAATTAATTTAAATGACTGAGGTTTTGGGTTATAAATGAACAGGATTACAACTGAAGGGCTACATGTCTCAGACCGTACGCGTGTTCTTAATAAGTATTCAAGTATGGCAGATGCCACTCTGTAGGGGAGATTACTATTAAACATTGAGTCTAAGATAATGCATAATTTATTTTTAGAGAAAAAGGGTTATACTTTTTAGAGTTGGGAAAATTGTATTTAACTGAATCTTCATTAACTGTGCTTTAAAATATGGAAGCACCAGCTATTAATTGTTTTTCTACTCATCTTTTTTTACCTATTGACTGTTTCCCCCCCCGAAATCTAAAATTTCCTAAAATGACCAAAAAAAATAAAAGATTATAAGAGCTATAGATCTTATTCCAGACAAGAATAGTCTTACGTTACCCACTAATAATGTTTGAGTGTGTCTTAATTGTAATGCTGTCATTTGATTCATAAAAAAATAGCATTTGTGTACAATTTTATAGATGTTTCATTATACTGTCACTTAACCCCATATGTTTTTATTAAATAGTACTGAACAGTAGTTTTATCTTGTTCTCATCCTTGAAATCATCTTTAAGAAAAAATTGCAAAGCCATTATCATTTATTTTAGTCACAAATTTTAATTCAAAATCAATGTTTCTTATGTTTCCTATCACCTATTGTAATCATTATTTAGCCAATGGGCCATTTTACATGTATATTAAAGAAAAACATGACTAAATATGTATACATTTTAAAAGTGTTTAACAGTCAAAATTATCATGCTGACAAGGAGTCAGGTAGCCAGAGTAGTGATCTAAATAAATAAATAATCACCATGCCCATCTGATTTTCATTTATTTTTCTTGTTTACTTGTGTTCCTAAATCTTCCAATTATTTTATTCTTAAATTTAAAAAAGTAAATGGTTATTATACTTACTGATTTTTAATGGAAATAAAATAGAATCAGTTTTCCTTTTTCGTAACATCTTTTTTATCTTTTATTGAGATCTAATTCACATAAAATAAACTTGTTCAAAATATACAATTTAATGGTTTTAAGTAAAATCCATTGAGCAGCTATCATCACTGTCAAATTCAGAACATTTCTAATATCACATTTCTAATCCCATTGGTGGGCACTCACCATTTTTTACTCTTTCAAGGTTATTTTGGCATTTCTAAGATTCTAGCCTTTCAATGGCATTTTTAGTATCAACTTGTCAATTTCTGTAAACAAAAAAGCAACAGGAATATTTATAGAGATTGCATTAAATCTGTAGATCAATTGTTTTCTTAATTTTATTCTTAGATTGTTGCTAGTGTACCGAAAAACAATTTACTTTGTATACGACTCTTGAATCCTGCAACATATCTCAACTTGTTTATAAGTTTAGTAGTTCAGTTAATTCCTTAGGATTTTCTAATACAATTCATGTCTTCCATCTATAGAAATAGTTTTAGTTTTTCCTTTACACTCTGGATTTATTTCTTTTTTCTTGACAATTTCCCTGTTAGAAACTCCAGTACAGTATTGAATGGAAGTAGAAGGAACAGATATCCTTGTTTTCTTCCTGATCCTAGGTGGAAATGTTCAGTCTTTCACCATTATGCATGCTATTTACCTCTGGGTTTTTCATAGTTGCCTTTTTTTTTTTTTTAAATGAAAGTTGAGGGAGTTCCCTTCTGTTCTTACTGCCTTGTGTACTTCTATTACGAAAGGGTGTTGGAATTTATCAAATACTTTTTCTGGATCTATTGAGGTGATCTTGTAGATTTTTTTTTCCTGTAGTCTGTTAATGTGGTATATGACATTAACTGAATTTTGTATGTTAGAGCACTTTTGCATTCCCACAATAAATAACACTTGGTTATGATGCATTTGATTTGTTAGTACTTTAATGCATTTCTGTACCTGGGTTCATAAAGGCTATTGGTCCGTAGTTTTCTTGCTGTCTTTGTCTAGTTTTGGTATAAGTGTAATATTGGCCTTTTATCATCATTGTGGAAATATTCAATCCTCTTCTCTTTTATGGATGAATGTGTGGAAAATTTATATTCTTAGAATACTTTGTCAAATTCACCAAGGAAGCCATCTTGGTTTCTTTTTTTCTTTTCTTTTCTTTCTCTTTTCTTTTCTTTTCTTTTCTTTTCTTTTCTTTTCTTTCTTTTCTTTTCTTTTTTTTCTTTCTTTTAAACTAACTCAAGGGTTTTTGTTTTTTGTTTTCTTGTTTAGTCTATACAGATTTTTAGTTTCTTCTTCAGGTTTGGTAGTTTGGTGTCCTTCCTGGATACCTTCATCTAGATTATGTAAATTTTAGTATGGTTCTAGACAAATAACATATGATTCACTCATATGTGGAATTTAAGAAACAAAACAAATGAGCAAAGGCTAAAAAAGACAGAGAGGCAAACCAAGAAACAGACTCTTCACTAGAACAAATTGATGGTTACTAGACAAGAAATGGGTGGGGGGAAAGGTTAAACAGAGATGGGGATTAAGGAGCGCACTTGTTGTGAAGAGCACCAGGTGTTGTATAGAAGTGTTGAATCACTATATTTTACATGTGAAACTAATATTAAGTTGTATGTTAACTAATGGAATTTAAATAAAAACTAAAAAAGCAAGTTTTGGCTTGCTTATAGATTATTATACACATTTTATTTTTTTGAAATTTTTAAAATTTAAATTTACGTTAGTTAACATATAGTGTAGTCTTGGTTTCAGGAGTAAAATTTAGTGATTCATCACTTATATGTAACACCCAGGGCTCATCCCAACAAGTGCCCTCCTTAATGCCTATCACCCATTTAGACCATCCCCCTCCAGCAACCCTCAGTTTGTTCTTTACAGTTAAGAGTCTCTTATGGTTTTTATCTTTTATGTTAAGTCTCTTTATGGTTTTAAGAGTCTCTTCTCTATTTTTATCTTATTTTATTTTTCCTTCCCTTCCTTTCTGTTAATCTGTTTTGTTTCTTAAATTCCACTAATGAATCATTGAACACTACACCAAAAACTAATGATGTACTATATGTTGGTTAATTGAATTAAAAATTTCTTTAAAAACTTCCACATATGAGTGAAATCATATATTTGTCTTTCTCTGACTTATTTTGCTTAGCATAATACACTTTAGCTCCATCCATATTGTTGAAAAGGCAAGATTTCATTCTTTTTGATGGCTGAATAATATTCCATTACACACACACACACACACACACACACACACACACACACATACACACACACACCATATCTTCTTTATCCATTCACCAGTTGATGGACATTTGGGCTCTTTCCATAATTTGGCTATGTTGATAGTGCTGCTATAAACATTAGGGTGCATGTGTCCCTTCAAATCAGCATTTTCATATCCTTTGGGTAAATACCTAATAGGGCAATTGCTGGGTCATAGGGTAGTTCTATTTTTAACTTTTTGAGGAACCTACGTACTGTTCTCCAGAGTGGTTCTAGGTAGTTTTGGTGTAAGCATTTTCACCACAAGCATTTTTCACTGCCTGACTGGTCATAAGGCAATTTTGCCACAAAGATAAAATCAAAAAAGTAAAAGAGGAACATTCATTTAAATGGACATAATAAAACATGAAATATGAATAACAAAATTAAAAAGACTTTATTGTGAAATACAAAATATTTTAATACATTTAAATATATAGTGTTGATTCATGGCAATACTGTGCAAATAACTGATTTTATTTTGTGGATTATACCTAAAAACTTCTCTTCAATGTCTTTCATTCATATTATACTTTTTTTCTTTTTTTGCATTTTGGTTTGTTGTCTCATTTGGCATTGTATTTTTTTCTTTTTCTGCTAAAATTTCTTCCTTCATTGAGAGAGGTGTCTGTTTTCAAAGGCTTGGATGTATATTTGTAACTGAGCTTTGTATTGTGTTGTGAAGCCTTCTATACTCTTGTGGTTTATTTGTTTGTTTTTGTTTTTTTGTTCTTGGCATATTGTCATATGTCTGTTAACAGATGTTCTAAAGTTCTGTGGGAAATGTGGGTTCAAAACTATGCATGACTGTATAGAGCATTATGAGAGATAAGATTTGTAAAATATAATAATGGGAGTACTGCATCGATGTAAAAATGAAACCAAACTATCAAACCATATTGTCAATCAATTATTTATTTATTTATTTTTATCTCTTCTGGCAAAATTGCCTTACAGCCAATTAGTTATATGGCAAAAATGCTTGTGGCAAAGATGCTTAGGCAGAAATACCAGACACATTTTTTGTATAATTGTTCATAGTATTTCTTATAACCAGCCAATTTACATTTAATGTACCTAATGATAAGGTAGGATTTATATTTACTATTTTGCTATGTTTTTCTATATTTTTATGACTTTTTTGTTCTATTAATGACTGCCTTCTTTGTGATATTTTCCAGTGTATGATTTTACTTTCCTTGTTTCTTTTACAATATATTTTTGATATATATTCTTAGTGGTTGCCCTAAATATTATCATTAATGCCTTCACTTAAAATGATCTTATTCAGATTAATACCAGCTTAATTTCAATAGTATACAGTTCTTTGTTTCAATAGAGCTTTGTCTCCTCCATCCTTAGTTCTATATTGTCATATAGATTACATCTTTATATATGATAATCTATCAGTGTGGCTTTATAATCATTGTTTTTTGCAAGTGTCTTTTAAATTTGATATGAGAAGAAAGATTTAAAACAAAAAATTATTTTTGCTCTGTTTTTCATTTATCTATGTAGTTATCTTTATTGGTACTTTTTATTTCTTCATGTGGATACAAGTTACTATTTAGTATCTATTCATTTCATCATGAAGGACTCCCCTTAGTGCTTCTTTAGAGCAGGACTACTAGCTAAAAACTCCCCTCAATTTCTTTTTTTTTTTCCTTTAATCTCCAGTATCTTAATTGGTACTTCTTTTTTCACTGCCCTTTTATTTCTGAGAAGTCTGCATAACTATCTTATAAAGTTCTGACAACTGTAAAATATCAGTTGCAAAATACTGCTCTGGGTCAGTTTTAAATGTGAAATGTTCCTCAGGTTAGAATGACAAAAGTCATCTGTTTAAAGCCAGTGACCATATTGAATAAAAGAAAATCTAGCATTGGAAAAAATGTTATATTTTATAAAATGGCTTTACATCATTTTATCTTTAAGACTATTTCTGAGAGGAAATAGGACATGTTTATCAGTGTCAGATAGTATTAAAAGTATCAAAGTTATATAATTTTCCCTATCATCCAATTGTTAATTTATTAACTTGAGTTTTATTTCAAGGTCAGATGACTTTTAAACAGTCAGATGTTTCCACTACATGAAAGACATCGACTTGTAAATTCTTCATATTTTTGAGATGTTTCTTTATTTTGTAACATTGTTAATGACAGTGGTTATAACGCTTTTTTTGGAGGAGTATTTTCAGTTACTATGTTCATCTTGCTCTTATAAATGTTTTAAATTAATCCCAAGTACTAAAATAAATGAGGAAATTTCAGTTCTTCAGAAAAAAAATGAAAAAAGATTCACTTAGTTCAGAAGGATAAGAATACAATTCTGCTTAAATGAGATATAGTTACCAGTTGGTGTAGGTAGCTCCAAGCATTTAATAAACACCTGTCAAGTTCTTGAAGATTTTTCTCCCCAGTTTTCAGTGAGTAAAAATCTGATACTTTGATATTAACTGGTGATAATTTGCTGGTAATATCCAAGTGATGGAAGATACCAAGAGAAAATGAGAGAAAGGAACCCTGTATAGCTGCTCTTAGAACCTGTGAATGAAGAGATCCCAAGAAGAAACAAGTAGTTTTCCACAATTAGCAAGAAGTGATCAAATCACAGGAAACAAGTATCCCACCTGAGTTCTACCACTAACCAAAAGGTGTGAAAAAATAACAAGGTAATGCAGGCTCTTAAACAAAATGTATGGTTATATTTTCTTCATTCCAAAGATAAGAAAGAGCTGTGTTCTCATCACATAAAAGCAGTCAAGGGGTCTCCAGAGTTCTTATCCTGCTGACCAGGGAGCATGAAGAGTTTCTTGACAGAATGAATATACAAATTATTTTCATTGGAAAATTCCTCTAACTCTTAATGTAATTCTAACCTTTTACCCTGGTGCTTTCTTGTTTGATGTATGCAGCCTCAGCCTATGGACTTTGATACTGATTTCCCTTCCCTTGAGATTGATTATATACTCTCTTGCATAAGAGACATCCTATTTTCTTTCCAATGTAGGAAAACCAGCCCTTGACACAAAATCATTAGGCCAGCACTGACACTAGTCAGCCCCAACCCTAATCTCTTCAAAAGAAGTAATGTACATAAACAGAATTAAATGTACTAAGAACATAGCAGAAGGAAGCAATGGATTAAACTTAAAAGGACTAGTAGTAATGTGTGAGTTGATCATAGAATGAGTAGAATGTTGACACATGTATAGAGAAATGGCATTTGGGGAAGATGAACTTGTTTGAATAAAGTCTTCTACATCTCGAAGTGCATAGCATTTTAGTAAGAATGATCAACTACTGAAGGTAGTAGCGTGCACACGTGCCAAGGAGAGTGTGCTCTGGAGCAAGTCGGTAATACAGATTGGTGTCAGAATCTGAAGTGTCTTATGTGCTAAGCTTAAAAAAAAAAACACTTTTGTAATTAACAGTAGAAACCTCTAATGGTGGTTGAGCATGATGAATATGATGAGATCTGTATTTGGGCAAAACAATCCTAGTACCAATGCAAAATATTGTATTGAAGGAAAAGAGACCAGTGGAAGCCACTGTGACAAATAAGAGATGAAATGAAAGTATCTTGAGACATAATATAGAAAAGGAAATAGAAAGGAAAAAAATAATGGGGATACTTTGGAAATACTACCAAAAACATACGGTTTGGGATTATGGAGAAAAAGAAGTTTAACAGTGACACAGGTTTCTATATTTAATAAATGGGTCATACTTTGTCCTGAGATGGAACATTAAAGCACTGGAATGTGTTTGACGGCATATGATTAAAAATCATTTTGGTATGTTTAGTATGAGGTACATAAAGTATTAGTATGCATAAAAATCTAAAGGCAAATGGCAATTCATGTCTGAAGCTGGTAGAGGAGACAGGTCATCTAGAGTTACCGATCTGGGGGTGTACTGCCCAGGAACACCCTTGTTTTTATAGTATAGAATCAGTTTATTAAAGTATTTGTTATATTTCCCATAATGCATTTTCCTACAGTAGTTGCTTCTTAATAACTAAATTACCAACCAATAATAATTAAGAAAGTGATATAAAGCATCAAGTGCAGTTTTGATTTTTTTTTTAGAAATAATTTCTGTGGTAATTTTTGATGAAGCTGGTGAAGGTGAAATATCAGCTTCACTTTGTTAAGTAAAACTAAAAAGGAGATTCCTACTTTAACTTGTTGCCAGATGCAATTAGATTAGATTATGTCCAGGCTAGTCATGTGCTAAGGCTCTCTTTGCCTGTTGTGAACAGTGTGTGGTCTCTGGCCTGAACGTGCTGTGCTTTAACTGGGTGTCCTCTGATCTGCTTGTGAAATGAGAGCTGTCACTACCACTGCCAGAACCCAAGCTCTGCAAAACTTCTGAACTGGGAGATAGGATGTGAGCAGGGCTTTGGGGAGCAGGCCTTGCAGCCAGGACTGAGGCTATAAGACCGGAAAAGGTGTTACCCATGAGCATGGGGGGGGGGGGGCAGGGCTTGGTGTAAGCCAATTAGTTAGGGTGTGTTGGCATTGCACTGGTCCTGACAGGTGTTCCTGTTCTTATGCTGAGGGGCAGGGGGTGGAAATGGTATCTGCCATTTCCTTTGTTCCCAGACAGGTCCTCTGTGAACGCTTCTTCTCTGGCGTGCACTTGAAGGGAACAAATAACCTCTCCACTGTGCCCCAGGTGCTTTTCAGATGGATGTTTTCATGCTGTATGTTGGAGGGTTGTTTGTCTGCCTTCTCTCCAAAAGCAACACAGTGACTCCTGGGCTCTATCCCAGCTAAGCCTGCTCACCTTTTAAACTCCAGGCTTTAACCTCTGCTGGTTGCCAGGAGTCAAGAAATTTGGCCCCTCCAGCTTTCCAAGCCAATTGCTTTGGGTATTTTCCCCGTGTGCTCCCCTTTGTGTTAATCTGTATCTTGCCTTTCTCTGTGACGTTGCTCCCTCCCCACCAGAGCAGCCAAGATCTGTTTCTCTCCCAAACTGTGTCTCTACACTTCCTACCTTCTTTGGTGTGGCCTCTTCTCTACCGTTAGTCATGGTATTTGTTCTGCCAAGCTTTTAGGTTAATGTCTAGGGTATTTAGGATGATTTGATAGTTACCAGTTGTATTCATGGGATGAGGTGAGCCGTGGGTCCTCCTACTCCACTCCTATCTTCTCACCCAGTTGTAATGTTTCACTAAGATCACTGATTTTTATCAAATTACTCTCTTGACTCATTCTCTTGGCAGTGAGTTCTATTTAACTGTATTGGTACATGTATAAGTTAAAATAGTTTCATAAAGAAAGGATTAGTTTTATGAAGGAAAATTTGGAATGGGTCTTTTAAATAGCAATAAAAATGGTATAGACTATTTTTTAAGCTAGAGAATTGTAGGTAATTGTAAAGAGTATTGATGTGTGTCCTTTTTTTTTTTTTTAAAGTATTTTGATATGTTCACCTACTTTCTGTAGCTGTAGTGTTAGTGTTGGTTCCAGCAAGAATCATATAGGGTAAAAAGGAATTTCAAGTTAAATGTTGGATCTAAAAAAAAAAAAAACCAGTTGTAGTTTACGTAATCATATTTTGATGATGGTTTCAATTAAATAGAAATATTTTAATTGGTTTACATTCACATGCTTAAATCGATTCTTTATTAATATATGTTTTTTCTTATATTATCTTTATTTGTTGTAACAGTTTAGGAATCTCGTAGAAACCAACAGAAAACATTGTCGCTGTTTAATGTAGAAAGATAAATGGCTTTTTTTGGTTGTTTGTTTTATATGTAGCTGAGACTATCTTTTGTGGGAAGCTACTAAGTAGTTCATTAGATTGAGTAGTTGCCAAAGAGATCCGAACTATTCTTTTCCCCTAGTCAGGAAGTCTCTCTTTGATTTCTTTTGACCTGCTAAGGAAAGCTAATAGATTTTTGTCTGAATATGTTCTCTCCTTTATTACATCTCTGATACATGTTCTGATCATTAGTATTGACAGAACAGGTTGTAGATATTTACTAGAATTCACATGAGAGGTCCAACCCAGGGAATTTATTGTCTTTCTGAATGCATATTTCATTTCCTCCCTGAAGCAATTTCATATCCCAGGAGTGTTTCCTCTTATTATGAACTATTTCCATATCTGCTTAATACTGTAAATTAATCAGAAATGAAAAGTATCTAAAGAATAAAATGCCTTTTAAAAAACTGTGGATATGTCATCCTTGAATATTATTCTTAACCAAATGATCACTGAATCGATTTATCTCACAATGGTAATGAAAAAGGAAAATGATCAATGAAAGTGCCTTGAGTCTCACAAAAAGGGTATGTTCTTTTATTAAAGGCATATGCTTTTATTAAAAGCATATATTAAATTATATACAAACAATAATAAACATGTTAACCTAATTTTTAACTTATATTTAGATTACATTTATATAATTTGTGAATGTTATGATTAATTAATTTATAAATGTTATTGAAAATGAGATAACTTTTAGTTTTAGCCTAATAATTTAGGCTTCAGATTTTACAGATAATTATTAAAAGTTATTCCCAATCTGGCAGTACCTGGGTGGCTTAAGCATCAGAATCTTGGTTTCAGCTCAAGTCATGATCTCATGGGTCGTGAGATCAAGACCCACCTCCAGTTCTGCTCAGTGGAGAGTCTGCTTGAAGATTCCCTCGCTTTGCCCCTCCCCCCACATGTACACACAGGCACACATGTTTTCTTTCTAAAATTAAAAAAATCTTTAAAAAAAAAGTTACTCCAAATCTCTTATGTTATTGTAGGCAACAAAACAGTAACAATGAATAAACAAACCAATTGTCCATCTTGTAAGGGCTCCACTGATGATACCTGTATTCTTGGCTTTTGTCATGTTTATTCAACTTTTCTATACTTTGCATGGCTGTTATAATCACATTTTATTGGGCTTCATTTTAACAAGTATGTAGATTGTCCATTTATTTACACTTTGAAATGATAGTTCCTGTTTTCTACTAATGACATGAAAACTTACCATTTACCAAGAGATAGTTCTTTAAAAATCACTTTAATGAATTCATTCAAAATAATGTACAACTCAAAGTAATAGCTATTTTCATGCTAAGTCTTATTCTTTAGTAAAAATAAAATCAAATTAGCTTGGAGTTATTCACTTTTACCTATCTTTTGTATATAATTCGATTTTAGTATTTTTCATATCAGATAAATTGTAATATTAAAAATGGAATTACTAAAAACATTAAGAATTATGTAAAAAGTACATTATTAAATTCCTAGATGTGCTAATTGTTAAATGTGGAGCCATTACAATTTTTCTAATTTCTAGATTATTGGCTTCTACAAGTATGTGCCCAGCAAGGGGAAAAAAAGGCAAAGAGATGCAGTCTGCTATAAAGAGCCTTATATTTTTGTTCAAAATTCTTTATTCAATAAAAATTTGACAGCTATTTATTGAAGATGTATCAGGTACCTTATGAGGCCATGCAAATGTTAACAAGATGACTACAACAGTTCCAACTTAATGTATATAAATAATAAGGCATTGACAAATTTAATTCTAATAAGAGGTATAAAAAATCAAAGAAATTCTGCTGGAATTTAAAAATATGAGAACCTATTGTATACATTGTTTAAAGGTTAGTAATTAGAGAATTACTTTCTCTTTTCAGATCTGATAGTAAGCACCATAGAAAATATGTTCCTTTTCTCTTTGCCTAAAATATCCCAAGCTTGTTATAGGAATATAGTAGCTGGAGATTTTATTAGCCATATGGAAGTAGCCTCTCTTCTAATTTCCAGTGTGGTGAGTTCTTCATTTTACTTGATTTTTGGGGTTCAAGAGCTAAGTAAAATAGAATAGTGTAAGAACCTGCCAAAATATTATAGCAAAACTTACTACGGATTTGGAAAGTCAGTATTCAATGAAAAGGAGAAAACATTTAAAAGAGATGTCAAAAGTGTGATAACAATTGGTTACTCTAGATCAAAATTACCTAATAAGCGTGTTTTCTCATAGAGTTTCTAATATAGTAGAGAAAATAAGTTAAAATTGCCAGTACCAAAGCATGAAAGGTGTTACAAAGCAGAACACAATTTATTGCAAATGAATGACACAGGTAAAAGATTTGGCTGTGATGGTTTAATCAAATCTTCAGAGGAAGCAATATTTCAGTTTTCCCCCCATTTCCACTTAAAGTTACTAGAATATTTAGTTGAAAAAAATTTTTAAAGCATTAAATACTCATTTATTACTGTTTTTCCCCTAATTTCTTATATTCCTATTTCCCTAAGCTCTCTCACCCTACCCTGCATCCCAGGATGTTAAAGATTGTGCTATAATAAATACTTCAGAAATTATTTATTTCTAAAATTTCCTCAGTCATTAACACATAACAGCCAATCAGAACTTCCCCTCACTATGATATAACTATTGTTCTTAAACAGACTTTAGAAATTCAAGACGGAAGTCAAGAAGCTTTTTTTTTTTTCCAAGGGTAGAATTTAGTGATTCACAGTTACATATAACACAGTGCTCATTACATCAAGTGCCCTCCTTAATGCCCGTCACCCAATTACCCCATCCCCCCCACCAAACCCTCCCCAGCAACCCTGTTTGTTTCCTATAGTTGAGTCTCTTACAGTTTGCCTCTCTATTTTTTGCGTTTTTTCATAATATTTTTATTATGTTATTCAACATACAGTACATCCCTGCTTTGTGATGTAAAGTTCGATGATTCATTACTTGCGTATAACACCCAGTGCACCATGCAATACGTGCCCTCCTTACTACCCATCACCAGCCTATCCCATTCCCCTGCCCCCTCCCCTCTGAAGCCCTCAGTTTGTTTCTCAGAGTCCATAGTCTCTCATGCTCCATTCCCCCTTCTGATTACCCCCCTTTCTTTATCCCTTTCTTCTCCTACCGATCTTCCTAGTTCTTATGTTCCATAGATGAAAGAAACCATATGATAATTGTGTTTATTTGCTTGACTTATTTCACTTAGCATTATCTCCTCCAGTGCCATCCATGTTGCAGCAAATGTTGAGAAATCGTTCTTTTTGAGAAACTTTAAATTTTCAGTTATTTATAAAGTTTAATTGAAATAGCTGGGGATATCACTGATCTTCATACTGGAAAGGAATTTTGAATTTTATCTGCAGCGATAAATTATAAAATGAAGGTTTCAGCTACTGTGTTCAGACTGTCTTTAACAGTAGGATTTTAGGTGCATTTTAAACTAGAAGATGAGAGATTAAAAATCCCATTTAAAGGGATAACTTTGTGATTCTCTAATGCTTTGGAAGTGTTCATTTAGCTATAAATATAGTCTGAGTGGTTACTATATAAAAGAAGAAATCTCGTTCATTACCTCATTTGCACTATCATTAGGTAATTATGATATACACTTAAGCTAACTGTAATAGTTTCTAGATTGGGAATAAGAAAACTGAGTTTAAAAAAAAGACGAAGTATTTTGCAAGGCAAACATCTGTATAATCAGTTTACATTTTTATGGTGCACTGGGTGTTATACACAACTAATGAAGCATGGAACTTTACATCAAAAACCAGGGATGTACTGTATGGTAACTAACATAATATAATAAAAAATATTATAATAAAATAAATAAATAAATAGAAAAAAAAAGTTACTCTTTCCAAGAGGAATAAAGTAATTATATTTACATCTCCATGGTGGAACTATCTCACAGAGATATCATTGATAAATATGAAAGCTTTGGTGACTGTTTAAAGGAAATATGTATTAAAATTCACTTTTTGAACCACCACATTGAAATTCAGATGTGATCATTATCTTAATTCCTTCTTTTCCCAGTTAATCTTTGCAGTGTTGATTTTCATCATTCACTCATTCAGGAAACATTATTATTTATCTATTATATGCTATATGTTAGGTGCTGGGAACAGAAAGACTAATGCATTTAAATATGTCCAGATAAATGCAGAGATAATGTTATTATTTATAAAATTAATTAACATATACCAGAGAGCTGAATAATTAATTCTACCTCCCTTTTTTATAGTAATTACTTTAGACCATTTATTACAGAATTATTTCAGCTTTTCACCTAATTTTAGTGACAGGAGGTTTAAAATATAAATAATATGGGTGAGTTAAGCAAATTCCTTCCCATTTGACACTTTAACTAGAGTGTCAATCTCTACAGTGTAAAATAAGCCATAACTTTTCATATGATTATAAAATCTCAGATACTCTGGAAAGAGCTTTGGAGTTGCATTTTATCTAATTTTGTGAGGTATGTTGGAGTTTCTTCTATAAACTCTCTCATAAGGATGAGAATAGGGATGAGGGATGTGGGGTGTGGATTTAGGTAGTTGAAATATGATGGAAAGAGGGCAAGAAAAGTGAATGGGAATAGGTTTAGAAGACAAATAGCTCTTTCTCTCAATTTTGCTGAAGGCTGGCTGTCATTGGTGTAAGCCAAGATAAGTCAAATAATCAAATATAAAAATTGCAGTGACTTTAGAATAAATTGCTGAACACATGAATTTGAAAGGCCCTTTTGTTTGATTTAATGAGGTTGAATTCTGCTTGTATATAAGAAAAGGAAGAGGAAATCATCACAAGCTTCTCCATAAGCCCTTTATTCCTACATTTCCCCATTAATAATCTTTAGGTGACTGAAATAAGATGAATTAATAAAAATTATTCATTCATATGGTTTTCAGTTATACCTTGATTTGATTGTAGCATTAGAATATTAGAAGGGTTCTCAGTAAGATATATAGTTTCTCTATGTGCTGCAAGGAGTATATCTAAACCAAGCTGAAAAAATAATTACAAATAGATTATTACATGAATCATTTATGCCTGGAGACATTTTTCCATATAAAATAGTTTCCTCAGAAATCTCCGGTGATTATATGTTATCTTCAGGATTTAAACCAAATTTAGAGAGCTGGTATTCCATTCAAGGCATCCTCAGTCTACATCTAGTCACTTTTCCAAAGCCGATTTAAATTTGAAATGTATTTTCATTAGCCACTACTCTTTGCCAATTTGTGCTTTTTCCAAATAGGTGTACTCACTTAAATTAGCTACATGCATTTTTATTATTTTGCTTACATTGATGCCTCTCATTAAATTCCTTTTGTTCTCTTCCTTCTCTATCTAAATTATAATAGTTTTAAAGATCCATCTAAATTTTACTTTCCTAGTGTCTTCCTGCCAGTCTCTGTTGTATAGTTCTTTAAAATCAGTTTATATGAATATGAAACTCCACTGTGATATTTATTAGTTTTATGTCCATTGGCCAATAATGGAAAATCTTTATGCTCTATACTTACTGATCAAAATTGGAAATAATAGTAGTAATATCACATGGGGTTGCTATGAGGATTAAGTTAATACATAGAAAATATAAACGTGGTACAGTGTTGCTGCTTTTGCTGTTGTTACTCATGTTACTATCATTATTTGCCAACATACTATTGCCTTATATTATTTCTTAACTGTAATAATTTAATCTCTAATAAATGAGTGGCATTTCTCTCCTATTAGATTTTAGCATCTTTAAGACCAAATAGAATATATAAAATACTTCTTTGATATACTAAGTTGATTTGCGCATTGATAGAAAAGTTCAATAAAAATTTGCTCAATTAGTGAAATTATGAATGAAAGGTCAAACAAAGAAATTAGTGAATACCCTTGCATTCCCATTTGTCCATATGGATTAAACCTAATTTCTTAAATCACTTTTTCTTCAGGTATGGTCTTTTATAATAATTTTACTTTGTAAATTTTGTTTTTTATCAACAATAAAATTGCTGCAGGTGATTTTCCTTTATGCTGCATATATAAAGGGTAAATATTTCTTAACCATTATCCACTAGAGTATTTTAACAGCATTATTGGATAATAGTAGAATCCTTACAATTCACAAATTTTAACAGTTAACACATGACTAAAACAATTTATATCTGGAACCAAAAAAAAGTAATTATATCCATGGGTTGAGTAGGAATTTTATTTATTTTTCATAATGCAAGCTCTAAATATTGTTTTAACCAACTTATGATATTAACAAAATACAATATTTGGCTAGTTATGCTAATTTAACAACAAAAAATAACCATCAGGACTATGTCGAGGGTTTTTTTGTTTTGCTTTGTTTTTTTCAGTTTATTTTACTGGTAGGCAGGCAAAGAGCCAGATGTTCTGAAAGAACTAGGGTTGCGGTGGAGGCTGGGAAGAGGAGGAGGGGGGATGGAATAAAATTTCACAAAATGAAAAATAAAAACAATAGCAAGAATAGTAGCCTTCTTTCCACTGGGCAGCATCTGCATTCTGTTTAATGGTATTATTAGCAGCTGGGTATCTTTTAGGAACACCTGGTTATAAGCATTGCCTCCTGCTTCGTGAAGCAATTTCTGTTCATTTCTATACATTTCTCAGCTTTAACACTGAGAAATAGAAATTTAAAAATATATAGAAATATAGGAAGAAGTATAAGAAGAAATAGTGGAAAGATAGGTTGTGCTTGGCCCCTGGCAAAGGAATGTTCAAGGGGAAAGTTGGGTCAGAAGACAAGCATCTCTCATCTTCATCCTTGTAATAGGGTTTGAATTTAATTCTACATATGTGTTAACTTGATAACGCATACACAAAAAAGGGTGTGTATAAACAAAATATGGAATCATGTAAGTCAGTAAGCTGCTGATAATGTAAGCAAGATCATAGTAAGCTTAAAATATGAGTTAAGCCACCTTTGGCACCTCCACAACTTTGACATTTCCCCTTTCTTTTTTTCCCTTCACAAACCAACTTTCTTGCGCTTCCTTCTTTTCACAGTCTGCTTATTAATTCATACCAGTGTGAAATGTATTTTCTGGAACATTTGAATTTTCAAGATGGTAACATTTTTAACGTAAAAGGCTTGGGAAATTAAAGGCATAATGGCAGGGGATAGTGAAGATTCCAGATTGAAAAAAAAAATCAACCATTGTAAGAACATTTCCATGGGAAATTTATGCCCCCTTATGCATGAAACAAACTATACTATTTGACTAAGCAAATGTTCTGGGAACTTTTGAGTGTATGCGGTATTTATTGACTTGAAATATTTTTTTAGTAGTAATATACTTTATTAAACTTTTCACCTACACTTAAAAACTATTTCTTCTACAAAGAAAATTCCAGTCTTAAATGACATCCCTAATGACTTCATTTAACACGTAATAGTACATGCATTCTTAATCTCCAGAAGTTAAATTTGTATTTATATTGTGTTTACCTGCCCAAAATTCAACATTTGGTAGGTCAATAAATAGATGACAGGCAGACAGAAGGTTGCATTTTATCTGCTTGCAATTCTATATCCAATCTCCACCTTTGTCCACTCTGCTCTGTGCCCTAGGATTTTGACCTGTATTGACTTATCACTGGGATTCCTTACCCTCTGGCTACCAGTTGATTTTCTCTAGGAGAAACAAGGGCAGGAGTTTGGAGGGGGCAAGGAGAGCAATTTTGAAATATTTATTTCCCTGGTGCCCAATCTGCAGAGACTCAGAAAGCTGGCTATTTCCCTTGACCAAAGGTCTCAGTTCCTTCCGTCGTGTAGCCCTATCAACAAAATCTTTTTCGTCAGATTCTAGTAACTGCTTACTTCCTTCTCCGCAAAGAATGTTAAAGGGGTCCCATTGTAAACAACTCTGGAGTTCTGTACTTTCCCTTTTAGTTCCATGTTTTGCCCATATAGAGAGTCCTATGACAGTCTTAAATTACACTAATTTGAGTGTTCCATCTGTTTCCTCCTGGATCTTAAGTACAATGAATAGAGTTTTTGATCATTGGAATCCATGGTGCTATGGGATCTTATTTTTAAAACTCCGTTATGTCTACATATGGTGATGTTTTCAATTTTTTAATGCATTTATCTCCCACTTGATTACTGTATATGTTAATAAGTATACCACTAAGAAGAATAGTTACTGTTTATTTATTAGCTGTCAGGCATTGCATTAAAAGTCTTGAGCATATTAGCTTACAGCAGACCTATGGAGTAGGTACAATTATTATTCCCCCTTAAAGATGAAGGAAGTGAGACTTGCAGAGGTTGAGTGACTTTCCCAAAATCACACAGCTGGTAAATGATACAGTGAGATTTAAACCATGGGAGTATGACTCCGTGTTTTTAGCACTATACATTACAGTGTAGTATTAATGTACTTTACTGGATCAGTATGACGACAGATGATAAAACTAGAAAAAAGAAAGTACTTAGCACAATTAGTTGCGTACTGTAGATGTCAAATTTTCATGTGAATTGATCTGTAGCAAGAGTTTTAAAAAAGCATTTTGAACAATTTTTAAAAGAAATGCGAGGCAGTGTGTCACATAATAATACAATACACATAAATGGTATAATACTTTTAAAACCTAAAGATTGTGCCTGATACTTAGAAAAATTATATTTTTAGAAGCTTTTACAGTAGTATATATTTAGCAAAACTATATAACACCAGAATTTTGTACAGAATTTCCTTTATGTGACAATCTGCTATCATATAAATTGTGAAAAGTGAATTTTAATTTTTGTTAAACAATTATTTAAAGGAAAAATGCATCACAAAACTTTAAGTCTTATAGCAATAGGCAGTAAACTCATATGGGAAGAGTATGTATTTTCTGCTTAAAGCTGTAGTGTTTTTTGTTGTACTCATCCTATCAAGAAATTCATAGGCAATATTTTAGTGTTATCCCATCCCATGAAATGAAATAAAATAGGGTGTCCTCTGGTTCTGTTCTTTAATTGTTCTTGTTGAATTTAAGCTTGAGAGTAAGGATTAATTTATAATACTATTATGTTTAGCTGAATTGATTATATTCAGATAAACACTGATTAGGTTTAACACTAGCTATCCTTAAAGAGGCTGAATAGTATTTGCATTGGCCATATTAATTGGTATGGCCACTATTTAATTAGGTAGAAAGCATAGTAATATAAAGCAAATGTTTAAATCCTGTTGTTTATGCTAGTGAGGGATATCTACCTTTGTAAGTGGCATCTGTGTGTATGAGAAATGAGCAGGAGGCACAGATCAACTTCAGAAATAATCCAAACTAAATTACCTTGAATCTTAATTTTAGGCTTAGAATCATTAAAAGAGAGAAAGTACATGTTCTTCTCAACTTTTCAGATAATTGGGGAAAAAAGAGTTTCTTAAATTGCGTGCATCATTAGCTTTTCACATTTTTACACATTAGTCATGGAACAGTTTTTTCTTGAACAGTTAAAAGTAAAATACTTTCTTCAAGAAAAAATATTAAAATCAATGACAGTAGTAAAGAGCATTACCACTGGGAGAGGTTGGGAGGTCCTTACTGGTCTTTCGGGGTTAGGAGAAACAATAGATGCTATCAAAAGTTCAAGACCATAGACATGGAGGGGTACACCTGCTGCACACAGTAGGACTGCTCCATTTCTTTAGTCCTGTTCCCCCCTCCCCTACTACACACATCTCCCTACCAAAATATATAATATATATTTAATACTGATAGTCTTTATAAATAATACAATTTATATTTTACATATTTATATATTATGTTATTTATAATGTAAATATAGTATATATATATTTATACACATAAACACACACACATATATATTCTAAATTCTTAGTGTAGTCTAATGCTTAAACAACCTTTACTGTCATGACAGTCTTTCTTATTTCTAAACTCTTCACAGTGGAGCTTAAGTTCATTTGCTCTTGTTTTGTCAGCATAGCTAAAAGATGGCTGTTCACCATTACGTCCTATCAGTTTAATTTATATGTATAGACTTACATTTTTTCACTTCTGCCTTTTCTAGCATGAGCAATCCAATTTTTCCAGTTATTTTTTTTCTATGATATTTTCACCTATTTATCTCTAGTTCAAACTCTTTACCTTGTTCATATTTTTATTTATTTCATGACATCAAGAATTCTGCATTTGGATGCTTGTGCTTTTCCTTGTATGTTGTTTTTTAACTTGTGTTCTGTAATAGTTTGTGTTTCCAGATTAGCTTGCTATCAATCAAGGTTTTTCTGAAATATTTTAATATAAACCTTTCTCCATCATGTAGCTATTTTTTTCTCTAAGTATCTTATACTTGTATCCTTTACCTGTTTATTTGCACTACCAAATATTCCAAAATTACTCCCTCTTCAGTATTTTAGTTATTGCTTTTTCATATGTACACTTTTATCTTAAAAAGAGATTTTTAAAGTGCTGGTCTGTGTCTGAATTGACGATGTAATTTATTTCAAATATCCTATATAAGGCAGGGCTCAGTAAATTCTGAATTTGGTTGTCCATGGCATTGTTAGTGAATTACCGGATTACCACCTAGAGGAAGATAAAGGGAAGAATGAGACTGATCAGGAACTTATGACAGAATTGAATAACAGCATCTGGTATCTGGTTCTTTTTTTTTCTCAGATAAATATTTACTGAAATCTATAAATTACTCTTAAGCACTGATACCTGTTTATCTTTCTATCATCTGTCAATCTATCTGTCATCTGTGTATCTGTCATCTACCTCTGTATCTCCTTCTCTCTACTTAGTACATTTCTCTCATTTTACCAAATTACTCATCCTAACATTAGAGATTAGGTTAATGCACAGCTTAGTGAATTGTTTTGGCTGTTCTTTCTTTAGAGTCCTGATTGTTTAAGACTATTCGTAAATTAGTGTTGTGAAAAACTGTAAGTTTACCTTGCTGTTATTAGATATAAGGAAATAGCTAATGGCTCATATTTTTTTTTTTTACCAAATATGATAGAACATAAGTAAGAACTGTCTTTTTAACAATAATTCACAAATTGCTAGGATTTTTGTTTTACAAACTTAATAAACTTTATTTTCTAGAGAAGTTTTATGTTCACAGCAAAATTTCATGGAAACTGCAGAGATTTCCCATGTACCCCTGTACCCGTATGTACACCCTCCCCACTATGAACATCTGCACCACACAGTACATTTGTGTTGAAAGTGAATATGTATTGACACATCATTATCACCCCAAATTGTCCATTTATATTAGGGTTCACTCTTTGTGTTGTACATTCTATGTACGATGAGTATATAAAAGCATGTATTCGTATTCATGGTTGTATCATACAGAATAGTTTCACTGCCAAAAATATCTCCTGTAATCTGCTTATTTATCTGTCCCTGTCCGCCTCAACACCTCACAACCACTGATCCTTTTGTCAACCCCAAAGATTTGCGTTCTCCAGAAGGTCATATAGTGAACAGTACAAGCCTTGTCAGTTGGTTTAATTCACTTAGTAATATGCACTTAAGTTTCCTTTATTTTTATTTTTTATGGCTTGATAACTCATTTGTTTTCAGTGCTGAATAATATTCTATTGTCTGGGCGTACTACAATTTATTTATCCATTTGCCTACTGAAGGACATCTTGGTTGCTTCCAAGTCTGGGAATTTATGAAAAAAGCTGTTATATTCACACAAAAACTTGCACATGGATGCTTTTAAGTTTTCAGTACATTTGGGTAAATAATAAGGAGTGTGACTGCTGGATTGTACAGTATGAGTAGGTTTAGTTTTACAAGAAACTGCCCAAATATTTTCTAACATGGTTGTACAATTTTGCATTTCCTCCAACAATGAATGAGAGTTCCTACTACTCTACGTCCTCACCAGAATTTGGTGTGTAAGTGTTTTGGAATTTTGCCCTTCTAGTAGGTGTGCAATGGTGACTTGTTATTTTTTTTTTTAAGGATTGTACTTACTTTTTTAGAGAGAGGGAGAAAGGGAGAGGGAGAGAGAGAGAGCTCAAGTGCGAGTGGGGGGGTGGGGCAGAGGAAGAGAGAGAATCTCAAGAAGACTTCACACTGAGAAACAAACTGAGGGCCTCAGAGGGGAAGGGGGTGGGGGAATGGGATAGGCTGGTGATGGGTAGTAAGGAGGGCACGTATTGCATGGTGCACTGGGTGTTATATGCAACTAATGAATCATGGAACTTTACATCAAAAACCAGGGATGTACTGTATGATGACTAACATAATAAAAAAATATTATTATAATAAAAAAATAAATAAATAAAAAAAGAAGACTTCACACTGAGCATGAGCCCTACATGGGACTCGATCCTAGGACACTGATATTATGACCTGAGCCAAAATCAAGAGTTGGCTGTTTAACTGACTGAGCCACCCAGGCGCCCCGGTATCTCATTGTTTTAATTTGCAATTCTCTAATGACATGTCAAACATCTTTTCATATATTTACTTGCCACTTGCCATCTGCATATCTTTTTGGTAAGGTATCTATTAAGGTCTTTGGCCCATTTATAATACAGTTGTTTTCTTATGATTAGAGTTTTAAGGTTTTTTATATACTTTGGACATCAGTCCTTTATCAGGTGTATCTTTTACAATATAGACTCCCAGTTGGTGGTTTGTCTTCTCATTCTCTTGGCATTGACTTTCATAGACGGGTTTTTAATTTTAATGAAGACCAGCTTATTGGTTCTTTCATGGAATGTGCTGTTGGTGTTGGTTCTAAAAAGTCATTGCTATACCAAAAGTCAGCTAGATATTCTCCTTATTTTCTAGTAATTATGGATTTTCATTTATATTTAGATCTAGGCTCCATTTTCGTTAATTTTTGAAGGATAAAGATCCTTCACATCCAGTTGTTCTGGTGCCATTTGTTGAAAAGACCATCTTTGCTCCATTGTATTGTCTTTGCTCCTTTGTCAAAAATCAGTTGATCATTTTTATGTAGGTTTGTTTCTGGGACCTCTATTCTGTTCCATTAAATCTAGTTATATATTCTGTTGATTAATGTAGCTTTATGGTAAGTCTTGAATTTGGGTAGTGTCAGTCCTCTAACTTTGTTCTTCATCTTCCATATTGAGTTAGTTATTCTGGGTCTTTGCCTCTCTACGTAAACATTATTATCAGGTTGTTAATATCCATAAAATAACCTCCTGGGATTTTGACCCGGATTGCATTCAATCAATAGATCAAGTTGGGAAGAACTGCCATTTTGACAATATCGAATCTTCCCATCAGTGAAAATGGAATATCTCTCCCTATGCTTAGCTTTTCTTTGTTACCTTTTATCAAAGTTTCCTTATTTTCTTCTTATAGATCCTAGATGTATTTTGTGCCTATTTCATTTTGGGGGGGTGCTAATGTAAACGATAATGCATTTTTAATTTCAAATTCCACATGTTCATTGCTGGTATATAGGAAAGTGATTGAATTTTGTACATTAATCTTGTATCTTACTACCTTACTATAGTTGCTTATTAGTTCTGGGAAGGTTGATTTTTTAAAATTTTCTATATACATGATGATCTGTAAACAAGATGACTTAAGTTTGATTTCTTCATGATCTGTATACTTTATCTTTTCATATCTAATTGTATTAGCTAGGATTTCCAGTACATTGTTGAAAAGCAGTGGTGAGGGAAGACATCTTTATCTTGTAGGAAACCTCCAAATTTCTCACTAATTATGATATTACTGTAGTGTTTTTTTTTAATATAGATTTCAAAAATCAAATTGAGGATGTCCCCTCCGTTCCCAGTATACTGAGAGTTTTTATCATGAATAGGTTGGGAGTTTATCAAATGACTTTTCTGCATCTGTTGATATGTTCATGAGATTTTTCTTCTTTAATCTGTTGATAGGATGGATTACACTAATTGGTTTTCAAATATTGAATCAGCCTTCCACATTGGGATAACCCCATTTGGTCATAGTGTGTTATTCTTTTTATGTATTTTTGGCTTTGATTTGTTAATAATTGCAAATTTTTGCACCTATGTTTGTGAGAGATATTGATATACAGGTTTTTTATTTTCCTATAATGTCAATGTCTCATTTTGATTAGGGCAATGTTGGCCTCATAGAATGGGGAAGTAGTCCTTCTGTTTCTATGCTCTGAAAGATATGGTAGAGAATTGGTATAATGTTTTCTCTTAAATGTCTAGTAGAATTCATCACTGAATTTATCTGAGTCTGATACTGTCTTTTGGAATGTTATTCATTATTGATTAAATTTCTTTAATATATAGACCTATTCACATTGTTTATTTCTTTGTGTGTGTGTGTTTTGGCAGATTATATCTTTCAAGGAATTGGTCCACTTCATCTATGTTGAATTATTTAATTCAAAAGATATTTTCAAATGTATGAAAGAACAAGAAAGACACTGCCCCTATGTTAAAGGAGCTTATTCTTGTGAGTGAAAATAGATAATCAACTAATTAAGGAATTAACAAGATCATTATATAGAGTGATAATTTGAGGTGATTAGAGAATAAGGGGGTAGCTGATTTGTTTCCTTTTATTTATTCAGAGTCTGCCTCTATTAGGAACTGCATTTGTACTGTTACCTGTATGACAAAAACGAACCAGTTTTTCAAATTGGAAGATTTATGAGTGGAATGTTCAAGACGCTATAAACACAAAGTAAAAGGCCTACCAGGGAATCAGCATGGTATATTGAAAGGAAAGGAAAGGAAAGGAAAGGAAAGGAAAGGAAAGGAAAGGAAAGGAAAGGAAAGGAAAGGAAAGAAAAGAAAAAGGAAGGAAGAGAGAAAGGTTATGTGTGGAGTAGACTTCAAAAATGGTTACGCTTTGACTTTTGTACCATGAATATAAAATCTCTTTCAGATGATGAATTTCCGTTTTCTATGAGGCTCTATCATTTCTAGAAGTTTTAAGAAAAATATTGCCTAAATATGTACTAAAACTTTGTGCTCATGTAGCCTTGAAATATTCAGACAGCCTAGAGTAAACACCATATAATTATTCCTTACATAAGTACAATAAAAGTTACCTATAAAATATAAAATAATTTGAATGTGGTTCTAAAAATTACATATTTCTTGTTAGTGTACATTATATGTAATTAACATAATATCAGAAAATAATATTAATTTAGCACCGTAGATCAGGTACTATGCTCAGAATTTTCCATGGTTTATCTTACATATCAAGTCCATTTTACTGATAGAAAAATGTAGACTTAATGAAATTAAAATAACTGGTCAAAGGCCATATCACAAAAAAAAAGTAAAAACAGAATTCTTGTGCTTGGCATCTTGCTTTTAGCCCCTTTTTTATTTGCAAAGCTATTGTCTCTTCAATCTGATAAAATACATAAAATAAGGCAAATGATCACATTGTCAGAGTTTCTAATGTTACATAGTTGATCCTTGAACTGCCCACGTTTGAACTGTGGAGGTCCACTTATACATGAATTTTTGTTGATAAATACTGTATATTGCCGTGTGTATTTTCTCTTTCTGTTGATTTTAGTAACACTTTATTTTCTCTAGCTTTCTTTATAATATAGTATGTACAAAATATATGTTAATCAACTCTTTATGTTATCAGTAAGACTTCTGGTCAACAGCAGGCTATTAGTATTTAAGTTTGGGGAAGTCAAAAGTTACACATGAATTTTTGACTATGTAGGGAGTCAGTACCCCAACCCCATGTTTTTTAAGGGACAACTATAATTTGATCTGCAATTCTTTTATTTTGTGACATTGAATCTAATAGGATAATGATTTAATATTTCAGTACTTTTAGTGATGCTATATCTTTTGATAATATGTGTGATAATTCTTTTTAATTTTATTTTAAGTGGGAGCCAATTTGAATTTTTCCTCAATTTTCTTTTATTGATTTGCTAATGGAAGTCAGTATGATAGCATTTATTTGAAATGTATTTTATAGCTAGCTTTCCTATTATCTGCTTCACTAAGCATATGCTTCTCAAACTGAAATACTCTTTTCAGGGATATCAACTGTATTCTTTATGATTTTTTAAAAGTTTATTTATTTAACTAATCTCTACACCCAATATGGGGCTCAAACTCATGACCCTGAGATCAAGAGTCATGTGTTCTTCTGACTGAGCCAGACAGGTGCCCCTTTTTCATGACACTTTTGAAATGACAAAATATGTAGGTAGTGAGTTGTCCTGAAGTATCACATTTTTATTCAAAATTTAAGGGAAATTTATCTTTATAATAAATTATACATGATATATTATGAAATAGAATGCAAATTATGATTCCTAAAATAACCGATTTCAAAGAAATTTTGTGTGATAGGCAGTTTTCTGGTTGTTACACATGCCTCTCTACCTGAAAGTGTCACTCTTTTCTATAATTAACTTTATTTAGATAAAGAGTTTGAGAACCACTTCATTTAGTGGTTCCTTTAATTTGCAATTTATGTTATTGAAGCGTCCCAAATATTAAAATATGAGGTAAAGACAGATACTTAGGATCTATTACCAACCTATAAATTTGCAACTGCAAAAAGCAGACTTCAAAAGTATACCCAGAATGATCAAGCTCATGTATCCCATTAACTTATCATTCGGTGAAATAATATATAAAACCAGATCACTAATTTACTAATTTATAGAGAAGGCTATTTCTTGCCAATATCCAAATGCCCACACCTTTATTTCCTGTACATTCTTTTTTTGCATTAATATATTGAGGATCTTTGGGAGATAAATAAAAAGAAATCTGTTCACAGGAAATGTGAGACGGTGAATATTCATTTGAATGCTCTGGTTGGCTTCAAATTCATCATTTTTTAAAAAATTGCGCTAGATTCATACTGCCAAACCCAGCTTCTCCATATCACATTTTCTATGCCGGTCATGAGTTCAAAAAAATTAATGTCACTGTTCAGCCATGTTCAACTTACTGTACAGTTTGTCTTTTACTATAAGTTGAATGAGTTAAATAAAATAATCTATGACTAGTATTTAGCTCAGTGTCTGGCACATAACCAACTAATAAAAAGCTCAGACTAGCTGTACTAACTAAAGTCTCACTTACTGGTGGCCTAGAATACAATGAGGATATATAATTCAGCTGTAAAACACTAACATTAGTGGTATATATTTTAAAAAGAAATGACCTAAATTCTTACTAGACACAGAAACAAAGCTATCCAAAGGAGAGATATTTGGGACAAGAACAAACTTTATAAGGTAGGACAAAACCTTGCTTGGAGATAAGGGTTTCTATATATAATGTGTCTGTGCTGTCAATCTGCCTTAATCTAATATATATCAGATTATACATATCTGATATATATTACATACATATATATATATATATACATATATATGTAATTTTTTTCTCTTTTGCAATACATCTTATTTGGAGCACAGTATAATAGCATTTTGTACTTACAGAGGGTGTTTCATCAGAAAGGTCAGTGTGCTTTTCAAACTCATTAACCCTTACAGCATCCCTAGGGCTGTATGTTATACAGGTGAAGGAATTTAAAGCTGAGATTTATAAACAATTTTACCTTGTGACATTCCAATAAAATGACCAAAACTTCAATTAACCCATTATAGGTGAAAAATAGAGATTCAATGAATATGAATATCATTTTGGGAGTGTGGGGGGGGATTTCAAATATCTACAACTAAAACATGTTGGTTAAAAAAAAGTAAGTGAATTTAATGTGCTCGTGCACACAGCAAACATATAATTCATCAAGGCAAACATGGTATTTACAGTTATTTTAACTTAATATTTTGAGGAGAAATGACAATGTGACTGTAATTCTGATTTTGATCTAATTTGAGACAGCTCGTTGAAAGGTAAACATTTAGTTTTTAATTATTTCTACTTAAAATTGAGTACTCTCCAAATTATCTGTAAACTTTCTGTTAAAGCGTCTGAACTATTAAAAATGAATGAATCCACCCTTCATTTGGAAGAAAGTGGAATGTCAGTAAATTTATAGAGCACAGTAAAAATTCTGGCCCAAGTATTCATAGGCAATTAGAATTATACTAGAATACTTTTTTATTCAAACCAAAAGAAGTGGATGTTCAAAAATACCTACCAAGATTATACATTAATAATTACTTAATGAAATATGCTGTATCAAAAGCAATTCTGCTGACTTCATGATCTTGGGGGGATTATGGGATGCACCAGCTTTCCTATTTTTAATTTAAAAATACTTTTAAAATATTATACCAACTTCCATTTATCTTTAAAAGAGAAAAATGCAGAGACAGTAGGCATAAAAACTTAGATAATTCTTATAAGTACATTATATTAAAAGGTACTTTAAGGAAAACTCATGGTTTCTTTGGATGTAAGAATTATATAAAGTGATGACAATGTTCTTTTCTCATGAATATGTCAAAACAGCAAAATCACAGTCATTTATTAAAGGGCCCTTCCCAAATCCTATCACTAGTTTATATGTGAATCTTATAGTTTCAACATTTTTATAAACAGTATTCTTTATTCTGACTGGCTATATTAAATGGCAAGAAAATAAATATCTTCCTATTACATTTTGCCTACAATTTTTAGAATGATGTAGGGAGAAGAAATTACACTGAGAAATTCTTTCTTGCCTCTGAGTAATACTACCAAGTAAATAGAGGGTGCAACACCCAAAAATATTGTTCAAAGTTACAGCACATCTCTGAGTTCTGGGGCTGTCTCCAGGAGCTTTCAGCTTCCCTATATACAAGCCATTAGCTGCTTCTGTCATGGGAATTCAGTATGTATAAAATAGCTTCCTGAACACTTTGTGACCATTCACTTGAAGTTATAAAACAATCCACCAGGATGCATAATAAAATATGCCTTAGCAGCATTGTATATATTCTCTTGTATTTGTTTTTCATATCTATTTTTGAAATTCATCAAAAATTTATTAAATATCTTCTATGTTGCTAACACCATGCTAAACTTTGGAAGGTAATGCCAACTAGGCACAGGTCCTACTTTCAAAGAACTCATTGTCATATTAGGGAGAGAGCTATGTAAGGAAACAACCACAGTATCTATTAATGTAATAATTACTATGATAGACATTAGTACAAACTGATATTGGACTACAGATGAGAAATAGGATTAATTATGCATGGTGACATGAGAGAAATTCACTGATGAGGAAATATCTAAGCTAGGTCTTAAAGGATAGATGGATTCTTTTTTTTTTTTTTTTTTAAGATTTTTTATTTATTTGACAGAGAGAGAGACAGAGCCAGCGAGAGAGGGAACACAAGCAGGGGGAGTGGGAGAGGAAGAAGCAGGCTTCCAGCAGAGGAGCCTGATGTGGGGCTCGATCCCAGAACGCCGGGATCACGCCCTGAGCTGAAGGCAGACGCTTAACGACTGAGCCACCCAGGCGCCCCAGGATAGATGGATTCTTAATGTAGTAAAAGAAGATAAGGGAATTTCATGAAGAAAACATGATTTTTACAAACAGGAAGGAGTAACATGCTCAGGGAGTTGCAAGTAATACAGTTAAAAGGTTTTATAAAGATTAATAAGGTTGGAGTCCATAATTGACAGTTTTTATGAATATATATATTCATATATACATATTATGTGTATATGCTTCTTTTTTTTTTTCTTTAAGAGAGCAAGAGAGAGAGCACACGAGTGGGGAGGGCCAGCGGGAGAGAGAGACTTAAGCAGGCTCCATGCCCAGTGCGCAGCCTGACATAGGGCTCAGTCTCAAGGCCCCTGAAATCATGACCTGAGCCAAAATCGAAAGTCAGAAACTTAACGGACTGAGCCCCCCAGGCACCCCTTTATGAATATTTACTCATAGGAAAGTCATCTTCAAAGCATTTAGATTCCATAATCTTATCATTAAAGGTATTTTGCAAATACAAATATTCATTTATATGCAATCCTGATTTGATATACTAGAGTCATGATAAACATGCAAAAATGAATATTAACAGGGTAAAATAAAAATAACATTAGTAGTACCTTAATAAATTGTTATTGAAATATAATTCATATGCAGTACTATGGGAGTTTCATGCACACAACATAGTGCATATGATTGGATGATTCTGTATACTACTCAATGTTCACTGTAAGTGTAGTTACCATACATTATTATAATTATATTCTCTATCTGTACTTTTCATCTCTGTGACTTATTTATTTTATAACTCAAGTTTGTACCTCTTAATCCCCTTCACCTATTTTATCCATGCACACACACACTTCCCCTCTGACAACCACCAGTTTGTTCTCTGTGTTTGAGTCTGTTTTGCTTTGTTTTAGACTGCGCATGTAAATAAAATCATATGGTATTTGTCTTTCTCCTTCTCACATGTTTTACTTAGCATGATACCCTCTAGGTCCATCCATGTTGTCCCAAATGAAAAGATCTCATTCTTTTTATGGATTAGTAATATATATAATGAAATGTGTGTAAACACATACACACAATCGTATATATATCACATCTTCTTGAGACACTTGGGTTGCTTCCATATCTTGGCTATTGTAAATAATGCTGGAATGAAATAGGGGTGCATATGTGTTTTCAAATTAGTGTTTTTGTTTTCTTTGGTGGAATTACTGGTTCACATGGTATCTCTATTTTTAAGTTTTTGGAGACCGCCCCCATACTGTTTTCTACAGTGATTGCACCAATGTACATTCCCATCGAAGTGCCCAAGTGTTCCCTTTTCTCCATGTCCTCACCAACACTTTGCTATTTCTTTTCTTTTTGGTACTAGCCATTCTGACTGGTGTTAGGTGATTTCTCAGTGTGGTTTTAATTAGCATTTCCCTATTTAGTGATGTTGATTTTCATGGGTCTGTCAGCCATCTGTATGTCATCTTTAGAAAAATGTCTATTCCGTTCCTCGGACCATTTTTTAATTGGACTGTTTTTGGTTTTGATATTGAGTATATGGTATAAAAGTATTTATATATTTTTCCTGTTAACCTCTTATTAGATATATCATTTGCAAACGTCTTCTCTAATTCAATAGGTAACCTTTTTGTTTTGTTAATGGTTTGCTTTGCTGTGCTAGAGTTCTTCATTTCAGGATAGTCTCAATAGTTTTTGTTTCCCTTTTCTGAGGAGACATATCCCTAAATATGCTGCTAAGACCAATGTCCAAGATATTACTTCCTTGTTTTCTTTTGGGATGTTTATGGTTCCAGGTCTCACAGTTAGGTCTTTAACCCACTTTGAGTTTGTTTTTGTGAATTATTTAAGAAAATGGTTCAGTTTCATTCTTTTACATGAATGTAACTCTCAACACTGTTTATTGAAAAGACTGTCTTTTCTCCACTGCATATTCTTGCTTCCTTTGTCATTGTATAATTGACCATATAAGCAAGAGTTTATTTCTGGGCTCTCTATTCTGTTCCATTTATCTATGTGTCTGCTTTTGTGCTATTACCATACTGTTTTGATTACTACAACTAAATTTTAGTATATCATGAAATGCGGGATTGTGAAACTCCCAGCTTTGCCTTTTTTCTCAAGATCACTTTGGCTATGTGGGGTTTTCCATGGTTCCATACAAATTTCAGGAGCATTTTTTCTAGTTATGTGAAAAATACTATTGTATTATGATAGAGATTACACCGAATCTTAGATTTCTTTGGGTGATATGGACATTTAACCATATTGGTTCTTCCAATCCATGAGCATGGAGTATCTTTCCATTTCTGTCTTCTTCAATTTTTTTCATCAATGTCATACTTTTCAGGGTACAGGTTTTTGTTAAATTTACTCCTATTTTATTCTTTTTGATGCAATTGTAAATGGGATTGTTTTCTTATTTTCCTATTACTAGAATTATTAGTGTACAGAAATGCAACAGATTTTTGTATATTAATTTTGTATCATGGAAATTTACTGAATTCATTTATTGTAAAAATTTTTGGTGACATTTTTAGAGTTTTCTGGTATAGCGTCATTTCTACATATAAAATCTATATATAGTATCATGTATTCTGCAAATATAGGCTGTTTTACACTTTCCTTACTAATTTAGATGTCTTTTCTTTCTTTTCTGTGCCTGACTGCTGCACCTAGGAATTCCAGTACTATATTGAGTAAAAGTGGAGAGTAGACATCCTTGTTACTGATTTTAAAATCTTTCAGCTTTTCACTAATGCTAGCTGTAGGTTTGTCATATATGGCCTTTATTATGTTTCAGTATGTTCCTTCCAAACCCACTTTCTGGAGCTTTTATCATAAATGGATATTGAATTTTTTTCAAATGCTTTTTCTGCATCTTTTGAGATGATTATATGGTTTTTATTCTTCATATTGTTAATGTTATATGTCATAATGATTGATTCACAGATACTGAACCATCCTTCCATCCCTGGATAAATCCTACTTGATTGTGATGATCTTTTAAATATATTGTTAAATTCAGTTTATGTTCATCAGGCATACTGACCTGTGGTTTTATTTTATCTTTGGGATTTTTGTTTGTTTGTTTGGTAGTGTCTTTGGTTTTGGTATCAGGGTAATCCTGGCCCATTAGAACAAATTTGGAAGCTTGTATCTGTTCTATTTTTTTGAAATAGTTTTTAAGAATAGATATTCATCCTTGAAATCATTCATAGAATTCACCCAAGATGCCATCTGGTCCTAGACTTTGTTTATTGAGAGCTTTTTGATTACTGACTCAATTTCATTACTAGTAATCTGTTTGTATTTTCTATATTTCTTCCTGATTCAGTTTTGGAAGACTGTAGGTCTCTGGGTATTTATCCATCTCTTCTAGATTGTCCAGTTTGTTGGTATATAATTTTTCAAACTGTCCTTAAAATCCTTTGTATCTCTGTGTGTCAGTTACTTCCCCTCTTTTGTTTCTGATTTGTGTCCTTTTTTTTTTTTTCTTGATGAATCTGGCTAAAGGTTTACAAATTTTGTTTATCTTTTCAGAGAACTAGCTCTTTGATTTTTTGATAGTTTATATAGGTTTTTTTTTTTAGTCTCAATTTCTTTTTAAGATTTTATTTATTTCAGAGAGAGAGAGCAAAAGAGAGCAAGAGCGGGGGGGGGGGGGCGGGGTGCAGGGAGAGGGAGAAGCAGCTCCCTGTTGAGCAGGGAGCACAGTGAGAGTCTGGATTCCGGAACCCCAGGGTCATGACCTAAGCCAAAGGCAGATGCTTAACTAAGCCACCCAGGCACCCCTATTTTCTTCTCTGATCTTTATTATTTCCTTCCTTCTACTAGCTTTGGGATTTTTTTTTCTAGTTCCTTTACCTGTGAAGTTAAATTCTTTGAGATTTTTCTTGTTTCTTGAGGTAGTACCTATATCACTATAAACTTCCCTGTTAGAACTGCATTTCTGAGGGCACCTGGGTGGCTCAGCCGGTAAGTGTCTGCTTTCAGCTTGGGTCATGATCCCAGGGTTCTAAGATCGAGCCCTCCATTGGGAAGCCTGCTTCTCCGAACTCTCACACGCTGCTTGCTTGTGTTCCCTCTCTCGCTGTCTCTGTCAAATAAATACATAAAATCTTAAAAAAAAAAAAACAACAACTGCATTTCTGCATCCCAAAGATTGTGGACCATTGTATTTTCATTTTCTTTCTTTTGTCTCCATATATGTTATGATTTCCTCCTTGATTTCTTTATTTATTGTTTAGTAGCATGTTGTTTAGCCATCACATGTTCATTTTTTTCCAGTTTTTTCTTTTAATTGACTTCTAGTTTCATACCATTGTGGTTAAAAATGACGCTTATATGATTTCAATCATCTTAAATTTATTGAGACTTATTCTGTGGCCTAAAATGTGATGTATCCTGGGTATATTCCATGTGCACTTGAAAAAAATGTATGTTCTGTATATAGATATTAAGTCCACCTGGTGTAATGTGTGATTCAAAGTCAGTGTTTCCTTGTTGATTTTCTGTTTGGATCATCCTTCCATTGATGTAGGTGGGTTGTTAAAGTCCTCTACAATGATCATATTACTATCTATTTCTCCTTTATATCACTTAGTATTTGCTCTATGTATTTAGGTGCTCCTAGGTTAGGTGCAAAGATGTTTACAACTGCTATTACCTTTTGTTGGATTAATCTCTTTAAGTAATGGCCTTCTTTGTCTCTTGTTATAGTCTCTTTTTTTAATACAAGTACTGCTACCCAACATTTTTTCCTTCTATTTGCATGGGGTATCTTTTTCCATCCATTTACTTTGTATGTGTCTTTGGGTCTGAATGGAGTCTTGCTGGCAACATTTGGATGGCATTATTGTTGTTGTTGTTGTTGTTGTTGTTGTTATTATTATTCTTTCAGCCACGCTGTGTCTTTTGATTGGAGCATTTAGACCATTTACATTTGAAGTAATTATTGATAGATATGTTCTTATTGTCATTTTGTTAATTTTTTTCTGGTTGTTTTTATATTTCTTCTCTTGTTCTCTTTGTGATTAATGACTTTATTGTTATGCTTAGACTCCTTTCTCTATTTTCTATGTATCTCATATAGGTTTTGGGTTTGTGGTTACCATGAAGTTCACATTGGATATCCTAAATATATAGCAATCTATTAAGTTGATGGCCACTTAATTTTGAAGACATTCTAGGAGTCTATACTTTTATGTATGTCATACTTTACATCTTTTTGAGTCCCATAACTAATGATTTAGATAAAACTGATTTACTACTTTTTGTCTTTTAACCTTCATACTAACTTTATAAGTGATTGATCTAATACCTTTGCTTTTACAAAACTTTTTCCTCTTATATTTTTCTGACTTGTAGTTAATGAGTTTTTCTTTTCCACTAGAAGAAGTCCCTTCATTTCTTATAAGACTGAGTTAGTAGTGGTAAACTACTTTGACTTTGTGTGTGTGAAAATCTATTTCTCCTTCAATTCTTTTTTTTTTAAGAGTTTGTTTGAGAGAGAGAGAGAGAGAAAGCACATGGGGGAAGAGCAAAGGAGAGGAAAAGAGAGAATCTCAAGCAGACTCCACCCAGAGCCCATCATGGGGCTCGATCTCACAACCCCAAGATCATGCCCTAAGCCAAAATCAAGAGTCAGCTGATCAACTAAGCCACCCAGGCACCCCTCTCCTTCAATTCTGAATAACTTTTTCAGGTAGAGTATTTTTGCTTGTAGGTTTCTCTTTTTAGTACATGAATATATCATACCACTTTCTTCTGGTCTGCAATATTTCTGCTGAAAAATCAGCTGCTAGCCCTATGTGGTTTCCCCTTATATGTAACTAGTTGCTTTTCTCTTGCTGTTTTTAAGATTCTCTATTTTTAATCATGTTTCTTGGTATGAACCTGCTTGGGTTCATCTTGTTTGGGGCTCTCTGCACTTCCTGTAGCTCAATGTCTGTTTCCTTCCCCCAAGTTATGCAAAATTTAGCTATTTTTTTTTTTTTAAATAGTAATTGGTGAAGTGGTTCAGGGTGCTGCATGCATGGGGGTCCTAGAGAGTTGTCTGGAACTAAAGCAGGTGTGGAGCTGGCATGTTATGTGATCCTTTATGTCTATTATCTTGACCAGATAGCTGGAGCTATAGTGGCACTGCTCAGGGGTGTCCTTATATGTGCATTACAGGGGCCTCCTTGGGGGGATGTCTAGAGCTCAGGCAGGTGGGGAGACTGCCCTGCGGGGACATGACTGGATCTGGTATGGGCAAGAAGCCCAAGGCTTGCTAAGGCATTTGAGGGGCTGGGGCACTCAATTCTGCTGCCATCTTCCCTATCAAGGTAGAGAGAGAGAGTGGAACTCACCATCCTTTCAAAACCCAGAGAGTGTTCCATAGGTTCCCTACAGTTTGGCAGATACTCAAAGCCTTGTTTCTTTAAATTGAAGTTACCCTTTTAAATCATGGCTTGTTTTCTGGGCCCCAAGGTGGAGCACTCTGCTCCTGGTCCCTCAGTACTATCCATCCCTGTAGTTTGTGGCATTGGAGGTCAGAGTACATTACCATGCTTCTGTCTTTCTTGCCATTTTCTGCATGGTCCATCTATCCTTTGTTGTGCAGAAGGTATTTAGTCAGCTCTTGGTTCTTCTTTAGGAGGAATTACTATACATGTAGGTATAGATTTGGTATGGCCATGCAGGAGGTGAATTCAGGGTACTTCTAAGTTGTCATCTTGGATTTCTTCCTAGTACTTAAAGTATTTCAAAATGTTATTTAATGTGTGATGGTGCAAATACTTTTTACTCTTAATAGTATTTTAACATTTTAGCAAGAAATATCAAATATATTATTTTTTAAAAGTTTGACTCTATAGTCTGGTCCTTGGTTTTAGAAGTTGTCTTATCCAAAGGATATATTATCTCCCACAACAACATAGATCCCAAAACAAAGGTACTGATAGCTTTCATGTTATTTTTAAGGAATTATTCCAGTCATTTAAAAAGTAATAAGAAGGGAATGATATCAGTAAGACATCAGATTAAGGTTTCCTGGACTCTCCTTCCTCCCACAAACACACCAATTCAGCAACATTTCACAAATAAATTCCACTTCTAGAAATTTAGAAACTACTAATTGAAAGGCTCTTACACTGCAGGCAAATATGTAACCAGAATCACTGAAGCCAGTAGGGAGATTCATGACACCCTCTTAACAGAATATCTATCCTTGGCTCAGAGCCATATAGTCAGGAAGAAACTCCCTAGCCCCCAGCTTTTTCCAGGTTAAGGAAGGAGTTGGTTTGTGTGTCCAGCAGTCCAAATTTTCCTAGGGGACTCTGCAGAGGGCTTGGTTCTGACCTGCTGGTCTTGGATGCTAACGGAACCCACACAGTTTAGCCACCTGTAGAAGAATGAAGATGGCTGCTTGGGTTGGTTAATGCCATAGATTCTCCCCCTAGCTCAGCACAGACAAATGAAAAACCCCAGTTTTCAACTACCCCCTGAGAGGGGGAGTTGATCCCTGTATCCAGCACCTCAACTCCTCCATGGCTGCCCAAAGAACTAGCCTCTAAAATATCTGGCAGGGCTGATTGGTGAGGCTCTTCTCCTATATATGGCCAGTTGTGAAGAGTGGGAGAGATGCCTTCCCTGTCTAATGTGTAGAATTCAACACAGGGTTAAGAAAAATAAAGAATAAATAACAATGTTCCAAACAACAGAACACAATAAATCTCGGGAAACTGACCCTTTTAAAATGGAGTTAAATGATTTATCTGACAGAGGATTCAGGTAACTGTCATAAAAATGTTCATCAAAGTCAAGAATAAAAGAGTGCATATTTTGGAAGGGATGGTCTTTTCAATAAATGGTGCTGAGAGAACTATCCACCTGTAAAAGAATAAATTGGACCCTTATCTTACACAATACGCAAAAATCATTTTAAAACAGATTAATGACCTGAACATAAGACCTGGAACTCTCAAACTCCTAGAAGAAAGCAGGGGAAGAGCTTCATCACGTTCATTTTTAATGATCTTGGATATTATACCAAAGGCCACAAAACAAAAACAAACCCGTGGAAGGACATCAAACTGAAAAGCTTCTGTACAAAGGGTACAATCAGCAGTTGAAAGACCATCTATGGGATTGGAGAAATTATTTGCAAACCATGTATTTGATAAGAAGTTAATCTCCAAAATATATAAGGAATTTCTACAGCAAAACAGCAAAAACAAAAAGACACACCAAGAACCCAATTTCAAAATGGGCTAAGGACTTGAGTAGACATTTCTCCAAAGGAGACCTACAACTGGCTAATGGTATATAAAAACCTGCTCAATGTCACTAGTCATCAGGGAGATGCAAATTGAAACCACAATGAGATATCACCTCATACATGTTAGGATGGCTATTATCAAACAAAATACAAGTGTTGATGATGCTATGGAAAACTTTGAATCCTTGTACACTGTTGATAGGAATGTAAAATGGTACAACTGCTATAGAAAATAGTATATTCCTCAAATTAAAATTAGAACTACTGTATGTTCCAACAATCCCACTGGGTATTTATCCAAAAGAACTGAAATCAGGATCTTGAAGAGATAGCACTCCTGTGTTCACTGAAGCACTATTCACAGTAGCCAAGATGTGAAAACGACCTAAATGTTCATTGACAGATAAGTGGAAAAGGAAAATGTGTTATATACATACAAAGGAATACTATTCATCCTTTAAAAAGAGGGAAATCATGCCATATGTGACAACATGAATGAACCTTGAAGACATTATGCCAAGTGAAACAAGGCAGTCATGGAAAGACAAATATTGCATGAATCCACTTATATGAGGTATCCAAAAAAGTCAAACACACACACACACACACACACACCCCCCAAAACCAAAACGCAGACTGGAATGGTGGTTGTCAGGGTCTGAGCGGAAGAGGAAATGAGGAGTTACTGGTACTAAAGCAAATTAGTTACATAATCTAAATGTTGGGTGATATTGGTACCGTATAATTTCCAGTTCTCCCTTAGTTTACCTGATAGAAATACATTATTTAGCTTTTTCTATGCTATTGTTGGAGGCAGTTAACAGAAACATTTTGAGCAATATCACCAAACATAATTTGTCCTTTTGAAGCTTAACTAGCAATGATATTGAGTTTGAAGCATATCAGGTGATTAATAATATTGAATAAATTGATTATTCCACTGATAGAAGAACATACCTTAATATCACTATTATTTTCACTACTGAAAACAAAACCAAGAAACACAAAACTACTCCCAGTAGGACCATTTGTCCATTATATCTGGTTGGCTAGACCAAAGGCTTTACAATGTCAAATAGCAGGTCATTTATGGTTCCTGCCATATATTTAATGCCCAACACAGTGCCTGTCAATGACTGGCCATTGGTGTGTATTTACTGAAAGAACAAATGCTTAGGCCCACAAAATAAATGAAGTAAATTATTCAGTTACATCTAGCCCACTTTTTCTGTGAATTCTACTTTCGTATGTTTCTCAAGTCCTTTCGTTAATTTACTATGCTCAGATCACGTGACACCTTATGGAGGCAGGAACATACTGATCTTTAGAACTAAAAAAATAACATCTAGGCTATTCTAACTATGAGGCATTATAGACATAATGAATTTTCAAAGGCTTATATAAGTTGTTGATATCAGAAAGCGACTTATTCAAAACATGAAAACTATATATATATGTTCAAAACATAAAAACTATATATATATATAGATATGTATCTATCTATCTATATGTAAAATTTACACTTAAATAATTATATTTTGGGATCTCCAAAATTCCAAGTCCTCTTTCTCCTGGCCTACAGTAATAACTTACCAATTCTTTCTTCTCACTCTAACCCAGTAGATCCATGCTCTATGCAGGAGCCAAGAGCATTTTTCAGTGTTGAGTCTTGTTATGTTAGGACTCTTCTTCTTTAAATTATCTTGTACTTTAACATAGTAAAAATGGAAAACAATCCTTGTCATGACACTAGAGGAGTAACTTCTATTTTTCTGACCTTGTTCTCTACATTATTCCCTCACTCCCTTCTCTGTAGAAACACTGGTATTCATGTTTGGCTCTAAGATCTACTTTCTTTCTCTGGGGTTCTCTCTCCTTAATCTTCATATGGCTGCATATGCTCCTAATTTAGATTTCAAGTCCAAATTTTCTTCCTTTGAGAGGATCTGACTACTCAACTGGATTAGCTTTTATCCCCTCATTTAGTCATTCTCCAGCTCATTTATTTTCTCATAGCTTTTGGCAATACAGGCATATTATTTATTGATAAATTATTCTGTCTCCTCTGCATAGTATGTAAACTCCATGAGGGGCAAAGTTCGGTCTGGATCATAAGTGTATCACCAAGGCTAGAATGGTGTCTAAAATTTAGTAGGAGCTCAATATTTTTTTTGTCTAAAAAAAATGAATGAATAAGAAATGAGTTTTAAATTCTGGCCAGATGGGACACCTGGGTGGCTCAGTTGGTTGAGTGTCTGCCTTTGGCTCAGGTCATGATCGCAGGGTCCTGGGATTGAGTCCTGCATCCGGCTCCTTGCTCAGTGGGGAGCCTGCTTCTCCCTCTGCCTGCTGCTCCCCCTGCTTGTGCTCTCTCTGACAAATAAATGAATAAAACCTTTGAAAAAAAAATAAATCCTGGCCACAGGATAGAAGTTATTATTTCTGTTTAGATTTCCCCCTCAGCTTATTGTATCTCTACATATCCACTTCTAAAATTCTCAAAAAGAGCATGCTGATAAACACAATCTCGACAGGGTTTTCTTCCATGGGGTACACCATGGGTATAATTTAACTGAATATTTAGTAAAATTGTTTTAGGCCCATATTTGTGTCTAATTATATAGTGCAGTTTTACTGTTTATTCAGGATTTGATAAACCAGATCTCAGGTATATAAGGGAACTGGTCATTTTAGTGAGCATTGTACTGCACTGATGATGTTTGAAAATATCTAGAAAATAGGGTTAATAGTTGTTTTCTTCTCTTTGCCACTGAAATGCAAAATCTTGGGTTCAACTCCTGTTTTTAGAATTTTTTAAGATACTGAAAAGTTAAGATACTATTTTCTTGAGACATTTTCTCTGAAGCATAGTGTTTTTCACAATTTGGAATTCTATTCTGTCTTAAAAATTGGATTATTATAATGCTGCCCTTAAAAATTCTTAAAGTATACCTTATATAACATTTTTTTCCTGTAGTCTGTATTAATTATCATTGTTTTCAGAGTATTCTACTTCAAGCTGTTCTTTGTGCCCTATATAGCATAAATGTTTATCTGCTTTCCATGCTCCACCTCTTGCAAAGAGAGCAGCTGTTGGCCTGTAAAAGAGTGCCAAATTTAAATTCTAAGCACCTGGAGTCAGGACAGGCCCTACTGAAGGCCCTTATTTCTAGAATTCTATGTCTAAACTAGGCTAGAAAAGACCTAGTTAATGTAAAGGGTGCATGAGTCTTGCATCAAATTTATCCTACTTGGATAGGATATTAACTATTTGCCCAGAAGTACAAATATAGTAACTGGAACTCTCAGTTAATTGCACTGCCTTTCATATAGATAGAGTCATGTGGAAAGGTTTGATTTGGAGGTCTCGAGAGACCAGGGTTCAGTGCTATCCTGACATACTAAGTATGGGGGCAGAACATACACACAAGAAATATAGTCCCCTGCAATTATAAAGGTTTGTTCATCACTGATGCAAGCAGGTGTTTCTTTTTCATTTGTGAGACTCTACTCTGCTATTCAATTACATTTCAAACACCTGAGCAGTGTATAGATTTCTTGATAAATTAGGTCATAGTTTCGCCTATGTATAAAGCTAACCCTAGTAGTAAATAACCTTATATAGGTTATTTAGGCTCTGTAACACTTTAAGAAATAAAGATTAGCTCTAATTGGGCACTTTCACTTGTCCAAAGTTATATAGTAGAAAATGATCTACAGCCAATTTTTTAATCCAAGACTGCCTAATGCCAAGCATATGCTGTTTCTGCTATGCTAAATTGTCTATCAGTAAATAACACATTTGACTTGAGCTAGTATACATAAATTCCACAGTTTCTTATCCCCTAGTAGGAGCCCCCAAATCCCTCAATATTTCTTGGAATGACAGGTTTCAATAAACCAAATAATCTTATTTAAAGTAATGAAGAGTTATATTTAACAGTTTTAAATATGTCTCTGATTAATTACCCATATAGTTTATATATTTGAAAGCACATTATATATAAAATCAGATGTATAATATATAAGAATGTATAATCCCCCAAGAATGTTTTGGAAGAAAAGTTTAGGTTCTGACCATTAAAGTAAAATATAATTAAAATTCTATATAATAAATATTTTCAGAAGAGCTATGAATTATGAGATAACAATGGAAGAGAGCTTCATGATGTCTATGACATTTAGTGGCTAGCTATACTCAGTGCACAGCCATTTAAAATCTAACCTATAGACTTGAAAGTGATGCTATGTTATTAGGAAATAAAAGTGCTGAGCTAGAGCATATTTTCAATTAAATATTTTATTTTAAAATATGTATAGTTTGAGGATTGTAAATATGCTGAATTTAATCCAATCCATAAACCATTACTGTACTTCCAAAAGATTCCTTATATTCAAATATGGACCATGTTAAGTATTCTGCTTAGAACTGAATACCAAAGAGGAAGTAATTTTGCTTCCACATAAAGATTATTTCAAACTTATTTCCTGTTATCCATATGCCTACTTTCAAGACGGAAGAACTGACAATTATATGCTTGCCATTTACTCAAACATTGCAGTGCACATGTTTTCAATTACACTTTGCAGTATAATCAGTTTATATGCTGTGTCCTTTATGTCCTTTATTTTCTCTTCAGCTGCTTTGCAGAAGTAGAAAAGTGGAAACCACCCGATCTAAGAAAATGGATTGAATATTTTACCATAATCTTACTCAGATTTCAAGGATGCTCTTAGCATGACAAAGTTATTTTACATAGTTTTATTGAGATCATGAACTGATTAGTAGTCAAAAAAAATGAGAGCATTGAAGAATTACATTTTCTTCTCTCTTCTCATTTAATACATGTAGTTAAAGAACAATTGTTGATATTTCTATGGGAAGATGGCATAAGAATGGGAAAAATAAACAACAAAGATATAACAGTTATGCTGTTGAATGTATTTCTCAACTAAGAAGTGGATCTCTTGTTCTTGAAATCTACATATCCCACAATCAAAGATTCGCTTCAGCAAGAACTGCATCTACATTAGCATTTCAATAGTGGCATATTTTCATTGTACTATTCAAATCACTTTAATTTCCCTCTTTATTTCAGGAAGGGTAGCAACAAATTATGTGGGATTGACACTTGCTACACAATCCATAGAGCTTAATGAAAATGTCAAGATAAAGTCAAACTAAACAGTTTATCCTGTCTTCTTCTATTCGTTCCTAAAGAATAGCAATACTGGTTAAAAAACCTTAATTGGATCCTTATTACCTACTGACCGAAGTCCTTATGAATATAGCATTCATGTCTTCCTTTCCAGTCTTATCAACAGCCTGCCTTTATCATACCCCTGTCTTTCCAATTCAATAAAAACTCCATGTGTGGATACTTTATGTTCCCCAAATAGGCCTTGTACTCCCTTGTTTTGTTTTAATTCTTTGCTATTAATACTCCTGCCCCCATGGAAACACTCATTCCATTCTCTATTCACCACAATTTTAGCCATCACCAAGTCCTCATGTAATACATCCATGACATTTTTCAGCTCTCACTTCCTGAACCTGTTGAAAGCAATATTGCTCACCCCTGTATCCTCATGACAGCTTTTATGATCATAGTTATTGTTAATTCTCTTTATACTTTATTTTCACACATAATTACTTGCCTCATTTCTAAACTGTAGGCTGTTTGAATGCAGGGATTTTGCCTTGGTTATTTTTGTATTCTTTCATTCCTCAGAATATTGTAGAATATTGTAACTTACCCAAATTACTTAATTTACGTTTTAAATATTTTTCCTAAAAAATCTGGCATTAGATTATCTTTGTCATTATAAATAATTCTAACATCATAAAGCAAGTAAAACACTGCTTTTTAAATAAGTGTCCAAATACCAAGCATCTGTGATCTCTGTGCTCACAACAGTTAATATAACCTGAATGCCTGCCAGTGGAGTGATATAAAGCCCTGCACCATTGACCTCATTCTTGGTATATTTTACCAAGTTTAGTGGCTAAAAAGAGTTACCTTGTATTATGATCACTATTTTCATATTCAAATTTTAAGGATAACTTCATTATCAAAATGCCTAGGGACAAATAAATTTGCTAAATTATATATTTTTCATATCTATACAATACCTTTACCATAACATTCCTGACATAGTACACTAGCATATTTCATTCATTAAATGTTGACAGTCTATTCTGTATCAGACATGAGCTAGGCAGTAAGAATATACTGCCCAGGATAAGCACAGTTACTCTCGAGTGGTTTCTATGATCTGGATATAAAGAGTAGGCAGAAAACTATAACATACTGAGATGACTGTTATGTTTATTTATGGCCTGCCATGAAAGCACTTAGGTGGAGCACTAAACCAGGATTTGTGAGGTTAGGGAAGGCTTCTTGGAAGAACTGATGTTTATGCTGTAACTTGAAGGGTAAGTAGAAGGTGGTAGCCGAGTGAGGATGAACCAAAAGTCTGTAGCAGAGGAAACAGAGATAATAGAATATGCGGTGGCCTATGAAATAAAAGATATCAGCATGAGCGTAATGTAGAATACAAATGAGGAAGTGAGGAAGGAGCCGGAAAGATGCTGAAGGGCATTAAAATCATTTAAGAAGTTTAAACTTTAATTTGAGATCAATGGGAGACCTTGGAGCATCCAAGGGAATGACATGATTAACACTGTTTTCTAAAAATCACTTAGGCTGCACTGTGGATAATGGACAGGACCAAGGGGGTGGGAGAGGGTCCGTAAGGATGAACCAGAAAGAACAGTTAGTCTCCATTTGTAGTTATCAGTAATTGTGGTCTGAGTAGAGGAAGAGGCCAAGGAGATGGAAAGTGCTAGAATGGTTATATAATTGAGTAAATGCCTTGGATAAGGTATGAGAAGTTAATTAACAACTCTCAGTAGAGTGACTTTTGCAACTCGGAAGATGATGTTGCCGCCTAGTTGATAACACCAGAAATGCAGGAGTCGGGCAGTGACCTTTTGGTTGTGAGTGAATTATAGCTAAGAACCCCTATTCCAGAGCCTTGAATTCAGACTAGTGTAGACCCTATATGCTGATGGTCCCAAAGAAATTGAGTGAGTGTGCATGATTTACTGAAGCCATTTTCATGGCAGGATCTTCTATGCAGAAAATTTTTTTTAGATCGTGCTTACAGTGGTAGATAATAATAAAATGACTTTGAAATGTCAGATACTTGTCATTAGAAATGGCATTGTAATAGTTTTTATTTGGATATTTCAAAAACAAAAAGTTTGACCAGAGGAATTTTTAGGAAATGAAAGCAGGTTCTCAAAATGGTTATGATACACTCTCCATAAAGAAGTTGAAGAGAACAAATTGTAGAACAGAAATAAGGTTTCAAAAATCAGCTTGCTAAATTGCCTAAGTTCATGTCAATCTCAATATAATCTCAATATAGGATAAAAAAAGTCAATTTTGCTACTTGGACTGGAATCTTCCAGCTAACTTTACTGGAGAGCTTCTTTAACACACTTCCAGAGATTTAAATCATCTGTAGAAATCTGATATTTACCTCAGGCCATCATGCCTTTTAAAATATATGATTATCTACTGAGATGAACCACTTGCATATTTAGGTGTATGAGTTAGCTCTAGGTTCAGTCAGCTGATGGGTACATCATTGGCAAGGCTCTAGTTAGTGTGTTTCTTCTTAGCTACAAGTAGAACTTTGGAGGTGGGGAGAGGAAGATAGATATACTTATATGTAGATATATCTATATATCTATATCTGTATCTATATATGGTATTTGAAAATACCAGAAAAAAGAGGAGAGAAAGGATCATTGTTTTCCAGAGATACTAGGAAAACTGCCAAGAAGTCTAAATCACACTAAAAGAGAGAAAGAGGCAGAGGGAGATGCGGGACTCAATCCCAGGGCCCTGGGATCATGACCTGAGCCAAAGGTCAACCTTAATCGACTGAGCCACCCAGGTGCCCTAAAATTACTTTTCAAGAGGTTTTCTTGTGCATTCAATAACTTCTTCAACTAAGCAAAGAAAAAAATTCTTCAGAAGTCACAATTCATTCTAGCATATTATATTTTATCATCAGGAATAAAATTAATTCCAATGAACAATGTAAGATCAATAAGATTATCAAATTGAATTAAACATAAAAAAAAAAGATACCACATCTAGCCATGTTTAAGAAGCTTCTAAGGGTCCTACAGAATGCATCTCGAATGCATTCTAACACTTCTTTAAGTGATACTTAAGAATATTGGAATGATGCATTTCATTCAAAATGCCTAAAGAATCCCCAAACAATTTGAGCCACGGAAATCTGCTGCCTTCTATTTTAAGAATGTATTTCTCCCAATCACTGTGCCATAAAAATAAAATTTTAAATGAATTAAGCAATAATTAGTATTTTATCTCTTATTATATGCATTCATTTCACCCTTATGGTAAACACATTCATTTGTTTAAGGTGAAATTCTATGTTAGATTTATGGAAACTGTTAAAAATGAAGAATCTAGGTCCCAATACAGCAGACTTAATGATTCAAATTTTCTGAAGGTGAAAGTATTTCATTTTAACTAGTATCCTAAGTGATTTTTAGACCCCACAGAAGTTTTAAAAACCACTGATACCAGGAAATAGATGGCTAGACTGCTTCTTAGGTTGTCACATAAACTAAATTTTTTCATCAGTCAACAGAGTCATATTATAGCTATAGTTTTATGAGAAATGCTGCATCCTGATAGTTAAAATGTAGTTAGTTTATTCTGGAATATCATTTTCCAAAATTTGGGGTTTATTTCTTATTTCTTCATATTATCTGCAGAACATGTTTCTTACCCTCACCCCACCCCTCCCATTGTGTTAAAAAAATTGATAATTCTGTACTGGCAGTAATTATGTAGGTTCATTGAAACATGAAGATAAGATGAAGATATGTGTGTCTTTTTCTATATGTTTGATATGCTAATGGATTATTTATACAAATATAACCACTGGTGGTGACAGTATATATATATCCATCTCTATCTGTATCTATCTATATGATTTGAGTAATATACATTAGACAAATCATTAAGTGCTTCCTAATTAAAAGCTGAGTTATAAACATAGGTCTAAAAATGTTTCCTGAAGCCTGGTTACCCATGTTAATACATACCGTCTTCATTACGTTGTTCTTTTGTGATCTTTTCTTCTCAGTACATAGAGGATGTATACCTCTCTGCAAGTGGTTTGGAATACATCCATTAAAAAAAGTATGATCCAGTCCTTAGATAGCTCCTGATATAAAATAGTAACTATAGGATGAAAACATAAGCAACAGGCAAAATTCAACCACAATATTATGAATAAACGTTAACTGGAAAAAGATGGCATAATTCCATGGAAAAGGGTTTTTCAAAGAATCTGTTGGCGTAGACCAGAGTGGTTTCTGAAAACAGGGGATTAGTACACTATGCTGGACAATAAGGCTAATAAATCCATTAAGAAAAGTGAAATAATTTCCATTTCCCTAAACTCTAAATAGTCTTGCTAAGTGATAGAGCAACAGAAATCTCCAATCACTAATAGCGCAAGTGCAACAGATGAAGAAATGCACCACGAATAATAGGCTTAACTATGACAAGTGACTATCATGGTCATGAAAAGCTAAATTTCTAAAGCTGTTTTTACTTTTCCATTATAAATTACAACATAATATAGCTTAAATATTAACCCATGATAAAGGGGAAAAAAAATAAAAGTTCTTTAATAGAGAAATGACACAACCTTGCCCTCAAAGTAGTGTAATGAGTTCCAAGCTTTACACTGACACAGTAATGAGGGATAGAAGTAATAACTTTGGTCAAATTTGTTGGATATATTTGCACATTGGGAATAATGGAAAAAGCTTCTTACAGGAAGACAGTTAACAGCTTGAGGACAGCAGTGATTTACTGCAAGTTCCTGCAGAGCAAGGTGAAAAAAAATTCAATGATTTCCTTTATAGTGGCACATATTTAATCATTTATATTTTTGACTTAGTAGTACTTTATTAGTCATGGGATTTAACACATATCTATGAAAATTGTATTGTAATGAAATATTAGATAGCCTTATTTTTGTTGTAGACATGTTTACTCTGCTAATACTTATATACAATAACCATCATAATAATACTTTGTGCTAGGCATTGTGCTAAGGACATTACATATAATATCTCATTTGATTCTTTAATCTTCTCTAAGAGTAAGATATTTTGTTTTATCCTTTTATGTTTGTGGAGATGGGCCTATGGAAAGCCTGCTGTAGGAGTGTGATGAGAGATGTTGTGGCTGAGAAAATTGACCTGTAATTTAGATAGTCTCATTGTAAAAACCCAGGAGTGGTCTCAAGTGTCTTGTATCAGTTACTTGTACTTGGTGAACAGACAGGTACATAGCCTGAATCTTCAAAATAATGAAGTAAAGAACTATAAGCAAATTCATGTGAGAATGGCAAGGCCAAGATTCTAGTGCCTCACCCGAAGCCTCAGAGACTGGGAAGTCTGCACCTCTGGTAGACTGTATTATTGTTTCTTACTTTGAACATTGTCTTTTTGACAAGTGAGTTTCATATCTTTGTCATTATAGATGCTTTATGTTTTGTTTGTTCACATCTTTCATCAGTCACACCATCTTTGATGACAACCATGCACCTTCATTTGATAGACAAGGAAAACAAAGCTCAAAGATGTTAAAGAAATTACCGATATCATACAGCCGGTAAGTGACTAAGGTGTAGGATACAGTCTAGCAACTATATAAGCCAGAGCACAGATTCTTAACTAGTGTGCTTTACCACATAAATTTTCTGTTAGACAAAGAGAAACTCTCCACAGGTAAAGACTTCACCAACAGAGCTCCTGGACAGCTATGAAAATGAATAGAGAGTTGCTACTTAAACACACACCTAGCCTTCTAATTGTACTTCAGTTAAGTAAGGAACAAAAGGAAACAAAGAATGTCAACTCTTTCTAATTTGTTTGTTTTTTTCAATTGGTTTGATCTCTGGTGGTATTATAAGCAAGCACCAGTTTCTGGCTGTTTCCCATAGTGTTTTCCTTTATATGCACTGTTCCTTGTTTTGTATCTTTGGTGTAGCAAAAATTTTGCCAGAAGGGCATTAGTTGATCAATAGGAGCAGATTCAGGTTGTTGGGAAAAATTATAGTGATGCTTCAGGTGCAGCCCAAAATCAATAAGGAAGAGTGCTTCTTAACACAGTGAAATGAAGAGCAATTACTTGCTGCAGCTAAACAACAGCCTTTGTTGGATCTTTGTCTATGCTGGAGGCCAATAGGTACCAAACAAAGGGGCTGCGATACAAGTAGTTGACATGGTTACAAATAGAGTACACTAAAGAGATGAGTTAATCTGAATTTGTAAATTAGATCTATAGTTACATAAGCTGACAGAGTCAGGAACATGTTTCTTGAGTTCTTGAGTAAATTCAAAAACACAGTAAAGGGAATTACAGTTTTAATTTACAGCAAGGTTTCTCAGCCTTGACACTATTGACAATTTGGACTAGATAATTCTTTGTTTTGATGGACTGGCCTTACTCCATACGTACTAATAGCTTCCCCCCCACCACCACCACACACACATTGTGAACATATAATATGTCCCTTGAGAGGCAAAATAATCCCAGTTGACAACTACTGTTTTATCAATCAAAATTTTGTTTTACCTGACTCAACATGTTTATACATCATTTCTTCCTTGTACGATCCTCATACAGAGAGAAGTAAAAGTTCTAATGTGCACGTACCTAACGGAGTAAAGTAACTTTTGCAATGAATGACATCTACTTTAGAAATAAGTCTCAAAATACTTGGGATTCCTCTCTACTTGGTTATTTTTTGAGTAGATATGTTAGTTTCACTTTTGTATTACATGGCAGTAATTGATGGTCTTGTTCTTTTCAGAAAATGTTATAACATGTAGGCAAAAAGATGTTTGTGCAGGAACCACTGTCTATAAGGGAAAGGAAAAAGGTTACTATGTCTCTGGTCTACCATTCTGGGCATTCCAATCTTTTTTTTTTTTTTTTTAATGATTTTTTATTATATTATGTTAGTCACCATACAGTACATCCCCGGTTTCCGATGTAAGGCTCGATGATTCATTAGTTGTGTATAACACCCAGTGCACCATGCAATACGTGCCCTCCTTACTACCCATCACCAGTCTATCCCATTCTCCCACCTCCCTCCCCTCTGAGGCCCTCAGTATGTTTCTCATAGTCCATAGTCTATCATGTTTCATTGCCCCTTCTGATTACCCCCCTTTCTTTATCCCTTTCTTCCCCTACCGATCATCCTAGTTCTTATGTTCCATAGATGAGAGAAATCATATGATAGTTGTCTTTCTCTGCTTGACTTATTTCACTTAGCATTATCTCCTCCAGTGCCATCCATGTTGTAGCAAATGTTGAGAACTCGTTCTTTCTGATAGCTGAGTAATATTCCATTGTATATATGGACCACAACTTCTTAATCCAGTCATCTGTTGAAGGGCATCTCGACTCCTTCCACGATTTAGCTATTGTGGACAATGCTGCTATGAACATTGGGGTGCATATGGCCCTTCTCTTCACTATGTCTGTATCTTTGGGGTAAACACCCAGTAGTGCAATGGCTGGATCATAGGGTAGCTCAATTTTTAACTTTTTAAGGGACCTCCACACTGTTTTCCAGAGAGGCTATACCAACTTGCATTCCCACCAACAATATAGGAGGGATCCCCTTTCTCCACATCCTCTCCAACAATTGTTGTTTCCTCAAGAGTTCTTGTAATGCAGGATTTATACACAACTAATTTTGTTTTTCCTGAATGAAATCATACTTGAAGGAGAGTCTCCTACAGCTATACATCTGTCATTCTAGCTACCTGAATTTGGAATTTACCACTGTAGTAATTTTTACGGTATAAAACTCAAGGATATGTGTTCATTTATGATATGTAGAATGTAGTTTGATTATGGTAGCATTTCATTAACAATGCTACTTCTCTGATTTAGGAGTCCAAGGATTAAGTATAATAGCTAGGGGTCATTATACACATAAAGCCTAATGGAATTATTTACCTTAGGGAAACCTTTCACTCAAAGTATGCTACAAGGATCACTTGTCTTAGAATCATACAAAATGCAAATGCATTTTATAATTCAAAAATTCAGAGCCAGTCTTAGAACTACTGCATTTATGGTGCATTTGTCCCATTATTTTAACTTGCCATAAGGTAATTTTTATTACCACAAAAAAAATCTGAGAACAAAGGACCTTGAGCATCATAAAGACAGAAAAATGAAAGCTTGAGAAGGACTAATTTCATATATATATATATATCATAGTATATAGTTAATTTAAGCATAAGCTACATATAAAGCCATGACTAAAATATGGTTGTCATCACTAATAAATTTCTAATTTTATTGAGGAATTTGTAAATATTTAGAGGCAATTATGGCTAAGATAAGCATTTACACTGGTATTTCTTTTCTTTTTGCATTAATTGAATTCTGCAAACCTTTTTTGTTAATGTCCTCCATCCACTTTTCCCCGTGTCTGATATTATATGTTGCTTTCTTTTATTCTTTTCCTATTTTTTCATCTTATATTCAAAGTGCATATTTTATATAACTTTAAGTCAATATTAATACAAAAGAAATCTTTGTTTCCCTCAAAACGCTATAAAAAAATGCTTGATCCTAATAATGTATTACCTAGAAATGGTTTCATTCCCTTTGAATGGCACTGTTTTTTTTTTTTTTTTTTTTAAAGATTTTATTTATTTATGTGACAGAGAGACAGCCAGCGAGAGAGGGAACACAGCAGGGGGAGTGGGAGAGGAAGAAGCAGGCTCATAGCGGAAGAGCCTGATGTGGGACTCGATCCCGGATCACCAGGATCACGCCCTGAGCCGAAGGCAGACGCTTTAACGACTGCGCTACCCAGGCGCCCCAGAATGGCACTGTTTCTATTATGTGAACCCTTTTTGTCCAGCTGTATAAACTGTATTTGCTTCCCTGTGGTTCTGAGTGAATTATATCTGAGCTGCCTCCATGGAGGAAGTGTTTCCTTCCACTTTGGGGAGATAGTTCAACACACTGATGTGAATGGAGTTAAAATCGGGTATACTCGAGCTAAGATATGGACACCATGAAAAATACCTTTGAACATTTTTCTTATTGGCAGTAAATTTTTGGATAAGATAAGCAGAACTTACTGTTTAATCACATCACATCACATCACAGCTATTAGTATATTCTGTAGTATTCTTTCTGTGTTGCAGTTATTTGGGACATCTGTCTGTCTACTTTATGTGAGGACACAATGAGATTTTGCATTGAATCCTTTGGCTTTTGAAAAGAAAAGAGCCAAAACTGACTACTGAGATAATTCCAATCATCTGCTCTTAAATACCTTGTTTAAGTATAGGGGTTTTGCTACTTTACAATTTCTTGACTTCTGGGTTACACTAAATAGTACAAAAATTATGTATGTTTCTATACAAGAACTATACTTTTAAAAGTATAGTTCAGGATGGACAAGTTATCTCTTGTGAAATACAGATGCAGAAGGAATGCTGCAACTTTATGCAGATCTTCAGCTCTCAGGTATGAGCTTGACTTAAAAAGGATGTGACCCAGGCCAAATGAGAGGGCACAGGAAGGATCTACAGTGGGATGTTTTGAAACATTCTGGATACTGGAATGCTGTAGAACTTGGTTTACTCAGGAAATGTTCATAGCATGCTTTGTTAGCAGTACCACGTTATTTAAAATAATGTGTAGTGAAATGAAATCACTGCAGAACAGTAGATGCCAGGAAATCTGATGACCTCCTTATTCACTCTCCATTCAGTAAATACAAACTCAACAAGTAAATGCCAAATGCCAGAATCATAGCTTCCATAATTCCCTTTCATCTATAGAGTTCCAGTTGTGGGTCTGAAGACATAATTCTCTACCACTCAAAAACAACCACCCAAAAAATAACTAATCCAATTAAAAAATGAGCAAAGGACTTAAATAGACATCTACTCAAAGAAGACATACAGCTGGCCAACAGACATGAAAATATGTTCAATATCATTAACCGTTGGGGGATGCAAATCAAAACCACAATGAAAAATCACCTCACACCAGTTAGAATGGCTAGAATTAAAAAGATAGATAAGAAATGACAAGTGTTGGTGAGGATGTGGATAAAATGGAACTCTCATGTATTGTTGCTGGGAATGTAAAGTTGCTGGGAATGTAAATTGGTTCAAACATTGTGGAAAACGGTATGGAGATTCCTCAAAAAGTTAAAAATAGAAATACCACATAATCTAGTAATCCCATTATTGAATATTGCCCCAAGGAAAATTAAAAACTAATTTGAAAAGACACATATACCCCTATGTTTATTGAAGCATTATTTACAACCAAGCTATGAAAGCAACCCGTGTTCCTTGATAGATGAATGGATAAAGAAAAAGTTGCAGGTGTGTGTGTATACATAAAAGAAAAAAGAATGAGATCCTGCCATTTGTGACAACGTGGATGGTCCTAGAGGATATCATGCTAAGTAAAATAAGCCAGAGAAAGTAAATATCATATGATTTCACATATATAGTATACAAAAAACAAAAGAAACAAAATGGATTAAGAGGTACAAACTTTCAGTTACAAAGTAAGTCACAAAGACAAAAAGCACAGCATAGGGAATAAGGTTAATATCATGTGTGGAGACAAATGATGGCTACACTTAATGGTGATGAACACTGAGTAATGTATAGAACTGTTGAATCAATATGTTGCACTCCTGAAAGTAATATTACATTGTTGTTTACTTCAATCAAAAAGAAAATCACAACCAAAAAAATGAAATTGTGCTGCTTTAACCTTTTCACTAAATCTTTTCTTGACTTGAGATACTTTAATATTATTGTTTTAGTGACTTACTTAATCTTGTATTTAATTATTTTATTTATATTTTAATTAGTAGTTTAGTTTCTTAAGCAAAGGGAAATAAGCATAAGATTTTATATTTGATTTCTTTGCATTTTCCACTGAATTTATATTGTTTGGGTTCTCCATATGAGTGGATGTATGAAAAAAAAAGTAGTGAAGGCAGAAAGAATCATAGACGATGAAAAAAAGTTGGTAAGGGAAACGCACTGCGTTTTTCTTCTTGTTGTTGTTGTTGTTTTAGGAATACATTTAAATTTCAATATTTCTGAGGCTTCCCTCCAGTGATTGCAGAGAATTATTCAGAACATTCAGAACAGTGTGCATACAATGTATTGAATAGTTTTCTTGGAAATTCATTTGCTACCTACACTAGCATCTGCCAATCCCCTGATGTTAGAGTAAAAACCACCATCAGTATGGCCAGGACTCACCTCAGCCTTACAGTTCTAACATCTGGACCTTCCAATATAGCCTCTATTGAAATGCATGAGGCATCAGCTCCGTAGCTGGTAAAGTGTTATTCCTTCTACTTCTAGACAACTTCATCCAAGGAACGTAGATAGATCTTTCCTACACCCACATCCTGTTACCTGTCCTTTTGACCACAGCCTATTATACAGAACACAGCTTGCAAAGGCCAGTGCATATGTGTATAATCTCTATCACTATATGCTTACAAATTGTCCTTTTTTTTTTCTCAACTCAGAACAAAATGCCTTCCTTGTACTACTCTAAGAATTTTTCTATTTATCCACCCTTTTTAATCCCTCAAACTTGAAACATACACTCTATCTACATATCCACAGTTCATGACCGTTGCTGAAATATAGCATAATGGCTGGAACATATAATTATTCCAGTAAAAATCCTTTTGATCTTGCTTTTCTTACATCAAATGAATATCTCGTATCTCTGCATTAAAATGAAAGTTGATGGGTTCTGCATGGAAACATTAGACAATGAAATCAGGGAAATCTGGAATATCTGAATTGGTTGTTAACTGCCATGAGTAATATTTATAATCTTGGGCAATTAAGTCCCTTACCAACTCTAGCCATTGTTTCCTTATAAAAACTTCACAGTCTCTACTCTATCTTCAATTATTTATTACCAAATAATCAAAATGAAAATATTCATATTTTCAATGGGCAAGAGGTTAGACTTGAAATTAATAACAAAAATGATGTTAATAAAATAAAAATGACTATATTTTAAGAACTTAATTTTTGTTTCACCTCCTTATATTTTGTGCATTGTTTTTTTTCTATTTAAGTCAATTTTATATCTTTTCAAGGATGACTAACTTTAAAGCTGGTGGTCCATCTGTTTTCTCTTTGTTAGACTTTTTGAGGCTAGTCTGAGTTTATAAAGAAAATGATTTGCTTTAATAAAACAGCTTTTCAAAAGAAAAAATGTATCATTAGAATTTCTTTTTACACTCTAAAATGGTCTTTTTTTTTGTAGTGTTTCTAATACCCATAAACATCCTAAGTAGGAAAAATTTGTTGGTTATTTGAAAAAATGCTATTATTAAATAAATCTCTCATCTCCAAGGTTCAACTTTTTACACGATGAAAAAATGTATTTTTGAAATTCCATGCTTCTTTTAAAAACTGGCTCTAACTTGTAGGTAATGATATCCTGATCATAACTTTCTATATCAGCATTTATTCCCTGCTGTGTCTTATTCTTTATTTATATTATATGAAAGCATTTCAGAAAATCAGATAGTAGGTAAAAATGAATAGTATTTCATCACAAATCCTAAAGCATCCTGCATCCATTGTATTTCCATACCCATATTTGTAATATTCTTTTGATGTAAATTCTTTGAAGGACTTTTAAATAGTATTATGTCACCAAACCATCAAGCATAAAATGTAAGATTTGTTGTCATATTACTGTCCCTACATGTCCCCTGAATTTTCTTAAATGACATTTAGTCTACCTTAAATTGTAGATGTTACTGAAGGGAAATACAGTCACAGCTAAAACAAAGTGGCTAACAACCTAAAAATCCCTTTTGAAATACATCCTAAATATATACATTTTTTTGATCTGGGTATAACTGAACCAAAATATTTAAGTTCAAATACTGAAAGAATATTGTGAAAAATTGCTTAGTGAATCCAGGGAGACACTCAAGTGATCTGGTATCCCTAGGGCAATAATTCTTTCACATTAACTATTTTGACAGTTATTCTGGAGGGGGGGGGGATGAAGTCTCTTATTTACCTACATCCTGCCTCCCTTTTCGTCAACATTATTCTTCTCTTCTTACATATTATCCATATCTTCTTGATACCTCCATTTCCTATGATTCTTTTCAAACCCTCTTCTTCAGGAATAATCTGATAACCTGATTCATTAGAAAGGTTTACGTGACTAACAATTTTTAATGTTATACTTACAGTTATCTGAAAAGGATTTCTCCATGGGGCCTTGGTATATTTTGTGTAATAAAGTAAATCCAGAACAGGGGTATTTAATAAAGTTAAAGGAACTGGCAGAAAGAGGAGTTTATAGTACCAATAAAATTACTGAGGAAGGATATTTAATTTTTGATAAAGAGACAGCATAGACTGTCAGACTTGGAATTCATGGATCTTATACACTATCTGAGCCATATTGAGTAAGCCAATTATTATTTAGAGCTTCAGTTTTCCATCTGTTGGTTGAAATTGGGGGTACTTCAAACCAATTTTAACGCACAATTACAGGAATAAATTAGGACAGCTTATGTGAAAACAATTTATAACATTTAAAGTATACAATAGATGAGATGCTATGGTTATATTTATTTGTAGTATCCCCCAAATTATACCATGTGATTATGTATTGTCTTTATTCAGTGAGTCAAACTTACTTCTAAAAGTGACTTGCTTTACATTACACTGATATGAAACAAATGAGCAACGTAAAATTGTTATTTTTTAATTTTACTTCCTTTCTATGTTATTACATGGATTAGGTAAGCAATATCTTACTTTAGAAGTCTCCTAGCAAAACTTAGAACCATTAAGCAAGACAGTTAGGGCTCACATTATTTAATTATGTTAATAAACACTAGGAAACAAGAGGAATAAACTATTCTTAATTCTATGTAATATATAATGGTATTATATTTAAACATAATCAATTATATAAATTTATTGGGTACAAGAAACTTTCTATCTTCTAGCTATCTTATAAAGCCACAGAGAGTGACTACAAAGCCTTTCAATTATTCACACAAATAATTTTATTATTTTTTGCAACTTTTGTTCCAGAAACATTATACTATCTAAGATATGCTAGATATTGGGAATCTGGATCTGGGTGTATAGACAAGGGATTCATGCTTCATGTTGTTGCTGTAGTAAACCCAACAATTGTCCATTATTGTGTATCCTTGCGCAAACACATAAAAATTATTTTCTACTCATTTTCCTTAGGCATATCATTTTAAATTAAACCCTCACATCTTTTTCATTTAGAAGTCATACTCTCTGGAATATCGGTTGTACAGAATTAAACTTTCTTAGGTTTCTTCTGAATTGAGTTATTAATCATACATATTGTTGCTATTATAAGCAATAATTGTCTCAAATTCTAGTTTAAATCACCCTTTAACTAAGGAGAATCGCTTACACGGAAGTGTGCGGCGCACATACACACATTAGTTTTAAAGACAACTCATTATTGTTTCTCAGGATTTAATTTTGTCCAGAGTTCATTTACTCGAGTTATAAACAGAAGAGCCACGCATATGCCTACTGGCTTTGGGAAAACGGTTTCATTGTTTCACTTTTCTTGTGAGGAGGAGGAAATGCTGTGGCTTTTCTCCCTTGGGAACTCCACCTTCGGCCGACCTTATTAACATTCCCCTTGCTTATCTTGCGCCTGTCCTCTCACCCTGGTTGAATCCTAAAGGCCCACCAGGAGGATTTACTATCCCCTTAAGAATTTAGGAGTGAGGTTGAGCCAGGAAAGGTAATTTAACTTTAGACAATTTCCTCTTGGTAATTTGTGCAACCTCAAAATATAGGTCTTGTCTGCCAGAACCTTTGAATGTTTCTTTTTGGTTATCACTGGAACTCATTACAAGGCTTCCTGCTTGCAAAGCAGTAACAATTGTGTATATCGCTCTGTGGTAGAGTATTTCTGAAGCCTTTAACAAAACTTTATCACTGAAAACAGATTCCACATCTAAGGATACAAACAGATTCCGCAATGTGCCAAAACCTTCTGCAGAGAAATGTCCTGGTATTTATAAGTGCTTCGGAAATTCTCTTCCTCCATGATGACAGGCAAAGGACTGTTTTTAATCAATATGGTTTGGGTTTATACTGACACTTCAATGCTTGTCACTGATAACGAGGCACAATTTAGGTCTACTGATTGACTTTACACCCAATGAATTATGCGGTGAAAAAATCTAAAGGGGAATTTGCTTTTTAAGTAGTTCGGGACACTTCTTCACATCCCTTCATTCCATATATGTGGAAGAAAAGTTACTTTTAGAACCTCTGTTGGATCACTGAGTGGAGCGCTTCCTAATTAGACATATTGGAAGCCTAACGCTTCCTGGGTTGGCCAGACGGAAGAACACTTTATATATTTGGCACCGTACGGGTATGGTTTTTGTTGCTGTCGTTGAGCAGGACCTATGTTTATAAACGCTTCTGATATTTATTAGTACAGTAGTTTAGTAAATGAGCTAATATTTAAAAACAAAAACAAAAACTAGTCATTGTAAGGGCGCAGAGGAGTATCTGGCATACACTATGCATTATATGTGTTTTTAAAATATACTGACAATTATAAAAGCTGCATTTCACCCTAATGGCTATAAATGATTTCTTAAAGAGGATACTTGTTTAAATATATGGCTTTTCTGTTTTGTGAGGTACTGCACTGGTCACTTCTGTCTGATTTAAGGAAGCAGGATAGCATAGGCCAGTGATTCTTAACTGGGGGTAACTTTGCTCTCCAGAGGACATTTGGAAATGACTGAAAACGTCTTTGGTCATTATAACCGAATGCAGGGGTTACCGGCATCTGTAGGTTGAGGCAAGTGACGTGGCCCAGCAATCTGAGATGCACAGGGTGGCGCCCTACAACACGGAATTATATAATCCCAACAGAAATAGTGCTGAGCTGGAGAAAACCCGGGCTTCGAGCTTGTACTCTGAAATGCAAATGTTTGAGCTCTAATTTGCATTCTGCTGTCCATCAACCCTGAAATCCTCCTAAGTACTTAAGTACAAGGGCTTCCATTTCCTCATCATTAAAAGGGGTATAATAAAATCTTCTAACCATGGTTAAAAATACAGTAGTCCCCTCTTACCCAGTTTCTCTTACCCTGGTTTTAGTTACCTCTGGTAAACCACAGTCTGGAAGCCGATGATGCTCCTGAGATATCATCAGAAAGTCAGTAGTAGCCTAACTGTACATCACAAGGCTTTGTCATTCAATTCACTTCATCTCATCACATAGGCATTTTATTATCTCACATCATCATAAGGACAGAATACAGTAACATTAACATAGCTTTTATTACAGTATAATTTTGTTTTATTATTAGTTATTAAACTTTTACTGTACCTAATGAAGCATTATCATAGGTATGTACATATAGGAAAAAAGCAGCGTATATAGGGTTTGGTACTAGCTAGGATTTGTTTAGAACACTATAGAACCCATCCTTTAAAAGTTAGGCAAGAACGGTTCCCTTAAGGTGTATGTTTCAATGGAAAGAGGACTACATACAGAACATTTTCATGTATATCTTCTCTAAAATGTGTCACAATGCTAATTTAACCTTTAAGAGAGTTTACAAAGATCATTACAGAAAGAGTATGAAAAAGATGCTTATGATACTCTCCAGGGCTAATTAGATAGAAAGAAAATAATAGTGAAAATCAAGATTAGGTTGAAAATACAATGCAGAATCTGAGTATACACAATTCTTTCAAGGTGTTGAAAAGTATTCTGGTTTGTATTTTAGAAGGGAATTTGCTCACACTTGGGATTAAAAAAGGGATTTATAGGCAACGTTTAAAAAAAAAGATGCAATCCAGATTATATTGGGATTAAATGATAAAACAAAGCAATTAATTAAATGTAAATTATAAAATGGAAATATATTTAAGACACACAATTTTAATATTTTACTCATGAGTAACATTTGCACATGCCTTCTTTCAAATACTTTCCGTGTCTATAATCATATTTAACAGTGTATAGAGTTGGGTTCTTGACATCACAGTTTTGAAAGTTTCTACTTTTTGCCTTTAGATCAATATATTGATACATTTGCAATTAAATATCTGTATTATAAAGTTTGTCATTAATTCATTGTATTTATTATGTTTGTCATATATAATATATTTTTATATAATATTTATTATACTGACTCAGCTCATGCCTTTATCACTTATTTTCTGCACTACCGAAATGATGCGCTACTCAATCTTCAGGCTACCACGCCAGTGTCATATGGGTCACAATCATTTTTGAGTCTATAATGTAATATGTTGTTACTACTAAAGCACCAGAATTTATTCCTTTTATAAATTAGAAAAGATCTGACCACTTTCTTTGCATTTCTAAATACAAATTTTGCATAAATAAAAGATAAGGAGTTAAAGATATTTTAATGTGAGAATTTTCATAGTCCTGGTTTTGGCCAAAGAAGTGTGTTTCTCTCTGTCATGTTGACACATGGGGAAAAAATGAACTGCATAAGTATTAATGAGTTACTAGTAAATGCCAGACACGGTTAAGAGTGGTGGATTCAGCATCGAACGAGACAGGCAAAGTCCCTGCCCTTAAGACACTTATATTTTAGTTGGCTTGGGATGGCAAAAGGACTATCTATCAAACCTAAGAAAGGGAACTGAAGACAGAAGAAAATACAGTGAAAGGCTGATGTAATTGATCAATAAGTCACAGCGATTGTAATAAGGAAACTAACATGATTTTTGTTTGTTTTTAATTAGCATCGTGTTTTATTTTTTGTTTTTCCTTTCTTAGTGGTATATAAAATATGTGCTTTAAAATCTGTCATCCTAAATTCAATGAAATGCAGAGTATATGCTCCAGTGAAGAAATGAGAGAAAAAAATTATAGGGAAATAAAGGACTGACTTTATTATAATCTTCACACTTGATTGACTAATGACTAAATTGGCCATCTAATCATCTACTAGGAAGTCTAAGGATAGGTTATAAAGTAGCTGTTTGATAACTAAAATGTCTGAAAACTAACAATTATGTGAGCTTAATTGAATTCCAGTTTTGAGAATAATGTGGCTACGCATATGTACTGAAAATTCTTTGAAGGATGTGATCCCAAGAGCTCCAGAAAGAATTAACATCAATTAGCAGCATTTTGAGGAAATTATTTCCATATGGGCCAGGGTAACAAAATACAAGTATCTATGTGCCAAAATATTTTTATGTATTTTGAATCAAGGGTTTCTTTCCTATGTTTGTCTAAACATGTTCCCAAAATATGTAAAACAAAATATATTCTAAATGTAGAATTGGAAGAGAATTGAATGAATGTTCATTTCTTCAAGATCTAAAGTTGGCAGCAGCTGATAGCATTTAAATAAGTTCCTCTTGGAGATTTTCTCCTTTCAAAACAAAAATGAAAACAAAACAAAAGCAAAAAAAAAAAAAAAAACCCTACTTATTCAGGGTTATACCACCTTATCAGAGGCTCTCGATGTCCAATAACTAGTTGACACAAGAGTATAAGGCTCCCAACCACTTGCCTGAATTGAGGGCAACTATGAGGAATCATCCTAGCCTCAAATCTGCCTGTATCATCACCTGAGATAGTTTAATTACATAGGGTTTAGCTTCATCCTCTGCCAGTCTCTGTTGTCTTTATTCCCCCAAAAGGTGTGGGCTTGAGAATGCTCTCCAATAACTTATTTTATTGTCTCAGATATTTGTCTCAGAGTCTATTCTAGGATACCGAACTACAACAGTAAGTATGAAATTACTTGAATATTCTGGAATAAATTACTTTGCTTTTTCACGTTAAGAGGTGTTCAAAGTGGCTTGTTTCCTCAAGGATGAAATGAGCATCTACCAAAGTAATTTCTAGGTCTGTTGGTCACTTTATTTTGATATTGTAATTGTTTTAAGTGTTGCTGTCATCAAGCTAATTACATTTCAGGTATAATATTAGGTATTTTATAAACAGTAGTTTATTGAATCTTAACAACAATCCTGCATGTAGATACAGGTATGAATATAAGTTTTCCTTTCATGGATGAAGAGACTGGAAACTTAGAAAGGTAAGTAACCTACCATACTCACTTAGCTACAAAAGTTTCTGATTCTGATTGATTCTCCCATTAAACTTTAAACTGCTTAAAGGCAGGATCCAGTTCTTTTATACACAGCACTGTTTCCCAACATGTAATGCAACATCTTGCCCTCAGTAGTAGTTAATTTATCACGTGAATCAATGAATCCACATTTGTCTGATCCAAAATCATGCCATTAGCCTCTGTGCTGTGCAGTCTCCCGGGTACACTGTGAGCCCTGGACTTAATGGTGAACATCATAAACAAACAAACAAACAAAGAAGTCTAAGATGTCAAAAGAAAACTATGCTGAACAAACAGGAGCGGATGATTTAAATGTGCACTTTTCTTTAAGAATTAAGAGTGAAAGTCTTCCTTTTGTTTATTTTTATGCTAGACCCACATGTACCTTATAGCTGCCAGAGATTAGACCAGAGCAGGAACACTGAGGCTGCCTATGGAATTGAAATATTTGACCCCTTTCCCTGTGTCTTTACTAAAACGATGTATTTAATTTAATGTCAGAAGGGTTAAAAAGATCACATAAAGAAAATAATGAATATTTCCACAAATATAGTGTTAAAGTAATGGAAATGAAGTCTCCATCTACCTCCTTACTTTCATAGGCAGCATGTGTAGAAATAGAAATGAAAAAGAAACATTACCACTGTTGATTATCATGATTAATTTATGTCTCTTTTCGGTCCCAAATGAATTTTTTCTCAGAATATTTCACAAATAACACTCATAATGTGTGTAACGTTCGGATGCAGATATTAAGCACAATTTGTGGATTTGTTGGTAACTTGTTCAACAGTTAAGTGAGCGTCTTACAGAAGTCATAAAGATAAAGAGGAAATGAAAGCTCACATTTCTAAGTATGCTTAAATACCTAGAATATTGGAAAAGAGCCAAGACGCCAGAAAATTTCCTTAAAAATGAAAACTGAATCAAAATAGGCTATTCCTTCTACTTCCAAGAAATTCCCGGAAACATCTGTAAGTCATACAATGCCTCCTTTTATACACCAGATAACCAGCCTGACTCTTTACTTCAAATCTACAGAAGACTTAGAATGGAAAAATAGAAGTCACAGAGAGGTTCTATTATAAGTAGGCACATAATAAAAATTAGAATGGCAGAAGAGCTCCTGGAGAAGATGGCCAAGTAGGAGAATCCTAAGCTCACTTCATCGCATGGATACAACTAGATAACACACACATCAGTGTAAATAACCCAGAAAATGACCTGAAGACTGGCGGAACAAAGTTTTCAACTAAGTGTAGAGAAGAGGCCACACTGAACAGGGTAGGTAGGGCAGAGATGCAGTATGGAGCTAAAAGCACTGAAGGACTGTCTACTGGAGAGAGGAACCTGCAGCATGGAGAAGGGAGAGAAACAGACTATCACACCAGGGATCCTGCAAAGGAAAGACAAATCCTCATAATGTTTGGTTTTGAAAACCAGAGGGACTGGATTTCCTGAGTTCTTACAACCGGTGGGAATTAAAGTCTGGAATTTTTAAAATCATCAGGCTCAATTCTGGAAGAACCTGGAGAGCCATAGGAAGCTGGGTCCCCCTCCTCGAAGAGACACAACAGTCCTCAAAAATACAAGATAGAACCACTGAGGCCAGCACTGCTGGTCTCTTCTCCTAGAAGACCAGCATATAACTTAACACCACTGCACGTCCTGACCACATGCTTCTGGGTCTCACTTGTGATGGTGGCAGCAGCAGTTTCCCTCCAGGGGAGACCGGTGCTCACCTTGTTAAAACTGTAAGCCCTGCCCACACACGTTTTGCAGAGCTACCAAGGCTGGCCCAGTCCCAGCAGCACCAGCTCATCCCATCTCATGGAGGAGCCACTTGGGCACCTCTCCTACAAGCACTTTGAGGATCTACCCCCTCCAATAGCCCTTGGCAGGAGCCCATTCATATGGGGGCCACAAGCCTGGCTGTGTACAAGCAGCTCCAGTATGGGCCAGGACCACTCCAAAGTGACTCCTACCATGGGGAAAGGGAAAGAAAATCACATAAACAGTCAGATGGTGGCCCTAGAAGACGTCTACTGGCAGACAACAAATCTGATTGTAAGCCCTGCCCAACAATAAAAGCTTCTTAGGGGACAATACTGGAAAATACCCTGCAGTTTAGTGCTACTTCACCTCTGACAAACATCTGGTCTGACTCACTCAAGCCCAAGGCATCCCCAGACTGACCCGCTAACCCAGGGACCAATCACTACCTGCAACAAGAAATGAGCCATTGCAGACAACCGGACTGAAGGAAAATGTGGCTTAGCCAGAATAGCAGAGCACATGCATTACATATAAGAGTCACCCCTGAAATGCCAAGTTCAGGTAAATGGGACACTGCACTACAGGGTACTAAAGGACCTATTCTTCATAAGGACACTACTTTCAAGAATAGGAGCTACAGCTGACTTTCCTAATACACAGAAAGAGATATATAGACTTAGACATAATAAGGAGACAGAAGAATATGTCCCAAATCAAAGAATAGGACAAAACCACAAAAGAGACTGAAGGAAAACAGACGTAAGTAATATGCCTGACAAAGAATTTAAAGTAATGATCATAAAGATACTTGCCGGGCTTGAGAAAAGAGTGGAGGACATCAGTGAAACTTTTAACAAAGAGAACCAATCAGAGATTAACAAAATGAATGAAATTAAAAATACACTAGGTGGAATAAATAGACTAGAGGATGTGGAAGAACAAATCAGTGACCTGGAGGACAGAGTAATGGAAAGTACTCAGGCAGAGCAGGTTAGATTAAAAAAAAAAAAAAAAAAAAGGAAAATGAGAATAGACTTAGAGAACTCAGTGACTCCATCAAGTGTAATAACATTTGTATTACAGGGATCCCAGAATAAAAGAGAGAAAAGGGGGCAGAAAATTTATTTGAAGAAATAATAGCTGAAAACTTCTGTAATCTGGTTAAGGAAACAGATCTCCAGATCCAGGATGCACAGAGAGCCCCCAACAAAACCAACCAAAGGAGGGCCACACCAAGACACATAGTAATTAAAATGGCAAAAAAAGTGGTGATTAAGAGAAACAATTTTAAAGCAGCAAGAAGAAAGAAGACAGTTACATACAAGGGAATTCTCATAAGGATATCAGGTGATATTTCAGCAGAAACTTTTCATGGGACATTCAAAGTGCTGAAAGGAAGAAAAAAAAATCTGTAGCCAAGGATACTCTATCCAGCAAGGCTATCATTCAGAATAGAAGGTGAGATAAAGAGTTTCCCAAACAAAAGTTAAAGGAATTCATGACCACTAAACCTATCCTATGAGAAATGTTAAAGGAAATGTATTGAGTGGAAAGGAAAGACCTTACATAAGAGTGAAAAACAGGAAGCATAAAAGCAGTAAAAATAATTATATCCAGAAAAATCAGGCAAGGGACTCACAAAATTAAAGGGTGTAAAGTATAATAATATATATTTAAAACATAGTAGGGAGAGGAGTAAAGAATGGGTTCAAATTTAAGTGACCATTAACAATACAGACAGTTATATATAGAAGATGTTACATACAAACCTAGTGGTAACCACAAATCAAAAGCTACTAATAGATATGCAAAAAGCAAAGAGACAGTAATCCAAGTATATCACTAAAGAAAGCCAACCTATGGTGAAGGAAGAGAGCAAGGGAACAAAAGAACAGAGAAAAACTATAAAACCAACCACAAAACAAGTAGCAAAATAGCAATAAAAACATACTTATCAATAATTACTTTGAATGTATATGGATTAACAGACATATTCAGAATATTCCAAACTAAAACAGCAGAGTAAACATACTTTTCCAGTGTACATGGAATATTCTCCAGAATACATCATGTATTTGGCCCCAAAACAAGTCTCAATAAATTCAAGAAGTTCAAAGTCATACCATGCATCTTTTCTGACCACAAGGCTATGAAACTAGAAATCAACCACAAGAAAAAAACTCTGGAAAGAGCACAAACACATGAAGGTTAAATAACATTCTACTAAACAATGAGTGGGTCAACCAAAAAATCAAAGAGAAAATTAAGAGAAAATACATAGAGACAAATGAAAATACATTGGTCCAAAATATTTGGAATGCAGCAAAAGCTGTTCTAAGAGGAAAGTTTATAGTAATACAGACCTACCTCAAGAAGCATGAAATATCTCAAGTAAACAATCTAACATTACACATAAAGAAGCTAGAAAAAGAAGAACAAGGAAACCCTAAACCTGAAGAAGGAAATAATAAAAATTGGAGCAGAAATAAATGACATATTTTTTCAAAAAGCAAACAATAAAAACAACAGATTGATGAAACCAGGACCTGTTTCTCTGAAAAAAATCTACAAAATTGATAAACCCCTAGCCAGACTCATTGAGGTGGGGAGAGAACTCAAACAAAATCAGAAACGGAAAAGAAGAAGTAACAACCAACACCACAGAAATACAAAGGATTGTAAGAGTGTTATGAAAAATTATATGCCAACAAATTGGACAAACTAGAAGAAATGGGTAAATTCCTAGAAATGTATAACCTACCAAAACTGAAGCAGGAAGAAATAGAAAATTTGAACAGACTGATTATCAGAAATGAAGTTGAATCAGTAATCAAAAAAATCTCAACAAACAAAAGTCCAGGAGCAGACAGCTTCACAGGCAAATTCTACCAAATACTGAAAGAAGAGATAATACCTATTCTTAAATTTTTCCAAAAAATAGAAGAGAAAACAAATTGTCTAAATTCATCTATGAAGCCAGCATTGCATTGATACCAAAATCAGATAAAGACACCACAAAAAAAAAAAAAAAAGAGAGAGAGAGAGAGAATTATAGGCCATTATCTCTCATGAGCATAGATGCAAAAATCCTCAACAAAATATTTTCAAACCGAATACAGCAATATTAAAAAAAAATCATTCACCATGATCAATTGGGATTTATTCCTGGGATGCAAGAGTGGTTAAATATTTGCAAATCGATCAATGTGATACATCACATTAATAAGAAAAGAGAAAAACCATATGATCATTTGATCATTTCAATAGATACAGAAAAACATTGACAAAGTACAACATCCATTCATGATAAAAACCTTCACCAACGTAGGTTTACAGGAACATATCTCAACATAATAAAGGCCGTATATGAAAAACCCATAGCTAACATCATACTCACTGTGAATAAAAATTGAGAGCTTTTCCTCTAAGGTCAGGAAAAAGACAAGAATGTTCATTCTCACCACCATTATGCAACACACTACTGGGAGTCCTGGCTGCAGCAATCAGACAACAAAAAGAAATAACAGGTATCCAAATCAGTAAGGAAGAAGTAAAACTTTCACTATTTGAAGACGACATGATACTCTACATAGAAAACCTTGAAGACTCCACCAAAAACTACTAGAACAGATAAGTGAATTCAGTATGTTTATAGGATACAATATCACTGTACAGAAATCTGTTTCATTTCTATATACTAATAATGAAGCAGCAGAAAGAGAAATTCAGAAAACAATCCCATTTACAATTGCACCAAAAATAATACAATACTTAGGAATAAACTTAAGGAGGTGAAATACCTGTACTCTGAAAAGTATAAAACACTGATGAAAGAAACTGAAGATGACACAAATAGAAAGACAGTCTATGCTCATGGATTGGAAAAACAAATATTGTTAAAGTATCTATCTACCCAACACAGTCTACAGATTTAATACAATGCCCAAGAAAATACCAATAGCATTTTTCATGTAAGTAGAACAAACCATCCTAAAATTTGTATGGAACTGCAAAAGACCCCCAAATACCCGAAGCAACCTTGAAAAAGAAAAACAAAGTTGGAGGTACCATAATTCTAGACATCGAGTTATACTACAAAGCTGTAGTGTTGAGGACAGTATGGTACTGGCACAAAAACAGACACATAGATTAATAGAACAGAACAGAAAGTGCTGAAATAAACTCATGATTATATGGTCAATTAATCTGAAAGGAAGCAAGCATATACGATGTGAAAAAGACAATCTCTTCAACAAATGGTGGACAGATATATGTAAAAGAATGAAACTGGACCACTATCTAATGCCATGCACAAAATTAAAATCAAAGTAGATTGAAGACCTATATGTGAGATCTGACACCATAAAAATCCTGAAAGTGAGCAGAGGCAGTAATTTTGCTGCATATCTTCTGTAACAGCATCTTTCTAGATATGTCTCCTGAGGCAAGAGAAAGAAAAGCAAAAATAAACTACTGGGACTACATAAACTTAAAAAACTTCTGCACAGTGAAAGGAAACAACCAGCAAAACTAAAAGACAACCTACTGAATGAGAGAAGATATTTGCAAATGACATATCCAATAAAGGACTAATATCCAAAATATATAAAGAATTTCTACAACTCAATATCCGTAAGACAATCCAAATTAAAAAAAAAAAATGGGCAGAAGACATGGCAGATATTTCTCTAAATAAGACATACAATGGCCAACATATGCAATGATGATCAACACTGGGGAAATGCAAATCAAAACTGCAATGAGATATCACCTTACACCTATCAGAATAGCTAAAATCAAAACAGAAGAAACATCAAGTGTTGGTGAAGAGGTGGAGAAAAAGGAACCTTCTTGTGGGAATGCAAACTGGCGCAGCCATTGTGGAAGATAGTATGGAGTTTCCTTAAAAATTTTAAAATAGAACAGCCCTACAATCCAGTAATTGCACTACTGGGTATTTGCCCCCAAAATATAAAAACACTAATTTGAAGTGAAATATGGACCCCCTATGTTTTTTGCAGCATTATTTACAATAGCCAAATCATAGAAGTAACACAAGTGTGAATTCACAGATAAATGGATAAAGAAGATATAGTGTGTGTGTATGTGTGTGTATATATATACATGTGTGTATATATATATATACGTGTGTATACACACACACACACACAATGGAATATTATTCAGCCATAAAAAGGAATGAAATCCTGCTATTTGCAATCACATGGATGGATCTAGAGAATTTGATGCAAAGTGCAATAAGCCAGTTAGAGAAAGACAAATACCATATGATCTCACTCATATGTGGAATTTTAGAAGCAAAACAAAGGAAAAAGACACACAAGCCAAAAAAACAGACTTTCAACTATAGGATACTAACAGATGATTACCTGAGGGGAGGTGGGGATGGGTGAAGTAGGTAAAGTGGATTAAGAGTATATGTACGGGGCCCCTGGGTGGCACAGTGGTTAAGCGTCTGCCTTCAGCTCAGGGTGTGATCCCAGCGTTATGGGATCGAGCCCCACATCAGGCTCTTCCACTATGAGCCTGCTTCTTCCTCTCCCACTCCCCCTGCTTGTGTTCCCTCTCTCGCTGGCTGTCTCTATCTCTGTTGAATAAATAAAATCTTAAAAAAAAAAAAAAGTGTATATGTACCTTAACACTGCATAACATATGGAATTGTTGAATCATTATATAGCATACCGCAGATAATATAACCCTGTATATTATCTACACTAGAATTAAAATAAAAGAAGAAAATTAAAGATGAAAAAATAGCAGTTTACTAAAAACATGAAGACAATATTAGGAGTAAAGACATGTTTAGCAAAATATCTTAACTTGAAATCACTGAATATAAGCACACCCTGAAGATATCCCCTAATATGCCTTAGTTTTACAGAAAATTGGAGCGGTTCATCTTAGTAATGATAATCTTCAAGCATAACTTTATAGTATTGTTCTGTATGTATTTTATTACAATGTGGTACATTTTAGAAATATTCCCATGGGAATAGTGGGAGGCCACTAACCGGTATTAAATCAAGCAAATTATCTATCCCACACTATCTGTAGGATACAAATTCATTGTGCTTCCATCTTCCTGTCAATATACAGCCATACCTTATTTTATTACACTTTACATTTTTTACAAATTGAAGGTTTGTGGCAATCCTGCATTGAGCAAGTCTATGGGCACCATTTTTCTAACAGCATCTGCACACTTTGTGTCTCGGTGTCACATTTTTGTACTTTTTACAGTATTTCAAAATAGTCATTGTTTTTATATTTGTTATGATGTTCTCTGACCAGTGTTGTAATTGTTTCATGGTGCCACAAACTGCAACTATATAAGATGGCAAACAATTGATAAATGCAGTGTGTGTTCTGACTGTTCCACCAACCAGCCACTCCTCCTACTCTCTCCCTCTCCTTGAGCCTCCCTATTCCCTGGGACACAAGAATATGGAAATTATGACAATAACATTACAATGGCCTCTAAGTGGTCAAGGTAAATAAAGAGTTGTACATCTTTCACATTAAACCAAAAACTAGAAATGACTAAGGTTAATGAGGAAGACATGTTGAAAGCCAAGATAGGCTGACCAATTTGGCCAAACAGCCAAATTGTGAATGTAAGGGAAAATTTCTTGAAGGAAATCAAAAGTGCTACCCCAGGTAACACATGAATGATAAGAAAGTGAAATATACTTATTGCTTAGATGGAGAAAGTTTTAGTGGTCTGGATAGAAGATTAATCCAGCTACAACATTCACTTAAGCCAAAGCCTAATTCCCAGAAAGGACCCACGTTTGTTCAATTCTATGAAAGCTGAGAGGTGAGGAAACTGAAGAGTATGATATTACCAGAGACTGGTTCATGAGGTTTAAGGAAAGAAGCCATCTCTATAACATCAAAGGGCAAGGTGAAGCAGCAAGTGCTGACTTAGAAGCTTTAGCCAGTTATCCAGAAGATCTAGCTAAGATAATTAACGAAGGTAGCTAGACCAAACAACAGATTTTCAGTGTAGTCAAAATAGTTCTTCTATTGAAAGAAGATGCCATGTAGGACTTTCATAGCAAGAGAGGAGAAGTCAATGCCTGGCTTCAAAGGATAGGCTGACTCTTGTCAGATGCTAATGCAGCTGGTGCCTTTAAATTGAAGCCAATCTGAAAATCCCGGGGCCCTTAAAACATACAAAATCTATTCTGCCTGTGCTCTATAAATGAAACAACAAAGCTTGGATGACAGTACATCTGTTTATAACATGGCTTAGTGAATATTTTAAGCCTACTGTTGAGACCCACTACCGGAAAAAAAGATTCTTTTTGACATATTACTCCTCATTGACAATGCAACTGATCATTCAAGAGCTTTGTTAGAAATAGACAATGAGATTGACGTTTTCATGCATTCCAGCACAACATGCATTCTGTAGCCCATGGATCAAGAAGTCATTTCAACTTTCAAGTCTTATTGTTTAAGAAATACATCTTGTAAATCTATAGCTGTTGCTATTGAGAGTGATGCCTCTGATGGAATTGGGAAAACTTGGTTGAAAACCCTCTGGAAAGGATTCACCATTCCAAATGTCATTAAGGATATTCGTGATTCATGGAAAGAGGTAAAAAAAAAGATCAACGTTAACAGGCATTTGGGAGAAGTTGACTCTACCCCTCATGGATGACTAAGGGCTTCAAGACTTCAGTGGGCAAAGTAAATGCAGATGTGGTAGAAATAGCGAGAGAGCTAAAATCACAACTGGAGACTGGAATGTGACTGAAGTGCTGAAATCTTATGATAAAACTTTAATGTATAAGGAGTTGCTTCTTAGGGATGAGCAAATAAAGTTTCTTGAGATGGAACATACTTCTGGTGAAGATGCTGTGAAATTATTACAATGACAGCAATAGAATTTCAAATATTACATAAACTTAGTTGGCAAAGCAGCAGCTGGATTTTAGAGGGTTGACTTCAATTTTGAAATAAGTTCTACTGTGGGTAAAATGCTATCAAACAACATTACATGCTACAGAGAAGTCATGAAAGGAAGAGTGTATCAATACAACAAACTTCGTTGTCTTATTTTAAGAAATTGCCACAGCCACCCCAGCTTTAAACAACCGCCACCCTGACAAGTCAGCAGCCAGCAACATGAGGATAAGACCTTCCACCAGCAAAGAAAAAAAAATACAACTCCCAGAAAGCTCAGATGATGGCTAGCATTTTTTAGCAATAAAATATTTTTAGTGAAGACATATACCTTATTTTTTTAGGCATAACGCTATTGCAGACTTAATAGCTACCGTATAGTGTCACATAACTTTTGTATGCACTGGGAAGCCAAAAAAATTCATTTGACTTGCTTTATTGTGATATTAGCTTTATTGTAGTGGTCTGGAATTGAACCTGCAATATCTCCAAGGTATGCCTGTAATATGAATAACAGAAGATACCTCAAAAGACTCTTCCGAAAATTAGATATATATGGGTATTAGAAGAATGCTTGGCATATAATATACACTAAAATAAATATCACATATTATTATTTCAAGCAGATAAACTTTTTCAGTGCTTCTTCAATGCTTAATATGTGCCGGCAAAGTGGGTCAAGTAGATAGGGTGTATGTATATAAGAAAAGTGGATGACTTGAGGTTGCATTTTTGCAGTACATCAGTAAGAACTTGATTTAAAGGGACATGAGGAAAAGAGAGAAAGCAAAGATAATCTCCAGGTGTTGGCCTGATAATGGTGCCATTTATTGAGAAAAAGGATATTTGGGAAATAGGTTTCAGAGTCAAAATCAAGTTTGTTTGGTTCTACGTCAAATATATTAATTAAAGTGATGATGACTGAATAAGCAAATTGGGGGTCAAAATAGAGATCAGTTTTGGAGAAATGGTTTTCTAGGGAACAATGAAATGATAGGTATGCAAAACGACACCATGTAGATGTTGAGTATGCAGAAATTTTCACTGGCACCTTCAGCGCATTTTGTTATCAGTCGATGGCCATGTACTCTATACTCTTCTCTTTCCTCCTCCTTTGCAGCAACAATAAATCTTTCACTTTTTGCCTCTAGAGCCAATAAGGCAACTTGTCAGTTCTGTCTCTGTATTTTTCTAAACCAAGACAGGGCTCTCTTCAAGAGTTCTGGTGCCAGCGTGTAATCTTTGCTTGTTTTTTTGTTTTGTTTTTTGTTTTTGCTTTTTTTTTTTAACTTTGGAAAGTATTTTATTTTTTCCCTTTTACTTCATTTTCTTTTCCTTTCTTTAACTTCAAATAACTAACATATAATGTATTATTAGTTTGAGAGGTGGAGTTCAGTGATTCTTTGCTTTCTTTGTAGTGTGATTCAATGAGCTATGTCTTGTTTCTCTCATTAGAGTATGAACTTCTTGTGAGAAAGAAGATAATGAATACTCTTGGACCCGATTTATAGCAAAGCATAACCAAAAGTCTGAATTAAACACTTGCTGAAATTTTTCTAAGTGCTCTATAGTTCTCCCTAGGTCATTGTAGTGACTTTGTTTTTAGTTCCTTAAATTTCTAGGTTACCATTTTGCTGACACAAATCATGATATTGGTAATTCTAAAACTCTCTTAGCATATGTTTAAGTAAATATAATATTTTAAATCCAACAAAAAATTAATGGCCTCATATATGAATGTGCATTACTTAGTAAAATAAATAATCTCTATTCTCAGATAAAACTATAGAATTCAAATTTAGGAAATTAAATTTCAAAATGGCTTTTTTTTTATTTTTTTAAAAGATTTTATTTATTTATTTGACAGAGAGAGACAGCCAGCGAGAGAGGGAACACAAGCAGGGGGAGTGGGAGAGGAAGAAGCAGGCTCATAGCAGAGGAGCCTGATGTGGGGCTGGATCCCAGGACTCCAGGATCACGCCCTGAGCCGAAGGCATACGCTTAACGACTGGGCCACCCAGGCGCCCCTCAAAATGCCTTTTAGTTCAACACTAAAAAGAAATAAGCTATCAAGCCATGGAAAGACATGAAGGAAACTTAGATGCACATTACTGGGTGAACTAAGCCAATATGAAAAGACTACACATATCCTGTATGATTCCAACTATACAACATTATGAAAAGGCAAAACTCTGGAGACAATAAAAAGACCAGTGGTTGCTAAGGATCAGAGGAGAAGGGGAGAGATTATTAGGGAGAGCACACAGGATTTTTAGGGCAGTGAAAATAGTCTGCATGGCATTATAATAATAAATAAGTGAATTTGTTCAAACCCAAAGAAGGTATAGCTCATAGAGTGAACCCTGAGGTAAACTATGGACTTTAATTATATGTCAATGTAGGTTCATCGCTGGCTTAAAAAAAAAAATTACCATTCTGGTGAATGATGTTGATAATGGAGGGAGATTATGAATGTGTGGGGCAGATGGTGTAAAAGAAATCTCTGTACCTTCCTCTCAGTTTTGTTACAAAATTAAAACTGCTCCAACCCCCCCCCCAAAAAAACCCTATTTAAAAAAAAATGTCTTTTATCCATAAATTATCCATATTTACTTTTATAGTAAATTAACCACTATTTATAGAAGTATTGTACTGGGAAATTTAATTTTATGAATTATGAGTTATTTTTTAAGTCTTGTTGAAAATTTAGGGTTTTGCACACAAAAGTGAAAATACCACTCTGTGTTCTATGTATGTTATGAATGGATTTTTTAGACATCTTTTCCTTTCTGTGTCTTTACTATAGGCTACATATCGAAATCGAATTGTGAGCCAAAGTCTCAGCACAAGGGACAGAAAAGCAATGCATACTCCCACCGAGGACCGTTTTAGATACTCAGCAGCTGATCAGACAAGCCCCTACAAAAGTAAGAGCTGTCAACTATCAAGTCTATGCTTAAGTAATTTCTTGAAGGACAAGGAACTAGTGGAGGTTATCAAACACTCAAGAGGAACTTATGAAACCCTCACGTCAGAGGTCACCCAGAATTTACGGGCCACTGTAGGGCAGAACACTCTGAAGCCAACAGCTAAGGCCGAAGGGCCCTCCATGTTCCCAGAGAAACCAAAGGACCAAGCTGCTGTGGCCCGACAGCATTCAACCTTTACAGGAAGGTTTGGACAGCCACCGAGAGGGCCAATCTCTTTACACATGTACAGCAGAAAGAATGTTTTTCTTCACCACAATTTACACACCACTGAGCTGCAAACTCTAGGCCAGCAGGATGGATAATTAAATCACCCTATTCCTGTCTCTCAGTAGGATAAGGATGATTAGTGTTTCTCGTGCATAGTTCATGTTTAAATTGTCATATCCCTACTACTTTTTGGTTTTAGTTATAAACAAAGAATTGTGCACTTTTTTTTTTTTTAGAATGAGGGTTCAGGCATGTTAATTGAATTAGGTTTGATAGCCTTCAAGACTTTATTATATATATGTATAATAAATGGGACCATCTTGTTGGTTTATATAGTCTATAGTTTATTTATCTCTATCAGTCACTGATATGCATTGAAGTTTCAGAAGGTAATATCAAATAGCACTCTGTTCACTTAATGGTGTTACTGTGAGAATAGACTTGAGGAATAAATAGATAAAGGAACTGTAAAGAATTTTAAATTACATAGTTAATAGAAAGAGAAGAAAAGAAGGATTTTAAAGGCTTATATTTGATGTGTATTTATTTGAAGAATGAAGCTTGCTTGCATGTAACCTGGAGATGCACCTGTCTCTCTATTACATACATTCAAGCTTATCTTGCCATGCTATGAAGGGGGAAACGGCTATTTCTTTTATCCTCTAAATGTTTAGTTCACACTGTTCACAAAGGATTTCAGACTGAGTAATTGCTATCGAAATAGAGAATGACAGCTCTGATCTTCGAAAAATTTTGCTTTCCGTTTTGCTACGGATGTTGAGGTAGTAAGACACAACATAGCGAGGTGGTCAAGTTGGGTGAATTTTGTCAAATGATGCATAAAGCGTAACATGTTATATTCTGAGTCACTGTCACAGCAATATCAGCATTTTTTTTTTTAAATCTGAAGGATGGGTCATTCTAAGGAAACTTTTATTTCACGCTCCTTGTATTTGTAACACTTTTACTTATTTTTATGGATGTCCCATTTTGCTCGCTATGTATCAATTGATCTATGTGAGGACTTGAGGAGCAGAAAGTCAGTTTCTTGGTAGCCCAGTACACACGATTCTGACAACTCAGTAATCTAGATTTAGAAGAAAAAGTAAATATATGTGAATTTTGACAGTTTGATCTTAGAAATAAATCTCTAACAGAAGTGTTTAAAACTCATTTCGCAGGAAATATTTCTCTTTACCAAATAAGGCCTAATATGTTTTATACATAAGTGCACATGAGATCAATGAATTCCTTTATGTTTAATTAATAACAAAGCTGTATGCAGCTGTAGAAGTAAGTAAGTAAATAAATAAATAAATAAATAAATAAATAAATAAATAGTTTTAAAACAGTAAGAATCAGGGCTGCAATTTTCTTTTACAAAGATAAAAGCTAGTAACTTTATCCACATTAGGCATAGTCCCTGCAAATTGAAATTGTCATACCTACTGCATGATCTGTTTCCCTTGCATTCTCTAACAGACAGAATCCATCAGCATGTACAAATGAAATGGATAAAGGGAAATTGAGATAGCAGTTTTAGCATGGCATCTGACTAATCTGCTTAAATTAAAGCTGTGTATGAAATGCATCTCTTAATACAAAAATGGATTTAAGCTCTATCCTTTGGGGAAAAGCCATTAAATTTCCCCCCAGCTTTAACTATTAAACTTTGCTCCATTTTTACACTTTGATTAGAATTAGTAAAAGTCAAGAGCCTAGTGGAAATGTTTTACTTTTAATTTTGGTTTTCTGAAGGAAGACACGTGTGCATCAAGACAAATGTTTGCCAAATGTTTTCTTTGTGTGTTTGTAATTCTGCCGAAAGGGAACAATACACACAGAAATTTGCTTGGCTTAATGAGACTGCTATCTAAAATTCCCACTCTACTTTAGATGCTACAATATTCATGCGGATACACATTCTGGGCTGGGCAACATTTAAGAAATGATAGAAAAACTTTGACTATTAATTGTGGAATTCAGCTTCATTTGTCCTGAATGTTGGTGTGTGTTGCTAGAGTATTTGAAGTCTGTAAATAAATTAGCACGATAAAATAATCAAGGATTTTTTCCCAGGATATGGAAGAACTATGTATCACAAATAATGTTTTTGATCTGGACTTTTGGAGTTTATAGTTTTGTTTTCCTGAAAGATAGACTTTTGAATTATGCTTTGTAAAAATATAGTCTATTTAAGAAAATCTGTCATTTAATAGACGTTTTAAGAGATGTTTTAAACACTAGTATTTTCTTGAAAAACCTTTTTTAAAGCTGAAACATTCAAAAAGAAAACCTGGATTCAACAGTTCAATTTTAAAAGGAGGGGTATTTTTTGGAAATATCATCTTAAAGCTGTTTTGTATCGGTATTTTCAGCATTGTTATAATATTATTTGTAATACTAAGTGTAACTCAGGCCTGGAGAAGGTGTAAGCCCACTCTGCTACTGTACATCAGTGACTGTAAAACAGGGGTCCTTTGTAAGTTCCTCTTGTGTATATATAGTAACTCGTAACAATGGCACGTGGGGACTCTTTCAGCAAACTGATTTCTTTGTACGAAAATCTCTAGTTTTCTAAGGCAGTTCCATGTATAAAAGTGATTTATACATTTCTCCAAGGCGGTACATATCCAAAGACATGACACCAGGGGGAAAAAGTGCTTGTTTTTCTGAGGGAAGCAGTTGTCTTTCTTTCCCTTCCTCTTTCTTCTGTGCATGTGTGCGTGTAGCGAAGCCTAAGCAACCCTGTAGAGTGTCTGCTGCAAAGGGTCTCTTCTGAATTTCGAATGTGTTTTAAAGGACACTTAAGAAGAGATATTCCTTGAGGAAAAGCTGTTTCCACCTGAAATAAACTGTGCCCGTTTTTGTAATTATTGGAACATGCAACTCTTTCTATGAACTCAGTGATTTTGTTTGAGTAATTTTATATGCTAAGAGAGTCACAGCAAAATTATGAAGTATCTGTCCAAGTATTTTTGCTTCTTTGGAGCACCATCGTCTTTGTGCAAATGACACCCCGAAACCGTAGCTGCAATGCTCGAGGTATGAATCTACCAGTATCAGTATGCTCAGGGTAAGAACGCAGAGCTACACATCATTCAACTTGTTTTTGTCATTTATGGATTGAGATATAAATAAAATAGCAAGCCTCTAGTCACCATGAAACATTTGTAGACTTGTCCATACGTCCCTAGTTTAAAATGTTTACAAATGGTCATGATTAATCTGGGTTTATGATCGGTGTTTTCCAAGGTTTAATGCAACCCATTGTCGTTATATCCTGAGTGCTATTGAATTCAAAGGAAATTTCACATTTTTTTTGCCTTGTGTTTGAGATAATACCTCCCCCTGAAAAGTTAGTATTTTTTCATTATCATTATTTACAGACCACATCCCCAAGATAAGTAACCACATTCCACTAGTCCTCACAAGAACTTTCTTAGTAATTTAGTTGTTGATGGAACAGTAAGAGCAGTTTATCGACTGGCAAGTAGTGTTTCTCCACATTCATTATCACCTTTCCCATTATCAAAAAGTCGTAATCCAATACAGTGAGTAACTTGGAATACACAGTATAATCTAATAATTATAATCTTATAATCTCAACTTTGTCCCACATTTTCACCTTCAGAATTGTACATTCTGAATGCAGCCCTTAAACTCTATGTGGTTCAAAGTGGAATAAGAAAAGGGGAAGGAGCCGTCTGCCATTGCCATCCATGTGACGGAATCCCATTCCCCATGGCTGAGGCTTTTCCCTGGGTGATAGATTGGTTTCAATGCAGCACTGATTCATTTATACTAGGATTTTAATTGCATTCTGGGACTTGACTCTAGGCATTATTATCACATCTATTATGTATATTCTTTTTTTTGTGTGTGTGTGCAAGAAACAGGTCAATTATACATTATGTATTCTTTGGGAATTTATACCTCCTGGAATTTAACCTTCTTTTTTTCCTTCTTGTTCATTTTCCATGTGCTAACTTTGTCATGCCAACTCTAGGCTATATCTAAACACATTGCAGGGATGATAGAAAATACAAACTTCTGGGGTTCTTTTAAAAAGCTGAATTACACTATGTAGAAGAGCAAACAGCCAACTATCAACCAAAGAAGCCTACTCTTCTAATATACATTATCCCCACATTTTTATTTTTTAAATCTGTGCCATGTTCTTTCACCAATAGTCAGAGCCACAAACATATCCATAAACTATTTACAACGAATTTGATCTTGCTCAGAACCCAGCTGCAGTCCCAAGTAGTATAGGCCAAAAACAAAAGTCAAAGATACATCTTCCAGTTGTGTTACATATGGAAAAGAACAAAGGTAGTATACCCTATTTTAGTCCTGGAGAGTTTCCCACAAAAATATTAACACAATAAAAAATTCCTAATATGGAGTGAGTTTCTTCCACCTGAATAAGTGATCTACAGTGTGGGATATCATGATTCATTCTAGAGAAGGAAGTTTCAATGAAGTCCCTTTAACTTTACTGATTTAATCTAATGAACTTACTTTTTCTTCTGAACATAAAATTCAAGAAAACGTGCTTCTATATCTTAGCATCCTTTCCAAACATTACCTCATTGCTCTAGTAAGCTCAGGTTACATAACAAAATTTTATAGACTGGGTGTCTTAATCAATAGACATGTGTTTCCCATAGTTCTAGAAGATGGAATGTCTAATATCCAAGTGCCAGCAGTTTCAGTTCCTGGCTTGCAGACAGCTTTGTCCTTTTCAATACGTCCTCCTCTCCTAAGGCCACTAATCCCATCACATGGCCCCAATATCATGACTTCATCTAAACATAATTATTTTTCAAAGGCCCCACATCCCAATACCATCACATTGGGGTTAAGGCTTCAAAATATGACTTTAGGGGGAACACAAAGCCCCATTCCATGGCATTAATTTTCAGTTTACAACTGCCTAATAAGTTTGCTATTGTTTTAGTCATTTCATAGATGAGATCAGAAAGGTGGTTGATTTCCCAAGGACACACAGCATGTATGTTGACCTGGATTCCATAATCCTTGATCTTTCCTTCTACACTATGCTTTGGAGTAGGCTTTCTCCCAAGGAAGGCGCAGAGTAGGCTCCCTCCCAAGGAAGCGGAGTGACTCAAGCAAATATGTGCTGCCTCCGTCTCCTTTACTCTTACAATTCCATTGATACTGGCTAGGGAAGACCAGCAGAGCAATGATCTATTTCAGCAAAAAAAGCTACTCATTCAAAAGCATTCTTAAAAAAGTACTGATGTTTAGATCAATAAATATAGAATCTTGAGAGGAAAGCACTTACGTATTTCAAGGTTGTCTCCTAGAAAATCTGACATCCTAAATTTCTTTTCTTGAAGACAATTGGAAAAAACGCTGACGTAATTTCATGTTAAATATTTTTTTTAAAGGAAAGGGCCAGTAAAGTGTCTAACATAAGGAGAACATACAGTAGATGAAAAATAATGTAGTTACTAGATTATCTTAATCCTTTCCTTCATTTTCTGAGGCTATTGATCTAGATACTATTGAATTTGGTACTTTGTGTTGCCTTATCTACATCTGAAACAACAAGATCTTTACAAAATTAGTTTGGATATTTCTATGTAGGGACCAAAATCACAGATGATTTAAAGTTTCTTAAATATTTGGAAGGAATTAAAATAAAATGTGAAATGCAAATTTATTCACCCTAAATTTTAAATAATATACACTCTATAAACATATACCTAAATAATGTCTGAAGAAAACATAATCCTATTGTTAATCATCTCTTCCAAAATCTTATTTTCAGGAATGCAAAATAATTTGAATATTAGCTAAACCCTATTTTTAGAAGGAAAAGAAACTATTTGATGTATTCTAATATACATGGGTCTGAGATTAACAGCATAACAATGCTTTCTATTCTCTAAAACTAACAATTTAGTGAAAAAGATAATAGCAAATTACTCTGGAAATTATAATTCTTAGTAATATTGAATGCCATAGTATAATTTCTTTTGTGGCTCTCGATTTCCCAATAAGGGCAATGATTTTATTTAATGGAAATTTCACCATTTGACTACTATTCTGAGAAAAAATTGATACACTTAAGCATGGTGATTAAAAAAATATGCATAATTCATGTGCAAAATAAAATTTAAAACAACAAGTATGTTGTGTGGTACCTGACTACTTTCATTATGATATTAATTTGTCTTAGTGATAGAGTGATTTACACATGTATTCACAGTATGCATAAGACAATGTGATTTCCAGATTCTTGAAAGTTGTGATGATTGGCAAGAGGCAGATCAGCCACTTATTTCATCAGTTAGTTGACCTGATTTCTATTCCACTTTCTTTGACACTGGGCTTTTCTTAGTTCTTGATATACATTAATAAAGTGCACTATCCCAGGGAGCATTGGGAGATTATGATACTATCATTGCATTTCAATTTATGTGTGGAATCTTTTCATTCTGTTTATACTCTTTATCTCCAACTGGTCACAATAAAAAATATAATGTTTTGACTTTTTATAATTTACAAAACCTGTTTTATCAATTCTATGTGTTTTGTAGTAACACAAAAAATACAAAATCTTCTAAATTCTGTCTCTGTTTCTCTCTCTCTCTCTCTCTCTCTCTCTCACACACACACACACACACACACACACACACAAACACACAAGTTTTTCAGCACATTTGAAACAGTGAATGAGTATGTATCCATTTGGCATCCACACCAGCCAATAGGGAAGAACATACATTAAAAATTCTGCTGCAATGCCTTGAAAGCATATCTTAACATTTTTATGTTTAAACTTATCAGGTGTTCTCTACAGCCTCACAGCCTCAGAGTAAATGGTGCTCCTTGTTGTATGCTCTTACGTGATTTCAAAAAGCTGAAATGAAACATGATATATTTTATAATTTATGTGTAGTATAACCTTATAGTTTAAGACTCAATCTATTTTCCTGACCACGGGAAGAGTTTTTATTTGATTCTGCACTCTATTTTCTATATAAAATGTCAAGAAACACTATATTGATTATTTTTTTTATTAAATTACTGAAGGTATTACATTTTAGGGGTTATTTTGAAGACTTTATGAGACTTCATAGACTCTACTTCTACATTCTGTTGGTAATCATTTACAAGCCCTTTTGTTATGATTATAATAAATCAGCATGTTCTCGTGGATGGATTATACAGCTATTTCTCTTTAAAATTTCAATGGATAACAATCATTTTAAAATGTTTAAAATGGAATATTATGTATATAGTGCTTATTATACATTCTTTCAAATATTCTCATTTTTAATCTTATTTTAAATGGCTCATACATTTCATTACATTTCATGTTATTATTTCTCTACTATAGCTAATGCTTTGTCATTTGTGAAGAGATTATTAGAACAGGCATCACATCATAAAATGTATAGAAGTGACACAAGTGAATATTATGGCTGAAGTAAGGTTTAAAAATTAAATCATATTTTAGAAGATGACTATGAAAATTAGAACCAGAAAGTTAGCTTCAGATAATAATTTAGCCAAGGGTAGTGCTTTAGTTTTATTTATAGGTATCCACCCAGAATTTCACAATAGAGGAGTATTGATTTGTTTAAAGGTATTACTTATAATACACTGGCAACCATATGACCAAAAGAAAACCAAAACCAGAATAAAATATTAGAAGATGTTTTTGGATGCTGTGATGCACTGTTAGTGTTTGAGTTAATTTTGTTTTTTCCTTCATGGGTTCTTATACATGAAAAAGGAAATATTTAAATAAAGTTTAACTTTTAAATAGCAACCACATTTAAGGTATTCTTAGCTCTTATACCACAGTTTGCACTCTGCATTTTATTTTTTCCTATCAAAGGAGCACTGGATAGAAAAGATATATGCATATAAATCCAGTGTCAAATTCTGGTGAACAGTGAAATGTAACCACATCCTGGAAATTTAAACTGGTGCCCTGTTTCAACTGAATGGCTGATTTTAAAGAGTCTATAATGGATACATTACGTCAGAGGCTAAGAGGTTTATCCCTACACAAACAGATGACTCAAAAGTGTGTGCTAACAGATTTTAAACCCAAGTAACATTTAACATTAGTAAATGTGATAACATTATAGCACCTTTTTACTAGCCATTATCACTGTTTTTGAAGGTCTGATATTAGAATATTTTTTTGGTGAAGAAACTATGGCTAATCTGCCATATTTCCATGGTGCTAAAACCTACAAATTTAAATGTTTCGAACAATATATTGAAGGATTGCTTCTTACTAGTTGAGAATTCCTTGTAGTGCTTGCCTCTGTCAAAGCCTATGAACCCAAGAGCACTGATGATGATGATGACATTGGAGGGGAAGAGGATGATTAAAATAACAACAGCAACTATAACCAATGACAACAACAACAAACCCTTCTTCTTTGAAAGAAATCTCTAGCAAATTATCATTAGAAATTCTATTAAAAATCTCTGGAATTTTCAGATTCTTCATTTATTTTTATTTTTATTTTATTTTTTTTTATGATCCCATGTTCCCAACATTGCTTTGGTAATGGATGAATTTATACAAAGACTTTGAAATTCCTGGATTCTTAAAAATATTTTTAAACACAGGAAATTTTATATCTTTAATGTCAGGTTCATAGGCCACTATATCAAGTTTTACTCAATGTTTATCTTGCTGAAGATAAGATTATGTCCTAGCATAGTGAGTTTGCTATATGTTTAAAAATTTTTTCACACTTTCATAGAACTTTATTTTTTAGTCTATTTCACACACACACACACACACACACACACACACGTGCGCGCGCTTCCTGTGCTGTGCTACTTCATTATCTGTTAAAAACAAAATTCATTGGAATGCTTGCTAATATGTCAAAAGCTTATTGACTTTTAATACTAGTATGTTATGGTGAACAGAAATCACTGCATCTTACCAAATTTTGTAATAGAGATGCCAGAAAAATGTCATACGCTTAACATTTGAGAAGTTTGTCATATAGAAAACAGGAATAAACACAAATGGCTGAAGTCTTTGCTTTTTTAAAATTGTATTGTAATGTAAAGAATCAAGATGTTCCAATTATTTCTAATAATTCCTTAATGATACAGCAGTCTTATAAATTACCTCCTATTAAGCTTTTTCTCAATGTGTGCATGAAAGCCTTAAAGCTTATATTAGTAATAATAGATTCTCAATTTTCCACTGAATGTTCTGATGTCGAAAGACCTTCCCCCATGCTTTGGGGCAGGTTAAAAAAAAATTCAATATAAGATTTAAAATTAATAGAGTTGCATTTATTCAGAAGAATTATCTACACTGAAACATTTTTTTTTAAATTAAGGACTTCAGTATTCCTGAATAAAGCCATGCAGCCCACCTATATGTTGGTTCCCTACCATCTGCCAAATTGTGTGTTCCACAGTTAAGATGTAAAAACAAAATGATAATTTTCCTGTATGCAAGGCATTTAGATATATGTTTCATTTAGTCACATAAAAGAGTCCTAGTAGTGATGTAACAGGGTTAGGAGCCCTGTCTAGTGGCCTGAAATGGATTATTATTAATTTCAGTAATGTCTACCAATTCCAGTGTGATGTTCTATATATGCAAGCCCTATACTAAGTACTTACATGGATATTTTTATTTAATCCTCACAATAAGCCTATTGGTAGATATTTATATTGTTCTTCCTCTTTTACCTTTGAGAACATTAAGCATTAGGGATTTGTCCCAAATCACGTGGCCAGTAAGAGCCTCAGATGGCTGCTCTAACAGACAGTGCTGTTCTATATACATAGAGAAAAGAGGAAAATGATTTCTTCCAAAGTGAATAAGGGTTTCTAAATAATCTAAGCAGTCATATTATATTTGAAACAGAGGTTTGAGATGGGAAAATAGGATCACTGTAAGTTATTCTAGAACTAGCTTACATATGTAGCATAGAAAAAAATGGACACTGAATACAGAATTTGGAGAAATAACTGAATCTTGGCTGCGTAACTTACTGTTTATATAGAATTAGAAAAATTATTGAATTCTGTAAATCTTAATTTTTTCACATGTGACAATGTGGCTTATAATTCCTACTCCAAAAATATTTTTTGAAGACTAAAATAGATAATATATGTGAAGAAACCTATCATAATAGCTCACATATAGCATTTAAAGTCCTTATAATTCATTGTAATGTAATTGTCCAACAAAACCTACGTGGATTCTTGGGCAATTAGAAAATCACATGACTTTGGCAAATCTTGCAAATCCACCTTACTAGGCACTGAATTTCTTTATATGTTTGAAATATAACTACTAGGAATAAATGTGGCAGCTTTTCATGGTATTCTCAGACCAACTCCTGGGAAAAATTAAGTGATTTCCTAATACATTTGCTTAAGATGTGGTTCACAGGAGCAAGAGGAAGGAGGGGTTAGGGCTATAGTCACTGGACCAATTCATTTACAATTAAACCTTACAGCTTAGTATTACAAAGATGCAAAGTTTTACCACATTTGCAAGGAACAGTTCATTCCCAAATTATATACTTATTCTATAAATTTGGAAAAATCCAAATCTACCAAGTTTGGTTTATAAACTTCTTATAAACCTGTTTCCAAATTAGGTAACGACAATGTAGACACACTTTGCTTGTGAACAAAAAGAAAAATGAAAATCATAGACCCATTTACTAAAGAACATAGAAGAAATAATTCTAAATATTAGACAACTGAACCATCATTAAACAAAATTTATCATATTTGTGTAGGGTTCATAAACAAATGCAAACATGCATTTTCAAAATCGGAAAAATAGATGTAATTCATCATAAGAAGCATTAAAGGCAAAAAATATTACTAATTATTTCAAATGATAAAAAACCCTTGGTAATGATTAACTCATATTTTTCATTTAAAAAATAGCTAAGAATTAAAGGAAACTTCTTATCTGTTTCAACTCCAAATTTTAAAGATCTTGGAAATTACCGTTCCAATCTTAACCACAAGAAAAGCTAAGTGAACTGGTAATCAGTGGTTTTTATAGACTCAGGGCAAGAAAACAGGGCTGCAAGGCAAACAGCAATCCTGAAATATATTAATAGTAAACCTAGAGTCATAGCCAAAATCAGTTACCCAGGGCAGACACCACTAAAGAGATAAACTGATAGGAAAACTTAAATAGTAATTTTAATGAATCGCTGGAGTTTGTGTATAGGTTAGCATCATGTAAGGAACTAATAAGATCACAGCCTTGGGTAGACCTCTCACTTTCATGTATTTTACCATCAGGAAATCTACCAAGTTCTTATGATGAAGACCCAAGAATGATCTCCTTCGAGTTCTATCTGGGGAGAAGAAGAATCACTGAGAAATATGTCCAGAGCATTCTCCCTAACAGTGCACTCTCCATGGAAAAGACTTTACTGGAAATTTGTGGGAAGGGCATTTCTCCCACTTCAATCCCCTCTATGGTTTTCTGCCCTCCTTAAGAGGTGGAAAGAAGCTAAGAAATTTGTGTTAAGGTCACAGCCCAGTGACAAAGGACTGAGATTGCATTCTAAGATTTTAGGTTTCCTCTCCCACAATTTGACACTATATCAGGAGGGTTCCAGTATTAACAGTGCTATATAGCTAAAATTTCTGTAAGATGTAGACTTTCTGAAGAGAAGTAGTTACAGAAGCCAAAGTCAACAAATGGGACAAAAACAAGGACACTAGAGAAATTTGAAGACTCTTGCATTTATAGCCATAGAAAACATAAATACGGTACAATCTTAGCTAGATTAACATTAAACCTCACACTATCTCAATTCTTAACACAATACATTATGTTTAAGGTTTAGTCAGTTTGAGCTGCTATAACAGAACACTGAAATATAAGTTGTTTAATCAAAAGCAGAAACTTATTTCTCACTGGATTCTGAAAGTCTGAGATCATGGTGCCAGCATGATTGGTTTATGGTGAGAACCCTCTTCCTGTTTGCAGATGGCTGACTTCTCATTCTATTCTCACATGGTGGAAAGAGCAAGACAGCCGTCTAGGGTCTGTTTTATAAGGGCACCGATCCCATTCATGAGGGTTCTATTCTCATGACTTAATCCCCTCCCACAGACCATACACACCCCTTCCTAATACCATCACATTGGGAGTTAGGATTTTATCACATGAATGGGGAGGGGCACAAACGTTCAGTCCACAATATTTAGCTTTCAACCAAAAATTACAAGTCATGATAAAAAGCAAAAAACCCCAAAAAACAAAAACAAAACCAAAACAAAACAAAAAAACAGTCTGAAGAAACAAAAAAGCATAAGAGTTTCAGTTATAACACAGATTCTGGAATTATCAGTTAAAATAAACTGTGATTAATATCTTGAGGGCTCTAATGAAAAAAGTAGACAACCCTCGAGAACAGATACATAAATAAGCAGAGATATGGAAGCTCCAAAAAAGATTCAAAGGACAATGCTAAAAATAAATAAAACAATGGAGTGATGTCACCAAAATGGCGACATAGGTCATTGCTAACTTTGCTCTCCATCACAGGAAGAACTAACAATTATTCCTGGATAGAACATCACTGAGAGAATACTAAAGCTTGGGAGTGAGATTGAGGAACCCTCCCAGCACCACAGAGACTAAGACAAACTGCATTACAAGAGTGAAAGGAGTGGCTACACACTGATAGCATTGCCTTTGACCCTGCCTGGGCTAGCACAGAGTCTTGCAAAAAGGTCTCCCCTGAGCCTATTGTTCCTCTAATGGGAAGAGTACGTAGGTGACATCCAACACCCTCCTCAACATTATGGGTCACTTTGTGGGAACCCCTACTCTGTTTTCATTCCTTCCAGGGATGGCAGGGAAATCTATATGCTCAACCACTGGGAATCTGATTAAAACTGAGAAGAGGGAAGGACTTCCAATAACCAATACTTGGGTCTTAGCTGACAGTTCCTACTTGCAAAGCCCAAGTAGTAGCTCCAATCAGTGGTTTTGCTCATCTGGAAAGCCAGGATATTGCTGCAGTCTGATCTGGGAATTCAGTAGGTTGCAGGTCTACCTACGTTGGGTTTCCAAAAGAGAAGTTCTGCTGACTCTGGAGACTGATCTGCCAACACCTGGGCAGAAAGGCTAAGTCATAGGCTCACCAACTGCATACTGTGACTCTCAGCCAGCCCCTCTCAACCATAAAGACTATTTGGAAAAATTTGGGAGTTGCCTGAAATGAGCCCTTCCACTTCCACCTAGGTGAAACCTGGGTCATAGTCTTCCCCCACACCACCTCTCCGCCCCCACAGTACTTGGCTCCAATTCCGTCTGACAGAAAGAGTTGGTAAGAACATTGAGAAACTACATAACCCAGCCACTATTGAGTGTAGAGGATAGTGGCAGAGCTGATCACCCTGCAGAGAAAAACCAAGGGCCCTGTTTGGCCAGGGAACTTGGGGCACAGGTCAACTTGAGTCAAAACTACAAAGAGTATTAGTGGCCTTGGGCTACTTCTCCCATTGCACCTTGGCAGGGAAACTAATTCATATTGCTGAATATAGCCTTTAGCCTTTCCAACTAAAGACCCTTGCCAGAGCATGTGAAGCTGCATAGCCCATTCAATAGCCCTGTTAACAGTAGCATTTGAACAAGAGCTTTCTCTGTCAACAGAGCAAAATTGGTGGTATCACCTAACCAGGATATTCAGTGTGCACTCATGCCTGATTTAGAACCCCAATGAGTCATGCAGACCTAAGGTTCTGTCCTGCATCCCTGCCAGAGCAGAGAGGCTAATTCATAGCCCCACCAATTGCTGAATATAGTACCAGTCCAGGAGGTCTAGTAAGCCTAACTAGATAATCCAATCAACTATGAAGCCCATCCTACAGTTTCACTTGGGCAGAGAATGCAGCCAGCAAAATACAAACACACACACACACACACACACACACACATACATATATATGTGTATATATATGTACACATATATAAAGATTTTATTTATTTATTATTTATTTATTTATTTGAGAGAGAGTGTGTGCGTGTGTGCATACAAGCAGGCAGAGGGGCAGTGGGAGAGGAAGAAACAGACTCTGAGCAGGGAGCCCGATGTGGGGCTTGATCCCAGGAGCCCGATGTGGGGCTTGATCCCAGGAATCTGGGATCGTGACCTGAGCTGAAGGCAGACACTTAACCGACTGAGCCACCCAGGTGCCCCCAAGCCAGCAATTCTATCCAGCTGTTCTCAGACAATGGCATATCCCTCAATTCTGACTTTAGAGCTTCAACACTTGCCTCACCCAAAAATAGATTCTATTAGCAGGACCTACCTACCCAAGGACATTAATTACCAACAGATACACCCAGAAATCCAAGCTGAGCTCACTGGTGAAGAACTGTTTCTGCCAAAGTGAACCTGCAAAGTCTGGAAGAGGAGACTATTTACTCAAATGCCCAGATACCAATGTAAGGAATCAAGGATCATGAAAAATATGACACCATCAAAGGAAACTAATAAAGTTCTAATAACTGATCCTAACGAAATGGAGACCTGTCAGATAAAAACAAAAGTCAGAGTAGATAGACATCAGTATCATGTATGCATGAGTCATCCCTTTTTTCTCTACCCTTTTATATACAACGAATCAGACATCCATAGCCCAAAACAAAACAAAACAAAACACCTCGGCACAGCACAGCAGGTTACCTGAGACATCCATCCATCTGTGCACCTGAAAGTGGGTAGACTGGACTTCAGAGGAGGCAGTAGAGGCAAGGAAGCAGCGGCAGAGGTAGTGGCTGTGTCAGAAGTGGTAGTGGCAGAGGCAGCAATGGGCCAGCACAGACTTTCTGGCACAGGAGGTGGAGAGAGAAAGTGGCGAGTAGGACTTTACTGAGTTGTATGTGCTGCAACTGGAAGGACCCATTGCTCTGAGGATCGGTTGCAGTGACTGGGGGCAAGAAAAGGGAAGAAGACAAAGAGAACTGAAAAAAATAGGTTTCTTGCTGTCTGACCCAGGATTCTGACAAGAGGACCACCCATGGACATCTGGGACTACTGACTTGAGATAACTGTGGATACACCCAAAGCCCTAAGTGCTAAGCAAATACCTCCCCACACTCTGTCACCACCTTATTCTCTCCACCAGCTTTTTATGCAATTCTCAACCTTAGTGACCAGCCAGTTCTTGTAAGAGAAACCAGAAACTTGTGCTATATCACGATCGTATGAAAAACAAAAGGAAGGCTCTCAATTACCAACGTGTAGAACTGTTAGAATCAAAGTAAACAGAGCCTTACCTGAATAAGAAAGATGTTCACTACTTCAAATACATCAGCAGAGGCACTTTTAATCAAACACCATGCAAAGTCATGATATTATGGTATCACAAGAAGAAAATGACAATTTTCTAGCAACTAAATGCAAAGACACAAAATACTGCAATCTAATAAAAAATTCAAAATAGCTGTTACAAAGAAATTCAATGAGCAAACTCCGAAAAGCAGTATAATGATCTTGGGAATAAAATTAACAAAGAGAAGGAGTACTTCAGCAAAGAGATTGAAATTCAGTAAAAGAACCAAACAAATTCTAGACTTGGAGAACTAAATAAATAAGATGAAGAATGCATTAGAAAGCATTGGAAATAGAGCAGATCAGATGCAAGAGAGAATAAGTAAGCTTGAGGACCAGAATACAGAAATGTTTCAGGAGGAAGGGGAGACAAAACTAAGACTTTCTAAAAGCAAAGAAACTCTATGATAACTATCTGACTCCATTAGAAGAGCCAATTCAAGAATCATGGGTACAAAAGAAGGAGAAGAGAGGGAGAAGGGAGCAGAGAACATATTTAAAGAAATAATAGCTGAGAACGTCCCAAACCTGGGAAAGAAACTGAATATAGAAGTCCATGAAGCTAATAGAACACATTATTTCACCACCAAAAAGACCTCCTGTGTTAACACTTTATATTAAAACTATCAAAAGTCAACAATACTGAAAGAATTTTAAAGGCAGCAAGAGGGGAAAAAAGACAATAACTTACAGAAGAACCCTCTTTAGACCATTGGCAGATTTCCAGCAGAAACTCTACAGACCAGGAGACAGTGGAATGACATATTCAAAGTATTGAAAGATTAAAAATTACCAGCCAAAAATACTCTACCCTGCAGTTATCCTTCAGATATGATGGAGAAATAAGTGCTTTCCCAAACAAACAAAAGCTCAGGGAGTTCACCACCACTTGACCTGCCTTACCAGAAATGTTGAAAGGAGCTGTTCAAGCCAAAACAAAAAAGACAAAAGTACACAAAACTGATTAAGTTGGTAGTCAATTAGGATGCCATAACTCTTTCCAGAGCAGCATATTAAACTCTTAACAATTGCATAAAGGTTAAAAGAAAAGAACAGTAAATATAACTATAGCTACTACAACTTGGTAACAAAATCAAAGCATAAAAAGATAATTAGTGACATCAAAAATATAAAAGGAGTAAAAAAAAGGATCTTTTATAGACAAATAAAGGTAAATTGTTATCTGCAGAAAAAGTATGACTTATTATTTTTTAGGTACTATTTAATCTAGGAGGTGTTTTATATACACCTCATAATAATCACAAAGCAAATAATTAGAGACAGAAAAGATAAAAAAGGAGACTGAGAAAATCACCATGAAAACCACCAGCTTAAAAGGTAGACAAAAGTAGAGACAAAATAACCAGAAATCAAGAGAGAAAATGGCAAGAGTAATTCTCCATACCAATAATCACCCCCAAATGTAAATGAACTAAACTCATAAATCAAAAGACACAGAGCGGCTAGATGGATTAAAAAGCAACAACCAACTATATGCTGCCTACACCAGACTTATGTTAGCTCTAAAGACACACAGTGGCTCAACGTGAGAGAATGGAAGACAATATTTCAAGTAAATAGAAACCAAATAATGGCAGGTATAACCATACTTATCAGACAAAATACACTTCAAGTCAAAAAGTGTAACAGGACACAAAGGTCGTTATACACTGATAAAGTGACCAATACATCAAGAGATATAATAATCATAAATATATATTCTCTCAACACACAAGAACTAAAATATATTAAGTACTAACAGATCTTAAAGAAGAAATATACAATACCATAATAGTAGTGGACTTCAATACCCTACCATCAGATTATCCAGACAGAAATTTAACATGACAACATTGGGGTTGAACCACACTTTAGAACAAAGACCCTTAATAAACATACCCAGAACATTCCAAACAGCAGCAAAAGAATACACATTCTTCTTAAGTAAACATAGAACATTCTTAAGGGTAGATCATATAACAGGATACAAAGAAATTTTAGCAAACTTAAGAAGATTGAAATCATGCCAACTATCTTTCCTGACCACAGTGCTATGAAACCATATGAAATGAACAAGAGGGAAGTGAGAAGAACTACAGATATGTTGAAACTAACCAAAAACACTTCTACACAACCAATAGGTCAAAGAAGAAATAAAAAAAATTAAAAGTTATTTTGAAACAAATGAAAATGAAAATGCAACAAATCAAACATTGTGGCATAAAGAAACAGCAGTTCTGAGAGGAAATTTTATAACAGTAAATGCTTATAAGAAGATATTAGAAAGATCTCAAACAACCTAAATATACCTCAAGGAACTAAAAAAAGAAATTAAGTCCCAAGTTAGTAAAAATAGGAAAATAACAAAAATCAGAGTGAAAATAAATGAAATAGAGACCAGAAAAAAAATAATGAAAGAATCAATAAAACTAAGAGTTGGTTCTTTGAAAAGATAAAAAAAAATATTGGGAAACCTGTAGCTAGACTAAGAAAAAAGGGATGAGACTCAAAAACAATTAGAAATGAAAGTGGAAACATTAGACATCATACTAAAGAATAGAATCATAAGACTATTATGAATGACTACATGCCAACAAATTATATAACCTTGAAGAAATAGATACAATTCTAGAAGTACATAACCTACCAAAACTAAATAAGGGAGAAATAGAAAATCTCAACAGACCAATAGCAAGAAATTGAATCACTAATCAAAAATAAACAATCCCAACACAGGGAACTCCAGGACTAGACTGCTTCATGGGAGAATTCTACCAAGAGCTAACACCAATCTTTCTCAAACTCTTCCAAAACATAAAGAAGCAAGGAATACTCCCAAACTCATGTTACAAACTCAGCATTACCTTGATATCAACCAAATAAGGACATCACAAGAAAGAAAACTATAGACCAGTATCATTGATAAATATAGATGAAAAAAATTTCAATATTAGCAAACTGAATTCAAGAACACGTTAAAAGGATTATATACAATAACCAAGTGAGATTTATTCCTGGGATGCAAGAATGGTTCAACACACTCAAATCAATAAATATAATACAGCATATCAATAAAATTAAAAATATAAATCACATGATCATCTCAGTAGACACAAAGTATATGACAAAATACAACATCCTTTCATAATAAAGGCCCTTCTATGCCCTATAGAAGGGTATAGAAAGGTATAGAAGAAACATACCACAACATAATAAAGGCCATATATGACAAACCAACAGCTAATATTACATTTAATGGAAGGAAATTGAAAGTGTTTTTTCTAAGATCAGGAACATGGCAAGGATGCCCACTCTCACCACTCCTATTCAATATAGTACTGGAAGTCCTAGCTAGAGCAATTAGGCAAGATAAAGAAATAAAAGTGTCCAGATCAGAAAGTAAGAAGAAAATGTTGCAATTTGCTCACTAATGTGGATCTTGGCAATAATTTTTCAGGCAGGAACATCAAAAGTATGAACAAATAAAGCAAATATCAACAAATGGGACTACATCAAACACGAAGCATACAAAGAAACAACGAACAAAATCAAAAGACAAACTATAGCATGAGGGAAAGTTTTTGCAAACCATATGTCAAATAAGGAATTAATATCCAAAATAAAGAACTCATACAACTTAAAAGCAAAAATCTGATTTAAAAATGGGCATAAGGGGATGCCTGGGTAGCGCAGTCGTTAGGCGTCTGCCTTAGGTTCAGGGCGTGATCCCGGTGTTCCGGGATCGAGTCCCACATCGGGCTCCTCCGCTGGGAGCCTGCTTCTTCCTCTCCCACTCCCCCTGCTTATGTTCCCTCTCTCGCTGGCTGTCTATCTCTGTCAAATAAATAAATAAATAATCTTAAAAAAAAAAAATGGGCATAAGAACTAAATAGACATTTTTCCAAAGACAAAGTCAAAATGGCCAATGAACACACAAAAAGATGTTTAACATCATGGCTAGCATCAAGAAAGAACAGGCACTGGCAAGGATGTGACAAAAGGGGAAATTTTATTCACTGTTGGCAGGAACGTGACTTAGTCCAACCCCTAGGGAAAATAATATGGAGTTTCCTTAAAAAATTAAAGTAGATCTACCATATAACCCAGGAATTCTACTTCTGGGTATATACCCAAAAGAAATAAAATCAGGATTTGGATTAGATATATGCACTCCCATGTTTATCGCAAGTGAGATTTATTCACAATAGCCAAGATATGGAAACAACCCAAATGTCCATCAGTGGATGAATGGATAAAGAAGTGGTACATACACACGAGGAAATATTATTCAGCCATGGGAAAGGAGCATATTCTGCTATTTGTGACATGAATGGACCTTGAGCATATTATGCTAAGCAAGATAAGCCAGAAAGAAAAAGACAAGTACTGTATGGTAACATTTATATGTGGAATCTAAAAAATGTCAAGCCTTTAAAAACAGAGTAAAATGTTGGTTACCAGGGGATGAAGAGGGTAAGAATGATGGTGTTTAAGGGTATCAACTTGTAACAAGTATTAAGCCACAGAGATCTAATGCACAGTGTAATGAATATAAACAATAATATTACTATAATCATGCAATGTAATATCACAACAGTATCTCAACAGTAATGATGCTGTAATATATAAATGTATCAAAGTAACAAACATCTTATACAATGTTACATGTCAAATTTATTTAATAAAAGATTATTTTTGTTTTATATTTATTTCTCTACACCCAATGTGGGGCTTGAACTCATGACCCTGGGATCAAGAGTTGCATGCTCTCTTGACTGAGCCAGCCAGATGCCCCAATAAAAAAGATTTTTTAAATGAATTCAGAATAATCTTCTTTTAAAAATTTAGTGAATTACAAGAACAAACACAAACAGCTAAATGAAATTGGGGAAAAATGCATGTACAAAATGAGAAAATTGACAAATAGAAACATAAGAAAGAAAGAAAGAAAGAAAGAAAGAAAGAAAGAAAGAAAGAAAGAAAGAAATCCTAGCACTGAAAAACAGAGTAACTGTACTGAAGAATTCAATGAGAGTTCCAAAGGAAGACTTGATTATGTAGAAGATTCAGAGACCCAGAATACAGGACAACTGAGATTATCCAATCAGGGAAATAAAAAGAAAAGAGAAGAAAATAAAGATTGAAGAAGGCCTTTGGGAATATTGGACACAATTAAAAGAAACAATATTCACATTATGAGAATTTTCAGAAGGAGACTAGAAAAGGACAGAAAGTATACTTAAACCCATAATGGTTGAACACTTCCCAAACCTGGGGAGAGAAGTATTCATCCAGATCCAAAAGGTCAAAAAGACTTCAAATAGGTTGAACCCAAATAGGGCTACATCAAGACACATTAAAATTAAACTGCCAAATGGCAAAGAGAAAGAATTTCAAACTCAGCAAAAGAATATTGAGAAGTTACATGTAAAGGAACTTGTAAAGGCCATTGGGAGATTTCTTAACAGAAACTTCTTGGGCCAGAATAGGATGACATATTCGAAATATTGGGGGGGGGGGGAGAGACTGTGAACCAAGAATACTATACCTAGTGAAAATATCCTTCAGAAATGAAGACAGAATGAAGATTTTCCTGAACAAACAAAAGCTGAAGGAACTCATTACCAGTATACCTGCCTTACAAAAATGCTAAGGGAAGTTTTTTGAATAACTATAAAAGGACACTGATTAAATCATAAAAACATAAGGCAGTTTGAAACTCAGTGGTAATGGTAAATATATTGTCAAAATTGGATTCTGTAATAGGATAATGCTAGTGTATAATTCATGCACACCTCTAGTTTGAAAGTTAAAAAACAAATGCAGTAAAAATAACCATAATTACAATAGTCCATTATTTATTATGTAATTAAAAATATTTAAATTGTAGTATCAATAACCTAAGATATGAGGTGGAGAAGTAAAACCGTAAGGCTTAGGAATTATACTAAATTTAAGTTGTTATCAGTTTAAAATAGGAAGTTATAGCTTTAATATATTTTATGTAATCCATAGGGTAACCACAAGGGAAAGACTTGTAGTAATTACAAAAAAAGAACATGATAAAGAAGTCAAGGCATACTGATACTGGCAAACATCAAAACATCAAGGAACAGTAAAACTACAAAACAACAAGAAAACTGATAATAGTAAATCCTTATTATCAATAATTACTTTAAACATAGATTAATTTCTCCAATCAAAGACAGACAGTGGCTAAATGGATTTAAGAGAAAAAATCCAATAATATACTGCCTACAAGAAACACGTTAGCCTTAAAGACACACATACTGAGAGTGAAGAGATGGGAAAAGATTTCAAGAACTGGGAACAAAAAAACAAAAAGAAACCAACAGAGGTAATTATATTGATATCAGACGAAATAGGCTTTAAGCTAAAAATGATAAAAAGACAAAGAATGCCATTTATATAGGGATAAAAGGGTAAATACAGAAAGATATATAACAATTGTAAGTATACATGCACCCAATGTCAAAGCTCTGAATACATAAAGCAAAACTAACAGGGTTAAAAGGAGAAATAAACATCAGTATAATAATGGTTGGGGACTTTAATGCCCCTCTCTAAACAATGGAAGTCATACAAACAAAGTCAATAGGGAAACTGAATTTGAACAACATTATAGCCCAAATGGATCTAATAAACATATGCAGAACATTCTATCTGACAACAATTCACATTCTTTTCAAGTGTACATGGAACATTTTCTAGGACAGACCATATATTAGGCTCAAAACAATCTTAGCAAATTCAAGAAGATTGAAATTGTACCAAGTATCTTGTCTGACAACAGTGGTATGAAACTAGTAATCAAAAACAAAGAGGAAAACTAGAAAATTCATGACTACATGGAAATTAAAAGCTTTCCAGAACTGGTGGATCAAATAATAAATTAAAGGAGAAATAAAAAGTATCTTTACACAAATAAAAATGGAAACACAACATACCAAAACTTATGGGATCCAGCAAAAGCAGTTTTACGAAAGAAGTTCATAGCAATGAACACCTATATTAAGAAGATGCCAAATAAACAACCTAACTGTACACCTTAAGGAACTGAGAAGAATAAATGGATCCCGGAGTTAGCAAAATGTAGAAAACAGTGAAGATGAGAGTAGAAATAAATGAGATAGAGAGCAGGAAAAAAAAAAATAGAAAGGAAGATTCAAACTAAAAGTTGGATCATTGAAAAGATCAAATTGACACGACTTCACCTAGACTAACCAAGGGAAAACAAAGATAACCCAGATCAATAAAATCATAAGTGAAAAAGGAGACCTTACAACTGATAGCGTGGAAATATAAAGGATCATAAGAGGTACTGTGAACAACTAGATGCCAACAAAGTGGACAAGCTCGACAAAATTTTAAAATTTTTAGAAATATACAAACCACAAAGACCACATCAGAAAGAAATACAGTCTCCATATACCAATTACTATAAGGAAATTGAATAAGGAATTAAAAATCTCCCAATGAAGAGAAACCCAGCACCAGATGGCTTCACGGTTAATTTTGCCAAATAGTTAAAGAAGAATTAATGTCAATCCTTTTTTTTTTTTTTTTAAAGATTTTATTTATTTATGTGACAGAGAGACAGCCAGCGAGAGAGGGAACACAAGCAGGGGGAGTGGGAGAGGAAGAAGCAGGCTCATAGCGGAGGAGCCCAATGTGGGACTTGATCCCGGAACGCCGGATCACGCCCTGAGCCGAAGGCGGACGCCTAACGACTGTGCTACCCAGGCGCCCCAATGTCAATCCTTCTTAAACTCTTCCAAAACATTGAAAAGGAGGGACACTTTCCCAACTCATTTTAGTAAATAACTTGCATTTGGTGCTTTTCCCTCAATTTGAGTTTTTTTTAAAATAAGAACTTTATTGTGTTTGCTTTGATATTCTAACAGACTGTTAAGAAATAAACAGTTTTAGGTGTCAAATTCTTTTTTTTTTTTAAAGATTTTATTTATTTATTCAACAGAGATAGAGACAGCCAGCGAGAGAGGGAACACAAGCAGGGGGAGTGGGAGAGGAAGAAGCAGGCTCCTAGCGGAGGAGCCTGATGTGGGGCTCGATCCCGTAACACCGGGATCACGCCCTGAGCCGAAGGCAGACGCTTAACCGCTGTGCCACCCAGGCGCCCCTAGGTGTCAAATTCTTGTGTCTTATAGTTCAGTGTGTTTCAGTTTGTCTGGAGACATTGCTGTATTTGTAAGTTGTTTCCCACATACAGCATATAGTGGGATAGGACAATCTGAATTAGCACCTCAGCCCATGCCCTACCCATCCTCAAGCAGCTTGTTATGAACATGGCATTTTTTGTGTACATGTCCCTTGTAGCAGTAGTGCAGTGAAATGGAATCCTCTTTTCCATATCACAACATGTTTTCACAATTTATCTCATTGGACTATTAAGCATATTTTTTAAACACAAATACAAATGAAATATAAAGCAAAACAGAATAGAATAGATATAGTAAGAATAACAAAAAATGAGATCACAAAAATAGAAAACCTGGACAAAATGATTCAGTTCTTACCAGTGCAATCCACTTTCTGTAATATTTACAATAAAGTAGAAAGGGTAAATGATTAGATGCACATAAAACTTCCAGCTTTAGAATGAACTTTTCCTCCTGCTTCTTTCCTTAGACTGAGAGAACTTGTTTGATTAAGATGAGATTGGGAAGATTATTTATAAGAGAGAAGGCGATGCTACCAATCTACACATTGTCCTTTATGCAATACAGTGGGCCCTTGAATAGCACAGGTTTGAACGGGGCAGATACACTTATACGTGGGTTTCTGTTGATACAGCATATTGCCCAAATGTTTTTCTCTTTCTGATGATTTTCTTAATGGCACTGTCTTTTCTCTAGCTTACTGTACGAATAGAGTATGTAATACATATAACATACAAAATATATGTTAATCAACTCTTTATGTTATCAGTAAGGCTTCTGGCCAACAGTAGGCTATCAGGTTTTGGGGGAGTCAATATTTATACATGGATTCTCATTTGCCCAGGGAGATCAGGACCCCTAATCCCCAAACTGTTCAACAGTCAACTGTATGATGCTCACCTCTACGTTAAACCTATTGTTACATCTATATTATATCAAAATCTGAGAATGAACTCAAGCAAATAATCATGGTTCTACTGCCCATTGATTAGAAGACCAAAAAACTCCTAAGCAACTGTTAATGGGGTAAGTCACTGTAATCACTGCAAGTCCTAGCATCACACAATCTGTGATGCTAACAAAGAAAAAAAAATGTGTTTTTTTCCAATCACTATCTTCTTAAGAACATTTACTGACATCCCACAGAATTCTAGGATTCCATGGAACCCTGGTGGAGTGGCGAGCACTAGAGATGTTGCAGTATATTTGTGTTCTTTGCCTGTATCTTTTTACATATGTAAAGTATGTTCCTTGCTGTTTCCTTTTCCAGAATGATTTCCTAAGCTCACTCTTCCCTTCTTCTGTCACTGTCAGTTAACTGGAAAATTTGTTCCTCCATCCTCTAGACTTATAAAAAACTCTAAAGTGATTGCTTCAACTATTGAGATGAGGAACAGATGCTGGACTTGGGGGTCATCCTTAGGAATTCTTGATGATTCGTTACATTAACAGAATTGTAAATGCTTAAAGATATTCACGGGAAATGTGAGAACCTGTTAGGCAATTATGATGACAGTTCTCTAATCAATTGTTATTTTAGAATGTGTTTATGTTCAATCAGGACATTATCATGATTAGACTGAGAGACTTGAAGTATTAGAAATTCACTCATTCACGTAACAAATTTTTATGGAGTGTCTACTTTGTGGCAGGCAGTATTTGAAGCCCTGGAATGTATATAATAATGGAAACCTACTCTCAAACTCCTTTTTACCAAAGAGCTTTAATTCCATAAATGCAAGAAAATTAACACGGTACTTTCCCTTATTAAGAAATGCCCTTTCTTAGGCCTGAAATCCAGATCTTCATGTTTTCTTTTTGTTTCCAATAACAGGCCAAAAGGACTTACCCTGTTTTCTTCCCTCGTTAGCTATCGCAATCCTTCTATCCCATTCCATTCGATCTATCTGCAAAAAGGAATGAGTTCTATCTCGAGTGTCACTTTTGTCCTTCAATGCTCTTTTAAGTTTTTTGATTTTGATATTATTCCATATGGACAAGGAAGCAGTAAACATGGTTTTCTGGTAAGATACATTTTAACAGATAAACTTTAAAATCTTAGCTGTTTGTTTCTTGCTTAGGTTAAAGAAGCTAACAGCCCATACGAGTGGGTGTCTTTTTTCCAAGGGCTGATTCTGTGACCTAGGCTCTTTACACATAATGGCTTTATCATCTACAACATTTTGGCTTCAAATGTCCAAATATCACTGTGCTTCCCTGCATCAGTCTGGCAGAAAGTGAAAGACTACGGAGTGTCCAATATCGGAGATTTTCATGGATCACGTTTGTGAGTGATATATGTTAACATCTCATATTCCATCATATAGAATTTAGTCTGTGGTCATGCGTATCTGTAAATGAGTCTGGGAAATACAGTTTAGATATATGCTGAGGAAAAACAGAAAAAAACCAGGTTATTAATAAGGTAGCCAATCTCTGCCATAAATCATGAGGATTCTAGGATTCTGGAACATTTCTAAGACTACTTATAGTAATAGATTGATGATTATGGTTCATAAATCTTAATAGTTGTGGATTTATTTAAATAAAATTTCGAGGAGGTCAGTGATTTTGTTTGTCTTCTCACACAACCCAGCACATAAAGGTGCTCAGAGAATGAATAAGTGTGTGAAAGAATGAGAAAATGATTATTTTTCGACTCAAGCGAAAAACTGGCCTAATATTTGACACTCAGTGCGGTGGGACTCTGAATCACACTATATTTAGTTGTCTACTCTCCTACTTAAAATAAGGAGAGAATAAAATAATTAGGAAAAGAATAAAGTAGAAAAAATCTTAATTATATATCTACTCACCAGGAGATATAAAGATTATCTTCGTCTACTTCAGTAATAAAGGAGTAAGAGGAACCCTAACGCAATTTCACAATCCTTATATAGCAACTGAATATATACCATGTGCCAAGAGAATCAAAATATGATCCCTATCAGCTGGAAGAATCTTCTGTGGTTCTCTTTTGCCGTGATTTATACCAGGGTTGGCCCAGAATAGTCTGACTTCCAAAAGACTGTAAATGTGGATCTCCCTATCCTTTGCTATATGCAGATGCCCCAAAACTGGAGACCCATCTTGGATGTTAATTTCTGATGAGTACATTACAATGTAATTCACAGCTGCATATTCCCAATGTTGTCACATCTCTATGTGACCATGGACATAGGACTTAGCATACCCTACATGCTAGAAGAATGACAGACATAAATATCAAGGATCACAACGCAGTGTGAAGAGTGCCATAGTGGAGGTATACACAGAACATAATCATTGAGGAGAGAGAAAAATCAACTTTCTTGGGCATTAGGAAGCCTCTCCAGAAGGACTGCCGTTTGAGCTTGTCATGTAAACCAAAAAGCAGGAGGTAAAGGGATATCAAAAGTGCATGCAAAAGTTTAGGGAATGAAAGGGAGCAGTATATGTAGCCGGTGCATGGAGTGAGAGTTTGTAGAAGATAAAAATAGAAAGAAGGTTTGGGTGAGATGCTGAAGGGCCTTTCATCTTATGTTAATATAATTGCATATTTTGTTCATTGCCAGTAATAGAGGAGGATGGTGTGGAAGGGCCAAGCTAATTATAGCTGTTTTGACACAGAGGATTTTTTTCACATGTCAAAATGTAAAAGCTATTAACTTTTATAACCAAATAACATGCGCAAGAGATATCACTGGCTCTTACTCTCATTCTGACTCCTATCCCCAGGGTATGCTGGAAATGCAATGAGCCTTAGAGATGGGATGAGGGAGGAAGCATAGTTTAAGAGTAAGGATGAGGAGAGTGTGAAGCTCAGGGATGATGTAGGATGTCTGTTCGGCACAGTATTGTTTAAAAAGAAGGAAATTTAAGAAACCAAAACAGCCTGAATTCTAATGTTTTCAGATTATTTTGGGGGCCATATCAAGTGTCCCTGAGTAAAAATGTCAGTGTTCTATGCTAAAACAGCTTTGCAGGAAAATTGTTTTTTAAAGAAGAGGCTTTCTTAACCAAAGTACAGAAATATAATGGCTTGTCTGTAATTAGAGAAGCATTTTAAGATAAATTAAGACTAATATGTTGAAATCAATGGGATCCAGAGCTTAGATGGTTAAATATGTAATTGATAAGTGAATAACTGAAAACACAAAATAATTTTCTAATAGTTAAGACTGCTTTGGGAGATAGTGGATCCCAAGAATGAAATTATTCAAATATAGGCATAGAAGATGTTGTAAATAATTAACAATAATAATAATAGTAATAATAATTCTAAGTAACATATGAGTTGTTAATTATTAATGGCTTCTTCTAAACTGTAGGTTCAACAACTATTATAAACATTGCCTCAACTCAAATTTCTATGTATTTTAGGAGATTCCAATTTAGTGAGACATGGCCCTTTGTAGAACATAGATTTCATGATAATGCCAAGATACAGATTAACAAAACTCTACTGCCCAAAGTTCACTTAACATTTTTCAAATGGTGTTTATTAGGTACCTAGTCTGTGCCATTAGCTATCCATACTGTTGATAGTTTTTGGACTAAAATCAATAAAATTCCACATAGAAAGTATATTTATTGAAATACAAATAAATAAATGTAAAAATGCCAGGTTATAATGAGTTCTATATAAAACAAACAAAAAACATAGAATTACAGAGTGATGGAGGATAATGACTCTTAATGCAGTAAAATAATTCTTTGAGGAAGAAGATATCTGAGCCAAGATTTGAATGAAGCAACGGAGCAGACAAAGAGAAGATATGAAGGGAAGTTTCTCCATGCAAAAGGAAGAGATAATAATGGAAGCTCTGAAGAAACAAACAACTTTATGTGGTTCAAGAGCAGCAATAACACCAGTGTAGGAGAAGCAGAATGATTTAGGGGAAAGTTACAGGAGAAAAATTGAAAAGGACGTGGAGCAAGATGATCTAAGGTGTTGAAAAGCACAGGAAGTAGGTTGGCTTTTAATCTAACTGCGTGGAGAAGTCTTTCAAGTCTTTGAACAGGGAAATGATATAATCTTTTTTTTTAAAGATTTTATTTGAGAGAGAGAGATAGAAAGAGAGAGCAAGAGCAGGAAGGAAAAGGAGAAGCAGGCTCGTCAGTGAGCAGGGAGCCTGATGCAGGTCTCGATCCCAGAACCCTGAGATCATGACCGGAGCCAAAGATAGATGCTTAACCGACTGAGCCACCCAAGCACCCCAGGAAATGATACAATCTTACATGTATTTTAAAAATATTGTAGCTGTTATGTGAGAAATAGTCTGTAAGGGGATAAGAATAGACATGAGGAAATAGTACTCCACACAAGAGGATAATGGCTTATATTTAGGGCAATAGCAGTGTTTAGTATTTGATTTGTATTTTGAAGGTAGCTCTTTCAGGAATTTTTAGTCTGGATTGGATGTGGAGTCATGGCAGAGAGAAATCAGGAACTAATCATGGATTTTTGATCTATAAAAACCAAGTAGTGGTAGAAATATTTACTAAATGAAACCACCACATAAAGAGAGTTCTTTGTTTGCTTATTTGGCAAGTGCAGCATAATTAACACTATTTTTTACATCTGTTAATTTTGAAAAGCTTATTAGATATCAAGTGGAAATGTTGAGAAAGTAATTGGCTATTATTCTGGATCTCAGGACAGAAATCAGGGCTATCATTGTTAATCCTGGAATCTTTATCATGTGGATTCTACTTAAACCATGAGACTTGATGGGATTATCTGGAGTCGCAATTTGGGAATAGAACAGAGAATCAGGACTGAATTCTGGGGGAGGAAAACACTAGCAATGAAGCCAGTAAGTTAAGAGAAAAGTGAAAAGTATTTATGGTATCTTGAAAGCCAACTGAGGAAATGAGATGACATCATGTCAAATCATACAGGAATATAAAAAAATATGATTAACTTTCTGACTAGACTGTTCTAACAAGTCAGCCAATAAACACCTATACACAATTTGGCATGTTCACATTGCTCAACATTACAAAAGGACTCAATCTATGAACACTACAACTTGTAAAATCTCAGTGTCCATTCCTCCAAGCTTTAGGTTTTAATTGTTCAGACTCCCTGCTTTTGTCCATCTCCTAGATCCAAAATCTCAACATTCACGAGTGTTTTATTTTAAGCATCTGTAAAACACTTCTCCTAGTTGGCCTCTTCCCAAAACACATTTATGTTTAAACAAAAGAACATTCAAATACTACAGAATAAAACTGAGTCCTACCAGATGTGAATCTACAATGAAATGTTTGAAAATTGGTTTGAGCCATATTATTAAGGGCCTTAAATTTCAGGATGAGTTTTCAGAAATGTTTGTTTTCTATGCAATCTGAGCTTCAGAGAAATTATTCTGGCAGTAAAATGAAAGTGAATTCAAAAAAGACATCAGAGACCAGGTAGCAGCTTATCTGATTATTCTGCATTTAAAAAACTGAAAATCTGATTTGGATTTGAAGAGAAGGCATAGTATACAGAAGAAGATATGCAAAGAAGAATTTAGGACTATGATTCAGTAGGGTGTTTGGAAATACAGAAACATAATGGAGACTTCCTGGCAGAGAAAGAATAGTTGAAATATTGAGAAGAGTAAAAAGAAAGGAGAGGACAGTAAAAGGAAAGAAAGTTGGATATCAAGTTTGATAATGTCTACATTTAGGGATTAGTGAAGAAAAGGAAGTTATTTAAAAGATTGAGAAGAATGGAAGCAGGAATCATGACAGGGATATCTGGTTTTAGTGTTAAAACAGGCAAATCTTCACATTTAATTGTTTGGGGATCAAAGGAAGGCATAGGCATATTTGTAGCCTATAATAAGATGGCCCTGAAACTTACTGTCCAAATTGGGACACTAATAGAAGGAGATACCAAACAATAACCATGCTAATTGATTTATAACAACTAGAGAAGAAAATTGTCCTTGAAAGGCTGGAAATACAGTCACTCTGGATAAGTAGAGTGAGTTGGGAACAATTATAGACTACAGAGTTGCTAATAGAGTCAAAACAAATTCGGAGGGAAGAGAAAATAAAATCAAGAAAGCAAGCAGGGTAGTTGGTTTTCATAAAAAAAAAGGGGGGGGGGAGTGTTCTTCCCAAACATAAAACAATTACAGTAGGAACACAATGTACCAGAAACATTGATAAATGGTGAAGAGGGCATTGAAAGACTTCCCTTTACAGAGCCTCAATCATTTCAGTAGACTAGAAGGTCAACTCATGAAAGTGAAAGGTGGAGCTGGAGATTTGAAGACATCAGAAAGTTTTTCAAAGGACCACTCTTGCAAATGCCACAGGAATTCATTATACATTAAATGGATATGTTACTAAGCATGCCCAAGGTCCCATTCAGATTTTTGACTCTTCAGAAAGTTAAATTCCACAGTAATTCTATCTGTTGATTATTGACTCTGCTCTACTGTAAGTGCTTTACTGGAGTAATTTCATTTTAATCTTAAAACAACCTTATGAAATAGATGTTACCATTATCTCCATTTTACAAACGAGGATAGAGGTACAGAATTTTTAAATAGTAACCCAACAAAGGTCACACATCTAGGATGTAAAGTCCTGATTTGAATTTGGACAATCTGCCTTCAGAGCCCAAGGTCTTGACTACTGAGCACACTGCCTCTAAAGTTTGATGTTAACACTGAGCTTATGACACCGATTTTAGAGTGCTGTTCATTCTTTGAAATAAAAGTATTTCATGGATTATACACATGTCTAAGGAAAGCCAAATGGAAAGCATTGCCCAAGGTAAGTGTCTTTCACTGGCTGCACTTGTTGAGGCTTCCACCATGATCTGAAATGATGCTGTCATTTGATGGCAAGTGGGATGTAGTCAGTCTGTCACAGGAAAGTTTATACTACACTGGCCTATAGTTCTACAGATGAAAAGATGATTTTAGTCTGTAGGGTATCATTTACTAGCATGGTATTTTCAGCCCTTCAAAGAATATCAATCAGAAATCCCTGAAAGCTGAAATGTGCTTCGTGAAATGAGCAAGCTGGTACAATAATTCTTAAATCCTTTGTTGTGGTGGAGGAAATTTCTATGGATTTCATCATAAAAAATATTTTATACTACAGCTAGCAAAAAACCCTATCAATCTAAGATCTAACATTAGTTTTTTTATGGTTTGGTTGCTAGGTAATAAACGTGCGTGGAAAAAATGCAGTTTGAGGGGAAAAATGCCTCAATAAAGAGAATTCCCCTAAGGTTTGGGATGACAATCTCAACTAACATTTTACATTAAAAAAAAAATCAGATATAGAAGTTCCTAAGAAAATTACAAAGTTCGCCACAGCTTTACAAAAAAAGGTAATTTTTAGCATCTTTATATTTCTTCATCCTAGTCCCTTGCATAGTTCTTGACTTACACTGTTTTCAATAAATAAATATTGAATAATTAGGTCTGTTTCCATTCTATAAATTCTAAAGTGTACATGAACTACTAAATGAACATGATTTTTGTGATATTTTCTTCTGAAAAATCTTTTTCCCCCCACTAAAACAGATTTATGCACAGCTGATAAGATTATATGTATTAATTTGATATGTGCATCTGAAAGTGTTGGATTTCCATATGTAGATACTGTGATTCAGTCATCAAATGATTGGGCTGACTTTGATACATATTAATTACTTTCTAGAAAAATACCTCAAGGCCAAATTTCAAATTTTAAAACATTTCCATCATTTATAGAATTCAAAAGGTTATTTGTAAAATGTGGTATAAAGAACAGGAATTGCAAAATCCAGCACAGTTGTCTGGAGGTAACAAAATGAGTGAAAGAATGAATGGGGTAGGAATGGAGTTTCAGTGGCAAATTGTGAGCAAGCCTGTCAAAGGAGAGTGGTTATTGTTACTCTTGCCACAGACCTTTGCCATGAGTGATTATTTTAAAAGGGATTCTGGAAGAGTTGATTTTAATGTGAAAACTGATTTTTAAAAAATGTTTTGACGTATTCAGTAACATTTAAAACACTGTGCAAGAAAGAAAACACCCTTGGGGAATCTATAGCCTGGGCTGACAGTTAGTTGCTTCTAAGCATGGAGTTCAGAGTCCCTCTAAATTGGGGTCATAGTCTTGGCACGTAAAGGTGTTGAACTTAGTTCCAAGTTTGTCATGCCTATTAATATTGGTTAAATCAAGTCCTGTTTTCATAAAATGTTTTGTAAGTCTCCTTATTTGCTATTTATTGTACTTAAGTTACGACCTAAAGGCTCTGAAGTGCACGCATAAAGACTGGAGTAGAATTAAATGAGGAAAGTTACCACAGTCTTTCTTCTTTAAAACAAACAAAAAGCTCAACAAGCGACAACAAAAAACAAACAACAGTAATAACAAAAAACACAATTAATGCTGGCATTCTTCAGAGTTAAAGTTCCTTTCTATCATTGCAGTATCTTTGGTTAATTTGTGTATTCTCTAAACTGTATAAAAAATAAAGACCATAAGCAGCCTGCAGTAACAATCTTATTGGATTAGTATTCACTTTCATTTTTGTGGGTGGCCAGATATCCAACTATTATAATTGCTAGGATTTTAATGTTAAAGACTCGTTTACCTAAAGCCCACAATCTCTTAAGGCACTGTTAATTTTGGGAAGATCTAATATAATGTTTTCAAATGAATAAAATGGATGGTTTTACACTTAGTTGTAACATAAATTGAGAGTGTCAAAAACTGATTCTGCAAATGCTCTAAGAAATATTAAAAGATTATTGTTAGAAGTAATAGCTGCTTAAGAAAATGAAAACACAAGCCGAATACTGGGAGGAAATCTGCAGAACACATACCAGATAAAGGACTTATATCCATAATATACAAAGAAGTCTTAAAACGTAAAAAAAGAAAGCAAATTACCCAATTTAAAAAAATGGGCAAAAGACATGAACAGAGACCTTGCCAACGAAGATATACAGATGGCAAGTCAGCACTTGAAAATATGGTCAGCATCATAGCTCATTACAGAATTATAAATTAAAACAATGAGATACCACTACACACCTATGAGGATGGCAAAAATCCCCAAACATTGACAATATCATATGCTGGTAGAGGTATAGGGCAACAGGAAAGATTTTCTTCTCCCTCTCTCCTTTCTCCCATGTGCTCTTGCTCATGCACATTCTCTAATAAATATATAAAATCCTTAAAAAAAATAGATGTGCAAGAGATGTGTTAATGTTCAGAAACACGGCTGGTTGTTTTCTTCATTTCTAAGACACACCACTTTGATATTTTAAATTCTGTAAAATTGGGAGGGGTCTTTAACTTAACATCAACTTAAATGAATTTTAATCATCACACTGTTAAAAGATAACAAGTATGTGATATTTTGGACTTGAGTTCAGTTTAATGGGGACACTTTTGATAATGTAAGTTTCCGATTCTATTTTTAAAAGATGCAACATGAATATCCACGTAGGAAAGATTATTGTGTTTCACTTACGAATTCTAGTGGGTCTACTGAGAGAATGGAGAGAGGGAGTCCAAGGACATGAAGAGTTGTTTCCACATTTTTTAGTTCATTACCTGGATGCTACTTTTTTTTTCCTTCTGTGCATTATTGCTGTATATAAAGTGTTGTATCATGTTTTAATTTTTAAAGGAAATAGGAGCCTGGATTCATGTTTTAAAGAAACTTAATTTATTGACAAAGATCATAGCACTTGTTATATAAATTTGACAACTTCAACAGAATCCCGAGTCTTTCCATATTATGTGAGCGCTAAAATTTTTATTTATTTTGATTGTAGCTTGGTGGTTTTCATCTAGGAATATATAGTAAAGAATATAAAACAAAACTTTAAAGATTAGAGAGATGGAGTTTTGATTTGAGGAGGACATAAGTTGCTTTAGATTGAACAAATGGCTTATACATTTGAGATACAGTGAACAGATTGTTTTTCTTAAAAAAAATAATTTAACCCCCTAGCCCTCAACAGTGAGACACTTCATTAACCTAATTACTGAATGCCAAAAAAAAAAAAAATAAAGGTGTGTCTATATAGGTCATAGGTTGAATATTTGAACTGTAATAGCTTCTCTTAGTAGGAAACCAAGGATTTTCCTAGTATTTCTAAAGTACCTAAATAGGCTTACTTATTCACAATGAAATACCTTAAAAAGTAGCAATATGATACTTATGTCTTTTCCCTCTATTACCATTCAAAATATGTCAGCATATTAAATTATTTTTATTATTTTCATTTAACACTTGCTGATTTGCATGTAGCACTTTAGGCAAAAAAACAAACAAAAAGCCACCCTAACAATGTTTTCAAATAACGCATAGAATTTTTTTTCAAGGGAAACATACTTTGAAGTGTATGAGTTATAGCCATATTCAAAAGCAATACAATATTTTAACATGCAATACATTTGGAAAGAATTATTTTCTTTGCCACATGGTGTGGTTCAAATCCTGACTCTATCACCTATAGAGTGAGAGCTTAGGCAGAAACAGCATTTTCCTGTCTCAGCTCACGCTCTGTAAAATGGAGGTAGTATTCAATTTAAATGAGAAAATCTTTGTAAGGTTTCTGGGCCAGGTTATGTGGCAGAAACAAATAAAATTTTAAAACGAATCCAAAAAATGGGTACTAACATACACAAATACCTGAATGGAGAACAATATTACAATGGTATTTAAATGAAATAAAAGTATATTTTAATACTTCAGTATTAATATGCTTCTTAAATTAAAATTTAATCTGTCCTAGGTAAAATAATCATATATATAAACTCTCAGAGAAATAAAGAGAAGGATTATAGGAATTAAGATTAGTCAGGGAAGTAGTGAGTAGTGATCAGCATTAAGATTCAGGAATGCATTTTTCCTTTGATTAAGGAGGTTGGTGTGGGTCTAATTCCATCAACTGTGATGGAACTTGTGAGGGGCACTAGGAGAATCAAAGACATGGAGTACTAGAGGTTTTTACAATCTATACTCTAGAGCAGCAGTAGCATGCTAGTGAGATTACACTGTAATTTTGGTTTTACCTTGATAATATAAGCTAAGAAGTTAGCATATCTAGGTTCTCCAGGTCATGCAATGGTTGCTTACCTCCATGTGCTCAGACACTCTTAATATTAAGAAAATAGCATATTAAAGGTTTCAAATGCCAATGAGATACAAAATGATCTATGCACAGGTTTGAAACTCCTTGTGTTTTTACAAACCAACCAACCATACTTACATGCATCTGATCATAAGTTTTGAAAGAAAAATTTGCATTACATCTATTTCCAAATAGTGTAATTTGACAGTTATTTTTCTATTTCAGAGACATAGACCCTTTTCCTTAGCTAATTAAGGAAGATAGAAAGGCTTTGCTAAGGCCTTGAAATAATCAGTGTTTCTTTGAATTAAGAGGGAGAAGAAATAGTTTAAGCAAAATCCATGTGCCTCTTCACTATCAGGGACACAATACAGGTAACTTTCCATGCTGAAGATAAAATTCCTCTAGAGCACTCAGATAGATCTTTATTGAACAAAACACTGTAGATTAGCTTAGTTTCCTCTTCTCATGCCTACTCAATTGGGCTGCCTAGCACTCGGGAACAAGTAGGTACTCTTTAGGTTTGCTTGGCATCCAAGTGCATTATGTGAAGCAGTCATCTATTTTATAGCTGCATAAAACAGTACATGGATTTCATGATGCAGAAAAGCAGTTTATTCCTCATTTTCCATCATGTAAATTTTTACTCAATAGATTTGCACGAAGAGTCGCCCTCCCTTTAATATACAAATGAAAAATGCCATCGTTATATACTTTCCTCTTTCTAAGGCTTTCTTTGTCAGAAGCAAACACTTAAAGGAGAAAAGACAGAAGAACATTTTTTAGGGTAAAATTGCCATCCAGCACTGCAGCTAATTTTAAATGTTGCAGGAGTAAGGTTTAGAGGAGGAATAGAAGAAGCAGGTATAGTTTGAAAATAGACTCTTTGTATTCATTAAAAAAGTGGAGAAAAATATTCCTCCTCCCTACAAACTAAGAATTTGGATTATTCTCAACCCATAAAGTTAATACATTCAAATCAAAGTAAAACTTCATGAAAGAATCAGAATATACTTTCCTCATAAGCCATAAATAGATATAATCTGCATTATAACAAAATATGAAAGAAAAGCCAATTGTCATATATATTAATGGAAATGTTTTACTTTTAGTTTTAACTCTAATTACTACTTTAAATCATATTATTTAATCATTAGAGTCAACAGTATGAGAATAAATCTAATTTTCAGAAGTATGTCAGAATTTCGTACTTTATTTCTTAGTAGGAAGAAATTATGCAATACCTATAGTAAAGATAAAAATTCTTAAAATATGTGACTGCTAAAAGTGGAATATGTTTTGAAGATACATATCACACATAAAAGTTTGAGTTTTACATATCAACAGAGTATGTGATCAGTGCCAAATAATCCAACAACAAAAAACTTGTGTTTAGATGATATACAAGATAGAATGATCTCAAAAAGCTGATGTTTTCAAAGACAACCTCATAAAAAACTTGTGCTAACCTTGAATAGGTAGGATATAAAGAAAATAAGAAAGGGATATTCAAAGAAAACAGCATGCTAACACTTAGGTTGTAAGAGTTTCTCAACCTTGACACTATTGATAGTTGGAACTGGATAATTTATTACGAGCAGCTATCCTGTACGTTACAGAATGTCTAGCTGCATTCCCATACTCTACCTACTAGGTGCCAGTAACACACTTCATTCCCTGTAGTGACGACAAAAACTGCCTTCAGATGTTGCTAAATATCCCTGGGAGAGAGACAATCACCCCTGCTTGAGAACCCCTAAGTGATGGAGATACAGAGTTATGTAAGGAAAGAAAATTGATGTGCCAAGGCTCAGATAAAGTGATGGAGGGCCACAAAATCAGGCTAAGGAGTTTTCAAATCTTATAAACACTGGAAAACTCTGAGGGTTTCTAAGTAATAAACTAATATAATGGAGGTTAATCTTTAAGAATATATGGGTATATAATGTCATAGTGTAGGGAAAATAGAACAGGCAGAGAGATCAGTGAACATGCCAGTTACCCTAACGTGGATTAACAAAAACAGAAATTAAGATGATCGCCATGAAAAAAATAATAATAAAGGTGGTAATGAGGAAGCTTCACAATAAACATTGCAAGGAACAAATGATATAGACTATGTCCTACTCAGCTTACAGAAGTGGTGGACCCTCATTTTTGAAAGTTGAAATAGCATATTATGGAAAAACCTGGAATTCTATTCTACATATATTTGTACCTCTACATCATGTGTAACTTTCACTACCTAGGTCACTTCTCCCAACGATTACCACTCATGAGTGAAATTGTAAGATCTATTGAGAAAATTTTGAGAGATTTTTCTAGCTTCAAAATCTTATGAAACACCCACAATTCCAGATTTGGGGTTTGACGCAGTAAATATAGTTCAGTAATTTCAAGAAAGCAGAGTCAGTTATTATTTTTGAGGAAAACATTTTTTACTTTCAAGGCTTGAGATCACATGAAGACTCATAACTAGTCTAAGAATCAGCTAAGAGAGCAGGATTAGATATGTTGGCAGTAACACATTCCAATCTTTCTGCATTAATATCTTTATCTTTAGCCTGCTGTAACAAAGTAGCACAGGCTGGCTGACTTAATAATAAAAATTTATTTTCTCTCATTTTAGAGGCTACAAGTTTAAGATCAAGATTCAGGCTGATTCAGTTTTTGGAAAAGGCTCTCTCTCTCTGGCTTGCAGAAGGCTACCTTTTCAGTATGTCTTCACATGGCCTTTACTCAGTGCATGTGTAGGAAGAGAGTGAGCTCATTGGTCTCTCTCTTATAAAGACACTAATCCTATTGGATCATGGCCTCAACCTTATGACTTCATTTAATCTTAACTATTTTTTTTAGAGGCTCAATCTCCAAATAAAACCACACTGAAGATTAAAGTTTCAACATATGAATTGAGGGTAGGTAGTAAGGACATCACATCATTAGTCAATGAAGTCAATAACGGTTTCTACCACTGGATCAGGGCTTAAGACCCTCCATGACATTACTGAACAAGAAAACTAAGATCTCAATAGATAATGAGTACAATAGATAAACAGTACAAAAACATAAATCTCACACCATATAAAAAATGAATTCAAATAGATCAAAGACCTAAATGTAAGAGTTAAAAGTACACAACACTTAGAAGAAAATGTAGGCATAAATCAACACTTTGGAATAGGCAAGTATTTTTCTTTTATATAACACCAAAAGCACAAGCCAAAGACAAAATTTATAAAGTAGATTCCATCAAGATATAAAATTTTGTGCTTCAAAAAACAGTATAAAAACTGAAAGACAATTGACAGTATGTGAGACTCTATAGAGCTTTTACAAATGAAATATAAAGAAAATCTTTTTTAATAGGCAAAGGATTTGAATAGATTTTTCTCCAAGAAAGGTATACAAATGATCAATAAGCACATGAACAGATCCTCAACATCATTAGCCATTAGGGAAATGCAAATAAAAATCCTAATAACATTTTGTGCCCACTCGGATGGCTAGAATAAAAAAGAGAGACAATAACAAGTGTTGATTAGGATGTAGAGAAATTGGAACCCTCAAACTAGTTTGGCATTTCCTTAAACAATTAAACAGAGTTACCATATGACCTAGCATTTCCACTCTCAGATATGTATCCATGATAATTATAAACATGTCTACTAAAAACTTGTACATAAATGTTCTTGGCAGCATTATAGATAAAAACCATGATAGTTCCAGTCCAAGATGGAAACATAGGAAGACCCTAAACTCACCTCATCCATGGAACACAGTAAATTATCCCTAATTATCGAACAATTCCTCTTGAAGAACCAAGGGCCAACCGAACAGCTTCTGAACAACCAAAGACAGAATGGCAAAAGAGAATAGCAAAAGAGATGGAGACACAATAACAAAGAGAACCCCCACCCCCAATGTTGCAAAGGGGCAGGGGCTGATGTGGGCTTGTGGATCCTGTTTGCTGAGATCAGAGGGGCTAGAGAATGACACAGTTTATGTTCTAACTCTACCTTAAAAGCCTAAACTGGGGCAGGGTCTGGACATCATAACAGGCAGGTCTAGTCAACACAGAAAGTTTGCAACCTTAGAAAGCCATGCCAGCCCTTGTGGTGCTGCAGCACAAAAAAATAAGCCTTTTTAAAATTTAATTTTAAACATTTTTCATTTTTTATCTTTTGTTTTTACTTTTGTTCTTTTTATTTCTTTTTTTCTTTTATTATTTAATTTTTAAAAATTCTTATCTTTTATTTTTTTCTTATTTCTATAAAAAGCCATGGTTTAAAAGAGTAACTAGCATATGCAGCCACAGTTCCAGCCAGCAGACAAAGGTCACCAGGCACAGTCTACATGGGGGACACCATACACAACACCACTCTTTCAAATTTAAAAGTAGCTGTTCTGCCTAATCTATATAAACACACAAAGGCAAGCAAAATCAGGAGACAGAGGAATATGCTCCAAAATAAAGAAGAAATACCCTCAAAAAATTAAATGAAACAGATAAGCAATATGCCTGATAAATAATTTAAAATTATAATCATAAAGATACTCACTGGGCTGGAGAAAAGAGTAGAAGAACTCAGTGTGACCTTCAATAAAGATATAGGAAAATTTTTTAAAAAGAAAGCTGAATAAACAACTGAAATTACACACACACACACACACACACACACACACACACACACACAAGGGAATCAACAGATTTGAGGATGCAGAGAACATAAGTGAACTGGAAGACAGGGTAATGGAAAGCACACAAACCGAATACAAAGGAAAATTAAAAAAAATGAGAATAAGAGCACTGTTGGACAACATCAAGCAAATGTTCACATTAATTGTCCCAGAAGAAGTGAGAAAGTTGTAGAAAACTTAGTTCAGGAAATAAAAACTAAAACCTTCCCTAACCTAGGGAAGGAAATAGACATCCAACTCCAAGAAGCACAGAGAGTTCCAAGTAAGATGAACCTAAGAAGGTCCACACCATGGTTTCTAATAATTAAAATGTCAAAGATTAAATATAAAGAGAATCTTAAAAGCAGCAAGAGAGAAACAAAAAGTTACCTACAAGGGAAAGCTTATAAGGCTAACAGCTGATTTTTCAACAGAAACTTTTCAGGCCAGAAGAGAGTAGTATGATATATTCAAAGTTTGAAAGGAAAAAAAAAAAAAAAAAAACCCTACAAAAAAAAATACCCTACACAACAAGGTTTCATTCAGATTTCAAGGAGAGATAAATAATTTCCCAGATAAATACAAGATAAGGCATTTACACACTAAACCAGCCTTACAAGAACAGTTAACAAGACATCTTTAAGTGAAAAAGAAATGACCACAATTAGATGTAAGAAAATGACGAGTAGAAAGATCTAAAATATGACAACATACACATAAGATGTGGAAGGGAAAGGGAAAAAGGAAAAAAAGAAATAGAAATAAGGCCTTTTTTCTTCTTTTTTCTCTCTATTTTTAGAATGTGTTTGTACTTACATAACCAAATTAATATAGACTGCTATTTACTTTGGATGTTAATATGAATCTTATGATAACCACAAACCTATGAAATATACAGAAAAAATAAAGAGAAAGGAAGCCAAACAGCACTATAGAAACTCATCACAAAGAATAGAGAAGGAAAAAAAAGTACAAAAACAACCAGAAAACAATTTAAAAAAATGGCAATATGTACACACCTGTCAATAATTACTTTTAATTTAAATAGCCTAAATGGGGGGAGAGAAAAAAGATGGAGGAGTAACAGATCATTACTCACCTGTCCCCTGAATTGATCTGGATATCTACCAGATCACCCTGAACACTCCCAAAATCAGCCTGAGATGTAGGAAGATACGTCTGGATCTCTACAAGCGAACGTCTCCGGTGCTCAGTATTGAGGTATGAAGCGGGGAGCTGAGAAACTGTGCACAGATAACGGAAGATAAATGGAAGGGGGAGGGAGCCGCCAGGAAGCAGTAGCCACCTGCACTGGGGAGTGGGCCAGACTCACAGACCAGTAGGTGCTGAGAAACCAGACTGAAACCGGGAGCTTAGGAACATACGTGAGACTAGACTGAAAACCAGAGCTCTGGAGCACTCACTGGAACTGGACTGATACCGGGAGCTCAGGAGCACATGTGTGACCAAACTGAAAACCGGAGCTCCAGAGCACGCGAACCACACTGAAACAGGGAGCTCGGGAGCTCAGGGTGGCTGGCGGTGTTAGAAGCACAAAGGACAGAGACATGCTGGCCCTGGGAGTGAGGGCTGGGAGAGCGGCTGTGGGGCGCACAACCCGGTCGCTGTGGGGTTTTTAGCAGCACCGACAGAAAGAGTTAAAGTGGCCAGGAGAACTCAGTGGAGAGTGGACTGTGATCTCTGTTCTGAGACAGAGACTAGGATATGGCCACTGCTGCTCTGACTCTCAGAAGAGTCACAGAAAGCCACCAGGGAAAGCCGCCAGAGAACAAAAGCCCGGAAATACCAGCTTACATGTGCCCATCCCCATCCCCCCTCGCAGGGGACCAGGCAACTCTACCCAAACAGGGTTTCCTGAGTATTAGTGTGTCAGGCCACTCCCCCAGAAGGCAGGCTGAAAAATCAAGAAGCTCACATCCCTAAGGTCCCTATAAAACAAGTGCACATTGCCTGGTTCCTGGTCAATAATTTGGGCTCTGTGCATCCCCCAGCCTCTCCTCATCAGAATGACAAGGAGGAGGAATCTCCAACAAAGAAAGGAGAGAGAGACTGTGGCCCCTGCCATAGAACTAATGGATATGGATATAACCAAATTGTCAGAAATGGAGTTCAGAGTAACAATGGTCAAGATGATGTGTAGGCTTGAAAAAACTATTAATGACAATATTAACGAGAATGTAGAATCTCTAAGGGTGGAAATGAGAGCAAATCTGGAAGAAATTAAAAATGCTATGAATCAAACACAGTCTCAACTGGATACTCTGACAGCCAGGATAAATGAGGCAGAAGAGTGAATTAGTGAATTGGAAGATGGGATGATAGAAAAGAAGGAAAAAATGGGAATTTGGCTCAAAAAAATCCAATCTCAAGAATGTAGATTATGGGAGATTACTGACTCAATGAAACGTTCCAATGTCAGAATCATTGGCATCCCCAAAGGGGTGGAGAAAGAGAGAGGTCTAGAAGAGATATTTGAACAAATTGTAGCTGAGAACTTCCCTAATCTGGCAAAGGAAACAAGCATTCGTGTCCAAGAGGCAGAGAGGACCCCTTCCAAGATCAATGAGAACAGACCTACATCACGTCACATAATAGTACAATTCGCAAATATTAGATCCAAGGATACAATCTTGAAAGTGGCCAGGGGGAAGAGAATCCTCACCTACAGAGGGAGGAACATCAGAATAACGTCAGACCTGTCAACAGAGACCTGGCAAGACAGGAAAAGCTGGCAAGGCATATTCAGAGCACTAAGTGAGAAGGACACGCAGCCAAGGATTCTTTATCCAGCAAGGCTGTCAGACAGAATTGATGGAGAGACAAGGACCTTCCAAGACTGGCAGAAACTGAAAGAATATGTGACCACAAAGCCAGCCCTACAAGAAATATTAAGGGGGGTTCTATAAAAGTAAAAAGACCCCAAGAGTGATACAGAACAAATTTACAACCTATAGAAACAAAGACTTCACAGGAAACATGACATCATTAAAATCATATCTCTCAATAATCACTCTCAATGTGAATGTCCTAAAAGCTCCCATAAATGCCACAGGGTTACAGATTGGATAAAAAGGCATGACCCATCCATTTGCCGTCTACAAGAGACTCATTTTGAACCTAAAAGATACATCCAGACTGAAAGTGAACGGATAGAAAACCATTTTTTCATGCCAATGGACCTCAAAAGAAAGCTGAGGTAGCAATTCTCATACCAGACAGATTAGATTTTAAACTAAAGACTGTAGTTAGAGATACAGAAGGACACTATATTATTCTTAAAGGATGTATCCAACAAGCGGATATGACAATTACAAATATCTATGCCCCCCACAGGGGAGCAGCTAGATACACAAGCCAACTCTTAACTAGAATAAAGAGACATAGAGATAATAATACGTTAATAGTAGGGACCTCAACACTCTGCTCTCAGCAATAGACAGATCACCTAAGCAGAAAATCAACAAAAAACAAGAGCTTTGAATGACATTGGATCAGATGGACCTCATAGATATATACAGAACACTACACCCCAGAACAACAGAATACTCATTCTTTTCGAATGCACAAGGAATTTTCTCCAGAACAGATCATATACTGGGTCACAAAACAGGTCTCAACCAATACCAAAGGCCTGAGATTATTCCCTGCATATTCTCAGACCACAATGCTTTGAAATTAGAACTCAATCACAAGGAAAAATTTGGAAGAAACTCAAACACTTGGAAACTAAGAACCATCCTGCTCAAGAATGATTGGGTAAACCAGGAAATTAAAAATCAATTTAAACAATTTATGGAGACCAACGAAAATGAAAACACATCAACGAAAATGAAAACACTGCAAAGGCAGTCCTAAGGGGAAAATACATAGTCATCCAACCTCACTCAAAAGAATAGAAAAATCTAAAACGCAGTTTTTATATTCTCACCTCAAGAAGCTAGAGCTGGAACAGAAGAACAGGCCTAACCCAAGCACGAGAAGGCAGTTGATCAAAATTAGAGCAGAGATCAATGAATTAGAAACCAGGAGCACAGTAGAACAGATCAACAGAACTAGAAGCTGGTTCTTTGAAAGAATAAAGAAGATCGAAAAGCCACTGGTCAGACTTATTCGAAAGAATAGAGAAAGGACCCAAATTAATAAAATTATGAATGAAAGAGGAGAGATCACAACCAACACCAATGAAATAGGAAGGATCATTAGAAACTTTTATCAACAGTTTTATGCCAATAAAATAATACCTGGAAGAAATGGATGCCTTCCTGGAAATTGAAACAAAAAGAAATTGATTATTTAAACAGACCGATTAATTATGAAGAGACTGAAGCAGTGATCAAAAACCTCCCCCAAACCAAGAGTCCAGGGCCTGATGGATTCCCCGGGGAATTCTACCAAACATTCAAAGAAGAAATAATACCTATTGTCCTGAAGTTCTTTTAAAAAATAGAAACAGAAGGAAAACTACCACCTCATTCTATGAGGCATTACCTTGATCCCCAAACCAGGCAAAGACCCCATTAAAAAGGAGAATTACAGACCGATATCCCTGATGAATATGGATGCCAAAATTCTCAACAAGATCCTAGCTAATAGGATCCAACAGTACATTAAAAGGATTATCCATCATGACCAAGTGGGATTCATCCCTGGGATGCAGGGGTGGTTCAACACTCACAAATCGATCAGTGTGATAGATCATATCAACAGGAGTCAAGAACCATATGATCCTCTCAATTGATGCAGAAAAAGCATTTGACAAAATACAGCATCCTTTCCTGATTAAAACCCTCCAGAGTGTAGGGATAGAGGGTACATTCCTCAATTTCATAAAAACCATCTATGAAAAGCCTACAGCAAATATCATTCTCAATGGGGAAAAGCTGAAAGTCTTTCCCTTAAAATCAGGAACATGACAATAATGCCTCACCATTATTATTCAACATAGTACTAGAAGTCCTTGCAACAGCAATCAGACAACAAGAAGAGGTAAAAGGTATCCAAATTGGCAAAGAAGAAGTCAAACTTCTCTCTTCACAGATGACATGATACACTATATGGAAAACCCAAAAGACTCCACCTCCAAACTACTAGAAATTATAGAGCAATTCAGTAATGTGGCTGGATACAAAATCAATGCTCAGAAATCTGTTGCATTTCTATACATGAACAATGAGACTGAAGAAAGAGACATTAGGGAATCCATTCCATTTACAATAGCACCAAAAATCATATGCTATCTCGGAATTAACTTAACCAGAGACGTAAAGGATCTATATTCTATAAACTGCAAATCACTCTTGAAAGACATTGAAGAAGACACAAAAAGATGGAAAAACATTCCATGCTCATGGATCAGAAGAATAAACATAGTTAAAATGTCTATGCTACCCAGAGCAAGCTACACTTTCAATGCCATCCCGATCAAAATACCAATGACATTTTTCAAGGAGCTGGAACAAACAGCCCTGAAATTTGGGTGGAACCAGAAAAGGCACTGAATTGCCAAGGAATTGTTGAAAAGAAAAACAAAGCTGGGGGCATCACATTGCCATATTTCAAGCTATACTACAAAGCTGTGATCACAAAGACAGCAAGCTACTGGCACAAAAACAGACACATAGACCAATGGAACAGAATAGAGAACCCAGAACTGGACCCTCTTCTCCAAGGTCAACTAATCTTTGACAAAGCAAGAAAAAACATCCAGTGGAAAAAAGACAGTCTCTTCAATAAATGGTGCCAGGAAAATTGGACAGCTATATGCAGAAGAATGAAGCTTGACCACTCTCTCACAGCATACACAAAGATAAACTCCAAATGGATGAAAGACCTCGATGGGAGACAGGAATCCATCAAAATCCTAGAGGAGAACATAGGCTGTATCCTCTTTGACATCAGCCACAGCAACTTTTTTCATGACACGTGTCCAAAGGCAAGAGAAACAAAAGAAAAAATGAACTTCTGGGACTTCATCAAGATAAAAAGCTTCTGCACAGCCAAGGAAACAGTAAAAAAAAAACTAAGAGACAGCCCACGGAATGGGAGAAGATATTTGCAAATGACACTAGAGATAAAACACTGGTATCCAAGATTTATAAAGAAGTTCTTAAACTCAATACACGAGAAACAAATAATCAAATCCAAAAAATGGGCAGAAATATGAACAGACACTTTTGCAATGAAGACATACAAATGGCTAACAGACACATGAAAAACTGTTCAAAATCATTAGCCATCAGGGAAATTCAAATCAAAACCACATTGAGATATCACCTTACACCAGTTAGAATGGCAAAAATTGATAAGGCAGGAAACAACAAATGTTGGAGAGGGTGTGGAGAAAGGGGATCCCTCTTAACTGTTGGTGGGAAAGCAAGTTGGTACAGCCACTTTGGAAAACGCTGTGGAGTTCCCTTAAAAGTTTAAAAATAGAGCCACCTTATAATCCAGCAATTGCACCACTGGGTATTTACACCAAAGATACAGACGTAGTGAAGAGAAGGGCCATATGCACCCCAATGTTCCTAGCAGCATTGTCCACAATAGCTAAATTGTGGAAGGAGCTGAGATGCCCTTACACAGACGACTGGATAAAGAAGATGTGGTCCATATATACAATGGAATATTACTCAGTCATCAGAAAGAACGATTACCCAACATTTGCAGCAACATGGACGGGACTGGAGGAGATTATGCTAAGTGAAATAAGTCAAGAAGAGAAAGACAATTATCATGTGGTTTCAGTTATTTGTAGAACATAAAAAATAGGGAGATCGGTAGGAGAAGGAAGGGAAGAATGAAGGGGGGTAACAGAAGGGGGAATGAACCACGGGAGAATGGACTCTGGGAAACAAACTGAGGGCTTCAGAGGGGAGGGGGGTGGGGATTGGGATAGGCCGGTGATGGGTATTAAGGAGAGCACATATTGCATGGAGCACTGGGTGTTATACGCAAACAATGAATCATGGAACACTACATCAAAAACTAAGGATGTACTGTATGGTGACTAACATAACATAATAAAAAATAAAAAAACTAAAAAATAGCCTAAATGGTCCAATCAAAAGACAAAGGGTGGGAGAATGGATAAAAAACAATACCCAATCCATATGCCATCTAAGAGAGACTTGTCTCAGACCTAAAGGCACATATGGACTAAAAGTGAAGAGACGGAAAAACATTTACCATCCAAATGGAAGCAAAAACAAAGGTAGGGTAGCAATATTTATATCAGACAAAATAGACTTTAAAACAAAGGCTGTAATAAGAGACAAAGAAGGGCATTACATAATGATAAAGAGATTGATCCAACAAGAGGATAAAACAATTATCTATGCAACCAAAAACTGGAGCCCCTAAATATATAAAACAAATATTAACAGACATAAAGAGAGAAATCAATGGTAATACAATAATAGTAGGGGAATTAACACTCCACTTACATCAATGGATAAATCTTCCAGGCAGAAAATCAATAAGGAAACAATGTCATTGAATGACACATTGGAATAACGGACATAATAGAAATATATGGAACATTCCACCCAAAATCAATAGAATACACATTTTTTTTAAGTGTACATGGAATATTCTCCAGGATAGATCACATTTTAGGTCACAGAACAGGCCTCAGTGTATTTATTAAGATTGAAATCATGCCATGCATCTTTTCCAATCACACTGAAACTAAAAATAAATCATAAGAAAATAACTGGAAAAAGCACAAGCATAAGGAAACTAAACATGACACTAAAAAACCAATGGGTCAATGAAATTATCGAAGAAATAAAAAAATACATGGAGACAAATGGAATTGAAAACAATGATCCAAAATCTTTGGGACATACTGAAATCAGTTATAAATGGGGAGTATATAGCAATATATGCCTTCCTCAAGAAACACACAAAACAGCTCAAAGAATCTAATCTTATATGTAAGGAATTAAAAAATGTCAAACAAAGCCCAAAGTGAGTAGAAGAATGGAAATAATAAGGGTCAGAGCAGAAATAAATGACAGAGAGTATAACAAAAATGAAAACAAAAACAAAACATAACAAAACAAAACAATAGAAAAAATTAATGAAACCAAAAGCTGGTTTTCAAAAAGGTAAACAAAATTGACAAAACCTTAGCCAGACTCATACGGAAAAAAGAGAAAGGGTCCCCCAAAAAATAAAATCAGAAAGAAGAGAAGTTAACATCTGACACTACAAAGAATAAGAGAATACTATGAAAAATTATATGCCAACAATTTGGATAATCTAGAAGTGGAAAAATTCCTAGAAACATACAATATTCCAAAACTGAAATAGAAAAAAATAGAAAGTCTGAACAGATCTATTACAAGTAAAAAATTGGATTGATAATCAAAAAACTACCAAAAAAATAAAAGTCCAGGACCAGATGGGTTCACAAGTAACTCTACAAAAGCATTTAAAGAAGAGTTAACATAGAGCACCTGGGTGGCTCAGTCAGTTAAGCATCTGCCTTCAGCTCAGGTCATGATCCATGATCCCAGTGTCCTGGGATCAAGTCCCACATCTGGCTCCGTGCTCAACAGGGAGTCTGCCCCTCCCTCTCCCCCTGCCCCTCCCCTGGCTTATGCTCTCTCCTCTCTCACTCTTTCTCAAATACATAAATAAAATCTTAAAAAAAAAAAGAGTTAATATATATTTGTCTTCAAACTATTACAAAAAAAAAGAGGGGGGGGGGGGAGAAAAGCTTCCAAATACTTCCTAAGAGACCAATGTTTCCCAAACCAGACAAAGACACCATACAAAAAGAAAACTACTGATGAATATCCCTGATGAACACAGATGCAAAATCTTCAAAAAAATATTAGCAAACCACATTCAAAAATACATTAAAAAGATCATTCACAACAATCATGTAGGATTTATTCCAGGAATGCAAGGGTGGTTCAATATTCACAAATCAATTGACATCATAAACCACATTAATGAAGCAAAGGATAAATTTCATATGACTGTCTCAGACGTAGAAAACATTTGACCGATCCAAAATCCATTCATGATAAAAACTCTGAACAAAGTAGGTTTAGAGGGAACATGCATCAACATAATAAAGATGGTGTATGAAAAACCCACAGCTAACATCATCCTTAATGGGGAAAAACTGAGTTTTTCCTCTAAAATCAGGGAAGTCCATTCTTACCACTTTTATTCAACACAGTACTGGAAGTCCTAGACACAGCAATCAGACAAGAATAAGAAATAATAGGCATCCATATTGGCAAAGAAGACATTAAACTGTCACTATTTGCAGATTAAATGGTACTATACATAGAAAACCCTAAATCCACCAAAAAACTATTACTAGTAATAAATGAATTAAGATGCAGAAACAAATTGAATACCCAGAAATTGGTAACATTTCTACACACTAATAACAAAATAGCAGAAAGATAAATTTCAAAAAAAAAAAGTTTACAATTGCACAAAAAGAATAAAATACCTAATAATAAATTTAACCAAAGACATGAAAACCTATACTCTGTAAACCATAAAACACCAGTAAAAGATATTGATGATGACACAAATAAAAAGATATCCCATGCTCATGGATTAGAAGAATATCTTTAAAATGTCCATATTACTCAAAGAAATCTTCATATTTAATGCAATCCCTATGAAAATACCAACAACATTTTTCACAAAACTAGAACAAATGATACTAAAATTTGCATGAAACTACAGAAAGTCCCAAATAGCCAAAGCAATCCTGAGAAAGAGGAACAGAGCTGGAGGTATCACAATCCCAAATCTTAACATATACTACAAAAGTTGTAATCAAAACTGTATGGTACTGGCACAAAAGTAGACACATCGATCAATAGAACAGGATAGAGAGGCAAGAAATAAACCCACATTTATGTGATCGATTAATATGACAAAGGAGGCAAGAATATACAGTGGAGAAAAGGCAGTCTCTTCAATAAATGGTGCTGGGAAAACAGGATAGCTACATGTAAAAGAATGAAACTGGACCACTAACACATACATGAAAACAAACTCAAGATTGATTAAAGACATAAATGTGTGATGTAAAACCATTAAAATCCTGGAAGAGAACATAGGCAGTAATTTCTCTGACATCAGCTATCACCACATTTTTCTAGATAGGTCTCCTATGCAAGGGAAATAAAAGCAAAAATTAACTATTGGGACAACATCAAAATAAAAAGCTCTGCACAGCAGAAAGGAAAAAAAAAACCTCAATAAAAAAAGATAGCTTACTAACTGGGAGAAGATGTTTGCAAATGATATATCTAATAAGGGGTTAATATCCAAAATATATAAAGAACTTCTATAACTCAATGCCAAAAGTTTTTTTTTTTTTTAATCTGATTAAGAAATGGGCAGCAGATCTGAATGGACATTTTCCTCAAGAAGACATACAGATGGCCAACAGACACATGAAAAGATGCTCAACATCAGTAGTCATCAGGACAATGTAAATCAAAACCGCAATGGAATAGGACCTTGCACCTGTTAGAATGACTTTAATCAAAAAGATAGTAACAGGTGTTGGTAAGAACCTGTAGAAAAGGGCCCTCATGCACTGTTGGTAGGAATGTAAAATGGTATAGCCACTGTGGAAAACAATATGGAGTTTCCTCAAGAAGATTAAAAATAAAAATATCATATGATCCAGTAATCCCACTACTGGGAATTAACCCAAATAAAACAAAAACACTAATTTGAAAAGATATATGCACCCCTGTGTTTACAGCAACATTATTTATAGCAGCGAAAATGGAGAAGAAACCCAAGTGTCCAACAATGGATGAATGGATAAAAAATGTGGTATGTGTATATTCCATATGTAATGTATATATATGGAATGTGTGTATATACATATATATACATGTATAAAATGGAATATTAAACAGCCATAAGAAAAGATGAGATCTTGTCATTTGTGACAACATGGATGGACCCAGAGGATCTTATTCTAAGTGAAACAAGTAAGCCTAAGATACAAACACCATTATGATTCCACTCATAATTACAATCTGTAAGAAAAAATAAAACACAAATGAATAAAAACAAAAAGCAGAATCAGACCTATAAATATAGAGAACGAACTGATGGTTGCTAGAGGGGAGGTGGGTGGAAAGTTTGGCACAGAGGGTGAAGGGGAACGGGAGATATTCATTCCATAACTAGAAGCAGAAAAGTCACAGGAATAAAATGCACAACATAAGGAATACAGTCAATGATATTGTTAGAGAGATGTAATGGGACAGATAGTAGCAATACCATTGTGGTAAAGATAACACAATATGTAAACTTGTGAAATCACTAATTTGTACATCTGAAGCTAATATAACACTGTATGTCAACAATACTAAAAAAAAAAAAAAAAAGCCAAAAATCACAGCTTTGTGATACACCCTAATGCCCATCAACTAACAAATGGGCAATCAAATGTGATGTATGTACACAATGAAACATTATTCACCCACTAAAGGAATGAAGTAGTGATACTTGTTCTATCATAGAAAATCCTTGAAAACATTATGCTAAGTGAAAGAAGCCAGATACACAAGAACACATATTGTAGGATTCCTTTTACATGAAATGTCCATAATATATAAATCCATAGTAGCAGAAAATAGATTAGTGGGGACCAGAGGCTGGGGAATTGGGGAGTGGAATAATTGCTAATGGTTAGAGGGTTATGAAAATGGTTTGGAATGAACAGTGATTGTGACTGTACTATTTTGTAACTATATGAGAAATAATGAAGGCAAAATAAAGACATTTTAAGAAAAACAAAAACAAAGAAGCTTTTATTTCCCTTGCCTGGGGAGACCTATCTTGAAAAATGTTACTAAGGTAAATGTCAAAGAGATCACTATAAGTTTTCTTCTAGGAATTTTACAGTTTCAGGTCTTACATTTGGGCCTTTAACACATTTTAAGTTTATTTTTGTGTATGGTATAAGAAAGTTGTCTAGTTTCATTCTTTTGCATGTAGCTACCCAATTTCCTCAGCATCATTTACTAAAGAGACTGTCTTTCCCCATTGTATATTCTTGTCTCCTTTGTCTCAGATTAATTGACCAACCTTGGGTTTATTTCTGGGCTCTCTGTTCCATTGATCTACATGTCTACTTTTGTGCCAGTACCATACTGTTTTAATTACTACAGTTTTATAGTATATCTTGAAATGTGGGATTGTGATACCTCCTGCTTTATTCTTCTTTCTCAAGATTGCTTTGGCTGTTTGGGGTTAATTATGGGCACTACACCAAAATAAAAAAGTTTTTCCACAGCAAAGGAAACCATCTTTAAAATGAAAAGGAAACCTACTGAATGGGAGAATATACTTGTGAATGATATATCAGATAAGGTGTTAATACCCAAATTATATAAAGAGCCTGTATAACTCAATACTAAATAAACCCAAAATCCAACTAAAAAGTGGGCACAGGATCTGAATAGACATTTTTCCAAAGAAGACCTACAGATGGCCAACAGACACATGAAAAGATGCTCATCACTAATCATCAGGAAAATGTAAATCAAAACCACAATGAAATATCACATTAAACCTCTCAGAATAGTTCAAATAAAAAAGACGACAAGTAAAAGCATTGGGAAAAATGTGGGAAAAAGTGACCCCTCCTGCACTGTTGGTGGGAATGTAAATTGGCACAGCCACTACAGAAAAAAATGATCCTATGGAAGATTCTCAAAATATTAAATATATAAATATCATTTGACCTAGTAATTCCAACTACTAGAGATTCACCCAAAGAAAGCAAAAACACTAATTTGAAAAGATTTATGTATCCCTATGTTTACAGCAGCATTATTTATAATAGCCAAAATATGGAAGCAACCCAAATGCTAATTAATAGATGAACGGCTAAAGAAGAGGTGTTACACACACACACACACACACACACACACACACACACACACACACACACAGAGAGAGAGAGAGAGAGAGAGAGAGATCTTGATATTTGTGACAACATCAAATGGACCTAGAGGGTATTATGCTAAGTTAAATAAATCAGGGAAAGAGAAATACCATATAATTTCACTTACATGTAGAATCTAAAAAACAACAGAATAAATGAAGAAAAAAAGAAACAAACCAAACCAAAACAAAACAAAAACCAAAACAAAAACAAAACAAAACACCCCAGACTCAATTACAGAGAACAAACATGATTGCCAGAGGGGAGGTGGGTGAGAGATGAGTGAAACAGATAAAGGTGATTAAGAGGTACAAACTTACAGTAATGAAATAAGTAAGTCACAGAAATGAAAAATATAGAATAGGGAATATAGTAAATAATGTAATGATGTTGTATGGTGACTACACTTATCACTGACTAATGAGCCCTGAGTAATGTATAGAATGGTCGAATCAGTGTTTTAACACCTGAAACTAATATATCATTGTATGTTAATTATACTTCAATTTTTTAAAAAAGGCCTAACAGAAAATTCTTAATAGATAAGAAATTGAGTAAATGTGCAATGCTTTAAACCATTTGCTTTTTGACTTTTTAATCAATATGCAAGAAATTCCTGGTTCTTCTATATATTTTCCATCCCCCTTCAGACACAATGACTAATTATATATCATGAATATATTAGCCCAATAAACTTTTTGAGATAGAAACCAGATTTATAATTCTTTTTGGATTTTAAAGCTTACAATAGACTACATTTGTAGGGATAATTAAATGCAAGGGTAAAATCCTTAGTTATAAGTGTTATTACTTGTTACTATAAAACTATTCAAATAAATTTACAACATATAATTCCTGAGATTGGTCACTGAGAATGAATTTATATTTTTAGCATGAGGAAAGAATTTAAATCCCTGCGTTAAGGTTTCGGCTCACAATTTGCCTCAAATTTTTCAGCAAGCCCTGCCAATGTATAGAACTTGAATTAATTTACTGTTTGGTTTCTCATTGCACTGAGAAGGAAATAAACACAGACGATGTTGCATAAATCCTCTATGCCCTGATTTCCTCTAGCTGTCTATGTTCACTTTTCTTGTACTAACTCTCCACTTCATTTGCTTTTCTTTAGCCACATGGTTCTTCAGTCCTGCCTATAAGAGATTCATGATTCTTATTTCTTCCTTGAGGTTTTGGCATTAGGCTATTTGGATTAATCCATGGAACAAAGTAATGTATGAAGCAGTTACCCATGTACATAATATTCTTTCCTTCAAGGAAAGTGAGGACATTCAAATTCAGGGATGTATTTGTCATCTTGGCTCCCTACCTCTCTATACCTGTCCTAAATTCATTCAATCAGATTTCAAACTGAGGTGCTCAGTGTGTTTGGAAGTTTGAAGATACTGAAGGTCACAAAGAATTATCTCTGTAGAGAAGATGGTAAGATGTCAGTGATAAATGTATCAAGATGTTGAAGTTTTGGAGGAATATTTGCTCAGATCCAGAAGATGCCCAAATTTGCATTTAACAGTACAGTTTTTAACTTCTCAATTAAAATGGAGATAAAATACCTATCTCAAACAGTTGTAAGGAGAAGGAATGAGATCATATATTAAGAGAAATAAATCAGCATTAAAATGCAGATAGTGAATAACTAGATGGACTCTGACTGATTGCTGGGGCAAGTGCACTGTGCTTTTGTTTTTGAATGACCTCATGATGTAGATGTTCAGAATCACTCACAAATAGTGTAAACCACATGTGCTTCTCACACACACACACACACACACACACACACACGCATACACACACAGAGGTTCTACTAAATGTATATTGCTATAAAATCTTTGAAGAGGTATGAATGAGCCCAATTTTGTGATAGAATACTTAAAACAGTATTAAGCATAGTTCATAACTACTCTCTGGGGTGGGGGGGAATTATTCCCAAGGCTGCATATGTTCCAGAGTCCCCTAAGTGTTCCATATGCATCATCAGCTGATCATTAGCTGAGAATAATTTCTTCACCCGACTCTTAACTCCTTCCTCTACACTCTGGTTTATCAGTAAGGTAAGTGTTAAATAAGTAGGACAAATAAATCAAGAACCAAATGTAAGGTTTTATCAAATACGAACCGAATTTTTTAAATCAAGTTGTACTTATAGTTCGTTAAATGATGAGAAAACCACCTGCCAGTTTTCACTGTATGATCTTATATTTAGGAGAATCCGAAGGTTCTTCATATGAAAACCAAAAAAATTTCCAATATAAAAATAATTTAAGAGCCACCTGGGTAGCTCAGTCAGTTGTGTCTGACTTGTGATTTCGGCTCAGGTCATGATCTAATGGGTAGTGAGACTGAGCCCCAGAGTCAGGCTCTACACTCATTGGGGAATCTGCTAGAGATTCTCTCTCTCCCTTTCCCACTGTCCCTTCTCCCACACTAAATAAATAAATCTTTATGAGGGCTTCAGTGGGGAGGTGGGTGGGGGATTGGGATAGGCTGGTGATGGGTAGTAAGGAGGGCACATATTGCATGGTGCACGGGGTGTTATATGCAAGTAATGAATCATGGAACATTGCATCAAGAACTGGGGATGTACTGTATGGTGACTAATATAACAAAACAAATGTTATTTAAAAAATAAATAAATAAATAAAATAATAATTTAAAAATGACTGAAGCTCTATTATCCTATTCTAAAGCCAAGTTCAGCATACCATTTGCTTTTCCTTTTTCATAGCAAAACATGAAAACATGGAGAAATGTGCACTTTAAGTTAAAAGGGGTTTTGATTTTATAAATGTGTGTTACTCCAACCCATCTTTTGTAATTTTGTACTTTCCCAAAGAACTAGAGAGAGAAATGTTGTCTAGCAATGCAGACATAAAATTCAGTATAAATATGTGGTAAATTTACATTTTTGGATCCAAGCAAAATTTTGCCAAGGTCCTTCTTTTTGGCCATGGCTGCAAACAATACTCAAGTCCTATTCTGAGAAATACCTTTGTTCTTTGTAATTTATTACAGAACGAGACTAATACTTTATACATTTTCTCTAAATTCATATTTTCATAAAGCTCACATTTAATAAATAGCTTGAATCTACACATATTTTGGAATAGTCAGTACTTAAGTTTGAGAAATTTGTCTAGGCTCTACGTCCATCCACCCACCCACTCATGTATCCAACATTCACTGCGTATCTGCTATATTGCAGGCACTCTTCCACATGCTTAGAGTATACTGGAGAACAAAACAAAGATTTTTGATCTGGTGAAGATTACATTCTAATGATCGACAACAAAAATAAGTGTAATAATTTAAGAATATTATAAATATATTAGGAGGTGATAAATTCTATAGAAAAAAATGTTTAAGTAGAGCAGGGCAAATGGATTTACAGGTTCTGGTGACAGAGCAGATGGAACAAATGTAGGACTAAATGGTATGGTAAAGGTAAGGCTCATTAAGGTACAATTTGAGCAGAGACTTGAAGTATGTGTAGCAGTTCACCAAACAGTTATTTGGAGCAAAAGCATCTACACACAGGGGAGAGGTGGAGTGTACTCCTGAAGGTGGGAGTTTGTTTGATATGTTTAAGGAAGTTCTTGGAGATCAGCGTGGATGCAGTGTTGAGAGCCAAGGAAAGTAGGAGATGAAGTTGGAGAAATAACGTGAGCCCAGTCACCTAAAGGCTTAGAAGACACTTTAAGGACATTGACTCTATTGTGAGGAAATGGCCAGCCACTGTAGTTTTTAGCAGAGGGGTGACCTGAACTATATTTTAAAGAATTATCTCTTTGTCAGTTTGGGGTGCTAGAACAAAACACCAAAGACTGCTATCTTAAACAACAAACACTTATTCCTAACATTTCTAGAGGATGGGACATCTAAGATCAAAGTATCAGCAGACCGAGTTTCTGTTGAGAACCTGCTTCCTGGCATGTAAGCAGCTACTTTTCTTGCTATATACATACATGGCAGAAAGAGAAAGCTCTGATGTTTCTTCCTCTTACAAGAACACTAACTCCATCATGGAGGCTCTATTCCCATGACTTTGTATAAACCTGATGACCTCCCAATGGCCTCACCTCTAAATATCATCACATTGGATATTAGGGCTTCAACAGGTAAATGAGGAAAGAAGGGCACAAACATTCAGTCCATAACAGATTACTTTGGTTTCTCTGTTAATACTAGAATGTAGGAATGGCAAGGATAGACCTATACAGACAGATAATGAGGCTATTCCTTTTTTTTTTTTTTTTAATTATGAGATTATATTGGTTCCACCAAGGAATTAGAAGTTCTGCGAACTGGTCAAATTCTGGATGCATTTCAGTGATGAAAGCAATAGGATTTCTTGGCAGTTCCTGATAAATGAAGTAGGATTCCAAGGTCATAAATGTAAGAAACTAGAAGGACAGAGTTATAATTTATGAAATCGGGGAAGCTGCAGGAAAAACAAATTTGGGGGAGGGAGGTATAAGAGCTAAAGCTGTAGTTTGCAGTTGAAGTTCCATTAAATAGCTAAGTGGAGATGTCAAGTAGGCAGATATATGCCTGGAGATCACAAGAAAGCATCAATGCTATGGATATGAACTTAGCAGCTAATACACAAGATGGCATATAAAGATACAAAACTAGATGAGTTCAACAAGTGGATGAGTATAGATAAAAAAAAAAATAGTAGAGGGCCATGCACTGAATTCCATATTAGAATATTAAGAACAAGAGAAGAAACTACCAAAGCAGACTGAGAAGCAACAACCGATGTGGTGAGAGAAAAATTGTGACATCTGAAGCTGAGTAAAATCTACCAAAAAAGGAGTGATAATGATGCTGCTTATAGGTCAAGTATGATATAAAATGTAAATTGACCATTGGATTTATCTTTGAGGCTATAGGTGACTTCAATAAGGACACTTCTAAGAACTCTATGAATCTCTTCCTGCCCTCTTTACCTCCTATCAATCTTTAATTCTAACTTCTTCCAGCTACGATTACCAGTTATTTTTCCTTGTGCTTCTGATTAAAAAATGAGTATATGCTAGTTGAATTAGTGAAATAATTTCACACCATTATCCATACTAACTTCAATGGAAAAATGTAAAATTACATAATTTAAGGGTCAGGTTTTTTGTTTTTGTTGACAAAAATTGGTCCTAATTACTATAATAGAGAAATATAAATTTGATTCATTGTTTTTAATAGTTGCATTTACACTAATGTGTGTATCATAATTAATATTTACTAAACCAATAGTTATTTCCAGTTTTTGTCTCTATAGATGGTACCATAACAATATTATTGTTTGAACGTCCTGATACTTGTGTTTTTGTTTCAATTAGATAGTTTCTCAAAATTGGAATTCATAGTAAAAAAAATGTATATTTTATAATTTAATGGATATTGTAGTACCCCTATTAGTAACGAATAAGACTGTTTACCTTATCTTTACTAACATTGGGTTGTATTAATTTTTTGGAGGTTTTTTTTTGGGGGGGTTTCTAATCTGAAAGATACACTAATTTTTGCTGTAGTTTGCATTTCTTTGAATAGTAATAAGGGCAAGCACCATATAATAAGTGAATAGTATTTTGATTTTGCTCTCGTATGAATTAACCATCCTTTCCCTTTGTTCATTTAATTTTTTTTTTTTTGGTATTATCCAGGAAACTACTTTTTTCTAATATAATGTTTTTAAAATTTCTTTTATTTCTTTCACATATGTAATTCCATCTCTCTGGTCAATCCTAGAAAAGTATAATTTTGCTTCTTTTTCCTTAATCACAGTTTCTCAGGATTAACTATGTTAGTTGTTTCTAAGAAAGCCTTTCCTTAATTTAGTATTTGTTTGATTGTCACAACAGGATAGTACTATGCTTGGCAGTAAAACAGATCTAGTTAAGGAAGTATGTTTCCTTAATGGTAAAAGAAATGGAAACTTACAAAGATAATGACTTAAACAGGAGACAACACAGCAGGCTCACACATAGAGGTAGAAGCTTACCAGTTTTTTCCAAAGTTCCCCTATAGAGGCATAGGACTGCTCATGAGGGAGGGAATACCCCCAAAGAGAGGCTCCATTTGCCACACTGAAGGAGATCTTCATATCATACTGGCTCCCCGACCTTCAGCTCAGCATACCAAACCATTCTAGAGATGGGAGACTAGTTACATGGCCTCCTGATAAGCAGGTACAACTCAGGTGTCAACACATTCCTGAATCTTGATTACATAACTGGGCTAAGAATTTCTAAATTTTCTCGGACCTCATATTATTATTTTTCCTTTTCAACACTCATTTCTACTTCTATTCCCTTTCTCTGTTTGGGCAAACAAAGTATTGAGTATGTTTCTAGTAGTGACAGGTAACTTTCACCCATATCTGTTTGGTCACTTTTTTTTTTCCTTCTCATATTAACTAATTAACAAGGCAATGCTCCGAAAGGTTTAGCAAAGGTACTTACTGGCCTTTTTTCGCAGGTAGATGTGGCCATATGACTAAATTTAAATATGAGTGGCAGTAATGGGTGCCATTTTCACATTATTTACTTAAAATAAACATGCTTACCCTTTGATTCCTCTCTTTCTGTCTACCCATGAGTTTAACTATGTGGTGCTGGTCAGCCAGCTTCAATCATGATGATAAAGGCAACTTAGTCTACACTACAGGATAACAAAAGCTAAGAAGCAGAAATATTGGTGGTTGCCAACAGCGATGTTTTTTGATACTGCCTGAATAGTAAAATGAAAACACAAACTAACAAAAAAAAATACGGTCTTGTTTTGGAGCCACAATATTTTGGAGTCTTTTCAAAATATCACAGTAGTCTCGCCAAGGGACTGGCAAACTCTTTGTAAAAGGCCAGATAGTAAACATGTTCAGCTTTGCAGACCTTACAGTTTTTGTTGAGACTATACCATCTGCCCCAAATCTGCCCTTTTAGTGTGTTGGGAGACAGAGACAATATATAAATGGATAAACATAGCTGTGTTCTGATAAAACTGTTAAAAAAAAAAAAACCCACAGAAAACCAAGTTGCTACCCATTTTCCTCCTGGGTATAGTTTGATAGTTTGATGTCCCCACATCCAGCTTCCAATGTAATATAATCCTTTTGGTTATACATGTGTTTGAAAATATTTTTGTGTGAATATACATTTGTCTTAGATTTATATAAATTACATTGCACTAAACCTATAATTTTTAAGTTTTAATACTACAAATTTGAGATTACATTATAATCTGCATATGCTGTTGATTACTTTTGATTGCTGCCTGGATTTCCATAAATATTAATTAAGAGAAAATTGCTATGTTAATATATTGAATCTTCTGATATATGAAAATGATAAAACTCTCCATTTGTTTAGGTCCTCTTTAGGTTCTCCCAGAAATGTCTTATCATTTTTAGTGAGTCAAACTTACACACATGTGCCTAAATGTTTGTCTTAGTAATTTGTATGTTTTGACACTACTGTTAGTAGCACTTTTAAGTTTCCCTTTCTAGTCATTAAACCCTTTTTACAAAAATGCATTTTAATTTACATATTAACTACATATAACAGAACCTTACTAAATTCCTCAGTTCTGGTAGCTTTTTTTGTATTTTCTATAGAGAATTGTGTTGGCAGAAAAAGTAAAATTTTGTTTTTTTTCAAATCTCTATGCCTTTATTTCTTCTTTCTTGTTTTCACATTTGTGAACTTTCAGTAGTTATGAGTACAAGTAGTAAAGGTGGACATTCTTTTTTGTTCCTGATCAAAATGGGAAAGCATTCAGTTTTTCGACATTGGCTATTGTGTCCACTGAAATTATTTTTGAAGATTACTTTTTATCAGACTGAGGAAGTTCCCTTCCATCCTAGTGTGCTGAGAATTTTATTATAAATGAATATTGAATTTTGTCAAATGGCATTTCTGCAACCATGGTCATATGTGTATGGTTTTCCTACTCTATTCTTCTAGTATGGTGAATTCCATTTTCTAAATAACATCTTGTGAATAATATTCCATTGTATGGCTATATAACATCTGTTTATGTGTCAGTTGATAGACATTTGAGTTCATTTCACTTTTTGATTATGAATAATACTATTATGAGCATTCATGTACAAGTTTTTATGTGGGTATATGCTTTCATTTCTCTAGCAGAATGTTTGGGTCATATGGTAATTTGATGTTTAGCTTTAAGGAAGTGCCATGCTGTTTTGCAAAGAGGCTGCACCATTTTCCATTTCCCCAGCAATATATGAGCTCTATCTCATACCTTCTGTATGCTGAACACTTGCACTTACCGACTGCTGTCTGCTGGGTCAGTTAGTGCTTTCACCAGTTAATTCCATCTTATCAAAAGTCAAATATGGCTGTCCAGAGATCAGTTTTCGCCAGTTATACTGTAATCACTCAGTTTAATTAAATGTTATGTCAACATACAAAAATGAATGCAAATGAACAATTTGTTTTCTTGAAATCTAAGTTGAATGCTTTGGAAGGACTTCATAAAAGCTAGTTTCTACAAGAATGCAGACAAATTAAGTATGGACAAGACAATGTAAAAGATTAGATGGAACTTCACAAAATTGCAGAAGGATGCTAAACTCAATTTACTTGGGAGGTTTCTGGACATTTCTTTACCACTTTTAAGAAATTGGAAATCATAACTGATATTTTATGGAGAGAGTTATAAAAGCAAAACTAAAAAAACAAAACAAAAAACCTCTACTCAGTGTACCTGTTTATCAAAAAAAAAAAAAAAAGACCTTGAGCGTATATGAAGATTGATAAATGAATACATATGTGTTTAAGTTAACATAAAATGTTTAAGAGTTTATGTATTTCATGATTCTCTATGTATAATTAACCTTTAGTCAATAAACTACAACTAAGAAAACTTTCAAGTATTTTTTTACCATTACATTGTCTTTGAACTGAGAGAAGGCTTATATTTGCAGTTCTTTTTAAATTTTATTTTCTGGATGTCAATCTCCCAACAAAATAGTGAAACTCAGAAAATAGAATAATGGAGAGAAAAATGACTTGATCAAACATGAGGTTGAGTATATTCAAGGCATATGTTGCTAAATTTGCTAGGCATATATTGTTCAGTTTAAAAAGCACAGGATAAATGAGTGGAACAAGAATAGAAAGATTTCAACTTTTTGTCTTTGTTTTGAAATTATATAATCTTAATCATGGTAGAAATTTCTTGTAGGACTAAAAATATATATGGTTAAACAAAGTGTGTTGATATTTAAGCAGTCCTGTGTATTCATAAATTAAGTCACTCTTTTAAAGGATACTCCTCAGTAACAATTATCTGAATATATTCAAAGCCGTAAAGATATAAAGGCAAAGACAAACATAATGAAGGAGTTCTTTAAGGAATTGATAATAGAGTGAGGTAGGAGTATGTCTCCTATGTAGATTTCTAGGATTTGTTTACACATAGAACTTTTAAAATAATTTTATAATGTTTTATATTAAAAAATAGGAAGGCTTATAGAGAGTCCCCATATACCTAGTGAACTGTTTATTATTAACATGTTACGTTAGTAAGATACAGTTGTCATAAATAATGGAGCAGTATTGATATAATATCATCAAGTAAAGTCCATACTTAAATCAGATGTCCTTAGTTTTTGCCTAATGTTCTTTTCCATCTTTCCAGGATACATTATATTTAGTCATTATGCTCATTAGGTTGTGGCAGTTTTTCAGATTCTTTCTTTTTGATGACTTTGGCAGTTTTGAGGACTATTGGTTGGGTATTTTTTGTTTCTTAGAATGCTTCTCTATTGGGATTTGTCTGATATTTTTTTCTCATGATTAAATTGGGCTTATTAGCTTTTGGGAGGAAGACCTGAGGTAAGTAACATTCTCATCACATCGTATCAAGGGTATTTACTATCAACATGACTTTTGTGCACCTGGGTGGCTCATTTGGTTAAGCGCCTGCCTTCTGCTCAGGTCATGATCTCAGGGTCCTGGGACTGAACCCCACATCAGGCTCTCTGCTCAGTGGGGAGCCTGCTTCTCCCTCTCCTTCTGTGTTCTCTCTCTCTCTCTCAAATAAATAAATCAATCCAAAAAAAATGACTTTTCACTATGGCCTTTCACCTGTAGGTAATGCTTGTTTGGTTTCTCCACTGTAAAATATATATGGTATTCTTTGGAAGGAAGTTACTATGTACAACCGAACTTAAAACATGTAGTGAACCTCCATTTCCTTCCCAGTAAAGTATCGCCGTAAATTACTTGGAATTCTTCTGCACAAGAGGTTTGGCTCTTCTCCCTCTACTTAGTAATTTATTAATGTCAGTATGAATATTTATATATTGAGTTAGAATCCAGTACTACTCTATTGTATTGCTCAAATTGTTCCAGCTTTAGATATTAGTATTCTTTCAGTTGACAATTACATCCCTTTGACATACACCTATCACTGTAGTTTAACTTTTTTTATTTTTAGTACTTCTTTATTTTCTGGTACTACAGGATGCTCAAGACTTGTTTTGTATACTTCTTGTCCCAGTTATTTCTCCAAAGAACCCGGGTATCTTTTTTACTGGAAAATAGTATTAGAAACAAATATCTTCGCTCTAGGCATGCTTATTTGCTCCTGGGGTACCAATGCTTCTAGGCCATCTTAGCTAATACAGCAAGGAAATGTATATGCATATACTAACCAGTGTATACACACATATCCATAAGTATTTCCACATGTATCCATCTGTATCTACATTAAGGTAAACCTAAGTTTATACTGATGTTTTCATCTCCAACCCATTACTACATGGATCATGGATCTACACTTCTGCCCCTGTCTATCTCTAATTTCCCACTCCAACAGTGAGAAACTGCCATCATTTACTTAAACAATTCTACTATACATGTGTAGTGGTTTCAGAATTATTAACCTGTATTATCATAAAAAATAATTTAAAGTGTATATACACAGTTTCTTTTGCCTGTCCTCTCGCAGTCTCCACTCACTTCCAAAGTCAGCACCTTTCCTATATCCTTTCAGTGAGGTTGTTGCTTAAGTTTCTATTTCAGTTATATTATTTTTATAATAATTTTTTATTATGTTATGTCACCATACAGTATGTCCTTAGTTTTATAAATTTATACTACCTCCAATACTCTGTAAGGAAAACTCTTTTTTACAACCTTTTTAATAAGGATGTCACTCTTAAATTTTATTGATCTGATGAGTACATAGATTTTGTACATAAGTTGCATTTCCCAGATTTTTAGTGAAGGTATTTTTTCATACGATTGCTGCCAATTTTTATAATGCCTTGATTCTTCTGCTTATTTTCTTTGATCATTTATCATATATCCCTCATGAGGATCTCTCAGGTTCACTCACTTCCAACATGTTCAACTATTATCCATCTCAACAGCTAACAAATCTATGCAGCTATCCCTGGTTCTGCTACCTTAAGGGACACCTGCCACTTGTCCAGAGTTTCTGGTTCTTCCCATCAATTTTTGGACTTGGATAAGGTAACACAGGACAAAAATTGGGACTGACTTCCCAGTCAGGCCAACACATGCAACCTAGAATGGCAAGGAGCTAACTCTCCGTGGGGGAACCTTGATAGATGGGAAAGAAGCAGGATGGAAAAGGGAAATACATGCCCTATCCATTCTTTGGTCAGATGGACATGGTTTTTGAATTGCCTGACCTTGATTTTCTTCTCTTCTCCCTGGCTCATTAATTTTCATCAATCTTTCTTCCTTGAGATTGCATCTTACAATAAAGCATTGCATGTTGCCCCTAAGACTGTTCTCAGACTCCTTTTCTAGTGGAGCCTGGGTTAAGACACCATTTTTCTCTTGGGTAGGGTTTTTCTTTACCAACTTGCAAAATGCCATCATGCATTATGGTAGTTATTTCCTTCCTGTAATACATGTACATTTTTGCAGTATATAATTGTCTATGAAGTTGACTGCATAGTACTTCTCATTGTATAAGAGAAAGTTTTTCATATACTTGGTTATGTCACTCTTTCCCTTATGACATCTGGAGATTCCTATGTTATTTGAGAAGCCCCCCCGCAAGATTATTTTTAAAATTCCTAGCGTATAAGATCTTTAACTTTCTCTTATTTCATTTGAAATGTATTTCTATAATGATGGAAGTCAGAAATTGATTTAGACTTCAAAGGTGAGCTTCTAATTTACTTTATTCCTGATCCTTTTTGCTCAGCATTATAAAGTCTCTGGAACTCATATAGAAAGAATTATGAAAGAACCTACACTCAAATTAACAAAACACAACCACTTTTCCTTTAGTTCCAACATGACAGACCCAATAACATAACTCAGATATAGGTGAGACCAAATGCCCTTCTGTAAGTCAAACAATTTCCTTTGAACTCCCGTTTCAGGGAATTCATTTTCTTCTTTAATTCCTAATAATATGAAGTAATATCTTGCTGAGTTACATTTACACAGAACCAACAGCCTATTTTTTTCCTTTTTCTGGTCAGGTTAAATTTAGTACGACATACTTATAACCCACCTGCCACTTCTATGAGAACTAAAAAACAAAAACAAAAACAAACCTGCTCCTTCTGATGGATACAACTGTAGTAAGCAGCTCAGCAAGCTCTCAACATCTTTGCACATATTAGAAAAAGGCTCCACCTCACGACTAAAGCAGCCCCACCTCAGACAAAGAGCTTGGAGACAGAGCTCAGCTGGATTTCTTCTCATACCAACCTCCTCAGCCAGATGCACCAATGTAATGAACTTGTTTAAGCCTATGCTGGAGATCTGCTTAAGGCAAAGCTGCCCATGCCCTCTTCCTCAAAAAAGTATGGCAGGACTGATTTACTCTTTGAAGAAAGGTAGAATTTGAACATATTAGAAAAATAAAAGAGAAAGAAGAAAGATATATCAAATATTCTGAGGTCTTTCTTCTAAGATCCTCAACTCTCTTGAAGATTCCTCAAAGGGTAGAGGGCTTCTCTGAGGTGGACTCATCTTATTATTTTGTAAAGATTAAATAGAACAACCCTATCTACTCATTTCAATTCATGTGAGGATTTTTATTCCCTGTGGTTCCTTTCATTCTCCACAGTAGAGTGGCACAGAACATTCTGTTTTTGTTTATTTTTTTTTCTTTTAATTTTCATTTAAAGCAGTCCATTTATTTTTGAGGACAGTGTCTCACCATATACTGAAAAGTATCATTTCCATGCACTTAAATAATTTATTATTTTTCCCACTTTATACTTCATTTTCTAATTCCATTCTTATCTTCCCCCAATGTTCATGATTTTATTTAAATATACCTATCCCTGGAAAATATGTTTTTATGCTATAAATCTTCTTTTTCTTACTTTTATATTCAACATGTTTTTGAGCTCAATTAATGTGAGTGTAGGTAAATCTATTTCATTACTTTTAGCTGATCTAGAGACCTATACATATTTATAATATATTATATAAAGATATATTCATACACACACATTATAAATGTATGTTTTCTATATAATACTTTCACCTATTCTTCAGTATTGGATTTCCTGTGCTCCTATGCTGCAGACTTTGTTAATTCCCTGTGGTTTCTATCTCCTTAGAGTATTTAGTCTCCTGGGATGGCCTTTCCTAGCATGGTTAGTTTTCTCACTCTAGAGATATAACTTTTCAAACCAGGAAATCATACCTACACAGATATCCTTTGGGGGATATATGCATGAGAGATAGAGAAGGCACACGCAATCTTATAATACACCTATTCCACCAAAGATCTCTGTTCTCAGCAGCCATGTTTGAATCTGCTTTTAAATTTTTTATAACCAGACACTGAATCTCTAATACAGACTCTCAAATTTTCACCTTTGTGTTGTTCATTTCTAGTGCTTTTTAAAATTTAAATTCAATTAATTAACATATAATGTATTATTACTTTCAGAGGTAGAATTCAGTGATTCATCAGTTGTATATAACACCCAGTGCTCACTACATCATAAGCCCTCCTTAATGCCCATCCCCCAGTTTCTAGTACTTTCAATAATACTGCCAGAATAACTCTGATGCCACTGAATCAGGTCCATTTTATTGTATCATATTTTTCCTTGAAGAGACTTGTTATCTTTTTGGTTTTCATTGCCACCTTTCCTGATATTCCATGGCTACATTTCAGCTGCTTGCCACTACAAATAATACTTTTGTGCCTTTGTTAATGACCATCACCCAGTCTGGAAAAAAAAAAAATCAATTATACTTTTTTCAGTTTATTGTGCTTTGGATCAGGTAGTGGGACTCATTACTGGCTGCTATCCCATATCTGTCTACCCTGAGCATCGAGATTGGAATGCAGTTACAAAACTACAGTTTTATTACCTCAGCAGCTGATACTTTTTGAGGAATATGAGGCACTGAGTTCTACTCTGTGCTCCCCCAAATTTGACAATCATGTGACAAAAAGGAAATTATGGACACGGATCACTGAAAATAATGTATTCTAATATAACATAGATTTTAAAGTAGTAAAAACAAAACAGAAACCTATTCTCCATTTAAAGGGAGATGAAGATGTAAAATCCTCCCTCTTCAGTTTCTCACTTAAGCATCAGAATAAGAGAAGAGAAGACATATACAGAATCAACAAGTAATTTAGCTCCTTCACTAGTTTCTATGGCAACCTTTCTGCATAAAACTAAGAACAAAATGAACTAAAAAAAAATCAGGCTTGCCTTGGCCTTGGTCATTGACACTTTTAGCATTACTTCCTTCAACACAATGTTCAAAGCAATCAAAAACATACTAGTCAAAATGTTGACTCTACATATAAAGACTTTTATAAAATTTAAGACTGTCAGTGTATAGTAAATGGGGCAAAAATAAAATTTTCTTTTTAAAAGTCAATTTAAAAAATTATGAACTCTTGCCTGTTGACAATGACTGAAATAAACTAGTCTATAAATCGCCAGTTTGAAAGGGATTTATACAGGCTGGGTCAGTTCCATCTGCTCCTCAGATAAAGTGTCTTTCATGTCATTCCCCTGGAATTTCTTTGCTGACCCTGAGTCACCGCAGATGAATGATTTGTCCAGGTTGTCCTGATAGAGTCAATAGCAGCCTTAAAAACTCCTAGATCCTCTGGGACTCTGATACTTGAAAGTAAAGGTGTACCTTGAATTGTGGAGTCCTTGTGGTTCTACAAGAGGGAAGGTAACACTGTAACACTGCCACCTGATTCTCAGACTACAGAGTTCTAATATGCACAAACACATACGTCTGATTCGGCTGTCACAGTGATGCCTATAGTTCTACAGCACAATGCCATCTGAGGTCAATTTCTTCACATGATGTTTTCCTGCTATGTGTATCTTAGCAGATGATATTCTTGCATGGTTTCTGGCATCTTAGTCCAGACTGCTGATAAAATTAGAGATTTTTAAGTGAGCATTTTCTTTATAGAATCATATGATTTAATACTTTTTTTCCTCCATGTTTTTATTATTCACTATAGATTTGCTTTTGTCTTTCCATTTGAATTTATTCTCAATATTTATTTGACCACTCTAAGTAAAACTTAGTTGAATACATATTTATTGCCAGGCTCCTGGGAAGGAGTTGTGGATAAGAAAGTGTCCTTGCCATTAATAGATATATGTGCTTGGCTCCTGAGAAAAACACAATTTACACCAGGGATGTCAAGAACGTCTTCTAAGAACTGTTATTTTGGAGAAAAAAAAATTCTGGGGGAGGAGAAATTATCTACTTACAGAAATGAAAGAAATATTTTTGGCAGAAGGAATTTTAGGTGTGAGAGAACAGAAGTGTGAAAGAGATTGGCAGATGCAAGGAACTGGAAAGATTACCAATTAAGTGTGCCATACACATGAGAGCAGAGGGAAATGAAGCTAAAAAATATGGTAGGTAATGAAACCTATGGGACACTGTAAAACCATATGCAAATATTTGTGATTATCTTTGCATGTGATAAAGCTTGTTTGTGTTAGGAGGATGTAATACAGAGTAACGAAGTGCAAGGTAACAGACATGGAAGTCCTTTGAGACAAGTTTAGTAATTTATGTAAGTATGGATAAAGACCTCAATATACGTAGAAGTAGAAATGAGAAGAGAGAGCTCTAAGGTACAGTAAGTAGATTATTTTGATAAGATATTTGTAATTTTAGACTTCAGAGTTGCAAAGTCAGTACAGTTCCTGACACCTTTCAACCAACTTAGTCCCAGTGTTAACATCTTATGTAACATCTTACATTTTACTTAAAATTAAGAAATTAACATTGGTATAACGTTATGAACAAAACTATTGACTTTATCCCAATTTCTTCAGTTTTTCCACTAATAGCCTTTTTCTTGTTCAGGATCTAATCCAGGCTACTTATTACCTTCTATTTCATTTTCTTATCTCCTAGTCACTTCCAATCTGTGACAGTTCTTTAGTCTTTTCTTAGAAGAAATGGATATTTTTGAAGACTATTGATCACCTATTTTGAGAGAGTTAATATGGGTTTGCCTGATGTGTTCTCATTAGACTGATGCTGTGGATTTAGAGGAAGAATATTTTAGAAGTAAAGTGTCTTTCATGGCATCATATGAGGGGATATACAATTCAATAGGTCTTATTATTGATGATGCTGATCCTGATCACTTGGGTAAGGTGGTGTTTGCAAGGTTCCTCCACTGGAAAGTTTTTTTCCTTTACAGTCTATTAAAAATGAGTGCTAGGTACAGTCCTTGTTCAAAATGAAGGAAATTAAGCTTCATTTCTTAAAATTTGTGGACATATGTTAAAACCAATGGAGTATGACCAGAGGGGTAATAATTTGAGGCTTTGTAAGTTTTACCTACTAATTCTATTATTAGAATTACTATTCTGGCCTGTAGTCATTATTACTGTGATATTCTAGTAGTGATTATTTCCCTTATTACTTCTGTAATAACTGTATTTTTTCCTTTTAAGTAGGCTCCATGCCCAGCGTAGAGCTCAATGCAGGGCTTGAGCTCATGACCCTGGAATGAAGGCCTAAGCCAAGATCAAAAGTTGGATGCTCAACGGAGCCACCCAGGCACCCCATAACTGGTATTATTTTAACAAAGCTATCCCTTTTTCTTCATTTATTTATTATCCAATAATTTATCTATACCAGAAATGACTCAGGCATATTTATTTTATATGTTTTGAGGTTACAATCATACACTATGTCACTTGTTTCACAAATTCTTCCAGTTTTGACTAGTGGAGCTCTTTCAAGTTGGCTCCTGTGTCCTTTTGGCAAGCCCCCATTTATTTTGTAAGTGCAGTGTTACTTTTGGCACAAAAGGTATCCCAAAATTATTTATTTTCCCTGTTCTTATTTTAGGATCAGCCAAGGAGTTCTGTCTTTTATTTCAGAAGGGTATTTAGAAACCCAGATCTGAATGCTTATTGTTACTACAATGCCCCTTCAAAGCCATCTCCATTAACAGAGGTAGGAAATGTACATTTGTATGCCAAAACATACATGCAAGTGTATTTGCATCTACCTGGCTATCAGTATGTATGTGTATGTGGTATGTATTTGTATATATACACTCATATTGATGTCTCAGACTCCAGTTTGGTACCAAATAGCTCATTCTAGAATTCTCTTTGTAACTTTTCCCTTGAAAGTAAGAAAACCAACCCTCATCATCTATAGTATATATGTTCAAATCTAGTTACGTATAGTTTCACAATTGCTGATGTGTACCCCTCTGAGAAACAAATTTACCAACTAGAATACGGGGTTTATATTTTCTAAGATTTTTATTGTATTTGAGGAATGGAAAGAAAGAATAATTCTAGGTTCCTGACCTGACTGGCTGGGTACATAGTGAGGCCATTGATAGAATGGGGAATTCATTGCAGGAAAAACAAATGATATAAGATGGAATTAACTTTAGATATACTTAGTCTGAAATGGCTACAGTTCATCCAAATAGATATGTTCCAAAAGACATTTGGAAGGGTAGGTCCAAAGTCCAGGTAACTGTCTCAACTGGAAAAAAACATCTGAATCCTAGCTGTGTCTAAGATATCCAAATATCATATATAAAGTCAGAAAAGGATTAATAATAGAACACAACGAAAACGTATGTATGTTCTGTGAAAATTTACTAGCTTTAGAATAGGGTTAATAACTGCATCTCTTGAAATACACAATAAAGGTTTATGGCATAATCCATATAAAAGCTATTTCAGAAGTACCTAATACATATCTTCTATTACATACATTTAATAAGCTACACTTGGATTAATTGTCCATGAATATGGCTTGATGTATAAACTGCTTATGTTTTCTAATAATTTAAATATTTAGAGGTTATGTTTATATTGATGCTATAGCGAATTACCACAAACTTAGTGATTTAAAACAACACAACTATAGTATATTACAGTCCCAGTGGCCAAATGTCTAAAATGGATTGGCAGGCTCTATCATTCTAGAAGTTCTAGGGTATAATCATTCCTTTCCCTTTTTTCCAATATCTAGAATCTGCCCATATATATTGACTTGTGGTCCTGCATCACTCCAATCTTTGCTTCCATTGTCACATCTTTTTCTGATTATGGCACTCCTGTTTCCCTCTTACAAGGACCCTTATGATTAAATTAGGCCCTTTGTAGAATAGGATGTATGGTATTTTTCCATTTACTATTAATTACCAACAGAAGCATGGCATAACCTTACCCAACAATTAAGATGGACTCTAATAAAAGAAATAATCACCTTGTGGGGTATTTTTAGGATCTGATTTTAAATAATATTTTCAAAAATATTCTATTATATTTACATGGTAGATGACAATCCATGCAATCCATGTGCTTGCTTAATATAGAAAAACAGGTACTTATTTAATTCAATTACACATTCGGTGAGAACTTTGTATTAGAATTATTGTTGTTTCAGTAGGAATCGTTTCTATTTGTAGTCCCCAAATGTCTTAAAATTATCTAAGCTGGGAAATTTTTCTGTCATCCTAAAAATTCATGATCATTAGGTCTCCTAACATTCTACAAATCTAAGACTATTTCTCTATAACATTTTGCACCAGCAATGGATCAAGGAGACATCCTAAGACTTATGAAACCATGGTCGTCCCATCCCTAATCATTTTATAGGGCCCTTCGTAAATCATTTCCAGGCGAGAAAGCACTTTGCTCTTTGGCAGTAGTGTCTCTGTTGTTCAGAACCATGGAACTGAACCTAAATAACTACCATGACACGTTGTATTTGCTCTCAGTCTTATAAAGATGTTCTTAGAATCAAGATTTGCAGAGATTTAAGTTCGAGGGAAGAGCATTTTGTAATCAGGCAGAATTAGGATACTACAGTCATATTTTAAAATGTATGTAACAAATGTCTGTGACACCAATCTTTCCCCCACTAATATAGCAACATCTGACGGTTTATTAAGAAGAAAACCAAGAAATCAACCCAGTAGCATGGAGTGAATTAATTTGATATTTAAATACATTACAGAATGATACTAATCCAATTATACGGAACAAAATTTAAAAGAGAAAAATGACTGCTAGGATTGCCACAATGTGTGGAAGATAAGAGAAAATAGTCTCTAAAGAGCATTTCTCTTTGCAATGAATAGTCAAAGAAAAAACTTAAACCTAAAATGATCACATGAAAGCATGAGGTTTCCACTTTCCTCTAGTTTTGTAAAAGAACTTATGAAGATTACGATAATTTAGTAAGCCTCTAGTTTTGTAAAAGAACTTGTGAAGATTACGATAATTTAGTAAAGTTATTTCAAGCATTGCTCCATGCTTTTCCTTCCATCTCTTTGCTTCTTCTCACTCATCATTTATATGCATAATTCTCATATAGCATTTGTTTTCATTATACATGGTACTGTAATAGTAAATATTTCCTCTCCTCATGTGTTAACTGTGTGTCATTTTAAAATTATTGTAATCCCCCAAAAATTTACTGGGCATTTTCTTTTATTATACAATTGTGAAATGTCCCATGATAGGTGCCAAATTTATATTATAATAAAAATAAAATGAGACCAAAAAGGCAATTCTGCCATTAGATTCCAAAACTGGGTTTAAAGTGTTTGATCAACAGTGATAAGCATTCTAGCAGCATTTTGGGCTTTGTATTTCATTATAAGGTAAGGTATATAATAAAACATCTCTTTCAAATTATTGGCAAATTTGTAGGAATCATTTAGAGAGTAAAATAATTCAAATGGGGGAAATAACACAGATGTATTGTTTTACTTATTTATTGGTACATACCCAAGCAACAACATTTTAGGTAATTAAATAGATTTTCGCCAACAAAGTCACAGCCTCAATAAATTCAGAATTTAACACTCCATACTGTGTGGAAATGAGAGAATCAACTTAGATGTCTACATATGGTCAAAATCTATTTTCTGATGTTTTGCACTATTCTTCATTTTCACTGTTAGCAACATCCCAAGCAGAAAATTCTGATGTGGGTGTCAAGTAATTGATACTAAATGGAAAGGGTTGTTCTGGGTTTTAAGAACTCTAAGTTAGAAAATACAGATTATGTGATATAATATGTGGTTAACTACACACACACACACACACACACACACACACACACACGTATATATGTGTATGTAGTTCAGCAAACCATCCTGTATATACGGAATAAATCCACCTGAGTGGGGAAAAAATGGTTCTACTTATAGTGTGAACTTTGGCAAATTGCTTAACTTCTTCAGTCTAATAATCTACATAAAGTTCCTACCACTGTCCTTGGCTCATAGTTGCTATTCAGAAAACATGCATTATTATTGTGCTTATACTTCTGTTAGATATTCCCATGCTTGTTCATTTACTACTAAAATTGCTTGAGGGAGTGAATACCATGAGACACCTACACGTAAAACTTGATTAATGAACACTTTCTACACTAGCCCCATTGTGTAATAGCAGCCCTAACTTCTTCTGATGTTCAGGATCAGTTATATCCATTCTAGTGATTTTTTTTCTTGCCTGTTTGCCCCTTGGCCCCCAAATCCCAAAATAAGCTAAGAGCAGACATGCCTTATAATGTAATTGCCCTCTTTCTGTAACCCCTAGCATAATTACTCCCCCTCTGGGAATCAGATCTTTAAACCTGCAGAGTTCTAAACTGCGGGAATAGGAAGTACAAATTCCTCAGAGTCAGGAGGAGTGATAGCAAATGGACCCCTTGTACTTCTACCCTTGCTTCATAGACATATATATTCTCCTTACTTGGGGGACAGTGCCATACAAAGAATTTAAAGTGAATTATGCATCATGGAGAATTCACTCCATCTTTGTGAAATATTTTTCAGCTGGCACTGCAAATGTGTCTTAAAAAGCAGGGCATTCCTATACTATATTAGACCATAATCGTGATACCTATTCTTTTGCCTCCTCTCTGCTGTAAACTGGTCTAACATGATGTTAAATGGAATTCCTCATCAGTGAATCAAATAGCAAGTTCTCAGATACTGGTGCCGTCTTGCTAAAATCCTGAAGGCAGAAAAGAAAACCTATACCCAGAATATTTATCTGTTCTTAGAATAATCACTGGTCCTTTCAAGATAGAGAAGATCAATGTTCTTTACTTGCCACAATAGTTGGTTTGTTTCCTTGAGAAACGGTGCCATGTTAGAGGCTCAGCAATGGCCTCTGCTATTGACAGGTTGATCATTCAGTACTGACAGTAGATACATCAGTTGTTGTCCATGCTCATCATGTCAACATTTGGGTGTTTAATGACAAGGACTAAGTAAGGCCAACTGGAAGAGTTACTGTGCGCTTGTTTGTTGAAGTTTCCTTTAATGGGCTTTATGTTATATGAAGGTCTTCATACTTTGTACCTACTCCCAAACACATATCTACATTTTTCTATTCTAGACTTTGATCTCTCACTATTTCCTCCTCCTAGGCCTCTGACCACCAGCAAAGTGATTTTCTATTGCCTGTGTGTATATACTGAGGTTAATTTTATTTATTAGATAGGGGTGTGTGTGTGTGTGTGTGTGTGTGTGTGTGTGTGTGTGTGTATACACTACATATAGGTCATTTCAGGTCTCTTCTCTTATCACATGAGATTAATAACTAAGTGCATTGCGTGAAGTTCCGCTCATCAGGACTATCCTTTTTCATTGTCTTTCTAGACCATCCCTGAATTGAACTAAATTGCATCTGTCATCATTTTCATCTTGAACTCACATAATGAAGTCACCTTACAAATCATAGCATTGGTGGTATCTAAGAGATAAGCATTGGTATAACAGTTGTGATGACCCAGTAGTTGGGGGTAACTACCCATGCATATGGCTATTTTCTTTTGGTTTACTCATGCCAAATATTGGATATAGAGCTTCCATTTTACAGTGAACCATTTCTGGACCCAACTCACCTCATGACTACATAGATTTTAGAGAGAGCCCATTTCATGAAGGGTAGTTGTGACAGCATTGTCACTTAACCCAGAAGTACACCAACATGGCATGACCTGCTTTCAAAACCCCAGATTCTGCAGTATGTTCTCCCACTGAATCTTGTCAAATTTTCACAAAGCACCTTTTCCCACCATTGATAGCTTGTATCTACCACAGTGCTCTTTAACTCTGAGCTCTACTCATTGCTGGAAGCTTTTTGTATCAGGCAGCATGACATGGAGCAATTTCCCCAGTTGTGGAATATACTGCTTCAAAACTCCAGAGGCCTTCCTGGTATTGTGCCTCCTTCATAGCGGGAAGTACAAGATAAAAAATTTGTTATTTTGCTTTGGATGGAATATCCTCACAGGCCAATCATCTGGACTCCTAAGTATTTTACAGATGTGGCAAACAAGAAACTTCAGAGAACTTGGCTCCCAGTATAGGAGTACATACATACTAACAAGACCTCCAATGTGTTGGTCATCTATGTGTGAGCAATATGTTCTTGCTCATCTGGACTAACTGGCATGGTGTTCTGATATATGCCGCAGGATGTGAAGAAGTTCAGATCTGTTCATACTATATTACGTTATGGGGTAGGGAAATAAATATAGTCCTGGGGGGAAAATTATAAGTATATCTGTAGTGATTTCTATGTCAATTTGTACTATTTCTAATCTTATTTTCTTAAAGGAGTAGAAAACAATGCATTTGTCAAATCAATGGCAGCATACAATGTCCCAAAGGCTATGTTAATCTGTTGGTATTGCAGCCGCAATTGAAGTTGTGAGTTAGTTGAGTTTGAGGTAGTCTACTGCTATTCTCTAGTATGCATTTTTGTGCACAGACTTATGAACTTCATTAGAAAATGACAGGAGACTGGCATCCACACATCCTTTTAGATATTTGAAAGTAGTGCTAACTTCCAAGCGTCTCAGAATATGATACTCCTTTTGTTTTACTATCTCATCTGAGGAAGGGACAGTTTCAGTACTTTCACTTGGTTTTTCTCATTGTGGTTATTCTGAGCCCACACACCAAGAACCTAATGTGGAGTTTTACTAAACACCATTCACGTCAATCCAATTACGTATTAAGAGACCACGGAAGTAACATCATGTAGATCCACAGACCCACAACCATTTAATGATCCAGCTCCCATAAGGCCTCACTCATAAAGGAAGCCATGAGTATTCTTTGGGTTTTTGGGAGTGTCAACTTGAACTTTGTTTCCAATGATCCTCACAATACCTCTCACTAATGTACAGTTGTGAAAGCAAATGAGCATAGGATTTTTGGGGCAAGGACTGGGTCAGTCACCACCGTGTATACTAATCATGGTGTTGCACAGTCCTTTCTCCTCAGAACCAAGCTTATGCAATAGTCAATGGGCTCTAATTTAACCTGGCACAGGTCTAGAAGCTGTAAGGGAGTGTGACCATACTGAGGCAAGTTCTAGTGATCTCTTGCTTTCTTATCCTTGGTTTCCTTTGAGAGTATAAATCAAGCAGTACTCTTTTTGACCACTCATCTATCTTTCCTCTTGTTGTGACTAATACTCTACTTAGTTGTTGATGCACTACGACTTCTTGACTTCTGCATGGAGATTTATAAATATATATGTGTATAATTTATATATTTATACATACACACATTAAAATTTATACATACATATTTTAAACTTGTTTTCTACAGGGACTTGAAAGCTGCATGGCTAAGGTGTTGACAAAACTTTTCTGTTTAATCTTACAGAAACTGTGGATAAAATAACTTACTTCCAGCCACTATGCTCTCACCAATCTAGTCTCATGCTTAGCACTAACCTTATACTAGTGTTTTTTCTTCGTCCATCCTGACACTCAATTCTTACTACATTCTACAATCCAGTCTTCTATGACTGATGGAAATATTGGTTTGTTACCTACTTATGTTGGAGACAATGTTTCTCATGTTTCCATTGCCTTTGAAGAAAAGGAATTTCTGGGTATTTAAGCTATACTTCTGTAAAGATAGCTCCACTTGCCTCTGCATTATATCAAAAGTTTTTGTAGATAATATTCTCACACACATTTTAAGTCACCATGTATCTTGTTATCCTTATAGTGTATTTTATAAGTTCATTAAGTTATTTGACATCCTTATAACCGTTTAGTTGCAATGTCTCCCAGACAATTCCATGATCCAGAAATGGACCATATTCTTGAACTATGCTCAGCCACAGATGTTAGCCTGTAAAAATTCATGAGGTCTTCTATAAATCCTCTGAAAATACTTCTTATAATTTTGTAAGAATACATATGTATCTATGTATATCTATATATGTACATACATATATTTATATATACACATAAGCAGTATTTTACATATATATATATATATATATATATATATATATATATATAAAATTTTCTACTAGTAAGTTTAATTCTGTCTTATACCTAAAACTCCAGAAGCTTGATCTGGATCTTAATAAGACAATTAGATGAGTCCTATTCTTAATCTTAATCACAATGCATTTGATCCTAAAAAGAAATTTACAAGTTGCTTTAATCTGAGTGTTTAACATTGGAAGACACAGAGAAAATAGAGACAAAAACCATTTAACCAACCAAAACAGACTTTTTGTTTGATCTAATTCATCATGGGTATTCAAGAGGAAAATGAATAAAACCATTTTATTACATAAACTGGAATAACTTAAATTAGAAACTCCTCGAATATGTTCCAACACAGATGGTAAGGCAGTTACCAATATCGTCCCACTAATTTCCACAGAATTTTCATTTACTTACAAATGCTTTTAATAAAAGCAAGTGAAGTTAAGTCAGTAGTAATAATCTCTAGACCCTATGTATTATTGTTGCACATTTCCTTTGAGAACGTGATTAATTACCTATCCTTCCATTAACTTCAAATTCTTCCTTTACTGGTTTCTTCACTTATTAAGTAAGCTCTTTCTAGACCACCAGATTCTCCACCTTTACACAGCAAACCTTCTAGAAGTCATATGCAGCTTTTATTTCCTTTCATTTATTCACTGATCAACCCTTTCAAATGTTGTTTTCATACCAGTACTAAGAACGAAGTTTCGTTATGACAGCTCAGTTTGTCTATCTAAATATCATAGTGGGACCTCAAATTAATTACAGTTCACAAAATGCTTTCCCAAACAAACGCCTGCAACTATTCTTTTCAGTGAAAAAAATAACAGTAACATTAACATCTCCCAAATGTTTATGTTCAACTGTTAGATACATCATCGATTTATCTTTCTACTCCTTTCCCATTCCCATTATCAGTAGCATGATTCTTTCTTATCATAATTTCAACAATCCTGTGTATTCACTTCCTATTGCTGTTGTAACAAGTTACCACAAAACTGCACATATTTCTTACAGTTTGGAGGTCAGAAGCACGAAATGGATCCCACTGGGCTAAAACAAGGTGTTGGCAGGACTACATACCTTTTTGGAGGCTCTCAGGGAGACTCAGTTTTCTTGTCTTTTCCAGCTTTTAGAGACTGCCAACATTACTTGGCTCAGGCACACAGTCAATCTTCAAAGCCAACAATAGCAGATGAAACCTTTCTCATACTGCCACACTCTGACTCTTCTGTGCCCTCTTCCATTTTTAAAGGAACCTGTGATTACATTGGAACAACCTGGATAATCCAGCATGCTGCTTCTTTTAAGATCAGTTGATTAGCCATCTTAATTCCACCTGCTACTTTAATTTCCTTTGCCATGTAAACTAAGAACCCACAGGTTCTGGGGATTAGGATGTAGGGGTCCTATTATTCTACCTACCACATCCTGCAATAAACATTAACATACATATTTTTTTTTCTGCAGTAGAGTAAGGACAGTATTTATTTAATTTATATTTGCAAAGGTAGACTTGCTGGGTTAAAGTACATAAATATTTTTTTGTTAGGAAGTATTGCCAAAATACTCTTTCAACATGTCTTGGTGTATACTCTTAATTAGTAGAGTAAAAACAACTGTTCTCTAAACATTTGCTATAGTGGATGTATTATTGGTGTTCTGCCGAAATTCCCTTTACTGGTTATGTATTCCAACTGGGGTGGGGGGGAAGTTGGAGTCTACAACCAATAACTGGCACAAGGTCTAATAGTAGGAAAGACTCTGCTACAATTAGTGCTCTCAGCTGCTCAGAGAGCTGGGCTGAGGCTAGTCTCCTTATCCTCTGTATTGGTTACATTCCTTCTTAGCTTTCTTCTCGAGCCCTATCCCCTTTCCTTCACTTTTCACCTCTTAAGAGCCCTTTCTTAAGAAATCACTAGAACAGAAATTCTAGAATCTCAAGTTGTGCTTTCAGAGAAGCTTTCCTACGACCTTTACTAATGCTGAGAATGATCGAGCTTTTTTGTGACAGATATGACTGGTGAAATGCTTATTTATGTTTAAAAAATTTTAAATGTCACTTGGCCATCTGTGTTTCTCCTTCAGCAAATTGCTTCACTCTTTTGATCAACTGATTTATTCAAGTTTTCTGTATTAACTAATAACATTTAGTGACAGCTTTTATCTCTGAGCTAACAATGTGTTTAAGAATTGCTTGGCACAGTAAGTTCAGAAATGACCTTGCTCTATTGTAAATACATTGTTAATCTGTAGAGCTGCAGTAATTCTACAAAATGATCTATAATCTATCATGTAGTCTTTTGTATGTTGTTTCACGGGCACAGTAATTAGAGACAAAATATTCTTGCAAGACCGTCATTAAGATTTGCTTATGGATTCATCTTGATGATGTGATAATATGGGTAAAGCAGAGTCATTTCTCTACAGAACAGAAATATTATTCAAACACATGATTCTAGATTCTAGTTAATTTTATGTAAGATCACCTAAAGAAATTTAAGTCCTGATAGGTTTGTAGTTCTAAACATTTTCCTCATACTTTTTTCCCTGGCCCATCCAAAAATAGCATTAAAATCTTAGGAATATGTCAGTAAATGATGTGTGTATGTGTTTTATAACTGTGTGTGTATACACACACACACACATATATACAAATCATTTTTCAGAAAAGTATATATATTTTTAAAGATTTTATTTATTTATTCAACAGAGATAGAGACAGCCAGCAAGAGAAGGAACACAAGCAGGGGGAGTGGGAGAGGAAGAAGCAGGCTCATAGCGGAGGAACCTGATGTGGGGCTCGATCCCATAATGCCGGGATCACACCCTGAGCCGAAGGCAGATGCCTAACCGCTGTGCCACCCAGGGGCCCCAGAAAAGTATATTTTTAATCCTTTTTTTTCAATAAAGGATATAGATAATGGAAAGCAAGACTCTAAGACGGCATTACACATTCCTACCCACCCCTGTACAAACTCCACAAAATCCCCACCCTTTAAACGTTGTGGATATGATGGCATATCACTCCTATAATTGTCACATTACATGGAAAGAGATTTTGCAGATGAAGTTAAGATCCATGATTAATTAACTTTGAGTTCATTCAAAGGGAGGTTATCCTGGGTGGGTCTGACCTCAGCAGAGAACCCTTAAAAAGATCAGAAAGATTTGAGAAATTCTTCTGCTGACATTGAAGGAACAAATAACCATGTCATGAGTGCCTATAGTGGGTTCATGTGGCAAGGATTTTACAATGGCTTCTAGGAGCTGAGAGCATTATGTCATTGATAGGAAGAACACTGGATCATTAGTCTTACATACACAAGACACTAAATCTTGTCAACAACCAGTGATTTTTTTTATTATGTTATGTTAGTCACCGTACATCATTAATTTTTGATGTAGTGTTCCATGACTCATTGTTTTCGTATAATACCCTGTGCTCCATGCAACACATGCCCTCCTTAATACCCATCACCAGGGTATCCCATCCCCCCGCCCCCTTCCCTCAAAAACCCTCAGTTTGTTCCCCAGAGTCCATTGTCTCTCATGGTTCGTCTCCCCTCTGATTCCCCCTCCCCTTCATTTTTCCCTTCGGCCTGGCACTGCCTTCAGCACCACAGCCCCCTTCCTTCTCCTAATGTCCTCCCTGCTATTCCTTATTTTCCACAAATAATTGAAAACACATGATAATTGTCTTTCTCTTCTTGACTTATTTCACTTAGCGTAATCTCCTCCAGTTCCATCCATGTTGATGCAAATGTCGGGTAATCATCCTTTCTGATGGCTGAGTAATATTCCATTGTATATATGGACCACATCTTCTTTATCCATTCATCCATTGAAGGGCATCTCAGCTCCTTCCACAGTTTGGTTATTGTGGACATTGTTGCTATGAACATTGGGGTGCATATGGCCCTTGTTTTCACCATATCTCTATCTTTTGGGTAAATACACAGTAGTACAATTCCTGGGTCATAGGGTAGCTCTATTTTTAACTTTTTGAGGAAACGCCACACTGTTTTCTAAAGTGGCTGTACCAACTTGCTTTCCCACCAAGAGTGTAAGAGGGCTCCCCTTTCTCCACATTCTCTCCAACATTTGTTGTTTCTTGCCTTGTCAATTTTTGCCATTCCAACTGATGTAGGGTGGTATCTCAATGTGGTTTTGGTTTGAATTTCCCTGATGGCTAATGATATCGAACATTTTTTCACATGTCTGTTAGCCATACATATGACTTTGGAAAAGTGTCCATATCTTCTGCCCATTTTTTGACTTGATTATTTGTTTTTTGGGTGTTGAGTTTGAGAAGTTCTTTATGGATCTTGATACGAGCCCTTTATCTGTAGTGTCATTTGCAAATATCTTCTCCCATTCTGTGGGTTGCCTATTTATTTTGTTGGCTGTTTCCTTTGCTGTGCAGAAGACTTTTATCTTGATGAAGTCCCAAAAGTTCATTTTTGCTTTTGTTTCTCTTGCCTTTGGAGACGTGTCTTGAAAGAATTTGCTGTGGCCAAAGTCAAAGAGGTTACTGCCTATGTTCTCCTCTATGATTTTGATGGATTCCTGTCTCATATCAAGGTCTTCATCCATTTAGAGTTTATCTTTGTATATAGTGTAAAAGAATGATCGAGTTTCATTGTTCTGTATATAGCTGTCCAATTTTCCCAGCACCATTTATTGAAGAGACTCTTTTCTCCATTGGATGTTTTTTTCCTGCTTTGTCGAAGATTAGTTGACCATAAAGTTGAGGGTCCATTTCTGATCTTTGTATGTTCCATTGATCTATGTGTCTGAATCAGAAAAGACCCTGAATCACCAAGGAAATGTTGAAAAAGAAAAACAAAGCTGGGGGCATCACATTGCCTGATTTCAAGCTATATTACAAAGCTGTGATCACCAAGGCAGCATGGTACTGGCACAAAAACAACCAGTGATTTTGAGAGAGGGTCCCAAGCCTCAGATTAAGTTGCAGCCCCAGCCAACATTTTGATTTTAGCCTTTTGAGACCCTGAGTAGATGACTAAAATAAGGCATGTCCAGATTCCTGCCCCACAGAAACTGTGAGATAATAAATTGATATTATTTTAAGATGTTAAATTTGTAGCTATTTTTTTAGGGAGCAATATATCCACTGAAGAGACAAAGTTGATAGAAGAGGGAATAATAGTGGATGAGAAATATCAACAAGTTTTTGCAAGACTAAAATAAACCAAATAATTGTAACTAAGGACAAAATAAAATGAATTCTGTAAACCAACAGAAGTAGGTAATGACTAAAAATAAAGAGCTTATTCACCCCACAGAATACTGGAAAGACAGACAAAGGATGTGGAGGTAATAGATACCAAAGATTGCTTTAAGAATCCTACCTTCTCCCCTTCACAATCACTACCAAAGACCAGGGATTTAATATTTGGAAAAATTTAGCCAGAGCATCCCTATACTTAGAATATTGGGCACAGTAGAAGGTGGGATGGATTTCAAGACTGAAAACTGGGATGGCAGAACCACTCCCCCCATCACAGAGGTACACTAAAGCCAGGAGATTGTAGGACAATTTTTTTTTTAATAGAAACTGCTCAGTCTCAAAGAAAGAAACTTGATGGACTTGCATTTGGGGGTCTCCTCCCCAAAACAGGCAATTTTCTTATTTCTCTGTCAATATAGCCATATATCAATAATTACTACCTATATCCTCAGAACTTTTGATAATCTTCTCAGTTTTGCTTTTCATTATTCTGTGAGGCCAATAATAGCCAGATTTTGAAGAAACTTCAAGGGAAACAGGATCCCAAAATAAACAGGAAAAATAAAAACAGAAAATAGTGACACTAGCTTAGAAGACTGTGAAGCCTTCAAAACTGTGGGAAAAAAAGATTTTTAAACTAGACTTATATGTCCAGATTAAACTTAAATGTAAGGGCAGAATAAGAATATTTTCTGATGCTCAAATATTCAAACTACACCTCCAATGCACCCTTTTATAAATTTCATAGAGAATGAAGGTTGAACATAAAGAAGAAAATAAAATTTTGTTGTAGGAGTATTACCATGAAAATTTAGGGAAAGGTTGTGATTTACACCATTGAAAGTTAAAGATAAAAAATGTGTAAAATTATAAAATAAATGAAATATAATCAAAGTAAATTACTTGATTCAACAATATTCAGTATTTACATAGTCAAAGTGGTGGAAATATTATGATGGTAAATTGTATATGTCAACTTGACTGGGCTAGGCGATGCCCAAATAGCTGGTAAAACATTATTTCTAAGCATGTCTTTGATTGTGCTTCCAGAAGAGATTATTATTTGAGTCAGTATTCTGAGTAAAGAAGATAGCCCATCACTAATATAAATGTGTATCATCCAATCTGTCGAGGTCCTAAATAGAACAAAAATGTGGCGGAAGGGTGAATTTGTTATCTGCTTGAGCTTGCACATCTGTCTTCTCCTGTCCTCTGACATCAATGCTCCTGGTTCTTGGACCTTCAGACTTAGATTGGGACTTACACTATCAACTCCCCTGGTTCTCAAGCTTTCAAATGCAGGCTGAATTAAACCATGGCTTCCCTAGCTTGCCAACTTGCAGACAGATCTTTCAACTCCTAGCCTCCATAATCTCTTGAACCAATTCTTATAAAAAAATCTATCTATATATCCATTTTTTTTCTGTCTCTCTGGAGAACCCTGGATAATACAAATTCTTAGGCTACTGATTCAACCAAAACTGTGATAACATTGCAATGAATGGGGATAGAAAGTGGCAGGTGAAGAGAATAAGTATGCTAGATCATGAACCAGTATAATAGAAAACAAGTATGTATCTAAAATGGGTACATAAAAAATTAACAGTGAAGTCATGTTATCTATGCTTATAAAGTTAACACATGAACAACTTTAAAGGATAGAACAACTTTTAAGGATGGAACAAATAATAGGAAATAAGACTAGGGCTATAGGGATACAGTAGGAATAGAGCAGAGAACTGCTTTACTCTATAATAAACCTTATAGAACCAGTTCATTTTCTTTAAAAGTGTAGTTATATAATTTTATAAATAAAATAATTAAAAACTAAAGTTGTAGGAAAATTAGATCATGTACCCCCACCATATGTAATATAATATTATCTCATGATTTTGATGAAAAATTAAGGATATAAATTATTGATGAAGCTCATAAAAGGTAAAATTGGGACTTAAGTTTAAATTTGTTGATATGGTTTTAAAGTCAATCCCTGATTTTCTACACCATACTCCTACCAAAATAAGGGATTCTGAGCAATAAATATAGATTGTTATGTAATATTGTTAGTTTGAGACAAAGAATATCTGTATTAGCTTCCTAGGACTTCCATAACAAAATATCACAAATTGGATATTTTAAAAGGACAGAAATTGATTTTCTCATAGTTCCAGAATCTAGAAAGCCAAAATTAAGGTGTTGGCAGAGTTGATTTCTTCCAGAAACTCTAAGGAAGAATATATTCCATGCCTCTCTCTTAGTTTCTAGTGGCTACCAGCAAGCCTTGGCATAGTTATTTTGTAAACACATCATCCCAATCTCTGCCTCAGTCTTCAGATCACTTTCCAGTCTATATGCTTTTCTGTTGTCTTCTCTTCTAACGGATTAAGGTTCCAACTGATTAAGCCAGGATAATCTCATCCTGAAATCATTAGTGCAATTACATCTAAAAGACACTTTTCTTAAATAAGGTCACATTCACAAATTTCCAGTGGACATATATTTTGTGTGGCCACCACTCAATCCACTAGAGTGTTTAAAGTTTATTCTTACACTCTTGCCTTTATAAAGTTAGCCATCTTGATGATTCATTGCCACCCAGCTGAGTTTCCTACATGTGTATTTATCATTTAAGAAGGACAGTTAGTATATTTTCCCCCAAAATATGGAAGCTGGTACTACATCTGAAAACAGGTGAAGTTGAAGCCAATATAATGTTATTTCTGAGTATCAGAAGGCCACAAGCTTTCATTGTCAAAGGGACAGTCTCTTTGAATGGTAGGATGCTGATTTAGAAGAAAGTGATATTTATAATTTTCTATTCCTTTCTAAGGTGGGTGGACCCCAGAAATGCAAAGGGCTCTTTATTTGATGAATGGGCAAGGTGTCTGAATATGTGCATTTGGGAGAAATAGAACAGCAAAATTAATTTACTTTAAATAAAAGAAGGAAGAGAGGCACAAGAAAATGCTCAGAGAAAAACAAAGAGCAGGGAAGGGTGAAAAAAGCAACACTGACTCCTGAATGTACAAAGGGAGGTGGAGAATGCCATGTTTGTGGGCAGTTAGAGAGATTCTTAAAGTGGAGTAGTGTCAAGAGAGAATTAAGGAAATTTTATACCATGGAGGAAGTAGTGTAAGCCCACATACTCTTTCCCTTTGAAATCTCTATTAGTCATTATTGCTTTGTAGGGTGAGTTATTTTAAAGAAATTATATAAAGGGTTGAGTCCTGCTTCCAAGTTGTCTTGAAAGAAAAACAGAAGTTGCCCATTGGACATAGGTTACATTTAATATTATACACTATACCTGGGTGGACAGATGCAATGGTTGTTTTACATTTAAGATCTGGTTTTGCTAGCAATTGGGGAGGGGCATCATGCTCTTGATAGGTATGAAATAGAGAGAAGAGTAACAAAGAATGAATTACTTCATTGCATAACTCTATTTTTTGTGCAGAAACGTTCTTGGAAGATATCCCTTGTTACAAATATAAAACCAACATATTGTATTTTACATCATTTACCCTCCATAGCCAAATTCCTTTCAACTATCAAGATCAGAGTATAATCAATGATTAAATAACAGACATAATGAGGGTAACTTCTCTCTCTTAAAATTGTAATATTATCTGTGTGTGATTCCTCATGGAGTACTAAAACTATATCTTTTGATTAAAATAAACCATAAGGGAAATCTATAAGTTCTATGAAATGTATGTTAGGGATATTACAAGACTCTTGAAAATTCTGTCTTTGTTTAACAAAGCACTTTCTTGTATCCTCTGGCTCTAAACTAATATAAAAGAAATTATCTTAAAGTTGGCATATAAGAATATACAAGAAGAGATTGTGGAGTTTATTAATGGGAAAATTTTGGGTATCTTGAAAGAAAAGCACAATTAGGAATATTGGTTTCCAAGTTATTGAATATTTTATTGCTGAAGGCCTTTCTCATCAAGTAGCCAGTCATGATTCTGTTGAGGGTGATTTATTTGTGGTTACGCGCAATGGTCAAACTTCATTTACTTGGGTTTAATCCTGACACTACTCCTTATTAAATTTCATGATCTTGCCAAATATATAACCCCTCTGGATCTCAATTTGCTTGCCTATATCATGGGAGTGGATATATCAATCACATACAGATTTTGTGGAAATAGATTATAGTTAAGATGGAAATAATAGAATATTGCCTAGTAGGATTAACAAATATGCAAACAGACAATAATAATAGACTATGTGGATTGCTCTGATACGGGATATACAAGTGCTATAAAGTCCAACAAAGGGGGTTACTAATCCAGACTTGGGAGTTTTTGTAAAAGAAGATAAACCAGAGAAAGTTTCCTTAAAACTATGATAACTAAACCAACATCAGAAAATTGACTAGCTTTATGAAGGGGGTGGAAAGGGGGAATAACAGTCTACATGGAATGAACAGGTAAGAGTGGTTCTGAAACAGGAGAGGCCAAAATATAGATTATGATAATGATTCCCTATATTTCTCCTTGCCACTCACTACACTGTAATTTTCCTTCTTAAAGTTTGTTTTCCTTGTTAAATTGAGACCCATGAAAAAAGTGGCCCATCTGTCTTGTCCATCAATCGAAAATGTAACTCAAAAATTTTTTATGAACCATTTGATAATTAAACACTGTTTTTGAGGATATTTGGGAAGATGGCAGAGTAGGAGGACCCTGAGCTCATCTCTTCCCACAGACACACTGAGGCAAACAACTACACATGATGTAACTCACTCTGCAAATGACCCAAAGACTGGTAGAATAGCTACAGTACTCAAGAGAGTATGGCATTAGCATACAAACAAACACGAAACAATAGAACAGAATAGACATCCCAGACATATACCCATACATGTATGGTCAATTAATCTATGACAAAAGAGGTAAGACTATATAATGGGGAAAGGACAGTCTCTTCCATAAATGGTGTTGGGAAAATTGGACAGCTATGTGCAAAAGAATGAAACTGGACTTCTATCTTATACCAGATATAAAAATTAACTCAAAATAGATAAAAAACTTGAACATAAGACCTGAAACCATAAACTTCCTCAAAGAAAACATGGGTAATAAAATATTTGACATCAGTCTTAGCAATGTGTGTGTTTTTTTTAATCTGACTCCAAATGCAAGGGAGAAAAGGCAAAAATAAATAAATGGGACTATATCTAACTAAAACGCTTCTGCACAGTGAAGGAAACCATCAGCAAAATGAAAAGGCAATAGACTGAATAGGGGAAGATATTTGCAAATGACATATCTGATGAGGGATTTATATCCAAAATATATAAAGAACTCATAAAACTTAATAGTAAAAAAAAAAAAGCAATACAATTAAAAAATGGGCAGAGGCTCTGAATAGACATTTTTTTTTCCAAAAAAAGATATGCAGATAGCCAATAGGCACATGAAAAGACACTCAACATCACTAATCATCAGGGACACACAAATTGAAACTGCAATGAGATTGTCATCTTACACCTGTCAGAATGACTAAAATCAAAAACACAAGAAAAAAGTGTTGACAAGGATGTGGAGAAAAGGGAACACTTGTGCACAGTTAGTGATAACGCAAATTAGTGCAGCCACTATGAAAAACAGTATGGATGTTTCTCAAAAAATTAAAATTAAGAACTACCATATGAACCAGCAATTCCACTACTGTGTATCTATCCAAAGAAAACAAAAACACTAATTCAAAAAGATATATACACCACTATGTCATTGCAGCATTATTTACAATAGCCAAGATATGAAAGCAACCTAAGCACCCACTGATGAATGAATGGATAAAGCAAATGTGGCATATATATTCAACTCAGCCATAAAAAGAATGAAATCTTGCCATTTGTGACAATGCAGATGGACCTAGAAGGTCCTAAATGAAATGTCAGAGAAAGACAAATACTGCATTGTTTCACTTACATGTGGAATACCAAAAACAAACAAATAAACAAACAAAACCTAGACTCATAGATGGAGAGAACAGATTGGTAGTTGCCAGAACTGGGGGTTTTGGGGGGAATGGGTGAAGGGGATTAGGAAGTAAAAATTGCCAGCTATAAAATAAATAAGTCATGGAGTTGTAATGTATAGCATAAGAATAAAGCCAATAATATTTTATTAACTTTGTAAGGTGATAGATGGTAACTGAACTTCTTGTAGTGACCATTTTGCAATGCATAGAAATGACAAATCACTGTGTTGTACACCTGAAACTAATATAATATTGTACGTCAACTAACCTCAATAAATTTAAAAAAATAATTTAAAGGAGAAAAATCTTTAAAGTTAAACATGCAGGTCAGTTGAATTTAATTCATGCTTTATTTTTTTAAAGATATTTATTTATTTATTTATTTATTTATTTATTTATTTATTTATTTATTTATCAGAGAGAAAGCACAAGCAGGGAGAGAGGCAGGCAGAGGGAGAAGCAGTCTCCCTACTGAACAAGGAACCCAACGTGGGACTCAAACCCAGGACCTTGGGATCATGACCTGAGCTGAAGGCAGACTCTTAACTGACTGAGCCCCCCAGGTGTCCCTAATTCATGCTTTAAAAACCATGATTATATTTGTATGATGTCAAGAGCAAGTCCCAATAATGGTATTAAAAATCAGAACAATGATCGCCCTAGAGAAATGGAAACTAGAGAGTACATAATGGGCTTTTTAGTATGATGGAAATATGCCATATCTTGATTGACATAGTGGTTTCACGAGTATATTCATTTATTTGAACTAATTAAATTATACACTTAGGATGTACATTTTTCCACATATAAACTTCACTCAACTAAAAAGCTAAAATGAATGAATAAAGAAATAATTACAAAAAAACCTATATTTTGGTTTGTTCTTTTTCAAAAGCTGATTTCATGGATTTAAAAAATGCAATAATGTTAATAAAAGCCCTTTGTAAATTATAATTAGTTAAGTTATTCAGCATTTTACCTGTTGCCATGTTTTATCAAAGCAATCAAATCTGTGAAAGATTTCAGCCTGTTCAAATATTTATACACATTTGGCCCATAATTGCAGACTTCTCACCACCTATAATTGTTTATATCATGAAAACTTTATTTCATGTTTTTCAACCATATAACTGCTTTTATAGTATAATTTCAAGAGTTTTGTATCCTAATTTTAGCACACGCATTTATAAAAATTCCACAAATCTTCAATTCCTCCTTCATAGACAAAAATTAGTTTGTCTGTAAAGTGTAACTATTTTGAAAATTTGTTATTATACTGTCTAAAAATACTTTAAGGAATTTTCTAATGTAGATTTTTAGTAATAATAGCCATAAATTTTTAGAAGAGATTGAATTTTACATACTTTTAGTATCAATTTATAACACAATTTATGAGAGCGAAAAGAGAATTGGATGTCTGGGCTATTTTGTAGTAAATTATTAGAAACATTTACCCTTTGAGCATCTCTGGCTATGAACAATATCTAAAAAAGTTATTTCCTTCCTTTTCTATTCCACTGAAAATTGTTGCCTGCCTAAGGTAATTCTACTTAAGTAACTTAAAGACATAGTAAAACAAAAAAAATTAAAAAAAGAGAAGTCTATCACAGGATAAACCATGTTTTTAACTTCTCATGTCATTTATAGTAAAATATAATGCAATTCAATGAAACACAATAGTCTTATGAATGTCTATAGTAAACATGATATTTTTTCACTAGATTTTTAAAAGTTTTATTTATTTATTGCATTTTTAAAATTTGTTGGGTTGGCAATACCATGAAACATTTACCCTAAGAGTTAAGTTATTTTCTTTCAATATCTTCTGTTGGCAGCAAGTAAATGCTTACTGAAATTCATCTTCCAAACAGAAGCTTGAATGTATTTTTCTAAATTATACATTTGTATATATTTTTTAAAGCATATATTATCAGATGCTCCTTAGAAAACATAGGTTGTGATTGATCTGTATTTCACATGCTATACCCAGAATAAATTTCGTAGTTTAAAACTAGATATGTAATTTGGTCCTCATTAAATCCCACAAAAGCAAGAAGGAAATTGGAGTGAGAAAGTGCGATGATACAGTGAAGGTTTTATTTTTTATTTTTTAATGATTTTTATTATATTATGTTAGTCACCATACAGTACATCCCCGGTTTCCGATGTAAAGCTCGATGATTCATTAGTTGCGTGTAACACCCAGTGCACCATGCAATACATGCCCTCCTTACTACCCATCACCAGTCTATCCCATTCCCCAACCCCCCTCCCCTCTGAGGCCCTCAGTTTGTTTCTCATAGTCCATAGTCTCTCATGTTTCATTCCCCCTTCTGATTACCCCCCCTTTCTTTATCCCTTTCTTCCCCTACCGATCATCCTAGTTCTTATGTTCCATAGATGAGAGAAATCATATGATAGTTGTCTTTCTCTGCTTGACTTATTTCACTTAGCATTATCTCCTCCAGTGCCGTCCATGTTGCAGCAAATGTTGAGAACTCGTTCTTTCTCATAGCTGAGTAATATTCCATTGTATATATGGACCACAACTTCTTAATCCAGTCATCTGTTGAAGGGCATCTCGGCTCCTTCCACGATTTAACTGTTGTGGACATTGCTGCTATGAACATTGGGGTGCATATGGCCCTTCTCTTCACTACGTCTGTATATTTGGGGTAAACACCCAGTAGTGCAATGGCTGGATCATAGGGTAGCTCAATTTTTAACTTTTTAAGGGACCTCCACACTGTTTTCCAGAGTGGCTGTACCAACTTGCATTCCCACCAACAATGTAGAAGAGATCCCCTTTCTCCACATCCTCTCCAACAATTGTTTCTTGCCTTGTCTATTTTTGCCATTCTAACTGAGGTAAGGTGGTATCTCAGTGTGGTTTTGATTTGAATTTCCCTGATGGCTAATGATTTTGAACATTTTTTCATGTGTCTGTTAGCCATTTGTATGTCTTCATTGGAAAAGTGTCTGTTCATATCTTCTGCCCATTTTTTGATTTGTTTATTTGTTTCTCGTGTATTGAATTTGAGAAGTTCTTTGTAGATCTTGGATACCAGTCCTTTATCTGTAGTGTCATTTGCAAATATATTCTCCCATTCCGTGGGCTGCCTCTTAGTTTTTCTGACTGTTTCCTTGGCTGTGAAGAAGCTTTTTATCTTGATGAAGTCCCATAAGTTCATTTTATCTTTTGTTTCTCTTGGATTTGGGGATGTGTCATGAAAAAGGTTGCTTTGGCCGATGTCGTAGAGGTTGCTGCCTATGTTCTCCTCTGGAATTTTGATGGATTCCTGTCTCACATAGAGGTCTTTCATCCATTTGGAGTTTATTTTTGTGTATGGTGTGAGATAGTGGTCAAGTTTCATTCTTTTGCATGTAGCTGTCCAATTTTCCCAGCACCATTTATTGAAGAGACTGTCTTTTTCCCACCGGATGTTTTTGCCTGCTTTATCAAATATTAGTTGCTGAAAGAGCCGAGGGAACATTTCTGGGTTCTCTATTCTGTTCCATTGGTCTATGTGTCTGTTTTTGTGCCAGTACCATGCTGTCTTTGTGATCACAGCTTTGTAGTACAGCTCGAAATCCGGCATTGTGATGCCCCCAGCTTTGTTTTTCCTTTGCAACAGTTCCTTGGAGATTCGGGGCCTTTTCTGGTTCCATATAAATTTAAGAACTGTTTGTTCCAGTTCTTTGAAAAATGTCCTCGGTATTTTGATCGGGATAGCATTGAAAGTGTAGATTGCTCTGGGTAGCATGGACATTTTAACTATGTTAATTCTTCCGATCCATGAGCATGGAATATCTTTCCATCTTTTTATGTCTTCCTCAATGTCTTTCAAGAGTGATTTATAGTTTCTAGAATAAAGGTCCTTTACATCTCTGGTTAATTCCAAGGTAACGTATGGTTTTTGGTGCTATTGTAAATGGGATGGATTCCCTAATTTCTCTTTCTTCAGTCTCGTTATTCGTGTACAAAAATGCAACTGATTTCTGAGCATTGATTTTGTATCAAAGGCGGGATACAAAATCAATGCCAACCAGCGAGAGACGGAACACATTACTGAATTGCTCTAAAACTTCTAATAGTTTGGGAGTGGATTCTTTTGGGTTTTCCATATAGAGTATCATGTCATCTGCGAAGAGAGACATTTTGACTTCTTCTCTGCCGATTTGGATACCTTTGATCCCTTTTTGTTGTCTGATTGCTGTTGCAAGGACTTCTAGTACTATGTTGAATAATAGTGGCGAGAGTGGGCATCCTTGTCGTGTTCCTGATCTTAAGGAAAAGGCTTCCAGCTTTTCCCCATTGAGAATAATATTTGCTGTAGGCTTTTCATAGATGGCTTTGATGAGATTGAGAAATATACCCTCTATTCCTACACTCTGAAGGGTTTTAATCAGGAAAGGATGCTGTATTTTGTCAAATGCTTTTTCGGCATCAATTGAGAGGATCATATGGTTCCTGAGTCTTTTCTTGTTGATATGATGTATCACGCTGATCGATTTGCGAATGTTGAACCACGCTTGCATCCCAGCTATGAATCCCACTTGGTCATGATGGATAATCCTTTTAATGTACTGTTGGATTCTATCAGCAAGGATCTTGATGAGGATTTTGGCATCCATATTCATTAGGGAAATTGGTCTGTAATTCTCCTTTTTGAGGGGGTCTTTGCCTGGTTTGGGGATCAAGGTAATATTGGCCTCATAGAATGAGTTTTGTAGCCTTCCTTCTGTTGCTATTTTTTGAAATAGCTTTAGGAGAATAGGTATTATTTCTTCTTTGAATGTTTGGTAGAATTCCCCAGGAAAACCGTCCGGGCCTGGAGTTTTGTTATTTGGAAGGTTGTTTATCACTGACTCAATCTCTTCATAATTAATTGGCCAGTTTAAGAATCAATTTCTTCCTGTTTCAGTCTTGGTAGTTTATAGGTTTCCAGGAAGGCCTCCATCTCTTCCAGATTGCTTAGTTTTTTGGCACATAGCTGTTGATAATAGTTTCTAATAATCCTTCCAATTTCATTGGTGTTGGTCGTGACCTCTCCTTTTTCATTCATAATTTTAATAATTTGGGTCCTTTCTCTTTTCTCTTGGATAAGTCTTGCCAGTGGTCTGTCAATTTTATTGATTCTCTCAAAGAACCAGCTTCTAGTCCTGTTGATTTGCTCTACTGTACTTCTGGTTTCTAATTCATTGATTTCTGCTCTCATCTTGGTCAACTGCTTCCTAGTGAGTGGATTAGGCCTGTCCCTCTGTTGCTGTTCCAGCTTCTTGAGGTGAGAATATAAAAACTGCATTTTAGATTTTTTCTATTCTTTTGAGTGTGGCTTGGATAGCTATGTATTTCCCCCTTAGGATTGCCTTTGCAGTATCCCATAGGTTTTGGACCGTTGTGTTTTCATTCTCGTTGGTCTCCATAAATAGTTTAAATTGATTTTTGATTTCCTGGTTTATTGAGTCATTCCTGAGCAGGGTGGTTCTAGTCTCCAAGTGTTTGAGTTTCTTCCAAATTTTTCCTTGTGGTTGAGTTCCAATTTCAGAGCGTTGTGGTCTGAGAATATGCAGGGGATAATTTCAATCTTTTGGTATCGGTTGAGACCTGTTTTGTGTCCCAGAACATGGTCTATTCTTGAAAATGTTCCATGGGCATTAGAATAGAATGAGTATTCTTTGGTTCTGGGGTGTAGTGTTCTATATATATCTAAGAGGTCCAACTCGTCGAGTATGGCATTCAAAGCCTTTGATTCTTTGCTTAGTTTTTGCCAGGGTGTTCTGTCTATTTCTGATAGTGGAGTGTTGAGGTCCCCTACTATTAATGTATTTTTATCTATATGTCTCTTTATTCTGGTTAAGAGTTGGTTTGTGTATCTTGCTGCTCCCCTGTTGGGGGCATATATATTTATAATTGTCATATCCACTTGTTGAATACTTCCTTTAAGAATAATATAGTGCCCTTCTGCATCTCTAACTATAGTCTCTAGTTTAAAATCCAATCTATCTGATATGAGAATTGCTACCCCAGCTTTCTTTTGAGGTCCATTTGTGTGAAAGATGGTACTCCATCCCCTTACTCTCAGTCTGAATGCATCTTTGGGTTCGAAATGAGTCTCTTGTAGACAGCAAATGGATGGGTCATTTCTTTTTATCCAATCTGCAATCCTGTGGTGTTTTATGGGAGCGTTTAAACCATTTACATTGACACTAAGAACTGAGAGATAGAATTTTAATGATGCCATGTTGCCAGTAAAGTCTTTGTTTGTATTTGCTGTGACTTTCTTTTCTGTATCACTCTTGGGGCCTTTTTACCTTTATAGAACCCCCCGTAATATCTCCTGTAGGGCTGGCTTCGTGGTTACGAAATTGGTTAATGACTGGCAATTCTGGAATGTCTTTATTTCTCCATCAATTCTGAATGATAGCCTTGCTGGATAAAGGATCCTTGGCTGCATGTTTTTCTCTGAAAGAGCTTTAAAAATGCCCCCCTAACTCTTTCTCTCATTCCAGGTCTGTGTAGACAGGTCTGACGTAATTCTGATGCCTTTGCCTTGGCACGTGAGAAATTTCTTTGCCCTGGCCGCTTTCAATACTGTATCCTTGGATCTCATATTTGCGAATTGCACTATGATGTGACGTGGCGTAGGTTTGTCGTGGTTGAGCTTGGGATGGGTCCTCTCTGCCTCTTGGACACGAATGTTTGTTTCCCTCGCTAGATTAGGGAAGTTTTCAGCTACAATTTGTTCAAATATCTCTTCTAGACCTCTGTTTTTCTCCACCCCCTCGGGGATGCCGATGATTCTGACATTGGATCGTTTCATTGAGTCAGTAATCTCCCGTAACCTACATTCGTGGGCGTGGATTTTTTTAAGACCAGCTTCTACTTTCGTTTTTTCCTCTATTAACCTATCCTCCAATTCACTAACACGTTCCTCTGCTTCTGTGACCCTGGCCATCAGAGCCTCTAGTTTTGCCTGCATTTGGCTCATAGAATTTTTAATTTCTGTCAGATTCGCTCTCATTTCTGTCCTTAGGGATTCTATATTCTCAGTAACCTTTTCGTTAATACTTTTTTCAATTCTACTCATCATTTTGACCATCGTTACCCTGAATTCCATTTCTGATAATTTGGTTACATCCATATCCATTATTTCTGTGGCAGAGGCCACAGACTCACTGTCTTTTCTTTGCTGGAGGGGGGGCTTCTCCTTCTTGTCATTCTGATGAGGACAGGTTGCGGGGTTGTCCAGAGCCCAAATTATTGACTGGGTCCCAGGCCGTGCCCCTTGTTTTATAGGGATCTTAGGGATGTGGGCTTCTTCTTTAAAGATTTTATTTATTTATTTATGTGGCAGAGAGCCAACCAGCGAGAGAGGGAACACAAGCAGGGGAGTGGGAGAGGAAGAAGCAGGCTCCTAGCAGAGGAGCCCGATGAGGGACACCTTTCCGGAACGCCGGGATCACGCCCTAAGCTGGAGACATGCGCTCAATGACTGCGCCACCCAGGCACCCTGGGTTGTGGGCTTCTTGATTTGTCAGCCTGCCTTCGGGGGAGGGGCCTGCTGTGCCGATACTCAGGCAACCCTGTTTGGGTAGAGTCTCGTGTCCCCTGTGAGGGAGGATGGGGACGGGCACGCTGTGAGCTGGTATTTCCAGGCTTTTGTTCTCTGGCGGCTTTCCCTGGCGGCCGGCTATGCCTCTTCTGAGAGTCAGAGCAGCAGAGGCTGAATTGTCACAGAACAGAGGGATTGCGGCCCGTTCTCCACTGATGTTCTGGCCACTTTAACTCTATTACTGTTGGTGCTGCTCAACCCTGCACCCTCCCGGGATGTGCTCCCCACACCTGGCGTCCCAGCCCTCACTTCCAGGGCCGGCGCGTCTCTGTCCTTTGTGTTTCTAACACCGCCAGCCGCCCCGCGCGTGCTCCCGGAGCTCCCGGTCTCAGTCTGGTTCCAGCGAGCGCACCGGAGTTCCAGAGTTCCTCGAGATGCCTGGTGGCGCGGCTCCCGGCTCACGGTCTCCGTCCGCTCTCTCATGGGTGCTAGTCCACGAGCCCACCCGCCCCCCCCCCCCCCCCCCCGTGCAGATGGTTCTCGCTTCCCGGCACCCGAACGCGGCGGCTCCCTCCCTCTTCCGTTTATCTTCTGGTATCTGTGTGTGGTTTCACAGCTCCCCGCTTCGTACCTCAATACTCAGCGCTGGAGATGTTCATTTGTAGAGATCCAGATGTATCTTCCTGCATCTCAGGCTGGTTCCGTGGTTGTTTAGGCTCGTCTGGTACCTATCCAGCTCGACTCGGGGGACCGGCTGAAAAAGGGGACCCCTACTCCTCTGCCATCTTAACTCCTCCCCCACAGTGAAGGTTTTTGGATAAGTTTGTCTTGTTTTTCTTTTAATATAGTATAAGTGCATATCAATGATAGAGAAAATGACAATACTACCTAATATTGAAAAGTTAAAGATGTCTTCTGAGAAACATTTTTACTGTTATATTTACTTCCAATTAAAAGAAATTAAACAAAAGAAATTATAATTTCTGTAGTTAGATTGATTACAAAAATGAAACCAAATTCTGCATGCTTCTCTGAATCTGCTCTCTTGAACATTTCTACATTTCTGCTCCACACTCCATGAGGTAGAATCTATTTTCCTACTCTTTGAATCTTATCTGTCTTTGTGACTTGCTTTGGCCGATATAATGTGGAGGAAATAACTCTATGCCAGTTATAGTAATAGGTCTCAAGAGACTTTGAAACCTATGTCTACCGTGAATACAAGTTCATGTGAGTCTATAGAAGGATTAGAGACCACATGGGGCAGAGCCCAGTCATTTCCACCAAGGCCATTCTAAACCAGTGAAACACTAGCAGGGCCACCACCAGTTCCAAATAGATACTGAACAAGCCCAACCAAAAACAACCAAACCTGCCCAGATTAGGAGAATTTCCTGACCTTCTGTACCTCATGCACAAAAATAAATGGCTGTTATTTTAAGTCATTAATTTTATAGTGGTTTGTTATACATAGTAGCTGTTATATCATCATTTAATTAAAGGTATCAAAATAATTGTGCCATTGTCACCATACATCTCTACCTTGAAGTTATATAGAAGATTTCATATTATTTTTCAAATTTAGATGTATTTTCCATCTGCAACTGAGATTTTATGTGTGTCTCTGTTGTCTAAGAATCCATTTCCTAATACAAGTATAATAAATTGTCCTAGTATTATTTTCGAGTTTATTATTTTCTCCACTCATACGCAATTCCTATGTTATCCCAATCCCTTATCATAAACCACACTATTAGATATGTATAAATATTTGGGGAGGGGTTCTAACAATGCCTTCCATTGTTGATTTATTTATTCCTGTGCCAATACCTCACTAAATACAATCGCTCTTTACAGATACTGATATCTAATAGGAGAATGTTCCCACAATTAGTTCTTTTTTGTCTTTTTTATGAATTAAATTAGTTATACTTAGACTTTCACTCTTCCCTATGAATTTTGAAATTATATTATCAAGTTTTGTAAAGGACCTTGTTGAAATTTTAATTAGAAAATGCATTGAAAATATAAAGTAATTTTGCAATAGCATTTATATGGGATTAAATGTTTCTATCCAGGAAACTTTCATTTCCATTTATTTAAATCTTGTTTCATATATTTGAATAAAATGTTAAAATTTACACCTAAGAAGTAATGAACACTTTTAATTAGAATTATTCTGATTCTATATATTTTTACTGCTGAATGGTAAAGTATTTTATATTATATTTTTATATTTCTTTACATTCTAAGTGATTATTATTAGTGTGAAGGATCACAATCAAAATTTTAAAATTTACAATCAACAAAATTACTATACTTTTTTTTTTGTTTCCAATAATTCTGCTACAGATTCTGTTTAGCTATGTATCAGATAATTATACAATCCAAATAATAAGAGCTATGTTTTTTTTCTTTTTCGTTTTTTATATATATTTTTTATTTTGTTTTTTCTTATAGCACTAGGACTTTTAGGAGTATTCTGGACAAGCATAATATTAATAAACATCCTAGTTTTTTCACTAGCAAGTAAAATATCTTCTGTAGGGTTATAAAAGATAAAGATACTGTTTATCAGGTTTGGATAATTTCCTCCCATCCTAACTTGTTAAGAGTTTTTATCATAAATGCTGTAGATTTTTTTTGGATTCTTATGCCGTAAGTAGTAAAATGATCATATGTTTGATTTGGTTTAGTAACACTTTATTTAGGATTTTTGCATCTATATTCATGACTGAGATAGATGTAATTTTTTTGCAGGGCCTTTTCTGATTGTGAGACCCTGATTAGGTTGGTGTCATAAAATATATTTAAGATTTGTTTTCCCTTTTTCTTTCCTCAGGAAGAATGATTATAAGATTGAAATCTTTTTGCCACCTGAATATTTGGTATCAATCTCCTAAAAACCTTCTAGGACTATTTTCTTTAGTGAATAGTGTTTTGATTATTGTCTAAACTTCTCCCAGTGATTATAGATGCTTATTTTCTATTTCTTCTTGAGTAATAGTTCTTAATTAATTTCTTTCTAGAAGATTGTCCATTTTTGGTATTCAATTATGTTGGTATAGTTTTTCATTTTTATTTTTGCAATTTTTTTTCATTTTAGTTTTGGCAATACCACTTCTATATTTCTAAAAGTTTTAATTTTTGTTTTCTTTTTGTTTTCTCAGAATCTCACAAGTAATTTTGTTACTAGTTTTTTTCCAAAGATTCTTTTTATTATCTTGATTTTGTTTTTATCTATTTATCTTCTCTTACATTGATTGTTTTATTTCTTCTCCTTTTTCTGAGATTATTTTATTGTTTTCATGTAATCATTAATGTGGCCTGTTAGGTGTTTTTTTTTTTTTAATTTTTGCTTTTTCTATTCTAATAGCATTTAAATAAATTTCTAAGAATCACTTACACCATTTCCTACAAGTTTTGGCATATAGTTTTTATTTTTGATCAGTTCTAACTATTTTTAAGTTTCCAAAATGAATTTTTCTTTGGAAGTTCCAAATCTATTGGTCTGTTATTGTTTCTATCAATTTCTCATTTAATTGCATGGCAGATAATGTAACCTATTCCTGACTCTTTAAAATCTATTAAAACTAACTTTATAGCTTATTAATGTTCCATGTATACTTGGGGAAACTGAGTATTTGCTTAAATGTAAAAATAATGGAGCTACACTATCACTGTGTGAAGTATTTCATATTTTTAATTTTTCTTTTTGTCTTCTGCTTTAGTCATCAACAAAGTAAAGTGATCTGAAATCTCCCATTGAAATGAGGGATAGATTATTTCCTTTCTTTTGGCAATTTATCTATTTTTAATAGCATTATTTTTATATTGTATATTTTGTATACATTATGCTGCAAATATGTTTGTACACACATATACATACACACACATATACAGAGTGATTTATGTGTTTATCTTGCCAATGCTTGTTTGTAACCTCTAAATCAATACTTGTGGCATTTGTGCAGTCATTCAAGATTATGCAGAGCAGTGAAAAATTTGAGTAGCCCAATGGACATATTCTCATCTGACTTTGATAGAATAAATAAGACTATTCTCTATAAGGTAATTTTTCATATTCTTTTGATTTTTTCTACAAATTCTATATGTAATGTCTATGATAAGTTTCTACTATAATTTTTTGGGTATAAAAGACTCTCAATTCTAACAGTATAGTTTATCATAAGAGACTGATGTCTATTTAATATATGCATTTCTGACTACCTTAGGTATAAATCGAGCTACAAAGTGAATTTTGAATACTTTCTGTAGGGATGCCTGGGTGGCTCAGTCGTTAAGCATCTGCCTTCAGCCCAGGGTGTGATCCCGGAGTCCTGGGATTGAGCCCCGCGTCAGGCTCCCTGCTTTGCTGGGAGCCTGCTTCTTCCTCTCCCACTCCCCCTACTTGTGTTCCCTCTCTCGCTGGCTGTGTCTCTCTCTGTCAAATAAATAAATAAAATCTTTTTTAAAAATGAATACTTTCTGTAGGAAACTCTTATTTGTGATCGTTGGAGGTTTGAAGGGGCTGGCACTACTTCCATATTTCTTTACATTAACATATCTACATTTCCACTTTTTCTGAATGTAAATCTCAGTGTATTCAAATGTTGCTTTTTTTCTTTAGCAAACCTGTAGGCAGTGCCAGTCTTATTTTATCTTTCACACAACATTTTTGGGAGAACTGAGACACCAAATCACCTAGCACGTTACTCTTCACCGCAGGAGATAAGTGAAAAGGACTAAGCTGGCATTGTAGACTTACCATTCCCTCTCCTGGTTATCACTGTTTATCTCATTTCATCTTCTAAATATCGCAAGCGTCTGTACACTTTGTGTTATATAATCTCTTTTGACATAGTGTTTTTGAGACAATTAGGATGCATGTAGATAAATCACATGTCTTTCTGGTTCATTTTATTAATTGATGGTGATATCCAAAATAATAACAGTTATAAATATAATCATATTAATAGGTAACTAAAATAAACTCTATGAAATAATTACAAGTTGTTTAGCAAGTGTCCACTGCCTACACTTGCCGAGTGTGGTTTCAGATCTTTTTAACGGCGGGTTTGTTTTATTGAAAAACTACAATAATGTTATCTCCATTTTCTACCAACCATTGGTGAGTTGAAGAAATATTGTAATATATTTTATCTTCAACTACCTAATCCTATCCTTAACAGATTGGAAATATATTGTTAGTCACTTCATGAAAGAACTTCCACGTCTAATCTTGTTAAACTTTTTAAGTATTTTAAAATGTTCTTTTTAGTGAGATGGCTGGCTATTCTTATTAGAGTTTGAACCCTTTTGTTCTGATCAAATTAAGCGAGTTTTCATTTACAGACTATACTGAAGAGTGTTCAATTACAGCCAACAGAAGGCAGTATAGTCTGTCTGAACCGGGAGAGGACTTATTACAGAAAATTTGATCCACATGTAATTGCTGAGATGGAGACAGATAACTAGGCTAAGGTCCCAGGAATAATTTTTAGCAACCAGATCTATTGTGTTTCTGCCAAAAACAAGAAAGTTGTCTTATCTTTGCAGAAATTGATGAATCAAGAATCTGCTGGCTTCAGAACCATTCCACCACTGCCATGACCTGTGCTAGAAAAATGGATACCCTATTTTCTGCCTTTATTTGATCTAAGTCTTGCACAAATGCATCCAATTGCTATGAACTAAATATATTACAAATCTAGATACAAAGAAACCTAGGTAAGTACTTTAACCCTGTCTGCTGTCTGTTCCTGAGAGATTATAGGCATGGATGTTGAGAGAGCCAATCCTAGCATTTGTCACCATCAATAGCTATTCAGTGGCCACATCCAAACACACATTCTTCTTATGCTTAAACTCTTGAACAACAGTTACATCAACGACCTGTTGCCAACTAACTTAACGTGAATAGTTCCTTGTATGTTCTCACCCTTTTTTCAAAGGGGAGATTCAAACTTTCATCTGTCACATTTACATATCTGATTGATGTTCATTATCCCTCTTAGTTCAGTAACAATCCATCTTTGATTTCTAGTAACCCATGAAATAACATCACTACTCCATCCTATATAAAATAATATTGTAAAAGAAGAGAGGAAAATAAAGAAGAAAATTAGTTAAATTATATAAATATATAACTAATAAAAGGACAAAAATATGAGTAGCTTATATGGCCTTTGTTTCTACAACAAGCATTTTTTTCTATACATATTACATGCATTTTTTGTGCCTACTTAGACTCTTAGCTGAACTGATGTGTTCTTTATATGATAAGTAGATCTGACCTTCATTTTTGATGTTTCTGATTCCTTGATGATGTCCTTATATTATTTTGATGTTGTCTTCATAGGTTTTAATATTAGACATAGAAATAATATGAATCCCCTTATGCTCCCATTGTGTAGTAAAAACCTCACTTCACTATAATAATGTGAATAAATCTCCTCATCAACATATTAACACCTTTGTTAATTGCACCGCAGACTTACCATTCCCTCACGTGGTTATCACTGTTTATCTTTGTATGTGGGTATCCAGTTTTCTCAATACCATTTGTTAAAGAAACTATTATTTCCCAATTGTGAAATCTTGGCAACTTTGTTAGAGATCACTTGACCTCATATGCATGTTTGTTTTGTATTGTTTTTTCCTGGGCCTCACTATTCAGTTCCTTTGACTGATATGTCACTTCTAATGCCTGTACTGTACTGCTTTGATTACTGCAGCTTTGTAATATATTTTGAAATCAGGGGGTGTGATTCTTATGTCCTTTTCTTCTTTCTCAAGATTGGATACTTGTGGTCTTTTGTGGTTTCATACTAATTGAGAATTGCAATTTCTATTTTTATAAAAAATGTCACTGGAATTTTGATAAGGATTGCATGGAATCATAGATCACTTTTTTGTGGTATGGACATTTTAACACTATTAAGTCTTTTTATCCATGAACATAAGATGCTTTTTTTCATTTATTTGTGTCTTCTCTAAACTCTTTTATCAATGTTTTATGATTTTCAGTACACAAGTCTTTTACCTCTTTAATTAAATTCATTCCTAAGTATTTTACTGTCTTTTGGTACTGTTGCAAATAAGATTGCTTTCCTAAGTCTCCTTTTTGAATAGTTTGTTGTTAGTATATGAAACAAAACTAATTTTTCTGCATTTATTTTGTATCCTTCAACCTTACTGAATTTATTAGTTCTAACAGGGTTTCTTTTGTATTAGAGTTTTCTATGTATTAAATCATATCATCTGCAAACAGGAACAATTTACTTCTCTTCTTATTTGGATGCCTTTTGTTTTATTTTCTTCCCTTAGTGCTTTGCTTAGAACTCTCAGCACTTTGTTGAATAGAATTGGCAAGAGGGGCATCCTTGCCTTGTTCCTGATCTTGGAGGGAAAGTTTTCAATTTTTACCATAGGGTATAATGTTAAATGTTGACTTTTCACATATGATCTTTGTTATATTGAGAAGTTTCTTATATTCTTAGTTTGTTGAGAGTTTTTATCATAAAACTGTGTTGAAATTTTTTAAATTTTTTTCTGCAGCTATTAAGATGATCATGTGGTTTACATTCTTTATTTGTTAATGCCACATATCACATTGATCAATTTTCATACGTTGAACCATCTTTGCATGCCAGGAATAAATTTCACTTGATCATGGTGCATGATCCTTTTGATGTGCTATTGAATTTGATTTACTAGTAATTTGTTGGGGATTTCTGCATCTGTTCATCAGACATTGCCCCATAATTTTCTTCTTTTGTGGTATCTTTGCCTTTGATATCAGAGTAATGCTTGCTTTAGAAAATGATTTCATAAGTGTTCTCTCTGCTTTAAGTTTTTGGAAGAGTTTGAGGACTAGCATTAATTATTCTTTAAATATTTGGTAAAACTCATCTACGAAGCTATGTGGAGGTTTGTTTATTGATAGGTTTTTAATTACTGATTCCATCTCCATTCTAGTTATAGACCTGTTAAAACTTTCTATTTTTTTTTCATGATTTCATCTTGATGGCTTGTATGTTTCTGGGTATTTATCCATTTCTTCTAGATTACCTACTTTGTTGGCATAAAACTGTTCATAGTACTCCCCTATAATCCTTTTATTTCTTTGGCATTATTTGTAATGTCTCCTCTTTCATTTTTAAGTATTTATCTCTCTTTGCTTAGTCTAGCTAAGGGCTTGTCAATTTTTTCCAAAACACCAACTCTTAGCTTCATTAATTTTTGATACTGTTTCCTATTTTGTTTAGTAGCATAAGACGTTATTGTATTGAAAATACTATTGTATTTCTATTTATTTAAAGTGTTCTTTAATCTTTGTTCCTTCCTTCCTTCTGCTCACTCTGGGCTTAGTTTGTCTTCTTTTTCTAGTTCCTTAGAGTGTAAAGTTAAGTTCTTTACCTGAGGTCTTTTTTCTATTTTATTTGAGTGTTTTGTCACAGTAAATGTCTCTCTTCGTACTGCTTTTGTTGTACCGCATAAGATTTGGTATATGGTGCTATTGTTTTAGTTCATCTTGAGGAATTTTCTGTTTTTTATTTATTTTTTCTTTTACACCCTGGTTGTTCAAAAGTGTGATATGTAATTTCCACATATTTGTGAATTTTATAGTTTTCCTTCTGCTATTGATATCTAATTTCATTTCATTTGGGTCAGAAATGATACTTGATATAACTTCAATATTCTTAAATTTGTTAATAGTTGGTTAATGAAGGAAAAAAAATGAAGGAAGTAATCATGTGAGAATGTTCCATGTGCACATGAAAATGTGCATTCTGCTGCTGTTGGGTAGAATGTTCCAGATATGTCTGTTAGGTTTATTTTGTCTGTAGTATTAACTTCTCCCTTTCCTTGTTGATATTCTGCCTGGATGCTCTAAACATTAACTAAAGAGGTATATTGAAATATTCTACTCTTATTGTGCCACTATTTCTCCCTTCAGTATGTCAATTTTTGCTTCATGTTGTTAGGTACTCTAAAGGTAGGTGTAATATAATTGTTATATAGTTATATTTTCCTGGTAAATTGACCCTTTTAACTTGTATTATGCCCTTCTTCGTCTCTTGTAATGGCTTTCGATGTGCAGTCTATTTTGTCTGATATAAGTGTTACCACCTTTGTTCTTTTGTGGTTATCATTTGCGTGGCATCTTTTTTATCCCTTTATTTTCAGTCTACATGTGATCCTAGTTCTAAAGCGAGTTCTTCAAAAGAGATAAACATGGGGGAAGAGAAAAAGAAAAAAACAAAATGAGAGAGGGAAGCAAGCCATAAAGACTCTTGACTATAGAGAACAAACTGAGGGTTAATGGAGAGAAGTGGGTGGGGGGTGGGTTAAATGGGTGATGGGTATTAATGAGGGCACTTGTTGTAATGACCACTGGGTGTTATCTGAATGTGATGAATCACTGAATTTTATACTTGAAACCAATTTTACCATATGTGTTAACTAACTAGAATTTAAATAAAAACTTAAAATAAAAAAAATAAAGTGAGTTTCTTAAAGATAGTATGTAGTTGGAACTTTTTTTTCTTATCCATTCAGCTACTTTGTCTTTTGATTGGTGAGTTCAATCCATTTACATTTAAAATTATTGAAAGATTCAATTTACTATTGCCATTTTGTTACTTGTTTTCTGTTAGTTTTCTAGTTCTTTGTCTGTCTTTTCTTTATTTGCTGTCTTCCTTTGTGTTTAAAATTTTTGGAGGGACACCTGGATGGCTCAGTCAGTTAAGTGTTTGCCTTCAGCTCAGGTCATGATCCCAGGGTCCTGGGATTGAGCCCTGTATTGGACTCCCTGCTCAGCGGGGAGTCTGCTTCTCTCTCTCACTCTTCCTCTGTGCTCTCTCTCTCTCTCTCAAATACACAAATAAAATCTTTAAAAAATAATAAATAAAATAATTTTTTTTGTATTGATGTGCTTTGATTCTTTTTCTTTTGAGTAACTTCTATACGCACTTGTGTGTGTGTGTGTGTGTGTGTGTGTGTGTATGTGTGCATCTGTGTTTATTTATCTTGGAGCTAACATAAAATAACATATAGCTAAAACAGTCTATTTTAAACAGTACAACTGAATTTCAATCAAATACAAAATGCTATACTTTAACTTCTCCCCCTGCAAACTTTGTTATTCTTGTTAAAATTTATCTCTTTCCGTTCTCTGTATTTTTAGACACCTTTTTCCTTATATTGTCACTTCTAACATTTTTCCTTGAATTAAAAATTATTCACCTACCATCATTACAATAATACAGTGTTCTGTATTGGTTTCTACATATTTATCCTTACTGAGTTTTATACTTTCTTATGCTATTGTGTAGCTGTTTATTGTCCTTTCATTTCAGCTTGAAGATCACCCTGTATCATCTTTTAAGGTGGGTCAAGTGGTGATAAACTCCACTGCTTTTGTTTGAGATAGTATCTGTCCTTCACTTCTGAAGGACAGCCTCCCAAGTAAAATATTCTTTGTTGGCAGTTTTTTAAATTTCTCCATTTTGAATATACAATCCCATTTCCATTTTGCCTGCAAGGTCTCTATTTGTTGATAGTCTTATGAGGGATCTTTTGTATGTGATAAGGCAATTTATTTTGCTGCTTTTAAGACTCTCTTTGTCTTTAAATTTTGACAATATCATTATATATGTTGTCCTTGTATATTTCTTTGAATTCATCTTATTTCATGGCTATGGGACTTCTTGGATCTGCATGTTCATTGCCTTCTCAAGATTTCAGAAGATTTCAGCCTTCATTTATTTACTTTTTTTAAGTTTTTATTCAAATTACAGTTAGTTAACATAGAGTGTTATATTCAGCACTTCCATTACGTAACACTTCCATAACATCCAGTGCTCACCACAACAACTGCACTCCTTAATCCCCATCACCTATTTAACCCATGCCCCAAACCACCTCCCTTCTGGTAACCATCAGTTTGTTCTCTATAGTTAAGAATCGGTTTCTTGGTTTACTGCTCTCTCTTTTCCCCCTTGTTCATTTGTTTTATTTCTTAAATTCCACATATGAAAGAAATCATATGGTATTTGTCTTTTTCTCTAGCTCCATCCATGTGATTGCAAATACAAAATTTCATTTCTTTTTATGTCCAAATAATATTCCATTGTGTGTGTGTGTGTGTGTGTGTATCTTTATCCATTCATCAGTGGATGGACATTTCGACGGTTGCCATAATTTGGCTGTTGTAGATAATGTTGCTATAATCATCAGGGTGCATGTATTCATTCAAATTGGTATTTTTGTGTTCTTTGAGTAAATATCTGGTAGTGCAATTGCTGGATTGTAAGGTAGTTCTCTTCTATCTTTTTGAGGAAATTCCATACTGTTTTCCACAGTGGCTGCACCAGTTTTAATTTCCATCAACAATACAAGAATGTTCTCCTTTCTTCACATCCTTGCCAACACCTCTTATTTCTTGTGTTGTGGATTTTAGTCATTCTGACAGGTGTGAGGTGATATCTCATTGTAGTTTTGATTTCTATTTCCCTGAGGATCAGTGATGTTGAATACCTTTTCATGTGTCTGCTGGTATCTTTATGTACTCTTTGGGAAAATGTCTATTCATGACTTCTGCCCATTTTTTATTGTATTATTCATTTTGGGGGTGTGGAGTTTAAGTTCTTATAGATTTTGGACACTAGTCCTATATTGATATGTTTTGTAAATATCTTCTCCCCTTACATAAGTTGCCTTTAGTTTTGCTGATTGTTTTCTTCACCGTGCAAAAGCCTTTTATTCTGATGAAGTCCCAACAGTTAATTTTTATTTCTGTTTCCCTTGCTTCAAGAGACATACCTAGAAAGATGTTGCTATGGCCAATGTCAAAGAAGTTACTCTGTTCTCTTACAGGATTTTTATTGCTTCCTGTCTCACATTTAGTTCTTTAATCCATTTTGAATTTACTTTTATGTATGGTATAAGAAAGTGGTCCGATTTCATTTTTTGCACGTTGCCATCCAGTTTTCCCAACACCATTTATGAAGAGACTGTCTTTCTCTCATTGGATACTCTTTCCTGCTTTGTTGAAGATTAATTGACCATATAGTTGTGGGTTCATTTATTTGTTTTCTATTCTATTCTATAGATCTATGTTCTATTTTTGTGATAGTAGCATACTATTTTGATTACTACAGCTTTGTAATATAACTTGAAGTCCAGAATTGTGATGCCTCCAGCTTTGCTTTTCTTTTTCAAGATTGCTTTGGCTATTCAGGGTCTTTTGCAGTTCCGTACAAATACTAGGATTGTTTGTTCTGGTTCTGTGAAAAATTATGTTGATATTTTGGTAGGAATTACATTAAAATTGTAGATTGCTTTAGATAGTATAGACATTTTAATCATATTTATTCTTCTATTTCAGGAGCACAGGATGTCTTTCCATTTTTTTATGTTATCATCAATTTAATCAGTGTTTTATAGTTTTCACAGTATAGATCTTTCCTTTCTTTGGTTAGGTTTATTCTTAGGTATCTTTTTTTTTTTTTTGGTGCAATTGTAAATAGCATTGATTCCTTAATTCCTCTTTCTGCTGCTTCATTATTGGTGTATAGAAATGCAACAGATTGCTGTACATTGATTTATGTATCCTGAAATTTTATTGAATATGTGTATCAGTTCTAGCTGTGTTTTTGTAGTCTTTCAGATTTTCTATATAGAGTATTATGTCATCTGTAAATAGTGAAAGTTTACTACTTCCTTGCCAATTTGGATGCCTTTGCTCTCTTTTTGTTGTCTGATTGCTGAGGCTAGAAATTCCAGTACTATGTTGAACAATGGTGTGGACATCCCTGTCTTGTTCCTGACCATAGGGGAAAAGCTCACAGTTTTTCCCCATTACAGATGATGCCAGCTGTGGATTTTTCATATATGGCCTTTATTATATTGAGGTATGTTCCCTTTAAACCTAGGTTGATGAGGGGTTTTTATCATGAATGGATATTTTAATTTGTCAAATGCTTTTTCTACATCTATTGAAATGATCATATGGTTCTTATCCTTTCTTTTATTAATATGTGTATTATGTTGATTGATTTGTGAATATTGAGCCACCCTGCAACCCAGGTATGAACCCCATTTGATCATGATGAAAGAGTTTTTTAAAGTATTGTTGGAGGGGCAGCCGGGTGCTCAGTCATTAAGCATCTGCCTTTGGCTCAGGTCATGATCTCAGGGTGCTGAGATCGATCCCCACATCGGGCTCCCTGCTCAGTGGGGAGCCTGCTTCTCACTCTCCCATTCCCCCTGCTTGTGTTCCCTCTCTCACTGTCTCTCTCTTTACCAAATAAATAAACAAAATCTTAAAAAAAATAAAGTATTGTTGGATTTGGTTTACCAGTATTTTATTGAGAATTTCTGCATCCATGTTCATCAGGGATATTGACCTGTGGTTCTCTTTTTTGGTGGTGTCTTTATCTCCTTTTGCTATTATAGTAATGTTGTCATTGTAGAATGAATTTGGAAGTTTTTCTATTTTGTGGAATAGTTTCAGAAGAGTAGGTCTTAACTCTTCTTTACATGTTTGGTAGAATTTGCCTGTGAAGCCATCTGGTCCTGAACTTTTGTTTGTTGGGAGGTTTTTGATTACTGATTCAATTTCTTTGCTGGTTATTGGTCTGTTCAAGTTTTCTGTTTCTTCCTTCAGTTTTGGTAATTTTTATTTCTAGGAATTTATCCATTTTTCAAGTTGTACAATTTGTTAGCATATAGTTTTTCATAGTATTCTTTTATGATTATTTGTATATCTGTGGTGTTGGTTGTTATTTTTCCTCTCTCATTTGCAATTTCATTTATTTGGGTCTTTTTCTTTTTGATAAGTTTGGCTAGAGGATTATCAATTTTATATTTTTTTCAAAGAAACAGCTCTTGGTTTCTTTGATATGTTCTATTGTTTTTTGTTCGTTTGTCTGTTTATTTTTTTGTTTGTTTGTTTCTGTATCTTTTATTCCTGCTCTACTGTTTATTATTTCCTTCCACCTACAGGTTTTAGATTCCATTTGGTGTTCTTTTTCTGCTGAAAGTAATGGTCTTATGAAGAAAAGGTCTTGTAGTGCCCAGGGTCTGGGCCTTCAGCAAGTGTCCCCGGTGTGTGCCGCATATGCTCTGCTGTTGTGTTTTGGCTGCTCTGTCCTTCAGGCTAGTTGTCCGCAGAGCTCTCCTTGCCTGTTGTGGGCAGTGTTTGTTCTCTTGTCTGAATGTGCTGAATTTTAACTAGGTGTGTTCTGGTCTGCTTATGAAATGAGATCTGTCATTAACTCTATAGGAACTAAGTCCCTGCAGAACTCCGTTTGGGAGACATGATGTGAGCCAGTGGTGCCAGTGGTGCCAGTGGTACTGATCACAGACTGAATGTGTAAGACCTAAGTAAAATTGAGGGGAATGATTGCCTGACAATGGAGAGGATAGGCCACCAGAATTCTCTGTTCATAGTGGTCACACTACCAAGATACCCAATTTCTTCTGGAATCCTAATGAACCTTGGGTGATTTGTTTTCTGTCAGATGACAATGTTATACAAAGGTAGAAAATAACAAAGAATATTTACAATGATGAAGACCTGGAAGGAAAGTATGGATCCAGAAGGAAGGGTCCTAGATATTTCTGTATTTCTTGTGACTTTAGAGTCTCCTTTTTTCCCTCTAAACCCTGAGATTTATTTAACACTGGTTTTGAGACACACAGACTTCTTCGAATATCCTTCTATAGTGGGTCCATTAGCAATGGTATTAGCCTAAACAGTAAATGCTTTCTAAATATTAATTGGGAAGCTTGATTCAGCAAAGCCACATATTTATAATTAAATTTTCTTCAATAACTTCCTAGTAATCAACACAGGTCTAAAAAAGTCACAGAAGGGGAATCTTTGTGTGTGATTATTTTTCCTTTGCCATTTCTCCAAGTTTTTAGACTTATTTAAGTAAAAGTTTGAGTAAGAATAAAGTCAAGTGAGATAGGTGTCTGAGCTATGACATGTATGACAGGAAATAGGAAAGATTCAAGATATATAAATATCTAATATCTTCACACCTGACTTCACAAGATGCACGTTTTCCTATGCAGACCAGTCTCCTCTCCTTTTCTTCAGTTAAGGCAAAACTAAGTGCTCCTTTTTCCCCATATAGTCTCGCTCAGTAGTGTATTTCTTGAGTTGTTTTTATATTTTCTTTCCCTCTGCACTTTTTAAAAAACTGAACCAAGTTGTAAAGATGTATGTTTTCACCTGAGAGGTATACCAGAAGTTGACTGACTAGTTAAGTTGGGAAAATAAATCTTGCATTTGTTTTTAAAACAAAGTTAATACGGATTAATGCTATTCTTTTTTAGGAGTTAGTTATTGACCACCAGTTTAATACCATCTTCATTTTGGGTGATCTGTTTCACCACCAGGCCTGTTATTCTCCATAAATAATAGTATAAGTGCTTATAATGGAATGAATTGATTTTCTACAGGAAAGAAAGAAAGAAAGAAAGAAAGAAAGAAAGAAAGAAAGAAAAAAGAAAGAATGAAAGAAAGAAAGAAAGAAAGAGAGATTTAAATTGGAAAGGAAGAAGTAAAACTATTCCTATTCACAGATGATCTGCTTCTCTATAAAGAAAATCCCAAAGAATCCACAAAAAAAGTTACCAAAGCTTTCACTGGGTGTTATATGCAAATAATGAATCATGGAACATTGCATCAAAAACTGGGGATGTACTGTATGGTGACTAATATAACAAAATAAAGATTATTAAAAAAAAGTTACCAAAGCTAATAAATGAAATCTGAAAACTCAGAGGATAAAGACAACACACAAAAATCAGTAGTTTCTATGCACTAGGAATGAATAATTCAAAGAGGAAATTAAGAAAACAATTCCATTCACAACAGCATCAAAAAGAATAGAAGTTGTAGGAATAAATTTAACCAAGGTGAGAGACTTGTGTGTTAAACATTATAAAACATTCTTAGAAGAAATTAAAAAGTACTAAATAAGTGGGAAGAAATCCTTTGTTAATGGATTAGAAGACTTAATATTGTTAAGATGTCAAGACTATTTAAAGTGATCTACAGAAACAATACAAACTCTATCAAAATTTCAGCAATGTATTTTTTTTTTAAACATGGAAAAGCTGATCCTCAAATTTATATGTAATTTTGGGGGATCTCAAATAGCCAAAACAATATTGAAAAATAAAAGCAAAAGTGGAAGCCTCACATTTCCTGAATTAAAAACTCACTACAAAACTACAGTAATTTAAACAGTATTGTACTGGCATAGGATATGTAAATCTACCAATAGAATAGAATTAAGAGTCCAACAATATACTCATATATCATTAGCCAATTGATTTTTGACAAGGATAACAAGATCAGTCAATGGGAAAAGAAATAATCTATTCAATGAATATTGCTGGGACAATGGGATGGCCACATGCAAAAGAATGAAGTGAGACTCCTACTTCACACCATACAAAAATTAAATCAAAATGGATGACATAATGAATGACACAAATATAACAGCTATAACCATAAAACTCAAGAAACAACATAGGATCCTTCATGATCTTGGATTTGGCAATGAATTCTTTGATGTGACACCAAATACATAAGCAGCAGAAGAAAAAAAACCTGACAAATTAGACTTTGTAACAATGAAAAACCTTTGTGGATCAAAGGATATCATCAATAAAGCAAAAAACAACTTACAGAATGAGAGAAAATATTTGCTAATTATATATCTGATGAGGTCTAGTATCCTAAATATATGAAAACCACATACAACTAACCAACAAAAAGACAAATGACCCAATTAAAAAAAAAGCTAAGACATTATACCCATTTCCCCAAAAAAGATATACAAATGGCCATCAAGCATCTAAAAAGATTCTCAACAACACTAATCATTAGTGAAATGTATATCAAACCGTAATGAGACATCACATCACACTGGTTAGAATAGCTATTTTAAAAAAGGAAAATAACAAGTGTTGGTAAGGATGGAAAGAAATTGGAAGCCTCATGCATTGGTAGTAAGAATATAAAATCTTTCTTAGGAAAGAATTTGGTGGTTCCTCAAAAAGTTAAATATAAAATTACTGTATTACCCCTCCAATGAAATATCTAGAATGGATAAATTCATAGAGACGGAAAGTAGATTAGATGTTATCAGGGTCTTGGAGGAGGAATATAACAGTGAGTTTGGGCTTAAATTCCATTTAGAGACATGAAAAAAAAAAAAGAAATAGTGATGATGTGATGATGGCTGCATTATGAAGGTAATTAATGTCATTGAATTGGATACTTAAAATTGGTAAATATGGCAAATTTTACATTAAATAAGAAATAGCTAAATAAAGGAAACAAATTAACAAAAATTTGTCCAAAGGTATGCATACTATAGATTATGTACACTTATCTGGTATAACTATATTTCTAAGTATAACTAAGTATATTTCTGGTATAAGTATATTTCTAAGTATAACTTGTTGAGAAGACCATGGAGTTCTGATAATCTTTACTGAGAAAAACTCATCAAACTTTGGAAATTTGCTGATACCAAGAAAAATATGAAGGCGTATTTATCCAAAGTGTCCTATCATTGTTTTCCAAAGGAGATTTGAGATTCATGAGCATGCTTTTATTAAGTAATCTAGGGTAGTTTTAGTAAAAATTACACTAAGAAGTTCATCATATATTTTCCCAATCTTATTATCCCAAATTAGGGTTTGCCTATAAGATACTTAGCACCAATATTAAAGAGATAATTTAGGACTTTGAAATTCCATTTTTATAACTTTATCCTAATATGCCCAAACTGGAACACCGTCATTGGCTTTATTGTAAATATTAAAGCAAGTGTTGATGAAAAAAATTAAGAAATCATTTTTGGGTAAGTCATAGAAACTCTCTAATTTTCTGAGCTTTTCTTGATCTGAACATTGAAACATAAAAATACAATTTTCTTTCTTTAGCTCTTTAACACAGTTATAAGAAGGTGTCAACCACAGAGTTAGTGTACTCCTTATGCCAACCTTGTTCTATTTTGGCAACCGCATGGTCCATCAAACCTTAACTTCAATAGACATTCCATACCAGCAGTTGGTAATGTAGCTAATTGTCTCATTATGCTATGGGATGATGTCATTGAATTGTGTCCAGGTTATGAACAGTAAGCTGGCTTTCACGAGCGTCAAAACTAATCAGATCAGATCAGAGAGGCAATCACAGAATTTCCTTTCTTCTAAACCGAGTGACTACAAACATTTCTCATATCTCTGCGTGGTTCATATCATGCAGAAAGTTTTGATGAGTTCATACATAACCATTGTGGAGGGCTCAAGAAGCAAGTTCTAAGCTGACCACAGAATCAAAGCTCAGGTAAGTCCTCTCTGCTATTGCCATATTTGGGACAGCTACAACTGCCACTTTAATTACCTATGCACAATGCTGCTGTCGCCACTGCGATCAGAGCTGTGATACAGAAAAGGTGCATTGCTGTAGTAAGCTGCAGAATCAAAAAAAAGATTCTAGTTTCAAAACCATTCCATCATGACTGTGCTCAAATCTGGTACAATAAACATCCTGCACCTTTCTTCTCTTCTCACACACCTCAGGTCTGAATTGGCAGAACCCAAACTTTAAGGAAATTGGAAAGATTGTTGAACAAGTTAATTACACCGTCTGCCACACAGGAAAAGCACAAATTTTGCATTTCTCTTCCTTCTCTTTAACAAAATAAAAGACTGATTGATTATGATCACAGAAATTCTACTGACTCAAAAATCAAAATATAATTTCTGTGCTCGATCAGTCAAAATTTGAAACTGAAGGTCAACATGAGTTACGGATATTACACCTATTGAAGGGAGCTTTACGGTTAAGAGATGCAAAATTTCTTCCTTTTGTGAGTCGCACACAAGAAGGTTTTTGTTTGTTTATTCGTTTTGTTCTTTTTTTTAGATATGGTAATAATCATTTGAATGTATTAAATCCTATCCCAGGAATCCAACTCAACATAAAAACTTGAATACTATTCTATAATTAGATCTCTAAGCCCTGATTATCTCTGGAGCACTGTCTATAGTTTAGATGTATCGTCTGTAAATTCCTACTGCTGTTCAGAAGAAAGATTTATGAAAGTATAAATCCAAATGCATTATCCTTATTTCTTATTAATCTGCCTTTCTACTCTAACTCCAAAAAATTTCTGATCTGCACAATGCATTAACTCCACAATTTTACCACCACTTCTGTCATGCAGTCTAAGGCACTCACAGTCATTTTGATTATTACAGATCTTCGATGAAACAGGGATAATTTAAACAGCTATAATATTTTCTTACACAGATAATAAGAATCCCTGAAATTCAATGGCATCAGGAAAAAAGTCTTAAGCTTCATTAATAGATGCAGTTCTGTTATTACTTCTGTTGATGTATTTTAAATGTGTTTTGAAGAAATAATTTTCTGAAGTATCTTTGGTGTTTGTGAGTGTGTATTTGCACGTGTGTGTTTTATAATAAAAATCATTTCATATTTCAAGGGTGACTATCTGAGGATCAATACTCTACATTCTCAAAATAACTAAGACCTTTTGTCCAACTATTTTTTTTCTACATAAGGTTTAGATAGCTTGCTAGATTAATGTCATTACAAAATCATGTGTCATTACAAATTGAATCTTACGTATTACTGCTTTAGCCATTGACCCTTACACCATGAGGTATTGCATCTTCAAGAAATAGAGTTATAATTTTATTTTACCACTGTATGCTTTTAACCAGAAATTATAAGTCTAAGGAAAAAAGCTTTTTATGGTATTTTGCCACTGAAATTTCAATTGCAATATAGACTATTTTAAAATATTTTCCTGCAAGATGGCTCAGAGGAGTATTCTAATAATATTAGGATATTAGGAAACACATTCTAATATTAGGAAACACACCCTAATATTAGGAAACACATCCATATTTCTGTCTCTGAATTTTATCTATTAAAACTTCACTTTAAAGCCAGAGAAAGTGAGAGAAGAGGAGGGTGAGGATGAAGAGAAACAGAAAACAGAAAAGGATAAAATATTAAATCAAAGACTTTTCAGACAAAGTTATATTAATATGGAAAATGAAGATGACATTGATATTAAGATGGAATTGTAAGTACAGATAATGTACATGCAAAACTATTTATGATTCTTTTGTTTCTACAGATCTTTAAGGAAAAGCATACAGAAGATTAAATGAGAAAAGCATTGCCTTCTTCATCACACAATATTTTCTGTTTTAAACTGTCCAATTTACTTATTCAATCTTCCTCTAAGGAAAAATTCTAAGTGTAATATTTTTCATAGAATACATAACTATATTTTTAAAAGTTAAAGTATTTTTGGCATTTAATGCTGGAACAAAATATTACAGATTATAGATAAATTTTCAAAATGTTGTAACTACCAGAAGACATACAGAATTTGAACATAATAGAAAATCATTATAGAAATCATGTTTTTTGAGGGTTTTTTTGTTTCATTTTTTGGGTTTTTGTTGTTGTTTTTTGTAAATGTTCTTCCTTGGCTGGTAAGCACACATATAATAAAGTATGCTTATACAAGAGAGAAGTTGAAGATATAGCAAGGAAAATATACAGTGAGATAGATCATTGTTCCATGGTACCGAGAAGAAGGCTTTTGGTTTTGGGAATTGGGTTTTTTTGGTTTCTTTTAGCATGGCTTTGCTTTATCATGAAGTGTTCACCATTAGATAACTTGCTTACCTTAAATCAAACTTAACACACTACTTTCTATTTACACGGGATTACAATTGTTGATTTATCAGAAAATCACTCTGAAAGCCCTAAAACGAAGAACAGCTGATACAGGCTCTTGAAGGACAGTGTGTACCCTCATTACTAGCAACATAAATTGTTAATTAAACTTAAGAAAGAACAGATTGTCTTCAGTTTTGATTACGAAATAGACACAAAAGTGGAGTCTAATGGATTAGAGACATAAAAGTGAGAGGAAAAACGACGACGGAAATAGAAGAAAATTTAGGAAAATATCTTTGTGACTTGGGGTGAAGAACTTTAAAAATTAAATTTAAGAAAAAAATTGTATGACAATATAAACATATTTACATCAAAATTATGGTTTTATATTCAACACAGTTAACCAAAGACAAATTTATTAGGCAAACTAGGGGATGGAATTTGCAGTGTCCCAAACTAAAGATTGATTAATATGTACATATATGTGTTGCTTCTCCAAATCAACAGGAAAAACACAATTCTGTCAGAAAAAACATTGGTAAAGGTCATGAACAGTTAATTTACAGAAAAGGAAATAATTTTCTCTATCTCCAAAATGGGATAGAAATATAATAAATATTTCTTGCTCACCAATTTAGCCTCCATAATCTATACAACTGCTGAATAAAAATTTATAGAATGAATAAATACAGATGAATTGATGATTGAATGAATGAATGAATGAATGAATCAGTCAATGAATCAATGACAATTTATATCTCCCAAAAAGAAACTCCTTCAGAAAGAGGGGTTCTGTAGAAACTGGAAGGAATCAAAATACATATGAGTTATAAAACACCTCTGAAATTATGCCTCATTGGTAGGCACTTCTCAATTTATCCTTAAATCCTATCTTGCTTAGAAAGACAGTACAAAAACTGGAAATAATCATTCATATATTAATTATAAGATGCACTAAATTAATTATTCGATTTTATGAATCAACCCCTTTTAAGCAACACTAATCCAATAGGATATATAACCTCAAATGGTAGCTTATAAACACAGAAATATATAATCATGATTAAAAAGATGATATGTATCTCACTAAAGTTTTTGAGCTATTATTTCCTCAATTCTTTCCATATTAAGGAGACTTGAATTTGAGAAAATACAGATTAGGAAACTTTGAGAAGTAAAATTAAAAATGGAATAGATTAACATTCTTGTGAGTGAAATACATGATTTTTCTCAAAGTAGAATTCTTTTCATTATACTTAATTTATAATTTAAAGTTTTTTCAAAGAGTTTGAGAGCAAGAAATAATCATAGAACTAAGTTAATACATAATAAACAGTGCTGCCCAATGTACATGGCTCTGAAATGGATATACATAAGAAAAACTAAAGTAAATATACGCAACACATTGTAGGGGTTTTTCATATGAAATTCTGTTTTATAATAGAATCTTAAAAAGACAAATCTGATGAAAATTGTTCTTATAAGTACCATTTTATATACTTTCTATGAGCTTAGAGATAAGGTAGAGGACAGGAGTGACATAAATCAAATGCACAAACTTTCAAAATAAAAGTTTTCCATTTTAAATTTTCATTAGTTTAATCTTAATGTCTTATAGCTACTGCTCATAGTGGGTTCTTGCTTGCTTTTATGTTTGAATAACACACCATAACAAGTATGGAAAATGTATAAACTGAAATATCCTAAATATCCTAAGGGATAGCTATTGTCGACTTTGACAGTATAGAGAAAATCTTCATTAAATTCATTTACAATGAATTTAATGAATATTGAGATATTTGGGATAATTAAAATAATTCTTATAATAAGTTCAAAGAAGGAATCCAAAGGTAGTTCGGAATATCTCTGTGTTAGTTAAATTTTGCTGTTTGACAATTTAGTGACTTAAGACAACACTCATTTATTATCTCAAAGTCCTGTAGGGAAAGAAAGAGTAGACTCATTTGGGATCTCTGATTATGGTCTTACAATGTGGAAATCAAGGTGTTGGTAAGAATGGGCTCTTCTCTAAAGGCTCTGGGGAAGACACCTCTTTCAGGCTTGTATAAATTGGTTAAATTCAGTTCCATGACTTGGAGTCATGAAGACCCTTCTCCTTCCTTACTGTCAGCCTGGACCACTCTCAGCAACTAGAGACCAATCTCCAGTCCTTATATGATGCCCTCCATTTCAAGCCAACAGCAACATGTCAATCTCAGGCTTCCTATTTTTCTGACTTCCCCCTTTTCTTATTAGGTGTAGAAAATTCTCTGCTTTTAAAGGGCTCATGTGATTAGGCCCACATGATAATCCAAAGCAATCTCTTTATTTTAAAGTCAATTGATCATTTGTCATAATTATATCTTCAAAGTCCCTTTTAAAAAAATTTTATTAAAAGATTTTATTTTTAGGTAATCTCTGCACCAAACATGGGGCTCAAACTACAATCCCAAAATCAAGTGTCAGAAGTTCTACCAACTGAGCCAGCCAGGATCCCTCTGCAAAGTCCTTTTGTTACAGGATGTAACATAATCACAGTCATGAAATATAATCATATTTATAGTCCCAAATATCAGTGCAGGTAATGTTGGGGGGGGGCTATTTTTAGAGTTCTGACTACCATATCCATTTAGAAAAAAGACCTCAACTTTTAGATTTATGTCAACAAAAATATATAATTTCTATAAATTTCCCTTTTCATTTTAGAAGCAACTTTCCTTTTGATTCAATTACCAGTTTTAAAGAATTAATTTTCACATCATTTGTTCTGCTAAGGGAATAACTTCAAAAATACACAGGTAAATTAATAGTTCGTGAGTTTGAAGCAGATAAGCATAACAACGATAAAGTAGAAAAGCAATGATGAGCAAATTGTTGAGCCAGGAAAGTGAGATCACCATTCCACATAAATCACAGAATACCTCCAAAACACAGACTATGCTTTGTTTCTAGTCATCAGAGAAATCAAGGGGCCAACAACAATGTCAGATCATTCCATAGAGATTTGTTGTGCAAGATGTTTCCTGACTGATTGCCTCCTTGGGAGTGTTGGAACATGTTTCTAGCAATTCAATCGTAAACAAATACTTAGTGCTGTTATCTTTAATGAGCCTTTAAAAGAAATGATAAAGAAATGATAGCTAAGTCTGGATAGTTTGGGATTTTTATTAATGTACCAAGCCTTTCTTGGAATTTCAGACATTGATGGAGGCAGTATCTTCTCTCTGATATTTAGATGTTTTACTAACTTGGAAAAAACATCTAACAAAACCTCAGAACTAATACGGTTGAGATAGTGGTGGTTAAAAGTTGTTATAATGGGGGGGCGCCTGGGTGGCTCAGTCATTAAGCATCTACCTTCAGCTCGGGCCATGGTCCCGGAGTTCTGGGATCAAGCCCCATGTCAGGCTGTCCCGCTGGGAGCCTGCTTCTTCCTCTCCCACTCCTCCTGCTTGTGTTCCCTCTCTCTCTAGCTGTTTCTCTCTCTCAAATAAATAAATAAATACAATCTTAAAAAAAAAAAGTTGTTATAATGGAGGAATCATTTCTATGGATGCAAGGTTTTAAGATGAGGAGGCTTATCTATAAACTAATATAAAATGCATCTTTTAAACTAATATATAATGTCAGTGTTCTTAATAGCAGGCCATTATATCATAATTTCAAGGAGTACATTCATAAAAAAGCCAACATTAGAGTAGGATTGATTCGAATTTTCAGTCTAGCTCAATTTGATATTGTACTTTAATTGCTACAACTTTTCTACCATACAGTTTGAATTTTTCTTGTGATAAAAAATATAATGGAAGCCTTCCGTCGTGTGCAAATGAGAAGGTCTAAAAGTGAGTTGTGTTAAGACAATGTCTCATATGCAGTAGGATTATCATGGATCTTTTTCATGGCAGCTCCACTGTGCTTTTCTGTTCTGAAAAACACATATCAGGAACAATGGAGATGGAGACTATGTCTTTGATTCCAGACATCACTGAAACAAACTCAGAAGGCAGCATTACTTCCAAGTGAAACCAGAGATTTTTCAGGGGCCAGAGTGGAAAGAATGAGGCCTTGAGGTGCTCAGCTTTATCTCTGCCTGATTCATCTCTAGGAGACAGAAAAAGGAACATAAATCTGACTAAATTTTACACAGAGATTAACAAAGTGCAAGGCACATAATAGACATACAATTAGTATTGGGCATTGGTTGAGAATCAGGTAATCTTCCAACTGAATAAACCAAAGTATAATAATTACACTCCCATATTCAATAGAAATGAAAATCATCATTAGGGAAAGACTTAGTAGACATCATTAGGAGTAAAACTGTTTGTGAGGGAAGAGATATAGAAACTTACTTACTTGAAGTTACTATTTGAAAAAAGTTCAAAACCCTATATCTGATTAGAATGTCAAATAATAAATATAAATGTACAATTTTTATCAGCATGAGTTGTGGTACAAGAAAAAGTAAAAATTGCTTTATATTGGTATATAATTCATTATTTTTGTGATGTTTATGATGTTTAAAACTTAAAAAGTTGTCAAGTAGCTGAACAAGCAAAGTGTTTTCCGATTTGGGATTTCTCTGTCTTGAATTTTTGGTCTGTATTACTTCCTGTCTGTTAGCCATGCCATAGGCAATTTATTTAAATATGGCAACATTTGTCTGAGAAGGGTCATCCAACGGCATGGCTAAAAGTACCAGAAAAGTACAAACTTCTTTATCCCGCCGTGTTTTCTGCTTCTGAGATGTTAAAAGCGTTTGTGATTTTTGAACTGCTAGGAAGCATTTATGATGCCAAGACTTTTAAAAAGCATTATAAATGGTGGACTGTGGTAATACCTTTTATTAGTTTCCATTTGTTGGATTCCCTGTTATCTGCAAATGTTTTTAGTGGCTGTAATGCCATAGTAGCTCCAGTGGCTAAAAACCTGTTAAGAGGACTGGTGACTTTCAGATCACAAGGAAATGGTTCTATCTCTAGGGTTGTTGTTTTTTTTTTAATAAGTTAAGGTTATATTTTGGTTTTGGCTAGACAGCTCAGTTAGCATTTAGGTTTTTCACTTATAAAATGTATTTGACTTATAATAAAATATTTTGATTATTTGAAATAATTTTCAGATATCAAAAGATACTTCCCAGATAGAAAAACTGTATCTGGTGTGATTGTGGAAATTAGGAAGAATTTTGTTGAATTGCGAAAATTTCTGTGCTTGCTAAAGCCATCCACGGTGGTGGGCAGAAAGGCAACAGGGCAGACTGACAGGTTGAATGGCAGACTCTGAATAGAAGTGCTGAAGAGGACTGTTCCAATTATTCAATCTGGATGATAATTTGTAATGAACTTTTGGCTATATATTTATCCATATATTTATTCAAAAATATTCAAAAATAATTTTAAAATATCCATGTGGTAGACATTTCAGCCTCAGGGAAAATGAAATAATTTGTACATGCTAGATGACAATGGGAAAATATAAAAATAAGTAAGGAAATCAATGGGGTGGATATTGTTATCATAGAGAAATAACAAAGTTGAGGATTATTGGTTGAAAAGATGTTACCATAAAGAGAATTCATCTTTTTCTAACAAGAAACAGTTGTTCAGGAAAACCCTCTATGAGGAGATAGTATTTAAGTCGAAACTTGAAGAGTGAGAAAACTCAATCATAGGAAGAGTAGAGAAAAGCTTTTCAAAAGAGAACAGTGCATGTGTGAGGCATTTAAGGCATAAAAAAGTGTTCATTTTGAGTAAATGAAGGACTAGAGGGTTTGGAACTTTAAGATAATTGAGTCCAGAATGTAAATATAATATAGAGCCTTGAAGTCCATTGTAAGGAGTTTGGATATTAATTTAAATGCAAGGGGAAGCCATTGACGATTTTTACCTTTGTGTTTCCATTTGACATAATGGCTCTGGTTCCTTAGTAAAATCTAAACTGGATTGAAGAAGAATAGTAAGAAAGCAGATAAGAGGGTGTTGCTAGACCAAGGAAGGAATATTAATGGCCTGCAGTAGGATAGATGAGGTGGAGATTGATAAAAGTGGATGGATTTGTCATATAATTTGGAGGTTGAATCAACAGAATTTGCTGATGAATTGGATGTGGAGGAGTAAGGTGAAATCAGAAATCAGAAAGAATGGCTCAGATTCCAAGCTCAAGCAATTACATGTATGATAAGACATTCACCAAGATTGTGGAAAATGCTATCACATTCTATATTAATGGAGGTTGACGCAATGAATTTCTCTGACAACTAAAAATCCTAGGGGTATTCAGGAGGAAAATATTTTCTTTTTTGGGGGGAAAGCTTTTCATTATTTAAATTGTCAGAAGTAGTCTAATACGCATTATCTGATACATACATTTATTGCCCATTTTGCAGTCTATTATGAACGACTTTTTTGAAACATGAGAATAAGTCTGATGTAAAATAAATGTGTGAGATCTGAGTGAGGCAAGACAAGTTCAAACCACCCCACATTTATTTTTCAGATACTCTACTTCTGCCACAAGTATGAGCAAAACTTTTGTGGGTTTTTGGGGTGTTTTTGTTTTTGTTTGCTTGTTTGTTCTTTGTTTTTTGGGTTTTTTTAGAGAGGAGGAGAGAACGAGGTTGGTACAGGGAAGGAAAGGCAGAGCGAGAGGGAGAGAGGGAATCTGAAGCAGGCTTCATGCCCAGTGTGAAGCCTGATGCAGGGCTCGTTCTCACAACCCTGAGATCATGACCTGAGCTGAAATCAAGAGTTGGACACTTAACCACGGGCTGAACCACCCAGGTGCCTCAAGCAAAACTTCCTTAATATTCATTGTATTGTGGTTATAAAATGATTGGAAAAGCTCATGAAACTTAAAACTATCAAGACTCACAGAATTAAAAATCCTAAGAAATAGATTACATTGACAAGATATTTAAAGTAAAAATCTAAGGAAGACATAAATAATTTATGTAGAAATTTAATTTGACAACTTATTTTACATTTTTCTATTGTGGTAGCTAGCCTCCAACATGGCCCTAATGATCCTGACCTCCTGGTATTCACACTCTTGTATAGTCAATCCCTTCCCAGCTTGCATCAGGGCTGATATCTATGACCAAAAGAATATGCCAGAAGTGATGGCATGTCACTTATTGGGTAGGTCATTAAAGACATTGTGGCTTTTTCCTCCCTCTTGGATCACTGGTTCCGGGAAAGCTAGTTCTCATGCAGTAGGAAGTCCACATGGTAAGGAACTGGGATTTCTGGAGACCAGCTAATGAGGGACAAAGTCATCCTACTAGCAGCCACGTGAGTTAGGAAGCAGCAGATCCTCCAGCCCTCATTGGTCCTTCAGAGGATTGCTGCTCTGGCCAACATCTGGACTGACACCTCACGAGAAACTCTGACCCCAATTATCCACTAAGCTGTTTCCAAGTTTCCAGCTTATGGAGGTTGTGAGAGAATAAACACTGATAGTTTTGGGGAAATTTGTTACACAGCAATAAAAACAAATGTACCGTTCTTTATTAAAAAACAAAAAACAAAATTAATGAGTCTTCCAAACCTGTGAGGGTTTTATATCCTGGACTTAGACCAAACATTGATGTTTTGGAGATTCGAGTCTATTGACATTATGTTAAATATGTCCTTTTGTTTCCTTTGACACTTCTAGTTAATTTCTGATTTTGTTATTGTGTATATTGAGGAGGAATGAAGTCATGCTCACAGATGGAAATTCACCTTTGAAGAGGGACTGATGGAGAAACTGTCTGACAAGTATGTATTAGGATTTTAAATATTATGTCAGTACCTACAGTTATGAAAAGATGCAAAACAGTACTGCCTGGATTCAAGAGTCATAGTCCTAAATGTCTTATTAAGAAAATTGTCAACTTGGAGATAGAGGGAAGAAATGAGACAAAGAGCAAAAAGTATAGGGCTAATGTTTGTAAAATGTGTTTTGCTGATACCAGATTTGTGAGATATTCTGTGAAGAAAAAGAGGTGAGTGAGTAATCTGGAAAAAAAAAAAGGCATAATCTCATTGAAAAAATCACAGTGGAGATTTGCACAGTAAAGAAACCTATTTATCTAATTTTTACCCTTTTTCTCAGTCTGATTGGACTGCTGTAACAGAATACCACAGGCTGTGTGGCTTAAACAACAGAAATTTATTTTCTTATACTTCTGGAAGCTAGAAGTCCAAGATTGAGGTGTTGGCAGGTTTGGTTTCTACTGAGGCCTCTCTCATCTTGCAGATGGCTGCCCTCTCATTATGTCCTCATACGTCCTTTTCTCTGTGTGTTCACATTCCCTGTGGTCTCTTTCTGTATGTCCTAATCTCCTCTTCTTATAAGGACACCAGGCATTTTGGATTAGAGCCAACTATATGACCTCACTCAACCTAAATTACCTCTGTAAAGGCCCTATCTCCAAATATAGTCATATTCTGAGGAACTAGGGGTTAAGGCTTTGACATTTGAATTTTAGGGAAACATGATTCAGTCCATAACACCCATCTTTCCAGAAATGATTTGACTATGGTAACCTCTATGCAGACTAAAGGGCGTTCCTAATGTCTAAGAATGTCATCAAATTGGCTCCCAAAGTCCCTTTTGTCTGGGGGAAATAGAAGTAATCTTTACACTACAATATTCTCAAAGTAATCACCTAAAAATTAGTGTCTACTCCCACAGTCTTCACAGGAGAATTTATCCCTGCCCATCGTGATCGACATTTCAGTCCTTGTGTCAGTGTGGCACAGTCAAGAAAACAGAAATCATTCTGCTAATTTCAAACAGGCAGAATTTAATCCAGAAAAAAAAGGGTTCTACAGTTGTTGGAGGGGCTACAAGAGCAAAGGCAAAACAAAGGGTCATTGGATGAGCAAAAGAAAGGTGATATTGAGAAACTGCCACACTCTTATTCTGGAACCCACAAGCCTGCAACTGCTGCCGTATTTTAGAGACTTTGTTACATTTGGCTTTGGATCCACCCCCAAAACTGCAGAGGTGACAAGAGCTATGATGTCAACAGGTGTGCTGCCTCTGCTCGGGCTGCAGGAATCCAAACTTATCTTATTCCTCCTGTCGCCACAAGATGACCTCCAGCAACTCTCATATCTATATAGAGAGAAGACAGACATTTCACTCTTTTTCTGCCTTGTGATTTCCTACTGCTATTTCTTATTGGCAGTGCCTGGAGAAAGCCCCTAGCAAGGCAGACTGGGAAATACGGCCTGCGACTCCCGTCCTCAGCAGTTTGAAACCGAGAGACAAGTGAATAGCCAACACAGCAGTGGCACAGTCTATGACCGATTGCGTTGTATGGTTAAAGAGTCACAGTTCATTGCGTGGTTAACCAGTTACAGTTTAACAGTTAAATACAGTTACAGTCAGTGCAAGCAGATGAAAAATGTTGCAAATAATGCAAGGATTGATTAAATATCAAAATATTAAGTAGCCTTTAAGAAAATTGAAATCGTTTTCAGATATTTTTGCAAAAGTGAGCCTTCCCATAGTTTTATATAAAGGTCAAACTTGCCAGTATGTGATATCATACTACCGTGTAGTACTAGTAGAAAAATGACGCAAAAAGTAAGTTGCCAACCTTTATTTCTAAAATTAGTATAATACTAACCTAAATTTTGTTAAATAAATAATGCTTTTCACTGATTTCCACTATTTTTCATTATATTTTTTAAGATATGGGTGCAAATCGAAATATTAAAATTATTTACTATGAAATTAAATTCCTCAAGTGGATTCAGTTAAATTGGACTTTTCCAGCCACCAATTTTACTGAGATAATGGGAACTTCTCTAATACCCATCAGCATGCTACAAAACCGTTTTTCCATTAAATATATTTTGGGTAACACTGGTATAAAAATAAAAGATTTGACACATGGCTGCATTTATATAAACTGGGAAGATTTGGTTTGCTTTATGACTGATGTGAATTTTCTGGAGTATGTGACTAGGTACAATAGGTTTTTAGGGCTAAAATATAAACAAAAGACCTTGTGTGTTTCTTTTCTAGCCAACAATTCTGACATAAGTGCTATGGGCTTTAGTTCAATATTAGTATGTTTGTTGCTTATGAGTTCCTATGGTTTTGTATTCCCATGATTTAGAGCAAAGTTAGCCTAGAGTATATTTTTTAAACAGCATAATAACATTTCATTGAAGGTCTGTTCTTACCTTGTGTGTTTCACTGATATCCACATGGTTTCTTTTTTTTTTCCTATATTGCTAAGGGAGGTAGGCAGACGGTTAAATAAATGCTTCAAGCATGTTAAAATTAAACCCGACATTTCTGATTACCTTGGCAGATAGTGTCACTGATTTGCCACAATGTAATTTTAGGATAACTTATTCTAAACTTTTCATATTTTATAGAAAATTTAGTTTCAAATATTCAAATTATTATTATATGAAAAACTATATTTGTATGACGACAAGAGCTGATAACCATGTATATGCTTCTTAATTTTTTAAAACCGTACTATTTAAAATAATGAAACTCTTTTATGTATTATAATTCAGGATCTTAAGATAAAATAATACTTTCATAAACTTATTAATGTTATCAAGTTTATACAATTTTTAGCACAAATTCACTTGGAGCCAGATTTGTGAACTGTGACCTTTTTGGTACCTAAATATAAGAATAGTCTCTTAGGGCTTTCATTCCTCAAAGCATGACTAAACCATGATTGGTTGTGCCAAGTGACTAATTAATCATAGGAGGAATATTTAGGAGGCGTGCGGTGATCCATCTGGCAAGTGACCTGGAGAAGAAAGAAATTTGTTCATCCTTATAGTGTTTATTTTGGAAGTAAGGCGTTTTTCCTCTGTCTTCACAAACTCATTATCTTCCTAGAAGGAAGATAGGGACAACCTCATTTTTAGGTTAACTGAAAGAATACAACAGCCCTTCTGAGATTTGGTGAAATAGGGAAATAGTCAGACATAGGACCAGAATTTAAGATACATAGTATGTGTAAGAAGACAAACTGACTTGGTTAGCTGGCACAAATGGGATCAATAATAAAGCTGCAGTTAATTGGGCTAACATTTAAAAGAAAGATCTTTATGCTTGGTTACTGACTAGTGAGTGCCTTTATTATCCTGTAAATATTCTTGGAATTTTGAGACAAGATGGTAGCATTAACACATTTTGAAACTTGACAATCTGCTTCCAACTTATGAGAGGTAATTTAAAAAAACTATTAAAATAAATGTCAGTGGGTAAAAACAAGATGGAGTTCTCTACGAACCTATATTGAAAGGAAAATCAGGCTTCTGAGTTAGCATTGAGGTCACAAGGTCCTATAAAAGCTGGCATAAGGTACAAGCTTTAAGAACTAGTGTTTTTATGCTTGAATTCTGGGGTCAAGTACAAAACTTTTTCTGATATCAGTGTCAGAAAAATGACACTGACCTCCATATTTGAGGTGAGGAGTGATGTTACACATCTGAATCATAAACAGGAGAGAAAATGTCACTACCCATTCACCTAGGATTCAACAGAAAATTTATAGTTCCTTATATCCAGAAAAAATAATCAGGGGCACACATTAAAGTCTGGAGACATAACCAGGCTCTGAGCTATAGCTGTTAATACAAGATTTAATTTGGAGATGTGAACCCAAAGACCTTGGAATGAAGTAGCTGATAAAACCTATAGAACACACGAAGAAAACTCCTCATAAGTATGTATCTCAAACAAAATCTACAAAATTCATTAAGAAATTCTATGCCGGGGGGGGGGGGGGGAGGTGCATCTTGGTGGCTCAGTCAGTTGAGCATTTGACCTCTGGTTTCAGCTTAGGTCATGATCTCAGGATGGTGGGACTGAGCGCCATGTCAGGTTCCTACCTGCTTCCCTCTATCTCCTTCTACCACTCCCCCTGCTCTCTCTCTCTCTTTTTCTCTAAAATAAGTAAATAAATCTTTTTTTAAAAGGAAATTCTATGCCATGAGACATAAATCCATGATTCCAAAACAAAAAAAAACAAAAAACAAAAAACAAAAACCACATCCAAGAAAATCGAATACAATATCTGAAAAGTTGTTAAATGAAGTATGATCAAAAGTCTAAAATTACAGGGAGAATAATAACATATATTAGAGGTTTTGAATGAACAAGTAGGTAAACTTTAGAAAGAATCATCTGACGACTATAAAAATACAGAAACTAAAAAGATGGAATAAATTATGGTCTTGACAAACTGAAGAGAGGATATTGACCTAAGAAACAGAAAGTATCAAATCTATATGCAGGCAAAGTTGAGAAATGAAAGTAAGGAAAATATAGGTAAGAAGTTTTAGATAGAAAAGATAATCCACATGCATCCAAACCAATGACTATGAGGATTTTCCAAAGGTATTTCTCTATTATTTATAGAGAGAATTGAAGAGAGAAAAATGATAAAGAATAAAATGGCTGAAAATTTTCTGGAACCAAAGAATATGATTCTCAAAACTAAAAAAGTTCAGAGTATAGGGGAGGAGTTAAGATGGCGGAGGAGTAGGGGACCCCTTTTTCAGCTGGTCCCCTGAGTCGAGCTGGATAGGTACCAGACCAGCCTAAATAACCACGGAATCAGCCTGAGATACAGGATGATGCATCTAGATCTCTACAAATGAACATCTCCAGCGCTGAGTATTGAGGTACGAAGAGGGGAGCTGTAAACCGTGCACGGATATCGGAAGATAAACGGAAGGGGGAGGGAGCCGCCGCGTTTGGGCTCCGGGAAGCGGCAGCCACCTGCACGGGGGAGAGGGCGGACTCACGGAGGGCACCCACGAGAGAGCGGACTGAGACCGGTGAGCCGTGAACGCGCGCGCCACCAGGCATCTCCCGGAACACCGGAATCCCGGTGTGCTCACGGGATCCAGACTGAGACCGGGAACTCCCGGAGCGCGCGCGGGGCGGCTGGCGGCTGGCGGGCCACCTGCACGGGGGAGCGGGCGGACTCGCGGTCGGCACCCGCGAAACAGCAGACTGAGACCCTGAACCGGGTGTGCGCGCCACCAGGCTTCTCCCGAAACTCCGGAATCGAGGTGTGCTCACCGGGCATAGACTGAGACCAGGAGACCCGGGAGCGCGCGGGGCGGCCGGTGGCTGGCGGCATTAGAAACACAAAGGACAGAGACGCGCCGGCCCTGGAAGTGAGGGCAGGGACGACGGGTGTGGGGCGCACATCCCGGGACGCTGCAGGGTGGAGCAGCACCAACAGTAACAGAGTTAAAGTGGCCAGAACATCAGCGGAGAATGGTCCGCAATCCCTCTGTTCTGCGACAATGCAGCCTCTGCTGCTCTGACTCTCAGAAGAGGCATAGCCGGCCGCCAGGGAAAGCCGCCAGAGAACAAAAGCCTGGAAATACCGGCTCAGAGAGTGCCCACCCCCATCCTCCCTTGCAGGGGACACGGAGACTCTAACCAAAGAGGGCTGCCTGAGTATCGGCGCGGCAGGCCCCTCCCCCAGAACACAGAAGGCAGGCTGAAAAATCAAGAAGCCCACAACCCGGGCGCCTGGGTGGCGCAGTCATTGAGCGCCTGTCTTCGGCTTAGGGCCTGATCCCAGCGTTCCGGAAAGGAGAGCCTCATCGGGCTCCTCCGCTGGGAGCCTGCTTCTTCCTCTCTCACTCCCCTGCTTCTGTTTCGTTCTTGCTGACTGTCTCCCTCTCTCAGATAAGTAAATAAATAAAATCTTTAAAGAAGAAGCCCACATCTCTAAGATCCCTATAAAACAAGGGGCTCGGCCTGGGACCCAGTCAATAATTTTGGGCTCTGGACAACCCCGCAACCTCCCCTCATTAAAATGACAAGAAGGAGAAGCCCCCCCCCCCCCAGCAAAGAAAAGACAGTGAGTCAGTGGCCTCTGCCACAGAAGTAACGGATATGGATGTAACCAAATTATCAGAAATGGAATTCAGAGTAACAATGGTCAAGATAATGAGTAGACTTGAAAAAAGTATTCAGGAAAATATTACTGAGAATATAGAATCCCTAAGGGCGGAAATGAGAGCGAATTTGACAGAAATTAAAAATTCTATGAGCCAAATGCAGGCAAAACTAGAGGCTCTGACGGCCGGGGTCACAGAAGCGGAGGAAAGGGTTAGTGAATTGGAGGATGGGTTAATAGAGGAAAAAATAAAAATAGAAGATGGTCTTAAAAAAATCCACGCCCACGAATGTTGGCTACGGGAGATTACTGACTCAACGAAACGATCCAATGTTAGAATCATCGGCATCCCCGAGGGGGTGGAGAAAAACAGAGGTCTAGAAGAGATATTTGAACAAATTGTAGCTGAAAACTTCCCTAATCTAGCAAGGGAAACAAAAATTCATGTCCAAGAGGCAGAGAGGACCCCTCCCAAGCTCAACCATGACAGACCTACACCACGTCACGTCATAGTGCAATTCGCAAATATGAGATCCAAGGATACAGTATTGAAAGCGGCCAGGGCAAAGAAATTTCTCACGTACCAAGGCAAAGGCATCAGAATTACGTCAGACCTGTCTACACAGACCTGGAATGAGAGAAAGGGTTGGGGGAGCATTTTTAAAGCTCTTTCAGAGAAAAACATGCAGCCAAGGATCCTTTATCCAGCAAGGCTGTCATTCAGAATTGATGGAGAAATGAAGACATTTCAGAATCGACAGTCACTAGCCAATTTCGTAACCACGAAACCAGCCCTACAGGAGGTATTACGGGGGGTTCTATAAAAGTAAAAAGGCCCCAAGAGTGATACAAAACAGAAAGTCACAGCCAATACAAACAAAGACTTTACTGACAACATGGCAGAATTAAAAGCATATCTCTCAGTACTCAGCCTGAACATTAATGGTTTAAATTCTTGCTTCAAACGCCACAGGGTTGCAGATTGGATAAAAAGAAATGACCCATCCATTTGCTGTCTACAAGAGACTCATTTCGAACCCAAAGATGCATTCAGACTGAGAGTAAGGGGATGGAGTACCATCTTTCACGCAAATGGACCTCAAAAGAAAGCTGGGGTAGCAATTCTCATATCAGATAAATTGGATTTTAAACTACAGACTATAGTTAGAGATGCAGAAGGGCACTATATTATTCTTAAAGGAAGTATTCAACAAGTGGATATGACAATTATAAATATATATGCCCCCAACAGGGGAGCAGCAAGATACACAAGCCAACTCTTAACCAGAATAAAGAGACATATAGATAAAAATACATTAATAGTAGGGGACCTCAACACTCCACTCTCAGAAATAGACAGAACACCCTGGCAAAAACTAAGCAAAGAATCAAAGGCTTTGAATGCCATACTCGACGAGTTGGACCTCTTAGATATATATAGAACACTACACCCCAGAACCAAAGAATACTCATTCTATTCTAATGCCCATGGAACATTTTCAAGAATAGACCATGTTCTGGGACACAAAACAGGTCTCAGCCGATACCGAAAGATTGAAATTATCCCCTGCATATTCTCAGACCACAACGCTCTGAAATTGGAACTCAACCACAAGGAAAAATTTGGAAGAAACTCAAACACTTGGAGACTAAGAACCATCCTGCTCAGGAATGACTCGATAAACCAGGAAATCAAAAATCAAATTAAACAATTTATGGAGACCAATGAGAATGAAAATACAACAGTCCAAACCCTATGGGATACTGCAAAGGCAGTCCTAAGGGGGAAATACATAGCCATCCAAGCCTCACTCAAAAGAATAGAAAAATCTAAAATGCAGTTTTTATATTCTCACCTCAAGAAGCTGGAACAGCAACAGAGGGACAGGCCTAATCCACGCACAAGGAAGCAGTTGACCAAAATTAAAGCTGAAATCAATCAAGCAGAAACCAGAAGTACAGTAGAGCAGATCAACAGGACTAGAAGCTGGTTCTTGGAGAGAATCAATAAAATTGACAGACCACTGGCAAGACTTATCCAAAAGAAAAGAGAAAGGACCCAGATTATTAAAATTATGAATGAAAAAGGAGAGGTCACGACGAACACCATTGAAATTGGAAGGATTATTAGAAATTTTTATCAACAGCTATATGCCAATAAACTAAGCAATCTGGAAGAGATGGAATCCTTCCTGGAAACCTATAAACTACCAAGATTGAAAAAGGAAGAAATTGATTTCTTAAACAGGCCAATTAATTATGAAGAAATTGAGTCAGTGATAAACAACCTTCCAAATAACAAAACTCCAGGCCCGGATGGTTTTCCTGGGGAATTCTACCAAACATTCAAAGAAGAAATAATACCTATTCTCCTAAAGCTATTTCAAAAAATAGAAACAGAAGGAAAGCTACCAAACTCATTCTATGAGGCCAATATTACCTTGATCCCCAAACCAGGCAAAGACCCCCTCAAAAAGGAGAATTACAGACCGATTTCCCTAATGAATATGGACGCCAAAATCCTCAACAAGATCCTTGCTAATAGAATCCAACAGTGCATTAAAAGGATTATCCACCACGATCAAGTGGGATTCATACCTGGGATGCAAGCGTGGTTCAATATTCGCAAATCAATCAGCGTGATACATCATATCAACAAGAAAAGACTCGAGAACCATATGATCCTCTCAATCGATACCGAAAAAGCATTTGACAAAATACAGCATCCTTTCCTGATTAAAACCCTTCAGAGTGTAGGAATAGAAGGTACATTTCTCAATCTCATCAAAGCCATCTATGAAAAGCCTACTGCAAATATTATTCTCAATGGGGAAAAGCTGGAAGCCTTTCCCTTAAGATCAGGAACACGACAAGGATGCCCACTCTCACCACTATTATTCAACATAGTACTAGAAGTCCTTGCAACAGCAATCAGACAACAAAAAGGGATCAAAGGTATTCAAATCGGCAAAGAAGAAGTCAAAATGTCTCTCTTCGCAGACGACATGATACTCTATATGGAAAACCCAAAAGAAGTCACTCCCAAACTATTAGAAGTTATAGAGCAATTCAGTAACGTGGCGGGATACAAAATCAATGCTCAGAAATCAGTTGCATTTCTGTACACGAATAACGAGAATGAAGAAAGAGAAATCAGGGAATCCATCCCATTTACAATAGCACCAAAAACCATACGTTACCTTGGAATTAACTTAACCAGAGACGTAAAGGACCTTTATTCTAGAAACTATAAATCACTCTTAAAAGACATTGAGGAAGACATAAAAAGATGGAAAGATATTCCATGCTCATGGATCGGAAGAATTAACATAGTTAAAATGTCCATGCTACCCAGAGCAATCTACACTTTCAATGCTATCCCGATCAAAATACCGAGAACGTTTTTCAAAGAACTGGAACAAATAGTCCTTAAATTTGTATGGAACCAGAAAAGACCCCGAATCTCCAAGGAACTGTTGAAAAGGAAAAACAAAGCTGGGGGCATCACAATGCCGGATTTCGAGCTGTACTACAAAGCTGTGATCACAAAGACAGCATGGTACTGGCACAAAAACAGACACATAGACCAATGGAACAGAATAGAGAGCCCAGAAATGGACCCTCAGCTCTTTGGGCAACTAATATTTGATAAAGCAGGAAAAAACATCCGGTGGGAAAAAGACAGTCTCTTCAATAAATGGTGCTGGGAAAATTGGACAGCTACATGCAAAAGAATGAAACTTGACCACTATCTCACACCATACACAAAAATAAACTCCAAATGGATGAAAGACCTCGATGTGAGACAGGAATCCATCAAAATTCTAGAGGAGAACATAGGCAGCAACCTCTACGACATCAGCCAAAGCAACCTTTTTCATGACACATCCCCAAATGCAAGAGAAACAAAAGATAAAATGAATTTATGGGACTTCATCAACATTAAGTTTCTGCACATCCAAGGAAACAGTCAGAAAAACTAAGAGGCAGCCCATGGAATGGGAGAATATATTTGCAAATGACACTACAGATAAAGGACTGGTATCCAAGATCTACAAAGAACTTCTCAAACTCAATACACGAGAAACAAATAAACAAATCAAAAAATGGGCAGAAGATATGAACAGACACTTTTCCAATGAAGACATACAAATGGCTAACAGACACATGAAAAAATGTTCAAAATCATTAGCCATCAGGAAAATTCAAATCAAAACCACACTAAGATACCACCTTACGCCAGTTAGAATGGCAAAAATAGACAAGGCAAGAAACAACAATTGTTGGAGAGGATGTGGAGAAAGGGGATCCCTCCTACATTGTTGGTGGGAATGCAAGTTGGTACAGCCACTCTGGAAAACAGTGTGGAGGTCCCTTAAAAAGTTAAAAATTGAGCTACCCTATGATCCAGCCATTGCACTACTGGGTGTTTACCCCAAAGATACAGACGTAGTGAAGAGAAGGGCCATATGCACCCCAATGTTCATAGCAGCAATGTCCACAATAGCTAAATCGTGGAAGGAGCCGAGATGCCCTGCAACAGATGACTGGATTAAGAAGTTGTGGTCCATATATACAATGGAATATTACTCAGCAATCAGAAAGAATGAGTTCTCAACATTTGCTACAACATGGACGGCACTGGAGGAGATAATGCTAAGTGAAATAAGTCAAGCAGAGAAAGACAACTATCATATGATTTCTCTCATCTATGGAACATAAGAACTAGAATGATCAGTAGGGGAAGAAAGGGATAAAGAAAGGGGGGGTAATCAGAAGGGGGAATGAAACATGAGAGACTATGGACTATGAGAAACAAACTGAGGGCTACAGAGGGGAGGGGGGTGGGGGAATGGGATAGACCGGTGATGGGTAGTAAGGAGGGCACATATTGCATGGTGTACTGGGTGTTATACACAACTAATGAATCATCGAGCCTTACATCGAAAACCGGGGATGTACTGTATGGTGACTAACATAATATAATAAAAAATCATTATTAAAAAAAAAAAAAAGTTCAGAGTATAGAATGGTACTATTATAGTTGCTGAATCTCAAATATTTCCTACAAATACAGATAAAGCAAGTAGGCATAATAAAACGTACAGACAATCTCTGCAACAAGACTAAGTAATAAGACATAATAATTACCAAAATAGAAGTGAGTAGTGCCAAATCACCTACATCAGCAAGATATTGATATTGTCAGAAATTATTCAGAAAGAAATGTTGAGAAGTCGGAGGTACTTATGACATCCCTGAAAACTAAGCACCTTATTATGGATTGAACTGTGCCCCCCCATAATTTTGAGACTCTAACCCCCAGTACCTCAGAAAGTGACCTTATCCGGAAACTGGGTCTTTACATAGGTAATCAAATTAAACGAAATCATTTCCTTCCACCAGTATAACTGGTGCTCTTATTAAACAAGGGATTTGAACGCAGAAACAGATATGTACACAGGAAAAATGCTGTGGGAACATGAAGGCAGGGATCAAGATGATGCATCTATAATCCAAGAAACACCAAAGATCGTCAGCAAACCATTAAACGCTAGAAGATAGAAATGGAATAGGCTCTTCCTCAGAAGGAACAACCTTCCTGACAGCTTGGTCTTGTACTTCTGGCCTCCAGAATTAGAAGATAATAAATTTCTGTTGTGTAAGGAACCCGGGCTTTGGTATTTTGTTGTAGCAGTCCTAGCAAACTAGCACAATACCAATCATCAAATTGCTAACACCTCGTTATAGAAGGCTCAGCGAGTCCATCTAAGAACAACTTCTGAAAAAGTACTCATTTTGTGGTGAGCCTAAGGGGACCACTAAAATATCTGACTACTATGATCTCTCATCCATGTGGAAAAGCTTCACCCTAAGAACGGCCATGTAGGTTCAGTCTCCTGATGTCTTTAGTTTTGTAATTCTATCTCTATAATTCTGCCAGAAGTTCTGATGGTTTCAATGTCTTCCAGAAGCAGGTCGGCCTGGGGAAGACTGGATTCTCAGCCTCTTGCTCTGTTCCCAGAATTGGCAAATGCTATCCACAGGAAAACCAAATGCAGAATTTTGGCTCAACTGTTTGGCCCTCCCTTCTTTGTAATATTGGTCTTTCTCATCCTGGCTGCTTCAGTAACTTTCTCATGCCTATATACAGGTAATTTTTAAAAATTCATTTTTTTTACAGTTCACCTAAATTTTTGAATTATTCATGATGGAGGTATTTGTCCCACTCTGTCCTACTCAATAGAAGTTAATGTTGCCTTATGTTTGAACTAATAAGATATATTCCAAAATAAATTTAAGTGCCTCTCTCGCATATATATATATATATATATATATATATATATATATATATATATGTGTGTGTGTGTGTGTGTATATATATAAATCATTGCAGTACACTGCCAAAAAATATAAAAAAAAAAATTTGAAGTGATACAGGCACCCCGATGTTTATAGCAGCATTATCTATGATAGCCAAATTATAGAAAGAGCCCAACTGTCTAACGACTGATGAACGGATAAAGAAGAGGTGGTGTGTGTACATATGTGATATATACACAATATATACACAATGGAATATTACTCAGCCATAAAAATGAATGAATTTTATTACACAATGGACTATTACTCAGCCATAAAAATGAATGAATGAATGAATGTATGAATGAATGCAAATCTTGCTTTTTGTAACAACATGGATGGAGCTGGAAAGTATTATTCTGAGTAAGTCAGTCAGAGAAAGACAAATACCATGTGATTTCACTCATATGTGGAATTTAAGAAACAAAACAAATGAGCAAAGGGAAAAAGAGAGAGAGAGAGAGAGAGAGAAAAACCAAGAAACAAACTCTTAACTATAGAGAACAAACTGATGGCTAACAGAGGGGAGGGGTGGGGGTTGGGTTAAACAGGTGATGGGGATGAAGGAGCGCACTTGTGATGAGCACCAGGTGTTGTATGGAAGTGTTGAATCACTAAGTAGTATACCTGAAAGTAATATCACCCTGTATGTTAACTAACTGGAATTTAAATAAAAACTTTTAAAAAGTTTTACCTATCTGAATAGATTTCAGCTCTAGTTCATCGTCATAGGATAACTGTGAGCTCATCAGTTTATTATAATGGAGATAAACAACAAGGGAATGATAATCTCTAAAACACTAACAACATGTTATAGCAAATTATATGAAGGGAGAAGAAAAGTATTCTATGAAGTCCATTGGAACACATTTAAGTAAAATTGAAATTGATAGTACTGATCACTAAAATGAAATTTATTTTTGCACTTTCTGATCATCTGGCTTTAATGTAGGTAGTCAAAGACATACCCAAACAAGACTAGTCTTTATTACAACACCATTCTTTAAAGGAAAAGGTTTGATAATACTCACCTAAAATCAGTCATTTAAATACAGTTGTCACCTTTTTTAGATTGTTTAAGTACTTTTCTCAACTGTCATTGAGTAGGAAAGGGCCACTGCACATTTTCTTTGGTTTTATTGCTGTAAAACTACATCAAAAGAACCATCCCACATAATAATTGATAGAGAATGACCTATTAATACCAGAGACTTTTATATACAAGGGAAAGCAAATTCTAAATTATTTTATATAGTGAAAATTATTTATTTTATTTTTTGTGTAAAAACAAAAAAAAATAGTTGGGTCAGAGGACTTACCTAAGATTTTACTTTTTGTGACAATTACATGGAAAAATTATGTGATAGAACTCTTTTTCTCTTCAGTAAAAGTAATCTGCAATTAGCCATGTACCCTTTATTCACTGAAAATGTCTAATTTTGGCTATCAGCAGACCAGCTTCAGTTCTAAATATTTTTCTTAGCCATAGTAATATTAAACATACACACACACATTACAATTCCTGCTATTTGGTGGCCAATTGCCCTGACCACCAGTGAATATAATTAAAATTTTAAATCAAATATGGATAAAACTAAAAATATTAATGGGCCTCATTTTTTAGAGCAGTTTAGGTTACAGGAATTGAGCAGATAATACAAAGATTTCCTTCAAATCTTCTTCTTCCTGTCCAGAGTTTCCACTATTATTAACTTCCTGCATTAGTGTGGTACATTTTTTCCTATTGGTGAAATAATACTAATACATATTATTATTAACTAATGTCCAAATTTAAATTGGGTTCAATCTATGTTGCACATTCTATGAGTTTTGACAAATGTATAATGACATGTATCCATCATGACAGTGACATACAGAAGACACTCATTACCCTAAACATCCTGTGTTCCTCCTTTTCATCCTTCTTCCCTCCCTGAAATCCTGGCAGCTGCTTTTTTTTTTTTTTTTTTTTTTTTTTTTTTTTACTGTCTCTATAATTTTGCCCTTCTTAGACCGTCATATAGTTGGAATCGACCAGCATGTAGTCTTTTCATATTGGCTTCTTTCACTAAGCAACATGCATTTAAGGTTATTCCATGTCTTTTGTAAGAATATTATCACTGAATAATATTCCACTGTATGGATGTATCACAGTTTGTTATCCACTCAGTGTTTGAAGGACATCGTGGTTCCTTCCAATTTTGACAATTAGGAAGAAAGCTGCTGTACACATTCTTATTCATGCTTTCATGTGTACATAAATTTTCAACTCATTTGTATACATACCCAGGAGCATGATTACTGTATCAGATAGTAAGATTATAATTAGCTTTTAAAAAGCTATCATCCAAAAGATATCCACTATCCAAAAGTTTCTTTGTAAGAAATTAGTATACAAAGTTATAGTATCTTTTTGCATCCCACCACCAATGAAGAATTCCTGTTGCTCTATATCCTCACCATCATTTGGTATTGTCAGTTTGTTTTTTTCAATTTTAGCTATGCTAATAGGTATGTAGTAGTACCTCATTATTATTTTAGTTTGCAATTCTCTAATGTCATATAATGGTGAGTACTTTTTATATGTTTACCTGCTATTGATTATCTCTTGAGCAATGTGTTCAGATCTTTACCGATTTTTTTTTAGATCTTTACCTATTTTTAATTGGATTATTTGTTTTCTTATTATTAAGGTTTAAGTGTTTTTTACATACATTTTGGATATATCTTTTATCAGATATCTGTTTCTCAAATATTGTCTCCTAGTCTGTAGCTTGTCTTTTCATTTTCTCAACAGTGTCTCATATAGAATATAGGATCCAGTTGACTGATGATAATGTTCTTTTCAGATAAATTTTTACTGAATTTCTCCCTGCTGGATTTATTACTGGTGTAGAGGGGTGTTAATGGATTTGTCTTTTCCTCTTTGCAGTTCTATTAGGTTTTGCCTCCCATATTTTGAAAATCTATTTTTAAACACATATTAAAGATTGTCATGTTTTCTTAGAGAATTAACCGCTTAATCATTATGTAATGCCTTTTTTAACCCTGATTGTTTTCCCTCTTCTGAGCATCCTTTGTCTGAAATTAACACAGCCAATCCTACTTTCTTTTGATTTGTGTCACAATGATATATCTTTCTCCATCCCTTTATCTTTAATATACATGTGTATTTATATTGAATGTGGGTTTTTGTAGACAAATGTTTTTTTGTTTTTTGATTTATTTGCTCTCCTTTAATTGATATATTAAGTCATTCATATTTATTATTATTATTGATACATTTAGATTAATAGGCATAGTATTTGTAACTATTTTCTATTAGTTGCCCATGTTCTTTTTTCCTTTTTCTTCCACTCTTTTCTGCCTTGTGTGATTTTAACTGAGTACTTTATATAATTCCATTTTCTCTCTTAGCCTATGAATTATATTTTTTAAATTTTTTATTGTGATTGTCCAGAGCTTTCACTATACATTTATAACTATATAAGTTCATGTTCAAATAACACTACACTATTTCATGGATGGTACAGATACATTATAATGGATTATCCCCAATTCCTCCTTCTTGCTCCTTAAAGCATTTCCATCATTTATTTCATTTATCCATAAGCTATAATCACACAATACATTGTTGATATTATTTTGAACAATAAACAAGTAGAGCAATTTAAGAATAAGAAAAATGAAAGTGTTTATTTCATCTTCATTTATTCCTTCTCTAAGGTTCTTCTCTTCATATAGACCTGAGTTTCTAACATGCATAATTTTTCTCTCTTTCTGAAGAACTTTGAGCCTTTCTCACAAGTCATGTATGCTGGTGAAAACTTCCCTCAGTTTTTGTTGTCTGAAAAGTTCTTTATTTCTCCTTAATTTTTGAAGAACAGTTTCATTGGATACAGAATTCTAGGTTGGTGATTTTGTTCTTTCAATACTTTAAGCCCCATTCTCTTCTAGTTTGACTGGTTTGTGAAGAGAAGTCCAGGGTAACTCTTATCTTTGTTCTTTGTTCCTCTATTGGTCAGGAGTCCCTGCACTTTCCTTTTCCTACTTGCTTGGTGTTTTTCTGCTATTCCTAGATCTATGCTTTGATGTCTGGCATTAATTTTAGGGACTTCTCAGTCATTATTTCTTCAAATATTTCCTTTGCTCCTTTCTCACTTCTTTTTACTGCATATTACACCTTTTGTAATTGTCTGACAGTTTTTAGATATCTCTTTATTTCTTTCCCATCATTTTTTTTCCTCTTTAAATTAAAGTTTGGGAGGTTTCTATTAACATATGCTAAAGCTCACCAATTCTTTCCTCAATGTGTCAAGTCTATTAATTGGCCCATCAAGGCAATTTTCATTACCATTATAGAGTTTTTAATATCTAGTATTTCCTTTTGCCACTTTCTTAGAGTTTCCATTACTTGTCTATTCTTGAAAGTTTACTATTTTTTCCCCTTTGAGGCCCTTAGCATATTAATTGTAGTTATTTCACCTTACCTATCCTGCACTTCCAAACTTCTACCATTTGCAAGTCTGGTTCTCTTGTTTGCTTTGTCTTTTAAACTTTGTTTATTTTTGTGTTTTGTTTAGCATACCTTATAATTTTTTGTTGAAAGTAGACATGGTATATTGAGTAAAGGATCTAAGGTAAATACACCTTTAGTGTGAGGCTTTAGTTCTATCTTGTAGGAGTAATATTGTATTTATTGTTTTAGCCATATGAATCTAATCTTTCAATTTTCTCTAGTATCCTTGTTTTTGTTTCCTCTGTATTATTTGAGTTTCTTTAGCAGCTTATCCTTAAATAGAGTCTAAATTTTGCAGTTTTTTAATCTGTATTTGTCTGCTTTACAGGAGTCCTATTGATGTGGTAGTAAGTTTGGGGGTGGGAGACATTATTCTATAATCCTACGATTAAGTCTAAGTATTTTACAAGGTTTGTGACCCAGAGCTGTAACTTTCACAAATGCCTCTCAGCTTTTTTAACCCCTCAAGAGAGATAGGAAGGCAAAAATGTGCTGAAGTTAGGTATTTCCTTTTCCCCACGTGCGCCTAGCTCTGGCATCTAGCAAACTAGTTTCCTTTGGGGGCAGGAAGACAGCAAAATTCTCTAGATATTTTTCAGAAGTATTACTTGTTCCCTGGGCTTACATCAAATGGTTACTTTTTCCCTCTCCTGCTTTTGAATGCACAAGAGTTTTGATTTTTGCTTTTTTTTTTCTTTTCTGATTTTCACCATGATGTAGACTCCTACTGGTCCTAGAGATAAAACTCACAAAAATGTGTGGTCCCCCTAAGACTGGGCACCCAGGAGTTTTTAACTCTCAAACTAGTGTGCATTCAGCTTCAAGAAGTTTGTCAATTTTAGTTTAAGATCTCCTACCAATTCTCCCTCCAGGGGCCTCTGTTCCTGGTAAACAGTGATCTGTATATTCATCTGGCTCTCCAGTTGTCAGGGCATCAGTTTGCTCTGTGTTCTCAATTCTGTGATGTACCTAAGAAGGGTTGTAGATTTTCAGTTTGTTCAGAAATTTTCTTGTTATAAGATTTGGATTAACAACTTCCAATTTCTTTACATATTAGATCAAAAGCTGGAAACCTGGTAGCACTTTTTTAAAAAAATGTACCAAAGACTTACTAAGTAAATTAGTATAATAGGAATACAGAGATATATCAAAAGTTATGAAACTTGCTTTTGATTTCAGTATTTTTAAAAAATCATATAAATTGATTATAATAGTATCAGAGAAAAACTAAATTATTTTCAATGGAATAAAAATTATACTGACGTTGGCTTTCTAAAAGAAACAATGGAAGTCAGAAAGTAGTGACATATTTTACCCTAAACTGGCAAACATCCTTTGTAAGGATGAGGTGAAAAAAGACATCTGCTCTTAAAGTACCACAAATTTTTAATTATGACCCAGTCCCATGGGACTTATATGGATATTCTTGTTGATCCAGGTCCAAATGAGTTTACCACATCTCTTTAGATAGGATTTTTAATGACTAGATAAACACATGGAAGAAACCCTTAGAAATCACTTTCCATAATCTTTTTTTTTTTTTTAAGATTTTATTTATTTATTCGACAGAGATAGAGACAGCCAGTGAGAGAGGGAACACAAGCAGGGGGAGTGGAAGAGGAAGAAGCAGGCTCCCAGTGGAGGAGCCTGATGTGGGGCTCGATCCCAGAATGCCAAGGTCACGCCCTGAGCCGAAGGCAGATGCTTAACCGCTGTGCCACCCAGGCGCCCCCACTTTCCATAATCTTAATCTTGCTAAATTTAACTTCTTTCTCTTCCTACTCATTTGCTTCTGAGATTTCAAATTTCCATATATAGAACCTAAATTATGATAAAAGCTGAAGGTCAAATTTTACTCTTTATATTTCAAGGTACTAGTTGATTTTAGAAAGAGAAAGAAGAGATCTTCAACTCCCATATACAAGCAACTGTGCCATTCACCTACTTCCATTGTCACAATATTTATATGTGTAAAAGGCATACATCAGGGCAATGCTCAATGTATTTGGGTATATTTTGTTTCAACTATAAATTATTTCTCCCACAGCTAACTAAGAGAGACTGCATGTATGCCGTGAAATTTCCTTGTGCTTCTTTTATTCATGGTCTAGACTGAAGGAAGATAAAAGTTGCCCACTTTATGATTTCTTTTCTATGATCCCCAATTTGATTTCTACTTATACGGATGATAATTCCCAAGCAGAAAGTTTTTCTGGGTTTTATCTTTCAAGCCACATAGAAATATAAAGAGTGATACTTGAAGATGATTAGAAGAAAATAGAAGAGTCCTGTCTAGTCTCTATTATAAGACTTTTATCCCTCCTATTAAAGGTCTATTCTATATTACAGTAGACCAGCTATAATTTTGATAATTCAGTATAGTTATTTACTAATATTAATGATTGTTATCTTGAGCAATAGATTTCAGCAGGTAGTGTGAGCTCTGAACTGACCCTATTAACTGGAGTGTGTGATCAAATAATTATTCCTCACAGCACCAATTGGCAGTGTGCCCAAACCTAGAAAATAGCAGCTTACCTTGAATACAATAGGAACATTTTATTTGCATCTTAACAAAGTTGAGATTTCTATCCAATTTGAATATGAGATATATTCTATGATATCTCTATATGGATTATAAATAAATAAATAAAGTAAATTTAGCTATTCAAAATATTTGTATGATATGTGAGAAAGAACACTACACACTAAGAATCAAATGCTGCTAGAGGGATTCAAGATGGCACTGTAGAAAGATCTTGAACTCACCTCCTCCCATAGACACAAAAAAATTTATAACAACTTATAAAATGATTTCCTCCTAAAGCGACCTGAAAACTAAATAAACAGAGCCCTCATAACAAAGGATAAAAGGACAGCATCAAAATGGGTAAGAGAGACAGAAACTTGCTCATGCCAAAACAAAAACAACCCCCCCCCCAAATCTCCCAAAGCAACGGCAATCCACAAACAAAAGGGATCTCAAAAATATGTAACTTTTTTCCTGATAAATAAGGAGTCTGTGCTCCACACCAAGTACTTCAACCTCTAGATCTTGCACAGGAGAGATGAGCTCCCAAAATTCTTGGGTTTGAAGATAAACAGAGATTACATCCAGAAAAACCATAGAACTGTAGGGAACAGAAAACCTGCTTTTACAAGGCTCTCTAACAAATTCATTTGCACTGGATCCTTGCACAAATATACCAGTTTGAAAATCACCTAGACTATATGGTAAGGAGATCCACTTATTAATCTTAAAACATCTGCAAGAAAGGCAGGAAATTTTTGGATCTCTCTCTAAGGCAGAGACACCAGTGGGTACCATTTTGTGATCTCATTCTAACTCCTAATATTGGCAGTGGTGGGAGCCATTTGGAACTCTTCCTCTAACCTGTTTGTGCTAGAGGGTGTGCCCCACTAAGATCTCTGCCTATACCCATGCTATAGCTCTGTGTCTGAACCAGTCAAGAGCCCCACTTATACTTATACTACAACTGCACATCACAACCAGGCCAGGCAAGAGCCCCGCCCACTCCTGTGCCATAGTCACAGGTCATAGCTAGTCTGTGAAGAGCCTCACTAACCCCTGGGGGCAGCTGCATTTCACAGGCAGGTCAGGTGGTGGCCTTGCCCACCACCCTAAGCTACAGTTGTGACCCAGTCACAGCAGGTGGACACATGCACCTGACAGAAGGAAAACCCTTGAGTACCTGGTACAAGTGGCTATGGGGAATGTGCTTCTGAGACCCACAGAAGATCTACACATGATCACTCCTCAAGTGGTGGCCTTGCCCACCACCCTAAGCTACAGTTGTGACCCAGTCACAGCAGGTGGACACATGCACCTGACAGAAGGAAAACCCTTGAGTACCTGGTACAAGTGGCTATGGGGAATGTGCTTCTGAGACCCACAGAAGATCTACACATGATCAGTCCTCAAGAGTGGGACAGGTAACTAATTTGCCTAATACAATTAAACACAAGGAGAGTCAAGCAAAATGAAGAGACAAAGAAATATATGCTAAATGAAAGAAAAAGATAAAACCACAGAAAAGGCCTTAATGAAACAGAAATAAGTCATCTACCTAATCAAGAGTCCAAAATCATGGTCTTAATGAAGCTCACTAAACTTTAGAGAAGAATGAGCACAGAATGAACTTCAATGAAGAGATAGAGAATATTTTTAAAATGTCAAATGGAAGTTACAGCACTGAATAACACAATAAATGAAATGACAAATATACTATAGGGGTCCAAGAGCAAATTGGATGAAGCAGAACAGATCAGTGAGGTAGAAGACAAAAAAATGGAACTTATACAAATGGATTGGCAAAATAAAAAAATATTTACAAAAATAAAGTACTTAAAGGGACTTTTAGGACAACATTGAGTATAACAACATTCACATTGTAGGGGTCACAGAAGGAAAAGAAAGAAGACCAGAAAACTTATTTGAAGAATTAATGGCTAAAAATTTCCCTCATCTGGATGAAACTGACATCCATGTTCAGGAACCCCAGAGAGATCCAAATAAGAAGAACCCCAAGAAATGCACACTAAGGCACATCATAATTAAAATGGTCAATATTAAAGAAAGAATCTTAAAAGCAGCAAGAAAAAATGTTACATACAAGGGCAACCCCTTAAATCTAGAGGCTATTTTTTCAGCAAAATAATTGCAGGCTAAAGTGGAGTAGTATGACATATTCAAGGTGGTAAAAGGAAAAAACTTCCAAACTTCCAACCAAGAATTCTCTACCCAGCAATGATTCAGAATTGAAGGGGAAAGTAAGGATTTTTCAGATAAGCAAATCATAAATGAGTTCATTGCCACTATATCAGCCCTACTAGAAATGTTAAAGAGACTTCTTTAAGCTGAAAAGTAGTGGCACAGATAAATAATGATTTTACACAAGTAAAAATCTCATGGCATCTGGGTGGTGCAGTGTGTTAAGCCTCCAACTCTTGATTTCTGCTCAGATCATGATCTCGGGGTTGTGAGACTGAGCCTGTGCAGCCTGCTTAAGATTCTCTCTTCCTCTCTTCCTCCCTACCTTTCTTAAAATAAAATAAATAAAATAAAAGTAAAAATCTCAATGGAAAAGTAAATATATAGTAAAGATAGTAGATCAATCATTTATAAAGCAAATATGAAGGTTAAAAGACAAAAGCAGCAAAAAATGCAATTATTAGTTAATGGAACATGTAAAATGTGACATCAAAAACATAAAACGTATGGGAGGAGGAGTAAAAATGTAGTTTGGAAAGTGCTCAAATTTAAGTTTCTATCAACTTAAAACCAATTGTTATATACATTGGATATTATATGCAAATTTCACAATAAACACAAAGCAAAAACAAACAAAAAATGAGAAAGGAACCCAAACATAATACTAAAGAAAGTCATCAAACCACAAAGAAAAAGAAACAGAGGAAGAAAGAAACAGAGAAGCTACAAAAACAGAAAATAATTAACAATATGATAAGTATATACCTATCAATAATTACTTTAAATGTAAATGCACTATATTCTTCAATTAAGACATAGAGTGACTGAATAGATTTTTTTAAAGGGACCCATTTATATATGCCTTATAAGAGACTTACTAAGAATTAAAGACACACACAACTGAAAATAAAGAAATAGAAAAAGATATTCCATGCAAATAGAAACAAAAAGAAAGCTGGTATAGCTATACTCAGATCAGACAAGATAGATATTAAAACAAAGACTGTAATAAAAGACAAAGAAGGGCATTACATAACAATAAAGAGGTCAGTCCAGTAAGACGATATAACATTTACAAATATATATGCATCCAACATAGAACGAAAATTTATAAAGCAGGGGCACCTGGATGGCTTAGTTAGTTGAGCATTTGACTCTTGGTTTTGGCTCAGGTCATGGTCTTGGGGCCTTGAGATCAAGCCCTACATCCAGCTTCATGCTCAGCAGGGAGTCTGCTGGAGATTCTCTCTCCCTCACTCTCTCTCCCTCTGCCTCTCCTTCACTCCTGCATGCTCTTCTCTCTCTTTCTCTAAAAATAAATAAATAATTGTTTTAAAAAATGTATAATGCAAATATTTGTAAACCTAAAGGGAGAAATTGACAGGAATATGATATAGCAGGTACTTTAACACCCAATTTAAATCATTGGATACATCATCCAGACAGAAAATGGATACATCATCCTTAAGTGACACATTAGACCAGATGGACTTAATAGACACAAACAGAACATTCCATTAAAAAACAACAGAATACACATTCTTCTCAAGGACATATGAGACATTTTCCAGGATACATTACATGTTAAGCCACAAAACAAGTATCAGTAAATTCAAGATGACTGAAGTCGTATCAAACATCTTTTCTGACAACAGTGCTATGAAAGTAAAAATGAATTAGAAGGATAAAACTGGGAAAAAAACACAAAAATGTGGGGATTAAAAACATGCCACTAAACACCAATGGGTCATCAACAAAATCAGAGGAAAAACAAAAAAAATACCTAGACAGAAATGAAAACAGAAATATGACATATAAAAAGCTATGGGATGCCACATAAATGATTCTAAGAAGGAAGTTCAGAGCAATGCAGGCCTACCTCAAGAAACAAGAGAAATTCAATTATTACTCAGCTATCAGAAAGAACGAGTTCTCAACATTTGCTGCAACATGGACGGCACTGGAGGAGATAATGCTAAGTGAAATAAGTCAAGCAGAGAAAGACAACTATCATATGATTTCTCTCATATATGGAACATAAGAACTGAGAAGATCAGTAGGGGAAGAAAGGGATAAAGAAAGGGGGGGTAATCAGAAGGGGGAATGAAGCATGAGAGACTATGGACTCTGAGAAACAAACTGAGGGCTTCAGAGGGGAGGGGGGTGGGGGAATGGGATAGACTGGTGATGGGTAGTAAGGAGGGCACGTATTGCATGGTGCACAGGGTGTTATACACAACTAATGAATCATCGAACTTTACATCAGAAACCAGGGATGTACTGTACGGTGACTAACATAATATAATAAAAAAAATTAAAAGGAAAAAAAGAAAAGAAATGTCGATGAAACTAAGAGCTGATTCTTTGAAAAGAAACAAAATTGATAAACCAGGAACCTCTCTTTTAGGGATATTGAATCAGTAAGGCAAAAATTCCCAACAAACGAAAGTCCATGATCATATCATTTCATTGGTGAATTCTACCAAACATTCGGAGATTTAGTATCTATCTTTCTGAAACTTTTCCAAAAACCTGAAGAGGAGAGAATGTTTCCAAACTCATTTTATGAGGCCAACATTACCTTAATACCAAAACCGGACAAAGATATCACATACACACACATACACACACACACACACACTCACACAAAATTATAGGCCAACATCCTTGATGAATATAGCTGCAAAAATCCTCAATAAAATATTGGTAAACCAAATTCAACAACACTTTGAGAGGATCATACACCATGATCAAGTAAGATTTATTCCGGGGATGCAAAGGATGGTTCAACATCCACAAATCAACCAATGTAACACACCATATTAACAAAATGAAAAATAAAAATCATATGATTATCTCAATCGATGCAGAAAAAGCATCTGACAAAATTCAACATCAATTATGGTAAAAACTTTCAATAAAGACAATACAGAGGAACTGTAACTCAACATAATAAAAATCATATATTAAAAACCCACAGCTAACATCACACTTAATGGTGAAAAACTAAAAGCTTTTCCCTTAAGATCCTGGACAAAGGCAATGATGCCCATGTTTTTCACTTTTATTCAAGATTGTATTGGAAGTCCTAGCTGCAGCAATAAAACAAGAAAAGGAAATAAAATGCTTCCAAATCAAAAAGGAAGAAGTAAAACTGCCTCTATTTACAGATGAAATGATACTATATTATAAAATCCTGAAATCTATACAAAAAAAACAAAACAAAACAAAAAAAAAAACCAAAAACCAGTAAACTTGCAGGATACAAAGTCTATATACAGACATTTGTGAAATTCCTATATACTAAAAATGAGCTACCATAAAGAGAAATTAATAAAACAATCCCATTTGCAATTGCATCAAAAACAGTAAAATACCTAGGAATTAATTTAACCAAGGAGCTGAAAGACCTATACTCTGAAAACTGTAACATACTGATGAAAGAAACTGAAGAAGACACAAATTAAAAAAAATTTTTTTCAGTGCTCATAGATTGGAAGAATTAATATTGTTAAAATGTCTATACTACCCAAAGCAATATATGAACTCAATGCAATCCCTATCATTTTGCAATGGCATTTTTTACAGAACTGGAGCAAATAATTCTAAAATTTGTATGGAACCACAAATGATTCTGAATAGCCAAAACAATCAAAAGGAAGAAAAACAAAGTTGGAGGTATCACACTTACAGATTTCAAACTATACTGCAAAGTTATAGTGATGAAAAGAGTGTGGTATTGGCATAAAAATAGACACGTAGATCAATGGCACAGAATAGAGGACTCAGAACTAAATCCACACATATATAAATAATTTATTTATAACAAAGAAATCAAGAGCACACAATGGAGAAAGGATAGCTATCTCTTCAATAAATGGTGTTGAGAAAACAGGATAGCCACATGCAAAAGAATGAAACTGGAACTTTATCTTACATCATACACCAAAATTTATTCCAAACTGATTAAAGATTCAAATTTAAGGCCTGCAATCATAAAATTCCTAATAGATAACATAGGCAACAAGCCTTGACATTGATCTTAGTGATTTTTTTGTGGATCTGATGCCAAAGGCAAGCTTAATAAAAGCAAAAATAAATAAAATGAATTATATCAAACTAAAAAAAATATTTACAGCAAAAGAACCACTATTAAAACAAAAAGACAAACTGCTGAATGGGAGAAGATATTTGCAAATCATATATCCAATTAGGGATTATCATCCAAAATATATACAGAACTCATACAATTCAACAATAAAAAAGCAAACAACCTGATTTAAAAAATGGGCAGTGTATGGAGTATAGAAAATAGTATGGAGGCTCCTCACAAAGCTAAAAATAGAACTACCTAACAATCCAGCAATTGCACTACTAGATATTTATCAAAGAATACAAAAATACTAATTTGAAGGGATACATGCACCCTGATGTTTATAGCAGCATTACCTACAATAGCCAGATTATGGTAACAGTCCATGTACATTAATCAATAAATGGATAAAGAACATGTGGAATATATATATATATATATACACAATGGAATATTACTCAGCCATAAAAACGAATGAAATCTTGCCATTTGCAATGACATGGATCTCCGGAGCTAGAGAGTATTGTTCCTAGGTGAAATAAGTCAGTCAGAGAAAGACAAATACCATATGATTTCACTCATATGTGGAATTTAGGAAACAAAACAAACGAGCAAAGGTGGGGAAAAAAAGAGAGAGCAAGGCAAAGAAAGAAACAGATTCTTTTTTATTTTGTTTATTTATTTGAGAGAGAGAGTGAGTGTAAACAGGAGGAAGGAGCAGAGGAAGAGGGGCAAGCAGACTCCACATTGAGCATGGAGCCTGACACAGGGCTTGATCCCATGACCCTGAGATCATGACCTGAGTCAAAATCAAGAGTCAGATGTTCAACCAACTGAGTCACTGAGGTGCTCCAAGAAACAGACTCTTAACTGTAGAGAACAAACATGGTTACCAGAAGGGAGGTAGTTGGGGGTAAGGGTTAAATAGGTGATGGGGATTAAGGAGCACACTTGTGATGAGCACTGAGTGTTGAGTCACTATATTGTACACCGGAAAGTAATATTACCCTATATGTTAACTAACTGGGATTTAAATAAAAACTTAAAAACCAAAACAAAACCAAAAGAAATGGACAGAGAATCTAATAGACATTTGTTCTAAGACCTACAGATGGCCAACAGGCACATGAAAAGATGTTCCACATCACTAATTATTAGAAAAATGTAAATTAAAATTAAAACGAGATATCACCTCATATCTGTTAGAATGGCTGTTATCAAAAAGACAAATAATAAATGTGGGAGAGAATGTGAGGAAAAGGAAACCCTCGCACACTGATGGTGGAAATATAAATTGGTGCAACTACTATGGCAAATGACATGAAGATTCCTCAAAAAATTAGAATATATCTACCATATGATCCAGCTATTCTACTTCTTGGTATTTATCTAAAGATTATCAAAAGATTAATTTTAAAAGATATCTATACTCCTATGTTCACTGCAGCATTATTTATAATACCCAAAATATAGAAATGACCTACTTTTCCATTGATAGATGAATGGATAAAGATGTGGTATTCATATACAATGGAGGACTCAACCATAAAGAAGAATGAAATCTTCCTTTTGTGACAACCTGGATGAAACTTAAGGGAATTACACTAGGTGAAATAAGCAGATAGAGAAAAATATTTATTAATTTCACTTATATGTGGATTCTAAAACAACAACCAAAAGAATATGAAAACAGACTCACAGAAATGGAGAACAAATTCATGGTTACCAGAAAAGAATAGGGTTGGGAGCTGGGCAAAATGGGCGAAGGGGGTCAATTATATGTTTATAGATGGTAACTAGACTTTTAGGGGTGATTACTTCATAGTGTATACAGATATTGAACTATAATGTTGTATACCTAAAACTTATATAATGTTATATACCAATTTTATCTAAAAAAACCCAATGCCAATTATTTTTTGACAGCACATACAAATATGTAATTACAGAAACTGATGAGTAACAGTTCTGAAAATCAAAGCATAATTGATAAATTTTGGGACTACGTGAATGTCTTTCTTAACCCAGTAGAAGTACACATTTTCATTTCAATGTATAATGTGATTAGGCTATGAAAATGAGAGGGAAAAAAAGAGGATAAACTGAAGAGATTTCTGGGGACAATTTCATTAAATATAAAGTTGAAGCTACTGAACTAGATCTTTTCCATGGTTCCTTTCATATCTAAAGTTCTGTGAGTTTTCACAAAATTTGTTTCTTAGTACCTCTTATATATTATGAAAAACAATCACTTTATATAGCACACTCATAAAGGGCTGGTTGTTGTTAAGGAGAATGAAAGACTCTATAAAGTGTTTGGATAAAAAGGCGCATTTAACCAACCCAATGAACTATGGTTCTGCCGATTTTTTTCCCCTCTAGGATCATTTTAATACATGCTGGAAAAGGTCACAATTAAATGTTTGATCCACTTAACTTGATATTAAATTTTGTAAATTCAGAACAAGTCAGAAAGTAGCATATTCTTTCTCTGTAATTCATATGTTAACCAGAACTACTAGAATTTCTAAGAGGAATTATAAGTATCTCAGAAATTCTTTCCAGGTAATACAATTTTAGTGAATAAATAGATCAAATCTATTTCCTCTTCTTGCTGACAAGACTTGTAAGCAGAATTTACACTGAATGAAAATTATTGCTATGCTTATCTGGAATTAGTACAATTTCTAGGAAGCTCTAAAAATTCTGGGCAGCATGTGTGAATTAAAGGAGAATTTCAATTTCTTGCTGCTGGTGAACTCTTGTTCGGCTTCCTGTGTAATCTCTAATCTATAAATTGCCAAGTCCAAATGATTTGAGAAAGAGAAATTGGACACTTTCTTTAGTATTTCTGTAATGTTGGGATTTCTTCTCCACTAAAATCCACTTATACCCAAAATGTGGAAGATTTCTGCCGCCTCATGAGAATCATAAATGAATATACATTCTGAATTCAAACTGCATATCATTGTTGTTTAAATATCAAATAATTCCAAGAGATAATATGTATTTAGTGATTATTTATTCATCACTGAATTGGACCAAAATATTTTTGATGCAGTATTTTTGTTATTATTGTAAATTCCATTTTAGATAATATCCATCTGAGTATAAGTAGATATTAGAACATTTGCAGTTCATACATTTCAATATATTATTTTTTATTGCGTTCCTCACCAAAAGTGACTGAGAAAAAGAGTTTTGTATGTGCACGTATGTGTCTATATGTACATGTGAGTATATGAATAAATGTATCTGAATAGGAGAAAAAAAAAGATTAGATCTCACAGATTATTATGGTATAGTCGTCATAGTTTACTCTATGAGGTGGCATTAATAGAGTATTATTTTTAAGGAAGATACATTTATTATTTTTATGCAGTCTTTATTACAAATATAATCAAGATTTACATTTCAAAATGTATAGGACTGATTTATTTATTCTAATAATTAAGGGTTTTTTTGTACCAATGAATTCTGCTTTCCTTCTATAATGGTTGGAACAATATGTTGGTATGGGATGTCATAGAGGTCCAGGTACCCTTCTCAAGGTAGCATGATCAATACCATGCTCCTTGTCACTTAGACAAAAGTTCTCAGATTCAGACTTTGGGTGCTGCATAGTGCCACATAGAATGCAGTAGAATTCAGAGCATCTGGATGTGTTAAGGTCAGAGTGTATGATGAAAAGTGGTATCATTGTTTATTAGGTATAAATTTCTGGAGACAGAGAATGTGAAGTTGCAAAAGGAGCTGAGTTGTATTTGCTTTAAAAAGCAAAATAAATATTAAGACATATATCATGAAAGCCATGTTAAATGCAGATCATTTTCAGAAATGATCATAGTTATGTTAAGATTTATTTAATACTAAAAACTAAGATAAAATAATTGGCTTAATCAATCCACCATGTGAACCATCACTGTAGTAATACTTTGAATCAATATTTTGATCTTGGTCTGAGCCCTCATTAACATAAAGTGATTGCTGAAAGATATACTCTCTTTTGGGTTATTTCTATGAGTTCAAACATAGATGTTATGTTCTACTATCAATAGTTGTGATGACATGACTGATAATTGAGGCAGTGATACATTTCTAAATAAATTTCTTATCACACTAATTAAAACAGAAAAAAAGATAAGTTCTTAAAGTTGGGCTATGTGTCTATATCCAAAAGTTAATAATTACCTCTGCTTTTGGCCATGATGGGTTAAGAGAAATGAGATTAACCTTACTACATTAAGGAACAAGATTAACTTTACTACATTAAACAAGTAAAAAAAACTGGACAAAATAGGTAAAACAATGGTTTTCAAGTGTGGGGCAATGGACATTAATCTCTGAGAGAAAAAATGAAAAACAAATGAGGTGAGTCATACTTTGCCTTGAGAGAGTTTCCAGGCAGCAGTCTATGGAGGGACAACATAAACAGATTTTGGCAATCTCCCTAAGCAAAGAAACAGAGGCCAGAGTTAGGGAGGGCAATGCAGGTAAAATGTTCAGGGCAGAGTACTGAAGAGGAAAGGGCTGAATGAACACACACACACACACACACACACACACACACACACACACACAGAAGTACCTCGGAGGTTTTCCCTCAAGCATTCAGCTGAATGCTGAATTATGTATAATAAGTCATATTTAACAATATACAAAAAAGGTTAAGACATCAAAACCATGTGGCATATTTCCTCCAGGAATGCAAAGTTGATGTAACATTTGCAAATTGATATAATTTACCATATTATATTTTTAAAAAAGATTGATTTTCCTAGTCAGTGCAACGGGGAGGTGAGGAGTGGGCTGGTGAAATGCAATCAGATGGCAAGGAAAGAAGTATCAGTGTCTTTATGCACAGAATCCAGAAACACGATTGTCTATGTAGAAAATCCTAAGTATCTTGCTAAGTGAAATAAGTCAATTGGAGAAACAATTATATGGTTTCACTCATATGTGGAATATAGAAACAGGGCAGAGGAACATAAGGGAAGGGAGGGAAAACTGAATGGGAAGTCATCAGAGAGGGAGACAAACTAGGAGAGACTCTTAACTCTGGGAAACAAACTGAGGGGTGCTGGAGGAGAGGTGGTGGGGGATGGGGTAACTGAATGATGGACTTTAAGGAAGGGATGTGATGCGATGAGCCCTGGGTGTTATACGCAACTGATGTATTACTGAACACTACATCTGAAACTAACAAGGTACTATATTTTGGCTAATTGAATTTAAATTTAAAAAAAGAAGAAAAAAAAGAAAATCCTAAGGAACCAGAAAAAACATTCTAGCAAGGTACAAAGTCAACATATAGCAATTGATTCTAGTTATCATTACTAGCAATAATCAGCCGGAAATAATATTTTAATTAATATCATTTATAGTAGAATTAAAGCTATAATAAATTAGAAATACATCTGATAAAGCAGTGAAGTCTATGGGTGCCTGGGTGGCTCAGTTGTTTAAGCATCTGCCTTCAGCTCAGGTCATAATCCTAGGGTCCTGGGATTGAGCCCCACATCAGGCTCCCTGCTCGGCAGGGAGTCGGCTTCTCCTCTACTCCTACCCTGCTTGTGCTCTCTCTCTCTCTCTTTCTCAAATAAATAAATAAAATCTTAAACAAAAAAGAAGTGAAATCTAGTAAATTGAAAACTACAATATATTCCTGAGAAAAATTGAAGAAGTTCTAAATAAATGGAAAGATACATTTTGTCCATTGATTGGGATATTTCATATTTCCTTAAAATGTTAACTCTCTGTAATGCTCTGGAGATTCGACACAATCCCTATAAAACTCTCAGCAGGCTATGCTGCAGAAACTGATGAGTTCATTCTACAGTTTACATGGAAATGTAAAGGACCTAAGTTAGCCAAAATAATTTTGAAAAAAAAAAACTTGAAGGATTTACACTATCTGATATCAAAATTTATTATAAGTCTACAGTAAAGACTGCATGATACTGGCATTGAAAAAGACTTGTAGGTAAGTAGGAAAGTATAGTATTAAGAAATAGGCCTGTATATATGTTGTCATTGACTTTTGACGAAAATACCAGGCAAAGTAGTGAAATAGAAAATCTTTTTTCAAAAAATAATGCCGAAACAATTGGGTGGCCATATGCACAAATGAATAAATGAGTAAATAAGCAAACACACAAATGCATACATAAATAAAAGAACATAAGCTATTTCCTCATATTATTTATGAAAGTTAAATAAAAATGGATCATTGACCTAAATATTAAAGCTAAAACTTTTCTTGAGGAAAAAAAGTTAACAAAGGACTTTTATAATAACACACAAAAAGCATTGGAAATGGTATTCAAGGGAAGACAGCAAAGTAGGAGAAGCAGACTGAAAGTTCCTGCAGTATACATGAAGGAGATTTATTGACTAATCTTAGAATGTGTGCTGGGGGGCAGGGATCTGCAATAGAGTTCTCTGGGAACAAAAATGCTAACAGGCACCATTTCTTTTCCCCTCCCTCAGCCTAAAAAGCTGGATGCTTTCAGGAGCCACTGCTAACACTCCCCATCTACCTTGCTAGCACATGTGCTCTGACTCAGAGTTCCCCTGCACACACATCCCACCACTTTGCATCCTGGCAAAGTGGCTCTTGCCCCATTATACCCAGCAGTTAGCCCAAGCCAGGACATGTACCACCCCAAAGTGACTCCTGCCCTGATGAGGTGGGGAGATAACAAGCCCTGTCCTCTGATGTGCCTACAGTTGTGGCAGAGAGGCTAATTACAGACAGCTCAGCTGAGTGCCAGCATCACCCACCAATGAGTGTGCTGTGGCCACAGCCAGACCTTTCAACAGTAGATACCAAACCCTGCCATCCACAGCAGGCAAATTGGGTCATTGCAGATGGCTGGGCTGAACACAATTGCAGCTCAGCCACAACAGGAAGGCACACACAGCTCACACAGAAGACACTTTGGGAGCACCTGGTTTGGTGACAGGGGTGTTTCTAATAGGGCACCACAGGACCCCTTCTACTAAGACTACTACTTTCAAGATGAGATGATGCACCTGACATACCAAGTACATAGAAACAAACACAGGCAGTTAGACAAATGAGCACACAGAGGATATGCCCCAAAGGAAAGGACAAGACAAAATCATAGTAAAAGAGGTAAATGAAGTGGAGATAGGCAATATACCTGATAAAGTATTCAAAGTAATGATCATAAACTTACTTGCTGTACTTGAAAAAAGGGGATAAACTCAGTGAGAACTTAAACAAAAAGATAGAAAGTATAAAAAAGAACCTATGAGAATTGAAGAATACAATAACTGAAATGAAAATACAGTAAGGGAATCAATAACAGATTACAGAATGTAGAAAAACACATCCGTGATCTGGAAGACAGGGTAATAGAAAACAACCAAGCTGAAAGGCAAAATGAAAAAAATAATAAGTAAGAATAGGCTAATGGAACTCTGTGACATCATCAAGACTAATAATATTTGCATTATAGAGATCCCAAGAGGAGAAGAAAGAGAGATGGGGGCAGAAAACTTATTTGACAAAATAAGAGCTAAAAACTTTCTTAATCTGGGGAAGGAACAGCTCTCCATATCCAGGAAGTACAGAGAGCCCCAAACAAGATAAACCCACAGAGGCCCACACCAGACACATAATAATTAAAATGGCAAAAAGTAATGATAAACAGAAAATCTTAAAAGCAGCAAAAGAAAATAAAACAGTTTCATACAAGTGAAACCCCATAAGGCTCTTAGCTGATTTTTCAGCAGAAACTATAATCCAAAAGAGAGTGGCATGATGTATTCAATGTGCTGAAAGGAAAAAAACCAACAACCAGGAATACTCTACCCAACAAAGTTGTTATTCAGAACTGAAGAAAAAACAGTCTACCAGACAAACAAAAGTTAAAGAAATTCACCACCATTATACCATTCTTATAAGAAGTGTTAAAGGAAATTCATTAAGTGGAAAGGAAAGGCAATAATTAGAAGTCATAAATTATAAAAAGAAAAAAATTAGATAGGTAAAAACAAAATATACTAAAGGTAGTAGATTAATCACTTATAAAGCCAGTGTAGAGGTTAAAACACAAAAGTAGTAAAATCAATTATATCTATAAAAATTAGTCAAGGGATACACAGACACACAAACAGATGTAAAATATAACATTATATCCATAAAATGAGGAGGAGAAGTAAAAATTTAGTGCTTTTAGAACCTGTTTGAATTTACACAACCATCAACTTAATACAGGCTACTATACACATAAGATATTTATTATGAGTCCAAGAGTAACCACAAATAAAAAACCTACAATAGATAAGAGAAAGGAATCCAAGCATAATAATAAAAACAAAAGCAAAAGCAAAAACTGTGAAATCACAAAGGGAGAGAAATGGAAAATCAGAGAACTACAAAAATTACCATAAAACAATTAATAAAATGACAATAAGTATATACCTATCAATAATTACTTTAAATATAAATGGATTAATGCTCCAATGAAAAAAACATAGAATGACTGAATAGACAAAATGTATGATCAGGGATGCCTGGGTGGTCAGTCGGTTGAACATCTGCCTTCAGCTCAGGTCATGATGCTAGGGTTCTGGGGTTGAGTCCTGCTTTGGGATCCTTGCTCAGTGGGGAGCCTACTTCTCCCTCTGCCTGCTGTTCCCCCCTACTTCTGCGTGCTCTCTCTCTCTGACAAATAAATAAAGAAAATATTTTTTAAAAATGTAAGCTCAATCTATATGCTGCCTACAATAGACTCACATCAGACCTAAAGACACATGCAGACTGAAAGAGATGTAAAAAGATATTTCATGCAAATGGAGGCCAAAAAAAAAAAAAAGCCAGATTAGCAATATTTATGTCAGACAAAATGGACTTTAAAAAAAGCACTGTAAGAAGAGACAAAGAAGGGCATTACATAATGATAAAGAGATCAATCTAACAAGAAGATATAACAATTGTAAATATCTATTCACTTAACATTGGAGCATGTAATCATAAAGCAAATATTAACATAAAGACATAAAGGGAAATATGGACAGTAATGCAATCATTGTAGGAGATTTTTAACAGCCCGCTTACATCAATGGATGGATCATCCAGAAAGAAAATCACCAAGGAACGGTGGCTTTGAACAACCCATTAAACCAAAGGGACGTAACATATATAGGCATATACAGGTGTATGTTTGCAAACAGTAGAATACACATGGTTTTCAGGTGCACATGAAACATTTTCCAGAATACATCACATGTTACGCTGCAAAATAAGTGTCCATAAATTTAAAAGATAAAGTATATTTTCTGACCACAAAAGTATGAAATTAGAAATCAATTACAAAAAAAAATGGTAGGAACACAAACACATGGAGGCTAAACAACATCCTATTAGCCAACGAATAGGTCAATGAAGAATTCAAGGAGGAAATTTTAAAAAATACATGGAGAAAAATGAAAATGGAAACAGAGCAGTTCAAAAACTTTAAAATGAAATAAAAGCAGTTCTAAGGAAACTTCACAGCAGTACAGAACTACCTCAAATACACAACCAATATACAACCTAACCTTACACCTAAAGAAACTAGAAAAAGAAGACTAACCCAAACCTAGTAAAAGGAAGGAAATAATAAATGTTTTTTTATAATAGAAGATAAGATAATAATAATAATAAATATAAGAAAGAAATTAGATACTTAAAACAATTGAAAAAATCAATGAAATCAGGAGCTTGTTGTCTGAGAAGATAAATAAAATTTATTTTATATATCTCCCCTGGCCTTTGTAAATCTTTAATTAGACTTATCAAGAAACACAAAGAGATAAGTCAAATAAATATAATCAGAAATGAAGGCAAGAAAAAAAAAGATACCAGAGAAACATAGAGAATTATAAGAAAACATTATAAAAGAGTATATGGTAACAAATTGGACTACCAGGAAGAAATGGATAAATTTTAGAAACATATAATCTTTGAATACTGAATCAGAAAGAAAGAGAAAATTTGAAGAGATTGATTACTAGTAATGAAATTGAACTGGTAATCAAAAAACTCCCAACAAACAAAAGTCCAGGATCAGATGGATTCATAGATGAATTCTCCCAAACATTTAAAGAAGAATGAAGACTTATACAGCTTAAACAATTCCAAAAAGTAGAAGAGGAAGGAAAACTTCCCAATTCATTCTGTGAGATACACACACACACACACACACACACACACACACACACACACATGCATACATAAATATATAAATACAGATAAGAGACTGGTGGTTGCCAGAGAGGAGGTGGGTAGCATGACTGAATAAGCTAAAGGGGATTAAGAGGTACAAACTTCTAGTTATAAGATAAGTCATGGGAAGGAAAAGTACGACATAGGGAATACAGTCAATAATATTTCAGTAACACTATATGGCAACAGATTGTGACAATCATGGTAAGCATGGAGTAATGTATGTAATTGTTGAATCAATATATTGTATACTTGAAACTAATATAACTAATATAATATAATATATATTATATATAAATATACAATATATAATATATATTATATAAATATAATATATAAATATAATATATATAATATAACTAATATAATATTGTATGTCAATTTTACTTTAGTATTTAAAAAAAAAACAGGTGGAAGCGAAAAGTCAAAAAAGAGTTCAAAAAACATTAAAAAAAGACTCACTAAATTAAACTTCACAAAATTTAAAAATTTCACTGCCAAGATTGCATAAAGAAAATAAAAAGGCAAACCACAGACTGCATAAAATATTATCTTATACCAACAAAGAACTTGTGTATAGAATATATTAATAATTCTTATAATCTAAAATAATATCTGAGTTCAATAGAACCTTCACCAAAGATGTATTGATGACAATAAATATGTCAAAAGCAGCTCAATATGATTAGTTATTGAGACTTTTTAAAATTAACATTTGTCAACTAGAGCCTCCCAGAGTGTTGGATGGTGATACTTGGTTCAACAAAGGACCACAGAGAACTGAAATAGAAAAATTTATTACTCACAAGTCCTGGAAAAAGTACACAGCATGACCATACAGGGAGGTCAAGGCAGGTTGTAGGCAAAAAGAGTGCCACGACCTAGGGCTCTGGCCTTTATTAGAGACCACAGGTGGAGTTCTTTGAGGTTCCTGGACTAAATTGGTCAATTCCAAACCAAAGAGTGAGGTTTTGGTAAACTCCACAGGGGTCTTATCTAAGGAGCTCTAAGGGGAAGGCCCTAGGTGACAGAGACTGTTTACCACGAGGGCCTGTTAGGGAAGTCATATCAGGAACTTATATTTGCTTGTGACTCTATGGGCTGATACCTATGGCACGCATTTGCATGAGAAGCTAATGTCATTTTAAGGCTCCCACTAGCCTCTTGATCAAACAAATGGATGTTGAGGCAGCAATACCATGGAGTAGCTTAACTAAACTCTCAACATTAGTCATTAGGTAAATGCTAATTAAATGTTATTTTATACCCATTGGAATAGCTAAACTAAAAAGACTGATCATTCAAAGCATTGGTTATAATGTGGAGTACCTGCTACTCTCATCCTTCCCTGTTGGTGGGAATTTAAAATTGTGCAACCACTAGGGAATACTGTTTGGCACTTTCTTAAAAAGCTAAGCATACATGCAAGATACATTCCAGTTATTACACTCCTAGGTATTTACCCAAGATAAATAAAGGTATATATCCTACAAGTACTTGTACATGAGTGTACACAGCAGCTTTGTTTGTAACAGTGTAAACACTGGAAACAACCCAGAGTTTTGTTACAGGTGAATGGATGAATAAATGTGGCATATTCATGTAATGGGAGGCTATTTAGAAATAACAAAATAGTTGAAATATGCAACATGGATTAATATTGAAATAATTATTCTGTGTGAAAAGGCCAAACAAAATAAAGTATATGTTGTTTGATTCTATTTATATATAATTTGAGAATATGTAAATTAATCTATAGTGAAAGTACACCAGTGATTGTTTAAGTAGGAGGTGGTTGGTCAAGGGAAGAAGCTTGACCTTGAGGGTGGAAATGTTTATTATAATTGTGATGGTATGAAATATATTTCTTTATATATAATATAAATATATTATGATATTTTAAAATGTATAGCATACACAATAATTAATATAAAATTGTTTTTATAAATTTATTATTTGTATGTAAACACCAAATTGCAAACTTCAAATATTTGCATTTTCTTGTACTTTAATTATACTTCAATAAAGCTATAAATAAGAGGGTACTAATAATGCAATCTCATATTAAGCAGGAAAAAGTTTCAAACTACTGCTTTTCTTAACCTTTTACTAGCCCAAAAAAGATAATTAAGCAAATGAAAATGAAAGATGAATCCATGATAGCAGGTAGACTCTCAAGAGATATTCTATTTGCTTCCTGCTTTAGACTGATATAAAATATTATTATAATCCCTTTTTCATAATGTAGAGAATGGAGGCCAAAAGAGTCAAGGGACTGACTTCATTCATTTATTCAAGTTTACCTAAGTAGAGACAGAAGATAAGATTTTAACCCATTCTGATTCATGCCCAAGAGGCTATGTACCTCGTTACATCAAAATATATTATCAAATTAACATGTCACAAAAGAAAATCTAAAACATAAAGCCACTTTTGGAGAAATATGCAAGTAATATTACCAGGAAAAAAAAATCACAACTCTGATGTATGGAAAGACACTTCCATCTATTTTTTTAAAGTTTCTATAAGAAAAGGAAATCATTTGTTGGATTTATTAAAGATACTCTCATTTAACAAAGGGAAGGTCTCATTTATTAGGTAAATTTTTAATAACAAAGGAGGAAGAAAACCAGTAAGCAGTGTCTTATTGTAAAATACTCCAGATGGAAGCAGTCACAAGTGTGACAGAAGTAAGACAGAGGTGGATGCCTGCTTGCATGTTCTATGAACAAGAAGGATGGTATGATCAGAAAGAATGAGGTGGAGAATAGGAGTTGTAAATGGGTAGGTTGTGAAGTCTGAAAAAAGCTGGGGTCTAGATCATCCAAAATCTGGTAAAGAATTTGGATTTTTATATAAAAAAATAAATGCATATTCAAGGAATCTCTGCTCTAAATGTCACTAGAAAAAATATATCACCAGAAAAATGATTAACATTAGAAGTCAACTAACAGTTGCTTAAATGGAGCACTGAGCTATCTTCCTGAGAAGATGTAACTCCTGAGAATGTTCTGCTCATGTCTTAACCACTTCCTATTTCCAATACATTATGCTTTAGATTGATCAATGGTAGAAAATATCACCAACAAAAATGATATGGCTTTTCATCTTCTGACTATGGTCATAAGAATTATTATTTAATAATAGATGATACTTGAAATTCCAAGGGGCATATATTAATTACCAGGATTATAGATTTAAGCTCTTGATCACAAATGACAACACATGCCACTTGGAGAGATGTACACTTCTGTTTAAAAAGCTTTGGGCAATAAGCCAAATTTACTTAATGTCTTCATCAATAATAGTTACAAAGTTCTCGAAGCAAAGAGTATCAGAGAGTTTGCTAAAAGGGACACAGGTGGAAACAACTTGAGAATGATATAGAGGTATATAAGAAAAGGAACTCCTGAATCTCTAAAAACTTAATGTATATATTTTACTATATATATAAAATTAATGGATAACTTGATGAATTCTTTTTTAGTAGCATTCAAAATTACTGGTTAATTTATTCATGTAATTCTAGGGTGACTAACACTTTTAGCCTTCCTGTGACTCCCAATTTTACCACTGAAATATAACATTCTTTTTTTTTTATGTACACTTAGTCAACATATAGATCATTAGTTTTTAATGTAGTGTTCAATGAATCATTAGTTGCATATAACACCCAGTGCTCATCACATCGTGTACCCTCCTTAATATCCATCACCTGGTTACCTCATCCCTCCACCCACCTTCTTCTATAACCCTCAGTTTGTTTCCTGGAGTCCAGAGTCTCTCATGGTTTGTCTCCCTCTTTGATTTCTTCCCATTCAGTTTTCCCTCCCTTTCCCTGTGGTCCTCATATGGTTTCACTCGTGTGTGGAACATAAGGAAATATAGCATTCTGGGAAACACTTCATTCAGTTCAGGGCCAACAGGGATGGTTGATCACCCTACTTCTAGTAGTACTGAAAGTGTATATGCTATATGGTTATGAATAATCTTTTTCAATTTTGTTTAAAATAGTGTACATTACAAAAATAATCTGCAACCTATCAGTAGTACATAATGAATGACCCTGGTATACCCACCACCCAATTAAAACATTTGGAATGACTGCTCTGTTTCAAGTGTCCTGTATGCTTCCTGCCACTTTCGCATCTTCCAGCTTTGCTCAGAGGTTATTGCTTTGATGAAATACATAATTGCTTTTCTGCTTTCTTTTTAGTTTTTCCATAAATTTAAGTATACTCAAATGCTATCTTGTTTGAATAACCATTGTTTGGGAACTTTATATAAATGGTATCATATTGTGTATATTTTTCTGGCACACATTTTTATTATTCAACATTATGTTAAAGGATGTCATTCATTTCACCATGTGAACACCCATGAAGCAGGTTTATTCATTTTCATCATTGTACAAAAGCAATAAGAAAATAACTAGTGCTCCTATAGTGCTTATTATGTTCCAGAAACTGTTCTAAACTCTTTTCATATACAAATTCATTTATATCTACAGGAACCATAGTGCTGGAAACTCTCATTATCAATATTTTACATGTGAGCAGACTGAAATATGCAGAAGTGAAATAATTATAGAATAATTAGTAGTAGACCTGTGTTTCAAATCTGTAAATTCTGACTTCAGAGGCCTCATTCTTAGTCACTGAAATAAGACATTATATTTTACTACATAAATATATGATAGATATATCCATTATATTGTCATTGGATATTTGGGTGGTTTATTCCCAGTTAAGAACAATAACTTGGTAAACATTTTTGTAACAGGTCTCCTCATTCAAATAAGTAAGATAGAGTATATTCCAAGAGTCATAAGGTATATATGTTCTCATATATGTTTGCATTTCAACCAAAGCCAAATAAAATGTCTTTTATATCTTTATCAACCTACTGTGTAGCCACACATATTAAGACTTTTGCCAAATTAGTTTTTGGCTCAATTTGCATTTCCAGATTACAAATGAGATTAAGCATATTTTTATTTTATTGGTCAATTATGTGTCAGTAAAATTCTCACTTGGTCCCTAGATATTTTTTTCTACTTGTTCTGATTTTAGTGATTTTTAAAGATTTTTAAAAATAATTTTTAAGTGACATGAAATCATATATTTTTGTTTTATATGTTACATTTTATGTTTTATATACAGTTCATATTTTATATAAGTATATACGTTCTTGTTTCATGTGTTGCAAAAACACCTTTCAATTTTTATGTACTTTTTCATTTTATAAACTTATGATAGTGCAGTTTATTAATCTTTCCAGTATTGTCTTCTTTTTTTATCTCATCTAAGAAGTCTTTTTCTTTTTTTTAAAAGAAGACTTTTCCCATTCTAAAACCATTATTAAGTCTTTAATCCTTCTAGAATTAAATTTTATTTATGGTAGGAGAAGACCATCAAGTTCCTTTGTTTTGTTCCCATTGGATAACTAGTTTTTCAATAGCATTATGGATCATTACTGCCTGTTGTATCATATATTAAGTTTTCATAAATATATGTATTTCTTTGCTCTCTAATCAGTCCAATGATCTATTTCTCTAAATAGATATCAACTTCAATTTCTTTTATTATAGTTTTTTGTGATAGAGCAAGACTCTATCAATTCGTCTTCAATTTTTTTCTTGGTTAGGCACTTGCAGAAATGATACACATGCAGATAGAAAGTTAACTATCTGAGCAGGAAGGCATTACAGCAGTGATTGAAAGAGACAGGTGGGGAGACCATGTCTACAATGGGTCAACTGGCTCAGAAACTGGAGAGCTTACTGCAAATTTGTAAAATTGACCTGACTTGAATGAATATTTAAAATATATAAAGTATCTGCCTCTTATAGAAAACATCTTGCTACCCTGCATAAATGACCAAGTTCAATAATGTTCTTCCATTATCACACAAATCAGCACAAAGTCTTCTCTATTGGCTGACACGTACTCAGAGCTATAGCAATCACTTATGATATGAAAAATTGGCACCTTTAAGGATTAAACTATTGTGCAATTCTCTGTTTTGCATATTACTTGGATGATGATAGTGATAGTGATAATGAAACAAAAAAACTACCACTTACTCAGAACCTAAGTACAGACATGTTTCAGATATTACATATACCTGATCTTATTTAATTTCTACACCTGTCAGAATGTCTAGTATCAATAAGAGAAGAAATAAGTGTTTGCAATGATGTGGAGAAAAGGGAATCCTTGTTCTCTCTTGGTGTGAATCAAATTTGGTGCAACCACTGTAGAAAACAGTATGGAGTGTCCTCAAAATATTAAAAAATGGAAATAGCATATAATCCAGTCATTCCACTGCTGCCTATTTACAATAGCCAAAGTATAGAAGGAACCTTAGTGTTCATTGATAGATGAATAGATAAAGAAGCTATATCTATGTTCATATATCTACTCTAAATATATAGCTATCTAGATACATACATACATACATATATATCCAAATATAGATAGGGGCACCTGGGTGGCACAGCGGTTAAGCGTCTGCCTTCGGCTCAGGGCGTGATCCCGGCGTTATGGGATCGAGCTCCACATCAGGCTCCTCTGCTATGAGCCTGCTTCTTCCTCTCCCACTCCCCCTGCTTGTGTTCCCTCTCTCGCTGGCTGTCTCTATCCTGTCAAATAAATAAAATAAAATAAAATAAAATAAAATAAAATAAAATAAAATAAAATAAAAACAAATATAGATAGATAAAATATATATACATACATATGACACATACATACAATGGGATATTATTTAGCCTTAAGAAAAAATGAGATTTGGCTATTTGTGACAAAATGGATGGACCTAGAGGGTAATATGCTAAGTATGATAAGTCCGAAAAAGGAGGACAAATACTATGTGATTTCACTTACATGTGGAACCTAAAAAGAAAACAAATGAACAGACATATAAGAAAACAAAAACAAACCCATAAAAACAGAGACAAACTGGTGGTTTCCCGAGGGAAAGACAGTGGGGGAATGCGCAAAATAGGCAAAGAGGAGTGGGAGATACAGGCTTCCCATTATGGAATGAATGAGTTGTGGGGATGAAATGTATAGGGTCAGTGGTATTGTAGTAGGATTATATGATGTCAGATGGTAGCTACATTTGTTGTGAGCAATGAATAACACATAGAGTTGCTGAATCACTAAGTTGTACACCTGAAATTAATGTAACATTGTGTGTGAACTATACTTTAATAAAAAAATGAAAATAAATTTTTAAATTTTTTTAGTTTATCAACATCTATTTTTACAATATCCATATTTTCCTATATATAATGTTAAAATGACATTACTAATGTTTTTATCAATTTATCTTTTTTCATAGGTAATATACTGAAATGTATTTATTGGCTATAACATATATATTTGTAATGGTATCTAATCTGCTTGAGTGTTATAAGGCATTTTCTGCCATATGAAATAACTCAGCTTTCTGTTATCATTAATATTAAATTACCTTATTGAAAAATATACAGTATGCTGATATTTTGCACTGTATGACCTTTTTTATTTTATTTATTTTATTTTATTATTGTTTATTTGCTTTTTAATATTTTTATTTTATTTACTTAGCATGAGACATCCTCTTAATGGTGCAAAATATAGTATTGTTAACTATAGGTACAATGTTCTACAACAGATCTCTAGAACGTATTCATCTTGATTAAGTATAACCTTATGCCTATTAATTAGCAATTTCCCATTTCACTCCAACTCCAGCCTCTGGCAACCATCAGTTCATTCTTGAGTATGAGTTTGAGAATTTGACTATTGTAGGTACATCATAATGTGAAATCGTACAGTATTACTCCTTCTGCAACTGACTTATTTCACTTAGTGTAATGTCTTCCAGGTTCATCCATATTGTCACATACTGAAGAATTTCTTTTTTTAATAACTAAATAATATTCCATTGTATGTATACATACCAAATTGTCTTTATCCATTTATTTGTCAGTGAATGTTTAGGTTGCTTCCACATCTTGGCTATTGTTAACAGTGCTGAAATAACTACGGGAGTACTGGGGAGTCTGGGTGGCTCAGTCATTAAGCGTCTGCCTTTGGCTCAGGTCAGCGTTCTGGGATCTGAGCCCCGCATCGGGCTCCCAGCTCAATGGGAAGCCTTCTTCTCCCTCTCCTACTCCCCCTGCATGTGTTGCCTGTCTCTGTCAAATAAATAAATAAATAAATAAATAAATAAATAAATAAATAAATAAATAAAATCTTTGAGGAAAAAAAACTATGGGAGTGCTAATATCTCTTTGAGATAATGATATTAGTTCTTTTAGATAAATATCTAGCAGTGGGATTACCTGATCATATGGTAGTTCTATTTTTTATTTTTTAAATTTTTTCTTATGAGGGATTTTTTTTTTAATCCAGTATAGTTAACATTCACTATATGATGTTTAGCTCATTTGAGAATGGATTTTTACCTAGGAAATATTTTACCTGTATTTCATTAAAAGAATCTTATTCTTTTATAAACAAAGTGAAAACATATAGTGCCTCATGTACATTTCAGAGCATTTTTTCCAATGGCCCTGTAGATACACAAATAATCATTGGAAAATGGGATGTGAATAAAGAGATACTTTAAAATGTAGATTTCCTTAGAACGAGAAATATGTGTTCAGGAAGGAAATAATAAATGGCAATTTATGGAGTACTCTAGATACCAATTTAATTAGAGGTAAATTTGTTGTCCAAATAATAATACTGGCATGTGCCAAAAATGGTTTTTTTCGTAATTGCTTGCTTTCCCTTTTAATTGGATTTTGAAATTGTTTAATGATAGGAGCAAGACCTTTCAAATACCGATCACTTGAGACCAAATCCAGATTGAATTTTGTACACTCTATGAACACAGCAGGGATTTCAGTTTGTCAAAGTATATATCAAGTTAATCAAATGCTGAAATAAAGTGAATTATCTTAAATTTATGCCTGGCTGTTATGAGGATTAAATGAGACAAGGTATATAAAGTGCTTGGTAGTGTATCTGGCACATAGTAGGGGCTTAGAAAGAAAAAATATTACTACAAACAAAAAAAATTTTCAACAAATTTATGCTATTTTAAGACACAGAATCTTATCTGTGAGGAAAAGAAATACTCCAAGATTTTCTCATCTTATTCTTTAGTGATTTTTGAGTTGGCTGCTGAAATATTTGGCACACATACATTGTCCTGTTCCTCTATCTGAACATTCATATCCCCATAATCCACCCCAGCCCACCAATTCAAACAAATCCCATTTTCTTTTTTTCATAATGCTATGTGCACTATGCTTTATTATTATCAATTTCATTTTAATTTTGCTCAATTTTCTACCTCATCTTCAATTTTTTGCCATGACCAAATCTGACTCTCCCCCTATTATACCACAATCAATGTTGCTTTTTCCTTCTATTTCTATCATTCTATATATTGCAAAGTCACCTTAATCTCTAATTTACCTACTTGCCTCTAACTTCTTCAAAGTGAATTCATTCATTTGATTTATGAATATAATTTAATAAGTGCTTACTGTGTGCCAGATAGAATCCTAGGCACTTGAGATATACATCAGTGAACATACTAGACAAAAATTTTTGCACAGGGGTAGCTTTCACTCTAGTTGGTGGTGGGAGATAGACCATATGGAATAAATATAAAAAATGAGATTATAGTGTAAGCTAATATTTGATCATTTCTAATAAAGGGGATGGGCATGAACAAGTAGTTTCATAACTGGAGAGGAATTTTTCCTCAAGATAAATTGTACCTTGAGACTTTGGACTTAACACTTCAGAGTTGATGCTGGAATGAGTTAAGATTTGGGGACTACTGGGATATATTTTGCATGTGAGAAGAATAAGAATTGGGGTTGGGAAGACAGGGGCAAAACACAATGAACTAAAGTTTGTGTCCCCTTCATATTCTTATGCTAAACTCTAATTCCCAAATATATGGGAGCTCTAGGAGCTAACTAGGTCATGAGAGTAGAACCCTCAGGAATGGGATCAGTGCCCTTCTAAAAGGTAACCCAGGAGCTCTCATCCTCTTTTTACCATGTGAAGTTGCAATGAGAAGTCTGCAGTTTGGAAGAGGGCTCCCATCGGAACCCAACCACTCTAGCACTTTAATCTCAGACTTCCAGCCTCCAGAACGATGAGAAAGAAATATATTCCTGTTATTTATAAGCCATTTTCTATGTTATTTTGCTTAAGCAGCCTGAATTAAGACAAGAGGGTACATTTCATTTTGAAATAGAATGGTCAGAGCAGGGCTTATTGAGCAAAGGGAGGTGGAGAAGACATTAGCCTCATGGATATTTGGGGGAAGAGCATTTCATGTAAAAAGAGGAAGCTAGTTTAAAACCTAAGGGTTTATGAGAATCAAAGAGGATATTGTATATAGAATACAGTGAGTAGGAGGTAGAGTAGTTAGTTGGAACGGAAGTCAGGGACATAAACAATGATCAGATCTTGTATAGGGTACTAGGCGATGAAGGTTATACCCTATGTTGTTTCTATTCAGGGGAAAGGAGCGTTATTGGAGAGTTTTGAGCAGAACAGTGTTAAGATCTGGATTACATTTTGAAAGATTTACTGTGTCTGCTATGTTGTGAACAGAAAACACTGAGGATGCAGTAGGATGGCAAAGATGAAAAGGACCAAAGTGTCCATTTCATTTATTCCTATTTGATGTCCATATAATCAATGTCATAACCTATTTATTCTAAAGTTCACTTTTTCTACTTTCTAGGTAAGTCTCAGGTCATACTGCATTACCTGCTGTATCAGTAACTATAACATCCATTTCTATCATCTATTATATAGCTGAACATCAAAGATCCCTAACTCATTTTCTCCATTGATATTTACATCAGATTATAGCCTGGCCACATCCTAAATCCTAGAAACACAAAACGTATCCCATTTCTTGATTGTGAATTTGTTCCAACACCTCTCTTAAAAGTTCTTATTTCATCTTCCAAAATCATTACAGCTTCTGGATTAAGTCAACAGAACAGACCTTGATATATAAATCAACAGAACAGACCTAATTTCACAAACATTGTTAATATTTCCCAGAAGCATGAAATTATACCTTAATATAAATTTCAGACTCAGGGCACCTGGCTGGCTCAGTCGGTTAAGTGGCTGCCTTTGGCTCAAAAGCCAGGATCCCAAAGTCCTGGGAACCCAGCCTGCTTCTCCCTGCCCCTCCCCCATGCACTCATTTTCTCTCTCTCTCTGAAATAAATAAATAAATAAATCTTTAAAAATAAATAAATTTCAGACTCAGCTATAACAAATACATTCTTGGTACCACCATCCTTTTCAATTTACTAATGTCATTTCCCTGATTGAAATCTTAAATAAATAAATTTAATATAAAATAAATAAATTTAAAAATAAATTTCAGACTCAGCTATAAAAAATACATTCTTGGTACCACCATCCTTTTCAATTTACTAATGTCATTTCCCTGATTGAAATCTTAAATAAATAAATTTAATATAAAATAAATAAATTTAAAAATAAATTTCAGACTCAGCTATAACAAATACATTCTTAGTACCACCATCCTTTTCAATTTACTAATGTCATTTCCCTGATTGAAATCTCTTCCCTTATATTCAAACTCTCAATTCTTCAAGGCCTATTACATGTTTTACCTCCTTCATGAAAATTTGCTTTACAACTTCCGGTCAGAATAGATCTCTTCTTCCATCCACAGATTAGTTGAGCAACATATGTTTAATGAGTACCAGCTAGGTTTCTGGCACTGTACCAAATTTTGAAGAGTCAGACTTTAATCACTAATGAATGTACATTATTACAAACTAAGGGCTCAAAGGAAAAATACATAATAAAATAACAACATATAGTCAAGGAATTTGAGATAGCCAAGAAACAAGAAGCTGACAACTGACCTGAGATGTACAAATGAACTAGAGCTATTTAGATAAATGAGGTTGAAGATGGACAGGCATTTCTATCTGGTAATAATCGGCAATATGTTAAACATAATCAGACTTCTGCTTAGATTCAATGGATTGTCTTTTTTTTGGATTATCTTATATTTTATCTCATATATGTTCCTCTGTTTTTGACATTTCTCAATTTTGATTAATGTTTTTCCTCTAAAGCCTTCTTGGTGGTAAAGTCCATGTCTCACTTATTTTGACTTTCCTATTTTACCATCAATTCCAGTTCTACAATTGTTTATTTATTTATCAGTAATCTCGATGCCAAATGTGGAGCTCAAACTCATGACGCAGAGATCAAAAGTTGCATTTTCTACCTACCGAGCCAGCCAGGCACCCTCCACAATAATTCAAAGGGAGCTAGGTGTGAATTAGTACTCAGTAAATAATTTTTAGGATCAAATTAAGATATCTGTCTTTTAATCATTTATACAATATTTAATCTAAGTGTTGTCTACCCTGAAGTTATGGTTAAGATAAAAACCCATCAGTATTAATTAAAACATGGAGTGAGATAATGGGTTTGATTCAAAATAGAGTATTATATTTTTTAATTCATTGATCCATTCCTTCTATATTTACACTACCAGAGCTAACGCTGTATTTTCAGAATGTTTTGTGTCCTGAGGAGATAATACAAGAGAAATATAAAAACATGTGCACATGAATTTCATTGCACTGTTATTTATAAGAGATAATAGAAACAAATGAAATATGAAGCAGTAGGGAGACAGTAATTATATTATGCTACATCAACTTAATGGACTATTATACAGCCACTAAAATTAATGATTATAAACTCTTTGCAACATCTTGAAAAAGGCATTTAATAATGAAAATCTAAAAACTTAATATTCTATCTCTTCAATGATTAATAACATGTTAAAAGTATGCATGTGGCCAAAAACTGGAATGAAGAATGGAAAATAGAAACATGATTTGTTAAAGTGGTCAGTTTACTAGTGATATTTTTGATAGTTTTTCTTTTTATAATATATGGGTAACAATATTTAATAGCACTAAGGAAATGTTTTAAATTTATACAGTTATAAGTTATTGGTTAATCAAGGAATGAATACGTGTATTTGAGTATATAGAAAAGACTAGATCCAACATGCATTTCTCCTTGTCCATAAATAATATTTAAAATTTTAACCATTATATATATGTCCGAATCCCATCCTACAATATTTTTTCTTTTGCTTCTGTTATAAAGGATACTTTTATCTCCAGATCATCTATTGCATTTCAACTACTCATAACCTGCAAATCAGTTTTGGCATCTTTCCCATATCATATGCAAGTTCAACAAAATATTTTACACATTATTGGTAAATTCATTTATTTTGTTACTTCTGTCAGGTGTGACAAAAATTCTAACACTTTTTTTTTACTTTAACTGATTAAAATTATTGTTATTTTGACAAATCTGTATACTTTTAGAATTGACAATGCTAGATTTTGTTTACAGATTATGAAGAATAGTATGAAATCTCCATACCAGCTGCAATATATTGTTAAGCTCTCCAAAGAACATTTGGTATTATTTTTCTCTCTATGCCTTTGTCTCTTTTTTTCTCTCTGGTTTTACAACAGGCTACACTGTTTTCTGTTGTAATTCTGAAATTCCTTCAAGTGAAAAGGGATTTATAACGCTTACATTATCTATAATTCTATTGGTATTTGGAACAAAATGTTAGTAGATTAGCATTGCAAATGATTTTTAAAAAGCATTTATATTGTCAAAAATACTTAATATAAACCTAAATCTCCTAATATAATTTTGCAAATAACCAATCTTTACAAAGTATAACTTGAACATATCTCTACACTCTTTCTCATCCTTAGTATTTCTTCTCCAATTATTAAAGACATTGAAACATAATCCTCTTTGCACATTGAAATATTCAGGTTACTTTATACGCTGCCTTTTTTAGTTAATCAAAATTTTTGCTGATACTGGTCCAAAACCTCAACACAAAATAATGTTGCATACTACTTGTATCGTTTCATATACTTCATAAACATGCAGGTTTGTTGGTTTAGATTTTTGTAATCATAATATAATTTCAATATATAAATTGGACACATTACTTTATAGTTTAACACACAATTTTAATAGAATCATATTGGATTATTGAGTTTCAGTATGGTAGAAACACAAGTAGGAATATATAACATCTAGATAACAATATTAAGAATAGTTTTAAAAGTCTCCTCCAATTTTATCCATTAAAGACTGGCTTTACAAAATCAGTATAAAATTTTAATTATTTCCAAGAGATATCTTACCTGTCAAAAATATATTTTTGAGTTACTGGCATGAGGAAAACTATTTGTTTTAGTTGCAATGCATCAGAATTCTTTAGAAGCCTAATTTAATATTTGAGGCTGTTCATTAGTGTGTTCAGAACTATTAAATGTCAAGCCAGATAATATACACTGTGGAGTCCATATTGTAAAATCTGGACTGGAGGAATGGATAGGTCATTCTTCTTAATGTCTCCCATTTCTAAAACCCTTTCTAGGACATCTGTCCCATAGTTTTCTATGGCTCTGGTCGTTTCTTAATGCATTGGTGGCTGTGCTGCCTAACACATGATTTTCCTACTGTGACCACAGCCAATTGGGTCAAGGGAGAGCATTTGTCTCAAGGGAAGATCATCCACATGTTGGGCAGCAGACTTTATAAAATTTCTTAATAAAGAATGTTTTAGTTGACAGGAGGAGATGACAAAATTAAACCTGTAAGATTATTTGGTGAGGAACTTGAAAGTGTTATGTTTGTAAAGCAAGTCTTAACTAGTAGCTACTTAATGTGAAATACACAGGAGAAGAGTAGCAGAGACTACACGGAGAAAGAAAGAAAAAAAATTACTATTACTACTACTGCTACTACTACATAGAAATAACTGCTGAATAGCAACAGAAAGGTAGAGGGAGTGTGTAAATCATGTAAATGATGCAGTACTGAAATGAGAAATATTCTTACCACAGATTTCAAAGCAATATAAGATTATCACAGGGTATCCTGGTTTCTACAGCAACTCTGGATCCTGAATTATCTCCTGGTTCCCTTCATCTATTTTACAGGAGGCACAACTATATTGCAGTTCTGAATTCTATCTGCATGGCCCGGTCTATCCACTATTTCTGGATTGTTATGAGGCCTGGCTATAACAAGGAATTTCACTTTCTCTTTATTTCCTCGGTCATTTCCTTGTTTTTCAACCAGGTCCCATTTTCTAATCTAAATAACTTGATATCTAAGGAAGCTTAATATAGAATCCGGCTAATACAAAAGGGAAAGTTAACATCTTTAAGCATTTCTTGGTCCTTTATTAAAAGTTTCATGACCCTGAACATATTTTAAATAGAAATTAAAACATGAAATACCATATATTGCATATAACTATATAAATATTACTAACCCAACTATTTTCTTAATAAATCAATTTCTTAAAATGTAATTGCCCAATAGTAGAGCTCAAGCACATATATGATCTAATTCTTCATGCTGTAGAAAATGATTGTACTTGGAACTAACTAAACAAACCATGAGAGACTCTTAACTATGGGAAAGAAACTGAGGGTTGCTGGATGGGAGGTGGGGTGGGGGATGGGGTAATTGGGTGATGGGCATTAAGGAGGGCATGTGATGTGATGAACACTGGGTGTTTTATGCAGCTGATGGATTACTGAACTCTACATCTGAAACTAATAATGTTTTATATGCTGGCTAAGTTGAATTTAAATAAATAAAAAAAAGAAGTCCTCCAAGAAATAATTCTGTGCATAAATGAAATTCTCTGGTATCAGGAATTGCCATCAGCAGTGCAAAGAAATATGTCAATATAAGAACTAGGAAACTTATTGTAACTTTATAGTCATATTTCAATTATTTATTTCCTTATCTTTATTGCCCATCCTAAAAACCAAGAGGGAGTTTCCTCTTTTTTTATAAATATTCATTTTAGCTTTTATATTACATAATATGTACCTCTGAGAAATCAGTGGGATGAACGGTTATTCTTCATATAATATTAATAAAAATGAAAGAACATGCTGCAGCTATTTGGAAATAAATTTAAATACTAGTATAAAATTAAAAGCAATAATCGGTAGGAAAATTTGAAAAGTAATGGAGAAAATAAATCTTAAGATCAATTAACAAAAGAGTGGAAAGACAAGCATAAAATGTAGATAAAACAATATTTTAAAAGCTTGCAAAAAATAAAATATTTGGAACTCAAGTAGAACAATAAGGGGGAAAAGAGGTAAAAAATATACATATATAGACTGAGCCTATAATATACTCAAGAAACAACTATGAGTATTTATAATTCAAGCACCTTCTCAAGTCTTAATGAAGTATTTGTGGGAGGGAACACTTGTGAGTAAATATACAGGATTTTGATTGTATTGTTTTGATTTATACTATTAATTTCAAAACAAAAAAATACAGTCTTTATTTATCTTATTAATTTTAAAACAAAACAAATAGTCTTTCAATTTGATAAATTGAAAGTTGTACTGCTTAATATGTCGAGTACTATGCTAGTCTATTTTTTAAAATGAATCCTCTATCACCTCCTCAAGATTTTATAAGTATTTACTTATTCTATTTAATCTGTTAATTTTTCCACCTAATTTGTGGAGTCCTTTGTTTCTGCTAGTTGGATTGATTACAATTTAGGCTTGCTGTACAGGTGTCATTCTAAAATGAAGCAACATATGTCCCCCAGGTTCAATGGAGTCTTTCCTGCATCTTACATTTTTCTTCTATAATATTTACTCTTATATTTTAACTGGGTAAATCTTCAGAAAACTTCTTAATCTTCCCAGTCTTTGCTAGTCTGAAAATATCTTTTTTGGACTTTCAGCCTTAACTGATAGTTTTGGAATCAAATTCTCATTTGAATTTTCCTTTACCATACTGAAGATCTTGCTCCTTTTTCTTTTTCCAGCTTTATTGAGATGTAATTGACAAATAAAATTGTATAAAGTGTAAAATATAACTTTAATGTACATATATAAGAAAATATCACAATCAAGTTAATTAACACATCCATTACCTAGCATAGTTATATTTTTCTGTACATCTGCACTGAAAATGCTTAAGTAATACTCTCTTAGCAAATTTAAATATACAATACAGCATTATATCTATAGGCACCATGCTGTACATTAGATCCTCAAAACATATTCATCATAACTTAGTGTTTGTACCCTTTTGTCATCTGTGTTTGCTGGCAGGTTGATTTGATTTTGTTCACCTTAAACTTTGACAGTCCCAGCTTGCTGCAAGGCATCAAAGTTCCAACTATGCAATTTGTGTGTCCTAAGGACTTATCTCCTTTTCCCCACATGTAAATTAAAGCAATAATCTATGTTACAGAATCTGGCAAATGCCTGAATGTCCCTTTAACTTCAGTAGCAGCTTATTAATATGATAACTGCTCATTTAAGAAATACACCCCTCCCCCCTGAAAAAAGAACAGGAAACAGAGAAAAAAGAAAAACAATAAAGAAAAGCAAAATATAAAAGCTAATTGGAGCTGTGGTTAAATGGGTGGGACCTAAGGTAAAGCACATACAAAAATACCAGAATGAGGTCTTTACTCTGGCTTTAATACCCTCAGTGTCTTCCTCACGTGTCTTCCAGAAATTTTGTTTAGTCAATATTGAGAAAAAACTTCCTAATTTTGATTGGGTTATAAAAAACTGGCCTCAGGGTGCCTCGGTAGCACAGTCAGTTAAGCGCATCTGACTCTTGGTTTCTGCTCAGGTCATGATCTCAGGGTTGTGGGATTGAGGCTCTGCACTCAGTGCAGAGTCTGCCTGAGATTCTCTTTCCCTCTCCCTTTGCCCCCCCTGCTCATGCTGCCTCCCCCGCCCCTCAAATAAATAAATATTTAAAAATTTTTAAAAATTAAAAAACTGGGCTTTGAGTCTTCTGTACATGTAATGAAAGTAGATTACCTACAATTGCAAGTAAACATTGTACATAATGCTCTGTTGTCATGATCAGATTTCACCTCACATGGCCTATAACTGTAAAATCCCAATCCTCAAGGATTCTACAAGGCATGCCAGGTCTGCCCCAGCTGTAGCTCCTTCATATATATTCTTAACTTTCCTGTCCTCCATTTTTCTTTAACAATTACTATTTCCCTAATCTTATTCAGTTTTTCAGAAATTTCTTGAAAGGTCTTTTAATATGAGTTGCTTGCTCAATTTTTTCACTCTCTTCATATTTGTGGTTTCATTTCTTTTTTATTATTATTTCTTATTATCAATTAAATGGAGTTTTGGGATGGAGAATATAGATAAAATTATGTTCTATGGCCAGCATCTTAAACAAAGAAATTCCGCTAAGTGTTAATATTTCCTTAAAGGAGTCTTGTCTATAAGTGTTAATATTTCCTTAAAGGTAAAAGGCAATATTAATAAAGTAGTGATCCAGGTGTAGGCTCTGGTAACTTAAAAAGATAATTCTTCTAATGGACAGCTGGATACTTTTTAGATTCATGCAGGAATGCAGGACTGGTATTTTTAGATTTCATGATTTTTTTAGGAATCAGTCATTCGAATTTTTATATAAGGTTTCCTAATTTCTTAATGTCAGTATATTAGTCTCCTACATTTTTGTTGGCACTATGTGAGTTGAATATGTCTGCAACAAGTATCCAGAGTGCATGATTCCATTTTATGATCTCTTTTAGATGCTTTATTTTCTTAATTATTAAAAAATCCCAAGAAGTGGTTACTATTCCCCATTTTACAAAAGAATAGACTAAGGTGGTTTCCTAAGGTTAATTAGCTTGCTAGATGTTACTGAGAGGACTTGAAACTACTTTCAGGTCCAGGTTGTCTGACATCAATGCCTATCGTAGCCTGAAGAACAATGTATGTTTTTGCTATGTAAATGATAAGTAAAATAAACCATATAGATATCTCACTAAATAAAAATCTTATTCTATATATTTTCTGAAGATGCTACATATGTCATTAAGTTTATATTGATGTAGGAGTTTGAAGATTATATTCTTTTCTTCATCATCAAATAACTTGAAAGAAGAGCCAATAGCAAATGCCTTCAGTCTTCATTTTATATGTTCCAAATGCTTCAAATAATTATTTGACCAAATAATTAGAAATTAGTTATTTATTATTAAATATGCCTATTATATGTGTGTGTCTATGTATGCATATATTATATATATACAGACATGTATATGTATAGACACACAAATCACTGAAAATATGTGTTTTCTTACTAAATACGAAGTTGTCCCTGATTAAATAGACTCAATTTAATTACTACCTACACTGGTAACACAAAGTCCAAGCCTCTATCATCTCTCTCCAGGCCTAAATGACCACTGCAGTCCAATTTTACCCTTTCCCCTATTTACATTTTATTTTTCATACAGAAACATTTTTCGAACACAACTCACATCTTGTCACTCCTCTGCTTACACACTTTCAATACATTTCCATCGAGTTTAATGTAAAAATATAAAGCCCTACACTCACACACTTAGCCCTACATAAATATTGCACTTATTTTTTTCTCCAACTCATCTTTGAACACTTTTCTTTTCCTCATTACATTCCAGCCACAGTGATCGTATTCCCATTCATCCAAAACCCTACCTTAGATCTGTGGCACTTCCCACTGTCTCTCAAGTAATTACCACCAGAATATTTGACAAAAGGCCTTGCCACATTTCTAAACATAACACCCTATTTTATTTGTATCTTAGTACACAACTGATTTTTTAAAATACTTTCTAAACTTATTTTTTTAAGTAATCTCTACACCCAACGTGCAGCTCAAATTCACAACCTCAAGATCAAGAGTCATATGTTCCACCAACTGAGCCAGCCAGTTGCCCCCACAACTGATTTTTTGGTTGTTTGTAATATATTTTGACCCTTCATCTCTACATTGGTTTTATTTTTATTTACCATAGAGTATAATATACTACAGAAAAATACACAAATGATGGTGCACAGCTCTGTCAACTTACAAAGTGAACATATCCATCTAACCCCCACTTAGATCAAGATAACGGGCATGGCCTACACTCCACAAATTCCATTATTCATTCTCCCAGTCACATCCTCCTGAATATAAACACTGCTTTGAGTTTTATCTCCACCATTTAGATTTCCCTATTTTAACTTCAAATCAATGGATTATATATTATGTATTATTTTGTGGCTGATATATTTTTATACTCATTTTTAGGTATTATTGCATCTGATTTCTTTTTTATTATAGTAAAAAAATTAATGCTAAATCTACCTCTTAATAAATTTTAAGTGTATAGTATAGTACTGTTAACTATATGCACACTGTTGTAGAACAGATCTCTGGACCTCATTCACCTTTCATGACTAAATTTCTATACCTATTAAACAGCAACTCCTCATTTCTCTCTCTCTCTCTCAGTCCCTTAAAACCACCTTTTTATTTTCTAAGGTTTTGATTATTTTAGATACATCATATAAATGGAATCATGCAATATTTGTCCTTCTGTGAATGCCTTATTTCACTAGCAAAATAACCTCAAGTTGTCACATGTGTAGAATTTCCTTTTCTTTAAGGCTGAATAATATTCTATTGTACGTAGATATCACATTACCTTTATTCAGTCATCAGTTGATAGACCTATCACCTATTAGTTATTGAATAATGCAGCAATGTACATGAGAATGAAAATATCTCTTCCAGGTTCTGATTTCAACTATTTTGGACAAATATTCACAAGTGATATTAGTGGATTATATAGCTCTATTTTTAATTGTTTGATGAACCTCTATACTGTTTTCCATAGTTAATACACTGTATTACATTTCTATCAAAGATGCACAGGGGTTCCAATTTCTTCACATCTTTACTAGCACTTATTTCCTAGTTTTTGGAGACTTTTTTATTTGTTTTATTTATTTATTTATTTATTTATTTATTTATTTATTTATTTATTTATTATAATGGCCATCCTAACAGGTAGGAGGTGATATCTCACCAGGACTTGCATTTCTTTGATGATCACTGATGTTAAGCATCTTTTCACATATCTATTGGCTATTTGTATATCTTCTTTGAAGAAATGTTTATTCAGCTTCTTAGTCAATTTTTTAAATTAGGCTATTTGTTTCTTTGATACTGAGTTGTACAAGTTTCTTATAATTTTGGCTATTAACCCTTCATTAGAAGTATGATTTGCAAATATTTTCTTCTTTCCCTAGGTTGTCTTTTACTCTATTAATGTTTCCTTTGCTGTGCAGTAGCTTTTTGCTTTCATGTAATCAATGTAGGCAATAATTTTTGGATATGATACCAAAAGTACATACTATAAAAGCAAAAATAGACAAGTGGGACTACATCAATGCCAAGTTTATTTGGATTTTGAGTCACTAGATCTGCATATTGTCAGTATTCTCAGTGCTCCACTAACTGAAGACAGAAGTTAAATTTCAAAAGAGGTGCCTGTGTGTGTGTGTGTGTGTGCCTGTGTTTAGCTAGTGTGCCCATATTTGTTTATATTGTTGCCTGTAGTGGATAGAAGGAAGGGAAGTCTATGGGAAGAAAACCATTCCATGAGGAAAAATAATAATCTAGTTATCTTTAAAAAAATTATATGAAAAACATTGGAATTATAAACTAAGGTGCTTTTAGGAGGAAAAAAAATACCTCCTAACTTTTGATGGAGCTAAGGAATAAGGGCAATGCTGGAAATTTCAAGACATCTAACTTCATGCAGAGACAGTCCTTCTCCTTCACCAGATATCCAGAGAACTATGGATACACTGAGTGTTAAGGGTAGATGAGTCTATAAAACAGCCTTAAAGATATATAGATAGATAGATAGATAGATAGATAGATAGATAGATAGATATAGATATATAGATATATAGATATATAGATATATAGATATATATATCTGCCATTTCTTTGAATATAAAAGTGAAGGAAAGAAAACATGAAGGATTATGCATTCAGAGCAAAATGTATCACAATCTGATGGAGATTATAACATAAAAATATTCTTTAACTGGCAGCATGTGTCTTGGAGGAAAATTAATATAAATGTAAAAAGAAACTGGTGCGTTGTACAGCTTTAATACAGGATTTGGTCATAACTCTAGTATTTCCTGGCTTGGGATCTTGGGCAAATTAAATGATTCATTTTCATCATTTGTAACATGGAAATGCCTACTTCATTTACTGTTGTTATATTGATCATGAAATTGTATATATTTTTAAATGTTAAACAGTACAATGCATACAATAACAGTAGTAATCTAAATAAGAAAACTTGATTTGGATCAGTGTAATCAGAGAGTTTTGCCAGCTCCTTCATGCCATCAATAATTCTTATGTATTTTACGTATTGAATCAAATCCCATCAACATATATATTTGAAATAATGGAAATATCTTGTTGTAAATATCCTTCAAAACTATAAGACTAGTCTTTACTAATGTAATGTAGAGTGTCAAATATAAGCCCCTAGTTCAATGACATTAGGAAAATCTTTGATTATTCTAAAATCTTTCCTCATTTGTAAAATGAAAGGCTTTTGATCTAAGTAATCTATTCAAAATAGTGTAAGACTTTATAATATTTAACAAGTTCAAAGGATTTTAGAGTTTAATTCAATTTTTGGAATAAATTAATGTGAAAATATTCAATCTATCACTTAATATTATCCATGTTTTGTCATGTCAATATTAGATTAATAACTTCTGTTATCAAATTTCACCATAAATTTAAAAATGAAGTTTGTACTGCTATTTTTTTAACATTTAATCTATTCTACAGATATTCTCTGCATTTACATGGTCCCTTTTGGTAGAAGTATTGTTACTATTATGGCATGTATGATGATAACCACTATCCTAGTTTTAAAAAAATAGTATAAGGGAAGTAGTGTCACCAAGATGACAGTTTGTTTCTGACTTCACTCCCCCTCACAAGAACAACTAACAACTATTCAATAATCTTTCTCTCTACCACTGAGAGAATCCTAGAACATTGGTTGAGGCTGAGGCACCCAGCTCTACACTACAGAGACAAGACAGACTGCATTAAAAGGGTAAGAGAAGTGCCTACCCAAAGACTGCATTTCCCCTCCCCCAGACCAGTGCAGCACCATGAGAAAAAGTCTCTCCTAAGCCTCTGGATCCTCCAGTGGTAAGGAAGAACCCAGAGGGACAAACAGCCAATCCCCAGCATTGGGTCACTTTGTCAGATCCCCTAATCTAATCTTGTACCATGGAGACTGCAGTGGAATCTGAGGGGCTCAACCATGGGAAAGTCTGAATGTGACAGAGAAGGGGGAGGGATTTGCAACAACCAGCATGTGGAACTTGGTAGCCCCAGTTCATATATGCAGTGCCCAAGTAGTAGTCTCAATGAGCAGTTTTTGTCATCTGCAGAACTAAGTCAGGGTGCACTCTGACCAGGGAACTTAGTAGGGGTACAGCTCTGCCTGATTTAAACCCTCAGATGAGATTTTCTGTCCCTAGAGTTTAGTGTGCCCAAACATAAGCAAGAAGCAGAGTTACTGCCCCACCTGTTGTCTTCTGGCCCCATCTGATTAGAAGTGACAATTTCTGGAAGCCATGTTGGCCCCATGGTGCTCCAGCTGAGAGCCACTGGGAAGATCTGATTACCCCCAGAACAAAGCCAGTTCTGAGAGTGGAAAGGTCCTGTGCTACATATAGGCAGAGGTATTAATTAATAGCTAAGGCTGAGGGTAGCTCCTGGCCCCTCTCAACCAACCTGTTTGAGAAATCGAGAATAACTTGGAGTGTACCTTTTCCCTCTCACCCAAGCAAGAGAGATAATCCCCCACCTGCTCTGGAGAGTATCCTCAGGTCTCACCTGACCACTGGTGACAACTTCTGGAAGCTGTGTAGCCTAGCAGCACGAAAGCCTAGAGAAGAGCAGTCAAAGTTGATAGTCTGTAAAACAGAGCCAAGGGCACTGTTTAACCAGAGAACTTGGAGTGTAACTTGGCTTGAGTTAAGACAATAAACAAAGAGCTTTACTGGCTTTACACCTGCATCTCCCACTGCACCCAGACAGGGAATCTGATTTGTAGCCTTGCTCATCCCTGATACAGCCTTCAATCTGTCCAATGAGGGAATCTAACCAGAGCACATGGACAACTACATAGCCCACTCAGCAGCCCTACATACAGTGGCACTTGAACTGAGAGCACAGCCTATGCAGTGCTCCTCTTATAGACCCACTTGGTCAGGAAAACAAGATGGCAGTCCTATCCAACTGTTCTCAACCAGAGAAAAAAAAACCCTGAACCCCATCCTAAGATCTGAAACAACTGTCTCACCTAAAAATAGACCCTAATAGCAGGTCCCACCTGCCCAAGGACATTATAAGCAGACACACCTAAAAACCTAAACTGAGCTTTGATGAAGAATTATCTCTGCCAAGCAATCTCTGAAGTCTATAAGAGGAACCTGATTACCCAAATGCATAGACACCAACATTAGGAATAAAGGATCATGAAAAATCAGGTAAATATAATGTAACCAAAGGAAACTAATAAATCTCTAATAACTGACCCTAAAGAAATGAATATCTTTGAATGGTCAGACAAAGAATTCAGAATGGATAGACATCAGCATCATGTGTCAGAGCACCTAAATATAAAGCAAAAACTAACAGAGCTAAAAGGAGGGGGGAAAAAAGTAATACAATAATAGTTGAAGACTTTAATATCCTACTTTCAACAATAGATAGATCATTCAGACATAGAATCAATAAAGAGACAGTGGATTTCAACAACAATATAGATCAAAATGGACCTAACAGAGATATACAGAACATTCTATCCAACAACAGCAGAATATACATTCTTCGTAAGTGCATGTGGAGCATTTTCTAAGATAAACCTTATATTAGGCCACAAAACAAGTCTTTAGAAAATTAAAGAAGATATCTTCTCTGACAATAATAGCATGAAACTAGAAATCAACAATGAGAGGAAAACTGGAAAATTCATGAACACATGGAAATTAAATAACACTCCCCCAAAAAGTCAATAGATCAATAAAGAAATTAAGGGGGAATAAAAGTTTCTTGAGACAAGTGAAAATGGATACACAACATATCAGAACTTGTGGGGTGCACCAAACACAGTTCTAAAAGGGAAGTTCACAGCAATAAATTCATAGATTAAGAAGTAAGAAAGATCCCAAATAAGTAATGTAAATTTACACCTTAATGAACTAGAAATAGAACAAATTGAGCCCAAAGTTAGGAGAAGAAAGGAAATAATAAAGATTAGAACAGAAATAAAATAAATAAAGTACAGAAAACAATAACAGAAAAACAAATAGCTAAACTAAAAGTCAATTCTTTGAAAAGATTAAAAAAAAAATACAAATCCTTGACTAACCAAGAAAAAAAGAGAAAGGGACAGGAGTTAAGATGGCGGAGGAGTAGGGGACCGCTTTTTCAGCCGGTCCCCTGAGTCGAGCTGGATAGGTACCAGACCAGCCTAAACAACCACGGAATCAGCCTGAGACGCAGGAAGATACATCTGGATCTCTACAAATGAAAATCTCCAGCGCTGAGTATTGAGGTACGAAGCGGGGAACCGTGAAACCCGCACAGATATTGGAAGATAAACGGAAGGAGGAGGGAGCCGCCGCGTTCGGGCACCGGGAAGTGGTAGCCACCTGCACGGGAGAGCGGGCGGGCTCACGGACCAGCACCCGCGAAAGAGCAGACTGAGACCGTAAGCTGGGGCGCGCCACCAGGCATCTCGCGGAACTCTGGAATCCCGGTGTGCTCACTGGATTCAGACTGAGACTGGGAGCTCTGGGAGCGCGTGGGGAGGCTGGCGGCTGGCGGCATTAGAAACAGAAGGGACAGAGACGCGCCGGCCCTGGAAGTGAGGGCTGGGACGCCGGGTGTGGGGCGCACATCCCGGGAGGGTGCAGGGTTGAGCAGCACCAACAGTAACGGAGTTAAAGTAGCCAGAACATCAGTGGAGAACTGTCCGTGATCCCCTCTGTTCTGTGACAGAGGCTGAAATTCGGCCGCTGCTGCTCTGACTCTCAGAAGAGGCACAGCAAACCGCCAGGGAAAGCCGCCAGAGAACAAAAGCCTGGAAATACCGGCTCACAGTGTGCCCATCCCCATCCCCCCTCGCAGGGGACACGGAGACTCTACCCAAACAGGGTTGCATGACTATCGGCACAGCAGGCCCCTCCCCCAGAACACAGAAGGCAGGCTGAAAAATCAAGAAGCCCACAACCCGGGCGCCTGGGTGGCGCAGTCATTGAGTGCCTGTCTCCAGCTTAGGGCATGATCCCGGTGTTCCGGAAAGGAGTCCCTCATCGGGCTCCTCTGCTGGGAGCCTGCTTCTTCCTCTCCCACTCCCCTGCTTGTGTTCCCTCTCTTGCTGGTTGGCTCTCTGCCACATAAATAAATAAATAAAATCTTTAAAGAAGAAGCCCACATCCCTAAGATCTCTATAAAACAAGGGGCACGGCCTGGGACCCAGTCAATAATTTGGGCTCTGGAAAACCCTGCAACCTCTCCTCATCAGAATGACAAGAAGGAGAAGCCCCCCACACCAGCAAAGAAAAGACAGTGAGTCTGTGGCCTCGCCTCAGAAATAACGGATATGGATGCAACCAAATTATCAGAAATGGAATTCAGAGTAATGATGGTCAAAATGATGAGTAGAATTGAAAAAAGTATTAATGAAAAGGTTACTGAGAATATAGAAACCCTAAGGACAGAAATGAGAGCAAATCTGACAGAAATTAAAAATTCTATGAACCAATGCAGGCAAAACTAGAGGCTCTGACGGCCAAGGTCACCGAAGCAGAGGAACGTATTAGTGAATTGGAGGATAGGTTAATAGAGGAAAAAACGAAAATAGAAGCTGGTCTTAAAAAAATCCACGCCCACGAATGTAGGTTACGGGAGATTACTGACTCAATGAAACGATCCAATGTCAGAATCATCGGCATCCCTGAGGGGGTGGAGAAAAACAGAGGTCTAGAAGAGATATTTGAACAAATTATAGCTGAAAATTTCCCTAATCTAGCGAGGGAAACAAACATTCGTGTCCAAGAGGCAGAGAGGACCCCTCCTAAGCTCAACCATGACAAACCTACGCCATGTCACGTCATAGTGCATTTCGCAAATATTAGATCCAAGGATACAGTATTGAAAGTGGCCAGGGCAAAGAAATTTCTCACGTACCAAGGCAAAGGCATCAGAATTACGTCAGACCTGTCTAAACAGACCTGGAATGAGAGAAAGGGTTGGGGGAGCATATTTAAAGCTCTTTCAGAGAAAAACATGCAGGCAAGGATCCTTTATCCAGCAAGGCTGTCATTCAGAATTGATGGAGAAATAAAGACATTCCAGAATCGCCAGTCATTAACCAATTTTGTAACCATGAAACCAGCCCTACAGGAGATATTAAGGGGGGTTCTATAAAGGTAAAAAGGCCCCAAGAGTGATACAGAAAAGAAAGTCACAACCAATACAAACAAAGACTTTACTGGCAACATGGCATCATTAAAATTCTATCTCTTAGTTCTTAGTGTCAATGTAAATGGTTTAAATGCTCCCATAAAACACCACAGGGTTGCAGATTGGATAAAAAGAAATGACCCATCCATTTGCTGTCTACAAGAGACTCATTTCGAACCCAAAGATGCATTCAGACTGAGAGTAAGGGGATGGAGTACCATCTTTCACGCAAATGGACCTCAAAAGAAAGCTGGGGTAGCAATTCTCATATCAGATAGATTGGATTTTAAACTACAGACTATAGTTAGAGATGCAGAAGGGCACTATATTATTCTTAAAGGAAGTGTTCAACAAGTGGATATGACAATTATAAATATATATGCCCCCAACAGGGGAGCAGCAAGATACACAAGCCAACTCTTAACCAGAATAAGGAGACATATAGATAAAAATACATTAATAGTAGGGGACCTCAACACTCCACTCTCAGAAATAGACAGAACACCCTGGCAAAAACTAAGCAAAGAATCAAAGGCTTTGAACGCCATACTCGATGAGTTGGACGTCATAGATATATATAGAACACTACACCCCAGAACCAAAGAATACTCATTCTATTCTAATGCCCATGGAACATTCTCAAGAATAGACCATGTTCTGGGACACAAAACAGGTCTCAACCGATACCAAAAGATTGAAATTATCCCCTGCATATTCTCAGACCACAACGCTCTGAAATTGGAACTCAACCGCAAGGAAAAATTTGGAAGAAACTCAAACATTGGAGATTAAGAACCACCCTGCTCAGGAATGACTCGATAAACCAGGAAATCAAAAATCAATTTAAACTATTTATGGAGACCAACGAAAATGAAAACACAACGGTCCAAAACCTATGGGATACTGCAAAGGCAGTCCTAAGGGGGAAATACATAGCCATCCAAGCCTCACTCAAAAGAATAGAAAAATCTAAAATGCAGTTTTTATATTCTCATCTCGAAGGGCTGGAACAGCAACAGAGGGACAGGCCTAATCCACTCACAAGGAAGCAGATGACCAAGATGAGAGCAGAAATCAATGAATTAGAAACCAGAAGTACAGTAGAGCAAATCAACAGGACTAGAAGCTGGTTCTTTGAGAGAATCAATAAAATTGACAGACCACTGGCAAGACTTATCCAAGAGAAAAGAGAAAGGACCCAGATTATTAAAATTATGAATGAAAAAGGAGAGGTCACGACCAACACCAATGAAATTGGAAGGATTATTAGAAATTATTATCAACAGCTATATGCCAAAAAACTAAGCAATCTGGAAGAGATGGAGGCCTTCCTGGAGTCCTATAAACTACCAAGACTGAAACAGGAAGAAATTGATTTCTTAAACAGGCCAATTAATTATGAAGAAATTGAGTCAGTGATAAACAACCTTCCAGATAACAATACTCCAGGCCCGGACAGTTTTCCTAGGGAATTCTACCAAACATTCAAAGAAGAAATAATACCTATTCTCCTAAAGCTATTTCAAAAAATAGAAACAGAAGGAAAGCTACCAAACTCATTCTATGAGGCCAATATTGCCTTGATCCCCAAACCAGGCAAAGACCCCATTAAAAAGCAGAATCACAGACCGATATCCCTGATGAATATGGATGCCAAAATTCTCAACAAGATCCTAGCTAATAGGATCCAACAGTACATTAAAAGGATTATCCATCATGACCAAGTGGGATTCATCCCTGGGATGCAGGGGTAGTTCAACACTCACAAATCGATCAGTGTGATAGATCATATCGACAGGAGTCAAGAACCATATGATCCTCTCAATTGATGCAGAAAAAGCATTTGACAAAATACAGCATCCTTTCCTGATTAAAACCCTTCAGAGTGTAGGAATAGAGGGTACATTTCTCAATCTCATAAAAGCCATCTATGAAAAGCCTAAAGCAAATATTATTCTCAATAGGGAAAAGCTGAAAGCCTTTTCCTTAAGATCAGGAACACGACAAGGATGCCCACTCTTGCCACTATTATTCAACATAGTACTAGAAGTCCCTGCAACAGCAATCAGACAACAAAAAGGGATCAAAGGTATCCAAATCGGCAGAGAAGAAGTCAAAATGCCTCTCTTCGCAGATGACATGATTTTCTATATGGAAAACCCAAAAGAATCCACTCCCAAACTATTAGAAGTTATAGAGCAATTCAGTAAGGTGGGATACAAAATCAATGCTCAGAAATCAGTTGCATTTCTATACACGAATAACGAGACCGAAGAAAAAGAAATTAGGGAATCCATCCCATTTACAATAGCACCAAAAATCATACGTTACCTTGGAATTAACTTAACCAGAGATGTAAAGGACCTATATTCTAGAAACTATAAATCACTCTTGAAAGACATTGAGGAAGACATAAAAAGATGGAAAAATATTCCATGCTCATGGAACGGAAGAATTAACATAGTTAAAATGTCCATGCTACCCAGAGCAATCTACACTTTCAATGCCATCCCGATCAAAATACCAAGGACATTTTTCAAAGAACTGGAACAAATAATCCTTAAATTTGTATGGAAACAGAAAAGGCCCCAAATCTCCAAGGAACTGTTGAAAGGAAAAACAAAGCTGGGGGCATCACAATGCTGTATTTCGAGCTGTACTACAAAGCTGTGATCACAAAGACAGCATGGTACTAGCACAAAAACAGACACATAGACCAATGGAACAGAATAGAGAACCCAGAAATGGACCCTTGCCTCTTTGGGCAACTAATATTTGATAAAGCAGGAAAAAACATCCGGTGGGAAAAAGACAGTCTCTTCAATAAATGGTGCTGGGAAAATTGGACAGCTACATGCAAAAGAATGAAACTTGACCACTCTCTCACACCTTACACAAAAATAAACTCCAAATGGATGAAAGACCTCGATGTGAGACAGGAATCCATCAAAATTCTAGAGGAGAACATAGGCAGCAACCTCTATGACATCGGCCAAAGCAACCTTTTTCATGATATATCCCCAAAGGCAAGAGAAACAAAAGATAAAATGAACTTATGGGACTTCATCAAGATAAAAAGCTTCTGCACAGCCAAGGAAACAGTCAAAAAAACTAAGAGGCAGCCCACGGAATGGGAGAATATATTTGCAAATGACACTACAGATAAAGGACTGGTATCCAAGATCTACAAAGAACTTCTCAAACTCAATACATGAGAAACAAATAAACAAATCAAAAAATGGGCAGAAGATATGAACAGATACTTTTCCAATGAAGACATACAAATGGCTAACAGACACATGAAAAAATGTTCAAAATCATTAGCCATCAGGGAAATTCAAGTCAAAACCACACTGAGACACCACCTTACGCCAGTTAGAATGGCAAAAATAGACAAGGCAAGAAACAACAATTGTTGGAGAGGATGTGGAGAAAGGGGATCCCTCCTACATTGTTGGTGGGAATGCAAGTTGGTACAGCCACTCTGGAAAACAGTGTGGAGGTCCCTTAAAAAGTTAAAAATTGAGCTACCCTATGATCCAGCCATTGCACTACTGGGTGTTTACCCCAAAGATACAGACGTAGTGAAGAGAAGGGCCATATGCACCCCAATGTTCATAGCAGCAATGTCCACAATATCTAAATTGTGGAAGGAGCCAAGATGCCCTTCAACAGATGACTGAATTAAGAAGTTGTGGTCCATATATACAATGGAATATTACTCAGCTATGAGAAAGAACGAATTCTCAACATTTGCTGCAACATGGACGGCACTTGAGGAGATAACGCTAAGTGAAATAAGCCAAGCAGAGAAAGACAATTATCATATGATTTCTCTCATGTATGGAACATAAGAACTAGGATGATCAGTAGGGGAAGAAAGGGATAAAGAAAGGGGGGGTAATCAGAAGGGGGAATGAAACATGAGAGACTATGGACTATGAGAAACAAACTGAGGGCCTCAGAGGGGAGGGGTGTAGGGGAATGGAATAGACCGGTGATGGGTAGTAAGGCGGGCACGTATTGCATGGTGCACTGGGTATTATACGGAACAAATGAATCATCGAGCTTTACATTGGAAACCGGGGATGTACTGTATGGTGACTAACATAATATAATAAAAAATCATTAAAAAAATAAAATAAAAATAAAATCCTGACACATAAAAAAAAAGAAAAAAGAAAAAAAGAGAAAGGACTCAAATTAATAAAATTGTAAACAAAAAAGGAGACATTACAACTAATACCACAGAAATTCAAAGGATCTTAAGAGGCTACTATAAACACTGTATGCTAAGAAACTGGACAGCCTAGAAGAAATAGAAAAATTCTTACAACACACAACTTACCAAGATTAAATCATGAAGGGGCACCTGGGTGGCTCAATTAGTTGAGCGTCTGACTTAGTTTCAGCTCAGGTCCTAATCTCACATGTTGTGGGATCGAGCCCCACATCAGTTTCATGCTCAGTGGGAGTCTTCTTGGATATTCTCTCCCTCTGCCCTTTCCCCTACTCATGCTTTCTCTCTCTCTCTCTCTCTCTCTCTCTCAAATAAATAAAATCTTAAAAAAAAAAAGAAGACTAAATCAGCAAGAAATAGAAAATCTGAATAGATAAATTACTACTACTGAGTTGAATCAGTAATCAAAAATCTCCCAAAATTTCCCAAGAAAGAACAGCCCAGGACAAATGGTGTCACTGGTGAATTTTAAAAAAATATTTAAAGAAGAATTAACACCACTCCTATTAAAACTCTTCCAAAAAATCAAAGAGGAGGGAACACTCCCAAACTCACTTCACAAGACAAACATTATCCTGATACGAAAACCAATAAAGGGCACTACTAGAAAAAGGAACTATAGACCAAGAATTTTGATGAATATCATGTAAATACTTTCAATAAAATGCCAGCAAATTGATTTTATTGGCACATTAATAGGATCATTGACCATGATTGAGTGTAGGTTATCCCTGGGATGCAAGGATGGTTCAACATATGCAAATAAATGTAATAAATCACATTGATAAAATGAAAGAAAAAATCATATAATCATCTCAACAGACACAAGAAAAACATTTGGAAAAATACAATATTCATTCATGATAAAAACTCTTAACAAATTAGGCATGTAATAAAGGCCATTTATGACAAGCCCTCAGCTAACATCATATTGTAATAGTGATAAGTTGAAAATTTTTTTTCTAAGATCAGGAACAAGGATGCCTATTCTCAGCATTTCTATTTCAACATAGTACTGAAGGTCCTAGCTAGTTCAGTCAAGAAAGAAAAGGAAAGGAAGGGAGAGGAAAGGAAAGGAAAGGAAAGGAAAGGAAAGGAAAGGAAAGGAAAGAAAAGAAAAGAAAGGAAAGAAAAGAAAAGAAAGAAAAGAATCAGAATTAGAAAAAAAGAAGTAAATCCGTCTATATTTGCAGATGATATGATTTCATATATAAAAAATCCTAAAGATGCAGCCAAAAAAACCTGTTAGATCTAATCAATGACTTCAGTCAAGTTGCAGCATACAAAATTAACAAAAAATCAACAGTGTTTGTATATATTAACAATGAATTTTCTGAAAAAAAAATAAATCAATGCCATTTACTATAGCATCAATAAAATTCTTTAGAACAAATAAAGATCTCTACTATGAACACTACAAGACATTGATGAAAGAAATCAAGGAAGAAACAAATTAATGGAAAGGTATCCTATGTTTATGGATTGGAAGAATTAATACTGTTACAACTCCAATACTACCAAAAGCCTTCTATGGATTTGATCCAATTCCTTTCAAGATTCCAATAGCATTTATTCCAGAAGTAAAACAACAACAACAACAACAACAAAAAACCACTCACAGAATTTGTATGGAACCATAAGGACTCCAAATAGCCAAAGAAACCCTGAGAATGAAGAACAAAGCAAGAGGTGTCACATTTCCTAATTTCAAGCTATATTATAAAGCTATAGCAATCAAAACAGTATGGTAATGGCATGAAAATAGGCAAATAGACCAATGGAAAAGAACTGAGAACCCAGAAATAAACCCAGTGCTATATAGCCAAGTAATATTTAACAAGGAAGCCAAGAATACTCAATGGAGAAAAGACAATCTCGCCAATAACTGGTGCCAGGATAATTAGATATTCACATGTAAAAGAATGAATCTGGACCCCTATCATGTACCATTCACAAAAATTAACTCGACATGGATTAAAGACTTAATGTAAGACCTGAAAATATAGAAGAAAACATGGGAATAAATATCCTTGACGTGGGTCTTAGTAATGATTTTCTGGATCTCACACCTAAAGTACAGTCAACAAAATTAGAAAAATAAATAAGTGGGACTACTTCAAACTAAAGGGCTTCTGCACAACAAGGAAACCATCAACAAAGAACAGAGTAATAAAAAAAATGTTGTAAGTTATTTATCTGATAAGGGGTTAATATCCAACATTTTAAAGAACTTATAGAACTCAATAATAAAAAAATAATAATAACCCAATTTTTAAAAAATGGGGAAAGGGCCTGAATAAACATTCCTCCAAAGAAGATAATATATAAAAGGCAAACAGGTACAGGAAAAAGATGATTGACATCACCCTCATTAGGGAAATGCAAATCAAAACTACAACATTATCACCACACACTTGTTAAAATGGCCATCACCAAAAAGACAAAAGATAACAAATCCTGGTGTGGATATGGAGAAAAGGGAATACTTGTGCATCCTTGCTGAGACTGTAAATTGGTATAGCTACTATGGAAAGCAGTATAGGAGATTAGCAAAAAAGTAAAAACAAAACTACCATAGCCAGCAATTCTACTTCTGGGAATAAATCCAAAGGAAATGAAAACACTAACTCAAAAAGATATCTGCACCCCCATGTTTATAGTAGCATTATTTAAAATACCCAAGACATGGACAGAATATAAGTGTTTATCAACAGATGAATGAATAAACATGTTGCAGTATGAGTGTGTGTGTGTGTGTGTGTGTGTATCTATAGGTAGATAGATTAGATAGATGATGATAGATAGATAGATGATAGATAGATAGATAGATAGATAGATAGATAGATAGATAGATGATAGATATACATATATAATGAAAAATTATTCAGCCATAAAAAACAAGGATCCCTATTGTTTGCTACAACATAGATGGATATTGAAGTCATTTTACTAAGTGAAATAAGACACAGACAAAGACAAATACATTATAATCCCATTTACATATGGAATCTAAAAAAACAAAAAACAAAAGCCCACAACACCTTATAGAAAAAGAGATCAGACTTGTGGTTACTAGAGGTGGAGGGTGGGGAAGAAGGAAATTGGAGGAAGATGGTCAAAAAATTCAAACTTCCACTTGTAAGATAAATAAGTACCAGGGATGTAATATACCACATGACTGTAGCTAACACTGCCATATGATATATAGGAAAGTAGTTAAGAGAGTAAATCCTAAGAATTCTTTTCACAAGGACAATTGCTTTTCTTTTTTCTTTTCTTTCTATTGTATCTATATGAGAAGATAGCTGTTAGCTGAACTTATTGTGGTAATTATTTCATAATATATGTAAGTCAAACTATCAAGCTATATGCCTTCAACTTATACAGTGCTATATGTCATTATTTTTCAATAAAATTAAAAACAAAGTTTAAAATTAAATACACACTGAAAGGAATAATAAGCATATGTCATTGAGAACAATATCACAATAGCAATGAAATGAGAATATTATGTTGTCTAATGTATGTAACTTAAATTAATAAAAACTTCTATGTGGAAGAGCATTATCCTTGTCTTAATCTTTTAAAATGTGTGAAATTAATGTGAAAAAAATGCTTGGGCTTTTTAAATATTAGATTTATATTAGTTTTCTAGGGCTTCCATAACAAATAACCATAATGGGCAGCTTAAAAAATAGAAATTTATTCCCTCACAGTTCTGGAGGCTAGAAGTCTGAAATTAAGTGTTGGCAGGATTGGTACCTTCTGGAGGTTCTGAAGGAGAATCTGTTCCATACCTTTTTCCTTTTTTTCTGGGACCTAGGTTGCTGGGACATAGGCATTCCTTGGCTTGTCAATGCATCATTCTAATCTCTGCTTCATTATCACATGGTGTTCTCCCTGTGTGTGTTCTCTGTATATTCATGTAATCTTTTTATGAGGACATCAGTCTTTTGATTGAGGGCACATTGTAATCCAGTAGGACCTCATCTTAACTATTTACATCTGCGACGACTCTACATCCAAATAAAATCACATTCTGAGCATCCTTTGAACATGATCTTTTGAGGGGTAGAATCAACCCAGTATACAGCTAACATCTAAAGGAAGTTATAAGCATATTATAAGTATAAAATAGTTAATTCATAAAATTAGTTTCCTATGAGATGAATAATGTGATGCAATAGTAATTTTTTTCTGAGAATTTTTAATGTATAAGCCAACTGGCACTGTTTTCACTTATGAGGGATATAGTCTCTGGTTTATATGCTTATATGTTTAGAAAATAACATTTGAAATTATGTATATTCACTGTCTTTCTAAAATTTTTCTTATATTTCTGAGGTACACAAATATGCATGTGTAGCTTTGACACTGCCCATAGCACATGCTGAGAGATAAAGAGAGTGTGCTATATATATATATGGAACCATAAGGACTCCATATATAAGGTTATATATATATATATATATATATATATATATATATATATATATATATATGAGAGTTTTTATGTGAGTTGCTAATATATGCTTAGTATGTTATTGAAGAAATTCCTACATCATTCTAAACAAGTACCATTATATTTTACCCTTAGTAATATAGAGAATAGGGTCTATTACTAAAATATAAACTCCAGGAGTTAATAGAACAGGCTAAAACTATCTTGTTTACTCCTGTATCCCTGGCATTTGGAGTATCACTAGCCCACAGTGAGCTCAATAAGTATTAGTTTAATGAAAGAAGGAATAGTTTAGTAAGAGAGCTCCTTAACTGACATAAAATAAGAAAGTCTAAAATGTAGTGTTTTGTTCAACACTTATTAAGGAATTCCTTATCAAAGTGGATTATAAACATCCTAATTGCATTTTGCTTTATTTATTTATTTTTAAAGACTTTATTTTTTAAGTAATCTCTACACCCTATGTGGGCCTCAAACTTACAACCCCAAGATCAAGAGTTGCATGCTCTACCAACTGAGCCACCCAGGCACCCCTAAACATCTTACTTAAGAGAAAGGCATACATGATTGTATTTTATTATGCATAAGCATTATTGAAAATAATGAATCATGGAACACTACATCAAAAACTAATGAAGTACTGTATGGCGCCTAACATAACATAATAAAAAAAGTTTAAAAAAACTTAAAAAATAAAAATCATGTTACTTACAGAAAATATCCCACAGCAATTTTCTTCTGCAAGTAAGACACTCCCTTTCAGAACATTTGAACAATGGTTGAAGATTTCTTTGAAACTGAATCACAGGTCGATTTCTTCCTCTGCCCAATTCTGTGTCCTTCCTTTCCTTCAAAAGCATTAATCTTCAGAGCGCCCCCTAGTAAATATTTTGCGGACTAATCTCTGTTCAAAGTCTATTCCTGAGAAACACATCCTGCAAATATTTGGCTGTTTTATGAAATTTTCAGAAACATAAAGCTGTAGAGAAGAAAATAAAACTCATTCATATCATTTATCATTAAAATAATAAGTATGGAGGTAGGGAGAAAAGATGGCAGAGGAGTAGGGGACCCCTTCTTCAGCTGGTCTGCTGAGTGGAGCTGGATATCTACCAGATCATCCTGAACACCCATGAAATCAGCTTGAGATGCAGGAAGATACATCTGGATCTCCACAAACAAACATCTCTAGCACTGAGTATTGAGGTATGAAGCGGGGAGCCATGAATCCATGCACAAATATCAGAAGATAAATGGAAGGGGGAGGGAGCCACCACGCTCGGGCACTGGGAAGCAGTAGGCACCTGCACTGGGGAGGTGGCAGGACTCCCAGATGGCACCCGTGAGAAAGCTGACTGAGACCGTGAGCCTGGGAATGCGCTTGCGACCAGACTGAAAACCAGAGCTCCGGAGCGCTCACTGGAACCGGACTGATACTGGGAGCTTGGGAGCATGCGTGAACCACACTGAAACAGGGAGCTCGGGAGAGCGCGGGGGAAACGGGGCAGCTGGCAGTGTTAGAAGCACAAAGGACAGAGACGGGCTGACCCTGGAAGTGAGGGTTGGGAGAGTGGCTGTGGGGCACACAACCTGGGACACTGCAGGGTTTTTAGCAGCACCGACAGAAACAAGAGTTAAAGTGGCCAGGAGAGCTCAGTAGAGAGCGGACTGCGATCTCTCCATTCTGAGACAGAGGCTAGGATACAGCCACTGCTGCTCTGGCTCTCAGAAGAGTCACAGAAAACCTCCAGGGAAAGCTGCCAGAGAACAAAAGCCCGGAAATACCAGCTCACATTGTGCTCATCCCCATCCCCCCTCTCAGGGGACAGGACTACTCTACCCAAACAGGGTTGCCTGAATATCAGCGTGGCAGTCCCCTCTCCCAGAAGGCAGTCTGAAAAATCAAGAAGCCCACATCCTTAAGGTCCCTATAAAACAAGTGCACACTGCCTGGGTCCTGGTCAATAATTTGGGCTCTGGGCATCCCCGCAACCTCTCCTCATCAGAATGATGAGAAGGAGAAATCCCCCCCAGCAAAGAAAAGACAATGAGTCTGTGGCCTCTGCCACAGAAATGATGGCTATGGATACAACCAAATTGTCAGAAATGGAGTTCAGAGTAACAATTGTCAAGATGATGTGTGGGCTTGAAGAAAATATTAACAAGAATATAGAATCTCTAAGGGCAGAAATGAAAGCAAATCTCGCAGAAATTTAAAATGCTATGAATCGATTACAGTCTAAACTAGACAATCTGACAGCCAGGGTAAATGAGGCAGAAGAATGAATTAGTGAATTGGAGGATGGGATGGTAGAAGAAAAAATTAAAACAGAAACTTGGCTCAAAAAAATCCAATCTCGAGAATGTAGATTATGGGAGATTACTGACTCAATGAAACATTCCAATGTCAGAATCATCGGCATCGCCAAGTGGGTGGAGAAAGAGAGAGGTCTAGAAGAGATATTTGAACAAATTGTAGCTGAGAACTTCCCTAATCTGGCAAAGGAAACAAGCATTCGTATCCAAGAGGCAGAAAGGACCCCTCCCAAAGTTAATGACCACAGACATCACGTCACGTTACGTCATAGTGCAATTCACAAATACTAGATGCAAGGATACAGTATTGAAAGCAGCCAGGGGGAAGAAAATCCTTACGTACAGAGGTAAAAATATCAGAATAATGTCAGACCTGTCTACAGAGACATGGCAGGCTAGGAAGGGTTGGCAGCATATTTTCAAAGCTCTATCTGAGAAGAACATGCAGCCAAGGATCCTTTATCCAACAAGGCTGTCATTCAGAATTGATGGAGAGATAAGGACCTTCCAGGATCGGCAGAAACTGAAGGAATTCATAACCACCAAACCAGCTCTACATGAGATATTAAAGGGGGTTCTATAAAAGTAAGAAGGCCCCAAGAGTGATACAGAATGGAAATTTACAATCTTTCTTCTAATAATATTTTTTTATTATACTATGTTATTCACCATACAGTACATCCCTAGTTTTTGATGTAAAGTTCCATGATTCATTACTTTTGTGTAACACCCAGTGCACCATGCAATTATTGCCCTCCTTAATACCAATCACCAGCCTATCCCATTCCCCCCCTTCCCCTCTGAAGCCCTCAGTTTGTTTCCCAGAGTCCATAGTCTCTCATGGTTCATTCCCCCTTCTGTTTACCCACCCTTTCTTCTTCCCTTTCTTCTCCTACTGATCTTCCTACTTCTTATGTTCCATAAATGAGTGAAACCATATGACAATTGTCTTTCTCTGCTTGACTTATTTCGCTTAGCATTATCTCCTCCAGTCCCGTCCATGTTGCAGCAAATGTTGAGAAATCATTCTTTTTGATGGCTGAGTTATATTCCATTGCACATATGGACCACATCTTCTTAATTCAGTCATCTGTGGAAGGGCATCTCGGCTCCTTACACGATTTAGCTATTGTGGAAATTTACAATCTATAGAAACAAAGACTTCACAGGCAACATGACATCATTAAAATCATATCTCTCAATAATCACTCTCAATGTGATTGGCCTAAATGCTACCATAAAACACCATGGGGTTGAAGATTGGATAAAAAGACATGAAACATCCATTTGCTGTCTACAAGAGACTCATCTTGAACCTAAAGATACATCCAGAATGAAAGGGAAGGGATAGAAAACCATTTTTTCATGCCAATGGACCTCAAAAGAAAGCTGGGGTAGCAATTTATCAGACAGATTAGATTTTAAACTAAAGACTGTAGTTACAGATACAGAAGGACACTATATTATTCTTAAAGGATGTATCCAACAAGTGGATATGACAATTATAAATATCTATTACCTCAACAGGGGAACAGCTAGATACAAAAGCCAACTCTTAACCAGAATAAAGAGACATATACATAATAATACGTTAATAATAGGGGACCTCAACACTCTGCTCTCAGCAATAGACAGATCACCTAAGCAGAAAATCAACAAAGAAACAAGAGCTTTGAATGACATATTGGACCAGATGGACCTCATAGATATATACAGAACACTACACCCCAGAACAACAGAATACTCATTCTTTTCGAATGCACAAGGAATTTTCTCCAGAATAGATCATATACTGGGTCACAAAACAGGTCTCAACCAATACCAAAAGACTGAGATTATTCCCTGCATATTCTCAGACCACAATGCTTTGAAATTGGAACTCAATCACATGGAAAAATTTGGAAGAAACTCAAACACTTGGAAACTAAGAACTATCCTGCTCAAGAACAATTGGGCAAACCAGGAAATTAAAAATCAATTTAAACAATTTCTGGAGACCAACGAAAATGAAAACACATCAGTCCAAAACGTATGGGACACTGCAAAGGCGGTCCTAAGGTGAAAATACATAGCCATCCAAGCCTCACCCAAAAGAATAGAAAAATCTAAAATGCAGTTTTTATATTCTCACCTCAAGAAGCTGGAGCTGGAACAGAAGAACAGGCCTAACCCAAACACAACAAGGCAGGTGATCAAGATTAGAGCAGAGATCAATGAATTAGAAACCAGGAGCACAGTAGAGCAGATCAACAGAACTAGAAGCTGGTTCTTTGAAAGAATAAATAAGATCGATAAGCCACTGGCCAGACTTATTTGAAAGAATAGAGAAAGGACCCAAATTAATAAAATTATGAATGAAAGGGGAGAGATCATAACCAACACCAATGAAATAGGAAGGATCATTAGAAACTTTTATCAACAGCTTTATGCCAATAAATTAATACCTGGAAGAAATGGATGCCTTCCTGCTAACCTATAAACTATCAAGACTGAAACAGGAAGAAATTGATTATTTAAACAGACTGATTAATTATGAAGAGATTGAAGCAGTGATCAAAAACCTCCCCAAAAACAAGAGTCCAGAGCCTGACAGATTCCCCGGGGAATTCTACCAAACATTCAAAGAAGAAATAATACCTATTCTCCTGAAGCTGTTTCAAAAAAATAGAAACAGAAGGAAAAATACCAAACTCATTCTGTGAGGCCAGTATTACCTTGATCCCCAAACCAGGCAAAGACCCCATCAAAAAAGGAGAATTACACACCGATATCCCTGATGAATATGGACACCAAAATTCTCAACAAGATCCTAGCTAATAGGATCCAATAGTACATTAAAAGGATTATCCATCATGACCAAGTGGGATTCATCCCTGGGATGCAGGGGTGTTTCAACATTCGCAAATTGATCAGTGTGATAGATCATATCTACAAGAAAAGAGTCAAGAACCATATGATCCTCTCAATTGATGCAGAAAAGACATTTGACAAAATACAGCATCCTTTCCTGATTTAATCCCTCCAGAATGTAGGGATAGAGGGTACATTCCTCAATTTCATAAAAACCATCTATGAAAAGCCTACAGCGAATATCATTCTCAATGGGGAAAAGCTGAAAGCCTTTCCCTTAAGATAAGGAACACAGCAAGGATGCCCACTCTCACCATTATTATTTTACATAGTACTAGAAGTCCTTGCAACAGCAATCAGACAACAAAAAGGGGTAAAAGGTATCCAAATCAGCAAAGAAGAAGTCAAACTTCTCTCTTCACAGATGACATAATATACTATATGGAAAACCCCCAAAAAATCCACCTCCAAACTACTAGAATTTATAGAGCAATTCAGTAATGTGGCTGGATACAAAATCAATGCTCAGAAATCAGTTGCATTTCTATACATGAACAATGAGACTGAAGAAAGAGACATTAGGGAATCCATTCCATTTACAATAGCACCAAAAATCATACGCTATCTCGGAATTAACTTAACCAGAGACGTAAAGGATCTATATTCTATGAACTGCAAATCACTCTTGAAAGACATTGAAGAAGACACAAAAAGATGGAAAAATATTCCATGCTCATGGATCGGAAGAATTAACATAGTTAAATGTCCATGCTACCCAGAGTAATCTACACTTTCAATGCCATCCCAATCAAAATACCAATGACATTTTTCAAAGAACTGGAACAAACAGCCCTTAAATTTGTGTGGAACCAGAAAAGGCCCCGAATTGCCAAGGAATTGTTGCAAAGGAAAAACAAAGCTGGGGCCATCACGTTGCCGGATTTCAAGCTATACTACAAAGCTGTGATCACAAAGACAGCATGGTACTGGCACAAAAACAGACACATAGACCAATGGATCAGAATAGAGAACCCAGAAATGGATCCTCGGCTCTTTGGGCAACTAATCTTTGACAAAGCAGGAAAAAACATCCGGTGGAAAAAAGACAGTCTCTTCAATAAATGGTGCTGGGAAAACTGGACAGCTATATGAAAAAGAATGAAATTTGACCACTCTCTCAAAGTTTATCTCTCAAAGATAAACTCCAAATTGATGAAAGACCTCGATGGGAGATAGGAATCCATCAAAATCCTAGAGGAGAACATAGGCTGTAACCTCTTTTACATCAGCCCCAGCAACTTTTTTCATGACACATCTCCAAAGGCAAGAGAAACAAAAGAAAAAATGAACTTGTGGGGCTTCATCAAGATAAAAAGCTTCTGCACAGCCAAGGAAACAGTCAGAAAAACTAAAAGGCAGCCCATGGAATGGGAGAAGATATTTGCAAAAGACACTACAGATAAAAGACTGGTGTCCAAGATCTACAAAGAACTTCTCAAACTCAATACACTGGAATCAAATAATCAAATCAAAAAATGGGCAGAAGATATGAACAGACACTTTTCCAATGAAGAATACAAATGGCTAACAGACACATGAAAAAATGTTCAAAATCATTAGCCATCAGGGAAATTCAAATCAAAACCACATTGAGATACCACCTTACGCCAGTTAGAATGGCAAAAATTGACAAGGCAGGAAACAACAAATGTTGGAGAGGATGTGGAAAAGGGGATCCCTCTTACACTGTTGGTGGGAATGCAAGTCAGTAAAGCCACTTTGGAAAACAGTGTGGAGGTCCCTTAAAAAGTTAAAAATTGAGCTCCCCTATGATCTAGCAATTGCACTTCTTGGTATTTACCCCAAAGATACAGACGTAGTGAAGAGAAGGGCCATATGTGCCCCGATGTTCATATCAGCATTGTCCACAATAGCTAAATTGTGGAAGGAGCCGAGATGCCCTTCCACAGATGACTGGATTAAGAAGATGTGGTCCATATGTACAATGGAATATTACTCAGCCATCAGAAAGAACAATTACACAACATTTGCAGCAACATGGATGGGACTGGAGGAGATTATGCTAAGTGAAATAAGTCAAGCAAATAAACACAATTATCATATGGTTTCACTCATTTATGGAACATAAGAAATAGGAAGATCGGTAGGAGAAGAAAGGGAAGAAGAAAGGGTGGGTAAACAGAAGGGGGAATGAACCATGAGAGATTGTGGACTCTGGGAAACAAACTGAGGGCTTCAGAGGGGAGAGGGTGGGGGATTGGGATAGTCCAGTGATGGGTATTAAGGAGGGCACATATTGCAGAATGCACTGGGTGTTATATGCAAATAATGAATCATGGAACATTACATCAAAAACTAAGAAAATACTGTATGGTGACTAACATAATAAAAAATTATTTAAAAAATAATAAATTTAAAAAATAAAATGAAATAAAATAATAAGTATGCATTACATATATCTTTTATAGTTTTTGAGATGTTTTTATAATTACCTAAACCACAAAGATATGATTATACTATATATTTTGTTTTGCAACCTGGATTTTTTTCCTTAGTATATTGTGATTTTCTTCTCAAACTTTAACTAATTTGCACTCATACCAGCTATTTCTGAAAAATGCTTCATTTACATAATGGCATCAACACTATATGTGACCAGTAAAAATATTTACAAACTTGATAAGCAAGTAACAATATTTATTATTTTTTATTACATTTTAACATATTTTGATAGGTGTACCAAAAAAGACCACATCTTAATTTCAAAGTTTTTTTGTTATTGATAGTGCCAGTTTTTCTTGTATGAAACTCTAGTAATGCCTGACCCATATAAAAAGAAGAATGTTGATGCTTATGTTCAAGTCATTACCTCGCTCAAAGTCCTATAAACATTGCCCATGTGATTCAATAGAGTCCCCAATAGATACCCTAACTGAGACTGTGACTGTGACATTAAAAATGCGTTGGATATTTGCAGAAAGCACCCCCTGGAATATTAACTGACATTGCATTTAACAAAATAACATTCATTCTAATGAACATTCTCAGATACATGGGTACTTCCTCATTTCATAAAGGAAAGCTGGGGGAAACCTATAGGTTTCTTTCATTAATATTTTTAATTGTGAAAAAGTGAATGGTTTTCCTGCTAAGTTCAGGAACAAAGAAAGAATAACCACTCCCAACACTTATATTCAGCATTTTATTTATACTTCTGGTCAGTGCAATAAGTAAGAAAAGATAAAACACATCAGTTTTGGAAAAGAAGAAGTAAACTCTACTTGTTTGCAAATGGCATGATCATACAGGTATAGAATTTTAAGGAATATATTGAAAACTTAGAAGTACTATTAACAAGGTTGCAACACACAATGTTAACATACAATAACAATTACATTTCTATATATTACCAATAAAAAGTCAAAATGAAAAATAATACTTTTTAAAAGAGCATGAGTATTTTGGAATAATTAGAGGTAAAAATGAAAAGTTGTGATAGACCTATAATTAAAATCTAGAAATCATTGCTAAAGAAATTAAAGACAGAGACTTAAATACATTAAGAAATGGGCAGCATTGATGCAACAACATGGATAAAAGGTTAATTCTGCCTATACTGACATACACAGTAGGCTTTGTGTAAATAATGAAGAGCTGACTTACTACAAAGGTACAGTCATCAAGACAGAGAAAACTGCGGTAAAGATGGACAAATATACCAATGAAACACAACAGTAAAGCAACCCATAGATCCACACATCAATAGCCAATTTATTTTTGAGAAAGTTCAAAGCCAAATCTTTGAAGAAAAGCAACCCTTTCAGCAAATGTCTATATATATATATATATATATATATATATATATATATATATATATATATATATAAACAAATAAATTTTGATCCATACTTCTCACTATATAGAAATCTTAATTTGAATCATGGATCTATGTGTAAAACTAAAGACATAAAAGTTTGAGAAAAATACATGGGAGAAAAATCTCTGCGACCTTGAGTTAGACAATGTTTTGTAGACACCAAAAGTTTGATCCATGAAATAAATAACTGATAAATAGACTTCTATCAAAATTAAACTCCTGGAAAGACACTAAGAGAATTTAAAAAAAAAGTTCAAATCACACACTGGACAAGCTATAGGCCATTTGAACATGTACAAAAGATTTGAAGATATGCATAATGAAAGAAGATACATGAATTGCAAACAAACCCATAAAATATGTTCAACACCACTAGTCATTAGGAAAATGCCATTTAAAAGGACAGTGAGATACCACCACATACCTAGTAGAATGACTCCATAGTAAAACTGTTCCACTGCTAGAAGGAATGTAAAATGGTACAATATTTTGCAAACAGTTTGGGAGTTTCCCAACACTTTGTAGGCGCTAGTTATTTCACTCCAAGGTATTTACCAAAATAAGTGAAAGCATATGTCCACAGAAAGATATTTACATGTGTATTCATAACAGCTTTATTTTTAATAATTCCAAATTGTTAACACCAGCTAAAATATTCATGAGCAGGTGAGTTGACAAATTATGGTACATTTATACATTGAGTTACTGTTCAGTAATAAAAAGGAGTGGCCTATTAATATATTCAATAGCATAAATGAATCCTAAAATAATTATGCTGAGTAAAAGTAGCCAGAGAATAAAGAGTAGGTACTTTATTATTCCATTTATATAAAATGTTATAGAATATTCAAACTAATCAATATTGAGAGAAAGTAGGTCAGTGATTGTCTGTGATGGGTATGGTATGCAGCAGGATGAGAGGGAGAGATTAGAAAAGAGGACTTTTGGGTGTAGTAGTTACGTTCATTATCTTAACTGTGATAATGACTTCAAGGCATACATGTATATCAAAACTAATCAAATTGTATAATTTAAATATTTACAGTGATTTATACAGCAATTATACTTCAGATTTTGCTCTAACTTTACATAATATAATCCATGAATGAGTCTACATTACTTATATAGCATAGCTATTAAAAATACAAGTTTTATATTTAATCATTATAGGATAAAGAAATTAATTTGTACAAATAAAGCATAAACCATTAACTATCTCTGTTGAATAGCATAATGAAACAGAAGGAAAAAATTAGGCAATATTGATTGACATGAGTTAAAGCACTTGGAAATAGCATGCCATTTTCAGAGAAACATGTATATCAAGCACTATTGTGTATTTTGGTGTGCTACCAAATGAGTGAAGCATTAGTTCAAATTCATTTTGTGAAAATTGGGACAACTCCATTCAGTTTTTAACTACATATATTGTTTGACATCACCAATGAGGTCATCAATGCACTTTATTAGAAATCAATATTTCATGCCCCTACATGATATTCTGAGTACATATTTATAAGCCTAGAGAATTACCTGACACAATGTAGACCCTCAGTAAATATTTGTTGTATAAGTACTGCTTAAAGCCATTAAAAATCACTTTGAAATGTATTATTAATTCTTAAAATGTGAAACTTTAATACCATTTTGAACTAATATTTTTACATAGGTGAACTATTTAAAAGCTGCATCTTGGGTTACCTATAATAGATTATTCCTTCTTTATCTAAAAATGTAAGATTTCTCATTCTCCCATCCAGAGCTTGTCTCATTAATTTTCCCTTGAGTCTGAATAGTGTTTAGTGATGCTATCTTGACTACCTCCCTGGGTACCCTATTAGATTGCCTCATTGACCTCATGACTAAGAATTTCTTCATCTTATCTAGCTTAAGCATTCTCCTTTCATGTTTCGGGCCATTACTTCTTGTCTTACCCTCTTTAACTATCTTGAGTAATTCATCCCCTCAGGAATTTTAGCTTCCCATAAATATAAAAAGAAAAAGGCATATCTTATTGCATGACAGTTTGTGAAAATTGAGACAACTCTATTCTAGAGATAGCAGTACTCTAGGGCATGCAGAGAGCACTGGTGAAGAAAAAAAATCCCTGGTTTGCTGACTTGAGGCAAGGTCACTAAATTTTATATGCATAGATCTCTGAAGCTACTCTTTATTTACCAAAGAGATCATTTTGATTTTGTGATTGCCTCTTACATCATCTCTTTTCCCTTTGAACTTTGTCTATATGTATTGCTGCTTCTCTCTAAATGATGATTAAAAAAGAAGATGAGAGGATGAGGGATGTGAGAATGAGTTTTTTGTAAATTATCAAAATATCATTTGTGGCCATTTCTCTACTGATCCTATCTTCCGTTTTTCAAAAGATTCTTTTTGTTTTTGTTTTATTTTTTATAAATCTCAGTAAATTCAAGAGTCCACGTAATTTGAAACAATGATCCATTGGAAAATAATTTGACTTGGAAAGTGGAATTTAAGAAACAAAGCAAATGAGCAAAGGGGAAAAAAGAGGGAGTGTATTAACCATAGAAAACAAACTGATCGTTACCAGAGGGGAGGTAGGTCAGGGGTTATGTTAATCTGTGATGGTGATTAAGTAGTTGCATTTGTGATGAGCACTGGGTGTTGTATGGAAGGGTTGAATCACTATATTGTACACATGAAACTAATATTATATTGTATGTTAACTGACTAGAATTTAAATAAAAACTTTAAAAAAAGTTTCAGCAGATTCTAAACACTTTAGAGAAATTCTCAAATATGAAAGTTTAAAAATGTATCATGTGCGCTAACACAAATTACATCTATTTCCTAGTATGAAATATCTGTCCCTGAAAGAGTAGACTATCTAAACTATCATGCTCATCAAATTGCACTTCAAATTTCCCACCACATGTTATAAAGCAATCCAAACTATAGGATCAGATATTGTGTACAATATCAATCACCCCTCTAACTTTTAAGACCCACTTTCAAATCATTCAGCCTGGGTCCTTAAACTCTATAGATACCCTTCTCTAATTTCTTCTTTTTGAGACTCTCTTAAGATCATCATACCAATATCTGTCTTTAATGCAGTAAGTCCAATAAACTTATTTATGTTTGGTTACTAGGTTTTTCTAGTGTTGACAGGTGATATTTACATACCACATATTCATCTAGTAATCACTCTGATTTTTAGAAATTAAAAAACTGTAAAATACTTTTATTTATATCAAGTTGGCTAGAAGATTATGTGCTCTTTCACTGGTAATAGTTTTTTGATGTTCATGATACAACTTTTTTGTTCTGTTGTAGGTTTAGTTATGACCCTACCAAAGGTATGTCTGAATCTTAAACATTGGTACCTATGAATGTGATCTCACTTAAAAATAGGGACTTTGTAGATATAATCAAGTTAAGATAAGATTATACTGGAACAGAATGGGCTCTCATCTAACAACTTGTATGCTCATGAGAAAGTATTCTGCCTTAAGACTGAGGTGTCAACTCTTGCCTAAGTTTCTGGCCCTTCAACATGCCCTAAAGATTTAACATTTACCAATTCCTATAATCACAAAGGCCAATTGCCTAAAATCTCTGCATAGATGGATGGAAGGATGGATTGATGAATGAATAGACAGTTGGATAGATAGAAAGATAGGCAGAGATAGATGATATAGATAGAGATATATACATAAATAAAGAGAGAGATATATATAGATAGATGATATAAATATACAGATACAGATATTGGTTCTGTTTCTCTAGAGAACCCTAACACAGATTTTGGTACTGGAAAGTGGAAAGCTATTCTATCAGATACCTCTAAATGTGGAATTGGTTTTGGAATTAGATAATTGGTAGAGGCTGGTAGAGTTTTGAGGAACATTACAGAAAAAAAGTATAGGATTGGTTAAAAATATGGACATTAAAGCTGATTCTGGTGAAGACTCAGAAAGTGAGGAGAGCTATAGAGAAAGCTTTTTTCTTAAAGAATATATATATATATATATTATACATTATATATACATTATATATATATATAATCAAGGACAGAATGGTGCTAGAAATATTAAAGATGTTTCTTGTGAATCTCAGATGAAAATGAAGGGCAAATATTGGACACTAAAGGAACGGGGACCCTTGTGATAAAGCAGCAGAAACTGGCTAAATTGTGTTCTACTGTTGGGTGGGAAGTAGAACTTGCAAGCAATAAACCTAAATATTTACCCAAGGAGATTTCCAAGTAAAATGTGAAAGATGCAATATGGTTTCTCCTTGAGGCTCTGTAGAAACTCCAGAAGGAGATTTTGGATTTCTAGTCTCCAAAACTGTGATAGAATAAATTACCATGCCCATTTTGTGGCAATTTGTTACAGCAGCTCTAGGAAACTAAAACATGGTCCATATAGTAAGTTTTAGGGACAGTCTCACTGGAAATCATGAATCTTAAAGGAATAGTTAGAGGGGGGAAGGACACAGAGTAGGGCAGTAGGGTATGAACCATGAAAGAAAAAAATTGCTAAGTAGGACTTTATTAAGATGAAAAACTTCTGCTCTGCAAAATACACAGTTAAAAAATTTTGACAAGTCACATAATTGGAGAAAAATACTTGCTAAACACATACCTGATAAAGAACTTCTTTCCAAAATATAAAAAAGACACTTAAAATTGAATAGTAAGAAAATAAATATGTCAACTAAGAAATAGGAAAAAAGATCCTGACTCCTAACCAAAGAAGATATGCAGGTGGCAAATAAACATCTAAAACATCTCAACATATGTTATTAGGCAATTGCAAATCAAACAATGAAGTACCAAGACACACATGTTAGAATGGCTAAAAGTTTTTTTTTTTTAATGTAATAGCTAACAATACCAAATGTTGGTGAGGATGTAAATCAATAGGAAACTCTAATTAATAGCTGGTAAGAATGCAAAATCATTCTGCAATGTTAAAAGAGAGTTTAGCAGTTTCTTACAAAGCTAAGCATAGTCTTAATATATGATGGAGCAATTGCACTCCTAGGCATTTTCCTAAATTAGTTGAAAATGTATACACACACACACACACACACACAAGTCACACATGAACTCATAATTGTCCAAAACTGAAAACATCTAAGTCTTCCTTAAATAGATTAAGGGGAGACACAAATTCTGGTACATCTAAATAACAGAATACTAAAAATAAGAATACAAAGGAGAGAGTCCAAGATGTCAGAGGATTAGGAGATCTTAGTTTTGTCTAGTCCCAGGAATTCAGCTAGATAGCTATCAAATCATTCTGAACACCTGCAAACTCAACTGGAGACCTAAGAAAAGAATTGCTTCAATTCTCCAAATAGAAAAGTGACCAATTCCTGCATGGTAGAAGGTGTGGAGAAGTGAATCCGAGGTCATATATCAGAAGATAAACCCAGGGAGGAGAGAGCCTCTGTAAGTGGGTTACTGGAAAGTGATATAGCAGCAGAGAGCAAAATTGGAAATTTTAGAAGTCTATTCCAGTGAGACATATCCCTGTATGAAAGGCACTGAGGGGCTGCACAGTTGGTCAACCACTGTCCAAACAGGGGCCCAAAAAGCAGCAGAACCCCAATGAGTTCCCAGGGGGAGCAGCACATGTGTGTACCATGGGAGTCTGCAGAGTTTAGAGACTAGAATCAGAGTTGTGTGTCTGAGATGGAAATGCTCAGTCACAGGCTGTGTGAGCATGGGGTATGGCCAGACACCAGGGAGACAGAAGTGATTGACTGCTTTTCCCTGAGGGCACACTGAGGAGTGGGGGGCACGAGCTTTCTGCTTGGCTCTAATGCTAGAGATTGGGAGGCCGCCATTTTCATTCTCATCCTCTAAAGCAGTGCAGAAAGCCTTCAGGGAACAAAAGCCACATAGAGAAATCTGGAGCAGCTTACTTAGCCTGGCCCCCTGGCAAGGGTGGTACAATTCCAGCTGGGGCAAAGACATCTGAGAATCAGTGCAACAGGCCGCTCCCCCAGAAGATCAGCAAGAACATCCAGCTAAGACTAAGTTTATTGATCACACAGAACTGCAAAACTCCAGCACTAGGGGAAATAGTATATAGAATTCATGTTTTTTTTTTTTTCTCATGCTTCTTTAGTCTTTCAATTATAATCTTTTTCCTCCTTCCTTTTCAACCAATTTCTTATTTTATCAACCCTTTTTTTAAAATTTTCATTTTAACACTTACATTCTAACCTTTCATTGTATTTAAATTTAGTTTTGTGTATATATATGTATATATATATGTGTGTGTGTGTGTGTGTATATATATATATATACATATATGTATATATATATATATATATATACATATATGTATATATGTGTGTATATATATATATATATAAACTGCATCCCAAAATCCTGAAATTCTTTCTTCAGGATTTTGGGATGCAGTTTGTTCTAACAAAAAGACCAAAATACACAGAGAATCTAGTGTATTGCAATGTTCTCTTCAATTGTCTGATTATATTTTCTCCTTTTTTAAAAAGTCTTTTTTAAAAATTTTCATCTTTACAGGTACATCCTACACTTTCGATGTATTTAATTTCATTTTTGCATATATATGTTTCTCTTTCATTACATTTTGGGATGTAGTTTCTTCTAACAAATAGACCAAAATACACCCAAGATATATAGTGCATTGCTCTCTTCTGTTCACCTGTATACCTGTGTGTGTATATATATATATAGGTTTTTTGTTTGTATGTTTGTTTCTTTGTCTTTTAATTTTCATTTTATATTTAATTAGTTTTAATCTTATTCTATCCTTTCATTGTATTTAATTTTATTTTTACACATGCATAAATTTTCTTTCTTTATAATTCTGGGATCTGGTTTTCTAACAAATAGACCAAAATACACAAGGATTCAGTGTATTGCTCTGTTCTGCTCACCTGTCTGATTATTTTCTTTCTCTCTCCTTTTTTTAAAAATTTAATTAATTAATTTTTGTTTTTTAGTTTGGGGGCTCTTTTGATCTGTTTAGTGTATATTTCTCTGGGGCCATTGTTGCCATTTTAGTGTTTTGTTCTCTCATTCATCTATTTTCTCTAGACAAAATGGCAAGATAGAAAAGCTCACCTCAAAAAAGAGAGCAAGAGGCAGTACTGAATGCCCGGGACCTAACCACTGTGGATGTAAGTAAGATGTTGGAACTTGAGATCAGAATAATTATTATAAGATACTAGCTGGAATTGAAGAAAAGCACAAAAAATACTAGAGAATCCCTTTCTAGAGAAATAAAAGAACTAAAATCTAATCAAGCCAAAACCAAAATGCTATTGAGATATAATAAAAAATGGAAGCTCTAACTGCTAGGATAAGTGAGGCAGAAGAAAGAACTAGTGATATAGAAGACAAAATGATGGAGAATAAAGAAGCTGAGAAAAAGAAAGATATCTCTTGGATCACGAGGGGAAAATTTTAGAGATTAGTGATAACAGAAAGTGAAACAATATTAGAATAATTGGGATCCCAGAAGAAGAGGAAAAAGAAAGAGAGAGAGGCAGAGGTATATTGGAGCAAATTATAGCAGAGAACTTCCCTAATCTGAGGAAGAACCCCCCTTAAAATCAACAAAAATAGGTCAACACCTTGACATATAATAGTGAAGCTTGCAAATCTCAGAAACAAAGAAAATCCTGAAAGCACCTCAGGACAAGAGGTCCATAACTTACAAGGGTAGAAACATTAGACTGGCAGCAGAGCTATCCACAGAGACCTGGCAGGCCAGAAAGGACTATATGATATACTCAGGGTGTTAAATGGAAAAAATATGCAGCCAAGAATACTTTATCCAGTAAGCCTGTCATTCAAAAAAGCAAGAGAGATAAAAAGCTTCTAGGACAAATGGAAACTAAAAGAATTTGTGATCACTAAACCAGCCCTGCAAGAAATATTAAAGGGGATCCTTTAAACAGAGGCCAAAATAACATAGACCAGAAAGGAACAGAGACAATATACAGAAACACTGACTTTACAGGTAATACAATGGCACTAAATTCATATCTTTCAGTAGTTATTCTGAATGTAAATGCGCTAAATGTCCCAATCAGATTAGATAAAAAAGCAAGACCCATTGATATGCTGTCTGCAACAGACTCATTTTAGATCCAAAGACACCTCCAGATTGAAAGTGAGGGGGTAGAAAACCATTTATCATGTTAATGGACATCAAATGAAAGTTGGGGTAGCAATCCTTATACCAGACAAATTAGATTTTACACCAAAGACTGTAATAAGAGATGAGGAAGAACACTATATCATATTTAAAAGGTTTATCCAACAAGATCTAACAATTGTAAATATTTATGCCCCCAACATGGGAGGAGCCAATTATATAAACCAATTAATAACAAAATTAAAGAAACTTTGATAATAATACAATAATAGTAGGGGATGCTAACACCCCACTCACTGCAACATTCTCCAGAATAAATGACATACTGAGTCACAAATCAGGTCTCAATTGCTACCAAAAGATTGGGATCATTCCTTGCATATTTTCAGACCACAATGCTTTGAAACTTGAAGTCAATCACAAGAGGAAATTTGTTAAGAACTCGAATACATGGAAGTTAAAGAGCATCCTACTAAAGAATGACTGGGTCAATGAGGAAATTAAAGAATTTTAAAAAGTCATGGGAACAAATGAAAATGAAAACACAACTGTTCAAAACCTTTGGATGCAGCAAAGGCAGTCCTAAGAGGGAAGTATATAGCAATACAAGGCTTTCTCAAGAAATAAGAAAGGTTCAAATACACAACCTAACCTTGCACCTAAAGGAGCTGGAAAAAGAACAGCAAATAAAGCCAAAACCCAGCAGGAGAAGAGAATGTTTGGTAGAATTCCCCTGTGAAGCCATCTGGCCCTGAACTCTTGTTTGTTGGGAGATTTTTTATTATTGTTTCAATTTTCTTGCTGGTTATGGATCTGTTCACGTTTTCTATTTGTTCCTGTTTCAGTTTATATGTCTCTAGGAATTCACCCATTTCTTCCATATTGCCTAATTTGTTGGCAAATAGTTGCTCATATGTTCTTATAAACCAAAAGACCAGTAGAAAGATCAATGAAACTAGGAGCTGTTTCTTTGAAAGAATTAATAAGATTGATAAACCCCTGTCCAGACATATCAAAAAGAAAAAAAGAAAGGACCCAAATAAGTACAATCATGAATGAAAGAGGAGAGATCACAATCAACACTGAAGAAATACAAGCAATTATAAGAACATATTATGAGCAACTATATGCCAACCAATAATGAGGAAGTCCATGCCATTTTCTATCTACCCCCCAGCATAAACACAGAGCCACCTGTGGGAGGTTGGGCCACACAGACACTTGTTACCTAAACTGCTGGAAGTTCCCCACACCCATGAGTTTTCCTGAAGACTTGCCCACTCCAAGCCTGCTAACCTTGGCCTTGGGCTCAGGGCAAATTTTTTTAAAACCATGTGTGTGACTCATCCAGCCACCAAGTGCACAGCTGCTGCTACACACTGCACCCAGCCACTGTGCTGTGCCCATCTGCCATACTGTGAGCACTTGTTGCCCTGCACTCAACAGTGTGCCCTGAATATTATTGCATGCTATGCCCAGCCTCACACTTCTGGCCAACCCTGCACATAGCCTCCAGCTGTTACAGTGCTTCAGGGGAGCAGGCATAGGACTAGTGGACCAGCACAAATTTTGCTAACAATGCCATACCAATTTCAAGTTCCCCAGGAGGCATGCCCCCCTCAGAGCTGACCTGCCTGAGTCTCACTAACACTGCAGAGAACAAACATAACCCACAACAGGCAGAGAGTCAGTGCAGGTAACTGCACTGAAAGGAAAAGACACAGACACAGCAGCAGGTTGTAAGTAACAAATATAGGATACTCTCCTCCTATTTATGAATAGGTGACACTGTACAGGAGTGCACTCTGGGACCTCTTCTTCATAAAGTCACTACTTTCAAGAGCAAAAGACACAACTGACTATCTTAACACACAGAAACAGACATAGAGAGGCAAACAAAACAAGGAGACAGACAAATTTGTCCCAAATGAAAGAACAGGGCAGGACCACAGCCAGAGATCTAAGTGAAGCAGATATAAGTAATTTGCTTAATAGAGAATTTAAAGCAATGATCATGAGGATACTCACTGAAGTTGAGAAAGGAGTAGAAGATATGCATGATACCTGAGAACCTTAACACAGATATAAGGAACAGCAGAGGTAAAAGGTGCAATAAATGAAATGAGAAACACACTTGATAGAATGAACAGCAGTATGGATGAAGTAGAATGAATTAGTGACACAGAAGACAGAGAAATGGAAAGTAATCAAGCTGAAAAAAAGAGAGAGAAAAGAATTACACAAAATGAGAATAGACTTAGGGAATTCAGTGACTCCATTAAATGTAATAACATTTATATTATAGGAGTCTCAGAAGAAGGAGAGAGAGAAAAGAGGGCAGAAAACTTATTTGAAGAAATGATAGTTGTAAACTTCCCTAATCTGGGGAAATAAACAGACATCAGTTCCATGAAGCATAGGAAACTCCCATAAAAATCAACAAAAGCAGACCCACACCAAGACATATAGTAATTAAATAGGCTAAATATAGTGATAAAGAAAAAATCTTAAAAGCAACAAGACAAAAGAAGTCAGTAACTTACAAGGGAAAACCCATAAAGCTAGCAGGAAATTTTTCAGGAGAAACTTTGCAAGACAGAAGGTGATAGGAGTTGAGGAATTAATAGTCAGGGAACTGGGTTTGAGCAAGGTTGCACAAACATCTGCAGGAAATATCTGCAGTCAAGCTTTACATGCCTAAAACCAGAAAAACAGCCACTGAACAATCAATCTGCCAAGGGGCCTAAAGAATACAAAAAAGTCGAAAATGGACTGTGTAAGGTTAAACAATGGGTGTGAATAACAGGAAGCTAGCACCATAGGTCCTTGGCGCCACAGCCTTATATAGAAAATCCTTAAACTGACCAATGGACAGACTGCCACCAGGGGTCCATGAACACTGCCCCTGCCCAGATAAGACTCATAAAAAACCCAAGACAATGCCATTTCTGTGGCTTAGCTCCCCTAATTCCCGCCTATGCAGGGGTCTTTCTTTCTCTCCTAAGCCTTTCCCATGGGGGAGTCCTTCTTTCTGTTCAATAAAGCTTTTGCTTCTCACCCTCTCATTGCCTTGTCTGGAACTGTCATTCTTCGAGTTCATTCGGACATGAATCTGGGAAACATCAGACACTGGTAACAAAGGGAATGGCACAAAATACTCAAAGTGCTGAATGGGAAAATTCTGCAGCCAAGAATACTCTATCCAGCCAGGCTGTCACATAGAAGGTCAGATAAAGAGTTTCCCAGATAAATAAAAACTAAAGGGGTACATGACCACTAGACCAGTCCTACAGAGATATTAAAGAGGACTCTTTTAGTGGAAAGGAGAGACAAAAAGTGACAGTATAGAGGTAGGAAAAATAAAGGCATTCAAAAGGAGTATTCCTGAAAAAAATCAGTCAAGGAACTCACACAAAAAAAAAGAATATAAAATATAACAACTTATACTTAAAAGGTGGGGAGGAGAGAAAAGAATGTGTTCAAACTTAAAATACCATCAACTTATTAGAGACTGCTATTTGCAGAAGAGGTTATATACAAACCTAATGGTAACCATATATCAAAAACCACTAATTAAATACTCAAAGGAAAAAGAAATAAATCTGAATATATCACTAAAGAAATACAGAAAAATATAAAAAAGAGAAAGATAAGAAAGGATTAGAAAAAATCCTCAGAAACAAGTAATAAAATGGTAGTAAACACACATCTATCAATAATTATTTTGAATGTAAATGGACTAAATGCTATAATCAAAAGACAGAGGGTGACAGAATGGATTTAAAAAAAAAAGAACCCATCTGTATTGCATATAAGAGACTGTTTTTAATCCTAAAGGCACATGCAGATTGAACATGAGAGGATGGAAAAATTTATCATGCAAATGTTTGTCAAAAGAAAGCCAGAGTAGCAAACAGACAAAATAGATTTTAAAACAAAGACTGTAACAAGAGACAAAGAAGGACACTATCCAATAAGAAAGGGGAAAATCCAACAAGAAGATATAACAATTGTTAATATTTATGCACCCAACTTGGGAGCCCCCAAATATATAAATATATAACAAACATAAAGGAACTAATTGATAATAATTCAACTATAGTAGGGGACTTTAACATCCCACTCATATCAATGGAGAGATCATCTAAGCAGAAAATCAACAGGAAACAACGGCTTTGAATGACACACTAGAATAGATGGATTTGACAGATATATTCAAAACATTCTATCCTAAATCACCAGAATACCGTCTTTTCAAATGCATATGGGACAGTCTCCTGAATAGATCACATATTAGGCCACAAAACAAGCCTCAACAAATTCAAGAAGACTGAAATCATACCATGCATATTTTCTGACTACAATGCTATGAAATTAGAAGTCAATCACAAAAAATAAAATAAATTAAAATAAAAAATCTGGAAACTAGAAGTCAGCCATAAGAAAAAAAAAAAAAAATCAGGAAAGACCACAAATACATGGGGGTTAAAAAAAAAAAAAAACATGCTACTAAATAATGAATCAGTCATCCAGGAAATAAAAGAAGAAACAAAAGTGTACATGGAAACAAATGAAAATGAAAACAGAACAGTCTAAAACCTCTGGAATACAGCAAAAGCAGTTCTAAGAGGGAGGTTTATATCCATACAGGCCTACCTCAAGAAGCAAGGAAAATCTCAGATAAACCACATAAACTTATACCTAAAGGAGCTAGAAAAAGAACAAGCAAAACCTAATAAATAAATAAATAAATAAATAAATAAATAAATAAATAAATAAAATAGCAGAAAGAAGTAGCAAAAAAAGATTAAAGCAGAAATAAAAATAAATAAATAAACAAACAAACAAATAAATAAATAAATAAATGAATAAATAAATAAGACAATGGAACCAGGAGCTTGTTCTTTGAAAAATATCAATAAAATTGATAAACCTCCAACCAGACCTATCAAGAAAAAAAGAGAAAGGATTCAAATAAATAAAATCACAAATGTGAGAGGAGAAACAATAACCAACCTCACAGAAATACAAAAAATCATAAAAGAATATTATCAAAAAAACTATATACTAATAAATTGCACAACCTGGAAGAAATGGAGAAATCTTAAAAACATATAAATTACCAAAACTGAAACAGGAAGAAACAGAAAATTTGAAACAGACTGATAGCTACCACAGAAATTGAATCATTAATCAAAAAACTCCCAACAAATGAAAGTCTGGGACCAGATGGCTTGACAGGAGAATTCTACCAAATACTTAAAGAGTTAGTATCTATTCTTTTCAAACTGTTAGTAAAAATAGAAAAAGAAGAAAAAATTTCCAAATTCATTCTATAAGGGCAGCGTTACCCTGATACCAAAACCAGATAAAGACCCCACTAAAAGAGAGAACTAAAGGCCAACATCCCTGATGGATATGAATGTAAAAATTCTCAACAAAATACTAGCAAACCAAATCCAACAATACATTAACAAAAAATCATTCACCATGATCAAGTTGGATTTATTCCTGGGTTACAAGGGTGGTTCAATATTCAAAAATCAATCAACATGGTACATCATTATCAATAAGAAAGAATGAGAATGATACGATCATTTCAATAGACACAGAAAAATCATTTGACAAAGTTACAACATCCATTCATGATAAAAACTCTCAACAAAGTAGGCTTAGAAAGAACATACCTCAACATAATAAAGGCAGCATATGAAAAAAATCACAACAAATATCAACCTTAGTAGGGAAAAACTGAAAGCATTTCCCCTATGGTCAGGAACAAGACAAGGATGTCCACTCTAACCACTTCTTTTTCAACACAGTACTGGAAGTACAAGACACAACAATCAGACAACAAAAATGAAATAAAAGGCATCTAAATTAGTAAAGAAGCAAAACTTTCACTATTTACAGATGACATGATATTATATACAGAAAATCTGAAAGATTCCACCAAAACAGCTAGAGCTGATAAATAAATTCAGCAAAGTCACAGGATACAAAATCAATCTACAAAAAAACTTGCATTTCTATACATCAAAAAATAAATAAGTAGAAAGAGAAATTAAGAAAACAATCCAATTTACAGTTGTAAAAAAAGTAATAAGATACCTAGGAATAAATCTAACCAAAGAGGTGAAAGACTTGCAGTCTTAAAACTATAAAACACTGATAAAAGAAATTGAAGACTATACAAAGAAATGGAAAGATATTCCATGCTCATGGATTGCAAGAACAATTATTGTTAAAATGTCTATACTACCCAAAGCAATCTACACTTTTAATGCAGTTGTTATCCAAATATCACTAGAATTTTTCACAGAACTAGAACAAACAATCCTAAAATTTGCATGGAACCACAAAAGACCTTAAATACCCAAAGCAATCTTGAAAAAGAAAAGCAAAGCTGGAAACATCACAATTCTGGACTTCAAGTTACATTGCAAAGCTGTAGTAATCAAAAACAGTGTGGTACTGGAAAAAAAAAATAGACATCGATCAATACAACAGAACGGAAAACCCAGAAATGAACCCACAACAACATGGTCAATTAATCTTTGACAAAGCAGGAAAGACTATCCAATGGGAAAAAGTCTCTTCAACAAATTGTGTTTGGAAAACTGAACAGGAACATGAAAAAATTGAAACTGAATCACTTTCTTACAACATACACAAAAATAAAGTCAAAATAGATTAAAGACCTAAATGTGAGGGTTGAAATCATAAATATCTTAGAAAAGAACACAGGCAGTATCTTCTTTGACATAAGCTGTAGCAACTTCTTTCTACATATGTCTCCTGAGACAAGGGAAACAGAAGCAAAAATAAACAATTGGGATTTCATCAAAATAAAAAGCTTCTGCACAGCAAAGGGAACAATCAACAAAACTAAAAGGCAATGTAATAACTAAATAAATAAATAAATAAAATCTTAAAAGGGGGGGCACCTGGGTGGCTCAGTTGGTTAAGCAGCTGCCTTTGGCTCAGGTCATGATCCCAGGGTCCTGGGATCGAGTTCCACATTAGGCTCCCTGCTCAACAGGGAGTCTCCTTCTCCCTCTCCCTCTGTCTACCACTCCCCATGCTTGTGCTCTCTCTCTCCATCTCTCTCTCCTTCTCTCTCTCTGTCAAATAAATAAACAAAATCTTTAAAAAATCTAAAATGCAATGTATGGAATGGGAGAAGATATTTGCAAATGACATATTTACTAAACAGTATCCAACATATATAAAGAACATATCAAACCCAACACCCAAAACCAAATAACACAATTAAAAGATGGACAGAAGACAGGAATAGACATTTTTGCAAAGATATACAGATGGTCATCATTATCACTTATCATCAGGGAAATGCAAATCAAAACTATGGTAAGCTATTGCCTCACACCTGTCCATATAGTTAAAATTAAAAAACACAAGAAATAACAGGTGTTGGCAAGGATGTGGAGAACCCTCTTGCACTGTTGGGAGGAATACAAACTGGTGCAGTCACTCTGGAAAACAGTATGGAGTTCCTTCAAAAAGTTAACAATAGAACTACCCTATGATCCAGCAATTGCAAAAACACTAATTCAAAGGGATACATGCACCCCTATGTTTGTAACAGCACTATTTACAACAGCTAAGACATGGAAGTAGCCCAAGTGTCCATAGATTGATAAATGAATAAAAAGATGTGGAATATATATATATAAAAATTATATATACTAATATATATAATTCAATATTAAATAGTATATAGATAATGGAATATTATAAAGCCATAAAAATGAAATTTTGTCATTTGCAACTACATGGATGGAACTAGAGTGTATTATGTTAAGCAAAATAAGTTAGAGAAAAAAAATACCATAGGGTTTCACTCATATGTGGAATTTGGGAAACAAAACAAATTAGCAAACAGAAAGTGAGAGAGAGAGAGAGAGAGAAATCAAGAAATAGGTTTTTGGGGCTCCTGGGTGGCTCAGTCCATTGAGCAGCCACATTTTACTTTTGGCTCAGGTCATGATCTCTGGGAGGTGGTGAGACTGAGCCCCAAATCGGGCTCCACTATCAGGCCATAGTCGGCTTGTCCCTCTTCCTCCCCCTTCTCCTCCTCCCCTGATGGCACACAGGCATGCTCCCTCTCTCATAAATAAATAAATAAATAAATAAATAAATAAATAAATAAATAAAATTTTAAAATAAAAAAGAAATAGATTCTTAATTATAGAGAACAATCTGACGGTTACCAGAGGGGAGGGCTTGGAGAGGGTGAAATAGGTAATGGCGATTAAGCAGTACACTTGTCGTGATGAGTACAGGGTGATGTATGGAAGTGCTGAATCACTATAGTATACACCTGAAAGTAATATAATACTCTGTTAACTAACCAGAATTAAAATAAAAACTTAAAATAAAACTAAAAAATAAAACATTTATTAATTTAAAAAACTTCCAAGTGCTCACATAGAATGACAAAATTATAGTAACTTGATTTCTGTTGTTTTTATAATCACTGTTTATTTTGAATTTCCTACTTAAACACACACACATACAAATCTAGGATGGGGATGGGGTCAGGGAAGATCACATAACTGACTCCTCAGAGTAATCATGTCAAATACAATGTTTATCAAAAGATAAGTGATAAAGCGGTGCTTGTTTGACATATATATGCACAAATGAATATATATAATATGCATATGTAGACTTAATGTATATAGAGACTTAGATGTGCACAAATATATATAATATACATATACAGATATATGTATAAATGATACATATATACGCCTACATAAAACTCAAAGGTAAGTACAGCCTTTGTTTTAATTAGACCTTAGAGCAAAAATGATTTTGGTTTTCTGTGAATGAGTATTTTATCACTGAAAATGTTTAGAATGGCTGGTGGTAATAAAAAGCAGACCAACTTTGAATTGTGTTTTTATTGTTTTCAAATTCTCTACAGACAATACAATCCCTGCCCTTGGTATTCCACTACTTGAGTTGAATCTCTATAATAGCTGCAAATTGTTCTGAGACTGACCAAAAAAGTAAATAAATATCTGAAGGAATGCATCAATTTCAGCACTTTTAACTAAGATTTTCCTCTTTCACATAGCTTTCCACTTGTATTAACTGATTGGCTAGGAGCTAGAACTAATTGATAGATTTAGTTGTGTAAACTCCATTGCTAGAGGCAGCTCTCAGGGACTATGCGACTGCGTAAATAGAGTACTTGATTAAGTCGTAGAGCCCCAGGGAGCAGCCTGGACGCTGGTTATGTAAATATAACAGATGGCTTAAGCAAATGCTATGCTGTACTCAGACTAGGTTTGTTGTAGTAATCTATGTTTATATAGAAGATTTAAGAGGCAGTCTATGCAACTTTTTGAGAACAAACTGGGTATTGACAGTATCATTCTGTCATGAAAATTATTTTTGAATGGGTTGGAATTTTTTCAAGTTAACATCCTCGAGAGAAAACTACACTGTTTAACTGTCCCCAATAGTTTTGTTATGCTTTGTGTGTTTTAAAACGTGTTCTTTCCTGAAGAATAATGTGAAATAATGACTCGGACTCAATCAATTTGGTGAGGGTTATGCCACTTAACGGATTACAGAACTGGTAAACAATTTCTATTGAGAAAGAAGTTTACGAATGAATACTCTTTGAAATTTAGACACTGTGTCAAGCAGAACACTGTGCACTGGTTACCAATCCCAAGAAGGACTACAAACACTTCTGCCCACTGCATTGGTATCCAAGTTGCCAAGGAAAACACAATGCAGTCAAGCGCTGGATGGAACAAAGCCTTACTCACATAAGAAAGAGAGCAAGATCATCTCCAACTGTGAGTTAGTCTGTCAGGACTAGCGGGTCCCCCTCCCCCACTGAGTCTGGAAATTGAGGATATGCCTGAGGGCCAGTGATTTACATGCTTATATAGAATGAAGGCATAATTCAATGAGCTTGCAACAGGGAAAGAGCTTTGCACACAAGTTAAGAAGCCTGGCAGACTGTGTGGGCTCTTTATCTCTAGGTAAGAAAGTGATCTGGGCCCAAGATACATTCACACACACTCAAGTAGTTGTCAAAAGACTGAACTGATTTTCTCAATGTTATGTGTGCTCTTATTTAATCCTGACCTCAGTGTTTAAGTGCAGATACTTCCCACTTTAACTGAGGAAACTGAGGTTAAGATAGAAAAAAAAAAATGAGAAAAAAAAAATCACCCCACTGGGGCAATACTGTACAGTAAATAGACACCAGAAGACTAACGATGCACTGAAGGGGTCACAATAAAGACTAGAGATTGGTGTATACTTCAATGCCTCCATTTAAAAGACTTCAATATTCAGAAAGTGACCCTTCTTTTCTATCTTTCATTGGACCAAGAAAAGAAAACTAGGGGAAAAATGCCAGACAGACGTATTTTTGGTACGGCTTACTTGTTTTCATTGTGATTTTAGAAGTAGAAGATCATGTAGGAAGAAATACCTTGCAAGAGGCTTGGAGATTTAAGCCTGAATTATATGCAGATGAAAAAAGTCAAAGTACCATCAACAAACAGAATTCTTAAAAAGTACCCTAAAACTCAGGCTTGTATCTACTGCAGCTTGTAGATGCCAATCACTGCTTAAGCAGGTAATCTTTATTAGAAGCAGTACTAGCCTGGAAAAGGAATTGTGTATCTTAATGTCATTCATTCTAACATATATATTAAGTACTTACTATAGGCCACTTGAATCTTAAAGTCTAATGCAGTATCCTGCTAATTTACCTTATGAGAAGGTGTATCAAGTGCCCTTTTCAAAAACAGAGGTTGTTAAATTGTCTCCTGGAATATCAATTCAGTGTGTTAGAAAAATCTCAGGAAACAACATTTTTATTAAGCACTTCAAGTTATTATTACCGGACATGGGTGGAAACCTCATCTAAATAATTTATAGTTAAAATGAAAAGCATAATTACTTTAACTAGAGGAATCACATTTGTGATTAATTATCTGAGTGAAAACAAGTTAAAAGCAGTATTTTTTAGTGTTCTCATTGTAGTGTCTACAGACAATTACATTGTTCATTTTTTTTTAAAGATTTTATTTATTTATTCGACAGAGATAGAGACAGCCAGTGAGAGAGGGAACACAAGCAGGGGGAGTGGGAGAGGAAGAAGCAGGCTCATAGCAGAGGAGCCTGATGTGGGGCTCAATCCCATAACGCCAGGATCACGCCCTGAGCCAAAGGCAGACGCTCAACCGCTGTGCCACCCAGGTGCCCCACATTGTTCATCTTTCAATAATATTAATTTTAAGATTTTGCAAATTATATCATTCTCCTTCTAATCTACTAGAGAGATTCCTGCTGAAACCACTCAGTTTCGGGGCACCTGGGTGGCTCAGTTGGTTAAGCATCTGCCTTGGCCTCAGGTCATGGGATCAAGCTCCCTGTCGGGCTTTCTGTTCAGTGCGAAACCTGTTTCTCTCTTTCCCTCTGCCCGCTGCTCCCCTGCTTGTGCTCTCGCTCTCTCTCAAATAAATAAAATCTTAAAGGAAAAAAAAAAAAGAAAGAAAAGAAAAGAAAACTACTCAGTTTAAAGATTGCCACCTGGTGCTAACATTTAAGAACATAGCCAAAAGCCCAGAATGCTACCCAAGATTATGCCTAAGAAGGTATATGACCTAGGACCGCTTCATAAAAGTTCCAATTTCTACCAAATAACACTACTTGTCTTCTTGAATAGATATAAGCAGGATCTACCTAAAAGAAGTTATCAAGGGCCATATGCTTTGGGGAGGGAGAGAGAGAGGGCAACAGCTCCACAGACTTCCTTCTGTACTGGTGGTTGTAGTAGCACAGTTAAGGTGACAGACATGTTTGTGCACTCATATACATATAGACATATATATGTGGCATAATTTATTTTCAGTGCTAGCGGCCTGGTCATGCAAAATATATTCGTTTTTATTGAAAATTTGGTAAATAATGATTGTCATGCCACAGAGAAAATGAGTTTGCTAACATTTTTCTCTTTCATTTAAGAGAAAGAAGAAAAGAAAAACAACTAATGACATCTTTAACTATTGTCTATTGCCAGACGGATCTCCCAGTGACACTTAACATCTTATATGAAGGAAATGGGCTCAAGCAATAGATCATGTCTAGTATTATACCACATGGTCAACAACTAATTCAGCTGTCTCGAAATAATTCTTTTTTTTTCTTGAAATAATTCATTTAACAGATGAAAGATATTGCTTCATATGTAGTCTTATACCCCAGACTCACAATGAAATTAGAATTCTAATCCTCTACTATTAGTCTAACATTTTAGTTTCAAAGGATGTTTAATTCCTTCAGCAAAGATATGCTAAGCCAGCTCTTTGCTTAATCTACTATACCAAAATATGTTCTAGCATTTCTAGCTAAATGAAAAAAAGCAAATATATTAACTCTAGGTAAAATAATTCATCAATAGACCTTTATGTTTAATATATTTGTTTATCAGTAGAGGAGCCTCCAAATTCTTTACCAACATAGTTATAAAGGAAAGTACAATGCATTTTGAAACTAGGCAAGGTCAAAAGTTTTACTTTACTGTTATGCAGGCTAACAGAGTACAAAGAAAGCCAATTTCCTACTCATAATAAAGACACTAAATAGGTAAAATTTACTAGATGGAAAATCTACAATGTGAATAAAACAAAATTTAAATATAATATTTTGTTCCTAGAAGCATTACAAGTGATCTTATAAATTGCAATTCCTTAAGAGAGTGATAATTAGACTCAGCAAATAATTTTAAATCTATTTTACTAGCTTTTTGGTTATTAGATTGATCAATAACAATATTGTCTTTCATTCTCTTCAAAATGCCTAGGGGTCTAACTTTCTTTTTTAATAATTATTTCTACTGAAATAGTTTTAACTCTTTGCCTTGAAATTTGTTTTTGAAAGAAGTAGCACCTCATAAATTAACCAGGTGAATCTTATTAATTCTAAAATTATTAATTTATATTTCTGTTCATGGATAATTCAATGCCAATAACATCTAAAGAACTGAAGATTTAATTTTTTACTCTGTGATTATGGTTTTTGTAAACAACATGCTGTAGATAATGAAAGAAGGGGTATAAGCTAACAACTAGAACTCAGGGTTATTGATACTACTATGATCTTACCTAAATAAAAATACTGCTAGCTATAATAATAGTGAAGTCACCAAGAAAATAAATAGATTAGTTTTTGGGAAAAATAAGTCATTATGTAAGTCCATAGTGATAACTGGAAAAGTAAGAAGCAAAGATAAAAATTAAGGTCAGAAGAAGGATACTAACATGCAGGATCAGTGGTTGGAAGGATTTCTAAACACATGACTCATACTGACTTGACTGTTCTAGCTTTTCCTCCTTTCCCCGTTCAAAAGCACAAGGAAAATGATCATTTAAATTTCTACCGATCCTCCTTACAGTTTGGAGACAATGTTGCCTTGAATACAATGTGCGATTACTGCTAACAGAATATTCGTCTTGTTGAAAAGTTCTCATGGATTCCTTGATGAGAAAGGAAAAAGTTTTCCTGTTTTCTGTGACTAAATAGGTTCTTATTGGCGGGGCTATGGCAGAAAGTCTGGAAGTATTTCAGAAATGATGAAAGAATTGCAGCATTGATTATGCAAAAGCTGGGAAAGTAAAATTTTCTTGGATTTGAATTATTTTTTAAAGTGAAGCCTTAAATCCACTTAAGCTGGCTAAATACACCAAGAAAGGGACATCTGATAAGAATGTTTGATGCTGCAATTAATCTTTTTAAATGCCTAAATAGAACGCATAAAGCTTCAAAAAATGGAACTTTCAGAGTGGCTATTAATTCAATTTGAATAGACCTGGCACTTGCATTCCAGAAGCAGCAGCCTTTTGAAATGAATATTGGTATCTTTTCCAGGTGATTAAAAGACAGCAGCTTATCATTTATGCACTTCTGGTCCCTAGTCATATCTTCAAGGGTCATGAAAACTGTTGTTACAAATTATCTGAATATTATTTTCCAAACTATTTTTTCTTTGGACTTCATTTTATAGAATTGGATTGCATAGTCCTTCATTAATTACATGATTTCATTCAGAATGCATGTGCCGGAATCACTGTGGACACCTCACCCATATTCCCTCAACACCTACCATTTCAGTTCTTGTTAATGACTTCTCTCTACATCAGTTTACTCTCTGCATGATGGCTTTCCCTAGCTGCAGGAAGGGCATACAACCAAGACAGTTGGCACTGGAAATAAGGTTCCCGGAAGTAAAGACCTAGGCTAAAATTCTGGAATTGTATCAATTATCAGCCATATTCAACAAGGAAACCTTTACTGTGGGGATGACTGGAGTAATAATAACCTCTATTATGCTATAGCTTTACCATTATTAGGACTTTCAAGTGTTTTAGACTAAGATAGGATAGTGGTGGAAGGGAATCTACTAGATTATGCAAATAGCTGTAGAGCTTGAGAAAATATGGAGGCAATAGTATTTAGAAGGAGCAAGTATGGGGTGAGTATTGTTCCTCTATAGGAAGAAAATAATAGGCTTAGGTACTCAGAGCATAGTGTTAAAGTCAAAAGGCTTCCATTACAACATTTTAAAATAACCTTTTTTCCTGCAGTGCAAGGGCAGACAGTGCTGAAACTCAGACCCAAGATTTTACTATAATAGTGGTAGAGTTAAAAAGAAACTAAATTCACAGTCCTGGAAAGTCTACTATGCTCAAGTCCAGGCCCTAGCAGGAGAGGAAGAGTATCCTGAGACTAGGAATGGAGTAATAGGGCACAAACAAATGAAATCTTGAACATCCAGATTCTTTTATAGGGAATTTGGGCCAGAAGAAGAGGTCCCCTCATCCATGCAATTGAACAGCTCATTCTCATTGCCTGAAAACTGAAATAGTTTTACCAGAGATGATTTCCTCATCTAGTGATGCTTGTTGTTCCTAAGATCTGCTACCGCCTCCACTCATTGCTTCTTGACCAGTAGTTAGGGTCAATTATCAACATAGTCTTGTTAAGGGAAGAAATAAGTCATTCCGCAGGAAGATGAGGAACCTGACTGATATGCACCCACAGGAGAACATACGTGGCATTAGATATTGAAAGGACTAGAATGCAGTGGCAGAATATATGGCTGGATATGCAAAAGTTTAATGATGTGGAGTTACTATTACGACTTAGTGTGTAACATTCTTGCCAAGGTTCCTGGAGCTGTCCTAATATACTGGAAGAATGATCCATGAAAATTTCAAGCACTGATTTACATTAAATTAAGTGGAGACATTGTAACTAGGCAGCATATTGAGGAAGAGGTCAAATAGTTCTGAAGGTAGGTCATGCTAAAATGGATCTGTTATGTAAGACCAAAGAATTTACCAGCTGATAATGATCTCTGGGAGGATCAAAGAAACATTCCCTTCACTAAAATGATAAGAAATGTTGTAGTGTGGGGTTCTAGCATCATTGATAGTCAGTGATGACTGTCCTTTAAAAGCCAGGGTTGATATTAAGAACTGCTTGGGGCGCCTGTGTGGCTCAGTCGTTACGTGTCTGCCTTCGGCTCAGGGCGTGATCCCAGGGTACTGGGATCGAGCCCCATATCGGGCTCCTCTGCTGGGAGCCTGCTTCTTCCTCTCCCACTCCCCCTGCTTGTGTTCCCTCTCTCCCTGGCTATCTCTGTCTCTGTCAAATAAATAAATAAAATCTTAAAAAAAAAAAAAAAAAGAACTGCTGCTATCATACTGGCTCTCCAGTGACAATTGTGGTTGATGGGATTCCAAAATAGCAGAGGACAGGTGGCAATATTGAAATATCATAAGCGAGGGCTATATAGTGACTACATGGCACTAATGATAGAGTGGCAAGCAGGCGACCTTCATTCCCAGGGACTTGAGGCAGGTGGCTAGTACATGATGATATTCCTAAGGACAAAATATGCAGGCAGTCACTGAGGATACTGCTTAATTTATATAACTAAAATTAATCAAAAGCAGATGATCAGAAAGCTGATGGCAGTCACCACTAAAGGTAAATCACTGTCCTTAAGAGAATTTTTAGACATGAGCATGGTATGAGACCCAGAACTCAGCAATAGAAGAGGAGATAAAATCAATGGCAAGTACATTCAGCAGCTATTCCCTAAATGACAGATTAGGGAAGAGAGAATACCTCAGATCATTCAAAAACCATCAGATATGGGTTGTGTGCTGACACTGAAACTAGGAATGTACAACACCATCATGACCTCATATAAGAACGGGAGCATATTGGAGGGCACATATTGCATGGAGCACTGGGTGTTATACGCAAATAATGAATCATGGAACACTACATCAAAAAAAAAAAAAAGAACAGGGGCATATATAAGTGAGATGAAAAATGAATTTCTGGCACAAAGCCATCTCACATTGGGTTTAATGGGCTCATGGAAACACCCTGTAGTCATTCCCAGTTTCTTGAACACATAATTTTGATGGACATACTTAATAGCGGGCATAACTATTGCATCATTTCTGACATGAACATTAACAATGTGATAGGAAAAACCAAGTAGAGACTCATGAAACTGCTCACCCCTACAAACCTCATCCCAGATTGTAAGTAACAAGCAATAAAGCATCCTGGGTATAATGGCAGAGATTAATACTTCTCTTAAAGACTCAAATAATATAAAGCTAGTTGTCTCATCATATTGTCATTTAACTAACTAGCCTAAGCAAAAATCAGATGTATCATGTAAATTTATAGTAGATGTCTATAAACCTAACCCCATGGTAACCCCAGATGCAGCGGTTATGCTGGATATGTTTTCTTTACTAGAATCAACAATATAGCCCTTGTCTTGGTATGAATTTATTTAGTGAATGCTTTTCAATCTATTATCAAGAAAAGAATCAAAAGCTGTTTCAACATCCTGAGAAGAACAGCAGCATGCATTCACCATCTTAACCCGGGGCTATGATGAACTTTTGGCTTCCGTCTCAGTGTAGCCCAGAGATCTTGATTGCTTTAACATTCTGCAGAAAAAATATGTTGGCAATTATATTGATAACACTTTATATTAACTGGATCTGGTAAACAAATGGTAATAAGTACTCTAGATGTATTGGCTCTACCATAGCATGTATTACCAGAAACTGCTGGCCTGGTTGGAACTTGTAATGCCCTTTAAAAGGCACAGTAAATGTGTAAGTTTGGGAATGACAACCTGCAGTTTAGACATTGACTCATTAACCATTATATGATGCTATGTTTGTGAATATGTGGGTCTGTGGAAGTAGAAGTAGTCTCTCTTATTACTACCAGTGAAACACTTGGGAAATTTATATTTTCAATCTTTATAATTGTAAGCATTTAAAGATTAGAAGTCCTGTTTTCAGTAATGGGGGTAATACTTCTACCAGAGTACATAATAAGAGCTCGAATAAGCATAAATCTATGGGTCATGCCTGGTCAACTTGAGCTCTTCGTGATTGTAGATTGACAAGCAAAGAAAGGATTTACAATGCTGGCATGATTAGTTGACCCTGATCATCGTAAAGAATAAGGTTGTTGCTACATAATGGAAACAGGGAAGAGTACAATGCAAGCTGTAGAAATTCATGTGGGGTTCTTTATATGTCTAGCACAAACGGAGAACTGTAGCAGTCTCAGAGAAAGAAAACCACAGCAGTAAAGGGTCTTAGACACTTCAAACATAGGTTATTTCATTGGCTAATCAACCTAAATTACCACAAATGCTGACCAAAGATGAGTGAGGTCCAGAATACATAATTACGGACAGAGAGTATACATAGCAATTACAGGCTCTTCTTCATAAGGATCTTAGCTATTTTTGGCTATGCTCTTTTATATAAGATTTAGAATTAGCTTGTCAATATTCAAAAAATATTTTGGGATATTTATTGAAATTTAAATGTACATCTAAATAAATCAAGAATAAGAGAAGAAAATATAATGGGATTTAAAATACCTAGAACTAAAAAATTATTAACACATCAAACCTGTGGGATGCAACAGTACAGTAATAATTACATTAGAAAAAAAGAAGCTAAAATTCAGGGGGAAAAAGCCAATGCAATATTAAAGGAGAACAAATTTGGAGGACTGATACTATCTAATTTCAAGACTTACTATAAAACTACAGTAATCAAGACAGTGTAGTATTGGTGAAAGAACAAATAGATCAATGAAACAGATAGGGAGTCCAGAAACAGAATCAAATAAAAATAGTCAACTGATCTTTGACAAAGGACCAAAGACAATGCAATGGAGCAAAGACACTCATTTCAACTAACGGTGCAGAAACAGTAGGACATCCATTGTAAAAAAAAAAAAAAAAAAAAAAAAAGAATCTAGACACAGACTCATACCCACCATGAAAATTGACTGAGTGGATCACAGATGTAACTGTAAAATGCAAAACCATAACCTCCCTAGAGCATAACATAGGAGAAAACCTAGACGATCTGGGGTATGGTGATACCTGTTTAGATAAAACACCAAAGACATGGCCCATGAAATAAATCATTGATAACCTGACTTCATTAAAATTAAAAACTTCTTCTGTGTGAAAGACAATGTCAAGAGCATTAGCAGACAATCCACAGATTGTAAGAAAATATTTGCAAAAGACACATTTGGTAAAGCACTGTTATCCAAAATATATAAAGAACTCTTAAAACTCAATAATAAAAAAATAATCAAATTAAAATATGGGCCAAAGCCCTTATCAGACACCTCACCAAAAAAGTTATATGGAGAATAAGTATATAAAAAGATGCTCCACACCACATACTATCAGGAAATGTAAATTAAAACAACAATGAGATACCACTATGCAGCTATCAATATGGCCAAAATCTGGAACATTGGCATCACCAAATGCTGGCAGGAATATGGAAAAACAGGAATTCCCATAATTGCTGCTGGGAATGGAAAAATGGTATGGCCATATTTCTTAAATGTTTTAATATTTTCCAGCTATTTTATTTTAGATCTTTGCAACAACACTGATAAGATATGTTTGTCTGTAGTAGGGTTTATTCGTTTGAATCTTTATCTTGTTTTGGTGACAGAACAGTCAGAATAGTAGTATATTTAATTCATACAAATGATTTAGAAGTTGTCCTTTCTCTGTGCTTGAGAATACTTAAGATAATATTGTAGACATCTGAATTCATAGACTTGGGAGAATTGTCCCCTTATCTGGGTCTTTTCTGCCATCCCTTTTTAATCGTATGTAAATCTTTTCTGGAAGTTCACTGAAAATCTCTCTTCATGAGTCATGCAGTTTCCATAAAACAAACATAATAATAAGGAATGAGGTCACTATGACCTATTCAACCTTTATGGAACTCTTCACAAAAGTATATGGACTCTTGCAAGAGGGATAAAAAAAAATAGCAGGGTTCTGTTTTCCGAGAGAAGGCAGAATGGCAGACAGATCTTGAACGGTCAACGAGCAGTATCGACCACAGGAGAGCTGTGAATTTTTTTCTCTCCTTAAACTTAATTTTTTTATTTCAGTCAACTTCCATAGAAAATTTTACTTTCTTTAACTCCCAGGATACTTGATATACTAACTCAAACTTTCTATAATTTTTTTAAATATTACAAAGGAAGATTTCGGATTATAGAAGTATCACAAAGCCACAAGGATAATCTAGTCTGAAAGCCTGGTTAAGGAGAAATATAAAGACTAACTGGTCGAATATAATATGCACTACAATAGGGCTGCATCATTAGCAAAGGTTGTTAGTGAGCAGGTATAAAAAGTGTGATGAAAATAGAAAGTAGAGAGAAAAGAAGAAATCAGGATAGAGGACATGTAGATGATGACAGAGCCTGTGCACAAATTTGGAAGGCACACTTTTTAAGTAGTAAAATGTTTGTCTTATGGTTTTCATGGTTTATTTTTCAAGAGCTAGGACCAAAAGGTGATATTACAGATCTACTATCCCTTATCAGAAACTCATGGGGCCAGATGTACTCTAAATTTCAAAATTTTTCAGGTTTTTAGAAATAGACATCTTACAGAGACTAACACTTTCCAGCTGAGTTCAGCAGCATCTCTCAGTGAAACACACTCATAATACTCCAGCAAAATATAAGCATATCCACATTGTTCAGCTATAAAATGACTATAAAGGGATTCACTCCAGTTCTGGTTTGGTTTCACCATCACCTGAGTTAAAGTCAGCTCAGCCAAGTTGAAATGCCAAAATAGTTAAGGAAAAAAATCAATTTTAGAGCATTTGGATTTTGGCATAATGAGTACAGTGATAATAAAAACTCCTTTAGTAGAAAACAAATTAAGTGGATCACTTTTAAATTTTCTTTTATTGAAATGAAGTAAGAATAAAATTCTAACATTTGAACTATATAAAAATTTGAGGTTCAGTTAATTTATACTCAGAAATAAACAAGGAGTGTGACAGGCAACGTTTCTGCCTTTTATTCTCCATCAATTCGATGAAGAAAAGAAAGGAGCCCTACCTTATCTTTAGAAAGACATCACTTAAAATAGAAGGCCTTGCCTAGAAATGAGTAAGTTGTTTCACGAAATCTAAGATCCAATATCTTGTTAATCTTGTCTAACTTTAAATGTTATACGGAAAATAAACAGATAATTAAATAAAATAATTTTGAATGAATTACAAATATATATATATCTTTAGTCCTTAGAACGTCTCACACAGCTTAGACAATGAGACATATTTTTTCAGGGTGTTTACATTGTCAGCATTCATTTCATCACTATAAACTTGCTTTGGAGTTTTTCAATAAACTTAATAAATATTAGATATTTAAAAAGTGATCTTTAAAAAAACAACTCTGATTAACAATTTGTAGCTATGGAACCTGAACTTGACTTTCTTGCGCAAATTTAAGCTATACCAAGTTGGAAAATGGAACACAATAAATTGCCCAGTCCAGACAGGCTGAGAGTTGTAATTTCTTCAAATTATCCAATTGTCCCAAACTTAAAAGAATTTATACAGTGTACAATATATTTATTATAAAACATATAGAAAAGAGTACATGGAAAACAATAAAATGAGAACATACATTTTAATTTCTTCACTTAAGTAAAAATCTGAAGTGAAGTTATAGGTATTAACTTAATAATTCATTCCTCTGCCAGGGCTAGTATGTTTTTCTTAAGTTTAATACCACTGGCTCCAAAAAGCTTTTTCTTGGAGTCAAATAGTATATTAACTTTTCTGAATAGATAGATGATAGATGATAGATAGATAGACGATAGATAGTTCAGCAAATGCTGATCTATATATCTGATTAATTCTACAAATTAATAGTATTAATATATTTATATAGGTACAAGGATGTAATTGTATTAATGCTGTAACTCACCATTAAAGTCATTCTTACAATCTGGCACATTTATTCTTTTAATCCTTCTTGATTATTTAATACAGGCGTAATTCTAATAAGCACACACACACAAAAAGAAAAAAATGGGTGAAATAATTTAATGGTTCATGCTATGATGTGAGAATTATAAATAAGTGATTAGGTATTGACTTCAACTGGTAAAATAGTATTTGAAACACAGCTTAGGATGTCCACAGAAATTGGAATTTCTTCTACTTCCATCTGCATTGAATTTATGCACCCAGTCACAGGCAGATATGTATATACCTGACACACAGAGTAGCTACTGCTGTATCTTAATCTAGAATGCGAAGAGCAAGTAAGATGTGGAAGGAATAAAGTCCTTCTTAATTCTTCCTGGAAAGGTTGGAATTTCCTATCTGGGGACTAAGACAGGAAATTGGAAATCCTTCACTGCACCAATGTTGATTCAAAACCTCGGGAGACTCTTGAGTGAAATCTGAAACTGGCCTCCATACATGCAGGGCAAGGAGAGACTGAAGAATGAGGCAAGCCACTCCAGATTGCTAAATGGCAGGTTTAGCAAGCAAGGGAACTTGCATATGGGGTTTGTCTCTGGCAGGCACAAGACAAGGAGATCTCCTCACCTGCCCAACAGAATCCTAAAAGTTTATACAGAAGCCTTAACTGCATTCAGTACTGGTATACCATCCAGATGGTCTTAGCTACACATTGCTTTCTCCAGGTTGTATCCTTGAAAATGGCTTCCACTGTGGGAATGGTGGGTGGAGAGTTCATTCCAAGGACAGAGAAGTGGTGAGGGGGCTCATATTGCCAGGCTCCAGACTGGAGGCCACATCTTCTCAATGACCTCCTTCAACAACCAAAGTCACCAAGCTGAGATTATAATCACGGGTTTAGAATGTTTATATTATCCCAAAGGTCTTTGTCTAATTTAACAGGAAGCCACCAATACAACTTTAAGAAGTTCTGAGCGGGACTAAAGCCTTGTTTCCTAGAGGAATGAACTCTGTTAATAACCACTCTGACATGAGTGACTGCAGGCAAGGAAGAGGTAACACAAGAGAATAGCTAGGTCCAAGGTCTAGAATAAGAATGATTTGTTTTATAACTAAGTTCTTTATTTACTAGCTATATGGTCATGCATGTCTAGGCCTCAATATTATCATCTTTGTAACAGGGATATTAATAGCATAAAGTTCTCTTTAGGATTAAATAAATTAATCAATATAAAAGCATTTAGATGAATCCCTGATACATAGAAATGCCAGCTGTTGAAGGTTCTGTTAGTGCTACTATTTCCTCATAAACTCTAGGTATATTTGCTAACTTATACTTAATGCCAGCCTGGAAATCTATATGCATGTAAATATGTTATTTATCCATGTATGCATATGGATAGATATAGAGATAGTATGAAACCTATAAAATACATATATAGATATTATATATACCAAGATATAACAATATCTTCTAAGCATCTGCTGTTACCTTTTCTTCTGGAACAGGGAAAGAAGCAATGTTGTAAAAAAAAAAATAATGTGATGGCAAAGAAATTTGGGACCGCATAATGTTACCTATCTGTCATCTTATATATCATACTCACATTAGTTTTCTATAAAATACAATCTAGGGGCAAACTCATCACCTAATTATGAAGATTATGTAGACTACAAATCTAAAATGATTATCTGAAGACATGAAACAAATTATGTCCTCAATATTGTTTCCCTTCCTTCTGTTAACTCTAATCTTATGTTGTTTACATCTAACATTGTTTTATTTATAGTGGATTTCATGTATCTCCACACTATTTGTATCTTTATGCATTCATAGCCCACACTAATGTGTGTGTGTGTTTCAATAATTGACTACAGAAGTCAGTGGAGGATTTCTCCAACCTCAGCATTTCTGAACAATACAGATAAGTAGGTAGATATATAAGTAGGTAGGTAGATGGATAGATTAGATAGATACAGAAATAATGTTTTCTATCACTTTAAAATTTTGGTAAGATTATATTTTACTCCAGAATCCTATTGAAAGTTTTACTAACTCTATTTAATATAACCAGTTGTAATATTTTCCAATAAATAAAAGAACTTTTTAGTCTTGCTTACTTTTTCATAAATAGTAACTTCTGAGAAACAAATTCCTCAATAGCAGATGTTGCTTTTTGTGTTAAACACTGCATATTATGTATGAACATGCAGGATTCACAAAGAGATTGTTCTACAAGCATTATATTAACTTTTTATATCTTGACCATTATTTCCAATGCTAGTGTAGTTGCTGCATTACAAATAATTGCATTTGAACTAATATAAAAGGCCATAACACTTGTGGTGAAAAGTGGAAGTTCATGAAGAAGTGGTTGATGTCAATAACAATTTAGTTGAGAATTATGGTTACTAAATCATTTCATTTAATGTGTGCTTAATTATGTTTAAAATCTTATGTGATCTTTGAATACTTTGAGACCCAAAAAGACTAAGGAAATAAGCTGAGAGAAATTTCTGAAAATGAGAAAAATAACAACTTGAAGAAAAATTAAAATGTAAGGGAAGCTTTAGTGAGTTTAACTTGACTTTAAACATTTTTCCACAAACTTTAAAACTTTCTTAAATTAACATTTTATGTGCTACAGAGTAATTTTATACTGAAATTTATATAAACACGTGCAATTAAAGTTCATTAAATTGCATTTAATGGGAGAGTACAATTATATGGCTTAAAAAAAGAAAATCCCTGGTGATTTTTGGTGTTTATACTTTCTGAAGATTTAGTGTTTTTTTTTTAAGATTTTATTTATTTATTTGACAGAGAGACAGCCAGCGAGAGAGGGAACACAAGCAGGGGGAGTGGGAGAGGAAGAAGCAGGCTCCCAGTGGAGGAGCTCAATGTGGGGCTCAATCCCGGACCGCCGGGATCACGCCCTGAGCCGAAGGCAGACGCCTAAGGACTGCGCTTCCCAGGAGCCCCTGAAGATTTAGCTCTTTTAAAATTCACCAGTAAGTATATGGATTTTTTGTTAATTATTCCATTTGTGAGACTTTGTAGGACTCCTTATTATTAGATCTCTATTACTTTCTATATCTCCCATATACATTTTTATTAATATGGAAAGTAACATATCTTCATATTTTATACCTCTACTACTTTATGTCCTGGACCCTTTGTTTCTTCTTGGTTTTGGCTGAATACATTTTTACTACATTCCAAAGAAAATGAAGATTTAACTAAGAGATTGTGTAAAAAGGAGAAAAAAAGCAGTGGGCTAGGATATTTTGTAGTATTTATTCTTTGTAGCAGTATTTTTAATCACTTTCCGTCCACTTGAAATGATGCAAACTATGACATGATGGCAAAGAATAAGCACTCCGTCTAAAACTTTAACCACAAAATCAGTTTGTCCTGGAGTGAATTGGGGGAAACTCCTGTTTGTGGTTTTTAAGGGAAACTTTTCTTTGTGATTATTTTGTTTGTGTGCTGAATGTTATAATGAAAATGTTGTAACCATTCCTGTGGTTTTTGTTGCTATTTCCTGTACATTGTTAACAATGGTTTTATAATATCATTCATTATTATAGAACTTTTAACACTGCATGTTTTTCCTTCCCAAGAGAACATAGTTTTGATGCTGTAGCTATCTAGATATATAGCTGCTTCTAAATTTGATGGTATAGTAGAAATCTTAACTCTGCTATTTTATGTAACCTTGGCTAAATTATTTAATGCCTCTAAGTTTTATCATCTCTATTTATAAAATGAGGTATCAACAACAATACTCATAAAAAAAGGTTTTGAGATTATTAAATAAAAATGCTTGTTAAATTCTTAGTAGAGGTCCTGCCACAGAGGATGTACTCAAAAATGTTAATTGTATAATATGCTTTATAAAACATCATATATGAGTTTTATATATATAATATCTAATATAAAATGTTATTTTTTTACCTTCATTGTCATTATTATGGTAGTCCTTTTATAATGTAGAAATCATATACTTGGATCTTTGACTTTGACTAATCCCTTGTGAGCTAACCTGGTCTTTCCCAGTAATTTTCTAAGAAAAGTTACGTGAGTTACATGACAAAGTTACAAAGTGTTTCTCCTATTCAGCAGTACTCCACAAAAAAGAAATTCCTTCTAACGGAAATTGCTTATAACTAACAAAAGGAGACAAGTCCTTTCTGAAATTTGTACTTCTGTCCCTGCTAGTAAGAGATCCTTATAGTAAATGAAAACCTCCTATTTGTTTATACCGTAAAAGCAATCTAAGGAAAGAGAATCTCCCATTCCTTGTAATTGCTCTTTTTATTTTCACTTTAGGCCAGTGGAAATCAGGTATCTAAGGAAAATGAGAGATAATTTGGATTTTTTGTGTTGTGTGCTTTATTTCCAGATTGTAATTTTGTGGTTAATGTCATAGAAACAAAATCTAGAGAATAAAAACTTGATTTCAAATACCTTAGCATCATTATATTATATTTTATATACCATCTATACACCATTTTGTAACCTCTATATTGTTATTTTTTTTCTATGACTACCACACATACTAGGTAATGTGTCCTGAGAAAATAATGGTTGTAAAAATATAGATATACCACACTTTATTCTACCTGAAGTATACTATTGATTAGATTCTAGTCCACAATATTTTAGCTCCCCAGAAGTATGACAGCCACAATCATGAATTTTAGTATGGGTTATAAAGGGATACTAAATAAACTTCTCACTCAAAAATTGTTCTTCAGCAATATATATCTTTGGTGTAAGCACCTAAATAACACTTTCCCATGTCAGTTGTAACATTCTCTTCAAGGTTCTGGGTCAAGTACTAAAAGCTGTGGTGATAAAAGCTTAATTTCTATTACTCTGAAAGGCTATTGTCATCACTTATATTTTTAACCGTGAATAAACTGAATTGTACAGCAAAAAAAGTATGTAGTTCAATGTCATATATATATATATTTTTTTTGTTTAACCTACTCAAACTCACAAGAAGATTTTTAGCTTTGGCTTTATAAAATCTGGATAAAGGAAAGTACTATCAATAGTAGGTTATAAAATTATTTTACTTAGATCACATGGGACTCTAAAGCTTCAGACAAATTATATTTGTGAATAAAGCAATTTAGACTGACTATACTTTAGTGCTCTGAAATTTTAACAAGTTTTCTTTGAACTAATGGTAGGGTTTCTTTTTTATTATTAGTTTTGTTTTGATTTGGTTTGGTATTATGTATGTTTCTAGTTCTCTTAGGTGCCAGTCTTAAAAGTTGGGTGCTTACACTGTTAGTGGTAATGCAAACTGGTGCAGCCACTCTGGAAAATAGTATGGAGGTTCCTCAAAAAGTTAAAAATAGAGCTACCCTATGACCCAGCAATTTCACTAATAGGTATTTATCCAAAAGATACAAAAATAGTGATTTGAAGGGGCATATGCATCCCAATGTTTATAGCAACAATGTCCATAATAGCCAAAATATGGAAAAAGCCCAGATGTCCATCGACAGATAAATGGATAAAGAAGATGTGATATAGGGGCACCTGGGTGGCTCAGTCATTAAGTGTCTGCCTTCAGCTCAGGGCATGATCCCAGGGTCCTGGGATCGAGCCCCGCATTGGGCTCACTGCTCTGCTGGGAGCCTGCTTCTTCCTCTCCCACTCCCCCTGCTTGTGTTCCCTCTCTCGCTGGTTGTCTCTCTCTCTGTCAAATAAAGAAAAAAGAAAAAAAAGAAAGAAAAGAAAAGAAAAGAAAAGAAAAGAAAAGAAAAGAAAAGATGTGATATATAGACACAATGGAATATTACTCAGCCATCAAAAGGAATGAAATCTTGCCATTTACAATGATGTGGATGGAACTAGAGTGTATTATGCTAAGCAAAATAAGTCAGTCAGGGAAATACAAATACCATATGATTTTACTCATTTGTGGAATTTAAGAAATAAAACAGAGGGACATAGAGAAAAGAAAGGAAAAATAAAATAAAATGAAAACAGAGATGGAGGCAAACCATAAGAGATTCAGTCATAGGAAACAAAATGAGGGTTGCTGGGGGAGAGGTTAGTTGAGGGATGGGGTAGTTGGGTGATGGGAGTTAAGGAGGGCATTTGATGTAATGAATGCTGGGTGTTATATGCAACTGATGAATCACTAAATTCTACTGCTGAAACTAATAATACACTGTATGTTAACTAAATTGAATTTAAATAAACATTTTTTAAGAAAAGTTGTGTGCTTAATGTAAGTTATGAATCTTCTATTCCTCAGGAAGAAGCTCCAGGTTTTGAGCTCCATCCAGACTGTGGGTTACTGTGCTGGGGGTGAGGTTTATGGCAAGACTATGTTGCTCTGTTGGTTTTCAGGTTTTGTCAGAGGAAATTATTTCATATATAGCTTTAGATTTGTTATGTCTGTGGGAGGATATCAACTCATGATCTTGAACAGGAGCACTGTACGTTCCCAGTTCTACTACAAACTTCTACATTGTCTAAGATCACATGATTACACAGACAGCATCTGCTGTTGGAAGTGCTGAAAACTTAGAAGACTTCTTTCGTCCTATTAAATTCACTGCAGAACAAGAAGCTTAGCTAGGTATTTTACCAGTAGGAGAAAACTTTTTTTGCAGACTTGTACCTGATTATAAGCAAGTTATTTGACAATTTTAAATAGATTTTATGTTACTAATTAGGGCCAGGTTATAAAGACAATTACCAGATTACATATGGTAAATTCGATTTCTTCCTCGCTGGTAATTTTAATTTACTCTTGTTCTAATATCATTGTTACGCAAAAGCCTCTGTTTCTTAACACTGGACATGCCTACTCCTTAGCAGGTGTCCATTTTATGTCATCTTTGCATCTTTTCTCTTTCATCACATATTTTCACTTTCATCAACAGCTCTTGCAAAATGGGGGGGAAAAGCCCATCATTTTTATACATACATACTTAAGAGACTTACATTTATTTCATTAATGTAGATTTATATTTTAGTTCATAAATTATTAATGTATTAAAATTTTTCATTTAACATAAATTTTATACCACCCCACCTCTCGCTAAACTTGTAGAAACAGAATATTCAATAGATATCTGTATTCTAGCTTACTTACAAAATATTTCACCCTTTAGAAAACTTTCAAAAGAAGTGCATTTTTCTTGCTAGTCAATTTGTTAGTATGGCTACCTGGATTTTTGGTAGTTGACCAGTTTATTTGTTTGTTTTTAAGATTTTTTATTTATTTGAGAGAGAAAGAACGAGTGGGGGGCAGGGTCCGAGGGAGAGGGAGGAGACTCCCCACTGAGCAGGAAGCCCAATGCAGGGCTCAATCTCAGAACTCTGGGATCAAGACCTGAGTCAAAGGCAGACACTTAACCAACTGAGCCACCCAGGCACCCCTGACCAGTTTTTTTTTTCTTAAATAAACTATCAAGAGTACAGTAGTACCTAAAATTCTAAATTTATTACTCATTTCTTAAAAGCTTTCATCTATTTGGAATGAACCAATAGGACCACTCTTTAAAAGAAGGATAATGAATAAATGGAGATTTTTTTTTTTATTGTGTAATTCTGGACATATTACTTGAAAGACTGTTTCTATAAAGATTTCATGATGCCAGAATACAGTGTTCAAAGTGAGTGAAGTACAGCTGAGTATCCATAAACTAGGCATTAGTTCTCAATCAGTAGGTCATCAAGTTAAATTTTTTAAAAAAATTTGCTACAATGAATATGCATACTCTTACACTGATATCTGTCCACTAGAACATAAGGTAAATAGTATACTACTTGTGGCTCTCCATGGGAAATTTGGTTCAGTATCAAGTTGGCACTCAAAAAAAGATCTCGTGGTTACAGGTGCACACAAGCATACAGGGCAAGAGTTCTATTCAGATGGTAAGAGAATGCTTAGGGGAGACAAAAAGAAGGCAATTAATACGGATGCTTTTATAAGCAATGCACAACATTAAATCATTGTATTATTGATATCTTTTCATTATTCTTCCTTTATTTAGTGTTAAAATATTTAACTTTGTCAAGTGTATTGATAATCAGAAGTGTAACAGAAACACACAAAAGCTTGAAAACTATTGTCCTAAAGCTACAAGTGAGAAGAATATTTCACATATGTTTATTGACTTCTCTAAAACCTTAGAAATAATAATAAATGTATATCTCTAAGTATAATTTGAAGGTTGTGCAGTAGTAATAATTTAGCATAAGAACATTATAAAGTGGATTTGAGTTGTTTAGTTTTACTAGCTTATTCCTATGCTATGAAATGACAAAAATATTTCAAATACATGTACCAAGTTTGTTTTTGTTATTTGTATTTTTAATAATAATCAATAGTTTGAAACAATGTATCTTTTAATTAATTTTACATATTCATCATAATTTTATCATCTTCCGTCTTCTACCCTACTCCTAAATTCACCCTATGTCAGTTATAATCAAATTGATTTTAATAAAGAAATAATTATTAACAACTGGATATGTCTATCTTGACACCTCCTCAGATATTTATACACATGTATTAATAAATAAAGAATATGGTGTCATAAACTAGTGAGGTAGGAAGAAATTAATTTTGATATTAGTTTTTTACTGGGATATAAACTTACAATAATAGGAAAAACTGCAGATCACTTCTACCCTTTGTTAATATTAGAGATCATGTCTTAAATTTCTTAAAATTGAAATAACTTTAAAAGTAAACAGTTTTACCCAGCCAGAAAAAAATATATATGGCTTTGAAAAGAAGAGCCTTTGCCTATATGGTTTGTCTATTTTTTTATTGTAAATACTTTAGTACATGTCCACATGAAATTTGGTATTCTAGAAGTTCTCTTGATGATGACATTTACCTTCACAGAAATTATTATTGGTATTGGTACCTTTATATAAGAATTTCCTCTTGGAAGTTCAAAGCTGATTACTATTTTGAAATCCCTTAAAATTGCTTAAGTGCTAGACATTGAGGGGCGCCTAGGTGGCTCAGTCATTAAGTGTCTGCCTTCGGCTCAGGGAGTGATCCTGGCATTCCGGGATCAAGCCCCACATCAGGCTTCTCCACTGGGAGCCTGCTTCTTCCTCTCCCACTCCCCCTGCTTGTGTTCCCTCTCTCGCTGGCTGTCTCCCTCTGTCAGAAAGAAAGAAAGAAAGAAAGAAAGAAAGAAAGAAAGAAAGAAAGAAAGAAAGAAAGAAAGAAGGAAAATCTTTTTTAAAAAGTGCTAGACATTGAAAATGACATGTTATTTAGAACTGAGCATTCAGAAAGCAGTGCCTATTTCTAATCATGGGCTCAGGTACAATATGCCTTTTAATACTCTACTTCTGTTAGAAATGTCTTAAATAAAAAGAAAATAAATATAAATAAATAATAGGAATGTTTTAAGGTATATATCATTAATGCATTAAAATGATTAGATTTCTGAAACTCAAATTTGTTATCTACTTTGTGAACCTTGTTAAGTTTATGAAAGCATTTTTTGTTGTAAGGAACTATCTCTAAGGAGTAACATAATAATTAAAATTTGTTGGGGCGCCTGGGTGGCACAGCGGTTAAGCGTCTGCCTTCGGCTCAGGGTGTGATCCCGGCGTTCTGGGATCGAGCCCCACATCAGGCTCTTCTGCTGGGAGCCTGCTTCTTCCTCTCCCACTCCCCCTGCTTGTGTTCTCTCTCTCTCTGGCTGTCTCTCTCTGTCAAATAAATAAATAAAATCTTAAAAAAAAAAATTTGTTTAGCACCTCTGTTTCAGAACAATTACATTTATATTTTCTGATTTGATACTTTCATTAACCTTAAAAATCTAGACTTAATTTTATGTCATTATTTAGAGGAGAAAACTGAAATAATAGAAGGGCAAAGTAAAACAGAAGAACATTGGCAAAATCACAATTGTGGCAGCCACAGAAGTGCACTGGTCAGAACTCGCTTCAGGAGAGACCTGCTGCAAGGAGTGTAAAGTGAGCTGACAGCCTCCACCTGCTCTACCTTCTGGATTCTCTCTACCTTCTTGGCTGGGGCCAAGGCCATTCTTTCTCTGAGTGTTCCCAGCCAGTGACTGAGCCCAGTGGGATTCCTAGAGTTAAGCCATACCTTCTCAATAGGGGACTATTCTAAGGTAATCTTTGTCCTAGGACTCCCAGTTGGCCTGGTTGAGACTTTCTCAGAGCTGCACTGTGGTCTGAGGCTCTTTCTACTCAATGTTCCTTCATTTTTTTCTTTAACAAGTATCAAATCAGCATTGCAGTCTTCCAGCTCTCCCTGCCTGCTCTTTACTCCCTGCTCTTCCTCTACTCTATCCTACCCAGGAATTGCCCCAAGTAATTCCTTTGTAAGTCCAGCTCTGTGCTGATGACTGCTATATGAAGGACCTCAGATGATACAGTGGCTAAAACTTCAGGGGTAGTAGAGATAAGCTTACACTGGTAGGAAATAGTGCTGAGAAATTTGTCTGGCTAAAATATTAAATGCCTTTCCTATTCTGTGATTGAAGTATAAGGATTTCTGCTTCTGAGAATGGTAAAGAAACATTTTGCAGACTAGACTAAGTACAGGGAACATCTAGAAAAATTAGAATTTGAAGTAAGAAATTGTTTGAAAAAATCAGAAAACTAACAAAATATCAAGGACTTTAAGATCAGATCTAGAGAGAAACGAAAAATGAGATAAGCCCAAAATTCTGAGTATTTCTACAGTAGATGCATTTCAGAAAGGAAAAAAGGAACAAAGGTGGAGATATAATCCCACAAATAAACTATTCAATTTCAAGATAAACACTGCTTATTATGAAAAGCCCAACTATCAGGTTTTGCACTTCAAAGTGTAATAATTGTGTGTGAATTTGGACAAGCTACTTAACCTGTCACATTTTCTTCACCTTACAATGGTTGTAATACTAATATACTACACCTCATAAATGTATCATGAGGCTATATTAAGTTAACATTTACTGTGCTCTGAAAACATTGTCCAGTACATATTAAATACTAAGATTTTGTTAAAGATCTAAAATGAAGAGTGCAATTCACACACACACAAACACACATACACACGCATTTTCCGGAAAACACTAGCTTATTTAAAGTTATTATTTTCAAAAAATGTTTCTTTCAAATGACTTTTGAGGTTAACCCACAACTTCATCAATATCTATTTTGGGGTGAAAGTACAAGAAAGTACTCTCTTAATATTCTATGTTCTATATTTGGAAACAGTTTTATTCTCTGAAGTAGTAAATCAGAAACATTTCAAGTGGTTGCTGATTAATTTGTATATTTAAATATACAGGTTTTTGAAAAGCAAATTAAACTATAAAGTGATCAATTAATTATGGGATATGACTTGATTATACTAAACACCATTGTTACTCAATTTGAGATTAGAATCTTCTGGATATCTTGCTCTACTTTGGAAAAAAACGCGCTTTGGCACATAAACATATGTTGGAGTGGCTTTCCATATTCTTTACGGAAGCAATGGGTTAAAAACTGTATAATGCTTAAATGCCTTTTCTTCTACCCAATTTATATTACAATATTGATTTGATAATGGATGGTTTCTTAAGAATGCACCTATCTAATTGCAGTGGAATAGGAGGTATATAGCATTTCTCAGTTTTAAAATGTCAAAAATATTCATTAAGTATTTCCTGCAATTATCCTATTAAGTCAGCATTAATATTTCCATTACGCAAATGATACATTGAATCATAGAAACTGAATCATAGAAATAAATTTTTAAAAATATGAATAATAAAAACAAATGATTGTAGAGTTTGGTGGATGGTTTACCATTCTAAAGTTTCACTGTTTACTGGGAGTGATGGTGGAGTGGAGTAAACATTTTCTCATCTAAAAAAAAAAAGTAATGATGTATGACATTATTAATTGTGCAAGTGCCATGTGGACAGATGCCGCATTTCGTTCTGAAATTATTTTTCAAAAAGTTTGCAGGAGTTTCAGAAATCATAATTTACTTCTCTCCGCATACCATATTTGGTCAGCTGGCTATTATTTCCTAGCCTGTTGGCACTGATAATTTGGATCAGATTGTATTTCAAACCACTCAGGCACTTAACAGCTTATAAATGTTTACACTGGGACCAAAATAGAGAAGAAAACAATTTTTGAAGGAAAACATCAGTTTGTATAGCAGCCATGGACAATACCCAGTAATGTTGGCTTCATTTTTTATTATTAGTTTCACTCTGTTGTTGAAGCCAAGTCCTCATACGCACTCCCCTTCCATACCAGTCTAGCCTTTTGAAAAATAAACTTTCATATAATGTATCTTTGTGGGAAAAATCAAAACTATCTAAAGGTATAAAAGTGCTCATAGACTAACATTTATTCACTTGTCCCAGTATCTATGCCCTCAGTTGCCTCTCATAATGATTCTGAGTTTTGCTATGCAAATCGCTTTGGTTAATAGAAAAGTAGCAAATAGGACACAAACAGAAACTTGAAAATGTTTCAACGTTGGAATTTGCCCTTTCTTGGTGCTATTGAAATAATCCTTCCCCTCACATTTGCAAAAAAGCCTGGGGTAGCCTGTTGCCTGAGGAGAAAACATGATCGTATCACTGCCATAACGCCCACTAATATGTAGCTTCCATTGCCAGGTGTAAGCATGAGGCTATCCTAGATCAACCAGCCCTAGATGACCTGTCAGCAACCACAGAGGTCAAGGCAAGCCCAGTTGAGATGGCCTACAACAGCAGAACTGTCCAATCAACACACAGATTCATAGGAAATAATAAATGAATGTTGTTTAAGAAACTGGATTCTGGAGAGATTTGTTATGCAGCCAAAGCTAATTGATAGAAACAGTTTGTATGGTAAGTCATGAAAAAGTTTCACTCATTGGGCCTTTTTCCAGTGTCCCAAAGCAAATATCCATTAATAAAATGTTTTAAATAGTGACATTCATACTATTTATTTATTTATCTATTTATTTATTTATTTTTGGTAAGAAAATACACTGGAACTCCATGTAGTCTTCTGCTCAGAATTATGGGAGCAAGGAGACCATTCTGAAATCTTGCTTTTAATGAATATCATTGGCCAGTATAATTAAATACTTGCAATACACTAATGATACTTATATTCACATCAAATGTGTTTGTATAGATGCATTTTTGTATTCCTTTAGATATTAAGTGAATTTAACTTCTGTTGAAATTTTTAAACTAATTTAAAATCTTTCTTCCACTTCTACAACTGACCATTTCATTTCATATTCAATGCTACCAAAAAATAACAGTAGGTAAAAAAAGAAACAGCAGATTTTCCTTTATTAGGTAGATCATAGGTAGCTATTAGTAAATTTTCCATTAGAGTTTTCCTTAATTTTTCTTGGGTCTGAGGAGAGAAGGGAAGCTTATTGACAGAAAAAGTGTAATGTGGTTTATTGATGGAAATTTACTTTACTTTTTAATTTACTTTATGTGATGTCTATATGTTTATTTTCTAATAGCAAGGAAAGGACCAAAGCTATAGTTAATGATGAGCACACGACTGCGTTTGAAGATTTTACTGAACATTTGTATGTTTCAATGATATTTTATGAGAAGTGCAAGTATTATGTCAAGATATCAGATAGTTTATAAATATAAAACTTAACCAGCAAACACAAACAATGTTATTATATATTAATAGCAAATTTCCCAAATGTAAAAAATAAAAAAGAGTTCGGGTAGAATTTAAGAAGTCGAATATGCTAAGGGAAGAGATGAAAGCTCTAATGTAAACAAGTTTCTACGCCAAGTATACATCCTGAGAACGATGTATCAAATATAAGCACAGAAATATTAAGTCCTCTTTCTAAGGGCTCAAAAGGGTAAAGTTTTAATATAATTATTATAATGTTTTCATTTGCAAATTTTTACTTGTCCTTCACTTTGTAGCCAAGTAGCCAATAAATCTAGGAACTTATGCCAGAAGACCAAAAAAGCAATAAGCTGATTTAGCTAAAACAATTTTAATCTGAATTATTTTAAAGGTGAAACTGTAATCATAGAATATTTTGACCATCAAATTATCCTCTCCATTTTTCTCCACTTTCCAAATATTTTAAAAAGATAACCCGCAGAATGAAAGTATTTGGAAATCATATATTTGATAAGGGGATTAGGGGCTAATATCCAAAATGTATAAGAAACTCCTACAGTTCAATAGCAAAAACAAAACAAAATAAAACAAAATGTTTCTAAGGCTGTGGAGAAATAGGAACCCATCTATACTGTTGGTGGGAATGTAAAATGGTGCAGTATGAAAACATACTGAAAACCGTATGGAGTTTCCTCAAAAACTTAAAAATAGAGCTACCATATGATCCACCAATAAATACCACTTCTGAGTAAATGCCCAAAAGGACTGAAATCAGGATCTCGAGGTATCTGTACTCCCATGTTCACTGGGATACTATTCACAATAGCCAAGTTATAAAAACAACCCAGCTGTTAATCAACATAAGAATGGATAAAGAAAATGTAGTAAATGTATACAATGGAATATTATCCAGACTTTAAAATAAAGAAAATCCTGCCGTTTGTGACATAAATGATACTCGAGGACATTTGCTAAGTGAAATAAGGCAGTCAAGGAAGACAAATATTTCATGATTCCACTTGTATGAGATACCTAAAATAATCAAACTCATAGAATAGAGAATAGAGAATAGAATGCTGGTTACCAAGGGCTGGGGTTACAGGGAAATGTGAGGTGTTCACTTGGTGTGTTTTCAGTTATGCAAGATGATTGCTGCAGATAGAACTTACAGTTAACCATACTCTAGTATACACTTAAACATTTGATAAGAGACTAGATCTTATATTAGGTAGACATACATAAAATAACAAAAAACAAAAAAAAAAGGACACATAGGAAACTTATGGTTGCAAAGGCTATGTCCAATACCATGGTTTTGGTGATGGTTCCATGGGTATTTGCATATGTCCAAACTCATCAAATTATATATATTAAATATGTGCAGGTTTTGTGTATCAAGTATACCTCAACAAAGCTGTTTCTTTTTTTTTTTAAGAAAAAAACTCTATAGACAAACTTCCACATTTTCCCAACTTTCCTTTCATATATCCTTGAGATTCTGTTCTTAAAACACAATCACTCTCTGTGGTCTGATAAGTGGCTCTAGAGGAAAAATAAGTTAGTGAATTTAGAAACCAACAGTCTTTCTAAATCAAGTACATATACCTACAAAACAATTATGTTAGCCTTTGGAAGGTAAATAATTTATTCTTCAACAGATTCATCTAATAATCATTCATCCAATAATTCATAATAAAATTCAGATTAGTTTTAAATTGTTAGGATACTTAAAGCCAGAAATATATATCATTTACAAAAGTGTTGGGATAAAAAAATGAAATAAATTAACATTTAGGTTTGTCACTGATCATACAGATACAAATATATATGAGTGAAGTATATAGGGTATATGGAAAAATTAATATTTAGAAATGTTTATAATCCATGTAATCAAATATTTTACTACTTGGTCTTAAAATTTCTTATAGTTCATTCCCCCTTTTATCCTCTCACAGTGTCTGGTAACCACGTCTATTATATACTTTGGCATTATAACCCAATACTTTAGTTAATGTTTATTTTTCTCTGATTGTGACCCCTTTGGGAATCATACTTTTTTCTGGTTTATCTTCTCATCCCTAGTATCTGACCCAGGAACTTATAATCAGTTGCTGCTTTAAAAATAATTGCTCAATGAACTAACATTCCCCTGTCAATTTTCTCATATTTTTAACAAATATTCCAGTATATTTCCATCTTAGTGCCATAATACATTTCCCATCTCCATCTGAGAGCCTCCATTTAGTCTAAACTACTCTGTTTAAAGCAGAAGGTAGGGAATCCAGAGGGACCAGATACAGATTCAAAAACAAGGAAGTAGATGACATTAAAAGAAAGTCAGTACAAAGACAGACTTAAATAATAGCACCAGGATATCACCATATGAATATGTATGGGGGGAAAATCTAAGTTTTGGATTTTATGAATCTATTGATTGCATGGTGTATATACAGTAAGATAAGCAGACTTTTATAGTTTCTGACTCTGTGAACTAAAATTATAATATAGTTGATGAAAGAAAGTAATATTTTTAGTTAAGCTAATAATATACAATTAGAATGGTGATGTCATCTAAATAACTGTGACATTACTACACTGATTCTAAAATATTTCCAATGTAAATTCTTAAAAGTTGATACTTACCCAGGGTGAAATTCTTATAAATCGTTAGTGAATTTTCATGAAATATTTATTGACCTGAGTTTATAAGCATTCATTAAAATTCACAAATGTGTGCTTATGAACAATCTATTAAATCTGGAAACATAAAAGGCCACATTTTATGTACATGTAGGTTCATGTACCCTATTTGGAAAGTGAATTTTTATTAACTTTAATGCCTTTACCATCCAAAATAAACACATTCTTACTGTGTTAAGTTCCTGAATCATTGCAAATAATTTAGATGACACTTATTTGTATCAAATAATATGCAATTTAATGAAAAAAATGATACTTCAGTCAATGGCATTCTATAGAATTACTTAGTTTACATGCACTAAGCCAATATATTTAAGGAGGTCTTAATGGGAGAGACATCTTTTATTGTAAAAAAAAATAATAATAATAAGACATATTTGGGACATGAAAGATTTTGTCACAGGTTTTTTGTTGTTTAATATTTGTTTTTATTTATGTAGTTAGAGATGACTCTTAATTGGTAATTACTTCCCCAATTCTATACATTAGTGCTTCCTTTAACTTTGTGCTTTTTTTCCCCTGAACTAAGAAAAGAATTTAGAACTTTTTTACATTTCCTTTCCCAGTTTCACATACTAGCAGGAATAAAGATCAGACAAAATATCACATCTTTAATTTTCGTTCCTAGATTAAATTTGGTCACACAAATTTAATGTCCTTTTTGAAATTTATAACAGGATAATCTAATTTACTGTTAAATAAAACAGGTAAGTTCACTTCAATTCAATGAGCATTTATAGAGGAACTACCCTGGGTAAAGCATTATATCAGGTTCTGATAGTACAAACATTCTCTGATGCTTTTGGAGGTCAATTGCTTAGTGGAAAAATAATTTGCATTTAGGGGGAAATATGAAGTTGAAACCTAAATTTTACATAATGAGTTGTGCCTCATTAAATCTTCTGGAGAGTTCTGCTTCTTCCAGAAGAGATTGAACAAAAAATACTTCTAAGGCCACAAGTCTTTCCGCAAGAGTAAAGAACAGTGTACTCTGACATCAGCTTCAGTTGAAAAGCCCTCAACTATCAGTGCAAGACCACCTATGTTAGAGGCAAAAGCCACTATAGTTTCTGAGTTTTGACGTGCACACTCTAATGTACACATCCTACACTTATGTCCTTTCAGTTGGAAACAATTGTTTTCTTGTCAAATGCTTCAAAAAGATTCATCGTTTACTTTCCAGAAAAGACTGAAGCTTGACTTTGGGCTAACAGTTGCTCAACAGTTCTGCCTATAAGGATCACAAAATAAATGCCTCTGCCATATCTAAGTTGCAATGTCTGACAGATATCATCTGCCTTTCAGGCTCCATTTGTGGGGGAGGAAACACTTTAATTCAAAAACATTGAAAGCATAACCATTTTTTACTTTGTAAAGTATGTTTGCTCATTGCAAAACCCCAAACAAAATTCATATTTCATTAAAAGGGACAAGTGGAAGTGTGGAAAAGAAACCAGTAGCATTAATGGCACTACATGTCAGGGACATACTTTTCTTTTTACTTAAAGAAGATACAGTTGGGAATTAATTAATCAATCACATTAGAAAGTTCAGAGGTCTGATGTGTATGTAACTTCATATATATATATATATTTATATTCATCCTGTTAGTTTGATTTCTCTGGAGAACCCTGCCTAATACAATGAGTAAGGAATGTTCCCAGCCTGTAAGAAAGAAACCCTTCCAAGACCTGTGTACTTCATACCAGGAAGATATCTATCACAGGAAGAGAGAGAAGTAATGAGATTCAGATAGCACGGATTCCCCCAGGGTTGGTGTCAAACTCCAGGAAATAAGAGTTGTAGAGTTATCCTATTGTATTTGGGGAACCCCGCTTCCTAGGGCATAGGAGAAGAAAGTGTATACACAGAGGCCTGTCCAACATGGCGTTGGGAAATATATTAGCAATGTCTGGTGGGGAGGTGAACCTGCTTGCCCAGTAGGAAGGATAGGTCTGGAAAAGGCCTGGGTAAATGAAAAGAGAGGCTAAAGATGTTAGAGACTAAGCAGGACCCATCAGTATCAGTAACAGGTGCAACTATTATCCTAAAATATCATGTAGATCAGTGGACACCAGTATAAAATAATCAGGTTAATGGCCCATAATAGTCATACTTTACCAAAGAGTTGCAGGAACTTCAGGAAAGGCCATGGATCTATAAATATCCCCTAGGCTTTGCCCACACCTCTACCCCTTGCCCTCCTACAGTCACCATTAACTGTTTCTTATACATCTTTCTAGAAATATTGTAAGTTTTATTAAGTATTTGTGTATATAGATATTTTAAAAAATAATTACCTCTATTTTATTTTTTTTTCAAGTTTTTACTTAAATTCCAGTTAGTTAACATATAGTGCAATGTTAGTTTCAGGAGTAGAATTTAGTGATTCATCACTTACATAGAATACTCAGTGCTCATCACAAGTGCACTTCTTAATACCCATCAGTCATTTAACCTGCCCCTCTCCCCACTCACCTCTCTTTCAGCAACTCCCAGTTTGCTCTCTACACCTAAGAGCCTGTTTTATGGTTTGCCTCTCTCTTTTTTCCCCATAAATTCATCTGTTTCATTTCTTAAATTCCACATACAAGTGAAATTATATGGTATTGTCTTTCTCTGATTTAATTATTTCATTTAGCATAATACACTCTAGCTCCACCCACATCATTGCAATGGCAAGGTTTCATTCTCTTTGATGGCTGAGTAATATTCCATTGTGTATATATACTACTTCTTATGCATTCGTCAGTTGATGGACGTCTGGTCTCTTTCTATAGTTTGTCTATTGTTAATAATGCTGCCATAAACATTGTGGGGTATGTATCGCTTCAAATCACTATTTTTGTTTCCTTTGGGTAAATACCTAGTAGTACAATTGCTGTATCATAGGGTAGTTCTATTTTGTAACTTTTTGAGGAACCTCTATACTGTTTTCCAGAGTGGCTACAGCAGTTTGCCTTCCCACCAACAGTGTAATAAGGTTCCCCTTTCTCCACATCCTCACCAACATCTGTTGTTTCCTATGTTGTTAATTTCAGCCATTCTGATCGGTGCAAAGTGGTATCTAATTGTGGTTTTGATTTGTATTTCCCTGATGATGAGTGATGCTGAGCATCTTTTCATGTGTCTGTTAGCCATCTCTATGTCTTCTTCGGCAAAAAAAAAAAAAAAATGTCTATTCATATATTCTGCCCGGTTTTTACCTTGATTATTTGATTATTGGGTGTTCAGTTTGATAACTCAATAGATTTTGGATAGTAATCTTTTGTCAGGTATGTTATTTGCAAATATCTTCTCCCATTCTGAAGGTTGCCATTTAGTTTTGTGGATTGTTTCCTTTACTGTGTAGAAGCTTTTTATCTTGATGAAGTCCCAATAGTTTAGTTTTGCTTTTGTTTCCCTTGCCTCTGGAGACATATCTAGTAAGTGTTGCAGTGGCCAATGTCAAATAGGTTGATGCCTTTGTTCTTCTCTAAGATTTTGATGGTTTCCCGTCTCACATTTAGGTCTTTCATGCATTTTGAATTTATTTTTGCATACGGTATAAGAAACTGGTCCAGTTTCATTCTTTTGCATGTTGCTCTCCAGTTTTCCCAACACCATTTGTTGACATTTTTCCTTTGCATGTTCTTTCCTGCTTTGTCAAAGATTAATTGACCATATTGTTGTGGGTCCATTTCTGGGTTTTCTATTCAGTTCCATTGATCTATGTGTCTATTTTTGTGCCAGTACCGACTGTTCTGATACTACAGCTTTGTAATACAGGTTGATGTCCGGAATTGTGATGTCTCCAGCTTTTCTTTTCTATTTCAAGATTGCTTTGGCTATTTGGGGTTTTCTTGTGGTTCCATACAAATTTTAGGATTGTTTGTTCTAGCTCTGTGAAAAATGCTGGTGGTATTTTGATAGGGATTGCATTGACATTTTAAGATAGAACAATATTTGTTCTTCCAATCCATGAGCATTGAATGTTTTCCTATTTCTTTGTGTGCTCTTCCATTTCTTTCGTAAGTGTCCTAGTTTTCAGAGTACAGATCTTTTACCTCTTTGTTTAGGCTTATTCCTAGGTATCTTATTGTTTTTGCTGTAGTTGTAAATGGATTGATTCCTTGATTTCTTTTTCTGCTGCTTCATTATTGTTGTATAGAAATGCAACGGATTTCTGTGTTGATTTTGTATCCATGAGTTTATTGAATTTGTGTATCAGTTCTGGGAATTGTTCTTGGAGTCTTTGAGGTTTTCTATATGGAGTATCATGTCATCTGCAACACTGAAAGTTTTACTTTTTCCTTGCCAATTTAGATGTCTTTTATTTCTTCTTGTTGCCCAATTGCTGAGGCAAGGATTTCCAATACTCTATTAAATAACAATGCTGAGAGAGGACATCCCCGTCTTGTTCCTGACCGTAGAGGAAAAACTCAGTTTTCAGAGAGGAAAAACTCATTGAGGACGACATTAGCTGTGGTTCTTTCATATATGTCCTTTAAGATGCTGAGGTATGTTCCCTCTATCCCTACTTTGTTGAGAGTTTTTATCAAGAATGGATGCTCTGTTTTCTCAAATGCTTTCTATGCATCTATCGAGAGAATCATATGGTTCTTATCCTTTCTTTTATTAATGTGGTGTATCATGTTGATTGATTTGTGAATATTGAACTACCCTTGTAGCCCAGAAATAACCCCCACTTGATCATGGGGAATGATTTTTTCAATGTACCATTGGATTGGATTTGCTAGTATCATGCTGAAAATTTTTGTGTCTATGTTCATCAGGGATATTGACCTGTAATTCTCTTTTTTAGTGGGGTCTTTGTCTGGTTTTGAAATCAAGGTAATGATGGCCTTGTAGAATGTAGAAATTTTCTTTCCATTTCTATTTTTTGGAACCATTTGAGAAAGACAGGTATTAACTCTTCTTTAAATGTTTGGTAGAATTTTCCTGGGAAGCCATCTGGCCCTGGACTTCTGTTTGTTGGGAGATTTTTGATTAATTCAATTTCTTGCCTAGTTATCAGTCTGTTCACATTTTCTATTTCTTCCTGTTTCAGTTTTGGTAGTTTGTATCTTTCTAGGAATTTATCCACTTCTTGCAATTGCCCAATTTTTGAACATATAATTTTCCATAATATTTTTCATAATATTTCAAATATTCTCTTAAAATTGTTTATATTTCTGTGGTATTGGTTGTAATTGCTCCTCTCTCATTCATGATTTTATTTATTTGGTTCCTTTCTCTTTTATTTTTGATAAGTCTGGCTAGGGGTTTATTTTTTTATTAATTCTTTCAGAGAACTAGCTCCTCATTTCATTGAAATGTTTTATCATTTCTATTTATTTCTATATTATTTATTTCTGCTCTAATCTTTATTATTTCCCTTCTTCTGAGGTCCCTAGGCTTCATTTACTGTTCCTTTTTTTGCTCCCTTAGGTATAAAGTTAGTTGTTTGACAATTTTCTTGCTATATGAGGTAGGCCTGTATTAATATATATTTCCCTCTTATGACCTCCTTTGTTGCATCCTAAAGATTTTGGACCATCGTGTGTTCATCATCATTTGTTTCCATGTATTTTTTATTTCTTCTTTAATTTTCTGGTTGACCCAATCATTCTTTAGTAGGATGAACTTTAATCTGCATGTATTTGTGGTCTTTCCAAATTTTTTCCTGTGGTTGACTTCAAGTTTCATACCATTGTGCTCAGAAAATATGCATGGTATGACATCAGTCTTTTTGTACTTGTTGATGCCTGATTTGTGACCAGTCTGTGATCTATTCTGGGGAATGTCTCATGTGCACCCAAAAAGAGTGTGTATTCTGTTACTTTAGAATGAAATGTTCTGAATATATCTGTTAAGTCCATCTGGTCCAGTGTGTCATTCAAAGCCATTCTTTCCTTGTTGGTTTTCTGCTTTGATGACCTATCCACTGATATAAGTGGGGTGTTAAATTCTCCTACTATTATTTATTATTATCAATGAGTTCCTTTATGTTTGTTATTAATTGTTTTATATAATTGGGTGCTCCCAAGTTGGGGGCATAAATATGTACAGTTATTTAATCTTCTTGTTGGATAGACCCCTTTATTATGATATGGTGCTCTTCTTCATCTCTTGTTACACTCTTTGGTTCAAAATCTAATTTGTCTGCTATCAGTATGGCTTATCTGACTTTCTTTTTACATCCATTTGCATGATAAATGGTTTTCTATCCCCTCACTTTCAATATCAGGTAACTTTGGGTCTAAAATGAGTCTCTTATAGGTAGCATATAGATGGGTCTTATTTTTTAATCCATGCTGACACCTTATGTATTTTGACTAGAGCATTTAGTCCATTTACATTCAGAGTGATTATTGATAGATATGAATTCAGTGTCATTTTATTACTTGTTTTGTCATCGTTTCTGGATATTTTCTCTGTTCCATTCAAGTCTTTTTTTGTTTTTGGTCTTTCTTACCCCCTCAAGCAGTCCCCTTTAATAGTTCTTGCAGGTTGATTTAGTGGTCAGAAACTCCTTTAGTTTTTGTTTGTCTGGGAAACTCTTTACCTTTCTGTCTATTCTAAGTGACAGCCTTGCTGGATAGAATATTCTTGCCTGCATATTTTCCCCATTCAGCTCGTTGACTATATCATACCATTCTCTTCTTGCCTTTCAAGAGAAAGAGAGAAAGAAACCATGAAATAAACTCCTAACTACAGAGAACAAACTGATGATTACCAGAGTCGGGGATGGGTTAAATAGATGATGGGGTTTAAGGAATGATGAGCACTGGGTGTTGTATGGAAGTGTTGAATCACTATATTGTACACCTGAAACTAATATTACAATCTATGTTAACTAAATGGAATTTAAGCAAAAACTTTTAAAAAAAACTTTAAAACCCTTCAAATTATAATGAAAAGATAAGTAGAATGAATAAGAAAACCTGTGTATTAGTGTTAGCTATGTCTGTAAACTCATTTTTTTTTCTTTTTACCTTGGAATTAAAAAAAAGCTTTATTCAGTTAAACTGGTATACAAAAAACCCCTAAAAAACAGAAAAACCACTGTATATGCTCTCCAAAAAGTGAATGCCTTTTGCTCACACAATACATACTTATGAGTACAAATTTTCAAGATGTTTTCTAACACTATAACTCTCTATGAAGAACTAAATCACACTCTTCGATATTAGCCATAATAAATATGCTCAAAATCAACCTAGATAATATAAATTTCTATAAGCATTTATTTATAGCAATTTCTCTCTTCAGAACATATTCCAAGCTTTCAAAGATATTAATGACATGGACCCTCAGACGACAGAAAAATTACAAATATTTTGTTCCAAGAAAGAAAATGTGATATTGAGACTGATATTTGAAAATTATGATTAAACATATTGAGAAAGTGTAAATGGAGGTGCAAAGCAATTAAGTCATATCTCTAACACATTCTGTTCATGGGGCAACATTAGTTACTGACTGTATTATCAGAACATAACACATTTACAGCAATACCAGTTTATGATGAAATCCACATTGTGACTGATAGTGTCCAACAATATTAGGAACTGAAAGATTTTTTAATGCACATTTATTTGGTGTAACAAAGATATTTGCTTTGTTGCTATAATCAAGGTATATTTCTTTTTTTCTTTTGTGTTTTTTGCTAATGTGTCTTACTTTAGTGATTACCTTAAGTACTTTGCAATGTGCTGCCTTGTTAAGCATTTTTAATTAACTGTCTAGAAACCTTGCTAGAATAATATATTAACAGCTCAAGTCATAAGAAATTAATATATTCAGTACCTCTGTAATACCTATAATACTTTAACAAGTGCTCCTGGGCAGTTCATTGAAAATTAATTAAGTCTTGCCAAAGAAATGCAAAAAAGTCAACTAGAAGACTAATTGAAATCACTGTAACTTTTTTATGTAAATATACTTTAAGAAGAACATTTTGTAAATTTGATTATCAGATCAAAGATTCTTAATATTAATATTTGAAATATCAAATAAGACATCCCTGCTAGTTATTATGTCTTAAATCTAGTTTTCTGAGTACTTAAAATCATATTTCTTAATATATCTCTCAGTTAACTTGTTTAGACATTCAAATATTCTATTAATATCACTGCCATTGTTAAAAAGTTTGAATTAAGTGTAATTCTTTTACAGTGACCTATCATTTCTCCCTTTTCTATAATCCTCCCTTTCATACCTCCATAATTATCATTATATGTTCTCACCCTCCTTTGTTCCATTCAAAATATATATTCCTGTACCATATGGTCACAGTTTTCTGTAAGGTGGATATTATATCTTCTGACACAAGCACTTAAACAAGTACAGTGAAGGCATTTGTTATAACTTAATGCCTAAATGAAATTTAAATGCACATCTTCTTCAGATAACCTTTATAGATTAATGCTAAAATTGTTGAGTGGAACAACTAACAGGACTGTGAGAGAGATGTTTTAAATAATTTTTAAAAACTAGCTTTTGTTAAATCTATCCCTATGTGCCAAGCACTAAGTCAAGTGCTTTAGGAGAAAAGAAAATTTTTTAATCTTTATGTAACTCCTATGGGGCTTATCCTCTTATAACTATAGGAAAATATAAATAGATGCAGAATAATTGATAGATAATTAATAGGTACAGAAATTTGGCCTCCAAGAAGCTAATTAAATTACTCAGGGTTGCTTGGCTAGGAAGTGATAGATTTGGGATTTGAACCAATATAGGCAGAGCACAAAGATAAAGGGCTTAACCACTATGCATAATTCCTCAAAACTTGACTGAATGCCACTTCCTCTGCTTAAGTCTAAGAGGACAGCCCTGCTTCTGGATGGCTAATAACTGATAGATGTGAAGCAGAAGTTTAATAATGGTGAAGATATGACTATCTGTGGATAACATTTCAAATTTTGTCTTTATGGGTTCTTCTTTCTAATGATTGTCCACATTAAGTTAAAGAATATCTTTCAAACTAAACCAGAAATGGCCAATAAAAAAGCTTAGGACTAGAAACTTTGCAAGTTGATAGGAGATTTTATTTGGAAACAGTAGATAAACAAAGAGTGAGATCAGCTAGAGCACTCATGCCAAATCCACCAATTTGTTCACTGACAGAAGGTTATTTTGACATCATGTAAACCTGTCATTAAACAACACATACACTATGTAGCGTTTACCTTCTTCAAAGGAATGTCTGAATACATTTGCACTTTAAATGCCAGGAGTTCACCTTTCATATTTCCCCATAAAACTTTCACAATGAATGCTTAACATACTTTTTGTTGCTATTTTTATACTCTAGAGGGGAATATTGTGAAATAAAACTATTGACATGAATATGATACTAGATTTACGGACGTTTATCTTTATTTATATATCTATAAAAAATTATGAATTGCCATATGCCTAGCACTTTGTTAAATACCAGAAGAAAAAAGACTGTCACAAAAAATATACAATTAATGCCTCAATATGTGATAATGATAAATTAATTATGGTTTTGATTTTTGTCAGGGTTAAGTAGAACAAAATTCTACTCTAGGTAGCTTAAGAAAGAGGGAATTTGTTTAATGATATTAAAAGATATTAATTAGATATTATGGTAGGATATTAAAAGGCTTAAGAAATCAGTGGGAGGGCTGAAGAAGGAAATGCTAGGTTGATTTTTAAGAATAAGTATTCAAATCACTCCAGGGAACCCGTATGCCAAAAAAGGGTCTTTTAAGATCATAAACTTATAAACCCTAGAACATTTACATTGTCACAACCAGGAACTACCAAAATTAAAATCCACCATGATTAGGAAATCACACACTCACACACCTATGGACGTTCAGGAGAGCGCCATGATGAAAAAAATTATAGTTTTTTCTCTTGTCTCCGGAAACACATTGTATCTACTATGACCTGAACCAGGAAAACTAGTGTTTGTACCCTGTCTTTCTGCTTTCATGGTGCTAGTTACTGAACTATGGCACAACTGTTGATATATTGTGTAAAACAGCAAATGCCTTAATATCCATGTCTGCCAGGTGAAATAGCAGAAGCAGCGGCCATATGGCCTCCATCTCACTTACGTATGCATGTGATCAGCCAAATCTAAATCACATCTAGAAACCAAGTAAGTTTGGAAAGAGGAGTTTTTATTTTTCCAACCTCTGTATTACAGGAAGGCAAACTAGAGAAGGGTAGAATGGATGTTGAATGGATAACATAGGACATACAATCTGTGTTACTAAAAATGAATTATATGTAATAATGACTTTATCATTTAAGTACTGATATCTCTCAAAATTGTATTTTTCATCTACTTTGTTTTCCAAAGCTCCTTGCCTTTGCATCTTCTCTGTATTAGAGCATGCTGGAATATTGCAAAGAAATAAAATATCATGTTAAAAATAATTTAAATAGATGTAGGTAAGTTTTACCTCACCGATAAAGAAGCTCAGAGCTAGGGGCGCCTGGGTGGCTCAGTTGTTAAGCGTCTGACTTCAGCTCACATCATGATCCCAGGGTCCTGGGATTGAGCCCTGCATCGGGCTCCCTGTTCCGCTGGGAGCCTACTTCTTCCTCTTCCACTCCCCCTGCTTGTGTTCCCTCTCTCACTGGTTGTCTCTCTATATATATCAAATAAATAAATAAAATCTTAAAAAAAAAAAAGAAGAAGCTCAGAGCTAGAGCAATTTCAATGTTGATGAAGTAGTTTAAACATGTTATCAAAACCTGAACTCTTCCTTCTTTACGTTCTGCCATCTTAAAGTGTTCAGTTTGAGCTTCAGATTTGCCTTTCATAACCTAAAGATCTAAGATGCATGTTGATAGAGCTTGCTGCAAAGGCAGAAGTTGGGGTCAGCTTCTTCTCATATGATTCTTTATACAGGGGGAAAAGGTCTTCCTGGGAAACCCAGTGACTCCTATTTGCCAGAGCTGAGTGAAATCCCAGGGCACTCAGGGAAACACTTTTGCAGGAAAGAAAGTGAAGTGAGATTTAATTATCTTTCTTCCACACCATACCTACTTCTTTCCTTTAGAAACTATTTCCTTAAAGGATATCCTCCTCTATTCAGTCTCCTAAGTCATTTCTTCTTCTGCTATACTACCCAAATTCAGTTAGTCACCAAGTTCTATTTTAATTCTTAATACATCTGAAATCTATTCCCTTCTTTTTATTTTCAATGCTTCAGCTATAGATTTGAACCTCATTACTACATTATTACAAAAGTCTGTTCAATCCCCATACTGGGGTCTTAATTCTCTTCAATGCCAGAATGATTTTATGGAATACAAATTTCATTATAATATTTTCCTACTTTAAGTTGTTACTGTCTCCTGATAGCTTTTAGCATGAAGTATAGACCAATAAGTTAGCACACAGTCCTTAATCTTGCCATTGCTACCTCTAGGCCTTCTTAACTTGCCATTTCACCAAATGCAATTCAAACTCCAACCATATCAGATTTTATAATGTCACCTATGATTTTCACCTGTATGATTTGGAACATATTAATCACTCTTTATAAAACCTCTATTCCCCACTATCTTTCTTCCCTAATGTTACTTACCATTTAAGGCTCAGCTCAGTGCTCCTTCAAGAATTATTTCCTGACCTACAAATATAAACTAGGATTCATGTTTTCCCACTTCATCTTAGGTATACATAAGTCATAATTTATCGTATTCCCTTGTAATTTTATCTGTATATATCTTCAATATCATACAGTAACCTTTTTGGGAACTAGAACAGTACCTTTTCTCATTCATGAAACACTAATGAATTAAATTAAAAAGTATTTGTTGAGTAGCTACTGTATAACATATAATGTATGGGATGCAAAGATTTAAAAGGTAAGGTGTGGCTCCTGTTGTCAATGACTTAAACATTACACTATGGAATTGAATACAGGCACTTTCTTCTAGTCACAGCACTAATTAAAACTTATAATTATATATTTATTACCTTCAACAGACTGAAAATTACTTTTCACAAAGAATATGTCTCCTTTGCTCACCATTGGATACCCATTGTCCATATAATGCCTAGTCCACAGCAAACTCAGATTTTTAAAAAATTTAAAACAGATTTATTGAGATATAATTGGCATAAAATAAGCTGTGCATATATAAAATATACCATTTGATAAGTTTTGATACGTGTATAAGTCCATGAAATCATCATCGCAATGAAGATAATGAATATATCACCCAAAAAAGTTTTCTTATGCCATTTTGTAATCATTTCTTTCCAGCCCCACCAGACCATCTCAATTTCTAGCAACCACAGATCTGTGTTCTTCCAGTGTAAATTAACTTGTATTTTCTAGAATTTTACTAAATACAATCATATAGCATGGGCTCTTTATGTTTACTTTATTATACTCAGCATATTTATTTTGAGACAGCTCATTCCTTTTTATAATAGAATATGATTCCATTTCTAAATTTACCACAACTGTTTATCCATTCTCCTATTCATGGATTTAGGCTGTTTCTTGCTGTATTTATTACAAATACAGCTTCTATGAACATTTATATACTAGTATAGACACATGCTTTCTTTCTCTTGGATAACTAACGAGGGAAATGTCAGTTATTTGTAGGCATATGTTTAACTTTTTAAGAAACTGTCAAACTCTTTCCAAAGCAGCTGTACTACTTTGTATTTCCACCAACAATGTATGAGAATTTCAGTCCTTCCATAGCCTTTCCAACGTTTGACATTTTCAAACTTTTAATTTTAGACATTCTCCTAGGTGGGTAGTGGGATCTCATGGAATTACTTTGCATTTTCCTAATTGTTAATGATGTTGAGTATCATTTCACGTGCTTATTCGCCATTAGTATATCCTCCCTAAAGAATTACTTATTTAAGACTTTTGTCCAGTTTTTTACTGGATAATTATTTTCTTACTGTTGAATGTAAAGGGTTTTTAAAAATATGTTTTGGATATCAGTCCTTTGTTGGATATGTGATTTGTAAATGTTTTCATTCTAAGCTCTGAACTTTTAAATAAGACCAAAATATACGAAACATTAAAACAGATTTTCTTTTTCCCAAGTGGATACCCACTAGCCATCATATTTAAGTAATAGGAACCAGACTGATCGTCCTACATGAAATAGTAATTTTAAAAAGAGAAAGAAAATAGAAAAGAAAAGAAAAAGGGAAATAAATAATGGGGCAGCAGTTTCAACAAGACCCTAGGAAGTGCCTGAATGGCATTCCAATTTGTAAATAAATAAGATAAACGCTATCTTTCCCCCAGATTACTTCCATGAGAGAGTTTCTAGGCCACAGTTCAGAAAAGGAGAAGCAGGTAGAGACCAACAGACTCCATGAGTTCTGGTGGCAGAAATGATGGTCCAGAGTGAACCAAGCAGCTAGAGTTCAGAAGACGGAACTGGAGAAGAGAGAACTACAAACTTTGGAGATTTGCAGAGGCTCCCCATTATATATTTTGCTGAATGGCGATCAGCATGTGCATTTGAGGAAAGTAATCAAAACCAGGAATAAAAACAAACAAGCAAAATGAACAGTGTCTGGTGCTCACATGGGGCTGAAGAGCTTCATAACTGGGTGGAGGATACAGAAGTTTCCTATCTCTATAATGGGGATAATTAGTCCTAGATGGAACACTGCTTCTGTCCCACTTAAAATATCTGAGAAACAAAACCAGAAATGATCAATTTTTTCCTAACTTAACTGCATCTCAAAACAAAATCAAGGCTATTTATAGAAATACAAATATGCCCAACACCAAACAAGGTAAAATACAGAATGTCTGACATCTAATAAAAAATACTAGCCATGGGGCGCCTGGGTGACGCAGTCGTTAAGCGTCTGCCTTCGGCTCAGGGCGTGATCCCGGCATTATGGGATCGAGCCCCACATCAGGCTCCTCTGCTATGAGCCTGCTTCTTCCTCTCCCACTCTCCCTGCTTGTGCTCCCTCTCTTGCTGGCTGTCTCTGTCAACTAAATAAATAAAATCTTAAAAAAAAAAAATACTAGCCATGTAAAAATACAAGAAATATGATACACAATTAGCAGAAAAGTCAATCAATTGAAACCAACCCAGAAATCATACAAGTGTTAGAATTAGGAAAAAACAAAAAATAAACAACAACAACAAAAAAAAACAAAGGGCACCTGGCTGGCTCAGTGGGTGGAGCACACAACTCTTAATCTCAGGGTTTTAAATTTGAGCACCATTTTGGGTGTAGAGATTACTTAAAAATAAAGTTTAAAAAAGAAAAGGAAAAATGATACTTTAAAATAGTAATTATAACCGTATTCATGAAAAAGTTAGCAATGAAATCTATATTGATTGAGACATAAAATATACTAGATGGGATTAACAACAAATTAGATATTGAAAAAAAATTAGTTGACTTGAATGTAGCAATAGAAGCTACCTGAAAATGAAGGGGGAAAATAAAAGTAAAAAATAATGAACAGAGAATCATTCAGTTGGAATTAGTGGGAAAACTTCAAGCATTCTAATATTATTTGAATTCGGAATTCCCAAAGGGGAGACAGAAGAATCAGAAAAAATATTTGAAGCAATTATGACCAAACATGTAATATATGTGAAGAAACCTATATGTCTACAGATGCGAGAAGCTCTATATCCTCCAAGCACAAAAGCATGAGGAAAACTATGGTAAGGCACATTGTATTGAAATTCTTCAAAACCAATACTAAAGAAAATCTTATAAGGATTGTGTAAAACAAAATATACATTATGAACAAAAAGATAAAGTTAAGGATGGCTGCACATTTATCATTGGAAACAATACAAATGAAAAGAGAGTAATGCAACATCTTTAAAGTATTAATAGAAGCTATCAGCCTAGAATTCTTTGCCCAGAAATACTCTTTCAAAATAATGTCAAAATAGAGATTTTTTTAAAGATTTTTTTATTTATTAGAGACAGCCAGCGAGAGAGGGAACACAAGCAGGGGGAGTGGGAGAGGAAGAAGCAGGCTCCTAGCGGAGGAGCCTGACGTGGGGCTCGATCCCGCAATGCCGGGATCACGCCCTGAGCCGAAGGCAGACGCTTAACTGCTGTGCCACGCAGGCGCCCCAAAATAGAGATTTTTTAAAGATATACAAAAGCTGAAAAAATCATCACCAAACGCACAGTACAAGAATTTCTTCGGGCAAAAGGAAAATGATTCATACAAAAAAAAATGGATCTACAAAAACAAAATAGATCATTGAATAATTGCCTAAATTCAAAAGCCATGGTTTTGTTTTGGTTACTCTCATGCCATATATCCTCATTCAGTAACTTAATGTAAAATAAAGCATCTGTGATGGCTTGTCTCGTACCTCCTGTGTTCCTCTGCAAGATTTACATTATCAGGGAATAAGAAGTGAGAATTTCTTATAAAATGCAGTTCTATGATAAATGTTAACAAAAATATATTCACATTGTGTAGACAACAGGACTTAACAGTTTCTTTTATGTTTTCCTGACTCCTCCTTTTTGAATTGGCAATGATGGAAATTTCTCAGAGATAGGCTCTAGTCTCCAGTCTTTAAACTTCATTCTTGTTGCTTTGAAAAATATATCTTCTACTATCACTTCAGCTATCACTTCTTTGTCATTAGCCAGCAAATTTGGAATCCTACATACTTGGCTCACGATGGCATTCCCAGGAGTCATCTCTATTTCACTGGCTCGTTCTAGGCTCCTTCATTAAAGGGTTGCCCCCAGTTTGGCATTTCTATTTAAACTTAATTTCCTGAATCACTATAATTTTTATATCTCATGTCTTGCACCACCCTTTCAGCTGTTTTTTGCTTACTGTACTCACTGTTCATTCTAACCTTAAATTTTCCTTTGATTTGAGAACTCCACAAATTTTCTGGTATCTCATAATGTAATTTTGACTCAATATCCTCATGAACAGCTTTGAAGAGTGTCTCTCCTGGTTATCTGGTATCCTACTTTTCATATATTGCCCCAATGGACAGCTCTTGAATTTATACATCTTGGCTTCATTAATCAATCGAGATGTTTTGCTTAATCTTTACTTTTGTTTGTTTGTTTGTTTTACAACACTATAGTATAAAAACTTGAAGCCATCATTGTTTCCAGCTTTCCTTCTCCTCGGTGTTAAGCCAAAACCTAAAATCTATCTAATTTTTCTTCTCAATATTTTTGTATTTATTCCCTAAAACACTCTTATTACCTAATACCTGTGAAAATCATCAGCTTTTTCTGTCCACCAGGCCATCTCATCAATCCCTATTACAAAAAAAAAAAAATTGCCTTATTAACATTGATAAAACACCAAGGTGTTATGTTAAGTCCTGCTGAGGAATGTACATACTGCTAACTTTGATTGTATCAAAACTAAATTCTTGGGTACCTGGGTGGCTCAGTTGGTTAAGCGTCTGCGTTTGGCTCAGGTCATCATCCCGGAGTTCCGGGATTGAGCCTGTGTCTGGCTGCCCACTCGGTGGAGAGCCTGCTTCTCCCTCTGAACCTCACCCTTCATCTCGCTCATTGCTTTTTTTCTCTCTCTCAAACAAATAAATAAAATCTTAAAAAAAAAAAAAACCCTAAATTCCTCAGTTTCCTAATCAGGGTTCTTTGCAATCTAATGCCAAGTTATTTACATAATTGTATTCTACTTCTAATGCCATCTACCCCATTCCATAAGTTTAGATCCTCACTATGCTCTTCCTACCATACATTATCACTACACATTCATAGATAGTGTAGATATGTTTATTTTGCCTCCATGTATTTACTCTCTGAGTCACATGTGTCCTTCAAAGTCTACATCCTACTCAACATTCTACTTCAAGCATTGTATGAATAAATCCATTAACTTATGTTGCTTGGTCATGCTGGTTGTTTATTCAACAATGAATTATTCCTGGAGAAATTAAATTTCCCTATTTCAATTTTTAAAAATTTTCTTTCTTACATGGAGCATTTTGTATTTACTGTTCTGTTCTCTAACTATACATATATAACATTTAGTACTTTATTCTTACAGTATAAAAATTATACATAAAATCCGTGTTAGCCATTTAATTGGAATTTTTATAGATATCTAATGTCTACATACTTAGATGCACATAATTTTAAAATACAAGTGTTGTAACTTTCAAGACCTCAATCTTTGTTACCTCATATAGAATTTTTACCTCCAGAAATAAAAGGGTTAACTTCATCTTGGGACTCCTTACCCACTCCTTTTCTACATGAGGGATATCTGGATGATCATGACCAGGCTGTCTTGAAAACATATTAATAGCATGTCTGAACAGAAGTATATGGAGGTCTCTATCTAAAAATGCTTTTTAGCAAGATATATCTGTTGTTTCTAGAATATTTATTATAAAGAAACCTATATTTATGGATTTATGTCACATGGATGGCTGGAAAATAGGAAATATATTCTTCTATACATGTAACTAATAAATTAGAGACACAGGAGTCACCAAAACAAAAGGGCTTTCTTGATAAACAATGTTCCTGTATACACTGTTCAGAACTTGTCTGTATGAACCCCCAAACAACCTGTAATATGGGAAAAATGTACATTTTTGGAAATTGCATTTGATGGGACTCTTCCAGAAGAAAATGCTAAACTGTAATTGGTTCTATCTTGTATCCTTGAAATCATTAGTAAAGTTAGATGTTGAGTAAAATGTCTAAGTTGCATAAATCAGCTTGACAACTCAACCCTTTGTATTACTACTTCACTGTGCCTAGCATAGTTTTGATGTATAGAATATATTCAGAAATGTTCCAATATTGACTTCTTATAGTCTGAGATAGAAGAAGAGCATCCACTTTTTCATCATTTCATACATAATAGACATCTGTATTTGTACAGAGATGACACAATTTAACCTATAAAAGTATATAATAAAATATTTTATATATTTGGCATGTAATTTACAACACTATCTTCAAATTGAGTGACGTTTTGTACCCTGATATAACATTTATGACACTAACATATTTACTGTGATTAAAATTTTGTAAATATGGAAATTTCTAACCTTGAAATTATTTCTAAAAAAATGTAATTTATATTTAGAACATCAGTAGTCTAACCTAACTATTTTTCTGTGGTACTTGATTTAGTGTGTGAGGAATTACAGGCTCTTTTTTTGATTCCCATGCCCTTTTAATAGAAAGTCCCAATACCTGGCATTCTAGGAATTTTGTGTCATTTTGGCTCAGGGCTATTCTGGATTCAGATAGAATGGTGTGAAGTTTGATGCTGTTTGAAGAAGCTGGGGTTCATCTTGTGTAATGCTTTGAAAATGAGAAGAAAAGGCTTTCTTATATTTGGAAGTGTCCTGGCAATGAGCAAAGGCAAAAGAAAATCACTGCAGAATGCTGTTTGTTCAATTCAAAAAGCAGTCTGCTACTTTATGGGCCATTTTTATTCTTTGACTGGCTTCCCTGGAGAGATTCAAATAAAGAAGTTTGAAATATACCAGGTTGAAAGGCTGAATATGTCAAGAGTATGGATCACTGAAGCAAGATCTTCATCTTGCAGCTTAATTTTCTGGCTAGAGCACTTTACAATTGAACAGAGACATTCATGGTTACTGCTGATGCCTCAGACTCCAGGAACATCAATGAGTCTCCAAGGGGTTCAAAATATTTCACCATGTTGAACATCAATGGGGAAACCTCTTTTTAGCAGAACAGATGCTACAGACCTTACCAAATTTCCAAATTCCTTCTTTCAATAATATATACTTTTTTACACTCTATGGCATGAGGGAAGGCAAGCAAATTGTAAACACATTTTGTTTATCATTTCATGCAATAGGAAAACCAGTTTTATTGCACAATATGTACCTTAAAAATAAGCAATATTGAGCTGTGTATCGTTTTGAATAATTCTACTTTATTCTTTTTATGTCATTAATCCTCCTGTGGTCTCTTGAGCAGAAAATACAAGTGCTAAACTTCTTGGTACTTCACATTTGAGGTGATTCAGTATGTGCTATCGTTATGTAAAGATCTGAAATATTTTTTATACAAAATTTATTGATTGACAATAAATGTACTTTCCAGCTCTACCAGAAAGAACCTGGAATGAAATAGTGAATTTGAAATTCAGTGGAAGATATTAAAAGCTTTGGATTCACAGGAGTGTTTTAATCTCTTCTCCCACTGAAAATTAATTACTCTGAAAAAGATGTGTGACCTAGGTGGTTTGTTACAATGGTGAGATGGAAGAATACCTCCCCCAAACCAGAATGAAGCTCTTCTTGTTAAGAAAGGAATTACCAAGATTTGTCAGGCAAATCCCCTTTGAATTTTAGAAATTAAGCTTAATTAAATCCATAGAAAAATAAATATAAACCCATGGGCAGAAACATGAGAAAAGAAGTTAACCCAGGGGTAATGTCACACAAATTTTTGATAATATTGTCACAAAATATCGTGAGAGAGCCCTCAGTTATATAAAGAAATGAATGTGATGGTACAGGGAGCTCTTTGGAGAGCTCAGATATAAAAATGACTTGGGCAAAATGCAGGAGGAATGAAGCAAAATAAAATGTGAATTTTAAAATATTAAACAATGTCTATAATGATGTCAGAAGACTGAAGGTAAAACAAAATATGAATACAGAAAGATAGGAAATGCTTAAAAGGCAAAGCATAAAAAACCAGTTAGTCTGCTTATTTGGGGTCAATGGTAAAGTGTTTATGAGGACACAGGGAGAATTAGGCCACACATATTTTTACTGCTATTTTATGAGTTATCATTTTTATATTCATTTATATATCTTATTTTTTATTGTGCACAAACTATATGCTAGAGAAAATATAGGACTCCACCTAAGTAGGACAATGTTCAACCAAAATGAAAATAAACATGAATAAAACAATTGTAATTCATCTGTGATGACTAGTAATAGAGCAGTTAACATCTCAAGATAAGCATCCATTATTCTTATATTATTGACAGCCAACATTTAATGTTGCCATTTGCCTTGAACTGTGCCAAATTAGTCCATAAATTATGTGTTAAATGTGTCACCCCACTTAGCCTTCATTTCAAACTGTTATCCAAAATTTACAAATGAGGAAAGCTGAGGTACAAAGTAAATTAAATTCCTTACATTGCTATTTTCTTCAAAGCAAGAGTCTACATCCTATTCAATTTCTGGAACTCCTCCAATCTGACGCCTCAGTTAAGGCCTACCTACTACTATGGAAAATTCAGGGCCTTCCTTGTAACTAGAATCCAAACAGACACAGCACTTTTAGTTGACTTTCCCAAATGGAGACTCTGCTAAGACTTCAGCAAAAATGCGAAGTTGTAGATTTGGGAAATAAAAGCCAAACCATCAAAGAAGTCCATCCTGATGCTTACTTTTCACTCCCTACTCTCCCTATTGTATCAAGCGATAGTTATTTTTAATCAGTTTACTGAAAGTTATTTGAAAATTTTCTGTGTGTGTGTGTGTGTGTGTGTGTGTGTGTGTGTGTGTTTATTACATGTTACCTTCCCTAGAAGGAAGATCTATGAGAAGAGTGGCTTTTTTTTTTTTTTTTTTTTTGGTCTTTTTCTATGCTACTTACCCAATACCAAATTAATGCCTGTCATCTAGTGGACAGTCAACATATATTTAATTAATTAATTAATTCATGAATTATGAGAGAAAAAGGCACAGAAGGCACTTAGAGCTCCCTATTTGTACAAAAAGAGTAAGCTAAAAGCAATACCACAACCACAGGAAAATTTAAGATTACTATCACCATAAAAGTATTGAAAGATGCAGAAATGGTCATTCCTATAGCAAACTATTGTTTTTCATTAGATTGACTAGATTGACTGATGAGGATGAAAAGGAAAAGTTCTAGAAGGCTGTAATTTTTTACTGGCTACAGGGTCCCAGTAGAGAATGGCATGCCAGATGATCATGTGACCTAAGCTGTCTCCCTTGAGTAAGATGTACATAATACATCCTGCCTGCCATAATATTAGCCTTGCCTAATATTCTCCATCAGCATGTAGGGAGCATGCCTTTCCCATTTAGGAATGTCTGTTAAGAACACTGGAGAGAGTCAATCTTCCACCAGGCCAACTTGTCCGCTTATCCCAGAAGGATAGATGGATTAACATAAAGACATATTCTGGTTTATGCTTGGTGTCTAAGATTTTGACAAGATGACCCAAATAATCAGGGATGTGGAACAAGGAACAAGATTGGACATTTAGTGACAAGGAGGTCTTAGAAAAGAAGTATGAGACTGTATTTTCTGAATGAGTTTTGCCCATGATTTTCACCCCTATGTGAGCAGCACTATACTTGGGCATATTGAATGCCTGATAGCACATATTCTCTGACAAAATATATCTCATTTTCTAGAAAACAGTAGATCAGTGGCCTGATGCCTTAGGAGTTTCATATCATCTAATATACTGTGTACTATATAGGTAGTATAAAATAGTGGAATGACATTTATTGGATGAAAATGCATTCTAGAATTGCTCAGGATAATCTCTGTACACAGCTGTTGTTTGAGTATAACCATCAATAGTGTCTACTGACTCATAAAAATAGTGGTTTGGATCACGAATTATGTGGTATCCTATCTGGTGAATACATATTTGGATGCACCTAGGATGCAATGTTATATTACTATATAGAGTGGTAAGTTTTACTGGAAGTGTACTGTAAACTTACATAATTTACTATAAACTTCCATGGCTCTCATCCCTCAGAATTAAGACTTGGCTTGTGTTACCAGAAAAACAATGCTGACCGACAAGATACTACTAACCAGTAAAGAGTACATACAATGGGCAATGTAGAAGGGAATTATACATCTGGGCCATTGCCTTGTGACTAGTAGCAAAAACAAGAACACTCCTTCATCAATCTTCCGTTCTTGCTGTGTCATAAATATGTCTATGTTTTAAATAATTTTTCTGTCAATATGTACAAAACAATATTTAATGGTTGTTTTCTTTACAAATGTAAAAGGTGAACATTGGTTTTTTTTGTCTAAAATTCATTTAGCCTCGCTTTCTATAGAGGAAAAAAAAAAACCTATGAGACTTCTGCCTCCCAATATGAAAGATGAAATGGGTTATATATCTCCTGGGACTTATGGAGTAGACGTCTGATCTAGCTTGACAATAGCTGTGTCAACTTAGTATTGTGAATTTTGAACAAGTTATGTAATCATATAAGAACAAATGGCTATTCATTTAAAATTTTAATATATTCCCTAGCAGCAGTGTATATATAGCACCAGAATATTCACTGCTAACAACAGCAAATTCCCATTCTAACCAAGGTATTCCTGTGGACTGATCATGGCTGCTGCTCCCGCTCACATCCAGCTTCCCATGAATTCTTTGAACTATCAGATTATCTTTCAATAATTTTCTTCTTGAATATTCCAGAGCCAATATTTGTTTGCAATCAAAAAATTCTGACTGATATACACTATTTGAAAAATAATAAAAGTGTTTTCATACATAAGCTTTACTGCTATAAAAAAATCCATAAAATTGTAACATAGTAGCTTACATACAATCAGATCTAATGACTTCAGCTGATACAAGAATCAGTGCAAGTAAAAAGTATGATGTATCATACAGAAAGTCTAGTGAACATAAAAGGTATGTTAATAAAACATGGTACACAAGAAAAATGTAATAAATTCACCAAGCTCTTCAGGATCAGAAATTAGAAGTTATAGGCCTGATGATCTCAGCTAAATACCATGAAGACTATTTAATAAGTTTTTAAAGAATGGAATTATCTCACTTGGGAGACTGTGTTGTAAAATGAGACTTTGTCCTAGATCTTATTCCCACATCTACCACTTATTGCCCATGTGATTTTCAGCAAATCAGTTCCCTAGGATATAGTGTCTTCATTTCTATAAATGAGCAAAACCAGTCTTGCCATTTTGTTTCCTCATTTATGAATTAAATAAATCATTGACACATGCTCACTCTGTGTAAGAGTTTTTAAATTTAAAAAAATTACGCTTTGGCAGTAAGATGTCCAAGTGGACTCATCTTATAGACCCAGTTAAGCTGTGTAGCCTAAAAATGTATACCTCATGTTTTAAGTCCAGGCATGTATTTTCTGGGTTCCCAGAGTAAATCACAAATAGTAAACATAGTTTTACTTCTGCTGCCTCTCTGATTCTCTGTTTTTTGTTTCTGATTCTCTGTTTTTATTTTTTATTATTATTTTTGACCAAGTGTAGTTTTGATTCTAGTTTAAACATGACTTCCCCATTGGTGGCAGTAGTTTTGGGAATTGGCTTTTATTTCCTGCACATTTACTCATTTCTGTGGAGTAAAAGCAGGGACCTATTCATTGTCATGTGAGATGCTGCTGAAAGTCTATTTTGTTAAATAAGAAAATAAATAAAATTATAATTATACATTTGCATTATATTAAAAACAATTAGTAATATTATCATTATTCATTTTTACTATTTAAGAGAATGTAAAAGGAAGTGTGTGGCTGTGTGGGGCTTTATTTTGTGGGCTTATGATCTTTGCAGGTATGCTAAAATGTTTATGTATGACAGCTATTCTCAAATAACTTACGGGGTTTCTTTGAAAGACAAGTTAGTTACTTTGTTCAAAAGTTATAATATATGGTGTTGAGCCTATGATATGAGAGAATAATAAAGGATGAATATAAAAAGAATAATGAAAGCTATCATTATTGACATTACTGACATTAACAATATAACGTGAATATTGAAATTTTGTCATTATTAACACATTTCCTCTCATTTTTCTTAAAATTAATTTTTTATTTCATATTCTTAATGATTTTTATTAAATCTTCCCATTTATATTTGAACAGCTGAATTAAATTCAACACAAGTACACAATATTAAGGTAGATGAAATACCTCTCTTGGATTTTATAAAAACTCTCTTTCACTTCTAATAAGGATTTGTGCTTTGTTCCTTAAAAAAAGACAAAAATTACATTTCTACATCTTTGTTTTGGGGCATTAAAACTGTTGTTCTTTTATGAATTCACATGTGGAAAAATTAGGCCTAAAATAATTGTCTCAATTTACAGATTTTCCCTTTCAAATTTTAAGTAATACTAATTTTGAAAAGTTAAATTTATCCTTAATTCACTGAAAATATTAGAGATATCAAATGTCTGATGGACACAATTTCTGCGTAATAAGGTCATCAACTCTGCATGACTCTGGTGTACTAATTGTACGTGCTTTTAGGCCTGTCAGTTTCTAATAAAATCTGCCTTTTCCCCTGAGCTCTGATAAATATATGTAATATTATAGTTGAAAAGTACTGATTTCACATTCATCGTGGATTACTTTCCTTTATAAATAATACGTCAATTTCTTTACAATACTTAATTTTCATTATAGTTTGTGTGATACATATCTTTCTCTTTAATCAGATATCAATCATGAGCACTAGCTTTGATCACAGAAACAGAGAAGACATTTTTCTATGTGGAATTCAATGGCATTTCCACAGGGAGGCATCAGTCTTCTGAACTGCTTATTTGATTGCTTTAGCCCTTAACCAGAAAACATCTGGCAAAGTAAACTCTTGTTGCAGTACTAAATCTGAAAGTTTTTGTTTTTTAAGTTTCCTTCCATTCTAATTTTGAAAAATCATTACTTTCTCTGAAGAGGAAAGAAAAAGCTATTACTATTAGAAAAGCATGATTTCACATTGTGAATTTTTAAAGTATTGACCACAAATCTCAACATGCATGTAGATGCCTACATTATTAGAAAAGTTATATTTGGTTTTGCTTCTCCAGCTTTTGCTGAAATATCTTCACACTTACCACTTTATTTGTAGGTTATACCACCCAGAGAGCCATTCTTCAAGGCTAAAATTCTCATATTTTACCCACACTGAAAACTAACAGATTATTGACTAATGTTCTACCAAAACAGAAAATGCATATTCATACAACTAAATTAGTAGTGTTGGTATGTTTATGTTACATCTGTGTGCAAATGGATGGTCTTCTATATATTTTTTACCCTACCTCTATCTATATTTTTTATGTGTACACATAACACTTCTAGTATTCCTTTGTATGTATCTAATAAAATTACTAAATATAAGCAAGAAGACATTCAATTACACTGTAAAGCTATCATATATATTATTAATCATTATCTAACAACCATTATTTTATGTATGTAAATAGGTACATATTTATATTAAGTATATAATTACATATATTTAATATTCTTATTAAGCATGCTAGACATACACAAGTTGCTTAGAATCATAGCTATGAGCAAAGAATAACTTTTCTTGTTTTTGGTAGCACATTCCCCAGTGACTATGTTATTAGTTCCATTGGGACCAATTTAAAACCATACAGCCCTGTTCTCATGGATCGAATAAGGCAATGTATCATTGTTTAAGTGTGCTACTCAAAAATCTGGAACCCAGAGGGAAAACATAGGAAGATTGAGTAAACAAAAAACAAGCACCTCCCCAATCAATAAGCTTTTTATGAAATTTTAGAAACAATTTCTTACTTCTAATTTATTTATAATGTTTAAGGTATTAAAAAGCAGGAGTCAGAAATTTAATTTATATTCGTCATATTTTCCCTTGGGAAAATACTCAATATTTGTACCATGTGAGATATTCTACTATAGCAAGCCCAAAGAAAAGGAAAGATATTATATTCACAAGCAGTTCCTAGCATATGTAAGTTATTCTGTTACATACATAAAACCCTTAAAGACTCACAATAATACTATGAATATAGCTATTATTCTTATTTTACAGAAGAAGCTGAGATTACAATATTATTTGAATCGCTTTCTATTGGACTCCAAAAAAATCACAATATCCTAATGAATAGAATTGCTCATTCCTATCTATCTATATCTTTGCACAATCATTCCTTCATGCAGTTTATATGCATACACCCCTTTAGCAATTATTTAGTGGCTATTTAATATATGCTAAAATGCATTTTACGCAAAATATGCAGCTGCATCATTTGCACCATATTTGCAGAAATATTACTCCAATATCACTCTCTTTCCCATTTCATTTTGTTCATAGAACTAACCACTTCCGAAGTTATTATATTTATGTTATGTATTTGTTTCATTTTATGTGTTTATTGTGTGTCTTCCACACGAGATTTTAAGCAACCTGACAACACAGAGACTGTGTATAATTCACTGTTGTATATCTAGCGTTTAGAACAAAGTAAGCATTAATGAAATACTTGGTGACTGGCAAGACGAGTAAAAGTGTGTGTAAATGAGTCCTAGGAACTGTGATAAATGAAGTTAGATTGCCTTTAACTCTGTAATGGTGCCTTGCTACCAGCTGGTAGATAGCAATTCTCAGGAGCTCAAATTGCATAAACCCAGACAGTTTTAAATTAAAGGTCACCATCTGGAATGATATCCACACATACTTAGTTCCAAAATGCTAGTTTAGGGGGAATTATTACATTCCAAGGCTTTTCACTAATTCTCAAAATTGTTTATCTTGTTTACCAAAAATTAAAAGTTGCCATTGGAGACTTATAAAAGGTCAATAGCTTCATCTTATCTTAAGATTGTGTCAAACCCAAAACCTTACTTTGACTATAAAAAACAAAATTATGTATAAATGAAAAATATAACCACATAATCTTTTTAAATTAGAATGAAATAAATGAAAACAAACTCATCTAGTTTATTGTTAAACACTTCTAATGAGTGCACAAGCAAGCAAAATTAAATCATTTAATGAAATTAAAACCTACAAGGCCTATGTTACCTAGTAATGTATCATATGAAACAAAATTCAGATTTCATTTAATTACATATCTTTATATTCATATAGGACTATATTATTATTAAAGTGCCATAACATGTATTAATTCAGTTCATGCTCATGTGAACACTTCAAACTTAACTTGGCAGATATTATCTGCCTGTCCCATTTTATCATAATAAAAAAATCAGCTTCAGATATATTAAGTTATTTTGCTAATTCATTTTTTGACAAATGTTAATTGAATACTTATCAGGTGCCAGGCTAGTAGAAAAACAGACATGTTTCTTTTTACCCTTTATGATAGAAAAAAACCAATGACTCAAAGTTGTTTTAAATAATATAACAAAAAATAGCACTGACCTATATATATAAATATATAAAATTGGGAGATACTGATCTTGCCTGAGAGTTTGGAGTAGCCTTTCTTAAGGAAATGATATCTCAACTTAAACCTGAAGAAATTCACTGGGAAAGAGAATGCAATGACTATGTGTTACAGAAAGAAGAATCAGCAAGTATAAATAGCCTAACATAGAAGAATGCTAGTACTAAAATCTAAATCTTCTCATTTATAATCCACTAGTATTGCAAAATAACAAAGGGAGTAGTTGCAATTCATTTATTCTGAGCAAATAAATAATAAACAATGTAGATGATTTTCTATATTAATTAAAACATGTGTTCTGGCTACCGTAACAAAGACCAAATAACATTGGCAGAAAGCAGAGCATTGTAGCAGTTGTGCCATGGGGCACTTGTATGCGACTGCTAGTAGGAACCAATAGGACTATTACTTCACCTATATACCCAGCATGCTATACAGATAGGGTTTTCTAACTCTGCCGTAATGTGAAAAACAGAGTGAAGCACTGGCTTAAACACGATAAGAGTTTTATTTACCTCTTAAATAACAATCTATGGATGATCAGTCCAGGACTATTACTGAAGTGTCTCTATATCAGGGATCCAGGACCGATTACATGTTTTTACACTGACATCTGTTCAATGCTGCCTCAAACAAATGGTCTAAGATGGCACATTACCGTAAGCTGTATTCTAAATTGTTCAAAAGTTCATCCCTTCCCCATAAAGGTCACAGTGCAAGGGTTGAACACATTACTTCTGGTCACCTCCTATTAGCCAGAAGATGGTCAGATGGTGAGAACATGCACTGTGATTAACTTCAAAGCAATCTGGGAAATATAGCCTTTCCTTTGGGGGTACTTGTTCCTCACTGCATTAAAAGGGTTCATATTGTTAAAGACTCATTTATGCCACCTGCATTATTGAGTGCCTTCTGAGAATCCACACTTTTCTAAGCATAGACATAGAGAGCCAACATTAGTGAACAAAATAAAAAAGTCTATCATTGTGTTTAGATTATAACAGGGAAATCAGACGATATATAATAAATACACAAATAAGTATATTAAGATGTATTTTAGGAGCTCATAAATACTATGAAAAAATAGAGAAATAAAAGGAATTGGTGGTAGTGTCCTGGCAAATGTTTAAAAATCAACTCTGGAAAAAAAATCCTTCTTTATAGTGTTTTCCAATTTCCATAGAGTAAATATTCCCACCAACTCTAAGCTATCAGTGTGATATCAACATACCTAGAAAATTTCTAAAATATTAATGATCAACTATCATAAACTGTATAAGTTGGCTCCGGCACAATACCATAATACTGGAATGTTGGGAAGATGGAATTTGGAATTTTAATATGGTGATCAGGAAAAGATATAAAACTAATGACGTGTGAGCTATCTGGAGATCTGTGAAGAAGACACCATTGATAAAAAATTAAGAGTCTCACATTTGTGAGGAATACTTTGGGAGTACAATTTGAGAGTTGCATTTCACTTCACATTCCATTGGCCTGAAGTCAATCATATGACTTCAGGACAATCAAATGTGTCTACAAAGTGTGTCTTTATTTTTCATAGATTATTTCAGCTAAAATTCTAAAGCTATATTGTTTTAAAAACACAGAATATTGAATCATATCTGAGCATCAATAATCAGTTTTAATACCATATATTTTTTCTAAAGTCTAAGTAAAAGTGGATATACATTTTAATATAGTGTTTGTAAAAACCAATCCACTTACAGCAATGTTGTAACTTCCAGTGTAAGAGTCTAGGCCAAAGCGTCAAATTGCTTAGGCTCTAAAATGCATTTCCACCACTGACATAACTGTGCAATGTTTATGAAATTTTGTAATTATTTTTAAGTCTCATTTTCTCTACCTGGAAAATGAATGTAATATTTTTTCTCCATTAGTTTGTGAGAAGCTAAAGAAGAAGAAAATATACATTGAGTATGAGCATTTATTATGTGACAGGTATTTTTCTATGCATTAGTCATTTAATCTCCTCAACATTTGTATACATTAGACACTGTTGTTATTCTTGTTTTACAAACAAATCAATTCACAAATCCCAGGTTCACCTGAGGTTTCAGAGCTAATGGCTAGAATAAGTGGCTGGACTTCCATATACTCTGGCTTCAGAATTCCACTCTTATCCAACGTACTGTATAAAGGATTTAGGCAGTCTCTAAATATAATATGTGATCCATTGTTATTGCTGTAAGTGGTAGACAGAATAACCCCTCTCCCCATCAAGATGTCCACATTCTATTTCCAGACCCTGTGAGTATGTTAGGTTACACAGCAAGAGGGAATGAAGGTTGCAGATGAACTTAAAGATGCTTATCAGCGGATGTAACTAGAAAAGGCGTTATCGTTGATGATGGATGGGGCAATGTAATCCTTTAAATGTGCAAGAGGAAGACAGAAGAGTCAGAGTGATGTGATGTGAGACATGATTGGTCACTGTTGGCTTTGAAGATGAAAGGGGAACATGCACTAAGGAATGCCTGTACCCTCCAGGAGCTGAAAAGTCCAAGAAAAGAGATTCTCTTCCAGAAAGGAAGATGGCCTCACTGACAAATTTGTTTAAATGGTTACAATACCCACAGAGAACTAAAGAGTATCAACATTCATATATAAAGTTAGCGTATACAGTTTATGATGTTGTTTTGTCATGTTATTAATTGATTAATCATATTTTAAATAGAATATTATGTTGAGTGATTAAATACTGTGTGGAATTAATACAGGAAAAATTATAGTTGGTATTTTGGGGGAAGATAATCTTGACCATCTTTATGTTTTTATGATTTTATGATTTTCTACATAATCTCAAGCTTTCTTAAAACTTGTAGAATTTTTTCCATATATTGTTGCATTCTTATTCCCATATATACTTTTAATTGTGTTCATTTTTCCTCTATGAAGTATTGCCATTTTTCCTTCCTATTTCACTATTCATTTCAAAAACACAACATTTAGGCTTACTGATCAAATCTATTTTTCTCAGTTTCATTGTAAATTAATTTAAGTTTCCCTCTTTACTATTTCCTCTTTCTAGTCTTAGTTTACTTTGTTGTTACACTAGTTTCTCCAATTAAATATTTTGATTATACATATCCAATATTTTCATTTTCACATAATCTTATTTAAGGTTATCTATATATTTTCTTCTATATAATGATTGTTTTTATGATTGTCCCCACAGGTATATTTAAACAGGTGCTTTTATTTTTTAAAATGAACTTTTTATTATAGAACAATTTTAGATTTATAGAAAAATTCTAAAAATAGCACAGTGTTCCATATATAACACACCCAACTTCCCCATTATTAACATCAATGGTATATTTGTTACAATTAATGAAAATATTGATATATTATTATTAAAGTCCAAACTTTTTTCAGATATACTTAGTTTATCTAATGTCTTTTTGTCTGTTTGTTTCAGGATCCCATCTAGGATACCACTTGACATTCAGTAGTCATGTTTTCTTAAGCTCCTTTCAACTGTGCCAGTTTTTTTTTTAGACTTCCCTTAGTTTTAATGACTTTGACAATTTTAAGGAATATTGATTAGATATTTTGTAGAAGGCCCTTGAATTGGGATTTTTCTGATTTTTTTTCATGATTAGAATAAGGCTGTATGTTATTAAGTGGATGACCACAGAGATAAAGTACTATTTTCATCATTACATATTAAGTGTGTCAATGTGACTTATTGTTAGTGTTAATCTTGATCACCATACTGATGTAGTATTCAAATTTCTCCGATGTAAAAGTACCGATTTTTCCCCTTTCCCTTGGAGGAAGGCAGTATGTACAGTCCACACTTAAGGAGAGAATAGTTACCTACCATCAACTTGAGGACAGAATTATCAATATAAATTATTTGGAAACTTGCATAGAAGATTTGTCTTTTCTTCCCCATTTATTTATTTTTATTAGTATGAACTGATGGGCACTTATTTTACACTTTGGGTTAAAGTGCAATATTATTTTATTGATATTGTTACTCAAAGAGTCCATTTTTGATAACTGAGGACTCTTTGAATTGGCTCATGTATATCTTCATCATACTACTGTCATTGTGGTTTTCTTGGGATAAGGAAGTAGAATTTCCTTAATTTATGGGACTGTAAATTACGCCAGGCATATCTTTATAATTCCTGTCTCAGTACTAGAATCATTTCTTTTTCCCAGAAGCCTTAGCTCTTTTTATTGGAGAAGGGTTTTAGAAACCAAGACCTGAGTGCTAGCAGTGCTTGTAGCTACCGGGATTTCATTGTTTCTACACCTTTTCGGTTGACAGAGGAAAGAAATATATGTATGTATACTAAGCCACGCATATACACACATCTAAAATTATTTGTATATATAACCATTGTGGATCTATTAAGCTAATGTAGAATTCATAGTGATATCTCTAACTCCTATACATTATTACCACATGAATTATTCTAGCCTCTTCTACTTGCTTTATCTGTCATCTTATCCTCTAGTTCAACAGTGAGATACCTGGCTCCCACCATCTATCATCCCATTTCCTGAATTGTTAGAGTCCAATATATAAAATTAGTAGTATCAGAATAGTTAAATCACTCCCCATGGGAACTATCAACAAGATTACAGTTATGTACAGTTTCTTTTGCCTTTACTCTCTAAAAATTTCAAAATTCATTTCCAAAATTACTTACATCAGCACCATTTCTTCCCATTCTCCTTTGAGTGATGTTTTTTCATACATTTATAGTGCAGCTAAGTCATTTTTTAATATATTGCACTCTATTTTGGAATCCCTTAATCTCCTAAACATGAACATTTTCTTTCAATTTATATATATTTAGGTTCATTTTTATGCTCTTGAGTTCTGTGGATTTTGACAAATACATAATGTCACGTATTCACCATTACAATATCATATACATTTGTTTTCCTACCATACAATTTTCCGTGTGCTTTCACCACTCTCTGTAAACACTGATATTTATATAACTTTTATAATTTTAATCTTTACCAGATTGTCATATAATTGAAATTATAATGTGTGGACCATTTAGACTGTCTTCTTTCATTTAACGATGTACATTTATAATTCACCCACATATTTTTGTGGTTCAATATTTCATTTCTTTTTATTATTGAATAAAATATTCTATCGTATGAATGTACTGCCAATTGTTTATCTATTCACCTGTTAAAGGATAACCTGGTTACACACAGTTTATGGCAATGATGAACAAAGTTTCTAAAAAATTTTTGTGCAGTTTATTTTTAAATGTATACATAAGTTCTCAAATTGGTGGCAGTAAATACTTAGGAATGTTATTGCTGGTTTGTATGTTCAGATTATGTTAGCTTTGTAAGAAATTTCAAGATTGACTTCAAAAGTGGATATACCTTTTTGAAACACTACCAGCAGGATGTGATGGTGATCTGACTGGAACATCTGTCAGCCCATTGATCTCCAGGGTTGATTCAGCTGATCTGGCTGGCTAGGCAGGTCCACTTCCACCCTCGCCTCTCCATGCGCATCCTTCCCAAAGCTGCATGCTCAGTTGAAGAGGACAACCTCCCCCGTTAGAGGAGGACCATTTTTCAGTCAAGGGTATATGAGTAGCTGTGTTCCCCTGCTAGAACCTCCAAACAAGCTCTCAAGGTCCATTTGAAATAATACCAGCAATGATGAGAGTTCCTATTGCTTCACCCTCTTCAGAATTTGGGAGTATCAGTTGTCTAGTAGTTTTTTATTCTTGCTTTCCTTAATAGGGTATGATGTAAACATTTTTTCATATACTTACTTGTCATTTGTATATTTTCTTTGGTAAGCTGTGTATTCAGATTTTTTGCCATCTTAAAATTTGATTTCTATTGTTGTTTTGAGAGTTGTTTGTATTTTCTGGATAAATATCTTCTATAAGCTATCTGTTCTATAAATATTTTCTTCCAGTCTGTGACTTCTAATTTCTTTAACAATGTCTTTTGCACAGTGGAAATTTTTAATTTTAATGAAGTCACCTTACCAAATTTTTTCTCTCATAAATTGTGCTTTCAGTGTTGTGTCTGAAAACTCATCACTAAACTCAAAGTCATGTAGATTTTCTCCTATATTTTATTCCAGAAGTTCTATCATTTTTCATTTTTCATTTAGATCTCTGGTCCAATTTAAATTTATTATTGTGTGATAGGTATAGTATTATGTAAGCTTAAAGTACGACACCAATTTGATAAACATATATTGCAAAATATTTACCATAATAAAGTTACTGAACACATCCATCACCTCATAAAAGTACTATTATTTTAGAGTGAGAATATTTAAGATCTACTCTCTTAGCAACTTTCAACATATAACACAGTATTGTTACTTATATTTTACTATTCCATTCTACTATCTTTATAAGTTTGGCTTTTTTTAGATTCCACATATAAGTGAAATTATACAGTATTTGTATTAGTCTGAGTTATTTCATATAGCATAATACTCTCAAGGTCTATCCTTGTTGTTGCCAGTGAAGGGATTTCTTCTTCTTTATGGCTGAATTATATTCTAGTGTACAAATGTATCACATTGTCTTCATTCATGTACACTTAGATTGTTTCCGTGTCTTGACTATTGTGAAAAATGCTGCAGTGGATATGGGAATGCACACACCTCTTTGAGAAAGTTATTTTATTTCCTTTGGATATCTACCGAGAAGTGAAATTCCTGGATCACATGGTATTGTGATTTTTAATTTTTTTGAGGAACTTCCATACTGTTTTCCATAGTAGCTGCACTAATTTACATTCCTTCTAACAGTACCTAAATGTTCCCTTTTCTCGTTCAGTTTTACCAATACCATTTAGTGAAGCAACCTTTCCCCATTGTAGATTCTTGAATCCTTTATTTTAAATTAACTGATATATGTGTGGGCTTAGTTTGAGACTCTATTCTGTACTATTGATCTATGTGTCTGTTTTTATGCCAATACCACACCATTTTGATTACTATAGTTTTGCAATATAGTTTAAAATTAGAAAGTATATTGCCTCCAACTTTGTTCTTTCTCAAGATTACTTTGGCAATTAAAGGTATGTTGTGATTCAATACAAATTTTAGGGTTATTCTTTTTCTGTGAAAAATGACATGGAATTTTAACAGCAATTGCACTGGATCTGTAGCTTGCTTTGGGTAGTATGGACATTTCAACAATATTAAGCCTTCCAATTCATATGCATGGAAGATCTTTCCATTTATTTATGTCGTCTTCAATTTCTTTCAACAGAGTCCTCCTGTTTTCAGCAAAGAGGTCTTTTATTTCCTTGGTTGAATTTATTCCCAGATATTTTATTTTTTTATGTAATTGTGAATGGAATTGTTTTCTTAAAATCTTTTTCCGGGTTTTTCATTAGTCTTTAGACCCACAACAGAGTTCTGAGAATTGATTTTGTATCCTGACCTTTACTAAAGTCATGTGTTAATTCAGATGGTTTCTGCTGGAGTCTTTAGGATTTTCTATATATAAGATCATGTCATCTGCAAACAGAAACAATTTTACTTTTTCCTTCCCTACTGGAATGATTTTTGTTTCTTTTTCTTGCCTAATTGCTTTTTCTTCCACTCATATTCATTTTATATTATGAGTGGTAGAGTGGGTATCCTTGTCTTGTTCCTGATTTTAGAGGGCAAGAGTTGAGCTTTTTATCATTCAGTATGATGTTAACTGTGGGTTTTTATCATGTTGAGGTATATGTCTTCTATACATACTTTCTTGAGAGTTTTTGTTATGAATGGATGTTGAATTTTGTCATATGCTTTTTCTGCATCTATTGAGTTGATCATATGATTTTTAACCTTCATTTTGTTAGTGTGGTATATCATACTGAAAATGTTGAAACATCTTTGCATCCCTGAAGTAAATCCCACTTGATCATGGTGTAGGATTCTTTTATTGTATTGTTCTATTTAGTTTTCTAGTATTTTGTTGAGGGTTTTTGGTCCATTTTCATCAGGGATTTTGACCTGTAATTTTCTTTTCTGATAATCTCCTTTCCTGGTTTTGGTGTCAGGGTAATGTTGGCCTCATGAAAGGAGTTTTGAAGTGTTCCCTCCTCCTTAATTTTATAGCAAAGTTTGAGAAGAATGGTATTAATTCTTCTTTAACTATTTGATATAATTCACTAGTGAAACCATCTTGGCCTAAGAATTTCATCGTTGGGAGGTTTTTGATTACTGATTCAATCTCCTTACTTATTATTGGTCTGTTGAAATTTTCTAACTTGTCATGATTCAGTTTTGTACGTTTCTAGGAATTTATCCATTTCTTCTAGGTTATCCAATTTGTTGGTGTATAATTATTCAGTGTAGCCTCAGGATTCTTTGTTTTCCATGTTGTCAGTTATAATGTCTCTCCTTTCTTCTGTAATGTTGATTGTGTCTATTTCTTTGGTTAACACAGCTAAAAGTTTGTCAGTTTTGTTCATCTTTTCAAAAAAACCATCTATTTTTCATTTATTTTTTCTATTGTCTTTCTAGTGTCTATTTCATTCATTTCTGTTATACATTTTATTACTGCTTTCCTACTGCTAACTTTCGTTTTTAATTGTTCTTTTTCTAACTCCTTGAGGTATCAAGTTAGTTATTTGAGATCTTTTCTCTCAATATAGACATTTAATTCTATAAATTTCCTTCTTTGAACTGTGTTTACTGCATCCCATAAGTTTTAGTATATTGTGTTTTTGTTCTTGTTTGTCTTAAGATTGTTGATGACTTCTCTTTCAATTTCTTTAACTTATGTTCATGAAAGTATTATTTAATTTACAATGTATTTGTGATTTTTTTTCTGTCTTCCTTTTGCTATTGATTTCTAGTTTCATACTACTATGGTTGGAAAAGATATTCGGCATGATTTCAATCTTCCTATATTTATTAAGACTTGCTTTATGGCCCAATATATGATCTACCCTAGAAAACAGTCTGTGTGTGCTTGAGAAGAATGTGTATTCTGATGCTGTTGGATGGAATGTTCTGTATATGCCTGTTAAGTCCATTTGTTCTGAAGTCTAGTTCAAGGCCAATGTTCCCTTATTGAATTTCTATCTAGGTAATCCAGGCGATGTTGAAATGGGATATTGAAGTCCCCTTTTATTATTATATACCATTTCTCCCTTCAGTTCTGTTAATATTTGCCTTAAATATCTAGGTGCTCCAATATCAGATGTGTATGTATTTACAGTCATTATATCCTCTTGATGAATTGACTCCTTTATCACTCTACAATTCTACTTCTCCTCCTCCCCTCACACTTTTTCCTATTGATGTCTTTCTTTATAATTTTTATACCATACATCAATTACAAGTTATTGTGGCCATACTTGTTTTTAATATTGTTGTTTAACTTTTATACTAAAGACCAAAGTAATTTATACATCAAAATTACAGTATTAGAGTGTTCTGAATTTGACTATATATTCACTGTTGCCATTGAATTTTATACTTCTATAGGCTTTTATACTGGTTAGTGTTTTTTTCATTTCACATTAAAGAACTCCATTTAACATTTTTGTAAGATCAGTCTACTGGTGATAAGCTCCTTAATTTTTACTTTTTTGGAAATGCCTTTAAACCTCCTTCATTTCTTACTTTTAAAGTTTTTATTTAAATCCCAATTAGTTAACATGCAGTGTATTATTTGTTTCACATGTACAATATAGTGATTGAACACTTCCATACAATACCTGGTTCTCATCACAGCAAGGACACTCCTTAATCCCTATCACCTATTTGACCCATCCCTCCCCCCCACCTCTCCTCTGGTAACCATCAGTTTGTTCTCTATAGTTAAGAGTCTCTTTCTTGGTTTGCCTCCCTCTCTCTCTCTCTTTTTTCCCTTTGTTCATTTGTTTTGTTTCTTAAATTCCACATATGAGTGTAATCATATGGTATTTGTCTTTCTCTGACTGAGTTATTTTGCTTAGCATAATTCTCTCTAGCTCCATCCATGTCATTGCAAATGGCAATATTTCTTTCTTTTTTATGCCTGAGCAATATTCTATTGTACATATATACCACATCTTCCATATCAATTCATTAAAGCTCTTATTGGGTCTGTAGTGGGGTTCACATTGGTATGCTTCTTAACCATGAGCACTGGTAGACATGGATTCTGTCTAGTCCCTGGATGGGTAGGACTATCTCCAGTATCTTGTTCACTAGGGAAGCATTGGGACAAGTGTCTACTTAAAATCCATAGTTGGGTTGTTAGTCTGCCTGTCTAGTACCACATGCATGGATAGGTTTAGTTCCCACCAGTTCCCTGAGAGTTCTCCTGTCTGGTCACTGGGTTTCTGGGTGGGCAAGACTGATCCTGGATTTGGCTGGGAGGGGGTAGAACTGAATACCAGGGCCATTTCAGGATCCATAGCCAAGAATGAGGTCTGCAGACCTGGCTCTGGAAACATAAATGGGCATGTTTCCCACCAGGTCTCTGGGTGAGCTGGACTGCTCCCTGACCATGGCTGGAGGAAATGGAGCCAAATTTAGAGCCCTTTCAGGATATCTGGGGGGGGGGGGAGAGAAAATTGTCTCCTGCCGGGTATCTGTTCCAGTAGGACTCTTCACTGTCTGTCAGTAGCATGGGCTGGAGCCTGGTTTTGGAGCTCTTTCAGGATCAATAGTCTAACCATGTTTGGGAGGCTTACTTCCAGGGGCTTCTCAGCAAAGTGGGCTGGAGCCATTTCACAGGGCACTTCAGGGTCCACAGACAAGACCAAATCGTACATGCCTATTACCCATTGACTTCCCCCAAGTCCCTTGCTTATGGTACTGGTGAAGGACCCAATACCAAACAGGGCCGTAGCCAAGTTCTTAGGATATGGAGCTGTTTCTAGGTATATGGCTAGGACCAGGGTAGGTGATTCAGCTGCCAGTGTGTGAAACTACTTTCTCAAAATGACTCTCCTTGGTCTTGGACTGAACTGGAGTTTTACAAGCTCTTACTTAAATCCCAAAGCTCCCACGAAGCCACTTTGTCCATAAATGGATGTCAAACTATTGTTGATCAGGAGATACATGAGAGAGATGTCTTATCTGGCCATCTTGATGACAACACTTCCGATTTGGTATATTTTACATTTCACTTTGTTTACCCAGAACAAACACTTTGTAATGGAAATTTATCCCACTTTAGTTTAATAAATACTATGTTTTTAAATACACTATGATGTTGTTTTTTTGGTTTCCTCTTTATTATCTTTTCTCGTATATTTCTTCTCTCATCTTTACTGGTTTTCTTCTTTTCCTTTTTAATTTTAGCATTTTGGAAACTATTGTTATTTCTTTTATTTAGTAGAGCAGCTTAAATGTGCAGTAGCTATATTAAAACTGCTTTTTTATTATAATAAGAATGCAGCATCAACAGCGTCTTTATCCTAAATGAGACAGGACTTAAAGCAGGTCAGAATATTTTGTTCCTTTTATCTAGAATTTAAATTCCTAGTTTTCATTAATTTTATTTGCTATTATACCTTCTTCCTAGAAATAAGTCCTTAACTATATTTAGCTTCACAGCTACCTCTTCAATATTTCAGGACTGATTTTATGCTTTACTAATGTCTTTTCTCATATTGGTTGGTGTGTGATTATAAATACATCCACAAATGATTCTTTTAAAATATAGAATATGTTCTTGAGTGCTAAACATTCTTAGTTCTTGAATGTCTCAAACAGCCTTTACTTTCCTTTACACTTTAATGATCATTTTGGTAGACATAGAATTATGGGTGTAAAAAAAACATTTTTCAGAACTTTTAGGTCATTCCTGACCCAATATTTGAAGAGAAACTAATACTTTTTTCTTTGTTGGTAGTCTTTTTGTTTTCCTCTGAAACTTTTCTTTTTTCATTTGCTCCAGGAGTTCTAACATTTTAATGGATTTTCTAGATATAGTTTTTATACATTTATTTCTCTTGGACAATGCTAGCAATCCAAAAACTTGAATAGAATTTTTTTTCTCTTATTGCTTTTATTATTTCCTCCCATCTGTTTTTTGTTATTGGTTTTTAGAAATTCTATAACGAGAATGTTGTCACCACATTCTATCCTCAACACACCTAACTTTTTGCTCATTAACTTTTAGCTTTTTGTTTGTTTAACACAGCATTGTGGAGAAGATCTTTGATCTTCTAGCTCAGTAATCTATTATTTAATAATACTAAAATTTTGTTTATTTAGTGCATTACTATTCTAGCTGCTTTATTTATAACTGCAGAGAATTCTGTTTCTTTTTCATAGCTAAATTGCAATCTGTTCTTTCTTTATGAATCTAATATATTCATAAATGGTTCTTGTAATAGCTCTATTCTATTTCCTGAATTTCTTGGAGGTTAATAGTGCTCTGTTTTATGAGATTGGTGATTCTTTTTTTATTTTCTTAAATATTTCATCATTTTTGGTTCTGTCTCCATATTTTCAGATGAGGGAATAAAGTGCTTGATATCATATATAAACTGCCATCCAAGTTAATATTTTTTTCTTGGTAAAAAAAGTAATAGTCAAAGTATTTAATAATCACTACAGAAATATTAATAAGCATATGAACCAATATAAAAATTTATAAGTAAGCCTTTTAAATTTGAAATAAACTATATGTGATAAATATATATTTTAAATAATCAACTTCTTTTAAGTAATAAATTGTAGGTATTTTCTAAGTAACAAAAGATATAGAACAAATTGTTCGTAAAATTAATATCTTTTAAGTTGATATTATAAGTTAATTTAGATTTTGTGTATGTGTGTACGAGACAGAGCTAATAGTAGCTAATAATGGTGCCTTTTTCTATGCAATTATTTGACATTAAGGACCATATGAAACTCTTCCAACAGTTTCCTCATTAAATTGAAGGTTATTAGATTACTTGTGGTCTCAAAAGGTAGAGAATTTTTCTTAACATCAGTGATAATGTTCATGGTGCTGAATCGTCTTTCCCTTCTGCTTAATTTCACAGCAATTACATTCAAAATGTTCAACCTAGTCTGTGATTTTTTTTTCAGTGTTCAATATCTCTATTATTGAAAAAGTCATGAAGGTGGCTTATTACAGTGCCATATCTAATTTGATAAAACCTAATCCTGCAGAAGCAGTGTAGCATGGCATTTAAGAGACCAGACTTGTTATCAGGCTGCTTATATTGAATCCTAGCTCTGCTATTTATCTTTTAAGTCATATCTTTGTGCCTCAATTACCTTACCTGTATATGATAAGATAAAATTACAGTATTCTTATGATTTAATGTAGATACGTAACAGTTTCCTGCAAAGAGTAAATGCTCTGAAAAAATTAGTTATTCTTTTCTTGGCAAAATCAGAATTTGGTAATGTCCATTAAGGATAGGAATTGTGATGGTTTTACCAAATACATTGAACAGGGACAAAATTCTATGGGAGTAATGAAAAGGAGAAACCATATTCTGAGACTCCTCTGAAACCCAGATACACACATGAGAACAGTCCTCTCTTCTGCAACAGAGGTGCCACTCTGCTGGCAGATCCATAGAAGACCAGTGTCTGCAGTGGCCCTTGGTACTGCCTTTTCACCTCTTTTCCCTACCTCTCCTAGGATCTCTCAGTTTCTTCAAGGAGTTATGTGGGGTTAACTTCATGGGAGCATTAGTTATCAGTGGCAGACATACTGTATGAGGACTAGAGAGGTACCAACAATTTGTTTCCTAGATGTCAGAAATTTCAACAAGATTTAAACTATCCTGTTAAGGCCCAAGTTTTATTGGCCTACATATAGGAGCTGTCATGGACATGAACTAGCTGGAAAGCCAGGGGCCTGAGTGTCACCAGGCCAAACTCTTGGTGCTTTCCTGGGACTTAGGTCCAGATTGACAACTAAGTAGTGCATGGGTAAACTCCTGAGGTTCTTGCAGAAAGGCAATCACAGTGCCCTTGGAATACGTCTTTTGGGAATATTGATATGGGCAATGAATCATAACATAAATTGGCCATAACTGGGAATGTTCTAGTGCTCTGTAATGAGCCAAACATTAATACTTTAGTTGCTTGATCTTGGGATTATTCAGGGTGATGCCAGGAAAGGGATTTTGGTGACTGTGGCAATAGGAGAACAATCTAGCTGTCATGACGGCATCAATTTCCCAGTAACTACGAAATAATTTCAATTTTAGCAACAATGTTATGTGCCAGTTAAATATCAGCCTTGATTAACAGTATAAATTTTATTCACTGAAATTTTATTTTATTTTTTCATTCACTGAAATTTTAATATTGGATTATTTATGCAGAAGGAATAGGATGAGAGAATAAAAAGAAGATGACATGGGGTAAACAGGGTATGTTAGATTAAAGATGGCTGTGACACTCTTCTCACTGTGTGGTAAAGTCTAACTTATCTCCCCTTCTGGGCTGGTCTTACTGATTCCTTGACCAATAAAATGGGCATATCAGTATAAGCCATAAGAAACTTTGCTGCTTCTCTCTGGGCCTCTGAAAATATTGCTCTATCCTGAGAACTCCACACAGCGAGTCTGGCAATCCTTAATTTTTCATTTATATTTTAAATTATATTAAGACAATTCTCACTAGGGTCTGCATATATGTGGAAAAAGAGCTTTATCAATTAGTAGTACTCACAACTATGATGTGTGAGTGATAGGGGTGGGTGCTCATTGTGTCAGAAAACCTCTGATGTAAAAATGTGGAGGTATTTGTTCTAAGGGGTCAAAAATTACACAAAGTGGCCTATTCAAGGTTGTTTATGTAATTTCTTTAGAGACATTTTTGTCTGGGGTTTAGATGCTACCTCTCAGGTGTATTGCTCATGAAGATGTGAAAATCGGGTTGAAGGAATCATTTCTTCTCCTATAGACTCTGAATAAACCCATCAGCTCATCCTGCCTTCCATCAGCCTTGGGGGTTCCTCAGAGCCTAACTTCTCTGCGGATCTAATGAGGGAAAATTGCAACTTCTCAGCTACAGCTTCTTTGACACATACCCCAGGTTCTAGCCTCCTCTAACGTTCTGCAGTCAAGGAAGTTGTTCATCTGACTACAGAACCTATAACAGAGAATCTTTGATCTGCTATCTGTTCTCCAAATATCTATTAAAATCTCCTTTTTACTGGCAGTATGCATGTTTGCCTTTGTTCTATACCTAGCTGCTTCTTCTATTTCTTTTCCTACTTTTTAAGTGAGGGCTTGAAATATGGAAGACATTAATGTATATAATAATTCTCCTATTTTAGACTTTAAGTGTCTTACGGTATTTTTATTGTACCTTCATTTGTTCCTTCTCTAATGTTCTTCCTTTCTTTATTTCAATTTGAGTTTCTGACCTATGTCATTTTCTTTCTTTTTGAAGAATTTCTTTCAACATTTCTTACAAGGCATGCTTACTGGCAATAAATTCCCTCCATTTTTGTTTTCTGAAAGTCATTTTTTCTTCGTTACTTTGGTGTATAATTTCACTTTATACGGAATCCTAGGTTGGTGGTTTTTCCTTTTAACACTTTATTTCATTCCACTCTCATCTTGCTTGCATGGTATCTAAAGAGAAATTGAATATAATTCTTATCCTTTTTCCTCTACAGGTAAGGTTTCTCCGTATTCTAGCATCTTTTAAGATTTTCTCTTAGTCTTTGGTTTTCTAAAGTTGGAATTGATATGCCTAGGTTTTGACTTTTGGTATTTATCTTGCTTCTTTTTGAAGGATCCTAGATCTTTGGTTTGATGTCTATGATTAAAAATCTCAGCCAATATACTTCAGTTCCTTTCTCTCCTTAATTCTTGTGGCATTCCTATCACACTTATGTAATATCTATTATAATTGACTCATGGTTCTCAGTTACTCTTTTAAGGTTTTCATTATTATTATTATTAATTATTATTATTTTTCCAATTTGCTTTTCAGATTGTGAAGTTTCTATTGAACTATGTTCAAGTTCACTGATTTTTTTCCTTAGCCATGCCCACTCTACTACTGAACCCATGAAAAACATTTTTTTTATGTTTGTTACATTGGTTTTTATTCTAACATTTCCTTTTGATTTTCTTAGAGTTTCCATCCTCTGCTTACATTACCTATCTATTCTAGCATACTGTCTACTGATTTCCATTAAAGTCCTTAGAAAAATGGTAATAGTTTTTTTTTTAATTTTTAAAATTTTTTATAGTCATAGTTATTTTAAATACGTGATCTGAAAATTTTCAAATTCCCTATCATATCAGACTGGTTCTGATGCTTACTTTTTTTTTTTTTTTTTCAGACTATGTTTTTGCCTTTTGGTATGCCTTGCTTTTTGTTCAAAGCCGGATACAATGTATTGGATAAAAGGAACTGAATAAGCCTTTAGTGTGAGGGTTTATGTTTATTTGTTTGGTATTAGGCTGTGTTTACTCTGTACTCTAGCTGTGGTGTCAGAAGCTAAAATTTCCTCTAGTGTTCTGTTTCTGTCTCCTCAGTCTTTGAGATTTTCTACAGTCCTTTAAATAGGGCCTAAGGTTTGCAGTTCTTTCAGATAGTGTCCCCTATTAATACATAAGAGCCTATTAATGTGGGGATAAGGTTTGAGGAAAGCAGAAGCATTATACAATCTTATGATTAGATCTCAACTGTTAGTGAGCCTGTCCTGTGCTGTGTCCTGTTCCTGTTCTTTCACAAGTGCTTCTCAGCTTTCTTTTCTCCATTAGGTGAGAGTGGAAGCTGGGGTGTAGGGGCTGAAGTTAGGCATTTTCCTTCCCCAGTTTGGTTAGGTTCTTTCAAAATAGAAAAAATAAAATAAAATAAAAGAGATTTACTTCAGGGCAAGCATTTTCTAAATAAACAGTACTCATGATATATTAAATGGTTACTTTTCTCTCTCTTTTTCAAAAGAATGAAGGAATTTTTCTTCTTTCTTCACCCTGAGAATCTGAGGGGCTCCCAAAGGTAAAACTCATGAAAAAGAGGGCCCCCCAGGATTTTAATCTCTGACACTGGTCCATGCTCAGTCTCTAGCAATTGGTCAATTACCATTATTGTGTTCCTACTAGGCTCTAGCAGTGGCTTCTGCCCCCAGTGAGCTATGATTCTCTCTGTTTGTCTTTTTCTTCAGTATTCAGGGATGTGGTCTGCCCTGTGTCTTCAATTTTCTGATGGATCTAGGAAGAGTTGTTGACTTTCAGTTTGTTCAGTTTTTTCTTGTTGTTAAGAATAGGAGAGATGACTTCTAAGCTTACATGTTGAACTAGAAACTGGAGGTGTCCTATACTATATTTTATAAAGTGGAAAAGCATGTTCCATTCCTATTAGCCTCATTTTCCCACACAGAAAGTTAATAGAACATTGGAAATCAAAATTGGAGAAATTATAGTAATGTGGCTTTTTGAGGAATGCATTTTGTCATAGGAAATCTTTTCTTTTTATCAGACAAGGATAATTTTTGAGATTCATAGACACATCTACCTGCCTTTAATAAGATTTCAAACTCATTTTACATATATGTGCAAATTCATAAAGAAACAGCATGAATTTATCTTCTGAGAGTCATCTAATAAAACTACTCGAACATAAATTACCCAATTTATGGAAAATAATTTGGGAAATAGATAAATTATTTAGTTCAAGTACAGTAGATATCATAGGGTAAAGTTCTTAAGAGACAATTTTTTTCTATTTAAGATTTTCAGTAAATGATGCAATATATGGAATACAGAACACATCTAAAATTATCAAGATGAGTGGAATATTTTCAATAGCTTATAGATATGAATTAAAAAAATAAAAATATATTTTTCATATAATTAGAGTGAGCAGAATTGAACCTTTCAATTTCAAAGTATCACTTGTAGAGTGGCCCCTTATGAGTAAATGGAGAGAGTCATACACTGACACTCCCAATTTAGTATTCACAGTGAGGAAAGCCTAGCCCAAAGTCTCAGAAATGACTGAAATGTCATCCTAAATCTCTGTCATAAACCTATGTCATCACATAGCCATATCCTACATCAACTAGATAGCATAATGATATAGGGAACACTTTGCCTAATGAGTGATAAAGGTAGAAGTTTCACAGGAAGATGAAAGTCCTTTTTTTAATTTGTTACAATAGTATCATAGATTTGCATCTAAAAAATATTTTTGATCAGAAGTATTTATTAATAGTAACAGCTTTGAGAGGCCATACTGCAAAACCAACTGTTAAATTTTATTTTACCCAGCAATGTCCAAATTTATTTGACAATACAGTGTTTTTATGATATGCTTCAGTTATTAACTCTGTGGAATATACATTGGGAGATATTGTTCCCTAACTATTTTTTATTATTTCTTTGTGTGCATGAAATAGTACAACTTTTATCATATTAGAACATTGTTTTGTATCCTCCACTTGGAGAAATGAACCAGTACAATTAAATTATATATTTTTATTATAACTATTGTGAATTTAGAATCTTAATTTGTCTTTTGAGTATTCTGTTATATTGAGAAGTTCCTATATGAAATTGATCAAAATTCCCCAGACAGCAATTGGAAAAATTTTGCATTGCAAAATTGTTAGAAGAAATTGAATCCTCTATAAGAACAAGTGAGATAAGCTTTTTTTTTCCTTAACAAATGCTGGATAAAGACCCAGGTTCATCAAAAGATTTAACAAGTAATTTGGGTACACAAATAACATGTCAAACACAATATTAGTAGTTTCTTCTACACCTCCAATTATCAGAAATTATTATAACACAAAAGTAGCGATAACATTGTTTCAAGACACAAGTCACACCACAAAATTGAATCTAATTTCCCAATTTACTGGATTGTTCCAGAAAGAAAAGTGTGTTCTGCTTTCATTCTATTTTAAATAGTCTTCTGAGATGCCACAAATACCTGTAAGTTTTTTTCTGTCTCTCCAGTAAAGTCTAACCCTCTAAATTATGTACCCTTTCCTAACATATCTAGGCCACTATTGGGAAGACCTCAGAAGGTATAAATGACACTGAGAGATTTATATAACAGCATCCATAATCTATGACCCAGTTTTAGAAACAAACATAGAGATATGTGAGTGGGTGTATTTAAATGTTCTTGGTAAGTATCTCCTCAGAACTGAACCCCAGAGTAGAACAAAGAGCACACATACACATTATGAGCACTATTTTCTTGCCTCAAAAAGAAAGAAAAAAAACCCATTCTCCATACTTTTCACTCAGATATATTCCACCATTATTTGACAAATAGATCTGGTTTCATCAACTTTTTCAAGTTGTTTCCTATCAATATCAGACTTAGAGTATGTCTAACATTTCTAAGTAATATGGCATAACAAAGTAATTTTTTGCTTCTGTAATTGTATAAAATTTCAATCAAGCAATTTTCTATCAGAAATTTGTAGTGACCATTTTAAATTTAAGAAAGGAAAGAGAACAAAAACTGCTGTTGTAATAGCCAAAATGGGGGGAAATATTTATTTTTGTTTCTCTAACAATGAAATAGAAATTGATTTTCTTCAGAGTTTTAACATTTGCGAAAGGGTAGGAATTTCACTAAGACAAGACACATCTGTTCCTGCTTCAGGAGAAATCTATTTGCATGTTAACATTTTAAAAATGTTTGAAGGACCTTACTATGCATTTGTCAACAAGGTAACAAGAATATTAGATCAAGAAACAGTTTTAGCACTAGGGAACAATAAAACATATGGGATAATTTTCTTTGCCTATCATGACATATACATCAAAGGGAAGGGAAAATCAAGCCAAATGATACTTGTCCATTTGTATAACCAAATTTATTCTTATTATTCCTAAATAATGATAAGGTATATCTCTCTTCACCCCTGTTTTAATTTACAACAGAGAAAATCACCAATAGTGTTTTTAGTATAATTATATGAAAAAATTTTCTAATATTTTTGATACTAGGTTTAAAGCATTTCTAAGTTGTTTTAATATTGTAATATTCCCAAATGATGACTGATTCTTCATACATTAAAAAAATATTGGATTGAGAATAAGTGAGATCTATGTGAAACTCCTCTAAGAATTTGTTGTATGTCACTAAACAGAAATCAGTTGTTGCTTATTATTTGTATCTTTAATATCTACCTAAAGGCTTGAGTGGTGATACACATACCTGAATAATTTAGAAATCAAATTATCTATTGGAAAGGCTCTGTTTTTATCTTATGTATGTGCTCTCACTGATTCTCCCTAACACTTAGGCGCTTTTGTACTCAGTTTGAGTTATGGCGTATAAAGAGAAAATCCATAAGGCCTATATATCCTCCAAAGCAAGAACAAAAACTGCTTTAGTTGAGTGTGTTAGTAAGTTAGATGAATATTGGTTTGCCTGTGTGACATCCTACATAATCTCCCTCTGTAAGTGACTGATAAAATTTTTCCTTCTTGTTATATGGAATCATGAAAGATTCTTACCAAACATAATAGACAGCATGGAGATTTTGAAACAAGTCTACAGTTATTGTATTTTAATTTCATAGAGCAAAACTTTGAGACTATTTGCTTCTAACTAGCTCCTAACCACAAATAGCAAAGGAGTAAGTCATATTTACATTACATCAACACGAAAGATAATAAGATGATTCCTTCAGCAAATATTTACTGAAAGTCTACACTGTGTTGTTAACACTAGGGACACAATGGAAAGCTGAAGCCTCTACCTTTAATCATCTTACATTTTGAACTGAGAGTAAAGGGGCAATGATAAACAAAATACAAACCCCAAAATGTAAACTAATGTGAAGAAGTGATAAATATTATGAGGAAAAACAAAGCTATGTCGGACGGTGCTAAAGGGAATTGATATTTTAGATGGGATAGTAAGAGATAACCAGCACAAAGCTCAGAGGACGTTTTTATATATTCCAGAAACAGCATGGTCAGTGGAGTTGAAGGTTAGTAAGCAAACAGAAGGGAGTAAGGCAATAAAAAAAAGAGTACAGAAATTAGTATAGAACATATATACATTTAAAAACATTTTAATATAGGATTTGGAAGGGTCTGTGCTACTATTTTCTATATTACAATATAGCTAACAATGCCATTCTAAATCTTGATACTTTGAATATAACTTTTATTCTTATATTTTGATGTCCTGAAATTTCATAATATTATGACTTGCTAGTAGTCTCCATTTATCCTTGCTAGAGAATCAAATCTAATTTTTTTCTGGCATTATTTATTTAATAATTTTCCCTCTCAATTTGTTCTTAATTTCTCATATCCTTAGTATTAGATATTGTTTGCTGCACTAATATTGTGATTTTCTTGATATTTCTCGTCTATTTTCCATAACATTTAATTTTGTTATACTTCAGTGAAATTTTCTGAAGTTTATCATTAAAATGTTCAATTGATTTTCTTGCTGTTATATGTTCATTTCCCAAAAACCTTGTTAGTATTCGATTGATCTTATTTCAAGCTAGGCTATCATTTTCAAGAAGAAACTTCTAAAATTAAAGTATAACATAAAGAAAAATACACAAGAGTATACAGTTTGATAAATATTCACAATTTGAACACATCTGTGTAACCACCACAAAATTGAAAAAAAAACAGGATCTCTGGTATTGCAGAAGCCCCTCTCTCCCCTATCACATAAAGCAATCAGTCACTAACTGACTCAATGGAAACCACCATCCTGATTCCCAAGAAACAAGAACTTTAGGTACTTTTAAACTTTACACAAGGTAGATGATAGACAGCTGAACAAAAATAATAGACAGACCATCAGTAGAATGTTTACAATGCTGAAAGAAGAAAAAGAAAACTATCATCCTAGATTTCTACAACCACCAAATTGTCCTCCAAAAAAATGATTTCCAAACACATTTAAGATAAAAATAAGATTCATCAGCACACCCTCAATAAATTTCCTCATGATCATTTATATCTCTCCCTCTCACTTATCCCCAGGAAACCACTGATCTGCTTTTTGTTACTAAAAATTAGTTTGCCTTTACGAAACTTTATAAATTGGAATCATAGAGTATGCATTCTTTCCTTAATCTGAATTTTTCTGCTCAGCATACTTATTTTGTGATTTTTGTTGATATGTGTATTAACTGCTTTTTCCTTTTTATTCCTAGAATATATCACAATTTCTGTATCTATTTAGTTATTAATCATGACTATGGCTGAATTCAGATTTATCTATTGCAAAAAAGATCCTATGAATATGTGTGTACAAGTTTTGTATTGACATATGTTTTTATTTCTCTTGGATAAATCATGGAGTATAATAGCTGGGTCATCAAATAGGTATTTGGTAAACATTTTAAGAAGCTGACCATTTTGAAAATTGATTGTACCACTTAACATTCTCACTAGCAGTGCATTAGAGTTCCAATTCATATTCTTCTCCATACTTATTGTGGCCAGTCTTCTAATTTTATTTACCTAATATATTTTATTTACCTAATATAGTTATATCAAATCATATTTTTAATTTGCATTTCCCCAATGACAAATAATGTTAAATATCTTTTCTTATGCTGTATGCTATTCGTATATCTTCTTTTGTGAAATTTCTGTTAACATATATTCCCAGAATTAAGTTATTTTCTTATTGAGTCCTGAGAGCTCTTTATATAGTCTAGATAAAAGTTTCTATCAGGAAAAAAAAAGTTTTTATCAGGTATAAAATTTGAAAAAAAAATATATTATCACTATGTGATTTGTCTTTTATTCTCCTCAAGTGTCTCTAAAAGCAGGCATTGTTATTTTTAAATGAAATGCAACGTACCTTTTTTCCCCCCTTTGTGGACTGTGCTTTTGGTGTCATAAAAAATTTATTCAAAAGAGGCACCTGGGTAGTTCAATTGGTTAAGGATCTGACTCTTGATTTCTGCTCAGGTCATGATCTCAGAGTCATGAGATTGAGCCCCGTGTTGGGCTCTGTGCTGAGTGTGGAGCCTACTTAAGATTCTCTTTCTCCCTTTCCCTCTGCCCCTCTCCCTGCTCATGCTCTATCTCTCTGTCTCTCTCTCTCAAAAAAAAAAAAAAAAAAAATCCTCAATGAACTCAATACCACAAAGATATCTCTTTTTTTCTGATATGTAATGGTTTCTAGTTTTAAATTTTTCTTCTAAATCCCACTTTATCAGGATTTTACAAATATTGATATATTGTATTTTCATTCGATTCAAAACACTTTCTAATTCCCATCTTGATTTATTTTTTAAACCATGATTTATACAGAGGAATTTATTTAGGGAATTTTATAGCTATATTGGAGGGGGTCTAGATTTTTTTGTATTATTCTCAGTGTATTTCACCAATGGGGAATGTAATATTTATGACCAAAATTCTTATTTTGGTTTCACATTCTGTACATATTCAAATTGTAGTTTCCTTGCCTTTGTTGTATCAGTAATAGCACTTCCAATAATTTGATATCCTTTTAAACTGTATTGAAATCCCTTACCAGTTGTTCATTGTTCTCTCTTTGGTCCAGGTGTATGTAAGCATGTGTGTATACATAAACACACACACACATAATTATTTACTGCCATTTTATTGTAGGTTTATCAGTAAGAGTAAACAAGCACATTTACTTAAACTTTGTTTGTGACCAGAAATTCTTTGCCTAATATTCATTTAAGGCCATATATAATCAGGTCCTTACCTTTCTTAAACCTTATTTTTACTTATTACTTATTATTTCTAGGATTTACTTTGTCTATTCATATTGCTTGTGCCTTTTCTCGTATTTTTGCCATATCTCCAATTATTTTTCTTGACTAATCCTGTGAAGAATTTTTAATCTATACAACTTCTTAATATTCTTCTCCATAATTTTTGTGACTTTTAAAGTCACCACCAGGGCCTAAGGAGAGTTACGTAGGGATGGTGAATGTTGCCCAAGAATTGTCATTCTCTTTGGGCACTACATGTCACAAGGGACATTTCTTAAATTTCCAGATTTTTTTTTATAACTTCATAATCATGAGGTAGCTACTGTCATTTAGTTGCCAGAGGTCAGAAATGCTAGAGCTTCAGCAATGTGTGGGATAGTCCCTAACCACAAAGAATTGCGTTCTGGCCTAAATAACAACTTAACACCCTAGAAGATATTCATCTAGTTGGAAATTAGTTTATAATTACTTGAGCCTAACTCTGACACATTTTTGATGGATTTAAACACTGTTATTTTCAGGATTGTAAACATCAAGTAAATCAAGCTAAGATTGAATTTTGCTTAGAATTTGTTTTTTTGCTCCCTCAGAAAATTGCATCATCAAAGGCAGCACAGTTCATGGAATTCATGGGCCAATACAACACAAATAAACCAGTCTTCATTTACAGTTGTTACATATAAATATATAATGAAGAAAATTCAAAAATTATTTTAATTTTTTAAAAGCAAATATTTAAAGTGGACACAGTTGTATGAGGCAGAGACCTCATTATGTTTTATTTGCAAAAGGTGTTTTATGATATTTCATATTACCAACACCTTAAATATATATGTGTATCTTAGTGACTAAGAAATTTCTGCTGTGAAGTATTTTTATCTTCACTATTTTCCATAAACATTTCTAAATTATAGAGACATGCTTTTTGTCATATCTCAAGCTTGAGATGCCAGTTTTTGCCCTCCTCCAGAAGAGGATCATATTTCCAAGGATGTGTTCTAGAAATAGGTTTTAAGGGTTTTTTTTGTTTTGTTTTGTTTCGTTTTGTTTTGTTTGTTTTGTTTTGTTTTGTGTTGTTTTCTAAATAGGCTTCACTCCCAGCACAGAGCCCAATATAGGGCTTCAACTCACAATCCTGAGATCAAGACCTGAGCTGAGATCAAGAGCTGGATGCTTTACTGACTTGCCACCCAGATCCCCCCAAGTTACTTTTTAAAAGATGAATTTGGAAGCTCTGGGTATCTCTTCCACCTTACTGTCCAAGAATACACATCTTTTCTCTGTATACTCTCTAGTATCCACACCTAATGACTGGTAGATTCAGTTGTTAAACACGTTACTACTGGGAAAAACAAGAATTACTATATCCATAGCCTGTGTTCTCATAATGTTTATGGATTTAGAAAAGTCAAGACTAGTACATAAAGTTGGTGGAGGGGGGAATCAAATGAAAAAATATATTTTAAAGGTAAATGAAATAGAAATTCAGAGGAAAGCAGAAGACAGAGACTCTGGAGAGAAAATAAAGAGCAAGGCAGCCAGTCTGATTATGAAGGAAATGTACTATTGTTAAATCATGGAGGGAAAGGGTTAGAGGAATGGAGAAAGAAGTAGACACAATAGGGAGTGCCTTGTACATAATCAGCTTCATAAAAAGTACAACATGAATCTGTGGTGAGAACAGACAATGCTTAAATGGCTAGGTGAAAATAGCTTTTCTGGTCTTAAAATTTGCTTACATAATTTCCTGATAACCCTTTTAATGCAGTAAAGATATTTTTATTTCCTTTGCATTAAGTTCTCAGCTAGAAGAATCACTGAACTTTAATGACTGAAAGAATTAACACAAAGTCTAAAAATTCTTTGATGTTTATTGTTTATTACTTAATTATTGGTATGTTTTTGCTTTTGGATGTGGTTTTTTTCCCCTATTGTAGGAACCTTTCAGTGTTCATGTTCTCTTTGTGAGTTATTCAATTTTTGTTCTTTCTAGTTTCCTGTTTCTCTCAGGAATCAATACTGAGAATGTGTTTCTAATATTCATGGCACAAAATACAAAAAGACTAAGGTCTAAATAGGACAGCATTAAGTTCAGTGAAAAATATGACAAATATATAAGCATTAATATGTTCATGAAAGACTAATATATCTCTCACTCATTCACTGTTACTTTAAATGGTTGCTTTTGACAACCGTATGTTGTTTTTGATGTTTTATGTGCTTAGTATTACTGGACGCTGAACAAGTCCTTTGCAGTTTAAAGCCTATTAAATTGGTTGTATGTTACAGAGAAGTAATCTTTAAAATATATCTCCTGTGTGTATCTGTTCATTGATCCAATACCTTGCCTTATGGTCATGCCCACATTCAACAATCATCATTATGGAAATAACAATGCTTTTCTGTTTCAACCAGTAGTATCAGCAGATGTTGAAAGTACTAGAAATCACACAGGCTTTCATGCATACTTTTCAGACTGCTTTTGACTGGGGAATGTAATTATGAGTGTATTTTCATTCTTTTCCCCACCTGTTTTAAATCTTCAAAGAGTTCAAACTCCTGCTCCATAATTTTAGTGCTTCAATATGGTCTCCTTTATTGTTCTTTTGTTTGTCTATCACTTGGAAGAATTCACCAAAAACTTCAGGAAAGGTGTCAAAGAGTTGTAAAAACAATGAAGTGCTCTTGGATAACACCATCCAAGAAGTATTGAATTGAAAAAGGTTATTTAAAAAAAGAAACATTTTGCCAGATGACTTAGACTCTAGAGTTTGATGATATTGGCTAAATAAATTCATAAGTCTTAATTGTGTCCACAGTTATTCAGATGCATGTGGCTATAGCTTTAAAATTTTGGAGGGAAGGGAAGCACTAAATAGCTACCCATTTTTAAGGAAATATTATATGTCAGCCTTCTTCTCTAAAGATTAGTTGCATTTAATGGAATTTATATAAATGTAATCATACAAATATATGATTCTCTGACCACCTTCTGTCACTAAACATAATTATTTTGAGATTATGCATCCATTTTTTGGTGTATGAATAGTTTGTCTTTATTAATGAATAGAAATCAATTGCATGAATATATCACAATTTGAGTATACATTCACTTATTGATGGACATGTGGGGTTTTTCCAGTTTTGAGCCATTACAAACAAAGTTGTAGTGAATATGCATATACATATTTTTGTATGAATATATGTTTTCTTGTCTCTTAATACTTAAAAGTGGAATGGCTGATTAATGTGGTAAGAATAAGTTTAACTTCAGAAAAAGTTAACTGCTTTTTAACTTTTTAAAACTTACCTGCCATCTGTTTTCCAAAGAGATTATACCATTTTACATTTCCATAAGCAGTTTATGAAATTTCTAAATGTTCCATGTTCTCACCAATATTTGGCATAATCAGTCTTAATATTTAGCCATTGTAATAGGTTTGTAGTAGCATATCAGTGTGATTTGAATTTGCATTTCCCTAATGACTAATGATGTAGAGTATCTTATATGAGCTTCTAGGATAGTCTATTCAAATTATGTCTATTCAGATTATTTCACCATTTTAAGAATTTAGATTCCTTGTTGTTTTTTGTTGTTGTTGTTGTTGTTTTGAAAGTTCCTTAAATATTCATGTAGAATACAAATATTTTCTGTATTATATGATTTGTAAGTATTTTGTCACCATTTATAGCTTGTCTTCTCATTATTTAATAGTTTTTCAAAGAGCAAAACTTTTTATAATTTTGATGAAGTCAAATTTCACATTTTTCTTTTTATCAAGCTTTTGATAACATGTCTAAGAAAATTTTCCCTAACCCAAAATAACAAATATTTTCTCCTATGTTTCCCTCTAGATGTTTTATAGTTTTTAAATTTTATATTTAAATGAATGATATATTTTGAGAAAATGTTTGTATTTGTTGCAAAGTATAAAGATTTGGGGAAGGAGTGTATACCCAACTGTTCTCATACTATTTGTTGAAAAATCTACCCTTTTCTCACTAAATAATATTTGCACTTCTGTTAAAAATCAATTGTATATATGTGTAGGTCTATTCTACACACTCTATTCTATTTCATTGATAAATTTGTATAATATTTGTATATATTTTGGCCAATACCAGTGTTTCTCAATAACTGTGGCATTATGATGTGTTGAGATCAGGTAATTTTAGTCCACAAAATTTATTATCGTTTTGTAAAATTGGTTTGGCTATTTTGCATCCTTTATACATACTTCCACATGAATTTTAGAATTATCAGTTTCTATGACAAAAGCTTGAAGTAATTTGATTACAATTTTGTTGAATATATAAATCAATATTGAGTGCCCACTTGTGGTCTGAGATGGTAAGTCTAAAATGAAACCAATAAGGATGGGTTTCATTTGTTAGGGGTAGGAAGACTATTATAAAAATGAATGCTATTTGAATAGACATTTAGCTAAAGAAGACATACATAATAATATATGAAAAGATATTCAACATCATTGCCATCAGAGAAATGCTAATCAAAAACACAATAAGATATCACTTCACACTCAAAAGGATAGCTACGGGGGCACCTGGGTGGCATAGTCAGTTAAGTGGCCAACTCTTGGTTTCAGCTCAGGTCATGATCTCAGAGTCTTAAGATCAAGCCCTGGTTGGGCTTCATGGTCAGCACCATCTGCTTGGGATTCTCTCTCCCTCTCCCTCTGCCATTCCCACCCATTCTCACTCTCTCTAAAATTAAATAAATAAACCTTTTTTTTTTAATGATTAGCTATTATCAAAAAAAAAACGATAGCAACTGTTTGCAAGGATATGGAAAATGAGAACCTTCATTCACTGCTGGTGAGAATGTAAAATGCCACAGCCAGGAAATAGCCAGGAAGTTCCTCAAATGGTGAAACAGTTACCATTTGACCCAGTAATTCTACTCTCAGGTACCCAAGATAAATTAAAATATATTCCACACAAAAACTTGTTTGTGAATGCTCATAGCAGCATTATTAATAATGGCCAAAAGATCTAAATAACCCAAATGCCTACCATCTGATGAATGGATAAACATAATATAATTAAGTCCATACAAATCACACATTGGATAAGGGTTGAATGTACAGAATATATAAAGAACACTTGCAGCTCAAAAATTAAAAGACATAATTCAATTAGAATGTGGTCAAATGATTTGAATATATACATCTCCAAAGAAAATGTACCAATAGCCAATAATCACATGAAAATATGCTCAGTATCATTAACTATCAGGGCAAAGCAAGTCAAAACTACAATGAGATATCTCTTCATATCCACTTGGATGCCTAAACTAAAAATGATAGTATCAAGTGTTAATGAGGATATGGAATAATTGGAACCCGCACACACTGCTGGTGGGACTGTAAAATGATGCAGCCAGTTTGAAAAACAGTTTGGCAATTCCTCAAAGTGTTAAATATTGAGTTACCACAAAATTTAAAAACTCCATTTTTAGGTATATGTCCAAGAGAAAGAAATGAAAATATACATTCAAAAAAATCCTCTTATATATGATTGCTTAAAACAGCATTATTCATAATAGACAAAATTTGAAAACTACCTCAATGTTTATCAACTGTTGAATGGATACATGAAATGTAGTACATCAATATAATAGAATACCATACAGCCACAAAGAAGAATGAAGTGCTGTAACATGCTATAATGTGACTGAACTTTGAAAGTATACATTATTATAAAGGAAGCCAGTCGCAGAAGACTACATTTTATGTAATTGAAAGTATATGAAATTTCCAAAAGAGGCAAATCACAGAAAGTGAATTAGCAGCTGTCTAGAGTCAGCAGGAATTGGAAGGTGATAACCAAAGTGTATGGGGTTTCTTTTTATGGTGATTTATGGTAAATTGATTGTGTTGATGGTTTCACAACTGTGAATAGACTAAAAACTGATGAATTCTGTAATTTAAATGGAAGAATGGGAATTACATCTCAATAAAGCTGTTACAAAAATTATTTTTTAAGTGAGTGCTATGGAAAGAAATGAATTCTAAAACATGGGAAATAAGTAATATTACATAGGCATTTGAAAATTAAAAGCCTCCCTAAAGGAAAGGATAACTAAGTGGAAACATGAATATTAGGTTGGAATAGAAAGGTGAAAATAAGACTGGGTAGATTTTTGTAAGGAAGGCAAGATAAAGGGGAAAAAATATTCTGGGTAGAGAAAACAGCAGGTTCTCGGACTCAGGAGTAATAAGTTTGTAAAATGAGGGAAATTGATGAAACCCAGTATTTGGATGTTAGAGAGTGATGGGTAGAAGTAAGAGAAGTGACTAATGAGGGTGGAGAAGGTCATGGGAGCCTTATAATTTCAATTAAGATATTTGAATTTTTTCTCAGATTTTTTGAGATATAATTAAAATTTTATTAAGGGTTGAACTTATCAAATACACCTAATCAAACACTGGATGTTTTTTCCATTGAGGAATGACTTACGTACAATATTATACAAGTTTCAGTGTACAATACAGTGATTCGACATTTGTGTACACTGCAAAATGATCACCACAAGAAGTCTGGTTACCATCTGTTATTATACAAAATTAATAAAATATTGACTATATTCCCAGTGATGTATATTACATCCTCATGACTTATTTCAAAACTGGAGGTTTGTACTTCTTGATCGTCTTCACTCATTTTGCCCCTATCCCCAAACCCTCTCCTTTTGGGCAACTACCAATCTGTTCTTTGTATCTATAAGTCTAGATTTTTTTGTTTGCTTTGTTTTTTTAGATTCTACACATAAGCGAAGCCAGGTAGGATTTGTCTTTCTATGTCTGACTGATTTCACTTAGCTTAATACCCTCAACTTTCATTCATGATGTCACAAATACCAAAATTTCATTCTTTTTCATGTCTGAGTAGTATTCTATAGTGTGTCTATGCATGTGTATACACATGCACATACAGACACATACATACCCCACATCTCCATCCATTCATCCATCGATGGGCATTTAAGTTGTTTCCCTACCTTGGCTATTGTAAATAATGCTGCAATAAGCACAGCAATGCACATATCTTTTTGAATTAGTATTCTCATTTCCATTGGTTAGGTACCCAGTAGTGAAATTGCTAGATCATATGGTAGTTCTATTTTAAATTATTTGAGGAACCTCCATACTGCTTTCCATAGTGACTAAACCAACTCATATTCCCACCACAATGCACAAGAGTTCCCTTTCTCTATATCCTTGCTAGCACTTATTTGTTTTTCTGAAAATAGCCATTCTGATATGTAAGCTGATATCTCTTGGTTTTGATTTGCATTTCCCTAAAGATTAGTGATGTTGAACATCTTTTCATGTGCGTGTGGCCATCTATAAGTCTTCTTTGGAAAAATGTCTCTTCAGATCCTCTGCCCATTTTTTAACCAAATTGTTTGGGTTTTTTTGATATTGACTTGTATGAGTTCTTTATGTATTTTGGATATTAGCACCTCATCAGATATATGATTTGAAAATTTCTTGTCTCATTCCATAGTCTTGCGTTTTTATTTTCTTGATAATTTTCTTCACTTTTCAAAAGCTTTTTAGTTTGATATAGTCCCATTTGATTACTTTTGCTTTTGTTTCCTTTGCTTTTGGAGTTAGATAAAAAAACAAACAAACAAAAACTTTGTTAAGACCAATGACAAAGAGCTTATAGTCTACATTTATGGTTTCAGGTCTTATGTTCAAATCTTTAATCCATTTGAGTAAATATTTGTATAAGGTAAAAGAAGTGGTATGGTTTCATTCTTTAAGATGTAGCTGTCCAGTTTTCCCAACATTTATTGAAGAGATTGTCCTTTCCTCATAGCATATTTTTGCCTCTTTTGTTTTAAATTAATTCACTATACATGCATGAATTTATTCCTGGGCTCTCTGTTCTGTTCCATTGACCTATATGTCTCTTTTTATGCCAATAACGTGCCGGTTTGATGATTATGTCTTTGTAATATTATTTGAAATTAGGTCATGTAATATCTCGACTCTGTTCCTTCTCACAACTGTTTTGACTATTCAGAGTCTTCTCTGGTTCTATATAAATTTTAGAATAAATTGTTTTAGTTTTTTCAAAATCAACATTGGAATTTTTATAGGGATTACATTGAATCTTTACATTGCTTTGGGTAGTATGAGCTTTTTAAGTTGAACATTTCATTCAATAACATACTTTCTAAGTAAATTGTAAACAATCACTTACTAAAGAGGGCAACTTTTTTTAAGTTTTCACTTAAATTCCAGTTAGTTAAAAACTAGTGTAATATTAGTCCCACGTGTACAATACATGATCAGTACTTCCATATATTACCTGGTGCTCATCATGGCAAGTACACTCCTTAATCCCCATCACCTATTTGACCCATCACCCCCACCCACTTCCCTTGGTAATCATCAGTTTGTTCTCTATAGTTAAGAGTCTCTTTCTTGGTTTGCCTCTTTCTTTTTCCCCCTTTGCTTTTTTTGCTCCTTAAATTTCACACATGAGTGAAATTATATGGTATTTGTCTTTCTCTGACTTAACTTTGCTTAGCATAATACTCTCTATCTCCATCCATGTCATTGCAAATGGCAAGATTTCATTCTTTTTTAAGGCTGAGTAATATTCCATCATATATACCACATCTTCTTTATCCATTCATCAGTCAATATACACTTGGGCTATTTCTATAATTTGGCTATTGTGGATATGCTGCTATAAACATTGGGGTGCATGTATTCCTTTAATTTAGTATTTTTATATTCTTTGGGTAAATACTTAGTATTGCAATTACTGGATCATAGAATAGTTCTATTTTTAGCTCTTTGAGGAAACTCCATACTGTTTTGCAGAGTGGCTGCCCCAGTTTGCATTCCCAACAGTGTAAGAGGGTTCCCCTTTCTCCATATCCTTGCCAACACCTCTTGTTTATGTTGTTGATTTTAGCTATTCTAACAGGTGTGAAGTGATATCTCACTGTAGTTTTGATTTGTATTTCCCTAATAGTGATGTTGAGCATTTTTTCATGTGTCTGTTGGTCATCTGTTGGTCTTCTTCGAGAAAATGTCTATTCGTGTCTTCTGGATTATTCATGTTATGGGTAGCATGGACATTTTAACAATATTAATTCTTCGAATCCATGAGCACAGAATATCTTTTTATTTACTTCTTTTTCAGTTACTTCTTTTATGTTTTGCACTTTCATGTTTTTAGTGTATTACATATATATATGAAAAATTCATAATTTTCAGTGTACAGGCCTTTCACCTCTTGGGTTAAATTCACTCCTAGATTGCAAATGAAATTTTTTCTTGATTTCTCTTTGTAATAGTTCGTTATTAGTGTATAGAAATGAAACAGATTTCTATATGTTAAGTTTGTACCCTGAAACTTTACTGAATTCATTAGTTCTAACAAATTTTGGGGAGACTTTTGAGGCTTTTCTATATATGATATGATGTCATTTGCCAATAAGGACAGTTTTACTTCTTCCTTTCCAATCTGTATGCTTTTTATTTATTTTTCTTTCCTAATATCTGGCTAGGACTTTCAGTACTATGTTGAATAAAAGTAGGGAGAGTGGGCATCCTTATCTTGTTCCTGATCTTAGAAGAAAAGCTTTTACCTTTTCACCATTGAGATGGATATTAGCTGTGGGTTGGTCATGTATGACCTTTATTATGTTGAGGTACATTCCCTATACACATAGTTTGTTGAAAGTTTTTATCACAAATGGATGTTAAACTTTGTCAAATGCTTTTCCTGCATTTAGTGAGATGATCATATGATTTTTTACCTTTCATTTTGTTAATATGGTGTATTACATATATTGACTTGCAGATGTTGAGCCATCCTTGCATCCCTGGAATAAATCAAACTTGATCACAGTGTATGATACTTTTAATAATTGCTCAATTTAGTTTGATAATATTTTGTTGAGGATTTTTGTATTCATGCTCATCAGGGATATTGGCCTATAATTTTTGTTGTTGCTGTTGTGTTTGCCTGATTTTGGCATCAGGGTATTCCTGGACTCTTGAAATGAGTTTTTAAGTGTTCCTTCCTTTTCAGTTTTCTGGAACAGTGTGAGAAGGATTGGCCCTAAATCTTCTTTGAATTTTAGTATAATTCACCAGTGAATCTGTCTGGTCCTGGACTTTTGTTTGTAAGGAAGTTGTTAATTACTTCTTCTAACTTCTTCTAACTTCTAACTTCTAACTTCTTCTAACTTCTTCTAATTACTTCTTCTAACTAGCAGCTGGTCTGTTAAAATTTTCTGTTTCTTCATGATTCAGTCTTGGGAGATTGTGTATTTCTAGGAATTTATCCATTTCTTCTAGGTTGTCCAATCTATTGTCATATAATTGTTCATAATAGTCTCATGATTCTTTGTATCAGTTATAGCTTCCCCCCTGTTTCATTTCTGATTTTATGTACTTGAAACTCTTTCTTGGTGACATTAGCCAAAGGTTTCTCAAGTTCAATTATCCTTTCAAAAAATTAGTTAGTTTCATTGACCTTTTCTATTGTCTCTTTAGTCTCTATTTCATTTACTTCTGTTTTGATTTTTATTATTCCTTTCCTTCTGGTTACTTTGGGCTTTGCTCATTCTTTTCTATTTCCATTAGTTGTAATTAAAATGTTAATTTGAGATTTTTCTTTTTTCTTGGGGTGGGCCTATATCACTTTAAACTTACTTCTAAGAACTAAGAACTAAGCTTTTGCTGCATCACAGATTTTTGTATATTGTGTTTCTGTTTTCATCCCTCTCTAGGTATTTTTTTTTTTAATTTCTGCTTTGATTTCTTTGATGACACAGTATTTGTTCAGTAATATGTTTTAATCTCCATGTATATGTAGTTTTTCCAACTTTCTTTATGTAATTTATTTCTAGTTTCTTACTGGAAAGAGGCTTGATAAGATTTCAATATTCTTGAATTTCTTGAGATTTGTTTTGTGGCCTAATATGTGATCTATCCTGGGTAATATTCCATGTGTATTTGAGAAGAACGTGTATTCTGCTGCTTTTGGATAGAATGTACTGTATATAACTGTGAAGTCCATCTGGTCTAAGATGTTGGTTAAGGCTGATGGTCCTTATTGATTTTTGTCTGGATGATCTATCCATTGATGTAAGTGGGGTGTTAAATTCCTCTACTATTATTGTATTGCTGTCAATTTCTTCCTTGATGTCTGTTAATATTTCCTTCATATATTATTTTAGTGTTCCTATGTTGGGTGCATATATAGTTGTAAATGTTATATCTTTTTGCTAGATTGACTCTTTTAACATTATGTAGTTCCCCTCTTTGTCTTTCATTACAGTCTTTTTTTCAAAGTCTGTTTTGTGTGATACAAGTATAGCTATACCAGCTTTCTTTTTGTTTCCATTTGCATGGAATATCTTTTTCCATCACTTCACTTTCAGTCTGATTGCTTCCTTACTTCTGAAGTAAGTCTCTTATATGCAGTAATATGTGTCTTGTTTTTTAATCCATTCAGCCATTCTATGTTTGGGGAATTTAGTCCATTTACATTTAAATTAATTATTGATATGTATATTTTTATTGCCATTCTGATGATTATTCTCTAGCAGTTTTTGTATTCCTGTCTGTTCTTTTTTTCTTCTCTTTCTTTTGTTGTGGTTTGATGACTTTTTAAATAATATTACATTCAGATTCCTTTCTCATTTTCTTTTGCATATTCAGTGTAATTTTTTGCTTTGTGGTTTCCCTGAGGTTCATATATACCATCGTGAGTACGTAACAGTCTATTTTAAGTTGGTAAGTTGGTATATTTAAATTTGAACACATACCAAACTCTACATTTTTGCTCCCCCATCATGTTTTATGTTTTGATGTCACATTTTACATCTTTTTATCTTATGTATCCCTTAATTAACTATTATAGTTTTTTGTTAATTTTACTACTTTTGCCTTTTTTTTTACTGCTTTTGTCTTTTAAGCTTCATCGAAGATTTATAAGTGACTAATCCAATACCTTTACTATATATTCACCTTTTCCAGTGAGATGTTTACTTTCATATGTTTTCTTATAATTAATAAGTACCCATTTTTTCAGTTTAAAGAAGTCCCTTTAACATATTTTGTATGGCCAGTTTAGTAGAGGTGAAGTCCTTTAGCTTTTGCTTATATGGAAAACTCTTTATTTATCTTTCAGTTCTAAATAACAGCTGGCTATTCTTGGTTGGAAGATTTTTTTCCTTTCGGCAGTTTGAATATGTCATGCCTTTCTCTTCAGGCTTGTGAAGTTTCTGCTGAAAAATCTGCTAATAGCCTTACAGAGTTTCCCTTGCTCATAACAAGTTTTTGTCTTGCTGCTTTTAAGATTCTCTCTTATCTTTTTACCTTTGACTTTTAACTCTTTTTTTAACTTTTAAATACAACCTGTCTTTGTGTGGCTCTCTTGGGTTTATCTTATTTGGGACTTTCTGGGCTTTCTGGATCTGGATATCTGTTTCTTTCCCTTGGTAGGAAAAATTTCAGCCATTATTTCTTCAAATATTTTTCCTTCTTTCTCTCCTTGTTCTCCTTCTGGGACCCTTATAATGTCAATGTTATTCTGCTTAATGTTGCCAATAGGTCCCTTAAGTTATCCTCACTTCTTACAGTTCTTTTCTTCTTTTTACTGCTCTCTAAATGAGTTCCTTTGCTTTGTCTTCCAACTCGCTGAACCATTCTTCTACTTCACCCAGTCTGCTATGGAAACCTTCTCATGCATTTTTCAGTTCAGTAATTCTACTCTTCAGCTCTCAGACTTGTTTGGTACTTTATTTTTTCTAGATCTTTGTTGAAGTTCTCACTGTGTTCATTCATTTTTTTCCTGAGTTCACTGGCTATCTTTACAGCTATTACTTTGAATACTTTATCAGCTAGATTGCTTATCTCTGTATTATTATGGTCTTTTTCTGAGGTTTTTGTCTTATTCTTTCATTTGGAATATATTTTTCTGTTTTTGTGTGTTTGTTTGTTTGTTTTTTGACTCCCTGTGTGTGTTTCTATGTGTTAGGTGAAATGGCTACTTCTCTGTCTTGAAGGAGTGGACTTGCATAGGTGATGAAACTTCTTGTTCAGACTTGCACTAGATCTTATCTCTCGATCCTTTGTGATTGTCTAAACCACCTGATTTATTCTTGATATGTTTCTGTTGTTGAGGGTGTGCCAAGACCTGTCTGTGTTCCAAGAGATGGGATCACATTTAACACCTAATTTCAGGGTGATTAGAAGCTAGAGCTTCAGGAAGCAGCTTTTAAAATACACAGATACATACTGTCTTGTTGCACCATAATTGTAAACCCTGCTGGCCTCCAGTCCAAGAGATCCAGAGGTTTCCTTGGGCAACAGTTGCAAAATACAGACAAGAGTATAAGCTTATTTCAGGGAGTCTCATCAAACATTAACAAAGCCAAGCAGGTATGCAAGAATGACGTCTTCATGCTTACATTCTCAAGGAGCACCTCCCTAGGCTGTACCCATGTGGGAAACCTGAAGTCTGCCCCTCAGGCTGAAGATCCTTGCTAAGAAAATAGGACTTTTTCATAGGAAGACTAAGGTTGTATTTCAGTCTGCTTTCTGTGCAGTGCCCTGAAGGTGGTGGACTTCCAAGAATCCTTTCTAATTGCTACATTACCATGTAACTCAGGTAGACAGCCCCCATGGCCACTAGACCCAAGGGATCAAAGGACAACCATGTGTGGACTTCATGTGCCCATTGACTTTGGCTAGGTCAGTTGGAGAATGTGTGAGGCAAGGGATGTTCTCTGGCTTCAAAAAGGCACCAGGAAAATGTCTTGACTGCTCTCTCCCACAGGATCAGAAATGCAGTAGGAGTGTTTTATCTGTCCACATGTCCCAGGTTTGGCTGGGAGCATGAGAATGCTATGACCACTCATGCTTGCTGCCCTAGACAAGGAGGACAGGAGTTTCTCAAACACCTGCAGTCACTGACTTTAGCAAGGGAGCAAGAGAATGCCACAATTGTTCATGCTCACCTGCCCCAGCCAGGGAGTGGGGGAGTGCTGCAATCACTTGTGCTCTCCAGCTTTAGTAAGGCAAAGGATTAGGGCCACTACTGCTTGCCCCTCACTGCTTTAGCAAGATGACAGGAGGGTGGCATATAGGACCTCACATACCTGTCTAGCAGCATGGGCTGGGGATACAAAAATGGCATCTGCCAGCACCCCCAACTCCAGGGTGTTTTAACTGTCACCTGCCCCTCCAGAAGATTAGTTAATGAATCTTTTAGATTAGTAAATGAGGGGCGCCTGGGTGGCACAGTGGTTAAGCGTCTGCCTTCGGCTCAGGGCGTGATCCCGGCGTTCTGGAATCGAGCCCCACATCAGGCTCCTCTGCTATGAGCCTGCTTCTTCCTCTCCCATTCCCCCTGCTTGTGTTCCCTCTCTCGCTGGCTGTCTCTATCTCTGTCAAATAAATAAATACAATCTTTAAAAAAAAAAATGATTAGTAAATGAATCTCCTTAACATATAGTCTAGGCACTTTTCAATTGCTGTTTTTATGCTGGGTCTTAGAGTGAGTGAGACTACATGGGAGCCCTTTAAAAGAGAATCTCAGTTTCTTATAGAACTTTGGGTCCCTTGGACATCAGTCCCATTGATTTTCTCAGCTGGGCATTTTGGGGACTTATCTCTGTGGTATAGGTCTTAGGGGCTGAGAGCCTGACATAGTGTAACACTGTCTTACTCCTCCAGAAGTGCCAGAGTAGTAAACTCCCTTCTTATTTTGTGTTCCTGTGGAGAATGGTTTTTGTGTTTTTTGGTTTTTTGTTGCTTTGCTTTTTATGAGATTGTGTCTCTGTCTCTCCTACCTATCTCAGTATGGTCTTTTTATCTTTTGTTGTGGAGAAGTAGTTCATCTAGTTTTCAGATACTTTTTAGAAGAAAACAATCCATTTGCAACTGTAAATTTGGTGTGTCTGTGGGAGGAGATGAGTTCAGAATCTTCCTACACCGCCATTTTGCAGAAGTCTCTCACACTGAGTAGTTTTAAAATAGAAGTTATATATAGCCCTCAGGAGGAAAACTATATGAAAATTTCCATTTTTTTTACTATCTATAACTGACTTTGGTCTTGATATATTAAAATGAGATCTAAGTATTTTCTTATATACCTGTTACTCAAAACTTTTAGCATTTCCATGATACATACCTTCTTAGTTCACAGGAAGACATCTAACCTGATCAAAACCCCATGTAGTTTTCTCAATTAATTTAAGCATCTAGAGGCGCCTGGGTGGCACAGCGGTTAAGCGTCTGCCTTCGGCTCAGGGCATGATCCCGGCATTATGGGATCGAGCCCCACATCAGGCTCCTCCGCCGTAAGCCTGCTTCTTCCTCTCCCACTCCCCCTGCTTGTGTTCCCTCTCTCGCTGGCTGTCTCTATCTCTGTCAAATAAATAAATAAAATCTTAAAAAATAAATTTAAGCATCTAAAACATAAGGGTAAAGGTAGCATTGGAACTTGGGAAGTTATTGATTAGATTTTTTATTTTTTCCTTAACCTCGTTGACATTTATTTATCAGCAAAATTAAAAATAATAAATATCTACCTTTAAATTTGTTTGAATTTGAGGATATTTTTAAATATCTGGCTCATTGGCTAATAAATGATAAGCCACTGATAAAAAGTAGTCATCATTAAGTATGACACAAATGTAGCAGGATAATATTTTGAGGTGTTGATCTGGCTTTTACCTTTTCCCATTTACCTGGGGGCTTTATTTATTTGTTTGTTCACAGCAAAAAGACAAGAAACATCCTTTTATTTCAAAAACTAGAGCTTTTAATTTTAAAATCCTAAATCTTAAATTATTTAGAAATTAAAATTTATATTATAAGTAATTTAGGAAACTAAACAGCCAGAATTAATTTTGGAGGGTACTTTCTCCTTTACTTCTACCATCACCCCTGAGACTGAATAAAGCTGGCCCAGAAAGTTAAAGAGTAAGAAATGAAACAAAGGTTTAAATGCTCCCTAGGATGAACCTTGTCTCCCATGTACAAATCCTGTGGTGAGGATGGGAACTACAGATAAATTTTAGTTTGGGGAACTTAAGGGCAGATGAGAGCCTGAACTACCTTTTGCCGTTAGGCTCAGAAAGAATCAAGAGTCAAAATCTTCCCCTTTCTAGCCTGATGTGAGAGAATAGGAAATAACTGCATGGGCCCCCTATACAGCCAGCTCTGAGATAACTTGATAAAATCCGTTTGTACCTATCATGGATCAGACAGCCACTAAATGTTTGCTTCTACAGCCAGGAACAGATAAATACGGCACCTCAATCTAATAAACTTGGAAGGCTACCGAGGCAAGATGAAGCAATGTGTCAAAATGAACCAAAAGTATTTGTGGACCCACACTATCAATAAGCAGAAGTGAAAAAGGACTTCATAGTACAAACCAGCATAAATACATGACCATGACCATTTTAGGTATATCTTGCCTCCCAAGCCTAGGCATTGGTTTTAACTAAGTCCATAAGAGAAACAACCCTATGAATTGAAGACCAATTTGCTAAGTTTAGTACTTGGTGCCTGGTAGAATGGAGGCTCAAAATTAAAATGAAGTTTAATCATAGAAAAAACCCACAATCCTCATACAAGAGTTATAGGCTAAGAATTGTAGCCTTAAACCAACAAAGATAATGACTATTTACTGAACGCTTACAAGGTGGCAAGTATTACATTAGATGCTTTACATAGGTTATCTCAATTTTACTAACAGTAAAGCATACTCTATAAATGTTCCCTCTTGATCAAATTACTTTAATGACAGACTTACTTCACCCTGCTGATAAAAGTTGGTATTGGTATACCTTCTCATAGTTGCTTAACACTATACACCTTAGATAAATATTGAATTGCTCTTATACTTGGTAGTTTTAGATCTAGCAATTTGAAATACCCATTCAAACCATAATTAGCTTAATCGTAATGTCCCCTGTCTTTTAAAGACACTTCCCATTAGCAAGACCTTTATGATTTCCCAACACAGTTGGCAACAATTTTATTTCTATCAAGCAAAAGACAATTAGAGGTATTCACTATAAAATAAGTACTAATGTGAAAGGCTTTATCTTGTCTTGGGGCTATCCTTAGCCTTCAAAAAAATTAATTGGCCCCAGAGGCTTAGATGAATTTTAAATTTTTGAAGAGGGAATTAGGCAAGGGAGGATGGATGTTAAAATTATCATTCCTTCTTTTCCTAAGGCACCCCCTCAAAAGCTACTCAGAATGGGAAATGTGTGCTTGAGGCCTTGCCCAGGAAGAACTAACAGGAACCAGACCACATTTAGCTGTGACCTTTACAGTATATTTCTAAAACGTGAATTCAGCCTCCAGACTTGCCAAAAGGTATAAATAAGCTTTACAGTTTTGACCTTAGCTAACTGAGGAGCAACTAGATAAGCTGACATCCAAGAAAATTTGCTTTTATTTTTAAAACATTTCTTTCATGCTTATAAAATCTAATGGTAGAACAAGTGAGAGTAGGGATGGGGCAGCAGAAAGGCTGGCTGGGAAGGTGAAGGGTGGTTTCTTTTCTCTCAATAAGCTGATAAAACTACGATGGAAAAATCACATATAGAGAAACGGAGATCAGTTGTTTCTATCAATCTAACCATTGCGTACCTTTTTTTTGTCTCTGAGTGTGCACGTGTGTGTGTGTGTGTGTTTAAATCATTGCATTAAAGTTAAGATTACAAAAAAAAAAGTTAAACCCTTCCAATATGAAAACAATCCCTGGGTATTTTTCTTGACCCTGCAAAAGTAAAAAAGCATGAAATAGTTTGCCAAGAGGAACAGATGTTTCTGTTGTATATTTCTTACTCCCTAGGCATGTTTGAGATTTCTAAATATAAACGTTCAAACAGACAGGGTGCAAACACACAGGAAGTTTGGGGGAGTGTGAGAATTCGTTTAGGCGATTCAATCTGATTCACAACTTTGCACATGAATCAAAAATCAGGAAAATTGGGAAAAAGATTGTTTAGACATATTAACATGTGTATGGCATAGATCTTAAAATGAAAGCAAATGTAGAAAGTAGCCAATCTCATGATTAACTTACACTACATAAAGAATAAATAGAAACAAGTTTTGAAGACATGTACATACTAAATTAATTTTGCATCCTCTCAATGCTCTTATATGACAGATTGAATGGGATCACATAGGTAAATTCCCAAATCTCACTCACATTTAGTACATTTTTATATATGAAGTTAAACAATGAAAATATCTCGGCAAAATGTCAGTAGGATCAGAATGAATATTCTAGCTAACCAACACATTACTTGGCCCATAGTCATCTAATATAGGATAATAATCTAAGCTTGCTGATCCAGATGCTATAACCAAATTAAGCTCTGAGCCTCTAATGGATAGTAACTAAAGTTTTCATTCCCATATTTAGGATCTCCCTGACATGTAGAATGAATAATAAACAGTCTCCTTCTCAATGGTAATATAGCTTATTATCATGAAATAATATGTTTCTGGGTGATGTCATCAGGATGGTGACATGGGCTGTTCCTGACTTCAATCCCCCTCATAAGAAGACCAACTAGCAGCTATCCATAAACAAGATACCACTGGGAAAATGCCCAAACCCAGGGGTGAGTGTGGAGCACCTCCCTGGACCACAGAGACTAAGAAGGACCACATTAGAAGGGTAAGAGGAACAGCTAGATTCTGATCACTTTGCCCGAGCTCAGACAGGCACAATACTACAAGACGGCCTCCCTGAGCCTATGGTTTCTCCAGTGAAAATAGAAAGCTTAAGGTTGACATCTAGTTTCCCCCAGCACTGCGGAATGTTTCCCTGGAGGCAAATAGAGGTCTTACCCCACAGGGATGACTCTGCAGGGATTGACATTGGGAATCAGAAAAGAGAAGGAGGATGGGGTTTACAGCAACCAGTGCTCAGATCTAAGACAGTATTCCTTTGAAGTGCTCCTTGAGCAGAGATCCCAGCAAGCATCTCTGCTCATCTGCAAAGCAGAACTGGTGTTCAAGTCCAGCCAGGGAGTTTAGTTGGCAGTTCTACTTGATTCTCGGTACCATTCAACAAGCCTTACTAGCTCTGGAGACTGTTTTACTTCTCATTCAGGCATAGAAGCAAATTTTAAGCCTTGCCCAACTGCTGAGTATAGCGTCCAGTCCCACATACCCAGAAGGTTTGACCAAAGAACCTGGGCAGCTACATTGTCCCTCCTACAGCAGCACTTAGAGTGGCTCCTGGACAGAGATCCCAGCTAGCAATTCTGCCCATTGGGGAGCCAAGCCAGTAATCCCGTCTAGTCGGGGAGTTCCACTGGTAGTTCTGCCTGATTTGGGTTCCCACCCAGTGACCCATACTGGCAGTGAAACCGATTTTGAGGCCCCACCCAGGCAGGGAAGCAAATTTGAAGCTCTACCCAACTAGCAAGAAGCCTGACCATGAATCCAGGCAGCTTCAAAGTCCATTCTGCAGCTGCAAAGTCCATTCTATAGCTGCTTTTGGGCAGGAGCCAAGCCAGCAGTACTGCCCAACTGTTAAGTAGCCTCTGGCTCCCAAATAATGAGGAAGTCTGAATAGTGACCCTGAACAACCTCAGTAACCAGACTTTGATATTGCCCAGCTGTGAAGTTCAGCCTACAGTGTTGCCTGATTGCTGAACCCAGATAATGACTCCACTTAATCATGGAGCATAGCTTGCAGTCCCACCTGAAAAGAAAGCCCAGCTAATACCACCTGACCTCAGAGCACAGTCTCTAGCACCACACAACTTCAGGATACAGCAGGAGGTTCCTCACAACCAAAATGCCCAGCCAGCAACCTTACCAAAGGTAGAACAAAACCAGAGGCTTACTTGATCATTAAGCCCATCCTGCAGCCCTGCCCAACACTGGGGCACAGTCTGAATCTCCACCTGATCACAGAGCACAGCCAACTCTGAAAGTCTTGTCCAACCAGGAAGCCCTGCCAGTAACGTCACCTGAACACAGAGTACCATCTGGTTAGAGAGAATACCCTGAGACGCTACCCAACCTGGAGCAGTGTTAGAGCCCAAGTCATAGCTCTGCCTAATAATGAAATCTTAAGTGGCACCACCCTGCAAAGGAACACACACAGCCTGAGACCTCACCTGACCAGAGGTGACTATAGAGCCTAGCTAGTGGTCCCAGCTGACCAAGAAGGACAGTCAGTGGCTAAGCCTGATCAGGCAGACGACACAGTAGCCCTGTTTAAATGCATAGCGTAGCCAACAGGCCCACCCAAATGTAATACCCAGCCAGTAGCAGGCTCTCCACCTAACCTCAGAGAATAGGCAACAGCCGATTTGCGAAATACTCCCCTTCCCCTGCTCACATAACTGGCTTAAGGGAAGAACAGAAACAGGTCATCTTCACAAAAGACATTCAAGATTACATCTACTGTTATGAACTAGGAGTGTGCTCATTCTCCTCTTGTTCTTTCTGAACATTCTACAGAATATCACATTAGTCCACAATGTTGATGATGTCATTTTAATTGGATCCAAATGGCAAAAATTAGCAAATGTTCTGGATTACTTGTTAAACCCATATGGGCATTAAAGAATGGGAAATAAACCCTAAAAAGAGAGATCTGTCAAATAAGGGGAAATTTAGGGGATCTAGTATTCTGGCACTTACTAGGACATGCCATCCAAGGAAAAGAACGAGATCTTGCACCTTGCACCACCTACCTCATAAAAGAAGCATTAACACCTGATGGTTACCTTCAGATTTTGGAGTTAGCACATTCCATACTTTGGAATACTGTTCCAAACCATTTATCAGATGATTCTAATATATTAGTGTTAATTGGGTCCCAACGAGGGGGAAAATAAAGGCATTCTATAGCAAGTCCAGGCTGTGAATATGCAGCATTAACACTAGGACAACAGGGCATGGAAGATCACATGATACTAGGGTGTGGTGTGTTCACTTGTGGAAAAACACGTCACAATGCAGGTAGAACATCTGGAAAGATTTAATGTGAATGTTGCAAGTCAGAGCACAGACCCCTGTGGTTTTGGAGAAAGGATTTATGCTGTCTGCCAGAAAGGAGTATAAACCTTTCAAAAAGCCACTCCCGAGGGGAGAAAGCTGGAATGATTTATGTTGTAATCCATTAGAATCAGAGGCGTCAGAAGGAACTCAGGTTTAGCTTAATATGGACAGAGATACATATAGAAATATCTACACACATGTGTTTATACTCTGGTTGGGATACACACATATATGTACTTGTTCAGTCATCCAAGAGGATATAGAAACAACAACACATTAGTAGCAATTGGCATACCTAGTGTACAGATCTTGTTTTTTTAACACAATTTTCCAATAAAAGAACTTAGGGCTCCTTGGAGAAATAGTTGATCCTTGGACTGGAACAAGAATTAAATACACACTATATTGGAATATCTTATTTTGCCTGAATGAAGTAAATCCTGTGAGGCGGGGGGGATGGTGATGATAGGAGTATGTAAAGGGACACAGGAGCAATGGAAAGACCTACTAAAGGCCAAATCTGTTATGACAAATTTGCAATAAAATAATTACAACCCAAAGTATAAAATACATATACATGAATCCATTCTTACATACATACATGATTGAATAAATAAACGAGGGAGAAGAGGCAAATCTCCCATACAAAAGAATTCAAATAATTTATGTAGACATTCCACCTTCTAGGAGATGAAGTACATCTCTCTACTCTTTACATAAGTACACGTCTCTACTCTTTACATGTGCATAGTGTTTCCTTCCAAAGAATAAAGTATGAAGGAGTGATAAAGAGTAGGTTTATAGTAGAGAAACCTGATGAATACTACCTTAGCCAAGTTATCAAGGTTAACATCAACAGCAATAAGTAGTATTAATAACATATTTCTTTGATGTGATGTGATGAAAATAGCACTTTCTCTCTGTAGTGTTCTTCCCTAAAATAGTTCCATCTAATCATGAGAAAAATATCAGAAAAATCCCTACTGAGAGACATTTTATAAAATATCTGACCAGCAATCCTCAAAACTGTCAAGGCCATCAAAAACAAGGAAAATCTGAGAAACTGCCATGGCCGAGGTAAGTTTTAGGAAACTTGACAGTTAAATGTAATATTGTATCCTGGAACAGAAAAAAAGATATTAGGTAAAAAACAAGGGAAATCTGAATAAATTATCTACCTTAGTTAATAATAATATATCAATACTATTTCATTAATTATAACAAATCTACCATTTTAATGAAAGATTTTAATAATAAGGAAAAGTGGATAAAGGGTATATGAGAATTTCCTGAGGTATCTTCTCAATTTTTCTGTAAATGTAAAACTTTTCTAAAGTTTATTTTTTAAAAATAAACTTCCTTGAATGCTACTTGAATGCTACTGAGGCCAAGTTGAGATTGAGCATCTGACTATGGCACACTAAACAAATGTATAAACTATTCATCAAGATCCATGTACTGTTGGACCCAACAAGACATAAAATCAGGTGATCCAAGCAGCAAACCACCATAAAATGGAAGTAGAACATTTGCAGTGCATGCATACAACTACAGAAGGCAAGTGTAAGCTGGCCAAACAAGTGGCCAAGACCTCTGCCTCCATCTTGCACCAACACTTCTCCCTCAGTTCACGTATATAAACATGTATGGGTTTCTTATGACCTGCTTATAAGGAAGTGCTGATTGGGTTTGGAAGGCATAAAAATGGGCTGTAGCTTTTCTACAGCTTAACCAAGTAGTGGCTCTAAATGACAATAGTGGGAAGAAATTCACCCAACAGGCAGAGTTTAGGGCAGTGCATCCTATGATATACCTCACCTGAGAAGAGATGTGGTTTTATTTAAAGATATACACAGACTCACAGACAGAATAAAATGGCTTAGCTCTTTAGTCAGTTGGCACAAAGTAAGAGGAAATTTGTGATGCATATTAATACCCATCAAAGAGCATTCACTGCAAAAGAGATACTAAAACAAAACAAAAGAAAAATAAAACAAACAAAAAACTCACAGTGGACAGAACTACTTTGGTTAGTAGCTGTAATCCATCCTCCATCCTCATCTACCGCAGTAAAATGTACACATAAATTGAGAACCTTGGATGCAGAGATGGAGGCTATCTTATATACATTTATAACAGCTACTGCTGCTATTAAATATCAAACCACACATACAACCAAGACCAAAACTGAGCCTCTTTTCAGAAACTTCCTTGAGGAGACCATCATCAATTTCATGGCAGATTGATTTCCTTGAATCTCTTTGACCATGGAAAGGGAAATTAGCCCAACTAGAACTGACAACTATTTCAGGTATGGATTTTCCTTTCTTGTTTATAGTGCCTCACCCAACACTACTATTAGCGGTCTCAAAAGATGTCTGATCTACTGCCACAGGATCATGTCTACCATTACCTCAGACCAAGGGACTCAACTATTGCACAGAGAATTCAGCATACGACCATAAAATCCACTGGTCCTACCTCATACTACTGGACAACATCCCTAAGCTGCCAGACTGATGCAGCAGAGGAAGCATTTCAGAAGTACTGCATATGTACTGGTTTGGAGGTAACAGCCAGTGAGCACGAGGCACTACACTTCAGAATAATATGGTTATTGCATGATATGCTGTCATTAATAAGTAAACCTACATGGGATGAAGAATGTAGAGATAAAAGTAGGAATCGTCCTCTTCACCGTCATTCCTCCTGACCCATTTAGGAAATTTGTGCTTCTTATTTCAACTTTAGATTCTAAGTGTTTAGAAGTCCTTGTTCCAAGAGAGGAATGCTTCCACCAGAGGACACAATCAGTGTCTCAGTAAACTTAAAGCTATAGCTACTGACTAGAAAATTTGGATTCCATGTGCCAGTTGACTAGCAGACAAAGAAAAGGTGAATTTTGGCAGGTTATAATTGATTTTGATCATTATGAAGAAACAGGGCTATTCTGCTACATAACAGGGATGTAATAGAGACAGAGGGTGATACGTTTGGCACTTAGATTATTTGCCATGTTATTTTGTGGGTTTTTTTTCCATCTCCAGTTTTAGATTAAAATGGGCAAGTACTGACAACACAGTGTCATATGAAGATGGTAATAGGGTCTCAGATTTTTTTAAAGAGGGTCTGAATCACACACTGGGAAAGTCATTTAGGCAAGCAAACTGCTAGCCAACTGGGGGTAGAAATTTAAAAAAGAAAGTAAAAAAAAAGGAGATAATGAGGGTCGGTTAATAGCATGGGACCAACTATAGTAGCAAGAACTATAATTCAGACTACTAACTTCCTCTTATAAATTTTTTTTTCTAGAAATTGTGACCAACACAAATCCTAGGGAAGTATACCTGAATGGAATGAATCTAATTTGACAAGCAGAGCTCATGGATGCAAGCAGATAACTATAGTGGACATTGTGATACCGGATGAAGATCTCCTTTACTAATCTGTGTACACATAATTTGGCTGCAATAAATATTGGATGCTAAAACTTGTAGCTGCCCCTTTCCCTGAATAATCGCCACTGGCCAAATGGGAGTTCTTTCATATAAAATATTATCCCCACATACCAGGGGCAACCTGCAGTAATTGAATGATAAGGCAGTACAAAAGGCTGTCTTTGTTGCTTCAAATGAACCAATTCTATGGCACAATTTATGCTCCAGTTTCCCACGAGATCCAGCTGAAGCAAAAACCCATATGAGACCACTTCCTTACTGGCTGTGTTCTCTGTACTATTCCCTTTCCCTCACAAATTTCTCCTGAGACCACTCTTTCAATAAATAGTGTACACTGAAACAGGTCTCAGGTCTGCTTCTAGATAACTCAGTCAATCTAGATAACTCAGTCAAAATCAAGCTATTCATGAATAAACGGTAAATAGAAATTTATTCAGGTTAAGAGTTGGGATCGTTCCTTACACAGAAACCCTATTGTTTGTTTGTTTGTTTGTTTCAGTTGCTTTCTAAAGTATTAGACATTGACCAACAACTTAAAATCCCCAGGACTTTGTCATAGAGCTGTACATATACTATCTCATTTAATACCCAACGCTATTAAATAAAAGCACTGTTATGATGTTCCTTTTACAGGTGGAGGAACTGGAGGTTATAAAAGTTTTAGAAATCTCCCTTCAGATTCTAACGACAAGAGAAGGAGGCAGTATCTAAGCCCAAATTTTAGCTCAAACTGCAAGCTACACATGGAGTCTAGTCTGAAAAACAATAGATCCATTTATTTCTATAGATGAATGGTTTTCTTTTTCTCAGCTTATTTTCAAATAAAATGTGCAGAAACACAATACATGATGTAGACAAAATAGTTTTAGGTTCTATAGTTGAAACAGGGATGTAGAACATCAACCCATACATGCTCAACCTCTCCGGACACTAAAATTGCTCAATAAGATCTCTGAATTTCTGCAGAGAACAATTCGAAAATGATTATTTTGTACTACATCTATTTAACAGAAATGGCCCCTTGTTTACCCAAAACTTGTTCACTCTTACCCTTTTTTCCCTTTTTTATAAAAGAATATACTTGTGGGAAATTAGTCATGACCCATCTTAACTAGAAATGTAATCTCATTCCCATTTACCAGTGATTTTTCAAAGGTGGGCTTATCAACCAATTTTGATTAATGAGATCTTTGGGGAAGTTCTAGAGATGACTGTGCATGCCAAATAAAAATGCAAAGCATTATAAAGAGCCCTTTTGTCCTCTTCGCTCAATTTTTCTGCCTGAAACATAGATACAATGCCAGAAAGTGCAGCAGGCATCCTACAACTCTGAGGAAGCAAAGTCAAAATGCTAAACATGTGTGGAGCAAAAATTCAGAAAGAATCTGAGGTCCTGATGATGTATTTAAATTGGTTTAAAAGCACTGAATGCCTTCTTCTAGACTTCTTGCTATTTGAGTAATACAAGGTCGTATTTCTTTAAACCACTAATTTTTGGTTCAGTGTATTACTATTTGGATGCATCCATTCCTACTAGATAAAGCATATATTTCCAAATATACACACTTGCCTATCAAATAGATTACATTTTTTATTCTGTGTTTTGCACTGTAATACTGCAAGCTCCTCCCGATCCAAACAATAAAAATCCAATCTATCTTGTTATCATCTTTAGGTTTTCCCAGGGATTCCCAGGATTGCTTAATTTGTCTCACTGCAACTGTTCTCTTCATGCTCACCTGCTGCAGCACACCAAATGCTTTTAGAAAATTGTGCAAATTAATAACCAAGAGACAAGTAGATGGAAACATCGAATAGGCATTAAACAAAATGATAACCCAAACCGCCAAAAATATAAGAAATGGTGCTCAACCTCTCCTTCCTTCCTGAATTTTGTAATTTTGATTTGTCTACTATGTGATCAATCTTGCTAAGTGTTTAGCAATTTTATTAATCATTTTAAAGAATTAACTGTCAGGTTTACTTATCTTCTCTATTTTGGCTTTTTCAAATTATCACTTTCTTCTATTATTTTTTATTTTTATTTTTATTTTTTTAAGTTTGTACTCTTCACTAACCTCTCCATATTTCCCCACCCCCAGCAACCAACTTCCTATTCTGTTTCTATGTGTTTGCTTTATTTAGGGGCAGGAGAGGGATTCCACATATAAGTGATATGCAGCATTTGTGTATTTCTCTGACTTATTTTGCTTTTCACTTAGCATAATGCCCTCAAGGTCCAACCATTTGTTGCAAATGGCAGGATTTCCTCTTTTTCTTGGCAGAATAATAATCTATTGTGTATATATACTACATCTTTTTTTTCCCCACTTATCCATTAATGGACACTTAGCTTGTTTCCATATCTTGACTATTGTGAATTAATGCTGCACTAAACATGGAAAGGCAGGTGGTATCTCTGCCATACTGTTTTCATTTCCTCTGGATATATACTCAGAAGTGGGATTGTTGGACTGTATGGTAGTTCTATTTTTAAGTTTTTGAGGAACCTCTATAATGTTTTCCATAGGGGCTGCATCAGTTTACATTCCCAGCAACAGTGTACTAGTGTCTCTTTTTCTCCCCATCCTTGCCAAAGCTTAAAATTTCTTGTCATTTTGATGATAGCCACTCTGACAGCTGTGAGATGATATCTCATTGTGGTTTTGATTTGCATTTTCTTGATGATTAGTAATGTTCACCTTTTCATGTACCAGTTGGCCATTTGTATGACTATGTTGGAAAAATGTCTATTCAGACCTCCTACCCATGTTTTATTATTTGCTGTTTTGCTATTGAGTTGTATAATCTCCATGTATATTTTGGATGGTAACCCTTTACCAGATATATGGTTTGCAAAAGTTTTCTACCATTTTGTTCATGGTTTCCTTTGTTGGGTAGAACTTTTAGTTTGAAGTAGTCCCACTTGTTTATTTTTGCTTTTGTTGCTTGTGTTTTTGGTGTCAAATCCAAAAAATCATTGCCATGACCAATGTCAAGCTTATGCCTTATGTTTTCTTCCAGGATTTTTGTAGTTTAAGGTCTTACATTTAAGTCTTAGAATGAATTTTGAGTTGATTTCTGTATACAGTGTGAAAGTGGTACAATTTTGCCAAAACTATCTACAGAAGATGTTGTCCTTTCCCCATTGTGTTTCTTGGTTCCTTCGTCATAAATTAATTGACCATATATATGTGGATTTTTCTGGGATCTTTATTCTGTTCCATTGATCTGTGTCTGTTTTTATGCCAGTACCATACTTTGATTACTATAGTTTCGTAAGATAGCTTAAAATCAGAAGTGTGTTACCTGCACCTTTGTTCTTTCTCAAGATTGCTTTGGTTATTTGGGGTTGTTATGATTCCACATAAATTTTAGAATTGCTTTTTCGTTTCTGCTTCTATTAAAGACTGTGTTGGAATTTTAAAAGGAACTACATTGAGTTTGTAGAATGCTTAGAATAATATGGACATTTTACTAATAGTAATTTTTCCAGTCATGAGCACAGAATATCCTTTCATTTATTTGTGTTTTCTTCAAGTTTTTCCATCAATGCCTTATTAATTCTGCTTATTTCTTTCCTACCACTAATTTTCATTTAAGTTTGCTTATCTTTTTATAGCTTCTGAAGCTAGAAATTTACATTATTCACTTTAAATGCTTATTTTCTAATATAAACATTAAAACTAAAAATTTTAATTAAACTTGGATTTATTTGCATCCCATAAATTTTTGTATCTTGTATTTTCATTATCATCTATTCTAAATATTTTATACTTTCACTATTGATTTCACCTTCGATCCATGATTTGCAGATGTTTTACTTTCCAAATATTTAGTAATTTATCCTCTTTCACTGTATATGTAACATATTTTTCTAAGCAACATTAAAGATTTGTTTTCCAATAGTTGGACTGTGATGTTCTTAGGTATAATTTTATTTGTATTCATTCTACTTCAACGTGTGAGTTCATATTTGTCACCGTATTTGGGAAATTTTTGTCATTACTTACTTCATTTTTAAAAAAACTTCTTCTCTTTTTTCAAGCTCTCTCCTTTAACTTCTGAAGCCAGAAAGACTTACCAAGAATAGGGTATGTCTCAGGCTATATAAATGAAATATACATATAAAATTGTTATACAAACACAAATCTCATTCACCTTTTCCTTTTAATAATTGGCTGTCTAATTTTTTTATGATTTTTGTAACTCTCTAGTACTTCCAAATACTTTTTAGTTTTTTGTCCAGAGTTTAAAATTAACATCTCTGACAGGGTTAGTCCAGTATAGCCTAGAAATATATACTAGTTAACTTCAAAAGTAATGCGAAATAAAGAACTTCTAGACAAACAAAAGATGAAAGAATATGACACCAATAGATCTCCATTAAAAGTAATACTAGGGGCACCTGGGTGACTCAGTTGGTTAAGCATCAACTCTTGATTTTGGCTCAGGTCATGATCTCAGGGTCATAAGATCAAGTCCTATGTCAGCTCTGTGCTGGGTGTGGATCCAGCTTAAGATTCTCTCTTTCTCCCCATGCACCCCCACTGGCTTTCTCTGTCTCTTTGATTAATATAGAGATAGATAGATAGATAGATAGATAGATAGATAGATAGATAGATAGATAAATGTAATACTAAAGTGTATTCTCAGGAAGAAAACTGCCTCAGACAGAAAACACAGAAATGTTGGGGAAAAAATGAAGTACTGTAAAAAGGAGATATATCAATATGTAAAAGTTAAACAATTGTGTAAAACAAATACTAAGTTCTAGAGATCATAAAATATGTGTAAAATTAAAATGTATTATAGCAATAACACAACAGAGAAAATGAAACTAAACAGTTAGTATTCCAAAGTCTTAAAACTGTATGGAGAGTCTTAAAAAATCTAACTGGGAAGAATATTTGGAAGTACTAATAAATCAACAATGCATGTCGTGATACTTAGTGCATCTAATAAAGTAAAATTAAAGGGATTTATGTCTAACAAGCTAATGGAGAAAAATAAAAAGAATTCTTAATGTTATTTTATTTATCCAAAAAAAGTAAAAATGAGTAAATTAACATACATTCAGTGGGACAATAGAAAACAATCAGTATTATGATAGATAAAACCCAACTCTAATAATAATTATTTTCACTGCCAATGAATTAAATATTTAAGATTTGTCTATTTGAGTTCTTGAAAAAATACAAAAGACAACAAAGAAATAGCCACTACATATGCCGTTTACAGGAACACCTCTTCAGTTTAAGACAGAAGCTTTAAAGAGTGACAAGAAGATATACAATGTACACACTGCTTAAAAGTATGGCTTTTCTATACTAATATCAGGAAAAGTAGGCATTAAGGCAAAAAGTATTACTGAAAAAGAATAGGAACATTTCAAGATCTTAAAGGATTTAATCCACCAGAAAATTACAACACTTAGTGAGTATGCACCCAAATGAAATGTCTTCAAACAATATATAGGTCGACAGAACTAAAAGGAAAAATTAACAGATTCATAATCAGAATGGTATATTTAGCAAATTTCTTTCAGTGATTGACAGAATAAGCAGACCAAAAGTATAATATAGAAATTCTGCTCAAAATTAACAAACCTAATTTAACTGATCTATATAGAACAATGTAACTAATAATGATAGAATAAGTATTATCTCCAAGTGCCTATGGAGCACCAAATAGACTGAAAGTTAGGCTCTAAGTTATATCTCAAAAAATTTTCAGGGAATGAAATTATTTGAAATGTATAATAAGGTCACAGTGAAATTAAGCCAGAAATCAAGAATAACAACAAAATATTAGGAAATTGCCAAATATTTAGAAATTAAGCTTTATAAGTCAAAATCAAATGAAAAAATATTTTAACTGTGTAATAGCGGAAATTCAACATATCAAAATGTCAGGTAGGTGTGATTAGAAGGAAATCAATAGCCTTGAGTGCATATATTAGGAAGAAGAAAGCCTAGAAATGAATGAGCTCATTAACCATCTTATAAGTTAGAAAAATAAATACAGTTAAACCCAAAGAAAGTGGAAAGATGAAAATGATAACATTATAAATTAACAAATTAGAAAACAAATAAACTATTTAAAAAAATCAATAAATCCGCACTGGAAGACAGTTCTTCATGACTCTCTTGTGTTTCATGTGGTTGGTTATCTCAGGGAATACAAGTGAGGAAGGTGAGAGGGTAAGACAGAGAAGGAATAAAGTCAAAGTAAAGATTTATAATTGGGGTTGAGGTTGTTTTGTAATATAGAGGTTTTCCTTTGTTGCTAATGCCTAAAGAAACTTATAAAACCTAGGTAAAAATTCTGTGCTTTAAATACAGAAGTCCAGAATGTTTATAAAACAGCTCTTAACATCCATTTTTAAGGGATGCTCCTGGTGCCCTAACAACCTCTGCCTTTGGAGTATACTTATGTGGAGACAGAGTTCCCAGAGCATTAAGTTAGGTTCTGGGGCAGAATATGGAAGTGTGTCCTCAAGATGAGATGCTGGTAGCACATTTGACTCAGGTAGCAGGACAATGTGGACTGGATCTATACTTATTGCAAAGTATTCTCTTGCTCTAGGCCCCACTCAAAACTAAGTATTCTGACTCACCCAATTAATGAGTAGCAGCAGTATTTCAAATATGTTGTATGCTCCCTCACAAATTAGAAGAAGCACCCATGGCTCAGTTCATCTTTCTAAGTGGTATAGAATAAAGGTCCTCCACCAACGGGATCTAATCTCCACTTCCATCCATATGCTAAGGGTTTGAGAAGCAGCTCAGATCTTAAAATCGGTGAGTAGTAAAAATTTTCTTTTTGAGGGGTTAACATCAGTCTTTTGCTCACCAGTTCTCAATTTTTTTAGGTTGCATATGTCAACACTTTATTCAGCAGCCCTACCATCAAAGAAGAGGATGATCTATTAACCATCAACACAGATCCCTATGGGATAAAGTACCTAGAGGTTACTCTGGCAATGTTCTCAGTTAGGATAATTACATTTTTGTAAAAGTGTAATTCCATAGAAAAACTTTGAGAAATGAGTAAGAACATGTGCCTCAGCAAAGAGCAGAAGAGCTGGGTTTTTTATTCAGAGCCTTCAATCATGTCATAGGTATACTCTCAAGGAGTATTAATTTTCCTGATACTTCAAACTGTTATCTGTGCAAAGTAACTTCCAAGTCTCAGTAAAAGCAAACAAACAAAAACTTTTAGGCAAAGAGATGTAAGTACTATCAGTTAGAAATGGCCTAGAGCTCATTGACAGAATATATATGTGGCATCAGTATTTGCTACACTGCACCCCCTAACTTACCTCCCTAAAGTATGGAGCTATCACTTGAGTTATAAAGCTGTAGACATAAGTTTCATCTTCCCCTGGAAACATTTAATTCCGAAGTGTAAAGAACCCAGAATCCTTCTCATTTTCTTTCCAAAGAGACACTTAGAAGAAGAGGAGGGACAGCTGCCTTTTTCTTTTCTATAAATGCCAAATTTATTTTTTGTGATCCTCACCTACAGTAGAACCTGTTACATACATGATCATATATGCTTCTTTTCACATCACTCCAAAGATAAGAATTGGGGCAAAGAAAAGTCTCAGCAGTTATCACTGTATATAGCTAATAACAATCTACCCTGTTCTAGAATCTTCATGTTGGCATTCAAGGTAGTATTAATGAATATAGACATTAAAGACTTAAACTCCCTTTTCCTTCCTGTTTGTCTACTGTCAAAAGAAGTCCAAAAGGGCAAAGCAGCAGCCATAATCCTAAAGGATTAGTGGACTTTTACTGTGTTCCCTAATAGAAGCCTACTTCCCCTTGCCTCAAAGCCACCACTCCCTACATTTTAGGAATCAGTTTCTTTATTCCAGCAGTGCCTAAAGTTGTGCACATAAAAATAAATTCCCAAGTGGGTCATGGGGAGTTGTGATTAGAGGAGCAAATCTTATTTCTATGCAATAGCTCCCAGACCAGTGCATTTAAGTTATCAGGAATATAGTGCCACAAAATGGCCATTGGTTCAAATTATATTTTTTATCTTGAAATATAGCAGCCCAAATTCACAAAATGTCATATCCAATTTTGTGCATTAGGTAAGCATTAACTCGTCATTATGATGTTTTCCCATTCAGATCTTACACATGACTTTTAGCACTTTTCCCTCCAGGCATAGGAGATGTGAGTCTCTATAATTCTCCCATGGAGTCCTTCTACATTTCACAATTTACTGTGAGTAGTTAGTTAGCTAAAATATGCCTGTCATTTTCTTCTTTCATTGCACTTCATTGTATTTATTCTTTAACTGCACTAAATAGAAAATATCCAAATGCACACTCATTTTAATTGCCAGTGCCATCATATCTCTCATACAATGGCATAAACCAGTGTTTCCTGGAGTAGTCTGAAAAGCCCAAAGGTACTCTCAACCCCTTAGTATAGACTGGTTCAGAAATGAGGCCTAAGCCAATTAGAAGATAGCCTAGCCATGGAAATAGAGATATGAATAGCCCAAGATTTCTGGACTTCACACTTAAGAGAAAGCAAGGACAAAAGATGGCTTCCACTATTCCCTGAACATCATAGTAAATAAATAAACAAACAAAAAACTTATATGAGGGAATCACAAGAAAATGAAGCCACCTAACTATACTAATCCTGACATATATATTCCTCTAGATCCCTAGTTGTAAACTAAAAACATCCTTATTCATCAGACCAATTTAAGCCAGGTTTTTAGTTTTTTCCAGCAAAAGTCATCTTAACTGATATATGTGGTATAACTGAATGCTATCTGTCCAAATACAAACAAATTTTATCTACCATAAGTAAATTTAAAGAGAAAAATAGAATTGCATTTAAGATTAGATAGTAATTATTACTTTTTACATATTTTTCAGCTTAACTGAAGTAAGATATATAGTGTTTATAAGGCATACAACATGATGATTTGGTACATGTACATATTGTGAAAGGATTACCAAAATAGGGTTAGCTAACGCTTCCATCACTTCATATAACCACCATATTTTTGGTATGTAATAAGATCACTTAAAATTTTCTCTCTCAGCAACTTTCAAGTATACAGTATTATTAACTACACATAGCATGCTTTATATTAGATTGACAGAAGTTATTCAATTTATAACTGGAAGTTCATACTCTTTGACCAACACCTCCTCATTTCCTCCACTGCCTGACCCAACAACAACCATTCTACTCTGTTTCCATGAGTTTGGCTTCCTTAGATTCCACATATAATTGAGATCATGCAGTATTTGTTTTTCTCTGACTTATTTCACTGTCTTCAAGGTCCATCCCTGTTATCACAAAAGGCATGATTTCCTTCTTTCTTTTGACTGAATAATATTCCTTTGTGTGTGTGTGTGTGTGTGTGTGTGTGTGTGTGTGTGTGTGCATGTGACATTGTCTTTATCCACTCACTCATTAATGAACATCCCTAGGTTATTTCTATGTCTTGACTATTGTGAATAATGTTGCAATGAACATGGAGGTGCAGATACTTTGAAGTGATGATTATAAAATTCACTGTTTCCACATTAAATCCTGAAGTGGGATCAAGTTCCATCTGTTCAATAAATTGATGTCTAGCCTTTTACTCATGCTGGACACAATTATATTAGATTGGATCCCATGATATTCTATTTTTGGAAGTAAAAAAATGATCAAATATTAAATTTAATATGGAACTTTATAATCTCAAAGATATGTATATTATACTAGAATACTGCATTGTATTATTGTATATTTTTCTATTTTTATATCTGATTCCCTATATAGACAATGTGATAGAAATTAAGCAGACAAAAATGAACAAGATCTAGTTCCTTCATTTAAAGAGCTTACAGCTGATACCAAGTAAGTATGAAATAAATAAATAAATGAAGTTAAGGATCAGTGAATATATACAGAATGCGAGTTGCTGATACTGTGCAGATCGAGAAGTAAATAGAACATCAAAAATGAATATGAAAATTATAGGAAATGGGTAAAGAAGACATTTATTACCTGGAAATCTCTAAGTAAATACTTTGTGTGTAACAATAATGATATTCACACCTTCAGTATATTATTCCCCACATTATAATTAGGATCACCTAAATTCAGAAAGTAAATTTTATATCATTCTTGGCAAACCACGTGGGTCGTCCCCCCCCCCTTAATTTTGTACAAGAAAAATATTTATTAAAAGATGGCAAAAAGATATATAGCAGTACATCTTGGTTATGAGGCATTGTAACAGTCTTCTTTTATTGGGGAACATATAGACTTTTTTTTTCCAGATGTAAGTTAAGTAAATAATGTTTAGATGCAGACTTGTTTATAAGAAGGAGCAACTGATGGCTCAATTGGTTAAGTGTCTGTCTTAGGCTCAAGTCATGATCCCAAGGTCCTGGGATGGAGCCCGTACATCAGGGTCCCTACTCAACAGGGAGTCTGCTTTTCCCCTTGCCCAGCCCCTCCTCCTACTTGTGCACTCTCTCTTTCTCTAATAAATTAATAAAATCTTAATTAAAAAAAGAGCATCTGAAAGTTCTGTAATCTGGTAATAATATAAAGGAAATATATATTCCACAATGTTGAACATCAGTTTACATATAGAATTCAGCCACAACACTTGTTCACCATACAGAACACATAATTTTTTTATTAAAGAAAGTGGAAATTAATCTGTAAGAAATATTCTGAGCACGTTCCAGACCTAGAGAGCAATTTAAAGTAAAATTCAAACTAGGAAATATGCTGCCCATTTTGTTTTCACATTATGCGATATATTCTTTTCCAGAATGAAAAAAAAAAATTAGGGGCTCCTGGTAGCTTCATAGCCACAGTAAATTTACTCTCGAATTTAGTAAGCCAGGATGGTAGAATATATTTGCTTTGCATTTCTCCCTTTTTAGATATTTCTTTACTTAAGAATATGAGTACTAAGAATATTTAGGTTAACAATAGACATGTAGACTGAAAATATATTTAAAGAAGTACTTCAGGAATGGCAGAGCAAGACTTCTGAAAAGCTGCACCCCCATAAAAGCAAAAAGAACACTGGTAAAGATTGGCCAAATAAACTTTTTCAAAACTCTAGAAGTTAACCAAAGTCCTGAAACTACCTGAGACATTATTCAAAAAGGGGGGGGGGCTATCAATAAGAAAGTGCTAAAACAGGCCCTATGCCCATTACTTTATCCCCACTACACAGTAGTTTTGAAAACCAATAGCTTGGTTAGAAACATCTCTGGAAAATCACCAACCTAGCAGTCATTGGAGAAGGCAGAATGGATTAAGAACTCCTCTTAAAGTTCCATCCCAGAGAAAAGTCACTATTTACCTGTCTGCATGGTTCCCAAAAAGCTTAATTGTTGGGATCTGTCTTTATCTCACTTGATTCAGAGCTTATTCATGACAAACAGCCCTTACCATGGGTTTTTAACCTAAAACAATCATTGGCAATTGTTTAAAATCTCACCTTCCTGAGGTGACAATAACAACCAAAGAGGGTAACAGAAAACTTAAAAGTGAAAGATGTAGATGAGATTAACACAAGACTTTGAAAGTTCTAACCTATTTGGAAATCAAAAAAGAGAATAGCCATATAGAAGGGTTACATGCTTACCAAAGACAGACAAAAGAAGACTTTGTCTCTCAGCTCTCTCTGACCTTGAAGATCTGACAAAGAGGAACTGAAAGTTAAGGCAGAGTTGTAGACTGCCTTCCAGAGCATTGAAAGCAAACACCAATACAAACACAGAGCTCTCCTGTTAAGACTGGGAGATCTATTGGTTAATGCATTTAAGGAGATAATCTTTTCAACCATTAGATGACAATGAAGCTAACCAAACAGAGACTTACTGGCCACATGAGATAAAGAATATAGACCTAGAACGAACCAAGGAAAGATGCAAAACAAATAGCAACAAGAACAACAAAAACAAAGCAGTCAGCAATGACAATAAACCCTGGGGGAGGGAGGAATCTCAGTTGCCAGATCCCACATTATACTATTCTTAAATTTACACATTTAAATATTATGTAATTAAATATTACACAATAAAATATTATGACACACACACAGGTGGATAAAAAGCAGTCAGTAGAAACTCTCCCTCAAAAAGTCCAGACATAGGACTTAATAGTCAGCTTTAGGCCAGGTGATATATTATGTTCAAAGTGCTAAAGGAAATCATGTCTGAGGAATTAAGAAGACTGTGGAAACAACATCTCACCAAACAAATATTAATCAAGAGAAAGAAACTATTTTTAAAAAATTCTGTAGTTGAAAATTATAGTAACTGAAATGAAAAATTTACTAGGGGATATACACAGCAGATTAGAATAAATAGAAAAAAAATACTGAACTTGGACATAGGTCAACTAAGGTTATCCAATCCAAGGAAAAGAAAGAAAAAAAAATAAAGAAAAATGAATAGAGCTTCAGAATTCTATGACTTATCATCAAGCATACTAACATATTCATAATTGGAGTTTCAAGACAGAAGTAAAAAATAAGCAGAAATAATATTTGAATAAACAATAGTAAAAAAAAAACCTCTCTAAATTTCATGAAAAATATTTATCTTCCCATCTAACAATAACTGCAAGAAGGATAAACTAGAAAGATCCACATATAGACTCATCATAGCATTACTGACAAAAGCCAAAAACAAAAAGGATGCTGTAAGCAGCAAGAGAAAAGCAACCCATCACATCGGAGAAAATCTTAATAAAATTAGCAGCTGACACTTCATCAGATAATAGATGCCAGATGGCAGTGGCGTGACATATTCAAAGTGCTGAAAGAAAATGAATGTCAACCAAGAATTCTGTATTCAGCAAAACTATCTTTTAAAATTGAAGGAGAAATTAAGACACACCCTAAAAACCAAAAACTGGGAGATTTCCTCACTAGCAGACCTATCCTATAGGAAATATTAAAATGAGTCCTTTAGGAATAGAGACTAGACACTAATTCATATCCATGAGAAATAAAGAGCACTAGTAAAATACTTGCATAGGTAAATATAAGACATTATAAACGTATTTTCCTCTGTAATGCTTCACTTTCGTACAAATAATTGTAAAACTGTGTTGATGAACTTATATAAAAGTGTTTATTTATATGAAAATATGACAAAGAAGGGGAGTTTGGATATATATTGAGACAAAGTTTTAGTATATAAATTAAGTTTATCTTAATATAAAACTAGATTATTTTAATTAGGATGTTAATTATAATCTTTAGGGGAGCTGTCAAGAAAATAATTTAAAAGTGTGATAAAGGAAACATGAAAATTAAAGCAATACAATTGAAAATATCTATTTAGCAAAAAGGAGTAAAAAAAAAAATGTAATGCCCATACAAGAAAGACTTGCAGACATATAGAGAAAATAGATGGCAAAAGTATCAGACTTAAATTTCTTCTTATCAGTATTTACATTAAACCTAAGTGCATTTAACACTCAAAAAAAAAAAAAAAGCCAATTGGCAGAAGGGATTTAAAAAACATGAACAAACTATTATCTTCAAATGATACAGCTTATTCGAAAACATAAACAGATTGAAAATGAAAGGAAGTAAACAGATACACCATATATCATAAAAGAGCTTCAGCTGATATGTTATCAGACAAATAGACTTAAGACAAAAATTATAAAGATAAAAAGTTCAAGCTATCATGAAGATATAATAATTAGAAACATGTATGTGTTTAGAACAATGCCTAAAAATACATGAGGCAAAAACTGACAGAATTGAAGAGGAAAAAAACAATTCAATAATCACTTGAGACTTCAATATCCTACTTTATGTAATGGATAGAAAAACTAGGGGCGTCTGGGTGGCTCAGTCGTTAAGTGTCTGCCTTCGGCTCAGGGCGTGATCCTGGCGTTCTGGGATTGAGCCCCACATCAGGCTCCTCTGCTGGGAGCCTGCTTCTTCCTCTCCCACTCCCCCTGCTTGTGTCCCCTCTCGCTGACTGTCTCTATCTCTGTCGAATGAATAAATAAAATCTTTTAAAAAAAAAGGAAAGAAAGAAAAGAAAAACTAGGCTGAAGATGAGTATAGAAATAGAAGGCATCAACACCACTAAAAATCAAGTAAATCTAGGCATCTAGTTACAATCACATGTATTAAAAATGAAGGCTCTCAAATGAGCACCTTAACTTTCCACCTGAAGAAACCAAATAGAGAAGAGCAATCAAAACCCAAAGCACATAGAAGGAGATAGAGAATAGAGCAGAAATAAATGATATAGAAACAAAATCACAAATAGAGAAAATTAACAAAATCAAAAGTTGTTTCTCTGAGAATATTTAAACAAAACTGATAAAACTTTAGAAAGAATAACCAAGAAGAATTTGAATTATTAAAGATTTGAATTATTAAAATTAGAAAGAAAAGAGGGACATCACTATCTTCTTCACAGAAAAAAAAACAAGTATTATAAGATAATCGTATTATGTAATATAAAGTACTGCAATTATATAACAAAAAATGTGATAATTTAGATGAAATGGACAAGTTCTAAGGGAGATACAAACTACTGAAACTAACTCAAAAAGAAATAATCTGAATAGGCTTATAAAGGTGGAGATACTCAATTAGTAATAAAAAAACAAAGAAAGCCCATGTGCTGACCACTTTGGTGGTGCATTCTAACAAATGTTCAAAGAAGTAACATCAAATCTTCAGAAATTCTTCTAAAAAATAGAGGAATAAAGATTTCCCAAATCATTCAATGAGGCCAACAACACCTTCCTACCAAAACCAGGCAAAGATATCACAAGGAAAAAACAATCATATTAATATCCCTTATGATGCCAAACTACTCAGACAAATACTAACAAATTAAATCCAACAACAAGGAAAACATTATATACCATGTTCATGTTGGCTTTATTTCAGTAAGGCAAGGGTGGTTCAAAAAACAAAAAATAATTTATGTATACATAATATTATTTAGAAGACCAAAAAGCACATGATCTTCTTAATAGATGTAGAAAAAGCATTGACAAAATCCAATACATTTTCATTATAAAAACACCCAACAAACTAGTAACCAAAAGGAACTTCTTCAAATGATAAAGTGTATGTATGAAAAATATCCAATTAATGTCAAACTTAATGGTGAAAGCTTTTCATCTAAGATCAGGAACAAGACAAAAACAAAAAACATGAATGCTCTCTACTTCTATGCAACATTAGAATGGAATTCCTAACTTGGGCGTTTAGACAAGAGAAAAAATAGAAAGCACCAAAATTAGAAAAGAAGGAAAACTATCCCTATATACAGATGACATGATCTTTTATGTAGAAAATCATAAGATATCCATTAAGAAAAAATGAAATTAAGGAATCAACTCCATTTATAATAGCACCAAAAAGAAAAAAATTGGAATAAATTTAACAAAAGAAGTATACACTTAAAATTATAAAAAAAACAGTCAAAAGAAATTAAAGAGGTCCCAAATAAACATAAAAACATCCTGTATTAGTTGACCAAAGATTAGTACAGCAAGGTAATACTCCCTAAAATGATCTACAGATTCAAGACAATCCCTATCAAAATCCCAGCTACATTTCCAGTAGAAACAGATCTTAAAAATTTACATGCAAATACAAGAGACAAAATAGCCAAAACGATTTTGGAAAAGAAAGAACAAAATTGTAGGAATCATACCTTTTGATTTCAAAACTTACTAGAAATCTACATTAATTAAGATGTGGTGCTGGCACATATAGTGACATATAGATCAATGACAGAACCAAGAATACAGAAATAAACTCTTACATTTTGGTGAATTAATTTTTGACAGGGCTACCAAAACAATGCAATGGGGAACAAATAGCTGTTCCAATAAATGGTGCTGAGCCAACTCTATATCCACATGCAAAAGAATGAATTTGTTACCATACTTCATACCATGTAGAAAAATTAGCTCAAAATGGATTATAGGCCTAAATATAAGAAATAAAAAGATAAAGCACAGGAGAAAATATAGGAGGACATCTTTGTGACTTTGAGTTAGGCAATAATTTCTTAGGTATTACACCAAAAGCATAAGCAATAAAAGAAAAAAATAGAAAATAGTTAAAATAAACTTCATTAAAATGAAAAATATCTATGACTCAAAGAACACTATCAAGAAAATTAAAAGATAACTTAGAATGAGTGAAAATATTTGCAATCATTTACTGACAATAGTATTGTATGCACAGTAAAAAGAACTCTTAGCACTCAAAAAAAACAGGCAAGTAACACAATTAAAAATGGGAAAAACATTTGAATAGACATCTCTCAAAAAAATATGCAAATGGCCAGTAAGCAGATGAAAAGGTGCTCAACGTGAGTGTCAGTAGGGAAATGCTAAACAAAACCACAATGTGATAACACTTCACATCTACAAGAAAGGCTAAAATAAAAGATAAGCAATAACAAGTGTTAGTGAAAATGTGGTGAATTGCTAGTGGGAATATGAAAATGCGAAGTACAGTTGACCCTTGGACAATGCAGAGGTTAGGGACACTGACCTACGCAGATTCCTGCATAATTGAAAATCTGTGCATAAATTATGGGTCTCCCAAAACTTGACTACTAATAGCCTACTGTTGTTTGGAAACCTTACTCTTAACATAAATAGTCAATTAACACACATTTTTACGTATATGTATCGTATACTATATTCTTACAATCGAGTAAGCTAGAGAAAAGCAAATGTTATTAAGAAAATTATAAGGAAGAGCCCATATATTTATAGTACTGTATTTATTAAAAAATATGCATAAATGGACTCACAAAGGTCAAGTTTGTGATATTCAAGAGTTGACTACATTTGAAAACAGTTTGTAGATAGCTAAAAAAGCTAAACAGGGATACCATATAACCATTCTAATCTTAAAAATCCAAGAGACTTGAAAATATATGTCCACACAAAAACTTGTACCAAATGTCCAAAGAAGCATTATTCCTAAAAGCCAAAAAACAGAAACTATATACATGTCTATCAACTTAGGAATAAGTAAGCAAAAGTAATATACTCATACAATGGGATATTATTTGGCCATAAAAAGGAGCAAAGTACTAAAACATGCTCCAACTAAATGAACTTTGAAAACGTTAAGTGAAAAAAATCACAAAAGACTGCATATTATATGATCCATTTATATGAAGTGTCCAGAATTGGCAAATCCATGTTGATAGGAAGTAAATTAGTGGTTTCCAGGAGTTTAGGAGAGAAGAAAGAGAGACTACTAATGGGTACACAGTTTCTTTTGGGGTGATGGAAATGTTCTGAGGTTAAGTAATGACGATGGTTGTATAACTCTGGGAACACACTAAGACCACTAAATTGTACTCTTTAAAATGGTGACTTTCATGCTATGTGAATTATATCTTAATAAACCTGTTGTTATAAAAGAAAATATAACCGGGAGGAAGAAACCTATAAGAACATCTTTGTACACTAAAAGATTGAAACTGGTGGTAAAGTGCAGAGTCAGAGTCTTAGTTTGGGCCCTCTGGAAAGCAAGAAATTGAATCTATACTTCAGGAAAGGATGAAGAAAAATGTATATAAATGTGCCTTATAGAATATGTGAAGATGTAATATGGGGGCAACAAGGTTTTGATTCTTCCAGGAAAATCACAAAAATGTCTCTCAAAATTGTTCACCTGGCTCATACTCTTACCTGTTGCCCCTGGTGATGTTAAACTTCCTAGCTACATGGGGCCAAGCAGGCAACCATGGAGAAAGTAAAGACATACGTGGTCACATGACCAGGGTGGGCCCCTTCTACCATGAAAAGAATTAAAGTGGCACCTTGGTGACTCAGTCGGTTAAGCGTCTGTCTTCAGCTTAGGTCATGATCTCCAGGTCCTGGGATGGAGCCCCATGTCAAGCTCCTGGTCAGTGGGGAATCTGCTTCTCTCTCTCTCTCCCTCTGCCCCTCCCTACTGCTCGTTCTCTCTCTCTCTCTTTCTCAAATAAATAAAATCTTTAAAAAACTTTTTTAACAATTAAAATCTTCATTTTATGACTGTATTTGTATGAAGATAAATATATTACTATTATATATTAAAGCATTTAAAACACTTCTGTGTTTTAGGAGTAAAAGCAGTATGGGCACTACATCTGATGGGTAAGTCAGTCCTGAAGACATGGGACCAGTGCATGTAGTAGTAGTCTTAGCACAGGGTCAACCTGAGTGCACAGAACTGTGGGATGAAGGTATGTGACTTCCAGGCATTAGAACCATCTGCTATCATCAGTCGTATGAATAGATATTTTTATTTAAGGCAAATATCATATATTCTTATAACATCTTTCATAGAAAACCATTTCTAAAATATTTGCCTTACTACTCTAAATCACCAACTATATTTCTTAACTGAGACAATATACAATAGGATAAGGTTATAGTACAAGACAAAGTGATGCCTGATATTATTCTGTGACATTGTTTATCTACTAGTCCTTGAAAATTGCATAGAAAGTAATTTTTTTCTATCTAGCAACATAAATCAATGCAATAAAAGAGCCCACTGTAATAAGGCTGATGTCAGAAGATAAGATACCTACCTTATAGGCTCCTTCCATGTTATATTAAGGGAAATGCAAAATGTACACCGTGGTCATAGTTTGACCCAAGGTGTAATCGAATCTGTGAAATAGTAAAGTGCTTTGTAATAGAGTTTTACTGTAATTGCTTTGTCAGATTATCAACTTGTAGCTCTATCCAAAAGAGAGAAAGTTTGTGCTGCTGCTTACAGGTATAGAGAATGGGGGAAGACCAAGTTTATGTCCGCTAAGGTGGCACTGACTCAAGACAGGCTGGAACACTGAACAAAGAAAGAATCCATCTGATTACAAGCTAGTGCAGGCAGAATAAGAAATAATCAGGTAAATTATGTTGATGGAGTAGGGAAAGGGGTTAAAAGGAGAAAAGTAATTTCATAAAAAGTTCATCTTGTACTGGAAGTTCTGAACTGAAGAGAAATGAACTTAAGATGCTTTTGTTAAATTTTCCACCAGTTGCTATAAAGTTATGAGAAGCGTCTGAGAGTAAGAGAGGCAGCCTCCAGAAAGTATTTATAGATTTATAAAGGGAATAAGGTTAAGTTTCCTTGGAGACATAGTTCTTTCAGGCCAGATCTAACTTGGTCTGAAGTAACTTGAATACTAGGAAAATTTAACTGAATATTGTCTGCTTCTTTTTCCTAAATCAACTAAAACACTGGAGATATACAAATCTTGGACTTTTGAGAATAAGCCCTCTGACTGTACTTTAGACAATATTTCCACTGAGACATATTTTATGAAAATATTAAAAATTGTTGAAATTTTGTAGTCATTCATATTTGGAATCATTAAAACTGCTGTAAGGGAGATCCTTACTTGTTCCCTTGTCATAGAAAAGTGAAGAAAGTCACAACTTCTCAAGACTAATCTAGAAAGCCATTGTTATAAAATTAACATTTTGTACTTTATGTCAAAACCTTTTATTGTCTCTCATCTTTTGAAATGTACTTTTAAGTTCTATATCACTGTGTAAAGCAGTGGTAGTAGTTTTGTTAAATTTGATTAAAAAATTAAATATTCAAGTATATATACTAGGAACCTGCATTCTAAAAACTTTCCCAGTTTTTTTAATCAAAGAAACGAGAAGAAGAATATTTTATATTATGTATACAATTATGATTTATGTCTACTTGTACCCAGCAATATTTTAAACTCTCTAAGTTGCCTCCTGTATCTCTCAGGCAAGAAGCATAGAAAACTACATTTTCCAGACCAACTTCTTAATTGAGTTCTAGTTTAGATTCTCTCAAAGGAAGGCACTTTCCCAAGATGTTTGAGATAGATAAGAACAAAAATCTATTGTTGTCTCACTAACAACAGTGGACAGGCACACTGACTTTGGCTGAGAGCAAGATTATGCCACGTCTTCTAGATATTCTCCTATGAATCGATTAAGTGGGTACTGCAGGTAGCTGAATTTAGCAGTACTGGTTTCCTATAATTTCTGCAACCTAAAAATTTCCTGAGATCATCATGCACTTTCTCTGACATTTGTTCCCCCACCCTTCCAAGGGTATTGAAAGCACCTAATTAAAGTTCTCGCCTGAAATATTTTCCTGGCAAGACTTTGACACCTATAGCTTGTGAGTAAAATGAAGGTTAACTACATGTCTAAATCCTGGTGACTTTTAACTTATATCTATATGTTTGTAAGACTGCATCTCCATTTCAAGTCCCTGCCTTTATTTATGGGCCTTCCTCCAGACCTTAATATACTGTATAGCCAAGAGTATCTTCCCAGTCCCTGCTGATTACAAACTTCATTTTGTAGGCACAGAGGCTATTCTTTTCACTGTATCAGAGAATTTTCTCTAAATCCAGGGCAAGGGTGGAAGAGTCTGTATAGCTGAACTTCTGAGTTAGAATACAGAAGACATATTACCTTGGTCACAATGTTATAAATGATAAGAGAAAAAATTTAACCAGGACTCTTACAACTTCTGTCATACTAAGGCTTCCGAGTGTTATGGGAGCACATACACATTTTTTTCACACAATCAACATGGGAGCCCAATATCTAATAAACCAATCATTCTCTAATATTATTATGATACATAAGATTTACTCAAAATTTGTACTAAAATAAAGATGGAGTGACATCAGCAAGATAACAAAATAGATTGCTCCTGATTTCAGATCCCCTCACAGAAAAAGCAACTAACAACTAACTGTCTATAGACAAGACACCTTTGTAAAGATCCCAGAACCCGGAGGTGAGGCTAAAGTACCCTATTAACCACAAAAATTGCGAAAAAACAAACAAATGAACAAAAAACAACACGGGGGGGGGGCGCCTGGGTGGCTCAGTCGTTAAGCTTCTGCCTTAGGCTCAGGGCTTGATCCCCACGTTATGGGATCGACCCCACGTCAGGCTCCTCTGCAGGGAGCCTGCTTCTTCCTCTCCTACTCCCCCTGCTTGTGTTCCCTCTCTCACTGGTTGTCTGTTTCTGTCAAATAAATAAATAAAATCTTTAAAAAAAAAAAAACAATGGAAAAAAAAAAAAAACATAAGAAGAGTAAAAGGGGAAGTTTTACTTGGCCTGCTTCACCCCTCCCCCCAGGCAGGCGCCATGCTCAACTGAGGATCTGTAGTTTCTCCAGTGGGAAAGGAGAGCCCAAGGTGGATATCCACCTTCCTCAGCATTATGGGATGCTTTCAGGAAAGCGACTTAGGTATTGCTTTGTGGGAATCGGTGGAGGAATCAGCTAGAGAAAGAGGAGGAGGACAGGGCTCATAGCAAAGAGTGTGTAAATCTTGGCAGACTGAATTCCAGCTGGTAATAACACCCAAGCAAAGATCCAAACTCATGGTTCTCCTCATGTGCAAAGTGAAGCTGGTGGCCCCATCTGGCCAATAAGCTTGGGCAGCAGTTCTCAGTTCTGCTCAGTTTTGGCAGGCCATCCCGGTCTTGGAGCACATTCTAGAGCCTTGCCTGGACAGGGAAGCAAGTCACTAGCTCACTCAACCAGGAAGCATGGCCAGAGATGGTAGGCAGCTTTGGAGCACATCCTATAGCCCACCAGGGCAGAGAAGCAAGTCAGCAGTCCCTCCTGACTGCTTAGAAAGACTTGAAGATGAGACTGGTTTCTCAAAGCATAGATATCAAGGCAAGGAAATGAAATAACCACCTTGAACAGAAATCTGCACCCCCATGTTCACTGCAACAGTATTAATAATAGCCAAGATGTGGAAATAACCTATGTCCCCATCCATGAAAGAATGGATAAAGAAAATGTGTGTGTGTGTGTGTGTGTGTGTGTGTATACACACAATGAAATATTTCACATCCATATAAAAGGAGGAATCCTGAAATTTGTGAAAACATGATGGACCTTGAGGCCATTAAGCTAAGTGAAATAAATCAAAGAGAGAAAGACAAATGCTTTATATCAGCTATACAGGGAACCTAAAAAGCTAAATTCATAGAAAGAAGACAGTTGATCCATGGTTGCCAGGAGCTGGGGGGTGGGGAAAATAGTGAGATGATGGTCAAAAAGTATATACTTCCAGTTGGAAGATGAATAAATTCTGGGAATTTAATGTACAACATAGTGACAATACTGTATTGTATACTTGAAAGTTGCTAAGAGTGTAGGGGCCAAGGGCAGTCCACCCCAAAATGTGCCACTTTGGCATACTGATTATTTTAAACGGAAGTTTCTTAAGAAACAGCCAGTGCAAGGAAAATCAGACCCTCTTCTGTCCTCTGAAAACAGGAAACAAATATCCCATATTTAAAAAATCCTCCCAGGGTACCTGGGTGGCTCAGTTGATTAAGCAACCAATTCTAGATTTCAGGTCAGGTCATAATCCCAGGGTCCTGGGATCAAGCCCCATGGTGGGCTCAGCCCTCAGGGAGGAGTCGGCTTGAGGATTCTCTCTCTCTCCCTCTGCACCTCCTCAACTCGTATTCTCTCTCTCTCTCTAAAATAAATAAATCTTTAAAAAAAATATTCTCACTATACTAAGAAGTGAAAAGAGATCCTTATCACCAATGACAGGGAGATCAAAGCCAAGAAAGCTGTAGAAACAAACCTTATTACTTCTTTTCTAATCTACTACTTTAACCTAAATTCTGCTTAGAATTTCCTACTAATTAAAGCACCCAAACACCTGTTTTCTTTATACTGTCAATTCCTCATGAATTTATTGTCTCTGTCTAAAATGTATAAAAACTACCTGCCTTGGTCATTTCCTTAGGTCTCAATTTCACTATTGAGCCTCCATGTGCATGCGATAAAACTTTGGGGTTTTTTTTCTCCTGCTAATCAGTCTCATGTAAATTTAATTTTTAATCCAACTGGAAGACCTTGAAGGGTAGAGGAAGAATTTTTCCTTCCCTGCAAGAGTAAATCTTAAATGTCCTCACCACAATAACAAAAATGAAAGGATAATCATGTAAGGTAAAGGTATAACTAACCTTATTGCAGCAATCACTTTTCAATATGTATGCCATCATGTTATAGCCCTTAAACCTACACAATGTTATGTGTCAATAATATCTCAATAAAGCTAGAAAAAAAAACAGAGAAGAAAAAATATCTTGTTCTCACCTGCCAAAGATTGTCAGGTTGGGCTCAGGAATATGTATTTTTTTAAATAAATTTGGTAGATAATTATGGTGAATATATTTCAACAAAGACATTTATAAAAATTGTCAAATCAGTGATGGAAGAACAGAATTTTTCTTTAAAAAGTCTAAGGTTTTATCTTAAAGTAAACAAACAGCTTTGTTAAGAACATGTCAATAGGAAGCATTCATTCTGCCCTTCAGAGAGTCCAAACTTAACCTGGTGAGCAGAAAGATAGGATATTGTAGGCCAAGGATATTCCCACCGTTAAAGAGATCAGTTATCTTATAAAAATATCTATTTTGTGTTTAATCAACAAGTGGGATATCTTGATGGGAATAGCCTTCAATAAATTATAGTCCCTATGTCAAGAATCCTTTGCAATGTGATGTCACTACTCTTCCCATCAAGATGTGCAGTTTATTTCTCCCACACTTTCAATATGGGCTGCTTTCATTACTTCTTTGTCCAATAGGATGTGCCCATTTTAGAGATAAGAAAGCAAAAGAAGGTAAGTAACTTTCCCAAGGTTTCGTGGCCATGAAGTAGCAGAGCCAGCGTTTAATCAGTCTGGCAGTCTAGTTCCAAAGTTCATGCTCTAAATAAATACACTATTTTGACATGAATGGATTGAATCATCACAGAAAGCACCCAAACTAGATGATAAAAGTTTCCAATAAGAAAAAAAAAACTGTGGACTCTGGGAAACAAACTGAGGGCTTCAGAGGGGTGGGGGATTGGGATAGGCTGGTGATGGGTATTAAGGAGGGCACATATTGCATGGTGCACTGGGTGTTATATGCTAATAATGAATCATGGAACATTGCATCAAAAACTGAGAATGTACTGTATGGTGACTAATAAAACAAAATAAAAATTATTTTAAAAAATTACATACTAAAAAAACAAAACAAAATAAAACTGAACTCTAGGAAACAAACTGAGGGTTGCTAGAAGAGAGGTGGATGGGAAGGAAGGGGTAACTGGGTAATGGGCTTTAAGGAGGGTACTTGATGTAATGAGCACTGGGTGTTATATGCAACGGATGAATCACTAAATTCTACCCCTGAAACTAATACAGTATATGTTAAATAAATTGAACTTAAATAAATAATTTAAAAAAGAAAGAAAAAGACAAATACCATATGATTTCACTTATATGTGTAATCTAAATAACAAAATAAATAAAACTGAAACAGACTCACAGATAAAAGAATCAATTGGTGGTTGACAGAGAGAGGTTGAGGAAATCGACAAGATAGGTAAAGGGGATTAAGAGGTACAAACTTCCAGTTATAAAATAAATAAGTCATGGGATGTAATGTACAGCATGGAGAATATATTCAATAATATTGTAATAAATTTGTGTAATGACAGATAATAGATCTATTAAGGTAATCATTTCATATTGTATAAAAACATCAAATTTCTATGTTGCACACCTGAAACTAATATTATATATCATTTGTAAATCTGTTTTAAAAAAGAATACAGAAACAAACAAAAATTATACATAAGGTGGCAAGAATAATCTGGGTTTACTTTTTACTTTAAAAAAACTTTGTTTTCCTCTTTGAATACTAAATGTTATTTGTAAAAGTTTGTTTTCTTTGCTGCAGTAGAGATAAACTGTCTTTGGACATAAAAAAAGAAAAATAAGTTGTAATGAAGGAAAAACAATGTGTCATTTTTAAGCTCTAATTCGAATCTGTTAAAATATTATCCACCATCAGTTAAGGATGAGATTTTTCAAAGACTTTTATTATCCCTTTGCTGTTATTCTCAATGGTAAGAAATTGTGGATTGTATAAACGGATTCTAATACTAGTAATCAAATTGCCAAAAATGAAGAATTAGCATTAGATAATCAAATGGCTTGAACTGGATTAGAAGTCATCTCAGCACTACTAAGAAACCACTAGGAAACATTTAATATTATGAGACCTGAAGCAAAGAAGAACAGGAGAAACATAATGTAATAAGTGTCTACAAAATTTGAGACAATGAACACAATGAGGTAGAGTTTTGGTTTGTTTTTTAAGTAAGAGTATGGTTTGTTGTTGTTGTTGTTGTTTTTAGGACATGAGACAGCTATATTTATTTCACATAGAGAAAAACGATTCTTTCACATGCTGAACATGAAAGCTCACACGAGGAAGGTACCCATAACAGCAGAATTAATGTGCTTTTGTCCATAGGGAGCAGGGAAGGTCACAAAGTGGTTTTCAAAGACAGTTATCCTTCAAGCAGGGTTGAGACCACAGGCTTTGAAATCTCTGGTTTATTTCATCATCAAAGGGTCTGTCTCCTAGTAGTGGCCAGGGGTGCTTCTGGCTCTGCCATGTCTCAATGAGCTGGTATGGTCAGGAGGAAGAGGACAGTCTCCTATCCTACCACCCAGGACAGATAGGGAGAGTGAAGTTCAGAGGGGAGGTACATGCCACTAGGAATTAGCAAGTCCACTCCGGGGCGGACAGTGACACTCTTACTGAACAGAGCAATAACAACAACAACAATATATATATATATATAATATATACATATATATTATATATATATAATATATATAAAATCTATCTATCTATCTATCTATCTATCTATCATCTATCTATCTATCTATCTATCTATCTATCTATCTATCTATCATCTATAGTATTCAAAGAAATAAAATAACCAATAAGAAAATTTTAGCCGGAGAAGAACTCTTGAATATTTTTTATTTTTTTATTTTTATTTTTTTAAAGATTTTATTTATTTATTTGACAGAGAGAGACAGCAAGAGAGGCAACACAAGCAGGGGGAGTGGGAGAGGGAGAAGCAGGCTTCCCGCTGATCAGGGAGCCCGATGCAGCGCTCGATCCCAGGACCCTGGGATCATGACCGAAGCCGAAGGCAGACATGTAACAACTGAGCCACCCAGGTGCCCCAAATATTTTTTAAAGACACATTACTATAAAGTCATCACTATCATTTTCAAATATAGATATCCCTAACCATGATGCAAAACAAGATCTCTGTGTTGCAGAATCCTCATGATAAGTGGAACAACTATAAATTTTAGGGGGAAAAAGTCTCTATAATATGCCACCATCTCTTCTTTGTTTCATGACAATCTTCCCCAGTATTATGTAATTAAAATTTGTTGATCAATGACAGTGCACCTGACTATATATAGTCTATTCAAGGGTTTACATAAAATACATGAGAGCCGGTTCCCATTTGTTTTGGTTTACAATTTACAATGTGAAGAAAGATCAAACTCATGTCACAAATGTTTGAAGTGAGTCACAGCACAAATGAGATGCCCTCATAAAGGATTTCTGAAGAGAGGTTACAACTGATAGGGCTAGAGATACCTTCTAAATTGCTTTTTCTCAGCAATAACATAAACTCAGCAAGCATCTTTGCATATGTTTGACTGGATGCCAGATTAAGAATGGCAAGAATATTCCCCAACCTACATCTTGTATTTTTAATTTTCAATTCTTGCATTGTTAAAAATAAAACTTTTAATAAAAAACTAAAGTACCTTAAAAATAAGAGGCATGGATCTCTTATTGACTGTCAGCAGTCTGAGCACCCATAACAGAAGACCGTAAGTCCCCATGGTCTTTCTCAAGAGTGTCACATTCTGTTGTTAGATAGCAATGAGGATTAATATGATATGATTTAGACGAAAAAAGAGAAAACAAAAGAAAATGGAGCAAAAATCAGGTGCCGGAGGCAATTTCTGATGAACAAACAAGTTCAATTCAATCACCAGTGAAAAATCAATGAAGTAAAAATGGACTGCTAAATCACGCTCTGGCCATGTTAAAATGTCCCCAGCAACACTTGGAATCCCTATCCATTGTCTCCATCTATCCAGGGAATTTCTCTCTTCCTCCCCCACTGACTTGGTGCTACAATACAGTATTTTAAACTGTCTCAAGGCCGACAAAATTTTTGTGGTTCATGTTCCTGTATTAGACCTGCACGTGCTGTACAAGACTTCTAAAATGCCCAGCACTTCTCCCTTCTATCTAAAAGAAAAAGAAATAATCCTCAAAGCCATTCCTAAATAACATCTGACTTCCTGGCATTTACCTGAGTAGTCAATCCTGAAACATTCTCGAATTCACAAGAAGAACATTTTTACCTCAGAATTTAGCCAGAGAACCATAACCATTTTGACCTATGGATCACTTCAGGGGTGTTGTAAAGCCTGGACTCCTTTTCAGAATAATGCTTTTAAATGAATAAACTACATTGAATTGAATGCAAACCAAATTATATTGAAATATAGTTTTAAAAATATTTTTTAAAAACTATATTGTTTCTTTATTAATATCTAAAATAATAAGTTCCACTAGTATGCCTAATAACTACAATAATTTTGGAATATAAATGAACATAAGCTGTATTTCAAACTATCTTCAGCAAGTGCTTTATGATATATAAAAGCTCTGATTTCTATTAGTAACAAAGCCACATGCACTCCTGATACTACTGTGATATATATTAATTTTTTCCTCTCATAATTCATAATTATCATATTTCTGTGTATGGACCCCTGAATTCTATCCACAGACCCTTGGGAGTCCATGGACCTCAGATTAAGAATCCCTCTTCTTGTAAGAGAGGCATAAACTGTCACCTTAAAGAGCTACTTTGCACATTCTTTCCTCACAGTGATTTGAGCATTATCTGATATTACTCGCAAACTAATATCCGAATACTCCCACAAGCTATCTCTTCTCTGTAAACATTAGTGTCACACTCTATTTATAGTATCTTTGAAAAAGTCGAGGAAGAAAGACTGTCACCGTTGGGTTCCTGTTCTCACTTTATTTGGAATATGACCAAATATGCATTGTTTTGTGTACTTAAGGTGTTAATAGGAATAATGTGTTTGTTCATTTTTATTACCTACCTCACGAGCCACTACCCACATGTACGGGGATTGACTGGCATCATATTAATAACAAGAAGGAAACTAGTGGTTCTGATGTCGCACGGCTTATACCTATTATGTAAATGCATTACTATAATTGACACTCTGGTCATTTGTTTCTCTCTGTGAATCCTTAAAGTGTCTTTTTGGAAAAATTATCACCTAAAACATTTAAATCTGTGGACTACAGATGCTATAAAATGCTATTCCTCTCACTGCAAGCAGACAACTGCCAAAGTATGATGATGATGGAAATAGCTACAAATGTGGCAAATTCATTCTTATGTATACCCCTATTATTCATGTAGCAATTAATTTTTGCAAAGCACTAAATGGAAACATATTAATGGAAAATATCTATATGAAGCAGCTTGATAGAGCTATATTAGAAGATGCTGGCTTCATTGGAAACAGAATGTGTACAGTCAGGAAAGGCATCCTTGCTCACCCTTTAAAGGAGCTCTTCAGTCATTCACTAGATAACCAGTGCATGATCATTTGATCATGGAGCATAGAATGGAAGAATGCCTTTATTAAATTGCAACCATGAGATTCCCATAACCAAATTGTCCTTAGCTTTGGTCTTTTATTTACTTCAGGATTCCTCACTGAGGAATAAAAGGAGTAATTGGAAAAAGTACTCGCCATTCATTCCTTCTCTGTCCCATCACCACTTTCTTTTAGGTGATAGGAGTAAATAAACTATATATTTTGCTATAGTTGTTTTTAAATTTAATCCATTTTAAATTAAATACATGTCAGTCTAGAAATTCAAGTAGTTTTATAATCTTTACAAAACACAGAAGTTATAAGCCCCACTTCTCATTCACTTTACTATTATTAATCTTAGGAGACAATAACTTTCAATGTTTCAAAATGATTCTTCTGATGCCTCTGTGTTTGTAGCTAATTTACATTTGTTGCCATTTCCTCATGTTTGAGTTTTGAATATAACACTTCCACAATTGGAACATGAGAATTTAGATCTCATATACAGTCATACTCAGACCTCCCTTCTTCATTCCCTTCTAATAGAGAAGCATCCAAATTTCAAGGATTGGTATTAAGGGCACACAATATTGAAATTTGCCAACACTAAGGATTTAATATTCAACAAATAAATGCCAATGGCTATGCAATTTTTAATTTCACTGGAACAATTAAATATTTTTTGGTTTATTTTCTACTTTTTCATTCACCACCAACAGAAACATAAACCTCCTCTCCATGTTGAGATTTAGATATTATATAAATTTATCTGTAAATTTTTATTACAGATAAATATACAATTTATAAATATGTTTATAAATATGTGATTTATTTATTTAAGTTTATTTATTGTTTTTTTGCCTCCTGAAAAAAATCCCTCTCCAGACTAAATTTCCTCCTATTTCAGGGCTCCAATACAGCTGGTTGCTTTCCAGGTGTGCTGCTTAGCTATCATCCTGGGATTTCTCTCATGTTTATCCAGAGTATCACCTTTACCAAAAGGTGTTTTTTAGTTTCTGTTTTCTGAATTCTATATGATCATATTTCTTGGTTTAGTCATCATTTTGTGGAGATTATCCTCTAGTAGCTAGTGAATTGAGTGAGTTATAAAGATATTTCATGTCTGAAAATATCATTATTCTCTCCCTCATACTCGTATTTTGACTGAGTATAGAATCCTAGTTTAGAAATCTGGAAGAAATTTTGAAGACTAAACACTAGTGTGTAGATTTACCGTAGGGAATTCCAATCCTTTTTGTGATGTGCTTTTATTTTTCAGTAATTTTAAGAATCTCTATTTCCCCACCCCTCTGAAATTCCATGATGAATTATGACTTCATATGGGAATTTTTTAACTTGATTGTTTTATGAGACTTCTAATTCTGGAAGCTTATTTTCTTATTTATTTGATAAGTTTTTTACCCATTCTTTTATGTTTTTTTTCCTTTGTGCAATTTCTTTTATAGGATTTACCAGACAGACCCTCCAATTCTGTACCTTTCTGTCTTTTGTTATAATGTGTTATGTTTCCCTAAGTATTTCCTCTGAGCTTTCTGAATACTTCAATTTTCATATATTTGAATTTTAAAAATATTTTTTATTTAATATATTACGTGAGAATTTCAGTTTTGCTAATTTTTAAATACATTATCTGGGTATTTCAATTTTGCTGATACTAATGTATCTGATTTCATGCCCTTGTCTTAATGTTTACCAATTTAATTAGAGTCTAGGTAATTTTTTAATATAGACTTATTATAAAATACACTCATATGTAATACTTGGCCATGAATATTTTGCACCTAAGACCAAAATTATTGATTTTTCTCATTAATAAATTTTAAAACTTTATATAGGGTGAGTAACTTCTATTGAAAGGAGCAATTTATCACTTAAGTACATGGTCATCATTCTATCAGAGATGATGAGTCTACAGATAGTATATGGAGACCCTGGAATAACTATAAGCAACATAATCACTTACATACTGCTTTTCTTCCCTCTTAACCCTAACATCTAACCCGGGGAACACTTTCAACATTACCATCACAATACAGAGAAAGACATAGGCACATGTGAAAATGTCCATATAGCATTTTTTTCAGGCAAAATAAAATATTTTTAAATACTTTTCTTCTTGTTTTTAAAAGTAAATATGAGAAAGAAGTACTTCTGTAATGACAGAATCAATGTTTACCAACTGATGAGTGGATAAGTTAAATGTCTAATATTATTTGATCATAAAAGAATAAAGTGCTGATACGCAAATGACTTCATTCTAAATGAAAGAAAGCTGTCACGAAAATACCACATATTGTATGATTTCACTCATATGAAATGTGTAGGAAAGGCAAATGTAGAGACAGAGAGTCAATTAGTGGTTGAGAGGGCAGCGGGGCAGACAGGAAACAGAGACTGACTGCTAATGGGTACAGGGTCTGTCTGGGGTGTGATGAAAATATTCTAAAATTAGACTGTAACAATGGTTACACAACTTTGTGAATATACTAAAAACCACTGAAGTGTAGACTTTAGGTGAATTTTATGGTATATGAATTATTTCTCAATAAACCTTTTTTAAAAAAGATTTATTTATTTATTGGGGTGGGGGGAGGGACAGAGAAGAATGGAGAGAGAATCCCAAGTGGACCCCATGCTGAGCTCTGAGCTGAGGTGAGGCTTCAATCCCATGACCCTGAGATTATGACCTGAGCGGAAACCAACAATCGGAGGCTAAACCAACCAACTGTGCCACCCAGGTGCACTACTCAAAAAAGCTTCTTAAAAAGGAAATGTGTATATTATAGAAAATAAAAAAATTTACACAATTAAAACAAAACAAAACAAAAAACTAACAAAAACCCAAAAGTCCCTTACATAGCTCCTTATGCAATATAGCACTGTTAACAGGTTTAAGTATTTATACCTTTCTTTTTGTTCACATTTTACTCGTGTTCACATTGTGTTAATTTTGTATTCTAATTTTACAGATTAAATACTAAATTTTTTCCAACTGAGGGATGTTGGTTAATATAATATATTGGCTTACTACTCCATGAATTAAACATTTTGTCACTTGACCAACCAATTCAATAGTGTTGGGCGTTTGGTGCTTGACTTTCTATATTAATTATAAAAGACATGCTAGAACTCCAGGGTGTATAAGAAATTCATATGATAGGGTTCTTTGGAAATTCACTATACGAATTCAAGAGTTATTTGACATTGAAATTAATTAAATAGATTTGGCTGACCTTTTCTATGGTCAATTTTTCCATTTTTTTGGAGTCCGTCTTTTCAGTTATTTCTAGACAACAATTTCTTCTCATTCCACACTTTAAAGTACTTATCAAGTTTATGCAAAACTATTCTGTCACACAGATGTTATTCTTAGTTCTCTCAGCAATCTTTCTTTTTTAGTTATCAAAAAGACATTTTAGCATAATGAAGACTAATCAGATACATGGACACGCACAAAAAAAAAAAAAACTACAGTAATCAAGACAGTGTGATACTGGCAAAATAAAAGACGAACAGATCAATGAAACAGAATAGAGAACTAGAAATAGACCCAAACAAATATACTTAGCTGATCTTTGATAAAGGAAGAAAGAATCAAATGAAGAAAGGAAATCTTTTTTTTAATAAATGGAACAATTGACATGTAGTTAAAACAGCTACATGTCTAGTTGCAAAAACATGAACCTAGACACTGACCTTACACTTCCACAAAAATTAACTCGAAGTGGGTTATAGACCCAAATATAAAATGTAAAATTATAAAACATCTAGATGATAACATAGGAGAAAATCTAGGTGACTGTGGGTTTCACAATGAATTTTTTAGATAAAACACAAAGAGCATGGTCCCTGAAAGAAAAAATTAATAAGTTGGACTTCATTGAAATTAAAAACTTCTGCACTATGAAAGATATTATTAAGAGAATGAAAAGACAAACCACAGACTTGGAGAAAATATTTGTAAAACACATCTGATTTAAAAAAAAAAAAAAAAAACCTTGTACTTAAATATACAGAGAACTTAAAACTCAACATTAAAAAAAAACAACCCAATGAAATAATAGGCAGAAGATCTAAATAGGCACCTCAACAAAGAAGATACACAGATAGCAAATAAGCACATTAAAAGATGCTCAACATTATATGTCATTAGGGAATAATTAAAATTAAAATTAAATATCACCATGAATCTCTCAGAATGACTATAAAACATGAACAAAACCAAATGCTGGTAAGTATATGGAGCAACAGGACATCTTATTGTTGCTGGTGGAAATGTAAAATGGTACAACCACTTTGTTTTGCATACTACAGAAATAACCACATTTCTTTTTGTTTTATTACTCTTATGATGAATTTTCAACCAATCTTTCAAGGTAATTTTTGGTGCAGACTTCTGTAGCAGTGTTTAAAAAACTTTTGACCCATTTCATCGGACTGAATCAGAATTTCTAGAACTACAAGCAAGCAACACATAAGTTCATGAGACGCTAACCCAAGCTCATGGCTTGTGGGAGTTGTTTTAGGTTTTCTTTTTCTTTTTTTTTTTCCAGCTTAATTGATATATAATAGACAAAATGGCATATATTTAAAGTATACATTGTGATGTGATATGCATATACATTGTGAAATGATTACCACAATAAAGTTAATTAACATACCCATCACCTCATGAAGTTACATTTTTTGTGTGTGTATAGTGAGAATGCTTAAGACCTACAATCTTAGCAAATTTAAAGTATATAATACAGTATTATCTATGGTCACCATGCTATACATTACATTCTCAGAATTCATTCTTATGACTGAAATTTGTATTGTGTTTACCACCATAAAGTTAGTTAACACATCCCTCATCTCACATAATTATCATTTTTTGTTGTTGTTGTTATGGTGAGATATTAAACTCTACTCTCACTTTCAAGCATATAATACAGTACTGTTAACCATAGTTACCACGCTGTACCTTAGATGCCCAGTACTTATAACTGGAAGTTTGTACCCTTTAACTAATATCTATCCATTTCCCCTACCTCCAGCTCCTGGCAACCACCACTCTACTCTGTTTCTATAAGTTTAGCTTTTTTTTTTTTTAGATTCCACATAAAAGTGATATCATATAGTATTTGTCATTCTCTGACTTATTTCACTTAGCATAATGCCCTTAACACTCATCTATGTTTTGCAAATGGCAGGAGTTCCTTCTTTCTTATGACTTAATGATATAGCATTTCAAATCCATATACAGATATATACTACATTTTCCTTATGCATTTATCCATCAATAGATACTTGGTGTAATGTTTAGGCTGTTTGAGTTCTCTCTTTTTCTTTTTTTTGAGTATCTTACAATTTTATTTGTCAATTATACCTCAGTAAAGCTAGGGAAAAAAATTATTTGGTGAATTCTTAGGAGAATTAACTAAGGATAAAATGTCATGATGCCTGCTACTTACTCTCAAATGATTTAGAAGGAAAGAAAAGGAAATCATGGAGACAGAGGAGGAAAAAGGGAAGGGGAAAGGAGAAGGAATAAAAACAGAATGCAACCACCAAATATTTACGTTCAATCTAGCTCAAAAATACACAGGTATTCATTATACCATTCTTTCAACGTTTCTGTAAAGATGATTCCAGATGATCACATTGAAACTGAGTGCTCTATATTCAAAGTTACTAAACTTTATGTTTACTTTGGATCAACAATTTTAATACATTAGCTTTAGTTTATACCAGCCTGTTTTAAAATTTCAAACTTAGAAACAGTGGTTTACTGTACGTAAACAAACTTGGAAACACTTGCAGTTGTGAACATGATTGAAAAGAAAAAGATTGTCAACAAAGGAAATAGATATTCTGCATAATAAAGTTTTTTAAAAAAAACCCCAAATCTGCCGTTTATCAGCTATGAGCTTTCGGACAATTTACTCAGTATCTCTGGTTCTCAGTTTCCTCATCTATAAAGTGGGAATAGTAAAGACACCTACCTCATAGGGTTATGATTAAATTAAATAATCCATGAAGATTAAATTAGATAATCTATGTAAAGTGCATAGCACTTTGACACGAAGTAAACAGTTAAATAATGTTAGCCTATGGCAGAAAAAAATTCTCTGGACAGAAGCCATCCTTCTGCATTCTGCACTTCTCAGAATAATCTATAACATCTGCCCCACACCCAGTTCTTTCTTTTTCTCAGGCATTTATTGGTATAAACTTCCTTCTTAGAACTGCTTTTGCTTCATCCCGTAAGTTTTGGGTGTTGAGCTTCCACAGCAATGGCTGTTGGTTACCTTAGTGGCAAAATCCTCCCTCTCCCTCTGCTGCTGCCGAGGTCCATGCCAACAAATACTAGGAAGCCCTCTGCTATAAAATCTTCAGGGAATCAGTGACTTTCATGGGGCGCATTGAGGTCCTTAGGGGCAAAGTTTGCAGGGGTCCTCTGCAGAGCAGGCCACGGCAACTGCGGTGACCCTGATAGCTCCCGCCCTTCTTCATTGCTCCTCACTGTCTGCAGTCATCTCAGCTAAGCCAATCTCCCCAGCAATCCTTTCTGTGTAGTTACTCCATTTTTTGCCCCATTATGTTGCTGTAGATTCTTAATTGTTCTTATATTATTTTCCTGATTTCATAAAATTGTTTATCTGTTTTCTTGTAGCTCTCCGAGCACTTTCAGGACAACCGTTTTGAATTTTTTTGTCACATAATTCATGGATCTAAATCTCCATAGAGTCACTTACTGGAATTTTACTACCTTCCTTTAGTAATGTCATGTTTCCCTGTTTCTTCCTGATCCCTGTGGCCTTGCTTGTGTGTCTGTTAGGTAGAAGCTAGACATGAACAGGGGAAGGAACTCCCTGAGGCAGAGTCTCAAGTCCTTGAGGCAGGAATGATAGAGACCTGAGTTAAGGCAAGGACGGTCATAAATAAACTACACATTAAAAGCCTGGGGGTACAACATCCTGACCTTGTGGCTTCCAAGACCACAGATCTTGGAGGGTCTATTAGATCAAGAGCCACAGGTGCAGAGCATGCCCTCTCCTCTTCCACCTCTGCTCCCAGAGTAACCCCTAGACTCCTAATAATGCATCTGCATTGCTGGTACAGTGCCCGCCCACCACCACCACCACCATGGAGAAAGGCTGAAAGGCTGCCATGATGGTTCAGGTACAAACCTTATAGGGTCAAAAACTCCCCTCCCAACCTGTGGGAGGTGTTTCTCAAATAATTGGAGGCTGCCACATTACAGACCACCCTACTATACTTCACAGCTCCTCCCAGCCAAGAGATACCCAATAATATCCAATCCCAAAACAATCTAGGGGCCAGTTACACCTTGCAGAACCCGCCTGCTATCCCACCTTGAGAATGTACTTGCACTCTAAAAAAGTCTAGTCTAGTGATGCAGGACACCAAGTGCAGAGGCATGTGGTGGCTCTGGACTGAAGGATGTGTGGTATCTTGTTGGCTCAAGCATCTGGAATCCACAACATGGACAGCTGTATGATCCTTGGTGAGAGTTGTAGGGGGCTTACATTAGATGCACAGACTGTTGGGGTCTTCAGCAATGCCTTCAGGTCCAGCAGCTAGAGATCAGAGCAGGCTGCAATGGTGGCCAGAGCTGGTTCTAGGCACACACTTGGCTCTCAGGGCTAGGGGCTGATGTCTGCATGGTGGTGGTGGCCAGTGTCAGCAGTAAGGGCTGGGGCCAACTGCAAGCACACAAGCAGCTGCTGGGATACAGACTGTCCATGTGCACTTGAGTTAAAGCTGGTAGTGTGCAGGTGCCTGGGTACAGGGGCTAGCGGCAGGCCTATGGAACAGTGAAGGCCAGTGACAGATGTAGGGATCAAGGCCCTCAAGCAGCTGTGGGCTGCTTGGCTCTCCACTAATAATTGGGTGGCTGTGGAGGCTAACTTCCAGCCTGTGCACATGGTGGGGGCCAGCTGTTGGAGCCTAGCAAGCATATTGCACATGCACAGTTGCAGAGGCTGGGGCTTGTCTTTTGGTATGGATCCTGGGCTCCAACAGAAGGGGGGTGGGGGGAAGTAGGGAGGGACTCAGGCAGCTAGCTTCTGCTAATGCAAAAACCTATGACCTGAAAACATTAGGAGTGAAATCTGCAAAGGGCCCGCAGCAATGTACTGGCTTTTGGTTTCCTCGTGGCAAAAGCTGCCGGGATCTTGTGCAGAGCTAATTATTGGAGTCCATGAGGAAGTCATCAGTGATGAAAACTGAGGGATCCCTAGCGTCCACACGGGCTGTTGCAGTTCTCAGTAAGGAGCTGCTGTGATTCCCTGCAGAGCAGACCACGGGGAACCAGGGTCATTCCCGCCACCTGGCTGATTTTGGTAGTGTAAAAGAAGATTCCAAAGTGAAGTAAGCATTGCAGAGACAGTCATATAAAATAGGGGGGAAGGAAATTAAGAAAGCAAGGCCTATGCATGTTTCATGGTTCAATTGGTGAAATACCATGGACTTTGAACTTTGTCAATTGCAATTGGTCAGTTGCATCTGGACCACTTTCTGGAACACATCCTTCTACTTTGGATTGAAATGGAGACAATGTAACATCTAACTGACTAAATAGCTGATCTTACATTAGGTAGCCAATTTAACTGGGTCAGCATCCATCATAATTCCTTCAAAACAAATTATGTAAACTTGTGTTTTTTTGCTTTTATAAATCTATAGTCCACTTGCAGTTTGGTCCATACCTTCAATTTCATTCCACTGAAAATGTAATCCCTAAGACCCCAAATAAATGTTTTTGGTTGCTTTACAGCCTCTTCTTTGTGGACAATACCCTCTTCCTGACTTATTCCTAGCCATGTCAAGACACCTCAGCTTTGCTGATCTCTGGGTTGGGGGAAATAGAAGCAGATCCTTCATGCAGTGCCCCAGAATGCTAGGGAAGCTAGTTGCTCACTTCACTCTTCTTTCCCTGGGGGGAGACTCTTGGCTCTGAGCAGTACCTAGCTGGAGGATGGAATGATGCGGTCAAAGTAAAACCATTCGTACTACCTTTTTGGGTGGTTATTTAGGATTTTTGCTTCACTGTGTTGCTGAACGTTGTTGAGTGGATATTAGAGCTCTCCTGGAGCTATTTTTGTTGTGCAGAGCTGTCTAGTTGTTCTTTGTTGGGGAATGGAGGCTGGGTTCTCCTATTTCACCATCTTAGTGACATTCTATAAGTTCTTAATTGGACTCGTAAGCCCCTCCAGGTCTATTTTCATTTATGAAGAGTTGCCTAATTCTTGGAGTGGTTTTTTTGGTTGAGGGTGGGGGGGATGAAGGTCAGCATCTTCTACTCCACCATCTTACTGATTCACCCTGCAATTTGATTTCTCATCACATCATATGACTGGGACAGTTATTTTATTCCTTCTTCTTCCATATGAAAGGAACTTTTGATTATATCGGACCTATCTAGATAATCCAAGATAAGCTCAATATTTTATAGTTCGTTGATTTGTAGTCTTCATTCCATCCGAAATCATGATTATCCTTTCTCATGTAAGGCAACAGATTCACAGATTTCAAGGATTAGGATATAAGTATCTTTTGGGGGGATTCAGGCATTATTCTTACTACCATATCAGTTCTTGGCTTCACTTTTAGCTTACGAGGCTTTTAAAAGTCCAAGCTGAGATTTTTTTTTTTTTTTAGTGAAAACATCCAGCAAAGCAAATTGATGACAGTCAATATGATAAATTACTGTTGCTTTCCTTTTGTATATTATTAAGCCTAATCTAATGAAGCCACTCTTATTTTGTGATCAAGAATAATCTTTCTTTGGGGTGCCTGGGTGGCTAGTCAGTTGACCTTCTGACTCTTGGTTTCAGCCCAGGTCATGATCTCATGCGTCATGAGATTGAGCCCCACATCAGGCTCTGTGCTCACAGGGAGTCTGTTTGAAGATTTTCTCCCGCTGCCCCTCCCCACAATTGCTCTCCCTTTCAAATAAATAAATAAATTTTTAAAAGAAGAAGCAGAATCATCTTTCTTTGAGATTCCTTTCCACCAAAAGAGAGGTTACTCTCCAGAAGAATTTTGTGTTTCATCAGTAAGCTATACACCAACTATAGTACACCCTCTGGGTTATCAGATTCTAGCCCTGTTCATTGTCTTTTGAGATATTTTGCACTTCCTTCTAAATTGCAGGTAATTAATGGATATGTAAATTGTCTTACCTGGTGGAGATTCGGTTGACTTCCATGGTTTGGTACCTACTGGTAAATAAAACTGGATCTAATTACTTTGTCCGAATTGTCAGTCCATAACAAAGTTACAATTTTACCAAGTTTCTCTAATACTGTCTACAATCCTCCAAACTTACTTTTCCATATTTCTCTCTCCTGTCTGACTTGGTGTAACAGAGAAGTAAAACATGACTGCCCAGATCACTACCATGACTCTGGTTTGCCTTGGGGCTGGCCCTTTCCCTCAGGATCTGAAGAAATTCTGCAAGCTGAAGCGCAGCTACTTGATATAAATCTTGAAGGATTCACCATTGCAACAGACCATGTATGCGCCAGAATTCTTCTTGGACAAGCTGTTGTCTGGACCATAAAGAAGTCTGGCAAAATACTAGGGTCATGCAAGCAAGAAGTAACCAAGACTGTGGTCAACATCACCAAGAACACAATTTCCTAACTAAAAAGCTTCAAGAACTCAGCTGGTAGTGCTGAATAACCTCTAACAACGTCTTGGAATCTGCTAGACTGGTTAATTTTACGGTTTAACACCAGACACTGTACTCTAAAATAGTCTTATATTAATATTTCTATTTCATTTTAGGCCTCCCTAAGATGCCTCATTTCTAGGACAACAAACCTTTGTCACCACAAAGGTTCTCAACTTTGAACCACACATCAGATAACGGAACTAGTTTAACAGAAAAAACACCAATAAGAATCCTCCAGAGTATTTCTTACATGCTGCTTCACCTCATTCAGGAAGTTTATGATCAATTCAGCGTTGTTCATGAATTAACATTTGTCTTAAACCAAAGAAAGGGCAGAAATGGGGCACCTGGGTAGCTTAGCCATTAAGCGTCTGCCTTTGGCTCAGGTCTTGATCCCAGGGTTCTGGGATCAAGCCCCGCATCGGGCTCCCTGCTTGGTGGGAAGCCTGCTTCTCCCTCTCCCACTCCCCTTACTTGTGTTCCCTCTCTCTGTCTCTCTTTGTCAAATAAATAAATAAATAAATAAATAAATAAATAAATAAATAAATAAGGGAGAAATATTGACCTCTATCATGAATTCCATAGAACTCACAGATGACTTGCTTGTTTACATGCCTCTATAAAACTCCAGATCCCCTCCTTTTATTTGAGACATTCCTCATTAATGAATGTTTCCCTAATACTAGAGCCTAAATAAAATTATCTTAACTGTTTGCTACACTTTGTCTCTTACAATATAAACTCTTTATAGTAGACTTCTTCACCAATGTATTACTATGTAATAATAATAATATGATATTGACGATGATGGAAGTAATGATAATGAGATAATGATGATGATGACAATAGTATCTAACACCTGTAATTATGCTTATTCTGTTCCAAACCCTATTTTCAGCATGTTATATGTAGCAATGATTTAACCTTCATTAGAAGTCCATGAAGTAGATATTATTAGTATCTCCATATAATCAATAAGAAAACCCAAGAACAAAGATGTTGGGGAACTAGCTCAAAGTCACAGAGCTAGTAAATCATAGAGCGAAGTTTTAAACACAGGCAGACTTGTTCTAAGGTCTGTATGCTTAGTACTTATGTCAACCACCTTACTGTTAAGCATCTAAAGATAACTTTTCTTCATCTAGAAGTCTCCTCCCATGTGATTCTGCTTCTTTGAATCCCTGTTATGATTATCTTTACCATTCTTAAGGTGTTGTTATACAATTGCCTAAATATTCTTTTCACTGTGATTGTTCTTAAGGGCACAATGATATATATTTTATCTTCCAAACAAAATCCTTCATGATGTTATCTATTCTTTCTTAACATTTACTTTCATGATGTATTTTTATTTCCGTTATATTTAATTTGAAAAGGAGAGTATAGGGGTGGTTGGGTGGGTCAGTCGGTTAAGCATCTGACTCTTGATCTCAGCTCAGGTCTTGACTTCAGGGTTGTGAGTTTAAGCCCTGCATTGGGCTCCATGCTAGGCATGGAGTCTACTTAAAAAAAAATTTTTTTTAATCTTAAAAGAATGAAAAAAAGAGCAACGTTATTGTGAATTATCTCTAAAGCCTAAGCTGGCTTCTAATACTTACCAGCTTTGTGCCACCTTGGGCATATTACTTAATAGGCCCTGACTCCATCTCTGTAAATAGGCAATGATAATGGGGCCCAGTTCCTAGAGTACATGCTATACTGAAGGAGGCAGTGAATATAAATAGTGAAGTACTTAGAACATAAAAAGTGCTTGATCACTATAATTACTTTTTTAAACTCTACATTTCACTGTAAACTTGTCGAGGTTAGTGATTAGTTTATATTCCTCTCTATGTTCCATTTTTAAGACATTAACTTAAACTGATTTCATGGTCAGTATTTTTTATAAAAATAAATAATTTAGGTTCATTTGACTGACAGCACAGAACAGTTTCTTTATAATTCTTACTTAAATATTATATTGTTTCTACCATTTTTCTATATGTTCACATTACCTCGTGCCACATCCTGATGTTTATTACTCATTTAATTACTTGGAAAAACCTCAGGTTTTCATGAAAACTTGATGATTACAATGCACAAAGTTTTCTAGATTTTAGAGAGAGATACAATGTATATATATAAATATTATTAATATACTATTAATAACACTAATATTAATAATGTATTATTAATACACTATTAATGTATTATTAATAGTACTATTAATATAATTAATATACTATTATATATATATATATAATCCTGGTCCAAGCATAGTGATTCCTGGTCTCTGTACTTCACAGGTTTGTTATCATAATGAAATTTGATAATCTATATGAAAATACTTAATAAAGTTCTATATGTAAAATTTAATGTATTACTAATATTTAAATGATTAACATGTAAGGATGAAGAAGAGAATGAGGTAGAATGGAATTGATCTATATCTGGATATCTTCTTCACCTGGATGCTTAATATCTCAAAGATTTCACAAAATTGGAATATTCTTCACAACTAAGAAATTCGTGTACCTAGTTTAAGCTACAAAATGTGCAGCAAAAAATAGTTCTTCTTGATCTACCCTTACCTAACTCCAAGTTCTAGAAATGTCTTTCAAATTTATTAGCCCTTTTTACTTCCTTATTTCTAAAAATCATGTTTTTCCTTCTACCTTGATTTTTATCTTTGAATCAATATCTTCTGTGGAAGAGAGCTTAGCTCTCTCCTTTGACTTCCCCCAACTCTGACATAGGCACACATCCCCATTTTCCAAAGAATCTATAGGATTTGATTGAAACACTATTTGGCATTTTCATTATAAATGGTACATATATATTGTTTACAGCTCAGCCACAGAGTGAAATTATTTTATCTCTTTACTTTTATCTGGAGTTAATAATTACATTTTCCTTTAATATTCTATGTGCCTGTCATTGGCTTACTCCAGCCATGGAACTGAACTCTAAATCTTCTTAATACAATTAAACACAGTAGTCGATGTAACAGGTTTTGTTTTTGTTTTGTTCAAATATCCATTCTGGAACCTGTGGTCATGCTATTCCATTCTAGATTGTTGTCTCCAGGCATGCTATAATGATTTATTTTAGGCCTTGGCTTCACTTTCATTCTAGAAGTTCTCTTCATCTTGCCCGTGATTGGATCCATATTTTCTGAAGCTCGAGTTTCCCTTCCTCCTGGTTTATTCCCTCATTCACATATTGTAGAAGCTCCTAGAACAAAGGCTTGCATTTGAGGGATCTGGAGATTTTAAATGGATGAATATGCCTTTAAACTAGTATATAGCAGTCAGTGTCCAAACAGGAGATAAAAACTACGCATAAGTTAGACAGGAGAAGTTAAATATATAAAATTCAGGGGCACCTGGGTAGCTCAGTTGGTTAACGTCTGCCTTCGGGTCAGGTCACGATCCCTGGGTCCTGGGATCAAGCCTCGCATTGGGCTCCCTGCTCAGTGTGGAGCCTGGTTCTCCCCTTCCCTCTGCTGATCCCCCTACTTGTGCTCTCTCTCTCTCTCTCTCTCTCTGTGTCACATAAATAAATAAAATATTTAAAAATATGTTCTTAGAGAAGAAGATATAAGAAAACTCTATATGATACCATGGGAATGAAGGGAATGCCTAAGAAGGACAAATTTAAAAGAATTTGGAACTTCTTAGGGACTGTGCAGTTCAACACATCAGATAGCTGTTTTTGGATTTTGCCAGGCTGGTCTTTGTCTGCAGTCATGAGGCAAGCAACAGATAACCTGTCATTGTGAGGTAGGGAACAGGTGATCAGCAACTGTTGGTACAGGAATGCAGTAAAGGGTGATACTTTTCACTAGTTCCATATTGTCTGTTTGCTTTTTACTGGAATTTCTGTTAACATACTGAAACTCCTAGACTGATTCTCTGATTTTCTATTTCTCTCTCATAGTCCAATGGATTTTGTTGCTATAGTTATGATTTCTTGCATATTCCTCAAGTATATTTTCATTCTCTGGCTTCCCGTGCTCCATAAACTCCATGAAGTTAGACATTGTCATTTCTTTTGTTCATGGTTGTATTCAAATTGCTGAGAACAGAGTCTGTGCCATAATAAGAGTTCAATAAATATTTGTTGAATAATTGTTGAATGAATGCTGAATCTCATATTTTTGGTTTTTCCATTTTCTATTCCCAGTATTTCTTTTTTATTATCTGAATTTACCTCTTATAATATCCTGTCCTTGCTGCTGGGACTCACGACTTTGCATTTCTTTGGCCTCATTAATCATGTAATTTAAGTTCATTTCCGTCCTTTACATTGATTGCTTCCTCCAAATTCCTTCTTTTCATAAAATTTTTGTTTGTTTTCGCTTTGTTACATTTGATGTTTCCTAAAGTAACTGGCTGGCAATAAAGCCTACTGGAAGTTCAGTGGGCAAGGGTGGGCTTATGGGCAGATAGAATTCACTCCAAGTTAATAAGTTAAAGAGACTGAGGGCAAGGAAGAGCAATGCTATTGTAGAAGAAGAAAGAGAATATGCTGCGGTCTGCTGTGTAAATCACATTTCCTAATATAGCTTTACAACACGTTACTGATCTTGGCTTTATAAATAATTTGGGCCTTTAACTTCAATTCTGCTTACATTCTTTACATATAACTTTCTCAATAGGGGAAACTGATAGGACTAATTTCTAGGAACATTCTCAGCTCCTGACTCTATTATCCTAAAATCATTAAAAAATCTCCTAATAACACCTAATAAAACCCAATAAAATAAGAAAGGAATTTTTGCAGATTTCTAGCTACACTACTGAAGGTGAGTGGTTGGGATCTGGCAATCGAAGGGAGCTATTTGGGGAATAGAAGATACATATATTTGACACTCAGATAAAAATTCTGGATTAGAATAGATTTTAGAGCCATAAACATGGATGGTATATTATTATAGGCTGAATGTTTATGTTCACCCAAAATTCATATGTTAAATCCTAATGCCCAATGTGATTGTATGTGAAGGTAAGGCTTTGGGAGGTGATTAGGTTCATGAAGGTAGAGCCCTTATGAACAGGATTAGTGTCCTTATAAAAGAGACCCCAGAGAGCTTCCTTGCCCTTTTCAGCATGTGAGGACACAGTCGGAAGACTATGAAAAAGAAGACTCAGCTGTCTGTGAGCTAGAAAGAGGGGCCTCTAACTATGTCAGTGCCTTGATCTTAGACTTCCCAACTTCCAGAACTGTAAGAAATAAATTTCTGTTCTTTACAAACCACCCATTCTATGGTATGTTTGGTACAGCAGCCAAATAGACTGAGACCTATATGATGCCTTGGAAATCAAGTGTGATTCCCAGAGTGTATGGAAGAATGGGTAAATATAGGTGTCCTTTAACAAGAAAGGGAGTACAGTTGGGGAAGCAGGTTTCTTTCAACAGAGGATGAGTTAAGTTTGGGACAAGATGAATTTGAGGCCCTTTGGAACATCCAAGTGCATATGTCTAAAAGTTGCATAAAAACAGGTAGAAAAACTATGAAGTAGAGACACCCAGTGAAGCCTCATTAGCACAGAGACAAGAACATCACCTCCTTTGGGAAATTATTTTGGGCCTCTTTAAGTAGATATAAATATTTTCTTTTCTCCTCTCCTATTTAACTTATATATGTGTCTGTCAGTAAAGACATCACATGATGTAATTATTTTTTATATATCATTAAATTTAGAATTTCTCATGAGAATAGAATATTTTTTCTCTAGTTTCTGTCACTTTTGTATGTGTTTCTTAATAATATGTGTTTATCTCATGTAATAGTAAATTGAGTGAAAGACTGAAATTGCAATCTAATTTTCCATAGCCACTTAATATGCAACTTATTTGAATAGCATGAGCAATATTCCCTTGAGAAACTTATAGGATCTATCCTTATTCCATAAAGATCAAACTGTTATTTAGCATAATTTTACCTTCAAGTTTGAGTTTACTATTAGAAAAAGATAATCATTATAAATTTACAATTAAATACTGGTCTCATTTCAATATCTTAAGTAAATAATAGTATCATTTTGCACAGGGTAGGATAGTAAATAGAAACTATAAAAGACACTTAGTATTGACATTATAGATTATTTCTGTATTAGTTTCCTATTGTTGCTATAAAAATATACCCCAGACTTAGTGGCTCAAAACAACTTATATATGTTATCATACAATTCTAGAGTTCAGATATCCCGAAATATGTTCATGGAGCAGAAATCAAAGGTTAGAAATGCTACATTCCTTTTCAGGCACTAAGGGCGAATTCATTTCCTTGCCTTTTCCAGATGGTAGAATTCCCTGGCTCTTGGTGCCTTCCTCCATCTGCAAAGTACTTCACTTCTTCCTGCTTCCTTCATCACTCTTATTTTTTCCTTCTCCAACCTTCCTGCCTCCCTTTTACAATGACATTTGAGATTCCATTGGGCCTGACTGGATAATCCCTGATTTAAAGATCTTTCATTTAATCGCATAATGCAAAGTCCCTTTTGTCATATAAAGCAACATATTCTGACCTGGGATTACTATACGGACAACTTGGAAGGGGAGCATTATTAAGTCTACCATAATGTCTTTTTAAACTACATTTAATTCAGTTAATTTAGGTAAAACTCAGTTTTAGCTAAATTGTCTAGATACTCTTTTACCTTCCTAATTATTAGAGGTGGACACCTAGAGACATAGACCAAATATGAAAGGAAGGCCCAGTGATGCCATTTTAATTGCTCCTCATTCTTAACACTTTGTACCAACAACCTTACTCATAAAAAATTCAGTTCAAAGGGAATAATGGGTTGAGTGCTTTCTCTTCAGTTTTTAGCATTATTCAAGTATCTATTCCTTAAAACTATACTATGCTATGAAGTTAGTATATGTCAGACTCCGTGCTAGGGCTGAGAATGCAATTATAAAAGGTATAGTACTGCATTCAAGACATATATGACCAAATGAAGAATGAAGAATTTAGATCAAAGTTATGCTGTAATGTAATGAATACTCTAAGTATGAACTTACTTATTTGTTAGCCTATTAGTCATGTTTTTGCTTCTTCCTTTTCATTTTGAATCTTTGTTATCAATAAGTTGAATATTTTGATGCTAACATGTGCTTAAATATTTCCTATAGAAAGTATATCTTCTTTATATAAAAATAACAGATATATAAATAGTAAAAACCATTTATTTATCTTAGCATAAAACTTGTGTCTGCCTCTTCTTCACTAGCTGCATGCGTGAGTTATTATAACCATGTTCCATTGTGCATCACTGGTGCTACCCTTGAGAGAACAGCAGCTCATAGAGTCGAATATCTAGGACATATTAAGAAAGTAGGAGAACTCCTACAGGGAAAGTTAACAGCTTATGTGTACCTAACTCTCAAAATCAACTGAGATGATTGTTGTGTTCCAACCAACTGTACATTTGGCTGAACTGCGCAACACCTGTCCCAGTTTCAGTCACCCCTGCTGAGTGTGCCCATGCTTGAACCACTTCGCAGATTAATTATGGCAATTCCTTAATGTTTTGTCTCCAAAAACAAGCTTTAAGGATAATGCAAACTTATACAAATCCAAACATTACAGTGAGGTAACTGAAATATTTAAAGAAATGCATTGAAAATCTAATCTTTCATTTATAATCAAATAAGCCAGTAAGCAGCATCTTCTACTACAATTATCAGTTGGGATTATTTGATTGCAAGAAGCAGAAACTCATTCTACCCAAATCAAGCAAAATGGATACTATTGGAAAGATATTTGAAACATGGAATCCAAGGGATGCTAAAAAAAAAAAAAAACCCAACAAAAACAAAAACAAAAAAACAGATTTAAAATTATAGTCACTAAAGTTATCTCCAGAATCCAGAAAATAGAAACAAAATAACATTCCCATAGCAAGATGATTATGGTCAATTTTATTCCCTTGGCATGACTAGAAATCTATCCATTTTAATTCCCATTTTCCTTCTGCTCACGATCCAATTTTCAGCAAGTAACAATATATTAGTCTAGTCTAGGAAACTTGCCATTGGTTAGTGGACATGGGGGAAAAAGAAAATCTCTCTAAATGAAATTGGGCATGATAAGAAGTGGAATATAGGCATTGAAAAAAAGCTACATATTCACCACCTACAATGCATATTTATATTTTCAATATTACTTAAAGATATTAGATAAAGAAGGGTTCTTCTATTTGTCTGTGACAATAAGTGATGCTTAATTATTGATGTAATATTTATAAGTTTTAAGATATCCAAACATAACTTCCTGTTTAAACTTAGAGATGCAATGAACTGAAAAAGAAAAATTTCCACCCTTATAAGAAAAACACTGGACATGCAGAAAATGATTTGTGTGTGTGAGGGGATGAAACCATCAAATAATAGATGTCACAAGACAAACGGTTATCCCAAAAGGATACACTTGCAGGGAGAGATAGGAACCAAGCATTTGCTTACCTATGAAAGAAACCACTGGATGCCATATAATCTTATAGGAACAGTAAACTGGGAAATTTCAGAGTATGAGCTAGTAATAGAGTGAAAATCTCCTGGGGGATGCAATAATAGGGGAATTCTCATTCTTTTACAGGTTTTTTGTTCAGGAATTCTAACAAAGAATCCTGAGAAAGCTCATCTAGTGAGAATGAAGACCAAGAACCTTCTTCCTGACCAAGCAAAGTGTCAGTCTGCAGGGGGAAGAATAGAGCCTGAGAACACATGCAAAAATCCCTGTCAGTTGGAGAATGGGAACTCCACCCAATTACAGTTTCCCTGTCTGTTTTGGTTTGTTAAGGCTACTATAACGAAGTACCATAGACTGGGTGGCATAAGCAAAATAAAATAGGTTTATTGTCTCACACTTTTGGAGACTAAAATTCCAAGACCAAAGTGTCAGAAAAAATGGTTTCTTCTGAAGTCTCCCTCCTTGGCTTGTAGATGGCTACCTTTGTTGCTGTGTCCTCATATGGTCTTTTCTCTATGCACGTGTGTCCCTGGTGTCTCTTTTTGTGTGTTCAAATTTCCTCTTCATAAAGAGGCACTAGTCAGATTGGATTAAGGCCCAACCGGACAACCTGATTTTTAACTTAACCACTTTTTTTAAGGTCTAAAGTCCAAATACAGTCATGTTCTGAGATACTGGAGTTTAAGGATTCAACATATGAATTTAGGGTGGGGGGGGGTAAGGAGACACAATTCAGTCCATAATACTGTGTCATCTAAGAGAAAAAATTAAAGTCTTAATCCACAAAGAAGAGCACCCCAAGCACCAAGACTGAAAACTGGAGGACACCCACTGCAGCTGAAAGAGGAAATGGAGAGGAAACAAAACAAAACAAAACAAAAAAACCCCCACTATATCTACGGAGGAAGGACAGATACATTTGTGAAGGTCATACTCTCAAGACATGGGCCTACTGTGTACTCCGAAGACCAAGACTTACTCAGCACATTAGCATATGCTTCCTGTCCTACACACACTGCACTAACACGTCTGTAGTAATAACACAAGTGGATTACAGTTGGGAGATCTGTAGGAGACAGAATCTCGGAGGAACGTCTCAGATAGGGCAGACTTGAAGCCAAAAGTAGAGAAAAAACAAGGTCACTAAGGGAATCTGAGCCTTCTACTGCTTCCCAGCAACAACATATTTCAAACAACACAACTTCTGACTAGATTAACATATATGCTCACTTTACACATCTATTACCTCAGTATCTATGGCCCTATATAACATGCCCAGCTTTAAACAAAATATTACAAAGGATTACAAAAGGCAAGGGGAAAAAAGTCTGAAAATACAAGGCAATTATCAGAACCAGTCTCAGATGTAACAGGATACTGACATTATCAGACAGATTTCAAGATAACTATAATTAATATGTTGAAGGCTCTAATGGAAAAGATACTCAAATGTGTTAGACCAGGTAGGTTATTTCAACAAATATATGGAATCTACTGGAAGGAATCAAATAGAAATACTAGAAATTAAAAACATAGTAACAGACAGAGAAAGACCAATACCATATGATTTCACTTATGTGGAATCTAAAAAGTAAAACAAATGAACAAACAAACAAAAAGCAGAAACAGACCTATAAATACAGAAAACAAACATTATTACCAGAGGGAAAAGGGGTGTGTGAAGGGGCAAAGTGCACAAAGGGGAATGGGAAATACAGGCTTCCAGTTATAGAATGAGTAAGCCATGGAATTAAAAGGTACAGCACAGGGAATATAGTCAATAGTATTATAATGCTGTTGTGTTGTGACAGATGGTAGCTGCACTTACAGTGAGCATTGCATAAATATAAACTTGTTGAATCACTATGTTGTACATCTGAAACTAATGTAACATTGTGTCAACTATACTTCAGTAAAATACTATATATATATATATATAAAATATATACTATATATATATAATATACATACGTATATAAACAATAACAGAAGTGAAAAATACCTTTGATGCCCTCATTAGATTCAAACAGCCAAAGAAAGTATAAGTGAACTTGAAAATAGGGCAATCGAAATTATACAAATTGAGATGCAAAGAGGAAAATAAGGAGTAAAAAAAAAAGAAAATAAAAAGAGAAACAAAGCATACTTGTCCTGTGATATATCAAATGGTGTAGCACATGTGTAATTGGAATATCAGAAGGAAAAGAAAGTGAGAACAAGGCAAAATAAATATTTGAAAGAATAATGGCTTTAAAATTTCCAAAATTAGTGACAGAAAACAAACCACACACCCATGTCACCCACAGACACCAAACCACAGAGAACACCAGAGAAAATAAGTAGTAACGCAACAAGAAAACAAACTATGTATATCATACTTAAACTGAAAAAGAAAAAAATTCAGAAAATTTTGAAGGTAACCTGGGTGGGCTGGGATTAGGAAGGACACCTTACATACAGAGGAAAAAAGATAAGCATTACAGCAGACTTTTCATTAGAAACCATGCAAAAAAAGTAGAAGACAGAGTGAGATCTTTAAAGTTTTTAAAGTCAAAAATGAACTACTGGGATTTCATCAAGATAAAAATCTTCTGCACAGCAAAGGAAACAATTAACAAAACTAAAAGGCAACCAACTGAATGGGAGAAGATATTTGCAAATGACATATCTAATAAAGGGTTGGTATCCAAAATCTGTAAAGAACTTACAGAACTCAACACCCAAAAAACAAATAATCTAGTTAAGAAATGTGTAGAAGACATGAATTGACTTTTTTCCAAAGACATACAGGAGGCTAACAGACACATGAAAAGATGCTCAGCATCCCTCAGCATCAGGGAAATACGAATCAAACCCATGATGAGATATCACCTCACACCTGTCAGAATGGCTAAAATTAACAACACAGGAAACAACAGATACAGACAAGGACGCAGAGAAAGGGGAACCCTCTCACACTGTTGGTGGGAATGCAAACTGGTGCAGCCACTCTGGAAAACAGTATGGAGGTTCCTCAAAAGAGTTAAAAATGGAACCACCCTATCATCCAGCAACTGCACTACTAGGTAGTTACCCAAAGGATATGAAAATTGTGATTCGAAGGGGCACATGCACCACAATATTTAGAGCAACATTATCAACAATAGCCAAAATATGGAAAGAGCCCGAATGTCCATTGACTGATGAATGGATAAAGATGTGGGAGATATATATATATATATATATATATATATATATATATATATATATATATATATAATAGAATATTACTCAGCCATCCAAAAGAATGAACTCTTGCCATTTGCAATGACATCCATGGAGCTAGAGGGTATTATTCTAAGCAAAATTAAGTCAGGCAGAGAAAGACAAATAGCATATGATTTCACTCATATGTGGAATTTAATAAACAAAACAGGTGAATATAGGGGAAGGGAAGGAAAAATAAGATAAAAACAGAGAGGGAGCAAACCATAAGACACTCTTAACTATAAGAAACAAACTGAGGGTTGCAGGAGGGAAGGTGAAGAAGGTGGGCTCAAAGGGTGTTGGGCATTAAGGAGGGCACTTGATGTAATGAGCCCTGGGTGTTATATGCAAGTGATGAATTACTAAACTCTACCCCTGAAACTTATACTACATAATATGTGAACTAACTTAAATTTAAATAAAATCTTGAAAGAAAAAAAAAAAGGTTTTCAAAAAACAAAACCCTGCCAACCCAGAATTCTACAACCAGAAAAGTTGTCCTTAAAGATGAAGAAGAAACAAAGACTATCTCAGGAAAACAAAACAAAACAAAAACGGGTAAGAGTTTATAACCAGAACTATAAGACAGTTAGTGAGAAGTTGTTCAGTCTGATATGATAAAATAAGGTCAGAAACTTACATTACAAACAAAAAGTAAAGGACATCAAAATTGAATGAATGAATATAAAACAAAGTTTTTTATCTTATTTTAATTGCTCTAAAAGGTAGCTGACTACTGAGGGCAATAACAGCACAATATGTGTTTGTTTTTTTATAGCAAATGTTAAAACTTTATTAACAGATAATTTTTAAGTATGACCCAAATTTTGATGTTGTGACTACCAGTATTCCGAAAATGCCAACAATGGAACATATTTCCTTGATCAGTTAATATAAATTTATAATCTGCTTTGGATTGATTTTAAAGCTTTATCCCATTAGTTCCTTCCCATAGCATGTTCTCATTCTATTTAGATATTTCACAATGTGCTTTTGCAAGTGTGACACTCTCAAAACAACACATTCCCACTTGGACACAGTGGACATTCTTTAACATGCCATAATTAACAGAAGGTTTCTTAAGAAGCAACTCCTTGGATTTCTGTATAATACTTAGTAATAGCAGTTTAGCAATCTCTATCAATCAAATGATAGAACACATTTATAATATTTAAAAAAAAAAGCCTTGTGAAATAAAATTATAAAAGGGGGCATCAGAAAACACAGGTTTTAAACATAGTTTGATTATTACATTGATCATTTGGAAATGGTTGAAGACCTTTTTCTCTATCCAATTAGCATATATCTTGATTAATTTGCACTTTATTGAAAACATAATTATAACATAATTAGGAAATCTTAAAATGTCATTAACTTTGTCCTCCATGGATTTAGCAGCCCAGTAAGAGTCATCTTAAATTTTGGAATTTCCCTTTAAAATCATCCAACATATAAAAGAAAATTAATCTTGTATACATAATCAGTGGCATTTGTTCTTCTCTTAAAATCATTTTCCCAAAAGTATCTTGTTTGTTTATTGGTTTTTCACTTTTTCATGTTTTTTCCCATTGCCAGTTTTCTTTTAAATTTTAGTAGGTTTCCATTAGACATCTGACCTGAATTTTTTCTTTACATTACTATAAGTTTGCTATGTATAGGAATAAATATGTAGGATATATAATAGTATATATAAATATTATCATTTTATATAACCTAAAATATTAATAAAAATTATCATAATAGTACATACAAGTATATGGTACATATAAATGTGTGGTATAAATATATAGTATTTAGCATATATATTATATATACCATATATATGGCATATGTATGGTATATATACAAACCATGTACACACCATAATTTGCTATGGAATTATTGTACTGAAAGTAATATAATAAATTTGTGAACATTGATAGAAAAATTAAACCACTGATATAAAAACTTGTAGAATATGCTTATTCCTCATAGGTAATACTCTTGGATCTGATTTCAAATTCGGGGCTCTCTTTCTTTTTTCTTCTCAATTTTAACTTATTCACCCTTTTTTTTTAAAGATTTTATTTATTTATTTGTCAGAGAAAGAGAGCAAGAGAGAGAGAGTACAGGGGAAACGTCAGGCAGAGGGAGAAGCAGGCTCCCTGCTGAGCAAGGAGCCCAATGTGAGACTCCATCCCAGGGGATCATGACCTGAGCCTAAGACAGATGCTTAACTGACCACCCAGGCGTCCCCTTATTCACCCTTTACAGCAAGGAAAGAGAATCAATGCAACTCTAAGGAAAAGAATATGACAATTTTTCTTTTATAACTGTCTTAATTTGTAGAAATTAATGATGTCAAACTTCAATTTAATGGTAGGTGTTAAAGGTCTTTGCTTTGCTTCTATTGTCCAAAAATCACCAAAACTATCCAAAAATATGAAAACCAGGAGAAAATTATCTTCATTGAAATAAGTAAACTGTCATAACACACAAACCACAATCTGCCATATTACCTGCCAAATAATCTAAATATGGACAAAAGCAAGGCACCTGCCAAGAAAAGGCAAAATATTGTGCAGTTGTAGAAAATGGATGTTTTCTTCCACAGGTATAGCGGTTTTAAAGAGCCTAGAGTGTCAAAAGCAACATCTGGAAACATGCTAGACATACTAGGTGCTTGCGTACACTAATCACACAATACAAAACTATCTACAACATTTGTGCATGGTATTTGTATGTTGGTGGCAAATTTTACTGAGGTATGGAAAGAGAAGATTTACTTTCAAAATGCAAACACCTTTATGATTTTTTAAATGTATTCCAAAATAGAATATATAAACATCCTTTATTTACCTTTTTAGCTTCATACCCCTTCTGTGTTTTTCCCCAATTTCATTAACTCTGTGTCCTTGAGGTTTGCACTATACTTTCCCCCAGATTCTCCTTTCAATATGCAAATAATGCATTGCTTCTAACATGGGCCATTTACTTCAGATCCTTTTCTATTCACACTCTTGTGATGGCCTCTGTAATAACTATAATAACTAGTAAGGGCATTAACTGTATATCAAGTCGTGGTGAAATGATCACCAACATTTTTTTTAGTACCTACTATATGCCAATAATCTATAAGTATCTTAATATTTTAATCCTCACAACAGCCTTACAGGGTATATATTTTTATCTCCAATTATACAAATTAGTGAGAGGTCAGAGAGTAACTTACGCAAGGTCACAAAGTCGGTATTTGAAGGAGCCGTGCAGCAGCCCCTGGCTGAGAGCTTATGCTAAGGATGTAATAGGAAAACATGTTTGTGACCTTGCGGGCTTTAGTGTAAATGCCCGGCTTGCCCAGCATCTGGGAACCCCAGCTTGCCCAGCAGTTGGGAACGCCTGGCTCGCTCAGGGTGGAATGCTGCCCTCAGATAAGGAGCGGCCAGGAACGCCTGGTCCACTAAAGGGCAGAACCTGCCCCAACCAGAACTTGATTGCTCTTGACAATAGCCCGTGGGTCCATAGAAACATGTTTAAGAATAGGCCTCACTTGCTGAACGTTACATCATCAAATCCCGTGACCTTCCCCGTGAGGTACTACTATTCACTAGGATGTAATATGGATCATTCCCTTGATTGTCTTTGATTGTTTATTAACAATAAATACGCGAGGTTGCAGCTGTTCCGGTCGATCGCACTCTTGGCGGCAGCATGCTTTGCGGTCCTCCCCTGCACCCACGCTCTCTTTCGCAAGCTAACCTGTCTGTGCCTCGTCCTTCTCCCAAATCAACGCCTCGGCTCTGCGGGTGGTGTCGCAGCAGAGCCTGACAGTAAATCTATCTAAACATCATCCCTGCATTTTTTTCTATTACACTTACCTGCCTGACTCCAGATCATCAAAGAACAGTTAGACTATACTTAATTCCTCTTCTTTAATAGGGCATAGAAGTATGTAACTCAGTTTAAAGTGATATACACCAAAAACAGTAAAATAATTGCTGCGCTCAATGGGGGTAAATGTCAATTATCTGTATATTTCATTTAGGCGAAAGAGCTCTTCTCTGACAATGGCAGATGAAAGCGGTGTCTACATTTTATTGTCTGTTTGCTTTTGTGCGTGTTTTTGATCTTTACCAGCAGCATTCCATTATTTGTTTCATTTTCAATTACTAATGAAGCTTTTAGTCTGTTAGAACTTCAAGCATTTGAAAACTCATGGTAATTTGCTTCACACCAAAATACCTCCACGGTTTCGCCTTAAAGTGGCATCATTAAAATTGTTACAACATAGTATGTGCTCAGACTGGCATGAATTTTGGCACAGGCTCGGAAACACTTTCCTTTCAGATTGATCTTGAAAGGTATTTAGGTTTTGGCTCTACAAAGTCCTTTCTGGCATACCTTTTGTCTTCCTATTAACATTCATCTCAGCCAGCCTTTCAAGCTACTAAAATCCTTCGCTAGGCAGGTTTTGTTTAAATGAAACCAGACTTTAAATGACATCTCATCTCTTAAAACTATGATTCAAGATTCTTTGCAATATTAAATAAAAGGTGTTTTTCCTCATAAGCCATTTTTTTCTGTCAAGATTTGAAATGGTTAATTTTTATCGCAGGAGTTAAATAGTATATAGTGACTTTGCTTTGCAATTCTATTATTTTCTTTCTTTCTCTTAACTTTCCTTTCTCAATCATCTTTATACTTTAGCATTTGAACCAATGTATGCTGATTTAATCAACCATACCAAAAATGATGATAATTGAAAAAGTAACGGCTGAAGTTAAGAAAAAGATTGGAAAGTGCTAGATATTTGGAAAACAGGCTTTTAAGCTAAATAAATAGGTATACATAGTTTCATTTCTAGCACTTTTCTTCAACATTTTCCTGAATGCATTTCATTATTACTTGATATTAGCATTTAAAAATATTTTCAGTGAAAACAATTACAATTGTACAGAAGACATCAAAAACAAATTTTATCTACTTGGGACATAACAAAGATGCTAATTGGAGTGTTTGAGGGATCTATTGATTTGCAGCATTATGAGCTAATATTATTAATTTTCTGGAAGTTCGCCCACATTTTATAGTTATATATGAATCCAAATAGTAAGTTATGTCTATAATTGGGGCTGTTCATGAGTTTTGAACATGACTTTCAAATCATGAGGAGACATCCATTTGACCTTGACCTTGTTATGTAAACTCTAAGATCCTCAGTTTCTTCACCTATATAATAAAATGCTAATATCTATTTTGAAAAATCTTTTAAAAATTTAATGAGGTTTTTTCAGGACACCTGGGTGGCTCCGTCAGTTAAGCATCTGCCTTCAGCTCAGGTCATGATCACAGGGTCCTGGGATCATGTCCTGCATAGGCTCCTTGCTCATCAGGGAGCCTGCTTCTCCCTATCCCTGCTGCTCCCCCTGCTTGCGCTCTCTTTCTCAATCTCTCTCTCTCTGACAAATAAATAATATCTTTAAAAAAATAAAAATCAATGAGGTTTTTAAAAAGCACTTAGCAAAGTAACAAGTCAAATTAAGTTGATGACTAATGGAAGCTAGCATTCCTATAATTTGCTTAGCTAACAATATTTGCATCTCTATTAAAGGAAACTAAAGGAAAGAAAAGAAAGAGCAAGGAAAGGAAAGAAAGAGAAGGGAAAGTTTTTCCAAAATGCTAGAATCTTCAAAATAAATTTTAAGATCATTCAAGTTTTCTAACAATTATTTTATGACTTTACTTTCAACACAGCAGTTTCCTCATTTTTTTTTTTTTTTTGGAAAATAAGTTTAAAAATGTTTGCAGATTAAATATATACCTACATTCAGCAATATTTCTTGAGGACTAACTGAGCACTCTGCTATTTGGGGTGATATGACAGTGCATGAGGCACCTTGCTCACTCCTTGCTGTTAAGCAGGAGCAAGTCGCATTACATTAAGTTGGGTACATCTGCTTCAACAGGTCAGAATCCTAGCATAACATCAAGCCAGAGCCAAAGAAATTTCTTACTTGACATCATCGCTCAAAGAGTATATAAAAGTACATGGTCAAGGCAAAATAATGCTGATTTGGGGTTTTGATTTGAATTTTGAATCCTTTCAACTGTAGTGCCAGAAATATAGCATAGAAACTTAAAAACTCACAAACTTAAAGTTAGGGACTTTCATAAATATAAAGAGTACTCCAGAGCAAAACCTTTTCACATTTTGCCAACAGGTAAAGGAAGTTCTAACAGAAAAATTTAACCATGTTCATTTTATTATGTTTGTTCTTCTTTGTACTTTGTGCTAATCATTAATATGAAGCATATCATACTTATGTTAAGTACTAAACGATGAAAACATTGAAAGTGCCTAGTAAAATGATGCATAGATTATAATGGGAAATGGAGATTAATACAAGTGTTATGGGTATCACTGAGTTCCTGAGCAATTTTCAACAGTTCTGTCTGTTCAGCTTAGATCTAGAGGCAAATCCTTCCCTTTATGCCACCAACACCCAAGATGTACAAGTTCCTTCTTTTCTATTAGATGGTTTATGCATGTCTAATTACTGTTATACAGTAGGTTATCTATGGGTGATGGGCTTTGAAAGGAAGGTTTGAGCAGGATGGCTTTAACCTTCACCATTCCTATGATGGCCTAAGCTTTAGACTGTTTCTTCCTAACTATAGACTCCTAACCTTACTTTTCTTAAAAAAATTGAAACTGTAAATTCTTCACCTGTTCCTTTAGGAGGTAAATCTTCTTCCAGCCTCTTGCTAATTTTATAATCCAGGAATGTCTTTCTCAAGGACCTGGAAGCCATCACCTTAAATGTAATCATCAGTGGGGCGCCTGGGTGGCTCAGTCAGTTGAGCATCCAACCCTTGATTTCCACTTGAGTCATGATCTTGAGGTTGTGGGTTGAGTCCTGCATCTGGCTCCATGCAGGGTGTGGAGCCTGCTTGAGAATGTCTCTTGCTCTCCTTCTGCCCCTCCCTGCCCCACCCCCACCCACGCTCTCTTTCAATCTCTCAAGAGAAAGAAAGAGGAAGGAAGGAAGGAAGGAAGGAAGGAAGGAAGGAAGGAAGGAAGGAAGGAAGGAAGGAAGGAAGGAAAGGAGGGAGGGAAGGGAAAATAATAGTGCCCCTAACTTCCAGTCTTTGCAAGGGGGTAGGATACTAACCTCAATAAGTGCCAATTAACAAACATGGATGGCCTAATCACCTTGACCAAACTGTCCCATAATGTCCTTCAGTACATTTCTACCAGCTCACGTAAGGATTTAAAACTATACTGCCATTTATTTCAGCAGAGTTGAGTTCAAGCTCTCTCTTGTTGCAACAGTCTTTATCCCTATTTCAATAGTTTTGAATAAAATCTCTCTTACCTGTTTAACTTGTGTAGTGCAACTGGACAGATCATCCAGCCTCGAAGGCACTAAGCATCCATAGTACAAACTCCATGTTTTATAAGTGTAATAGTTGGTAGTTGATGGTGTTTCCTGAAATGTAGTCAGAGGCAGAGCTTAAAGCTGAGACATTCTCCTCACAGCTACCGGTTATTTTTAATTAAAGGTCCTTTCAGAATTTCTCCATCTCACTCAGCCTTTTCTCCTTTTGTTTCAAACCAAAATCTGTTCTGGCTTCATGAAACTGACCATAATCTTTTCAGGTATGTCTCCCAATCTTCTCTCTGACCCTCGGTAAATAACTGCCCCCTCCCCTGCTACTGTTTTCCAAGAGATTGAATCATGCCTATCAGAGTCAAATTGGAGATAAGACGCTGCTGTGAGAGTACAAGAGAAAAAGCCATGGGAGCTGCAAGCAGAGATAATACTTTGAGATATAGAACTCCCATCAAAGGAGAAGGAACCTCAATGTGATAAGAAAATGAATAAGGAATGATTTTAAAAGACAAAGAAAAAGTAAGCAATTGTGTAAAGTGTAATCCTTAGCATTCAGTGATAATTATCAAGAGATGAGAAAAAAAATTCTAGTTTACCCCACTAAGTATCCAACTCCAACAGTCCCTTCGCATATCACTGGTCCTCACAGGCTTCTTGTCTTCATTTCCTACATTACCAAACCTTAAATCTCTGATTATCATAATCATCACTCTCTTGAAATTACCATAAACTCTCCTGCTTATTTATCACTCTGTTCTATTCTGACAAAAATCAACTCTGGGTAAAGCAACTCCTTGCTACTCTTTTACCTGCACCCACATAGGTGAACTGTTTGGATGAAAACTCATAACCATGCTAATTGGTTGTGTTTTAAATTCATGATCATTAACCTCAGGTGAACCCTGACTGCTCCACAGCTGTCCTACCATATTTTCCTAGTCCTTTAACTCTACCACTCTTTTTTTCTAGATTGGTACCTCTCAAACCTGAATCTTCTTAAAAATCACCAGAGGATCTTGTTAAAAACAGATTCTGATTCAGTAGGTCTGGGGTAGAATCTGGAAATCTGCATTTTAGGTGAAGAATGTGCTGCTGAACTGGGGCTCCCATGTCAAGAAGTCTTTCAGGACAACTTCTCACTTTCAAACCATTAACACCTCTTCCTTCTTATCACCTTAACTTGAAAATCTCTTTCATAATTCACTGAGAATCAGACAGAACTTATTTCTGTAGAACTATCAACCTAGTTGCAAACGTATTCACATCGTCTATTTTCCTCCTCTAGGAATTAACCTCTATAGTACTATTTTTGAGACAAACCTACCATTCATTCACTGAATCCAACTCCTTCTCATGGACTCAGGGCCACTATTTCAGTAATTCGCCTCTTTTATCCCTGTATCATCAAATTTTTCATGATGTGTACAGAATCATTCTTAAATACAAAGTAAACATGAAGCATCCCATTTGAAAAAAATCTTTCTTAATCCCACAATCTCACCAGTGACTACCCATTCCTCTGCTCTCTCCTTCAGAGAAAAACTCCTTGAAAAGGTTGTCTGTATACTCTTTTTCTATTTCTCCTGCTTCCCTTTACTCTTTTTTTATTGAAGTATAATTGACATACAATATCCTATTGGTTTCAGGTGTGCATCAAAGTGATTCAATATTTTTATACATTATGAAATAATTCCCATGATAAGTCTAGTTACCATCTGTCACTATACAAAGTTATTACAGTATTATTGACTATATTCCCTGAGCTGTGCATTACATCCCCATGACTTATTTGTTTCGCAGCGGCAAGTTTGTACCTTTTAATCCCCTTCACCTATTTCACCTGCCCCCTCCACACCTCCCCCTCTGGTAACCAATGGCAACACAGCTAAAACAAATGGGATTACATCAAACTAAAAAATTGTTGAATAGCAAAGGAAACCTCTGTTTCTCTTGAACCACTGAAGCATCTTTTATACATTTATGAATGACAGCCAAATTGCTAAATCGAATGACCAAGTTTTAGTACTTATTTTACTTGGCTTATCGGTAGCACTTGATACAATTGATAACTCCCTCCTTCTTCAATTTCTTCAGTTAGCTTCTGGAAACAACACTCCTGTTCTCCTGTCCCTCTTTTTCTCTCTCATTCTCATTCCTTCTCATCTCTGCAACCTTCAAATCAATAATTCTCAATATTAGCTACACACTAAAGTTACCAATGGATTTTTTTTAAGCGAACATATGAGCCTTATTGCCAATAGTCTGGTATAATTGGATTGGCATGGTACCTGGGTGATAGTTGTTTCATCCCTCCAGGAGTTTCTGTCATGCAACCAGGATCGAGAACAAGTGCCCAGCCTTGGGTTGGACTTCTCCATCTAGATTGATTCCAAAGGGATGCCATTTTGAAAGGGAAAAAAAAGTGTGAAAGGGAGTCAGACAACAGGAGAACTGATTTATCAAATAAAAAACAAAAATTTGTAAGGGAAAAAAACCCCACAAAATTATCCTGGGTCTAAGTTTACATTAGTCTGCTCTTGGCAGGAAGATAACTTTCTCCCATTGTTATATTCAAAAAAATCATGTGTATCTTCAGATATCAGTATATCACAATTCAGGGATGATTACTTCTTGTTATGAAGTCCAGGTTTATGAGCAATATTCAAGATTATATATTTTCAGGACCAGAAACAATTAAAGAAACCTTAGTTTGCTTTAATCTCAGAATTTAAAGTGTTTGTTTTCAACTGTTATATGAAGTGCTTAATTAGAATGGAAGCAGGGAAAACTGTCAGTTTTTCTTAAGTCTCATGACTTTAAACATCGTCTATAAATGAGATGCTCACCTATACCTCTAATACAGACGACTCTAAACTCCTGACTTGCATGTCCTACTGCCTACTCACCATCTACTACTGAATGTCTCATTGGCATTCCAAAGTTCACATGTCCAACACTAAATATCTGCCCCCACCTATTTTTCTGTGGTAGTCCTAAGTTAATAAATGCAACTCTATCTTTCCAAGGGATAGGCTAAAAATGTTGGGGTGGTCTTTAGCATCCCTCTTTTTCTTATATCCCACATCTAATCTATCAGAAAAATCTTACTGTTTTAATTTTCAAATATGAGCAAATCCCTCTACTTCTCACCACCTTTACAGCCACCACCTTGTTTAACGCTACATCATTTCTCACTTCAATTAAGAATTTATGTGCCTCTTATGTTTCTACCTACTTCCATCCCTGCTCCCTCAGACTATTTTCAAAGAATAATGAGCAATAGTTTAAAAATGTGTATCAGATCATATCTTTCTTCTGCTTATATAACTTTCTATTTAAATAACTTCTTAGAGCAATCACGGTGTTTATTTCTGATCCATCTTTTCCACTCTTACCATTGCTCACTGCAGTCATGTTCCTCTTTCATGTTCCTTAATCACCATGAGCACACTCCTATTATACTTTTATACTCAATGTTCTCTCCAGCTAAATACTCAAGATATACACATGGTTTGCCCTCTCAACTCCTTCAAATCTTTGTTCCAATGACCCCCTTCTGTTCTGAAGAAAAGATTCACAGGAGCTGTATTCTTGGTTTCAAAGGAGAAAAAAACCACTTTATTGATATTATAAAAATCTCATAGAAACAGGAAGAAGAAAAGGGAAATCTGCCCATAGATGAGGGCAATAGTAAGCAGTAAAGGAGAATAAGACAGAATTACATCAAATCGGTACTGACAACATCCAACCTCATTAGCTGGGGAAGCCCCATGGAGTCAGCCAGGTTGGACTCCCAGTCGAGAGACCTTGGGCGGACCACCCTGCTCTCAGGTGAGACTTCCAACTGACCACCTTTGTAAGTGCCGTATTTATAGGGCAAACGACAGGGTCTGAGGTTAAACACTCAGTTGCCTACGTGCAGTTTGGAGCATGCTGCATTCCTATTTTATCACGGCTTTACATATTCAAGGAGCCTGGGCTAGGTGTGTCCAGAGTCCATTCTGGGGGGCCAGCCCAGCCTGGAGCCAAAGGGGAGGCAAGGCAAAATTTATGGCTCTTGGTGTCCAGACCAGAAGGGACAATTCTGACCTGGAGGCCAGCTAATGTCAACTAATCAGGCTCCCAAGGTCACTTATGCAGCACGAGTCTCACAAACAACATTCTTTAGCCTGCCTGGTACATGCAGGTCGGGGTGGTCAGTTATGCAGGACAAATCACAGAAACCTCCATCCATACAATACACCTTCTTAGCAAGGCCCTTCTTGAGAAACATACTTAAAAATCACAACCCATTTCCCCCATCCCTGGTATCCTCATTTCCTTCCCCATTTTGCCCCATAGCATGCATTACCATTTGACATATCATTTTTAAATTTGTTTAATTTTTATTCCCTCTTTTCATTGCCTATACTGTAATGGAAGCTCCATTGAGGGCAGGGACTTTGATTTGTTCATGGCAGACAAGCACCTAGTTAGTATGTGGAACACTATAGAATCTCAATAACATTTATTAAATGAGTGACTACAAGGCAAGATTAGTCCCAACCTCAAATACTGTGGGTCCATATTAATTCACAGGAAGGAGAATTTCTATTCGTTTTGATTTATTTTGTTTGCTTTATTGAATTAAACTGCCATGTGCAAGGAAATATGAAGAATACTTATACCAGTGATCTTCTCCCCCCAATAGCAATCTTCACTTTTTTACCACAGGCAAATTGTTTCTCTTTTACAAATCACAAAAACACTCAACCCCTTCCTCCTGCCCTTTCTCCACTATACTTACAGAAATACAGAGCCCTCAATATTTTTGGTAGAGACCTAAAATGAATAATCAGATACAGAAGAGTATACTGCAGAGAAGAGCCAAATACCAGTGTCTGGGGATTTCTTCCCTTTTAGTGTTCTTTCGTTTACTAACCCCCAACACGATAATTCTGAAAGGCATCATATTCCATCCCATTTAACATTGTCCTAAAAACTCTTTCTTTAGTTATGCATTGGAAATGTTCCTTAAGCACAAAAGGGTTGGAAAACCTGTGGTCCACCCTATCGGGATCCTCTTAGCGTTTTGGGGACTCCTGTATTTGAGCTGTGTTGCTACTCTGAGCTGTGCTGGAATTAGCAAAACTTGTTTATTTAATGGAGCATTTGCCTGGCCATCTACCTCAGGGAGACATAGTTCTGCTGTTGAACGAATAAAGGAAATACCATGGAAAACTATCATGGTTTCTGTTGAGGCCAGGAATCACTATGGTCTGCCTGCCTGATTTAAACTTGTCTCAACAGAACTGGAGCAGCACTGATGCCATCATACGTGCTAAGGGTACGTGGTGGCTCAAGGAAAAATTCGTTCTGCTTGACCAAAGATTTTTTCCTAGGGGTTGTGGCAGCAGTTGGCTCCATTGGTGGTGGAGTTTCCAACTGTGAAGTTCAGGGATCTGCCCACGCAGAGTGAGCCAACTCTTGCTTTTCTGGTGCTCTGGGGCAAGAGAAAAGGGGCAAAGTGTGCCACTGTCTTCCCAAGAAGGTAATTTCTTTGGCTGCATTAGAGTCTGCTCCACTTCCCGAAGGTGAGGAAAATCAAGCTCATTGATATTCCTGCCCACAGTACCTTCTGTTATGCCCATGTGGTTAGCTGGCATCAAACTGCCTCCTAGAGAAAACAAAAGACTAAAGTGGTTGTTCTGTTAAAACTACCTCTCTTGTCTGTTTTATTTAGCTTGTCAGGCTCTTTATTTTATCCTTGTTTCTCATGCATGTGGATATATTTCCATTTATCTAAGAGAGATTTCAGGGTCATTAAAATTCATCTTTTGAAGGTCACAAACCTGCACTGTCAAATTTGAAATTATGGAGGAGTCAGCCTTTAACCTTTCTAATAGATATTCCATAAAATCTATAATGGCATATAGTAGACAGGAAAGGCTTTATTCAGCTCTACCTTTGAAAAGCAATAATCACTGCTAGCATTGTTGCTATTCCATCATGAGAGATATTTTTCTATGAGTGACTAATTCTATCTAATAATTTATATATGGCTCATATTCAGAATAACTGATAAAGATGAAATGCTATGTAACATTTTGTGAAATATTTATTTTTTGTTCTAATCACATAATCAGAGTGTATGTTCGACAAAAACTAAAACAAAACAAAACAAAACAAAAGATACCACCATTCTCAGATGTGGATCCATCTATATTTCTACAAGCATTTAATCCAGACATTTTTAAAAAATGTATACATGAAAAGCAAACGCAACTGAACACCTAGCATCATTCTGGAAGCCAAAAAAGCCATATGTATGTGCTATTGAAATTAGAAAATTATATTTTAACCTCTAATGTATTTTTAAACATAGCTAACACATAAGAAACCAGCTGGGTTTATTATAGGTCCAGAACCTTTGGAATTAAACAGTGTGTGCTAAAAAAGGAATGTAATCATGCAGAAACAGGTTTTTTTTTCTTTAACCTTATTTAGTAATATTTAATTTCCAACAAATACAGATTGCCAGCTGTTAACATCCTCTTACTGCAAAATGAGGATAAGAAATTTAATGCTGATAGTTTTGTGTTTATGACTGTTGCCCATAAATTACACACTGGTTATGGTTGAGTATTTGTTTGCATTTTTCTTCCACTTGAAATTTATTTCAAATATGACAAACTGTCTAATTCCCTGTGAAATGGCATTAGTTGTTACCTTGAGAAACTACTTAGGTTCTTCAAATACCCTCTGGAATCTCTATAACTAAGTAACACTAGACTTTGGACATAGGATAGGAAAGAATCTATAACTCTTCAAACATGCTGTCTTATTCCATTCTGGTCAAATCTAAACTAGGCAATTTTGAAACAGGAAGAGGGAGATACTTTTTAAGTTAATTATCAGAGTAACAGTGTGTTTTATAAAATTTAGGTAAATAAAAAAGGAATGTTATCATTAATTAATTTGAGACAACAGTTTAAAACAAGAACTGACTTGCAGAGAAAAAAAACAAATAGTCATCTTAGGCAAAATCAAAACGTAGTAAGTTATTAACCTGTAAATTTCTTAAATTGCAAAAATCTGTTGTATTTTGTGTGGAATTTCCTAATGAATAATATTAATTATTATCTCACATATTATAAGACTTATCATCCTAATTAAAATAAACAACTGAACCAATAGCAACAAGTGCCCACCTCTCTGAGTGGACCTTAGGAAGAGAAAAACTGGATATGAGATACTTCTGATGTCTCTTTTAGTCGTGGGAAAGATGAACAATGGAGAACTGAGTTTTGTCTGAAAAGGGGAGTAGAGGATTATTGGGTGGTGAAGAGTTATTAATTATATAAATCATTTTTATTCTATTTGATTAATGATCTAAAAATCTTAAGTGATATTTAGCTTTAAAAAAAAAGATCTTATTTATTTATTTGACAGAAAGAGAGAGAGAGATCACAAGAAAGCAGAGTGGCAGAGGGAGAAGGAAAAGCGGTTCCCTGCTGAGTAGGGAGCCTGATTTGGGGCTTGATCCCAGGACGCTGGGATCACGGCCTGAGCCAAAGACAGATGCTTAACCAACTGAGCCATCCAGGTACCCCTTAAGTGGTACTTATCTTAATAAGGAAAGTTCAGCAATATAATTGTAAAATACAGCATGACAGCTTAAGAGAATGGATCCGAATATATATCAGAATTAGACATCTGTGAAAGCATTTAGGGACAGCAGTCCATATCAGCCAGTATTCATTCAGAACCACTAGGAATAATGTAGAATAAGAGATGCTTAGAATGATGCAATCTTACAGGATTGTAGGAGCTGGTAAAACAATCTCAGTTCAGCTGTTTCTTCTTAACCTGTGTTGATGGTGAAGTCATTGGACAGGCAATTGGAAGGGAATGTGTGGGAGAGCAGTGACACCTGGAAACCCAAGGAGCAAGCTGAAACTGTATACATCTCATTAGAATCCATGATGGCCTCTAGAGGTGTTTTTGCCTCACTCACACCAGAATTCGGAGAAGTGCAAGGAAGAAATCCCATGGGACCTCGGTTATTGCCTAGATCAACAAGGCAAATCAGCAGATCCACAAAAATGCATGATCAACGTTAATCTTCCAAGAATACACATGGCCACCACTTCACTTCTGCCTTTCAAATCTTGCACAATTTTGCCTTGTGGCAATCTTAACTGGAAACATTCAAAGAAAGAAATTATGAGAGCATAGTTCATTTAGCCAAATTGATACAATAGAAAGCCACCACCCTGACAAATAGAAATCACAACAAGAGTTGCAACTCTCTAAATAAACTTTCACCTTAAAAGTCTCTCAGCTTCATCCTTCTTGATTCCTTTATTACAGAATTGGGATTTACTGTGAGGTTCAGATCATGATTCTGGATTCAAATCATTTTCAGGGTCATGAGAACCTTTCATTATAATGAGTTCAAGGGTCTTTATTGGCCCTTAGAGGTTCAGAATCACCAGGAAAGAAGGCTCAATTCTTGTGTATTTTTTTTAATACAGTCTCAACTGAAAAGTCCCTTGCTTCTTGTCTCTTTTTCCAGAGAATCAAGATTCAAATGTACAGTTTTGCTAATGTTTCTATAAGAAAAAGAATCAAGGAAGCCTAGCATATATATTAGCACATATATTACCTTAGCCTTTTGTTTTTCCTTTGGATATTTTCTTTTTGTTGTTTCACTGTTGATGCCTAATTTTTTATTTCATTCCACAAAAAAAAGAAAAATAAGAAAAGCTAAAAACTATAGGATCTTTCTACAGTGTAGCCATCATTAATCAGATCTAGCTATATTATACTTTTTTCTCATAAGGACCCAAATTTTTCTCCATTCCCAAGGAGGCCAACAAGTTTTAGCTAACGCATCCTCATCCTTTCTCATTCTCCAATAAGATCTCCACTACAGGTCTACCATTTAAGCAAAATTCTAGTTTAGATTGATTCACTGATTGAATTCATATATTTAACCTATTACAGACTTCCAAAGAAATGAAACAAAGAGAGAATCAGGATAGGGAGAGAGAATAATTTCTTCTTTCCTCCTCACTTTGTAGCAGCCAACCCTCGGAGCTGTAAATGCGGATGGTTCCACTAAGCAGCATGTGTCCAAGACAGCAGGTCCGTACCAAATGGGCACAATGAGCTGACCCACTGCTCCCATTAGGGCCAAATGGCTTTCTACCAAGACACTGTTATGGGTAAGCCGAGATTCTTTCCAAGGTCACTTCGTGCTATTGACACACTTGGAAAAGGGATTTGGAATACTTAAATTTGCTCAGTCTACTCTCTCATTAAAAAGACAAGGTGGCTAAGGTGAATTCACATCAAGGTTACCAACAAAACTCATAATGAGACATGAAAATCCCACTTCCTTTCTCTAATAAGCAATTTGATCTGAAAGAACTCTGCAGTTAGTATGAACTGAAAAATTATAAATCCAAGGAAACTCTTCCAAGGGAGCTAACCTGTATACACGTCTGCCTCAAGAAATGCCTGCCGATGTTGTACAGGATCCCCACGAATGCACAGCCATACTATAGAGGATGCATCAGGTTAAAATGATATGGAAAGTTTCATGGACTTTTTGTTTTAAAAGAATAGAAAAACCTGTCCTAGTGGACAATTCAGAAATTAATTTCCTTCCCGTACTAATAATCGATTCAAATATAATAGGAAAGTTTTATGGTAACTTTTGAAAAATAGAATTATATAGTAACTTTATAAAATACATTGTGGAAATAATTGATTTTTATGTCATTATTTTATGTGCATTACAAGGGAAGCCATTTTTCTAGGATCTTAATCTATTTTTCTTGAACCTTTAATTGAACATTTTTCTTATTCTCAATATTTTCTTCTTTTATACATCTTTTTCCTCTCTTTTATGTGTCAATATTTCTTCATTCTATTTTGATAGCACTGTGGATGAATTTTACCTCTTAGAATATATTTTTTCATTTTTGCCAATACAGAAGGCATTCTCCATTTTAGTACACTTCAAGGTCTGCTATTATATGGCAATTTCCTTTCCCTCCTGTTCCCTATTTCCAACATATAAGACAGCCGTTCTGGCACAGATATAAAATTAGTTTTGCTCAATGGATTTCTTGTCATGCATGTGCACAAAGCTTCATTTACCTTCAATTTAGATTTTTGTTTTCCTCTGGTGGCTCATTTTGCTGCATCTGTGTTTATTCTACAACCTGTGGATAAAGCATGTTTTTCTGGCTGAGAGCTGGCTGAGTATTTGCTGTTGGCTGCCATGTGTTAGCAATTCCTGAATGCAATGCAGGGATACTCTATCATGGCATCAGATATTACTGCTTTTTATACATTTCCTCTGTGGTAATCAGCTTAGATCCTGTTTGTTTATGTCAGGATTTGTTGTTGTTGCTGTTGATTTACTTAGTATATCACAGATGCTTTTGTTGTATTTCCTGGTAGTAAATAAATACAAGTCTTACTGATTCTGGTGATCTATGTCTGATATTTAGCCTTGGTTGATGTTTTGCTCTTGTTTGAATGTTAAAGGTAATCACAATGCTTTGTTCTCTGTTCTTTCTCAAATTTACTCTATACATTTGGGTCTTTCTCTCATAACAACACAAACCCATTCTAGCCACAAGCATTTTCATAAACAGCTCACAGGCTATTGTTTACAAACAATACAATGTTTGTTACAAACAAATGTTTGTCATTTGTGGATTTGTACACAATGTATTTGAGCTTTTTCTTCTAAATCACTGGATTATTTATTTTTATTATTTTTTTTAAAGATTTATTTATTTGAGAGAGAGAGAGCGCACACACATGCAAGCCAAGGAAGGGTCTGAGGGAGAGAAACTTAAGCAGATTCCTCACTGAGCACAGAGCCCCACTAGAGGCTGGATCCCATGACTCTGAGATCACAACCTGAGCCTATATCAAGAATCAGACACTTTACCAACTGATCCACCCAAATTACTGGATTATTTAACCTATTTTATCATTTAGTGGAGCCTTTTATTTAAATACTTCTTAAGAAAGGGATCTTTCTCTTGAGTTTATTGGGTTAAGGTGTGAGCCAAGTAGGAAGAAGGGAAATAAAGGTTTGCACAGGGAAAAGTTACTGAATAATTCTGGGATTTGCTTAAATCTTATGTTCCTTGTGTTTGGGAGAGGAAAGAGATTTCAAAGTAATTAGATTTAATTTTTGTATTTAGGCATGGATAGTTCCTAAACAAGAACTTTCACTTACATAGAGAGAGATTTACTATCAATTCATGCAGATTGTTTAACAAATAACGCTCTTTCTTGGCAAAGCTATTTGCTTCTGAAATAAACAGCTGATCACAAATTTTCCATTCCTTGGAAATATCTAAAAACAACTGTAGGGGAGGAAAATTGCTTCAATTGTGAAACTGGGGAATTGGTCCAGTCCCATCGTGACCCCTGTTCCAATTTCAAGGCTTATCCTTCCTAGCCTATGAATAATAATAATTATTTGAAATTCTACTATGTCAGAATCATGGTCCTTCCTTCTGTATCAGGTGATGCTAACCACTATCCTGAAAAGACTGAAAAAAGTCCACAGTGGCTTAAATATTCTATCAGTGTCCTAGTGCTGCCATAGCAAAGTGCCACAAGCTGAGTTGTTCAAAACATCAGAAGTGTATTTTCTCACAGTTCTGGAAGCTGGAATTTCAGAATCAAGGTATTGGCAGTACAATACTACTTCCAAAATTTCTAGGAGAGCATCCTTCCTTGCCTCTTCCAGCTTCTGGAAGTGCCAGGTGTTCCTTCCTTTGTGGCAGCATAACTCTTGTCCCTGCGTCTGTACTCACATGACCATCTTCCCTCTCGGTTTGTCTGTCTCTGTCTTCCCATGATGTCCTTTTTGTGTGCCTGTGTCTCCCTACTTCTTATAAGGATTCTAGTCATAGTGGATCAAGGGCCCACCATACTCAAGTACAACCTCATCTTAACTAATGACATCTGTAACACCTCTATTCCCAAATAGGTCACACTCCGAGCTACTGAGGGTTAAAATTTCAACGTATTTTGGGGGGCTAACATTGAAATCATAGCAAAGAGTAAGAAGTTGGTTTCTTGTTAAGATAACATACTGGTAAACAGTTTGTATGCAGTCATTCAAGATCCAGATTGATAAAATCTCTATCGTCTTCAAAAAGGGTTTCCAGTGTCATCCTAGAAGTTATGGCTATGCCAGATGTCAGAAGTGATAAAGGACATAGAGGACAAGAGTGAGAGGTTTTTATACGCTAGATGTGGAAATGGAACCTTTACCTCCTGCTCATATTCCAGTGACTAGAATGATGAAGAAGCCTGGCAAATGTGGTCCAGCTATATGTATAGGAGGAAAAGAAGAATATGGATTTTTCTGAGCAAGAAGGAATTTCTGTCACTCTTCTATACAGTGGCACTCTTGGGCATTTTACGAGAGAATGTGGATGTTTTCCTATATGATTGGGGTTACCGTACCTTCTGTTTTCTATAGGACTACCTTGGTTTATGCCTGTTGTCTCAGAAAAAATATTAATTGCATTTCCTTTCCCCCTCAAAAGTGAGCTGATTTGGATAATAATTTATATGGTCATCCTACCTATGAGAATAAAGTCCCAAGGATAAGGGAAGGTAAGCGGGAGAATCCCTAATACACACCTTTTTGTAAAAGAATATATCAACTTGCTGTGCTGCTCAAGGAAAAACATTTCATTTAATATGTTTCCAGTTCTACCAAAATGATTCTTGACAATATTCTGGATCATATGTCTTTAGCCTCCCCATAAACCAGAATGATTGAAAAGGTGTTTAAGACATTTTAATAAAGTTTAACTGTATACCTGTCTAGAAAATGTGCCCTTTAAAAATGTAATTTCTAACTGATCTGAGAAAAACAGATTTGGAGGCATCTATATGATAGTCTTATCTGCACTCAAAATAAATATATCTTGGGCACATTCCAAATGAAAGTTTTTGATGAGTGATCACTGTAATGAATATATAATCCAGGGAAGGGTTGCCTAACAGAGACCTGGTGCCAGGTCCCTGAACTACTGTGATTCTGCTTATCTGAGTTGAACGTGGTTTTACTTTGCTTGTAAAAGTACGTGTTAAAATATTCTTAAGATTGCCCTTGGGATTTCTTCACTCTTCTTGGAATTCCTCATCATAATGAAATGTTCCATTCACTGTATGTACTAGATTTAAGAAACAAAGTACCCTCTCATTTTTAAATTAGTCAAAATATAAAGAGAACTCAAACTCAAAAGAACTCATTTATCTTTTCCTACACTTCTATGGAGTGCTTCCACAGCTCCGTTGCCAATCCTTTGGTATAAAAGAACTCACAGACCCTCAAATTTGAACTTTAATTCTCTTGTATGTAATTCAGGGAAGCCTGCTAAAATCCTTATAATGGGTAATAAGATTTAACTTAGCTTTTATAGAAGAGTCAGTAAAAGTAATCAAGTCTATATATACATTCGTGCTTTCTATAAGTAGCAATTCACAAAAGAATTCAAGTCTATATGTGAAAGGCATGATTGAGAATATGTTTCCCATTAAACATTTTACCAAGGTCAATGCATTTTCCTTTTATCACAACCTTCTTTCTCAGGGGTTACATGTGAAGGTTTATAGTCATCACAAATTCTTGCCAATATCTGTCAACTTAACAATGAAATACAGCTGAAAAGGCTTTGGACTATTCACTGGCCACAAACAGAAATTTTTTGAATGTCCTTCCGAGTCTTATACAAGTCTCTTGTGGTATTATGCTGGAAGAAAAATCTTACTCCAGTCTTACTGTTGCCTGAAAATTCAAAATAGTTTGACTATCCTTGATAGCTAGCTATGAAAATAGAGACAGCATTTTGCACAGTAATAATAATGCTGTCAGTGGTTTCAAATGTAACACACTCAAAAATAACTCTTCAATTACAATCATAAATATATTATCCACTTAAATTCCTATAGATTTGGATCATAAAATATGCTAAATACACATGCCACAGTTTTTCCTTTAGAAATCACTTAGACAAATTCTAAGTGCTTTACAAAATGTGGAAAAGAAGGAAGGAAAGGGAGAGAGAAAACATGATTAATTAATGATAACACTAGGTTTTATACTTTTGCTTTTAGCACTGTGAAAAAAGCTAGAATATTACACCAGAAAAAATGAATTTATATCAATAATTTGGCTGGCATGTGCTTTATATCTACTGTAACAGCAATTAACATTTCTTCCAGTGACATAATTTTCAAGAGTTTTTGAGTCATTGAGATGGATAATTAGTACTTGATATTAATAGAGATATTTATAATCCAGATATTAATAATTACGACAGTTACTTATTTAATAATCACTTCATTCTGAACAAGTCTCCAGATTTTCTGAGCACATACTTTGGAAGAATACTTTAGAAAATAAATTTCTCATTTTTAGTAGCTTAACTCTCACTGAGGTGCAATTTTTTTTTCCTAAGGATGTAAATAGAATCAATTAAGATGTGCAGAATGAGTAATGTGTATGATTCGAGTTCCAAAGAAGCATGAAAATAAAGCAATATTGGACATTTGTTTGATAAATGTCTCACAAGCAGATTTTAGATGTCTTGCATTTTTAAAAAGAAAACACATTAAGTGAAGAGTTAAAAAAAGTAAAAGAAAAAAGTCTGTTTACAAGACTTTAAGGAAGAAAAAGTATCAACTTCTAAACCTTCTTTTCAGATTCTCTGAGTATGAATTGCTGTTGGATTTTGGACACCAAGATCTCCTGGGCAAACTGGTTTTAAATTTCGTCTTGTTTTTGTTGTCTTTCGATTGTACTCCAGAAAATATTTTCAATCTCTTCTTCAGCTATTCCTGCCTAAATCCACCATTCCTGTATATTATATTCTACCTAACAAAAACAAAATCATAAATATAGATGCCAAATAATGGCATTCACATGTTTTCTTTTTTCTTTTCTTTTCTTTTCTTTTCCTTTAATTTAATTTTATCTTTTGATCCCCTCCTTTTTTAACTACTCAGCTCTAATCAGTACTAAAATTGTGTTATCTTCCCTGATTGGGAACTGTTATTATAGTATAATTGGTGTTGTGATGACAGCGACACAGCTAATATTTGTTAAGCATCATTATTGTCCAAGCACTGTGCTGGGTGCAGAGATGTGTGGAGAAAAGATCCTGGGCTCTCTTAATCAGATAGACTTGGATTCCACAGTCAGCTCCTTCTTTTACTTCATTTCCATGTGCTCTGAATAAGTCCCTAAGTTTTTCTGAGACTGTTTTCTCTGAATCTCTGATTCCTTATCATATTTAAGTTTCATATAGATTTGAATGTCTGAAGAATAAATGAAACATCATACTACTTGAAATGTTGTGCAGAAAGGAAACACTCAAGTATTCGTTCCAGTCATTCTTGCTTTCTGCTCTTGTGCATTTCATTCACTTCTTTTCTTTTCATAATTCCATTGCAGAGGTTTATAGATTTTCTCGCTATCTACTCATCATATTTTTACAAGAACTCATGAAGAACCAGAGGATGTTCATTCTATTTCAAGGACTTTACTATCAAAGAAATGTCTACATTTTCATTGAATTACTACTGCTACTGGGCTTCTGTGGTTTACATTCAATGTAGTCTTTTTTTTTTTTTTTTTTTTTTGATTTTGTGCTTTCCAGATTCCATTTGCCGCTTTGTATTAGGAATTTTGCTCATACTGCTTTTTGTCTGTGCTCTGGGTTACTCTGAATAGGGCATTTTTTTTTCAGTGCTCATTCTCTATTCATATGTTTCATATCATCTGAAGTTTTAAAGGAACACCCTGTGGCTTCCTAGTCCCTCTCTCCTATAAATGCTCTTGTGTTCCACTGATTTCCCTGGCCACACAGAAAACATATTTTGACTTTTTCCTAGTCCTTTCTGTGACATTCAAGTTGTAGTCCTTTTTAGAACATTCTTTTCATGGAACAATGTAGTAAACATTTGGAAGCATCCTACAATGTTCTTAAGGCCACATATGTATGATGTGTTATACAACTAAGACCATCTTGGTAGATATATTCGCTGTGACATCTGATGTAAACACCTCTGAAGCTAAACTTTTGTACATATTTAAGAATGTTGCATGCTAGTTGAAAAGTTCTCTTGTATTAAGGATGCCTACCTCATTTTTGTGTGTTTTTCAAATATAATTTTTCTAGCTTGTTCTTTTTTATCCTTGGTTATTTTGCTTTTGCTGTTTCTGTAATTTGTTTTAATTAATGTACTAAAGTTGGAAATGTTTTTTGTTCAGGCTTATCAACTTTTTTGTTATTTTATAACCTTAGGATATTGGGAATATTTTCCTCACTTATGATTACATAAGTATTCATCAAGAATATAATTCTTTGAGTAATATCATAGTTCCATTTTTTTAATTATTTAAATGTTTAATCTACCCAGGATTTATTTTGGTGTACAGAATTAAGTGCAGTCCTAGGTTTCTATATATTGATAAAAGCACTTACTATCTTTAATCTTCACGTGATTGCAAATGCAGCTTTTAACAAGTGGTATGTGTTTATGCAGGCACATACACATTTGTGTTCATATAAATATATCTCTGCTTTCAGAATTTCTATGTTCTGTTTCTCCATTTCTTCTTGGGCCAATTTTATATCCTTTAATTATCATAGTTTTATCATTGTGTGTGTGTGTGTGTGTGTGTATGGCCACATGTCACCTCATTACTATTCATTCTTAAACTTCATTATTTTCTTCTTGTTTTTCATCTTTGAGATAAAACAGTTATATGAAAAAAATTGAAAAGGTTTTCATGAACTATTCTGTTTGGGAAAATTGATATTTTTACAACATAAGATGATACCATATCTTTTTATTTCTTCCAGTTCTCAGATTTTTTCTTCATATAGGGTTTTTATAAGTTAATTTTATTTCTTTTTTTGTATGATGTCTTTAAAATTTTATTTTCTTAATTTTTAATTGTTATTATAAACTAACTTTGGACCCGTGAATACATGCAACTATTTTACAGGTATTGGGAGTCTGAATCCAGATTCAAACTCTTAACAGCTATAATAAAAGTTATGTTGCCTTTTTTCACTCTTGTATAGCTCTACAGCACTGGAGACCAGCTCTATAAATAGCAAAAATTTAACCAGTAACAGATTTCACTACTATTTCAACTCAAAAACACAAAAGCAGGAACAAAAAACAAACAAAAAGCCTTAACGTATTTTCTAGATGTATGAACAAGTTACTGCCTCAGACTTTTCATCTAGAAAGGGACTTTTTAAAAGTACATAACTCTTAGTTTTTTGTTGTGAAGATTAAAAGGATCATCAAGCAAAGCATATACAGTTGCATGTCAATAATTCTTAATTTTTTCCTTGATATCTTCATTAATATTCTTAGGAAAGCCATAGGCCATTTACATTCTCTGTTGGATTGTCCATTTGAATAAATTAAAGGTAGAAACCCAGCTCTCATGATCTCCATTCCAAAATTCCTGGAGAATGGGATCAGTAGCAGCTTTAGTAAGATGTTGATGTATTATGTCCAGATGAGAAAGCTCATAAATCAACCGAGTAGCTGGTATTGTAACCATATTCTATAGGCTTTTAACATTCATACAAGTAATTTATATGCATAATATATGAACAGTAGATTTATTATTTTCAGATTTTTTATGCATTTTTACTTGTTTTCTTTGGGTTTGCAATGTGCCTTTTTTCTAATCTATTGAGTTGAATGCTTAGTTAATTTATTTTAGTTATTTCAACATTAAAAGCATTTTAAGCTACAACTTTTGTTTTTCAGAATGCCGCTGTTTGGGCAACTCGTACATGTAGATATGAAGAGTTCTCAATAGCATTACCACATAAATAAAATGAAATTGTAGATTCAATTTCTTTTTGAAGGAAGAGATATTTAGAAGCATAGCTTTCGAAAATTCTTGTCATTCAAAAATGATTACTTGTTATATCAAATTTTATTGGATTTCCGTCAGAGATTTTGCCTATAGTATCAATTTCTGAAAATGTATTGAGATATTGTGGCATGATCAATTAGATTCCAATGTTCCATCTACAAATAATACATATTTTTAAAATTGTTAATTTACATTTTTAATTAAAAAATTTTAATAAACTTCCTTATCATTTTATCTTTTCCCTTTGGAGGAAGTGTCACCATTTTTAACCTGATGACACCTGCTTTAAATGGCCATTCACTAACCTACACGGAAAATGGCCATTATAAGCTGTATTACTTCCACTTCATGACAACTAAACCTATACGCTTTTTGTGCTTGTATAAAAAGGTAATAACAATAATAAATGGTTATAAGTTTTGAGTCTTAAAAATTTGTCAGACATTTTGTTAATCCCCAAACATATTTCTTCTAACAGCTTGAAAGTCCATATTATATAATCACCATTTCACAAGTGGGGAAACCACGATTTACAGAAATAAAGTAACTAGTAAGTATCAGATCCTTTATCGGAAACTAGTCTGACAACAAATTCCATAATACTATCCATAATAAAAATATAATTTAATGTCAACAAGTAAAATATAACCATAATAAAGTAGTAAAACTCGGTATTATGAGTAATAATGTGCACTAGCTCCATAATTCTAACAAGGATGTTTATATTCATCCCCTGTCTAGCAATACAGCTTGTGGCTCAGAAAACAAAAAATAAAAACATATAGCAGCTAATTCTATATTTTGTCTTTTCCAATAATGAAACTAGAAAATTTAAAATAGATCAATTTACCCAAGGAAAAATACCGTTGCTATCCTGGTCTAATTTTAGTATTTTTTATTCACCGTAAATTTTTTGTTACTATGAAGTCTGAAATTACAAATCCTGGGGTGAGGAATTCAGCCTTTTGCTTAATTTTAACAATTCCTCAAGAATACCTCTGTTTTCCTCAAATAGTAGTTTTCCAGTTGGGGGTCTTTGAAAAATCACTGTAAATTATTCAATATTATATGATTTAATGTTTCAGTGATTTTGTGATTTAATATTTTGAACAGTTAGAAGTTATGGATAGTAGTAAATCAACGAATAAACTGTTGAAGTGCTTTTGACAGATACTGACATTCTAAAGCTGGCTGTCCCATTATAAATAATGCTCGTCGAGTTCACTCTTTCTATACTATCCTGCATTTTTTGTTTCTGTCGCTGTTTTTTCTCTCTTGCTCTAATTCTTCCTTTTACCTCTTCTTCTCCTTCTATTCTTCCTTAATAGGAATTCTAAGGAAATGAAGTATATAGTTATAGTTTGCTGTCATCACTGAGTAATGTGTTATATCTTCTATTATTTATTTTAAAAAATTAAGTAAGTGGAAGTTGGTACTTCTCTTTACAAAAGGAATTCAGAAAAGGAGGTATCAATAGATGACATTTTCTGAAAAACACTAGTTTTCTGCAACTCTAAATCCAGCTCTCATCTATATCAATGAGTAAGTCATTAATACTCATTTTCTTATACCCCCCTTTTTGTAGTTTAAGTCTATTTTGATGCAAATTCATTCTATCTTGACCAAATTTTAGCAAAGAATTTTTGTGCTTTTCAGAATTCTTCCAACTGTTTCTCCTGTGCTGTAGATGAAAAGCACATATTTTCACCATTACAGTCATCAAATTCTTTTCCTTTATGTATAGATCATTTCCAGCTTGACATAGGTAACTGCTGAAAAGGAACACAGCATACAAAATTTCTTTATATAAGGCTTCAATTGGTGATACAATTGCTTCCCTGTTTCAAGACCTTTATGGTTCCAGGTTTGCTCCTCTTCTATATCATTGAAAGGTATTTTTCCTTGTAAAAATTGTTTACAGTTAGCCTCAGGAGATGCTCTAATAATTTTTAATACTAAAGGTACTGCCTGTGGACATTGTTACAACAGATAACAAAGTACAAGGTAAGCGTCCATTGTTATGTGAAAAATATTTCTTTGTACTCTCCCTTATCTTTTTTCCCTCAAATGCACTACAAATTTCCTATATATCACATCATGATAGAACAGCTTCTTTGATGCAGTTGACAGAATGAAAATAAAAATTTTTTATGTCTGAAGATAGCTTTTGCCTAAATTCAGCTAAGATAGTAATTCTCTATTAAATAATACTTTAGAGATTTTAAATTAAAATATTTTAATACGTATACTTCTATTTTATTTTGTCATTGTAACCGCATTGGTCATTTCAGACATCATAGCAAAATATTAAAATTACAGAACTTTTGAAACATTTTCTTACATATTTTTAATGTCTTTATTGTAATGCTATTTCCACATTCAGAAATTCTACCTATATATTTTTAAGATTTTATTTATTTATTTGAGAGAGAGAGAAAGCATAAGCAGGGAAAGAAGCAGAGGGAGATGGAGAAGCAGACTCCCTGCTAAGTGGGAGCTGAACATGGGGCTCGATCCCAGGACCCAGAGATCATGATCTGAGCCAAAATCAGATGCTTAACTAACTGAGCTACCCAGGTGCCCCAGGGATTCTGCCTTTTAGAAACGGTTTTATATTTTTTACCAAAGCTTAATCCAGGCATAATATTGAAATCTGTGTGAATGCTATTTAGGTTTAAAAATTAATTAACTAGGGGCGCCTGGGTGGCACAGTGGTTAAGCATCTGCCTTCGGCTCAGGGCGTGATCCCGGCGATCTGGGATCGAGCCCCACATCAGGCTCTTCTGCTATGAGCCTGCTTCTTCCTCTCCCACTCCCCCTGCTTGTGTTCTCTCTCTCGCTGGCTGTCTCTATCTCTGTCAAATAAATAAAATCTTTTAAAAAAAATTAATTGACTAACTTTATTAGATATATCACTAACATTCCAAGATAAAGATGTACAAGGTGATTTTTTTAACTTACTTATTTCTATTTTTTTCTGGTGGAGTTGTTTTTATTGGCTAATGTGTCAAATTATTCAGTAGATCAGAATAGAAATATATATATATGTATATAAAACATGTATTACATAAAGCTGTAAACCTCATTTTTCTTTCTATAATACATATTTTTATTTGTGTGCTACTACATAGGTAAGATAAATTTCAGATTAAGTATAATTCCTTGCTCACTACTTGTAACTTTACCCTTTTCTGCTAACTGAATTATAACACGCCAGAGTGTATGGTTATGCATATCCATTTGAGTTGTCCTAGGATATCATATAAGTCTTTTGGGGGCATCAAAGGCACTCAGTTACTTATTCTAAAGTTCTTTCAGAGCTAAATCCCTTCCCCACAATTAACTGAATAGGTATATTGGACACTACTTGAAAATCCCCTACAAAATTGAACAAATTGGAGCTATTTGTGGCTTTGTTTGCTGATGTTCAGATTGGTAGTGGTATATGTCTTTGAGGAATTCATTGAAGTGGCAGTGTACCATGGCCGAAATGGATTGCTCATTTGCTTGATGGATGAGCATAGAAAAGCAAGCAGTGTATGGAAGATTTCCCCAAAGGTCGCTGCTTCTTATGGCTATGGAATGTGAATGGTGGAATCACTTTGGCTGTTAAGTGGCTTGGCTGCTAAACTGGAAACAATAATAGCCAATGCTGGGCAAGAGATTCACAGATGCCATGCATACTTTGCTTCTGCTCTATTAACCAAGAAAGAACCCACTGCACCAAATTTACATTTCTGTAATTTAAATCTACATTTCTATAACGACAATATGGCATACCTTTAGTCTCCTCAAAAGTGCAAAGTTTTCTATTAAATGTCTAATAATAAATATCTCCATACCATAATGATAGTTTGATGTTCTCTTGTTTAGTTTAGCTTCATGCTGAAAGCTTTCAAGTCATTTTTTAATGAAAGTCCTGGCACAAATCTATAATGATTCTGAGTTACTGACCTTAAGCAATCAATGTTCTTCATGAGGGCAATTTAATGCAGTAGTCATAGTAGTGATATCACTTGGCTCAGGTGTGTTTGCTTGGAATATATAGACTCCATTCTGGATTCAAACGAACTGATTATAATATAGATCTGCTCTATCAGATCATAGTTACTCAGGAATGATGGCAATGTGTGCTTTATACTGTACAAATAGAATTATCGGTTTATCATTCCATCTGTCTCTTTTAAATTTGAAACATTAGAAAGACAAACTCTGTCTCATCTTCTCACCCAATTCTAGTCAACATTTGATTTAGCAGTCTTAGATTTCTTGAGATGAAAAGGTTTCAAAACTTTATTAATTATACAAAATAATTGGTAGTATTTTCTATTTCAATTATGTTAATTTTCCCAAAAACATCTAAAATTCTATCCCTATTACATAACCTTCCCTTTTTCTGCTGATGAGTTATTTTGTCCATACATTTCTACCACCACCCTCTAAAAATGAATCATTGCTTAGTATTTGCCCTGAAGCAATTTGTGCACACCTCATAATACCATATATTTTATTGAATAGATGGTCCCTGGATTTCCTAGTACTCAAATTATGCATATGCATGCATTTTAGGCACTAAAATACTGGTAATTTATGGGTATAATTTTAGTTAGTTAGTTCTTATATATGACAGCTGTGTGTATTTGAGAGTAGGAAACACACTGATAGTTAACTTTATTTACAGTTAATGTATTCCAATCCGTCTAGTAATGGAAGTCAGTAATACCTTACCTATATGTATGAACAGGAGATGATGATACTAGATTTTATACTTTATTTAATAATAGACTATTTAAGAAAATAATGTCTTATAAAGAGAGAAAAAACACTGTTCTTTAAAAATGTACTTTGTGAGGAAATGGAATGAAGATCTCTTTTGAATAGCTATAAATTTTAAGAGAAAACTTACAGGGTGTAAGAAAATTAATGCTGTTTACTTTAGGGTAGTGTGTGTGTGTGTGTGTGTGTGTGTGTGTGTGTGTGTGTCTGTGCCTGACTCCCTGAAAAATTAACCAGGTACATACCCATTATTATGTAGATATTTCATTGGTGAATTTAAAATCCACTTGTTGAAATACAAAGAGACATATTTTTATTTTGTGTTGTACTGCAAACTATCCTGTGGAACTTTAACTTACAAAACTATAATCTAATGTGTGAAACCAGTGTAGTCTAAATTGACAGATAAAATTATATACAGGCTGGAGAATTCAAATTAAATTAAGGTAAATGTAAACTCCTGAATGATGAGGAAAATGCCTTCAATATCTTTGTAGTCTTCTGTTCCTGAAATTATTATTATTATTAATTATTATTATTATTATGTGTTATACATAATAAGCATTAATAAATATTTCAGGAACAGATTTCACTTAGGACAGAATTTTTCTTCATAATAGACCATGAAATAATAAAACTACATGGAAAGTTTAGAACAATTAGCTGAATATGCCATAAAAACAAACTCTATTTGAAGAAGAGGCCTTGAGTATCAATTATACCATTGGTATACATATTTCTTTTTTTTTATATAGATATTTTATTTATTTATTCGACAGAGATAGAGACAGCCAGCAAGAGAGGGAACACAAGCAGGGGGAGTGGGAGAGGAAGAAGCAGGCTCATAGCGGAGGAGCCTGATGTGGGGCTCGATCTAATAACGCTGGGATCACACCCTGAGCCGAAGGCAGACGCTCAACCGCTGTGCCACCCAGGCGCCCTGGTATACATATTTCATACAGGAAACAAGATCACAGATCTCTGCTCCAATTCATTTTCTCAAAATAGGAAATAAGTCCATATCCTCTTGGCCTGAGAAGCCAGATCCATTATTTACTAGCTATTGTCCCAAATATATATTCTCTACTTCTTTTTGATCTTGGTGAATTATCATATAGCATGAAGACAAGCACTGATTAATTCTTTTAAGAAGAAGACTTTCTCAAAAATCTTCCCAATTCCACCTCTATAAAATTCCTGTTATATAACTGTAAAATGAGCAATGTCCACCTGTGCTATTTTTTAAAGGCATGCAGAATGACAGGGAACGAATTAGATGAAATGCTTCTGAATCATTTAGCTACTTCAGAACTCAGGTCTATGAGTGATAGAAGGCCAATTCCAATTAGTACCTAAAGCAGACTTTTCCTGAATTTTTTCAGCTGACTTACCCATAAAGGAGAGTAGTTAAAGGGAAATAATGGACCAGATTTTCACCATTGAAAGAGAGAAAGAGAGTGCCTTGTATCTGGGCCAAGCATTTGCTTTGAGACTGTTGGTAACTTGCCACTCCATAAGGTGGGAAAAGTAATCTCTGCCAAGAAATGGTCAAAGCATTATGTTACAAACCTCTCACTGGAAAGAGCTAGAATCAATGAGAGATTGGCCCCAGGGCTAAGGATTACTCTCATCCTTCATATTCATACAACTCAACTATACAGAACCCTTCTTTATTTAGCTCTCTATGACATTAAACATAGATCTTGAAAACTTTAATCTTTAGGCATGATAGGAAGGGGCAGTCAAATAAACATTCAGCCCAACTAAAGTATTTGACAGAGTCAGAGACTTCATAGTCAGCAGGCAAGTTGTTCTGCCAAAAACCAAATGAATCAAAGAACTTGCCAAGGAACCAGCTAGTGGGAAAGGAGTGTGCAGGCAGCCATCACAGAGCCCAAGTCTGCTCCTAGAAAATCTGTTCAAGAGCCTGGCATCTGAGGATTAGCCTGGCAGCTGCCAAGTGTTTGGCCACAGCTGTTAGTTTGGGGGGATAAGCTGAAGTACACAAGAGTGAAAGGGAAAAGTGGTCAAAAACACAGCAACGCCAAATAGATCTGAATGCAAAGTGGTTTGTTTTCTTGCTGTCGTAATATTCAACCACTTTTGAGTGGAGGAGGTTAGGCTTTTCTGAGTTGTTATGATGCACCACTGGACAATGATAAGCAGTGCATATAACTGTAGTGAATTCTGCAATGTTCTTTGAAAATATAATTCTTGATGTTTTGGCAAATCCAAAAATGCATACCAGGCAAAGATAGTTTGAGGACCCTCTTTTCTAGTCTTCCTTCCACAAAGGCACCAGCTGACTTAATGCCAACTTACAGCAATACAAGGACCCCCTCACGTGTGTTGCTTGCATTTTTCCTCCTAGATTAAGCTCCAAAAGATAGACCTTTTCTCTTATATCATCCATTTCCTCAACACTAATCTTTCATAAACTTCACTGTCACACATCTATTTCCTGCTCCAAAACTGTTACAAAAGTAAAATATAATATCATTATTGTTAAGGGGCTTATATTAGCAAAGGCATGTGCTATTTCTAGGTCAGGGTAACACCCTTGAGTTTTGGAGGTAAATACATAAGTATGAAATTATTAAAAGTGGAATAGTCACCTCTCTAATGTCTAAAACAATGAAGACCAAAATCAGGTTCCTTTTGAAAACCCTTAAACAATATGTGAGGTTATGTGTCGCAGCTTTTATCAGATTCTTACTGCCAGACTTTCCTTCATTAGATACCATGTAGTCTGTTAATAATCTGAGTACCTTGGAACTTTAACGCTTGGGATTCTTCTCTTAAAATGTGGTGAAGCTAACTAACTACTTAACTAAAGAGTTCAGGAAAATCTGAGCTAACAATAGGAAGATGGGATCCAAAGGCAGATATTCTATATCAAGGACTGCCCACAGGGACCATTCACAAATAGCATAATCAGAAACCTTCCCATAATGTCTTGGGAAGACAGTTACTCTTCTCATTATAATGTTGTTTGTGAGTATTTGAGCTAATATTTAAGGTCAGTGTTTATTTCTTAAAAAAGTATGTTTGGTCAATGACTCTTAGTGTCCATAATTTTTTAAACTACCCAAAAATCATCCAATTAGATGTTTGCTCTTTTGGCTACTATCAAAGGCAAACCTAATTCTGAAGAATTGAAAATTTAAATGGATGAAGTATTTGGGGAAGTTTAGATTGTCTAGAATGAAGAAGGGGGAACAAGCCCACCGAAAGCTTAAAATAATTGCAGTCTTCATCTCTTCAATTCAAAAAAACGAATAATAAACTCTGTACCCAGAATGCATCAAGCACTAGGAATACCAAAATGGATAAGGAACTTCCCTTCCATGGTATAATAAGTATCATTTTTGTTATAATTCCAGTAACAAGAAGAACACTGCACAGATGAAAAGAAAGAAAAACATTAAAAAGGAATAAAATTTTTTCCTTGTAATGAGAACTCAGGATTTTCCCTCAACAACTTTCCTATATACCATACGGCAGTGTTAGCTATGGTAATCACGTTGTACATTACATCCCTAGTACTTAATTTTCTTACAACAGAAGTTTGAACCTTTTGACCAGTTTCCTCCAAATTCCCCTTTTCCCCAATTTCTCCCTCTGGTAACCACAAGCCTGATCTACTTTTCTATGAGTTTGGTCAAATATCTTTGTTGTTTGTTTGTTTGTTTTTGCTTGTTTTGCTTTTAAGATTTCACATGTAAGTGAAATCATACAGTATTCATCTTTTGCTGTCTGACTTATTCCACTTAGTATAATGCCTTCAATGTCCTTCCTTCCATGTCATTATAAGTGGTAGGATTTACTTGTTTCTTACGGCTGAATATATGCCACAACTTCTTTATCCATTCATCCACTGATGAACAATTAGGTTGTTTCCATGTCTTTGCTATGTAAATAATGCTGCTATAAGCATGGGGGTGTAGATATCTTTTTGAGTTAGTGTTTACATTTCCTTTGAATATAGTCCCAGAAGTAGAATTGCTGGATCATATGGTAGTTCTATTTTTAATATTTTGAGGATCCCCCATACTGTTTTCCATTGGGGCTGCACCAATTTGCAATTGCACCAACATTGTACGAGGGTTTCCTTTTTCCACATCCACACGAGAATTTGTTCTCTTTGTCTTTTTGATGATGGCCATTCTAACAGGTATGAAATGATATCTCATTGTCATTTTGATTTGCATTTCCCCTAATGACTAGATGTGGATCATCTTTTCTGTACCTATTAGTATTTCATGTATCTTCTTTGGAGAAACTTTTATTCCAGTCCTTCGTTCATTTTTTAGTGTGTTTGTTTTGTTTTGGGTTGGCATTTTGTGCTCTTGACTTGTATGAGATCTCTGTATATTTTGAATATTAACCCCTTAACAGATACATCGTTTGCAAATATTTTTTCTCAGGTTGTCTTTTCACTTTGTTGATGGTTTCTGTTGCTGTGCAAACCTGTTTTTGTTTGATATAGTCCCACCTGTTTATTTTGGTTTTCTTGCTTGTGCTTTGGTGTCATATCCAAAATGTCATATCCAAAAATGCATTACCAAGATCCATGTCAGGGAGCTTTATTCCTATTTTATTCTAGGACTTTCATGCTTTCAGGTCTTACACATTGAAGTCTTTAATCTATTTCAAGTTAATTTTTGTGAGTGGCATAAAATATGGGTCCAGTTTTATTCTTTTAGATATAAATATCCAATTATCCTAGCACCATTATTGAAGGGATTATCTTGCCTCCATCCTATGTCACCATCTTGGAGATGTCATTCTTGCAAAGCATTTTTAAGTGTAGTATCCCATTTGATGCTTATAGATATCCAGCAATGTGGATATTATTTCCATTTATTCTGACATCGAATTCTAAAAATCTACTTTATTGATAAACATGCATTATAAATCTTATTCAGCCTTAATACAATAGTAGCATACAAAAAGCGTTTTTATGGTGATAATTTAGATGTCTTGTTCTCAATTTGGTTGTAATTGTGCATCTAAAAGTATTTCTTTTGATGTCGTGTTAATGTTCAGATCTCAATTTATTCAACATTTTAAAGGCAGTAATATTTGTGAAAAAATCTTCTATGATATTCTTTTTTTTCCTCTCTTTGTCTCTTTCTTTGTCTCTCTCTCTTCCTATTCCTCTCACTTTCACTATCACTGTCTCTTCCCCTCTCCCTCACCCTTTCCCTCTTTCTCCCTTATTTTTTTTTTAATCAAGCATTTGACATTTACCTAAGTACTCTGAAATATTCTTCTGTTGGCGGGGGGGATTAGAAGTTGTTACAGAACTGGGGCACCTGGGTGGCTCAGTCAATTAAGCATCTGACTCTTGATTTCGGCTCAGATCATGATCTTAGGATCATGAGAGTGAGCTCCAAGTGGGGCTCCCTGCTCAGTGGGGAGTCTTCTTGAATTCTCTCCCTCTTTTTCTGCCCCTCACTTTCCATGGGCACTCTCTCTTTCTCTCTCAAATAAATAAATAAAGCTTTAAAAAAAAAGTTGTTACAGAACTAAAAAATAGTAAAAGTTGGGGTAATACTCCACTTCTGGCATACAAAGGCAGGACTTCAAAGTAGGAAAATGGAATATTATCTTGAGAAAGGAGTGTCAAACCACTCTCTATTTATTCTTTTTGAATTTGTCAAAGTTCAGGCCTAGAGAATCTGGTTCATAGAGTTCCTCCAGAAAAATAACTCATTTGCCTCTAGTATATATCATACTTCTTTATCTGCCTCTACCTTTGAGCAGTAGGTGTTAGGTACTAGAGTATAAAAACAAATGTCCCTCCCCTGAAGCAGTTCAGAGAGTTAGGATATAGCAGGTGGGATGGGGTGTGGTGGTAAGTCCTGTGTTGCTAATGAATCATTTCTGCCTTATGTCAATTCTCAGAGACCAGGGTTCTAAGTTTTGAAAAACTATGAAGCAAACCACATTTCTCTTTTCTCCTCTAAAAATAACTTTTTGTCTCACAAATTAGTTATGCTTTATTAGTATATATACAAATATTTTAAAATACTAAAAATATTTTCCTCTTCACAGATTTTAGGAAAAGACAATTTTTAGGAGTGATCATGAGTGATTTTAGAGTGTAATCACTGAAGGCATTATACCTATGACTTACAGGTGTACTAACCCTCTTTCCACTGCTCTGTCTCCTGCCCACACATTTGCCCTATACAGTACAAGACTGACCTAGAGAATGAGTACATCTTCCTCACCTACTCAGTCTTATAAAGTAGACAGTGGAACCAAATAAAAAGGCTATAAAAGGAAATATACTTTATAAAGAATATAACGTGGCAATACTTTTTACCTTTTTAAAATAATTTTTTATCATTCTCTTCCACACAAAAAATAAACTCTTACACTTCTTGGACATATTCTTCTCTATACCAAAACCCAAACAGATCCCTCTTTGAAGTCCTACAAAGGCTATTAGGATCTGGGTCACTTAAAATCAGAAGAAGGGAAACAAGGAACCCCTGTTTCCACAGATTTTTATCTTTCTCCTCTGTGGTTGTAACTACTCAAATGGAGGCACCACTATGAGTACTTAATACTATTCCTTTCCCATATCTTGAATTCCCTTCTTAGATTCTCCATTCCTTTCCCAAGTTATTATTTGAGATAGCTTCTTATTTAAGAGTTTTTCTTTAAACAAAGGTCATGTTTATGTCATAGCAGTATGTTTTTATTTTGATGGATTAAATACACTGTAGGAATTTGAGTTTCTCATATACTTCAATAAAAAGAGATTAGGCTTGTACACATGTATTCCTAGTTCCCTAGCTGCATTTCTCTGTGGAATGCAAGTGTTTGTGTATTCTTGTTATATTTTTAGGCTCATGAGAATTCATGATCTATCCTGAAGATTGGGCTAAAAAGCAAAGATTAACTCAAATGTTTTGGCATAGAATATTTTGAAATGAACATTCCTATAGGATGGAGAAGGAAGATATTGCTAATAAAGATGATCTGTAGGCATTTTTATAAATAAATGAATTCTAAATGTGCTACCTCTCTGCCTTTTCTCCCTGTCTCTTTGGGTATTCCTCTCAAGTTCACAGAATCAGAATATCACCAAGATGCTCTAAGCTCTTCAGTGTGATGAGTCATTGAATCCTATATTTCTTCAATTTCATTATAAATATTAAAAGTCATTTCCATATCACTCTTATTCTCATTTATTTGATGCAAACACTCATTTATATCTATGTTATTCACAACTTTTTACCCAGGACCTACATCATGCCCAGCATATAACAGACCATAATGAATCCTTGTTAATGATGATATCATCCTGGGTAGCCTGGGAAGATGATAGAGTAGAAGGATGATAGGCTCATTTCACCCCACAGATACACTTAGATAACACACACATCGGTGTAACTAACCCAGAAAATAAACCAAAGACTGGCAGAGCCTACTCTACCATTAATCGTAGAGAGGGGACCACATCTAAAAGAATAGGAGGGGCAGAGTTCTGTTTGGGAACCAAACTAACCTTCAAGACTAACCACTTACAGAAGGGACACTATAGACATAATGGAGGGAGAGGAACAGACCTCACACCAAACACCCCAAACACAGGGGACCTATACTACGAAGATGACTTCCCACAACAAAATGGCTTTGAAAACCAGAGGGGCTTAAACCACATGAGCTTTACAATCAGTGGGACTTAACACTGGGAGCTTTAAAAATCAGTGGGCTTGGGGTGCGTGGTTGGCTCAGGTAAGCATCCGATTCTTGATATTGGCTCAGGTCATGATCTCAGGATCAGATCTAGCCCCATGTTGGGCTCTGTGCTGAACGTGGAGCTGCTTAATAATCTCTCTCTTCCTCTCTCTCTGCCCCTCCCCAACCATTTTCACACTCTTCTCTCAAACAAACAAACAAACAAACAAACAAACCAGTGGGCTTAGCTCTAGGAGAGCCAGACAGCTATAGAAAACAGTACCTGGGGCGCCTGGGTGGCACAGCGGTTAGGTGTTTGCCTTTGGCTCAGGGTGTGATCCCAGCGTTGTGGGATCGAGCCCCACATCAGGCTCCTCTGCTATGAGCCTGCTTCTTCCTCTCCCACTCCCCCTACTTGTGTTCCCTCTCTTGCTGGTTGTCTCTATCTCTGTTGAATAAATAAATAAAATCTTAAAAAAAAAAAAAAAAGAAAGAAAACAGTACCTGCCCTTAAAGAGGTAGCATTAAAAAGAGCCCCTCCAAGAAACAGCATAGAAGCAGCAATTTGAAGAGCACCTGGAGTATACAGGAAGATTTATTTGCTATATTTGCCAATCACAGTGACTGCACTGGAGGAGGAAGGATCTTTAGGAGACTTCTCCAAGGACAAAGAGCTGGTAAGTGTCATTTCTTTCCCCCACTTCCCAACATAGATACTGAGACATCTGTAGAACCAGTGTGAACACTTGCCACCTAACCTGCTAACACTGTGAGCTTCCCATCATGATCTCCTTGGGACTTACTCCACTCAACCGAAAACACTCAGCAGGAGTCCGTCCAAAGTTGCACCTGAGGCCTCTGATTCTGCAAGAAGACAGTGGCCAATACCACTCCAAAGTGACTCTTGCCATGGAGAGAGGGAAAGATAACCACACACGGTGGTCTGGGGGCAGACATCTGATCTGGCTGTTGTCCTCGCTCACCAACAAAAACCTCACAGGGAGCCACACAAGGAAAGAGCACTGTATTTGGAGGTCACTGCAGCTGCAACAGACAGATTGGTGGCAAACAGTCTGATTGCAGAACCTGCCCACCAATGAAAGCCTTTCAGGGGACAATGCAAGAAGAGCACCCTGCAGGTCAATGTGGTGGCAATTTCAGTAAATGAGCTGAGGGAAGTTATCTGGTCTGATCCAACTGTAACCCCATAATAGCACAGAGACCAAACTTTTCCCACAATAGGCAGAGGGCCACTGTCGCTGACTAGACTAAAGGTAAACGGGGTTCGATCACAACAGTAAGACAAATGCAACACACATAGGAGATACCCTGAAGTGTCAGTTTCTGGTGAACAGGAAAAATTGCACTACAGAGCACAATAGGACCTCTTCTTCATAAGGCAATACTTTCAAAATCAGGAGATGTACCTGACTTTCTTAATAAATAGAAACACACAGAAAGATAGACAAAATGAGGGGACAGAGAAATATGTCCAAAATGAAAGTACAGAACAAAATCACAGCAAAAGAACTAAATGAAACAGAGATAAGCAATATGCCTGATAGAGAATTCAAAGTAATGGTCATAAAGATACTTATTGGACTTGAGAAAAGAGTGCAGAATCTCAGTGTACCTTCAACAAAGAGAAAGAAAATATAAAAAAGAATCAGTCAGAAATTAAGAACTCACCAATTGAAATTAAAAATATACTAGATGCTAGAAAGGGCATCTGGGTCACTCGGTTGAGTGGCTGATCTTGATTTCGGCTCAGGTCATGATCTTGGGGTCCTGGAATGGAGCCCCACGTGGGCTCCACGCTCAATGGGGAGACTGCATCAGGATTCTCTCTCTCCCTCTGCCTCTCCCACTACTCAGTCTCTCTCAAATAAATAAATATTTTTTAAAGAAATACACTCAATGGAAAAAAAAAACAGCAGACTAGAGGAAATAAAAAATAGGTCAGTAAGCTGGAAGACAGAGAAATGAAAAGCAACCAAGATAAACAACAAAAAGACAAAAGAATAATAAAAATGAAAGAGATTAAGGGAATTCAGTGACATCATCAAGTGTAAAAACATTTGCATTATAGGGATCCCAGAAGAAGAAAAGAGAGAAAAGGAAACAGAACATTTATTTGAAGAAATAATAGCTGAAAACTTCCTGAATCTGGGGAAGGAAACAGAAATCCAGAAGGAGGTACAGAGAGCCCCCCAAAAAATCAAACCAAAGAGGTTCACACCAAGACACATAATAATTAAAATCTCAAAAAAAGCAGTGATAAAAAGAGAATTTTAAAAGCAGCAAGAGAAAAGAAAACAGCTACATACAAGGAAAACCCCATAAGGCTATCAGCTGATTTTTCAGCAGAAACTTTGCAGTCCAGGAGAGAGTGGCATGATAAATTTAGAGTGCTGAAAGAAAGAAAAAAATCCTGCAACCAAGAATACTCTACTCAGCAAGGTTATCATTCAGAATAGAAGGAGAGATAAAAAGTTTCCTAAACAAAGAAAAGTTTAAGAAATACAACACCACTAAACATACAAGAAGGGAATTCTTTGAGTGGAAAGGAAAGACCATAAGCAGGTAAGAAAAGTAGAAAAGAAAAAAAAATCCCAGATACATATAAACATAATAAAAGTAGTAGATTGATCACTTATAAAACCAGTACAGAGGTTAAAGCACAAAAGTAATAAAATCAAGTATATCTATAAAATCAGTCAAGGAATTCACAAACTAGATGGATGTAAAGTATACCATTTACATAAAATGTAAGGGGAAAGGAGTAAAAATTTAGTGCTTTTAGAACGGATTCAAACTTAAGTAACTATCAACTTAATATAACCTGCTATATGCAGAAGATATTATATATAAAATAATGGTAACCACAAATCGAAAATTGGTAACAGATATGCAAAAAGTAAAGGGAAAGGAACCCAAGCATATCACTAAAGAAAAGCCATCAAACCACAAGAGAAGAGAGCAAGAGAAGAAAAGAACAGAGAACTACAAAAACTATAAAAAACATAAAACAAGTAATAAAATAGCAATAAGTACATACCTATCAATAATTCCTTTGAATGCAAGTAAAATAAACACTCCAATCAAAAGACACAGGGTGAATGAATGGATGAAAAAGCAAGACCCATATACATGCTGCCTACAAGAAATGCATTTCAGCCTAAAGATGGATTTGAAAGACAGATTGAAAGTAAAAGGATGGAAAAATATTTATAATGCAAATAGAAGTGAAAATAAAGTTGGGATAGTAATACTTATGTTGGACAAAACAGACTTTAAAACAAAGACTGTAACAACAGACAAAGAAGGACACTACATGATAATAAATGGAACAATCCAACAAGAAAATATAACAATTATAAATATTTATGCACCAATGGAACAAAGAAATAAAGCCAACTATTCAAATAATAGCAGGGGACTTTAACACCTCACTTAAGTCAATGGATAAATCATCCAGACAGAAAATCAACAAGGAACAGTAGCTTTGAATGACACATTGGACCAGATGGATCTAACAGATATATTCAGAACATTCCATTCAAAAACAGTGGAATGCACATTCTTTTCAAGTGTACATGGAATATTTTCTGGAATAGATCACTTGTTAGGCCACAAAACAAGTCTCAACAATTCAAAAAGATTAAAATCCTACAATGCATCTTTTCTGTCCACAAGAGTATGAAACTAGAAATCAATCACAAGAAGAACCTGGAAAGAACACAAACACATGGAGATTAAATAAATGCTACTTAACAATGAATGGGTCAAAAAGAAATCAAAGAGGTAATAAAATTATACACAGAGACAAATGAAAATTAAAACATAATGGTCCAAAATCTTTGGGATGCAGCAAAACCTGTCCTAAGAAAAAAGATTATAGCAATACAGGCCTAAATCAAGAAGCAAGCAAAATCTCAAATAGACAACCTAATTTACATTTAACAGAGTTAGAAAGAGAAGAGCAATCAAAGCCCAATGCCAGTAGAAGGAAGGAAACAATAAAGATTAAAGCAGAAGTAAATGGAAAAGAAACTAAAACAACTGAACAGATCAATGAAACTAGAAATTGGTTTTTTGAAAAATATCAATAAAAATGATAAATGTCTAACAGACTTATCAAAGAAAAGAGATAAAGAGAGAGGACTCAAATAATTAAAATAAAAAATGAAAGATCGAATACAACCAGCACCACAGAAATACAAAGGATTGAAAGAGAGTATTATGAAAATGTTTATGCCAACAAATTGGATAATCTGGAAGATATGGATAAATTCCTAGAAACCTATAATCTACCAAAACTGAAGCAGGAAGGAATAGAAATTTGAAAAAACAAACCAACTAGTAGCAATGAAATTGAACATTAATAAAAAAATAAAATTCCCAACAAACAGAAGTCCAGGACCAGACAGCTTCACAGGTGAACTCTACCAACTGTTTAAAGAGTTAATACCTATTCTTTTCAAATTATTCCCAAAAATAGCAGAGGAAGGAAAGCTTCCAAATTCATTATATGAGGCCAGCATTACTCTGATACGAAAAACAGATAAAGACAGTACAAAAAAAAAAAAATAATGAAAGAAAGAAAGCAAGAAAAGAAAGAAAGAAAGGCCAATATCTCTAATGAATGTAGATGCAAAAATCCTCAACAAAATATTAGCAATAACACATTAAAAAGTCATTCACCAATATCAAGTGGGATTTAATTCCAGGATGCAAGGGTGATTCAATATTCACAAATCAATCAACATGATACATCACATCAACAAGAGAAAGGATAAAAACCACATGACCATTTCAACAGATGTAGAAAAAGCATTTGATGAAATACAACATCTATTCATGATAAAAATCCTCAACAAAATAAGTTTGGAGGGAACATATCTCAACATAATGAAGGCCATGTATGAAAAACCTACAGCTAACATCATACCCAATTGTAAAAAACTGAGAGCTTTTCCCCTAGGATCATGAACAAGACAAGGATGTCCACTCTCATCATTTTTACTCAACATAGTACTGGAAGTCCTAGCCAGAGCAATCAGACAAGCAAAATTAATAAAAGGCATCACTGGGTGTTATACGCAAGTAATGAATCATGGAACGTTACATCAAAAACTAGGGATGTACTGTATGGTGATTAACATAATATAATAAAAAATATTATTTAAAAAATTAATAAAAGGCATCAAATTGGTAAGAAAGAAGTAAAACTGTCACTATTTATAGATGAAACAGTACTATATATAGAAAACCCTAAAGACTCCACCAAAAATGCTAGAACTGATAATTAATTCAGTAAAGTCACAGGATACAAAGTCAATATGCACAGATCACTTGCATTTCCGTACACTAATAATGAAGTAGCAGAGAGAAATTAAGAAAAAAATCCCATTTACAATTGCACCAAAAAAGAATAAATTACCCAGGAATAAACTTAACCAAGAAGGTGAAAGACCTGTACTCTCAAAACTATAAAGTGTTGATGAAAGAAATTGAAGATGATATAAACAAATGGAAAGATATTCCATGCCCATGGATTGGGAGAAAAGAATTGTTAAAATGTCCGTATGACCCTAAGGGATCTACAATTTTAATGCCATCCCCATCAAAATAGCGACACCATTTTCCACAGAACTGGGACAAATAATCTTAAAATTTGTATAAAACCACACAAGACATCAAATAGCCAAATAAATCTTGGGGAAAAAAAAAGCTGGGGATATCACAATCCCATATTTCAAGATATACTACAAAGCTATAGTAATCAAAACAGTATGGTACTAGACAGAAATAGACCCTTAGATCAATAGAACAGAATAGAAATAAACCCATGCTTTTTTTTTTAATTCTTTACTTAATTTCAATGTAGTTAACATATACTATATTATTAGTTTCAGGGGTAGAATTAAAGACTCATCAGTTATATAATACCCAGTGCTCTATATCAAGTGCCCTCCTTAAGGCCCATCACCCAATCACCCCTTCCCCCACCCAGTTCCCTTCCAGTAACCCTGTTTGTCTCCTGGAGTTTAGCATCTCTTATAGTTTCCCTCCCTCTCTATTTTTATCTTATTTTATTCACCCCCCCTTCCCCTATGTTCATCTGTTTTGTTTCTTAAATTCCACCTATGACTGAAATCATATGGTATTTGTCTTTCTCTGACTGACTTATTTCACTTAGCAAAATATCCTCTAGTTCCATCCAGGTTGTTGAAAATGGCAATATTTCATTCTTTTTGATAGCTGAGTAATATTCCATTGTGTGTGTATGTATGCATGTGTGTATACATATATACACACACATCTTCTTTATCCATTCATCTGTCAATGGATATCTGGGCTCTTTCCATATTTTGGCTATTGTAGACATTGCTCTATAAACATTGGGGTACATGTGCCCCTTCAAATCACTATCTTTGTATCCTTTGGATAAACCCACACTTTTATGGTCAACTAATCTTTGAAAAAAAAGAGACAAAATATGCAGTGGGAAAAAGACAGTCTCTTCAACAAATGGTACTGAGAAAACTAGATAACTACATGCAAAAGAATGAAACTGTATCACTTTCTAACACCATACACACAAAAAAAAACTCAAAATAGTTTGGAGACCTAAATGTGAGACCTAAACCTATAAAAATCCCAGAAGAAAGCACAGGCAGTAATTTCTCTCACATTGGTCATAGCAACATTTTTCTAGACATGTCTCCATTGGCAAAGGAAACAAAAGCAAAACTAAACTATTGAAACTACACCAAAATAAAAAGCTTTTGCATAGCAAAGGAAACCATTATCAAAACGAAAAACAAACTGTTGAATGGGAGATGGTATTTATAAAGGATATATCTGATAAAGGGTTAATGTCTAAATATATAAAGAACTTACAAAACTCAACACCAAAAAAACAAATAATCCGATTTAAAAATTGTCAAAGGACATGAATAGACATTTTACCAAAGAAGGCAGATAGCCAACAGACACATGAAAAGATGTTCAACATCAGTAATCATCAAGGAAATGCAAATCAAAACTACAATGATATATCATCACACACCCATCAGAATGGCTAAAATCAGAAAGACAAGAAATAAGAAATGTTGGTGAGGATGTAAACAAAAAGGAACACTCGTGCACTCTTGGTAGGAATGCAAGCTAGTGCAGCCGCTGTGGAAAGGAGTACTGAGGTTCCTCAAAAAAATAAAAATAGAATTACCATACGATCTAGTAATTCTGCTACTGGGTATTTAACCAAAGATAATGAAAACTCTAATTCAAAAAGATATATGGACCCCTATGTTGATTACAGCATTATTTATAATAGCCAAGATATTGAAGCAACTCAAGCGCCCATTCATAGATGAATGGATAAAGAATATGTGGTATATACGTGGTATATATACGTATATATGTATACTCACACACACACACACACACACACACACACACACACACACACACAGGAATACTACTCAGCCATCAAAAAGAATAATATCTTGTCATTTGCAATAACATAGGTGGATCTACAGAATAAAATGCTAAGTGAAATAAGTCAGAGGAAGACAAATACCATGATTTTATTCATACGTGGAATTTAAAAAACAAACAAAAAATGAACAAGAAAAAGAGAAAATATATGAATTATTAAATGTAAAGAAAAGCATTACCAGAGGTGGGTGGGGAGATGGGTGAAATAGGTGAAGGGGATTAAGAGTACCCTTATCCTGGGGTACCTGGGTGGCACAGCGGTTGAGCGTCTGCCTTCGGCTCAAGGCGTGATCCCGGCGTTATGGGATCGAGCCCCACATCAGGCTCCTCTGCTATGAGCCTGCTTCTTCCTCTCCCACTCCCCCTGCTTGTGTTCCCTCTCTCGCTGGCTGTCTCTATCCTGTCGAATAAATAAATAAAATCTTTAAAAAAAAAAAAAAAAGAGTACCCTTATCCTGATGAGCACTGAGTAATGTATAGAATTGTTGAATCACTATATTATACACCTGACACTGTATGTTAATTATACTTGAATAAAAAAATATGACAAGATCCTTTTCAAAGTTTGAATCCTCTATTTCTAGAAGCAAACAAAAAAGTCATATAAGTTCCTCTGGGACAAAGATTTTCAGTTGTAAAGAGCAAGGCCACTTATGATGGCTGCTTCTGTGCACATCTCAAGAGATTTTCACACTGTGCTCTTAGGAATACATCTCCTAGAATTGTGCATTGTACCATCCATGGAGCTGTTGTGGCCACTCTGAAATTACTGTACCATAATTTAAAGTCTTTTAAAATACAATCCATGGTACTATTGTTTATCGTAGAAACTATAGGGAATTTTTTTTTTTTGTAAATATCCAAAATTATCTTCACAAACCTAAAGAAAAGATAAAATTTATGGCAGAACACAGACAGCAGGAAGAAAAGTAGGCCCTCGCTAAGGTCTGGGATTAAGAACTGTGTGTTCAGAAACTAAGATTACTCTCCCTGTTTCTGTAATACTCTGATTTCTCTTCCTTTCCACATATTAGTTTTACTATTAATTCTCTCAGCAGATTGCTTTTTTTTTGGTTCTCTCTAGATCCAGTCCTCTATGCATTCCAATAAAGTGCCAACATTCACTGGGAATTCTTTAATATAATTTCAAATTTCTGAAAGAAGGAATTGAGTTCATCAAGCTTGGATCAGGTGTCTACTTCAAATGTGGCCCAAAAGCAGGATTCAATTAGTCCATGGAATTCTAGCAGCTAAAACAGAAAACTCAGTGAGAAAGATGCATGAGGGTGGAAAGAAAATTCTGGATATTGCCAGGAAACTAGAGATGATAGATAGATGGTTAGATAGAAGTATATCTAGATATATATAAATTTAAACTCATTTTCCCCCAAATATAAACCAACAACTTCTTAGAACATGTGTATCATAAGATTTTTCTAAACACAGTTCAAATATATTTTTACATATTTATCTTATAGCCCTCGTATCAAATATATGATTTAAGTACAATTATCATCCTCATCTTATGGATAATCAAGGTTTAGAATGTTTAATTAATTTTCCTGAAGTCACATAACTAACAAGTAGCTACTTTTCCTGCTACTCTGATTTGCCTTGTCACCAATTTTTCTCAGAGTTTTTTTTTTTTTTTAATCTCTTGAAACACCTAGTCCAGTGTTTCAGATAAAGCAAGTAAGCAAATAGATTAGGTTAACTGAATTGAATGAAATCATAAAGAAAATGAAAAATGAGGTGATTTCAGTCTTTGTAAAAACAGTATGGTACACGGTTTACAGGGGGGGTATTACAACTGGTTTTATGTTTAGAGTGGCCTTTTGTGAAAATGTTAAAACAGCTATCCTAGAGTTTAGAGGTTATCTTGCTGTACAAATGAGCAACCCTACCAAGTGAGCTGCCCTAGATAGCCATTCATTTTCTTTCCAAAACACTTATAAATAAATAACAACAAAATGATAACAGTCCCATAAAAGAAGACATTTTTGTTTTGCCCTAGCAAGTGTTGTTTGACCACTATTTTTGTATTAGTTTCTTAGGAATAGCTTCATTTCATTGTTGAAAAGGTAATTTGTATTAGTTGATTAATCAAATCATTGAAACTAAGGAATTAAATATTTTGAAAGAATATATTCAAAACTAATGAGATATTTCAAGGCAATATCCAATCACATGATTTAAGGAACAAATTTTCTCTTTGTTTGCTTAAATGCTGGTAGAATTTACTGAGGATTTACTATAATATTTGCTAAGATTAGATGAGCAGGTGTGGCATGTTATATTTCATTAATGTTAGTGACCACCTGCAGCTTTTAACTTGAATGTCATTCAGATATATTTTCCCAACCTCAATTTCATCCAGATTCTCCAGAGACCATCAGAGAAATTTTCTCTCATTAACCAGAAAGGGAGTTATTGAAAACAGTATGTATAGGAGCCAACTAGTAGTGTCATGATGTCCAATTTCTTGACTATATTCAGGGCAGTACAAATCAAATTGGATTCCTAAATGTTTGATCTGATCTACGTGTGAAGACAACAACAGTGGGGGTGATGAAGCAGACTGTGAGTGGTTCATCTGATGGATGGTCTGTTTTCAACTTCTATGATGGCGAGCAAAAGTCAATCTGACCGGCCAAATAAATTTCTTGAGAGCTATTAATCACACAATGTTAGGGCGGGAAGGGACCGGAGGGATCACCTGGTAAATGCCCTCACTTAATAATTTAGTAAACCTAGTCTCAGAGAGATTGAATTTTACTTTGAGTTATTGGAAAAGCCAAGCTAAAATTTCATATCTCCTGCCCCTAAACCACTGTGCTTTCCAGTTGGTAAGTTTTGATTTCAGGAGTTAGTGCATACAAGGATGAGCTGAGGAAGGGATGGAACAGTGGAAAAAAAGAAGAAATTCTATTTTAAGGATGTTGATGTCCTGTGATGTTTTAATGACAGCTTAATTTTTTACTTGGTGTTCTTATCTGTGATAAGTCTACCTAAATATTTACATATAAGAGCCTAAGAAATCATCACAGGAAACTATAAGTTAATTCCATTTTCTCAAGGGACATTTGCAATTCCATTCAATTAATTCCCTCATCCTGTGTTCATACCTTTTGCTGAGGATATGCCTATATTATCTTTTCTGCTTTAATAGAAAACCTTCACTTATTCAGTGATATGCTTGAACTGGCTTATATATGGCAGAGTCAATTGTTAAATTTTCAGGAATTTCATGAGCTAGTTATTAAATCATTATTAAAAATTAAATTATATAAATTTACAATGAAATAAATTATGTTAAAATCATAGAGAATAAATACTCAAAACTCATAATTTCCTGTTTACTATCTTTTACTGGTATCTATTGTTCACTATTTACTATTACCTATTCTACTATTATTTTGAGGTTATGTCAATTGCACCTATATGGTAGAAATACGATACAGTTTGCTACATAAATCCCATCCCAACTTTTTATTCAGTCATGCATGTTTGGTAGCTTAAATCAGCCACAGTGAGAGTATTTATTTATACCATGGAAATCAGCAAACACTACAAAGCAGGGCTTGGTATACCAACACACAACTGTTTGTAATCCACCTACATTGCACCTTGTATCTTGCAGAGTTGAGACCTCAGTCTGCTACCACTTCCAAACAAAAATCTTTTTTTTTAAATTTTATTTATTTATGTGACAGAGAGACAGCCAGCGAGAGAGGGAGCACAGCAGGGGGAGTGGGAGAGGAAGAAGCAGGCTCCCAGCGGAGGAGCCCGATGTGGGACTCAATCCCGGAATGCCAGGATCACGCCCTGAGCCTAAGGCAGATGCCTAAGGACTGTGCTACCCAGGCGCCCCCCAAAACAAAATTCTTAACTTACTTCAATTTTCTAGCTGGCTGGGACATGCTTGTGTATTTATTCATAGGATGTGATCGCTTGATACAGTGGCAAGAGAGATAAAAGTCCCAATCCTAGTCCTGCTAACTTGTGACTTTAGTGAGCAGTCCTGTGTGGAAAGTGTCTTGTCTTCATTTAGGTAAAAGAAACCAACAACAAATAGTGCCCTCATTGGAATTTCCCCTTGCTTTTGTGACCCATGTTGTATGACCTAATAAACTGTGAATCAATGAAAAATAAATAACTAAATAAAAAGACCTTGAGTCTAGCCCAGCTGCCAAGTGGCCTTTTCCCAGCTCCCTTCCCCAGCCCGGCGTGATTGCGCATGTGTTCATGTGGGGCTTCTATTTCAAATTGCAACTGTAAATAAATAAAGGAAGGAAGACCCCCCCAAAAAAATGTTTTTCTTAACCTTCCAGAGTTTAGTTTCCTTATACATAATATAAGGGTATAATAATACTTGTATCATAGTGTTCTTTTAAAGGTTAAATAAGACAAATAACATAAAAAGCTTGAAGCATTGGTTGCATCCATACACAATTAATAAACACTAGTACATCCTTTTTTATTCCATAGCAACCAGGAAATTTTCTATATATCTTCAAACAATAGAAACAACAACATAAAATCCATGCTAAACCAGACCCATGTTCGTGAATTTGGATCTGAAGCCAGGCTGGTGTGAGCACAGTAGGATTGAATTTGACCAAAAAATTACCACAGACATCACAGCCAGGTGAGGAGCAATGATCTAAATACTAACACTACAGTGTGGAGCCCTGTGATGAAGTGAATCAGACCCACCAAATCAATAATCCATCATGCACATAGAAACGTAGCTTTCATAACATAGCACCTGGGTAGCATATTCGGGTAAGCACCTGACTCTTGGTTTCGGCTTAGGTGGTGACCTCAGGGTCATGAGATCGAGCCCTGCATTGGGCTCTGAGCTGAGCATGAAGTCTGCTTGAGATTCTCTCAACCTTTCCCTCTGCCCCTCCCACTTGTGCTATCCCTCTCTCTCTCTCTCTCTCAAATAAATATATTAAATTTAAAAAATAAAATCATAGCCTTACAGTAGCTCCACCAAAGCGTGAACACATGGCCAGCCTACTTCTCAAACATCACTCCTCCTACAAGTATATTGAAGTGTTTGTCCTGTCAGTTCTCGTGATGTTTTATCCCCACAGAGTCACTCTGTTTACAGAAGTATGCATAATGAAACAACAGATTTATGAAAATGTCATTGACGTTTTTTTCCCCCAAATATGTACCCTGGAGGTATTTGTAATTGCTCTTAAACCAGCCATTATTCTACAACAATACTATATGTGTTACAGAGAAGGAAAGGGGAAAAAAAAGGAAAAAAAAGGCCAGTTGATAAGGATTCAGACGTTGAGTTTTTCTTCAGAAAAAGTGAATTGCCACAGAAACATACTATAGGGAATGTTATATTTGAAAGCATTTCTATACTTCCAGAGGGAGAGGACCTGACTTCTCTAACTGATGTGGTTGTTGGCATTACACTGACAACAAAAACACTATCTACACTCGTGAGTAAACCTAGCTCTAGCAGTGAGACGCAATGTGAGTGCTGTCAGGGCCTTCGAGGAAAACGGGCAGAGGTCCTTTAGAATTCAGCCTGGCCCTGAAAAAGATGAAAAGAGGATTGGGAGGAAGAGTGGAGAACGGGAGAAGGGGAAGGTGTGGTAGGGAGGAAAGGAGAAGCAAAGGGTTACAAAATGGTTAAAGGAATAGCTTTTGTTACGGATCAAATATATCTTAAATTGCTGCTTATTTTCAAGCCCCCAATCTCTATATAAAAACTAATGATTGAAAGTTTCTCTAAAAATTTTATCCCTTCCCTCTTCTGCTCGAGGCGCCTCCAACTCAGAGAAAGTTTTTGTGTTTGAATTTAAGGCTATTGACTTAGAGCTCCCACCTGCCAGAGCATTCCTGCTGAAGAACCTAATCTGAATCATCCAAGCAGCCAGGCAGATATGCCCATGTTTGTTCTCCCACTCCATTTCCATTCAGGGCAGGTAGACAATCAATACAGAGTGTAAAATAACAATAGCACGCTGGGATACACTTGTCTCCACAGGCCTGTGTTACCACCTCCTGAACAGCCTCATATGGTGGTGAGGCTTCCACAACGACAAAATCACCACTACTTACTTACAATGCCCACATGGAAAGCCATGGTTAACTGTCACGTGTGGTCCGTTGTTCTGTAGAGACCTGCTAATCCCCCCTCGTAGAACATCAACACCCGATGTGTGGGAATGATGTGATTTTTTATTATTTCTCTTCTTATCAGTAATTCATAAAATGAAAATATACTAAGTCAGTAATTCTTCCAAGTTTATGTAAATATATTTATAAAATAGGTATGCATTCCTTTTCATTAAAACAGAGAATCTTAACTCAAGCTCTAGATAATTTCCTGTTCAGAGACAGACTTAGTATAGTGGTTTTTGAGACATTTGACAGTGTTGTGGCAGAGAGCAGGGCAAATTCTAGTATCTGTTTAAACTGCAGTGTGGGCAATCATCTTTTGATCCTTTGTTTTTATCTAACATCTGAGCTGTTTGAATTGTAGTGTAAACTTGAAATGATAAGACTGTGATAAAACCACTTGAAATACTTTACAGGATGAAACGATCCTATAAACACCTATAAACTCCAAAAGCACTGATTGGATTTTCCTTTGTAAACAAAAACTGGAGTTTGAGTATAGAGAATAAGATAAAGAGCTCCTTTTTGTCAGTATAAAGCTCTCAGGGGATCTCTGTGTGTGCAATATTCTACATACTGTTAAAATTGTGTGTTGGGGGGTACACAGTATACAGGGCATGATTGTAGGGAAAGATAAGATCATGTCAGTTGTGTTCAGTTCTAATCTTTATTCTGTATTTATCAGTTTTAATATATTGGACAAAACAATGATTACCCCTTAGATTCTTCTGTCGGTAAAATGACAATAAATTATATTTCACCATTTTAGTGAACAAAGTTATAGATGCAACACTCACAGAAATTTAAATTACTATCAAATGGAAACTCTCAATATTTATATTGATTGAGATCCTGACCATGTACTTAACTTTGATAAAAGACTCCATGTGAAGCCACAGGGCTTCCCCTTCTGTAGTTCTCCTTCAGTCCCACTGTGTCAGGCTCAAAAGGGAAAGGTCACTCCTTAAAATTCTTATTCTAGTTAAAAATGGTTAAGAACTTCACATGTATCATATTTTTCCATTTAGCTTAGAACTTGATGACTAAAGCAGAAGCTCATGTAGGAGTAATGTTTAACTCTATTCCATTGATCATCTTTTAATGTATTTTTTCCTAAGAAAGTTTACGAAGGAGAGAGAGGAAAAAAATGAAGTTAACATATCAACCTTCTAAACACCTATACTTTTTAAAAGAAATAGGAATCATAACAAGAGGTAAATCCAGTTTTTTTCACTAGTGGGTATGTACAAGATAAGGCTGTTTATCAGAAATCTAGAAACACAGTAAAGGCTTATCCAAACTATCCTTTTATTCTAAATTCCTAGAGTTGCTACATTCTAAAGTTGGTAAATTAAGGCATCTTAAAATGACTTGCAATTATTAAGATTGCTAAAAATGTATTGAGCATTTCAGCTTCTGCAGATGGTGAACTAATATGTTGCAAACTATTATGCTAGTGGATATATCTTTTTCTGAAAGTTTTTTTTATTTTTATTTTTATTTATTTATTTATTTTTAAGATATTATTTATTTATTTGACAGAGATAGAGCCAGCGGGAGAGGGAACACAAGCAGGGGGAGCCAGAGAGGAAGAAGCAGGCTCATAGCAGAGGAGCCTGATGTGGGGCTCAATCCCAGAATGCTGGGATCACGCCCTGAGCCGAAGGCAGATGCTTAACCGCTGTGCCACCCAGGCGCCCCGAAAGATTTTTTTTTTTTTTGGATCAGTTGTAAGTTCACAGCAAAATTGAAAGAAATGTAAGAGATTTCCCATACACCCCTGCCCCCACATATATATATAGTCTCCCCATTATCAACATCTCCCACCAGACCAGTACATTTTTTACTAATGATGAACCGACATTGACACATCATAACCACCCAAGGTCCATAATTTACACTAAGGTTCACTCTTGGTGCTGCTGTACATTCTATAAATTTAGACAATTGTGAAATGACATGGATCCATCATTATAGTGTCATATGGAGTCTATTCCCTGCTCTAAAAATCCTCTGTTTCATCCCTCCTTTGTCCTATTCATCCCTCCTATTCATCCTATTCATCCCACCTTTATCCCTAACTCCTAGCAGCCACTGATTTTTTTACCATCTCCAGTTTTGCCTTTTCCAGAATGTCATATAGTGGGAATCATACAGTATTTAGCCTTTTCAGATTGACTTCTTTCACTTAATAATGTGCATTTAAGACCCCTCCCTACCTCTTCAGGTCTTGATAGCTCATTTTTTTTTTTAGCACTTTAATATTTCTCCATTCTCTGGATGTATCATACTTTATTTATCAATTAATCTCCTGAAGGACACCTGGGTTGCTTCCAAGTGTTAGCAATTATGAACAAAGCTGTTATAAACATCCATGTGTAAGTCCTTATAAGTTGTCAACTCCTTTGAGTAAACACCAAGGAGTATAATTGCTGTATAATATGGTTAGAGTATGTGTAGTCTTATAAGAAATTGCCAAACTATCTTCCAAAGTGGATAGACCATTGTGAATTCCCACCAGCAGTTTATGAGATTTCCTGTTGCTCCACATCTTTGCCAGCATTTGGTATCATCAATGTTCCAAACTTTGGCCAACATTCACATAGGTAATGTACTGGTGTCTCATTGTTGTTTTAATATCCACTTCTCTAATGCCATGTAATGAGAAACATCTTTTCATATGCTTATTTGCCATCTGTACATCATTTTGGTGAGGTATCTATTAAGATCTTTGGCCCATTTTATAATCAGGTTATTTGTGTTCCTATTGTTGAGTTTAGAAGTTCTTTGTATACTTTGGATAGCAGTTCTTCATGGAAGTACGTCTTTTGAAAATATTTCATCCCTGTCTGTGGGATTCTCTTGATACTGTCTTTCACAGAGCAGAAGTTTTCAATTGTAATCAAGTCCAACGAATCAAATATATATTTTGTGGATTCTGCCTTTGGTGTTGTATCTAACAAGTCATCATCATCAAGTTCAAGGTCATCTAGATTTTCTAACATTTTATCTTCTAGGAATATTATGGTTTTGCATTTTACTATTAGGTCGGTAACCTATTTTGAGCTAATTTTTATGAAGGATGTGAAGTCTGCACCTACATTTATTTTTTTGCATATGGATATCCTATTCTGACACTATTTGTGGAAAAGAGTATCTTTTCTCCATTGCATTGACTTTGCAGCTTTGTCAAAGATCACGAGACTATATTTATGGCAGTCTATTTCTGGGCACTCTATTCTATTCCACTGATCTATTTGTTCTTTCACCAATACCACACTGTCCTGTTTACTATTGCTTTATAGAAGTCTTGAAGTCAGGTAGTGTCAGTCCTCCAACTTTATTCTTCTCCTTCAATATAGTTAGTTATTCTCTGTTAAGACAATTAATTGTAAGAAAAATTTTTAAAAACTAAATAAAATAATACAGTTTTTATTTTGCCTTCACTTAGTCCTTCGCTGATGTTTTCCCTTCTTTATGTATAGCCAAGTTGGTGTCCTATTTTATTCCTCATCTCTCTAAAGAACTTCTAACATTTCTTGCAAGTCACAATTATTGGCAACAAATTCCCTCAATTTTTGTTTGCCTGAGAACATATTTCTCCTTCACTTTTGAAAGATAATTTCACAGAATACAGAATTCTAGTTTGGTGAGTTTTTTTCTCAACACCTTAATATTTCACTCTATCTTCTTCTTGTTCATATGGTTTCTTAGAAGTCATATGTAATTCTTATCTTTATATGTAACGTGTTTTTAGTCTCTAGCTTTTTTCAGAATTTTTTCTTAACCTTTGATTTTTTTATAGTTTAAAAATAATATGCCTAGGTTTTGGCATTTATCCTGCTTGATGTTTTCTGAGCTCCCTATACCTGTGGTTTGGTATCAGATATTAATTTGCAAAAATTCTCAGTCATTATTATATCAATGGTTATTCTTTTCCTTTTTCTCTTTCTTCTCTTTCTAGTATTCCCATTATGTATGTTATTCCTTTGTAGTTGTCCTATGGTCCTTGTATACTCTGTTGTGGGTTGTTGTTGTGTGTGTGTGTGTGTGTGTGTGTGTGTGTGTCTGTGTCTGTGTGTGTGTGTTTCAGTCTTTCTTTGTTTTTCAGTTTTGGAGGTTTCTGTTGATTTATCCTAAAGCTCAAAGAATCATGCCTCAGCTGTGTCCTATTAACCAGTCCATCAAAAGTGTTCTTTATTTCTGTTGGTTTTTGTTTTGTTTTGTTTTGTTTTGTTTTTTTACATTTCCTTTTCCTTAGGATTTCCACCTCTCTACTTAACAACGCCCATCTGTTCTCACATGCTGTCTACTTTAAACTTCTTAGAATATTTATTGTAGTTATTTTAAATACTTAACCTTATCCCTGCTATGTCTGGTTTTGACGCTTTCTCTATCCACTCAAATTGTGGGTTAAGCCGTTTGGTATTCCTTGTAACTTTCTGATAGCCAGGGTTAAAGGAACTTTATAAATAAGTGTTTAGTAATGTGGTAAGAAGTGGACTCCAACACTGAGGGGCTCGATCTCAGGACCCAGAGATCGTGACCTGAGCTAAAAGTAGATGCTTAACCGCTGAGCCATGCAAGAACCATAAGGCCTCTCTCTTTTAATGAGCCTTTGCCTCTGGACTCACAAGTACTTCTCAGGATTTTTCCCCCCTCACCTGAGGTGAAACAGATGGTTGGAATAGGGTGTTACTTTGTATTTCTCATCTCTTACTTCCAAGGCTAGAGCTGACTGATATTGGCTATTTCCCTTCCTCCAGGTCAGTTAGGCCCTGATAAACTCATAGCAAGTTAGACTGTAATTAACTAGTTTCCCCTGAGGGTAGACCTTGTTAAAAAAGAACAGAATATCTGGGTATTTCAAACGGTTGCTTTTTCCTTCCCCCTGAAAGAGAACGAAGGATTTTTCTCTGGTATTTACTGTGAGAACCTGCTGTAACTCCTGGAGGTGAAACTCAAAATGTGTGAATGCTTCCCCATGACTGGTTTCTTTTGGAGTTTTTAATTCTCAGACTTTTCTACTCTGAGCCTCTAGTGCTTTGTCAATTACAGAGCTGGTTTTCCTACCCTGACTGTTTCCTATAGCGGTTTCAGCTCATGAGTTTCTGCTCTGGTAAGTTGTAGTTTTCTGTATTTGCCTGTCAGTCTCCCCAATTTCAGGTCCAGGGTTTTGCGCTGTGACCTCACTTTTCTTATGAACCTAAGAATAATTGTTGATTTTTAAATTTGCTTGGCTTTTTACATGTTCTCAGGACAGACAACCCTAATCTCCTGATATGCAGAACCAGAAACCAGAAGTTGCAATATCTATTTTTTTAAATCAATTCAAAGACCTAGAGATCCATGAATGCAACTAAGAGTTAGGGAACAAGAAATCCGAGGGAAGGTAAATGAACAGATTTAAACCCAAGAATTAGAATTATTTTTCTCCCTGAAGCATTTGCCAATTTGCAAAAAGCAGCCTACAAGTTGAGAAGCATAGCAGTTTCCATCAGTCTCAAAGAGCCAAAGACATAAAAATTGGAGTTTAAGTCCCATGATGATAAAGGTCCCATGGTAATTACCTTAGATTTTCAGTTGGTACTCTTGACTAATAATATAATACTAAGGGAAAATAAGAAATAGGCAAAATTAGCCAGAAACCCTGTATCTGATCAATTCATCCTTAGCTTGTACTGAAATTCTTTCCCTAGCCTAAAGTAAATCCTGTTAGAAAGATAACATCATCAGAACCTCAAATTATCTCAAGAAGTTTTTTTTTTTTTTAAGATTTTTATTTATTTTTTTAACAGAGATAGAGACAGCCAGCAAGAGAGGGAACACAAGCAGGGGGAGCCAGAGAGGAAGAAGCAGGCTCATAGCAGAGGAGCCTGATGTGGGGCTCAATCCCATAACGCCGGGATCACGCCCTGAGCTGAAGGCAGACGCTTAACGACTGTGCCACCCAGGCGCCCCTCAAGAAGTTTTTTTTTTTTTAATATGCAATTGTTGGCATTCAATCAAAATGAATCAAAATCAACAAAAATCAAAAGAAAGTAAGAGATCAATTAAATTTAGGAGCAATAATCAAATATAAAAGAACTGTACAATATGGAAAAACTCACAATGACAAAATTGGCTCTTTGAAAAATTAACAAAACACTCATAGCAAGGAAGAGGAAAAGGAGGAGAGGTGGAAGGAGGGAAGAAGGAGGAAGTGGAGGAGGAGGAATGAGAGAAGGTAGTGAATGAGAAGAAGACAGAAACGAAGTGGAGGAGGGAGGAAGAAAGACAAAAAGGAAAAAACACTAAAAATTACCGGTAACAGGAATGAAAGGTGATCAGCACTGCCAATGCCACAGATATTAAATATACATTATGTAATTTAAATAACTTTATATCAAAAATTTGAAAATTAGAATAAAAATAGAAAAATTTTGGAAAAATCTCTCATTTTGAATACTGTTACATTTATTAAGTAAATTGAATCCTTGTTTTTCAAAAGAGAGGAAAAAATCTTGCCAGAAATCTTCCAGGTCTGAATGGCTTCTCTGAGAAATACTTGCAATTAGTTAAGAAAGTGGTAATACCAATCATGCACCAATTGTTTCTAGAAAAAATATTAACACTTTCCAATTATTTTTGTAAGATCAGAATGAGATTTACAATAAAATTCTTAAAAAATGCCATCTAAAAGAATAACTTTAAATACTAGAAATAAAGGCAAAAAAAATACATGCAAGACTTTTAAATACTGAGACTAAATATACATGTGTTGTGGGGTAAAACTGAATATTGGAAATAAGTTGTCTTTCCCACATTATCTGTAATTCAATTTAACCACAATAAAAAGCCAAACAAGGTTTTGTAATTGGCAAAATTTTCTAAAATTTATATTAAAATTCCAAAAGGCCAAGAATTATCAAGAGAATCTTGAAGAAAACAAAGTCAAAGATCTTTTACTATCAGAAATTATGCTTTATTACAATATTCTAATATGTAAAACAGTGTGGTTTTTGAAACAAAGGAAATCAAATAAATTAATGGGTCAGAATAAAGTATCTAGAACATGTGTATGAGCACTTGATTTATGATGAAGGATGCATGACAGAGCCATGCGAAAAGGATGTTCTTTGATCCAACAATGGCGCTGGGTAAATGGGATAGCCATATATGAAACATAATATGTCAGCCCCTTACCACACCATATACAAATGTCAATGCCAACTTGGTTAACTCCATTGTATATTCAAAACTGAAACTGTAGGTAACGTAGAAAGATACCTTCTTTTTCTTAATAGTGTAAGCAAATATTACCTAAATAGAACAGGAAATATATAAAGTATGAAGAAAATATTGATACATGAAACTACAATGTGTTGAAATACAATGTATTTAATGTGTAGAATAAAATTACAAGCCACAAACCAGAAGATATTTGGACTACATATATCTGACGAAAGGATTTTATTCAAAATAAATAAAGATCTCTGAGAGAGCACAGAAAATAGGAACAGGCACAAAGAGGGAATGAAAAGGTTAAAAAAAAACTTAAAGAAAAAAAGTGCTCAGGTCTCAGGGAAATGAAAATTAGAACATCAATATGATACAATCACAAAACCACCAGAACAGGTAAATGTAAACTAAATGTAATTCCAAGTATTGTACCATTTACGTTTCTACCACAAATGTATTCCGGTTTCAGTTTTTCCACATTCTTATCAACGTTTTTAAATTTTAGCTGTTCATATGAGTGGGTAATGAAAACATTGTGGTTTAATTTGTATCTCCTTGATGACAAATAAATTGAACACTTTTCATGTGAAATAATCACCTATTTTTCCAGATATACTTGTTTATACTATATTGTGCAAATAATACACAAGGACCTTTCTACCAGTGAGAACAAATCACTATAATGAAAAATAGCAAGGAAAAAAATCCAGTATTTGTTTTCCTTTTACCTCATGTATACACAAAAGTAAATATATGGTGAATTAATCATTTTATGTGCAGGAAAATAAAATGATGAGAAATTAAGAATTATAATTCTGTTTTAATTTAAGTAATGGATTAAGTGTCCATCAAGAGATAAGCAGATAAAGACAAGGTGATACACACACACACACACACACGCACACGCACACGCACACACACAGACAGGACTATTACTCAGCCATAAAAAGAAAAAAAGGATGAGATCTTGCCATTTGTGACAACATGGATGGACCTAGAGGGTATTATGCTAAGTGAAGTAAGTCAGACAGAAAATGACAAATACCACATGATTTCACCTCTACATAGAATCTGAAATACAAAACAAATGAATAAACAAACAAAAAGCAGAATCAGACCTATAAATAGAGATAACAAACTGATGGTTGCCAGAGGGCAGGGAGTAGAGGGATGTCAAGATAGGTGAAAGGTAGTTAGAGATTCAGGCTTCCAGTTATAGAATAAGTCATGGGGATAAATGGTACAGTACAGGGAATATGGTCAGTGCTATTGTAACAGAGTTGTATGGTGACAGATGGTACCCACACTTGCAGTAAACATAGCATTACGTGTGGAGTTGTTGAAACCCTATGTTGTATACCAAACTAATGTAGCATTATGCCACAACTATATTCTAAAATAAAATAAAAATAAATAAAAATTTAAAAAAAGACAGTCTTTTTGTGATGGAGTTGGACAACTAAAATGTTATAACTTCCCTTTCTTTTTATTATTTCTTTTAACATTTTATATATTTATTTGTCAGAGAGAGAGAAGCAAGCTCCCCCCTGAGCAAGGAGTCTGATGCGGGACTCAATCCCAGGACCCCGGGATCATGACCTGAGATGAAGGCAGACCTTTAACCAACTGAGCCACCCAGGCATCCCCCCTTTCTTTTTATTCCTAAAATTTATTTAAGTTTTATTTAAAATTTAAAGTTTATTGTTTTGTAAACTGCATGTCAACTTTATTTTTGAGAGCCTAAACTTAGTTCTTTTTTTTTGTTTTTAATGTTATGTTAGTCACCATACAGTAAGTCATTAGTTTTTGGTGTAGTGTTCCATGATTCATTGTTTGTGTATAACACCCAGTACTCATTGCAACACATCCCCTCCTAAATACCCATCACTGGGCTACCCCATCTCTCAATCCCCTCCCCTCTGAAACCCTCGGAAGAGACTGTCTTTTTTCCATTGGATATTTTTTCCTGATTTGTCGAAGATTAGTAGACCATAGAGTTGAGGGTCCCTTTCTGGAGACTCTATTCTGTTCCATTGATCTATGTGTCTGTTTTTTGTGCCAAAACCATGCTGTCTTGGTGATCACAGCTTTGTAATATAGCATGAAATCAGGCAACATGATGCCCCCAGCTTTGTTTTTCTTTTTCAACATTTCCTTGGTGATTCAGAGTCTTTTCTGGTTCTATACAAATTTTAGGATTGTTTGCTCAGTTCTTTGAAAAGTGCCAGTGGTATTTTAATGGCATTGAAAGTACAGATTGCTCTGGGCAGCATAGATATTTTAACAATGTTTATTCTTCCAATCCATGAGCATGGAATGTTTTTCCATCTTTTTGTGTCCTCCTCAATTTCTTTCATAACTGTTCTGTAGTTTCGAGAGTACAGATTATTCACCTCTTTGAGTAGGCTTATTCCTAGATATCTTATAGTTTTAGTGCTATTGTAAATGGAATCAATTCCCTAATTTCTCTTTCTACAGTTAAATTGTTAGTGTATAGAAAAGCAACTGATTTCTGTGCATTGATTTTGTATCCTGCCATATTACTGAATTCCTGTATGAGTTCTAGTAATTTGGAGGTGGAGTCTTTTGGATTTTCCACATAGAGTATCATGTCATCTGCAAAGAAAGAGAGTTTAACTTTTTCTTTGCCAATTTGAATATCTTTTATTTCTTTTTGTTGTCTGATTGCTGATGCTAGGATTTCTAGTACTATGTTGAACAATAGTGGAGAGAGTGGGCATCCCTGTCGTGTTCCTGATCTTAAGGGAAAAGCTCTCAGCTTTTCCCAGTTGAGAATGGTATTTGCTGTGGGCTTTTCATAGATGGTTTTTATGAAATTGAGGAATATTCCCTCTATCCTTGCACTCTGAAGAGTTTTAATCAGGAAAGAATGCTATATTTTGTCAAATGCTTTTTCTGCATCAGCTGAAAGGATTATATGGTTCTTGTCTTTTTCCTTTATTAATGTGTTCTATCACATTGATTGATTTGCAAATGTTGAACCACCTTTGCATCTCAGAAATAAATCCTGCCTGGTTGTGATGGATAATACTTTCAATGTACTGTTGGATCCTATTGGCTAAGATATTGTTGAGTATCTTGGCATCCATGTTCATCAGGGATATTGGTCTGTAATTCTACTTTTTGATGGAAGGTCTTTGCCTGGTTTTGGGGTCAAGGTAATGCTGGCCTCATAGAATGAGTTGGAAGTTTTCTTCTGTTTCTGTGTTTTGAAACAGCTTCAGAAGAATAGGTATTAGTTCTTCTTTGAATGTTTGGTAGAATTCCCCTGGGAATCCATCTGGCCCTGGACTCTTGTTTTTTGGGAGGTTTTGATTACTGCTTCAATTTTGTTACTGGTTATTGGACTATTCAGATTGTCAATTTCTTCTTGTTTCAGTCGTGGTAGTTTATAAGTTTCCGGGAAGGCATCTATTTCTTCCATGTTGCTTAATTTATTGGCATATAGTTGCTGATAATAATTTCTAATAATTGTTTCTATTTCCTTTGTGTTAGTCGTGATCTCTCCCTTTCATTCATAATTTTATTAATTTGAGTCCTTTCTCTTTTCTTTTGGATAAGTCTGACCAGAGGTTTATCGATCTTATTGATTCTTTCAAGGAACCAGATTCTAGTTTTGTTGATCTGTTCTGTTTTTCTGATTTCTGTTTCACTGATCTCTGCTCTAATCTTTATTATTTCTCTTCTCCTTCTTGGTTTAGGTTTTATTTGCTGTTCTTTCTCTAGTCCCTTTAGGTGTAAGGTTAGGTTGCATTTGGGACTTTTCTACTTTTTTGAGTGAGGCTTGGATGAATAGTTATTTCTCCCTTAGAACTGCCTTTGCAGTATCCCATAGGTTTTGAACCAATGTGTTTTTGTTCTCATTGGTTTCCACGAATTGTTTAAGTTCTTCTTTAATTTCCTGGTTGACCCAAACATTCTTTAGCAGGATGGTCTCTAACTTCAAAGTGTTTGAATTCTTTCTAACTTTTTTCTTATGATTGAGTTCCAGTTTCAAAGCATTGTGGTCTGAAAATATGCAGGGAATAATCTCAATCTTTTGGTATCGGTTGAGACCTGATTTGTGACCCAGTATGTGGTCTATTCTAGAGAAAGTTCCATGTGAATTCGAGAAGAATAAGTATTCTGTTGTTTTAGGGTAGAATGTTCTGTATATATCTATGAAGTCCATGTGGTCCAATGTGTCATTCAAAACTTAGTTCTTTATAGCTTTATGAGAAGTCTATGCGATACCACGGCATATTAACTATTAAATCACCCAGTAGTCTTAATAAACCCACTACTGATCTCTTCTTACTAGCTCACTCAGAAAATATTATTTACACTATTTGAAAGCTGCTAATTTACACATGTAGAGGAGAAAAAATATAAGACTCAGTAGAAAATAAAACAGAACAAATATGTCATCTGCAGTCTATAACTTAAACAACCTAAAATAATGCAAACAACATCCCCCAAAGACAAAATATTTTGTTCCTTTTTTTATTATTGTTATTTATGAATGATTTTAGTACATGTGTCTACCTGGAAATATCTTTTAATGCCAAATATTATGTTAATATAATAGAATACAATAGAAATAGGACATCATTTTGGGGTTTCAATGAGTTTTATAGAGTCTACCTTCAATTTTCATTAATAAACTTTAGAAAATATGTGTGTAAATATAGCAGTTGGGTAACTAAACAACAAACCTCCCTATAATCTCATTTACTATTAATATATTCCCTGGAATAAAATGAGTGTTTTTATTTTAACTAATCAAGTCATAACTTTGACCCAGACACTATCTCAAATAACAGATTGTGTGTATGTACATGTACAACATGTATATACTTGTTCATTCATCTACTCATCAAATATGTATTTAACAACAGCTGTAATAAATGCTGAGAACTATACATACAAATGTTCATGGACCCTATGGGTTAGGTAATCATATAATCCAAAATGAATACGGTGAATTGGATTCTCTGACCATACCAACATACTCAGCATTTACACTTAATAGGTTGATTTGTATACTTTTGACCTCTTTTATTTCTGAACTAAATCTAAGAGCTATCTTGATTTTTGTTACAGATATCCAGTTCAAGACCAGTGAAGAGCATGGCAATCTACTCTTTACATATAACTATAGAGAAGACACACAAAAAATTTGATTCAATTTCTTAAATTTCGGGTTATTTTCTCACCACCTGCCTTATAGCCTGCAGGATTAAGTCTCAACTGTTAGCTTCTTAAAGGAAAAGCCTGTTTTCATGTGCTTTAAATTCTACTGATTCATCAAAATGCAAGTAAATTGAGATGTTTACTAAATGTATTGTTGAAACAGCTAAAAAAAAAAATGATTTCTAAGTTCCTCTCTAACTGAAATTTTGACACAGAAAATTTTAACCAGAAATATTCCTACCTACTCATAGTAATAAATACAAATATAAAACATTTGCTATTTGTTTGACTTTTATTCCTTCATAAAAAGTAAAGGGAAGAATTTCTTTGAAGTATAACAATTTCACTTCATATACATCGTTTTTTTTTTTCATTACTTGACTCACCCATTTCTCATCCAATAAGTATGATTCTGCTAAAATTCTGATGGAAGTTTGGATTACTAAAATATTGAAGATTCAACTCTCTTTTTTGAGGATTGTATTTCAGGGTATTTTTTTTTATTGAATTATGCATATGACTCAATTCTCCTTTTCCTGATTTATATGTCAAAAATTAAAAAGAATTAACCAGCAGGGTGCCTGGCTGGTTCAGGCAAGAGTATGTGACTCTTGATCTTGGAGCCATGAGTTTGATTCCCATGTTAGGTGTAGAGATTACTTTAAAATGAAGAAAAGGAAAGAAGGGAAAGGAAGGGGAGGGAAGGGAAGAGAAGGGACAAAAGAAAAGAAAAGAATTAATCAGCAAGACAGCTAAGACAAATTTCCTCCAGCAAATGAGAAGTAAATATAAATTTGTGGTTTTCTTGTGATGTTATAAATATCATTTTATATAATAATCACAGAAAATGGTTAATTCGCTGAACTTGAGACTTGGAAATAGTCTCAGGTTTCACCTAATTCAATATTACTCAAAATGTGGTCCACAGAACATCTCTTTCAGTGTCACCCAGGTGTTTGTTAAAAATGAAGATTCCCAGGCCTCAGGCCTGATAAATTAGAATCCCATAAAATGTATTAGCAGCAAAGCTAGGAATAAAATGTACGTGTCCTAGCTTCTGGTACTATGTTTTATCCTTTCATTCTTTCATTCCAAATAAAGTATCCATATTTTATGGTGCAAATTTTTTTAAACATGTCAATTTCATTGTTGTTTATTAATACAAAGGCACTGTAAAGTGCAGATAGAATCAAAGTATTTCCAAATCTACATTGAAATTTTTCATTCTCTTGAATTTGACATAATTCCTTCATGCAGCATGATTTGAGTCCAAGGGTATTTGAATTACCCAAATTTGGGCCTTCTACGGTTTCTCTGCAATTTAACTTGATGAAATATTTTTAAATGTCAAATTTCTTGTGATTTCTTACTAATCTTCCCCTTTCCAGTTCATATGCAGGTCAAAATGAAAGCATTTAGTTAAAAAATGAAACAAGACAAATCAGAGAGGGAGAAAAACCATAAGAGACTGTAATCTTAGGAAACAAACTGAGGGTTGCTGGAGGGGAGGAGCATGGGGGTATAGGGTAGCTAGGTGATAGACATTGGAGAAGGTATGTGTTGTGGTGAGTGCTGAGGTGTTGTGTAAGACTGATAAATCACAGACCTGTACCCCTGAAACAAATAATACATTATATTTTAATTAAAGAAATTTAAAAAAATAATATAAAAAAGAAAGCATTTAGTTATTTGTATTATAGTACATTTAAGATATCAAAATTTTCTAATGAAATATTTCAGTATCATTGGGATAAAATTTGGTGTCCAAACACAAAGCAACAAAGTATCTAGAAGAAAATATATTTCTGACAAACAAGACCTCAATTAACATCAGTGTTAATGATTTTATTTTAAAAATATGGATGATGGTCATTGGCAGTCTAATTAAAGGTCAGATGAGGTCTTTAAGGAGCAAAAATCAAGTGTTTGAAAGATAAAGACTTCGCAGAGAATCACTGAGAACTCTGCCCTTAACAACTAAATTAATCAAAAATCCAAATACTACCCACTAATCTTTGTAATGATATATAAAAAAATTAGAAAAAAATGAAATAAATGCATATTTAAATGATTAATACAGCACACATGTTTTTTTTCCTTACTTGGAAATTTATTTAATGAACAACTAAAATAATGCTTCCTGCTCTGATTAGGTACTCTTCTTAATATATTAAATTATTCTGCTTCCCAACATTTGTTCATGTTCTTTTCTATGTGTTTTATCTTGACGTACAAATGTCCAGAAGAAATTTAGTCCTGAACTCCTACATATCTTTTTGAATTATACCCTCAGTGAATATTCAAAATTCTTTGATAAATACTTGTGTCCTAAGAGGATGGAGAATATGGATGGTAAACTAGATGTATTGTGAATACTTCAGGGTTAAAACTGTACGGAATATTACACAGACATAAAAAAGGATGAGACTGTGCCATTTGAGATAACATGGATGGACCTAGAGGGTATCATGCTAAGTGAAATAAGTCATACTGAGAAAGACAAATACCATATGATTCCACTCATAAATGGAATCTAAAAAAATGAATAAAAAACAAAAAGCAAAATCAGAACTATAAATACAAAGAACAAACTGATGGTTGCCAGAGGGGCAGGGGGGGGTTCAGCAAAATGGGTGAAGGAAAATAGCAAATACAGGCTTCTAGTCATGGGAATAAAAAGCAGAGCATAAGGAACATAGTCAACAATACTGTAATAGTGATATAATGGGACAGAGGGTGGCTATACTTATGGTAAACATAGCATAATGTATAAATTGTCAAATCACTAAGTTGTACACATGAAACTAGTGTAGCATGTGTCAACTATGATCAAAGTTTTTAAAATAAATAAAAAATAATAAAAACAAAGTCAAAGAAGTAAACAAAACAAAATGTATGGTAAACTCATAATGAACATTATTCAGGAGGACTGCACCATAAAATTAATACAAAAAATAAAGTAGCTCAATATGTATTTATTGAGCAGCTGCCAATATCTACAATAAGTCCTGCAATATAGAAAATGTTTAATAAATGTTTCATTAACTGATTTAAACAAAGAACTTCACATGACACCTTAATGCAAGGTACTATGGGAATACTTAAACCCAATAACATTCCAAAAAATATAATTTTAGACATAATACTGTAAATGAGTAAGGAAACTGAAGTTAAAGTAGCCAAAGATCCCTAGAGCTAAACAAGGACTCAAACTCAAGTCTATAGACTTCAAAGACCATGCAGGATCCACTATTCTGCACTTCCTCTTCTTTAAGGGCAGGATAAGGCATGAGGTACTTTAAAAGAAAATATTTAGAACTCCATCACATAAAAGTTCAAGCCCTAAATATCAAGAAAAAGAGCACCCAGAATAACTAGGTGTTTCTGAAATCACCATTCCAAATATTGTAAAACCATGAACATTACACAAGGGTTAATTTCAGTATGCCCATATATCTAGCGTTGCCTTCCCTCTAACTGACTCTTTAACTTAGCTTCACTATTGACTCATAAAAGTAGATTTTGAAGCTAGCTAATATCCAAAACTTAGAACCATTGGACTTCCAATGTTGACCCTGATATATATTTTTTAATATATCTTTTTGGCTGGTTTTGAAACCTAACTTCAACAGCTCTTCAGGCCCCTGCTAGATACCACACTGTTTTCTGTTCTAGATTCCTCATTATCATTTCTTGATCAGCCCTATTGTCTAAGCTCAGACTCTCCCCTTGTCTTGGGTGGGTCTTTCATACCCCAATTCTCTACAACCTAACTCCAGCCAAATTTTGTCTTTTAACCACTCTGTATCTGTTCTTTACCCTCCTTAAAAGAGAAGGCTAATACTGACAATAGGTCATCAATCTATAGCTGTAGGTACATATAGCTGATGTACTAATGTGGTACTTAGCTACATAAGTAATTTTGCAAACACATTTCTGGTTTTCACATATTTGCTCAAGGACTATCAGCATTTAAAATTAAATAAAAAATTAAATTTTTATTAAGTACTTTCTGCATTCAAGAGAGTATAGGGGATAGACAATGTATATGACATGGTCCAACTGAGATTCCATTTCAATATACACGGGAATATACAATATATATACAGCTGATCCTTGAATAACATTGGGATTAGAGATTGCACATAACTTTGGAATTCCTAACAACTTAACTACTAACAGTCTACTGTTAACCTGATGCCTCACCAATAACATAAAAAGTTGATTAACACATATTTTGTATGTTCTATATATTATTTTAAATTGCTTACTGTATTTCTCCCATAAAGTAACATACAGAAAAGAAAATCTTATTAAGAAAATCATAAGGAAGAGAAAATACATTTACAGTACTGAACTATTTGAAAAAACATATAAGTGAACCCACATACTTCAAACTCATGCTGTTCAAGGGTCAACTGTATGTACAAAATGTGAGCATAATCTCATTGAAAATTATACAATGTGTCAGAAAGAGGGGATGTTCATGCTGAACACCTGGGAATTCAACCCGAGATCTACGAAAAGAATAGCTGCAGTACTACAATTAGAAAAGCAACCACTCTCTGCAAGGTAAGAGTTGCGGAGAAGTGACTCAAACTGAGGGGATATATCAGAAAATAAACCACAGGGGGAGGGAGACTCCATAAGCTGGCTACCAGAAAGTAACATAGCAGTGGAGTACAAGATCAGAACTTCTAGAAGTCTGCTCCTGTGAGGGACCTCCTTGCCTGAGAGGTGCTCAGGTGGCAAAGCAGGGCAGAGTCTAGGTGAACAGTGTGGTCTCAGAATCCCCAAGGTCATAGAAAGAATGGGGATGCCTGAGTGGGGCAGAGTTCCCAAGCACTGGAGCGGGGAAGCAGGCTACAATTAGAGAGCCCGGAGTGGTCTCTCAGCTAGGTGTTGCCATAAACCACAAACCTCAGCATGGTCTGGCCACCACTCTCCAAGCAGGGGCCGGGCAAGCAACAACCACTGGGAGACCTTGCTCCTTCCCCCAGAAGGAGGAGTGCAGGTGCAGAAAGAACAGGCAACTACTCCCTGAGCAGGGGCCCAGTGTGCCCCAGGCTGCAGTGACACCCCCCCCCCTCCTTCCCCTGGGAGGACTGGCACAGGTGTGCACCACAGGAGTCTTCAGAGTTTGGTGCACACAAAGGTGCAGGACTGCTTTTCCCTGAGCGTGCCCTGAAGAAGGGGAGCCACCATCGTTGGGCTCCAGGACTGGAGATCAGGGCGCCACCATTTTTACCTTTTTTTTTTTTTTTTTCATCCTCTAAAGCAGCCCAAAAAGCCTTCAGGGAACAAAAGCCACATAGAGCAATACAAAGCAGCTTACACTGAGTCTGGTACCCTGGCAAGGGCTGGTGCAGCTCTGCCCAGGCAAAGACAGCTGAGAATCAGTGCAACAGACCCCTCCCCCAGAAGAGTGGCAGGAGCATCAGTTGAATACCAAGTTCATGGATCACGCAGACCTGAAAAACTCCTGCGCTAGGGGAAAATAGTATATAGAAATCGAGTTTTTTTCTCGAGTCTTTAGTTTTTCAGTTTACAATTTTCTTTTCCTTTTTTCTTTTTTTTTCCTTTTCAACTAGTTTCTTATTTCACTAACCCTTTGTCTTTAAGTCCTTTTTTAATTATCATTTTTACAATGACATTTTAGAGATATAGACTTCATTTCTGGCTTCCTTTCACTGTGCTCAATTTTATTTTCGTGTATATATATATATGTTTTTCTTTCTTTACAATTTTGGGATTTAGTGTCTTCTAACAGAGCAAAATACACACAGGACCAAGTGGATCACTCTGTTTTATTCATCCGTGAGATTATATTCTCTCCTTTTTCCCATTTATTTATTTATTTATTTATTTTCTGTTTTGGTATCTGACTTCATCAGATTTGTCTAGTGTGTATTTTGCTGGGGTCATGGTTGATATTTTTTATTTTGTTCTCTCATTCATGCTCCACATCAGTTGGCATCAAGGAAATAAAGGATATAAAATTAAATCCACAGTGAGATACCACTTCATACCAGTCAGAATGGTTAAAATGAACAAGACAGGAAACAACAAATGTTGGAGAGAATGTGGAGAAAGGGGAACCCTTTTACACTGTTGGTGGGAATGCAAGCTGGTACAGCCACTCTGGAAAAAGTTATGGAGGTTCCTCAAGAAGTTAAAAATAGAGCTACCCTACGACCCAGCAATTGCACCACTAGGTGTTTACCCCAAAGATACAAATGTAGTGATCCAAAGGGGTACCTGCACCCAAATGTTTATATCAGCAATGTCCAAAATAACCAAACTATAGAAAGACCCAGATGTCCAACAACAGATAAATGAATAAAGAAGATATGGCTCCTATATACAATGGAACATTACTCAGCCATTAGAAAGGATGAATACTTACCACTTACATCAACGTGGATGGAACTGGAGGGTATTATGCTGAGTGAAATAAGTCAATCAGAGAAGGACAATTATCATATGGTTTTACTCTTACATGGACTACAAGAAACAGTACAGAGGGTCATAGGGGAAGGGAGGGAAAACAATGGGAAATCATCAGAGAGGGAGAAAAACCATGAGAGACTCCTAACTATAGAAAACGAACTGAGGGTTGCTAGAGGGGAGGTGGGTGCGGGGAATGAGGTAATTAGTTATGGGCATTAAGGAGGGCATGTGATGTGATGAGCAGTGCATGTTATATGCAACTGAGGAATTACTGAACTCTACATCCGAAAATAATGATGTACTCTATGTTGGCCAATTGAATTTAAATTAAAAATATTATATAATGTGTCAAAATTGAAGAAAAAATGAGGTTTTGTGGCAAATTTTAGAATCATCTCCCCAAATTATATTTCCTTTTATCTATATTTACTTCTTTCACTTTTCTTACATATTTTTTAACCTTTCTTTCCATATGGTATTAGATTGGAAGCATTTTGTGTAAGAGAAGTTATTAGTCTTACTCAATATTATATTTCTAGTATCTAATAAATGGTAGGGGCTCAATTTATTTATTGAATGAGTGGCTGAATTGCAGGTGTATATATGATGTCACAACTTACTAATGACATTTCTAGAATAAGAATAGTTATTAGTAAATTATAGTGGAATCACGGCTGTCAAGCCAGTTACTAAATTCCAACACACTTGATCAATAAAAATGCTAATCAAACTCCTCCAATGCATATATATTACCATTCATTAGATCATCTCAAACTCTCGTCATTGTCAGACAAATAATAACCTTCATGCAATATTTCCTACAAGTGGGTCATAATTAAAGACACACTCTATCATTCAGTCACTGAAATTCATTGTGCTGAATCAGTGCCACAATGATGTCCTAATTAATAAAGAGGGATATTATAGAAAGAAAAATCAAGTAGATTGTACTATATAAATATTTTATAAACTTTAAACTGTTGATGTAATCAACACAAAGATAGCGTTTATAAGAATTTCTGTCATTTGTTTTTAGGGATTTTGGTACATTTTCACTGAGAAAGAGAATTTTGTCACTATTACAAAGCTGTGCATTTGAAAATAGCCCATTTTTCTTAGCTCATGAAATGTTAGCCTATCAACTGCAAATTATAAATTATTCCATTGCCAATGACAATATATTAGTTTCTCCAAAATCATAGTCATAGCATTTTAATTTTTATATAAAGTATTGGACACCAGAAAATATATTATCATTCTTCTTTACATTCACATCTTCTATGAAGTTTGAGTCATGTAGTAGAAACTAATTATAGTGGAAATACGATGTGCTTTTTGTAAGACAGTGATTGAGGTCCACCAACACAGATTACTTAAGAGTACTGGATTATTGAACTTGAAAAATTGAAATAAATATTCAAAGATAAAGACAGTTCTTGAAAACAAAGTTTGTATGCTCAATAGGTATTTTTCATATTTTTTTCATAACTGATACTTGGTAACAGGCTATATTCATTTAATTTTAGTTAACAAACTATCCCTACCTAAATAATAATAATACAACGGATATATATCCTGAAGTTAATTAACATGTCAATGCTATGGAGTTTATGCAAGCTACTATAAAATCATATAAAATATGAACTAAAAAGTCCATTATGGCATGATCTTTTGTTATTGTTTTGTTTATTTTCCTTTGGAAATATTAGCATATTTGTTTTTAAAACTTCCCCTTCCTCATTATGACTTTTGCGTATTTTAGGTACGTGTACAGAAACGCACATTATTTCTTATATTTTAATTATGTCAGAGCTTTAGGGTGTGGTGAGTGTGTGTGTGTGTGTGTGTGTAGAGAAAGATACACCCATTTTCCTAGTGTTTTCATATAATGTAACACTATGGGAAATACTATGTGTCTTTCTACTTTTAACAATTATGACTATTCTGAGTAGACTTGAAATTCTTCATTTATTTGCCTATATAATAAATCTTATGAAGATGTTGCTATGGAACACAGTTCAAGTTCAATTTGAGCTTCTATGATGGAAGAAGATATAAAACAAAATATTACACAATTTTTTTTTCATTACAATTGTGTTTAGTGCCATAAATGAAAATTGTACATTGTACAAGAGAATAGAAACTGGCTTAGAGTAGGGGCCAGAGTTGAGTCCTGGAGAATTTACAGGAGGAAGACTGACTGACGAAAACAGGATAAAAGCTTTCCAGGCAGAAGGACCATGAGATATGTCACTGTGGAACATGAGTTGACAAAATGCTTGGTTTGCAAAAGGAACTAAATTAAGCACAGGTTGTTTATAATTGACTGGAAGAGAAATTCAAAACAAGACTTTAGATGTAGATAGTGAAACCCATTTTTCCATCCTAATAATCTTTATAAAAGATCTTGTACAATATTTAAAAAGCATGGGAAACCACTAAGTATTGTAAGCAAAGGAGTGAAGCCTCAACTTTGCAGTGCCTAATCCAACACTAACCTGCCAAGGCTGCACGTGGCTGCTGTTTCCCTTCTGCTTTCAAACTTTACAGATACTTCTCCTGTATCTAATAATCTAGAATTACACAGGGAACAGAATTCTTGGAAACATAGTTCCATTTTACCTAGGTTAACACAGTACAAAGCCCCCACATTATTCATGTATTAAATGTGTGGATATTTTTGGTTCTCATACTGACAATCTTCTGAGTTAAAGAAATAATGCACTGATTTTAATCTTAAGAACTATGTAGTATAAAAGATATTAGAATAGGCTGAACAGAAATATGGAGACTATAATTTACTATGTTTTCTTAATCACTTTAGGAAAATATTCTGGCATGGACAGAATAACTTCATTATTATAATTGGTAGTATCAGCAAGAATAAAATCTGCATGACTCATCAATTACTACTGCATTGAATGTGAACCAAGATTTTTTAAATTATACAATATAATGCTTTTTTATATTTCTGCTTAATATTATTTTCAATAAATAAAAAATAATAAGTCATTCACAACTATACAGCATTTCAAAGTTTATTTCTTATGTTTCATGTGTTAGATTAACATGTTTTAGATCTCCATATTTTAGATTAAAAAATTAAGCTCTGAACTGTTAGGCACTTGGTCAAGACCAACTACTTGATATATGGCTATAGTGAAACTTATATCCAGGTTTATATTTTGACTAACTACAATGCTCTTTTAACTATAACACACACGTGTGTCTTTAAACATGTATTTATCTGCCTTGTGATTCAAGGTTATAAATTAAGTCTATACATTTATACTTTCCTTCCAACAACACTATGAAGATGATAGTGAGATGATATTAGAAGTATAAACCCATAACAATGAAAGATCACCGAAAGATGAAGAATTTTGAGTATTTTCTGGAAAGGGCATATGAATGGAGTTGCAATGACTAAGAAGCAAAGTGAAGGTTTTGTAAATTAGAATGAGTACAGGGAGGTTATAACAAATGTGAGATCCATTCTCTTAATAAAAATTCTGGAAAGATTCTAAGACAGGCTGGGATGCAAACATAAGATGTAGGACTACAATTGGGGGATTAATTGGAACAGTATTCAAGAGTCTCTTGCCTACAGACCCTATACCTAGATACATAACCAGTACTCATTTCAGCAGTGAAAGGGAACAGCTAGTGTCTAAGCATTAATCTCAGACAAATGCAAAAACATAGTTATTTTCAAAATAAATTTCATTTTTTAGGAAGGAGAAACAAGGAGTCCATGTGGTTGTGTTTCAAAGGAAAGCTTTCTTAACTGTCTTCTTAGGGAAATGCCTGCATAATAGTATGTTAACTATTCACTTGCCCCAATCCAATCTTTGCAGGTAAATAAGCCTTCCTATGTACACTAAGTGCATTATAATGCTTCTCACTAATTCATTTTAAATAGGAATAGAAACCATGAATCAACACATATCTGATGGAGACTGCAGGGGAAAAAATGATAAAGGTAAACAAATAGAAAAAAGCTAAAGGAAACAAAACCTTAGGGACATATGAGAGTTTAAATATCTTAAAATTTCACTCTGCGCAAGGGATCAAGAAGAGAGCATATCTATAAAACAAGAACAGGCTCATATGAAAAAAAAAGAAACAACTATAAAGATGTTCTTTAGAAATTGATATAATATTTTAAAGAAATATACATGCAAAATAATGCTCTGATCAAAAACTGTACAGCTCAATGATTTTAACAAAGTGAATACATCCTGTAATGATACAAACATCAAGAGATAGAATATTATCAGCACCACAGAAGCTCCTGTCATCCTCCCTTCCAGTATCTCTCTCTTCCCAGCAAATATTACTATGCTAATTAGTTCTGCCTAGGATTTTTTTTTTTATTTTACATGTATTTATACAGTATAAACTCTTGTGATTGGCTTCTTTTGCTCAATCCTTTTTGTGATTATTTCATATTATATTGCTCAATTATCATTTTGTTCACTTTCATTGCTGAATGGTAATCCCTTGTATGAGTATACCACAATTTATTAATTCTACTCCTTTGGCCTGTTCTCAGTTTGGGGCCATTATACAGTGCTGCTATGGTCATCATTAAGCTTGTCTTTGTACATGAACACACATTTCTGTTGCAGTTACACTTGGGAGATTTGCTGCTTCAAAGCATGTACAAATGTTCAACTTAAGAGATACTGCAAGGTTGCCTCCCAAAATGATTCTAATAACTTTACAATCTCACCAACAGTTTGCTCCATCAACAGTTTGCACCACAAAAAAACTTGGTGTCAGTTTTTTCTTTTCTAATTTTTGCAATGCTAATAGGTATATGGTAGTATTAAACTGGGACCTTAATTTATATCTCCTTAATGACTAATGAATTTAGCATTAGTAAATATGTTTATTGGTCATTTTGATGGCCACTTATAAAGTATCCAGTCAAGCTGTCTGTTATTTTTCTTTGGAACTTTATCTTTTTCTCTAAATATACAGGATATGAGTTCTTCCTCAGAAAATAAGATGGCAAATATCTTCTCCCAATGCGTGGCTTGAATTTTCACTCTTTCCATGATGTTTTTGGAAGAACAAAAATTCTTGATGTTTGATGTTGATCAATGTACCAATTTTTTCCTGTTTGTATTTTTTTGTTCTTTATTTTTCTAAAGATTTTATTTATTTATTTGAGAGAGATGGAGAGAGAGAGAGAGAGAGAGCGAACATGAGTGGGGGAGGGGCAGAGGGAGAAGCAGACTCCCTGCTGAGCAGGGAGCCATATATGGGGTTGGATCCCAGGACCCCAGGATCATGACCTGAGCCCAAGGCAAACACTTAACCAAATGAGCCATCCAGGTGCTCCTCTTTTGAGTGTTCTTAAAAAATCTTTACATATCCTAATGTTATTAAGATATTCTTCATTGTTTTCTTGTAGAAACATTACAATTTTATTTATCACATTTTAATCTGCAATACAGTATCAAGTAGGATCAAGGTTTTTTTCACATGAATATTCAATATTTTCAGCAATAGTTATTGGTAAATAGAAACATATCCTTTTTCCATCACACTCCAATACTACCTTGTCATAAATCCATGACCATGTATGTGTGGGTTTCTTTGTGGACCCTCAGTCCTGATCTATTGGTCTACTCTTGTATTGGTATCACACTATACTCATTACTGTAGCTTATCGCTAGGTATTAATATCTGATACTATCAATACAGCAAGTTTGTTCCTCAAAATTAACTTGGCTATTCTGATCTTACACTTTTATTTTATTTTTTTAAGATTTTATTTATTTGAGAGAGAGAGCACAAACAGAGAGGAGGGGCAGAGAGAGAGGGACAAACAGACTCCCCACTAAACAGAGAGTCCAATACGGGGCTTTGATCCCAGGACCCAAAGATCAGGACCTGAGCTGAAGCAGATACTTAGCTGACTGAACCAGCCAGGCGCCCCCTGATCTCACATTTTTATTTATTTATTTATTTATTTATTTATTTATTTATTTATTTTTGAAATTTATTTATTTTTGAAATTTATTTATTATTTTGAAATTTAATGTTTTTGAAAAAAACATTAAAATGTTTTTTTATTATGTGATGTTAGTCACCCATCCCTGGTTTCTGATGTAAAGTTCGATGATTCATTAGTTGCGTATAACACCCAGTGCACCATGCAATACGTGCCCTCCTTACTACCCATCACCAGTCTATCCCATTCCCCCACCCCCCTCCCCTCTGAAGCCCTCAGTTTGTTTCTCAGAGTCCATAGTCTCTCATGCTTCACATTTTTTTTTAAAGATTTTTTATTTATTTATGTGACAGAGAGACAGCCAGCGAGAGAGGGAACACAAGCAGGGGGAGTGGGAGAGGAAAAAGCAAGCTCCTAGCCCAGGAGCCCGATGTGGGACTTGATCCCAGAACGCTGGGATCACGCCCTGAGCCGAAGGCAGACGCTTAACGACTGCGCTATCCAGGCGCCCCATCATGCTTCACATTTTTAAAACAAAATTTCCAGAATAGTTTTTTGGGGTTTTTATTTATTCAGTAGGAAGTTTGGAAGACAAAAGCAAGGAAATATGCTAGAATATAGAATTTAAAAATGAAGACCCAAAAAAAAAGTGAGAAGAAAAAGAGATATAGGATACCAAATTAGGTGGTATAAATTCCCCAAAATAGAATTTCTTTGAGAAATAATAGAGAGAAAGACAGAGACAGAGACAGACTTGCCAATCACAGACAAATTTTAAGGAGGTCCTAAGGAGCCCCACCTACACCTCAAAACCCACTCCCACCTTTAATGCTGTCAATAAATACCGACAGAACCATCATGGAATTGGTGTTCTAAACACCTGAGATTGCAAACCTTTTTAAAAATATGAGTGATAACTCATTCTCCTATAGATTAAGGCAGAAGGTTTATAACAAAAAGGTATTTCATTTGGAATTATGATACATTTTTATTTAAAAACAAGCATTTCTGCACTTTATAAAGTCAGGGTTTTCAAGTTTTACAATATTTTAACAACTGAATTTCACTTCATTTAAAAACTGTAGTTCTGTATTGTATTAAACATTCCCTTAAAATAAATGCATAAAATGAAGAAACAAGTTGCTAAATTATACATTCAAAATATCCAGGAAAAAATTAAACTCGATAGGTAGACATTTTGTTCAAATTCAAGTTATGCTGTTTTATGCAATTAAAACTAGATGAGCTTAACTGTAGTAAGCAAATATTATCTTTTTAAAATCTTTATTTTTTATGGTTTCTGTCTTTCTATCTCTCCCTTCATAGTAAATCTCATATAGCATGGATAACATTTTGTTAAAATCTGTTTGAAGTTCAAACTAATTTCCACATATTGTGTTAAAGTATTAATGAATCTGTGAAAACTTCCAAGGTTCATTTGCAGTGTTCTCAGTTGATGCCATGAGGCTTCACTTTTGAATTATGCCCTTATCAAGGAGTCCGGACTATTTGATTTGAGATGTGATTATAGCATAGTTTTTCAATTAATGTGTACTGGTTTCATGGCATAACTCTGGCCAATGTTAGCACTTCAACCTCATTAAGATGTAATGTTATATAAGTAACTATTGTTAGCCCTAATATTAATTCTCTGTCCTCAAGTAATTGAACCTAATAGCAGCGGCACAGAAAGAATTACTGATTTAATTTAGGTCATTTCTCAGTGAACATTTTAAGCTAAGTATAATGTAAACTACCAGAAATTGACCTAGGACAAGTACAAATAATATTATATTAAAATAAGAATTTATTCATCTAGAAAACATTGATATTATAGTTCAAATTATGGAGATCATTCTAAATGTGCATGTTCACAATTACTAACACTAAACTCTATATTCAGATTGCTTTAGGTACGCAATCTTTACAATAGATGCTTGTAATTTATCTTGTTTGCTCTAACAAATAATGTAATAATTGCAGATATTACAGAGATAGTATGGAAAAGAAAGGGAAGGAAGGAAAGAAAGTGAATGAAGAAAGGAAGGAAAATGAAGGAAGAAGAGAGACAGGGTTATTCTAACAGGCTTAATCCAGATTCTAAGAGATTTTTATGTTTTGGATAAATGTAATTGCATGATACAATTGACATTGGATTAGGAGAGCAGGCAGTTTGGGAAAGTACACATAAAAAGAGAAAGCTAATATTAATTGAGAATTTATTATATGTTAATCATTATGCCATATATATATATATATATATATATATATATATATATATATATATAACATATCTCATTTAATAGTCACAAAAATTCTAGAAGATATGTATTATTATTTCTATCTTATAGTAAGAAAGATTGAAACTCAAAAAATTAAATAACTTGCCCAAAGTCACACACAGTAAATGGTTCATAGCATGTATATGTTGGCAAAAAGCCAGGCTTCAACATTTTTACCTTTTTTTTTTTTTTTTTTGAGAACTATAAAGCCATGTTTCTCTAAGACTATGGCTTCCCAGGTTCCATTCATCAGTTCCATGGGCTTTAAATAGAGCTGACTCCCACCTCTCTCAGTTTTGGGGGGTAAGTTGGGTATGTCCAATCAGAGCATTTCATTTTTTTTCTTACAAATTTTTACTTAAATCCTAGTTAGTTAACATATACTGTAATATTGGCATCAGGAGTGGAATTTAGTGATTCATTACTTATGTATAATACCCAGTGCTCATCATAACAAGTGCTCTCCTCAATACCCATCACACATTTAGCCCATCTGCTACCCATCTTCCTCCATCAGCCATCAGTTTGCTCTCTAACATTAAGAGTCTCTTATGGGTTGCTTCACTGTCTCTTTTTTTTTCTCCTTCCCCTATGGTCATCTGTTTTGTTTCCTAAATTTCACATATGAGTGAATTCATATGGTATTTGCCTTTCTCTGACTGACTTAGTTCACTTACCATAACACACTTAAGTTCCAGCCATGTTGTTACAAATGGCAAGATTTCATTCTTTTTGATGGCTGACTAATATTGAATTGTATGTATATACAACACTTCTTCTTTATCCATTCATTGGTCCATGGACACTGGGCTCTTTCCATAGTTTGGCTGTTGTTGATAATGTTGCTATAAACATTGAGGTACACGTACTGCTTCAAATCTGTATTTTCGTATCCTTTATGCTAATACCTAGCAGTGAAATTGCTGGATCGTAGGATGGTTCTACTTTTAACTTTTTGAGGAACCTAATTACTGTTTTCCAGAGTGGCTGCACCAGTTTGCATTCCCACCAACAGTGTAAGAGGGTTCCCCTTTCTCTGCACCCTTGCCAATATCTGCTGTTTCCTGAGTGAATTTTAACCATTCTGACAGGTGTGTGGTGGTATCTCATCATGGTTTTGATTTGCATATCCCTGATGCTGAGTCATGTTGAGCATCTTTTCATGTACCCGTTAGCCAACTGGATGTCTTCTTTGGAAATGTCTATTCGTGACTTCTGCCCATTTCTTAACTGGATTATTTGTTTTCTGGGTGTTGAGTTTGATAAGTTCTTTATAGATCTTGGATACTAACCCTTTATCAGATATGTCATTTGCAAACATCTTCTCCCATTCCCAAGTCTGCCTTTTAGTTTTGTTGACTGTTTCCTTTGTTGTGCAGAAGCTTTATTTCTTGATGAGGTCCCAATAGTTCATTTGTGCTTTTGTTTCCCTTGCCTCCAGAGACATGTCCAGTAAGAAGTTGCTATGGCCAAGATCAAAGTGGTTTCCGCCTGTGTTCTTGTCCAGGATTTTGATGGTTTCTTGTCTCACATTTAGGTCTTTCATCCATTTTGAATTTACTTTTGTGTATGGTGTAAATAAGTGGTCCAGTTTCAATCTTCTTCATGTTGCTCTCTAGGTTTTCCAGCACCTTTTGTCGACGAGACTGTCTTTTTTTCCTTTGGGTATTCTTTCCTGCTTAGTCCAAGATTAGTTGACTGTATGGTGGTGGGTCCACTTCTGGGTTTTCTATTCTGTTCCATTGATTTATGTGTCTGTTTTTGTGCCAGTACTATACTGTCTTGATGATTAAAGCTTTGTAATATAGCTTGAAGTCTGGAATCATGATGACTCCAGCTTTGCTTTTCTTTATCAAGATTGCTTTGGCTATTTGGGGTTTTTTGTAGTTCCATACAAATTTTAGAATTGTTTGTTTTAGCTCTGTGAAAAATGTTGGTGGTATTTTGATAGGGATTGGATTAAATGTGTAGATTGCTTTGAGAAGTATAGACATTTTAACAATGTTCTTCCAATCCATGAGCATGGAATGTTTCCCCAATTCTTTGCATCCTTTTCAATATCTTTCATAGGTGTTCTATAGTTTTCAGAGTACAGATCTTTTACCTCTTAGGTTAGGTTTATTCCTAAGTATCTTATTGTTTTGGGCACAATTGTAAATGAGATCAATTCCTTGATCTCTTTTTCTGCTGCTTCATTATTCATGTATAGAAATGCAAGAGATTTCTGTACATTGATTTTGTATCTTGTAACTTTGCTGAATTCATGTATTAGTTCTAGCAATCTATTGGTGGAGATTTTTGGGTTTTCTATGTGGAGTATCTTATCATCTACAAATAGTGAAAAGAAGTTTGACTTCTTCCTTGCCTATTTGAATGCCCTTTATTTTCTTTTTGTTGTTTGATTGTTGAGGCTAAGACTTCCAGTACTATGTTAAATAGTAATGGTGAAAGTGTATATCCCTGTCTTGCTCCTGACCATAGAGGAAAAGCTCTTGGTTCTTCCCCATTGAGGATGATATTAACTATGGGTCTTCATATATGACTCTTATGGTATTGAAGTATGTTCCATCTACACCTACTTTGTTGAGGGTTTTTATCAAGAGCGGATGCTGTAGGGGCACCTGGGTGGCTCAGTCAGTTAAATGTCCAGCTCTTGGTTTTGGCTCAGGTCATGGTCTCAGAGTCTTGATATTGAACCCTGCATCAGGCTCCGCACTCAGCATGGAGTCTGCCTGAGATTCTCTCCCCTCTCTCCCCTCTCTCTCTCCCCTCCCATATCCTCCTCCCCCTACTCACTCTATCTCTCATAAATCAATCAATCAATCAATCTTAAAAAAAAAAAAAAAAAAAGAGGGCACCTGGGTGGTTCAGTCAGTTGAGTATCTGCCTTCAGCTCAGGTTGTGATCCCATGATCCTGGGATTGACCCCTGCATTGGGGTCCCTGCTCAGTGAGGCATCTGCTTCACTCTCTCCCTCTGCCCTTCCCTCCCATTCATGTGGCCTCTCTTATTCTCACTGTAGCTCTCACTCTCTCAAATGAATAAATAAAATAAAGAAAAAGAATGGATTCTGTATTTTGTCAAATTCTTTTTCTGTATCTATTGACAGGATCATATGGTTCTTATCCTTTCTTTTATTAATGTGGTATATTATGTTGATGATTTGCAAATATTGAACAACCCCTGCAGCTCCAGAATAAATCCCATTTGACCATGGAGAATAATTCTTGTAATGCTGCTGGATTTGATTTGTTTGTACCTTGTTGAGAATTTTTGCATCCATGATCATCAGGGATGTTGCCCTGTAATTCTCCTTTTTAGTGGGGGTGGGGGGGTGGTGAGTCTTTGATTTTGAATCAAGTTATGTATTGTATGGATGGAGGTTTCTGTGATTTGTCCTGCGTGGCCAACCACTCTGACCTGCATGTATGCAGGCAGGCTAAAGAATGTTGTTTGTGAGACTTTTGCTGCATAAGTGACCTTGGGAGCCTAATTAGTTGACACTAGCTGGCCTCCAGGAGAGAATTGGGCCTTCTGGTCTGGACACCAAGAGCAATAAATTTTGCCTTATATCTCCTCTGGCTCCAGGCTGGGCTGGCCCCCCAGAATGGAATCTGGGCACACCTAGCCCAGGCCCCTTGAATATGTAAAGACATAATAACATAGGAATGCAGCTTGCTCCAAACTGCATGGAGGCAAACAAATATTTACTTTCAGACCTTGTAGTTTGCCCTATAAATACAGCCCTTATGGAGATGGTCAGTTGGAAGTCTCACGTGAGGGGAGGATGCTTTCCCAGGCCTCTCAAACAAGACCTTAGCCTGGATGTCTCCACAAGGCTTCCCCAGCTAATGAGGTGGGATGTTGTAAGTACCCAATTTAATGTAACTCTTTCTTATTCTCCTTTACTGCTTTCTATTGTCCTCATCTATGCACAGATTTCCCTCTTCTTCTTTCTGTTTCTATTAGATTTTTATAATATCAATAAAATGTTTTTTCCCCTTCAAAATTGAGAGTATAGCTGCCATGAATCTTTTCTTCAGAACAAGGTAATGCTAGCCTCATAGAATGAGTTGGGAAATTTTCTTTCCATTTCTATTTTTTGGAGTAGTTTGAGAAGAATAGGTACTAACTCTTCCTTATATGTCTAGTACAATTCTACTGGAAGCCGTCTGGGCCTGGGCTTTCGTTTGTTGGAAGATTTTTATTACTGATTCAATTTCTTTGCTAGTTATGGGTCTTCCAGATTGCCGAGTTGATTGGCATATAATTTTTCATAATATTCTCTCATAATTGTTTGTATCCCAAAGGTTTTGGACTGTCATGTTTCCATTCTCATTTGCTTCCATGTATTTTTTTTTTATTTCTTCTTTAATTTCCTGGTTAACCCATTCATTCTTTAATAGGGTGTTCTGTAATCTCCATGTATTTGTCGTCTTTCCAAATTTTTTCTTGTGCTTGACTTCAAGTTTCATAGTGTTGTTGTCTGAAAAGATGCATGGTATGATCTCAATCATTTTGTACTTGTTGGGGGGGGGGGTACTTATGACCCAGTATGTGATCTAATCTGGAAAATGTTTCATGTGCACTTGAAAGGAATGTGTATTCTATTGCTTTAGGATGAAATGTTCTGAATATATCTGTTAAGTTGATCTGGTCCAGTGTGTCATTCAAAGCCATTGTTTTCCTGTTGATTTTCTGCTTAGATGATCTGTCCATTGCTGTAAGTAGAATGTTAAAGTCCTCTACTATTATTTTATTATTTTCAATCAGTTTCTTTATGTTTGTTATTAATTGATTTACATATTTGGGTGCTCCAAAGTTGGGGGCATAAATATTTATAATTGTTAGATCTTCTTGATGGATAGACCCCTTAATTACATAATCCCCTTCTTCATCTCTTGTTACTGTGTTTGGTCTAAAGTCTAGTTTGTCTGATATAAGTGTTGGTACTACAGCTTTCTTTTGGCATCCAATAGCATGACAGATTGTTCTCCATCCCCTCACTTTCAATTTACAGGTGTTTTTAGATCTAAAATGAGTCTCTGTAGGCAGCAAAAAGATGGGTCTTGTTTTGTTTTGTTTTTTTAATCCATTCTAACACCCTATGTCTTTTGATTGGAGCATTGATTGGAGCATTAGTCCATTTACATTCACAGTGGTTATTGATAGGTATGAATTTAGTGCTATTGTGTTACCTGTAAAGTTGGTGTTTCTGGTGATATTCTCTGTTCCTTTCTAATTTTTGTTGTTTTTGTTTTTGTTTTGTTCTGTTTTTCCCCCACCCAAAGTGTCCCCTTTCATACTTCTTTCAGGACTGGTTTAGTGTTCACAGACTCCTTGTTTTTGTTTGTCTAGGAAACTCTGTATCTCTCCATCTATTCTAAATGATAGGCTTTCTGGATAAAGTATTCTTGGTTGCATATTTTTCCCATTCAGCACATGGAATATATCATGCCACTCTCTTTAAGTTTCCTAGACAAACAAAATCTGAAGGAGTTTGTGACCACTAAAAGAATTAGTCTAACTTTTATTTGATCTACCAAGAAAAAAAAATATGTTCTTAGTCCTAGTGAACACAAAAATTAATCCAGGAGATATTAGTTATTGCCTAATGAAAATAAAGCCAGAGAAATTGAACCAATGATGAAAAGTAAGTTACCATGGGTTGGGGGGGACAAATTTAAATATAGCATTTGAACTCTTAGATTGAGCTGTAGCTAAAGTTTGACCACTAATAAATGACTCTTCCATTTTTATTTTTTACATTCTTGTTTGAATCTATTTCAGTTGGATTTTATGTAAATGACAACCCAAAGAGTTCTCATTATTTGAGAGACAAAGTTAGGATTCAAACCAATTCTCTGTACTATCTCCCTGTACACTTACTACAATTGTTCATGATAAGCAGCTTCCATAATATTAAATAAATCTAATTATTGTAAATTGAATTAAAAGCAGGTAAACATTTCCAGTAAAAATGTTAAATTGTTTTCATTCAGTAAATATCACAGACAAAGCTCAGGGATTCTGTTTCATAATAAATGCAAATCATGGTTCATGTTTTGTTTTGTTTTTGTTTTTATAGAGAGAGAGCGCATGTGTGCACACACAAGCAGAGGGAGGAGCAAAGGGAGAGGGAGAGAGAGAGAGAAACTCAAGCAGACACCCAGCTGAGTACAGAGCCTGACACAGGCTCATTCTCATTACCATGAGATCTTTATCTGAGCCAAAATCAAGAGTCAGATGCTCAACCAACTTAGCTAACCAGGTGCCCCTCATGGGTCATGTTTTATGCCACTTAAAAGGACATAAAATTCAAAAGGAATAAATTAATAATATGAATAGATCTAAGATAATATGAAATATATGATATGCTAAATATTAACCTTAGTTGCTAAGGGAAAAATTAAAAACAAATATAATAATCAGGATTTTGATAATTGTTTTGTTCTTTGTTTTTTTTAACCACCTGAAAATATCTGTTGGAATTAAGTGAAGTGACCTTGGCTTATTGCAGTTATTACTGACTATGAGTAAAAGTTAATGAGACTAAATATTATGTTAAATGTACAGTATTGCATTTTAGTCAATGAGAATGCATTTATTAAATACTCATTCTCTCATTGTTACATGTATGGCTTAAAATACTGGCTTTAAAATGTATAAATCTGGCTGAACAGACAAAATAAATTTGCATGATTTAGCAGAAAACACTTCAGGGTAATCCTTAATAGTCATATATGTGGATTTAATCTACGCATTAAAAATCCTGCACAACCATATTAGACAGCTTATTAACATATCCATATACAATTGTTAGATTTCATAATAATCTACTAAAGCCTAAAATATTTTGGAGTGTCCTGCTTCCCTTCATATGAGGCTCCATCCAGATTTCAAAAAAAAAAAATTAGTACATACTTACCAGCATCAACTCTTAAAAGGGGTCTAGACCATCTTGCCAGATGAACAGAAATTACAGCCCAGGGATAGAGCAAACAACAGATCATCAAAACAAAAAGTGATGTAACCAGGCTTTTTCTGTCCCAAGCATGGTAAAATCAAAAGTAAATGAGCAAAGAGGAATCACTGAGGTATAGACCATAGATGTTTGGAGTAAGGAATGTGTTGTGTCTGAAATATTCAGAACTCAGTGTTGACAGATGAAGAAAGAGAAGTAATCCAAATCAAGTCACTGATGTGTTAGGTGCCAGTGTCCTGGGAAACTTGGGAGACCTAGGGAGTGATACCAAAGGGGAGAGATCACCTCTTGACAAAGATATATAGGGGTGCCACTGCCCAATTACAACTAAAGCATCGTGGACTTCAGCTTTCCTATAGAAGAAACTAAAATTTTAGAGTCTTCTTTACTTTCATGGATAGGTGTTACAAGGTCTCTAGTCCTTCTGAAATTATATGCCAAAAATTGTGTGTGTGTGTGTGTGTGTGTATGTGTGTGTGTGTGTGTATTTTCCTGGGACAAAATCAGTAGGTATTTCTTAAACAATTCTTTAAAGGATTCATGATGACCAACAAATTTAATGACCATTACATCAAAGCCTAGTTCCAAACTTAAACTGGTAATGAAGGGAGAGCTACTGATTCCCCAAACAGCTAACATTTGCATAGTTCCAGAGAAAGAATGGAATAGACTTTATACCTATGGTTGTTTACTGAGATATTACTAACATATGCCTTAGCAAGAACGCCAAACAAAACAAAACAGAAATATTTTAATAGATGGCAAAAATTTAAGATATTACATGAGATATTATACACAGAAGATGAATACTTCTCTTTTTTAAAAATATTACATGTTTACCTGTGTTACCCATGGTGTTGAGGGTACAGACACCCTCCTTTCTCAAATTGCCAAAGCCTTGGCTATGGGTAGTTCCATAAAACCAATACCAGAATCTTACCTCTGCCAAGTCCTCAATCAAGTGCCTTGTTCTCAGGCCATCCTGGGGCCCATTACTAAAGGTTGCCAATCGTACATCCTTCATCTTAATACGGGAGTGGGAAAATGTTCTCATTTTCATTCCTGGGTCTTCACCATTTAATCCATCATCTTTTACTACAGCTTCAATAATAAGCAAAATACTTTCTACCTCTGTCCCAACTTCTTTATTCCCAGAGGGAAACCTGTTTCTTGTACCTCCATTATGCTGCTATTGAAATTGCATCAAATCTTATTCCTGGAGAAATCTGGCATTATTTACTGTTCCTATTTGGCATCATTGACTTGTCTAATTTCCCAATTCATTTAATTAAAGACAGTATCAGCATACTGAAACCCTAGCAATGAGAAGTTGCCCACTGGGAAAGAATAGTTAGTACTTAACATAAATTTGTGGAAGGAAAAGAAGGAGGAGAAAACAAAGAAATATTTATGAAAACTAAATGACATTACAGGAGACTCAAAATAAAATATTTTCATAGTATTCTATTATGATAATCCTTTCATCTGTGTTATTCTTCACTTGTGAAGAATTCTTCATCTGTGATAAAAGGAGGAGGAGAAAGAGGAAGAAGAATAGAAGAAGAATAAAATTATAATAGAATATCATGAAAGTGTTTCAGTCACTTGTATATACTTCATTTAGTTTTCACAAATATTAACCTATTTGTTTATTCAACAAATCTATATTGAGTGCTTACTATGTGTCAAACATTGTTCTGTGCATGAGAAATAAAAGAGGAGATTTAGACAAAGTTCTAGCCCTCATCCTGCTTAGATTCCAGGAAACACAGAGAAAATAGACATGTAAAATATTTCCAATGCAGTTTCTGGTAATAAACTGGAAAAGGACCTTTAAAATGAAAAGATGTAGAAGGAGGTGCTATTTTTTTTCAAGTTTCTATTTAAATTCCAGTTAGTGGGGCGCCTGGGTGGCACAGCCGTTAAGCGTCTGCCTTTGGCTCAGGGCGTGATACCAGTGTTCTGGGATCGAGCCCCACATCAGGCTCCTCTGCTAAGAGCCTGCTTCTTCCTCTCCCACTCCCCCTGCTTGTGTTCCCTCTCTCGCTGGCTGTCTCTCTCTGTCAAATAAATAAATAAAATCTTTAAAATAATAATAATAAATAAATAAATAAATAAATAAATAAATAAATAAATAAATTCCAGTTAGTTAACATACAGTGTACTATAAGTTTCAGGTATAAAATATAGTGATTCAACACTGTCATACAATACCCAGTACTCATCACAACAAGTGCACTCCTTAATCCCCATCCCCTGTTTAACCCACCCCCCACCTCTCCTCTAGTAACTCTCAGTTTGTTGTCTATAGTTAAGTCTATTTTCTAGTTTCCCTCTCTCTCTTTTATCCCCCTATGTTCATCAGTTTTGTTTCTTAAATTCCACATACTAGTGAGTTCACATGGTATTTGTCTTTCTCTGACTCAGTTTTGCCTCTTTAGCTCCATCCACATCATTGCAAATGGTAAGATTTTGTTCCTTTTTGTGGCTGAGTAATATTCCATCGTGTATATATACCACTTCTTCTTTATCCATTCATCAGTTGATGGACATTTGGGCTCTTTCCCTATCTTGACTATTGTAGATAATGCTGTTATAAAATGGGGTGCATGTATCCCTTCGAATTAGTATTTTTGTATTCTTTGGGTAAATACCTGGTAGTGCAATTGCTGGATCATAGGGTAGTTTTATTTTTAACTTTTTGGTGAACCTTCATACTGTTTTCCAGAGCAGCTGCACTAGTTTGCATTCAGGAGGGGGTATTTTTAATGGAATGGTCAAGGAATACCTCATTGACATGGATATGTTTGAGGCAAAACCTGAAAGAAGTGTATCAGTGAGTCTTGTGAGGGTATGGAAATAAAGAATTTCAACTAATAAGGAAGGTTAAAATCAAGTCCCTGAGACAGGGACGATCTCTGCCTATGCAGGGATCAACTACCATTCTAGTAGTTATTCATATTTGTCACCAAGAATGAAAGTGAGACTCAGAAATTTTATGATCTTGCTCAAGACCCACACTTTGTTGACAAGACACCTAGATCCAAAGCCAAGATTGGTGATTGGTCACTCACAACTCACAAATATGTTACTACTCACCCATAATCAGCCTTAAATGCTGTACGATTCAGAGACGCTAACGAAGATGTATCCTTCTAATAAAAAGGCTGCCGGTTGAGAATTTGTGAAGGTATAAATGGATAAATATAGATTAAGGATACACTCTCTCTCCACTATCTCCTAAAGACAAAGAAGTTAATTTCATTCATCTTTGTATCCTCAGCCATTAGTATAATGCCTAGTGGAAAGTAATTTAATATAAATCATGATTACATTTAATTCTGAGATTTGGAACTTGGGGCCCTGCGTTTGACTATATCATTTAATAACTATAGACCTTTGACAAACCACATAATTACTTTAAGCCTTGTTTCCTTCCTTTTTATAGAAGGGAGTATAAACCCTTATACTGGTGGTATATGAATTAAATGACAAGTGAAATGACACGTGAAAAGTCTTCATTAACTATATTAAGGATTTTATATAACTCTAACTGTATATATATATATAACTGTGTCTATAACTATGTATGGCTTATATATATATTTATATATACACAAACTATTTTCACAGATGGCAATACCTAAGAACATAGAGCACACCGCACCACATGTGATCAATGCTAAAGTGTAGTCTCAGGACCTGAGCAAGGTGAATGTATGCCCTCAATATCCAAGATTTTAAAACACTTGAGGGTAAATTCAGGCTATGCCTTTGAGAATATTAAGAAATTATCCTATCAAATGTATAACATCAGGCTAAAGAGTAACAGAGAAGAAAATAAAAAAACAAAAGGATCAGAAGATTGGTAATGCTGAAACAAGCAGTGAATGTAAGATCTAAGGCCAGAGAGATCCGTAACAATTATCTTAATAATGGGTCATTTCAATAGACCACCTGTTGCATGTTTGAGTTATTCTGTTTTGAAACACCAAACTGTGCTTGGGAACTTAAAGAATGTGGTATAAACCTTTGTCTCTGTTTATACCCTTCAAAGCTGCTAAAAGGGACAAGCTCTTGCATGTTGTCACCACAAAAAATAAATAATTATGTGACATAACAGAGGGATTAACTAACTCTACAGTGGTAAACATACTGCAATATCTAAATGTATTAAATCACATGTGCACCTTAAATTTGCACAAAGTTATATGTCATTTATAACTCAATAAAAAAGAAATGATAAAAGAAAATACTTGCAGTGTCATTTAACCAAGGAACCTGATGAATTTGAACATATTATTGTAGAAGTCCAATAGTACACTATGAAACCAATTCCACAGATGACAGTATTATTACTTGGGTGGAGTAGCCTGGGATTATACCCCATTTGCAAGCTAACAAGTTAGCCTGCAACAGTTTTATGGCTACTGGCAAGACACAAGATTCCTGAGTCAGAGAAAAAACGACTTTACTCATGTGATAGCAGGCATTTTGAACTTCATGTTTGTTTTGGTTCTGCTTGTTCCCAGCCCTGTTGATATAACATGGAACAGCCCAGGTGGATGCAGTAAGTTTATGCCACAGCTGAGAAACTCTGAGCCTAGAAAGCTCCAATCTTTTAAAGGGGCCAACTGGAATACCTGCCCAAACTTCATCCCAGAGGGAGATATTATCCTTTTTATCCCACACAAAAAACAAATCTACCTTTGCCCCCAGGAGATACCATCTCTATCTTTCAAGTCAGTTTGCTCTACAAATACCCTTAAAAAGACAGTCAGGAACAAAAGCTGCCAATGCATCTGTTCAGAAACACGAGAGACCCAGGAGAAAGTGCTTCCAAGAGGTAAGTGAAGCAAAATTTATGCAAGCACGTCAAGGATTTTGAAGAGTAGGCCTAATTAATGATCCAGAATGAGTAAAGTTTTTAAGTTGAGAGTTGGCATATAAAGGGGAAGAATATTTTATTTTAGACTTATGCTAATAGGAAGATCAGTTAGAAAATATAAAATGTGAAATGATGTGGGTCTGTTCCTAAATGATATCAGTGGGAATTAAAGTTCATTAGAAAATTCAATGGAAATTGTGCAGTACTACATAGGACATATGACTTATTGTGGGGAATAAAAGAAAAGGAATATTTTTAAATGATATCATCCTTACCAATAAAATTTAATATATGAAAAATGGACATCTTAAAAAGAATGATATTTTAAAAGTATTAGGACAATTAGTTAACTATTTGAAAACAACTGCATTCTATATCACTCCCCAAAATAAGTTGTAGCTAATTGAAAAAAAATTATTGAAAATTTAATAAAAAACAAATACATAAAATAGATGTCTTAGAAGCAAATATCTGAATATATACATTTTTCCATAATAACAAAAAAACTCCACAAATATTTATGTAATTGCAGAGAAAATCTTCCTAAAAACATAAACAAATGCAGAATTCATAAAGGCAAGACCTGGTAACACTTTACCGTTTATTTATAATCCTGCCACTTTGAGGGCATTTTTGCGTTCTACCCTATTTGATACATATTTTCTTTTTTTTTTTTTAAAGATTTTATTTATTTACTTGAGAGAGAGAGAGACAGCCAGCGAGAGAGGGAACACAAGCAGGGGGAGTGGGAGAGGAAGAAGCAAGCTCCTAACAGAGGAGCCTGATGTGGGGCTCGATCCCAGGACTCCAGGATCACGCCCTGAGCCGAAGGCAGACGCTTAACGACTGCGCCACCCAGGCACCCCTGATACATATTTTCAACCCCACAAGACATTAGTTGTGTTTTAGACAGTCACAAATAATTTTTACTTACTCATTTATTTACCTTTTCCATGGATTTTCTTCCTTTCCTGAATTTTCTTACTTCTGCGTACTCTTAGATTTTGGTATGAAACAGACAAACTCATATTTTAGTAGTTGACTTAAAACTGTTTTATTAGACTTAAGTTTCTGTGTATCCGCCTGATTCTGACCTGGCTCAGCTGACAACCAGGTTTTCTTATGCTTTTGTGGTCAGTTAGCAGGTCAACTGATTGCAGAGTGATCTAGAATGGCCTGTTTCACATCCGGAAGTTGTTAGGCTCATTAGTCTAGGATACGTCTCAGTTGGAAAGAGCCAGCTGAGACTTTTTTCCATACAGTATTCCATCCTCCACTAGACAGGCCCACCATCTTTCACATGCTACTTTCAGAGTCCAAAGATGGCAAGGGAGCAATTCATAGCCTTTTTCAAGTCTCTGTGTCTGTCACTTTCCATTAACCAAAAGCATTGCACCTGTATATTAGTTTGCTAGGGCTGCTATAATCACGTACCACAGACTGGATGCTTTAAACAATGGAAGTTTATTCTCTCACAGTTCTGGAGGCTAGAAGCCCCAAATCAAGGTGATGGCTCCTTCTGAGGTCTGTGAGGGAAGGCCATGTTCCAGGGCTATCTCTTTGCCTAGTAAATATCTTCTCTGTGTGTCTCTTCACATTATCTTCCCTCTACCCATATCTCTGTGTCCAAATTTCCCTTTTATTCAAGGATGTATTAGATTAGAGAACACACTAATAACCTCACTTTAGCTTGACTACCTATAAAAAGATTGGCTCCAAATGAGGTCACATTCTGAGGTACTGGTGGCTAGGACTTTAATATATAAATTTGGAAGGGTACATAATTCAGTTCATAACAACCTGGCAAATAGATTCAATTTGGGGTAAAATTGACCCAAATCTTGAGGGGAGGACCTGCTGTAACGAAGTGCAAGGAGGTGAAAGGAGGAAGAGGTACACATTTTGGCCACTTTCATGTATCTACAACAATTCAAAATCATCTTATTTTTTCCTGAAAAATTGTTTTAGTATTTCTTTTAGTAAGAGACTATTACTACAAATTCTCTTTTTTTCTTTTTTGTTTGTTTTCTGAAAATATCTTTATTTCACTTTATCTTTGAAGTACATTTTCAGTGAGCATATAAGTCTATTTTACCAGTTCTTTTCTTTAGTGCTTTAAGATGTCATTGTGCTGTCTGGCTTCCACGGTTTCAGAGGAAAAGTTGACTTTTAATTTTATTATTGTTCCTTGAAGTTAATGTGTCTTTTATCTATGGATGATTTTATAATTCATGCTTTGGCTTTGGTTTTTGATATATTTACTTCTGGAAAATGCATAGACAATGGAAGATCACTACAACTTAGTTCTAGCTAGGTATTTTGTTTTGGGGAAACTGACATATTTTGGGATTTCTCTTATTGTTAGGACAATACCAAAGAAAGAATCTCAACTGAAAGTTTGGGTTGCTTACCAGGTCCCCTACACTTGGTTAGTCCTCAGATCTCAACTTTTGTCTCTCCAGCCAAATTAATCTTTTACATTCTTTGCATAACTTTTTATCCTTTAATTAACTGTACTCTGTTTAGATTCCCAATAACTTGCCCTGGGCATATGCAGTTAGAAATCAGCAAATGCCTCAAAGGGAAATTGCAGGAAAAATATCAGACTAACTTTTCAATACTTTTTTACCCAACATTTTGACTTTTTATATCATGGTTGCTTTGGCAGGCTTGAGCTTTAATTTTTATCTACATAGCCCTCAGAGACTGCCACAGGCTCTAGGATGCAGCTTTGGCATTTATGTCCACTATTGAGAATAAGCAAAAGCTCCAAGAGGAAATGTAGATCTCATCTCAATATGTTTCCTTCTCTACAGAAATTGTGCCTATCAAGATCTGGCTGTCTTGATTACTCTCTGATGTCTGCAAACAACTTTAAGCTTTTTTACATCTAAATTTACAGTTGCTGTCATTAAGACAGTTTGTCCAATACACTCTATTTGTCATAGTCAGAAGCAGAAGTTTCCATAATAAAATTTTAAAACCAACCAACATTTGGGCATGCATGTGTATACACACACATCCGCACACAAACACACCCCGCATGACTTAGGTATGGGCCATATGACATCAAGAATAGACTTCTAGGCAAATTAGCTCAAGTTTAGAAGGATACATGGGAATTTTATGGAACCTAATTGCTAAATGTACAATGTAGAACTGAGAATGTCATATCAAGTCATCCATTTCTGAGTTTGAATAGTCAATTTTTAAAGGGTTGGGGGTTTTTTGCTGCTTCTGTGAATTTGCCTCATCCTCCCATTTTTTAATGCAAGGAATTTAATCTCTAATTACTTATTAATTTATTTGGCCAAATTCTGGAGCAAATCCTAAGTTCGTTGACTTTATAACTTCAAGGCCTATCTCCAACAGGATGACTTGAGTTTTGCACCTATTTTTTAAAAGAGATCATTCTCAGTGTTTCCAAATATTGGGGGAAAAAAGCATGCTCATTCACCTGATTTCATCAGAACCCATATATTCTTGTTTTTGTGGATGAATTAACTATATGCTTGGCCAATGACCAGTCCCTTCATCTCTCTCACTTATTTGAGGACAATACTTCTTTGTCTTCTACATCATCCATTTTCCCTCTCCATTGGATCATACTTACTGGGATATAAACTCTGATATATTTCCTCCCATCTCAAAGGATAAATTATGTGCAAACACATGGGAAAAAAACTTAAAACACCTCTTTATAAAAAATATTTTTCTTTAGATACTGCCTCCCCTTATCAAAAGCTCTTTACAGCAATACTTCTTGAAAGCATTCCCTATACATGTGTTTTCTCATTTTCTCTAGAATCCACCTCACTTAGGATTTGGCATCTCTGATCCACTGAAACTGCTCTTGTAGGGGTCACCAGTGATGACCTCCAATGACTAATAAATGTAGGGGTCATTGAATTTGCCCTATCAGCAGAATTTGATCATTTCTCTTTGGAACTCTTTTTCACTTGCTTCCAGGATCTTTCATTCACTGGCTTCACTCCTCCCATCACTCTGGCCTTACTTTCTTACTCTTTTTGCCTGCTCTTCCTCAGCTCTCCATCCTAGAAATAACGGGATGGACCAGAGTTCAATAACTGGGATACTTTACCTTTTCTATTCCTAATCTCTCCATTAGTGATCACCCAGAGTTACAGCTTCTAATCTATATTCTGAAGACTTCCAGTTTACACCTCTCCATTAATTACCAGACATATATCTAATTGCCAACCCACATTTCTACTTAAATGTCTAATAAACATCTCAAATGTAACATGTCCAAAAGTCTGCTTTTTACTTCTCCCTCCAAAACCCCAATGTGATGGTATTTGAAGAGGAGCCTTTGAGAGATCATTAGGTTTAGATGACATCATGAGAATAAGGCCCCCATGATAGGATTAGTGTCCTATAAGAAGAGGAAGAGCTCACTCTCTCTATGTGCATGCATTAAATGCAGTAGAGGAAGACCATGTAACACAGAGGAAGGTAGCCATCTGTAAGCCCATAAGAGGGCTTTCATCAGAACCTGACCGTGCTGACACTCTGATCTCAGACTTCCAGTCTCCAGAATTATGAGAAAATGTCAGCTGTTTAAGACACCCAGACTATGATACCTTGTCCTGGAGGCAGAAAGTCTGAGATCAGGATGTCAACATGGTCAAGTTCTGGTGAGGCCCTCTTCCTGGCTTGTGGACAGACAGCTGTCTCCTCATTATGCACTTACATAGTCTTTGCCCAGTGTGTAAAAACAGAGAAAGAGATAACTCTCTCTTCCTCTTCTTATCAGGCCACCAATCTAATCCGATGATGACCCCATCCTAATGATTTCATTTAAGCTTAATTATTTCCAAAGAGCCTTTTCTCCAAATACAGCCACATTGAGAACTGGAGCTTTGAATTTGGGGGGAGTACACAATTAGTCTATAGCAATCATATAATGTAGGTATATATAAATCTTATTTATCTGTTATTTCCTTCCCCTTCCTAGAATGTAAGCTCCTGGATGCCCTAGATGTGTGTCTGTTTCATTAAGTGCTATATTCCTATTGCAAAAAGAATCTGGGACAAAATGAGAGTTCAAATATATATATGCAACTGTAAACTGATACCAAATCCCCAGAAGACAGTTTGGCAATATACATCCAAAGCACAAAATGACCATATTCTCTTTTTGGTAATTTTGATGTTAAGAAGTAATACTAATGAAATAAACACTAATTATATCTAGCATTGTTTATGAGAACCAAGATTGAAAACAACCTAATAGCCACATCTAGCGGACTAACTCAATTAATTATGACAATATATGGTAGAATACTATGTATCAATTTAAAAGATCATGCCTAAGAATGGTGTCATAGAAAAAAATGTTTGTAACATACTTTTGGGTAAAAAATTCTTAAAAGCAAAAAATAACTCCTTATTCATATGTATATAAAATAGATGCAGAAATACTCCAATCTGTAGAGTGGCTTCTCAAGTTTGCTATTATTAGCAAAATTTATTTAGAGGTAAGGGCTTCTTTATATTCTCCAAAATTTTCACAAAAAATATATTGATATGTTGGTATAATCATAAACTGCATTAAATAATTTAATATGAGGATCAATATATAAATTATGAGAAGGAAATAGAAATTATCATTAAACTTAATTTTGGGAAGCACACCTACACTAAATTTGAAAGGCAAGAGATTTGGGGCGTAAAATTTTAAAAAGTACCTTTATGAATAAGAAAACTCTAAGAACATTGTTATAGAAAACACACCTTGGATTCAAATATGCTCTTATGCTTTCTGAGTTTATTTAAAACCGTGAATGCTCTTGAGTTAAGAGAAGATTCCAAAGTACTGCTGCATACAAAAATTATTACACAAATTACAGATAAGAACGAAAAAGGAAGTGAAGAAAGATTATACTTTGGGGATGACTAAAGTTTAGACAAATATTTAAAGGTACAGATGTTATAGTGCAGGCATTTAGACAGAAACAGACTGCCAACATTTTAGGTCATCCTGACACAAACTTTTCCTAGAATCAGTTTATACAGATATTTCACTCTACTCCTTATCTATGCGTGATCTGAATATCAAATCAGCTGAAAAATTCCATGACAAAATAAAAGGAGACCTGAGTAAATGAAACGGATGTCATGTCCTTGGAGGAAAAGACTCAATACTATAAAGATGCCATTCTTTCCCATTTAATACATAAGTTCAATGAAAATCCATCCAAAATCTCTTTTTGATTTGTTTGCTTTTTTGTGTTTGTGTTTGTCTTATAACTTGACATATTGATTCTAAATTTCATCTCTAAGATTAAATGTGTGAAGTAGCCAAGAAAATAATGAGAAAAAAAGAATAATAATGTAGAGAGACTCGCATCATAAATCTTTAGTAATGGAACGTGTGGTAGTGATGGAGGAATAGGCAAATAGATCAATGCAAAGCAGAGAGAATATGTGTATATGAGAATTTACTATGTAATAAAGGTGACATTTCAAATCAATACAGAAAGGTTTGATTATTCATGAAATGGCTACCTGTTTGGAAACCAAGTATGTTTCCTATGTTATTTTACATACAAAAATAAATTTCAGTGAGATTATATATGGAAATAAATGATAAAGTACTAAAGATATAGTAGATATGTTTCTAATTTTGAAATAAAGCATATTTAAAAGTTTCATAAAGTACAAATAAAACTAAGTATATAAATAGGATGGGTAATATTTTAAAATATTTATGTTATATGAAACTCCATAAACAAACTAAACAGACTAAGAAATTTATCTGAACTATTTTAAGGCAACTTATAGATGTTAATTAGTACAGCAGTACTAATTTCAATTGCACAGTAGTTTTGGAGAGCAACTTACTGGAACGTATAAAGAAATTTGAAACTTGTGACAGCCTTTATAATGAACACTGTGCTGTGGTATATCCCTCAGGAAAAGGAGTGCTGCCAGGAGACAACCCTCTTTGTACAAACTGTGTTGAAGAAAACTTCCTGCCTAGTCTCGTTCTCTTCCTTTGGGCATTTGCATCTGTAACTAGTTAATTCTCTGATATAAAGGCCTGGGCCCTAACCCTAATTCAGGACAACTCTGAAGGGCCATCTCAACTTCAGAGTTTCATATTAACTCGCCTGAGATGAAGTTAAGAATGTGTCACAAACTAGCTTCTCCCCTTTACTTTATACCCCTCCCATCACTGCCCCAACAAGGGAATTTCCTGGATACCAGTCAATCTCAAAGTCAACTTTCTAGAGAAACTGATCTGCAACACACTATGATTCATTAATTACAAATAGAAAATTATAATCCAGCTACAGAAAAATATATGCAGGTTCACGGAAAGATTGCTTAGAAAAAGAAAAAGCACTTAAATATTCAGAGGTTATAGATATATACAGTTGACCCTTGAACAACACAGGTTTGAACCATAAAGGTCCACTTATATAAAAAGTTTTTTTAAAAATAAATACAGTTCAGTACAGTAATTGTATTTTCTCTTTCTTATGATTTCCTTAATAACACTTTCTTTTCTCTAACTTGCTCTATTGTAAGAAAACAGTATGCAATGCATATAACACACAAAATCTGTGTTAATTAACTGTTTACATTATCAGTAAGGCTTCCAGTCAACAGTAGGCAATTAGTAGTTAAGGTTTTGTGGAATTAAAAGTTATACACGATTTTTGATTGAGTGTGGGATCAGTACCTCCAACCCCCTTGTTGTTCAAGGGTCAACTGTGCAAATGTATGCATGTGCCATTATACCAGTATCTATTATACAGCAAATAAAATTTACTTGCAAAAATTTGTGATAACACAGGAAATTTTCCTGTTGCAATGTTAATTGAAAAAAAGTAAATAATAAAATCATTTATGTAGGGTGTTTCCTATTATGTAAACACAGGCATGAGAACAAAAAATAAATACATGATGATATTTTTCTTTCTATAAGTTTTCCATATTTTCAGAAATCTTATCTAATAATCGGTAGAATACTTTTAGTGTTCTATAAATTTTTAAGTGGTAACCAAGAAAGATCATTGTAATTTCCTTCAATTAAAAAAAAAAAGAATTTAAAGCTAAGTATTAATCTGAACTCATTAAAACAAAATCATGTGACAGTTGACATAACTAGTATCAGCAGCAAAGTTAGGAATAAAACTTCAGTTCTTGACTTCAAATCCAATATTCTTTTACTTCAGCAAGCCTTGATGTTCAATGTGTATGGTAGTCATGATACATTCTTAAGAAGTTATAAGATACTCTGAAAACTATAAAACCCTTATGACAGAAATTGAGGAACACACAAAGAAATGGAAAAGTATCTCATGCTCATGGATTGGAAGAACAAACATTGTTAAAATGTCTATACTTCCCAAAGAAATCTACATACTCAATGCAATCCCTATCAAAGTAACACTAGCATTTTTCACAGAACAAGAACAAACAATCCTAAAATTTTATGGAACCAGAAAAGACCTCAAATAGCCAAAGCAATCCCAAAAAGGAAAAGAAAAGCTGGAGACATCACGATTCCAGACTTCAAACTATATTACAAAGTTGTAATCATCAAGACAGTATGGTACTGGTACAAAAACAGACACCTAGATCAATGGAAGAGAATAAAGAACTCAATAATGGATCCTCAACTATATGTTCAACTAATCTTCAACAAAGCAGAAAAGAATATCCAAAAGAAAAAAGACAGTCTCTCCAACAAACGGTGCTGGGAAAATTGGATGGCAACATACAGAAGATTGAAACTGGACCACTTCTTTCTAAATTCAAAATGGATGAAAGACCTAAATGTGACACAAGAAACCATCAAAATTCTAGATGAGAACACAAGCAGCAACCTGTTTGATCTCAACCATAGCAACTTCTTACTAGACACATCTCAGGAGGCAAGGGAAACAAAAGCACAAATGAGCTATTGGGACTTCATCAAGATAAAAAGCTTCTGCACAGCAAAGGAAACAATAAAATTGAAAGGCAACCTACAGAATGGGAGAAGATATTTACAAATGACGTGTCAGAAAAAGAGCTAATATCCAAAATCTATAAAAACTTATCAAACTCAACACCTAAAAAATAAAAAGTCCAATTAAGAAATGGGCAGAAGACATGAACAGACATTTCTCCAAAGAAGACATACAAATGGTTAATAGACACGTGAAAAAATGCTCTACATCACTCATCATCAGGGAGATACAAATCAAAACCACAATGACATACACCTCATACCAGTCGGAATAGTTAAAATGAACAACTCAAGAAACAACAGATATAGACAAGGATGGGGAGGAAGGAGAACCCTCTTATGCTGTTGATGGGAATACAAGCTGCTGAGTATGGAGGTTCCTCAAAAAGTTAAAGATAGAACTACCCTATGAGCCAGCAATTGCATTACTAGGTATTTATCCAAAGGATACAAAAATAGTGATTCGAAGGGACACATGCACCCCAATGTTTAGAGCAGAACTATCTACAATAGCCAAAAAATGGAAAGAGCCCAAATGTCCATCAACTGATGAATGGATAAAGAACAGGTGGTATATATTATAATGGAGTATTACTTGGCCATCAAGAAGAATGAAATTTTGCCATTTGTAGCAATGTGGATAGAACTAGAGTGTATTATGCTAAGTGAAATAAGTCAGGCAGAGAAAGACAAATACCGTATGATTTCACTTGTATGTAGAATTTAAGAAACAAAACAAATGAACATAGTAGGGAAAAAGAGAGGAAAACCAAGAAACAGACTGTTAACTATAGACAAGAAACTGATAGTAACCAGAGGGGAGGTGGTCTGGGGAATGAGTTAAATCAGTGATAGAGATTAAGGAGGGCACTTATTGTGATGAGCACCAGGTATTTGTGTTGAATCACTATATTGCACATCTGAAACTAATATAATACTGTATGTTAACTAACTAGAATTTAAATTAAAACTTTGAAAAAAAATAAGTTATATACGCAGATAAACTTGAAATAGTATAGTCAACATAGACATGGTGTGAGTTACATGAGGTATGCTATTAAGATTCAAAATTTAACAAAAATATTACAGAGAGCTAAAGATATATCTTAGATGTATGGTTATTTAACTGCAGAACATTATGGTCTTATCATGTTTAATCCACAATGCCTTGTGCAGAACAGCATACAGCAGATTCTGAAAGATTCTCATTTGAAAGTAAATTCTAGCACTGAGAAATTAGTATTTAAAATTTTTATTTTGAAATGATTTTAGACTTACAGTGTTGCAAAAATTCTAAGATTTCCCATATTCCTTTCTCCCAAGTCACCCTAAATTAACAGGTTACATAACCATAATAAAGTTATCAACAGTAGGAAATTAACATTGCAGCAATACTATTAACTAAACTATAGACTTTATTCAGATTTCCACTAGTTTTTCACTGACATCATTTTCTCTGTTCACAAATCCAACCTAAGATCCTATGCTGCATTATGTTGTTTTGTCCTTTCACCCTCCTCTAATATGTGACTGTTCTAAGTCTTTCCTTGTTTTTTATGACCTTGGCACTTTTAAAGGGGTTTGGTAGGGTATTTTATAGAATGTTCCCCAATTTGGGTTTTTCTGATGTTTTGCTGAGGTTGTGGATTTGGAGAAAGAACACATCAGTGAGGTACCCACATGCCTTCATGCATATCAGATATGCATGCCGATAATATGTCTTATTACTTGGTGAAAGTGGTATCTGCCAAATGTCTCCCTGGTAAAGTTACAGTTTTATCCTTTTTAAATAATATTTATTTGGGGAAATATTTTGAGACTATACACATATCCCATTTCTCCTTAACCATATCCTGTTTCTCCTTATTTTTCACATTATCGCTGTTTCATGTCTATAGTGATTATCACTATAATAATATATTTTTAAGGATTTTATTTATTTATTTGAGAGAGAGAGACAGAGATAGCAAGAAAGAGCATGAGCAGGGAGGAGAGGGAGAAGCAGGCTTCCTGCTGAGCAGGGAGACCAATGCAGGACTCTATTCCGGGACTCCAGGATCATGACCTGAACCAAAGGCAGACACTTAACTGACCCAGCCACCCAGGTGCCCTATCGCTATCATATTCTAATGATGTTTTTCTCCTTCCCTTGTTCCTTCTATATTCAGTAATTGGAAATCTTCTATAAGGAAGAGTTGTCCCTTCACCATCAAATCATTTGTTTTCGTCTTTTGTTTAGATGTATAAATATTTATTTTATTCTTTGTGTTACAATTGAACGTCAGCATTTATATTTTTTGCTGGTCAAATTGTTCCAGCTTTAGACACTGGGTATCTTTCAGATTGGCTCCTGTGTCTTTTCAACAGATCTTATTCTTTTTTTCACTGAAACTTCCTTACTTTTGAGGACTACAAAATATTCCAGAAATTGCATATTTTCCTTGTGCCATCGCTAAAATCCACCACTTTTCTAAGCAGCCCTGGTTCCTTTTATTGGAGAATGTTATTCAGAAATCAACTACCGGCACTATGTTCGTTGATTGGACTGGAATGTCACTGTGTGTAAGCTCGCTTAGTAAACAGACCTGGGAAATACATGTATGCATACTAACCCCTGTATACCCACATGTCCATTCTGTGTGTGTGTGTATATAAATAATTTTTAAAAATTTTTTTTCCATACTGATACCTCTGATCCACTTCAGGACCACAGGTTTTGGCTTTGTTTTGTTTTGTTTTTTCTATTCCCTCTGCTTATTTATGACTTCTATCTCTAGCAGTGTTCCTTATCCATAATATATTTGTTTACTCATTCAATTCAAGTATAGATATAAAGTAGTTTCAAAATTTCTAACCCATGTCCTTGTGAGAAGTAGCTTTATGAATTAGAGTAGAGTTTGTATACAGTTATTTTTGTTTCTAGCTTAGAACATCCAATCAAAATGATGAGGGAACAGAAAGCAAGGTGAAGACAAAGGATAAGCTGATACCCTGCAACCTCCTCCCCTCCCCCACTCCTGAGTGGGACACGTGTGACATTCTTCCAGGAATCTGCCAACTATCTTAATGTTAATGCCTTGCTAGAGGGAAAAACAACCTTAACCTGACAGTGGTAAGGCCCCTGGTATCCTGTAGGTCCTCTTAAGCAGATGAAAGTTCTTTTGAAACCCCCCTTTTCCTTACCTCCCACAACCCCATAGTATATAATCAGCCACCCCTCACTACCCTGGGGCAGCAGCTGTTTCTACCCACAGGTCCTGAGCCCGTGCTTTAATAAACCACTATTTTGCACAAAAGACGTCTAAAGAATTCTTTCTTGGTCATAAGCTCCGGATTCCACCCCACTGAACCTCACGTATATTCCAAAACCACATCAAAAACACTATTTTCGGTCACGTGGGTGGCTCGGTTGGTTAAGCATCTGCCTTCCGCTTGGGTCATGATCCCAGGGTCCTGGGATCAAGTCCCGCATAGGGCTCCCTGCTCAGTGGGGAGCCTGCTTCTCCTGCTCTCTGCCTGCTGCTCCCCCTGCTGTGCTGTCTCACTTTCTCTCTGTCAAATAAATAAACAAAATTAAAAAAAAAAAAAAACTAGTTTCTAAAGTCACTTAGGCCAGATCCTTTCTTTCCCATCCCCATAATTTGCTATGTTCTTTATTTGAAATAAAGTTAGATTTATTTGTCACAGTCTACATTCTTTCCTTCATTTCCTCTATATTTTGGTAACTTTTTAATTTACATATAGTAAAGTTCACTCGTTTTTTTGTACAGTTCTAGGGTTTGACAAGCTTATAGAGTTCTGCATTAACCCCAATACAAAACAGTTCCATCACCCCAAAAATTACCCTGTGCTCTTTCTACCCCAAATTCTGGAAATCAATAATACATCCCTTTAATTTAGCCTTTTCTAGAGTGTCATACAAATGAAATCATCATAAAATACCAAGCCTTGAAATCTTACTTCTTTCATTTATCAAAATGCATTTAAGATTCATTTACGTTGTATAAAACAACAGTTCATTCTTTTTTGTTGCGAAATAGCATTCCACTGTATGTACTATTTGTCCTTTAACCTGTTTAAACACATCAGGGTTTTTTCCAGTTATTTTTTTCCAGTTTTTAGTGATTATCCATAAAGCTGCTGCAAATATTTGTGTACAATTTTTTTTTAGATCTTATTTATTTATTTAACAGAGAGAGACAGCCAGCAAGAGAGGGAACACAAGCAGGGGGAGTGGGCGAGGAAGAAGCAGGCTCATAGCAGAGGAGCCTGATGTGGGGCTCGATCCCATAACGCCGGGACCACGCCCTGAGCCGAAGGCAGGCACTTAATGACTGCGCCACCCAGGTGCCCCTTTGTGTACAATTTTTTGTATGGAGATAATTTTGAATTCACCCGCACAAACAATAGAGAGTAATATTGCTGGACTTATGGTAAGAAATAGCCACACTATTTTCTCGAAGTGGCTATACATGTCCACCATCAATGTATGAAAGTTCCAGTTGTTCTACGTATCAAGTGTCTTTCATAGCGCAAATGTTTTTAATCTGAATATAATCCAATTTATCATCTTTTTCTGTTACGAATTTTACTTTAGCTATTATATCGAAAAGCTATTTGCCAAACCCAGAGTCACACAGATATTCATTTGAAGTTAATATTTTGGAAAGTATAAAGCATGATTAAAGGATGCTGTTTGTTTAATATGGATGTCCAATTGTGTCATCACCATGTGTTGAAAAGATTATCCTCGCTCAGACCAGAAATCTTGTATCTTCTGCCAACATTCATGAACTTTGACAGGCTAACCTACTAGCCTACAAGCAGGGTAGAAACTCAGACTCTTCATCATTTTGACCCCAAAGAGTTTTTATGTCTTGTAATGGTAATGCCTTTCCTTCTGCTTGGCCTTCAGTGGATAGGACTGAGTTAGTCTAATTAGGAATTGAATGGGTTTTAAATTTGTTGTTGCTATAGTTAGTTTCAGTATACCACAGGCTTCAAATTCCTTTAGGGATTATTTTGTTTAGTGTAGTTGATTTGGTAGATTTTTCCCCTAATATCTGTTCCACTCTGACCTTTAGGCCTTCTCTTTGTGCTATACACCTCAAAGGTGGTCTGTCTCCTGCAAGTAACTCTTCAGTGATTCGATGCTTGTTAACCTGGTAGTGGACGTGGGAACAGTCTATATTGTTTTGATTAAATTTAAAAATTAAGAAGGCACTGTATTTCTGAGTCTCCAGGTTACTATTTCCTCAACGTCCCTGCCCCTCCCAGTGCAGTTTTGAGCCCAGCACTAAATTTCCACGTTAGAAGGTTGATTGCCTGTTCCCTTCCCTCAGCTGCTATGCATTTTCACCAGTCTAGGGGTGACAACTTGTCCTTACCCAACAGATGAAAGTTCCTTTTCCTTGGGAAATAAGGGAGAAGAGTCTCAGAGTTCCTTCCTACTCCTACATTGGTTTCTGTTCTTGTCTGTGTTCTCTGCTTCTGTTCTCTTTTCCCATATTGCTAGTTCTCTAGTCTCGCCTCGTCTTTTTTGACTATTAGGTGGAATTTGTGCATACCTGGCATACCTGGCATCCAGAAATTTGCCAAGAATCCCGCCTTTTTTTTCCCCCCATGGCAGAGACGTTTATTGACAAGAGGGGCACTGGGCTGGGCTTCCAGCATCTTCTGGCCAGAACAAGCGAGAGAGCCCAAGGAGGGGCGCCCAGCAGGGAGGGTGGCACGCCAGCCTCGCTGTGCTGAGGCCCGGGAACCACTGGCTGGGGCCGGCCTCACGCGCTGGGAGCAGACTGCAGCACCAGTGGTTTGTTCTTGTCTCATACCTGCAAGTGACTGCCTCTTCTTAGATTTTGTGCCCTGCAACTTCCACACTCTGACAGGTTCAAAAAAAGTTGAGAATTTCCTGTTCATTTGCCTTTTTTGTTGTTGTAGAGCTTGAGAATGATTATCTTCCTAGCTCTCTGTATCTCTGAGCAGAAACTCAGTTCCCCTTTAAAATTCAGTTTCAAAAAGCAACTATCTAGAAATTTATAACCCTTTTTATTTTGAGGGACTCCCAATAATAATTTGGAATTATAAGTTATAATAATTTTCCTTAGTAATTCAATGATTAACTGGAGCTCTGTGGATTCACTGAAACACATAAAGACATGAGCCCTAAATACTACTTGGAACATTAAAGCCTTGAGCAACTTACTGATTTTTTTTCTGTGTCTCTGTGACTGAATCTGTAAAGCAATAATAAAAAATTTTCCATCTAGCTCCAGCAATATGGTAAGGATTTAAGAACTAAAAGTGTTTTGGTATCTTCAAAAGGTAATAAAAAAAGTTCATATGCAAAATAATTGTTTTTCTTTCTGATTACTAACTGAATTGTCCTGGCAGTTCGATCTAGTACAAATAATGTCATGACTATCTAACTAGAGCCACAAAATTGAGGATAGACAAAAAAGTCTATCTAACAAACTACATTAAATAACAGCATTTTAAAAGATAAATCACTAAAATTATTTCTGACCCTTCAAGTACATTTACATTTGAAAAGTAAGATAGTGATTCAAAAATTATGAGGGAGGGTTCTGAATATGGAATAAAAATTGTAAATAAAATTAAACAGCACAAATGTTTGGGGCAATACCTAGCCGTTCAAATTCTCTATGCACAATGTCCATGAGAAGCCACCAAAATTTCCTTTACTTTAACACCTTGCATACTCACTTGACAGACCCCATTCCATCCCCATCGGGGCAGAAATCACATCTTCATGACAGTGATAAGATGAAGTAGGACATTCAAAGTTATAAAGAAGCTGACTAAACAACAAATCAGAAAATTGTTTGGCAGCAAAGGATAAGAGGGCTTAAGGAGTCATTAGAAGAGAGACTTGAGGATAAGTAGGAGGATAATGATAATTACAATTTAATCCTGGATAATAATGCAAAGGTTAGAAGTCGTATACAGTAACTTGCAGTATATTATTTTAATGTTTCATTACTGTGATGGAGAGGATCTGACATACAGATTGATTTGATGCAGGTCACCCCATCAGCTCTTCTAAGTGGATAAATCTCTCATTGGGCAGTTATGGTTGTAGATTGTCTGACTCTGAACTATTATATCGAGAAAAACGGTCCTGTACCAGATGTGTTTCATTCTGCTTACTACTGTGACCTAGAAATACTTTGATCTTACCAAACTTTAACTTTGATGATGAAAACTTATATGAAACAAGGAACCGTTTTATAGAATAAATTCCAAAGCTCTAGATACTCAAATCTGTAACACAGATTTAATAAAAAAGTGTTATTTTTATAAGAAACATGAAAACTGATTTGTTCCCTACCATTGAAATAATGGAATATGTTATGAATTCAGACTAATGACCTTAAATTGTTTCGTGACCTAAAAGAATCTCTTTCTAAAAAGATACATTTAGTATAACAAATATTTTTTATCACTATTTTTTACCTGTAAAATAAACTCTCAATCCTGATATTCAGGATGTGTGAAGAATCTGGGTCCAGTGTTTTTCCCAGGTTCAATTTCACCAGATTTTCTTAAGTAAAAGTCTACTGCAGAAAATCTAAGTACTAACTATTTAGAATTCTACCTGGCTTTCCTTTTTATATTATACTTTCCTTTTATAAAATAATATATGAATAAATTAATAATCAAGAGCAATAATATGCTTAAAATGAAATACAACAGTCCCTGCCTTATTTCCCAACCTTTCAAACTGACTACCACCTACACTCTTCTGATGTTTACCAGCATATTTTTTTACTACTCCGTTTTGATTTCTGATCTTAAATAGCATCCAATGAATTTGTGTTTTGATGGTTGAGCATTTAATTCCTTTCTATCTCTACTTCATCCTTCTCCTATTCCTTACCTTTCCCATAGAGTTAAATCAGATTTTTTGGTTAAACTATTGGTTAATGTGTAAGTGTAAGGGATTGCTTACTTCTATGCCAAATACAGCAAAATTATTACCTTTGCTTTTCTAATTTTTGCACGTTCAAACTACCAGTCTAAATTGAATCACTTGTCTTCGTTTTTTTATTTTGCCTTTGCTCTTCTTGCTGAAATCCTTTCCCACTTTAATTGAATGTTATCAGTGAAAAAGCCAGCTCAGAATAATTTCTCCTCTCTCTGAAGGCTACAAAGCATAACCTATTCTTTCACTACGTCCCTCATTTGGTGCTTTAAAAACGTATTATTCATCATTATTTCTTGAATGTTTATTTTTATTAGACAAATTCAAAGCAAGTTTCATGCATTTGCTGTGACAATTTCTCTAGTCCTCTGTATAGCTTATTAATTTACTAATTTAAAGTTTTACCTTCGAGTGTATCTGGTTTCTCATGATCAGCACCTCTAATGTTACAAGAAGTACCTCCGGATGCTTTTAAGATTTTTACAATATAAGAAATCATTAACAAAAGATCATAGTAACCTACAAAAAGCTACAAATATATATAAATCATTCAAGATATTGTTAAACAATATAAACACAGATCATTGAAAAAGGAACAAACATTTAGATATGTTGAAGAAAGTAAACTAGTGTTTGAACGTTTAATAAAGAACATATGTAATTTAATTCAAGTTGTTTTAGTTTGAGCTGCTATAACAAAATATCACAGATTGGGTGTTAAACAACAGAAATTTATTTCTCACGGTTACCTCCCAAAGGTCCCACCTGCTAATGCCATCACACTGGGGTAAGGTTTCAACATTCCAATCTGGGGAATACAACTATTCACTTCATAACACAAGTATTTCCATTGAGAGTTGTTAGTAGAGAACTGAAATGGTGACATCCCTTAAATCACACCCCGGGGACTGCTATGACAACCGGGGCTCCCCGGAGCTGGACCAGAGACCGGATCCCCCAGTTCTCCTACTCCGCCAGCCTCTGGAGTCCACCACGGCCCACGGGCTTCTTTCTTTAATTTTTTTTAACCTTATATTTTGCCCTATTTTGTTCACGTCCCTATCCCTCACTTCCTCACCCCCATTTCTAGTTTTTTCTTCACCCTCTGCCAAACTCACCACAGCTGTCCCAACGGCCCTGACTCCAGGATCCCGCTCCGTCCTCACCGTTGTGCCCAGACCAGGATGTGAGGGACTCTCTCCACCGCTTGCCACAGTACCTTGCCTTGGAGCTGTTGGAGAGATTCCGGTTGTTAACACAAGCCCCGGTGAGGGGCGAAGCATGGAGCTGGGGGGGACCTGCCTGAATTTCTGGCCGGGTTGCCAGCAGGCTGCCTACCTGTGCGCTGCCGTCCCCGCGGAGGCTGCCTTCTCCAGAGACAGGGCGCCCAGCGAACGGTGCCGTGGCGCTGCCTTAGAGGCTCTCTTGTTAAGCTCAGTGACCTGGCGCAGGGGAGTCCAGTCCCCTTTCCCCCACGAGGCAGAAAAGCAACAATGTCCAGGAGCAAGTGAGAGTCTTTGAAAGCTGTGCGACTGGGTAGGGTTGGGGGTTGGGACTCACACCAGCGAACCGGAAACCAGAGGGCATCGCCTCTGAGCCCTGCCTTCCCCCATCCCCCAAGCTGCTTTCCAGGCCCTGTGGACGAAGCGGGAGAAACTACTGGGGGCTAGCCTCCCGGTGCTCCAGCCCAGTACCTTACCAGAGTTTCCTTCCAGTCAGCATTACGTCGTGCTGGCCTCAAAGCCTGGCCTCTGTCCTTTGCACGGATGAGGGTTGGGGACGCCCCCTTCTCTCTGTGTGGAGCGGAAGGGTGCCACCCGAGCTGAGACAGAGTTCAGTAGTATTGGGCCCTGTGAACCTGAGTCGAGGAGGAGTTGGGAGTGGGTGTCTCTGGTGCTTCCGAGGGTGGAGGGCCTCTGAGAAGTGAGACTTCAGGCCACCTCACCCCCTCCCCTCTCTCCTGGCCCCGCGTTCTGCAGCCTTAAGGCTAACACGTGTCAGTGCTGTGGGTATGTGTGTGCGTACCTTGAACTTTGTGTGTTTTCATGAGGGTCCCTGTGCATTTGGGATGCAGATGCACACGGAACATGTGTGTGCATGCATGTTGAGTATGCGCGTGTTACAGCAAGCATGTTCCGCTCTCGAGTGTGCGGTAGTCTTGGACCACATCCCTGGCCAGAGCATTTCATCCTGTGGAAGAGAGGCGCTGGCCACATCTGAGTTATGCTTGCTGCCCTGTTCCTTCCCCTATCATCTCCTTCTTCCCTAACTCTCCCCAATATCTGGGAGTCTTTAGAAATCAGTTTTGTGGTTTTGATCTCCCCACCTCACCTTCTGTATTAGGTAGTTCACAGAAAGACATCCTAAGGTGAGGTGAGGTTTGGTTTGGGCAGATGTAGGGTCCTTTTGGGGGGAAGGGATGTGTATGTCACTCATCAGAAGATTCTCCCTCCTCTCCACTGTCTTCTCTTCATTGCTCATACTTGTAGGATACAAGCAATAAAGACACTTCTTTCAGACCAAGAAAAAATTTTAATTATTTTCCCCCTTTGTGGCTTTCATTTTTGCTTGTTTAATACCCTTTCTTCTGCCCCCCCCCCAAAAAATGTGTACTTTAATTCCTGAATACTGGCTTTATCTGTCCATTGTGTTTTCATTTAAATAAGAACACATTAAGTTTGCAGAAGACCAAAATTATGTTTTTTTAAAGATTTTATTTATTTATTTGACAGAGACAGAGACAGGCAGTGAGAGAGGGAACACAAGCAGGGGGAGTGGGAGAGGAAGAAGCAGGCTCATAGCAGAGGAGCCTGATGTGGGGCTCGATCCCATCATGCCAGGATCACCCTGAGCCGAAGGCAGATGCTTAACCGCTGTGCCACCCAGGCGCCCCCAAAATTATTTTTTAATGAAGAGATGTAAACTAATAAAGATTCCCTCTTTTTTATACTAGACATATAGACAATATGAAAAGTGCAATCATTGCATTTCAGTTCCATAGTGGCTTCTGTTCATATATTACCACGTTTTAATTAGAAGATAAATTTTGTTCAATGTTATGAAGTCTATTTTAATCATACTATAGAGTTGGTTTGATCCTGAGGTATGTATTCTAAATTCAAAATCTATTGGATGTGAAATAATTCTGATTTTATGTATTCTATGTATATCTAATTTACATTTTTTCATAGTAAAAAGATGTAAGTGAAGGTAAAAATATTAAAGCAATTTATGTATATGTTGATTTGGCCCAAATATATATATATACACGTTAAATACATAGAACTCTTACAATGCACCAGACGCTATCCCATTCAATCCTCTCAACAAGCCTTTAGTATGGCTGTATCATTTAACATTCAAACCAGAACACTTCTGAGGTGAAAAGGGACACCGTTAATAATTTCGGATAATAGGAAAAACGAGAATGAAGAGTCACCCTACTTATAGACTGTAAGTTTTCCTGACTAACTCATCCCAGGTTGACTCCTCTCAGCAATTATTATCCCATTTACAAATGAGGAAATCAAAGTTCAGAGACACAAAGGAACTTACCTAAATCATACATTTATTAAGCACTTTAGTTGGAATTCAAACTCAGGGCATGTTATGAAGGAAACTGCTATCACAAGTAATGAAAATATGCCTGTTTCAGAGCAGAAATTATAGCATATTATCAATGGTTAAATGTACATGTTAATGTTTAATTTTGAAAGATAAATATCTAGAAAGATACCTAAACAAACTGCTAACAACATTTATTTAAGGACAATGAGTAGTTGGAAATGGAGAGCCTTTCACTTATATGTATATATTTTTGTATGAAAAGTGACCACACAACCCATCCCCTCTATTGTTTCCCCAAGCAGCCAATGAGCATGCATTATTTTACTTAAAGAAAACATGTCATCAGTGTTCAAATTTTAACTTTTTTTAATGAGACAGACAAAAGTTAACTTGCCTAAAAGTATTACAGATATAAAAATAAATTTGAACACATAAATGACATCCTGCCTTGAAAGTTTTAAAAAGGATTACAGTGATTTCGGGTTTATCATAACTTGAGCCTCTATTTTCAATTTTAAATAAAAAGCTTTGAAAGGTTTTAATTGTATAATTAAATTATTAAAAGTATATTCATATATTGGGGAGGATAAAAAATAGGTTGTATTAAATACTTTAAAATTCAATTAATTAAATAATAGACTTTGCTTTTCAAATCTAATTGAGATTTTATCCTTTTTTTTCTAGCTTTAGCAAGGTTTTGCTTTAGATAAATGAAATGATTAGTTTAATAAATTATTAAGCTTATATGTTTGTATAGAAACAAGGGAAGGCTCACAATGATAAGATGATCCATATTACTGTAAGGCTGAAGTAAATTAAAGCCCTTTTTAAGTTAAGTTTGGTTTTTGTGAATTCCATACCTCAGAGACTCATCTAAATTATGACAAATTCCTTGTTGAAAGTATAAGTTTAAAATATTAGAGAAGATTATGGGCGTCAAGAAAATCTATACAAAATTTTGTATCTCAAGTGTTGTTCTTTCCATGAAATATAAATCCAAGATAACCAAATCAATTATATAATTGTAGCTTATTTTTCTATGCAGGGATAAAAAAGAAACAATCCTGAAAGGAGAATCATTGGTAACTCAATTAGAGTTACAGCTAATTGTGGGCATTCTCTGTGTAGAAATAAGATCCATTAAGCTTTTCCTACCACCTAGGAGCTATGTAGCAAGTACTTTGGTAACTGGAAGCTATCAAGTTGGAATCGAGAAATTGATAGAAATTGTGTACGTGTTTGCTCTCGAGACGTATGGGTTAGGATGTGAGAATTGGTTTTTGAAGATCTCGAACCTCAAACTGAGCATTCTACTCCATTCAAGATTGATGGAACCAGAGAAATTAGTCTCCTCTTAGAGGGATTAATCAAATTTTACAACTGAATTATATCAAGAAAACTGTAATTTTAAAGGACTAATTAAAGAAGATATATTTTTCTTAATAAATGAAAAGGCATAAACATGTCCAAGGTGAGCAAATAATCAATTCTAATCCTGTTGTAATTTATTTAATATATCTTATTTTAGTCTTTTAAAAATAAAACTTTGGGTGCACCTGGGTGGCTCAGTCAGTTAAGTGGTGGACTCTTGATTTTGGCTCAGGTCATGATCTCAAGGTTTTGAGGTTGAGCCTGGAGGCCGGCTCTGCACTCAGCATGGAGTCTGCTTAAGAATCTCTCCATCTGGAAATGATACTCTATATGGAAAACCCAGAAGAGTCCATGCCCAAACTATTAGAAGTTATAGAGCAATTCAGTAATGTGGCGGGCTACAAAATCAATGCTCAGAAATCAGTTGCATTTCTATACATGAATGAGACTGAAGAAAGAGAAATTAGGGAATCCATCCCATTTACAATAGCACCAAAAACCATACATTACCTTGGAATTAACTTAACCAGAGACGTAAAGAATCTATATTCTAGAAACTATAAATCACTCTTGAAAGACATTGAGGAAGACACAAAAAGATGGAAAAATATTCCATGCTCATGGATCGGTAGAATTAACATAGTTAAAATGTCCATGCTACCCAGGGCAATCTACACTTTCAATGCTATCCCGATCAAAATACCGAGGACATTTTTCAAAGAACTGGAACAAATAGTCCTTAAATGTGTATGGAACCAGAAAAGGCCCCGAATCACCAAGGAACTGTTGAAAAGGAAAAACAAAGCTGGGGGCATCACAATGCCAGATTTCGAGCTGTACTACAAAGCTGTGATCACAAAGACAGCATGGTACTGGCACAAAAACAGACACATAGACCAATGGAACAGAGTAGAGAACCCAGAAATGGACCCTCGGCTCTTTGGGCAACTAATCTTTGATAAAGCAGGAAAAGATATCCGGTGGAAAAAAGACAGTCTCTTCAATAAATGGTGCTGGGAAAATTGGACAGCTACATGCAAAAGAATGAAACTTGACCACTCTCTCACACCATGCACAAAGATAAACTCCAAATAGATGAAAGACCTCGATGGGAGACAGGAATCCATCAATCCTAGAGGAGAACATAGGCAGCAACCTTGACGACATTGGCCGAAGCAACCTTTTTCATGACACATCTCCAAAGGCAAGAGAAACAAAAGATAAAATGAACTTGTGGGACTTCATCAAGATAAAAAGCTTCTGCACAGCCAAGGAAACAGTCAAAAAAACTAAAAGGCAGCCCACGGAATGGGAGAATATGTTTGCAAATGATACTACAGATAAAAGACTGGTATCCAAGATCTACAAAGAACTTCTCAAACTCAATACGTGAGAAACAAATAAACAAATCATAAAATGGGCAAAAGATATGAACAGACACTTTTTCAATGATGGCATACAAATGGCTAACAGACACATGAAAAAATGTTCAAAATCATTAGCCATCAGGGAAATTCAAATCAAAACCACACTAAGATACCACCTTAGGCCAGTTAGAATGGCAAAAATTGACAAGGCAAGAAACAACAATTGCTGGAGAGGATGTGGAGAAAGGGGATCCCTCCTACATTGTTGGTGGGAATGCAAGTTGGTACAGCCACTCTGGAAAACAGTGTGGAGGTCTGTTAAAAAGTTAAAAATTGAGCTACCCTATGATCCAGCCATTGCACTACTGGGTGTTTACCCCAAAGATACAGACGTAGTGAAGAGAAGGGCCATATGCACCCAATGTTCATAGCAACATTTTCCACAATAGCTACATTGTGGAAAGAACTGACATGCCCTTCAACAGATGACTGGATTAAGAAGTTGTGGTCCATATATACAATGGAATATTACTCAGCTATCAGAAAGAACGATTTCTCAACATTTGCTGCAACATGGACGGCACTGGAGGAGATAATGCTAAGTGAAATAAGTCAAGCAGAGAAAGACAATTATCATATGATTTCTCTCATCTAGGGAACATAAGAACTAGGAAGATCGGTAGAGGAAGAAAGGGATAAAGAAAGGGGGGGTACGGGGGCACCTGGGTAGCGCAGTCCTTAAGCGTCTGCCTTCAGCTCAGGGCGTGATCCCGGCGTTCCGGGATCGAGTCCCACATCGGGCTCCTCCGCTGGGAGCCTGCTTCTTCCTCTCCCACTCCCCTGCTGTGTTCCCCTCTCTCACTGGCTGTCTCTCTGTCACATAAATAAATAAAATCTAAAAAAAAAAAAAAGAAAGGGGGGTAATCAGAAGGGGGAATGAAGCATGAGAGACTATGGACTCTGAGAAACAAACTGAGGGCTTCAGAGGGGAGGGGGTGGGGGAATGGGATAGGCTGGTGATGGGTAGTAAGGAGGGCACGTATTGCATGGTGCACTGGGTGTTATACGCAACTAATGAATCATCGAACTTTACATCAGAAGCCAGGGATGTACTGTATGGTGACTAACATAATATAATAATAAAAACATTAAAATTAAAAAAAAAAAGAATCTCTCCATCTGCCCCGCCCCCCACTTGCTCTCTCTGGCTCTCAAATAAATAAAAAATAAAACTTTGTAGTATTTGGAGGTAAATTGCATTCAATTTTGATGGGTGCATTAGGTAGTTTATTTAGGGTCTCTGGATTTCTCTTCTAACATCTCTCCACCCCACAAACTACATACAGGTTAAGAGGAAGAAGACAAAGATTAAAATTGGAAAGAGAAGGAAGAAGAGAAGGAGGAAAAGGAGGAGAGAGAAAGGAAAAGGGAAGGGCAAGGACTATGGAAAAGGAAGAGAAGATAATAATGATATGAACTCTAATCACTATAGCACTTCATTTGTAAAGCTTTCTTGCTCTTCTTAATAGAAACTGTTTACAATGTGGTCCAGGGTAGTACCAAAAGAAGTGAACTAGAAGATTCCGAAACCTCTTTTCAAGTCTCATTTCAGGTAATGGTAAATATTTTAATCTTGAAAAAAATCACTTAATAATTCTAGGTTTCAATATATGATAAATATAAGTATACATATATATACAACACATATTTCTTATACAAATATATATATATTAAATATGTATTGAAGAAAGAACATTTTAGAAAGAACAGTCACAAATATCTGCCATATCTGCAGATATTTAAAGAATCATTTACTCACAATTTCTTGAAAGAAAAAAAAAGCTTTGCTTTAACCAAAGAAGATACATTTTTTTAAAAGATTGTATTTATTTATTTGAGAGAGAGAGAGAGAGAATGCACAAGTGGGGAGGAGGGGCCGAGGGAGAGGGAAAAGCAGACTTCCTGCTGAGGGGGGAGCCCAACACAGGGCTCAATCCCAGGACCCTGAGATTATGACCTGAGCCAAAGACAGACCCTTAACCAACTCATCCACCCAGGTGCCCCAAGGAAAGGTACAATTTAATTAGTAGGCTTTGTATTGTCATGATTAACACGTACTAGTTGTTGTAGATTCTAGTTGCTATGGTTAGGATCCTAGTTCTAGAACTTACAAGCTTTGGGCCCTTGGGCAAGTTACCTTAAGATTTATGAACTTCAATTGTATCCATCTGTAAAACCCTTAAAGGGTTTTTGTGAGCATGAAAGTTCTAAAGCATGTAAATAACATATATATAAATAAATGGAGATAAATGATGCAATTAACAATCTGTACTAGTATTTATTATAAAATACATGAACAGAATAGTCTAAAGGAATGAATACATGCTGATAGGTTTTACTGATGATAAAAAGGTCTGAATTACAATTATAATTAACCCTTGAACAACACAGGGATTGGGGCACTGATCCCCTTGTGCACTCGAAAGCCACCTATAACTTTGAACACCCCCAAAACTTAACAACTAAGTAGCCTACTGTTGACTGGAAGTCCTACCGATAGCATAAATAGTCAACTAACACATATTCTGTGTGTTATAAGGGGACCCCCACAGTACAGACCATTCATAGGTCAACTGTACTTTGAAAACTAATAGATACCTGGGACCCAAGGTGGCTCAGTTGGTTAACCGGTTGCCTTTGGCTCAGGTAACGACCCTGGGATTGAGCCCCAACTCAAGCATCTTGGAGCATTGAGAGGTGCTCCCTGCTCAGCAGGGAGTCTGCTGTTTCCTCTCCCTCTGCCCCTCCCTCTGTTCATACTCTGTCATCACTGCTTTGGAAAAATCATAGCAAATATAATAAAAAGAAATTATTTTGTAATTATTTGCCCTCGACTTTCTACTTTAAGCTTTGAAGTACGCTCTTTGAATCAGATGACTGTCCCTTGCCCCTTCACTATATAATCTACCACTCAGCACGATGTCAACTATATTTTGAAGTTTAATCATTACTATGAATGATGGTGCTGATGAAAGAATGACTAAAACACAATGCTCAAGTGGTAAGATGAGACAGAAAGAAAAATAGAAGGAACTTTGGTAAGAATGAAAAGAGAAAAGGAAGAGGGCTGTTTCGTGTGTGATTTACTGCACCTGATTATGTGGAAGTTGATAGTCGCTTTACTATCTGGCATTTAATCTTTTTTAAGAGCACGTACCCTGCCTTCGAAATGGCTGAACTGTTACTGAGGAAGCAGTGGGGAGGATGCTGGTGTCAGAGGACTCACTTTCCTTCATTCTGTAGCTGCAGTATTATCATCTGTGCTTCTAGAAATGAGAGCAAGGAAGAGAGAAGGGAAGATATATGACTCCTTGGTGTATCCCTGCTGTGGCTAGATGATTGTACACTTCAGGAAAAAAAGGAATGAATAATCTGATTTCAAAAAATCCCTCATCCAAACTTGATCCTAAGCTAAATATTCTCTAAAATGACAGTTTTAGGTTAACTTCCGTTTCTTTTGATTGTGCTACCGTCTGTTCCAGTTTCTAGTAGAAACTTTAAAGGTCATACTCCAAAAAAAAATCACATTATTGTGATATTCTCAGTCAAAATTAAAGAGAAAATTGCAAATAGTCTCACAAGAACCCCGTGAAGAGGAAGGTTTTTCACTTCTTTTAAGCACAACATGTTTGGGAAAGCTTCAAAAGTTTTAAAATGAAAATTAATTTTAAAAATCACTTAAAATTCTTACCTGTGTCTCAAATTATCTAAGGAGTCTTCTACCTCTACCCAAAGTCCTATAATGGTTAGCAAATCAAAGCTAGAATACAATTTAAGATAGTTTAGAAAAAAGATATCTCATTTAACTGGAACAACAACAACAACAAAACAAAACAATGAAATTAAAGATGTTTTCATGTTTTGTCCATTTACTGGGGGCTGTTATCTTTACATGATGTGGTAGCACATTGAGATGGTGATTAGGAGAGCAGGTTAAGAAATGATGCCAGTAAAGTCATAACAAATTCTCCAGTTGTCATTCTTTTGCTGCCAATAATTGCATGATTTTTTAAAAAATAAGTCTATTTAGGCTTCACTATGGACTCTGAGAAACAAACTGAGGACTTCAGAGGGGAGAGGGAGGGGGGAATGGGATGGACTGGTGATGGGTAGTAAGGAGGGCATGTGTTGCATGGTGCACTGGGTGTTATACGCAACTAATGAAGCATCGAGTTTTACATTGGAAACCAGGGATGTACTGTATGGTGACTAACATAATATAATAAAAAACATTAAAAAATAAAGTGAAATAAAAAAAATAAGCCTATTTAAAGATCTGAGCTTAGGGACTGCAATCACCTACTTAAAGTAAAATGTATTTTATTCAAATAACTAGGAAGCACTGTGATTAAATTATACCTAACTCTGGCTTTCATAAGGTCATCAACCTTATCTTGTTCAATTTGACTTAAACTTTATATATATGCTAATACTTTTAAACATATATGGAATTATATGCAGTTGTATTCTCTCCTAGGCCTATCAGACTGTCTCATATTAAAATGGAAAACAAGTTGTTTATATCTACCAGCCCCATCCCTCGCTGATTCATCCGTATTTTTCCTTTATTTTTAGCTAGCGTGGACTATTAAGATTTTCCTGTTAGCATCAACTAACTTTCTTCTATAGCTAGCTTCCACATCCTGCTTAGACCCTTAAACCTATGCTAAGACCAGATGATCTTTTAAGGTCTCTCTGCTCTGTTTGTGACCACTCTGTGAAGACACAGCATTGTCTATCCGCCCAGCTTACCTGACAGGGGCTGTCAGTCAATTGCTTGCAGCATGACTAGTGTCTGCTGACTTTCTGTTGCTGATTTGATGGGATTTAGGTGATAGCCCAAATGAAACGACTCCCCATGCCTCTATGACTTGTTACCACACTTCTTGATCAATCTTTTCCTCTAACTTGTATTTTTAGCAGTAGTTAGGCTCTTGAAAGACAATAAATGAACTCTGTATAGTCTCTCAAACATTTATTCAAAAATATTCATTGTATGTGATGTGACAAGCACTGGGTGTTATATGCAACTGGTGAATTATTGAACTCTACATCTGAAGCTAATGATGTGCTATATGTTGGCTAATTGAATTTAAATTTTAAAAAATTCATTGAGAACCTGGTATTATTTTTTCAGTAGAAGGGAAAGGAAACAACTCAAAACTCCACAGTAATAATGCTTCTGAATGTAACTTAACTGGCCCAAGGTTTTTACCTTTGATATCCTCTCGAAGGTATAGAAGGAGAAAAAAAAAAAAATTCAGGTTCATTGAAAAGATGCACACACGCACGCACACACACACGCACACAATCCAGAAAAACTATATAAAGTGGAAGTAGAAATGCAAATAGAGAGGGTGAACATAAAACATTAAGAGGAAACACAAAATGCAATAGAAGAATTATAATCCCCATGGGCCAAAATTTAGACTCTATCATTCAGTTTCCTCACCAAAAGAAGTTTATTTTACTTTGCATAACTCTTGTCATTCCTGAAAATAAAGATTATTTGAAGGCTTCTGGTTCATAATACAAGCACTTTTTAAAATAAATATTCAGGTCCTCTGTTGAGCTGTGAGGTGCCACCTCCATGGTTGGTACAACTTTGGTTCTATTTCAGGTAGTCTTAGAAGGACCACAGCTGCCTCTCTCCGCACTATAAGCCCTGCTTCTGCAATCGTTTTGTACTACAGAGCCCTTGAGGAGAGGTTGCAGTGTCCATTCAAACTCTAACCCCTAATGGAGCAGTCGTCCCTGCAGCCCTCTGTGAGTGATAGCTCTTCTCCTCCCTGCAATAAGCCTCCAGAGGAGCTCACCAGTCAACTCTCTGTTATCCTCCACTACCTCTGAACTCATAGGCACGTGAGACATCCTGTATACCTGTATCATCTATTTGCCAAGGGCAGGCTGTGGAGAACTAGAGATCTACTCCCTAATGGTGCCATCCAATCTTTTCTACTCTAGTGGACCAAGGGAGGAGATTCTTCTGCCTTTTTCTTTTCTTTTCAAGCCATCCACTGCTCCTGGTGTTACTGTCTTTTGGGGTTTGGAACTCAAAAGAAGTCCCTCTCAGTGTAATATCCTTCTATCATGACTTGACTCCTCTTTCCAGTGTCTGAAAGGCTTTCCTTCCCCTTGTGATAATAACTCTTCCCATCTTCTATACTTCTCTTTTTCTAATGGCATTTGCCCTTCCAATATCTAATTCAAAAATGCAAAAAAGGGCTAAATGAAATGGACACAGACTAACAAGAAATAAAAACTTGTGCATGAGAAGCAAAGGTTTAGTAGTAAGGGATCAAATATATTACCTCATTTTTATATGGAAGACAACTCTTATGTTTTTTCCTAAAGGAAATAGAAAAGTACAAAGACCACAATGGCAAGACCTTCCTCTCAAGCCCAGATAATCTTTTTATAGGGAAGCTTTACATCCCTGTCTGATAGAAACCTTCCCTACGTCATGTATTTTTCTTTTCTCAGAATTATTTACCCCTAAATGCTATTGTTACCCTACATGATAACAGCTGAAAGGCTGCTTGGAAACAAAGCATATTACAATAAGTGGAGGAGGGGGTGATTGAAGTGGGATAGAAAAAAGTATTCTTAGTCTCATGACGTAACAGAGACATATGAACTCTACTGAAGAGTAGGGGGAAAAAATATCGATTACGGACAAATGTTTGGAGAAGTAGAGACGTAGATGAAGTATTACAGAGGTTTTGATAAAGAATTTAGACCCTTAGAACAGAAGCAATGACAAGACAAAGCCAAGATTAAGTAAACTTTCCTAAATTGAAAACAACTCAAGTCTACATCTAGGAAGGAAGTACAATAATATATAAAACATTAATAAAAAGAGAAATACATCTTGAGAATGGTGTTGAATGAAATGAAGTTTTAATAAGCAAACTAGCAGAAAAATGACAGGTTGCCTACCCAAAGACAAAGCTCAAAATAAGCTATTTTTTCTGCAATACAACATGCTATCACTATTAATAAAAATAACTAACTTGGACTGACATTCTTACATGCACCAAACGCTGAAGTGAGAACCTATGTGGAGGATATCACATGATCTTAATTAGAACCCTATGTAGTATTTACTATTTTAACCAGATTTCACACAGGAGGATAAAAAGGCTCAGGAGACTCCATGCTTTGCCCTTGATCTCACAGCCTGTATAAGGCAGAGCTAGGATTGAAGCCCAGATCAGGGTCATTTATTAAATGAAAATTACTACATATATTAAAAAATGGATTAAACAAATAGACACTAAGCCTTGTATGCCAGAAAGAATACATTACATTTTCCAGTATAATGTTGAAGAAAATTGAAATCTATATGTAAGCCACAGAAAATATGTCACCAAATCATATAGGGCAAAAATGTTTACAAATTTGGGTTTTTTTCCTGCAATGCTAAAGACACAATATAAAAAATAGTAATAAAAACTTATTACCACCCTTTGGGAAAATGTTCTTCAAAAATTCACTTAAATTGTGTCAGGTGTTCCAATCAATATTGCCATGAGCTGGAGATGGAGTATGAATTTTTTTTTCATGAGGCTTCTCAGTCCTCAAAAGCAAATATGTTTTTGGAGAGCTTGAAGCAACAGGCCGCCATATAGATTGAGTCCTGTATGGATTTCTCTTATACCTAAGCTGAGGCCCTTGCTATATTTTCTTCCCCCAAATTTCAAAAACTTCTTGCCAGGTTATCTCCTCATTCCCACAATGCCCTTCTTATGGAAAAATAGATAGTCAGCTAAGCTATTTGGGCACTCTGGTAAATTTCCTAGATCTGCTTCCCAGGAATGATTCTCACACATTTAACAGTGCCACTCTGTTTTTGTGAGCCTTCTGCACCCATCCCCAAACCTTAGGGCAACCTTATTTCCAATCTTTGAAAAAACAGGAAAGTTTTGTTAGTTCAGTAGTGGTTCCTGGAGGAAGAGGGAGAGGAAGAAAAAAGGAAGTGATGCTACTCCTATGTATAATTGCTAGTATTTTGTTTTTCCAAAGTCACTAAGAAATGAATATATGTACTATAATTTATATTTATCATAAACATCTTTTTATTAAAGTACAGAAGCTATAACGCCAAAAATAGATTAAATATATTTAGCCTTAGAAAAAAAGCTTAATCTCTTTTTCCCATCTTGCTAAAAACTATTGAAATCTTTGTTAAAAACCAGTGTTCTTGGATCAGAATTTGGAAGATACTAATTTCTTTTATGGGTTTAGTGAGAAAAGAGCTATAAATTCAAAACTGAGATGCACTGCAAAATTCATGGGTGAGATTAGAAACTCTCACTGTATGTAGATGGAAATTACAAAATAACAACACAGGAGAGATATATGGAAAAAATTCTCTAGTAACTGGTCCTAATTATATTTAGATATAGCTATTACTGATAGTTAAACACCTCACATGATGTAATAGAAAGTGGCCACCCTAAGTTGTGTTCCATTTAAAATAAGATACAATATTAGGCATTTAAACTTCATGAAGCTGGAGGGCGCCTGGGTGGTTCAGTCGGTTAAATGTCTGCCTTCCGCTCAGGTCATGATCTCAGGGTCCTAGGATGGAGCCCCATGTCGAGCTCTACACTCAGCGGGGAATCTGCTTCTCCCTCTCCTTCTACTCCTCTCCCTGCTCACTCTCTCTCTCTCTCAAATAAATAAAATCTCTTAAAAAATTTTTTTTAAAATAAGCTTCATGAAGCTGGTATTACAAACAGAGGGGTGTTGAGCTACATAGGTTGTGAATCAGAAAGATTATAGAAGAAGAACAAAGGTGCTGCTAGTCCAGCATTCTCTTAATCAGCCTCAGTTGTGTCTTACGTGGACACATGGTGCAGCAGAAAGGATTTCCCGTTACCACTTAAAGATGAATAAAAATATTCAAATCTTTTGCTCTAATTCTAAACAAATTGATTCCCTTTTGAAGATACATTTAAAAAAACAGAAAGTATTATGTATATAAATTAAGTATAATATATTTTATGTATTATGTATAATAAGTGTTGTCCTGAATTAAGATTACCAAATTGTCCTGAAGAATTTGGTTGTCCTCGTTCACTCACTCGGATAATCCCTGAGCAAACCAATAAAATTTCCGAATACGCAAGACCAGGATCTGAGTCAATCCTCCAGATACAGATAACTTGGGAGTCCAAATGAAAACATTTTAACACACTAAATCACATTCTATTTCAAGAGTGTTTTTACCCAATTTTGCGAAAGATACCACCTTATTACTTCATGTCATAAATCATGTTATCCCACTTACAGAATGAGTCCAAACCTCTTGCTCTTAGTCTTAAAATAGGTATAACAGAGTGAAAATATTAAAATTGCTTTCAATCATTCATTTTCCTAAAATTTATATGATATTTTAACACTATAACTTTAATATCATAAAACTATTCTATCCAGGATATAGGAATTAATACATATGTATATGTAAACAAATTAGTTTTCCTATTAGACTCACAGACAGGTAATGATATAAATGCTTTTTGCTGTTTATCATGAACCAATTCAAATGCAAAATATAAAAGCCTTTTTTTGTCTGTGTGTCAAATAATAGGCAACCCCACTGAAGTATCAACTAGAATATGATTCTAAGTACCAATTGACAGTTAACTTATGATATTTACTACCATCACTGTTAAATCATTCTGGAACATAAAAGTTAATTGCATTTAAGAAAAACTAGTAAAATTACATAAATGTAGAAATTGTACAAATCTCAATGAAGTGTTATTAACCACTCTTATTTCAATAAAAATAAGGAAAGATTAAGGCTTCCAGGCTTTTTAAGAAGTGACATCTTATGAAGAAAATCTGCTATATGAGTATTTTTTTTCAAAATTCTAATTCTTAAGTCTCCAAAGTGGTATAATTTTCCATAATCACTTTATTTTTAAGTAGACCTTTGTGTAGACAAAGCTGACATAAAAACTCAAACAGCTTTCTTTGAAATTGGAATTTCATTCATATGCAATCCTCAATTTTTGTACAAATGAGAACTGATTTTTCCTTAAAATTCATAAAATTTTAACTGAAGTTACACCTTTATTTGATTGGCACTAGATATGTTGACAAAGCTGAGCCAACATTTTTCCAATCGGGAAATGGAAAAGGTTAAATTTTTAGATAATCGGAAAAGCAGATTAGACCTTTCTCTAGACAATTTAGTCAATAGCCACAATTTATGATGCAAACCTAAGTGTCTTTAGTTTTGCCTTGTTAATTCCACATTTACAGAATACACTTTGATGACTTCCTCCCACGAGACTATTTAAGGACATGGAACATCAAACAAAGGAGTTTGTGTCCTTATCCCCAAATCGATTAAAATCCAAAGCTTGATTAAATGAGAACATGATCTATTCTTTGGGCTTTAAAAATCCTTAACTGAATTCCAATCCTCATTCCACCTCATTCTCATCACAGCCCAGGAAGCCCAATGTGCTTTATTTAGTTTAGTAACTAAGAAAAGTCACAGCTCTTGCCGTGATGTTCAGAAATTATTCTGCATGAAAATACAGAAAAAACAGAAATATGGTACGTTTTACAAATTATGTGGTATAGTTTTATATTTTTTTCTAATCAGATATCTTCCCTGACACCATATTGAACTTCAAATGACTGATCATTGAAACTAATCATTAACTTACATGATCTAATTCTTAAGAAAGTTATAAAATTTATAATGTGTAATGAATAACATATAAAAAAGAGAGAAAGTATCTCAATGATGACTCTGATTTTGAATCCCATTGCCTTCTTGTTTTTGTATAAGATCATTTCTTACATATAATTTTTTTAAAAATCTACGTATAATATGTATATATATTTAAAAGATATGTATCTGAATTACAATTTAATTTTTCCTGTTTTTCAAACAGAGGACTTATTTTTTAACAATGTATCATGTTTCTGGTGGTAATCCCTAGCTCCCTTTTCCTTAAAATTGTCCTCAGAGATCTCATTTTCCTTTCTAGTTTTACCTCATTGGTTTTATACCCTGCCCCCTTCTTATTTTTTATTTTTAAATTTTTTTAAAGATTTTATTTTTAAGTAATCCCTACACCCAACGTGAGGCTCAAACTCACAATCCCAGGATCAAGAATCGCATGCTCTATTGACTGAACCAGCCAGATGCCCCTACCCTGCCCCCTTTTTAAATTATAATAAGCCATCATTAAAATTATGAGTTCATCATTGTAAAAATGAAAAAGCTTTACCATAATTGAGTTGTGCCATTGTAAAAAATATATTTAATAGTCTTACTATACCACAATTATAGAGAGTTTTTAAATTATCTTTCTCAGTGAAGATTTTAAATTTTGAACAAATTATGTTTCATTTAAATCATTTTAATGAAACAAAAATATACAGTATTCTTTTGCCCTGGATATAAATAAATGGAAATTTGAGTAATCTTGCAACTTTTGATATTTTTTAAAAATCAGATAATTTCAGATCATCAGTTTTTCTTTTCACTTACTGGCCAGTTGCAAACAATTATTTGGTTCTGAAATTTAATCAGTTCTAACAAGGCTTCTTTACCTTACTACATAATTCTGTCTTTATTTCTTGTTATATCAAATAGACTATTTTGACCCAAATAGTTTTGACTATTTGATGCTCAATTAAAAACAAAACAAAACAACAACAAAAACAGAAAAAAACACCCCAGTCTTACCTATTCGAATTGCTCATTTATCACACTGAGTTTATTCATTTTGCTATGGATGGACATTTGTACATGTTCACTATGGATGTCTCTCTGCATTCAATGTTCAATCCCACCAGGGTCACACGGGGATTCAAGGAGGCTTCTCTGAGTGACAAAATTATTTAGCTATGACAGGCTGTTCTAACCAGGATCCAATAGGCCTCTCACTATTTCTCATTTGCTTTCTTACTTCTTCCATCCCTCTCTAAGTAACTGCATGCCTTTTGGCTTTGGATGAAGTCATTCCATGCCTTGTGGGTCAGCCTGTTTAAGCTGGCAAAGTAAAGTTGCCGATTTAATGAACTTTAGTTCCAAAATATCCAAGAAAATTCCATATGCCAATAGTTATATTGATATACCAGAAATTTAACTTGGATGAAATCCTAGATTATTGAGATGAAAGTTGAATTGACAACACAACTTTTTATGTGTTTATAAATCTTTATAAATGTAATTCAAGCACTAAAATCCTTATCTTTAAAAACATAAATAAAATAAAATAAAACCCTTATTATTGTTCAATAAAATTAATGTATGTCACTTTCAAAAATGTGGAAAGTTGTCTTAAGAATCAGATTTACTATTTCCCTGGGCAGGTCACTTCCTATAGTTTTCCATTTCACTACTGACCAGGAAGTAAAACAGAAAGAACACCATGGTAGTCTTATGCTCTGGTTAACAGCTTGCTATTGTATTTGTCTTTTTTCCTTTCCTTACTACTGAATATATGTTTAAGAATCATACATCAGGGGCACCTGGGAGGTTCAGTTGGTTCCATCTGACTCTTGATTTTGGCTCAGGTCATGATCTCAGGGTTGTGTGATCACTCAGCAGAGAGTCTGCTAGAGTCTCTCTCTCCCTCTGTCCCTCCCCCCATCACTCTCTCTGTATCACTCTTTCTAAAATAAATAAATAAATCTATTAAAAAAAAAAAAAAAGAATCACACGTCTTATACTAAAAATTGCCTGAAAGACCGAATCTATTCTCCTGATATCTAACATGTTTAGAACATCTGTCTCCTTCATAACATTGAATTACAATATAAAGCGTCTTCTATTTACTTAGATTTAGAGGCAATATGCTCATCAACTTCTTACTGATACCAGGGATTTGTTCATTATTTGCTGCAAAATGGGAAAAAGGAGGTCTTGCCTCTCACTCCTCTAGCTCCTCATGCTTCCCTAAGTGTGTGTACAAGCACACGTGCGCAAGTGCTCATCAGTCACCTGTTGCAATATTTTTGTAGTCTCCTAAGATGACATCTATTTTCTACCCAAGCAAACCAACCTTTCCTCTAGACTCAACTCAATTTCTTCCTCTATTACAAATCTTCAAGTAACACCTCCTAGACCAATCTGAACTGTTATTGCTAAATATCTAATTCCTTCTTTTGCTGCTTAATCATTAATCACATTTCGTCATATTCATTTTTTATGTAGCAATCATATTGCTATTTAGCATTTTTTGTGTTTGTCTTGAAGTCACATGTATCTTATAAGTTCCCTGAGAAAGCCTCAACTTTGAATCCCCAGGCAACAAGAGTTCAAAAGATAATTATCACTGGTTCATACAATTTGTTCCTCTATTCACTAATATATTTAATTTTAAATTGTTGTTACTACTATATGTAGAAGCACTAATCCTGATGAAATTTCATGAGCAGTGTATGATATATAAACCACTTACACTTCTATTAATACTGCTGAGTTTCAGAAGATTTTCTCCTCCTATACAATTGTTGAAAGGTATGAATTACATCAGTATGTCAGAGTATGGCTGGCAGTCCAAGAATATCAAAATAGAATTTTGATTCAAACTCTATGGGACAGTTATGTCAAAATGAAGTGCAAAAGTAAGCGTTTAAAAGATGTATTTTAATGAAATCTTTCCTTGGGGGAAATCAGTGACCTATCTTTTCCAAGATGCTGCTTTGGATGACAATCAATACTCCTGTTTGTGTGTATACAGATGAAAAACTGAAATACAATCAGTAGTTTTTCTATGTGATAAATATGGGAAGCCAGCTGTCAAGTAACTGCTGCTTGTGGCCTTATGCTTCAATACATTACTTGCCAAAATGTGTTGTGTAGACACAACATCATATATTTAAAACCTGCACTCTATCTCCAGCCTAAATTTTTACACTTACATCTAGATCATGTAAAAATTGCCCTCTACCTCATATTTTATTATTTTTTAAACTCAGGAGTTAACACCAATGAGCAATTTGCATTCTCCTTGGTCAATTTCTTAAGTAATTACAAATGATAAAATACATAGTGTTTTATTTTATGGCTTATTTGATCTTCTCTTAAAGTTCACACGTAAATTGCCCCATAAATCTAACGTTCAATGTCATATTATTTGACATTAAATCTACCTACAATAAATGTAGCCACCCAACCTAATTAAGCAAAACACATGTTATAAAGTAACAAATAAGCTTTAGAATTCAACTATGAATTTGAGATTCTCTTTTTGTTCATATGAAGTCGTTTGCACAAATAATATATGATAAGAAGTGAACTTTGACTTGCAACTTAATACCTTCCAATATATACTTCATTATGTATTATATAAATAACACAGAATAACATTTAACACATATAACACATGTATGTTGTATATACATACATATAAAATTATTACTAGAATGATTTTTATATTTTGAAAACTGATAAAAGATAAATATTATAGAACCAATGTTCTTTTTTGTCATGCAGATGTGCACAAATAAATTATATGCCTGCCTAAGGGCATGTCACAAAGGGGATTTAGAATAATAAAATAAATATAAAGTAAGACTGAGCTACGAAATTTTAAAAAGGTTGATGATTTACAACAGAAATCTGATACCAAATTATTCTCAGAAATTTAATAAAATAGAAAGTATAGAAATAAGACTCACATACAAAGAACACTGCATTGAATCAATAGCACATATTAGATATGGATTTCCGAAACTTAAGAAAATTGATTAAAAAAATAAAAAACTCTAGAAAACCCCATACCTCCCTGAATCAATAAAATTATTCTTATAGTGAATGAATCAGTTATCATTGAAACCAAAATGTGTACCTTAGCCAGCTATTTTGCAAATACCTGATATTTTTTGCAGTAGGGGCCAACTAAGTTTGGATGCAAACCTGACATTACTGTTTTAGGATTTTTAAAACATATGCTAGAAACAAAAATTTTTAGTAATAAGCGTAGTTCATTTTGGACTTACTTTCTGATAAATCTGTGGGAAAGATAAAAAAAAATACCTGTGCCTACTCAATCTTGTAGCTCTTGCTTATTTATCTTGTACCAACATTTTCCTTTTACATATATTCAGAACCTACATTTTGCAGATTTGTGAAATAAAACATGTGTGTTCAGGATGGCTTTTTTTAAAAGATGTGTTTTATCCTTCTAGATATGCTGCTTTTCCAAAGCCCAGAGCATAGTTGTAATTATTGGACTAAAATGTGTTTATTCCTTTATTCATTGTTCATCTATTCAGCTATTTTAAAAGAAAATATTGTACAGGTATCAAGTGCCTTCATGTGACAGGAAGCGTGTGCTAGGTGTTGGAAATCATTAGCATAGTGTATGTACAGAGGTGTTAGTTCCTGAAACTTACCTTCCAGTATAACTTTCATACAGAGAACTTGTAATTTGGAACTTTTGAAGATAATCAATGGCTTCTCAAATTAAAAAAATAAAGTTAAAATTGTGGGATGAGAGATGATGAAATTGTCATTACAAGAAGAATCCAATAATGTGTGACTGCCTAGTCCACACATTAGTATCAGCTATACCAAATTCTGCTCAATAGAGAGTCCTTTTCAGTGCATTTGTGAAAGGAAATCTTGAGACTGAACTTGTTTTGTGTTATAGCGTATCCAAGTGCTATTAAATTAACAGCTGCATCTATCTCTGTAACCCAGTGATCATAAAGAATATGTCTTCATCTCTTTCTAGAGGTGATCTATACAGTGCTCATTGAGTTAACCCATCCACATCTTACCAAGTTGGACTGTTAAAAATCACACCTGATTAAAAAAAGAAAGGCAAGCAAGAACCTAGTGCCCTGTTCATGCGTAATCTCAGTATTGAGTTAACATTTTTTAATTTAAGAACTATTTTTAAATGTATAGTAACCATTCCCTATTTGCACCTAAGTTTTATGTTAAATACTAAGCAACATTAAGACAGCGTCATTCTGAAGAATAAAAGAAGAGATAAAGAATAGTGAAGAGAAGGTGAAGAAATGGAAAAAATCAAAGATGAAATAAAAGCCAGAATTCAGCTTATAAATTTCATTTGTGAATCATATTTTGGTTCCAACACTTATTCAATAAAGAATAGCATTCAATATCAATTGAATAAACTCTTTTAATTTATTAGAAACAAATTAAAATAAAGCAAGCCATAAAAAATTCCAGGGTAGAAGCTTGAATGGTGAAGAATTTTTTTTTGAAAAAAGTCTAAATTATCCTTATCATATAATAGTTACAAATAAAAGCCAGCACACTGATGTACTCTCTGTGTAGGCTAATTTTAAGGAAAAGTACTTGAAAAAATATTTTCTTCTTAATACCATATTGTGTTTCTACCTGATTCATTTCAACAAAGATGTTTAAAGCATCCTACAGAGAACTGAGCTAGATAGAACAACCAAGATATTCAATTGCCAGCTGGCCTATTTCCTCAAAACTTTTATCTGAGATTTTTGCATTTATATAGAGAGTAGTTCAACTTCAACCTTCTATGCTTCAGTTGTAAGAGTCACTACCATGTGATACATGGTATATATATAACATATTGTCTGTATTATTTTGTATAACTCTCCCAAAATATACTATATAATGCAAATAAAAAATAAAAAAATTCGTGTAAAGGAATCTAATATGAAATAAAGGAATAGAGAGTAGGATAAAAAAGATATTATAAAAATAAAAATTAAGGAGAAAGACGATTTTAAAAATTAAAAAAGATGGAAAAAAATATTTTTGTACAACCAGAATATTTGCCAGTGAATAACAATATTAGGCTAAGGGAAACTGCTTGTGGGAAGGAAGGAATCCCTCAGGTGGGGCAAGAGGGTCATTAATGCGATGTTTTAAGGAGATAGTAAATCATCTTCTCAAATATTGTGGCTTTGAAAGTCTAAATATAACCTTTGTTTATACACACTCATATGTAAGTGTATTTCTTTTGGAAAAGAAAATTTCTCTTACCTAGAAGTGCAGGTGGCATATTGTATTTGCTCTTCTATTCTGCTTTTTCACACACATGGAAGTCAACATATACACATAAGACATTTAACATGACCTTTTGTATCTCTTTCAAATATTTCAGAGGAAATCCTAAATGTGTACTTTAATTGCTTTGGTATTGAAACAACTTGAAGCCAACAAGGTATTTCATTCTTATGTTTTCACTTGCAGGAGGAAGTTTTTTAAATGCCTGGCCCAAATGACCCAAGTTGAACCCAAAATAGCATTATAGTAAAAGGGGAAAAAGAGAAAACCTTGTTGAAATATTATTTTCCTTTAATTCTTAAAATTATGAAGTAAGAATACAGGTGCTCAATTGATCAAAAATAAATTCAACAAACAAAAACCTATTTGATAAATTTGTAAATTATCAGTGATAACCTGTAAAATAAATAATAAGTAAATTGCAGAGTAAACTCTTTTAAACTATAATTTTCAAAAAGGTAAAGTCGTCATGACTCTCATATAGATATAAAATGAGCATGTGTCAAAAGTTTTATTTAACCTACTAATTAATGAGAGAACCAGCAAGTGGTGAAAACCAAAAAGCGTTTGAAAGGCTGGGTATTTATAGGCAATGATAGGAAAACAAACATGGTTCAAGTAAAATAGTGACATAAATCTTTGCAGTCTTTGGAGTTATCTTTTCCATACAATAGAAATTATTAGCATCTCTATGTTAAAAAAAAAAAAGTTTACAAGTTAATTCTGTCCCAACAAAATTATAAAAGAGACCAGAAAATCAAAAGTCAGGTTAAGCACTGAATTGAAAACATACCCAGTAATCTTGTTTGTTTGCTTTCAAATTTTGGATAATTTTTTGACACTATTGAACTATAAATGTAATGGAAAACTCTTTAAGGTTGGTGGGGATGGAGCCCAAAGAGAAACATTTTATTAAAACTGGTCAGGAGATTCTGAGACAAATTTTGGGTTAAAAACTGCTTTAGAGCTGGGGTGCCAGGGTGGCTCAGTCAGTTAAACGGCTGCCTTCAGCTCGGGTCATGATCTTAGGGTCCTGGAATTGAGCCCCACATGGGGTTCCTTGCTCAGCAGGAGCTTGCTTTTCCCCTGCCTGCCTTTCCCCTGCTTGTGCACACTTTCATTCTCTGTGTCAGTAAATAAACAAATTCTTTTTTAAACAATGTTAAGGTGTTGGTGTTCTGGGTTTTCTTTTCCTCCTACAGGAGTGTTTAAATGTTCAATATAAAAATAGTAGCAGTCAAAGAGACCAAAATAGGATTTTTTTAGAAGGTTTTATGATTTTTCCCATAATTCTTGGAACGAGCTAGAACAACTGCCACTATTACTCTTCATGATTCTTTTATTCTCCTTCCCTTGATAAGGTACGCATTGGATGGGTCTTTGAGCATTTCGTGTGGTATATTTATATAGTTGAATACAAATTTCAGGTTTGAACTGGGTTTTCATTCTTTCTCTACTAACTGAGGTTATCTCAATGTGAATTGTAAAACCTTATGAGGTGAGAGATTAAAATGATCAGTTTGGTTACTTTAGTTTTTATGCAGCATCCTTTGCCCTTTTTCCTTTGGCATAACGTTGAGGTTTTCCTTAGAGCCTCCGCTCTTCTGAGTCAACGTGTTTTGCATGGAGCTATCCTCAACCACTCCCTGGATCCAGAAGTGGCTTTGGGTCAAGACACATCAAACCAAGTCCAGGAATAGCCTTTTGACAGGAATCAGGCCCCTGGAAAGCACTGGAATAATTATGAAGAGGCAATCACTTTTCACTAGTGTTTGCTCACTATCACAGTATAATAACACGGTAGTTCTGATTGTCTTTGCCATTGCAGTTTGCAAAGAGAGAAACCAATACACAAGAAAGCAGACCTCACAAAAAAGAGTGTCACCTTGCTGATCAGAACATTTCATCCTTGTATTTAGCTCTTCTTGAAACCAACTACTCTTAGACTTTCAGTCGTATGAGCCAGTAAGTTCTCTCAGCTCTTTATTTTTTCCCTGTGAAGAAGGCACTTTTATTGTTTTCTATCACTTAAATAAATGGTCATGTGCCCCAAAGCACTACCATCGAAAGGGATGAAAATATAAGACCCAGAACCCATGCAAAATTCTAGACCTAGACATTTTAGACTTGAGGGTGAGAGATGAGAAAGTTAAAGATGTGAGAAAATAAGATAGGATGTGGGTGAGTACCAGAAGTCTACTCCATAATTACTCAAATCTCATCAGGCTGAGAATTTCAGAAGCCAACTCAAGCTAGCTTAATAATTTTTCTAATGGGGAATTTATTGAAAGAAGGCTGGAATATTTGGGAGAAATTAGTTGTAGCACCACCTATAATAAGGAACCAAACAACACTCTTTTTCCTAATTTCCCTCCCTGCATGTCTGCACATCTTTCCATGCTGGGAAGAGGCTGGCTTTTTATTGCTTCATTGTACACAAGCAGTCAGAATATAACCCTTGAAATGTTCCTCAGGTCACATCTCCTCAGTTCCTGGATAAGTAGATATTGTCCTTGTCTCTGGATCCCAATTCCCAGTTCATGGGCAATAGATCCCTATTGACCCACCTGGGTTTGTTTTGGCTGCCAGAATCTCACTCCAGTTAATGAGACAAATGTGATAGTGGGGAGGGGCAGAGGGAAGTGGCAGTTGACAGAGAAATGGTGTCATTGAGAATTGGGCATATATCCAGAAGTGACCAGTATACTTTTTAAAGTCTCAAACTAGCTTCGGCATTTTTCATTTTCTAAATTCCTGTTGTTTTATTTTATTGCCAGTTTTGGCATCATGTGCTTTCTGAAGGCTATTACAATGAAACTCTACTTAGAACAATTATCAAGTAGAAATACAAGTTTTAGTAAAGATTACATATGATTTATCACACCTTTCTTGCTTTTTTTTAACCTCTGGTATCAAAAGTTGAGTTAATAATTGTTAATAATTTCCTTCATTTCCTAAAATACAACTGTCATTTGGCAATGCAAATTTTTTTCATTTATTTTTTATTTCATTCCTCCTTTCTTTTTTCCCCATCTTTCTCCTCCTCCCATTCCCCATGAAGATAACTAATGTCTTTATCATAAATCCCTTAAGTTGTCTGTACTACTGTACAGGTGCACAGATGCAACGCATATTGAATTTTTTATATGCATATAGTTTAATTTGAATACACTTTATTGTGCTATAAACTTTTGTCTATTTCTTTCTCTTTTTTCTACTCATCACTATTTTTTTAATAAAGATTATACTCATTTATTTGAGTGAAAGAGTGTGAGCTGGGAGAGGAGCAGAGGGAGAAGGACAAGCAGACTCCACACTGAGTGGGGAGTCCAACGTGGGGCTTAATCCCAGGACCTGAGCCAATCAAGAGTCCCATGCTTAGCCAACTGAGCCACCCCAATGCCCCTCATTACCATGTTTTTATGATTTACTCATTTTGTTGTGTGTCTCCCAGTCATTTACTTCTCTTCCTTACATAGAATTCCTCCTGAAATGAACAACTGGATTATATACAACTGCCTGCTATCACAAGCAAATTTGTGACGAAGTCCTCATGAGTGTCCTCTCATGATATTACCTACGGAAATCTCTGGGATATTTTCTAAGAAGTGAAATTTTATAGTCATAGGGACTTCATACCCTTAATATAACAGAGAGATGCCAGATAGCTCCCCAGTGCCTACTTTAGTGTAAGGTCTCATCCACCAGAGTTTCCACATCTCTAACACTTGCTTTTACCCATTATTGAATTGTTAGCCAATAAGTGGTTTCTTTGTTGGTTTAATTTAGAACATCTCTAAGTACTTCTCAGCTATTTGGATTTCAGTTTGTGAATTATCTGTCATATTATAAATTCATTTTTATGGTGAGTTTCTCATCTTATTTTGTTGATTTTCAGGAGATCCCTGTATCTGGTAACTATTGTCTCTTTTGTTAAATAGAAATTACTAGCTCTGTTGTAATCAAGTCAACTTATTCTTATTCCTGTGACTTGTGATTCTTGCATCTTACTTAAGCAGATCTTTCCAATGACATAGTCATAGAGATATAATTATAGGCTAGGCTTTTTTATTACTTTCCTTATTTAACTGTTTTCTGACTATTTTTCACTTTCTGATATATATTTTTAGAAATACTTTTTAGGATTAAACCCAAAGCAATGTCACATTTTAAATGAGTATTTTATAAAAGGATAAATTCAAACACATTCTTTGATGTCTGATGTTGATCTACTAAACAATTTTTTTAGACCTGAAATTCTACTTTTTTTTGGTAGGAGTAAGGTATTTTAAGAAAATATTGAAGAGATTTGTTTCTTGTCCATGCAACTATGGGGCTTGTTTTTGATTAGTAAAAAGGATCACGTAATGACTATAGAAAGATAATTCAAGCAAAGGCCAAAGTAAGAGATCATTTTAGATAAAGACAATGCTTACTCCTTGTCTTAGGCACCCATATCAACCAAAATTTCCTTTTAGTGATGTTTGCTATGAGATCTTCTCTTTTTTTTTTAAGATTTTATTTATTCATTTGTCCGAGAAAGAGAGAGAGCAGCATGAGCAAGCTCGTGAGCACAAGAAGGGGGAGCAGCAGGCTCCCCGCTGAGCAAGGAGCCTAATGTGGGACTGACTCAATCCCAGGACCCTGGGATCATGACCTGAGCCGAAGGTAGACACTTAACCAACTGAGCCACCCAGGCACCCCAATATCTTATTTTTGTGGAAAAACAAGTCTGTAGTTACCTCTGCTTTATCTGAATAAAATATTCCATATATTCAAAGCTTTATTTACTTCCTAGGTATAGCTAACTCACTGATTAGTAACTTTAATATCGATCTTAATAGAGAATATCAAGCCATATATTACCAAAATTAAATGTGATTAACAAGAGTACATTCTCCTGTGTGAAATCTTACTTTTTATTTTGCTTAGCAGAAAGATTTTCATAGGGATCATGATGGAATTTGGCTTTGATAGAGATTTTCTGCCAAACAGATGCTTCCCACTTAACAATTAGATTTGCCTACCTAATACAAACAAATGGCTAAGGGAAGAGGGAATCGAAAGAGTTGAGGGAGAAAGAGGAGTTTGTTCTGCTAGTTGATCATATTATCATATGTGCATATAACTATCCACTGTTTATGCCTCTAACCATTTTCCATCACATTCAGTCCAAAGGCGACAATTCATTGAGCATTATCAGCTACCAGTTTCAGTACTTTGCACACATTATCGTATGGAACTTAATAGTCACAACAATCGTCTGGTTTACATGTCACCATTTTACAATAGAGGTATTGAGATAAAGAGAACTTAAGTCTAAGATCGCACAGTAAGTGCTGGAATAGGGATTCAAGTCCAAATTTCTCTGATTCCAAATCTACTCCATTAACTTCAATGTTATCCTCTCCATTTACTAGACCTTTCCCAGATTTTTTTCCGAAAAATATCCTTCTATTAAAGAAACTATTTTTTTAATACCTTAACTAGCTCATATGGCATATGGCAGAGTTCAATGATTTTCTCTGAGTATCTTCTGAATGGTGTGCTTTTAGCTTTCACGTGGTAGTAAATCCACAACATGGATGACGTATTTTTAATCTGAGTTAAAAATTTGCGTATATCTCTCAAAATTACTTTCATATTTTTTCCATTTATTTGGATAAGTGGTTTATTTTTTCAGTTTCAATTGGGAATTATTCTACTAGTTAATTTTCAGGTTAAAGTAGTTAATGAAGCTCTAACACCGAGGTGAAGAAATATATCAATCAAAAAAAAAAAAGAGGAAATTTCCTGGGAAGCTATTTAATCTCTCAGGTAATTATTATGTTGTAGGACGAAAAGTGTTGTATTCACATTAACCTAACAGGAATAGGCCACCTTTCATATCGTGTTCCTAATATTTAACCTATATTTTGCTTTCTTTAGCTTCCAGTCATTGCTCTTTGTCCTCATGTCTTCTGAGACTATGAATAATTCCCTTCTTTCATTATATTGTTACCCAGGAGGTATTATTTATAGATTGTGAACATGGCTCACTTCAGTTTTCTTCTTCCGAGATTACACAAGTTAAGTTTTTTCAGTTCTGTTTCATGTATCTTTTCCTCCTTTTTTTGGATCCTTTCTGTTCCATTTGGGCTTTCTCAAATTATCCTAAATACCTCCTAAACTTTGCAGAGCAGAAATATATGGAAGATTAAAGAAGCAGTTTCAGATTGATTCAACTGGGCAGATAATTACCTTTCTTTTTCCAGTGTTACATCTTTAGCTGAGATATGTCGATTGAATTTAACTGTTTCTGGCATTAGCCACCACTGGGTAAATGAGTTTATTCTGCAAATGCAGTTGGTCTCTATAGGTCCATTTCAATACTTTTGAGGTGCAAGTTTTTACTAGAATCTGATTCTACCAGCGTTTTGCCCTTCTGGCAATAAGCTCCAAAGCTTTGAGTTACAATTCATATTTTTTATTACCCTAATTATTTTCCAAGCACAGCACTACTTATTAGGACAAGTTTTTGATGAATTTTTACCTAGTAGAATTTCCTAACAAACTATGTTTTTAACTTGTTCAACTATACCAGTTACTCTTAGATTTTAGAAATATGCTCATTTATAGAAAGATAACAATTTACTTGAGGACACTAAGATACAACATGTTTCAGACTGTATGATTAAGAAATCTACATAAGGAACGGAAATCAGCCCAAAAAACCTATTTCTGAATAGTTGAGAAAGATTCCAAGGGCAGGAAATAGTTTATTGAATTGTTTTAGGGGGAAGAAAAACACCCTCTTTCTGGTAATACATGGACATTCTGTAGCAATCAAATGCATTATTAACTAGCACGTCCAAAAAAAAAAAAAAGCTGATATTTTAAAAGGTGAAATTAGGACAAAAGAGGAAACTTTCAGCAGTAGATGAACAAAGTTCTCAGCTTTTAATCACATAGATAAAGGAATTTGAAATTACTTTTCCACTGATTTTTAAACTTTATTCACTAAACTATTCTTCTCCTTACACCAAATAATAGCCACTAATTCTATTTTCCTTCAAGAAGATGAGCAACAGGAATAAAATCTTTGACCTAGAAACGTGGGACTGTGTGCTTATTTCCCACTTAGTAAAGGTTTATTTATAATGATGAATGCGACCCCTAAGAAACTGGAACCCTGAAATTCTCCATCTGACCACAACCTCTGACTCCTTCCACCTCTCAATTTCTTCCTCCCAATGAATCTACTGTTACACCTCACTGAAACATATATCTGGTCACTCCTTTTTGTTCCATAACTACATCACCCCTCCTGGCAGCTCTTCCTTCCATAATCACCCTGGACCCCATGATCCATCATTTCAAATACACTCTTGGTAGCACCTTCTCCTCCATCACCCTCTTGACCATCTGCCTCACCTGTCTCACCAGTCTCCAACCCTAACATCCATTTTCTCTGCTTTTGCTCCCAGGTTGCCAAACGCTGTTAGGGAAAATCACAGAACTGAGCTGATTGTCTCCATTACAAATTTAATTTTCAACCTCAGTTGGCCCCTCAGTTCTGTTTGGCAATCCTTTTACTTAATACTAATCAACAACTTTTCTCATCTCCCTTAGTGACTATTCCAAATGTTACCCATATTTCTTAAGCCCTATGCCCCCACCCTGTCCAGTTATTCTCAGCAGGCTGCCAGCTCCCTACTTTACCAGGTAATTAGAAGCCAACCTGTATGAACTCTCCGAATTTCCACATTTTCACCTCTAGAATTGTATCTGCATCTCACCTGCTCGTGCTTTGTTCCTCATGTGTCAAAAGAAGAAATATCCTGACACATTTGTAATCTAACTCTTCTACCTGCCTTTTGTTTCTAGCTCCTTGTGTCTACACCAGTACTTTGGTTTGTTAATTAACTTTTGTTGTTTGTATCTATGATTTCTTCCTCTAAATAGGCTCCTTTTTTTTTTTTTTTGAAAGATTTTATTTATTCGACAGAGATAGAGACAGCCAGTGAGAGAGGGAACACAAGCAGGGGGAGTGGGAGAGGAAGAAGCAGGCTCATAGCGGAGGAGCCTGATGTGGGGCTCGATCCCATAACGCCAGGATCACGCCCTAAGCCGAAGGCAGACGCTTAACCGCTGTGCCACCCAGGCGCCCCTAAATAGGCTCCTTTCTATCATTAATAAATATGCCCAACTTTCAAATATTTCTAAAATTAAAACAAAAGCTACAACTTATCATCTTCTCATTTCCAATTTTTAATTCAGCGAAAGCATCGAGCATCTCATGTATGTAGGTAATGTTATAACCTCTAAAGATTTATTAATAAATAAGACCTGGTTCCAGCGCTCACACAGCTTCCTCAAGAAGAGCCGCTACTTCTCCCCTTTCACTTCTTAAACACAGTAACTGATGACCTACCCTACCATTCTACTGCAGGACACTACTTTTATTTATAGGTCTGAGACAAATGCTTTGCATTTTCATGATTGTAGGCTCTGCTGGTTCGGTGGCCTTGAAAGCTGAGGGAAGGATGCTGTATTAGTTTCCTAGGGCTACCATAACAAAGTACCAAAAACTGGGTGACTTAAAACAACAGAAATTTATTGTCTTACTGTTCTGGAAGCTAGAAATCTGAAATCAAGGTATAAGCAGAGCTATACTTTATCTAACAGTTTAGGAGAGAATTCTTCCTTGCTTCTTAGTTTCTGGTGTTTGTCAACAATCTTTGGCACTCCTTGGCTTGTCAATGCCCTCTATAGTCTCATGCCCATCTTCTCCATTTGTGTCCTCATGTCATTTTCTGTGTATGCAAAATTGTCTCTCCGTCCAATTTTCCCCTTTTTATAAGGACACCAATCATATTGGATTAGGGTCCATCCCAATAACTTCATTCTAACTTGATTATCTCTGTAAAGAGGCTATTTCCAAGTAAGGTCATATTCTGAGGTAATGAGATTTAATACTCTACTATATCTTTCTTGAAGGACACCATTCAACCCATAGATACTTTACTCAAAAATGAGTTCTTGCTGCCTCTGGATGAATGGGAAAATCAGATGTTTGGTCTGAAGACTGAAATACTGGTTATTACTGATTATTAAGGCAAAAGGGTGTGTTGTCTGAGGTATGTCCTAAAACTGTCTGGTCTTAAAGTTAATGGAAGAGTACAAGCAGCACCAGTAGGAGATCATATGTCTAAAGGTAGAAAGTTTGAGTCACAACGTAAGTTAAAGAACATTTAGGATACTAAATGAACACCAAAGTAGCTTGAGATTGCTTCCTTCTGTATGAGTAAATGGATTAGAGGTCAATTGGATTAGCTTAAAAATCTAATTTCCAAGATTCCCTTGCAGCTAGAGTTCTCATGTTATCTCTGCTCTGTTGATCTGATGCACCCACAAAAGGCCAGGAGAAAGAAATAAGCCTCCTTAATCAGTGGTCATCTGAGAGAAGTCAGATCTGTCAAGCATGCGGCAAAGGCAATCGGTTCATTGGAGATGTCAGCAGGGAAGTGCCTGGATGTTGGTACCTAGTATCAAACAGGCTAAGCAGCACTTTGAAGTAGCAGCTCTACGTGTTATTGGATTGGGGTGGGGGGAGGGGGTTCTGGATGAATCATAACTTGCTGCTTTGTTTTTGGCTTTAAGGCAATCAAGCCCAGATCTCTGCTTCTCCTGGAGATTCTGCAAGCTTTCTACATTCTGATTTTTTTTTTTTAAATTCTGTGCTTCTAGCAAATTACTATGACTGATAGAATGTATTGGGAACTTTTCCATCTTTTTACCCAGTATCATATCTGGAGCTAACAATTCTGTGAATCAAGCTTTTATTTCCTAGCTGACTGACCAAAATTTCCCCTGAGTAACCCAGGCAGAAAAATTAGCATTTTCTAGTGCAGGGTTTCTCAATCTTGCCACTAATGATATTTTAAGACAAATAACTCTTTGTCATGGCTGGTATCCTGCATATTGTGGGTTGTTCAGAAGCATCCCTGGCCTCTACTGATAGTCGCATACCCTCCCAGCTGTGACAACCCCAAATAAAATGTCTCCAGACATTTTAAATGTCCCCTGGGAAGAAAAATGACCACCCCCGAAGTTGAAAACCACTGTGGAATAATTACAGCTGACATACTTCATATGCAATAATGCATTTAATCTCCAAAACAATTAAATGAAGAAGGTATTACCATTTTCCACATTTTACAGATAAGAATTCATGTATAGGGAGTTTACCTGTCTTGCACAAGTTACATGAATAGAAAGAAGTTGATCTAGATATATATGTAGTCTAGAGCAAATGCTCTTACTCACCGCACTCCGATCCTCGTAGCTCGATCACATTGTGTCAGCACTCACCACTCTCTTTAAGCCTTATAGCCCTTGGTGATCTTGAGATGAATGGTCAACATTTTAATTCTGGTATGAAATTTTAAAAGCATTTAAGATATTGTAACGTCATATGATATAATTTGACATGCCTAACAGCAAGATTCCATCTTTCTTTGCAGTGCATCCTGCATTTTGCCTCTAGTTTTCCTAAATCATAATTCCTATCTAGCAACTCTCCCAAATCTAATGTTTTCCTTTACCTACAAAGTCTTCATTCTTTACCATTACAAATAGGGATCTTTACAGCAACCTATATATCCATGTTCATATTCTACTACTGTTGTCTCCAGAGCATAAGTTAAGCACCAGCACCAGCCATACACAACTTCCCACTCTTTCCAATAATACTCCAAGCTATACCAATATATACGCAATTTTCCCTGTCCAGGATATCCTCTTTTGTCTCTATGCCTAAAGATACATTCATCCTACAGGCTTTGCTCTAATGCTGCCTACTTGTTAAGATTTGCACATCTCTACTTCTTAGCTGCAAATTTAATCCCCTGGGTTCACATGGCATTTTTACAAACCTCTATTAGAGCACTTAGTTATATTGAACTGTAAATATTGGACTTTACATGTTTGTTTCCACCTGGAGATTATGAGCTAATTAAGGGCCATACTGTATCCTTTATGTCCCTAGCACTGAGCAGAGTGCCTAGCTCATAGCAAGTACTCAGAAAATTTAGGTCAAATGAAGTCTCTATTAACTCAGGATAACCGTCAAGGGGCTGGCAGAAGCAGTCTTCATGACTCCATGTACAAAGATGTGTTTAGAGGGATTGTTGATCCATCAAAATCTGTCCCTTTCCCATACCTGCCTGTTTGCTTCTGACCCTTGAAAGAAGTTCAGAATCCACCATTTTTCACTAGTTCACTGATAGGTTTCACTCTGAATCTCAACTAGGTTGATTACTCAATGAATAGATATTATATTTTTATCAATTTAATAACTGTACATAATTTAAACTTCTGTAGATTTAGATCAGAAATGCAGTATCAATTCCTAGTGCTGGTTCTCTGAGAAACTATTTGTAAGAGAAACCATGAGAATGTCACCAAGTTTATCTGACACTTCATATCCTTACCTAAAAACTAGAAATAATAGTCCTGCTCACTAAACATAGTGGTCAAGAGAATAAAACAAATATAAAAGTGCTTGAAATGAAAACAGCTACACCAATATGACATATTTTTAATAAAAGCATTTCTTTCAAAAAACATATCCTCTTACACTCATGCTAACTTTTGTGGTTTGTTCTTTTGGGTGCCAATTGCTAAAACAAGGGCTGATATGTGATAAAGTGTTTGTAAAATATCAGTTATGTCACCTTAAAACGGTGACATTGAAGTTTAAAGAAACCACCAAGTACATTACTCAAGGGAGGAGGTGCTAATTAGTTGAGCTAAAGAGGGATTTTCTTTCAGCTTTGGTTTTAGAAGTGCATTTCAGTAATCATTTCCATTTCAGTCACCGGCTTTCCTTTGCAGGGATATTCTGGCGATTACACAGTTGAAAACATAATCTAGTTGTGTTTAGATACTTACCCTAGCTTCCTTTTTCCATCTTAGTATGAAGAAGAGCTTCATTATGCTTTGTTTTTGTTTTTGGTCAATTATCTAATAAACCAAAAATGAAAAGAAGTGATTGATGTCATCTAAACATCTATATCCATCTAAAAAGCTGCTTTTTAGAAAATTGAACTGATCCTGCAAGGATAATGAACTATTGCCCTGGAGCCTTCCCAAGGTCAGATTTAGATTTTGGTAGTCATGTATAATTTATTCATTCATTCAGCCGTTCAACATATATTTATTGTGAATGTGCTAAGTATCCTATATTCCTTCATAGACATTAAAATAATTCATTATCAACATTTTTATATTATATTTCTCATATTGTTGAATTTTCCAATTGAGCTTGCATTAAGCTCTTTTCCTATAAACTCTGGGTTTCTGAAAACAAAAGTAATCTTAACAGATTAAAACATTTTCATAAAAAATTCCTATATTTGCAATTTATTAATAAAAATATGTTTGCTTTATGGAGTAACACTGCTCAAATAATTCATAAGAGTTTATTAAAGATACTGGGGTTAATCTGTTTTTTCCATTTTATTAGAAAAAAAGATAACTACCGATTTGAATGCTCATGCTTAGGAACACATTTCTCTTACACATGCCCCTTGGGCACACAGAGACTTAAACCATATTCTGAGGGAAAAGGCCCCTGCAGTTCATAGAAGCAGGTTAGTAGGTGGTTTGTGCCACACCCACTCAAAAGCTCCAAGGATGGTAGGTATAAAAATGCCAAGCATATATTTATCATTTCTGAAATATTATCTCTGCAATATTCTTATAGGCTTCTACCTATTTACTCATTTAAAAAAGATAGTTGTTTATTTTCTAGATATTTATCTATGCATCTTTTAAAAAACATTTTCATAAATATTCAGAGTGATCAAAATGTGACAGACTAGTTTATAATTTATTAAAAAGTATTCCTTCTTACATGATGATATTTAAAAGGCTCAATTTAGAGGCACCTGGTTGGCTCAGTTGGTTAAGTGTCTGCCTTCTGCTCAGGTCATGATCTCAGAGTCCTGGGATCGAGCCCTGCGCCTGCTTTTCCTTCTCCCTCTGCCTGCTGCTCCCCCTGCTTGTGCTCTCTCTCTTTGTCAAATAAATAAATAAAATCTTTAAGAAAATTAAATGAAAGGCTCAATTTAAATTTTTTAAACAAAAATAATAGACAAACCATAATTTTTTTTTTTTTTTTTGCATTTTGGCTGCAGTATAGTCATCACATTGTGGTTTTAATTTGCATTCCCTGAATGAATGATGAGGCTAAGAATGTTTTTATATTTTTTATTATCTTTTTGGATATTTGAAAATCTTGTAAGAAATGCTTATTCAGGGGCGCCTAAGTGGCACAACGGTTAAGCGTCTGCCTTCGGCTCAAGGCGTGATCCCGGCGTTACGGGATCGAGCCCCACATCAGGTTCATCCGCTATGACCCTGCTTCTTCCTCTCCCACTCCCCCTGCTTGTGTTCCCTCTCTAGCTGGCTGTCTCTATCTCTGTCAAATAAATAAATAAAATCTTTAATAAAAAAAGAGAAAGAAATGCTTATTCAAGGGGCACCTGGGTGGCTCCGTTAAGTATCTGACTCTTGATTTTGGCTGAGGTCATGATCTCAGGGTTGTGAAATAGGGCCCTGCATCAGGCTCTGCGCTGAGCATGGATCCTGTTTAAAATTCTCTCTCTCTTCTTCTCCTTTAGATCCTCCCCTCCCATCTCTCCCTCTTCTAAAAAAAAAAAAAAAAAAAAAAAAAGTGCTTATTCAAATGTTTTCCCTGTGTTTTCTATTGAATTGTATGTGTCATTTTTTTGTTGATTTGTACGTGCTTTATGTTTCAGTGGTTCTCAGTTGTGGGTTGTTTTATCCCCTGAAAGACACTTAGCAATGTTTAAAGATATTTTTGTTTGTCACACCTGGAGGGGTGCTAAGATCATCCAATGGGAAGAGTCCAGGGACACTACTAAACATCTACAACGAAGAGGATAGCCCACCAACAACAAAGATTATCTGGTCCAAAACGTCAATAGTTCCAAGGTTGAGGGACCCTGAAATGTGTGTGTATATAATTAAAATATAATATATACTACATTATATTTAATATAATATATACCATCTTCCACTTTGAGGCTTGCTTTTTATTTTTAATGGTTTGTGATGAATAGAAGGTCTTAAATTTGAGCTACTATTTTTGTTTATAGTTAAAACTCTGTGATTATTGAAAAGATCTTTGCCTACCCAAAGATCATAAAGATATTGTACTCTGTTATCTTCTAGGACAACCCTGCCCAGTACAGAAGCTACTAGCCATGTGTGGTTATTGAGCATTTGAAATATGGCTAGTCAAAATTACGATGTGCTATAAATGTAAAACATATACCAGATTTTGAAGAATTTGCTTGAAAACAAGAATGTAATGTATTTCACTGATTATATGTTGAATAGATAATATCATGGATAGATGGCATTAAATAAAATATATGATGAAATCAATTACATATATGGTTCACATTTTGTTTCTGTTAGACAGCACTTTCTAGAAGACATACTGTTTTACATTTCACATTTCAATCAACAATCCACTTATAACTGATTTTTGTGTATGATATGAAGCAGGAGCCAAAATACATTTTATAACACTTGGATATCCAATTGACCCAGTACAATACATTAAAAGAAAGATCCTTTCCTTACAGCACCTCTATGTCTCCCTTGTCATTAAACTCTTTATTTTGTTCCAAGAACCTATTTGTTATCCTTGTCCTACCACCACACCATCAGACTTAATCTCCCTTGATATGTGGTGGTAAAAATCCCCTCAACTCAATTCTTTTGGGCCATTTGTATTTCCATGTATAATTTAAAATCAACTTTTCAAGTTTCAAAAAAATACCTGCTAAGGTTCTCATTGGGAATAAATTTAATCTATAAATTATATGAAAAGAACTGAAACATTAACCATACTGAATCTCCTACAACAAGCATAAATACACCCCCTCCCGATTTATTTGGTTAATTTGTTACTCTCAGTAATGTGTTCTGCCTAAAGGACTTGGAAATCTATTGTTAGACTTAACCCTGGGATATTAATGATATGATGCTAATGAGAATTACATATTTTTAAAATTAATTTTCCAATTGTTAGTGATATACAATTGATCACTATATACATGTTGACCTGTTATCATAGGAGCTTGCTAAATTTACTTATTAATTCTAAAAGTGTTTATCTGTAGATTCATTCTTTGGGATTTTCCAAATACATAAATATATTTTCTGTGAATAATGACAATTGCATTTCCTCAGTTTCTAAACATGCATCTTCTGTTGCAGTTTCTTTTTTCTTTTTTTCAGTTTTACTAAGAAATAATCGACATACATCACTGGATAAGGTTAAGGCCTACAGCATGATGGTCTGATTTACACGTACTGTGAAATGATTGTCACAATAGTTTCAGCTAATATCCATTTTCTCATACAGATTCAATAAAAAGAAAAGAAAGGAGAAAAAAAATTTCTCCTTGTAATGAGAACTCTTATGGTTAACTCTCTTAATAATTTCCCTTTACATCATAAAGCAGCATAAGCTATAGGCACCATGGTGTACATTACATCCCTGGTGCTTATTTATCTTACAATTGGAAGTTTGTAAGTTTTGACCACCTTCCTCCAATATCCCCTCCCCTACCCTGCACCTCTGGTAATCACATATCTGATCTCTTTTTCTATGAGTTAGGTTGTTTGTTGTTGCTGTTGTTGTTAGATTCCACATGTAAATGAAATCCTACAGTGTTTGTCTTTCTCTACCTGGCTTATTTCACTTAGCATAATGCCTTCCATGTCCATCCATATTGTCACAAGTGGTAGGCTTTCCTTGTTTCTTATGGCTGAATAATATTTTATTGTATGTATATACCACAATTTCTTTATCCATTTATGCATCAATGGACACAGGTTGTTTCTACATCTTGGCTATAGTAAATACTGTTATGTAAATGGGTGTGCAGATGTCTTTTGTAGTTAACATTTTCATTTCCTTTGGATATACTCCTGAAAATGGAATTGCTGGGTGATATATTTTTATTTTTAATTTTTTGTGAATCCTCCAGACTGTTTTCCATGGTGGTTGCACCAATTTACATTCCCACCAACAGTGCACAAGGGTTCTCTTTTCTCCACATCCACATCAGCATTTGTTATCTATTGTCTTTTTGATTGTGGCCATTCTAACATGCATGAAGTGATGTCTCATTGTGGTTTTGATTTGCATTTCTCTAATGACTAGTGATATAGAGCATCTTTTCTTGTACCTGCTGGCCATTCATATATCTTCTTCAGAGAAATGTCTTCCTGACATATTGCTCATAGTAGGAGACTCAATGCACTGTTGAAGAAGAGCGATAGCAGCTATCTTAGCCTCATTTTTAACCACATTGTATAGAATTTCAATATTTCTGAAGCACCTATGAAGCTCTTGCCATTTCTGGTTTTGTGTTTTACATACCCTTTCTCAAATGAAAGAAGGTTCCTACTATTCATAGCTTGGTAAGAATTTTTATCAAGAAGAGAATTAAATTGATCAAAAGCTTTATTGCATTTGTTGAAATGAAGATAATAGTATTCTCTTTATTCTTTTTGATATAATAAACCAAATTGGTTTTTGAATGTTTATATATCCTTGGTTTCTTTGTATAAACCCAAATCAATGATGATGTATCCTTTCTATAGGTCTCTAGATTAAATTTGTTACTTTTTTTTAAGGAATTCTTATATCTAATATTTATGAGGGTGATAACTGGCCTGTAGTTTCTCTTCTTTTAACATCTTTATTATGTTTTGTTAGCAAAGTTATACTCACTTCATTTAACAATTTAGATTGTGATGGGTTTTTTGTTTGTTTTTATTCTTTAGATATTTGTTTAGAATTAGGATTATTTGTTAGAGATACAAAACAATTCAATGCTGAAGCCATTTGACCTAGAGTTTTCATTGTGGGAAGATTTTAATTCAAGATTCAATTTATTTAATAGATAAAGAATTGCATAAATTTTCTACTTGTCAAGTTTTGGTATGTTGTGTTTTTCTATAAATTTGTCTATTTCATCTAATTTTTCAGATTTATTTGCATCAAGTTCTTCATAATATCTTAGAATTACCTATTTATTGTCTGTAGAATCAGTAGAGATTTGCTCCTTCTTATTCCTGATATTGGTGTTATGTTCCTCTCTCTCTGTCTGTCTTTGTCTCACTCTCTCTCTGCCTCTTCCTCCTCTGCCTCTCTCTTTCTGTCTCTTTGTCTCTCTCTCATACACACACACACACACACACACACACACACACACACACACACCCATCTTGGGTGATTTGTTAATTGAAAGCTTTTTGGAAAATTCGTTTTTGGCTTTGTTGATTTTCTCACTTCTAAATTTGTTTTCTAGTAATTGATTTCTGATTTTATCTTTATTGTTTTCTTCCTTCTTCTTTCTTTAAGTTTTTATTACTCTTCATTTTCTAACTCAATCATTGATGTTTTAGCTTTTCTTCTTTTCAAACATAAAACAGTTTACATTCATACATACCTACGTACCTGGACTTCTCATATTTTTTCTTTTTGCTCCACAGAAATATGTCTATATGGTTTCTACCGATTTACAATCCAGATCACATATCCTTTCTACAACTCTTTTAATATACACTGAAAATCATTTATCACATTCTCATTTTTCAGTTGTAGAGTTAAATTTGATTATATTTATAGATTTAAATTCTCTGGTGAAATGTAAGTATTTTCCATTGCTAATGGTTATTCTTCTGTGTTTTTCTGTCTATTTTCAAATAATATTATTCTGCTTCACATATAATACAAGGACTTTACAACATTTAATTTTGTTTCCCCTCTTTTGATCTTTTTGCTTTATTGTTATACATTTTTCTTACATTAATGTTATAAATTCCCTAAATTTTTACTTAAATTTATTTTAAAGGTATTAAAAGCTAAGATTTAAATGTATTTTACTGTATGTATTTACCATTTGAGGCATTTTCATTCCTTGTGCAAATTCAATATTACATCTGGCCTCATTTTTCTTCATCCTGAGGAACTTCTAATATTTCCTGTAGTGCAGGTCTTTTGGCAACAAATTCTATCAAATTTTGTTTGTCGGAAAAAAGTTTTAGTAAATCTAGATATAGAATTATAGAGGATACTTTTGTTTCATTTTGTTTGCTTAAACCCACTGCAAGTATCTTTCTCTGTATCTTTCTCCAGTTTTTCTAATGAGAAATCTGTGATAATTCTCATTGTTCTTTTCTGTGTACACCTAAATTTGTTTCACTTCTTTGAGGGACTTAAGTCCTGCGCTGCTTTTGCCCAATATCTAAATACAGCCCCCTATGTACTTAACCCTGTTTTCTAGGTGTTTAATAGTGGAAGGGTAAACTTGGTTCCATTTATAGCATTATGGTGTAACATGGAAGGCTTGTCTGGTGGCTTTTAATTGGATGACAGAAATTGTGTATGAAAAGATATAGAGTTTCTTGGTATGATCTTTGGAACAGTTTTGTGTGTGGTGGGAGGGGTGCAGTTCTGGTAGACAGTTGGAGTAGGAACACAGAACCTTAATCCAATCAGAAACTGAAATGGTTTACAGACGAGTTTTAATCTTTGTGAGGGCCTCCAAAATCTAATTATACCTTACTTTTAAAATTAAAACTCTCAGAGCCCTGCATAAATTAATGGGCTATTTAGCTGGACCATCCTTTACCAGACTGTAAGCACACAATTTCTCTCCCTAGTACCATGAGACCACCAATAACTCTGCTTAGCTATTCAGAATTTTATCAACAACTTTCTGTTTGCTTTCTCCATATGCCAGCTACCCCACCTATAAAAGGGCAAATGTCTTAAAGGGAAACAATAAATTCTGCTTGCTGGGCCTAGTTTGTGCTAGTTGTCAGGATATTAGTCCTAAAATGCTTACACTGGTAGATCTGGAATTTTCCATTTTTATCTTCCCAGTGCAGCGAGACTCCAGCTTCTCTGCTTAATAGCTACTCTTTGCTTGGCTTCTTGTATCTCTGTGCATGTCACTTTTTAATTGAAAACTGCCCTTGGGTATTAACCACTTATTAGATATATGTGTTGCAAATACTTTTTCTCATTCTGTAGGTTGCCTTTTCAATTTATTGATTGTTTCTTTTGCTGTGCAGAAGCTCTTTACTTTGAGGTAGTCTTACTTGTTTTTTCTAGCCCTTGTTGCCTATGTTTTTGGTATTTTATTCAAGAAATCATTGTCGAGACCAATGTCAAGGACCTGTTTTTCTATGTTTTCTCCAATGACCTTAATCGTTTTAGGCCTTAAATTTAAGTCTTTGATCCACTTTGAATTAATTTTTGTGAGTTGTGTAAGAGAGCAATCCAATGCTTGTGGCTTTCCCAACACCACTTATTGATGAGTCTCTCCTTTCCCCATCATGTATTTTGAAATTCTTGCCAAAAATTAATTGATGACATATATGTGTGGTTTTCTGTCTGGGCTCTCTTTTATAATCCACTGCTCTATGTGCCTATTTTTATGCCATCATCATACTATTTTGATTACTATGGCTTTGTAATATAGATTGAAATCAAAATATATAAAGAAGTCATACAACTCAATAGCAAAAAGGCAAATAATCCAATTTAAAATGCACAAAGTCCCAGAATAGGCATGTTTTCAAAGAAGACATTCAAAGGGCCAATAGGTATAGGAAAAGGTGTTCAACATCACTAATCACCAAGGAAATTCAAATCAAAACTAATAATAGGATATCGCTTTATACTTGCTAGGATGGCCATTATCAAAAAGACAAAAGTGAACAAATATTGGTGAGGATGTTCAGTTAGGGAACCCTTATACACTGTTAATGAGAATGTAAACTGGTATATCCATTATGGAAAACAATATGGTAGTTCCTCAAAAAAATAAAAATAGAATTACCATATGATTCATCAATCCCGATCTTGGCTATATATCCAAAGAATTGCAATTAATATCTCAGTGAAATATTTGCATACCCATTTTCATTGCACTATTTACAATAGCCAAGATATAGAAACAACTTAAAAATTGTTCAGTGAATGACCTGATAATGAAAACGTGATATATACATATATATATACACATACACATATATACATACACACACATATATATACAATGAAATATTATTCAGCCTTAAAAAAGATAGAAATTCTACATTTGCAACAACATGGATGAAACTGGAGGACATTATGCTAAGTAAAATAAGTCAAAAAGAGAAAGACAAATGTCGTATGGCATCACTTATATGCGGAATCTTTTTTTTTTTTTAAAAAAGCTAACTTCAAAGAAACAGAAAATAGAGTGGTGGTTGGCAAGGGCTGGGGAGAGATTGAAATGGACAGAGGTAAGTCAAATTGTACACACTTTAAATTTGAAGAAGAATAAGTTCTGAGGATCTAACACAGCATGGTGACTGTAGTTAATGTGCTATTGTATATTTGAAAGTTGTTGGGAGTAGATCTTAAGCATTCTAACTACACATACATAAAAGGGTTAACTATGTAAAGTGACAGAGGTATTCATTATCTTGAACTTGGTAATCATTCTGCTATCTATATGCAGTCATCACATTGTACACTTTAAAAATATACAATTATATTTGTCAATTTTTCATCAATAAAGTTGAGGGGAAGATTGCTCCTGCAAAAAAGACAGTGTAAAGTGAAGAAATTACCTCAGCCCTTCAAGGTTTTCAGACATTTTTCTTATCTATTTTACCACTCTTTTATCTTCATTCTTAGCAGAAAGCCCATAATTTCATTTTGAAATGTTCAAATTTAAAGGTAGAAGAGGACTATTTTGGCAAATTACCTTTGGACTAAATTGAAGGATGATACAGGATTTAACCCAATGAAATATGACACTATATTTATTATAGGGATCTTGTAAGAATAGGAGATTAATTAACTAATTACAAGTATTTGCTTCTCACTAGGAGATAGGATGGTGCATGGCTGCACTGTTGAATTTTAGAATGACCATCCAATATATTAATGATTAAATTACCCTCAGTCATTTAATTTAACTCTATAGAGACCTATACACTTGTGGGATTATATCAAATACTTTTGGAAATGAAGTAAGTAGTAAAAAATAGAGGAGGAAGGAAAGAAGGGCAGACTAATAAATGGGAAGAGACAGGAGGAAAGTTAGGAAGCAAAGGGCAAGAAAGGAAAGGAGAAAGAAGCTCCTATGTGTGCATTCTTTTTTCTGCTTACGTTTTTCTAAATCACATTATTTATACATTTTTCTGTTTTTATTTGATACATACATACACATTTCTTTAGGAAGACACATTCAGTTAAACTCTTTGTTTCTCTCGTTAACCAAAGGTCTGAAGTAAATTTCTTTTGCTTTAAATTATTTTTAAAATAATAACACTTCACAGCTAAATTTGATTCTATTTGATATCTAATTTTATACTTTTGTTAACAAAATTCTTCCTTTATATTACCCTTTAGAATGTTAGCCATATTGAGAGCAGAGACTCCCTTCTTTCTTTTCCCTCTGTGTTTCTAACATCTGGACAGTGTTTGGTACATAGCAGGAGCTCAAGTATCTGCTAACGCAAAAAATGGAATAAAACTGAATTCCACAATATTAGGAAATGCCCCATTTGTGAGACAAAGAGACATATCTAAGGTCAATAATACCACAGTAAGCTAATATAGGAAAGAGAGAGAGGAGCAAACAAAATAAGACAGTACTCCCTCAAAATAAGACAAAAAGTCAGGTGTATAGAGCTCTTCACCAAAAACCTTTATTCAGCCACAGTTTTTTGGGCTTTTTTTAAGTTTTAGTATATCTCAAGTTAAAAATGGAGAAATGAGTAAAGACTGCATATTTTTTTTTAATTTCTTTCTAAAAATAGACTCTTAAAAAGAGCAACTCCATGCACTATAACTCCTCAACACAAGTGCTGGCAATGGCAAGAGAAGCTACCATTCTTCCACTCAGGCATTTCCTTTTATATTTTCTTCTATGAGCACGGGTAGAAGATATAAGTCTTCTGCATTTTTAAAGATGAGTCTTCATCCTTCATCCTTCATTCACTCATGCACTATGTACTTCCTTCATTTGGCCTCTGAATTCTTTAGTCCAGAAAGGAAAATCTGTTTACTTGTCATCTGCTATTGCGTCATGGAAATACTCTAGGTATAAGAAACGTTACACTTAAGTAAAGAGGTGTGTATTTTTCTTGGCGGAGTTTACATTTTAAGCTATTATACAGAAGCATAATTCATCTTTAGGTTATGCAAATTTATAATAAATAAGAATTCATTTTTGAAAAACTGTAGTAAGATTATGAATCATCCTTCCTCAAAGATAATATTCTCTAACTTTTATAAACATTTCTTACTCTTTTCCTTTATACCATTATCTTATATTGTTCGAAGTCCCCAGGGGAACTAGGTAAGGATGTAAGTTGTTGGGTTTTTACCCTTTTTTACTCTCTCATAAACTTCTGAAAAAAATCTCCTGTATTACTAGTCACAGCCCAAAGGCAAACTTTCAGATTTTTTCAAAATTGGTTTTTAGTTCAGAACAAATGTTAGAGAAGAAATGTGAAATTAAAAAAAAAGAAGAAGAAGAAAGAGAAAAAAGAAAAGGTTAAAATATCAGAAATATATTTAGTAATTGCAATGATTTACTAATTCTTTTCTTGTGAAATATCTTGTGAAATGACAAAAACATATTTAATAAGTAACTAAGTTCTTTATCTTTTGTTGTGTTGTGATTTTTGGCTATGGTTTGTTTGTTTGCTTGCTTGGTTTTTTGTTTTGTATTCTTATCTCCCATTGTCTTCGGATGGCCACTATTCAAATTTAAGTCCATATCTTATAGAAATCAAATTCTCAGTGTTTTCATAAGAAATGATGATTCATCTAATCTGAAGGTCTTGCTTTATAGATAAAGAAACTGAGGTTCAGGGAGAACAATTTCTGTGCAAAATACATTAAGAGCTAACACTTACAGTCTAATACTATATGCACGGCTGCACCAGCCTTATATTTGGACCTGCACCTCCTTTAGAACTTTCTCCTTCTTTTTGACAAGGCATATTACTTCCAGTTAAATCAGCCACTCCATGTCTCAACAAGTCAAGCAACCATTGGACTCCAGTAGGGAACTTAATCTCTATGAAGCACTCCACAATCTGCCCCGAAGCTCATATTTATACTTAACGTTCCTTTCATAAACTCCATACTTCAATCAAACTGTATTCTTGCTTTCTATCCCCTTGTATTAATCATTTTTCCATCTCAAATATCCTTCTGTTTGTCAAACACTATATATCAATCCAATTACAGAATACATCTTAACACTGCAAGGAATTATTTATATCTAAAAACTATCAAGAGCACTACATGGAAAGTAGTTTTACTCCCAAATTATTTATTTAATTCCTATTAATTAATTATACATGAATTATAAAGAGTTAAGTCAGCTGTCCACACAGTAAGTTCCCAAAAAATCAGTTCAAAATTAGATAAATTTGTTCTGACTGACCCAATATTATTGCTGAAGTAGTTTGAGCAACAGGAAAATATTGTTAAAGTTGACTTTATTCACCAGTGTCTGTGCCCACTGTCACCTGTGCCCAGTTCTAAAGTATGATTCTCCTAATTCCACCATTGTCTTAAGGAACTACACACACTTGCACACATATATGCACATACCACAGTATGAGATGTTTGCAGATAAAATAACATTGCACAGTTTCTTAACTTTCAATTACTGACTGGATCTTCCTCCATTTCACCACTCCATTCCAAGTGTTCTCTATTATAGTGAACGGATTCCCATGAATTGTTCTGTGGCTGTTCTTCTGGAAGTTGACTACACTATTGCTTTCAGAGCAAACACAATTAAATCCCACTCTGGAGGAATAAATAGAATAGGAATTTCTTATTAAAAATGCTATATTTCCCTGGTGATGAGTGATGTTGAGCATCTTTTCATGTGTCTGATGGCTGTCTGTAACACATCTTCTTTGGAAAAATATCTATTCATGTCTTCTGCCCATTTCTTAACTGGATTATTTAGTATTGGGGTGTTGACTTTGGTAAGTTCTTTATAGATTTTGGATACTAACTCTTTATCAGATATGACAAACATACCACCTCACACCTGTCAGAATGACTAAAATTAACAACACAGGAAACAACAGATATTGGAGAGGCTGTGGAGAAAGGGGAACCCTCTTACACTGTTGGTGGGAATGCAAACTGGTGCAGTCACTCTGGGAAACAGTATGGAAGTTCCTCCAAAAGTTAAAAATAGAACTACCCTATGACTTAGCAATTGCACTAGGTATTTACCCAAAGCATACAAAAATACTGATTTAAAGGGGCATGTACTTCTCAATGTTTATAGGAGTATTATCAACAATAGCCAAATTATGGAAAAAGCCCAATGTCCATTGAATGATGAATGGGTAAATAAGTGGTATATATATACAATTCAGTATTACTCAGCCTCCAAAAAGGATGATATCTTGCCACTTGAAATGACGTGGATGGAGCTAGATTGTATTATGCTAAGTGAAATAAGTCAGAGAAAGACAAATATAAAACAGACCAACATAGGGGAAGGGAAAAAAAGAGAGGGAAGCAAACTATAAGAGACTCTAAACAATAGAGAACAAACTGAGGGTTGATGGAGGGAGGTGGGTGGGGGAATGGGCTAAATGGGTGATGGGTATTATGGAGGACACTTGTAATGAGCACTGGGGGTTATATATAAGTGATAAATCACTAAATTCAATTCCTGAAACAAATATTACACTATATATTAACCAACTGGAATTTAAATAAACATCTGGAAAAAAAAGAAAAGAAAAAGTACTATATACAAAGATTTTTTAAAATGTTATATGCTGATCAAAAATATATTGTGTTACCATGAGAAGGTAAGACCATGATTTCCTAGCCTCTCTTTTTACTTGTGTTTTATATTTGGTGATGATGTTTTACAGACGTTTTTTGAACACATCACTTTGAACAATAGCATAAATATTGTCATATATGTTGTAAACTTTTGCATAGTTAAGTATCATACTATAATCAATTTTTAAAAATTCAAGTCATTGATTTTTCCAAATGTAAATCACACTTAACAAGGAATTTTTGTGTGGCCTACCATTTTAAGCAACAATAGTACAAGGGCAATGGAAAATTCATTGATGTTTAAGGAAAAAGCTTTCTTTCTATGACTTGACATTTCCCTGTGGAACTACATCATAAATCATCTGGTAGAATAGAAAGTTTCAGAGTCCAATTTTACATGTGACCTAAGACAGATTGTCAATTATTTCATGCCTCAGACCCTTTATATGAAAAAAATACCTTTTTACTTCATAGGTATAAATACTAGTGCTTATTCATATTTAGGAACTTTGCCTCCACTCATTCATTCACTTTGCTGTCTTCCTTTTGAACATTTTTGTTAACTTTCAACCACAATTAAAAAAAAAGTACTGCTCAACACTACAGGTTTTGTGCCCATGAGCATTTCTGCTTAGAGATTTATTGAATGAAGGGTTACATATTATATGTTCACTAAAATGTGATTTTTCTGGAATTTAGGTATTCATGCAAATTTTGTATCTTATTAACACAATTAACATTGTTAATTAAGAATAACTATAAGAGCTATCCTTTTTTAAGGAGAAATCTTAAAAGGGCTGAAATGATTTAATTACTAAATATCAAATTAGCAAAAGAAATCTGGAGCCACGAAACATATTTATGTCGGTCCTGCGAAATTTTCATATTTAGGCCTATATGTCTTCAGACTTCTTCCTGAGGGAATACTGGATCCTTCCATAGCTGAACAAGTGACCCTACTGTTCCCTGGAGTAACTTCTAATTTACCTTCTTGTTAAAATGAATCATTCACAAATAAGAATAATTCCTCACTTGACGCTTAGCATGCTGGATGCTGCTCTATTTTGAATGATTTATGATCATACGTTTAAATAATTATATTGGCCCTGTTGTTCTAATATTTCATCACAGCTGACAACAGGATACATGCAGATAAATGTATTACAACCTCACGTCTCCTCAAGTCTTTTTCCACTATTAGAAATTAAATATCTCTAAAATAACAAACCACCCAATTGCTCCCCAGTGGAACTTAAATAGTGAGTCTATAATAATACAATATTATCTTATAGTACAGTACAATTAAAATAATGTTCTTGCAGCTACCTTCTACTAAATATAAATTGAAATATACTTTACATAATGGAAGAAACTAAACTTAGCCTCTATAGAGGAAAATGTAACTAAAATTTTAGAAGAAATTGCTTTGTTAATCAAAATAATGAATACTTGTGATTGTAGATGAATCACTTAGTACAAATTTCACTAAAGTTGGAGTTTTTTTTTTTAAGATTTTGTTTATTTATGTGACAGAGAGACAGCCAGCGAGAGAGGGTACGCAGCACGGGGAGTGGGAGAGGAAGAAGCAGGCTCCCAGCGGAGGAGCCTGATGTGGGACTCCATCCCGGAACGCCAGGATCACGCCCTGAGCCGAAGGCAGACGCTTTAATAACTGCTCTACCCAGGCGCCCCTCAAGTTGGAGATATTTTAAATAGCATACCTGAGGAGGAGGAGGAGAAGGGTAACCAATTCTGTGTAGAGAGGAGAAAGATTTCCCTTCCTCTAGAACAAAACACTGCAACCCTATCACATTTTAGAAACTAAGCATGAAGGAATTATTTCAATAAGAAAATACTGAACAAGCATTCAAAAATCACAGCAACCATACTTACTACAAGCCATCCTAGTACTTAGATTCACTGCTCTAGTGCTTACTCAGTCTCGTTTTGTCCCTCTCTCTTCTCCTAGGGTTATATTTTCCACCAGTAAGTAAAATCATGCTCAGTAGCCATGGAAAGAAAAAAACAATGGTGTATTTAGAAACAGAGGTTAAGGTCAAGTCTCCACTTAACAAAGAGAAATAAAGAACTGGAACATAGGCCAAGGTCTGAAGTTTCCCAACTGCTTAGAGGGGAAAATGCAACAAAAATAAGTAAAACATGGAACAATTTTCAGGTTCACGCAAGAGGGATAATCTGCCAACATTTAATTAAATAATGAATGAGATTTATTCACATGATTTATCTGGATTAATTGATGGTAACTCCAAATAATGACTCTTACATCTGCATTTCTTTTACTTAGTACACCTGGCCAAATAACTGTCTTTCTTCTAGGGAAAAAAAAAAATCAAAGTGGAGTCAAAATTCTTATGCCAAACTAGGGGTGTACTGTAAGGTGACTAACATAATATAATAAAAAAAATATTATTATTAAAAAAATTCTTATGCCACATTTATTTTTCCTGTGTTTATTATTTAATAAAATAATTATTATAGAAAATAACAATCTTATATTTTATTTATAAATATACTTTCTATTATACTTGTATTTTTTTAATTCTTGGGATCAATTTAAGTATTTGTACTTACAAGTAACAGATACTGACTTGACATAGAATTATTGTTATTTGATAAGAATTATTATTTTCATAATATAAAAAGTTAGCAGGTAGGGGCGCCTGGGTGGCACAGCGGTTGAGCGTCTGCCTTCGGCTCAGGGCGTGATCCCGGCATTATGGGATCAAGCCCCACATCAGGCTCCTCCGCTATGAGCCTGCTTCTTCCTCTCCCACTCCCCCTGCTTGTGTTCCCTCTCTCACTGGCTGTCTCTATCTCTGTCAAATAAATAAATAAAATCTTTAAAAAAAAAAAAAAAAGTTAGCAGGTAGAACAATTACTTCATCAGGAACTCAGATCTTTATGTTTCTCTAATCTGCCAACCTGAGTAACCGGGCATTTATCTTGAGGTTTTTCTGCCCATAACCAAAGGACAGCGATTCAAGGCATACAGGTATACAGTCATGTTGAAAGACAAAAACAGCACTTTTCCCTATAATTTCTTTTATTAGAGAAGAACTTTACAAACAAATCCCATTGCATATCTCATTGGCTGTCCATAAAGCAATCATTAACAAGAAGGAATGGGAAGGACTTGGGTTTCCAGATCTCACGTAAGGAGCTTGGAAGTTCCCACTCCACCCTAGCAAGTAAAAGCCTGAACAAACTTAAAAATTAAGAATTGTTTTGGATCTATTAGAGAGGATAGGGCACAGAGTAAATCACTGCCCCCAGCATTGGAGATACCAGATAATCTAGGGAGTCTCCACTCAGGGGAGCAGAGACTGAGGAATACAAACTGACTGGACCCAGCGTGGAGAAGAAAACCTTAAATGTAACTAAAGAATTGCTGGAGTCTCAGTGTGTACAACTGTGAAAGTTACACATGACAGGGGAACCCAGTCATTGGGGGCCCCCCAAAAATTCTGCATTTACTTTCAAGACCTTGACCAGGTTCCCAAAGTAAATATCAGAGAAAAAGCTTCTTTGGTTTCCAGAATGACAGAGAGGGGAAAAGCAACTATTTAAAGATAATTCAGAGTACACTGTTCTTCTTAACAAGGTCTGGCATGAGGGGAAACTAGTTATCCAAAACCTAACATGTTGTGGTATTATCAGAACTTACCTAATATGGAGGAAGGGAAATACACACACCTCACCACATTACTAAGGCAAATTTGTAGCAGTTCTTGCCTACTACAACATGTCCAGCCACCAAAAACAACATTCAAAGAATACCAAATGGCCACACAATTTGAAGAGACAGTTCAAGCATCAGGAACAGACCTGATAGGGATGTTGGAATTATCAGACCCAACATTTCAAAAAACCATGATTAAAAAAATAATAATGATGATTAACATATTAAGGATGTTAATGGATAAAATAGACAGTATGAAAAAACAGACGGGCAATAAATGAGTTATGTAGTATTTGTCTGTCTGTCTGACTTTCACTTAGCATAATCACTGCCAGGTTCATGCAAGTTGTTACAAATGACTTCTTTGTTAGAAATTTTCTTCTTTTTTAAGGCTGAATAATGTTTCACTGTATATGTATAAATTATATTTTCTTCAACCACTCATCCATCTGTGGACTAAAATGAACATTGGAGTGCATATTCTGATTTCATTTCCTTTGGGTATATAAAACCAGATTTCTGGATCATGTGGTATTTCTAATTTTAAAATTTTGGGGAACGTCCCTACTGCCTTTCATAGTGGCTACACCACTGTAAATTCCCACCAAAATTGTATAAGTGTTTCCTTTCCTCCAAATCCTTACCAACACTTATCTTTTGTGTTTTCGATAAAAGAAGAGAAAATAGAAAAAATTCAACAAAACTAAGAGTTATGGTTTTGAAAAGATAAACAAACTTGACAAACTCATAACCAGACTCATAAAAAAAGAGAAGATTCAAATAAAATCAGAAATAAAAGAGGAAACATTACAACAGATGCCTCAGAAATAAACAAAACATCATAAGGAAGTATTATAATCAACTATACACCAACAAATCATAAAACCTAGAAGAAATAACTCAATTCCTAGAATACACAACCTACTAAAACTAAATAAAGAAGAAATAGAAAGTATGAACAGACCAACAATAAATAAGGAGATCGAATCGATAATCAAAACTTCTTAAGGAAAAGCCCAGGACCAGATGGCTTCACTGATGAACACCTACAAATGTTCAAAGAAGAAGTGATAGCAATCCTTCTTAAACTCTTCAAGAACTTAGAAGAAGAGAACAATTCCTAAGTAACTTTATGAGGCCAGCATCACCCTGATAAAGCCAAAGACATCACAAGAAAAGAAAACCATAGGTGAATATCTCTGATGAGCAGAGATGCAAAATCCTTAATAAATTACTAGCAAGCCCAATTCAATAGCACATTAAAAAGATTATGTCATTTTTTAAGCAAGTCTTTACTTTTCTATGAATGAATTTACTGGAAATCACTGTTTCCCTCCAATTAAAATACTGAGAATTAAGTATTTTCTCTTTTTTGTACTCTCATTTAAATATGCATATACAAACATACACATCAGAATTTATTGTTAATCACATTTTAAACTTTGGTTTAGGAGTTAGTGTCAAGAAAAATTATCTAAAACTTGGAAATTGGCAAAAGAGATCTCAGCATATCATTTCAATATCATACTGGTATGTTGTTTGACAGGATTACCCCAAAAATATTTAATTTCCAAGGAATGTACTTTTGTCTGACCTTGCCATTTATTATGAAATTAAGATCTCAGACTCTTTGAAACTACATGCTCATTTTTTACCTTGTCTGGTAAAGATTTTTTTCCTGGTAAATACCACCCAAAAGGTGATGGTTTTATTGACCTGGAGGATGTTAATTATCTCATTAAACGTATTTCAGTTCTGTACTATATAATCTTCATTTTTCTAATTCCAATTTGGACAGCTTTTTCATCTTTCTGGTTCCTTCATTTCTGTGTTGAATAAGGTCTTTGAAATGTGATCATTCTATATGTGTATGAGAGTCATGATTCAAATTTTTGACAATTATGCTTTGATATTGGAAAGTAAAATAAAGAAAATCATTGATAATGATGTTCATCTTTGCCACATGGCTTAAATCAAGTCTAATCTTTAGCCTAACTTCTCACTGGTGTTCTAGTTCCAAATACATTACAGTCTTTGCAGAGATTATCTAAGAATTTAAGGTCATAGATTTATTATTATCAAATTAGTCTCTGATGTCAACTGGAGGCTCCCTTTGTTTGATATTCTTCTCTCAATCTCTCCCCATGCTCATGCTTGAGGGAACCCTTCATCAACTTTTGTGCAAATTCACAAAGTTTCTCCAAATATCTCCTTATCTTTAGGTCATCTCTGTGTCAGATAAACCCAAATCTGGAGCTCAGTTGTTCCTCAAGTCTTACCAAAAAAAGTCTTAAACAAAAGCATTAGTGAACAATGTAAATTTTATAGAAGACTCCATAGTAGAGACAGTGAAGGATGCTTGCATTACACAGCCATAGGTGGGGCTCCCCCAAATGGAGATTTCTATGCAAAGGGTTTATTGGATAGTGCTATCAAGAACCACACCAGAAAGGCAGTGACAAAGCAGGATCGGAAAGAAGAAGTTGAACTGTGATGATTACATTGCAAAAAAGACCTCAAACAACCGGCAGTGAGAGTTCTGAAGCTAAGATAGCCCTCTGGAGATGTCCATAATTGAAGGGAGACATCTATACACTGCCTTAAACAGTCATCCTTACCTATCCCTGCTATGGAATCTTTATAATGTTCACTGTCCTCATATCACTTGTGTGTGAAGTCTCCCTGGAAGCAGATATTAAGATGGGATTAGCCATGAAAGAAATTTAATATGGCAATATCTGTGGGGGGAAAAAGGGGAAAGTGTGAAGAGGAGGTAGGGAGAACTAGCAGACTATGATGAAGATTTAATTCCAGGTAAAGGAGAGAGAAGACAAAGGAAGAAGCATCTCAGACACAGTGCAATTCTAATAAACTTTGGCAAAGCTGTCAGGGAGTCCTTAGGCCAAAGTTGCTTGTCAGAGGAGTCCCACACTTCTCAGGAATGAGTCTGCCTTAGCATTCATCGCATGCTCAATCATTGGCTGGGGATAGACCAAGGGAAGCATGGATTTAATTTCAGAGTTCAGACAACTAAATCTCCCTACAGTCAGAAATCTGAGAGGCATATTCTTGTAACTGGCATAATGAATACTAGAGTTGCTGCTACAAAATGGGAATATGAAGGAACATGTCTGGAGTATAGGAGACTCACTAAGGTATCTCTTAGTGCTTCCATACTTCTGATGAGAGTAAATGAGCTCTTTCAGTAATCATGAACTGATAATGACAATGTAACTGGAGACTCAGGAATGAATATCTGCATCACCTTACTAGGCCATGGAATTAGAACAATAGAAAAGCTCACTAAGATAATGGGTCTCTAAAATGGAGGTAGAGAATGGTGTTAAATATCAATTATGGCCTCTGTGGCAGCAGATAGATTCCTCTAACCCTCTCATATCATCCTTTTATTTTTGACGTTGAAGACAGCCAACATCTTGAAATGCCAGTGACACAGTGGAATCAATATTGAGCACAAGTGTATCTGAGCAATGCAAGAGATAGGTATTAGTGGATTCTATTTGATAAAGCATTCTACATTCCCTTGACTAACCTCTTGAGTTCATCTGAAACTGTGGAGACTCTGTGTTTCCCTATCCCTCAGTGAGACAATCTTGAGGCACATGCAACATAGTTTTGCAGCGGATACCCAGCAGAACTGAATCCTAATAACTTATTAACACACTCTATATTGGCTTTTTCTTTCCTCTAATATTATTTTCCCTATACACTCATTTTTATTTTTTTGAATCAGCCCTAAATACAGTACCCGAATCCAAGTTTTGATTTCATGATTGCTTTCAGGAGAACATGAAACTAAGAGAATAAGGAAACTAGGCATTTGTTCATAGATATCAGAAAATTCTTTAAATAACATTTGCTATTTGAATCCTAGAAATTTTTTTATAACATTTCAGAAATATATCTGGAAAACTATAATTGTTCAACATTCTGATGGTCTCAGAATATTAATAACAAAATCATCTCCTATAGGGAAAATAACAATTTAGCCTCATGATTTTATTATAGTTGGAAGCAGAGAGTATGCTATTTTTCATTCTTAATTTAGTAATTATTATGGTAGTTGTGAAAAGACTTGGCCCCCAAAAAACCCAGATCATTTGAATCTATTCTCTTCTGGTCAGAACAGGTTAAACAGATTCAAAGGAACATGTAGATTTGGGTCTTTAATAAAAAAAAAAAACTTCCTATAATAAACATGTTGAAGTATGTTTATGAAACTAGACACACATTATAAAAGGAATAATTTTGTAAAATAGATTATATCAGTAGGTTATTCAGTTGTTCCTATGCTAACTAGAAGGAAGGTACCACAAAGTCTCAAGTGAAGGAGAAAAGAGGAAAACATTTCTTCCTTTTTTCTGTTGTATTATAAAGTATAGAGATTGAGAAACAGGATATTGAAACATGGTTCATTACACAGAAAACTTGATTAGGAGTGTTGTAGCTAACAAGGAAAAGACCTTTCCTCCAAGGCCTCTTCATAAAGCTATTAACGATGTTTATACTGGTACTTATTCTTGATAAGGCAGACAAGTTTTGCTTTGTTTTGTTTTGAAGGGAATGGAGGATTGAAGTCTGAATGACTCCCAAAGTTTCACTACCAACAAATGTCTACTGAGTTTAAAATTCTATATTTCATTAAATACAATCAGTAATGGTTAAAGTTTGGAACATAATGAAACTTCAACAACTTTCCTTTTTCTGTATTATATTTCTGTGTCTCATAATCAGTTGAAAAATTCCATTGACTAAAAAATCTCATCATTTTCATATTAAGTTAATTTTTTACCATAAAGTGTATGAAAACGCATGCTCTGAGACCCAACTGGCCAGACATGCAGGAAGAACCCACTAATAGTTTATTGTAACCAGAAGGACAATATTAATAGAAGACAAAGTATAAATATGATCCCCTGGAATAAATTAACTAAACTGAAGTCATGCCTTAAAATTCCAATTTTCTTTCAGAGAAAGCAAATATCAAAATGTCCACAGTACAAAGGTTCAAAATTCAAATATTCTATTTGACTTCTCTAATGTAACAAGATCAGGAATTATATTTAATAATTTTAAATAAACATATATGATAAGAAAATAATGCTTCTATTGTTTCTCGTTAATTTAATTCATACAACTGTATGGGTGGGACTAAGCAAAATGTTAATTTACATATTTTATTTTCTCCTTAAAGAAAACATTGCCTTTATATTACTATGTAATAACGCAGTCCTGAAGTAGATTCTTTTGAAGGCACAGTTTTCAAGAAATCCTATTCATGCCACATTCCTAAGAATCAGCAACTATGGGAAATAAATATTCAAAGAAGGTATAAATCTCTGAACACTACTTCTACAAGGATAGTTGAGTGCCCTGTTAAAGTAGACAGAGTTCCCAATGCTAGCGTATAAATTCAAGCTTCTAAGAAATCTTATACAGATGAGGCCCACTCACTTCAGGGAAATCTAGGCAAAATAAGATTCAAGGCAGTAAAACGTTAAAATAGTTACATTTCAATAGCATCTTTCCGATGACTGAGTAGTTCTTTTAAACTGAAATATTCTACACATTTTTGAGTTAGAGAAAATCATAGTTTAGACAATATTCTATTGAGGCTTAGGAAGATATTTTTGATTCCATATTATATGTTATAAAGAAAAATGCTAGATAAAAAATGAAAGATTGGCCAGAATCTTGTAGATCTCATAAATCAGAAACTCGAGCACTCTGAATTAAAATAGCACTTCAAGGCACAGCACAACAATATTTTTCTTTGCCAAGCCTTTAAAAATAAGGAAAAGCTTAGGGAATTCATAACTAAGACTCCTTGATGGAAATACAAAAGTAACTTTAAAAACTCAATATAGCTAAATAAACAAAAATATTTCATAATATATTTTCATAGGTGGGTCTTCACTTCTGTAAAATGAACTGCCAAATGTATCTTGAGTTTACCAAAGCTATTTTTATATTTATAAGCATTGTTGTCTTTTTTCACTTTTACCGGGAGGATATCTACCATTCTTATGATGGGAGATTGCCAGAAAAACATACAGTCTGGCCATCAAGTCTTTGATTTATTTTCCCAAAATGCTTTTTTAAAATATTAAACTAAACATAGACATGTCTGTATGTCTACCTTGCCAAAGGAAAGGAACAATATAGGTCATAAAATTACAATATATATCTTGCACAATATGGTTTTATTTCCTGATTAGTGGATAGCACAAAAAGCCAAAAGAATCACTTTGAGAGTTTTCCTTTATATCCGCCAGTCATATATTATTGTTATAGGGATTTTAGAACTTCCACGACAGCTTTTTGGAATTGCCTTTACAAATCTAGAAAACATTTAATTGTTACTTTTGTAAAACCTATGCCTTCAATCCTGGTAATCTGTCACCAGATATATCCCTACCAAATATTATATAACATCATTTCAAATTCACCCCTTGGCTATCACATCAGAATTTAATCCTTTCTATTTTTAAAAGAAAGACATATCACAAATTAAAATTAACCTAAAGAAGTTATGAAAATTTTGTGTTTGTGAATTTCAAGTTATTACAATCCTCTTCAAAATCTGTGATGCCTGGGTGGTGCAGTCGGTTAAGCATCAACCTTTGGCTTAGGTCATGATCCCAGGGTCCAGGAATCAAGCCCCACATCGGGCTTCTTGCTCAGCAGGGAGACTGTTTCTGCTTCTTCCTGCCGCTCCCCCTGCTTGTGCCTTCTCTCTCTCTGATAAATAAATAAATAAATAAATAAATAAATAAATAAATAAATATCTTTAAAAAAATTTTTTTTTTCCTGCAACAAAACCCTGATTAGGTGGTGACATACACTAGAATGGAAACTCCATAAGGCAGGGATCTTCTAATCTATATCTGTGATGCCCACCATGATACTAGGCACATCAGTAACATGTATAGAATCAAAAAAAAGTACTTGTCATCTGGTTCTTCAAAAACTATGGTGTCAAGCGTTGGGGGAAGCCTACTGAGATTATGCAATGATATATCCAAGAAAAAAATGTAAAGAACAATTCTTAACAAAAGGAAAAAAATTAAATTTCCTGATCGAAAGTATCATTCAGGGGCGCCTGGGTGGCACAGCGGTTAAGCGTCTGCCTTCGGCTCAGGGTGTGATCCCGGCGTTATGGGATCGAGCCCCACATCAGGCTCTTCCGCTATGAGCCTGCTTCTTCTTCTCCCACTCCCCCTGCTTGTGTTCCCTCTCTCGCTGGCTGTCTCTATCTCTGTCGAATAAATAAATAAAATTAAAAAAAAAGTGTCATTCATATTCTGCAAAGAAATCTCTGTATTCTAGTTTGCTCATACTTTTTTCTAATTAAGGATTCTTTTCAGCTTTTGTAATCCCAAAGCACAACTTTAGTATCATATTGAATTCTGAATTTAGGTGGGCATAATAAAACTGCCTTTAAATTATGACTTTGAACTAGGTATTTTATAGGTAGCATATACTTTCCTTTTGAGGTGGAGTTGGTCTCAAATCAGGAAAAATTATTTTATATACCTTACAGACCAATTCTTTTTGTTTATGGATGGAAGCTATGATTTTATCTTTTTCTTAGAGGCACTAATACTGAATTTCGTAGAACTATTCTTTTGGCTTATTGGGAGCCATTCTTTTATCTATAGTTATTAGTAATCGGTATTTAATTTTCTAGTGGACCTGGTTTTGAAAGTGCATGTAAATAATCACTTTTCTTAAATATTATCAAAGTTTTACTATAGGATATTTTATATATGAGATATTTTCCCAAAGGAAAAATATTTTCTCATTTTTGTACTGAATGTCTTAATTATATAGTCATCAAATTCATCACATTGATAGAAAGACAGAGGAAAATCATCAATTATTAATATGATCAATACATGCAGTAGAACATCTGACAACAGTCAATATTCATTCATTTAAAAAGTTTTTAGAAAGATAACAATACATGGAATTTTAATCTGATAAATATCAATGAAGTCCCCAAACAAACATCATCCTTATGGTGAATTGGTGAATTATGGAAAGATTAGATATGCTACAAGCATGCCCACTATTAGTTTATCTGATGAACACTGTCTTATCAGTCTTTTCCAATGAAACAAGGATAATAAAAATAAATTGATTGTAGTTTGTTTACACAATTCTGCAATGAAGATACAACATTAATAAACCTTTCAAACAAAATGAAGCCAGTAACAAAAGAAAATTGTTTCCATTTACATAAAGTTCAAAAACAAGTAAGACTAGTATAGACTATTAGAAGTCAAAGAAGTACATTGGAGGGTCCAATATTTTTCCATAAATTGTAAAATTCTAAAGCATAGTATCACTCTAAAAAACAACTTCATTTTTCAGAGATTCTAAGAATGCACTAGAAAAGGACCCTAGAGATCATCTGTTGGAAGTATGCTTTTTTAACTCAGAAATATTAAGTGGTTTGCTGAAGGCTACGGTGTCTGTTACTGATAGACTAAATTTAAATCCCCATGTTACCTGAAATTCCAAGATGCATTTTTAAATGTATCATATTTGTTTCCTAGAAATGGATTAATTTCTCCATCACTGAAACATGGGAGTAGGGCATAGCAGATATAATATCTGCTTAAGAATCCAGAATTGAAATTTATTTTATTGCCTTATTAAATGGTTAAATTTGAGCTGGGTAGATTAAAGGTGAAGGTGATGTCTGGGCTTTTTTACAGTCAATAATTGCATGCTTTTATTCAGAATGCTGATAAATAGCCTTCCAAATCTTTTGTAGTTCACTTGAATAACATTTTTGACTCAAATTTTCATGTGTGAAAATGTTCTGTTATTTTTTTTAAAATACAGCATGTGGATTCAAATCAATAGGATTATAAATAACCTTCACTATTCCAAAGCAGAACTGAGTGTTAGCGATGCCTTTAAAGGTAGCCATATGAAAATATATTATACTTACATTGATTTTTGTGCATATTTTTACTCATAGGTTATTTTAAGCTCCAATGACTGTTAGTATGGTCCCATTCACTGGATAATATCTGTAAAAAAAAAAAATGAAGATAATTTAGTCCTTTGCTTACTTGTTTATTCCCTGGTTCACACTATTTTCCCTTTCTAACTTCTACTTTAGGTGGTAAAAAAGATTCTCATGTGATCTTGTTCTAAGTTACTGTTTACAGTACACTAATATGTGTTAATTAAGGAAAACACGAAAAATACAGAATCATTAAAGATAAATTCAAAAATTCACCTATATTCACAGCCACCAGTGGCAAAATGCTAAGCAATAATGTTCTTAACATTTTTTTTTATTTAATAAGTAGGCTCCATGCCCAGCATGGAGCTCAACATGAGGCTTAAACTCACAACTCCTAGATCAAGACCTGAGCGGAGATCAAGAGTCAGATGCCTAAGCGACTGAGTATCCAACCCAGGCACCCCATATTCTTAACATTCTTAATATTCTTTCTCTTTTTCTGTCTTTTCTATGCATAGGTGTGCATGAGGGAAGGAAGACTGAGATTGAGTTTGGTAATAAACTATCTTTTGCACATAAAATTATACAAGCATTTTGTTGCCTACACTTATTAAGGAAATATAGACTGCTTTAAAATTTTGCTTGTGTAAGTAATATTGCAATAAATGTTACCATTCATGATTGTGAATGAGAGTACAGACTGGAACCCAACATCCTAGATTCAAATTCCATCCCTGGAACTTCCTAGTTACATGACAAAGCAAGTCATTAAGTTCTGTATCTTAATTATGTCAACTGCAAAATATTAGTAAGACTAGCATCTCTTAACTATAGAGAACAAACTAAGGGTTGATGGGAGGAGGTGAGTGGGGGATGGGCTAAATAGGTGATGGTTACTAAGAAGGGCGTTTGTTGGGACGCCTGGGTGGCGCAGTCATTAAGCGTCTGCCTTCGGCTCAGGGCGTGATCCCTGCGTTCTGGAATCGAGCCCCACATCAGGCTCTCCCGCTGGGAGCCTGCTTTTTCCTCTCCCACTCCCTCTGCTTGTGTTCCCTCTCTCGCTGGCTGTCTCTTCAAATAAATAAATAAAATCTTTAAAGAAAAAAAAAAGAAGGGCGTTTGTTGTGATGAGTACTGGGTGTTACATGTAAGTGATAAATCAGTGAATTCTACACCTGAAACCAAATTTACTACATATGTTAACTAACTGGAATTTAAATAAAAACTTGAAAAAAATAAGAATAGCATCTACTTCATAGATTTGTTCCAAGAAATAAGTGCATAATGTATCAATAATGTACATACACCATTAGAAAAGTACAGGCCAGGTGGATAAGCATGTATATGTCATTTGTTATCACAGAGTATTTTCTTTTTTGGGGAGTTTTCTTCAGAGAAGATTCCCAGTATTGAAATTAATGGTTCCAAGCTTGTGATTTTAAATCTTAACAGTCATTGCTAAAATATTTTCTAAAATAGCACCACCAAATACTTTTATACATTACTAGCAAAATATCAGTTTGAACTTATACAGTACCTGATACTTACTGTCCACCAATAAAAGTTATATATTGTAATTATTATTGTTGTTTTATAATATTGTACACCTTCTAAGTGTTGTACATGTTATATCTTCAAGAATTTCCTGGATTAAAACTGGATTTTTGTTTTTATTTTATTTGATTATAAATGAAATTAAATATGTGGGAAAATGTTTATATGCCAGTTGTCTTTCCCCTTCTGTTCATTATTTGATTGTGGTTTTTTTAATTGCTTCTCATAGTACTTCTAAGTTTCACCTTCCTCCTCTGTTTTGTCCTCCTGCATTCAGTGACTTATATTTGCTCAGACTTCTCTGATCTGGTCATAAGGAGTTCTGGAAAATCCTGAAGTCCAGTAATTCTTTTTAATTCAAGGGAAGTGGACCTAAATAGCATAGCTGAAGGCAAAATTAATCAAATATATTAGTGGATTACTTAAAATAAGTCCAGTTTTATGTGATTATACATAACTACCTTACTGATGGGAGAAACAAATAATAGTATATACCGTAGGAAGTAGTACAGATTGATTTCTAGTAAACTACATTGGGAAAAATGATGCTGACTGCAACAGAGAAAAATAAAAAGCATGATCTAGATCTTAAGGCATTTACTACATATTTGAAAGAATATACAAAAATTACAAGATAAAAAAGATATCTCAAATATATTTATTAAGAATTCATAAATTACTATATGAAAAATTACCAAATAAATGGCATAATCAAGCAAGTACTCTACAGTCAGAAAAGGTAAGAGCCACAGTGAACAAATCAGCAAAGCTTTATAAGAGATATCAAGTGGAATTATTCTTCAGAGACTCTAAGGAAGAAAGAAGAGGAGGGTATTTCAAAAATTAATAATGATAATCGCAATCATGCATAAACTAGTTACTGTGAATCAGACATTACTGTTTATTCCTCACAATTCCTGTAAGAAAGATACTGATTTTATGGATGGGGAAACTGAAGAACAAAAAGGTTAAGAAATTTGTACAAGATCACACAGATGGTAAGTGGCAGACTGAATCCAAGTGGCCAGGCCAGAATCCATGTTGTTAACTACCTCCCACTACTTTCAAAAAGATATTGACCCCTCAAATAGGTGTAAGATGTGCTTAGAAGGCAAAAATGAATTATCTTTCTAGAAACAAAGACCAAAAACTGAGAAATCAAGGTAAAGGGCATAATGGGGGCTAATCTATAGATTGAAACATGGATAATTTGAATTATGATTTCTAGTGCTAGAAAATCATTAAAGTAGGGAAATTATGGTTTAAGAAGACTGATCTAAGAGTTGTATGAAGAATTGAGATTCAAAATAGCGAAGCCAATATTCAAGACTTGAGAGCTTGACTACAGGGCAAAAACTTAATTGTAATTATTAATATTGAGTTATAATCTGTACTGTGTGCTTGCCCTATAGCTCTGCAAGTATCGTAACTGGAATCTTGTTATTTCTGTTTAGATGTCCAATTCCATCCCAGACTCAGGAATCTTTGGCTTGGTGTGGAGAAGATTTAAAAACTAGTATCTCATGAGCTGAAATCTCAACATTGCGTGAATTATTACATTTTTATTTTTCATTAAAGTTTTTTCAAAACATTTTTATAATTAAGTCTCCATTTCCTCATTCTCTTCTCAATCTACTCCAATTACATTTCTGTCTTCATTTACACAAAATTTCTGAAACAGTTGTTATAAAGTTCTTCAATAAACTTTTATCTTGCTAAACCCAACTGTTTCTTTGGGTTTCATACCTCCGTGGGAATTAAATCACCTTTGACACATTAAACTATTCCTTTTTTCCAAAAACACTCTTTTCTCCTGGTTGATGCAACACTACAGTCCTGACTCAATGCCTACTTCTCTCTTGGGAATGGCCAGCAATCCCTGTATCGATGGATGAAAGATTACTCCAAACTTTTCTGTGAAAGAGAGAACACAAGGGGGTCAACGCTCAGAGACAAAGACCCTTTGCTCTTTTTGCTCCTGCCTTTATTGGTCTTTCAGGATAAGCATAAACCCTTATTGCTATTTCTCGGGCACATGATGTGTGACAAGAGGTCTTACTGGAACTAGGAGGACCTGTTTATGGAAAGATACGATAAGCTAATCTGCGTGTTCTACAAGTTTTGCTAAACGTAGCATAGGGAACAATGCATACAACTCTTAGATCACAGGGTGGTTATTTGGGCTAAGAAAGCTTTGGGGAAGGCAACTCACCATGGCGTTCCTATGGCAGAGTGGTCACACAGGCCTCTGCATTCCAAAGGCCTATGCCCTACTCTGAAAACCTTTCTTTGCCCCCAGAGGCCCCTGTGTTACATTTTAGCAAGCCAGATTTTATGGATGTTTTCATGCTCTACATTAACTCCATCAATTCTCTACTTCCTTTGTTGGCTAGACTCCCCGGAAGGGCCTCTAAATATGGATGATTTTCAAATAAGTCTCTAGTGTATATCTCTGCACTTAATTCTAGACTTATAAATCCCACTTCTCTGACATCTACACTAGACTGTTTATTAGGCTTCTCTAACTAAATAAAGAAAACACAGAAATAGGGTGCCTGGGTGGCTCAGTTGGTTAAGCATCTGACTCTTGGTTTTGGCTCAGGTCATGATCTCATGGATCATGGGATCAAGCCCCATGCAGAGCCCTCCTTGGGATTCTCTCTCTCCCTCTCCCTCTGCACTCCCCCCCCCGCCTTGTGCTCTGTCTCCCATTCTCTCTCTTTCAAATAAATAAATAAAAATCTTAAAAAAGAGAAAAGAAAAAGCAGAAATATTTATTTCCTTTGAAATCTCTCTACAAATGTTTCCACTTCATAATATGGTACCATCATTCACTCAAGTTAAAAAACTCAAGTCTTCTTCTCTACCTGAACCCCTCTTGAAGCTGATCTATCACATCTTGTCAGCTTTAACTCCCAAATATATCTTCTATATCTCTACTTTTCTTCATCTTCATTGATATCACCCAAGATCAAGCCATAATTATTTCTCCCCTAGAGTTTTACAATAGTTTTCTGTTTTTCCTATATCCTCTCCTTTATTTCTACAGTTCATTCTCCATGAAGAATTCAGTTATTTTTGAGAAATATATTTGCCATTTTATTATTATTATTATTATTATTATTATTAATTATTATTATTATTTTGCTTAATTTTTTTTGGCTTTCCTGTACAATCAGAATAAAATCAAAAACCTTTGTGGCCTACAAAGACCTACATGATCTGACTTCCAAGCACCTCTTTGACTTCACTTACTCTCATCTCCTTGCCATTGCTCATTAAGCTCCAACCTCAGCAGCCTTCTTTAGATTCTTCTCAGTTTCTTTCTACTTATTAATCCCTTTGCCCTTTTGCATCAAATACTCTGCCTCTAGGTTTTCAAATGACTCCCAGTCGGAAAATTTTGGTCAATCATATCTCAGCTCAAATACTCATCAAATAATCCTTCCCTGAGCATTTTGTTCAAAGTAGCCCAGTCCTTTCTCCCCCCAACCTCCAAGCCCAGTTATTCTACAACATCCTGCCTTTTAGTCTTCACAGCATTATCACAAACTTATATTGTTCATTTATGCTTTAATTCTTTCCTTCTTTAGAATTTAAACTTCTTGAGAACTGAGATTCTTTTGGGCATTGTTATATTCCTAGCCCACTGGATAATGTCTAAAGCGTAGTGGATTTTCAATAATATTTGCTGAATAAACAAATGAATGAGTGAACAAATCACAGTTTAGATAAACATTTCCTTCTTTCATTTTGATAACATCTCTATTCTACTTGTCTTTTTTTATTAAAGTATTTTTATTCTAATATTTCTTCTTTTTTTAAATTCAATGAAATATTATATAATGTATTACTGGTTTCAGAAGTAGAAGTCAGTGATTCGTCAGTCTTATATAATACCCAGTGTTCATTATATCATGTGCCCTCATCAATGTACATCATCCAGTAATCCCATCACCCATCCCCAAACCTCCCTCATCTCTAGCACCCCTCAGGTTTTTTTCTTATGATTAAGAGTCTCATGATTTTTCTCCCTCCTTAACTTTCTCTTTTTTAAATTTTTTCTTCTCTTCCCCTATGATCCTCTGTTTTGTTTTTTAAATTCCACATATAAGTGAGATCATAAGATAATTATCTTTCTCTGATTGATTTATTTTGCTAAGCATAATACCCTCTAGTTACATCCATATTATTGCAAATGGCAAGGTTTCCCTTTTTTTGATGGCTGAGTAGTATTTCACTGTATATGTATACCACATCTTCTTTATCCATTCATCTGTTGATGAGCACCTGGGCTCTTTCCATAGTTTGACTACTATGGACATTGCTGCTATAAACATCGGGATACAGTTGTCCCTTAGGATCACTACATTTGTATCTTTGGGTAAGTACCCAGTAGTGCAATTGGTGGATTGTAGGGTAGCTCTATTTTCAACTTTTTGAGGAACCTCCATACTATTTTCCAGAGTGACTGTACCACCTTGCATTCCCACCAACAGTTCAAGAGGATTCCCCTTTCTCCACATCCTCACCAACGTCTGTTGTTTCCTAACTTGTTAATTTTAGCCATTCTGACTGGTGTGAGGTGGTATCTCATTGTTGTTTTGATTTGTATTTCCGTGATGCTGAGAGATGTTGAACATTTTTTCAGGTGTCTGTTGGCCATTTGTATGTCTTCTTTGGAGAAATATCTGTTCATGTCTTCTGCCCATTTCTTGACTGAATTATTTGTTCTTTTAGTGTTGAATTTAATAAGTTCTTTATAGATTTTGGATACCACCCTTTATCTGGTAAGATATTTGCAAATATCTTCTCCCATTCTGTCCATTATCTTTGGGTTCTGTTGACTGTTTCCCTTGTTGTGCAAAAGCTTTTTATCTTGATGAAGTCCCAATAGTTCATTTTTGCCTTTGTTTCTCTTGTCTTTGGAGACGTGCCTAGCAAGAAGTTGCTGCAGCTGAGGTCACAGAGGTTCATTCTGCTGTGGCTGTCCAGTTTTCCCAAGACCATTTGTTGAAAAGACTGTCTTTTTTCCATTGGATATTCTTTCCTGCTTTGTCGAAGATTAGTTAATCATAGAGTTGCATTCCATTTCTGGGTTCTCTATTCTGTTCCATCGATCTATGTGTCTGTTTTTGTGCCAGTACCATACCACCTTGATGATTACAGCTTTGTAGTAGAGCTTGAAGTCCGGAATTGTGATGCCAACAGCTTTGGTTTTCTTTTTCAACATTCCTTTGGCTATTCAGGGTCTTTTCTGGTTCCATACAATTTTTAGGATAATTTGTTCCAGCTCTGTGTAAAAAGTTGATGGTATTTTGATAGGGATTGCATTGAAAGTATAGACTGCTCTAGGTAGCATAGACATTTTAACAGTATTTATTCTTCCAATCCATGAGCATGGAATGTTTTTCCATTTCTATTTGTCTTCCTCAATTTCTTTCATGAGTTTTCTATATTTTTCTGAGTACAGATCCTTTGACTCTTTGGTTAGGTTTATTCTTAGGTATCCTATGGTATTGGGAGCAACTGTACATAGGATTGACTCCTTAATTTCACTTTCTTCTGTCTCATTGTTAGTGTATAGAAATGCAACTGATTTCTGTGCATTGATTTTATATCCTGCCATGTTGCTGAATTCTTGTATGAGTTCTAACAATTTTGGGGTGGAGTCTTTCAGGTTTCCACATAGAGTATCATGTCATCTGCAAAGAGTGAAACTTTGAATTCTTCTTTGCCAATTCGGATGCCTTTTATTTTTGTTGTCTGATTGCTGAAGCTAGGACTTCTAGTACTTTGTTGAACAGCAATGGTGATAGTGGACATCCCTGCCGGTTCCTGACCTTAGGGGGAAAGCTCTGAGTTTTTCCCCATTGAGAGTGATATTAACTGTGGGATTATCATATATGGCTTTTATGATATTGATGTATGTTCCCTCTATCCCTACATGTGAAGAGTTTTAATCAAGAAAGGATGCCACAGGGGCGCCTGGGTGGCACAGCAGTTAAGCATCTGCCTTCGGATCAGGGCGTGATCCCAGAGTCCTGGGATCGAGCCCCACGTCAGGCTCCTCTGCTGGGAGCCTGCTTCTTCCTCTCCCACTCCCCCTGCTTGTGTTCCCTCTCTTGCTGGCTGTCTCTATCTCTGTCAAATAAATAAATAAAATCTTTAAAAAAAAAAAAGAAAGGATGCCATATTTAGTCAAATGCTTTTTCTGCATCTATTGAGAGGATTATATGGTTCTTGTCCTTTCCTTTATTTATGCAGTGTATCACATTGGTTGATTTGGGGATGTTGAACCATCCTTCCATCCCAGGAATAAATCCCACTTGGTCATGGTGAATAATCCTTTCAATGTACTGTCAGATCCTGTTGGCTAGTATTTTTATGAGAATTTTTGCATCCATGTTCATCAGGGACATTAGTCTGTAATTCTTCTTTTTGATGGGGTATTTGTCTGGTTTTGGGATCAAGGTAATGCTGGTCTCATAGAATGAGTTTGGAAGTTTTCCTTCCATTTCTATTTTTTGAAACAGTCCTTTCTCTTTTCTTTTTGATAAGTCTGGCCAGGAGGTATCAATCTTAATAATTCTTTCAAAGAACCAGCCACTAGTTTCATTGATTTGTTCTACTGTTCTTTTTGTTTTTATTTCATTGATTTCTGCTCTAATTTTTATTAATTCTCATCTCCTGCTTGGTTTAGGCTTTATTTGCTCTCTTTCTCCAACTCTTTAAGGTGTAAGGTTAAGTTGTGTATTTGAGAATTTTCTTGTTTCTTGAGAAAGGCTTGTATTGCTATATACTTTCCTCTTAGGACCATCTTTGCTATATCCCAAAGCTTTTGTACAGTTGTGCTTTCATTTTCTTTTGTTCCCATGAATTTTTTTAAATTCTTCAATTTCCTGGTTGACCCATTCATTCTTTAGTAGGATGCTCTTTAGCCTCCATGTATTTGAGTTCTTAACAAATTTCTTCTTGTGATTGAGTTCGTGTCAGAGCATTGTGGTCTGAAAATATGTAAGGAATGATCCCAATCTTTTAGTACTGGTTGAGACCTGATTTGTGACCCAGTATGTGATCTATTCTGGAGAATGTCCCATGTACATTTTAGAAGAATGTGTATTCTGTTGCTTTAGGATGGAATGCTCTGAATATATCTGTCGAGTCCATCTGGTCCAGTATATCATTCAAAGCCCTTGTTTCCTTATTGATCTGCTTAAGTGATCTTTCCATTGCAATGAGTGAGGTGTTAAAGTCCCCTAATATTATTGAATTATTATGGATGTGTTCCTCTAATTTTGGTATTTATTGGCTTATATAATTGGCTATATAAATGGTTCCCACATTAGGGGTATAAATATTTACAGTTGTTAGATTTTCTTGTTGGATAGACCCTGTAATTAAAATAAAGTGTCCTTCCTCATCTCTTATTATAGTCTCTGGTTTAAAATCTAATTTGTCTGACATAAAGATTGTTACCCCAGCTTTCTTTTGATATCCATTACCATGATAAATGGTTTTCTACCTCCTCACTTTAAATCTGGAGGTGACTGTGGGTCTCAGGTGAGTCTCTTGTAGACAGCATATGGATGGGTCTTGTTTTTTTTACCCCATCTGATACCCTGTGTCTTTTGATTGGAGCATTTAGCCCATATACATTCAGAGTAACTATTGAAAGATATGAATTTAGTGTCATTGTATTACCTGTAAAGTCACTGTTTCTGTATATTATCTCTGTTCTCTTCTGGTCTACATTACTTTTGGCCCTCTCTTCACTTAAAGGATCCCTTTTAATATTTCTTGTAGGGCTAGTTTGGTGATCACATATTATTTTAGTTTCTGTTTATTCTGGAAGCTTTTTATCACTCCTTCTATTTTGAATGACATCCTAGCTGGATAAAGTATTCTTGGCTACATCTTTTTTTTTTTTTTTTTCATTTAACACCCTAAATATATCATGCCAGTACTTTCTGACCTGCCAGGTCTCTGTGGATAGGTCTGCTGCCAGTCTAATGTTTCTACCCTTGTAGGTTATGGACCTCTTGTGTCAAGGTGCTTTCAGGATTTTCTCTTTGTCGCTGAGATTTGCAAGTTTCATTATTATATGTCAGGGTGTCGACCTATTTTTATAGATTTTGAGGGGGTTTCTTTGTGCCTCCTGAACTTGGATGCCTGTTTCCTTCCCCAGATTAGGGAAGTTCTTTGTTAGAATTAGCTCCAATATACCTTCTGCCTCTCCCTCCTTCTTTCCTCTTCTCCCGAGATCCCAGTTATTCTATTGGTATCACTTAGCTCTTGAACTCTCCCCTTATGACCCAGTAGTTGTTTATCTCTCTTTTTCTCACCTTCTTTATTCTCCATCCTTTTGTCTTCTATATCACTAATTCCATCTTCTGCCTTATTTGTCCTAGCAGTTAGAGACTCCATTTTTTATTGCAACTCATTAATAGCCTTTTTCATTGTGACTTGACTAGATTTGAGTTCTTTTATTTCTCCAGAAAGGGATTCTCTAGTATCTTCTATGCTTTTTTCAAGCTCTGCTAGTATCTTCATAATCTTTATTCTGAACTCTAGTTCCAACATCTTACTTAAGTCCATACTGATTAGGTCCCTGGCAGTCAGTATTGCCTCTTATTTTCTTTTTTGTGGTAAGTTTTTCCATCTTGTCATTCTGTCCATAGAAAAATAGATGAATGAGAGAACAAAATACTAAAATGGCAACAATGATCCCAGACTAAACAAACTAAACTAAACACTAAACAAATCAGAAGAGACCTGACACTGAAAAAAATATTAATTTAATTGATTAATTAATTAATTTTTTTAAGAAAGGGAGAGAGGGGGAGAATATAATTAGAAAGTGAACAGAACAGAGCAATCATACATACATCATACATAATCTGTTCTTTTCTGGTCTACATTACTTTTGGCCCTCTCTTCATTTAAAGGATCCCTTTAAACATTAAGCAATCATACATACATCAATATCATAAACAGTCTCTGTGGATAGGTCTGCACAATCATATCATTAGAGGTTGTTCTCCATGGCTTCTGACATTTTTTAGCCTCTTTATTCTGCTTGCTGAGAAATCCATCTTTTTCCATGTTTGCAACTGAGTAGGGATCTTAGCTTATTTCCTGCTAAAAAAGTTTGGGGATCCAAATGTCTCTTCATTTTATATGGTCTCTTTCCCTATTGGTTCCAGTTGCTACAACACTTATAAAAACATTGTGAGTTTCTTATGCAACAGCTTATAAATATACTGAATTAGACAAAAACAACATCAGCTAGTCTCTTAGAGATAATCCTTCATCTACCTTAGTTTCCCTTTGAGACTGCTGTGGGACCACACTCTTAAAATCCCTAGAGGACTCCCTCTGGCTTTGATATTTAGCCTGATACCCTTATTTAATTTGACAATTGTCTAACATCTAGGAAGTCTAGAAATAAGAAACAGATTTATTTTTGTAACCAGAAAGTCTTGTTTCCTATATACATAACTGTTTTGTTGTTAGCATATCTTTCTCCTCTCAAATTTTATCATAGGAAATTAGAAGAAGCTGGGTGATACTTTCAATACTGTTCTTGGACATATCCTTAGGATACATCATCCCTATTTCTAACACTACAGAAGGAAATGCTGTTGTCCAACTTTCTACCAATTCATAATAAGGGACTCTTTCCTCTAGTTGCCAATAATACATTCCATCTTTTTCCCTCAGCTGCAGAATTCTTAGCCCCTTTACCCTTTCCAAATACTCTTCAAATTTCTTCTGGCTTTGACTCGCCCCACAGCCCCAAAGCCTAAACTGCATGTTTTTTGTTTTGGGTTACATTGGCATCCTACTTTCTGTACCAGAATTTATTTCAAGTATTACTTATGCATATCAGACCACTCCAAAATTTAGTAGCTTAAAACAATGACAATTATTTATTTTCTTTGCAAATCAGAAATAGGACAATTATTTATTTTCTTTGCAAATCAGAAATAGGTCAATAGGCTCACTTTTGTTCCAAGCAAGTTAGGACAGCTTGACTGAGATATTGGGGAGATACTTTCAAAAAAACATATTCACCACCTAGCAAGTTTGTGGTACTGTCACTTGTGAGCTCGGCTGGCAATGTGGTCTGAGAGTTCAGTTTTTCTCTATAGACTGCATGAATTTCCTCAACATGGGTGGAAAGTTCCAAGAACAAGCATCCCAAGAGCATAAGGTGAAGTGCATGAAACTTTCATGATCTAGTTTCAGAAATCAATTTGTATCACTTCCACCATAATTATTTATCAAGACAAACATAAAGGTCTGTCCAAGTTTAAGATAAAAACATAAAGGTTCCACCACTTGAGGGGATAAATGTATATTCTTTTGTGTCTAGTTTCTTTTGCTCATATGATTGTGAATTTCATTCATGTTATTGAATGTATCAGTAGTCATTGCCTTTTTGTAGCTGGGTAGTAACCTATTGTGTGTGTAGACTATGATTTGTTAATCCTTTCTTTCTTTCTTTTTATTTTTTTAAAGATTTTATTTATTTATTTGACAGAGAGAGAGACAGCCAGCAAGAGAGGGAACACAAGCAGGGGGAGTGGGAGAGGAAGAAGCAGTCTTCCCTGGGGAGCAGGGAGCTCAAGGCGGGGCTGGATCCCCGGATCCTGGGATCATGCCCTGTGCTGAAGGCAGATGCTTAATGACTGACCCACTCAGGTGCCCCTGTTAATCCTTTCTGGTTTTGATATATATTTGTGCTGTTTCCAGTTTGGGGGTTACTATGAATGGTATCTTAGAAGTCTTTTTGTAGGTCACTGTTTAATTTTCTTGAGAATTCATTAATACTTAACAACTGCTATGTCTTAGGAAAAGTCCATGTTTGATCATAAAGAAGTGCCATTTTTTCCCATAGGTATTATACCACTTAGCACTACCTCCAGAAATGCAGGAAGATTATTATTGCTCCACATACTCATCAATAATTTTTGTCATAGACTAAATTCCAGCTACGCTAGTGGATGCTTTGTGATATCTTATTATGGCTTTGATTTGCATTTCCTTGAAGAGATACAAATTGAGTACTTTTCTCATAAGTTTGTTGTACTTTACCATACAACCTTCAAATCTTCCTTTCAAAAGGTATAGTCAAGTATTCCGCCAATTTTTTATTTGTCTTAGGATTATTGAGCTACAGAAACTGTATTTTCTGGATCCAATTCCTGTGATATATATGCTTTTCAGTATTTTTTTCTAGTTTCTGGCTCACTTACTCATTTTCTTAATGTTGTCCATTAATTAAAAAAAAGTTTTAACTGATTTTTTTAAAAAATCATTGACTTCTATGTACTAAGAAATAATTACTTGCCCCTCAATCACAAAAATATACTGATTTATTCTAGAAGATCTTTGAATTTGGTTTTTGTAGTTTGGAGTTATTATCCACCACAAATTCATTTTTGTGTACAGTATTAGGTCAAATTAGAGGGTTTTTTTCTTTAACATATCAATAATGCAGGCACCATTTTTTGGAAATACTATCCATTCTCCATTGATTTACTATGATGCAAATTTTTTAAAATTTAAATTCCAGTATGGTTAACATACAGTGTTATATTAGTTTCAGGTATTTAATATTGTGATTCAACAATACCATACATCACCCAGTGCTCATCACAAGTGCCTTCTTTAATCCCCATCACCTATTTTACTCATCTCCCCATGCATATCCCCTCTAGGAATGATTAGTTAGTTTGTTCTCTGGAGTCGAGTCTGCTTCTTGGTTTTTATCTCTCTCTCTCTCTTTTTTCCCCCTTTGCTCATTTGTTTTATTTCTTTAATTCCACACATGAATGAAATCATATAGTATTTGTATTTCTCCAACTGACTTATTTTGCTTTGCATTCTACTCTCTAATTTCATCTGATTTGTTGGAAATGACAAAATTTCATTTTTTATGGCTGAATAGTATTCCATTATAAATCTTATTATGATAATATATTATATAGTATTATAAAATGTTATATTATATATGTGTGTGTGCGTGTATACATATCACATGTTCTTTATCCCATTCGTCTTTTGATGGACACTTGGGCTGCTTCCATAATTTGGTTATTGTAAATATAATGCTGCTATAAACATCAGGGTGCATGTATCCCTTAGAATTAGTGTTTTTGTATTTTGGGGGTAAATACCTAGTACTGTGATTAATGGATCCTAGGACAGTTTTACTTTTAATTTTTTCAGGAACCTCCACACTGTTTTCCACAGTGGCTGCACCAGTTTGCATTCCAATCAACAGTGGAAGAGGGTTCACCTTTCTCCACATCTTCAGCAACACCTATTGTTTCCTGTGTTGGTGATTTTAGCCATTTTGACAGGTGTGAGGTGATATCTCATTGTAGTTTTGATTTGTATTTCCCTGATGATTAGTGATGTTAAGCATCTTTTCATGCCTCTGTTGGCCATCTGTATGTCTTCTTTGGAAAAAAAAATGTCTATTCATGTCTTCTGCCCATTTTTTACTTGGATTATTCATTTTGGGGGAGTGGAGTGTGATAAGTTCTTTATAGATTTTGGATACTAACCCTTTATCAGATATGGCATTTGAAAATCTTTTTTCCCCTTTCACAGATTGCCTTTTAGTTTTGTTGATTGCTTCCTTCACTGTGCAGAAGTTTTTTATTTGATGTAGTCTCAACAGTTTATTTTGTTTTTATTTCCCTTGCCTCGGGAGACATATCCAGAAAAATGTTGCTTCAGCCAATGTCAGAGACATTACTGCCTATTCTCACATCCAGGATTTTTATGGTTTCAGGTCTCCGTTTAGATCGTTAATCCATTTTGAGTTTATTTTTGTGTATGGTATTAAAAAGTAGTACTGTTTTATTCTTTTTCATGTAGCTGGCCACTTTTCCCAACATCATTTGTTGACATCCCTGTCTTTTTCCCATTGGATATTTTTTCCTGGTTTGTTGAAGATTATTTGACTATATAATTGTGGGTGGGTTCTGGGTTTTCTATTCTGTTCCATTGATCTTTGTGTGTATTCTGCACCAATACCATACTATCTTGATTACTACAGCTTTGTAGTTTAACTTGAAGTCCAGAATTGTGATGCCAACAGCTTTGCTTTGCTTTTTCCAAAATTGCCTTGCTGTTGGGGTCTTTCGAGGTTCCAAACAAATTTTAGGATTGTTTGTTCTGGTTCTGTGAAAATTACTGTTGGTACTTTGATGGGGATTGTGTTAAAAGTATAGATTGCTTTGGGTAGTACAGACATTTTAACAATATTTGTTCTTCCAGTCTATAAGCATGGAATGTCTTCCCATTTCTTTGTGTCATTTTTCAATTTCTTAATCAATGTTTTATGGTTTTCAGAGTACAGGTCTTTCACCTCTTTGTCTAGGTTCACTCCTGGGTATCTTCTTTTTGGTGGAATTGTAAATGGGATTGTTTTCTTAATTTCTCTATCTACTGCTTCATTACTAGGGTATATGCAACAGATTTCTGCACATTCCTTTTGTATCCTGTGACTTTACTGAATTGATTTATCAGTTCTAATAGTTTTTTGGTAGAGTCATTCATGTTTTCTCTATATGTTGTCATGTCATCTCCAAATAGTAAGTTTTACTTCCTTCTTACCAATTTGGACACTTTTTATTTCTTGTTGCCTGATTACTGTGGCTAGGACTTCCAGTACTACATGAATAAAAGTGATGAGAGTGGACATCTTTGCTTGTTCCCAGCCTTAGAAGGAAAGCTTTGTTTTTCACCGAGTATGAGGTTTGCTGTGGGTTTTTATTTAGGCCTTTATCACGTTGAGGAACGCTCCTTTTAAACCTACTTATCGATGGCTTTTATCATGAATAGATGTTATACTGTGTCAAATGTCTCTTCTGCATCTATTGAAATGATATGGTTTTTATTTTTTCTCTTATTAATATGATGTATCACCTTGTTTGATTTGCAAATATTGAACCACCCTTGCATCCCGGGAATAAATCCCACCTGATCATATTGAATGATTTTTTAATTCATTTTGGGATATGTTTTACTAATATTTTGTTGAGAATTTTACATCTATGTTCATCAGGGATACTAGCTTTTAGTTCTCTTTTTTTTTGTGGTGTCTTAGTCTAGTTTTGGTATCAGGGTAATGTTGGCTTTGTAAAATGAATTTGAAAGTTTTCCTTTTTCTTCTATTTTTTTTGGAATAGTTTGAGAAGAATGGGTATTAACTCTTCTTTAAATGTTTGGTAGATTTCACCTGGGAAGCCATCTGGTCCTAGACTTCTGTTTTTTGGAGTTTTTTGATTACTGAATCAATCTCCTTCTGGTATTCAGTCTGTTCAAATTTTCTGTTTCTTCCTGCTTCAGTTTTGGTAGGTTATATGTTTTTAAGACTTTATCGACTTCTAGGTTGCCAAATTGTTGGCATATAGTTTTTCATAATATTTTCTTATAATTATTTGTATTTTTGTGGTGTTGGTTGTTATTTCTCCACTTTCATTTGTAATTTTGAGTCCTTTCTACTCTGATGCAAAAAATAATCAGGTCATTACAGGTGAAATTAGTTAGGACGAGGTCATAGTGTAATGGGGTTGGCTTCCTTTTTTTTTTTTTTTTTTAAGATTTTTATTTATTTATTTGACAGATAGAGACACAGCAAGAGCGTGAACACCAGCAGAGGGAGTGGGAGAGGGAGAAGCAGGCTTCCTGCTGAGCAGGGAGCCTGACACGGGGCTCAATCCCAGGACCCTGGGATCATGATCTGAGCCAAAGGCAGATGCTTAATGACTGAGCCACCCAGGCACCCCATGGCGCTGGCTTCTAATCCAATATGATTGATGTCCTTATTAGCAGATAGCCAGATGAAGACAGGCATACACAGGGAGAACTCTTTGTGAGAGGCAAGGAAAATTGTCCTTATAGGTTTCAGAGAGAGTATGACCCTGGTTATTCACTGGTTTTAGATCTGTAGCCTCCAGAACTGTGAGATAATAGACTTCTGTTATTTTAAGACATCCAGTTTGCGATGCTTTGTTATGGCAGCCCAAGGAAACAACAGCACACCCTACCTGATTGAAGAAATTGCCTCTTATTTCAGTTTGCTAATTTTTTTTAATGAAAAATAATTGGTGAATATTTTCCTAATACTTTTTTCCCCAAATACTAGTCAACTTTTTATTTGATGTTAGTTCTCAATTAGAATATGAAAGGATGCAAGGGTGCCAGGCAAAGATCAAGGTCAAGAATGCAGAATGCCTCCACACTGGACCCTCTTCAGTGGTATTTCGGAAGCTGCTCAAGTGGGGGTTCTTTGTAACAACAACAGTGGTTGAAAAGCACATAAGTTTCCAGCATCATACAAATCCCAGTGACACCCCCTTTCTTCACATTGATATACTTTTTGTAATACTGGTAGTAGCCTCTTTGAAATGCTCCAGCAATGCCTTTAGGGGTGAATAAAATCCCATATCAGTATCCAGCTTGGCAACTCTCCTAGTTAGACATCATGAGCTTCTTCTCCTTCAGTGGTACAGATGACACCATCTTGGAGTCTTGGGTGTCTGCTATCTCAAACACTTTTTTGACAATTATTAACACAATTGATACAAGGTTTGATACAATACAATGTTTTTTCTCCATTATTACTTTAATATGGTGAATTATATTCATTGATTTTAAAATCATATAATATAACATGTAATAGTAATATTTTTATATGTTTGTCATATCAAATTGTTGATATTCTAAAAAGGATTTTTGTGTATGTTCATAAGGAATATGTTAAATATTACTTCTAAATTAAATATGATAGAACTTACCAGTAAAATCATCTGGGTCTTTAGATGCAGTTGTGGGAAGGTTTTTAATAATAAGTTCCATTTTTAGAGATAGTAGACCTTTCAGATTTTCTAGTTTCTCTTGAGTGAGTTGCAATTCCTCATATTAAGTTGGTTTTTCAAAAAATTTGTCTATTTCGTAAAAATTTGTAAATATATTGATACAAGGTATTTGTAATGTTTCATTGCTGTCTTTTAAAGTCTATAGGATTGGTCTGGCTAATTTCAATATCTAGGTGATGTCTTTGTGCCTCTGTGGGCCGGTGTCTGTGTATATTTCTACTTCTTTTTGTCTTAACCGTGCCTCATATTTTCTTATCTCTTTTTATGCCTAGAAACTTCTGTTTGTATGTTAGATATTGTGGGTAATAAATTATAAGATTTTGGGATTATCACCATCCCTTAAAACATGTGGATTTTATTTTGCAAGGCAGTTAAAGTTTTGACAGATTATTCTGGATGTCATTAGGCTTATTTTATGTTGTTCTAAAATGGTTCTGAGTTTTAAAATTAGTCCTAAGACTTGCTTTTATTTATCCATGATAGTTACCCTTAAGGCATGACCCTTCTGAGGCTTCTACTGAAACTGATTTGCTCTGTGTGGTTTTTGTATTCCAGCTGTACAATCCCACATTTCCCCACACTGCATAACCCTGTAATAAGTAATTTCTGTCAGACTGTGAAGGTTCAGCTTTCTCCCAAGGTCCTACACTGAATCTCCACATAAACTTGCTGTCCCCCTTCTCTGGTATCGAGCCTTGAAAACTCCAGGCCCTTCAGAGTCAGAAGTCTGCACAAAATGAAACCAGAACAAACTGAATTGTCTGATAGTAAATCAATACTTAAAAAGTGATTATTTATATCAACTAAGAGAATCAAAATGGTAACTGTTTTAGTAATCTATTACTGCATGACAAACCATCCCAATACAAAATGGCTCAAAGCAATAATTAGTTATTATTGTTCTCAAGTTTATGGGTCAGCTGGGCAGCTCCTGTGATCTGGTCCAGGCTCATTTGATTTCATTTGGGTTTGTTCATGGCTCTTTGGTCAGCTGGCAAGTTGGGAGCTGGACAAGTTCAGACCTCATTCACATGTGTAGTGGCTGGTTGACTATCAGCTATGATGGCCGGGTCACTTTTCTTATCAAAAAGCCTAGCTCATGCTTGCTAACATGATGTTGGCCAGTATTCAAAAGAGAGCAGGTTAGTGCAAAGCCTTTTGAACCTAATCTCACACCTACAATAACATCACTTTTTTCCTGACATTCTGTGATTAAATCACATTACAAAGCTAGCTAGATTTTACCTCTTAATATGAGGAATTGCAAAGGCACTTTGTAAAGGTACGGATCTAGGGAAAGGAAAGGAATTGTGCCTATATTTTCAATATTATACATACCTAACTTTCTTCAATCTCTCTTCCAAACTCCTAAACTGTAGGGGTTTGGGTGATATAGTTAAAAAGTTGAGATGACAGCTTCTGCTTATTTTTGGTTATGACAGAGTAACTGGTACTAGACTTGCTCTCCTTTGGGAAAAAAAATATAAAACTCGTCAAATATATGAAGCATAGTCTTTCACACATTGAAAAATAGGCTAATTGATTGGCTGACAGCTGTGGCAACAGGATCACTTTTATCATTTAGGAGTCTAGTTCGTGCTTGTTAACATCATGACATTTACCTTCATGATGCCATGAAGATGTAATTTCTGCCTTTCCTGAACCAATGTTATTAGCTCATTAATCATTTATTCAATGGATGAGTATGATTTTTGTGTTTTTCATGAAGTCCAGAGCTTTCAGATCGCTCCAAGTAGCAGTACCATGATATTTTTTTCCTGAAACCCTTGATTCTTGATATATACCTAAGCCTGAATCTGCGTTTCTCAATGTAGCACTCTAGGTAACTGACTGCATTATGTAGAGACTTTCATACTGATTTGATTGCAAGCCCAGTATAAACCTTCACTCTAACTTTATAGCAGCTTTAGCCTTAGAAAAATTGAGAAAGAGGGGCATTTCATATTTGAAACTTTTTCCATACCCTTTTAAGTATCAACATCCTACATGTTGACAACTAATTACTCTCTGGATCACTGTGTCTGCATTCCCGGCTCTAGACACTTTTAAATCATTTTCTTAACAACAACAATAAAATCTACCAGTTCTTAATTTTGAAGAGAATTGTTTTTAGCTGGCCACCACATAATCAAAAACCTAATTCATGTTCACATCATTCGTCCTGGGAGTTTGGATTCTATTTTAGTAGAAGATAATTACTTAACAAAAATGATGCTGAGATTAGTAAATGTCCGCAGTAGTAACCAGCTGATTAGAGAGCTTCAGGGTGTGGCCTTGAGATGGCAAATGCCTGCCAACTTTGATTCTGCTTAGGGTTAACTCTGGCTGTTGAAAAAGAATAAAACACAAATACATGAAGAGGCATTATTCTGCTACAAATAGAATGGAGCAAATAAACTCTGCTTTTACCTATCTGCAGAAATTTTTAAAGAAACATATGATTCCTCTTCTGATATGCACATCTAATAATCTAAGTGGTTTAAATAGTAAGGTTCACATTTTGATCATTATATAAGTTATCTCTGGCATGAGAAATATTGTGTAGGTGAATAACTATTTTTCATTTTTGTGACTTGAATCAGGATTCAGCTTACCTGGATACATAGAAATGGAATTTATTTTATCTCACCACTAGTGAATTAATGAAAATTGGAAATGTGGGTTTTTTTTTATGGTATTACTATTGTGCAGATAATATTCTTAGTAATAAATATTCTGTACTGCTTTGATTCTTAAAGTTCAGGGTATTAGTGCCCAATAACAAATTGACAGTTTTATAAAATTGAACTGGTACTTGAGAATACTGAATAGATTCAATTAACATTTTTAATACCTAAAACCGCAAATAAAAAGATAATTTTTATAGTTAATATTTTAGCACGACTTTCCGTATCAGCGGGAACTTGATTTTTCTTTTTCTGTACATATTCATTTGTAATTAATATAGCTTTTACTTGTTAATAAAATAATCCTTGCCTTGAATACCTTTAATACAAAAAAAATATTTTTATGCTTTAAGAAAATAATTGTTGTGATCCCACAACCTCAAGATCACAAGGATTGTTATGTTTTATGAAAATTCAAATTCAACATTTTAATGTGCACATTTTTATTAGTTTTTAAATATCTCTAAAATATTGAAATAGTATCATGACTTTCCTTCTCAAAAAAAGAAAAGTAAAAATTCTAAAGCCTTATTAAAATTTGAGGTAGGACCAAAGAAGACAGGTAAAAAGAAAAGAGGAGGTATAAGAAAAAACAAGATTTTACTGTTGAAGTAAGCAATTGTGTGTGTGTGTGTGCGTGCGCAGCAGAGAGAGAGAGAGAGAAAGGGAGAGAGAGAGAAGGAAGAGCAAGTTTGTGTGCACATAACACCTTAGGGATTATTCTATCCCCTTATATGAAGCAGCATAGAAGAGGTGTAACAGAACTTCTGACTTCTCATATAATATTTTATTTCTAAATTATCCAAATGAAAAAAAATTAGGCACTGCATTTCATAGATTTAAAAAGATGATTAATAATGCTGTTTTAGCTATTCTGTGGGATCCTAATGATCATTCTACACAGAAAGAAGATAAAGAAAAATGGAAACTGCCCAGGTTGCATCTAACGTTTCTTCCCAAAGATACAATGTACCCCTTTTCAAAGACTTTCTTTACCCTACAGCTTCTGGGTAAGAAATGTAAATCTCAGACTTTTTGCCACTGATTATTTCATGTATATAATTGGGAAAGCTCCGTTTCCCTCCTTGGAAAAGTAGAGGCTTCAATTTATTTTTACCATGAAGTTAAAATCTTGATACATGTCTTTATTTTTCAACAAAGATTTAAGTCTTAACATTAAGAAATAGATAAAGAAAATAGTTACATATCATCAAAATTACTCATTTCTTAACAGAAAATTTTGCCAAAATTTAGATGCATTTGTTGCCCTAAAAAAAAGTTTCATTTTCTAAAAAAGATTTGTGAGCATGCTACTATACCTAAATTTTAAAGATACTTTGTTTGTCCAGGTAGGTAACAGAATTTTTATTTGTCTTTAGATGTTTGTTGTTATACTGTTTTTATTTTTGATAATCATTCTATATAGCCAGCAACTTAATTATTTGTCATCTTATTAATAACTTTTTATACTTTTTATATTTGAAAAGGATTGTTTTATGACTCAATTGCTCTTCTGTACATACTTATTCATTAAAATTATTAAAGAATATTTGATTTTACCATTGTATGATGAGAAACACCTCATAGCAGACTCTTGCTTCAATTGGAAGGGATAGAAGAAAAATGTATGGCTCATAATAATTTCTTTATTGCATACTGAATTTACTTTGATTATCAATCTCAACTGCAGATACCAATTCTTGATGTATAGCAACTGGTGAAAAATATGCTTACAGTTCTTCCTGTAGTTTTTGGTAGTTATTGTTCTTTGGCTTAAATAGATCAGAAGAAATATCAGTAATATAATCTAAATAGCCATATCAGCAAACATTTGAGAAATATCCCTTCCTTATTGAATAAATATCTTAATTCTAAACCATTTGAGTCAAAATAAAAAAGAGTTGAATTTTATTAAAAAAAACTTTATAAGCACAGCCCATGTAAAGGTTATAGGTGGAATATCATTTTAGAGATCACTTTTCAATCTGAAAAACATGTTTTTTTTAGCATTTATGTATGTATGTATGTATTCATTCATTTATTTATTTTTAATTTTTTGGAAATAAAGAACATTCTTTTTTTAATATTTTATTTATTTACTTGAGAGAGAGGAAAAAAACAAGTGGGGTGGGAGGGGAATGGGCAGACAGGAAAAGGGAGGGACAGAGGGGGAGGGAGAAGCAGACTCTCCGCTGAGCAGGGAGCCCAAAGCAGGGCTCCATCCCAGGACCCTGAGATCATGACCTTAGCCAAAGATAGACGCTTAACTGACTGAGCCACCCAGGCACCCCTAACTTATATTTAAAAATACATTTAGCTTATTTCATGTAAGTTAGTGCAAGTGATTAAAACATTTTATTTTACAGGGCCATGGGGACATTTCTCTGTAGGATTTGAGAATGCTTGTCTGGAAAGTTAATCATTCCCATGGGGTGGAGCGGATTGCTCTTTTACTATGGGTACTGATGAAACAATATCTTCCTTATTAAATTTATTTTTTAAGCCATTACAAATAATTTATCATGGTGGTTGTCATATCAACAGAACTATGATTCTTTCTTAATTTGTGATAGAAATACTGTACAAAAGGGAAAATATGTACTGTAATGATGTTGTTTGTCATGGTAAAATATGGATCCAAATTCTAAGAAGAAGAAATTATGTTTAATGCATCAAAGAATATTTCAGGAAATTTATAACATTTTTACTCAGTAGATGTTTTGATGGATGGAAGTTTTTCAATTGAAGCAAAACCACTTAAAAGCATATAGTTGAACTAAAATCAAAATGGCTGCACTAATGCTTCATTGAAGCTTTATTTTAAAGTAACCCTTTTTCTCTCTACTACAAAGTTCCCCCTCTCTCTTCTTAGTCTTCTGTTGCAGGGACCTAGTGCCACATTGAAGACATGATGAACAAGGCTGGCAGCCTGTACACAATTCCAGTCAAAACTGGCTAGATCCTGAGCAATGTCCACAATAGCCAAACTATGCAAAGAGCCAAGAGAGTTCCATCGGCAGATGAATGGATAAAGAAGATGTGGTTCAGATACGCAATGGAATATTACTCGGCCATCAGAAAGGATGAATACTTACCATTTACATTGACATGGATGGAATTGGAGGGTATTATACTGGTGAAATAAGTCAATCAGAGAAAGGTAATTATCATATGGTTTCACTCATATGTGGAATATAAGAAACAGTGCAGAGGATCATAGGGGAAGGGAGGGAAAATTGAATGGGAAGTAATCAGAGAGGGAGACAAACCATGAGAGACTCTTAAGTAAAGGAAACAAACTAAGGGTTGCTGGAAAGGGCGTGAGTGGGAAGATGGGGTAATTGGGTGATGTGCACTGGGAAGGGCATGTGATATGATGAGCACTGGGTGGGTGTTGCATGCAACTGTTGACTTATTGAACACTACATCTGAAATTGATGATGTACTATATGTTGGCTAATTGAATTAAAACAACAACAAAATGGCTGGATCTTATACTTCCCTATAAAACCCCAGCCCTTTTCTCTGGGTGGGCTTGCAGTTTTGAAGGCCTTAGCCTTCTGCAGCCTCCTTTGCCCACCAAAGCAATAAAGATACTGTTCCTCTTTATTCCACACTCTGTCTTTGCATTACATTTTGACTCCAAAGCACAGAGTTCAGTTCTTAATAACAGGAACATGAAAAGAACTTTAGCCTACAAAACTATGAAAAAAGGAATGCATGATCATAATAGAAAACATGTATTCATTTGGTGATAATAAGCATACATTAAGACATTTTCGATTTGCTTTTTCAAAAACTTACTAAATTCTGTGTGTGGTCATTGTGAGTAGGGCATAAGGTGTTTGTTTAACTCAACACTTACTTCCACAGGCCTGATAGCATTGCCAAATATATCTCAAAATGAGCATGGAAGATTGATGATTTGAACTGAAATACAACTGGAAGATGGCTAAATTTTTTTTTTCTAATGACTCTTGACACTGGTGCTAAATTAAAATAGAAAAAGAAATGTAAAGCATATATTTGTGAAAACACATTAATATATGCAGTAAGGTTGTGATAGTTTTTAGACCTATTTAATTAATGAAGGGTTTTAATCAGTGTTTAGTTTCTTTTGCTATGGGATTATATTGGGGAAAGTGGGAAGAACAGTATTTTTTTCTAGAAAATTAAGATGTTTTCTAAAAAATTCAATAGCCTCTATACTTCTAGTAAATTAAAAGTAGAAAATTAGATCAAATTAACTAAATATGGAAGATACATCAAGTTAATGAAGGAAAAAATCAACCAATCAAACTTACATTAGAAACAGTGCTTGTTGGTCTAGTTGGAATGTGCCAGTTGCCTGTGTGATTAACTTGGCATTGTAGTTGTGCTCAAATTTTCAGAATACTACAATAAAGAATGAGTTTTCATGTACTATATTTCATTTTGAAAGTCAGGTTTATTAAGGTATAATTTACGTGTAGATAAACTCTCCCTTTCTAGGTGTACAGTTTGATAAGTTTTTACAAATAAATACAATCCTGTAATCACCTTGTGATATTGTGATTTATAGTAAGAAATATAAATTTGGTCTTCCTCCCCATTCCTGGCACAGAGCTCCTAGAACTCTTGGTATTTCCTGTGGTGAGAGGGAAGGTTGTTTTGTTATGTTAATGAGGTAATTTATGGGGCCAGTTGCCAGGGGAACCAACCAAATGATTAAAGGACTAGAACTTTCAGTATCCCCCTCAAACTCCAGAGAGAAGAGAAGAGCTGGAGGTTGAATCAGTTGCCAACAGCCAACGATTTAATTAATCATGACCCTGTATTGAAGCCTCCATAAAAACCTAAAAGAACAGGGTTTCAGAGAACTTCCAGTTTGGTGGACATATGTAGATTTGGGGAGAGTGGCACAGAAGCTCCACGACCTTTCCTTATTCCTTGCCCTATGCATCTTTTCCATCTGGCTGTAAGCGAGTTATAGTCTATTGTAATAACCTAGTAATCTAGTAAGTAGAATGTTTCTCTGAGTTCTGTGAGCTACTCTAGCACATTAATCAAACCTGAGGAGGCAGTCTTGGGAATCACTGATTTATAACCAGTTGGTCAGAAATACAGGTAACAACCTGGGCTTGAGACTTGCAACTGAAGTGTATGCACAGGGGTTTGGATGGCAGTCTGGTCATCCTGAGTCCTTAACCTGTGGAATCCAATGCTATATCTCCAAGTAGACAGTATCAGAATTGAGTTGAATTGCAGGGGTCCCAGAGGGTGTCCTGAGAATTGCTTGTTGGTATGGGGGACCCCTTTCCATATTGAGAATGGTATCAGAACATTTATGCCCCATTAAGAAAGAACATTTCTATCACCCTCAAAAGATTACTTATGCCCCTTTGTAGATAATCTCTTCCTATCATTCCCAGTCTCTGATCATTCCCAGAAACTTTGATTTCTGTCTTTATAGTTGAGTTTTCCCCTGAATTTCAATAGATCATACAGTATATAGCCTTCTGTGTCTAGCTTTTTACCTCTACATATGTTTTTGAGATTCATCTATACTATTGCATGTATCAAGAGTTTGTTTCCTTTTATTTGTATAGATGCACAACAATTTATGTATTCACTGGTTTGGGGATATTTGGGTTATTCTCAATTTTGATCAATTACATATAAAGTAGCTGTAAATATTCATATACAGGTCTAATGTTAGACATGTGCTTTTATTTCTCTTGGGTAACTACTTAATGAGAATGCTATGTCTACTGGAAATTGTATGCTTATGAGAACCTGCTAAACTCTTGCAAAGTGACTCTGCTTTTCTACCAGCATACATGGCATTTCCACTACTCCACATCTTTACCAACACTTTCTTTGCCATCCCCCTTTTTTTAAAAATTTGAGCTTTTCTCATAGGTATATAGAAATATCTAATTATTGCTTTAATTTACATTTCCTTAATAACTAATAATATTGAACATATTTTCAGTGCTTATTTGTGTTTCAGCTCTCTGTGATTCTTTAAATATTCCATTTTTAAAGTTATTTTAAATTTTAATTATAGAAAAACTGAGTAGAAAGTACAGAAAGTTCCCATCTACTCCCTACCCCACACATATACAGCCATTATCAACACCCATACCACAATTGTATGTTTGTGACAAAACATGAACCTACATTGACACATCATAATCACCCAAAATAATGTTCAGCCTTACTGTTGTACTTTCTATGGGTCTGACAAATGTATAATGGCATTTATCAGCTGTAATAGCATTATACAGAATAGTTTCACTGCCCTAAAAGTCCTCTGGCCACCCTTATTCACCTGTCCTTCCCATCTAAGCCATAGCAACTACTAACATCTTGTTTCCATAGTTTCCTCTTCTCTAGACTGTCATATAGTTGGGATCATACAGTATGTAGCTTTCTCAGATTGATATCTTTCATTAGTAATACACATTTAAGTTTCTTCCATGTCTTTTCATGACTAGATAGCTCATTCCTTTTTAGTAATGAATAATATTCCAATGACTAGATATACCAGAGTTTATCAAAATTCAAAATTTGTTTCTTTTAAGGAATATATCCATTGCATGTATTGTCAAATTAAATTTATTGACATAAAACTTAAAAAATAACATTCCTTTTATTTTCCTTTAAATGTCTACTGGATCTTTAGTAATTCCCCTCTTAGATTCTGAACATTTGTAATGTGTGCCTTTGCTTTTTTTTTTATCAGCATGGTTAGTTGATTACCAATTTTACTGATTTTTTCCCAAAGAACAAGCTTTTAGTTTAATTGATTTCTTTTTCTCTTTTTAAATTTCATTGATTTCATTCTTGTTTTTTTTAATTATTATTATTATTCCTTTCCTTCTGCTTGCTATGGTTTTAATCCTTTTAATGTTTTTTTTTCCCTAGCATCTTAAGATTAAAGCTTAGATTATTTATTTAATACCATTCTCACTGTTTTAATGCTTTAAGTTTCTGCATAGGCAATGCTTTAGCTTTGCCCCACAAATTTTGATATCTTGTATTTTCATTTTTATTAAATTAAAATATTTCATAATTTGTTTTCTTTCATTCATGAGTTGTTCAGATGTTTTTTAACTTTCAAATATATTAAAATTTCCAAATATTATTTTTTTATTGATTTCTACCATAATTTGTATGACTTTAGTATGTTGAAGTTTGCATTATGACCTGAAAACTTTCTGTCTTGGTCAATCTTCCCCAGGCACTTGAAAAGAATGTGTATTTTGCAGTTATTGAGTGGAATGTTCTAAATGTTAGTTTAGTCAGTTTGGTTGAGGGTGATGTTCAGGTCTATGTTCTTACTGATTTCTGTCTACTGCTTCTATTGATTATGGAGAAAGCTGTATTGAATTCTATAACTATAATTGTGGATTTCTTTGCTTCTCTTTTTAATTCTATCAGTTTTTGTTTAATGTATTTTGAAGTCCTATTGTCAGAATTGTACAAATTTACAGTCGTTGTGTCTGATTAAAGAATAAATACTTTGTTATCATATAATGTTATTTATCACTGACTTATAGTCCTTTTTTCTGAGGTCTATATTTTCTGCTATTAATATAACCACTTCAGCTTTCTTTTGATTAATGCTGTATGTTATAGCTTTTTCTATTCTTTTTTTAATCTATCTATATAGATTGATATATTCAAAGTGTGTTTCTTATAGATAGCAGCATGTAGTGAAACTTGCATCTTATCCAATCTAACAATTTCAACCTTTTGTTTAAGCATTTGTGTTTAATTTATTCATTATGTTTTATCAATTTTTGTTTTTCTATAATTTAATCATTGTTTCATAAATTATGTTAATGTAATTATTGATGTGGCAGAATTTTAATTTTACTAATTTTTCTGTCTTTTTAGTTCGTTGTTCGTCTTTTCTTCTAGTTTCCTGCCTTTTGTCAGCTTAAATAATTATTTTTTATGATTTTGCCAATTACGGCTTATTAGTAGTATCTCTTTTAAAACTGCTTTTTGATTGCTTTTTCATTTATAATATTACATTTAACATATCACAACATACCTTAAAAAATATTGTATATTATGCTTTCATTTCTACCCTTCTATCTTTTGTGCTACTTTTGTCATACATTTTACTTCTACATTGGTCATAAATTTTACAGTAACCTGCTATCATTTTTACTTGAAATAGTCAATTGTCTTTAAAGAGATTACAAAGGAGAAAAAAATGTATCACTTATGTTTACTTTATTTTACTATTTTACTATTTCTGGCTCTTTCCTTTCTATAAATCCAAATTTCTATTTGTATCATACATCTTCATCCTAATGATCTACCTTTAAGATTTCTTGTGATGGCGGTCTTTTTTTTTTTTTATTAAAAAAAAAAAGATATATTTATTTATTTTAGAGAGAGGGAGAGAGAGTGTGTTTGCGTGCCCAAGCTGGGGGACAGCAGAGGGAGAGAATCTTCAAGCAGACTCCCCACTGAGTGTGGAGCCCAATGTGGGGCTCAGTATCACAACCCATGAGATCATGACCTGAGCTGAAACCGAAATTTGGAGGCTTAACCAACTGAGCCACCCAGGTGTTCCTCTGGTAATGGGGGTCTTATGGAAATAAATTCTATTAGCTTTTGTTTGTCTGAAAAGTCTTTATTTCATCTTCATTTTTGAAAGATTTTGCTTTGTTTTAATTGAGCAATTCTTTTTTTTTTTTTTTAAGTACTTTTCAGCTGTTACTCCATTGTCTTCTGGCTTGCATAGTTTTTGATGGGAAGTATGCCCTAATTCTTTATTCCTTTGTACACAGTTTCCTTTTTCTCCAGTTGCTTTCAAGATTGGCTCTTTATTTTTATTTTTCAGGTGTTTAACTATGACATGTTTAGGTACTTTTTGTGTTTTTACTTTTTAAATATCCTACTTGGAATTCTCTGAGATTTTCGATCTTTGGTTTTGTCTTTCGTTATATTGGAAATTTATCCTTTATGATCTTTTCTAGTATTACTTCTTCCTTTCTCTTTATTTTCCTCTATAAATCAAAGCACACATGTTAGACCACTTGATATTTTCTCATAGCTCCTAGATACTCTCTCGGTTTTTTTCTTTTTATTCCTTTGTCTCTTTATGTTTCATTTAGAATATTTTATGTCAACTTACTTTAAAGTTCACAAATTTCTTGCTCAGGTATGCTAAGACTGTCAGAGTAATTCTTCACCTTAGATATCATGGGTTTTTTAGGGGGTGGGGAAGATTTTATTTAACTCATTTTAATAGTTTCCTTCTTTTGTTGAAATTCCTCATGTGCTCCATGTGTGTTCTTCACCTTCACCACTATATCCTTTAACACATCAAATTGTAGTCATTAAAATTATAAAGCCACTGACTGATAGTTTCAACATTTGTGTAATGGCTCAATCTGCTTTGTTGATTGTTTTACCTCTAGACAATGGCGTTTTCTTTCTTGCTATTTTGTCTTTTTGAATGAATACTGAACACTGTCAATTGAAGAACAGTAGGAAGAGGTGATGAGTGCTGATTGCTAGATGAATACAATTTTCCATTACACTGGTAGTGAATAATACTGTTGGGTTTGAGTTTTGTTGATATTGTTGTCCTTTGAATTTCTTCAGTGGTGGGATGCATGAATTATGTGATTAGGATGAGCCTTGTGGTGCTAGAAGATTTTCTCAGTTTTTCTGCTTTATTTTCAGTTTTCAGGGTCTCTTGCACAACTGTCAAATAGTGGGTCTCTCTCCACACTCCTTTTTCTCTACTAGTGGTAGCCTTCTATTGCTTACTACTTAATGCTAGGTTCATGGTGGAGGCAGGGAGTGAGTTTTTGCTTCTTCTTATGTAAGCTTGGTCTTAGACAATACCCGTGTGCCTAAGCATCAGGAAGGGGGGCTTGTTATTCTTGACCTTCTCATCCCAATGACAGCCATATTCAGACTTATATCTGGAAGTTTCTTAAATAGGGGAGAAACTTTTTGCCCCTCCTACCAATAGGACATCTCTGCTTTATACAGGCACAGAATTGTGACCCATAAAGGTTTTCTTTTATCCCTCCCACAGGGGCAGATAATCTTGATCTATCACTCTACCAGAAGCAGTGATTTTTTTCTTGGTTTCTGGTGTCAAGAAGGAAAGTTTACTGGCACTTCCCCAGAAGTTGACGAGTTATGCTTCTATAGAAGTATTGAATCTTTGCCTGGTTCCTAGTTACAAGACAGTCTGCTGTCCTTCCCTCAGCAGCTTAAAGCATTTTTTCTTCCTAATGAGATAGGTCCAGGGGAGTGGGCTACATTTTGAGATTGTTCTATTTCCACCATGCCTGTTGCAGTTACAGGGTATATCTGGTGTCCTGTTCTGCTCTCATTCTTCCCCATGAGCACCCTAAGTAGATTCATAGAAAAGAGCTTGAGTAAGTGTGAATGCCCCTTGTGCCTGCTACTCTGAGTTATTCTAAACTCTTATGCTATCCCACATTCAACCTTTAGGAATTTATTAAAATTTTTGCTAATTTCTTCTTACTTGCTACTATGGCAACCAGTTCTTTGTGCTCCATGAAAGTGAAGCAGTTTTTGTCCTGTCTCCTGTTAGAGGTGCCTGCCACTCTGGAACTTAGTTTACTTTGTTGTCTCATCACCTCAGCTCTCTGATGGGTCAAGTTATATTTTTATAGATCATACAGTATTTTCTAATTGTCAGGATCAGAGTAATGTTCTCCTTTGGCTTTCTACATCCTCTGAAGAATTGGAAATTTACAAAACATTTTTAGTTTTATTTATTTATTTATTTATTTATTTATTTATTTATTTATTTATTTCAGTAGACTCCATGCCCAGCATGGAGCCCAACATGGGGCTTAAACTCATGATCCTGAGATTAAGACCTGAGCTGAGATCAAGAGTCAGACAGTTAACCAACTGAGCCACCCAGACACCCCCAAAGCATTTTTAAAAGAAAAGAAAATATATGGGTGATATATTTTCCTTCATCACAGAAGTTCAAAACAGATACAGGAAATTCCTATTACAGAACAAAACAGGATCTCTCCCCAGATATGACATTCCAACCTACTGATTTGCAATTTGGCTAATATAAACATCTGCAAATAGAAGAGGAAAAAAAAAACAAAAAAATGACAAAAAATTATTTGGAATATAGAAAATGGATTGCAACAGTGTAATAAATGTTGCTCTTTCTGTCTATAAAAAGGAAAATTGGTGGTTATATAAATTTGGGATATTTTGGGTTGAACATAGATTAATAGTTTCCTAGAGGACTTCCTCATGTTTTTAATGTTAATGTACACTTCTCTAATAAGAGAAGAAAAGTCTACCTAGCATTTTGCAGTCTGATGTGGCCACTAAATCTGCTTTTTAAAAATTTTTATAGAACAAAGTATTCCACAGAGCACAATGTAAGAAATGCTGGTTTAGAGATTTCTAATGGAAGAGGAATTTAAAAACGTTTAAATATCGTTTCATTTTTACCACTTTGATGTTGTAGTGTCTAGTATTTTATGGTTCAACTCTATCTTGATGAAATTTTTAAAATGTGATAAAACAGCCAAGTGTAAAAAAAGGTAGGAAACAAAGTGCATACAATATGATTAATTTTAAATTGGCCAACTTTAGATTAATTCTATGAGATCTAATATAAACTTTAGGGTTTTTTTTCCTCCCAGCATTCTTTTTAGTCATATAAACCATACTGCAAATAACTCAAGTTAAATTTGGGCAGAAATTCATATTTGGGCTTTTGTTGTTGAGATAATTTTTATTGTCATCTTCCAAAGAACTTTCAAAACACCTTCCATTTTTTCTACATTAGATAAATCCTGTGTTGTAAGCAATAAGATTGATAAATAAGTGAAATAGTCTTATGACCAGACCACTTTGACTCCTCAGTAATCTATTTGTTTTGGGGTGAGTCAAGATGTATTGACTTATACTGCATGAGTAGTATTCTATAGTATTTAATTTTTTTCATTTTATCCTTTCATTCACTTACTAGTTAATTAATTTATTCATAATTATTGAACTTAAGTTTACCACCAATTTGCAGGACCAATGAGGAATAAGAAATTTATTATGTTTGAATCTATACTGATTTTTTACCCCATCCTCTAGGAAGTAAATCTAAATGCTAACAGAGTTTTATTACTACTTTGAAAACTGAAAGCACATGTGTGTGATGCGTGTATGTAGACGACTGAATATTAACCAAGATTTGGTTCTCCTTTTGACTTTTCCCCATATCTGCTACTACAAAAACAATATTTTGAACTAAAATGTATAGTTTATTGTGCAGCATATCATGCGCACACGCACACACACACACACACACACACACACACATTGTATCTTTTAACTTATATGCCCAGTGAAATATGTTTCAAAAGAAACAGTTAATTTTAGAATGAAATGCTTAACCATGGGAAGATAACAAAATCTTATATTTAAAGGTCAAATGATAATTGATGTTCACTGCAGTTTGCATCATGCATTTCTTTGCGCTTTTGACCTATTTGTTAGACATCTGCCTGAACAGATATGCCACACCAGGAGATCAATTATAAATTAGTAAACAATTTCTATATTCCATGGCCAAGTGCAATTCCTTAACTCAAGATACATGAAATATGTTTTATTTTTTTTCTTTAGGAAAAGAGAATAGTTAAACTAACCTCATTTTTGAAACTTTAATATTTAATCCAAAATTTGAGCCACATAATATCACCATGTTCTAATTACTCATTATCATAGGACTGAGTGGCATAGTACTAAAGATTGTTCTACTGATATTTAACTCTTAGGTAACTGATGAAATAGAGATGTGGATAAAGCAGACATTATAAAAACATAATAATAGATATTTATTATTCTTATGTGTAAATCTCAGAAGAAATAAAATTACAGAAAATCAACTTACCTAAGAAATTACTTAACATATCAAGTTTGCATAAATATAGTCATTTGACTAACATGGGTTAATAATACTCTGGTAAACTGTTAAGTATTGAGACATTCAAAAAGTAAGCTGATTAAATCTACATCAAGCATGGCTGCCATCTTGTGGGGACAGGATATAATGTAGTGAGGGGCCAATCTCAAAATAAAGTGCCCCTGTTGGGTTATAAGTCATCATTTTACCTCTATCCACTACTTGCTTGATTTTTATTAATATTCTACTTAAAATTCCACATCAACACCAGACAGAAGAGATAAGAAGTCTAAACTAAAATTGGTGCCCTGATACATATAACTAATTTTTGCTCTTAGAAGTTCAGGATGAAATAGGTAATGGGGATTATCATGATGAGTACTGAGTAATGTATAGAACTCTTGTATCTCTCTATTGTACACCTGAAACTAATATGACACTGTATGTTAACTATACTGGAATTAAAATAAAAAAACTTAATAAAAATTTCAATATCATGGCTAATGCATGGACAGTGGAAAAGCTTTGAAATTTAAAGTTTTGACTTGAATTAACTTTAATAATAGATAAGTTTGATAAAGTTCTAATATTAACAAAAAAAACCTCTTATCGATAATCTATTTATAGAATTTGGTTGGAATGTATATCTCCCTGAGTAAGAAAAAAACATGACATTGCTCTGACAGGGCAGCTTTGCAGATTTAGGGAAAGTGTTGAAAGGGAGGAAGGGATTAAGAGCTTAATGTGGAAGGAAAGGAGGAAGGAAGGAAGGAAGGAAGGAAGGAAGGAAGGAAGGAAGGAAGGAAGGAAGGAAAGAAGGAAGGAAGGAAGGGAGGGAGGGAAGGAGGGAAGGAGGGAGGCAGGAAGGAAGTATCACCTGTTATCAAACATAAGATTTGCACTAGTGTCACAGATAACATAGTTTGACAGAGTAGAAAGTGGTGGACGACTGCAAGGTTGACCCCCACCAAAAGAACATGGTATACCCAATGTGAATATGTTACATAGAAATGTGTGATTTAATGATTTTCTTGAAGCATATTTAGAAGTCAAAAAAATGTGTTTTCTAACTGTGAGTCTTTAACAAATGTCAGTACAACTTCTGTGACTCAATTTCTCATTCTCTTCTAGAAAACCAAGCATTGAGTAAGAGAGGCCCTAAAGCCCCATTGAGGTTTGAACTTCTTTGATCTAAGTATAAAAGTTGCCTTTTCAGCCCCTCAAACAAAAAGAATTTGATTTTTACTTCTGCAAATGAACATCTCAATTATAAATTTACAGCCATAATTTGTTATTGCCTGCATATGCAGGTAGTCAGTCATTGCAAGCTCATAGTTTTCCTTTCATATTCATATTAATTAAAGTTGCAGTATACTTAGAATCATTTGTGAGGCTATCATATTTGTAATACTAATGATACAACTGTAGCAAATTAGAAAAAATGATCAAAATGCATTACATCCTATTTTTTCTCTGATACTCTTTTCAAAGCTGTTTTCACCCTAATTTTCAAGTAAGCTATCCCATAAATTTACAGTTTTATATCAAAACAAAATACATCTCTTGAGTCACTGAATATATTGAAGTTCTTTAAAATTGGCTAATGTAAGTTGACTTACTACCATTGTAACATTCAGTGAGCAGCTGATTTTTAAAGTTTAAACATTGGTATTCCTAGTATTTGTTTAAAGTAAAAGTGAAAGAATTATATATTCCAGGGATTTCCATTATGTTGCTTTCTTTACACACAGTACATTGTACATGATTAAAGAAGCCTGCATATTCCTCCCAAAAATTCAGATTAATAATTCTCCCAAATTCTGTTCTTCCATAAAAAATAATCATTATTCTTTACACCTTAAAGCTGCTAGGATTATCTACCACTTCTTGAAATTACAGTAGTCTCCCTTATCCACAGGGGATATGTTTGAAGACCCACAGTGGATGCCTGAAACCACAGCTAGTACTGAACCTTATATATACTAGGATTATTGCTCTACATACATACCTATGATAAAGCTTAAATGATAAATTAGGCACAGTAAGAGATTAACAACACTAATAATAAAACAAAGCTATTATAACAATATACTGTAATAAAAGGTATATGAATGCTGTCCCTCTCTCTCTCTCAAAATATCTTATTGTACTGTACTCACCTCTTTACTAATGATGACATAGCATGATAAAATGCCTATGTGATGAGAGGAGGTGACGTGAATGACATAAACATTGTGGCGAAGCATTAGGCTGCTGTTGATCTTCTGATGTTACAAAAGGATGATCATAGGCTTCCAGACCATGGTTGACTGTGGGTAACTGAAACTGTGGAAAGTAAAACTGTGGATAAGGGAGGGATTATTGTATTGATGTTCATAACAGAACTCATGCCTGAATTGAACTGACAGTTTCCACATAGGAAGAATAAATCATGACTCATGTTTCCCTTACATTTTTATTCTAAAAATTAATCATTGGTATAAATTTTCATGAATGGAAGCTGTTTTTTCAACACACAAAAAATAAGCTAGAATGCCAAAGTTTTGAATTTCAGTGCAGCAAGCTGGATGTATCAGCCATTTCCATATGATAATGCTTGAATTAAAGCTAAGTAGCCTTAATTAGACTAATAGATGGCCTTCATAAAAAGCTTATATGGAAGTACAACCAGTGGATTTCCTATTTTTTCCTCTCTGGAATTTAACATCTAACTTACACATTAAAGAACTTTGCATCCAGCTAACCTAAGTAAACTAATATTGTATCCATCTAATTATATCACAACATGAAATATTCTAAAATAGTAGGAAATATGATTAACACATAATTTAAAAATGTGTTTAAACTCGTATTTCATACAAAAACCACTAATAAGGGCTCATTTGAAATGGAAATTATTTCAACAGTTAAAAGAGTGATCGATATTGTTAAATTTAAAATCAATAAGCCACTGTTATGCTTCAATTCTGCATTAACTTTGTGTTACTTTTAGAAAGCTAAATCTCATGGTACTACTATCTCTTCTGAATGTCAGGAATATGCATTTTGATGCCTTTACGGTTTTTGTGATGTGTCAGGCAGGCTCTTGTAAATGTCTGAGTATTGTGACAGTAGTTCTGAAGTATGGCTACACATTAAAGTCATACTCAGAGAGTTTAAAACATACTGGTCAGACCCCAAACCCAGAGATTTTGATTCAATTAGCCTGAAGTGACCTTTTTGAAAAGGTTTCCAGGTTATTCCAAAGTGAAGTTACCTTTGAAAACCAATAAATGGGAGGATTTGGGAATAATGAAAATGTTTTACTCATAATACTCCAGAACAGATTTCCAAGATAGAAGATAATATGAATTGACTATATTTAGCTATCTCCAGGAATGACATTTATTAAGCCAGGACAGAGCCAGCTAATGTTTTGGTTTCTCCTAGTTCTCTGATTCGAACATATTACAGGTTCTTTCCATGTTAATGGTTATTTCACAATTTTTTTCTTCATAGAGCACATAGTGACTCATCAATTTCTTAAACACCCTTGTGAATAATATAATAGAAGCAAACTATGGAGAGATATATCCATTCTTTCAAAAACTTCATTATTTGTAACAACAAAATATGATCCATGAAATCACAACAGAACCCTTCAAAAAGTAAAATGACATCAATAACATTAATACAATCAAATTGAGTACATGTATACTGATGGCAAAAATAAAGATAAAGGAATGATCAAAATTGAGACAAATTAATCAGTGATGGCTTCTTGGAAGCACTGATTTATGCCAGATTCAGAAGGAAATGATGAAATCCAAGTCAACAAAGGGGCTCTATGTAAAATGCTGCAGTGAATAAAACATGAATAAGCTATGGTCCTCACTCTCAGGGCATTGATGATCTAATTCAGAAACAGTCCCATCTAACTCTAATATAAAGGTAGAGCGTGCTATGAGAACACAAAAGAAGGATGAATTTTTTCCATATTAAAGGATTGGACGTTATGTCATGGGTAAAATTTGAATTAAGCTTTGAAGTGGTAAAGCAGAGTGTTTAGAAGAATGAATAGATACCTTCCAAAGGAATTATTGACCTAAGTAACCATATGGCAGCACATTTTCTGGAATGTTCAGGGAAAAAGTACACAAGATGAATGAAAGAAGGCATTTCACAGAAGTGAGAACCTACAACTGTGTTTGGAGAGATAGTAGCCCAATTCACCAGGCTAGAAAGTCTCAAGAAGAAAAGAGGTTTGCCAAATATTAAAGTAAGGGAGGACTCTGAAAGGTTATTTAAGGAGTTTGACATCTACACATTCCAAATAGCAACATTTCCAAAGGATTCCAATTATAATTGAAATAGTATTATTAAGATCTGGCCTTAACTAGTTATTTGGTTGTGTTAACAAACCTCCAGTCTGAAGTGGGGTCAGACTGAATATAAGATAATCATTACAAGAAAGGAAGTCACAACTGTCAGGATTATATTTCAAGGAATAAGCATGCCAAAAATCCTTTCATTCTGGGACTGGGAGGCTGTCATTCAGTACTTTTTCAGCTCTTTTCATGGAGAAGCAACCAACTTCCTCATTCTGAATTTATATACATAGGTCCATTGTCAGAGCTACTCAATGTAATATTTGGATCAAATGTTTCACTGAAGCATGTGTTTTACTTAATTATTATATATTTTTTAATTTCACGTTCTTCTTTATCCTTTATCCTGATTGCCTAAAAATACTCTGGAGAGAGAGAGAGAAAAAGTCACTGTATAAAAAATAATTAGCACGTCCTCTCCTTTTTATAACTTTATAATTGAAATCTCATTAAAAGCTTTCTAGGTCTCTTTTTCCCTTAGTGACCAGGTGTCCCTAATTTGTTTTTATCCAATGTGACTAATTCCAGGCAAAGACTAGAAAAAGTCTGATACCTGTTGGAGAATAGCAATAGCAAGGTTAAATAAGTGGGGTGGTTTTTTCAGGTTGCCTTTAACCTCCTAAAAAACAAAACAAAACACAACCAAAAAGCTTCAACGTTTTTTTTCTTGGAGTCCTGCCTTTTTTTCAGTCCCAGTTGAAGATTCCAAGGGAAATGAGAGCACTATTTTGTTTCTCCCTTGTATTGCAGATAGGGGGAGGAGGTGGTTATTAGAGAGAAGCTCTTCCTTTCTCGGTTCCCCCTCTCTCCGCCTGACAGCACCGCTCTCTCGCGGGCTCGCTCGTTCTCCTAGGTGATCCATTTCTAGGCAACGTGGGGCTAGGGCTGAAGCTGCCAGGCTCGCTGCTTGCTCTCTTTCTGCATCCCGCCAGGCGAACCGCTTCAAAAGCATCCTGCAGCCCGCAGGCTTCCCTCCGCCGGCCCGGCCCCGCTGCTCGCGCCCGGCGCAACTCCCCCGCCACCGCGCCCGAGCGAACCGGCGCCCCGGGCCCGCCTCGCCGAGCTCTGCTCCCGCCTCGCGCAGAAAAGGAATTTTCACTGCATTACTATCTGCATTACCTTGAAGTTCACTTTTACTACCCCTTTTGGAGAGGGCTTTTTTTCCTTCCCTGTTGGAATCTGGCTGCTCCGCTTGGAATCTCCTAATCTTTCCTTTCCACTTAGATTTTATTTTGGCAGCGAAGACAAGTGATTCTCTGCGGGCCGTTGGGGCGGGGGCGAGGGGCGCTTTTTTTTTTTTTTTTTTTGGTTGGGGGAGGGGGAGGGGAACATCCGGCTTGGGGGGGGGGTGGTCTGTTGGAAGTTGCGGCGGAGCTGGGACTGGAGACCCGCGGCCCCGGCGCAGCGATGGGGAGGGTCTGAGCTCCAGCCTCTCCCCCTGCCCGAGAGCAGCTGAGGCTGGATACATTTTTTAAAAGCCAAACTGCAAACAACTCTGGCGATGCCAAAATTCCCCTCCAAGTGACACGGCTTTGCGAAGGAGGTTTCCTCAGGCTGGGCTCTCTTACTCGCTCTGCCTTCCTCAGCGACGATTAAAGGCTTTGCTCTGGCAATAGGAATTTAGAAAAAAAGAAAAAAACTGCCCTAAACTCTATCGTGACCTCAAAGTCTTCGGACTGGTTAAAAAAATATATTGAAAGAGGAACCATCCTAAAAGAGATTCAGCATTGGAGGAGATGGAAGTTTTCCCCTTGCTCTTGGTTTTGTCCGTCTGGTGGTCTCGAACCTGGGACTTGGCGAATGCGGATTCAATCATTCATATCGGTAAGAAAGGGCAGATGTTGCCTGTGGGTACTTTTAACGTTTGGGTTAGAAAATGTTTCCCTTTGCCTCCCCCTCTCCGCCCTCTGTGTGGCTTATTGGCGCTGGCTTCGGTTTATTGCCCCTTCCCGCTAACCTTCCCTCACACTTGTTCAGTTTTCTGGCAGGATGTGGATGCTCGAACCTTGACTTGGGCTGTTGTTTCGCGGTGAATCGTGGAGTGTATGCTGGATGCGTGGGGGTCTCGAGTTTACCTCAGTTGTGCGTGTGTGCCGGGAAGTGCGGGGGGTGGGTTCTAAGTGTGTGGGGAAAGGAAGTTTAATCGACTCTACCTTCCATATTCTTTCCCGGATGTACATTTGCTCCATTAAAAAAAAAAAATCTTTAGGGGAAAGAAGAGGTGTGTGTCACCTGTGAGGCGAAAACTGGGGTGAGAGGTGGGGGGAGCTCCCTTCGGATCGAACAGGTGGTTTTGCAACGTGAGCGAGCTGCGTTAGCCGCAGCGTTGTGCGATGGTGACGGGGTGCTAGCTGCGCCCCCAGCCTCCTTTTCCTCTTCGCGTCCTCTTGGCTTTGCGGTACTCGCGCAGAGTCGCCGCGACGGTGGCGGGAGGGGCTGGCGGCGGTGTAGCTGAGGACGGGGAGCCGCGCGCCTCGCTGCTTCGCACACTCCCCCGGCCTGGCGCGGCGGCGAGACCGGCCCCCGGGCGCACAAGAAGCGCAGGGCGCGCGGGCCGCCCTCGTGGGCTACCTTGCAGACACCTGCCTCGCCTTGTCTCGCGGTCAACTCTGACTTGCCGCTCAAGGCCGAGAGCAAAGGCGTTTGGGCTTCGGCCGGGCGGCCTGACTCCAAGAAGGACGCCGAGCCGGCTCGGAGATGCTCGTGGCCCCACCTATTGGCAACCAGACGGGCCGGGACTGGCCGCGGCTGGCGCGGGCGCGGGCGGGGGCGGGTGGGGGCCGCGCGTCATTATCATGCACAGCGCTCGCGGCTTCAGGCTCCAACTCTTCTCACTTGCTAATCCGTAAGAGCTGAGTGGAGACGGGCTCCTGCAGCCTTTTCTGCGTTAATGCGACGATTTCCTTTTCGGAAATTCGCGTCCGCGGGCCAGCAAGGTTCATTTACTGGGAGGAAGAGAGACCCCTCTTGGGGAATTTTCTGGGCACAGGACTTTTATCTGTCCACACGGCTTGATGTTCTTCAAATTGAAGCGACAGATGGGTCGCAGCATCTCCTCCTTTCGTCCGCCTGCCCCTCCCCTGCTCAACACACACACGGACACGCACACACACACCCCTCCAAGAGTCCTGGAAGGGAACCTGCTTCAGGTGGCTCTTGTGCCTGCCCAAGCGAGGGGCTTCTGTCTGGTGTGTGCCTACACAGCGGCCAGCCCCTCAGCTCCAGGGGACTCCTTCTTGGTCTCAGAGGCTGTCTTTGTAAACATGTCTGCCATTCTCTGTCATTTATATCAATAGAACCATATATGTCTCTGGATAAGGGGTAATGAGGTCAGGAATCGCAAAACCTTGTACTTATGCATTAAGTAAATTAAGCACTAGATAGCTTGACTGCTAGATCACGTTTTTCCTGGGGGCTCGCAGGGCCTGTGGGTTCAGAACTTTTCAGGGAGGAATTATGGCCTCATTGAGGGGTTCAGTAATGTTCTGGTAGAATTCAGAAATGAACTGTGCTCCTCTTAAAGAAATGACATACATTTATGTCCAATTGTAAATGGGAGCAGGATGCAGATATATATATTATTACTATGGTACCGTTACATTCATTTTATGATTAGGGATTTCTGCCTATGCTCTTCATCGCTCAGGAGAAAAGGCTTGTGGATGAATGCTTATTTTATTGCTTATTCTATGGTCTACAGGATAAATGTATTATTTGCAAACACCTATTCAGCTGTCCTTTATCAGCTGAATACTATTTTGCAATGCAGTCTGATCATTTGTTTCTAAACAGAACACAACTCTTGTATTTTTTCCTTCGCATTCTGTTGTCTGTCAGTGTGACACGGCTTATTTATAACCAGACCAAAAAAAAAAAGGTAACTGTGTACAAATTACAGATTTTTTCAGAAAGTAGGTTGTATGCATGATCTGTGTATATCCTATTAAAAGGAATACTTATAAGACAATTTGACTTGAATGCAATTAGTACATTAGGCAAGACGATTAGCTTCTTTTATAGGCTACCTAATATTGTCATGAAGCTAGCAAATTGATAATTGCTTCAAATGCTTCATATCTTTTATAATATACTGATAAATATTACTTCCCAAATTAAAGAAAATGACCAAGACTAATTTGAGTGCATGTCAGAGGTTAAAAGCCCCTCCTACTTCCACCTCCCATCCCAGCCAAAGAATAATAAATTCAAAACTAAATGCCCATATTAAAGTTTTAAACCATCAGTGAATATTCATTGGATCAGTTTACCTGGTTGACTAGCAAAAGAGAATTAATTATCTTTAGGAGGTGATTGCTTTCATTTAAATATTTAATGGGAGAAATATGCTTATGGCAAATGTATTATTTCAGGATTTAAGGGATGAAAGTGATGAAACTGAAGGGAAAGTGAATATTTCAACTCTAGAGTTATAAGGAGAGATGCAGAAATGAAAGATTTTTCTAGCCTTATGTGGTGTGCTCACATAGAAAGTAGCTGCAATGTGTAGTTCAGGGAAGCTGGAAAGATAAAAAAGACACTGCTCTAATAGGTTCTTTAAATATTGAATCCTTTTGGTGTTGAACAGAATTATATATATGAAAACTCTCTCCATTCTTTCTTTCTCTTTGTTTTTATTTCATGCAGGTAGTTTTTAAAAGTCAATGACATATTTTAAACTCTAATATATTTTATTAAACACATGAGTTCAGTACAATGATGAAATATTGTGATTGAAGTGGCAATGTATTTATTTCAGTAAAAAATGCACTAATATCACACATAATTACTTTTTCTGTTAAATCACATTTTAAAGATATTTGATAATTACATACATTTGTTTAAAGCACATTCATACACGTAGTATTTAGAAATGAATCACCTAGATTGTGATATTCTTTGCCCCCAAAAAGAAAGATCTTTTGACATATAAAAACTGCAATTTTGAATTATGCTTTTACTTTGAGCCTGTGCATTGATTGAGTAATTTCATCAGAGCCACATTACTTGATTGCTTAGAAGTTTCCTAATGATCTGCATGCTGTAGGAAGAACCAAAAAATCGTGAGTGGAATGGCAATGATACTGTGTTTTATGAGGCTATTCAAAAGTCGCTCTGATTTATGTAGCTAGAAAGCTCGAAAGTCTTTGAGATTAGCCACGCTGACTGCTATTTTCTTCATACATCAGTCGTTCCACACTCTTTACTCCCTAAACACAACAGGAGTGTAGAGCATTGCTTTAATTAAGCAGGGATTAGGTGGCATTTCCAGTCAACTGCACAGTTTGTGTTTTGCTTCAAATCTAATATGGAGGATCTCATGTTTTAACAGTTTAATGTATGCTCATTTCTTTATCTGGTTCCTGTGCTCACAGAACTGATTGAGATGAGCTATCCTCAGTTATATATCTCTACAAGGATATGCTCAAACAGTGTAGTCACATATTATGAAAATCACTCGCAGGTTTTTCTTGTTATCAGTCATAGTAAAATACCTTATGCCAACAGGGAATAGAAACAAACCATTTATTTATGTTTTTCTCATAAGCACATGGTACTTTATCCTCTGAGATCATAATCATTATGATTTGTTTGAGAAGCCTAAAACAATGCACAGATTATTTTCATTACAAGAAAGTTCAAATTAAAGTATAAGACTGGTGGGTGAATAAAACGTCCACATTAAAAACAGTAATAGATGACAGATTTAAAGCAATAGTTTTCATGATTTCTGCACTGAGGACTGTTTTATCAAATACAGAATGTAAAAGTATTTCCAGAAAATGTACTGTGTCTTAGACCAAAATATATTTTTTCCAGCTCTTTACATAATATGCATTGGGTATGATAGCCCCCAGGAGTCATTAAGGACTCCTTGCACTGTATAAGATATCTCAATGATCTAAATTATCCCTTTTTTATTTACAGTAGTTGTTTTCTCCCTAAGTTACAGATAGCATATAGTGTAAACTTCTGGAATGTATGAACAAGTAGTTTCTGAATTTAAAATAAGGGCGTACTTTACTATTATTCTTTTCTGTATCATTAATACAGTTATTTGAAACATAATTCAGATGTGCATTAAGTTAGACAGTGTTATTAATCAACAATATCAACTATGACATGACTAATAAGCCATTACACCAAGGACCTTTGCTTTCTACTCCAAGTGAAGTGTACACCCAATAAATATCTCCTATAAATTTTAATTCAAATATGAATAAAAATCAAGGTGATTAACTTTTGACTTTTTAAACAGTAGAAACCAGTCGAAATTGTTAGGAGTAATGGAAGATGCATTATATTTAATTCAATTCCTAAGGCTAAGTTTATTATATTGTAATTTTATTTCAAAGGGTATTGTAATTTTAAAACCATGCTTTCTTATCTGGAAGTCTTTTTTTCTCCCCTTTCTTCATTTGCATATGTTATTTTACTACTAAAAAATAAAGTATTTGGTATTGCTTTTAGATTTTCATGATATTTCAGATTATAGACAGCATATTGGTGAGTAGCAATGCTTACACAATTTTACTGCAAATATAATGTTTATTAGAAAATACATTTATTGCCTAGAAAGAGAGCTTTGCCATTAGGTGTCACTGCATTCTGAGCTGTTCCTTTGTAGTCCTACTTGAAAACCACAGGAGATATATATATTTTTTAATTCTCTGAAAAAAATGCCATTCAATGAGGTCTATGATGCTATCAGATACAGGTGGTTTTTATTTTCAAACTAAAAGAGGAAATATTACCCTCTCTCTTAGTCTTATAAAACTGTAGTTCTAGGACATGTCAACACCCTCTATTCTCCAGGTAGATTAGATTGCTAGACCTAATGATGTAAATTTTTCACAAATTTAAAATATAACAGAAATATATTCTTTAATACTTATTCTCTGTGAAAATATCTAAGACACCAAAAACGATACAAATATGCTATTACTGCTGGTATAAACAAATTAGTGGATGGCGTTTGATAAGTAATTTCTTAACTGTGGTAGTTCTGCTCACTCATGGAGCTTTTGGGGTACCAAACTAAATGATGTTTGTAACATGAAACACACACAGAGCTATGAAAAAAACATGTGGAAACAAATACAGATATATTTTCAAACCAGTGTCATCCATTGAGTTTTGGGCATGATCATAAATGTTTTCAGATAATTTTGGCCTGGTAAATATTCAGTTTTATGTAGTTTAACAGTCTTTTCCAAACACATACAACTACCACCACTACCAGTCCCATTGGGGTTTTGTGGTAATTTATATTTTTATGACCAGTGTCTGTGATCAGTCATTTTTCTGCTTATTGAATTTTTCTAAAAAAAGGCAAAATCTTCCTTCTAGCATATCCCATTACAAGACTAATGGAGATGAAACTTAGGTCAACTTAATCTGATAAATTCGTTTTAATATCAGCAAAATCACATAGAGAATGCAGTACTAGATTAAATGAATGAACACTCTGTCATATTATTTTAGACCTTATCTTGCACCAATATTAATTATAATAAATTAGTTGGAATCATGTATTAAGAACTTAGGGTAAAATTAAGTGATCAGATGGATATCTAAAGGATAAGGGAAAATACTAAAGTAATTCTGGGATTGATTATGTGGATATTTGTGGATTGAAGTCATTTGCTTCGGTGAATTTGGGTGTGGACACAAATTTCAGATGATGTGAATTACATGGGGGGGGATGTTAAGACATAGTAAAAATGTTCTGGATTAGAATTTAAGGGTTTGGGGCTAAATACCAATTTTATCGATGGTTAACTGAGCAAAATTGGAAAGTTATTCTTATTTTTTTGGTAAGATATATTTATTTTAGAGAAAGAGAGAGAGTGAATGCATGACTGGGAGGAGGGGAAGAGGGAGTGGGAGAGAAATCCTCAAGTAGACTCCCCATTGAGTGTGGAGCCCCATGTGGGGCTCAATCCTGGGACCTGAGATCATGACCTGAGCCGAAATCAAGAGTTACTTGCTTAACTGACTGAACCCAGGCATCCTGGAAAGTTATTTTCTTTAGTCTTTATTTATTATCAACGCTAAAAAAAGATTTAGACTAATTTTCATCTCAGCTCTAAAATTATGTGAACTAAAATGAAAACAGTTTCCTATATTTGAGGAATTGGGAGAAGATATACAGTCAAGTGTGGTTCATATAGCTATACTTAATAGCTAGGTTCAGAGTGATTTTAAAAGAAGAAACTACCAGGGGAAATAAATCGAGCATAAAATCTTAATCACTCAAATTAAAATGAAATTTTTTCTGGTATGAACAGGAATTATACATAATATATTTGTTTATCAGATATTCTAGATAACTCCAGTATCAGGTTGAGAGAACTGGATTTGTTAGTTTTTTGTTTTAGATTTTGTTTATGTGTTGTTTCGTGTCGATACTAAGATGTTCCGTTCAGTGCTACTCTTACAGTATACCACAATGCTAGCGCTTATTAAGGCTCACCGGAAGAATGAGTAGTCTTCTGTTTTAACCGGCATAGACTTCAATACTCTTTAGAATTTACAAACTGAAAGCACACCAGGTATATTAGCGTATGTTTGGTATCACTCAAAGATATAGAGTATAAAGGAAATAGCCAGTGTTTCTCCGTTCTTAGTAATTTTGGATTCCTGCACCAAGTGTTCCAGCTTTAACCCTATTGTTATCCACCAAGGGGTTACCAGTGTGAAGCTGAGGCTGGGTTGATCCACTGAAAGCTTCCGTGAGTAAACACAGGAAAGCCCAGAGACAAGCTCAAGAAGCTTAGTATCGAAAGGCCTGCCCGTGTGTGTTAAAAAATTTTAGATCACTGTGTAATCAAGTTTCTTATTAACAAATATTTTCACTTATAAAAAGATTGAATAATTATATTAAAATAGCAATTCTTATACTTTTTTTCTTTATTCCCAAATAATTCAAAGTACTATTTTAGAAATAAATTATTTTATTGGCCCAAGTACCTGATTTTTCTGAAGTAAACTTAAATAAGGCATTTGCTTCATTGTCAAAATCATAATTGTAGAAGTTAATATTCCTGAAACTACACGATAAGGTAGGCATTACTACCAACATGAATGTGTGCTACTTGGGAGAATGTTCTTTCATTAAGCAAACATTTATACTGAACCTACTCTCTATGAAGTACTGTTTTTAGGCTCTGGAATTAAAATACTGAACAAGTAAGCTGTGTCTCTGTATTTAAGGAACTTACATTCTCATGGGGGAGGCAAAAACCAGATAAATTATGTTATAATGTCAAGTAGTGGTAAATTGTGTGAACAAAAGTGTAAGAATGGCAGTTGAACAAAGTATGCTATTTTGAATATGGTGGTTTGGTAAGTCCTCTCTGAGGAGGTGATCTCTGGAGCAGAGACTTGACTCAAAGAAAGGAAGTAAACCATGTGGATACCTGGTATCAGAGGGCACAGCAAAGGTAAAGGCCATGAAACAAGACAGTAAGGAATCATTTGTTTAAGGAACATCTTGAAAGTCAATGTGCAACATATATGGAGTTGATTACTCAGCAAAGCAGGAAGTGGAAGGAAATAAGGTTTGAGAGGCAACTACAGGAGATCCTGTAGGGACTTTATAGGTCAGGTATTTAGATCTTCCAGGTATCTAGGGAGCTCCTGAAGGATCGAGATAAAACATGTGATATGAAATGATTTATATTTTAGTAAGATAATCTTCTCTGGGTGGACTGGCTGGAGTACAGCTACGAAAATTCGTTTGAGGATAGTGAATTGCACTGAGCTGGTAGCTGAAGTAGATGAGTAGTTGTCAGATTGTGGATATATTTTGAAAATAGGAGAAATAGGATTTTCTGGTGGATTGCTTGGCTAGAAGAAATCCAGAGGGAGTAAAGAGGCTTCCAAGATATTTTACTTGAAGAAGTGGGTGAAATATGTTACTATTAACTAAAATTGGGAACATGGGACAATGAGTAAGTTTTAGATAGAAATCAAAATTTGCATTTATTAAATTTGATAATTCTATTAAACATCAAATTTCAGAATTTAAGTTGGCAGTTGTTTACATGAGTTTGAAATTTTGGGGGGATTTAGGGATTTGAGCTGTACATTTGGAATTCATCATTTTAGATATGATCTTTAAAGCTATGAGAGGGGTAGCTCATTTAAGGGATAATTGTGTAGGGAGAACTTCAAGACTGCCACGGGACATTCTAAAATGTTTCCAGGATCCAGGAAAAGAGAAAGATGAGTGGCCTGTGAGTTAGAAAGAAAACATAGTAGTGTGTGATGTTCTGGAAGCTAAGTGAGGAAAGGAAAAACCCTGTCAAATTCTGTGGATGAAAATAGACTTGACTACAGGTTTTAGAAATGTTGAGGGTAAACATGACTTTGACGAAAGTGCTTTCAGTGGAGTGGAAGTGACAAAATACTGATTGGGGAGGATTTGAAGATTTAATGGGACCTGAGGAACTCTGAGTTTTTCTGTAAGGGAGAACAAGGGAGTGGTGGGGGTGGGAATATGAGGTAAAAGGTAGGCTTTGTTTTTAAAGATGGGGGTTGGGATACGTATGGTAATTTTTTAAAGTTTCAAGTATAAGAGCATTTTCAGTTAGAGGATTTAAAATAAATTTTCTTTTTATTCAAACCAATTGGATTCCTGAGTTTGGATAGTAAGTGAATAGCACTGTTTTATTTATTTTTGTTTGTTTGCTTGTCCTTGTTGCTTTTGTTTTGTTTTGTAATCTGGGACCAAGGGAAGCTGGGCCTGTGCCAGTGCATTAGAGAAGTTTAGATGTCCTCTCTGAAATAGACTGTATTTGTTTTTCTGCATTTGTGCTTCATTTAATTTCCCAGATAAGCACTAAAATTTAGGTAAAAATTTTTTACCTGAAATTATGAGTGGATTATACCTTGATGAATAATGGTATACCATTATAAATAGAATCAACATTTAGTTTTTTAGTAATATATTAATTTTAAGAACATAATATTCCTATATTATAAATGGTATCAAAATAGTATGAAATCCTCTTGTTACAGTAGATACGTTTGAATTGATTATGGGTTTCCTCTAAGTAAATTCTACCATGTATTTGATATACTTAAAATCATTTGGGACAATTTTTAAAAAATACAGTTATTTCATAAGGCAATGCATATTATTGCCACATAGAAATTAAATAGATGAAAGAGATTCATATGATATTAATTTTCAGTGACACCTTTAAATATTCCTTTTATAGAACTTTCACTTCTATTTGTGCTATACTATAGCTGACAGATCTTTAGTCATAGGTGAAAATGAGGAAAGGAAATGTTCTAAATTTTCTAACCTCAGAATTCAGCCTTCTGAAAATGAACCTTAGTTCTCTCATTGGTCTCCTATTAATACACACATAAGTTATGTATATTTCATTCGTCTGCAGCTAAAATAAGAATATTTGTATTAAAATAAGAATACCAATAGCAAGTGAATTATATTTGTCTGTGTTCTTTGCCATTTCCAGTGCTATCTGCTCTACAAAAATATTTTCTTATCGAGGCAATGTAATATGAATGTTACATGTTGTTTCTGCTTGGTTACATCTATTAATTAATGTATAAACATGGAATACATGAACAGTGAGGAGATAGAAGTCCTGTGGTTTGGGCACAGCAATGACTGATTAAAGAAAGCAAGCTGTGTATGGCTGGAGCCAAGGAACATAATTAATGAAATATATAACATCAAAAGTTACTTTAAACTTGCTAGTTCATAACTTCCTGGGTGGTGAAATATAATCATTTGAAGGAAGTGTTTAGCAGATTTAAATACAAATTTAAGTTTAACGGCCATCTAAAATTGGTGGAGGCGCTTAGGGTGCTTAACCCTGATATCATTAAAATGACCTGCCCCACAAGTAGCACCTTTTAGGTTGGCTTACTATCTTAAAAACCAAAGGCCAGGTAATATCTTAGGAGTTAAAGTGGGATAAGAGAGTCAGTCCTATTTTTCTGTTGCGTGTAGCTTAAATTGAATTAAAATCTAGAAGACTGATTCTTTCTTCTGATAATCTCTGCAATGTGACAACAGAAAATTGTTGGTAGTATAGTGGCAATTATGATCTTGCTCTTCACTCTCCAACTTCACCTTTGTGGCTTCTATAAACAGCAATAACAGAAAACTAGTAATTTTTTTTTAAGAAATGCCAGAAACTCTTACATAGCCCAGAGGACACATGGTTTTTATGAAAACCATTATAAATTTCTTATTAACAAAATTATTGAAAAAATTTTTAACACATCAGTGTGGTGGTAGTCAAACACAGACTCAAGAGGGATTACTCTTCTTTTCCTGGTGGTGTAGTCATGGTGTGTTTTGGATATTTTTTATAATTCATTATTTTCAAGCTAAGAAATCATAATCTATATCATTATCTTCCATTTGTGGAAAATATACTTTTAGGGTGTCATGAAAACCATTGCACGTGACTTTTTTTTTTTTTTTGATTCAAGCAATGCTTATTGAGCACCTGTTATGTGCTCAGTTGATTACAAAGCTATTCACATAAGACATGTTTACCATCCTTTTTTTATTTTTTAAATATTTTATTTATTTATTTGACAGAGAGAGACAGCAAGAGAGGAAACACAAGCAGGGGGAGTGGGAGAGGTAGAAGCAGGCTCCCAGTGGAGGAGCCCGTTGCGGGGCTCGATCCCAGGACCCTCGGATCATGCCCTGAGCTGAAGGCAGATGCTTAACGACTGAGCCACCCAGGCGCCCCTGTTTACCATCCTTTAAAAACTTTTACGTATATCTGTCTTCTGAGATCATATTGTAATATTAGGAAGCTGAAGTAGAGCAATTCAGGACTCATAGTTGGATGACTGTGTTCTACTAGGGGATAGGAGATTGTGATAATTCAACAAATGCCACCTTTATGGTGCCCTTAAAGTACCGTAAAACAAACATATATTTCAGGTAAAAATATCAATGGAATGGGGAGATTACCACTTATAAAGGGTCTTAATTAATTAATTAGCTAATTTTTTAAAAGATTTTATTTATTTACTTGACAGAGAGAGAGACAGCCAGCGAGAGATGGAACACAAGTAGGGGGAGTGGGAGAGGAAGAAACAGGCTCCCAGCAGAGCAGGGAGCCCGATGTGGGGCTCGATCCCAGGACCCTGGGATCACGCCCTGAGCCGAAGGCAGACGCTCAACGATTGAGCTACCCAGGTGCCCCTAAAGGGTCTTAATTTATAATAAAACTTTCTTTGAGTCAGCTTTCTGATGGTTGCTCCTTCACCATGTTATACCTTTAGACTAGAAAGTCAGTGCAGTCATGTGCTAGCAAGTGCTAAGGGAAAGTCTCTCCCTTTTTCCTCTTATTCTTTTCATTTTTTCTTCTATAGACCCTAGTAGTTGTGCTCTAAGGTCAAGTAAAGGAGCTTTAAGATCCAGTTGTTCTGCTATTAATAAAAATGACGAGTTCCTTTTTAAATTTAATGGGACATATCAGATCATTCCACTAAGCATGGTTTCTTGGGTATGGAGAAATTAAATTACATTTTCTTTTTTTCTTTACTTTTGAACCTACTAGTATATGACTGTTTTCATGTTACTAATCTGTACTTTGTTCTGGATGTATAAAACCTCACTGAAAATGACAGCTTTGTACCTTAGCAGACAAAAGGGGAAAATTACCTCACTGAAAAAGTAAAATTAGTTACTTTTACAAATGGAATAAGTACTGTTGGGAAGACATTTTTATACCAACTTTTAATTATGTAAGTGTAAGTGAGACTAAGAAAAACAACAAAAATTGAAAATAAGGGATAGTTCAAAAACTGACCATTACTTGTATCTTTCTCTGCAAGAGTCCTTGTTGTGGTTGATAAATAGTTAATAAATAGCAAAACTGGCTGCTCCCATTTTTTTCTTTTTATTTTTCCTGTCTACCCTTCACTGGCAATGCTAATGAGCAGCAAATGGCCAAAAGCAAGGAAGAAGGAGCAAAGCAAAGGGTTTTAGATAATCTATAAACCGGAAAATCAGCCCCTAAATGCTCATATGCACAGGCTTGCTGAGAAGAAATAGTTTATTTTCTGAAAATATTGCCCAGATACTGAAGATAGAACTTGCTTTTGGCTGCTGGGCTTGTAAAAGGAGTGATGGTTCCAGGCCACCAAAGAGGAATACTCTGAATAATACAGGCTAGGGGCAGAATGAAGAATATTTTTGAGAAAAGAGTGTCCTTCAGGGGAGATGCCGCTGACAGCCGGGACCTCTGTGATTAGCTCAGTTCCATGTATCATGTCCATGGTGATTTTTTTTTTTAAAGGAAATATGTGGATTTCAGCTATACCTCTTAAACACTTTAGGTAAATATGTAAAAATGTGTGGGATTGACATTCCTATCAATATGTATTATGTACCGAGCATCGACATTGTATATTCCCAATTGGCTTCTAGCTATTGCTATATTATATACAATAAGGAAAAATTTGAATAGTGTACTTTTAAAAAGAAACTGTGAAGCACATTGCAATGGTAAATATAAAAGTCTGGTTAGTGGTTAATTGAGGTGAAAAGTGGGAAGGGGGGAAGGTGGTGATATCAAAGAGAGGTGCATAGTTTCAGCACTATTGATCATGTCTTATTAAGCTGAGGGGTTGTTACACACATGTTGATTTCATATATATACTTATATATTTACATGTATATATAAGTAATATATGTTCTATATATTCATATATATTTTTAAGTAGTGATATATCTGCTGTTGTGTCTACTCACTGAGAAATCTGGTTCTGTTCAGTTCTACCACGGTTAGGGAATGAAGTTTGTTTTTGAGATCCCATTCCTGTATAATGTGGCTCAGTCTTTAACACTCTTTGGAGATGATGGGAATACTTACGATATGCAGGATCATTAAATGGCAAATCAGACAATAATTCAGAAGTTTATGTTCTAGCATAGGACTCTCTTTGATGGATTCAACAAGCAAGTCGCTTTCTCTACTATTGAGGACCTTTTCTTTGAGTCCTTTTTATCCTTTTAGTTTGGACGGGGAGTACCCTGAAGTGTTCAAATGAGAGAGAAGAGGGGAAGATATGTACAGAGAGAACAACTAGGTTAATGTTATGAGACATAGCTTTTCATATTCTATGCTTTTAATATCTTCTAATCATATTTAAAAAGCTAATGTATAATACTTTTGTAATTGATAGTACAATAGCATTAGCATCTGCTGTCTCACCTTGGGTAAGAAAGTATGAACAATTCTTTTATAAAGTTAAGTATCCTTAGAAATACTACTAAGAGGAGGATTTTTTTCTTGATATTATTTAGATGTTATTCTCTGCTTATGGAAGCTGATAATGAAGCTAATTAATATTTTAATATTAACTGTCCTTAACTCCGAATACAAACTAAGATATTATACACTGTAATGATAAGCAGATAAAGAGCATCTTGTAACCAGTTGAGCTTTATGATGTGGCCCTTGATTGAATTTCCAATAAAATAGTTAATTTTAATCCATATAAAGCAAAAGGAATGAGGAGAAACCCTTCCACAAAACAAACTTTAAGGCAGAGAAGGGGTAATTTTTTTCCAGCTTTATTGAAATATAACATGTATCTTTATTGAGAGAATTGACATTTCACATTGTGTAAGTTTAAGGTATGATCTGATACATTTGTATATTGCAAAATGATGAACACTAAGTAGCATTTGCTAACACCTCCATGGCATCACATAATTACAGTTTCTTTTTGTGGTAAGAACATTTAATATCTACTTTCTTACCAGCTTTCAAGTATATAATACTGTATTATTAGCTATAATGACCAGGCTGTACTTTAGATCCCCAGAACTTGATATTCTTATAACTGGAAATTTGTACCCTTTGACCAATATCTTCCCATTTCTTACACACTTTACCCCTGGTAACCATCACTCTACTCTGTTTCTCTGAGTTCAGCATTTTTTTTAAAAGATTTTATTTATTTATTTGACAGAAAGAGAGAGAGCACAAGCAGTGGGAGCAGCAGGCAGAGGGAGAGGGAGAAGAGATCCTGATGCAGAGCTCATTCCAGGACCCCAGGATTATGACCTCAGCCAACAGTAGCCCCTCTCTGAGTTCAGATTTTAAGATTCCACATATAAGTGATATCCTGCAATATTTGTCTTTTTCTGTCTGACTTATTTCATTTAACATATTGCTTTCAAGGTTATTCAAGTTGTGGCAAATGGCAAGATTTACTTTTTTTCCTAAACAATATTCCACTGTGTATGTGTGTATATATATTACATATATATACATTGTGTGTATATATATAATATATATATATCTCATATGTATCAATTTTGTCATCAGCTTTCTTTTGTTCATTAAAGTATATTACATTATAATTACCTTCTTCCTTCCCAAAAAACTCATGCAACTCAATTATTTTCATTTTGAATGAAAAAACATGTGGTCAGTATAAGTTATCCTATTTTATAAATTGGCCCTCATGGAAAAAAGGAGTTTGTTCAGCACTCTCATGAGAAAGCAATATCTGGCAAGGGAATGTGTTGGCCAAAGCCAGAATTATGAAATAGCGTGGCAAAAGAGGGAAATAGCATGTAATTTAGAAGAAACATAAATTACAATGGAGGATATGATAAGACAGGAGACTAGAAGTTAGGAAGATCCCCGTGAGATGTATGGGAATTCTTTAAATAATTTAGGCTAAGAAATGCCCAGCTTCGTGTTAAAAGATCAATAGTGGCAAAAAGAGAGAGAGAGAGAGAGAGAGAGAGATCTATAGTGACCATGTGTAGATGGTAACCAGTTAGAAGACCTTGGCAGTACTCTAGGTGTGTGTTGGTGAAGAGGGGTGCCAAATAGTGGCAAGTAGGGATGGAGGGGAGAATTTGCATAGAAGAGATGCTAAGAAGCTTGCATCCATTGCTGTGGCCATTCTTTAGAAGTGGGAGTAAAAGAAAGTCTAAACATCATTCCTGAGTACTATCTTGAGTGAGCAGATGCAGATACTATTCACCAACATAGGAAACAGAGAACAGAGAAACCGAGTTCTGTTTGAACTCAGTATTATTTTAGCATGACTGTGAAGTGTCATATCCCAGATAGCAGCTTTTCAATAATCTCTCTTCCTGACTCAGATGAAGAAAAGAAAGGTCATTCTCCATAGAAATCAATCCTATTTTGATCTAAAAAAGGAAACTGTTTTTCTGGTCATTCTTTCCTAACTTTTCTTTCAGATCCACTGTTTAATAATGTAGTTTCCTATTTAAAATGTGATCCACTTAAAATATTGTTAAGCTACTTATATTTGGAAAATAGTAATTTTACAGCACTAAGACCCTTAGATTTTTAATTACTATGTGTGCTTATTTATAATTTCAGAATTATTAATTCTAACTATTACTGACCTTTTAAATTATATATCTTTATTCTCCTTCCTTAATATGAATATACTTTTTTTTTTAGATTCATTTGTTTATTTTAGTGAGAGAGAGAGTATGGAGGAAGGGGTGAAGGAGAGGGAGAGAGAATCTCAAGCAGACTCCCTGCTCAGCAGGGAGGGAACCCAATGCAGGGTTTGATCCCAGGACCCTGAGATCGTGACCTGAGCCGAAATCAAGAGTCGGATGCTTAACTGACTCAGCCACCAGGTGCTCCTTAATATGAGTATACTTTTTAAAAATCCAAGTCTGGAATTAATACTAAGAGACTAGTGCTGTTAATTTATATGATAATTATGATAATTATTTCCAATCAATTTAATGTATTTTATTTTTTTATGTATAGAATTGTTGATTTATCACTTACATACAATAGCTGGTGCTCCTCACAACAAGTGCCCATTACCTGTTTATTGGTTCTTTATAGTTAAGAGTCTATTTTGGTTTGCCTCTCCCCCCCCACAACCTTGTTCATTTGTTTTGTTTCTTAAATTCCACATATGAGTGAAATCATATGGTATTTGTCTTTTTCTGACCGACGTGTTTTGCTTAGCTTAATACTCTCTAGCTCCATCCACATCTTTGCAAATGGCAAGATTTCATTCTTTTTTATGGCTGAATAATATTGCATTGGGTATATACATGGGCGTGTGCGTATACACAACATCTTTATCCATTCATCAGTTGATGGACATTTGGGCTTTTCCCATAATTTGGCTATTGTTGATAATGCTGCTGTAAACATCAGGGTACACGTATCCCTTTGAATCAGTATTTCTGTATTCTTTGGGTAGTGCAATTGTGGGTTGTAGGGTAGTTCTACTTTTAACTTTTTGAGGAACCTCCATACTGTTTTCCAGAGTGCACCAGTTTGCATTCCCACCAATAGGTTAAAGGGTTCCCCTTTCTTCATATCCTTGCCAACACCTGTTGTTTCCGGTGTTGTTAATTTTAGCCATTTTGACTGTGTGCAAAATAATTTTAAAATTAAATGATCTTTGGCAGAATCTTAGGTAATTAGAGATAAAATTTTAATTTCTTGTACATGATTGCTATTCTAGTTTCATATTACAAGTAGAATCCCCTTATGTAAATAAATGGAAGGGTAACATGGAAGTGTAAAAATATTGCCATAGAATTTTGTATTCTATAATTACATGTTATCTGCAACACAATTACCTGAAGGAAAGGAACACTGTGCTTCTAGGATGGCAGAAGCAAAGCCTGAAATGGGACACAGGTCCCATTTAGAACATACTAAAGGGATCTTTTGGTCACTTCAAGCCTCATTTTTTAGTGTCTCAGAAAACTGATTCATAGTTAAGGATTTGTGTTCTCAGATAAGAAATGTTTGCAAACACTGATCTGGAGTCAGAATATGAAAGCAGAGGCAGTGTGTTTGCATGTGCATGAAAACACTGGTTGAACTGAGGAGTGGAAAGGAGTAGATCCAAATAAGCTAGTGTTCTTTCTGCCTCTGTGTGTCTTGGTTCAGAGTCTAGCCTGTTTTTGTAATACATAGTGCCAGTGCTTCATCCAATAAAAACAATTTAGGTATGAAATCATTGGAATTTGGCTTTGCCATCTCACTATTTTTTTTTTTTTTTATTCTTACTAAGTTGATCACCTGTAAGAAAGCCAAAATGGGAAATCGAGTGCTCAGTTGGGGAAGGAGGGTTTCTAGCATCTCTCAATCTTGCTCTCAGGCACTCTAATTGGTTTTAGAGTAGATTAAGGGATTAGACATTTTGAGTCAGTGAGGGATAACCTGAGTGACTTGAGTCAGTCACAACCTGTGATGATTGATAATTTTTGCAATCTTAAGTGATCAGAGAAGCATACACTACCCTAAACAGAAGCACTGGCTTTGATGTCCCAGTTATATATTCAAATCTTGCCTTGGTCACTTTGCTACTTCATAGCTGTGAAGTCTGGTTAAGTAATGAAACTTTGAAAATCTCAAATTTACCTGCTCCTGTGTCCTCTCCACCTCATTTGTTATAAGGACAAACTGTAATAAAATTTGAAATATGGACTTGAACTTCCACAAATTGTCAATATTCATACTTCAGGAGATTGAACTTGCAATTTAAAAATACTGCCCATCATGGCCTTTGATCTGGGTTGTGCATTAGAAAGTGGTTGACACACCTGAGATCATATAAGGCTCCCTGTTTTTTCTCTATTCTTGAAACATTAATTCAGATTTACAGCTATGGCTTTTTTTTATAGCATATAAATCAAAGGTGAAGGTCATTATTAAAGTAACTGAATTTAAGGTTAACTATTCTTTCAGAGACACTATTTCACTCTTAATTTCTGTGAAATAGATGACTACATTTTTTTTTCACCGATATTGATATTTACCTAAGCCTTTGTGGCCATACCCTTTAATTTGAAATAGGGTGATCTTTATTATCCAGGCCAGGACTCTTCTGAGAGTAGAAATGGCAGTATTAAGATTTCTGTTGGGGCAAAATGGACAAACTAGGGCTGACTGGAGGCAAACAGGGGCAAGGCAGAAGTCTTCTTTCAAAGCCCTACCTGGAGGCCTGTGATAAGTTTGCAGTTTGGCCCCCCTCAAAGCACCCCTAGGCATATTCTCTTTCAAGAGGCAATAATTCTGTTTCGGCAACAGGTCTAACCTTCCTCTTTTCCAGGACTTTTATGCTGATTAAAGAAATAGACTTAGGTGTTGTTTTGTTTTATTTTTAATTACTTAGAGTGTTTTTCTTTATAGGCAGAAAAGGAAAATAGCTAAGTTTATGTTGTCTTTTTTCTGACAAACATATTTAACTGATTTTTTAAAAATCAGAAACTAGTATCTGCAATTGTTCCCTTTATTGTTTACATCCATTCCCCTCTTTGACTACTGCTCCTAGCAGAAGTCATTGGATATTAGCAGCTGCATCAACTTGCACCTAACCTCAGATGCAATATGTTTGGAAGTAAATAAAGAACATGTATTCTCACGTGGAGTGGATTGTTCTAAGAAATATAAAAACAGTTTACAACAAAGTTTAAATTTGCCTCAGTTTTCCATCCTAAAAAGATAAATTATCAAGAAAATGTTTTTAAATTTATTTTTTTATAGAAATATATTTCAAACTAGCAAATACTCCAAAGAGGAGGATAGACTTAGTTTCAGAGGTGCATATTTAAAAACAATTTAATTTATTTTGTGATTTTGAATCAATTATACTACAACTACCCTGCTCTCTAATTGAGTCACCGTCTATAAATTTCTCTCTCAGATGCATGCCCTTCTTCACTTTGGTTTGAAAGTAATTAGATTGTCTTAACCTTCCTTTCCTTTCTGTTCCAAAGTCTGGTTTTATCTCAAGAAATGATCAGGTGATGCCCTCACACTGTCGCTTTTCTCCTGAAATCCTAGTTCATATAAACCTTATTTCCTTTTCTTCACTTCTGGCAACCCAGTTATTACTTTCTATGTTTTCCAAATGTGAAACTGAGTTTGAGAGCATCCTTCTACACTGTGCTCCAGAGAAGAATGAAGTTTCCTCCTTTCTTCATCTGTGGTGATTTTTAGACTTGGGCAGACCCTGCTCCTTAGGTCGTCTTCCCTGTAGAAATCATAGAGTCTCACAGTTGGAGGGAATATTGGAGGTTGTCTATAGTCTAGAGTCCTACTGTTGCTGATGAGCAGATTGAGAGGTTAAGTGATATTTGAATGCTGCATGCATAGATAGGAATTTTTGAATAGTCTATTAAGCATAATTTTTACTGAAAAAAAGTAATTATATTCACATCACCAAAGAGGTATTAATGGGCTATTGGCCAGGAGATAGAAATAGCCCAATTATGCAGAATTGGATAATTGTTTTCATTAACATAGGGTCCATTTTACCTGTGCTCTACTATATTGCTGTAGAGTACTGTAATTAATTCCTTTGAAGCCTGCTAATATAATGTTAGAGGTAGTTAACCCAATTGTTGGAGAACTATTCCCACAAGCTGCTAGGGGCAGTGAGTATATATATCATTTTTTAGAACTTCTCCCAGAATTTAAGCATAGCAGAGTCTAGCCAGATCCAAATGCTTCTCCTCAGACTACATACTCCACCCCTCCTTCCTCACTTTCCCTCCTTCCTAATCCCCTCCTTCTCCGCACAAATGCAAGTTGGGTTTTTATATTTACTACAGTTAATTCTGTCTCCATCAAAACATGTTTCTATGCCTTTATTTTAATTGCTTGAAAATATGCTATTTCCCCTTGGTTTTTAGCACTCTTGGAGACAATTTATTCCAACATTCTCAACCTTAGTGTTTTCATATGTAAAATGTAGATGTAACCACCTATCTTGAAGGGACAAGTGAAAATAAATTAAATAGATTACAAAAATTAGAAAAAAACAGTGGCTGAACAAAATGAGTTTTCAATATATATCAGTTTGCTCTCTTTCTTGACTATCCGTCAAAACTTCATAAATATAATATTTTATTTAAATATTTGTACATTTTATTTCTACTTTGTGTATATTTGCCAAATATCTTAAAGCTAGAATTAATTAATTTTTGTAATTATGTCAAGTGAAGAGGAAAACTGTCTATGAAAATATGGGCTATTTATATTCTCATTTTCTAACTCAAACAAAGAGATTTGCTATTTGTTTAATGTGTCAGAAAACACCTTAAACGATTTTATGGATTTTTTTCATCCTTTTTCTTTTTTGCTTGTGAACTTTCATAAAATAGATTTTCTAGTTACATAGAAGCTAATAATCTTTTTGCTAACTGGACTCATTTTGAAATATAACTCTTCTTTAAGTCTTCTTTCAAATTCATTTAGCTGTATACTTTTTATGTCTTTAAAGTCATGATCTCTTCAACTCGTGTTATTTTCTGGCTTTTAATGTGCATTCTACAATAACAAATTAGTTAATTACCTTCTAATCTTATTTTAAAATTATTGTTCATTTTTTCTAAATTTCCTAATGTTTACTGTACTGAAATGTTTCCTTTTTGTGTCATATCATCTATCTATCATCTATCTATCTATCTATCTATCTATCTATCTATCTATCTATCTATCTATCTATATCTATATAGAAAATCCTGTGGGGAAAAATAGCGTTTGGTGAGAAAATAAAGGGATAGAGAAGCTGCAGGAATTTGGTAAGCATTTAATTCTCTTGGCAGTTTTACATATATGTACTCATTTACTAATTGTTCTTTTTTTTTTTTTTTTTTTTTTTTTTAAAGATTTTATTTATTTATTCGACAGAGATAGAGATAGCCAGCGAGAGAGGGAACACAAGCAGGGGGAGTGGGAGAGGAAGAAGCAGGCTCATAGCCGAGGAGCCTGATGTGGGGCTCGATCCCAGAACGCTGGGATCACGCCCTGAGCCGAAGGCAGACGCTTAACCGCTGTGCCACCCAGGCGCCCCAACTAATTGTTCTTTTTTTTAAGTTAAATTAGACTTCTCTTCCAGAATTGAGCAATTAGTGTGATTTTAACCATTAGAGCTACCTTCACAGGTTTATAACTGATTAGAAGTCACTAAATTATTTGGGCAATTGAAGACAAATCACCACAATTTGTGTAGAACCCTGAATGTAAAATCCACAATTTGATTTTAATTTAAAGATACTTTAATGAAAGAAGACTTTGATTGTATGGTATGTTTAGAATTACCGAGTATATAAGGGTGTGTTGAACTAGTATGGCCACTTTGGGTGCCACTGTCATGAATGTAACAAATAAATATAGTACCCTTAGTTTTACTTTATCTCTCTATGAAAGTACCTAAAGGATACTATAGAAGATAACAAAAGAATATAGTGAAAATGACTAAACCCATTCTCTGTAATGAGAATAAAAAATCAGTTGTTATTCATAATCATAGATAAGAACCAATAATTAAAGTGACTTTCAGCCCTCACAATATGTCAGTCATCGTTGGAAAACCTTTGTCGATAATATCTCATTAAATTGTTAATATAATCCTCATAATGCTTGTACTATCATCATTCCTCTTTTGCAAATGAGGTTAAGGGACGTTTAGCAGTGCTATGTAATTTGCCCAACTTCATTCAACCACAGAACATAAATAATAGGGTCTGACATCTGTCCTCCTTTCTTCCCTTCTTACTTACGTATAGAGAATAGTTCTTGTTTTTTTTTTTTTTTAAGATTTATTTATTATTTGACAGAGCGATAGAGAGAACACAAGTAGACAGAGAGGCAGAAGGAGAAGCAGGCTCCCCGCTGAGCAGAGAGCTGGACACTTGGCTGGATCTCAGGACCTGGGATCGTGATCTGAGCCGAGGGCAGATGCTTAACCAACTGAGCCACCCAGGCGGCCCTAGAGAATAGTTTTCATTGAGTTTTTATCTATTCCGTGCATCCCATGCTTTTTTTTCCCCCTTTGGTAGTCACTGTGCTAACAAGAAACCAGATTCTCTTTTAAGAGCCATCTCTGATTTTCTAATCGGTGTGGTGCAGGGTAACCCATGCATTTCTCATCACATCCTAATATTATTTGTAGCCTTGCATTCGATTTTCCATCAACTTGAAAGAAAAAAAAAAAAGAACAGAATATCTCTTCTAGTGCGTTGTCATTTAAAAAAAAAATCAATCCTAGTTTTTTTGGTGCTTTATGAATGGTATTATTTTATTGTAGTTTTTTCTGAGTCATACAATATCAATGATTAATAAAAAAATCGCTAATTGGCTTATAAAAGATTTTATTTATTTTAGAGAGGGAGAGAGAGAGAGCACACATGAGTGGGGGGAGGAACAGAGAGGAGGGAAAGGAGAGAGAATCTCGAGCACTGAGCCCAATGTAGGGCTTGATCTCAAGACCCTGAGATCATGAACCTGGCGGAAACCAAGAGTCTGACGCTCAGCCGAGTCACCCAGGTGCCCCTGTGTCTGTATCTTTAATTGTCTGCTCACAGGTTTCCAGTTGGTTATCAGTGGATTATACAAGTACTTGAAGTTAGTTTAAGTCTTCATTCCCACTATTTCTAGAAAATTAAAGATCTGTGCTTATCTATTTTCCTGCCTGTGATTCTAGATAAACGTCTTTGTGCCCTCTTAATCTCTGGTCCTCACTGGGAAAACTTTAATCAGATCCTCATTTTAGAGTAGATCATATGCCAGGGAGTAAGCAGACATGTCTCACCTATGTTCTATTTTACCTTCTTCCCCACTGAGAGATGGGAGTGGTTAGTTACCATGATTCCTTGGCTAGATCTTTTAGTTAAGCTAGTCAGGCCCTACTTAAAATATTTGCCAACAGTCTTGCCTTATGAGAACCAGATTGATTTAATTTATTTCACAGAAATGACATTATACCTGTTTAGTTTCACATCTTTAAAAAATTTTCTAAAAAAATAAAAAAATTCTAGATTATATGTTTTAATGAATTCTTTCCTGAAATTTTGTTTTCCTCTAATCCATCAGACATATCAAACTTTCTTTCTGAACATATATTCTTTGTTACCCCTCTCATGTGTGGAACAGAAAGGAATTAAAAGAAAATTATGATGATTAAAGTAATGTACGAAGTGGGACGTAGTACATTATTTACAACAAACTAGTTTTACATGTGGAGGGATGATAGGTAAGGGCCACCAGGAAAGAAAATAAGCACAACGAATAGGTTACTTTTACCAATATATTTTAAATAAGATTCTCACATATGTTAATCTATAAGGTGATAATGCTTATCCACTTGACTACAAAGATAGAGACAGAAACAGCAAATGTCTAATAAGAACAAAACAAATAATACAAAAATTCAGGAGGAAAAATGACCTTTACAGATAGCTACATGTGGTCGAGGTCTCTGCTGGAGCAGGACAAGGGCTGCATCCTGTGCCATGTTAAATGTTCTTCTCTGCAGGAACACCGATGCAGGGAGAGGGTGCAAGAGAGTGACAGATAGGTCACTTCAGCTAATGTCAGCCAGATAAGTGACTGCCACTCAGTAGGCCAGAGATTTGCTGAGTGGAACTTTGTGAAGTTCAGTCAGGATGGCTGAAAGTAGACATTCTGAAGAAATAACAGAGTAATCCACTTGTGCTCATTAGGAAAATGATGATAATTTGTTTCTATGATATGCATTTATACTCCTGCTATATTTGTATTAACCTCTGTTAGTTTCTCAAGTAGTCTTGCAAAAGATACTGGTATCTCTTTTCCTAGAAAGGATGGGTGTAATACTTAATTTTCTATAGCATGAAACCTGTATCTTTCCTTTGTTTCATTTTGAATTGTTTTGAAAGATAGCTTTATGCTAATGGTCACAAAGAACATAATAAAATGTAATCTGAGAAAAATCTTTGTTGTAGGTAACTAAAAACAACATTTTTTTTTTCTGGGTATTCGGAATAAAGTTTAAGAAGCAGAAGTACATTTAAAAAATGGATCTTTTAGGAATGTGCTAACTCCTATAGCCAAAGGTTAGTTAATACCTACTGGAAAGTGCTCCTGTCAGTATGAATTTGTGGTTTTCATGTTTCACTTTTATGTCCTTCCTAACTATGCTTTAATCATGTATATATGAAGCATAGAAAAGGAGATTGGACTTGGACTTGAAACTGGAATAAGTCATTATATCACTTTTTTCTTATAGAATTAACACTTCAGAGCCTTCTCATCCTGGGTAGAGGTTTATATATATATGTGTGTTTCCTTGATTATAGTCATCCTTCCCATGTTTAGATTTAATCATCCAAGCCGGTTAACCCTAAATGATTACTATTCCAAGAATAAAAATCCTAAATGGTTAAGTGTCACAAATGGATTAGAACGTAAAGTCACAAATGCTTTTTCTGTAGGCTGTGATTATCTACGAAGCTGATAGTACAGAATTGTGCCTTCTGGCTTCTTTCTAAGCCCACTCCATATAAACTTTGGCATTTATTAGAGAGGCAAAGAAAAAAAAAAGATGACATCTACACACTAATTTCAGTTTTTGTGGGTTTCCCACTGTCACGCTAAATTGTATAAATTGTGTAAATATGATCCAGCCATACTTCTCTCCAACCATATTTCTCTCAACTTGCTTACTCTATTTCATGTATACTTATTGATTTAGCGTCCTCTTGGTTATCTAAAAGATAATATTGGTGGATAAAGTTAATATCTTACGTGTTTTTTTTTCATTAAAATAATTCTCATGCTGTCTATCTGCTCAATAGGGTTGTTTGGAGACTCATAAAAAATTGTTAAGCACAATAATATATATTTATTTTTTAAACATTCATTATGCTATTGTGGAATATCTAAAGGTATGAAATGTTCTTTTATACCCTGGGTGTACAGAGATAAATAAAACAGGGAAAACAATCAAAAGCCTTGTCTGAGACTGTCAATAAAGAAATAATGAAAGTATGGAGGGTTATGAAGAATAAGACAGCAGGGTGAGGGATTAGAGAGTGATGGGAGTATATGAATTTAGACCGGCAGGTCAGTGACATAATCTCTGAGGAGATAACATAGAGCAGAGACTAAAAGAAAGTGATTATCTAGTGATAGATTACTCTAGAAGGGGGGAGAAAAAAGGAGAGGAGAAGAGATGTGAGGAGAGAGAGAAACATGCTTGACCTGTTTAGGGACCTGCAGAGATGGTTGCTAGTGTAGCTATACTGCAGCAAGCAAGGGCGAGTCTGTTAGAAGAAAGTTCAAAGAGGAAGACAAAGGATTATTATTAACTCATTGGGAATCACATATTGCACTATGATAATGGTATCGTAGAATGTCACTTTCATTTAATGTGTTTTTTTTTTTTAAATGGGAAGGTATGGTCCAATCTCCATTTTGCTGTCAGAAGCTTTTTTTGTGACTACCCTGGGAACATGGGAGGGGATCCCCCATATAAAGGGTAGCAGTTGATCCTGTTAGATCTTCCCCATCATGCTCTTTACACCAGTTTGCACCAGGGTTCTTGTAATTTTAGGATTTTGGGGGGTCAAAGGAAACCAGATTTTGCAGGGAAGAATTATGCAAGTGATCCAGAACAAAGATTGGTGTGTGTGGGGTGGGTGGGTGGGGGAGGGTTGATCAGGGACCCTGGAGCCTGGGATTGAGGGAATTAGACACAAATCCTCCTTCAGAGGTGTTTTCCCTAAGCAACAGTAACCAGAGAATGTGCTGTGGTTTGTATGGCTGGTTTCAGTAGTAGTGACCTCTTTACAAGTGTGTATAACCTTATATTGAGCATTCACTGATTATATATTACCTCTATTAATAGTTACACTTTACCAGTTGTGACAACATTCATAAGAAGAATTGATGATTTCAAGAATTCTCCCTCCACCACCCCACCCCTGCCCAAGAAAGAACTTCTAGACACATTTTTATTTATAGAGACAGTATTTAGAAATGTCTTAATCATTATTTTTTATGACTGAACCCAAGAGGATTCTTCTTGTAGTGCCTATGAATAGAGTAACTCTCCACATACTATATACTTAATGATTTTTCAAAAGAGAAAATATAAACTAAGTTTAAACTGAAATGTAGGTATTCAGAAGGGAGACTTGCTAATAACTAGGGTTTTCAGAATGGAAGGTAATAGGATATATAAAGCGCTGCTGAATAATGTTGAAATGAGTGTGAGTAAAGAGTGAAGCAGAAATGCTACAAAGACGCATGTATTTCAATGCGGATGTTTGTTGTTAGAACTTGGTAGTATAGGCTGCTGACAAACGGCTTTAAAGCCATCAGAAATACTGCGTTTAGCCTGTGAATCATTCTTGAAGTCAAAAGTCTTACAAAAAAGAAAGTCTAGCTATTAACCAGAGAGAAGTGGTGTTGCAAAGAAATTCTGAATTTTTCCAAGCTTATCTCAAATACATATAAAAATTATCCCAATCAGAATATTTACATTTATAGGAAAATGAAGTGTACTTTAACAGTATGCATAGGAACTTCTTTTGCTCATCAAGATTCTTTTTCACAAATATTTATTGAGGAATTACTACTCTATTCAAGGCCCTGTATTATTCACTGTGGAGGTGCTTCACAAAATTGAATTGTAGGGTTTGTCCTCATAGCACAGGGGATTTGAGACTTGTATAGGGAATTATTGGAAGACACAGTCCACGCAATTTCAATTATTACTCCCAAATGATGTGTCAGACTGATCTGTTATTTTTATGAAGAAATTAAAAAAAATGTTTAAAATGTATTGAATTTCTTTCTTTTTTTTAAAGGTTTTATTTATTTATTTGACAGAGAGAGACAGCCAGCAAGAGAGGGAACACAAGCAGGGGGAGTGGGAGAGGAAGAAGCAGGCTCCCAGCAGAGGAGCCTGATGTGGGGCTCGATCCCAGAATGCCGGGATCACGCCCTGAGCCGAAGGCAGACACTTAACGACTGAGCCACCCAGGTGCCCCTAAAATGTGTTGAATTTCTAATACAAACCATTTACTGATTTTTTAAAATAGGAAGACAAGAAGACTTGTGTCAACCATTCTGAGTGCCAGTTGAATATGCAATCTGAAAATTAGATATTGGAGGTAAAATTCAGTTAGAACACTTAGCTCCACCTGTCCTGCTTTGTAGTTACCTGAGCATCTCTCTCCCCTAGTATTTGAGTAGCACCAGACACATGAGAATATGCATTACATGTCTAGTTCCCATGATGACTACCACTGATTGGCTTCACAGCTGACATTATTTCTGTATAAAATAGTCAAATTGCTAGTGTGAGAAAAGCAGAAGCTATTGAGCCAGACTGAATTAAAAATTCTGGTTTATGTAACAATATAATGTTCTGCATTTCAATTTGAGTAATGGAGTTAATAATTTGTATTTTGTTAGAGTTTTAGCCTTAATTTAAATAAGGTGATATACGTGCAAATCTGTTACACAATATGAAACAGGAACACTTATTGCTTTAATTCCCAGTGTCTGTTTTCCCTAACCCTTCCCAGTAGCTCCTGATTTCATTGTGTATACCTGTGGAGATCTATGGATACTGTAGCACTAGGAGTAAACCACGTGATCCTGCCTGAGACCATCAGCACATTCATTCCTCTTGTGTGTGGTAATTGGTGAGGGGTAGACATATGACCTACACTGGCCTAATTAGAAACTTGAACAAAGGTTTTGCCATTTTCTGTAATGGTACTGTATGTGGATGAGAAACCTAGACTTGTTATAGCTATCTTGGCTCTCAGCCTGGAGATAAAGCCAGCAAATAGAGCAGAGAGGAGCCAAGAGAATCACAGAGAAATAGAGCCAAGCCTTGATGGTACTGTAAACCTTTGGATCACATTGTGCCTGGAGTCTGCTCCCCCCTGACCCCTTTGGACTTTTCATTATGTGAGCCAACAATTTCCTGTTTAAGGTTGATTTAGGTTTTCTTATTTATTTTATGTTAAGCACCCTAACTGATACAGTAATTAATCAATAAATCTTAGCTTCATGACCTCTTGAGTAGTTGATTACTACACTGGAAAGGGTCACATTCCTTGTGGCTTTTTATCTTTTGAAGGAACTATAGTTGAGGAAAAATAATGTCTCAAAACTCAGTTCCAGAATTAACACCAAACCACACCCTTTACAGAATAAGAGTAGTATATCGTAGTATATTAAGAAGTTTAGCATGAAGCCTCTATCAGCCTGACTGAATTGAAATCCCAGGCTCATCAGCTACTCCATATGTGACCTACAGAAATTTACTTACTGTCAGAGAATAAGAAGATAACCTATCCAGAGGCTTTGCCTATCATATAGTAAACACTCACTAATCATTATTGTTATTTATCCGGCTTTTTTTTCTGACTTGGGGCAGGGTCATATTAGGGAGTTATTTAATCTCAGTTATGACTTTTAGGATTAAAACAAAGGAATCATAAATGTTATGCGTAAGTCAATGCATTTCTGAGTTGATCTGAATCACTTTTTCTTAGACAATTAAAGAAGACTGAAGTGTTAAATAATTTGTATTTTAGAAGGTATACAATTATTGATTCATAATTATTTATGAGGGATATTTTCTGCAAAATAAGAAAGATGAGTTACACAGAGGGATGGCTGAATATCTAAACTTGAATGGTCATAAAAGCCAGATGCCAGAATTTATACATGTGTATGGATGGAAATTATTTTAAAGATGTACTCTGAGTGACTGTTCCAAGAATTGGTTTCTTTAATGCATGTAGAAGGCTATAACTGAGTAGTCTTCAAAGAGCTTCAAAGAGCTGTGGTAGTTCATGGGAGAGAGATTAGACTTCTTTTATGAGGACAAAATTTATGTGTGCACACTGAAAAATGAGAAGTACAAAAAAGCCCAAAAGAAAATTAAGTTGTTCCGTAATTCTATTATTCAGGGACAAGCACTGTTAATATTGTGATGTATGTCCTTATTTTCCTTATTACACACACACACACACACACACACACACACACACACTGTGTTTTTGATAATGTCTACATTGTGCAAATGTACACATTATGAGTAGATTTGGGTTTTGGATGTATGTATACTTAACAATTCTTAGGTGTTGCAAAGCCACCCTAACCTTAATATGTTTAGAACTGAAATTCATTCCTAACACCATCTCAACGCACTGTTTCATCATGATGTCTGTTACAGCAATTCCATCTGGTAGTTGGGAAAACCAGAACCCTGGGAGTATTGCTTGATGTCTCTCACCTCCAACCCCATAACTAAGTAAAGACAAGCCCCACTGTTTTTGCATCTCAGTATCTCAAATCTGTTTCTATCCTATCTCTGTACTACTCCCCAGGTACAATTGCCCATCTCTTATTGTGAGTATTTCAGTAACTTCAGAATTTGAGTACCTGTGTCTTCTATCCTCACTAAGAGGGTCTATTAGAGTAATTTGAGTAATTTCTTAAACATAAACATGGTATCATATTCCTACTGTGTTTAAAATCTCTTATGTTCCTATATGACTTTATAAGATGAAACATAAAACCTTTACCACTGACATATAAGGCTCTGGGTTTTCATACCTCTGCCTGCTCATCAGTCTTTGCTCCCCAAACCACGTTGGCTTTTTCAGTTACCTTCATGTCATGATTCTTCTTCCTTGAGACCATCGGGTTTATTGCTTCTTTTATCTACATGATTATCTCAACTTCACACCCCATCATGCTCCACCTTTGTAATTAAATGCTGTTTCCTCACTGATGTCTTTTTGGCTCCCTAGTCCAAGTCAGATCTCTCCTCATTCCATGAACTGTGCTTATGCTTCACATTATTTATCCCAGTAGAAATTAAAAGATGGTGATTGTGTAATACTTTATATGATATGTGACCTAATCTACTGTAACTTCACAGGGTTAGGGACTGTATCTTAGCCATATCTCTATTGTTTAGGGTGGTCTTTGTGCATAAGACTATACAGAGTATTTAGTACCTTTATTATATCATAAACTCTACTCAGTATTTTCTAAAATAATGCTTTTAATGTCTCTATTATTTTACTGTGAAGATAGAAAACAGTTTATTTAATCAGGCCTCCATTGTTAGACTTTTAATTTATTTTTATTGTTTACTATTGTAGACAATGTTCCAGTGAATTTAGGAATTCATTGAATTGTGGGTAATGTAGGTTGAGAGCCTGAGTTGGGGATCTTGTGCAAGTAATTTGAGGACTGCTCCTATAAGAAAACTGAAGAACGTGAGCAAAGCAGGATAGGGCATAGGGAGAATCTAAACAAAAAATTATTACGGAATTCTGTTCTCTGCCTGATCATAAAGGGGTCTCTGGAATTAAAATTGCACCACAGTGGTTGTTATGCCTGGAAACCAGGGGCCTGGACTTACACACATTACTCTTTAGCCATTAACTCTGTGTGTGTGTGTGTGTGTGTGTGTGTGTGTGTGTAAGTGCACAGATGTGAGCCTACAGTACCTGTACCATAAAGAGAATCTAGGCAAGGCAGTAGTAGCACCTGGTACGGAGACGATCTATAGAGATTTTATGGAAGAGGTCTTGTTTAAGTATTAAGTAGGATTTTGATATATAACCCAACAGGGAAGAACATTCTTAGGAGGAATAAAACACAGTGAGAACAGTGCTGAGCATGTTTTTGGGAAAAATAGAGTTATTTGTTATAAAATAAAGGCTCCATGAGGAGTGGATATTTGGAGATAAAATTATAAAAATAAATTGGACGTATATCGCAAAAGATCTTAAATTCTAAACATCACTTAAGGAAGAGTTTTCATTCAATAGATATGTTGTAATGATTTTGGGTTAATTTTAAAGATCTGTAGATTTGTAAGTATAAAGATCTTTACTGCTGAGGCACAACCTTACTTTTTTCTACACTGTTAATTGAGTGTTACATTACTTTTTGTAAATGCAAAATTGTAAAGAAGTGTGCCTGGTGTTGAGGAAACCTGTATATGAAAACACACACACAAATTCTTTCTCTCTCTCAGCTATATATGTATTAAATGCATCTTATGAGGAAAGATTGTTCTAAAACATTTTACTTTTATATTTTTAGATGCCATAAAAAGAATTAAAAAGTGTTTTTCTTTAAGGAAATGCCATGAAAAACAGTGTAGTGAAAACCATTTAAGGATTTTGTGCACATGTGGAAAGTCTTAACCTATAAACACTACTTGAAATCTTGAAAAAAATCTTGCAGTACTCTGTGATTACTAAATCATAAATGTAACATTTAGTTCTTCTCAATTTAATTCTCCTCATTTGTAAATTATTATTGGATACCTCCTTACCTTATGGGAGGGGTTGGTAATTGAAAAGTTAATGAGTTAATGTTTATAGAGACTTTTTGAGGCCTTTAGATGAAAGGTACAATATAAATCCAAAATATTAATCTTTAAGTGTGAAATACTCTAATTACTTCCCATTGCCACAAGGACATTATTGGAGATTTATACCTTCCTCTGAAATACCTGGCACAATTGTTATATGAGACAGCATAATTTTAGGTGAACCATTATAATTTTGTGGTCATTACCATGTATCAAAAAGAATAGTTTAAGTATATGTGTTACATTTACATAGTCAGCATCTGAATATTTCCCATTATTCATTTATTGATATAACAAACATTAAGATGATTTAAAATGCTGATCCATTGTGCTGTACTGTGTTGCTGCCAGTACTTTTTTTGTGATACAAGGTTTAAGGAGAAAATGGAAAGATTTTTAAAGAATTTGAAAGAAGATCAGATATTATGCTCAATATATTGGCTTTAAAACTGGAACAGTTAGATATTCATTAACTATCCTATGATAGTAAAGGATGAAAATAGTCATTGTAGTGATATTCTTATATTCATATAATAATAGTGGTACCATTTATTGACTATGTATATTTTCTAGGCATGGGGTTGATCATAGTTCATGCATTATTATGATCCTCTGTAATAGCCCTATGAAATGGCGATGGAACTCTAGAATGCAAACATGAGAAAAAGGAGACAAAAGGCAGGTAATTTGCTAGCTCAAGGTCACAGAGCTACTTGGAGGCAGAGCCAGGATTTAAACCCAGACAATGTGACTTCTAAACTTATTCTTTAGCCCCTTTATTAAACTAAATTTCCAAAATGCTACCTTTCCAATATTCTTCCTATTTCACTGTTTTGGATTCCACTGGAATATATATCAAGATAATTTTAATAACAAAATGAAACTTGATGGAGTTCCTAGTAGAAGCAGAGTTCTCTTTTGCCAAGTTTTTCTACATGAACTGCTTATTTGGTTTCTTGCCAAGCCAATAAGCATAAACACTGAAATTGCGGAGAAGCATCCAAGACACAAAGCTCATTTTTGTTAGGCTCATGTTGAAAACAGATTCAGCACAAGTAAACTGAGTTTAAGAATGGTAGTCTCTGGAATTTTTTTGCATCTGGGAAACTAAATTTGTTTTATGCATTCGCCACAAATGAGACTAAAAATTCCCTTGGAAGGAACTTTTAAAATGAACAATAAAAAAGAGTAATTTAAGAAGATAGTAGAATAAGGCTATTCCTTGTGAAAAATTAGAGAAATTATGTATCTAGTTTAGAAATCGCATCTCTTTTCTCCTTTCTTTCTCTTCCTTACACCTGGTCTGCACCGTTCTCACACACACACAAAATCAGCATTCAGATTAATCAAATTTCTGAAACAATAAAATGAAGTCTTTTTATTCTTACTCCCCCCAAATCTATTTATCACATTTTCCAGCATGAACATCCTGAAGCAAATATGTATAATGTTACTGTCTGTGTAGAGTGGCTCAGAGGCTTAGTAACTGTCTAAACTCTTTGAAACTCTTCTTTGTGCACAAAGCCCCTCATAATTGTCTGCTCGATTTCCACATTCATCTCCTACCATTCTCAGATGTTCTTCCTGATCTTTGACTCTCCCTATGGAAATGCTACCTGCTAGTTCATGTTTTGGTGCCTTTTGACCATGTTGTTTTCCCTACCTGGAGCTTTCTGTAATAAACAGCTATTTATATCTCAAGATTCAGCACAAAGAAGTATTCCTCTGTGAAGTGTTCCTGTCCTCCTCCAACAGAGAAAGATAGTTGTCCCCTCTGAAGTCTCACTTGGCCCTTTCTATTTACTATATTGCATTGCAATTACTTATTTACCGGTCCCTTTTCCATTATATTGTCAACTGTTCAGAGTTTGTGCCTGTGGCTTGTCTTGTTTATCATGACTGGCAGTGCGCAGAGTAATTCACAGAAAGTTAAAATGGGGCTTGTCTGTCTCAGAGTTTTTGCTGAGGCCACAGAGCAGAGAATAATATGTGTCAAGTGTTTTAGTTGGTCTATATGAGCTTGCAATAGGGGTTCTTAAAACCAGTTTTTGTACATATTTGTGATAGATTAATAAATGAATAGGTAAATTAGTGAATTTATAACTTTTTTTAAAGATTTATTTTTATTTGTTTGAGAGAGAGAGAGAGAGCATGCACTCTTGAGTGCATGTGTGGGGGAAGAGGCAGAGGGAGAGGGAGAGAATCTCAAGTGGACTCCCTGCTGAGTGTGAAGCCTGATGTGGAGCCTGATGTGGGGCTCGATCCCACAACCCTGAGATCTCAACCTGAGCCGACATCAAGAGTCAGACATTCAACCTACTGAGCCACCCAGGCACCCCGTGAATTAATAACCTCTGATAGGCTATTGCTTTTGTGTCAACTTATGTCTTTTTTATTTTTTTCACTTAATATATGTGGCTTATGCGTTTCTTGGATTTACCTTTTCAATCAAATTGGAAAGGCTCATCAGTTTACCAGTACACTTCCATTTCTAGCTATCATTGCTTCTGTCACTGCCACATTATGTCAGTACTGAAAATGAGCCCCATATGGTAGAGCGTGTTCTGTCTTTGTCCTCCTTGTTAGTTTAGGTTCTGGTATAGGAAGGGATGGTAATTCACAGTCGATTTTCTACAGCTTTAGTTTTATTTTTATATTCATATGCTTAGTTATTCCTCTAAAAACGATGCCACTAATAAATCTAGAAGTTCATCTACACACACCTATAACCTGTGTTGCAATTCAACTTCCCCATGTCCTTCAGTCACCTCAATCTGACTTATCTTTCTTTCAGGGGCCTTTGAGCTCTTGTCAACTGTTAGCCCTCAGTTTGGACCACATTATGTAGGGATATCTCAGGACGTCAATTTGCATAAATTATAAAAATGCTTAACTTTAAAAGCCTTTGGGAAGGATTTAAGCTCTCCATTTTTTCCTCTGAGAATCCTTGGCCTGGAAAAAAATTACCCACCATTTGCCTGGGGATCACCTTTATATGCCATTGATTTATGAGAAGGACAGCCTTTGCAGGCCACCAGAGGTCCAGTCACACCTTCTGACAACGCAGTGGGTGCTTACTCAACTATATTTGCACAAGGTTTCCAGGTTTACTGAGATATACATGCAACTGAGAGCTTCCCTTGGTAAAACTTTTTTATATCTCCTCAGGAAAAGCTTGATTTCAGAGCAAAGCAAAAATTTTTCACTCAAATCAAAATTGATATTTAGAAATCTTTCTTTATTTGAGAATATTAGCAAATGCTGCCTGACATTGCATGGTGAAATACTAGCTTAAGAATCTATTTCTAAGAAGTATTTTGGTAATTGCCAAATGTTAAGAGCCTGGTATGGGAACCATATAGACTTAGCCTCACATCTGCTACAAACAGATAAACATTTGAGAATCAGGGTTCATCTGCTAAATTCCTATGGATAAAGAAATATTTTGGCTATTTTTTAAGAATTTAAGTTTATGTAACAATTTGAAGGATACCAATATAGTCATTGTACCTTGTCAGGATCTTTTTTTTAATTGAATAATAAATACGTATCGAGTACTTTATTTATTCAATTAACAGATGGTTATTGTGTGTCTATAGTACTGTTGCTGGGTACTCAGAATTTGAACAAAATAGACCAAGACATTGCCCTTGGGGAGCTTAGAGTCCAGTTGGGGAGACAAAAAAAGTATTTTAAAAATATGAGTTAAAGTTATTATCATCAAGAGACTTAAAATCAAGGTGGAAAAAAAAAAGCACCTTAAAATGTTAAATAAAAATGCAAGAGTTAAAATATAGAAATGTAAAATAAATAAGTAAATAAAATACCTAAGAGAGCAGAGATTTAAGTGCTATATAAATTTAAAAAGTGAGACTGAATTCAGAGGGTGTGATCACTATAGTTTGAAAGGTTTATTGAAGAAAGTGGGACTTGAGACTGAAGAAGTTACATATTTAGTGAGGTCAGTGATCTCATCATTGGCTCATTTGAGTTAAAGTGTTCAGAAGCAACAGTGTTATCTTAACTCTAGAATTTTCAGGTAAATTTACTTATAATCAATAAATATTTATAGAAAGGCCTTCTTGAAAGGAAATCGTTAAACAAAATCTGATAAATCAAGTAAGATTCAAGTGTGGGTGTTCATTCATAGATTTCCTCTGCAAACAATTTTGGTGGAAGGAGTTTTCAGTAAGATGATGAAGTATATTGATTGTTACTGTAAAAGAAGAGCATACAGATTTTTAGGCAATCTGTTCATTGGAAGAGGCCTTAAAATACTTGCAAATTGGCAGCTGCTTCCCAATGTCCTAATGGCACTGATTATGCTATATTGTCTTATTCCTAAGCTATATCCTGGAAATTACTTGACTGCTTATAGAAAGGCAAGGATCTGTGTCCCTTATGTTCACTGTGTATCCTAAGGATGATGTAATGGGCAAACTAAGCATGATATAATAGTCAATCAAAATATATTTGTTAAATGAGTAAAAGTTGTATTGTAAAATGAAGAAAGCCTTATTTCACATATTTTCCTAATAGTATTACAAAAATAAATTTGTCATCATTGCTTATTTTTATTCAATGGATTCTCAAATTTATATTTCTTTTGCTTATTTACTGTAATTTGTGTGTGTTTTTCTTCATATCTTTTGCAAAACTTTGATTTATCTTTTCTATAAGTTTTCTGTATTGTGAGTAATTTTACCAACTGGAAAAGAAAGGCTCAAGGTAACCAACCTCTGCATGTTTGTATTTAAAAACATGTCTAATACAATCACTCTTATTCTGTGTGTGTGTGTGTGTGTGTGTGTGTGTGTATTGTGGAACACACACAGTATACAGCAGCTAACATATGATCACCTTACAATCAGAGGTGTTTTTTTTTAAGTTCAAAAATAAATCCAGGCCAGCTAGCTAATTTATTTGAGACATTATGTTTTCTATAGGAATGCTGTCTGAATTTCTTTATGTACATTCATTTCCTTGTTTCAATTTGAGAAATAAAGTGTTTTGTGAGATTATGAAACTAATTGTGGAGTATTGTGAAACGAATTACAAATTCTCAACTATTTTCTTCTCCTGTTGCTGGATTTTTATTTTTCCCTTGTTTACCTAACATTTTAAAGATTGTTTGCTTCTATTTAAAGTATTGCTGCAAAACTTCTTCTCACTAAAAGTGTGACTCAAAGCAAGAACAACATTTATTTTGCTCATGAATCTCATGATTTGGGCATGATTTGACAGGGACAACTTTGTCTTTTCTTTACTCAAAATCACCTGGGGCAGCTCAAGGGCTGGTGACTAGAATCTTCTTCCCCTCTTCCCCCCACTTTTATTGAGGTATAATTGATATACAAAGTGGTATGTATTTAAAGTATACAATGTGATGATTTGATATACGTACACTTTTTGATATAATTACCACAATCAGCCATTAATACATACATTACCTCCCATAGGTAACTATTCTTGTGTGTGGTAAGAATGTTTATGATCTAATCTCTTAGCAAATTTCATTTATACAGTACAGTACTATTAACTATAGTCACCATGCTGTACAGTAGATACTCTTACTTATTCATCTTGTAACTAAAAGTTTGTACACCTTCACCGGCATCTTCCCCTTTCCCCCATTCCTCAGCCTTTTGTAACCTGTTCTACTCTGTTTCTATGAGTTTGAGCTTTTTTTTTTTTTTTTTTTTTTTTTTTTTAAAGATTACATACGTAAAGGAGATCATACAGTATTTGTCATTCTCTTTCTGGTGTCGTTATTATGAGGTACTCATACTACCTGTGAAGTGGTATAGTGTTTGAAAGTAGACTTGGAATAACTGTAAATATATATTGTAGACTCCAGAGCAACTGCTAAAAAAGTGAAAAAAGAATAAATGATATGCTAAGAAAGGAGAGAAAATGGAATCATATAAAATTCTTAATGAAAACCAATAATAAGCAGAAAAAAAGTAGGAGACAAAAATAGGAACAAAGAACAAGGGCCACAAATAGACAAGTGTAACAAATATGACACATATTAATCCCTATATCAATAAGCACTTTGAATGTCAGTTATCTGAATGAACCAGTTAAAAGACAGAGATTGTCAGAGTAGATCCAAAACAAGACCCAATTGTATGTTGTTTAAAGTAACCTACTTTAAATATGAAGACACAGACATGAAGAGTACATTGATGGAGAAAAGTATACCTTGCTACCACTAATCAAAAGAAATCAGTGGTATATATATTAATTTCTGACATAACTGACTTCAGTGCAAGGAAAAATAGGGATAAAGAAGGGCATTACATTTTGATAGAAGGGTTGCTTGTCCAAGAAGAGAGAACAATATTACAGTATCAACTGTGTGAGGCAAAACTTAATAGAATTGCAAAGAAAAATAGATGAATTCACTATCATAGTTGACCACTCAACACCCGCCTCTTAGAAGTGGACAGATCCAGTGTTGTAGAAAATTGATAAGGAAAATAGTTGAACTTGATGACATGATCAATCAACTGGACATGATTCACATCTATAAACTACTTCATCTGATGAAAGCAAAATAAACATTCTTTTCAATTTAATATAATATTTACCAAGATAAACTGCATGTTGGGCCATAAAGCACACCTTAACAAATTTAAAGTAATAGAAACCATTTTCTGTTCTCAGAATACAATGGAATTAAATTAGAAATGAGTAACAATATGAGAACTAGAAAATCCCAAAATATGTGGTGCTTACACTGCACTCTTCTATATAATACATAGGTCAAAGAAGAAATCTCAAGAAAAATTTAAAAATACTTTAACTTAAATGAAAATGAAAACACAATTTACAAAATTTGTGGGATATAACAAAAGCAATATTTAAAGAGAAATTTGTAGCACTGAATGCATATATAGGAAAGGAAACAAAGCTGAAATCAGTAACTTGATTTTCCACCTTACAGAACTAGAAAAAGATCAATTAAATGCAATGTAAGTAGAAGAAAAAAGAATTAGAGCAGAAATCGATGACATTTAAAACAGGAAAGCAATAGGGATGCCTGCATGGCTCAATCAAAAACTCTTGATTTTACCTCAGGTTATGATTTCAGGGTCCTGAGTTTGAGCCCTGAATAGGGTTCCATGCTGGGGTTGGAGCCTGCTTAAGATTCTCCCCTCTCTCTCCCTTTCCCTACTTAAGATTCTCCCCTCTCTCTCCCTTTCCCTAAACCAGGAAAGCAAAATAAATAAGTAAATAAGTAAATAAGTAAATAAATAAATAAATAAAAACTAGTTTTTTGAAAGATCAATAAAATCAATGTCTCTAGCCAGGTTAACTCAGTAAAAAGGAGAGATGACAAAAAATATAAAAACCAGAAATGAAAGAAGGGACATCACTACAGATCCCATGGACATTCAAATATAGTAAAAGAATATTATGAACAGCTCTATGTTGATAATTTGATAACCTGGATGTAATAAAACAATCCCTTGAAAGACACAATTTGCCAAAACTCACACAGGAAAGAGACTATTTGAATAGGTCTCTATCTATTAAAGAAATTGAATCAATAATTAACAACCTTCCAAACCCAAAGCTCCAGGTCCAGATGGGTTTACTGGATAGTTCTACCAATCATTTAATTAAGAAATTACACCAGTTATCTACAATCTGTTTCAGAGGAAAGAAGCAGAGAAAATACTTCCTACCCATTTTATGAGGCCAACAATACCCTCAAACCAAAACCAGGTAAAGATATTATGAGAAAATAAAACTATAGACCAATATCTCTCATCAACATAGATGTAAAAATAAAAATCCTCAATAAATTTCAGCATATTTAATCTTACAATGTACAAAAAGAACTATACACCATAACCTAGTGAAATTTATCCTGGGTATGTAAGACCAGTTTAACATTTGAAAATGAGCTAGTATAATGCATCACAGCAAAAGGCTAGAAAAGAAAAAAAATACACACAAAAATTAACAGATGCAGAAAATGCATTTGACAAAATTTAACATCTGTTCATGGTAAAAACTCTCAATAACAAGGAATGAAGGGCAACTTCCTCAACTTGATAAAGAATATCTGCAAAAAACCTACAGCTAAGATCATACTCAATGGTCAGAAACTCAGAGCTTTCCTACTAAGATCAGAAGGAAGGTGAGGATGTTCCTTTCACCACTGCTTTTCAGTGGTGTTCTGGCTAATGCAATAAGACAAGAAAAGGAAGTGAAAAATATATAGCTTGTGGAAGAAAAATGAAACTGTCTTTGTTCACAGAAGACATGATCATCTATGTAGAAAATCCAAAAGAATTGACAAAAAAAAACTCCTGGAATGAGTAAGTGATTATTGCTAGGTAGCAAGGTACAAGGTTAATGTATAAAAGTCCATTGCTTTCCTAGCAATGACCAAGTGGAATTTGAAATTAATAACAAAATAACATTAACATCCCCAAAATGAAATACCTAGGTATAAATCTAACAAAGTATGTATAATCTATATATGAAGAGAAATACAAAAATCTATGAAAGAAGTAAAAAAATAACTAAATAGATGGAACTATTTCATGTTTAAGGATAGGAAGAATCAATATTGTCAAGGTGTCAGTTCTTCCCAACTTGATCTGTTGATTCAATGCACTGTCTTTAAAAATCCCAGCAAGTTATTTTTTGAATGTTGATAAACTGATTATAAACTTTATATGGAAACACAGAAGACCCAGAATAATCAACACAGTATTGAAAGAGATAAATAAAGTTGGAGGACTGACACCACCTCACTTCAAGGTACGGTATTTAGTACTACAATCTAGAAGAGTGGTATTGGCTAAAATATAGACAAATAGATCAGTGGTACAGAATAGAGAGCTCAGAAATCATCTTTGTGGGGGCGCCTGAGTGGCTCAGTCGTTAAGCGTCTGCCTTCGGCTCAAGGCAGGATCCCAGAGTCCTGGGATCGAGCCCCGCATCAGGCTCCTCTGCTGGGAGCCTGCTTCTTCCTCTCCCACTCCCCCTGCCTGTGTTCCCTCTCTCGCTGTCTCTCTCTCTCTGTCAAATAAATAAATAAAATCTAAAAAAAAAAAAAAAGAAATAGATCTTTGTAAATATAGTCCACTAATCTTTGACAGAAGAGTAAAGGCAATATAATGGAGCAAAGATACTCTTTTCAACACATGGTGCTGGAACAACTAGATATCCACATACTAAAAAAGGAATCTAGACAGACCTTGTACCCTTCACAAAAATTAATTCAAAATGAATCCTAGATATAAATGTAAAATGCAAAAGCATAAAACTCTTAGTGGATGACATAGAAAACCTAGATGACTTTGAGTATGGTGACACCTTTTTAGATACAACGTTAAAGATAGTCCATTAAAGAAATAATTGGTAATCTGGACTTTATTAAAATTAAAAATTTCTGCCTTGAGAAAGACAATAGCAAGAGATATTGTGAAAGTACTTTGTATGATATTATAATAATGGGTATATGTTATTATATAGTTCCCCAAACCAATCGAAAGGACAACACTAAGAGCGAATCCTACAAACTTTGGGTGATTATTTGTGTCGATGTAGGTTCATCCTTGATAAAACATGTAACATCCTGCTGTGTGACATTGATAATGGGTGGGTTATACATATGTGGGGGCAGGGGGTGTATGGGAAATCTCTGCACCTTCCTTGCAATTGTGTTGTAAACCTAAATTTCTTTAAAAAAAGAAAATCTAAAAAATAAAAAATAAAAAAGGAATGGAAATATCATTGACAATTTGGACCTATTTTGATTCTTTTCTTTGGCCTAGGGAGGAATTCCACTTTCTTGAGAATAAGATCTGAATTCTTCAGTGAGATTTTAGACACTTGGCAAGAAATAAGGGAAAATGGCTGATGGGAAGGAATGTGGGTATCTGTCCCATTAACATGATTCAAGTAATGTGATATTTACATAAGTATGTCTTTTTTTCTCTTCCCACTTTCAAAATTTTGGTTTAAATTGGAGAAATATTTTACCCCATGGTATGTAATTATGTCCTTTTCTTTTCAGCTTTATTGAGATACATTGACAGATAAAAATTCTGTACACATAAAGAAAACAATTTGAGGTTTTGATATATGTGTACCCTGTGAGATAATCATCACAGTCAATTTAATTACATATTTATCAATTCATATAGTTAACATTTTTCAATGTGTTTGTGATGAAAACATTTAAGATTTATTCTCTTAGTGAATTTAAAGTGTACAGCACAGTGTTGTTAACCATAGTCACACTGGTGTACATTAGATCTTCAGGACTTATTCATTTTGTTTAACTGAAACTTTCTACCCTTTAACCAATATCTCCCTATTTTCCCCTCTCTCCAGTCCTTAGCAACTATCATTCTACTCTGTGAATTCGACTATTTTAGATTCCACATACGTATGAGGCATGCGGTTTCTATCTTTCTGTGTCTGGTTTATTTCACTTAGCTTAAGGTCCTCCAGATTCATCCAAATTGTTGCAAATCCTTCAAAAAAGGCTGACTATCCCTGTCTGTGTGCATGTGTTTATATTTCACATGTTCTTTATTTTTTTGAGATACTGGTTTTATTTCTTTTGCTATATAGCCCAAAGTGGGATTGCTGGATTGTATGGTAGTTTAATTTTTTATGGATCTTCTGTAGTTCTTCCACAGTGGCTGTACCATTTTCCATTCCTACCAACAGTGGCAAGTGTTTCCTTTGGCAAGAGTTTCCACCCCCAATGCTTGTTATATTTTGTCAGTTTGGTAAAATACATTCTAACAAATGTGAAACGATGTGTCCTTGTGGTTTTTGATTTAAATTTTCCTGATGATTAGTGATAGTGAGCACTTTTTATACATCTGCCAGACATTTGTCTGTCTTCCTTTGAGAAATATTTATTCAGGTTCTTCGCCTATCTTTTAATCCAGTTATTTGGTTTTTGCTACTGAGTTGTAGGAATTCCTTATATATTATGGATATTAACCACTTATCAGACATATGTTTTACAAATATTTTCCCCATTCCATAGGTTGCCTTTCATTCTGTTGGTAGTCACAGATTTTTTAGTTTGATGCAACCCCACATGTTTTTGCTTTTTGCCTGCCTCTTTGGGTCATATCCAGAAAATCATTGATTAAACCAATGTCAAGAGTTTTTTACTCTTGTTTTCTCCTAGTAGTTTTGGTTTAAGGTCTTAACTTTAAGTCTTTTATCCATTTTGAGTTGATTTTTGTATATGGTATGAGATACGGATCCAATTTCATTCTTCTGTATATGGATATTCAGTTTTCCCAGCACCATTTATTGAAGAGACTCTACTTTTATCTTTGTGTGTTCTTGGAACTCTTTGAAAATCAGTTGAACAAAACTTTATAAGTTAGTTCTGGGGTCTCTGTTCTATTCTATTGGTCTGTTTTTATGCCATACTTTTTTTTTTAAATTTTACTTATTTATTTTTATTTTGAGAGAGAGCGAGAGAGTGCATGAACAGGGTGGGGAGGGGCAGAGGGAGAGGAGAGAGAGAGTCCTAAGCGGGCTCCAAGCCCAGCTCAGAGCAGAGCCCAATGTTTGAGCCTAAAACAAGAGTTGGATGCTTAACCAACTGAGTCACCCAAGCACCCCATGCCATACACTTTTGATTACTGTGGTTTTGTAAAGTATATTGAGATCCAGAAGTGGGATGCCTTGTGCTTTGGCGAGGGAGGAGGGGGAGTGTGATACCTCCAACTTTGTTCTTCTTGTTCAAGTTTGCTTTGACTATTTGTGTTTTTTTGTGGTTCCATATGAATTTTAGGGTTTTTTTTTTTGTTGTTGTTTTGTTTTGTTTCCCAAATCTTAAAAGTTGCTTATTGGTGGTAAATGCTGAAACCAGCCAGCACCTCAGCTGGGGTTAGGGTTGGATACCTATCTACAGCTTTTCTTTGTGGCTGCTAGGCTCCCAAACAAAAAAATGTCTGAGTTCTGAGGGTGAGTGTCCCAAAAGACAAAGAGTCAGGGGGAGATGAATTTTCCCAGAAGTCACACAGCCTCACTTCTGCCATTTTATTTATTAGAAATGAGTCATCGAGGCTGGTCTTTTTGAGAGGTGGGGAAACATACCCAATCTTTTTATGGTAAAAAGGTCAAAGATATTGCACACATGTTTTTAAGTTATCACCATGTTCTAAGTTACAAATGACATTATGGTAAAAATAGTTTTTAAATTTCACAGAGAAAGATTTCTTCTTATTTATTTACAACCAATTCTCATTATTCTCAAACAATTTCTGCATATTTTCTACCAATTTAAAAGGGAAAAGGGCCCCAAATATTTTTGATCTCAAAGGAAATTATCTTGTTGTCTTTTGTAAATTAAAATGGGAAGCTCTTAGAATTAAGTATATTCAATCTTCTGCTTTTACTGCCTTAAAGGTTAGCCGTGTGTTTTCAGCATATTTAATTATTAGTCTTTTCAGTACACAAATGAAAATGGTACTAAGTTATAAAATATGTCATTATTAATTTACCAGGTATTTAGCTTCACTCACTGGAGAAGAATTAGGGCCTAAAAGCATTATTTGAACAAGCAAAATCTTCATTACAGTAGCTGCTACTGATTGGGGAACTTTTAGTGCTACCCTGTCAGCTCTTACCTATGAGAGGCAGGACAGCTCCTCACTGTTTTTTTCACCCTAACTTGTTACATCATCATCTGGAGGCTTTTGTTATTTGATTTAAATCCTTCCAAGATCAAGTCAAAGAAGAAGAGGTCAAATTTCCATTGGTGTGTCCCATTTATCTTGTGTAGAGACGCAAGTCTGAGAAACAAAATTAACTTGTGACTAACCTTACAAAATTATATTTACAGTACAATTTAAGCTCATATTTATTTTCCAAATTTTTAAGAAGATTTTATTTATTTATTTGTGGAAAGAAAGCACAAGCAGGAGGAGTGGCAGGCAGAGGGAGCAGTAGGCTCCCCGCTGAGCAAGGAGCCTGACAGAGGAGTTGATTCCAGGATCCAGGGATCATGACCTGAGCCAAAGGCAGACTCTTAACCAACTGAGCCACCCAGGTGTCCCTATTTTCCAAATTTTAAATTCAGTATCTGGGGAGAAAACCAACACTATTTTGTAGGAAAAGTTTCAATACACAGCTAACCATTTGCACTCTTTTTTCATTCGTGGGAATAATAGCAATCAGAATTTAAGAAATTCCCTATATTGTTAAAAAAAAATTCTTGCTAAGTTAAAGGAGTTATCGTCTTTTGTATAAATGTTTTCTTATACAACATCATTAATGATTTAATGTATTTTATTTCAAATTAGTTTAGTTGTGTGTAATATATGTGTGTGTATCTCTCTCTCTCTCTCTCTCTCTGTCTGTCTCTATCATCAATGAAATACAAATCAATGGGTTAATTTACCATGAAAGTGTTATTACAGTGAGACAGTTCATTTTCTAGAACCAAAGGATCAAAGCACTGCTAACCAGGGAAGGACTGGATCAGCCCCAGGTAGAACTCTTGAAATCAACTTGCTATATCCTTTCCTCCTTCTCCTTGACTGACTGCTTCACCTTTATTACAAACTTTTCTGCTTTCCAGCTTACGTAAGTGAAAGCAGTCTTTGCCAATAGCTTCAAGTTTACTTCTCTCCCATTCTAGGGAGCTGGAAGGTTGAGATTAGAATTTCATATCTAATTTTAGGTTTCTGAGGAAGGACTGATTTGCTAAGCTCTATTAATTTTTTAGCCCTGAGCTAAAGAATTGTGCCCAAGGAATGAGTTCACTTTATTTATTTATTTTTTAAAAGATATTGTTTATTTATTTGTCAGAGAGAGAGAAAGAGAGCACAAGCAGGGGGAGGGGGAGGCAGAGGGAGAAGCAGCCTCCCAGTCTAGCAAAGAACCTGATGTGGGACTCGATCTCAGGAGTCTGAGATGATGACCTGAGCCGAAGGCAGACGTTTAACTGACTGAGCCACCCAGTTGTCCCTGAATTTCATTTTTTTTTAAAGATTTTATTTATTTATTCGACAGAGATAGAGACAGCCAGTGAGAGAGGGAACACAAGCAGGGGGAGTGGGAGAGGAAGAAGCAGGCTCATAGCGGAGGAGCCCGATGTGGGGCTCAATCCCAGAATGCCGGGATCACGCCCTGAGCCGAAGGCAGATGCTTAACCGCTGTGCCACCCAGGCGCCCCCCTGAATTTCATTTTAAATAAATTTGTGATTGGATGTAAGATTCAAGTGTTGGATGTGTCATTGTGGAGACGTTATTCCCAATTGAGTGTGTATGAGGGTGTGCATGAGTGTATTATATGTGTATATGTGTGTGTGTGCATGTATGTATGTATGGTGGTAGGAGGTTGATGGTTTAATGAAATAACAATATGCATCCACTTTGTAAGGTTAGACCTATGCCTAATCATTTCATTTAAACTGAGTATATTTCCTTCTCTGGTTGATTTATTATAAGTACAGGAAATATATTGCATAATTTTTCATTTGAAGATCCAGCTATACTTAGAATAGGCTGACAGAGTCATCAATTTCAAATTAATACAGACTCCTATTTTACATACAGGATTATTTCCTGTATTTGCCAAAAAAAAAAGTCAATGTATTGATTTTTTAATAGTAGTTTTAAAAATTTGAAACATCTCTGTGTGCTCAGAAATCACATTAGATGAACCTTTAGAGTGATAACCTAAAAATTGAGACAGTGATTATAAATAAGAGGCTGAGGCTCAGAGGTCTTATATATTTTGAAATAATTTATTAAAAGAAAATTTTCATACATTAGACCAAATAAAATAATAAATCACCATTTATAAAATGAATTAATCATCTAAGGAAACAACACCAGCTTTATAACAAAAGTGAAAGCTGCAGACTTTAATTCTTTAATGCAAATACTTCTAGTTACTGAAATTTCAGTGTTGTAGAATTTTTTAATATAAATTGTTTTTAGCATCTAATAATTTTCAAATTATTTCCTTCACAGAGGAGCAAAAATAGTTTTCATTTCAAAGGAAGAAAATGATATAATAACAGAGGCATTCAGTATCAGGGAAAACATTAGAACTCAGAGTTCCTGAGGCATAATTTTGAACTTATTCAATTAAGTTATATCTTTCAGAAAGAATCAATAGTTAATTACCACTTTCTTATAACTAAATTAGTGCTTTATATCTCTTGGCCTAGGTGTAAATCAAAGGGATGGAGTTGTAAGAAGACAAAGAATGATTATGGCAGTTTATTTGTAAACATTGTAAAGGATCTATACTAATTATAGAAGCATATTTTAAGGAAGTTTCAGAGATTAAGATATGGTTTATGAGACATTACATCCAAAAACACAATGTTCCAAGGTGCTAAGTAAGGCAAAATTAACAGCTAAATATAACCCAATAGAAATTAAGTAAACAAACTGTGTAATTAGAGTAGAAAGAAATTTGGTTAGCATAGGTTACAAAAGGACGAGATCAAAGACACTAATTACAATATTAATTAGAGCCTTTGTTGGCCTTAAATTGGTGGACTTAGAATTCTCTGAAAACTTAATATGTGTTAATTGAGCATTTGGGAAACTACTAATAGTAAGGTGTGTTTTCTTTCTTTCTTTCTTTCTTTCTTTCTTTCTTTCTTTCTTTCTTTCTTTCTTTCTTTCTTTCTTTCTTTCTTTCTTTCGAGCGTCAGTATTAATTGTAATGAGAAAATGGAGAGGTTTTTTATTAATGACCACCAGTGGCTACTTGGATTGTATTTTAGTAAAGTTTCTGAGCTAGGGATGTGATTGCCCTTGGCTTTTCAGATGATAAATCCAGCTTTAATTTAAAGTGGATTCAGAAAAAATGTAATTTGAAACAATGATTTGAAAATCTATGGGGCACCTGGGTGGCTCAGTTGGTTAAGCATCTGCCTTCCGCTTCAGGTCATGATCCCAGGGTCTTGGGATCAAGTCCCACCAACAGGCTCCCTGCTCTTCAAGGCGTCTGCTTTTCCCTCTGCCCCTTCTCTCAATATTTCTCTCTCAAATAAATAAAATCTTTTAAAAAAAGAAAATACAGACAGTGGAAAATAATACAATTATCCATTTGTAAGGATAAGGTAGTTGCAATGAGTTTCCAAGCAGAAAAGATTAAAAAGGAGGGACTTTTACTCCATGATATCACAAAATAATAAACTTGCCAGTTTTTAAAGAGTGGGTACATGACCAACTGCCAAGTTGAAAATATTAATCCTTTCATAGATATCAACTCATCATTAACCTGTGACAGATATGTAGTTAGATGTATCTGTAAACAGTAGTGATACACAGGAAAAATTGACCTAAAATAAGATAGAAATGTAAATAAATAGGAAATGACTGGTATTTTTACGTATCAAATCTTAATTTTTATTTAAGTTATAGTCTGTTTTTAAAGTAAAATGAAATTAAAAATATTTTTGCAGGGAATGAGGGAAAAAGAGAAATAGTTCATCTATTTCTCATCACGACAAGATTCTAATTAGGGGTATACTTTAAAAAATACTATTTTAATGTTTATTTTGCATTGCTTTAAGGAATATAATTGGGGATATTGGGTGTAATCTTCATGGGGAAAACATTTATTAATCCTTTTATTGTAAAATAAAACTGGGATAATGAAAACCAAATATGCAAAAATGTGTAGTTTAAATATTGATTGTAAGGTAAACGTTTTTGTAATCACACTAAAGTGAAGAAATAGAACTTAACTAGTCATCCTACAAGTTCCTTCATCTACTTCCAACAGAATCACAAATTGCTCCCTCTGCTCAAAAGTGACATTCTCCCTATATTTGTTATGGTTCTATGATGTATTTTTTTTGGGGGCATATAATTACATATCACAATCCATTATAATTCCCATATTGCCTTCGTTCTATCAGTTACACTGTGGTCAGTGCTCACCACCAGTCCTTTTTCCTGTCTTGCTAGTCATTTTGGTTGTCTAAATGTCAGTTTTGTTCAATGTAAAATTCATTTTCTGAGTATAATACATGTTACCTTAGTTTCACCTAGTCTAAAGCTTTGGTGCTGAGGTCTTCTTGTAATGCGATTTTCTTTCTCTTGCTTTGTTTTCCCTTAAATCTTGCCGTTCAATTCCCCCAGAAGCCCTAAGGAATTTTTGTTGTTCTCTAATATCCAGTAATCTTTCTCTCTCTCTTTCTTTTTAAGATTCTTATTTGAGGTAGTCATTCTGGATACTTATTTCATATGCATGCCGTGATCTTCAAGGTGTAGTATTACATATATACTTTATTATTTCAGGAAAGTTTCCTTGAATTATAATTTAAAATTATTTTTCTGGTCCCTGGCTTTGGTTTTAGTCTTCAGGGTCTCCTAAGATAAGTACACTGAGTCTTTTGGCCTGTCTTTGATATTTATCAGTTTATCTTCAATCTTTCTTAATTTTTTTTAAGTGTTTAAAATTGCCTTCCTTTTCCTCTTCTTATTTTTTAAAGTATTGTTGTCGTGTTTATTTGGTTTTATCTTCTTTGTAGTTGAGTGTAATAATATAAAAATTATTTTTATTCTTATTATTACAAAACATAGTTAACATAAAATATGCTATCTCATCCATTTTTACATATACAAGTCATGGCCATTAAATACATTCACACTATTGTATGGCCATCACCACTACCTATTTTCAAAACTGTCTATCACTCCAAACAAACTTTTTACTCATTGAGCAATAACTCCCATTGTCTCTCCTTCTAGGTTCTGATAACCTTTAATTTCTATATCTGGATATTTTCCTATGCAAGATATTTCATATGAGTGGAATCATACAATATCTGACCTTATGTATCTGACTTACTTCACTTAGCATAATGTTTTCTAGGTTAATCCATGTTTTAGTATGTGTCAGAATTTTCTTTAGAACTTCCTTCCATTTTATAGCTGAATAATATTCCCCTTGTATATATTTACCACATTTTGTTTATCCAGTCTTCTGTCGATGGGCCCTGGGGTTGTTTCTATTTTTGGCTGTTGTGAGCAGTGCTGTAGTGAATGGTGGTGTGCAAGGATTTCTTTGAGTCCCTCTTTTCCTTTCTTTTGTGTATATACTTGTGGGTGGAATTGTTGAGTAAGTGACCACGATTTAACATTCCCACAGCAAATGTGAAGGTTTGAAATTTTTCACACCCTCATTAACACTTTATATTTTCCTTGTTTAATCATTATAGTAATTTAAGTAGGTGTGAAGTTGTATCACACGGTGGTTTTAATTTTCATTTCCTTTATCATTATAATGTTGTTGAGCATATATGTTCATTTGCTTATTGGCCATTTGTATATCTTCTTTGGAGAAATGTCTACTGAAGTCCTTTGCCCATTTTCTAATTGCGTTGTCTTTTTGTTATTGAGTTGTAGAGTTCTTTATATATTCTGCATATTAAACTCTTTTGCTTTTAACAATCTGATTATAATGTGGTTTGGTGTTATCTCTCTTTGCATTTATCCTAATAGTTTATTGAGTTTCTTAGATGTGTAGTTTTGTGGTTTCTATAAAATTTGAGAACTTTTTGGCTATTGTTTCTTCAGATAATTTTTTCCGCTTTCCCTCCATCTCCTTTTTTTTTGGGAACTCCCCATAATGCATATCTTGATCTGTTTTGTGGTATTCCATTGTTCCCTTAGGCTATTAGTTTAGTTTTCTTCATTCTTTTTTCCTTCTTCTCCTCAAGCTTGTTAATTAAATTGTCTTGTTTTCAAGCACACTAATTCTCTCTTTTTCCTGACCAAACCCGCTTTTGAGTTCCTTCAGGTCTAGAATTTTTTTTTCCTTTTTACAATTTCTATCTCTTTTTTGATAATTTCATTTTGTTCATATATCATTTTCCTGATTTCATATAATTCTTTGTTTTCTTAAGGATTTTCTTTATTTATTTGTCAGATTGAGAGAGAAAAAGAGAGACTGTGCATAAGCAGGGGGAGTGGCAGGCGGAGGGAGAAAGCAGGCTCCCTGTTGAGCAAGGAGCCCAATGTGGACTCAATTCCAGGACCCTGGGATCATGACCTGAGCTGAAGGCAGATGCTTAACCAACTGAGCCATCCAGGCCTCCCCATATAGTTATTTATACCTGTTTTCCTGTAGTTCTTTGAATAATTTTAAAGTCTTTGTCTAGTAAGTACAATGTCTGAACTTCTTTAGGCATGGTTTCTGTCAATTTATTTTGTTCCTTTGAATGAGCTGTACGTTCCTGGTTTTGTATGCTCTGTGATTTTGTTATTGTTGTTATTGTTGAAAGTGGAAATATGAATATTAGAATGTGGTAATTTTGGAGATCAGAATCTTTTCCCAACTATTTTTGCAGAGATGGTATTCCTTATCGTGTGTGGTCACTGAAGTCTCTGTTCCTTAGCTTGTGTTTAGTTGGGGCTTTGACAGTGTTTACCTTAAATTCCAGGAGCTAAAAAACAAAAAGACAAACAAGTAAGCAAATAACCATCTCTTCCAGTCTTTGCAGATAGGCCGTCAATAGTTAGCCAGACTTGCATTGAGCCTGGAGATCAGCCCAAATTGAAAATTTATGGTCTTCTTTGGTCTTTCTGAGCATGCATTTTCCCTGGGCATGCTCATGGCTTTCTGATTTTCTTTTTGTCCACACCCGTATTGATTACCCCAATTTCCCAAGAAAACTCTGTATCAGCTCTTTCTCCCAGGCTTAAGTATATTGTATGTCTCAACTGAGCTATTGCCTGAGGCATCTGCAGGTTATTTTTCAGCATTACAATGTTTTTGATCCATGGCTCACCACTTTCTTGGCCTAGATGAGTTCTGACTTAGGCAAAATAGATATAAGCACCATGTATCAGTCTTTAAAGGTAGCTTCCAGATGGGTTAGAGCAGATCTACACAGTAATTTACATATATGGTCTGCTCTTCTCCCTCTAGAATGAGGAACATAGGGAACATGGGCTGCTGTCTTCAAGATGGCCGACACACTGGGGAAAAAATGAGACAAGGACTAGTAAAAAGGCCAGAAAGCTTTCCTGTAGCTTGGTTGTTATAAAACTTGGTTGCTATAAAACTTGGTTGTTATAGAAGTATGACTATTTTCCAGAGTTTTGATGAAGCTGATTCTGACAGTTTCTGCTAGTTTTTTGGTGCTTCAGGTGGTGGGAACTTGAGCTTAGAACTGCCTACTGTGCCATTTTTCTGATGTCACTTGAATTTTCATTTTTAAGATAATCTTTTACTTTGATTGCTTATTTTTTCCTGAGTAATGTTATATCATTTCTGTTTTACTAATTGGGATATATGTTTTTCTATTACACCTTGTAGCTTTTCTTAATGTTTTAGCTAATTTTGAAAGAGTATGTTACCATTTTTGTAAACTCAATGAACAGTATTTTCTAGCATTATTTCATTGTCTATAGGGAGGTTATGTTGTTGTTTAACTTTTCTTTTTTCTTACAATAATTTTGTATGTGTTTGACGTTGATGTTTTCTGCTGCTTCTTTTGTTTAATCTAATTTTTCTGAATCTTAAGAAGGCAATGTGGTCAGGGCAGCTTTTCTAACTTACAGGAACCCATTTTTTACTGTTTCTTTCTTTTTTTATTTTCAGAAATACTGCACTTTTCTTTCTGAGATTCCTTGCTCTCTTCTCCTTCCCCACTTTTATTTGAATAATTAACTATTTTTGTGTCTCCATCCTGCCCAGTTTTTATTACACTCCCAACAAATTTTTGCTAGTATGGAGTCTTGTCCTTGAAAAGAGTTCAGGTTGGTCAGTTTGAAAGTTCATAGGTATATTTCTACTCCCACCGTCAGACCTACTTGGTGTTTACCCAAGTACATATCTACTACTGAAGTTCTGTTATCAAAGTGGACTACTGCGCTTTCCATTGAATAACTTTTGGCTATTTGGGGCTTGAGGTTTTCTGTGAGGTTTGTCAGACCCTATTACTTCTCTTTGCTTTCTTCTGTATATGAGTGCAAAACCTGCAGGTTTGAGACTGTTGGTGGTTTGTCCTCACCTGTCTATATTTTGGGGTTTGTGAGGATACTTTGTCACTTAATTTTGTAAATGTTAGCTGTGTGTTTTTTGTTTGTTACCTTGTTTCTCTGTTTTGTTTCGTTTGGGGATTTGGAGAATTTGAAGAGCCATGGCACTACTATTGCTACTACAGTCATCCTCTCAGAGTATTATTTTTTTCAAAAAATAACAAAAATGAGTTAGTTTTATCTGAAGATAAGTTTTATACACTATACAAATTTTGTCCACAAGTCAATTGGAATTTATTATAGACCTGCTATATGCCAAGTATATAGGCTGACATTAAGACAAATCTGGTTCATATTATGATTAATATTGCCTTAGACTTGGCTAGACTATTCAGAATTAGTAGATTCTGCTGTGATGACTGCCTTTTACAATATAGACAAAATGGAAAGATGAAATCATTAGCGGAATGATAGGTCAATAAAACCTTTCTCTTGCACTTATAATGCCCTGCTGCTCCTTATTATTGCTATATTTTTGAAAATGACTTAGAAGTTTTTCTGTGCAAAGTTCATTTCTCAAGATTTTGCCCTATGTTTTGCTTAGAATCTTCTTTTAAGATCTTTACATGCTTCCTCATTCTCATGATTCAAGAATCAACTAAAATCTTATTATTCATGGCCGGCCTTCTCTTGTCATCGTAGTTCAAGCTCACCTCCTGTCTTAGCGTACAATGTTATATTCTTTTATTGATGTATTTATTAAATCTTAGGTTTTCTTTATTTTGGATGTATTTGTTTACATGTTTATGGTTTATCTTTCCTTTCTGGAACGTAAATAAGCTTTTTAAAGTTAGAGATTCTTTCAATGACGACCACCATTATGTAACCGGTTTCTAAAAATATGTATGCCTCAAAATATTTGTAGATGTTTTTCCTCTCTAAGTGTTTTGCCACTATTATTTTTTTGGACCAATTGATATTTTAGTTTTTGGAGTTATTCACATAGTATACCACTGGAAGTAGCAAATGAGAGATTTCTTCTATGCCTGAGCAATTTTTAGAGTTTAGAATACAAGTTTTCATAAAGTAACTATTAAAAATATTATGTAAATAGCATTAGATAGCAGTTTAATTTTAAATTTCTTTTAGAATGGATTTTGTATTATGAAGAAAAAGGAAGGGGATGAGGGCAGCATGTGCTAACAGAGCTGGCTTATTCTAAGGTAATATCCAACTTTATGTTATGAGACATAAGCCCAAACTCTACCTCTTATTAAGCTGTTTTTCTAACAAAGAGCATTTTTCATAAAACAAAATATATTCAGTTGGAACAAAATTATACTGTTTCCATATTTATAAGTGTTTTCAAAGCATAGAAAAGTTTTCCCATACCTAAAATATAATTTAAAAATATGCCTTCTCTAGAGTCTATTGAGATCATTCTTGTGCTTACTGGATGTTACGTATGTGACACATATATAATTCTGTTTTATGTATGTATTTTGAGTTTTCGACAGCTGCCCTTTTCGTCTTACAGTCATGATAGTATGTTTTTTTTTTTCATTTATGTGGAAAAAGTTAATTGATACCTGTAAATTGTAGAGGATAAAATACTCATTGGTTATAATTTTTCAAAAGTTGAAGTGCCAAGTAAAATTACTCCATTTATAATATTTTGCAATGTAGACCTTATGGTTGTACTTTGTCACAATATTTTATTTTTCTTTACTGAAGAGGTCTCTTTGTTTTAAGTTAATTTATTTATTAACTTTCATATTTGGGAAATATATACTTTTAAATAGTCAAATTTCATATGAAAATAGCTGAGGAGAGAGTTTTCCCTCAATCTCCCGTTTTCCTTTGTCCTAAATATTTGACACAGATTTTTGAGTTATATATATATACATATATGTATATATACATATACATATATGTATATATACATACACACACACATACACACTCTAATTAAAGACTCCAATTTTTAGGAAAATAATATTCTATTTTAATGTTAGCTATTTTTAGTAATTTAGCCACTCCCCATATGTTAAAACCTTACATGCTTTCTGATTTATGGTAGTCTCAATTTATATAAGTATATGTGTATTATATTTATCTGATGTGTATATATTTACAAATTATATGTAGATCTGTTTATAAGCCAGTATATGTGTATAATATACACCTTCGTGTATACAACAAACATATATAGATGTGTATATAAATACAACAAAAATATAAATGTCTACATATTATATATACAAGTATACATACACATATGTCAATATGCATATATAAAATATATGGTTTACTGTGATTTGTTATTTCACTGCACTTTTCCCATTTCAGCAACATTGTTTCTATAGTAACTAATGCACTGGAAAAATCAAAGCAGAAAATCAAAGCAAAACTTTCCAAATCAAAGGTTTGGAAAAAGCCAACCAAAGCAATGCTTAGTAAATGATAAGCAGGTGGATGTTTTTGTGTAGGGTCACATATTTTGGAAGTGGCTAAAACAAAATGAAATCATTTCTCTATAACAAAATACAGTCTAGTTGAGGTTGTAAACACCATATACTATCTTTAATAAAAAAAATGGCCAAATCATTATGGTTTTCAGAAATACACATACACATATCCACAAAACCTTGACTACTCTGTATGTAATATTGAATCTGTATTAGGTTATAATATAAAAGAGGATTATGGCAATACTGCCAGACTGAGCCAGTATTTCCAAAGTTTGGATCAAATATTTATTTAAGAATAAGTATATTTGAAAAAAAAAGACTTCTCTATAGAACTTTTAAATGAATTATGTCTTGCAAAAATGTCAGGTGCCTAAGCACCTGGGTGGCTCAATTAGTTAAGCAACTGTCTTCAGCTCAAGTATGATTTTGCAGAGTCCCAGGATTGAGTCCCTCTCTGGCTCTCTGTTCAGTGGGGAGTCTGCTTCTCTCTCTGACCATCCCCTTCTTTTGCTCTCTCCAGCTCTCTCTCTCAAATAAGTAAATAAATAAAATCTTAAAAAAAAAAAAGAATATCAGGTGCCTGAGGATAAGGTCAATTTTTAGTTATTTTTCTATGATTTTAATTCTAAATATTTAAATCATTTAGTGGAATTAGAATATGAGTCTTTCAAACACATAATATTTTGTTAAAACCATATTCAAGCTAGTGATGAAGTTTATCAGTAGTCGGAATGTTTATGGCAACAAATTAGAGGTATTTAAACAAACAGTAACAGAAACACACAATAATTTTGAAACATTGAAAATAATTTGAAATTTGCTCTTCTTACCTTACTCAGCTAGCTTACCTGTATCTCAATGACTCTCACTCTTCACTGGTAAGAAAAAGAATATGCACTCCCATTCATACATGTCATTTGGTTATAATGATCATTGTATTAATGATCATTAAGTAAGGTGAATTTACCTGTTACTTTTCCTATTTTTAGTACAATAAACACATAACACAGGCTTTATTATTTTTTTTGTCGATATGGACAAAAGATTATTCCCTAATATAAAACAACATTATTTAAGACTATCTTTAATAAAAATACATTAAGTAGTTGACTCTTATTGTTAAATCTCCAGGATATGTTGTCAAATGCAATATTTTATTTTATTTATTTTTAAGATTTTATTTATTTATTTTAGAGAGAGAGAGAGGGAGAGGGAGAGGGGAAGAGAATATGGGGTCTGGGAAGAACAGAGAGAGAGGGAGAAAATCTTCAAGTAGACTCCCTGCTGAGCACAGAGCCTGACAAGGGACTTGATCCCAGGACTCTGAGATTATGACCTGAACCAAAACCAAGAATCAGATGCTCAACTGATTGAGCCACTCAGGTGCCCCTCAAATGTGATATTTTAAAATATTTAAAATATATATATATATATATATTTATCTGATTAATGTGTATTGAATAGCTCTTAAGAACATAGATCTTTCTGGGCTTATGAAGATACAAAGATTTGTTTTACACAGGTGTGGAGATAGCATGATCATCTATAAAGATATGGAAGTAGAAATATTTGTTAAAGCAGTACTGGAGATAACATGATCAAAAATAATTTTAAGACATACTCGACAAGTTCTATGATACAGTTGTAGACAAAGTGTTAGATGAGGGAAGAATTTGATAAGGTTAGAGAAACTTGCTTACTTTATGGGTGTAAGTGGCTTTTGAAGGAGGTCTTTTAAAGTATAAGAAGAAAAAGCAGAGAGAGACCAGTACAAATAAAAACAGAGAGGCATGACAGCTTCCAGGAATGATAAGCAGTCCAGGATGGTTAGAGCATAAGAAGCATTTCAAGAAAGGTAATTGTATGGAAGATGGTGATTGCAATAATGAGTTTTTGTATTATGTGTATTGGAGAGAAATAACATAGTTGCATTTGTATTGCACATACTGTACTGTGTGTATTGCATAAGACGTATTGAACATATGATGAAGAATTAACTGATAAAAAGAGGACTGAATATGCAGAAATTTAAGAGGAGTTAAGAAAAGCTCAGATATGTAAGTGTTGCCGTCCTGGGAGTAGATTAGCTTACTTGGAAGACAATTTAACCCCCACCCCTCAAGCCTTTGGGACCATTAATATTTTAGGAATTCTCAAAAGACGAAGAACAAAAGAAGGAGAGATGGAAAGAAAGTTTGGAGATGTGGGATTGGAAATTCAAAGTAGATATTAATAGTACTTGGGTGTTAAATAAATTGAATAGATTTTGAATATGGGTATGATTGAATACTAAAAGGGATAATATTGTGTCAGTAGATCATACTTAGATTTTTATGCAGAGTTTATTACACTCCTCATTTGTTACCAATTTATTTCCATTTCATTAAACAAAAAGGTGGTATATATACCTCCCATCATATATATATATACCTCCCATCATATTTCATGATTTGAAAACTCATAAATATTAGAATATAAATATATATTATGCCTTTCGTGTACATTTCTTGCTTTATGTTCTTGTGTGTTTCGACTAATTGTATGTGATTTCATGTTTTGAATATTAATAGTAGCATGCATCCAAATAGGAAGCCTTATTTGGGGGATGTTCCCCCATGTGAAAAAATAAATAAATTTCTTAAAACGAAAATGCAAATATTGTAGTTAAATTCTACTTAAATTCTTTGTAGTAGAGAAAAGCTGATTTCCTAAGGGGGTGATCTTAATTAACTTCAGCATTTTTAGTTGTAAGATTTTTTTTCTTTGCTTTCTCACTTTTTCATTTTATAGTCTCTTCTTCATGTCCTTACCCCCATGAGGTGCTCTCATGCTTTCTGCTCTTTCCTTTACCAGATCATGTTTCCATCTAGTGATCAGCTGAAAAAGTTTAGGACAAATATACTAAGACCCAAAAGAATGAGAAATAACCCAACAAATTCTTAACATAAAAGCAGTTTGAGTCAGACAGACCTAAGGCTATTTTCTAGCTCTACACTTACTAGCCGTATGTCTTTTAGCAAGTTATTTTACTTTTCTGAGCTAGAATTTTTTCCTTTGTAAATCAAATAATTAGACTTAATGACAAAGTATATGAAAAGCTGAGCACAATGCCTGCCAGTTTGTAGTCACTAATATTGTGTTAATTTTATCCCTCTCCACTTTCCTTTTTTTCCTTTTTTTGGTGTGACGATATGGAGACAGGTGAGAGTGATGTTTAGGGACAGAAAGGCTTTCTACCACATCTGAAATGACACATCTGCTCTGCTTGCTTTGGAGGCCAGCGTAGTCTGTCTTGTTGCCAACTCAATGAAAAGCTCTAAAAGCTTGCCAAAACATTTTCTCCTCAGCATTTTCCCTAGGGCTTCTAATTCCAAGTGACTTTTAAAAACGTGTGACCTTTGATATTGACTATTTTTGGGAAAAAAAAAATCTTTATAGAGGAGTACCAGGGGTAGCAGCCCTGTAATTCTAAATCCCTTGCTGAGCAGAGAATTCTCATCTATCTGAATTGTATTTCTTTGTAAACTACCTTTAATGGTTTGGCTTGGGCAGTCTAATCTCTCACCGGAGATAAGAAAGAAATTCTGTGAACACAGCAAGTATTTTAAGACAGGAAAGGGGCAAAGAAAAAAAAGATTTAATTAAGCACAGAGCTTTACCTGGTTTTCCCTGCTGTTATTTATAAGCAACAAATTGCCTCTGGATTTACACCTATATACTGTTCCACAATTTTTATTCTGGCTTCGGCTTCTTTTTTCAATCTTGTACAGTGGGAAGAAAACTTGCTGTAGGTAAACATGCCTTACCTCTCTCTTCCCTGTGTCTTCATCGTTCACCAGGGATACACCCCTAGTCTCCCAAGTTCTCTCTGTACAATTTTCATCCTGACAGTGTGTCACCTTCACCTATTTATACATTCATAACTTCACATAAAAACAGATTGATAAAATAAAACCATTACTTAGCGCTGTAGCCACATATTAGATCCTAGAATAGTAGAAGAAGTGTGTCTCGTGTTCTGGAAAATTTCACAACTGCATACATACAAATAATATAATGCAATGGGAGAAGTGTGAGGAGAGAGGCATCTTCACAGCACTGTTCAACTAGGTCATGGACGTTCCATAAATAACATCAGTGATAACTGAATGAGGCCTTGAAAGATAAGGAATTTGCTAGGTAGAGAATGGAAGATGATTCTGGGTGAAGGGAGGTAGAACTGACTTTAGGGACCTTCAGATTTTTAAGAGCCTAGGTCTCCAAAAATAACACCACAACAATCCTGACTCAAAATGAACTCTACTGAAAACTTTTGTGAGGTTACCCCCATTTATCACCCAAAAGACCTTTTTATAGATAAAAGATACATATATTTAGCTCGATTAGATATGTGTGCTTCATTTTTAATTGTTCTGGTGAGTGTTAAATTTCTTGAGGTTGAGGAGTGAGTCTTCCCTATATTTTATTACTCTGTATAGTATCCACAGCTGGTCTTGTTATACTACTACTACTACTACTTCTACTACTACTACTACTACTACTACTACTACTACTACTGCTACTACTACTACTACTACTACTACTACTACTACTACTACTGCTACTGCTACTTCTACTACTGATAACTTATTTATTTACTGTGCACCAAGGACTATGGTAAGAAATAGGCATGTTGATTTCTTTAACTCCAAATTTGTAAGATTTAATTGTAACTCTGAGATTAAGTATTATTACTGTTTCTACTCACAATTTTAAAAAGCTATGCTTAGTGGTATCAAATGACCTACCAAACAATGAATTTAACTCAGGTCTAACTTCAAAGCTGTAACTCTTAATAAATACACTATCCTACCTTCACAGAAAAGTCATCCCACATATATTTGCTAAACGCTAAATGAACAATTCTTAAAATAAATCAAATTCACACAGTTGAATAAATCTCAAGAAAATATCAATGTATGTGATAGTGTATGCATTGTAAATTCAGATAAAATCTGGACAACCTTAAAATAAATGAAGCAATAAAATATTTTTGAAGATGATTTCACCACCTTGTGGTGCTCTATCTATTATGTGCTTCAGGTGTTCACACTGTAGATGCCATCTGGCATGGTCGTTTTCTAGAAAACAGAGTATCTGTAGCTAACTTTACCTGGACAGTCCCATAGCAAGCAGATGTGATGCGGAAGGTTGGAAAAGCAGTTGGAAGAACCAGTGAATATAAAGAAGTTTGCCAATCCCTTGTAATCTTTTTTATGTTTCCAAACTCCTTTGCTGCCAGTATCCTGGTTTTAGTGGAAGGACCTCCAGAATTCATGATCCCTGTAATCTGGGCTTCTGGCTCCCATATGTGCCAATGAATTTGCAACAGTAACGTGGTATAGTGAGCATCTGGCTTTTAATTCAGTTTTCTCTTTCTATTCTAGGAACATCGCTCTGTTAATTAGAGGAGTAGCAGGGGTTAAAATGCTAGCAAATGCTGTAGATTTATGTTATTGTTGCACAGTGTCCTGGAAATAAGATGGGAAGGAATAATATCCAAGTCTTTTCCATTTCTCATTAAAATCCACATGAAAACATATGAGGTGAAACACTTAGAAGGTGAGATTGACTAAATAAGATACTGAAACTGGTTTATTGGCATGAATGATGTCCCTTTCACAGTAGTTATCCTAGAAGCCAAACAATATAGTAACGTCACCATTGCTCACACTGACTGGGGCTCCTTTGTTGGTGTTATCTTTGGATTCTGTGGGATGTACTTTGAATAATTCTCAACAGTGGCAAATCTTCAAACTTAGTGTCAGTTCTGTTTTTGCCATTAGCAGAAGTTAGAACTTGCCAAATTTGATGAACAAAATGGGTGATCAAAGTGGGAAGTATGATTTATTGGCCAAAAATAAAGTGGGATTACAAAATAATGGTAATTAAAAAAATTGTTCTTTATAAAAAGGCCCTGATTATTCCGAAAGAACATTTTTAAACTTATTTTGAAATACTATAGGTTCCCTATGGCATGTATTTTCCAATTACTTAATTAAATGCATGCATCTTGGCTTATGTTTACCATTTCATTTTTCTTTTTTAATTTATAGCCATACCTAATATTTAAACTTTTTGTTGTTGAGTGACATTATACATATTTTAAAACCTCTTTCAGATTATTTAAAACTAGCTAAAACCAAATCTGTCTCAAACTAATGGGATGTATTTTGAAAAGTAAAGAAGATAAATGGTTTTGAGGCGTAGGAAGTTCTAGCCCAAAAAAAGAAGGACTAAAAAACATTTGGTACTCTCCCAGGAAAATAATGTGAGGTAATTATGAAGTGAGGAGAGAGTCAGACTAGTCAGACTACTATTTTGTGAAGGTTAGAGTGGCATTTTATTTATTATTTTTATATAATACTCAACACAGCTCTTTGTAGTAGATACTGTTTTAATTTTTAGTAATTATCCAAGTTTGCAGTCAGTATTCAAATCCTTCTGTCTGATTCCAGAGCTTTTGCTCAATTCTAACACAATACCTCTTATGTTCCCTTCTTTAAAAGTGAGAGAAGAAAGAGAAAACTTGGAGTCGGTTTAGTTTTCACGTTTTTATATTGTTGATTGAATGTACCTGAGAGGGCACATTTCTTCAACAATCTTATTACTCAAAGTGTGGCCAACAGACCAGCAGCACAGCATCACCTGCTAGCTGAGTAGTGATGAATATGAGATGCCACCCCTGACTTCTGAATTAGAAGTTGCATTTTAACAAAATCCCTAAGTAAATTATTTTACCGCAGTGCTCACGAGTATATTTTTGTCAGTCTTTTCAATAATATTCCACTGTCTTCTGCATTTTTTCAGGCTTTCAAACAAGGCAAAATTTTTCTGCTGTGGGAAGTATGAACTCATGAATAAGTACGAACTCATTTTGACTTCAGAACCATAAGGAACTTTGAAGGTTGTTTCTAGCATTTTAGTTAAAGGACATGAAACTGATGAACTTTTAAGTTGGACATATTTCCAAAGAAAAAGCTATCAACTGCTGGCTTAATAGCTGTATATTCTTTAAAAATTGATCCATGGGGTGCCTGGGTAGCGCAGTCGTTAAAGCGTCTGCCTTCGGCTCAGGGCGTGATCCTGGTGATCCGGGATCGAGTCCCACATCAGGCTCTTCCGCTATGAGCCTGCTTCTTCCTCTCCCACTCCCCCTGCTGTGTTCCCTCTCTCGCTGGCTGTCTCTCTGTCACATAAATAAATAAAATCTTTAAAAAAAAAAAATAAAAAAAAAAATTGATCCATGACAACTCAAAAGATTGTTAGTAATACTGGGGTCAAATACTAATGATTTATAACTTACACACTTTAAAGCTATTCATTTTTCTGGATACTGATCTTTGGATCTCTTATTATTTCTCTAATGAATTGGTCATTTAGATTTTCTGTTTATTCTGAATTGAATATAATATGCTGCATTTCTAAAATATAATAGTATGAGTGGAGCTTAGCTTACTGTTTATTAACCTGCTATTTTTTAACAAAAATTATTTTGAAGTCCTTTATTCACACATTTTTAATGTGGATTTTTATTAATTCCTGTGTCTGGAATTATATTTAACTAATTTTTACTTTCTAATCAAGATAACATTTTCCATTATATGGAAGATGCTTCTTCTTCACTATAGATGGGCACAGTGTAATATTTAAATTCAAATGGTCTTCATGTCTGAAAATATTTGTACCCCTAATAACTCCAAACAAGATTTGAAGATCTGACAGCTTATGATAGAGGTACAGATGCAGTGGAGGGAATATAGTCTTCCCCAGGATCCTAAAACAGGCTGAATTGGCATAGTCACACAGTGCATTAGTAGGAGTATGAGGCTGTTCTGTAAAAAGACTGTGGCAGCACTACCTAGCAGGTATGTATTTTCTAGTCCTGCCACTCAGAATATCTCCCCTTACACATGAAAAATAAATTATGCTTCTCCTCTAGGGAAGGAAAAAAATGATGTTAATTGAACTACTGAAACTTAAGAAAAAAAAGTAGTCATCTTACTAAACATAAGTGCAGTAAGGTAATTAATCTTTATTTTATTTCATTTCAGTGAATTCATGTTATGGCTCATATTTACTAAAGAATGGATTTATATATTCATTCAACAATCTGTTTTGAGTGCTAACGCATATTTGGTATTTTTCTGAGAATGTAAGCATATAGCAGTAGAAAAGAACACACAAGTTCCTACCGTCATTCAGTGGGGACAGGCAGTCAATATAAATGAGTAAACTACATGGTATGTTAATGATGATAACTTAGATGGTATGAAATGGTGGAGAGGCTATTGAAACTTTTTAATTAGTATAACTTCTCAGGACCTCACTAAGAAATGCCATTGAGTAAAAACCTGAAAAAGTGAAGGAGACTGTGTTTGTGGATACTTGGGGTAAGTGTGCTAAAGACAGAACAACAGTTGTGAATCCCCAGAGGCAAGAAAGTGTTGATGTATTGGAGTTGGCAAGGAGACCAGTGGAGCTGTTGCAAGAAGAAAAAGGGAAATAGAAAAGTACCATCAAAGTAATAATAGGGATCCAGATTTCAAGGTAGTCTGAAGGTACTTTACCTCTGACTTAGCAGATACAAGTCTTGGACCATGATTTAGGAGTACAGGAATCATGTATTTATTTATCTATTTGTACTTTCGTCTACTTTCTATTTTGTTTTGCCATCCCATCGAAGTGGTAGATAACTAATACCAGTCAGCAAGACTAGGTACTACTTGTCTTTAGGATTGATTCTGTCTTCCAGAGGACTTACCCAGAACCAGTGTATTGTGCATATGTTCAGCTAGTTCTCAAGGTTAGCCAACCTCACAGATGTCTGTGGTTCTGTCTCATCTTCTGCAACCCCCACTGCAGATCTATTACTTTTGAGATATCCTGCTTTCCTCTTCATCTGATTTCTTTAGGTCTAGCCACATTTTCTGCTACTTCTAGCCATACATGGGGACATCAAACCATTCTGCTCTGCCCATGCCACTTCAACATAGATTACAAAGGCTTTGTCTGCCTAGACTCACAAATCATCTCTGCAGCTGAGAATGGACAGAAAATCTTTGATCAGGGATCAGTGGCTCTCTCAGTTCCCATCTGTGTCTTTTCTATTCTTTGGTGAGCCCCTAGGAATCGTCTCTCATTGCAGGATGGCAGAGGGAAGAAATACAGAAATCTGTACTCTTAAACTCTCTTTCCCTCATACATTTTGTTAAACCAATAGGATCCTTTAAGGGTTTACTTGGGTTATTGGAAGATAAAAGATTTCCTAGGTCTTTTCTTTCATTCTCTAGTCCCTCCTTTATGACCTCCCACTCTCCAACATACTGTATCCCCCATATCTCCTCCTCTTTCTTTTCCTACTGAAACATTTAATGCAGAACAGTCTATGTGACTGGATGTCAGAGAGGTCAAAGAAAGAACAGAATTAGGAGTAATATATATATATATATATAATATAAATATTAATATTTATATATACATTTATATATAAATATAAACATATAAATTATATGTATATATAAATGACATATAAATATGTAAGGAGTTTCAAACTATTTGAGACAGCCAATGTATTGATTCATTTAATACTCCTAATAAACCTATGAAGTGAGTACTATTATCATGGTCATTTTTCAGTGAGCAAACTGAGGCCACGGGTTATTAAGTAACTTGTCCCAGAGTTTTTAGCATTTAAGAAATTATATTCAACCACACATACAAAACCAACATTCTACAATGATTTTTTTCAAGACTAGAGATTTGGTCTACTCATTTTTGGGGGGCTACACTTAACATTATGTCTGACACAAAGTCAGCTCTCAATATATGTGTATGCGTGGATATGTGGATATGCATGTACATACACATCTATCTATATGCTTATTAAATTAACAAACAAGTTGATATAAGATTGGTTTTAACAAATCTAAAGTTCAAATTATAGAAGAATGCAAAGACTATCATCAGACTATATTTCTAAACTCAAGGTAATACTTTTCCATAATTTTTCTTATATGCACACTTGACCATTATAAATTATAATTGTAGCTTCTGCAAAAGTCAGAGAGTGCTAAATGAATGGTTAAAAGAATGAAAGAATGAATTAATGAGTGAATGAGGAAAGAGGGAAGCAGGTGTCTGTTGTACAGAGTTTTGTGAGTCCAAGATATTTATGTTCATCAGTAAGACAGGCTTCAAAATAGCTGTAATTTATTGGTAAAGCCCGTCCTTAGCTTTGTTAACTTTTTTACAGCATAGAGGTTTCTTTTTGGTATAATATAAATCACCCCCCCCCATTTTACTTATGTGGACTAATTAGACTTCATACAAAATAATGTAATTAAATGACAAAATTTGTGTTATGGTAAGTCAATAAAGGGTAGAAATAATTATTAGACAAAATTATAATTTTTTTTGTCATTGAGGAGAGGCATAGTATGATTTTTAAATGGCTGATCCCTGTGGGCCATGTCTCTGTGGTTCAGGAGCCTCAGTGATGGTATCTCCTAAGTTTGGCAGAAGTAGAGAGTAGACCTTTGTGATGCTAACGGAAAAGAAACAGAGCTCAAAAATAAAGGGAAGGCTTTTACCTTTTTGCTGTGGATTTCTGCAGTGTGCTGTGTCTGCTTACTTGCCTATCAAGATCTTCCATTCTGTTCTAAACATGCATTAGTCCTGGGAGTGAGAGAGCAAAAAAATCCTGAAACTATGGAGCACGGGTCACACCCCTGACATATAGGATCTATTTTAAAACCGATACTCAAATCTCTCTCCAAACTAGCTCAAGACCTACTATCTTTTTTTAAGAGTAGTGGCTGTGTGAGTATCCTTGCCTGTAGAAATTAGGAGCATAAAGTGGTGTTTAGAGTGATAATTCTGGAGTCAGAGAGATCTAAGTTGTAATGACACCTCTGCTATTCACTGCCATTGCTATCCTATTAAATCACCTAACCTTTCAAACCTCAGTTTCCTCATCTGAAAAATGAGAATAATAAAATGTTCTACTTCAAAGAATTGCTGTAAGGATTAAATATAAAACACTTCATCTATCTTAAATTCACAATAAATGTTAGTGACTATTATATATTATGATCACTGACTTCCTGTCTTTTTTTAAATATTATCTCATTTAAAAACTTGGTTACCACATCAATAAAATATTTTTTCTCTTTATGGGTGAAAAAAGAGGCTCAGAAATGTTAAATTTATGTTCCAATAGTTAAACATCCAGTTAAGCATCAGTCTTTTACAACTAAGTTCCTCCATACTTTTCACTGTTCCATATTACCTGCTTTATTTTCTACCTTGGGAGCAGATAGAATGGTATACTAGCTAAAAATCTTTAATTTAGCGTTGTATTTCCTGAGTTTCCATGCTGGATGGAAAATATTTGACAAACTAAAAACTTCTTCTAAGCCTCAGTTTTCAACTTTACAAAATAGGCATAATAATAGTATGTATCTAAGAGCTGTCAAGAATAAATGGGATTATTCATCTAAAGGTTTTAATACCTGCCATATAGTAGGTACCCAAAAAAAGTTAACTACTATTATTATCTATCTCCTTGGGAATCAGTCTTGAAGATGTTACTGTTGTTCAAAAGTGTTTCTATTTTATTATTTAGAATTATATTAAATTTAATTTATAATATATATAAGAAACCCAGACATCTAGCTTGATTACTTTATAATTATATTAGTTTCATGTCTCAAAAATGATATTCTCCAGATTACTAATCCAGAGGTTAAGAACTTCTACTTGTTTATAAAAACAAAATACATTTTTGAAAGGTGAAAACATTTTACCAATGAGGACATACTCAAAAACATTGCAAAATATGAAAATAGTTTCAAGGGAGGGTTAAAGCTCATTGTATAATTAATAAAAGTATGAGAAATGTATATAGTTCCAAGGTAAGAAATTTGAAAATAACTTGTAAAGATATTTACTAAAAACAAAATATATTACTTGAAGAGTTGTTAGTTTACTGTTTTTTTAAATTATTATTTTATTTTGATGAAACTTCAGACTTAGAAAAGATGAAAGAATAAACAAAAAATCCCTGGGTACTTTTCACATATATTTCCCAAATGTTATCATATTTACTTTACACTTTTCTTTGTGTGTGTGTGGGTGTGTGTGTGCATGTATGTGTGTGTGTGTATATTTAGATATTTTTTAAAACTTTTAAAAAATAAATTGTATGTGTGATGCCAATTTGCCCCAAATACTTACGTGTATATTTCTCTTATATTAATAACTGCCATAAAATAAGAATACTCAGAATACTGAAACAATATCATTCTCCAATATACAGACTTTACTGAGATTTTGTTATTTGTTCCAATCATATCTTTTATAACGAAATAAAATCCAAGAACCTGTGTTGTACTTACTTTTCATATTTCTTTAGTCTTTTAATCTGGAATCATCCCTGAATATTTTCTTGTGTTTCATGGCACTGACATTTTGTAGTAATTCTGTAGAGTATCCCTTAATTTGAGTTTGTGTGGTATTTCCTCATGATTAGGTTATGCACTTGTGGTACTTTGTAATAGTCCTATTACGAATTAAATTTTCAGCCATTAGTTTTAGCTTCCACTGGTGATTTTTGCCTGAATTGATTAGTACATATTAAGATATTGGCAAATGTTGATTTTCTAATCCCGTTATTCCCACTACATAAGTTAATTGTGTCTTACTTTGTAAAGGGAAAGAGAACAATCATGAAATATTTTTCATGTACACAAATAAAATTATAAACTGTTTAGTGCTGGGAGGGAAACAATGAATACACTGATGTTGAGAATGATTTGGGGAAGGGTTACCTTCAATTGTGGTCAGTGAAGTGAGTGATATTTAAGCTGAGAGTTTAAGAATAAAAAAGGAGCTTGTCATGTAAAGAATGGCGGTAGTTCAAGCAAAGAGAACTGCTCTGGGTTAGAGAGGGGATACACCAGGTGGTAGAGTGTAGTGGGCAGTGGACAGAAGATGAGTTTGAAGGAAAATGTATTGTTCTGATCACTTCAGGTATATAAACTAGTAAAGACTCATTATTTTTCTCTAAGCATATTTGAAAGCCATTTAAGGTTTTAAGTGAAGAAATGACATGATATGATTTAAAACGAGACCAACAACAGTTGCTTCTTTGTAGCAAATAGGTTGGAAGGGAGCAAGTGACAAGCAAATCTGTCCACTTGGTCTGCCTTAACTTCTAGCATCACTATTTAAGCTACTCTTCTCTCTCCTTGGACTATAATGGGTTTCTAATTTGTCTCCTTCCAAACTTCTCCACACTTTAAAATGATCTGTTAAAGTAAAAAACATAGTGCCATTGTCCTTCCTGACCAGGAGTGCTAGTAGACCGGAAGAGGTGAGGACAGGGTGGGATAATTAGTTGTAGTGAACTCAAAGTTATATTGAGTTTTGTAACAGGGAAGGAGAATAACAGCTTGGAAACAACATTGGGGGAATAAAGAAGACTCAAAAGTGGAAAGGGTTGGAACATGAAGAAGGATGGGGGTTTTGGATAGCTTTAGGCTGATTCAGGCAGTATGGGCCTGAGAATCTGGGTAATACCAGACACCCAGGCAGGTATGTCTTCTGGTTGCCTGTCCTGGAACGTAATGAGATGAATTCAAAGATGGTAGCCTAGAAGTTCTAGTCCAGTGGTGATCCCGAATGCTGTCACTTATGGCATGGAGCCTAGAACTGGAGTGTAATTGGGAGGTAGGGGGTGAACCAGGTGAGGGACTGGGACTGGAGAGATTTATGGCTGAGCCATTTTAAAGCTTATGGACCTTTTTATTGATGACTGTCTGTGATGTCTCATGTCTCATGCTGTAATGTTGGCACTTAATAGTCCAACAACACAGTAACAGTATATTTAAAGTTTTAATAAATGCACTTTGCTGTGAATTATATTACACACTTTTATTTTATTACTTGCCTACAGCTTGGTTTTCTATCCACTGTGGATTAATTTTTAAGTTCTTTGGTTTATGGGAAAACTGAACTCATATGAAGAGCTTATAATCTAATTATAAACCTGTGAAGAGGCATTGTGTAAGAGATTATTGCATTTGGTTGGAGTTTCTATTAGATGTCTTCTAAGGTCTCATCCTACTGAGGGTCTATGATTTAATGAACCAAGCATTATTATCATTTTTTTTTTTTATCACAGAGTGAACTAGAAAAGTAAAGGGTGTTAAATGTGACCTGAAGGAAAAATCAACTCTAATAAAGATACATCTAGTGTGAACAATTCCTAAGCTTTTGATCATTCAGTGGAACTGATACTTATGTAGGTATAGATTTATGGTAGTTTGAAAGGCATGTTTCAATTGAATGGGTAAGTTGTAAAAATAAATAAATAAATAAAATTAAAAACGTTTATTACTTTAAGGGTTTCAAGAAACTGCATGAGGGCCTAGTCTATCCCCTTATTTTACATCCACTGATTAAATAAGCCATATATAATTGTGGTGAAAACTTGACCAAATTTGTAACATTTTTACCAGCTTTTACTGATTGAAATAATGAACCAGTGTTATACCTTATAAAAATATAGCAAATGGTGGTAAAGATATAATGTCTTCTGGGTGCAAAGTTATCTCTGTTGACCAAAAAAAATAACAGACTTTCTACTATTGTAAAGAATGGGTTTGTCCCCTCATAAATATTCTCTTCACAGAGATTCCCCTATGATTAACTAATGGCCTTAATTTACAAGGAGTTAGTCTACAGCTGTGGAAAGGACATAAAAAGGTGACTTACCTGAGATCAAAACCGTTCCAATTGTTAAATATTATAATGAAAAAAATACAAGCCACCTACTTCTTACATTTTTATAATTTTTCAAATATTTTCCCTCAGATGCTCTGGGCAAAAGGACAGCTGCTTGTTTATAAGGCAGACTTAATTACTTTAAACACTGCAGACTGAACCATGCACCTGTAACATGCGTCAGCTGCAGGGTCATTTTTGGCAATATCCTTACATTCACTCCTAACAAAGTTCAGTATCTATTTAGTTAGTATGTTGCAAAAACTAATTTATTCGGAGCATATGGTCTAACAAATGGTGAATACATTTTCAGATGTTGGGGGTATGTTTAGGATCCTGGAAAAGTGTGGATTCTTACATAGAGCCACATAGACGTGAAGGGCCTGGAGGAAAGTAGTCCAGCAATCTTAATTCATAAGTGAGGGAACTATTCTGAAAGTTAGAGGCAGGGAATAAATTTCTTTCCCTCCTCTTAACAAAGAAAATATTTTCTCATACAAAATATTTGCCAATGAAAGAAACCTTGATCATAAATAACAATATGAAACATTTGTTCATGGGTTCTTTTTATATATCAAATATGAAAGTATATTTGTGGAATGGTGACCTGGTTTTAAAAAGAAATACTGTCTTCATTATATTGAGCCGCTTAACAGATGTATATAAATGTAACATTTCTATTTTTATATGATAGCTGCTTTGCCTGTGTATACAAGGGAAGTTCAGACAAATTTATGGATTGAGAGAGTAATTATTAGATTCTTATGTTACATAATTGGTACTCCAGAAAACTTCAGTTCACAAATGAGGATTCTTAATTCTAATAGTTACTCCCAAAATATGTGTCAATGCCCTTCTGCCAAAAACTACCATAAACATCAAGTTTATTGGTACATTGCAGGAAGGGAGACTATACAGGTGAGGAATCATAGGGTGGCTCAGTCAGAAGGTGTTAGAAAGGATATATAATGTGTATTGGACTTGTATTGGGTAATTGGAGAGCAGCGGTCCTTTTCCTACACTGGATGCTGCCAGGAATTACCACAGAGGTAATTCTGTGCTTGGGTGTAATAATTACTAAAGTTGAAGCTGTCATTGGTAAAGATTAAGCAGTTACTGATAATAGCTGCAAAAGGGGATGTGTGTAGATTTTTGAAGTTTGTACAATGTTCTTATTTTTGTCTGTGCTCAGATATTTCTGCAGAGTGGTCTTATTTTGTCTTGACCTATTACAGTCAGAGTGGCCCTATCTGATGTTGGTGCTCTATGAAAATGTTTTTGTTCAGTAAGCAAGCACCATGGCCTCACAGTGAGGGTCAGACCAATTTATAGTAACATCAAGGCCTACCTGATAGTGTAAGACCAGCTGCCAGAGACTGCTTTCTCTTTTTCACGTGTAGTAGCATATACTTCTAACTGCGTATTTCATGATGAAATGATCTCATGTGTGATATGATAATTTTCCAACTTTACATCATGCTTTCAAATTTCGTTAATGTCTATCCCCATCACTGGATTGTAAACTCCACAAAGGCAGAAGTGATGAGATGAGGACACAGCGAGCCTTAGCTTGGAGTTGTTCAATGAGCACATATTTACAAGGGACACTTAAATGTACAATAGGATGAAGGACCAGAAATAGGAAAAATCCTGAATGTCCATAAACAGAAGGTCGAATATAACTAAGGATGAACCGTGTAGTAAGTTCAGAAATGTGGTTACAAATCTGAAGACATGCATACGATGGACCCTGTTAGTATAGGACACCTGAGACAGGTTTACGTAAAATGAATAGCTACCTTATAAAAGAATAAACGACTGAGCAAGGAGAAGGATGTTCAGGAGGAAAGCAATCTCTGACCCTAAGAGAGGCAGCCACAACAATGTAGGTTGCATCTTTAGAGCTTTAAATGCATATAAGGAGAATATACTCAAGGACGTCATTTTTCCGTTAACATTGTAACTGGATCTGTGGCACTGTGGACCACAAAGGGTCCACAGAAAGGGTATATCAAGTATATCTTCAAGTATACGTATGTTCAAGTATATCTTGATCAATATGTGTCAGGCACTGTGTTAAGGGCTAAAATCATAACACTAAATAAGAGAAGATGGGATTGCATGAATGATACTTTTTCATTATCATCCATACCATTCAAACAGTCTGTAATTCTTTTGTCTAAAATCACTGGAAGGATCTAAATCTAAGAGGTGATTAAAATGAGAAAACTATTATTTTATTCACAAGACATTGGGGCAGATGCCACAGCTGGCAAATATATTCTCCAGAAGAGCAACTATTGTTTTTGAATGAATAGAATCATATAGTTGTATGTGAAGATTATAGAGTCTGCACCAGAGAGTTATTACAAGGAAAAAAACATTGCTAAATCAATTCTGATATTTTATTAAAAGGCCAGACTACTTTTTGCATCTTCATTATCTGTGAAGTGGTAAAGTTTTCCAAGCAAATTTATTTCGTTGGATCTGTGTTCCATATCAGCCTTTTCCTTGAAAGTGGCAGCTTTTCCCATTTATATTTCTTATGTAGTTTAAATTTTGCATTTTATTCATTTTTTCAATGATGTATACTGGTGCAGTATTTACTAAACAGAAATTCAGGGAAGAGTTGTTTCTCTTTTGCTGGAGCTTAAGTTTGGTATCAGTTGGTTTTATGTCTGAGTTCTCACGCATAAAATTCACAAGAGGAACAAGGAATCATGTTAATGAAATCACAGAATTTCATGGAGGTGACCAAACTTCTGTAGAAATTTGCAGATGATAAAAAATGTGTACTAAAAACTGTCATAGCCCATACAATTTGTGTGTTGCTGTTATCTGTTGTACCTTTTCATGTTAGGTACCCTTACATGGATTTAGCGTGTAAAGTTTTGAAAATCGTGATATCCTCTACAGAAACGAGTTTCAACTGCTCTCAGTGTTCATTTTGTTAAAGGAAAAACAAAGGTGCTGATTAATACCATGCCATGCTTGGGAACTCTCCATTTGTTTTTGCTTTAGTTGTTTGCCATAAATAAGAAAGAGTGAGGGAGAAGGGATGATATTGAACACCTTTTCTTGTTGTACCCTTCTTCGTTTACTTTGGAGAGGTGGAGAATACCACAGATTAATAAATGTTTAATGCCCTCTCCTTGTCCTCTCATCTTTCATATTTGGTGTACATTGTGAAATGGGCTGCACTTTTTTTGCAATCCAAATGTATCAGGAAGTTGCCCATTGACCTTAGAAAAATGTCTGATGAATATGCAGTTGATTGTATTATGTAAGAAATACAAAATAAATATAGGTACATTATTGCTATAGTGATGTATTTTACTAAATTGTGACTGTCATCTGTTAGATACAAGAATTTGTAATGTAAATTGAGTAATTCTGAATAAGTGGTGTGGGGCACATACAGAATATTTCTCCATAGACAGAAAAAAGTAACAATGATTTTTATTCAATTTAATTAAACATAACTAAGTATTATTGGTTGCTAAGAGGGTCAGTCCTAAAAGTTTTCATCACAAGAGAAAAAGTTGTAGCTATAAATGGTGATGGATGTTAAATAAACTTATTGTGCTAATCATTTTGCAATATAGATGTATACCAAATCATTATGTGGTACACATAAAATGAATACAGGGCTGTATGACAGTTGTTACTCAATTAAAAAAGTATTATTAGAATCTTCCTTCATGAAAATGTAGAATTTTGGGGTAAATTGGTGCAAATAGAAAAATACACAGTTGATCCTTACATAACACGAGGTTTGGGGTGACTAGTTGAAAATCCACATACAACATTGACTCCCCCATGGCTTAACTGCTAAGAGGTTACTGTTGACCAGAATCCTTACAGACAACATAAAGTCGATTGACACATGTTTTGTATGCTGTGTATGTATTTTAAACTACATTCTTATATAAAGTAAGCTAAAGAAAAGAAAATAGGCTGGTGATGGGTGGTGGGGAGGGCACGTATTGCATGTTGCACTGGGTGTTATACGCAGCTAATGAATCACCGAACTTTACATCAAAAACCAGGGATGTACTGTATGGTGACTAACATAATATAATAAAAAATACTTAAAAAAAAAGAAAATAATAAGGAAGAGCCAATACATTTACAGTATTGTACTTTAGTGAAAAAACTCCACATGTAAGTGGACCCACATATTCAAACCTGTGTTGTTCAGGGGTCACCTGTATTTATAGTTCTTAGATAAAATTTCTTAGATACATAATGAGTAAAACCTGACAAATACTGCTAGTGTCTGAATTCTGGATTGTTACTAATATATATGCATAGCAAGCAAACAGATTATGGAATTCAGACACTTCCCACTAATATACTAATATTTTGAAACTTCCCACTAATGGAAAGGTAGAAACTATATAGTTTGGGGAGCAATACTTAATATTACATAGCAGGTTTTTATATTTCTGAATTTCATGAAGGTAAAAGGTTAATTGAAAAAATCTGTTGAACCTAAACTGTGTAGCAAGAATAGTACATTTTAAGAAGATAAAAGGTAGATTCATTGGGTCCTTATGAGATATCTCCTTATTCTGAGGAGCTTGTAATAATCTTAAATATATGGTTAAGGAGATAGTCTTCAGTTGTGGACGCTTGCCTCTATGTGTTACATGCTGAACTTGGCCTGTTCAATTTTTGTCTCCTAATGAGGCAGCTTGTTGCTACTTTTTAATAGTACAAGTCAACTCTTGCCTTTGCTCAAAGGATAGACATTTAGTGGAAGTCTCTTGTCAGTTGATTTCTACAGAGGGCTCCAATCCTCCCTAGGAAATGCTTCTAATAGTTATCACCCTGCTTCACTTAAGAAAAATGCCAACAACAAAATTGTACTGAGGCGGCAGCTCTCTTCTGCATCTGTCAGTCAGTGTTCTTGGAGTCTGAGTTCTCTTTGGCACAACTGCTGTATAAAAGAGGCATTTTCAGTTCCTTGGTGGAGTTATTTCCTGTTTGGACCCAGCTTAAAGTTCAGTTCTTTTGCCCTTATATGACACATCCTAGAGATTATTTAACATTTCAACTTTATAAGTCTTCACACAAGACAATTCAAAGGAATATAAATGTTCTAAAAGAATATTTTGATTCAGCTGGATTTCTTTTAAGTGGTCTTGTATTTTTATTTTCTCAGTATATTCTGTTGATTGAAGATAACCTTTTGAAATGAATTCTAGTGTTTAATTTTTACTTTTTCTTATAAAAGTGCTCACTTTAAAATGTTTTAAAAATGCCTTAACTGCTTGCTGTGCTGTTTTTTTATAAGTGAGAATTATCAAGAGAAAACATTAAGTTCTATATTCCTCTACTGGAATTGCTATTACTGATTTTTTTGTAGTGGCAAAAAAATAATTAAAAAAGAAACAGTAGACTCGCTCTTTCTCATTTAACAAAGCTAACTTCTACTTACCACAATCACCACCACAGAATTTCTCATTTAACTGAATTGATATGTGTTTAAATGTTTACCACTCAAAACAAAAGAGGCCTGGTCTAGTCATCATTACAAAACAGCTTTTTATTAGAAGTATAAATTTCAGGTGGGTCTAGAATTTAAAGAATCCAGAAACTTCTAGCTCTGCTATTTTATGACATTATGCTTAAGTCTGTATTTCCCTCAAGTTTAAAAGAAAATTATATTTATTATTATATTATATTTCAAATATATTTATATTATTCATTGACTCAAAAATATGCTTGGAATTTGTCTTTGCAATAAACCATTCCTGTTCTATGTATACACACACAGTTCACCTATGTAATTTGGTGTATGCAAGGAATCAGAATTTTTTATTCCTTTCAGATTTGAAAAAATTTTTCAAAATTATAAAAATGCTTGTTAATTTTTATCAAGTTGGACAATTATCAAACGTTTTTAATTTATCATAAAGATGTTGGGGAAAGAGTAACTTGTACCTGATTGACATCATAAGTATGAATCAAAACATTTTATTTGCTTCATGAAAATGATTCATTTTATTTGCTGCCTGTTTTTTTTTTTTACCTCATGTCTAGTAATCTTAGTTAAAAAATATATTATGTCCACAAACCAGGTATGCTTTTATATATTTTGTCTTCATTTATCTAAAATTTAAAAAATTTAATGTCTTTTTTATGTCTTCACTTCCTTAAAAGTTAAGAATTAATTATGAATGTTTTCCTAAGGGAAATTACTCTGGAACCTATTTATATTTAGGCTAAAATTATATTCTGCTTTTTAAAGAAAGTTTGCCACCACTTTTCAAAAAAGTTTTGCCACCGGATAAATAAGACATGCAAAATAGCCAGTACATTTAATTTTCAAATAAAATAGTTAAGCATGTATTTATATGATTATTAAGGTAATTACTGATGTCATTATCATACACTAAACATTACTTTTTTTATCTGATAGCTTTCCTTAAGTTGGCAACTCTTTTCATCTCCCTTGGGTTTCAGTCAAGTATGTAAGGAATCCAACATGATGCTAATAGCTGTTTGGATGCTTTTGTTCACATGAGTTGGAATTTGTTAAAATTTTCTGGAAAGTGTATGGAGATGAAGAAAAAAAGTATACCCTGATAGACTCTAATCATAATTAAAAAAGCTTATGTATTTTGAACTTTTATCCATAGATGTTAAGTATTGCTATTTACTAAAAAGGTAATTTAAAAAATTAAGCATCTACTGTATATAAATTATATTTCAATGATTAAATCTTATAATTAATGGAGAGATATAGTGGGGCTGGGCAGTACATTCTATAACCTATTATTTTACAAGAATAACAACTATGATCATGTGTAATATGGTCATTATTGGCTCTGACAGCAATGGAAGACTAAAGAGGATCCATCAGACATACATTGGAGTTACTCAAGTGTTGTGAATTCATGAGGCCTCTCATGATGCTATTTTCCATCCTTGCACTGTTAAAAACTGATCATCCCTGCAGGAAAAGGTTGGAAATATCCCTAGAGCTTTTTTTTTCCCCCTTAGAGCTTATTTTAATAGCCTTACAGGCATCTAATAAAATTTTATTTATTCAGTGTCTTTAATTATATTCAGGTCTTAAATTGTCTTTTAAGCCATCCCGAAGGTACAGTTGCCGAGGTGCCAGGCTGCACAAATAATAATCCTGTACTTATTGCTTTGGAGAAGAAAACATTGTTTGTGTTAAGCAAACTTGTCACACAGATTAAAAATGATCTAATTATGTAAAAAACTGTTAGTCTACATTATATATTCAAAAGTGTTGATCTTTAATGTGATATAACCTAGCCTTGATTGGTTAGTATCAGTAAAGCTGGGCTACTACCACTCGTATTTGGAATGCATTTTTACTTTTTTTTGGGTATCATTTAGCCCTTTTTTATATACATAGAGGGTACTTGTAAGTACATGTTGACTTTTTTTTTTTTAATGTAATGACATCATTGTGAGATTATACAGTTTAGGAGAAAGATAATACCTATTCCAAACATAACATTTCTATTCTAAATGAAAAAAATTCCTTGGTTCTTTTAGCATGTTTATTTCTTGAAGAAATTGTTCACTAACTCTACAAAAGGACGACTTCTTTAGCCTTTTCAAGCCTCATTTTCTTATCGGGAATCTGTGCAAGTTGTATCATAGAGCTTTAGTGAAGGTTAAATAATATCAGGTATTCATAAGAAAAGTTTCTCTCCCATCCCCGCCTCTGAATATTTGATTTGGCTCCATATTCTCATTTTCCACCTTTTAAGAATATTTTGTTGACTTAGTTGCATGTATATTTGTCAGCAGCCTTAAGAATTCTGGGAACAATATATATTAATACAAATTAGTTCTTGGTGTAAAATCTTTTGTTTTAATTTAGTTTTTCATAATGTAAAATATGTAAAGTGATTCAAAATATGGAATCATGAGGTATAGTTATTTCTGGCTCATAAAAATTCACTCTTCAGGGCGGTGTTTTCTTTACCTAAAAATCAGCTTTTTCAGATAACATTTTGACTAATTCAATTATATAACTAATGACTAATTCAAATATATAAAATGGTAGATATAATATTACATCTCATCCACAAACCCATAATAATCACTAAATGATACGTTTGGCAAAACATCAAAAATAAAAATTCTTAGATACTCATTGCTTTGTAACTGGAAAGCCTTTTTTTCCCCTCCACGATTAACCTATTAATTTTTCTAGAGATTTGTATAGTATAAGACCCTTGAGGTTTACTAGGTTCCAGGCACTATGCTAAGGGCCTAATATAATATAATATAATATAATATAATATAATATAATAAATATACATCTTCACAATAACCTGATGTTAGTAACTGTTATTATCACGCCATACAGGTGAGAAAACTGAGGTACCAATAAGTTAATAGATTCACCTGAGGTTACACAGTGACTGAGTGGCTGAGCTAGGATCAGAACCTAACTGTCTGGTTCCAGAATATACTTTTAACCTATATTCTACATAATCTCTATTGCTTTTACTGTGTACTTTATATGTGGAGACAAGTGGGCTACCCCATGTGTTAGATTGTTTTTCCAGTTGTGCTGTATTATCACTGAATAATGACAAAAATTTTTTTTTTTTGATCCCTGGAAGATAGATTGATACCTGACCAATACCTCTATGTGAACTCTATGGGAGTGGGAATTTTTTTTTTTTTTTCCTTTTTTGCAATGTCAGTAATCCAGAAGGTCCTGTACCTCACCATGCTAATGTCACTGATTCACTTCTGTATCCACTTCAGTGAATTCATTTGGGTAACACGCATTTTCACCACAATGCTGAAGTTTCTTTATTCTAATGCATTCTTTAAAGGAAATTAACCTCCACCATAAGGAAGTGCTTTGGAGCTTAATTTCAATGTGTGAAAAATTTGGCTTGGAATATCAGTGAATTGATTCTGAAATCTGAATTGGTCTACGGCCATACCACCCTGAACGCGCCCGATCTCGTCTGAAATCTGAATTGAACTCTGGCTCATTTGTAACCTAGTGTAAAGATTTATTTGCTTTTATGCATGTGTTCTAAAATCTAGCCTGTGGTTTTAATTTTGGCAGTGACTGTTTAACATCCCACTTAATTTTCTTTCTAAGACAGCCATTGGAAATGATAAAGACAATGAAGATCAGGGTGTCTACAGACTGGAAATTTATTACTGTTTTTTTTCAGGTATTTTATGATTTTTTTCCTCCTAAGTTGAAATAAAAAAATTTTTTAAATGGGTTTTTGGGTCTGTGTAATTTCTGTAGGTCATTAAGCATTCCATTAGTATTAAAAATATAGTAGGTAGGTGTCTCCACATTTAGGGTTTGGATATATTTATAGCTTATGCTATGATTGAAATGATTTCAGGGATGTAGAATTTTTGTGTATTTTTTTTTTATTCTGTTAAGTGACTATTGAGTATATGACAGTACATGTTCTCCTGAGGTCGAAGAAAAAAATATTTTAAAAGAGGAGCTGAAAAAAATATAGAGATAGCTATATCCATGGCAACAGTGTAACACCCATACAAAAGGGAGTGAGAGTGTGCTGGCTGGATAGCTGCATGGCAACAGCAGAGTCCAGCAAGGGAGGAGGAAGGAAAGTTTAGAACCAGGCCTATAGTGGGCTTTTTAAATGTGTTAGTCATATGCATTAATAAACCTGATTACTGTCTTTTTAGCGTTTTTCAGTCTCTTACACATCATATTTGTGGTTTTAATTAAAAAGAATAGTTAGAAAATTTAGATATGTGGTATAAAGTCAGTGAATATGCACTTTATGTCAACATGGCTATATGCTATGGGAAATCAAAAGCAATTATTGAGAAAAAATTCTCTGTGATTCATCAGTGACATGTATTTGTGAAGAATTGAAATATGTGTCTGTAAAATAACTTTCAAATTTAAAAAGGCCTGACCTTTATTTTATAATTGTTTTTCCAATATGAGTGTGCAAGTATGCATATATGTCTATATGTATATATTTTTCATATACATATGTAAAGTACTGCTGCATTCTTCTAGAAAATCAGTTCCTTCATTTCCTCATATATTTTGGTATTGTAGGAGATAAATGTTATTGTTAGTACTAAGCAAAACCTTTCTAGTAAATTGAAATTTTTGAAAATGGTATATATTGAATTTCTGAGTTTTTAGTGTTATACTTTTTTTTTTAACAAATCTAAGCTAAATTATTAAGCATTATATCAAAGCTCCAAAGAAAAACGTTAGAGTTAAAATATACCTGTGAACCCAATTCTACTATACTCCTAATGTAAGAATCATCCCAGTTCAGCATTTTGTCTTGCATTTATTCCTGGAGGGCTTTGGGATTTATCCCAAGGTAAATATATGAAATCCCCTTAAAATGATAAAAGATAAAGTGATTAATTCTCCCACTCTTCTGAATAGTAAGATGTTTTCTGACCCTTTCAGTTGTACAGATCTGAGATGCAGTGTTTACTCTGTGTGTTTCTGTTACTTTTTCTTCTTGTTCTTTCTCACTTCCCCCTCTCCTTCTTCCGTCACCCCTACCACCTTCTAATGAGGTTTGATTTATTAGCTGAGTTATTTGAAGCCTTATTATAAAATAGATTTATAAAATTCAATCGTCACCTATGAGTTTGTTTCCAAATAATGTATCTCCTTAAAATCAGGAGTATTTTCCTGATATTTAATTATACTTTAATCCTACATACATATTGTTCCTTGTAACTGTCAAAAATGTAACCAGATTTATTTTCCATTCTTTTCTCCCAAATGTAATGTATTATTCTATCTTAATGATATCTTAGTACATGGTTTCGAAGTTCTTTACTTGCTGAACTCTTTCTTTAATTGAAGTATTATCCCAAGCATTAAAAAAAAGGGATGAAGAAAGATATTGTAGTTAGAGTGAGGGTGTTTGTATGAAGTATCTCTAGTCTCAACTAGATTGTAACTCTGTTAGAACTTTTGTGAATTTTTGTCATTTTTATATCTTTAGTGCACAGAAAAGCACCTCAGACAAAGTAGGCTCATTTTTCCCTCAGGTGTAGAGGTCTTTGAGGGATTTATATGGAGTAAAGCTTTCAAAACATATTCTACATTCTTTTAGCCAGTGATCCTGAATTTCTGTCCAATTTATGTAGCTAATATTACACATATTAACATTGGGAGGAGTTATTTGGAGGCATACAAATAATTGGGAGCCATACAAATATTTGGACTGGTGTATTAGTAAAACTCCAGATAGAGTCAAGAAGATGTTTTAAGCTAGTCAGTGTCTAGGTATTTTTCATTTGTTAACTAGTGAAAAACTCTTGAGATTTCAGTGATATTGACTGTAGAGATCCATGATGCATTTTAGGCATTCTAGGAATGGCTTTAGAAGCAGTCCAATGGGTAGTGTTTGTGGAGCTGGGGCTGTGAAGAAAGCCTAGATCATCATCATGCACCATGAGCTTCTCACTTTAATGATGTTTCCTTACAACTTGGGAAATGTTAGGTGATTCATATATAATTTGTCCTCTAAAATACAAAAATGTATCTGTCAAAAAAAAAATAAGCCAGCTCAAATGTCATGCTTTAGAACATCTAGTGTTATAAACATTCTCATAAACATTTATAATAAATATATTTAGGCTCCTTGATATCACATATCTCTTTGGATAGAATTAAGATTTTTGACCACTTGAGGAAATACCTATATGAGTAAATAGATATTTGGAGAATTTCTATACACTATTAGTATTTGTTTGCTATTTGGTGAATATTTAAAATATTTAAATGCTTAGTCAGTTTTTACATTAGATATTTTATTTGTGGCAACAAAGAGTATTACTTGGAGTTACAAAGAATAGAGACATTCTTACACAATCTGAGATGAGGGAATAAAATCACTTTTTCTCTAAAGTTATCTTTAGTTTGTTGTAGTGGTGTTGATATTATAATAAAAACTGAAGTCAAGGTGTGCAGTCCTTAAAGAAGTAATGGGATTTGTACACTATAGCTCTTTGCTTCAGTTTTTTCATCTGTGTTTACAAAAAGTAGAATTAATATCACTTATTAGTTGTAAAGTTTAGGCATCTGGCAGTGTTTAGAGCTCTTAAATGATTGGGTTTCCATAAATTAGTTTTAAAAACAAATTAAAATACACAAATGTTTGTGTAAATATAGTCCTACTTTTTGCATATCCTTTGTTTTCAATTGTGAAAGACTTTATTTTGAGTTGTTGGGGAGGAAAATTTTTCCTCTACCTTTCTCTACCTTTTGGCTGATCTAAGAATTAAATTGACATGAGACAGATTAACAGGAGAAAAAACAAAGTTTAATTACATGGTCTCTGAAGCCACACAATAAAATTGAGACCCCTCTGCAAAATGACCAAGATATGCAGCTTTTATACATTTTAAACAAAGAAACATAAATCTGTGAGGAATTGGCAAGACAAAGAAAACTTATGTTTGGAAGCTTCAAACAATAAAGAATTCTAAACAGGATTTGGGCTGGGGCAGCATATTAGTAAAAGCAACCAGATTTGTTTATATAGACTTCTTGGCTCTGAATTCCCTGTATCTTGTAATAAGTGTCTTTTTACCTCCTGGTACAGGTAGGGTACCTTTCACGTGGGAGATTTATTTCCTGATTTCTGGACAAAGGATGATCAGAGTGTTCTTCCCACACTGACCATTTCTTAAGTAACTTTAATTCAAAATAAAAAATATGCCATTGTGGCATATTTTGAGGTGCCATGCCCTGGGCCCTAAAGAGTCAAACAAAGAAAATAAAACACTTAATTTGTGTTGCATTATATATAAATAGCTAATTTATCCTTGAAATAAATCCTCTAATACTTCAGTAGATAAAATATGCCCTTTGTGAAATGTCACCCCCCATGACACATAATGAAGAGTTTGTTTTGTGATCTGACAATTAAAATATATTTTCATGTGGTAGTAATTTTGTACGATATTCTGTTCAATGATACCCTCTAGGTAAGACTCTGCTGTGAGAGCAAATTGTTTTCAAAATGGTAATGTCTATATCTTTTTGCTGTTTTTGTTGTTGTTTTAACTGTTTCAACATAACTAGGAAGCACACTTATCATTTTGCTACTTTATCATGATTCCCTTATGATCTACAGGCTAGATTTTATTGGAGATACTCTATATACATACTCAGTTTATTGATACTGAGGGCATTGCTAATGTGATCATCAAAGTTGTATGTACCATGTATACTGTAATATATTCCTTAAGGGAAAACTAGAACTGGAGTATTAATTTTAAAGTCCGAATGTATGACAATTAAAAATTAAACTGTAAACACTATCCATTTCAGTAATGGCAAAATAATGACAAAGATATGTTTATTGGAATTAATTTTAGAAGGTGGCTATGTACTGTAGCATTGCTGACAACAAAAACAAAATCTTTGAGAAGGAAAATCAGGTAGTAGCATAAGGAAAATATTACAAAGCAATAGATATGCATTCTTAAATTAAGCCCTTATTAGATATTAAGACTTTTCTGTAGCACTAATTGATAACGAAATCTGTCTTGCTCCACCATGCTGAATAATGTATGTATTAAAAGTTGTTCACAAGAAAATGTGTATTAAAACAACTGCTGTTTAAATAAATATATTGTTTATTGAATAATTTTGAATTTATACAAAATATTATGACTAACTAGGTATCAGGGAAGAAACAACAGACAATGCTATGGAGGGCTTGGAAATTTAATATAGATATTTAGATGTTTGTGTCAAACTTACAAATTTTATGTAAAAATTATTCACACTATATGTCAATCACTAATTTGGTACTGATGTTAAGGTAAAATGGAAGATACCTGTCTGTGTTTCCTATGTATCAATGCATATGTAATATTCTTAATAAAACCTAATGTTCATACTTTTTTAGTGGAATATACAATTTCAAAGTACACCGGGGCCATGAATTTCAATAGTTGATAGTAATTTATCTACCTTTGTTTATGTAATTTTCAGTTCTATTCATATAAGACATATATAAATTTAGATACTCAGAAATATGGTGTTTCTCACTGTCCTAAACAATATTTCAACTTCAGGAATAAAGAAGGTGTAATAGAGGGGCACCTGGGTGATGCATTCGGTTAGGTGTTGGTCGCGCTTGGTTCTGGCTCAGGTCGTGGCCTCAGGGTCCTGTTCTCGGGATTGTGAGATTAAGCTCCACGTCGGGCTCTGTGCTGAACACAGAGTCTGCTTAAGAGTCTCCCTCCCTCTCCCTTTGCACCTCCCTCTGCCCCGTCTCTAAAATAAGTAAATAAATCTTAAAAATAAAAGAAGATGTGATAGAGATTAAGGGGTGATACCTAGAAATATCTAGAAATGGCAAATTCTGATATTTTTCTTCTTCCTTCATATGTACCCAAAATATTTTATTTGCTTCTTTATTTTGTATAGGAGATATTATGAAAGACAAAACAGTAAAAGCAACTGTGCATAAAAGAATAGGCAAGTATGCAGAGAATGAAATACATTATGAAGTATATTTTTATAAGCCCTGATCACACCTCCCAATGTGTCCCTCATTGAACAACAGACAAGAATATTTATCAAAGGTTACTTCCCTTTACAGTTCCTGGCTGGTAAGTGTATTAGACCAGGATAAACGGGAGACGAAGCCATGTTGTGGTAGCTGTGCCCAGGAGCAGAAGGGGTAGGCTTCATGGAGAGAAAGGAAAATGGAAATAGAAGTGGAAAGTTCTTTCTTGTGGGTAGTATCTTAATATTATGACCTAATATTATGCAGGAATAGTTACCAGAATATGGAGGTGATCGATCACCTATTTTAAGAAATTTCTCAGTTTAGAATGGGCTTTTTTTTTTTTTTTACATTTTAAAAAGATTTTTAAAGTCTGTAGTATAAATAAATTTTTTCTTGACTAATTCGAAAGTTCAACATTCTTCTTCTTTTGTGAACCAATATTTTAAAAAACCTTTCTTGTTGTTGTTGGAAGAGTTACTGTGTATTTCCTACTAGTACTACCTGGTGCTTAAAGAGATTGTTTGCTCATCTTCTGCCAGAGAAGTCTAAAAGAGATCAATTTCCTTCCAGATTGTTTCGCTGAGGGCAATTGTTGATATTGCTGTCAGATAAGAGGAGAGTTTTATGTACCTGGAGGAGTTTTTACTGTTTTAGGTCACTGGCAATATTGAAACCAGAAGAAAGCTTTGGATTCCCTGTCTCAACTATATGTTCACAATATTCTGCATGCAGTTTTAGTATTTTCCTGAAGTCACAATAGTATTTCCAAGACTATAGTCACAGTAGTATCCCTGGGTCTTTCTCCAGTCATCAGCCGCCTTATTTTCCTTGCTTCTGCCTTCTACACTTCTTCATGACTAGATCTTCTGAAGGCTAATATAATTTCTCATCCTGAGGAAGGGCAAATGTACAATTTAAATCAGCATGCCATGTTATCAGCTAGCTTTGGCAGTAGCCACACTTGATTGAGGACTGTCAGTTCATATCCCTGAGATCCTGCATTGCTCTCAGTCTTGTTAATTTTAAGCAGTCCTATGTATATAGTACTCCAGCAGTGACCACCAAACACTGAGCATTCCCTATTCTCATGGAACTCACTTCACACAGAAATATTTAATTCAGTTCCTGATTCCTTGGCTCCTGTAGTTGTGTGTGTGTGTGTGCACACGTGCGTGACAGACCTGACTCTTATCCCCAACATCAGAGCTCAGTTCCTGTAATACTTGTTGTGGTTAAAATATTATCATCTAATCTCAATAACTATTATAAAGATGAAATTGGGAAATGTTAGTAAGTGATATGAGAAAACATGTGGCTAGTGGAGTGTGAGAAATGTGGCATTCTACATCTATATTTGGGGGTTCACAGTACATGTTAACATATACCCTAACTAGCATCATAATAATGGGAACTGACCCTTTATTGTAGCTAACCCAACAATTTTCAAATAGATTTGCATACATAACAATTATAGCATACTAATGAATAACATAATGTTGATGATTTAGGAAGTTTGGCATTGTAGAAAGAAACTCTGAACTAGGTGTTTAGTAAAATCCTTGTCTATAAAAATAATTTCCACAATACTATTATATGGCCACCAGTATCTTTTTACATAGAAATTATGTTTTATTAAAAGTGGTTTGTTAATTGATCATACTATATTCTTCATACATAGCAGAGGTATGGGCAAGGGATAGTATGGTGTTTTCACATTTAAAAATTATAAAATGATTTCTTGAAATAATCTTCCACTGTCACATAGAAACTCAGTGACTCTGATATGACTTCACCCTGACTCCCATCACAAAATCATGTGGCCATCTTCTCCGTATGGAAATAACCCTCTGGGAACTGTTAAAACTGTCATGTTGAGCTTCACACTTACCAGGACTTGTTTTAATATCTAATAGCATCTAATTCCATCTTAGTAGATGCTATGAATGTCATGATTATTTCTAAAGGAGGTACTACAATCTTTATGACTGGAATTTCCTTCAAAAATACTCTAAAAGAAAAGTAGAGTTAATGTATCTAGATTTCAATAAGTCATTTCAAAGTTCTCTTTTAATGTCCCTTTTGGTAAGATGGAAGAATATTGACAGATGAAAGAACCAGTTTTTTTTTTTTTTTTTAAACTAGGAAAAATTGAGACTAGACGAAGATTGTCAAAATGGTGCTTAAGAGGGTTAACTCTAAAGTCGAAAGTCTAAAGGATGTGGTAGGTGATTTAGCAAAATTCAAAGGCTATTTGCTTAAAAACAACAACAACAAAACCAAAAGATTCTTTTTTCTCCGGTTTGCCTCCACAGGGAGAAACTAGAATCAATGAATGGAATCTGGAGAGTTGTAGATTTTACTGAACATAAGACAGACCTTTTATATATTGCTACATTACTTTTTATCTTATCTCTTATTTTATACTGTACTCTTTATTTTTATCTTGTGTATGTTCTGATTTTCTTAGTAGGAAGAAAGTTCCAGGGTACCAGGAATTTATGTCTGTTTAACCATGGCTTTCTTAGTACCTAGGACAAAATAGGCACCTAATAAAATTTGTTGAATGAATAAAATCAAACTAGAAATTTTTAGATTCAGTTTTAATCCTAGGAAATTACATTTTCCTTACCAGCAAATAGTGTTTTCCTTAACTGTCAGCTAAAGAAATATTCATATAATTTGCAAATTCATAAATTCATAAAGAACAGTGTATATTCTAAAAGTCACCTTAGAAATAGTGACCCATAATGCATTGGTTAATCTGTCAGTCTTTATATGGAATACACTTTGGAACATTTTGTACATTGTAAAGTGGCACATTGTCATCAAACTTTCATGGAGGTGTAAGCTCTGAAGTTTAACTGCTAAGCTTTTGTACTTGCTGGTTGTGTGATCTTGAACAATTATGCAATTTATGCAGCTTCATGATTTCTGTTTCTTCAACTGAAACTATCAGTACCTACCTCATGAAGTTATTTTAAGTATTAAAAGCCATAATGTATATAGTAAAGTGCTTAATGCTACCTCAGGCACTGAGCGAGTTTAAATATTAAATAATATTATCAATATTAGCAGTAAATAATAGTATTACTTTTATTATAGCCACTGACTAGTCACACTATTTACGTTGAAAATAATAAATACGGAGGTTTGTAATACATATCATCTAACATTTAGAAATGTTCCCTAGAGCTTTGCCCCCCAAAACCATAGTTCTTTTGACTTTTAGGTAGAAAACAAAATGTTATGGGATAAAGAGAGGACTGAGTGGATTACAAATGGAGATAAAAAATTTGTCCTCAAGCAGTGTGTTGTCTCTGTACCCATTTTTATCCTCTCACAACTTTGGTCTTTTTAGGTGCAACCCTTTTTCCATTGTTTCTGTTGAAGGATTGAAACATAAGAGCAAGTTGAGTTGCCATAGGCAGCTTTGCTATAAAAGACTAGCACATTCTCTCCCATTATAGTATTTTCCTTGCTTTTGTGAAAAGACTCCCACACGGGTATCTGTTGCTGAAATTGATTCTGAAAGAGCCATTTAAAAAAATGACCCTCCCTCAGGCCATGACAGGTCTGTCATGGTGTCTTTGTCTTCACTCTGTTTTTGAAAAACCTACAGTTTTTTGTCTGAAACTTTGTTTTATGAAAACATACCGTTGACAACTACCAGTATGACTCAGTATGACTTTCGTCATTGCAGGTTAACATTGGTTAACCTAAGCCATGTTTCAAATATCTAGCCTGAGCCTGTCTCATCTTTTTAAAATTTTTTATTTTTAAAAATTATATGTATTACCATGGACCAATTAAGAGTAAATTGCACACATGATAACTCTTTAATTCTAGATACATTAGTGTGCATTTCCAAAATGACAAAGATAATCTCTTATTTCCAGTTATTAGAATTAGAAAAGTAATACTGATATCATACTACTTATCTAAACTATAGGCATTATGAAAATATTGTGATTTTTCCCAGTAATGTCCTTTATAGCTAAAGGAAAAAAACTGTATAATTTAAAAATTATTGCTTTGCCTTAATATTCCCTTATTGCCTTTCTTTCCCTCTGTTAACTGAAATCGTTTGGTTTTGGTCATATTTACCAATCATATAGGGCCAGTCATATTCATCCATATCATCATTTTTCTCCCACATTTATATAGGCAATCTCTGGAATCATGCAAATAACCTTAAAAGATTTCTCTCTCAAAGTTTGAACATTATTATTTTCTAAAGGAGTAGGACAAATTACATATCCATGTAAATTTATACTTCTTGTTTAAAAATTAAGCAGGTACACTAACCCCAAATAAAATGTTGATAGCTATAAAGTGGAAATAAAATTTAATGTAATATGAACATGTAAATCTTAGATACATAGTTAAAGAATACATTTACTAATCTACCAAGGAAGTCTTTCATTTGAAAATGTATGTATTTGTTTTAAAACATGATTCTGTCAGTTAACAAGATATAATTACATAGAAAATACATAGTAAAAGTGTTAAAATGAAAAATAAAATAACATATATATGAAATATTTTTATAAAATATAAAATAACAGATATCAAACAGATAGGAAGAAAAATATAGATATCAAACTGTATTTTAAAAATTCATTTTTCAAAAACTACTTCTTGGAAATGTATTTTCAAGGAATTGACTGACAGTCTTGATGGTTTTCCAAATCATGTTTTAAAAATGATGTCTGGTTTATTGCTTTTTTTATCACTGATAAAAATGTTTCATTGCATAAATTCTTAACACTGCTACCTTTCATTTGATAAACACCAACAAAACATTAAAAGTGTTGTCATTATGCATCTGTGTACTTTCAGTCCTTTTGATTGATGGTTTATTTAAATAATGTTGTGACAAACTAGTAATGCCATATTCCTAATTCTTTAGGGCCAGACGATACAGATCTTCTTTCAGGACCCATTGGCTGGAAAGGCAGTGTGTGATTGCATCTAGTTCTTTACATAAAGCCCATTTAAAGGATAAGACAGAAGTATGAACAGTTACTATTTTCCACTAGATTTTTAAATAATAGTAGAAACTATAATTCTGGAAACAAGAAATTATAAACAGCTTTCTTCTTTTGAATGGTACTTAAAAATTTACAAAATTTTGATACAAAGGAAAATGTGTAATATGATTAGGACAAATGAACAGGTAAAGTACATTAAGTGTAACATGTGATTATATATAAGTATCTTCTGCATTTAAGTCTCAGTTCAGGAAAGACTGGCAGTAACTTAGTAAAACTGGTACTCAGGAAAGCAACAATAGAGTCAATCCTCAAAATGTTACTTTGTAACCATTTTGTTGAAGAAACTGAAACTTGTCTTTATCATGCTTTTTGTTACTCTATCATGCCTTCCTCTTCTGATCATATTCTGGCTCATGCCAATGAGTCAAAAGTCAGATCTGCAAATATACACACAACACACACACAAGCATAGTGAGACAAGGAATTTAGGTGAGAAAAAGGGAATTGAAGGAGGAACAAGATAAACAATGAAGGCAAAACCCCAAACTTCAACACATAAGCAAAAGAATGAAGAATCAAGAATAAAAAAGGAATGGAAATATGCAAATGAAGGAGTAGATAATGATCAAAAACAAAAAAAGAGGAGAGATAACACCATGCAAACTATGAAACAAAAATACAAGTGCAAAATACATAGTGGATTAAAAAATACCAAAAGGGACAGTGACTGGTCTTGACACAGCCATGATCACATTAATGCTAAATTACATTTTCTGAATTTTAATTTTGAAACCTCTATTCACTTAAACCTACATATGATGAGAATAAATCTGCATATTATTTAATTTAGAAATCTAGAACAATCTTAAACATATTTGTATGTGGTCTGCAGTTAATTATATAAGAAAATACGTGTTTTATGTAATTTTCTGTTTAGTTTTCAGTTCTCTCCATGTTTTTAAATTTTCTTTAAGCAATTTTTATTGTTTTATTCACATGCTTTCTAGATGCAGAATGGGTGGGTCAAGGTTGTTTTGTTTTGTTTTAATTTGTGATTAATTCCTATAAAGAACATACTGTTTAAATTTGAAGAATTTTAAGACAACTATGATGCTGTTCTTGTTTCATACTATTTTTTTATGAAAATAAGAAAGGTTTTATTAATTTTTCACAATGGGGAAGTGGAAATATAAATTTCTATCTTTCTGTATCATTTAACAATTACAGTAATAGGCCAGATGCCATGGATTAACCGTGTTTTTCGGACAATTTTATATAATGTGCATATAATTTTCAAACTGAAATCTGGCTCTGAAGGGCAAGTTCTGTCTGCTTCTTTGAATATTTGTACTTACAGAAAACTACATTTTATAAAATTAACATGTCCATGATACGACAGAGATTATATCTTTTGAATTTTGTAATAATAGCAGATTTCTTTTTAAGAATATGTAATTTTTAATGAGGCAAAAGAATTAGATATGATAAACATTTTGGTTTCACTCATTAAAGCCAAACCGATTAAAGGAAATGATTTTTTTTTTTTAAGATTTTATTTATTTGAGAGACAGAGCGAGAGTGTTGGGGAGAGGGAGAGGGAGAAGCAGGTCCATGCTGAGCAGGGAGCCTGATGTGGGGCTCATCCCAGGACCCTAGGATCATGACCTGAGCCCAAGGCAGACACTTCACTGACTGAGCCACCCAGGTGCCCCTAAGGAAATGATTTTTTTTTAAAGATTTTATTTATTTATTTGACACAGAGAGAGAGAGACAGCCAGTGAGAGAGGGAATGCAAGCAGGGGGAGTGGGAGGGAAGAAGCAGGCTCCCAGCGGAGCAGGGAGCCCCATGTGGGGATCGATCCCAGGACCCTGGGATCATGCCCTGAGCCAAAGGCAGACACTTAATGACTGAGCCACCCAGGCGCCCCAGGAAATGATTCTTTAAGTGGCTTGACATACTGTGTGAAATGTGTAGGCTTATTTGTTATGGGTGAAGTATGATGGGAAAATTTACATTTTAACTTTGAATTATTTTATCCAAAAGGACAGAGAAATTTACTTCAATAGCAGGTATTTTATCTGTTAATTGATAAATAGAACTAAAGTGCTAGGAATAATTAAAAGCTTATAACATATTATGTTTTTAATTAAAATGAGACCCAGACAAGGGAAACAAAATAAAAAATAAGCTCTTGGAACTACGTCAAAATAAAAAGCTTCTGCACAACAAAGGAAACAGCAAAACTAAAAGACAACCTATGAAATGGGAGAAGATATTTGCAAATGACATATCTGATGAAGGCTTAGTATCCAAAATATATAAAGAACTAATCAAACTCGACACCCAAAAAACAATCCAATTAAAAATGGACAGCAGGCACGAATAGGCACTTCCAAAGAAGACATACAGATAGCCAACAGGCACATGAAAAGATGCTCATTATCACTTATCAGGGAAATACAAATAAAAATTACAATGAGATATCATCACACACCCATCAGAGTGGCTAAAATCAACAACACAAGGGACAACAGGTGTTGCCAAGGATGTGGAGAAAGGGAAACCTTCTTGCACTGTTGGTGGGATTGCAAACTGGTACAACCCCTGTGGAAAACAGTATGGAGATTCCTCAAAAAGTTAAAAATAGAACTACTCTACAATTGGACAATTGCACTACTAGGTATTTATTTACCCACAGAATGCAAAAATACTAATTCAAAGGGATAGGTGCACCCTGATTTTTATAGCAGTATTATCTATGATAGCCAAATTATGGAAACATCCCAGTGTGCATAGATTGATGAATGAATAAAGAAAAAGTGGTATATATATATATGTACAATGGACTATTACTCAAGCATAATAAAGAAATGAAAACCTTGCCATTTGTAATGACATGGATGGAGCTAGAGAGTATTATGCTAAGGAAAATAAGTCAAAGAAAGACAAATACCATATGATTTCACTCATATATGGAATTTAAGAAACAAAACAAATGAGCAAAGGGAAGAAAAACAGAAAAGGAGGCAAACCAAGAAATAGACTCTTAACTATAGAGAATAAAATTATTGTTTCCAGAAGGAAGGTGGGTGGCAGGATGGGTTAAATAGGTGATGAGGATTAAGGAGTGCACTTGTGGTGAGCGTTGGGTGACGTGTGGAATTGTTGAAGCACTGTATTGTACACCTGAAACTAGTATTACACTGTATGTTAACTAAATGGGATTTAAATAAAAATAAAAAAATAAAATGAAACCCAGAATGTCTTGCATGTCATATTAACCAAAGGCATTTGATAAATGCAGCAAAAAAAAATTTATTGAATTTTTTTGTGTGGTCAATATCTGTTCTAAGTCCTTTTATAATGTAAATGATCCCATTTAATCAGCAGTGTGCCTTGAATTATCATGACCATATACAGTCATCTTCAGCTAGTAATTTTTGAGTTTCTACCATGAGAGAGACTGTATTAGGAGATGTAGTATATAAAGTAACTTAACTTTGGGGGTTAGAGCCTAATTACTGGATAAGCCATAAACATAAAACAATAGAGATAGCATGTAAATACCAAAAGAGGAGTATAAACCATAACTGTTCAGGATAGTCAAAGAAAGATAATAATTTTTATGAGATGATTACAAACCCGTTATTTATTTTCATCTAGCAGAGGTCAGGATCTAAAAGACAGTTCTGGAGAGTAGAAAAGGTAAGAACAGGTCTAGTATGTTAGGTGTTTCCAGTAATATATGAATTCTAAATACTGAACTTCAATTCAGTAGTTGAGCTATCAGTAGTTTATTTATTTTTTTTTATTTTTTTATTTTTTTTTAAGATTTTATTTATTTATTCAACAGAGAGAGACAGCCAGCGAGAGAGGGAACACAAGCAGGGGGAGTGGGAGAGGAAGAAGCAGGCTCATAGCGGAAGAGCCTGATGTGGGGCTCGATCCCATAATGCCGGGATCACGCCCTGAGCCGAAGGCAGACGCTTAACCGCTGTGCCACCCAGGCGCCCCTATCCGTAGTTTAAATAAAATAATTTTACTTTTCATTTTGTTTTTGTAAAGCATGGGTAAACAATCCATTAACAGAACTAACTGTTGCCCAGTTTTCTAGTTCCTTGAAATACAAGATCAAACATTAGTTAACTAGAATGAGTAACATTGTAAAACAAAGGTTGAAGAGCAAGTCATTTTTTTTCCTACAATGCAGGTAGTCTAAAAACAACATTAGTCATAATTATGAAAAATTGTATCATTAAGTTCTCAAGTCCTTCGAAATAATTAGGTAAGACTTCTAAAATTCAGAACAATATCATAATTATCATAGAATATATAAGAAGAATAATGTATTTTGCAAATAATATCTATAAACTTCTCTTGACTTTTATAAATTAAAATATAATTTAATAAATTTAGAAGTCTCTTAAAAGTCACAAGTTCTCAGTAATAGCTTATTAACTATACTGAAAAGAAGGACAAAGGAGATAACTAAAAAGGAAAATTAAAATAAAATTCTTTTGGATGTGTGTGTGTCTCTTTGTGTCTGTGTTTGTCATCTTCAGGTTCTCCATACGGAAGAAATAATTGAGGAGCTTAGGCTTTTAGCAAGCCCGGCATTGACTTTAATCAGGAGTCATTGAATATTATAGCCAGAAGGGATCTTTTGTTTAATATATTCTTTACTATTTGAAAATTCAAAATCAAGAGTAAGGAAAAATAATTTATATCACCTGAGTGTATGGAATAAACTGAAAATGAGGAATTGCCCCCTATTTTAAGGTAAACTGATGAGGGTAATGTGGCATAGAAGTAGCATGGACATCCATGGGGTAATATCAGGAGTAGAGGACAACAGAGACATGAAAATATAGCTCACATTATGACATGAAGGAGACAAATGTCACAATAACAACCTGAGACCCACATACTATCCATGTGAATGACAGAGTGAGCATGACTAATAAAGAGCACATATCAGTAATTACCGAGTAATCACTGAGGACCATATGGAAGGGATTCTAATTTCTTCCATATCTGTGGTTGAAGGTTGAGTCAGAGAGACCGATAATGATTACCATACTTGTCTACCCTAAGCTCATGTGGCCTGGAAAAACGTGAGTTTCACCCAGAAATCATGTATCCATGTAGCTGCTTTAGAATGTAGATGATGCATTTAAATGTAAATAATACCCTATTAATATCCTCTTTAGGAAATTTATCTTACAGGTATTCTGATACACATGTGTGTGTGTGTGTGTATATATGTGTGTGCATATATATATATGTATATATATATATATACATATATATATATGCATAAACATTCATTTGCAGCAGCATCTGAAATGGCAAACACTTGCATGTGTCTAAAGCAATGGAATAAATACAGAAATGTTAATAAGATAGAAAATGTCTAGGTACCAATATGGACATATCTCCAAGAAACACTTTAATATGAAAGCAGATGCAGGACAGCAGTGTGTATCATGTACAAACTTTTATTTTAAAATGTGAAGTGAGGATATTCTATATTTTTGTATCCTTGTACATGCATAAAAATCCTGTAATTATACTTAAGGAACTCCGAATAAGTCATCATTCATGGGAGTGGTGAAAATCAGAATTAGGAAGATGAGGGAAAAGGATAGTAAAAAAAACTACATGATTATGTAACTTCTTAGTGTTTTTTAGGTTTTCAACTTTGTTATTTAAAAGTGAAATTAATTTCCTCCATTAAATAGGCATGTTATTAGCTAGCAGTGGGACTGAGGTACCTTACACCTTCACAAGGGATGTAACTACTTGAATATAGCAAAAGGATCAAATCATCTCATAAAGTCCATTACAAATAAAATATCAGAGACTAAATTATTGGTCATCCATTTTCTCTTAGCTATCCACATTGCACCTTCATGAGAAGAGAGATAGTAAGTAAACATGCAGACAGCAGAAAGGACTCAAGGGGTGAGTAATTGAAAACTTAGAGCAAATTTCTATATCCTACAGTACCAAAGTGTTTGAGGACACTTTGCTCTCTTCAGAATTGTGAACTGAGTCATGATTCTGTTTGTACCCTCACAATTGCCAAGATCCTTCTCAAGTTGAACTCATAAACCTGCAACCCTTCAAGCTATTCCCAGCTTCCAACATACTCTTAATTGCAGCCTTTCTACCCCACTAACCATTGTTGAGCTCTTTATCCCATGAAACATTCTGTTGTCTTTTCAACCAGCAGTCATATGGAAAAGATAATATATAGCTAAATCCAACATTTAGGCTTAAATATATTGTATTTTCATTCTCTGACAAAGAAATTTTTGTGATCTGTTAATTCAGTTGAGGAGACTTATTAAGATAAAAAGTTAAGTTACTTGTAATTACACATTTCACAATGTAACTATTAGGTAAAATAAAAGGAGCTAATTAAGTGTATATGCGGAATGTGTGTGTGAGTGTTAGTGTATATGTGTGTGTATAATTATGTAATTTTTCATTTAGGCAAAACATTTCTTTATGACTAGAATTTCATAGCTGGGAAAGATCTTAAAAGATAAGTTTCAACTATCCATTTCATTGTCTTGGGAACTGAAACTCAGAGTGAATGAATGTGTACATAGTCGCAGACATAGTTACTGTTATTATTGCAACAACAGCTTTGTTGAGATACAATTCATGTACATAAAATCTGTCCTTATAAAGTGTACAGTTAAGTGGTTTTTAGTTTTTTCCACAAGGTTGTACAATTATTACCACTAATTTTACATCATTTTTATCACTGCAAAAGAAAAGCCATACCCATTAGCAATCACTTCCCATTCACCCCTCTGTCTAGGCCCTGGCAGCCACTAATGTACTTTTTGTCTCCATGGATTTGCTTATTGTGGAGTTTTCAGATAAATAGAATCCTATGATATGTGGGCTTTTGTGACTGGTTTCTTTCACGTGGTTAAATGTTTTTAATGTTCATCAATGTTATAGCATATGTCATTTCTTTATTACTGAATAATAATCCATATTATGACCATACTACTTTTTGTTTGATCCATTCATCAGCTGATGAGCATTTAGGTTGTTTCCCCCTTTTGGGCTATTACGAATAATGCTGCTATAAACATTTTTATACGAGATTTTATGTGGCTGTATGTTTTGAGTTTTCTTGAGTTTTACCTAGGAGTTGAATCACTGGGTCCTGTGATAAATAATTCTATGTTAACATTTTGAGGACAGCTGCCAAACTTTTCCAAAATAGCTGTACTGTTTTAAATTCCTGCCAGCAATGCATGAAGGTTGAAATTTCTCCACATCCTCACTAACACTTGAAATTGCCTGCTTTTTTTTTTTTTTTAAATTAAGCATGCTTGTAGGTGTGAAGTGGTATCTCATGAAGCCTTTGATGATTTGCCTTTCCCAAAAGACTCATGACTTTGAGCATCTTTTTATGTACTTATTGGCCACTTGTGTGTCTTCCTTTTTGTAATATATATTGAAATTCTTTGCCTATTTTTAAATTGGGTTATTTATCTTCTTATTGTTAAATTGTAAGTGTTTTTTGTGTATTCTCAATACAAGTCCCTAATCACATATATGATTTGCGGAATTTTGCTCTTATTCTTTAGGTTGGCTTTCTTTATGGTATCCTTTGATGCACACAAATATTTAATTTTTATGAAGTCCAGTTTATCTATTGCCACATTTTTTGTCCTATTTTAGAAACCATTTGCCTAATCCAAGGTCACAAAGTGACTCCTGTGTTTTATTCTAGGAGTTCATTTACATTTTTAACAATTCTTTCCCCAAAGGAATTGATCATAGGCAATTTGGCAAAGTTAGAAAATAAACAAAAAGCAAAGAAGCTAGTAAGAATATGTTACATGTGTCTATATAGTAATTTTGTCTTCATTCATTCAACAAATCTATTTTGGATACCTGCATAGAAGCAAACATGGTATCAGGAGCTAGGTGCTTCTCTGTAATAACTAATTTAATTTTATCACCCATTCTTTGTGGTAGGTAGTATGATTATTTTTTTCCAAAAGGAAACAGAGAGTTAAGTAAGTTTACTTAAGTCACTGCGTTAATAAGGAGTGGGACTAGAATTAAAAGAGGCAGTCTGATTCTAGAGCCTATTTATAACCAAGCCAAGTAACATAGCCATTGAGAACACAAATGCCAGATTCAGGGAACCTGGGTTTGAAGAGTGGCTCCCATACTTCCCAACAATTAGACTTTGGGCTAGTTAATTAACTTCTTTCTGTTTCCTTCTTTGGAAAGTGCAAATAATAACCATAATAGGACTGTTATGGAGAATTAAATATATTTAAGTACTTCAAGTACTTTAAACTGTGCCTGGGACATTATTAATACTATAAAATATTAGTAATATCTGTTTATAAAAATAGAAGTGATCTATTCTCATGGAACTTACATTCTACTAGAGGAGATTGAGATTGAGTTAATAACGGTATATAATTATGTAATTATAGATTTTGGTAAGTGCTGTATGTACAAAAGGAAAAGAGTACAATTATAAGAAAACTATAAAAGGGATTAGGTAATTCAGTGTACTGAAGTAGTTCTCCATCCTGTGCCATGCTGGATAAAGTCTTTTTATGCTTGATGTCTCAGATGTCTGTGCCATAATTCATGTTTTAATATGTGTAGAGTTTCAATATATCAGTGTATAAGGAGAAAAATTTTGATTAGGATGAAAGTGTCCCTGATTCTAATCTCAAAAGTAGGTCATAGCCTATATTCTGAAATACAAAAAAATTTCAGCACATGAAAATATTTCATAAGGCCATATTTCCTCTATACTGAATTCAGTATAAGTACTTCAGTTCCTTTTTTAGAAATGAGGGTATCAGTCATACAGCATTAAAATAACATTAAATAATTTCAAGGTAATAAAAGCACATTTATCCCTGTAAATTTCAGGTCTTTGGTCTTAGAAATACTCAAAAGTCAAGCAAGTCACTCTCATTGTAGTGTTACTGTAAAACACCCAGTAATGTTAAGCATGATGATTAGAATTTGAAAAAAATATGTACAAGACACCTGGTTTAGGAACAGAAGGCAGGATAGTATTATGTGCAAATGAATGGGGGCATTTTGCCTTGGGAAGTACCAAGAGCTTTCTCCCTGAAGAGTAAGGGGACTTTCTGGTCTCCTGTTTCTAATCAGATGGTCCCACATTTAAGCTTTCTGTCTGGAAAACAAATGAAGTCAATACTATTCTTTTATAATTTAAGTAGTTTTCATATAAATTATTAAAAATAATATAGATTAGCATAAAAATTACCATGTCATGTATATTGTTATGAAATCTGTATTTTCTTTAATTAATAAAAAATTGGGCAGCCATTTTCTCCCTTTTCACAGCCAAGCACACACTGACCTGTTAATTCTGCCAATAGAAACTTGTTGGTTAGAATGGTCACTGAAAGTTTGGAAGAAAAAACAACAACAACAAACATCATAAATAGATGAGACAGAGCTGGGTAAAGGCATAGAGTCTTTCATAATTCACCTGAGCAAGATTTCTTTATCCCAGGTCTGACAAGAAACATTTCTAGAAGTTAACAAAAGTAGGGCAAGGGAAATGTGTATGTGTGTCTATGTGTGTAGAAAGGGGAATATCCCAGTGAGCATAACTAATGAGTCCTTAAATGGATTGTATTTGCTTATATACACTTGAAGATAAAGTAAGCCTGAATAAGTTGCAGGCCAGCTGGGCAGTTGCTTAAGGTATCACTCGATTTAGAAAAGCTGAACAATCACCCAACATATAAATAGGTGAAGAATATTAAAAACATCTGCAAAGAAGGTTGGAAATTTCTCTAAATAAATTTTGAATTTTTCTACCTAGGGTAACATTAGAGGGTATCTTTGTTTTTCCCTCTGCCTGCCCAATCCTATCACCACTACACACACCTGAGGTTTAGCCAATCCTGGATAAAGAATAGTATCACTATTGGACATGGGCAGTACACTGGCCAAGTTTTGGTTAGGAAAAAAGACTTTAAGATCAACATTTAGGCTATAAGACTTGTAACACAGAAAATTACTCGTGAAACTCTAAGGTTTTCCTTCAGATGTGGCCCCTTCCTTTCTCTATCTTGATATTCTGAGGAGGTAGGAAAGTTGAAGCTGTTTGTGGGGTCCATCTCTCTGCCCCTTACCCCTCATCAATTACATACTCCACTGTGCTTTCTATTATGCTTTGCTGCCTTAACCTTGAGAAATGAGGAGACTGTGTAAACGATACAAATGTTGGGGGATAGGGATAGGGAAAGGCAATTTATTGGTTCAATTTCTTTTTTTAATAATAATTTTTTATTTATTTATTTTAGCATAATCGCCTCCAGTCCCGTCCATGTTGCTGCAAATGTTGGGTAATCATTCTTTCTGATGGCTGAGTAATATTCCATTGTATATATGGACCACATCTTCTTTATCCAGTCATCTTTTGAAGGGCATCTAGGCTCCTTCCACAATTTAGCTATTGTGGACAATGCTGCTATGAACATTGGGGTTCATATGGCCCTTCTCTTCACTATGTCTGTATCTTTGGGGTAAATACCCAGTAATGAAATCGCTGGATCATAGGGGAGCTCAATTTTTAACTTTTTAAGGGACCTCCACACTGTTTTCCAAAGTGGCTGTACCAACTTGCATGTAAGAGGGATCCCCTTTTCCACATCCTCTTCAACATTTGTTGTTTCCTGCCTTGTCAATTTTTTGCCATTCTAACTGGCATAAGGTGGTATCTCAAGGTGGTTTTGATTTGAATTTCCCTGATGGCTAATGATTTTGAACATTTTTTCATGTGTCTGTTAGCCATGTATGTCTTCATTGGAAAAGTGTCTATTCATATCTTCTGCCTATTTTTTGATTTGATTATTTGTTTCCCATGTATTGAGTTTGAAAAGTACTTTGTAGATCTTGGATACTAATCTTTTATCGGTAGTGTCATTTGCAAATATCTTCTCCCATTCCGCTGGCTGCCTCTTAGTTTTTTTGACTGTTTGCTTGGCTGTGCCGAAGCATTTTATCTTGATGAAGTCCCACAAGTTCATTTTTTCTTTTGTTTCTCTTGCCTTTGGAGATGTATCAGGAAAAAGTTGCTGTGGCCGATAAATTAAAGTTAGCTGGGGAATCCTCCAAGGCTGGATAAGCCATTGCTTGTGCTGGGGCCTGTTTCTAGGAGGAAGACTGATCTTGAGGGCTTATACAAAGAATTGTACATTCTTAAAACTTTGGGAGCTGGGGAAGGAACTGGGGTGGGGAGGCTAATGGCCTTGCTCTCCTCCCTACCCACTAGGGTTTCAGTGAAGGTGATTCACTGTTAAATGGAGAATGCCACACCCCTGGGAGAGAGTCTTTCAGCAATGATTAAGGATTGCACTCCTTCTCTGTATCTAAGTTTTGTTTTTTTCTTTTTATCACCACTTTGAACATTTGTTTTTAGTAAGGAGACATGTTCAATTTTCTTTAATCTTTAAGTCTACTACACTGCAGTTTTACATTCATGTATTTTGCTGATGATCCTTCTTTTACATTATTTTAAACTTATCTCTAATATTCAGTCATGCTTATATATTCAGATATTTTGTGTTTTTACCTTTTTTGGTGCTTTATTTCATATTCTTAGTGTCCTCTATCTCTGAAACGTAAAATTTACCAACCTCTAAATCTCCCAGCTTTAGGTTTTTAACTTTATCTTGATAACTTATATGACTTTAATGTATCATAATTCCTTTAAGGATATTACATATTTTCCCTGATACTCATCTATTTAATCTATCACCATCAGCATCTTTTAGGCTTTTATGTCTCTAATTTGTTTCTATTTATTTTGTTTTTAAACTTTATTTTATTCCCATGCCATCTCTTCTCATTTCTTTATTTGATTTCTTTTTTCTTTAGTTCTTGTTTTTTTTCCCTTATAATTTGGTTTGTGGTTACTGTGCAAAAAAAAAAAAAAAAAAAAAAAGCCAACCCAGAAAAACAAACAAAACAAAACAAACCTGTGTCATAGGAGCAGTGGCATGGAGAGAGAGAGAGGGTTTTCTTTCCTGTAGTTATCACAGAGTTGACTTTCCATTAATATATCCCCATTCTTTTAAAGAGACCCCTTCAGACAAACCCCACAAGATTCTAGAGACTGCAGATTAACTCTAGAGAACTATAGTATATTATATGTGGATAGCCTTGATTTGTAGACATTTATTGCTTCCTGATACATTATGCCACTCAACTTAAAATTCATTGTGTCTCAGATGGTTTTTCTCTTTTTTAAATACTCTTTACTTGGGATGCCACTCAGGCACCCCAGGTGACTCTGACTTTCCACTCCGACTGTGTTCTTCCGGTCATAGAATCCAGCTCCTTATCTGGCTCCATGCTCAGTGTGGAGTGTGTTTGAGACTCCCTTTATCTGTCCCTCTGTCCTTCCCCACTGCACTCTCTCTCATTCTCTCTCAAATAAATAGATCGATCTTAAAAAAAAAAAAAAAATTCTCACCTATTTCGCCCATTCCCCTACCTGCCTTTTCTCTTGGAATCACTAGTTCTTTGTATTTAGTAGTTTGGTTTTTTTTTTTTGTTTGTTTGTTTGTTTGTTTCCAGACAGTGTTACTTTTGTAGGTGAATTTAAAAATTACCGTTTCAAACACTTATTTCTCAAAATTGGGACTTGAGAACCTTCAGGAACTTGAATTTTTAAAAGATATCAGTTGCTGGCGTAGTAAAACACACAATGATATGTGGAAATGAAACATAATATTTAACAAATTAAAAATGTGCACAGTAAATATATTGTATATCTGTGTTATAAATGAAATTGATCCAAATATCGATTTAGGTGAATATGAAACTCCTTCCTGCATATTAGGATTCAGCACCACTGCAGATACTCTGGCAACGAGGAAAGAGAGGTACAATTCGTATACTTAGAACTTGTTCAAGGGGTGTACCCTGGTCCCAGTCAGTTTCCGTCTGTCATTTTGTGCAACATTTGCTGCATTATTTTGCTCTTGGATATTGCACTAGCTTTTCTTTGCTGTCAGCATTCCTAATAAAGAGAGAATCAGGATATGGCTATGAAAAGAACATGGTCTGGGTATTCCGCCTGTAGTTCAAAAGACTCCTCATATTGACTTTGTAAGAAAATATAAATGTTATATCCAAGCCTGATGTAGCTGTTGAGCCTTTTTCAAGCTATCTTGATTGTGGCCATATGCTTTGCAATGCCGTTAAACTTTATGTGTTAGAACAGACCTAACACGACTTTCTGGGAAGCATCTTTGATCTGCCCTTGAGAACTCCTCAACCCTATATCTTTGTGTAGTGGACTTCACATTTGGGCACACAATTTCATTAGGCTTCTTTCCTCCACAAGGGAGATTGAGTGTTATACTCTTTGTTGACTCTGAAAACATGGCAGTACATTTAGCTGAACACAGGAGAGCTTCCTTGTTAGGAACCATATTTTGAACTCACTCTATGTCAATATCTACAAAAGCCTGAGTTGATAGATGCAATTCATGCATCCACAAATATTTATTTATTGTACGTCTATTTTGTATGCAATCCCAAATACTTTTATGGGCATTGGCAACAACAAATTGAATAAATTAGACAAAATCTCTGATTGCATGGAGCTGACATTCTATTAGAAACACAATTTTTGCACAGAAGTGATACATATAGTGGGGAAGAGCTTAAATGCTGAAGTTATACCTGGATTCAGATCTTGGACACAGTTTGGATGTGTGCTCTTGGGTTTCTCTTATTTCACTTAGGAAATGCATATAGCAATACAGGTTAACAGTCATTTACCTGAAACTCTTGGGGGCAGATAAGTTTCAGAATCCAGAAATACTGGATTTTTAGAAAGGTAATATTGTACATATCTATATAATATGTAATAATCTCAGCAGATCTGCTAAGCAACTTGTACTTTCTCAAAGAAACATATTAATAGTCATTCACAGTGAAATGAATGAAAACTATAACTTCACTCCAGTACAGGACAACAGTTCCCATCAAAAGTTCTTGTGTGTCAGATTTATGAAAAAATAAGCAGCAAAATCCTAGCTTTTGGTTTTAACTGTGTTTTTGGATATCAGAATTATATCTAAGTGTTTATAGATCTATCGTACCTACTTCCCGAGATTGTTATGGTGACTGACGAAGGCAATTAATGTCTTCTTAGCAGGTTCTAATGTGTGGTGAGTTTGTGTCTATCATTTTTTTTTTTAGATTTTATTTATTTATTTGAGGGAGAATGGGAGAGAGAGAGAGCATGAGAGAGGGGAGGGTTACAGGCAGAAGCAGACTCCCTGCTGAGCAGGGAGCCCAATGCAGGACTCTAGGATCATGACCTACGATGAAGGCAGTCACTTAACAAACTGAGCCACCCAGGCACGCCTTGTGTCTATCATTAATATCAACATTGGTCTGGCTATTTCTTTAGTAAGTAAAAAACGAACAAAAATTATTATTGAATCAGCCATTCCAGCAGAAAATTGTATATTGAACTCCTTTCATTTGACACCATACCTCACCTCAAATTATTTTTACAAAGTGGACCTTGAGGATTTTTCTGTGGAAACATTAAGATATGGAGCCTTGTAAAACTTGCTGCGCTTTCTATGTGTTCTTGGTATAGTGTTTCATTCACCATAATTTCCTCCTTTTCTTGATTTTTAATACATTTACTTTTTACAGTTTTCACCTGTTACATTGTAAGGATTTTTGCATGCTGTCTCCAGCCTCTCTAGCAAGGCATTTCATATACAATAAATTTGTACTTTGTGTGTATATGGTGTATTTATTCTCTTTGCTTTCTCCACATTTTCAGAGCCAAGATCCATCACCTATTCACCAAAAATCCTTATTTTCTATTTTTGTTAGAGATATATAATCTATTTGTGTGTATGTGTGTGTATTTAAATTGGCTCTTGTTAGATAACCTAGAAAAGTAACCGTCATTTATATTCTGATTCTTTCAGGAAATAAGTTAGAAGTCTTACTTGCAGTTCAATATTGAAATAAAACTCTTTTTGAAATTGGAGAATAAGCTATGTGCCAACTGATTTATTGCATATTTAAGAAGAGCATTTGTGTTTCATCATAAAAGCAAATTGTTTCTTTGCATTATAAATTACAAAAGTCTTAATATGTTTCTTTTCTGAATCTCCTAATTCTGAAAATGTAGAAGTGAAGGAAAAGAAAAAGAGAAGAGAACAACATTTATTTTTTGCCTTTGATGATAATTTTTCTGTAATGTTGATCTGTAATTTTTATACTTCTGCCTTTTATTTAACTTCAAAGATTTTTATTTACCACGTAAAATAATTTTAAATTTAGAAATAAATTATTTTATGAGTTAGTCACATCTTATTCTTCTCCACTTTCACATTAATTTTTTACAGTTAAACTTCATTAACTGAAAATTTGTAATAACAATAAGTATTCTTTCCTGCCATTGCCTTTAGCATCATTATTAGCCCATCCACACACCCTGTTGCATTTTACAAGGCAGAAACACTGAATTGCTTATGGGTCGCCAAACATACCCTGGCATTTCAGACTTTTATTTCTTTGCACTTGTGCTTCCTTTGCCTGTAATAAGTGTCCTCCTCTCCTTTGTTCACTGGAGCAAATCCTGTGACCCTCAACCTAAAGTGAAGGTTATTACTTTCAAAAATTTTCTGTTGACAGTCCTAAGGAGCATTCTTTTGTTTTACTTATGATATTCTTCTGTATTTTCTCTTTATCTTGTACACATGTGCATTTTTGCATTTATGGTATTATATTATATAAATTTTTACAAGTTTCTTGAGAGGAGGCCTGTGGCTCATTCATCTTGGTGCCCCTAACAAAGCAGTCCCTATATTTTTTGTTGATTGCATATGCATATAAAATAATTGGATTAAAATTAAAAACTGATCCAGTTGATGGAAAGATGAAAATGCTAGACTGAGACCAGTTGATAATCTCGATGATGGAAGAGGTGGAAGATTGCAAGATGTTTAGATGTAGACCTTGAGTTTGTGGTGCTAAAGCACCGTCCAAGTCAGTAAAGTTATGGATGTGGGCTAAAGGAGAAAGATTAGACTTGAAGTATAAATAAAAAAGGAAGAAAAAGTGCCAAAGTAATAAAACAACAAAAAGAACCTACAGAACCAACTTTTGCATGTTGAGGAATGCCACCACTTAAGGCATTTACATGTGCAAAGTGATTGTGAAGGATTTTAAAAGGATGGGATGAGAAATGCAGCAAGAGAAGGGGGAGAGATTGTCCTGGAAACCGAAAGGTGAAGACAGTCTCAAAAAGAAGTAATTGTTAATAGAGTTCAATAACTGTATCTGGGAAACACTGCTGATGTTAGTTGCGGCAGTTTTGTTGCAATAATGAACAAAGAAGCTTAAGATTGTAGTGTTTTGAAGGATAAATGGATTAAAAAAAAAAAAGATGGTGTCTCCAGATTGTGAGGAGGAGCATGCTAGATTGTGCTAGAGGAGGCTGTGGGATTGTCGGGATTTTTTAAATGTAGGAATAACCTAAGCCTTTTAAGATTAAATTAAAAATAGGTTGAAATAAGGTTACAATAAAAAACTAGAGAGAGGGATTGAAAATTGATAACAAAATAGGAATCATAGATCATCTGATAAGCAGGATAGCTTTGCCTTGAGACTGGTTACATGTGGTAAAGGCTTGACATCATAAATAAGTAAATTTGTAGACTTGTAGAACATTAATTTGAGGAAATTGCTGCATCATGTCTGTTTTCTCAGTGAAGTAGAAAATAATGCCATTGTCCATGACAACAGCTAGTGGGAAGGTTAGGTTTTATCAGAATGATAAAAGTTAAGAACAGTTGTTTGGGGGCGTAATGAGGAAGCTGACTAGAGATATATAGAAGGATTATCAGGCAGCTCTGAAGATTCAAAAATTAGTCTGAACGTGTTGAATCTTTCGGGGCTCAAATCTACAAAGCTTGTGTGATTTTGTCGAGGGGACCTTAGAAGCTAGAGAAAGGAAACAGATGACTGTTAATGCAAGTTTGGAGTTTTTTAGAGTAAATCCTGCATAAACAGAGGCCAGAAGCAGCAGTGGCAGCAGCAGCAAATGAGTTAGCATATGGATCAGATAATAATCGAAAGGATGAACACTAGGTTGAATCTGAGGTAGAGAGAGAAAGCCAGAGGGAGTTGATGCTTAATTCATCATATGGCTGATGATATTAGTGATGGTTATGAGCTTTCCTAGAGGCTGGGACAAAGAAAAACTTTTGGTTGTGAACAGTTAGTCTAGAAAGTAACTTCTCCTTGGAAATACCTTTATGTCTCCAGAGTTCGTCTTGGTTGTAAATTCTATATTACAGTATATACATTCTGCATGGAGATTTTTTTTTTTCAGATTTAGTTTCCGTTAGTAGGATATTCATCTAACTAGCACTAATTTTCATTGTTAACCATTTATAGGGTTATGTCCAAGACTGATATTTTTATAGGAAAAAAACTCAGTAGAATATTTTATAACTAAAATTAAAACATGAATTTAAAATCTCAGGGATTGATTGATTGTAGTGCCATGGTAAAGTATGGGAGCTTTTCATTACTTCATAAAAAAAATCTTTTTCATTCCACTTCTGTCAGGATATCCTAGACAAGAGTTTTGTTAGGTTATCCAGAGCATGCTTTTTACCCTGCCTTATTATTTACTGGGGAAGAACAAGATAAATTAAATGAGTCATCCTTAACCTATAAGATTATCTTTCATAACTTGTTACAATTGAAAAGCAGTGTCTGACAAGCTTTGTCATCTAATGTTTTATTTACTTGTATCATTGCTGATATATCCTAACAAAATTGTTGATATTAGCAATAATTCACCTTCCTACATCATTTTATTGTTAATAAGTTATTTTCATGTACATTATCTCATGTACACTAAATTGCATTAAACTCTACAGCAAAGATACATCATTTTAATGGTCAGAATGGTGGCAAAAATGATTGCTGACTAGTTTATTAATGATAATGTGATAATTCATGAAAATAGTTTTTCTCTTTGATAAAGAAAAGAATACACTGTGATTATGCTTCCATAAATAATAAAAATTGGATTTAAATGTATTATATATACATTTAAAATCCTAAATTAAAAAATTCTAAATATAGGTAACAGAAAATTTAGAAACTCTATGAAAATGATTTGAGAGTAAGATACTTTGAAACATAATGCCAAAGACAATTCACTAAATTATCTTGAACAAATGGCTCCATTTCTTTTCTTTATTTTTCCTTATTGTATTTTGTATCAACAACTTTGAACAGAATTAAGATTATTAAATAATGAATAATTGTAATAGTGTGAAATAGAAATAATAATTCGAGTAAGGAAAATATAAAGCTCCTACTCTCCAAGAACCCATAGTCTAGTAGACTATATAATTATAATAGAAAGGTGAAGGTACAGTGATCATCACATATTCAATAATTCAATGAATGTTATTTTTAATACCAAGTATTTACTAAACACTAGCTATAATAGCATTCAGGTATTATGTTATGTGCCATTGTGGAACCTATACTTTAATAAATATGAAGTGGTGATTGTGAATCAAATAATTAACAAAAAATAAAATTGTGATAGTTATATGTGATAAGAAGGAACAATACACACAGTACTACATCGTATAACGCAAGATTCTAAGTGTAGTCTTGGTGGTCAGAGATGCTTCTCTAAGGAAGTGATCACTGAGCTGAAATTTGAGGAATAAGCATAAGTGACAGCAGTGAGCATGTTCAGAGGCCCTGTAGCAGGAATGGGTTTGGTAAATGCAGTAAATTAAGGGAAGGCTAAAATGGCTGGAGGACAGAGTAAAATGGCGGATGGTATAATGAGGCCAAGTGAAGGTGAAGAGCAGACCGTTAAAGAGGTTAGGTTATGAAAAGGGTGGAACTAGTAGATTTGTGAACTGATCATATTTGCATTTTTAAAATGTCACCCTGGCTATAATGTAAAAGAAAGATTGAAGAGGACTAAGAGTATATGTAGATGGGTGAACAAGGAAAAAGGTGATGATGGTAGCTTGGACAGAGGGAAGTGGAGGCAGATTCAAGATTTAATTATTGGATAAGATAGAGATGAATTACTAATGATTTTGTAGAGAGCAAGGAAAAAAAAAGATGTCAAGGATGACATCTAGAGTTCTCACTTACTTAATTAGGTGATTGTGGTACTATTTACTGAGGTTGGATCTATCCCTCCATCTCCCCAAAAAGGACATGAGTTCAACGTTTGTTGAGACACCATAAATGGTATGTTAAGTAGGTCATGCTAGTGGGAAACTCCATTTCCCTGGTCTCATATTTCTATGAGGAAGAACTCCTAAAACAATAATATGCTGAATCTTTCACCTTACCTTTTACTCAGTCCTCTCCAGAGTAGGTGGAAAGATTATCTGGTTAATGATTTTGGGGGAGGAAACTGATATAAACATATTCTCTCTCTTCCTCTCCTTTCTCTTTTCCTTTCCCCCTCTTCCTTCTCCATCTTCCTGTCCATTCCCATCCCTCTCTTTGTCTCTATTTCTTTGGTAGAGTTAGATATTTCCGCTTATCTCCAGAGAGCTTAAGAGCTTAATTAGTGAGTCTCTGTTACTTGAGATAAGCTTGGGATAACATAGACAGGCCTGTCCTTTTCAAGTGTGGCATGTTGCAAGCCTGTTTTGGTCAGAGATATAATGTGGACTCTATCTAAGCAGTCTACCAGTAATAAGGCTTAATATTTTAATCCTCCATTTGTCTTTCTCCTGTGATTGTTTCTTAATTGGCTTTTAACTTATGTGGGGAAGGGAATGTGGTTTAGATTACCTAACATTCTTATATGTAGCTCAAGAAATGAGTAATCTGCCTCTATGGGTAATTGAAGCTGTGGATATGGATTTGAGTGCCTTGGGAGAAAATTGAGAAGTAGGTGGATAACCAAAGAACCTGAACTGAATGTCAGCCCAGGTAAATTAAAATAAGGGCTAAACTCTATCAAATAAATGTCAACAACATGAACATTGTATCTGTGAATTTAGCAAATGCTGTGAGAGTTGGAACTCAGATTGAAGTAGTATCTGGTCTGTTTGGTGATGGTGACAGGTTTAAGTAGTAAATACTGCTTTGGTACTCCTGTATTCTGCTTCTTAAACTTGAGTAGGAGTTAGAAAATGGAAGAGAATAAGCAAACCATGGGAGGAAGAAGATAGTGCACAATTTCAAATCACCCTCCTACTTCCTTTTTTTCCTCAAAGAACATCTCTAAGGGGAAGGTGGAGGGCGGGAGAGATAAGTGGGTCATGGGCATTAAAGAGGGCACTTGATATAATGAACACTGGGTGTTATACGCAACTGATGAATCACTAAATTCTACCTCTGAAACTAATAAAAAAAAAAAAAAGAAAAATAACATCTCTAAGAACAAGTACTTTTTTAGAGCAGCTTTAAACAGAAGAAAAAAAGTTTTACCAGAACCATTTTAGGACACTTATAAAGATCATTCATATGAACAATAGTAGTAATCATCAGAAAATAATTTCTGAAAATTAAAAATATACCTATTTTAATTACTTGAATAATTCAGAATTACACTGTTGTTTGAAAATGTAAAAAGGGTGTATCATCCATTTCGTAATCTTTACTGTGAAGCATCAGAACAATTTAAGTGTGAATTGGTTCAAGCATAGTTTTAGCATATAACTTATTCTTGGGGTTTATACTAATGTCTACAATAAAGAGACTTTAGCTCTTCCTCCAAAAAAAAATTAGTTGCCTGAAAAACATCCACTTTCCTTTAGGGAATTCTGCAATGATTACAAACCCATCCTTTCACAGTTGTTTACTATAGCTTTGCCAGGTAGCATATATAATACTAAACTATCAAATAAATTTGATTGGATCAATTCATTATGTATATGTTACATTTGTCCGGTAATTATCATCATAAACATAAAGTTTAACACATAGTGTGCTGCCATTATGCAGATAGCAGCTATTAAAGAATGCATAGAATTGAAGATTTGATGACAATTTTGTGATTATTCTATGTAAACTTCAACCAGTACAAGAATTTGTTTATCCCTAAAGATCAATTATTAGAATTGTTTTAAATAATGCTAAGAAAGGGAAGGTTGCATGCTTGTAAGACACATCATACTTTTTGTTTTGATAGAAGGGATTTTTTAATATTTGATTTGCCTCCTACTAATTTCAATCCCTAGTTCTGTCCTTCACATTAATACATAAATATGTAAAGCAATTACTACTTGCACATGATAGCTTTACAAATAGATAAAGCTGCCATGGCATTTACACAGTAATTTTTTTTAACACATATTCTCTGCCAGTTACTACATTAAGCCTAAAACGGTCAATGAGAATAGGTCTTGATTTTCTTCAGTTCTATCACTTGTTCTTTCATACGGCTGGTTTCTAAATACCTCCATATTGTGTATGAACACCTCTGAGAGCTATATTAAACATTTTTTTTATATTTAGTAATAATTATATAAATCACAACAAGTAATATTTTTTAGTACTATTTATATGGTAGGATCTGTGCAAAGTATTTTATATTTATTAATTAAATAAGTACCTAGTGGTGCCTTCTGCATGTCCAGTATTTGAAATTAGTATATTGGGAGAACGGATATAGGAGTTAGAACTTATACAATTGTGGGAGGAGATTGGGAAATAATGGAATGGAGAGGGGAATTAGAGGATCTGAGAAAAGTTCACCTATCAGCCTTCTTAAAGCAGTGCTGTTAGTGACATAGAGTTAACATAAAAATGCTGAGAACCAAGGCACATTCAGTAGCTGGAATGGGACTGCAACTGGAACATTGTGGAGAAGTTGGTTAGAAGCTTTTGCCTTTGTGAGCTCTGTCCCTCTAGATCCATGGTCACATATCTGATAGTAGGCCTAAGTCTGCTGTTCAAGTAGTGCTACTAGTGGAAAGAAGAATAGAAACAGAAAAGAAGAGAGTGAGGACAAGTTAGAGCCTGCTGGGTACTTCTGTATCAGTCACTCTGTCTGATGCCAAAGTATGCTTAGAAGATAATGACCACTGCCTCACTTTCATCTTCCAAATCTTTTGCAAATTCCTCTTTTGTCCATCTCTAACTCAGTATGATAAATGGAGGATGATTCTGGGCAACATAACTCTTAGCTTAACTAAGTTGACAGAAGAAACCTACAAGGTACTGTTTTAGACACTTGGGGTTCAATAGTGTGTGAGCAAGACAAAAAATTCCTTGCTTCTTATAACTTATATTCTAATGGTAGAATCAGAAAATAGTCTAATAAGTATTTTATTTAATGTCAAATGTCAGAAAGTGCAACATAAATAATTAAGCTCTGTAGACAGGAGATTGTAGTGAACCAGTAATAGAAACATCGAGAACCAATGGTAGAAATGTTGCTGTAGCCTCAGTGAAAGATGTTGAGAACTCAGACTGGGAGGATAGCCTAGCCATCTTCGCAGTGAAAAGTCATATCCTGAATCTGTTTTATAGGGAGAACTATTAGTTGTTAAGGAGGAAAATGAAGGATGCTAATGCTTTTGAGCAAATGAGTGTAATTCCAGTGGTATTTGCAGAGATGGGGAAGGATGGAGCACAAATGAGTTTGGATGAGAAATTAAGGCCTGTTGGAAGTCAAAGTAGAGATTTTATATTGATTAGGCAACTACACAGAAAGGAGTTGAGATCAGGGAAGAGGTGGAACTGCAGATGTACATTTTGGAGTTACCTGAGTCCATAATATATTTGAAGACAGAAAGACTGGAAGAAATTACTGGGGAAGATGATGTGGAGTTTAAAAAGAAAAGAGGTGGTTATTTTCTGGTGAAATATGCTTAAACAGAGGGAGTAATACTTCTTATGCATTATCTTATTTATATCTCATTTTCCTTTACAAAACATGAGCGTTAATTTTCAATAATATGTTGAACATCCTAGAATAAAATTTAAGCATACAGAAGTTAGGTGCAAGAGATAACCAGGATAGTTAAATTACAAAGCCAAAAGTAAGTTAGCACAGATGTATTGTATAAAGATATTGATAGAGGTGAACTGAAGATTTGTTTACAATAATCAAAACAAGAGGAGCAACACAATTAATTAAACTAATTAAATTAGAAGATTTATAATGTCCATAAATTTAAAAAATAGAAGAGAGAATGAAAAGGAAAGGTTACTCTTCGGGAAGTCTCTGGAGCTTCCACTGCATTTGAAGTTGTGTTAAAACTATTTCATTTGAATTGTCCAGGATGTTACCTATAATGGCAGGTAGCATTTGGGTTTCTTACAACATCCCATTGTTACTTAGACGAAATTCAATAAAAACAATTCTACAGGGGCCCAAGCAGTCTGACACAAGCTCATAATTCTCTAGTACTGTCTTGATCCACAATAAAATACATTTATTTCAGGGAATGTTCCATAAAATTCTCTCAACTAGGATTTGATAATTATTAGATAATTATATAATTAAAAGAGTTCAAGGTTATCCTCTCTGCAAAGGACCTGTATCCCTTTTGCTTCCTGTCTGTCTGCGAGTTAAATATGAGACCACATATTCCAATGTTTTTCTGTGGGGTGTTATGTGTAGAACTGGACAATACTGCGAATACTCTGTGATTCTAGTGTGATATGGTAAGATGACCAACTTCTTTGGGTGAAGTAAATTGGTTTTTTAAATTCAGTTCAAAACTTTTAGTGATGATTTTTTGGTAGTCAAGAACGTTCGTGATGAGGACCAGAATGATAGTTGAAAGTAATTCCCTATCACCACTGACACACAAGAACCAAAATTGTAGATGGAAATACCTATCAAACATCTGGAAAAAGACTAAAAAAACAACAAATAACCGAACAACTTATTTAATATGGAAAGAAAGTCTCAAGATGAATGTGTAAATCAATTTAACAAACTTATTTCCTCACCATTTTGACATGGTAATAATATTCTTTTGAAATAAATGAAAATAAAGGCACATTTCTAGCTCTTCTAATACTTCAACAAAAAATTGTCCACTTACACCAAGAATTTTAATAACAAAAAGGCCTGTCTATTATACTACTATCAGTAAGAAAGACTCAAAAGTTGCTTGTACTGAGATGAGCTAATAACTATTATTATTTACTAGAAATAAAACAGCATAATGAATAAGGGTGAAACATAATTCCCATGACTATCTAAATTGTATTTTAAATGGTAAGATTAAATTTTAAATTGCTATTAAACAGTTTAGTAAGGCAGTTAAATTTTCAGTTGTGCTGAATTCAGCAGAAACTTTAAGGTTATTATAATAATTACAAGAATTTTCTTGGCTACCAAGCAAAACAAGTATCTTATAGCAAATAGTTTAAATATAATTTTCTGTTGGAAAGAAGTAAAGAAGATGATTTTTTTCCACATGAGTATGATTATTAAGTAGACAACAGCAAATTCAACAAAGAAAATCCATCTTTGAAGTGTACTAAAGGATGACTGTTTTAGATATGGCAATTAATCACTGTATTATTTATAATACTTTAGGAACAGCTCACACTGCATTAATTGTTGATAACTTCTGCTTAATTAACAAGACTGCCCACAGATGTCAAACATGAGCACAAAAACACACTTGAGATAAAAAAGTATATATATTAGCTAAGGAATGAGAATCACAAAATGAAACACTTCAACTTGCATCCAAGTTCACCTGTTTGAACTTTCATACTTCCACTCGATATTTTATCAGTCAGTGCTTTCTTCCCAAGGTTGAAGAGTACTACTTAAGATACAATCTATATTGTATGGTGTTTTAATTAGAATGAGCCCTTCTCTAGTATGTTTGTAGTTTATTCTGTACTGGCAGCTTCCTGCTTTCCCACACAGATTATGTAGATTTGACTAGAGTGCTAAAACAGACTGGAATTACATTGCCTAGTTTAAATCTTGGCTCCATCATTTCCCAGCTGTGTGATTTAGAGCAAATTACTCAACCTTTCTGTACCCCCATTTCCTAACTTACAAAATGGAGCTAGTAACGTCATTTAACTTAGAATGAGAATTAAAATAACATATTTAAAGTATTGAACAGTGTCTGACTATACAATAAATATTAGCTAATATTTTAATTTGTTATTATTATGATCAGAAACATTATACCAGGGGTCTCTGGGTGGCTCAGTCCATTAGGCATATGACTTTGGCTCAGGTCATGATCTCAGGGTCCTGGGATCCAGCCTTGCACTGGGCTATCTGCTCAACAGGGAGTCTGCTTCTCCCTCTCCTTCTGCGTCTCCCTCTGCTCTTGCTTTCTGTCTCTCTGTCTCTCTCTCTCAAATAAATAAAAAAAATCTTTTTTTAAAAAAAGAAATATTATACTGTAGATTCTTAGCTTTCTATAGTTCTATCCTCCTTAGGCTTGGAGACATGTCCCAATCCAACCCATTTTCTTTCTCTTTAGCATTTCACTTTAACACCTGAGCATTTGTACGCACATAGTACAAATGCAATAAATGCCTTATGATTCAACATACAGTTCTGCCTTTCTGTGGAACTTATACCTGCTATGTCTCTTGCATGTGGTGTCTTTAGATATTTGATCAATTTCATGTCTGAAATTCATCTTGGATTTTATGAGACTATAACTAATAATGAGACCCTGGAGCATTGACAGCCAGCATTGAAATACTTAGAGTAATACAAATTCCTAGGACTAGAGAGTGTGTGACAGCATGATGTACAAAGATCTTTTATGTAATGTCTGAAGCAGGAAAATGGGAATTAGGGTGGACAAAGTAAATGCTTAAAGATACGTTAAAACAATGTGACGTGGTTGAGAATAGCAGAGAACTGCAGATGTCTAATAAACCTAGTGTTCCCATTTTTAATTAAAGCCGTAGTCAAGTGCTAATGCTAAAGTGAAGGAATAGAAGTATAGCAAAGCTTTCAGATATATAGAAGTGATAGCTTCATGTGAATGCAAAAGCTGTTTGTTAAGTTAGGCTCCTTAGCCACTCAGGTGTGTAGAGAACAATAATGGAAATGTTTCCTTTTTGAAAAGGAAATACAACAGCAAAGAACATGAACAAATATATTTTCTTTGATTCTTGAATGGCACAATGTTCAGGGTTAAAAGACTTTGGATTATATACTATGTATAATGGCTGTATACCTTGTCTTTCCATTGCTCTAGACCCTTGTTTATGGACCTAACGGGTCCTCCCCTCTCTTCTATCCCTATATAATATGCTCACAGAGCATAGCTTCATCTCCAAAGAAGCCATCTGAAATTAACTGACAGGAAATCATATCTAGTCTGGGAGCTAATCAATGACTCATGTGTTTTAGGATGGTGGATGTTGGACATAAATGCCTATGTTAGTGACTGGATGCAGATTTTTGACCACTGGCATCTAAACTTACTGGGTCATTTCCTTTCAAGTTCACCTACTAGGAACTCAGTCCATACTAAATTGATAATTTACTTAATGGACTTGATTCTGAATTCAGTCTTTTATTTGTTTGCCCTATCATTGGCTTGATGTTTTACTAATTCTTGAACCGTGTTCTTACTGAAATTTCTGTAAGGATGCTCCAAATAACACATATTTTCATTCCTACATCAGTCTTCTTTTCTGTAGTATCAATTCTGGCTTCTTTAGTGTTTTCCAGTTTATGGAACTCTCTTACAGGATTTGCATCATATTATGTTGATCTGTTATGTTCCCCACAATATATGCCAAATATATTTTGATGAATATATGAGGAAATGAATGGATTGGGAGAAATGGCACAATAACTTTGCAAAGGACAGCATACATAGTTTGTTGCATGATGGACTAAATTATGACCCCTTTTGTTGTTAGAAAATATTTTGTTGTTGTTGCTAAATGCAGTGTTTTCATAGTCTATCTCAAATATCATGTAGAAAGATAAACCAAGAAAAGATGACATAATAAGTAATCCCTAACTTTTCTACTTTACCTGGTTATAATTATATGATGGAAAATTAAATTTTTTAGAAAATGTAAATAAAGAGATCATCATAGGGAGATTAATTTTTAAGAAGGTGACAGTGCATTATCTTTCATCATACACAAAAATCAACTCAAATTTGATTAAAAGCTTGAACATAAGACCTGAAACCATAAAACTCCTAGAAGAAAACACAGGTGATAAGCTCCTTGACCTGAGTTTTGGTGATGATTTTTTGAGTCTGACACCAAAAGTAAAAGCAACAAAAGCAATATTAAACACATGGGACTACATAAAACTTTAAGCTTCCGCACAGCAAAGGAAACCATCAACAAAATAAAAAGATAACCTACTGAATGGGATAAAATATTTGAAAATCATGTATCTGATCATGGGTTAATATCCAAAATATATAAAGAACTCATACAACTCCATAGCAAAAAAACCCAAACAATCCAATTAAAAAATGGGCAAAAGATCTGAATAGACGTTTTTTTCCAAAGAAGACAAAAGATACATGAATAGGTGTTCAACATCCTAATCATCAGGGAAATGCCCATCAAAATCACAATGAGATATCATCTGTTAGAACGGCTATTATCAAAAGGATAAGAAACAACTAGTGTTGGTGAGAGTGTGGAAAAAGGGAACACTTGTGCACTGTTAGTGGGAATGTAAATTGGTACAGTCACTGTGGGAAACAGTATGGAGCTTTCTAAAAAATTAAAAATAGAGCTACCATATGTACTATCAATTCTATTTTTGGGTATTTATCTGAAGAAAACAGAAACAATAGAGAAGCAATAGTAGGAGAAGATATTGCACCCCTATGTTCACTGCAGCGTTAAGATAGCCAAGATATGGAAATAACCTGTGTCCACTGATGGAAGAATGGGTATAGAAGATGTGGTATTTATATACAATGAATATTATTCAACCATAAAAAAGGCTGAGATCTTACCATTTATGACAAAGTAGGTGGACCTCGAGGGCATTATGCTAAATGAAATAAGTCAGAGAAGGGCAAACACTGTAAGATCTCTCTTATCATGTGGAATCTAAAAAAAACGCACACACAAACCCTAAGCTCATAGTAAGAGAGAGTAGATTGGTGGTTGTCAGAGGTGAGGGGTGGGGAGTGGGAGAAATTGGTGAAGGGGGTAAAAAAATATAAAAAAGGAAATGTAACATGTAGTGCATTTGTATTTTTTCCCTTAGTTATCTTTGTTCCATTTGATTGTTGAGTTTAATTAAATGAATGCTAAAATAAACCCTAGAAGTACAAAGTTTTATAGTAAACAATTTAGTTTTGCAAATTTTCTTTTCTTAATGAAAGTCAGTGCATATTGTCTTCTCTGATAGAGAATATTTTAAAGACCTATCAAAAATCAAGGCATTGTGAAAATATTCTCTGCTTTGTGCTTCCTTGGAGATTAGGAGTATTATTTTGTTAAAGTATTTGATGAATGTTAGTAAAAGATTATTTTTAAAATAGCATTTTGATTGACATTTATTTTTTAAGTTTCTAAACAGTTTACTGGAGGCATCATAACAAATTCATCTTTCTTATTGTCTTCTTTCTCTTCTGATATTTCCCTTGATAATCTTGTTTGTTACTGTTTTTAAATTTTTAACAAGGGAAACAAAGGAGCAGAGCATAAGTATGATCAATTTATTTCTTGATTTGGACAATTGGTACATTCCCCTTTGTCCTTTTCCCATGATATTAATGAAATATATTTATAATTTTCTTTTTATTGAACATCTTACTTTGCATATTATCTATATTTGCTGTCTTACTTGCTAATAAGAACAACTCAGCAAACTAGGTTAGGTATTATTTACCATATTTTAGAGATAAAAAACATGAAAGAGATATTATATGAAGCTAAAAACCACATTTCCTGGATTTTATTGTGCCTTTTTCTATGCTGCTTCTATGATGGTTATAAAATAGTATTTTAATTTATCATCTCCGTAATTAATTTTCCCCTTTGTTATAAAGTGACTTACAAATATCAATGAAGATTAAAAGAGTAAGCAAGCAAAAAAAAAAAAAATGTTTGGATTCAAAAGTGGAACGTAAACTGAGACCAAAAATGCAAATCATGTACTTGCTAGTGGTGCGTCATGAATTTAGCTATCAGTTTTCTAACAATCAAATTCAAAAGGGAAATATAATCACTTACACAATTCATGGTGCTCATAAGATTAAAAACAACCAATTCTTTAAGAGATGAAAAATTGTTCTCATTAGTAATATCAGACTAGAAATTTTCCAAGTGGAGTGTCTCTCCTAGACACTGTAATATAATAAAATTATTCTCAACAACATCCTTCAGGAGATTCCACTATGAATTTTATGGACTGTTTCTCTGATAATCTCTAATGGCATCATAGCAAAATATAGTTAAAAAAAAACAATTCATGGAGCCGTCAGTAGAGTGAAATAGACACACTTCCTGGTTGGATCAAGGAGTACAGGTATTTTGAGGACTTTGCGTAGTCTTCTTTTTCCTTAGGCAATCTTCCCTTGCAGCTAAATTATCAATAAATATAAAGTAACAATGCATTCAAGATTACATTATCTGCCTTAACCTGTAATGAACTTAATATCAGTTAAAATCAGATTCACAGCACTTTTAAAAGGCCATAAATGGGGTGTGATATGAGTGATACATTCAAGTGAAAGTTGGAGAGTCTAGGAAGGGCAATGGCTAAATGTCAGGATGCCTATACGGACTTCATTTTGGGGCAAGCCAAGTAAGATCCAGGTGGAGTAATTTGATATTGTCTAGTTTTCACATATGTCAGTTTTTTCAGGTTTAAATAAATTTAATATCTTTTAGGAAAGAATTTCAAATTAAAGAAAATATCTTCTAATGATAAAATTTTTTTATTAAGGGAATGAATATATTAGGTATATAGATGAAGTTAAGTTTCTCTGAAAGTCAGCTATGTTTTCTACTGAATATTTTAGAAACTGCTAGTATGAAAGATTAGCACCCTTAAATCCAACTAGTACGATAAAAAGCTCAAAGGTTTAGAAGTAGAAAAGTATTTACTGTTGTTGATCATATGGTAATAAAATCCAGCAATTCAATTGTTAGCATTCTCTAATTATGTAGTGACTAAAATGTGAAAGGACCTACTCACATCTAATATTATTATATCTTTATAATAAAGGTATATCTTCTGTGTTTTGTATCAAAGGATCTTGTTCCTCTCCTTTTTTTTTTAGATTCACCAAGCCCTATGCAAGTTGATACCCCACCTGCACTTTACCTGCAAGCTCCTTTTGTTCTTGGGCTACCGAATCATACTTTCATTTATGACAGTGTTGAGATCTTTGGGACACTTTACAAATTTTCTTATGAAGTATGTAAATTGTTCTAAACTGAGTATAGCTTTGTGGTCAAAAGAATTTTTGACAGAAGAGAATAAGCCGTAACTATCAAAAAGTAAACAAGGATCAGGGGCGCCTGGGTGGTGCAGTCTGTTAAATGTCTGACTCTGGGTTTTGGCTAAGGTTGTGATCTTATGGTCATGATCTCATGGTCCTGAGATCAAGTCCGGATTAGGGCTCAGCATGGAATCTACTTGAGATTTCTCCCTCTCCCTCTGTCCTTCCTGTTCGTGTTCTCTCTCTCTCTCTCTCTCTGTCTCTCTCAAATAAATAAGTAAATCTTTAAAAAAAGTAAGTGATGATCAAACCTAGCTGAAAGCCGTGTACATGAAGATGATGTGGAAGATGTGAAGAAGATAAATGTATTTTTACAGTGGATAAGGAAAATGTGCTGAGGCTTTCATGAGAGCTTGTGTGTCTAAAACAGAGCAGGTGTTCATTCATGAGAAATGCTTGATAGACCTGACCTTGTATGGAGCAGCAGAAACCAGAGAGTGAGTCTCTGAATCCCAGTATATGAGGACTTGCTGAAGGTGCTAGGATGTTTGGCCTGGAGAGGAGGTTTTTCACTGTTTTCTGTAAATACTGGCAGAGCTCTCATGTAAAAGATGCTGTGACTTTTCTAAGCCATTGCAGAGATGAGAAGAGAACTAGGATTCATGGATGAAGTTGTATTGAGGGAGACATAAACTCACTGTGAGAAATAACTATTTATGATTGGTTCTGGAATGGACTGCCTCCAGAAGTAGTGAGTTCTCCATCACTGGAGGTGTCTAGTATTAATTTGTTCAGGATATTTTCATAGAGAGGGTATATCATAACAGCCTAGTATATTGGATGCTTTTCATCTCTGAATTTCCTTTAGACCTTGCGATAGAATTTTTGTTGTCTCTGACATGGTTCGGTATAGTTTTGGACACATAGGAATCACTGTGCCATGTGCAAAAATGTTAAAATTTATAGGGAACTTCACAGAGAAGTTTTTCTGAGTAATGAGGATTTGGGTCTTTCTTCCATGTATTCATATTGAAAGGAACATTAATATTATAATGAATCCTACTTTCTGCGAAAACTATACCACAAAGTTGCAGGCATTGCATTAAAGTCACAGATGCCTTTAAATGAATGATTCTTGGACAACAAACAATGACAATGTCTATAAGTAACCATCAGTATATAAAAATGTTTTTCTTTGGTGGGTGGGCAACAAACTTTTAAATCAATGTGAAAATGCTTAGTGTTGAGCTGACCTAAAATTCAGGGAAGCATATATCAATTTCTCAGAATATTCTCAGTATACTGGATGTGCTAACAAAAAAATTGTTTCTTGTAACATTCCCTCTTTCAAGGTGAACTTCTAACAGACTGATATTACAGTGCTATAGAATTCAGTGCAAACATTCTGGCTATCTAATTTTACTTCATTTATGAAACACCACAGTCATACAGCTTTCCTGGGTTTGTGTGCGTGTGTGTGTTTGTGTGTGTGTGTTTATTTTTACATTTGTTCAACTGAAATTAATACTGTTTACTATTTCTAGCTGTGAAATGCACAAATAGCCTTGAACACTTGTAATCCAGTGGAAGATTAATAAGAGCAGCATACTGCATCATAATTATGTAATCCCTCTACAGGTTTCTGTGTGTGTGTGTGTATACATACACATGTTCATATGCATATATATATATATATATATATATATATATATATACATACATATATATATATATGAAATAGACATCCATATATACCTACATAAATTTTTATTCAAGACAAAAGGAAAGCATTTCCTAAATGCCTGATAGTTTTTGATAATTTCTTTAGGAACAACTTATTGATTATATAAAAATAGTGTATGTTGGTCCAATAAATAGAAAATTGATTTAAAACCATGCATTTAATGTTTATTACATGAAATAACAAGTCTTAAAATTTTTATGTACTAAATATAGTAGTATAAATACATTAGCAAGTTTCGTTTAGCTATAACTTTTGCTGTAGCAATTATTAATCAATGCATCACTAAATGTATGAATTCTTGCAAAGTGATTAAATATCAAAGGAAATATTCTAGTTTGATTTATGTATTTGTCTATAATTGACAGAAATATTTATATTAAAATCATGTGGACCTTTAATATTTAAAAATAAGTTTTACATGAAGACATAAGAAGCTTTAAATTCAAAATGTGTAAAAATATTGGTGCAGTGATATTTTACAACATCGATTAGTTGCTAACACTTTGTTTCCAGAAATGCTTAAAATATCATTAATATATGTTCGGTTTGGAATGGAAATATCTTTATATTTCTGGTATTTGATTATTTGTATTTTTTTTCCTGCTTAACCCCAAACATTTCACTAAATAAATATGTAAAATGTGTTAAGTCATCAAAACAAACTTAATAACTTGTTTTTCTTCCTTTCTGCATATTGCATCTACATGTAAACCTGTGGAAATTGAGGCTCCATTAAACTGAATTGCTTGGGCTCAAGGCAAACTACCACCTTTAGAAATATACATAAAAACCCCAAAATTGCTTAGATGTTTTATTGCTTGTTGAAATGTCTTATACTTCAATATTAATCAGTGCCTTGGAGTCTTTCTTTGAATTCTCCTTACTAGTATCAGTTTCTCTTGAACCAAGTTAACATGGTTTTTTTTAAATTCATTTTCTGACTTGAGTTTGTGAAACATTTAATAATTGCCTGAGTTATTATAGGCCAGTCATAACTTTTCATCTTTGGTATCGTAATTATATGTATATGTGTCAGAAATAACACAAAAATTCATGCTGATAAATTTCATGATGATACCAATGGTTTTTTTTTTTTTTTTAAGTTTAAAATTAGGAGGCAATGTATAAAAATTGCCCAAACCACATTAACCAGTAGGCTTGTGTGTTTCTGTACTCTAAAATCTGGGCCAACTATTTTACACACTTGTGACTTAAACTTAGTTAGAAAAAAAGAAGAAGGGCTGAGGGAATGGGATGATATATTAATCATAAAAATAATCAGGCTGCCAGGAAGCTTAGAGCCTAAATCCAAACGTAGGGATTGATTGTCACCTTATTGCATGCATTTTTGTACTCCCAAAAATCTCTGGCATATATCTTAATATTTACACTGATTTTTTTGGCATTGTCTTTGTTTTTATTTCATAATATATATTTGATAAGCCATGAAAAATCAGTTGTGCCTTGTACTCATAGGGTTCAAATGTTTAATAATTTTGAAAATAAAATAATCTATTAATGGTATGGCAGTTTACCTTTCTCTGTGTTTTTATTTTTTCTCTACCTGCATCTTAGCTGCACCCACATTCATGCTGATTGTCCCAGCTCTTCATTGGTTACTGTGACACCTATTTAATCAGTGTCTTCTGTTCATTGAAAATTCCCAGTGGTGCTTTTTAATACTTAAATGTTTTTGAATTTTCTTCATTGCTCTGATATAACCTTCAAGAAGAAGATCCTTACGTACACATAGCCTGATCTTTTAACAATGTCTCCTGTGTAGTTATTCATGAAGTGTCTCATGAAATTACACTGAAATGTAATATAATGGTTTTCTGTCTTACTGCCAATATTTGTGAGAGCCTCTTGGCACATTCTGCCTCCTCTCAAGTATTGATGCCATGTATATTATGAAGATTAATGAAAAAAAAGAGACATTCGGTTTTTCTTTTTAAACATCTTTACAAAAGATTCTACAACAACATAGTACGTGCAGAATGCTAAAATATATCCTAAAAATTTGGCACAGATGCACAGTTGATTTATTTGCATGATTGGTACATTTTTGGTATCACTTTTGCTATTTAAACAATTGAATAAATATTCTCTCATAAAAAGTTTTTGAAAATGACTAATCTTTCAGACAAATCTGTAAGAAATTATTAGAAGAAATAATAACCAGGATATGGCTTGGCTTAACAAAATGTAAGTTATATCAGATTATGCCTTGTTAATGTGTTTGTTTGTTTATGATAGGATTATGGTTATTAGGCAACTGTGGCCATCATCATGTGTCTGGACTTCAGCAAGACATAATTGCTGAAAAATACTTAATATTTATGTAAGGCTTATTATGTGCCTGATACTCTCCTAAGTATTTCATATTTAACTCATTTGATCTTATCTTGTCAATAGTTCTATGGAGAAGGTGATACTATTTTTTTTTCATTATAAAAACTCAGGCTAGCATGAGTAATTTGGGTAATTTGAATCCCAAGCTGTCTGGCTCTAGAATCCAGGTTTTTACCTGCAGTGTTACATACTAATCAATTGAAAGTGATGGAATATCATAGAAATCTTTGCTTTTATATCATATCAACATATACAGGCATACCTCAGGGACATGCAGATTTGGTTTCAGACCACCAGAATAGAGTAAGTCAAATGAATTTTTTGGTTTTCCAGTGCATGTAAAAGTTTTATTTATACTGTTGTCTATTAAGTGTGCAGTAGCATTATGTCTAAAAAAACCCAGTGTACATACCTTAATTAAAAAACACTATTGAGAAAAAATGCCGACCACCGTCTGAGCTTTCATTGAGTTGTAATCTTTTTGCTGGTAGAGGGTCTTGCCTTGATGCTGATGGCTGCTGACCAGGATGGTGGTTACTGAAGGCTAGAGTGACTGTGGCAGTTTCTTAAAATAGGACTGCAATGCCTGGGTGGCTCAGTCAGTTAAGCGTCTGCCTTTGGCTCAGGTCATATCCCAGGGTCCTTGGATCGAGTCCCGCATCGGGCTCTGTGCTTGGCGCAGAACCTGCTTCTCCCTCTTCCTCTGCTGCTCCCCCTGCTTGTGCTCTCTCTCTGTGTCAAATAAATTTAAAAAAAAATTTTAAAAAATAGGACCACAATGAAGTTTGCCTCATAGATTTCTTTCATGAATGATTTCTCTATTAGCAGGCAATGCAGTTTTAAAACATTGTACCCACAGTAGAACTTCTTTAAAAATTGGGCTCAATACTCTCGAACACTGTTGCTACTTTGTCAAGTAAGTTCATGTAATATATTCTAAATCTTTGGTGTCATTTCAACAGTCTTCACAGCATCTTCACCAGGAGTAGATTCCATCTTAAGAGACCACTTTTTTTGCTCATCCATAAGAAGCACCTCCTTGTCTGTTAAGGTTTTATCATGAGATTGCAGCAATCCAGTCACATCTTCATGGTCCTCTTTGGATTCTAATTGCCTTGCTATCTGCTACATCTGCACTTACTTCCTCCACTGAAGTCTTGAACCCCTCAGAGTCATTCATGAGGGTTGGCATCAAGTTCTTCCAAACTCCTGTTAGTACTGATATTTTGACCTCTTCCAATGAATCATGAATGTCCTTAATAGCATCTAGAATGGTAAATCTTTTTTGAAAGTTTTCAGTTGACTTTGCCCAGTTCCATGAGAGGAATCACTATGACAGCTGTAGCCTTACAAAGTGTGTTTCTTAAATAATAAGATTTGAAAGTTGAAATTACTCTTTGATACATAGACTAAAGAATAGATGTTGTGTTAGCAGGCATGAAAACAACATCAATCTCATTGTACATCTCCTTTAGAGCTCTTGGGAGACCAGGTGAATTGTCAGTAATCAGTCAAGTTTTGAAAGGAATCTTTTCTCTGAGCAGTAGGTCTTAGCAGTGGGCTTAAAATATTCAGTAGACCATGTTGTAAACAGATGTGCTACTATCCAGACCTTCTTGTTTCATTTATACAGTATAGGCAGAGTAGGCTTAGCATAATTCTTGAGGATCCTAGGATTTTTGAAATGGTTAGAATGCTGGCTTACTTAAAGTCACCAGCTGCATTAGCCCCTAACAAGAGAGTCAGCCTGTCCTTTGAAGCTTTAAAGCAAGGCATTGACTTCTGCCTAGCTCTTAAAGTCCTAGATTACATCTTCTTCTAGTAGAAGACTTTTTCATCTTCATTGGAAATCTGTTGTCACCTTCATTAATTATCTTAGCTAGATCTACTGGATAACATGGTGAAGCTTTCCATACCAACACTTTGTGCTTCACTTTGCACTTTGATGTTATGATGACGGCTTTTTTTCTTAAACCTCATGAATCAAGCTCTGCTAGCTTCAAACGTTTCTTCCGCAGCTTCCTTACCTCTCTCAGCCTTCATAGAATTGAAGAGAATTAGGTCCAGGCTCTGGATTAGGCTTTGGCTTAAGAGAATGTTATGGCTGGCGTGGTTATCTATCCAAACATTCAAATTTTCGCCATATCACCAATAAGACTATTTTGCTTTCTTACCATTTATGTGTTCACCAGAGTAGCACTTTTAATTTCCTTCAGGGACTTTCCCTTTGCATTCACAACTTGACTGTTTCATGCAAAAGGCTTGCAACCTGCTTTCCTCACTAAGCTTAATCATTTCTAGCTTTTGATTTGAAGTGATAGATGTATGATTCTTCCTTTCTTTTGAACACATAGAGAGCATTCTAGGGTTATTAAGCATCCTAATTTTAATATTGGTGTGTCTCAGGCAATAGGGAGGTCCAAGGAGGAGGGGAACAGCTGAATGATAGAACATGCAGAACACACACATTTATCAGTTAGGTTCACATGCTTATACAGGCACTCTTCATTCAAAACAATTACAGTAGTGACAACAAAGATCACTGATTACAAATTACCATAAAAATATAATGATAATGAAAGAGTTTGAAATATTGTGGGACTTACTGAAATGTGACACAGAGAGACGAAGTGGGCAAATGCTGTTGGAAAAATGACGTTGATAGAGTAGCTTCACACAGGGTTAACACAGACTTTCAATTTGTTTAAAAAAAAAACAGTATCTATGAAGTGTAAAAAAAGTGTAAAAAAAAGTGCAAAGCTCAATAAAACCAGGTATGCCTGGAAAAGTGAAGGAAGACTCCTGTTAGAAGCTTTAGGGTTCTTGCCTGAACCTTATCTTATGTTCAAATTTTTTTAAACGTTGTTTTATTTTAAATTCAATTAATCAGCATATAATGTATTACTGGTTTCAGAGGTACAGGCCAGTGATTCATCAGTCTTATATAATACCCAGTGCTCATTACATCGCATGACCTCCTTAATGACCATCACCCAGTTCAAAAATTTATCAGCTGTGCAGATACTGAGGCAAGCTGTATCAAACTTGCCACTCAAGCTGAGAGAGATAAAAAGGTGATATTCTAAGTGACACATTTGAGATACAAAAGGAGCAATGGGAGAAATTCTACTACAAATAAGCGGGGGTAGAGTAAATATAAGGTGCTGTGCTTGACGCCAATAAACCATGAAACAAGTACAGTATAAAGAAGAGCTGACAAGCCATATGAAAAAGTCTTAGGGATTTTAGTAGAGCCTAGCCCCACTGTGGTGTGGTTCTCATAAATGTAAACCTGATTTTAGATGGGCGGCATTAATATGTTGTACCTGATTTAATACAATAGTCTCGCTTTGGTTAGGGACTAATTCTGAATTCATTTTCCAATTAATATTTTCAGCTCTGGTAATCATTTTCCATGCTATACTGCCATAGGTATACGTTTTTATTTTTTTCTAATCCATTTTGCTTTTAAAATTCAGTTAAAACTCTGATCTCAAATTTTATCTAACTCGTATATTCTCCCCTCTCCCCTGTGTGGCCTTAAACTGAGGCAATGATAGCTGGGAGAGAAGAGGAAGTGGATCATGGGCTGATTCCAAGATCAATGTCCTCCTCTTCCTTTTTAAGGTATAAATGCTTCAATACGTCAGATCAGAGAAGAGAGGGAAAAAAGTGCTAACTGTATGTTTATTCAACAGTTGCTGCTCTGCTTTCTTTACTTCGCTAACTTCTGTGTGCTCTCTCATGGGCCTCATATCTGAAACCTTTGGAAAAGCCCACTGTAGAATTCCCTGATATGGGAGATCCAGTCTGAATATAAGCTAACCTTCATTAGAGCAAATTGTTAGCTGTACACCCAATAGCACCTTGTTTGGCGGAATCTCTTCACTTAGCATTTAGTGTCTGTAGCCCAGCTACATTTTATGTATTCACCTGACTCATGGGAAACTTACCTATAACTGTTAAATCTTTAGTCTGTTCTACTTCAACACCTTGCCTGGGGTGATGGACCACTTACGTAAAATGCAGAGAATAGAAATCTCTGCATGAATGATTAGAACAGAGATTCTCAAGTTTTGCCTGTTACCTTTAAATTAATGCAGACCATATATTTGCTCCTGTACTGTTTTTGGATTCTATTCATCAGATCTGGTATAAAGCCTGAGAATATTGTACCATTTGTTTATTTTTTTAAAACATTTTAGGTAGCCAGTAAGGTTGGGAAACACTGAATAAGATTACCATACTTAAACCTTAAAATTATGTTTATTAGTTAATTTCTTTAAATAAGACGCTATAATAATTGATATATTCAGTACTTAAAAGCAATCATAAATAAAAAAGTTTAGACAGTAATGCATCGAGATTGTAAAACAATAACTTTACATAAAAATATATTCCAGTTTATATATATATATTAATATGTTACCTCAAAACCTCAAAAATAGATTTGCTTTGTTGACGTGGTTTCCTTCTGCTAGTGAGGAAACTAGTCCAATAAAGTAAAGGGTTAAGACCCCTTAGAGGGAAAAAAGAAAATAATATTATCTTTAGAAATGTCTATGAAAATACCTCCCAAGGCAAACTGTTGGCAGACCAGCTAATGGCAGATTGTGTACATCTGTGTGAGTGAAAATCAGCTCAAGGGTGTCAAGTGCTCTTTTGAGTCTCACTAGAGTCCCTTTATATTTATTTTCCAAACCAAGTAGTAGTTGCCATTTTTACCAGCCCACACAGTCCTATTATTTTCCCATCTTTGCTTTATAAATAGCTGGCTCTCACAGCACTTAATTTCATGTTGGAAAATAATCAAATAATATTGCATTTCTCACATTTGAGACCTCATGGCCAAGTAAATTTACACGGAATGACCAATGTACAGATGTGTTTAGATAAGGCTTCTCTGAGGAATAGCAATATTGATTTTAAGTTTTAGTAAAATAATTGGCTTTAAAGGAGGTTTGCTTTATTATATCCCAACCAAATTATAAACAGACTAGTTAGAGAAATGATACATTACTAATTAATCCAGTATGAAGACTAGCATCTAAAAAAAATTTACATGAACGGAAGAGAAATTTAAAAATGAGAAATTCCTAAAATAAATACAATTACTTAAATAAAATGGAAGTTGTAGTAAAAATTGTGTGAGATAATTTGAATGAAAACCAGTATAAATGCATTTCAATATTTTATTAAAACACTTGAATTAATACCAAGAAGATTTTCAATTTAAAATGATAGGTATCACTTTCGATCTCATTATTCAACCTCATCCACTGCCAACATTCTGGAGCCTCAGCTTCCATTTCTTTATTCTATGATATTTATTTGTAAAGATTATTTCAGTCATACTGGTCATGTAATATATAATCTCCCTGCATCAACTGACATTTTTATTATAAACATTTTCCACATTATTACCTAATAGTCATAAATATAATTGTAATTATTGTGTAGTATTTTATTGAATAATATGATTTTTCTTACAATTATATATTATATATAGCTTGCTTTCAGGTTTTATTATTATATGTAGAACTGTTTAAGAGATCTATGATTTAAAATAATATTTTGGACTATTTCCTTAGGATAGATAACCAGAAGTGGGATTATTATGATTGTAGAGGCTAGACAATTTTAAGTTTTTTTGTTTCATAATACAAAATTACATAACTCACAGTGCTAGCAGAAAGATAGGTGAACATCCAATTCACAAACTTATTAGTCTTTGTTGCTCATTTTTTATAATGTTGTGAAAAATTACCTTTCATTGTTTCTCATATTTATGTAAAATACAAATTATTGGGTTAGTGGGGATTAGTGGAGTTAAAACAAAGTTTTTCCATATGTGGGAAATCCATGTATATTTCTTTTGCACAAAATTTCTTTGGATGTACTTTTCCTTTTTTAGGAAATTTAGTATTTTTCTGATCATTATATAGGCCCTTTATAAAATAGTAAGCTTACCTGTCATAACTGCAAAAATACTATTTCTGTTTAGTTTTATTTTTACTGATGTATTATATTCAAGATTTTATTTGTAATATGATCTATCTTTTCTTGCTGGTGTGTATAATTTAAGCCAAATTTGTTTATATTTCAGAACAGTCAGAAATCCATAGATGTTTCATTAACTCCTTCTTACCATTACATTTCATTTTATAAGTCACAGTTTTATAGTACAACAGGTAAGTGGGAATAATTTAGGCAGTGAGAAAAGGCACTTTCTTATGGGAAAGTATCTTCATCAAAGCCTCTGGATCAAAGCTGACTTTGAGTCTCAGAGAAAGCAATTAGATTAAAAGAAAATTAGGATCTTGGCTAACAGTAAGAGCATGTAAAACATAATTCATCTTGATTGAGAGTTTTTAATCTTCCATCATTGGGTATCAAATATGTCACATACAAAAAATAATTTCAGCTTTGTTTTCAACTTTGCTAAGTTTGGTCACTGTTCCTTAGAAGCGAAAGTTAAGTTCCTCTCATACTGGAAGATAAAGTAGTTTCAGAGTCATTAAACACACACACACACACACACGCACACACACATACACACATGCACACTAGACTTCATCAATGATGTCGTATTCAAATAATGTCTTATTCTTTGATCTTCTGAGGTGCTATCTTGGTGCCTCACATGTAATAGGTGCAGAATCTATAATTGTAGAATAAATGGATGGATTTCCTGCAATAGAATGTAAGAAGTCATTAAGTATATCCTCATAATATCTGTAGGACTGTCAAAAGGCTTGCTTAGGAGTTGAAAAAGAAGTAAGAAAGAAAATGATATGACCTCAAAAGAACAGATGAACACAACTCAATAAGCAGTGAAAATCAATGAAGGCAAAAATGGTCCATTTTCACCTCGCTCCTTTTCAGGGACAGACCAGTTTTCCTTCATTGATTTTCAGTGCTCATTGAGTTGTGTTCCGTTGCTCTTTGGTTGTAGTATATTCTCTATCTTTTCAGCTTCACTTTTGTTTTGCTTTAAACTGTTGTTCAGAAGTAAGCTTTGATGGCAGTGTTTTAGCTCAATGAAACCATTTTTGCTTATTTGATCTTTTTTGCTCTTGGTGTAGTACCTTTACTTTTTAATACTATCTTAATGGTACTTTTCTGAACAATCTTCCATAAATATTTTTTTCTTTATTTTGACCTGTCAATCATGTTTTTATGTGTGAAAAATATTTCTGTAAAATTGAAAGTGAGAAAATGAAATATTTATGTAAAAATTTAAATTGATTAGTGTGACCATTCAAATGAGGTATCTGATCTGTTTATGTTCAGTCCACACATAAATATCTAACAAAGATATATTCAGCACCCATACATCTAATTTTGTGATTGCCAAGTAATATAATTTATATATGTTCAGGTGAAGGTATTCTGGAGTTAAAAGTCCTGGCTTAGAGTTAGAGAGATGGGCTTGATTTGGGGAGAGTGACCTCACTTTGGAGCTGACAGTGAAAGAAGGAACAGTGGTCCAGATCATAGTACCTATGGGGAATTAGACAATAAGTATTTGAGTCAGACTGATGGATTCTGGGTGTGTCGTGAAAATAGGTTTTTCTAAGTATTGATATTTATTACACCATCAAATTTGTCTAGATTCACTCTGGATTTAGGAAGGATTCATCTAGAGGTTTGAAGATAGGGAAAAGCTGAGGCCAGTATTTTGAAAGATAAAACTGAGTGAGATAAATGATTTGGCCACCAGGCATTTACAACTTTTTAGAGTCTATAAATCATTTACAGTGTGCAGGCACACACATGCAACAGAGCTGCAGTAAGGTGCAGTAACTTCTCAATTTTTTTATGGATGTGTATAGGGTAGAAATAATAAATTACGTCAAAATAAAGAATTTGATAAATATGTTTTTAAAAGTGAGGCAAATACTGTTAGTGTTATAAAGAAGGAAAATCCATTTCAGTAAATATAGGGATGAATGCTTCATACAGAAGTTCAGCTTTGATCCCAGGCTTAAGTGATGACTCTTACTGAGAATTTGGAACATCCCAGACTGAGAAAAGACTGAGAGTTAATTCATGGAAACTCAGGTATAGAAGAGTATAAAGAATAATTCTACTTGGCCCAAATGTAAGACTAGTCTAAGTATTTATTTTAAAGTGAACCTCGAAAATTAGGCTTCAGAAGGTCTAGAAGATGAGTTGGAAGTATTTGGAGTTTATTATAACCAGAAATGAAGCACCGATGCAAAGCCAGAATTAGGCTACCTTGTATTCTGTTTTCTTAGTTAAAAACACATGTTGTTCTATAGACGTGAGGCTTTTGCTAGTCATGATTGAATTTCTCTATATTCATTCATTCATTCATTCATTCATTCACTCATTCATTTATTCATCATACATTATTCATTCTTAACTCTCATAACTCTTAACACAGCAGTACAAAGACAGATATAATTTTCTTTCATGGACTTTATAATAGTACAAACTTACTTTTATATTCTTGGCTACCAAACATAGATACCCTAGAAGTGAAAGTTTTAATAGAAATAATAATGCTTATGCTGTATAATTGTCTTTTGTAGCACATCTGAAAATTCTGTTACTAGTACCAACATTGCCTTACTATCATGCTTTGGTTAGCAAATTTACATATTGTTAATCTACATATTGCTAATCCAAGCTTTAATGAAGTGTTTTGTGTCAATTTAGGCATAAAAATGAGAATAGTACACATAACCAGAATGTGTAAGAAAAACTTATATATATGGAAGTACTTATTCCTATCATATTTTGTCACTTGTCCCCTACTCATTCATATGATTGCATACACACACACACATATGCATATACACATATACATACCTGTACATTTATTTATCTCTGTTTCTATCTACCTATGAATATGTGGTACATGTGATTATGTATATGCATATGTATATTAGATCTTGTCCTCTGAAAAACAAATGCCATTTCAGAATTAGTTATGCAGAGATATATTAGGCGAATGTCTGTCTATGAGGAAAGAAGGGGAAGAGTCCAAAGAAGGCAGGGAGAGTCACAAACAGTAATGCAGATCTGATCCCTGGGCAGAAATACGGGAAGGGAGGAGAGAAAGAAATAAAAGGGTTGGATTGGCAGAATTTTAGATACAGCAGAGGTCTTAGAAAATTTGGGGAGGTGAATGGGAGAGATGCATTTTCATGGACACCACAAAATACATACATGCAAATATATATATATATATATATATATATATATGTATGTATATACACAGACACACAAACATATTTATTTCCCCCAATGAATTATTAATAAATATCTTAAAATATCTTCATTTATATATGTTCAGGTGAAGGTATTCTGGAGTTGTAAGTCCTGGCATCACATTATCAGAATCATAGACATCACATTATTAGAATTCCCAATTTTTAGGAATTTTTTCACTTATATATTAAAATTCCCAAGTATTATTATCTCCTATATAAGAAGATACAAAGACACAAGTAATTTGCCCGTTGGGTGTATTGTTGAAGATCGTTACCTAGTTGTTTTGAATGATTTTTAGTGTCCAGAAAAGAAAAGCTACAGGTTATCTTTGAATTTTCTCTCAGAGGTTTGTCTTCTTTTACAAGTAGAAAATATTTAAGCTATGTATGGGATTCTTTTTTTAATACTCCATAACTTTGGAAAGCTAAATTATACTACTCTTGCAAAAATCAAGACTACTGTTTCTTGTTTAGTGAAATTAAAATAATGATTATGGGCAAAGACAATATTACAAAACTGAATATAATTGCAAATATATGTTCACTAAACCACAGGATGCACACTTTGGCCACAGCCAAAACATAATTAGATTTCTCAGAAATACCTTCTAGTGTTTAAGTGAAATAGCACTCTATCACAGTGCTACAAAAGTGTGTATAAATGGTGTGACTTTTTTTTGAGAAATATGATTGATAATAAATTACATGCTGTTTGTTCCGTTAGTATTAATGAAACTTGAATGCCTTTAGATAAATCATAGAAAATGTTTTTTCATACCTTAAACAATGACAGAATAATAACATTTGTATCTTTTTCCTCTTGGTGGTCACTTGATTTCCTAATTCTGTTATTCATGTGGTACAGAGAGAGGAATATGAAGAAGAGCACCTAGGTTGGTGGAAGTGCGTATTTAAGCACAATACTAAATTTGGCCAATACCTTATAGGTCTCTTGATATAAAATTTTTCAAACTTTAAGAACCTAACTATTGATTCTCCATATACATACAGTTTTATTGGTAAAATGAAACATAAGCATAACTAAAAATCCATTATGTTTATCTCTGAAAAATGTTATGAGAATCTTATGTACACACGAATGCTGTAGTTTCATATACCATGGGGAACATTCATATTAAATCTGCACTTCTACAATGTCTCTGAATTACTTTTCAATTATTCACATTTTTTTCTGTTACCCAAAAACTCACAAGAAGCAGAACTATAGTATTAAAAAATAAATCCTTTCTAAAATATTGACTTCTAAATGTCATCTAATATATATGTTTCCTGTATGGTAGAGATTCTGTTGTGCTTCTAGCCATCAATATTTTATAACTTCATGATCGAGGAATGAAAATAAGTGCTACTTTTTATAGTAATATGTTAAATCTCAATTAATTAAAACAATTTTAAGGGAAATTATTTCTCAATTATAGTCAGTGGAACAACTGACTATAATAGAGCTCATCACTTTGAGGGGCACTGGAATTTATGTGTAAGAAAAAAATAATACTTCTAATTTTTTAGTAATTTGGAGTAATATTTTAATGCATTTATCCAGTAAAGATTCACTGACTTTTAGAGGCAAAATACTTCTTGCCTAATAAGTGCTAGGTGAAAAATAGAGACATTTCCCTGCTTTTGCAAAAGTTGCATTTCAGTATTCTTATATTCATCAAAAAACTTATTTTCTAATACTCTTATATCTCTCAAACAGTCCACTCTGGAATTGATTATTTGATTGCAACTGAAAAGAATGTAGGGAGGAAAAGTACAAGGTGTCAGGAGAGCCTATAATCTGGGTACTAGGCCTAGAGTTGGGTCTGGGGAGGTGTCTTGAAGGAGTGATGTAGAGGAGAAGTCTGGAGAATGAGGAGACAGCATCAATGAATACAGTGGGGAAAGAGTGTTCCCATCAGAAGGAATAGAATATGGGAACATCCTGAAATGGGGAGGAACACATGCTTCAGGAAATAAGAGACCACTGTGACTGGGGCTCTAAAAGCAAGCACTAATGACCTGGGTAGTGAGACTGTAGAAAAGAGTAGAAGGTCTCTCAGTGTGTCCTCTTCTAGCCCATAAGAGGAAACTTAAGGTGAATTTTGTTGTATGTGGGGAGCTTATTAAACTTTAGGTCACTGTTTGATACCAGAGTGTAATAGTAAATTATATGATCTCAATATGCATGTGATATTCTTGATTAAATCACAGAGATTTTTCTTTTTAGGAAAAGACAAACTGTTGCCACATTATACATTTAAAAAAAGTTCTTAATGAACAGTTTTATAAAGATCATATCATTTGTATAGATCACTTATTTGGAAATAAGTTAACATCAGTTGGTGGATGATACATCAGAAATTTAGAACTTTCTCTCATCTTTCCAAGTTCCTAAAGTATATTACAATGAAAAGTTTTCTTTGTAAAGTGCTAAAGGTGTTTCTCAGTGGAAGCAATACAATGAACTTTTTGGCAGCTCTCCTAGAAAAAAAATCCATCTAGCATTTTGGGAAATGAGTAGGGAAAAATAAACAATCTAAAATACACTCACTTTAGAGACTTATATGAAATATTACACAGTGGGTACTGGGAATTACATTTTTTCCATAATATCTTTAGGAAAGGTATTATGGCTCTATAAGAATGGGAAATCACACTCCCATGAGAAATTTGGTATTAACATCCAGTTCTACAAGGAAAAATCTTAAATAGCTTTACATATCAGTTTGGATTTATTTAATTAATTTATTTCTTAAAATTTTAATTCCAATGTAGTTAACATACATGTTATATTAGTTTCAGGTATGCAATATAGTGATTCGATAATTCCATGTATCTCCTAGTGCTCATCAGGCTAAGTGTACTCAGGCTAAGTGTACTCTCAATCCCCTGCCCCCTCTGTAACCATCAGTTTGTTCTCTATAGTTAAGAGTCTATTTCTTAGTTTGTCTCTACTCCCCTCCCCACCTTTGCTTTTTTGTTTTGTTTCTTAAATTCCACGTATAAGTGAAATCATATGGCATTTGTCTTTCTTTGACTGGCTTATTTCACTTAGTATTATGGTCTGTAGATCTATCCATCTTACTGCAAATGGCGATTTCATTCTTTTTTTCATTTTTTAAAAAATATTTTTATTTATTAGAGAGAGAGAGATCGATTGATCTTGAGCAGGGGCAAGGGTAGAGGGAGAAGCAGACTCTCAAGGAGCCTGATGCAGGGCTTGATCCCAGGACCCGGGATCATGACCTGAGCTGAAGGCAGACACTTAACCGACTGAGCCACCTAGGCTCACCCTTTCTCATTCTTTTTTTATGGCTGAATAATATTGATGGACATTTGAGTTGCTTCCATATCTTGACTATTGTAAATAATGCAGCAGTAAGCGTATGGTGCACATATCCCTTTGAATTTTTGTTTTCCTATATTTTGGGTAAATACCCAGGAGTGCATTTATCAGGTCATGGGGTAGTTCTATTTTTAATTTTTTTTTTTTAAAGATTTTATTTATTTATGTGACAGAGAGACAGCCAGCAAGAGAGGGAACACAGCAGGGGAGAGGGAGAGGAAGAAGCAGGCTCCCAGCCGAGGAGCCCAATGTGGGACTCGATCCTAGAACGCCAGGATCATGCCCTGAGCCGAAGGCAGACGCTTAACGACTGCGCTACCCAGGTGCCCCTCTATTTTTAATTTTTTGAGGAGGCTCCATACTGTCTTCCACAGTGACTGCACCAGTTTGCATTCCCACTAACAGTGTATGGTGGTTCTTCTTTCTTCACATCATCACCAACTTTTGTTGTTTCTTATGTGTTTTTGTTTTAGCCATGGAATCTATTTTAGAAGTAATATCTTATGAGAGACTAGTAGAGTTTAATCATTAAGAGGTTTTCTTTCCACTAAATTCAAACGTGCAATATTGGTGTCTACTGAATGCATTAGATAGTGTAGAGGTTGCAATTTGGAGAAAAAAGAGGACTCAAAGTCATTTGCATTAATGAATAAGAAAAGGTATATGAGGTGTGGCTCTAAAACAAAGGATCAGGGGCACCTGGGTGGCTCAGTTAAGGGTCCAACTTGATTTTGGCTCAGGTCATGATCTCAGGGGGATTGAGCCCCACATGGGGCTCTGCTCTTAGCGGGCAGCCTGCTTGAGGAGTCTCTCTCTCCCTCTCCCCCCCTAATTAAATAAATCTTAAAAAAAATAAAACAAAGGATCAAATATGTGTGTCACTTCAGGGATCTATGTCATGTATTAACAGTTATACTTTATGTGTGGGATAACAAACAATATGTAAATTAAAGCAATATGTAAAGTACTATACATTAATAGGAAATACAAGTTTATTTCTCATTACCTCTTTGCTGGCTTGTTATGATAACCCCCTAAGTAGTCATCCTGTTTTCTATATTTTCTCCCTCTAATTAGATTAGACAAATTGTTGTTTTAAATCACAGGTATGTTAGGCAAGATTTGGGCCTAAATCCTTCAATAATTTTCTTCTTCTTTATATATTAGGCACTAATACATCTTCCTGTCTTTAACTTGTCTTTCTAGTGTTTTTTTTCCCTACCTCCTGCAACCAGACTGTATTCTGCATATATTCTGTGTTTTACCTTCAGGCTTGTTCACATGGTTCCCCCTGTTTTTATTTTCTCTTCTTCCTGTTTATTACCTCAATTTCTGACTATTCTTTAAAACCAAGTTCAAATGACTTGAACTCCATGCGCTCTTCCCTATCCCTGTCTTTTCTTCATCAAAGAATTCTCTATGATATATTAACTATTCTTTTTTTATAGCACTTGTCACATTTTCCATTGCATTATTTATGTCTATCTGCTAGATTATAAGGAACTTGAAGGTGGGGATTATATCTCAGGTTTTTAGCTCAGTGCCTTGCATAGTAAATATACCTAGAATGAATAAATAAATATGTAAAGGGAAAATACATTACTTTCATATGCATCAAGAGAATGCAGGCTTCATCCACATACACAAATCAAGTTGAGTATTTAGCTGACTTGAAGAAGAACTGTCTTATTACAGAGAAAGTATAATTTAGTATTCATTTACTTATTCATTCATTTAAATTTTTTTTCCACAATAATTTATTGAGCATCAGTTTTGGGCTAGGAGTATTATACAGGTAGTTTCTAAATTCAGATTGATGTGAATCTTTACCTGAGTTTCTCAAGAAATGTGACATTTTCTTCTGAGAGAAGGTATAAGAATATATATTAAGGAGAGAATGTAAAAGAAAGTATATCCAAAATTTAATTGGGATGAGCCTGTGTTAATTGGTATGTAGGGTTTTGTCTTAAACTTTTGCCCCTCTACCTTAAAGAAATTTATCTACTACAAATTTTTACTGCTTTGAAATAAAAATAATATTTCTGCCTTTGTAACATTGTTTTTGCAAATAATTTCAACATCTAGAATAAATGAAGCTATTTCTCACTATGAGGTGATAACATTAAGGGAAATGATGGAATCAGGCATGAACTATGTGGTTAGAAATAGCTGGAAGTACTTTCCTTTCAACCTAATTGGTATATTTCTACTATGCCAAAAAGTTCTCCTGGCTAAAAATGATCATATCTTCATTTTAGCATGAGAGTGAAATGTTCGTATCTTTAAATTTTTGTTCATTTTATTCCCAAAATAAACTCTTAGGGAAGTAAAATTTTCCAAAACTATTAGTCTTTATGATATGCGTGGTGATGGCAGATGAACCAGTGAATCAGATGACTCAAGTGCTACTCGTGGGTCAGTCACTGAATTAATCTGTGACCTTGGTCAATTCATCTAAATATATTCTACCTCAAAAACCTTATCTGCATAATTTCGTAATTAGTCTTTAATGGTAATTTTTAAACTTCTCTGGGGAGTCACAGTGGTTCACAGAGTCTCTTTAGGAACTGCCTGGAAAGAAGGAGAGGCCTAGTGTGCAAAGTACCACTGTTTTTCGTATTTTTGTCTTCTGTTTTATTATGTATTAAAATCCCCATTACAGTAGATTCCCTAGATTGAATGATTTCTATGTTTCATACATCAATAATTTTAATTAATTTTTACTTCTCTATGGAGCATGGAGAGTTTCAGGTAAATGTAATTATCATTTAATTCATTTTATTCACTTATGAGACCTGTATTGAGAAGTTTTCTATGTGTCTGGGTCTGTACCTAGTGTTTCGGAAATTCAGAGGCCACAGAGTTCAAAATCCATTGGATTAGATAGAAATATAAATATCTAAGAAAAAAAAATCCATGTGATAAGTGTTATGCTAGAAATGTGAATAAAGTACCTTTGAAGGATATTGGAAGAAACTATATGATTCCTTTGCTTCATGCGCTTGTCAGTTAAAGAACTATAATAGCAGACTGATGCTGTTGTTTTAATTCCAGTGATTTCAGCTTCTGTTTTGGAACTGAAGCACTTTTTATTTCAGGACTATTAATTTTAAAGCAGTTGCTTTATTTGAAATATTATATTTGAAATATTTTATTTGAAATATTATATTTGAAAACAATTTTTATTATTTAAATGATTTATTCACACATTATTATATTACAATATGCCAATTTTTGACCTTTATAAAGAAAGAATTAAAGCATAAATTAAAGTTCCTAGGTTGTAAGAAGTATAGAGGTCCTTATGACACAAGTATAAACATGGAAAGTTTTATAATTGTTACAAATAATTTAGTATACATGTATGTCAAAGTCTAAGTGAAATATGCATTGTGACATGAGCACTCTTAAGTGTATTGTATATTAGCATAACTTAATATAGTGCTAAACGTTAATGTTTAAACCATCCCTAAACACTGCTTACAATGAACTTTTCAACCACAAAGTAAGAAGTACCACTGCATACTTTTCAACCGCAAAGTAAGAAGTACCACTGCATGAAAAAAGATATATAAAAGTCTTATTATTTTGCTTTCTAGAATTCTAGGTTTTGGTTGATTACCCATGTTAATAATTATATTGTCTTTTCTCCTTTCTATTCTTTTTTCTTTGAACATTAAGCTTTGTCCTCCCCAAAATTTGAATATATACACCTTGCCTACCCCAGATTTTTTCTGTATTAACTGAAATATATATTAATTAGTGATGGTTAATTTTATGTGTCAGTGTAGATAGGTCATGATACTCGGATATTTTGTCCAAACATTAATATAGATGTTTCTGTGAAAGCAGTTTTTAGATGAAGTTAACATTTAAATCAGTAAACTTTGAATAATGCAAATTATCCTTTATATTGTGGGTGGGCCCCATCCAATCAGTTGAAGGGCTTCATAGGAAAAAAATGATCTTCAATGAAGTAGAGGGAGTTCTGCCAGTATATCACCTTTGGACTCAGAAATCAACTCTCCCATTGGTTTTCATCTTTCTGGCCTACCAAGTGTATTTTGGACTTGCTAAGCTTCTATAAATGAGTGAGCCAATTCTTTAAAGTCAGTCTAATTAGTCAGTCTCTCTCTCTCTCCATACCCTATATATGTGTGTGTGTATGTATTACTTACTGTATGTGTATATCTCCTGTTGGTTCCGTTTCTCTGAGGAGGAGCCCTGAATGCTTTAAGGCCTATAAGGTACTCACCATGTTATAGTAGTTTGAACAAGAAATTTGGCCTAAGGCACAAAATAACTCCATTTATATCAATGTGATATAGTGATGTAGATATTGAAAAGGCAAATATGGTCTGGTCAAGATAATAAAGTGAACAGGTATTCTTCCAGAGGCAAGAAGCAGTGGTATGAATATGTAGCCAGTTAAGTACTCAGTTTTATTTAGAGGGATATTAGAGAACCCAGTAAGTAGTGCTGTAGTTCTCAAGCAAAACCCTCCAGCCTTTCCTTAGTTCCCTCTTCCTGAATATCATGGAACAGGCCTGGATATTGTACAAAAATTCCTGATCCGTATGGTGGGTGACAAAATTCGAAAACTAGTAACACATCCATCTGGACTGGAGAAAAATTAACTTCAGTAATATATAACACAATTGTTATTTATGATCATTATTAAGTTCTTTAGTTCCAAATCATTTTACAAGTATTGTGGCTGTTTTTCCTTTCTTTTGTCTTATTTTGACTTTTAGTGGAAATATAATTATCACAGGCTTTTGAAAGCCTAGAATAAGTAGGGCTTATTTGAAATTCTGAGCTCTATGAATCTGAAATATATTTCCTGAAAGTTTTTCTAGATTTAGTAAAATTATACAATAACCTCATTATTTTGTTCTTTTAAAAAAAATATGATATTGAAAAAAAGGAGAGAGAATAATCTAAGAAAAAAGTGCATATTAGGCAGCCAGGTTTTTTTTCTGTTATCAACACTTTAATATATTGGATTTCCTTAAAAAGGAACATTACATAAAGAAACTTTTGAAGCTCAATATTCACACCTCCCTGATCCATTTTTCTCCTTTTTTCCTCATACCTATTTTACCATATATGTATTTATCACAAATAATTATTACTTTACATTTAAAAATTTTATATGTATGATATAGACTACACAATATTTATATAAATTACTTTTTTCAGTTAATATTTTTTGATATTTGCCATCATTGTGTACATAAGTTTGGTTTATAACTTTCATTGAAATAGAACATTTACTTTTTTGATTTACAAAGATAGAAGTATTTTACTATCTTGTGGATATATGTTTTATTCATTGGTAATTTGTTCTAATACAATTTATACAGTTTTACTGAATATTCTTTGTATCTTTGTGAAAATAATATTTTAGTAAGTCTTCTTTACATATCTCATTCAATAGTGAGATTTTAAAATACTCATCAATTTTCAAGCTTGTGAAAAATGTTTGAGTCCTTTTAAATATTTTCTCAATATTTTAGTAAAATTATATGATGTAAGTCTTGAAACCTACACTATTTTTCCCAGAAGATTACATGCATTTACACATATAAGCATGTAAACCTACTTTTTTCTACCTTGTAGATACAGAGGTAAAAGTAGAGTTTGAGCATGTGGAACTTCCTACAGAACTCAGCCAAGGAGTATACTATGTCAGGTGTCCATCACATTAGTTTACATGTTTTGTAACATGTAGTAAAGTAGATATTTTAAAGTGAAACATTTTATTATGTATATTTGTCATCTTTTCTAGACAAAAGCTCCAAGAAATGTAAAATGAGGAGTGATCCCATATGCCCTCCATATGTCTTTTTCCTAAGAAGTCAAATACTCTTCCAGTATAGATGACCCTATCGCTACTTCCTATAAAATTATAGATTCTAAATGCATATTAGTCATAACATAGATGTTCTTTCTTAAAAAAAGCCATAAAACCTAAGCTTACACTTCTATTTCCTTCCTTATCCCTGACACACACTTTCTATAGGAAGCTTTTGAAGTTATTTTTTTTTTCATATTGATAAATTTAAAATTTAAATTCAGTGATATCAAACTCCGGCTAAGTCTTAGTCTCTTCTCTATGTGCTTTACATATGGTGTCTGATTATATCTAGTGTTTAATCCCAAGGAAGATTTGAATGATTGTATGTGATGGCTTTTTTTAAAATTTAAATTCAGTTAGCCAACATATAGTACATCATTAGTTTCTGATGTAGTGTTCGATGATTCATTAGTTTCATGTAACACCCAGTGCTCATCACATCATGTGCCCTCCTTAATGCCCATCACCCAGTTACCCCATTCCCCCCTCCACCTCCCTTTCCACAACCCTCAGTTTGTTCCCTGGAGTCAAGATTCTCTCATGGTTTGTCTCTCTCTCTCTCTGATTTCTTCTCAGTTTTCCCTCCCTTCCCCTATGATCCTCTGCACTATTTCTTATATTCCACTTATGAGTGAAACCATTTGATAATTGTTTTTCTCTGATCAACTTATTTCACTTAGCATAATCCCCTCCAGTTTCATCCATGTCTATGTAAATGACAGGTATTCATCCTTTCCGATGGCTGAGTAATATTCCATTGTATATAGGAACCATATCTTCTTTATCCATTCATCTGTTGAAGGACATCTCAGTTCCGTCCACAGTTTGGCTATTGTGGACATTGCTGCTATGAACATTGGGGTGCATGTGCCCCTTCTTTTCATTATATCTCTATCTTTGGGGTAAATACCCAGTAGTGCAATTGCTGGGTCATAGCGTAGCTCAATTTCTAATGCCTTGAGGAACCTCCCTACTGTTTTCCAGGGTGGCTGTACCAGTTCGTATTCCCACAAACAGTGTAAGAGGGTTCCCCTTTCTCCACATCCTTGCCAACATTTGTTGCTCCCTGTCTTGTTAATTTTAGTCATTCTAACTGGTATGAAATGGTATCTCACTGTGGTTTTGATTTGTATTTCCCTGATGACAAGTGATGTGGAGCATTTTTTCATATGTCTGTTAGCCATTTGTATGTCTTCTTTGGAGAAGTGTCTGTTCCTGTCTTCTACCCATTTCTTGACTGGATTATTTGTTTTTTGCATGTTGAGTTTGATAAGTTCTTTATAGATTGTGGATACTAGCCCTTTATCTGATATGTCATTTGCAAATATCTTCTCCCATTCCATAGGTTTGTTTTATTTTCTTTTGAATGCTGTTTAAATTTTGTTTATGGTCACCAGTATAGATTGGGTAGCTAATTTTCATTTCATATTTTTAATACATTAGAGCAGATTTGACACAGTGATTATTTTCCAAAGGGAGAACACTCTCTTGCTTAGATTAGCAGGGATTTTGTAGCTATTATTCCCAAGGAAAGTGTTCTTCATCTTAGAAGTGCATAATTCAACTCTTTGTGTTTTTTGTTTAACCGTACCACTGAGATTTCATGTTGCATCTTCTGTAGCTGAGTTTTTTGTATATTGTGGTAATGTCTGTACAGATAAAATGCCTTACTATTTGGGACATTGCAAAATATAGAAATGTTTTATGTATTCAAGTAATAATAAGCATTGCTCCAGAACATAGTACTTCACTTTATGAACACATAATTCCTTTAGGGCTCCTGGCCAGGGGTTTGTAAACACAAAGTAAACAAATTTTTGTTTTCCCTCTGTGAAGGTCAATAAATAGCAATATATAATTACAATTCATAATACATCACTAGAAGTGTATTATGGTTGATGTCAAACACTGCAGTTACCTACCCATCACAATCTGGCAAGGAAAAAGTTTTACCTTTAATTGTACTACTATACTCAAGCAGGATTCTTGACCATTCCTAACACAGAGTTTGCTATTCAGGATAGATATATGGGAGAAAGTCAAGTTTGTTTCACTCTGTCATTGTTTAAAAATATGATAAATTAGAAATGGTCTTCGTGTGGCTGTTGATTTTTTTCTAACAACCCTTAGCTGGAAGCGAATATATATTTTGGCTTAAGAATAAAGTTAAGGTTTTCAATTTGTGCTGAAGGTCACCATTTAACACCAAAATATTTTTGTTGTAATTTTCTGAAAGCTCAAGAAAGAGAATTGGTTAAGCATAGGGAAATGGCTTGCTACTTAGGGAGATGATATTTATAGTTTTTAATTTAAGGTCTTCCCTGACCAAGATATATTCCTAAAATAGTTATTTTCTTATATTTTGAGTTAAATAATTAAATTATCTTGCTTAAAAAAAAGGTAAAATATGTGAATACTTCCTCAAAGAACAGTCTTAAGTACTCTCAATGTATCACTGAGGGTTTTACAGACCAAAGATGAAGCCAGTGAGATTTGTTGTGTAGGTACACATGGCTACACAAGTTTATTGTGATGTCTGACAAAGTTCTCATTTCTGTTAAGACCCATAAAATCAGAAGAAATAGATGCATCTCTTTTGTAAGGGACACAGTTTTCTCTGGTTCAAATTTGGACAGATTTCAATTTCAATTTTTATGTAAATCCATGTTTATATAAGAGAAGTAAATTTACAGCATTATAAAATAAATCATAGAATATATTGTTTATAAAAATAGCTCTCTGTAATATTTCTATTAATTTTTCAAGGCTCTTATTAAATGATTCTTGATTGCATATGCCTTTATTGTGAAAGTCAAACAATGATTCTAAAATGTAGTAACTAATTGATGTAAAGTTCTCATTTAAAACTGATAGTGTTTCATTTCTTAATTCTGTTTCAGAATTCAAGGTCAGAAACTGTTGTCAATCTAGATGTTGTGAATTATTCTCACAAACCGAGGTTTTTACCCTCATCCTCTTAGAATTTTCTTTCAGGATCCTTGTGTTATTGATGTATACTTAAATACACACACAGATCCATCTCATTGAGTTTAAGTACACAGAATAAATTTTACCATCACAGAGTTTTTTCTGAAACTTTTGAACCCCAGCATTTATGAGAATAATTTAACTTAATTAGGTCTTGATTTTTCTTCTTCTTATACCTGTTCTCACACAGCTTCTTTTCGTTTAAAGAATTTTATATTAAAAAGTCAGGAATACTAGGACTTAAGCCTCCTATTGCTAATTTTAAGAGAAATCTAACTCTTTTCTTGTCTACCTTTCTTCCATGTGAGAAGTGGGATACTAGATGTTAGATTCATTGAGGTCTGACGATTCTACTCATCCCAGTCTCCATCATAAGTGTCTTACCTTACCGCGTCTATTTGTTTATTTTTCTTTCTTTTCCTTTTCTTTTTTTTTTTAAGCCAATTGCTACTTTCTTCAGTTTCTCTTCCATTTAAATGCTGCTTCCCTTGCCACCCCCCATTTATATGATAAGTTACTTTCAGTGACCATTCCCCATTCCCATTCTCGAACATTCATAAAATATCCTTTCCTAAATTGTGGAGCATATGATCTTCCTCTCATTTCCATCATTCCTTCCTGATGAAGAAATTAAGAGTTAGGGCTGTTGTAGCAAGAACCAAAGGAATGGGAAAGAGGGGACATAGCAGAGCTCTGGTTGAAACTGCTTTAATTATGCCCTTTCTGTTAGCAACAACTTACTTTCTCTATATTCTAAGAGGATTTTTTACTACATTCTCTTCCTTATCCTAATCCAAGTTCAAACAGAGGCTTCAGATCATCTCAGTTCAATTAAGAGAAAGAAAGACTGTTCTCTTTAATGTTAGACATAAAGCTGTAGCCCTTCATACCAGAAAGGTTTTAGTAGGTATATTAACTTGTTCTATGTACTTTAGCACAGTCTAGACAAATTAAGATTATATATTTAACTATTTTCTTCTGATGACAGAGCAACATAATGCCTACTAACACTGTCCCCATGTATGAATTTTAAGAGTATGAGAACATCTCAAAAAAGGCAATGTGTAAATCCAGTATATCATATTCAGTTCAACTACCATTTGATAGTATGTGTCAGGCTCTGAGGAATCAAAAATGAAAAAGACAAGTTCATTGATCTCAAGGAGCTTACAGTCTTATAGAGGAGCTAGAAATGTAAATACATAAACAATAAAAAAGATTGATTTATTTAAAATAGGAGCATGTATAAAATAGAGCAGTTGTACAGAAAAATGCCTAATTGTGATAGAAAGCTAAGGCAAGTGCTTCAAAAAAGTAAACTCTCCTGGGCAGAATTTTGAAGGATGAGTAGGAATATTTGTCAAAAGAGTGGAGAGGGAGGTGGAGGAAATTTTAGGCAGGGAGAACACATACAAATTCAAGAAGACATTACTTAATTAATAACAATATTCTAATTAATTAAAGTGTGTTTTTTGAGATGGGATTACATGTATGCCAAACAAGAAAATGCCATACTACTGGCATAAGGTATTATTTTACCAGACTGCTTGATTTGTTTGCTCATTAGTATTATGTAACTTATTTTGAAAATTATTTACACAGAGTTATAATTTATCAGGAGCAAATAAACAACTCCTAGGGATGTGAAGGATGGGGCACTTTTCTTTTCAGTTTCATCAAAATCTTCATTGAGGAAGAGCTTACATTCCTCTAATTGGATCTTTCCTTTTAAAAGTATCTAATTAAATATTTATTTGCAGTTCATAAATCATCATAATCTTGTTTGTTTGGAAATCTTGTTTGACATGTCCTTCTGTTTAGTCCTGGTATTAAATTAGGTGCCAATAGAATAAATAATGAGATTGTGAGATGTTAATACCAAGGTCAGTTCAGTTTTCTACCCATTGCCACTAATGTGAAAAGCATCTAACACATTCGCATAAATCTTGACTTATAAATGGGGTAATAAACAACCAAAATTGCAAATTTTACTAATTTACCTCTATTATGCAGTAGACAATATAGACAAAAGATCAGGCAGAGGTTGACACCCTCACAAAATCCTTTTGTATTATTTTTATCATTTAGATTTTCATTGCTTTTCAGAATTTTTGCACAGATTTACACTTATTTTTCTTTTCAAAAAATGAGTCTTGCACTTTTTTTTTAACTATTTTTCAGATTCTTGCTTCTTTTAATTTTTTTTCTATATTTTGCTCATTCTTCCAACTCCCTTTTTTATGTTAATCTTATTTTTCTGTTAAACCAATTAGACTGTTTAGCTATTAAAATTTATTCTACATTCTCTAAGTTGTTAATATCTATGAAACTAGGTTTAAATTGGCCCCCAATTTTTTTCATCTTGTATAATTGATATTTTAGAAGTCCTTTAAGATCTCAGTATGTCTTGGAAATGGGTGGTATAAAATAATCATATTAAAGCTGCGTGAATGATGAGAAATGTAAACTTAACGTGAGTATATGAAAATTTGACCCAAAGAAGAGCTAGATTATCAATAATATATGTATATCAAAGAGATGGTAATGAACCCAGACTATATCAGGTTTATCTAAACTAAAAAAGACAAGTTAATTCATCCAACCAATACAAACTGAATACAGTTATATACTACAAGCCTTGTTACCATGTTCTGAAGATACAAACAAAAATATTGTTATTTAACATTTATTGAGAGTTTATTATATAGTAATTATCATTTAAAGGCTTTCACTGTTGGGTAATACAAGTTTTCAATAACCACTCTGAATAGGTGCTATAATTTGCTCAAGTTTTGATGTCAGAACATTTCTCCCACATTAAAATTTTGAGAAATGAAATGGCTTTACCAAAGTTACTCAGCTAGTAGAACGTGGGAGAACTGGGACTGGATGGATCCTCGTTCTATCAAAGCCCATGTCCACTACCTAATGTAGCTTAGAAGCGCTACTTACCCAAAATGTTTGGTTACATAGTAACCAATCAGGAGAATTCCTAATCAAAGAGACTTATTCCTTTGAAAATATTTTCTTTAGTTTCCAGTTATTTTGCATTCTATTTTCAAAATCGGTTATATGAGAATGAAAGGCTTGTTTTTTGTTATAGCATCCACTTCCGGTATTGGAGCAATCTGATGAGAAGGGTTTAGACAAATTGATACTGGGTCAGGAGAAGAGTTACAGGAAAAAGGCACAAGCAAACAATAAAACCAAACAAAGGAAATGAAAATCAAAACCACAACAAAAATGCAAAATCTTAGAGAATAACCCCAAATCCATCAGCTTTGAAGTCCCCGTAGTTTTAGTTTTTTTGAAGGCATGATTAAAAGCAAGAGTTAGTGAGAGGTGTTTGGAGGTAATAAAGCAAACGTAAGGAGGCTTAGTCACAGAGAAGAGTTCATTGCTTTCTGAATTATTTTCCCAATAAGAAGGGCTAAAATTACTTTTAATAAGATTAAAATTTGAAAATACTATTATATTAATAAATTAAGGAGACACTGGTTTCCTTATAGTGCAGGAGATAACATTATATATACACAAAATATTTAGCTCATAATATATTCCAAACCTACTGAAAGCAGAGATAAGGTCATAGATATATTAAAATTTTGCTTAGAAGGCTTTTATAAAAAGAGATACCAAATATTTTAACCCAAATAAGAGAATAGAAAGATCAATTTTCATTGGTATTTCTAAAGGCACTAGTATCCTATGGTATAATTGGATGTGGACCTTGAGTTTAGGAGACAATTTTCCCTGAATACTAAATTTCTCTCTTCTTTATCAGCTAAAAAATGAACACTTCCGAATAAAACTTCCAAAAAGATAGGGAAAGTGAGGCAAATGTTTTTCACTTTAACTTTAACCTCCAGTAGAAAAATAACTCCTCAAATGTGGCCCAAGAGGAATTCAATATTTTGACTTAAAAAATAATACCAATTTGATTTGTAAAAAAATACCAATAATTAAGCTTTAAGATAATGCAACCTTTATTCATTTCTGAAAAAGAGAGATACAGAGTTATTTCAGTATTGTCAAAGGAAGCCCTCATCCCTCTTTAATAGGGACTATTCTTTATGCAGTCTTTCTAAGTATAAAGAACTGCCTAGAATTCCCAGAGGTTTGCCACACCCTAACCAAGGAATAAAGTCTTATCCAAAACTGAAATGTATTAGAAAGAGAAAAAAGGATTTACAAAGAATTTTGTTGGAGATTCTTTAATTCCTTCAATTGCCCAGTCCTAAAAACTAAAACTCCAGAATGTTCCATAAATCCAGACAAGGCTGAAGACCAATGATCTTGTACAGCCCTTTTACTTTACAGGTGAGTAAACTGAAGGCTTGAGTGGTTCAGCGATTTAACCATCGTCAGTGAGCCAGTCATTACAAAACCAGAACTAGAACACAGATCTCCTATTTTTTTTTCTGCTATGCTTTCTTTCATGCCATGCTGCATAAGATGAATATAGTTGTAACATTTGTGTTTTTTTTTTTTTTTTTTACCTCTTACTGGTAAGATTTTGGCAATAGTCATAAATGACCAACAGAATCAATCAAAATAATTTGCATATGCATTTTAACAACTTTATCATGGTATACATGACATGCAGTAAACTATACATATTTAGATTGTAAAATTTGTACATTTGATGTGTATATGAACCATAATAACCATCAAGATAATGATTATCTCCCCCACATCAATTCTCATTTGCTTTTTTGTTGTTCCTCCCTCCCACATTTCCTGTTTGCAAACTCCAGCCCCAGGCAAATGTTGATTATCTTGTCACTATATTAGTTTGCATTTTCTAGACTTCTATATATGGAATCAAACACTATAGGCACCATTTTGGTCTTGCTTCTTTAACTCACCTGTAACATTATGGCATCCATATTTCAGTGTTTTATCAGTAGTTCATTGATTTTTTTTATTGCTGAGTAGTATTCCATCATATGAATATACATTTATTTTTTAACTATTCGTATGTTCTTGGGCATTTGGGCTGTTTCTAGTTTTTAACTATTAGAAATAAAGCTGCTATGAACATTATTATTCCAGTCTTTGGGTATATGCTTTTATAAATTTTGGATAAAGACTTAGAACAGCTGGTTCGTATATAATAAATGTATGTTTAACTTTTAAGAAACTGCCAATTTGTTTTCCAAAACAGTTATACCATTTTACTTGCTCACTGGTAGTATATGAGAGCTCCAGGTGTTCTACTTCTTCAGCAACACTTGGTGTGGTCATTAAAAAAAAATATTTTAGACATTGAAACATGTGTATAGTAGTGTCTCATTGTGGTTTTAATTAGCATTTCTCTAAAGACTAATGATGTTGATCAATTTGTCTGTTACTGTTCAACTTTGTATCCTGAAACCTTGCCAACACTTTTTAGTTCTGGTGGCTTTTATGTAGATTCTGTTGGATTTTCTTCATAGATGATAATCATATCATCTACTGGTAAATAAAATTTTATTTCTTCAATTTTGGATGAAATTTTTCCTGGTTTTTTGGATCAGCTAATATCTCTAGGACAATGCTGAGTGGAAGTGATGAGAGTAAAAATTCTTGACATGTTCCTGATCTTAACAGTCTTCACCACTAAGTATAATGTTAGCTGTAGATTTTTCATACATGGCGTTTTCAGGTTCAGGCATTTTCCTTTTATTTCTAGGTTCCTCAGAATTTTAACCTAGAATTGGTCTGTCATGGTAAATGTTGTTTTAACTTGACAGGAATGTGTGTTGTGCTGTTGTTAGTTGATGTGCTTTATAATTATCAATAGTGTCAATATGGATAATAGTGATGTTCAAGTCTTTTACATCTTTATTGAATTCCTGTATATATGTTTGATCAATTATTGTGATGAGAGAGGTTTTTAAATTTCTTTCTATAATTGTAGAATTGTCTTTTTCTCTTTGAAGTCCAGTCTGTTTTTGTGTGTGTTTTTGCACATCTGTCATTAAACATTAGAATTGTTTCATTCTCTTGCATTCTTCTCTTTATCACTGTGAGATGACCTTCTCTATATCTGGTAATAATAATTTGTTCAGGAAAGGTAATAATCTTTGTTCAGAAATTTACTTTGCCTGATATTAATATAGTTAATCTGGTTTTGTTTTGATTAGTGTAAGCACAGTATCTTGTTTTCCATTCTTTTATTATAACATATTTGTATTTTTATGTTTAAAGTATAAGTCTTATAGGCAGCATATAGTTGGATGTTGCTTTTTAAAAATCTTAATCCAGGGATACCTGGGTGGCTCAGTCGGTAAAGCATCTGCCTTCAGCTTAGGTCATGATCCCAGGGTCCTAGGATCAAGTCCTGCATCAGGCTCCTTGCTCAGCGGGGAGACTGCTTCTCCCTCTGCCCTTTTGTTCCCCCTGCTTGTGCTCTCTCTCTCTCAGTCTGACAAATAAATAAATAAAATCTTTTAAAAAAATTAAAAAATTCTAATCCAATCTAAATGTTTCTTTCTTTTAATTTGGTTAAGATCATTTGTATTTAAAGTGGTTTAGATATGGTTGAATTTAAATCTATCCTGCTATTTCTTTTCTCTTTGTCCTACGTGCTTTGTTCTCTTGTTCTGCTTCCTTTTGGATTAATTGAGCATTTGTTTTGATTTTTTGTTGCCTTTTGGTTGACTTTTTTATCGATTTTGTTGTATTATTTTAGAGGTTGCTTTGGGATTTATAGTATTCATATTTAACTTATCAGAGTCCACCTTCAAGTGACATTACACCCCTTTAAAATAGTATAGGAATCTGAAATCATTATTCCCCCACTTTTCCTCTCATGGCCAGTGTGTTACTGTTGCCGTATATTTTTCTTCTCGATATGTTATAACCCCACACTACATCATTTTCTCTTTAAATAGTCAATCGTGTTTTAACGACCTTCGATTTGAAAAATATATTTATGCACATACTTTTCATTCCTAAGGCTCTTCATTCACTTGCACCAGTCCATACTTATATTTAGATTATTCTTTTTATACCTGAAGGTCTGCCTGGTAATTAATTTTTAAATCTTTTGTATGTAATGTCTTGATTTTACTTTTGATTTTGAATGTTATTTTTACTGGGTAAAAAAAATCATTAGTTGACATTTTCTTTTTCAGTACTTAAAAATGTTGATCCATTGTCTTCTGTCTTGCATTGTTTCTGATGATAAATCAGCTTGTTCTTTATCTTTGTTCCTCTGTATTTGTTTTTCTTTTTTTCCTTTAGCTGTTTTAAGATGTTCTCCTTTTCCTTGTTTTTAAGCAATTTGATTATGATGTGCCTTGGTCTGATTCTTTGCTTATCTCTGGCACTTGAAGTTAGTTAAGTGTTTTGAATCTGTGGGTTTATACTTTTCATCAAATTTGGGGAAAAAATGAACTATTATATTTTTCTGCTCCTGTCTTCCTTTTTAAATTCTGAAATTATTTTAATAGGGATATAGATCAATTTCACAAAAAAAGCCAACAAATCCCATTATAGCACATTGTATTGCTGTTGCCATAGCAATCTTCTGAAATTCTTTTCTGTCAGGTTTAGTACATCTATTAACCACCTGAACCCAGTCCTTCACAACCTGCCAACTTGGCTCAGTGAACTGCATTACCTGATCCATGATGCCTGCCCGCCAACATGTCAAATGTCAGGAACAGGTAGCACTGCTCCTCCTTTTTTATGGACTCCAACTACAAAGTATAGATTTCTTGGTTTTCCCATGAGTTACTAATGCTCTATTTTTTTTCAGTTATTTTTTTCTTCTGTGTGTTTCATTTTGAGTAGTTTCTAATGCTGCTTTTTTCAAGTTTACTCTTCTTTTGCAAACTGTTCTACGTACTTAATACTCTATTATGAGGTTTTCCATTTTAGTATTCAGAATAGCCGATAGCCTCAGCCTTAAGTAAACCTTAGTAAATGATATGTCTACAACTTTCGCATGTTTTTTTCTCCGTCCTTAGATAGTATAGTCACACACATGAACTAATGAGTACTCTGCTGAGTACATAAGGAGGAGTACTCGGGGGTATGCTGGACTGTCCAGTCTCCTGTCCTTTACCATGGTCTAGAAGTGATCTTTCAGTTGTAAGGTAGGACAATTGTTGGACTCACCTTGTTTGTTTTTTTGTCCCTCGGTATCACTGTCCTTTGTATCCTGATATCAAAAAACTTAAGAACTGTTGTTTCATATATTTTGTGCAGTCTTAGCTGTTTTGGTGGATTTTTAAATCTGGTCCCTGTGACTTATCTTGGCTGGAAGTGAAAGTGCCATACACATATATATTTTTAATATTGGTACTTTTTAATCTTTGGAAAATCTCACCTTACTTCTCAAAACCATTTCATAAATAGTTATTTCAAGTTCTAGCTGTTAATGCTATGTGTATTCATCAAAAATAAATGAACAGTATGGTATTATTGTACATTTAAAATCTTGTTAATCATACACACGAAAAAGTGGACCCAGAAATATTTTGGTGGTGGTAGATATATTTACTGTCTTCATTGTGGTGATAGTATTATGAGTATATGCATATGTTCAATACCATCAAAATGTATATATTAAATATATAAAATTTTTATGTGTTAACTACACCTCAATAAAGCTGAAAAAAATAATGAATGTATTTTATTATTTCCTAGAAACTCAGTAATAATTTAACAATTCCATCTTTGAATTTTCTCAAAGATGTGGTTTTATGTTTTATTAATTGCATTTAATACTTTTGTATAATGTTATTATATTAAGATATTTTCTTTAATAAAACATATACTAAAACATATCAAGTAGAAATTGATTAGAGGTATATCATGTTTAGAAAAATAAGAAGAGAATAATACCCACTGTTAATTTTCAAATGTATAAAAATGTACTGTTTCAGTAGAAATTCATTAAACATTTGCTTTACCAGCATTATGTTGCCCATGGTAGCACATATAAAAGACATTTTAAAAAGAACATATTTGTCCAGAAATCTTATAATAATGTTTGAAATATAAGGTTAAGTTTAAGGAACAGTTGTACCCTATGAGTGAGGTATAGCGTAGCTATTGTTAGGGCGTTTCAACATTGCACAGTGATTTGATGTGCTGATAATTTTTTATTTTAAAGTTTAAAAACTTAAAGATAAGATTTATATTAAAGATAAGTTATTATTTGAGAAGTTTTACAGATATTTTCTTATATAATTATCACAAATCAATGTAGTATATTCTTACATTATCCCTAGAGGATGAACCTATGGCACACAGGTGTTATATAATTTGTCCAAGCCAATACAATTAGTAAAATTTTATAGTATGTGGAAATAAAACTCTTATATGCTTACATATCCTTAATACTTCATTACTTTAGTTGTCCAATCTTGTTCACTGGTGAAAAATGATTAAAATAATAAAATATTATATTAATAGCTAAAAATATTCCATATATATCAGAACCTATTAATATTCTAACCATTATATAGAAGAAAAATATTTGGTAGATTTTTCTAAATATCATGGTATTTAAAGTTGTACTTTTTTTTACAGTCTGTTTTTTTATTTATTGAGGTATAATTTGCATACAGTATTATATTAGTTTCAGGTATACAGCATAGTGATTTGACATTTGTACACATTAGGAAGTAGTCATCATAATAGGTCCAGTTACCATTTGTCACCTCGCAAAGTTAATACATCTTTATTGACTGTATTCTCCATGCTGTAGATTACATCTGCATGACTTATTTATTTTATAACTGAAAGTTTCTACTTCTTAATTCCCTTCACTCATTTCCCTACACCTGACAACCATCAGTCTGTTCTCTATATCTGTGAGTCTGGATTGTGTTTTGTTTTGTTTCTTAAACTCCACACATTGGTGAAATCATGAGGTATTTGTCTTTCTCTGTATGACTTATTTCACTTAGCATAATACCCTCAGGGTTCACCTATGTTATCACAAATGGCAAAATATCATTCCTTTTTAGGGCTGAGTGGTATTCCATTGTGTGTATGTGTGTGTGTGCGTGTGTGTGTACATGTGTGTATATGCACATACACACATTTTCTTTATCCATGAACACTGATGTTTCCATATCTTGCCTATTGTAAATAATGTTGCAGTGAACATAAGGGTGCATATATCTCTTCAAATTAGTGTTTTTGTTTTCCAGTAGTGGAATTGCTGGATCATATGGTAGTTCTATTTTTAATTTTTCTGAGGAACTTCCACACAGTCTTCCATATTGGCTTCACTAATTTACATTCCTACTGGTTGTTCATGAAGCTTCCCTTTTTTCTACATCTTCACCAACACTTTTTATTTCTCGTCTTTGTAATAATAGCTCTTCTGACAGGTAGGAGGTGATATCTCATTGTGGATTTGATTTGCGTTTCCCTGATAATTAGAGATGCTGCCCATGTTTTCATGTGCCTGTTGGCCATCTTTACGTCTTTGAAAAAAATGTCTATTTAGACCCTCTACTCATTTGTAATCAGATTTTTTTTTTTGTTTTTGAGTTGTATAAGTTCTTGTTGGATATTAACCTCTTATCAGATATGATTTTCAGATATCTTCTCCAATTCAGTAGGTTGTGCCATTTTATTTTGTTGATGATTTCCTTCATTATGCAGAAGCTTTTTAGTTTAATGTGGTACCATTTGTTTAATTTTGCTTTTGTTTCCCTTGCCTTTGGTGTCAGATCAAAAAAAGTATTGCTAGGACTGATGTCAAGTAGCTTACCACCTATATTTTCTTCTAGCAGTTTTAGAATTTCAGGTCTTATATTCAAGTTTTTAATCCACATTAGTTAATTTTCGTGTATGATATAAGGTAGTGTTCTTTTTTTCTTTTTTCTTTTTTTTTAAAGATTTTATTTATTTATTTGACAGAGAGAGAGACAGCCAGCGAGAGAGGGAACAGAAGCAGGGGGGGTGGGAGAGGAAGAAGAAGCAGGCTTCCAGCAGAGGAGCCTGATGTGGGGCTCGATCCCAGATCGCTGGGATCATGCCCTGAGCCGAAGGCAGACGCTTAACGACTGAGCCACCCAGGCGCCCCACGTGGTAGTGTTCTAGTGTCATTCTTTTGCATGTAGTTGTCAGTACCATTTATTTGAAGAGATTGTCCTTTTCCCATTATGTATTTTTACCTATTTTATCATAGATTAATTGACCATATGTGGGTGGGTTTATTTCTGTGCTGTTTATTCTATTTATCACTGTGTCTCTTTCTGTTCTTATGCTGCTATCATACTACTTTGTTTATATTTTTAGTATAGTTTGAAATCAGGGATCATTATACCTCCAGCTTTGTTCTTCTGTCACAAGATTGTTTGGGGTTATTTTGGGTCTTTTGTGGTTCTATAAAAATTTTAGAATTATTGCTTTAGTTCTGTGAAAAAATGTCATTGGAATTTTTGATAGGGATTTCATTGAATATGTAGATTGCTATGGGTAGTATAGAAATTTTTATAATACTAATTTTTCCAATCCATGATCATGGAATATCTTTCCATTTATTTGTGTTTGCAATTTCTTTAATCAGTGTCAGAGTTTTCATTGTACAGTTCTTTTACCTCTGGTTAAATTTATTCCTAGGTATTTTGTTCTTTTTGATGTGATTGTACATGCGATTTTGTCTTGGTTTATGCTTCTGCCTCTTCATTATTAGTGTACAGAAATGCAACAGATTTTTGTATATTAATTTATATTCTGCAACTTAACTGAATTCATTTATTAGCTATAATGGTGGAGTCTTTTGTGTTTCCTATATAATAATCCATCTGCAGATAGTGACAGTTTTATTTATTTCTTTCTAATGTGCCTGCCTTTTATTTCTCTTTTTTCTTGCTGAATGCTGTGACTGTGACTTCCAACATTGTGTTGAACAAAAGTGGGGAAAGTAGTGGGGAAGATATACATCCTTGTCTTGTTCTTGATCTTATAAAAGCTTTCAGCTTTACACTGTTGAATAAGATATTAGCTGTGGATTGCCATACCTGGCCTTTATTCTGTTAGGTACTTTACCTCTATACTTACTTTGCTGAGAGTTTTTTTCATAAATGGATGTTGAATTTTTTCAATAGTTTTTTGATCTATTGAGAAAATTATATGATTATTATCCTTCACTTTATCAATGTGGTGTGTCATGTTGATTGATTTGTAGATGTTGAACCATCCTTGCATCTCTGGAATAAATCCTGCTTGATCATTGCATATGATTATTTTAATGTGTTTTTTGATTTACTTTGCTATTATTTTGTTGATGAGTTTTTAATCTATGTTAATCAGGGACACTGACCTGTAATTTTCTTTTTTTGTATATTGTCCTTGTCTGGTTTTGGTATTAAGGTAATGCTGGCCTCAAAAATGTGTTTGGAAGCTTTTCCTCCTCTTTAGTTTTTTTTTTTGAAGATTTTGAGAAAGATAGGTATTGTATCTTCTTTTTTTGGTAGAATTCACCTGTGATGCCGTATCCTCCTGGACTTTTGTTTGTTTGGAAGTTTTTTATTACTGATTCAATTTCCTTACTAGTAATTGGTCTGTCAAATTTTCTATTTCTTCATGATTCAGTCTTGGAAGATTATAAACTTTTAGGAATGTATTGATTTCTAGGTTGTCCAATTTCTTGGCATGTTCATAGTAGTTTTATGATCCTTTGTATTTCTGTGGTGTCAGTTGTAACTTCTCATTCATTTCTGATTTCATTTGTTTGAGTTCCTTCTCTCTGTTTTTCTTGTTGAGTCTAGCTAAAGGTTTGCCAATTTTTAAAAATCTTTTCAAAGAATCAGCTGTTTTATTGATCTCTGTAATTGTCTTTTTAGTCTCTATTTTATCTATTTCCACTCAGATTAAAACTGTATTCTTAAAAAGATTATATATATATGTGTGTTATATATATATTATGTAAAAAGATATATATATTATATGTATATATCATATGGTCATTTTACCTAACTATTGTCACAACATATAGCCAAATATGGATATTTAAAATTTGCTATTGTAAAAGGATGAAATTTTAAAAACACATCAACAAAGTTCCTTTATTAATGAAAATTGTTTTTTAGTATCCAGTTTATAAGGCTAATCAAGTTGATGTAATATATAATTTGTAAGGGTTAGGGTCATCCAAAATATACTAAATGAAATGTGATCATTTTAAACTGTCTCAAATGGGTGAGGGGGGGAATCTACAAATACAGAGATGGGTAAACTATTCAGTTTATCTGAGAGAGAGAGAGACAGAGAGAGACAGGGAGAGATTGATTATGTGTTTATGCTTAGTATTGTTAGATGTGTAAAGATGTACTAAAATCTTTTCAACTTGGAAGAACGGTTTTGTCATGAGGCAGCAACTCTGGACTGGAAAAATTCTAACATTTAAAAAAAAACTATAAATGTTATTATTTGCTAATACAGCACTTATTTTCTCATATGCAAGATACTTAAGGTCTCAGTGGTTAATTCATCCTAATATCACTGAGAGAGTAGCAATCTGAATATAATATCAAGTTATTTAGTTTAGAATAAATGGACAGACATATCTTTGCAGTTTAAAGACAAAGTTTCCAATGACCCAGTTTTTGGCATATTATTGTCATGGTTCACTCTAGGTTTCTAAATACTGTTTCTGTGCTTACCGAGCCAGAGACAGCATGCTCGATTGTGTCAGTTTATACTTGAATACCTTTAATATGTGAATTCATGCATTCCACTCACAATTTATCACTCTAACCCTCTAGGGCAGATGAATGCAAACACAGAAATGTAGTTTGGATTTTCTTTAAGTGTCACAAACACCCCGGGCTACATTTTGGTTTTAATATAATTTATAATTTTAAAAAAAGATAAATACGTAAAATTTCATTTCTGAAAACAACTTATTATTTTAAAATAAAATTTTAATCCATTTAAAAATTTATGTAGATATTGTATAATGTATATTGCAAATCACAAATGTACACAAACACACATATGTGTACATACATGCCATAAATTTGTTCTTGGCATAAGAGTTACATCATTTAAAGAAAAATACCAGTCCTGAAAAATAGTACATGCTTAGGAAATACCTGTTGACTTAAAAACTGCAAAGGTAAATGAAGAAACTACCTGTAAAATTCATCAAAATAACATTAAAAAATTGTATCTCATCTGATATCATAGTTATGATATTGTTCTCTATATTACGTGTATTAACAATATCTTTGGTTTTCTTTACTATTGAGCTTTCATTTTTCAGTTCCCTTTTCCTGTGGTATTCTCCCTCTTCTTTCCTGCCCAAGCTAAACATATAGTTGAATTCTAAAATGTAAATTTGGAGTGTAGCTCCATGAAAGCTCTTAGTTTGACTGTTTGGAAGTAAGTATGGAAATTCCTTCAGATTTTCAGATTTTGATTGTTTCCTTGATGACCACTTGGAACAAGTTCTTTTAGGATATGAGTTGCCAAAGGGAAATCATGGAAGTAATTTTGATGAGCATGCTATGCTCATACTTCTATGACATTCCTAAGTAGATGGCTTGCCTTGGACACATTTTTAATATATCTTTCTTAACCCTTTTTGTCACTCTCATAGTCTTCATCCTGTCCTTGCAGACATTTTCTCCTTTCCCCCCACCACCAACTTATTGTTCCAAATTTGAACTCAATTTTCTGTCCACTTTTCCCTAATTGATAGAGTGATAGTGATAGTTCTGGATGGGAGCACTCACAGGAGTGCTTTGTAGGGACAAAATTGTAATTTTCAAGGGCCACAAGGGACATCTCAAAGACAAACCAAGATTTAGCAAATTCTTTTGTTGAGCTGACTTGCTTAAGAGTGCAACTGCTTTTAAAACAATCATCACATTGTCAAAATCTAGTAAAGGAAGATAGATATCTCATGTGAACCTGTTGAAAGACAACAGAATCCAGATCTGTGGTTATTGATCAGTGTTTATTTAAGAAATGTGCTGATTTCAAAGGAAATGTAATGAAGAAAAATATACAGCCTGGTGTGTGATTATGGTACTGGATTAATGGACTTCTTTGCAAGTTAGAGGAAGAATTTTATGATTGAAAAGAAGTAAGGAAGTTACATAGGCTCTTTTCTGAGCTAAAGTGAATTTAGTCTACTCTAGTCCAGGTGCAATTTTTAATTGAATTTGATCCTTCTAGTACCAGTTGTGGTTATGTGGATGACGAAATATCTGAGTTATGCAAAGAAAGTTTTTAAAAATGTTTTTATTTGCAGTGTTTTACAATATTATTCAATCAAAAATATACACTGAGCATTAATAATAATTCAGGTATTACGCTATTTAATGAACCCATAAACAATATAAAATGGATACTGTGATGTTCTTCATTTTACATATGGGAAAACTGAAGCACAGATATACTCATTAATTTGTCCTAAGTTCACAGAGAAAAGCAGAACCAGTTTTTTTAAAAAAAGAAAAAGACGATATGGCTAATAAAATGTGCTGCTTTCGTAAGGAATACTTTTCAGACCATTTCTTTTCTTTTCTGTTTTATGAGCCTCTGCTCTCTTCTACATGGTGGTATTTATAAAGCTGAGATCATGGACAGGTTTTGCTAAGACAGTAACCCCACCGTGTTGTTTTCTTTAAAATAGTCAAACTTGGTGAATAAGTCAGATCTTTGGTTTTATTATGTAGTGGAAACCTCAGCTAGCAGTATATATTTTTTCATTTATCCTATTTTTTTCATAATAGATATTGTCTTCAGAACTTAACATAGGCAATTTGACCAATAGGAACAAAATGTATTAAGTAAAAAAATAAGTAGTACATATTAATCAGTTCAGAGGAGAGAGATTGCTGTGGGCTGTAGTAGCCTGGAAATATGTTAGAGAGGAGGTAAGGCTTGATCTGGACTTTGAAGATAGTAGAGAGGGGGAGTCATATTTTGTTAGGGTAAGTTAATACACTTCAGTTAAATATAAATATTAAAATATTTTATTAATTCAGTTTTAAGAGTAATCAATAAGAATCTGATTCTTTTTAACTTTGTTATTAGTCCTAGCTTAAAATTTTCCATTAAATATTGAGTCTTATTATTATTACAATTATTTTGAGTCCTGTTTTTCCTTCTGCGTAATTTTATTAGTTTTCCAAAAGTAAATAATAATTCTTATCAAAAATACATGTATTCTCTAAGTTCCACTAAATGTATGTTTAATATTATTAATTTGTTAGTGTAAAAGAAAAACAGATCATCAGAATCCATGAAAAAGAATAGGAGTGGAATAAGGAGGCTTCTTTTTTTTAACATCTTTGTTGAAATCTTTGACAAGTTGCATATATTTAAGATGTACAACTTGATATTTTGATATATATGTTGTACACATTGTGAAATAACTACCACAATCAAGCTAATTAACATATTTGTCACCTCCATGTAGTTATCATTTTGTATGTGTATGTTGAGAAGATTTAAGTTAAGATCTATCCTCTTCACAAATTCAAGGATACTAACAATACTGTTAATTATCTTCACCATGCTGTATATTAGATCTCTAGAACTTATTGATTTTGTGTAACTGAAACTGTACTGTTTGGCCAGGATCTTGACTATTTTAGATTCCACATATAAATGAGGTCATACAGTGTTTCTCTTTTTGTGTTGTTTATTTAGTTGGCACAATGTCCTCTAACTACATCCATGTTGTCACAAATGGCAGGATTTTGTTCTTTTTTATGATTGAGTAATATTTTGATGTGTATCTTTATCCATTCATCTGTCAAAGGACATTTAGGTGGTTTCTATATCTTGACTATAGTAAATAGTGCTGCAATGAGCATGGGAGTGCAGATATCTCTTTGCAGTCCTGATTTCAGATCCTCTGGATATATACTCAGAAGTGGGATTGCTGGATCATATCGTAGTTCCATTTTTAATTTCTTGAGGACCCTCCATATTGTTTTTTATAATGGCTGTACTAACTTACATTTCCACCAGCAAAGGCTCTCTTTTGTCTACATCTTTGCTAACACTTGCTCTCTTTTGTTTTTGTTTTTTATAATAGCCATCCTGACAAATGTGAGATAATATCTCATTGTGGTTTTAATTTCCATGATGATTAGTGACATTGAACACTTTTTTATATACTTGTTAGCTATTTAAAGTTCTATTTGAAAGGTGCCTATTTAGGTTTTTTGCCCACTTTTTAATTTTTTTTTCTATTTTGGGTATTGAATTCTGAGTTCTTTATATATTTTTGATGTTAACCCCTTATTAGATATATGGTTCATAAATTTTTTTTCCCATTGTGTAAGTTCCTTTTTGTTTTGTTAATTGTTTCCTTTGCTGTTTCTTTTATCTTCCTATAACTTCTTCTTATGTAATTTACTTGTCTTGCATAAAGTGAATGTCCTTGTTTATGATAATAACAAATATCAAATTTTATTTTACATAAGTTTGTATGAAATTAGTTAATAGTTTTTTTGTGTTAGTATTGGTTTCAATATACAAAAACATCTCCACATTTTCTTCTTGAAAAGGAAACTGTCTAACTATTGGTATGATTCATTATTAAGAACACCAGAAATATTGGGAAGTACGTTTTCTGACATGGTGCCTATGTTAGTTTCCTGTAGCTGCCATAACAAATAACTTCAAATGCTGTGACTTATAACAACATAAGTGTATTCTTCCACAGTGTTGGAGGCTGGGAGTCCAAAACCCACTCTGGGAGGGTTGTGTTCTTTATGGAGACTCTTGGAAGAAATCCATTCTTTGCCTCTTCTAGCTTCTCTTGGTTGCCCTGGTATTCCTTAACTGTGGTGGCCTCTCTCTGATCTCATATACTGTCTCCCAGACCTGTACAGATACTGTTGAATTGGTGAAAGGGAAATAAGAATATAATTTTACTCCATTTAGTTATGTTAACTATTCTAGATAGTACGTTTTCACACATTAACATTCCTTCAAGACAAGAGAGAAATTCAGATCAGAAAAAGAGGTTTATATTTTGTATTTGTTTAATATTGTCAACCTAGAGCCTCTTCTCAAATCATATCCCAGGGAAGATATTGTTGCCCGATTCTGTCTTATCCTGGACCTTTCTCTGGCTAAGAGGCTCTAAGGATGCATAATATAAGAATCCTAATGGAAGAGAATATTTGCTAATTTACTGTTTACATCCAATACTCATGACTTAATTAATATACTATTTTACAAATTTAAACGTTTAGTTTATTATTATGACTTTCTAAATTATATATGTTATATCATTACTTTTAGAAATCTTTATTTTTTACATTTTGAATAGTGAAATCTATGAAATACTAATTATCAAAATGTGCTGCACCATGGATTGTGTTTTTACGTGGAATGTTTTGACAAAACATACTAATAATCTACATATATTTGTTGCTTAACTGAAATAGTTGGTCACAAACACAACCTTATACCAATCAAAGAATTTTAGTTTAAGATGTCAGCTAGTTTTTTTAGTTAAATTTCCTCTTCTCAAGTGATATAAGCATGTTTTTTCAGTTTATTTTGTCAAGACTTAGTATCTATGTTGAGTGGAGGTGGTAAGCCTCTCCTTGCAAAATAAATATTGCTGGACTATCAAAACAAATTGAGGGCTTCAGAGGGGAGGGGGGTGGGGCAATGGGGTAGACTGGTGATGGGTAGTAAGGAGGGCACATATTGCATGGTACACTGGGTGTTACACACAACTAATGAATCATCAAACTTTACATCAGAAACCAGGGATGTACTGTATGGTGACTAACATAATATAATAAAAAAAAATTAAAAAATTTTAAAAAAATAAATAAAAAGAAAAAAAAACTAGAGTCACCAACCACCAAATACAGGGAACAATCTGATTTCTGAGTGAAGTTAACAATCTGAGGCCAGGTGTCTTGAGAATAGGACCTGATGGAAGCAGATATGAAAAGTATGAATTATTTTGCCAAATTGAAGTCAGAATATTAAAAGTCACAATTGAGATATTTGGGGGAGTGGTTTCATGATTCTACAGGGACAGGGAGATAACCACTTTAGGATGTTTAGTAGCAGAGTGCCCCTTATTGGGGTCAGACCTGATACTGCAAAGCTAAGCAAATTAGCTCAAATACTTTTGAAGAATTCTAAGAAATGGAAAAACTGCATATGAGAAAGTATAATTGCTAACCCTTTGTAAACTTTAATCAAACTCTCTGATTTGCTATGTGAATGAAGATTAAACTGTGCAAATGACAAAGCAAGATTTTCTCCATATACACTAATAAAAACTTATTATTCCCAAATTTGTTTTGTTTTTATTAAAGTTACAATAGAATAAGGGAAATCTATGATGGGAAAAAGAAAATTCACATATATGTAGAGAAAATTTTAACTAACCATAATTGCTATAAGCCAGTGTTTTGATTCATTTTTAATAATTGTAACTTTTTTTTTATCAGTGGTTATTTTGTGCTGGATACTGCTGTAAGTGCTTTATACATATTTTTCTCCACTCAGTCCATACAGTGGCCCACTGAATTAGATACTATTATTTATTCTGTTATAGAGATTAATCCAAGATACAGAGCGTTTTAATAACTTTCTCCCAGTCACGAAGGTAGTAATGGGCACAAAGAACCCCCCCAAGATGATCTAGAACTGGATATTGAAACAGTACTTCCATAGGCAAAGCACTGAAATACTTTCTACAAACTACATAATGTTTCAGTCATTTATCTGAAAAAACTTAGTAATTAGAGAAAAAAAAGTGTAGATAAAATATCATTTTGGATATCCAGAAACTCCAGTAGTACTGTATTTTAATAATTATTGCATAGGAGAGAAATAAAATATTATTGGAATTCCAGATACTAAAAGACCACATCCATGTGGAATGTTCAGAGAAGACGTCTGGAAAAATTAAAGTTTCCAAATATATCCTGTATAATGAGTGTTTAAAAAGGTAGAGACAAATTCAATTTTAGGCAGAGTCAGGGAACAGAACAAATCTGGTTGAACGAGGCATAATGTGACATAGATTGGAAAATCACATTAGAATAAGAATGGGGAGCCTGAGACTCAAGCCAAAAATTCCAGACCTAGTTTAGTAGGTATTGAGACAGTACGATGATATGAAGAGCACCATATTAATAAGCAGAGTCGTGGTTAGGTTTTGGAGTCATATAGTTTTGATCCAACTCTGCTACCCTATTAGCTGTGATTTTAGTTAAGCCATTTAATATTATTATGCCCTACATATTACATTAATATGTAAACTCAGATTAATGAAAATGTTTGCTTCATTTGGTTATTATCTGGATTACATAGAAAACTTCATGTGGAAGTCTAAGCCCAGTGTTCACCTTAAATTTAGTAATTATCTGTTCATTAAGCAGTTTTTGAAGGTCTATTATAAACACATCATTGCATTATTACTAATTTTATTGTTACTATTACTATTATTATTTGATAAAGCTAATAACTTGAGGAAATTCATGGCAAAGATACATAAGGGTGGATGAAAAAAGAAAGAGAGAAGGTGAAGAAACCAATTAGAAAACAATTTCAGTGGTACAAATGGGAATAAAAAGGCCTAAAAATGGAGTATGACAGTGAAGGAAAAAAAAGAATTGATGAGAATATTCAAATATTTATAATTGAACACATTTTATTTATATACTTTTATTCATTATTTATAATAGATTTACTTCTAAAAGAGGTAAAAACATGACTCAGGACAATTAATAAGAGAGGAAAATGTTTACACAAGTGTTCGTAATGAAAAAGCGTGAAGAAGTGCTCAAGATTTTGGAGCCTCACACTTCACATACATGTCAGTGTATCATGTCTATATTTATGTTTACTGTCACTAATCATGTCTATATTAATTTTACCTGTTTGTGTGTTTGTGTGTTTGACCCAAGTAATAGTACATAATAGCTTTCTAAAATTTTCTGGGCCTGAAAAAAGATTTGGCATTGCAGGGAAAGTAAGTGTAGTGAAAACCGATGATGTAAATACAGAGTAATTAATAATAGTGGTGGAAGCTGTGAAATAACCAAGTAGACTATGCAAATGGGATCTCATTAACACCTACACTGATTTGACTGACTTGTAGTCCATACATATACACTTGACTCTACAAAAGATAAACTGGTCAACTTGACAATCCAGATATTATATAATGCTATTAATGAAAACACCAACCTTAAAAAATGTTTATTTTTAGTCATTTAAAAACTAAACTCTGTGGACAGAATCAAATCACCTTTATCAACCTATTAGAAACACTTAGTAAAAAAAACAGTAAATTTTATGTCTTGCTGTTGGGTGTATAACACAGACACACACACACACACACACACACACACACACACACACACACGAAAAGTAAAAGAAAGGTACATCTCTCCTAAGTCTCATATTTTATATAAACTGAGTCTCTTATATTTTTTTTATATACTCCCTGTTGTGATAGGAAATATATAATGGATCCCGCAGCTTTCAAATAACATTATTTCAATTTGACTTTAACAATCAGATTTATATTTATGTTTGAGGTTTATTTTGTATTCTATTCTTTCAAAAAGTGATACGAAGTACCTTACCAATTGCTCTCCTCTCCTTTCTTACATACACATACATTTACACACACATATGCAGATTCTCACAAAAAGGTTAGTATAAAAAGAATAACAAGGGCAATAATCTTTGACAAGAAGGAAAAAGAAAATATGCTAACTTAATGAGTTAATGTAGTTGATGATTTAAGTTAGTATGGCATTATAAATCTTATTGCAGCAAAGACAACAAAGAAAAAGGGAAAGGAGAATATTACATATATATTAAAATTATTCAAGTTTCTTGGTATATGGAATCTTTCCTATTTTAAAAGGAAAATCTCACATGGGAATATTATAAGACATACAGTTTGTGATAAAATTGACAGTATCTTGACTATGAAATATAGCAAACACAGAAGAAGAACTCATGTGGCTTTTTGGGGGGCGGGCAGGGATTGACCAAACTACACTATAAAAGAATAGTAGCCAGCTAAACTCTTATACTTGAATAGATTTTTTTTTTTATTGTGGTAAAAAACAACATGAGATCTTCCCGCACAACATTTTAAGTGTGCAGTACAATGTTGTTAACTATAAGAAGCGTGTTGTACAGCAGGAATCTAAAACATTTTCATTTCACATGACTGAAACTCTGTCTCTCCAGCCCCTGGAAAGCACCATTCTACTTTCTGCTTTGATGAGTTTGACTGCTTTAGATACTGTGTGTGGAATCATCCAATTTTCCTTCCGTAATTGATTTAGTTCAATTCACTTGATATCCTCAAGTTTTATCCATGTTGTAGCATGGGAGAGGATTTTTACTTTTTTATAGTTGAATAATATTCTCTTGTATGTATATAAAATATTTTCTTTATCCATTCATCTGTTGAGGGACATTTTGGTTGTTTCTGTATCTTGGCTATTATAAATAATGCTGCAGTGAACATGGGAGTGCAGAAATTGCTTTTTGATCTTGATTTCAGTTCTTTTGAGCCTATATCCAGAAGTGAGATTGATGGATCATAAGTTAGTTCTACTTTTTATTTTCTGCGGTTACTCCATACTGTTTTTACATAGTGCCTGCAAAATTTTACATTTCTACTAACAGTATACACGGGTTCTAAATCATCTACGTTCTAGCTAATATTTGCTGTTTTCTGTTTGTTTGTTTTTATAATACCCATTCTAACAGGCATAAGGTGATATTTCATTGTGGTTTTGATTTGCATTTCCCTAGTGATTATATCCATGTCAAAGTCCATGGCATTTTTTACAGGAACAGAAAAAAAAATCCTAAAGTTCATATGGAACCACAAAAGACTCAAAATAGCCAAAACAATCCTGAGAGTAAAGAACAAGGTGGAGGCCTCGTAGTTCTTGATTTTAAAACTTATTACAAATTGGGATGAGTGGTGGTATAATAGGACAGTTGATTAGGGAATATTTTTCCCTGAGGTCAGTCAGTTCTCATGAAAGGCTGTTAATCAGTTGTCAGCATTGCCGTGGTCAAAGGTGGGTGAAAGTTCAGGGGCCTGGAAAGGGAGAGAAGCCTGATGAAAGTTTGGTCAAGTTAGCAGGCCTTATGTCCAGATTGCTCAGTGGGGACAAATAGTTCAACTAATCATTTAGGAGACAAAAAAAAAAAAAAAAAAAGAGAATTCGATAGTTTTTTTGTCAGTCTTTGTTATAAGTAAAAGAGGCATTACCTGTAAGTCTTATCTAAGTTACATAGTGAGGGGTAGTTCTTCCCAGTCAGGAATTTTGGGGGACACAAAAAAGGTTGGGAAATTTCTTGATTGTTGTTCTTTTTACCAGGACGCTTGTAGAGTTTGGCATTGTCACTGCCAAATGGAATTTTGCTGGCAAGTGCTGCAAATACCGCTGTCTGGTAAACTTGCAGAGAGACTGATGTTAGATGGCTTAGTTTCCTATTAACTCTTGTTTGTGCAGAAGACCACAGTGAGTCTGTGCCATAGCCTCACTTCAGCTCTTGGTAAATTGTCTTCTCCCCAGCAAGTGTGCCTCAGCCATAGCGAATTTCAAGTCAGGTCTGTCAGTTCTCAGTGGAGCATAGACACCAGGAAGAAAATGAATGGTGCAGACCAACTTGATCACCCTGTACTGTGACCTTTTTCAAAGTCTGACTTTTGGAGTGGTGAACAGCCTCTGTTTTTTAATTCTGTTTTTCCGCAGTTTTATTGAGATATAATTGACATATAACATGTATTAGTTTAAGGTACAACATAATGATTTGATGTATGTACATATTGTGAAATGATTAGCACAATAAGTTTAGTTAACATCATAGTTATTTTTTAAATGTTTTTTGTCCTACATAACATTTAATACATTGAACATCAAAAACATATTATTAGATCCATCAAAAGCATATTTGGACATTCAATCGTTTGTCTAAGTCATTTTTTTAAAAGTCTTTCTCAAAATTCTTGGTCCATTCTGATAGGCACAGATGAGTATTTTCATGTAATACTAAAAACAACAAACGGAAGAATGACATTTTTTAAAAATTAAACACTGATGAAATAATACATAAAATTTGCTCCTCATTAAAAGTAAATACTTTCTCTTGAAGTAAAAGATGAATGTCCAGCTATTAAATTTATTTAAATTTTAAAGTTGAAGACATCTTAGTGTTCGAAACAATACAACTGAAAGAAAGCTTTCTTAGAATTAGTTACCAGTGTCATTATTTTCTTTTATAATTTATTTGACTGTGGTCTTGCTGAGGAAGAATTTCATCTTGGAGCTAAGAATTCTGATGCTCAGATATTATAATAACAGATCATGTCATTAAAGTTTTTTGACTATGTTCTCTTTCCAGTTTAAATTGTTGAGATAGCAAATATATGGAAATTTATTCTGCCTGTTTGTAGCCTTCATCATATTCAAAGCTAAAAGATGCATTTGGATGGTGTGGGTTGGAGAGGACGGCAGGTGATCAGAATTAATTAGGAATGCACACACAGGAATAGAGTTAGAAGTACAAATTATAAGTATCTTCATTGGTGGTTCATGAAAAATGGAATGCCAGATTTCTTTGGTGCTTATAATTTCTGTTCAATTTATGAGCCATTATACAGTATTCTGATCTGATAAATTTTTAGTGGATTTATCTTAAGGCTTTATTAAGCTGAATAACAAATGGGCACATGCTTTATTGAGATGGACAGTGTACTGAAACCAGTAGGTTTCCAAGGTGATTTAGAACCTGGATAGCTGTTTCACTGGTTTATTGTGTTCACCTCCATTAAAGACAATTACTATGCCCTATTGAAAAATAGTGTAGAATAATTGCTGTAACACATTTGATTCTGAATTCCCAGTATGAAATCCTGTCTTGGAACAAGTCAATGTTACCATGAGATTGATGGAAAATTTCGTAGGAGGTAGTCACTCTAAAGTCTTAAAAAAAGTATTTTATTACCTTGATGCCATTTTGATTATTCTTAAATTATCAGTATTAATCTTTAAAAATCCAGAGAGAACATATTCAAAATACCAATGAATGATTTCCGTTTTGCATAATTAACCATAAATGCCCATAATGAGTAATAAATCTATCCAGTTGAAAAATAAAATCCAATATCCTATCTAAAAGTAAAAGCAAAACTGATTTGAATGGAATAAGAAAAAATATCTGGAATAGCAGTTAATCAGCTAGTATAGTCATTTTATATTTTGCTTTTTGTTTACTTACCTTTCCCTGCTAGACAATAAGCAACTTACAGGCAGACTCTAGGTCATGTACATGATTGCATCTCAGGTACCTGGCTTTTTCCCCTGGTATATTAGCTCAATAAATATTTGATGAACGACTGTTTTTGAAAGTAATCAATGGCTGGCTGAAACATTTATTTGTGAATGTCTTGAAAGAGACTTGAGAGTGAAAGGTCTACTATATGCATTTTTGTGTATCTTGCTTATTGCAATACCTTGGTTAAAGAAGTCTTATATAAATTATACTTCCATTTTCACGGCTTCAGAGAGCTCTAGTTCTGTGTTTCCTGTGGTATATTGATGCTTTTTATGTTATGCTATAACTCCATACTCCCCAAGCCTAACAGAAAACTTCTTGTGTCTTTTCTCATTGCTATCGGCTTAGTTCAGTTCTTTATCACATTAAAATTAGTTTACAGCAACAGCCTAAGAACTGATCTCTCTGCCTAAAGCAGAGTGTTTACTTCATTCTCTTTTCTTGGCATTTGACAATGAATGATACAGTAACTAGTGACATTTCTTATATCGATTTGTTATTATTTTTTCATTGTCATGTTTTACACATTTGTCTTGATCAAGAAAATGCTTTACAGATAGGTGGGTTTTGTTAAATAAATTTTGATTACTTCATTTCATTCTTACCTATGAGCCCATTTCCTTTCCCTTTGTATTTTCCCTAATATTTAGGTGTTTTTTAGAGATCACATCTCAACTATGTTTTTGTGTTTAATGTTTACCAGTGTAATATTCTAATTCTTTGAGTCTTTAATTAGGAAACAGAGACTTGGTTTCTTTTATTTGGTATGTATATATGTATGCACATGATGTCAAGACAAATGGATTTTTACATTTTATGGTGTTTGAAGTTAGATGACTGTTAATTATTCTGTGATTTCTTCACAGGATGTTAAAGACAGTATCATTTCTTGTGTCATTTTATAGTGCATTGTTTGGTAATGCTAGATGAAATTAATTTTCGATTATTGTAGTAATACTATTATTTTCAAACTAGGCATTGTATATTTTCCTAAATTTTGCACAGAATATAAAGATGAATGAAAGGATTTTTTTTTTTTTTTGGTGAGATTGGCTTTCCTTGAGATCAACACATTTCCAGTACCTGAATCTTTAGTTTTTCACAAGCATGCCTCTTTTAAAATAAATATTTTTTATTTATAACTATCCTAAAAGGCTTATGTATATTCACTAGGACCAGGAGGATTTATGAGGAAAATCCTTCCCTAAGACAAATCTTACGAAGGCTTTGAATATGGAAAAGGACCTTATTAAACTTGTTGGTTTTCAATAAGCATATTTTGGAAAGACTCTAATGAACTGTCAGGAGCAATTCTCTTCCTTAGCTATTAATTTGGCTGCAATTGCTGAAGTTAGAGGGTTCTCTCATGGTAAATTAGCAACAAGAATTTAACCCTACTCAATGGTGTGTAATTACCACAAGTGGGACCAAATATTTTGAGTAAAATAATGTTTATTGGCTTAATAAATATTAATCAGGGTTTATTATATAACCAGGTAGGCAATTGCTTTGATACATACTTGCATGTATCATTGAGAGTTTAAGGAAGACTTATCTTCCAATGATCACTATTTAGAATGCTCGTATTTAATTAGAGCATCCTTTCAGATACTCTGATTAGAGAACAGGACAACATTTTTATATTCACAAAGCTTCTGTCTAGTTTCAGTTCATTTCCATATGTGATCCGAGGCACAGACATTATAATGTTTCTCTGGCGACTAAGTAAGTGGTACCATTGTAGTCCTGAAATAGAAAGCTCAAAGACTCTTTGAACCAAGTTCTTAAATGATACATAACATAATAAGTAGTAAGAAGTCACATCTGAAATCCCATGACATGAATATTATTGTCAAAATTACCTTAGTAATTGAGTAAACAATGTTTGGGGCAAAACGATATATTTTTAGGGCTTGCTGTTTCTGTTTCCCCAAAAAGATAAAGGGGGTTTGTGTCCTAAAAATTCTCCTCAAAAAGGGCAGCCTGGAACTATTTAAAGTCCCCAAAATGGAGAGAATTTAGTTTCTTCAAATTCAGTGAATTCAACCATGTTTTTTAAACATACATCCTGACTATTGCTTTCCTTCCCCCAGATACCAATAATGGCTGATGTTCCTAGAATCTGAATAGTCATTCATAGGTTTGCTTCTTTAAAATAAATATTTTTTAGGTATACCTATCTTAAAGGATTGTGTGTACTCACTAGGGCCAGGCACATTTTATGAGGAAGATCTTTCCTTAAGACAAATTATAGTGAACAAGGCAGAAATATTCAAAGAGTGGCAGAAGCTGGCAGAAATCAGAGTGAATAAGACAAATATAGCCCTCCCTCAAGAACCTAAATTCTAAAGCTCCGTCATCCTCCATATTAACCAAATCCTTCTGAGACTAACCTTTAATTAATGATCGTATGTGTCAGCAGCTCTTAATTCAAGTCTAGTTGTTTAAGAGGGGCTCCCTGCATTCTTGAACATTCTTTGCCTTTCCCAAACACTGCAGCTAATTAATTTCTAAAAGTTGATTTCAAAACTAATTATTTCATTTTTCTTATTTATCTCTCATTGAGTTCAATTGACCATAAGATCATCTTAACTTGACAGTTATTTCTTTTTGATCTAGACTTCTCTAGATTGCTAGGTTGTTTCGTAGAAGTCCTTAAAATATTGTGGTCATTTTGAATATTTGACCTTTTTTAGACTCTAACCTTTAGCTATTTCCAATAGCAGATAATCAGAAATAACCATACAGAGTAACCAGATAAATATTTTTTCCCCAAACTGAAGCATTGGTTAGCAAACGATACCATCTACTGTTTTTTTTTTTTTTTTAAGATTTTATTTGTTTGCTTATTTATTTATTTCTTTGGGAGAGAGGGTGAGAGAGAGAGAGAGCATGGTAGCCCACACGAGCAGAGGGATGGGCAGAGGGAGAGGGAGAAACAGACGCCCAGCTGAGCTGGGAGCCCAACATGGCCTGATCCTAGGACCCTAAGATCATGACCTGAGCCGAAGTCAGACATTCAACGCTGAGCCACACAGGCACCCAGACCATGTACTGTATTAACACTGTATTTCCAGGTTAAATGTTAGGAAAAAAGTATGATTTGAAAAAGCAAAAATAAATATAGAACTAGATAAAAAATATTTGTCTTAACTCTATTTCTCCTACTTAACTAAATTTATAGTATTTTTTTATTTTTCTTTCTCTTCCCTCCCTTCTTTCCTTTGTTTCTTGTCCCAGAGCCCCAAAGTCTCTGTTCCATACACCTTACACGATTCAAAATTTCCTAAAACCAACCAAACCTACTATTTAGGAAATTTCTAATGATTACTTTGTGTTTCTCACCAAGGTTGCTCTTCCAGATTAAACTATTTTGACATGTTTGTGTCTGTGGAACTTATTTTTGTTTGTTGTGGGTGAAGGATTTCATATGATCTTATTATTATTATTATTATATTTTAATTTTATTAACATACAGTGCAATATTGGTTTCTGTTGTAGAGTTTAGTGATTCATCACTTACATACAACACCCAGAGCTTATCACAGGTGCCCTTCTTTAATATCCATCACCCATCTTAGCCCATCCCCCGCCCACCTCCCTCCATCAACCCTCAGTGTGTTCCCTCAGTGTGTTCTCCATCATTAAGAGTCACTAATAGCTTGTTCCCTCTCTCCTTTTTTTCTTTTTCCCTTTCCCATATGCTCATCTGTTTTCTTTTATAAATTCCACTTATGAGCGAGATCAGATGGTATGATCTCTGACTGACTTATTTCACTTAGCATAATAAACTCTAGCTCCGTCCATGTCATTGCATATGGCAGGACTTCATTCTTTTTGGTGGATGAATAATATTCCATTATATATATGTATCACATCTTCTTTAGCCATTCATCAGTTGATGGCCATTTGGGCTCTCTTCATAGTTTGGCTATTGTAGATAATGCTGCTATAATCACTGGGGTGCATGTACCCCTTTGAATCAGTATTTTTGTATCCTTTGGGTAAATACCTAGTAGTGCAATTGTTGGGTCATAGGGTAGTTCTATTTTTAAATTTCTGAGGAACCTCCATAGTGTTCTCCAGAGTGACTGTACCAGTTTGCATTCCCACCAACGGTGCAAGAGGGTTCCCTTTTCTTCCCACCCTCACCAACACCTGCTGTTTCTTGTGTTGTTAATTTTAGCCATTATGACAGGTGTGAGGTGGTGTCTCATCATGGTTTTGATTTGTATTTCTCTGATGATGAGTGATGTTGAGCACTTTTCACGTGTCTGTTAGCCATCTGGGTGTCTTCTTTGGAAAAGCGTCTATTCATGTCTTCTGCTCATTTCTTGACTGGATTACTTGTTTTTTGGATGTTGAGTTTGGTAAGTTCTTTATAGATTCTGGATATTAACCCTCAATCACATATATTGTTTGCAAATATCTTCTCCCATTCCATAGGCTTTCTTGTTTCCTTTGCTGTACAGAAGCTCTTTATCTCTATGAAGTCCCAATAGTTTGTTTGTGCTTTTGTTTCCCTTGCCTCCAGTGACATGTCTAATAAGAGACCAAAGTCAAAGAGGTTTCTGCCTATGTTCTCCTCTAGGATTTTGATGGTTTCCTGTCTCACATTTAGGTCTTTCATCCATTTTGAATTTGTTTTTGTGTATGGTATAAGAAAGTGGTCCAGTTTCATTCATCTGCATGTGGCTGTCCAGTTTTCTAAACACCATTTGTTGAAGAGACTGTCTTTTTTCCATTGGATATTCTTTCCTATTTTGTTGAAGATTAGTTGACCATAGAGTTGAGGGTCCATTTCTGGGTTCTCTGTTCTGTTCCACTGATCTGTGTGTCTCGTTTTGTGCCACTACCATACTGTCTGGATCACTACAACTTTGTAATATAGCGTGAAATCCAGAATCATGATGTCTCCAGTTTTGTTTTTCTTTTTCAGAATTGCTTTGGCTATTCAGAGCCTTTTGTGGTTCCATACAAATTTTAGGATTGTTTGTTCTAGTTCTGTGAAAAATGCCTGTGGTATTTTGATAGGGATTGTATTAAATGTGTATATTGCTTTGGGTAGTACAGACATTTTAACAATGTTTGTTCCTCCAACCCATGAGCATGGAGTGCTTTTCCATTTCTTTCGTAAATGTTCTATAGTTTTCAGAGTACAGATCTTTTACCTCTTTAGTTAGGTTTATTCCTAGGTATCTTATTGCTTTTGGTGCAATTGCAAATGGGATTGATTCCTTCATTTCTTTTTCTGCTGCTTCATTATTAGAAATGCAACAGATTTCTGCACATTAATTTTATATCCTGCAACTTTGCTGAATTCATGTATGAGTTCTTGCAATTTTTTGGTGGAGTCTTTCGGGTTTTCTACATGGAGTATCATGTCGTCTGCAAATAGTGAAAGTTTGACTTCTTCCTTGCCAATTTGGATGCCTTACATATTTTCCTTCCTTTAATCTCTAGATATTTTGACAAATTCTTTCTAGGAAGAATTTTTAGTTGTTATGCGCTTGTTATATGTATAACAGAGGGAGTTTTATTCATGGGTAATCAGGCAATTAGATCATAAAATTAGAATTACCTCAGGATGTACATCAACAGAGAAATTTAAATATATTACTTAAACATATTATTTTACATTTTACATGAGAAAGCAATACTATTTTTGGTAATATTAATAACAAAATAATTGAGCAAGTACTATGAGTTAGGGACTGTGTTATCTCTTTTAATCATTACAGAGCTCTAAAAGAGAGTTTGCTTATGGTTACCAATATATAGAGATAACAAGTACCAGAGTGAAATCTGAGTCTGCTGGTATAATTGCTGCTGCTCATAAACACTGGACTGACATGACTTTGGTATAGGAATTTTAAAATCTGTATTTTAACATTAATTTTATTTTATACATTTTATTTTTGTTCATCATACAGGTTATATTTCTGATTTTACTAGAAAGATTATGCACATAATAGGCACTTTAATACATATTTAAACCTAAAGAAACTTATTAGTTAAAAACTAATTCACTCTTATGTCTTTTGCAGTAATATCGCTGAGTTAGATAAATATAACAGTAAATTTGTAATAATTTTTATGTACTTGACTTGGGATGAAACCCAAACAAAATCCCATAATAGAAGAAAATAAGTCACAAATAATCAAACTGTTTCACATATACAGAAAGCGTGAAGAGTATTTAAAAATCACTTTTGTGGTAGTAGAGCAATGAAAGCATTCATGTGGAATCTATTTCATTTTAGACTGTGTTTCTAGTCAAGCAAAACCAGAATTCTCCCCATGAGAGAGTGTCCAGATCAAAGAAACTGCTTCTTGCTCAGTTTCTTAAGCCAAAAAAATATTTGAAACACATTTTCAATGTACCTCAAATACCTTCCTACTAGATTTATATTAACTCTGAGCATCTTATTAATTGGTCATTGGGGAGAATGTCCTTCCTAGGATATATTGTTAGTTGCTATGGGAAAATATTCAACATGCATATTAGCAACATATTTTCTCAATTATACAATGAATAAAAGAAGGTAGGGGACCTCTTGTGTATAAATGGATGATGGAAGAAGTTTAGGTGGTTGAGGAAATTGCAGGCAGAAAGGATGATAATTTTATTTAGCTATGGAGACAATTAGAAAGATTGATACAATCATCCTTTTAAGGCACAAGAGTAGAATAATGGAAATTTTACAAAAATGAAGGATGTAACTGAGATGTAGTCAAGATTGAATGAGATCAGTGTTCATAGGCACCATGGAATCTGAATGAAGGATTTTTCCAGGTTCACCTGTCATTTATTTATTTATTTTTAAAAGATTTTATTTATTTATTTGACAGAGACAGCCAGCAAGAGAGGGAACACAAGCAGGGAGAGTGGGAGAAGAAGAAGCAGGCTCCCAGTGGAGGAGCCTGATGTGGGGCTCGATCCCAGAACTCCGGGATCACACCCTGAGCGGAAGGCAGACGCTTAAGGACTGCGCCACCCAGGCGCCCCTCACCTGTCATTTAAACTGGTTATTGATTACTTAGTATTTATAAAATATAATGTAATATAAAATAAGACATTATAAAATATACTAACTCATGTTGAGTTAATTCTAAGTTAAATGTAGACTAATTATGTGGAATGCATATTATCTGATCCACACATCTCCTCTTAATGGGTAAGTTATGGTGAGGAAGAAACCTCAGAAAAACACATCTTTACGCTTTCTTGGTGAGGTCTGAAAGAATTTCAGATAGTACTCAGCTCCGTGCCACATGCAAATACACCTAGATGTGCTAACTTTTTGGTATAACTGAGAGTCATCATCATGGCTAAATGAATTAAAGAGAGATTTTTAAGAAATATATGAAATGAAATTCTGTTTTCTAAAGACTGAGAAAAAAATTATACTATTTTCAACAAATGTTCTGACTGAATGTATAGCCTTTTTTTTCCCCCAGATAACTGGACCTTGTAATATAAGGGACATAACCTTTATTTATTTATTTATTTATTTATTTATTTATTTATTTATTTATTATTTTTTAGGGTCATAGCCTCTAAATTAATATTAAATATTTTGAAAATCATTACAAACTGCATTGCATATTTTTTATTCTCCTTCAACACTGATATTAATCCTAATTCCAAAATGACTCCAAAATACATACTTTTGAATGTATGCACATGTTCTTTTACCTTCGATTTCTTCTTTCTGGACATCTTCAGTCACTGCTTTTGGTACACCCTGGCCCTCCTTCTAGTTATATCCTGAGTTTGAAGATTTCAATCTACTTGGATCTGAAATAAAGTCCAGCTTCTTAGATGTTGTATAAATGAACAGTAATGAAGGTCTGAGTGAAGATTTAGCAACCTTTCCCTTAACTTGAATGGACTTCATACATCAGACTTCAAGTAAAAGTTGGACAATCATCACTAAAACTGTAAAGGGAATTCAAGCATTAGATTGAAAGAGGAGAAGTTTAATTTAGGTCACTTTTGGTATTCTTTCCACAGAGTGTTCAGAGAGTCCTTTTTCGATCTTCCAGATTCCCAACCACGTTCATTTATGTTAAATAAAATTATTGGAATTAAGTTTTAGAATCCTTATCTCATAGAGTACATAATTAAAATGAAGGATGATAATATAATTTGTCATTTAAACAAATATTTTGAGATTGAAAAAGAGTGATTTTAATAATTATGTCAGGAAGTAAAGATTAGCTGAGACTTTCTGTGGCTAACCAGAATGCATACGGTTATACTCCACCTAAAAGTGACATGTGTGCTAGAAAATCCCCCAGGCATAATTTTTTTCAGTGAATTAAAAAAAATTATTTAGTTCATTTACTTTTACAAATTATAACTGCTTTTTTTTCCCCAGCATCCAGTACATTTGCCTTTTATTCCCTAAAACGGACATAAAAAGAAGGAAAGAGTTAATATTACATTTCTCCTTTTGGTAGTCTACCTTTTATTTATATAAGGAAGTCAGCAATCCTCTTTTAGACCCTAGTTCAGAGCTTAATTTTAGTCTTCTTTTATTCATTAAAGGAATAGTTGGAGAAAAACAAACTGAATAGGATAATTTTTTTCTAGGAAAAAGATAATTCCTTAATTCTTTGTTGTCTATGCTATGCTTTAATATAATTTCAAGGCTTCTTTGAAGACTTAAAAAAAGGTTTTGTGATTTTTTTTTTCCTTGGGAATGCCACTTAGTAGGTGCCAAAACATATTTAGCAGGTGGTAGCTAATTTTCATTTTAATGAAGCTAATCTTTACAGAGTAGGATAACATAAGGTTTTACCATCTGTGTGTATCCTATTTAGTTTAACCAGGTTGGAAAAACCTAAAAGAAGGTCTATGAAACAAAAAGCTAGATGTTGTTCAACACCAGCATTAACTACCTGAAAGCAGCACTATTTTAAATATCAAATATATAGGGAGATTATAAATGGCAATATATTAGCCCACAATTTTTGCTGAACTATATGTTCATGATTTGCATCCAATGATCTTTTAGAGCATTACTTAGGAGGAGTTTTGAATTAAGAATTTAATGTAAGACATCTGAAAATCTAGCTGATGATTCTCAAAACAGAAATGCTAAAAGCGTATTTCAAGAACCAGAGAATTTAAAATATTTTGGACTTAATTTTTCCTGTCTTTCACATCATTGATGATAACTTCTTTACACGATTCTTATTTTCAGTTTTTTTTTTAATACACATTTAAATCTTTCTGTTAGCTTCTGTTTGCTTGCAAAGTTTAAGAAACTTTGCATTTATGGGGGTGTCTAAGTTTGAAAACATTAAAATATTTTTATCAAAAAAAGATTATGGCATGTTTGTTTTTTATCTCAAGAAGTGGAAAATTCTCATTACTTTTTAAAAACCACTTAAATCTTATACTATATAAGTAATAAATACAAGTAGGAAGTTGAACATTTACTATATACTTAGATTAAAAAGGTATTCAGAGGGGCACCTTGGTGGCTCAGATTGTTAAGCATCTGCCTTCGGCTCCGGTCATGATCGGTCCTGATCCTGGGATCAAGCCCCACGTCGGGCTCACTGCTCAGCGAGGAGGCTGCTTCTCCTTCTCCCTCTGCTGTTCCCCCTGCTTGTGGTCTCTTGCTCTCTCTGTCAAATAAATAAATAAAATCTTAAAAAAAAATAAGGTATTCAGAATATCATGAATTCAATGAGAATAAAAAAAATGGACTAAAAGAAAATAAATATTTTATGGCTCAAAATGAGATACTTATAAAATGGAAGAAGACAATAAGAAAGGGATGTGGAAAGAGTGGGAGGAAAAGAGAGAGAAGAAAAAAAAGACAGTGAGAGGGATATTATAGATAAAAACGAAGAGAGGAAGAGGAAGGAATCCCACATTTGCATGAATGTTTTAGTTATTTTTGCTTTAAGTGGTCTTATAAAGTAGTGTAAGGAGGTTAATGTGATTTGAAAATAAAGAACTATTTAGGGAGCTGGGTCAATTCACGTTTGATTGCCCAATAGAGTGAATTTTAGGTATTTATTTAGAAGAAATCTCCACATTATTAGAAAGAGTGAACTTTGGGCATTAGGAGCATTTATATGTATCGACTATACTTAAGTAACAAAGATGACAAACTTATGCTGAAGAGAAATTTGCTTAGCAGGTAAAAATAATAAGATGATTAATATTAAAAGATTATTTGCTTTTCAAAGGAACTCCTGAATGGTCTTTTTTTAAAAAATAATTGCTCTAATGAATTTAATTGATTTAAAAATTATTAATTGCTTAATTGATGGACTAGGGATAAATAAACTAAACATGACAAAATTAAAAGCTGTTTAAATTGTGAATGTGCCAGACAGGAAGTTAACACATTTCTGAAAGTATTATGCAAATTAATAGGGAGGTATAACCCTATTGATGTATAGCAGGTACAGGCCATGTCAGTTTTCTTAAGGTACAACATAATTTTTTCAGACTTTCTGTGTGTTTCTGGCATCTTACTAGAATTTGCTTACCATACTTTCTTTTATTAACAACCTTTATCCGGGAACTTAGTGATTCTTTTCTAGCTTAAGTTTTTCAAAGTCAGTATTGTTTCCCAAACTCCTTTTTCCTTCATAGTTTCTATTTTTGTGCTTTGTTCTGTACTTTATATTTCTTTCATTTGATCTTCCAGTACAATAAGTAGGATATCAATAGTGATACTTCTTTTCTCACTTCATCTATTAAAGTTGAATTTTTTTTAAAGTTTGTATATACATTCCTTTGGAGATTAAATAAAAAAGTGTTTAAATGGACTTAGATCTCTTTACATTCTCTTCTTTTTTTTAAGGCTGTCATCTGAATTCTCAGCAATTCTTGTTTCATTTGGAGCTAATCTTCTGCGTGTTTTATTTTTTATTCTCTCTTTGACTGCCATTACTTTGCCTACCCGCATTCTAGTCTGATTGTTGGGATGCTTTACGTAGCTAAATCCTGAAATTGGTGGGCATGTGTCTTTAGCTCTGAAGTGGTACCAGGTGGCACAGAATTTCTCTCCTCTCCAGGAATCAGAGAAATCCTGTCCGCTGATTTTCTCAACCACAGAGGTAGGCTCTCCTTGCCTGAGGACTGTGGAAAACAATGACCAACACCTGGTTTTGTAGCTCCTCTGGGGTCATTGAAACTACTTAGATCTGGGTGAATGTTTCTTAAATGAGATCTTTTTTTTTTTTTTTTTGAATGTACATCTTTTTTTTTTTTTAATTTCTCTTTTTTTCCTTTTACTTTCACATAATTTCCTTCAAGATCATAACAGGTTAAGAAAAAAAGTCTTATTGAATGTTAAATATTAAAAAGGTCAAGTGAATGCTGATTTTGCATTTTTAAACCAAGATCGACAAATAGATTTCTACATAAAGGCAGGGAGATGGAAGAAACACATTCTGTCTGACAGAGTTTTTGATATTTCTCATGAGTGAAAATAATACAACTAAGTTAGTCATAAAATATATGCAAAAACAGTGTTGCCCAGTATTTAAAGTTTTACAGAAAGCAACATTAAAAAGAGTACAGAAGGACAAAATTTTATTATTGGCCGGGATATTAGTGACAATAACAACCATAAAAGCTAGTCTGTATTGAGACTTAATTAAATGCCAAACACGGTGGCCAGCAATTTACATATATTATATATCAGTTAGTCACCATCTCTTAATTATAGATGAAGAAATGGAGGCTTCAGAATAGCCAAGGAGTTGCCTTAGGTCGGACATTTAGAAAATGGCAGAGTTCAGATTCCAACCCCAGTCCAAATGCAGAGAGGTTGAGAGAGGGCTTGGAGTCTCCCAGCCAATTTGTGGTAATGTAACAAATCCTCAGATCTGAGACAGACCACTGGATAAAGTAAAAATATACCTCCTTCATCTTCAAATCAGCAGCCATTTATTACTCTGTTAATGGTTCAACCAAGTCTTTCTTACTCCTCCCAATTATTCTGAGGAAAATGTGCTAGCACTTCAGAAAGAAAAGTCAAAAGTGAAAAACAAAAGCTTTTAGGAGTCAGGAAGTCATTGTATGAGTGGCTTCACAGTCGTGGCCCTGCTTTTTTCTTTTTACTAAATACCTTCCCTACCATCTTTTAATTCATCTATTTAACTCTAATTCATAAAACTTAGTGGCCATGGCATAGAAGACATGCAAAATATCATTTATGGGACCCTCGGCTCTTCAATACTTACTTTTTGTACTTGAAGTGAAATTTATTTACTAAGTTTGGTTTTGATTTCTAATACACGTTCATTCCCTTTGCATCTTAGTATATATAAAAAACACAAATTTAAATACTAAACTTAGCATGAGTTCTTGGCTCAACTATCCTTAGCCTGCCCAATAGATGGTGCAGTTTTAATTCTGTCTACTAACATTTACACAAAGTCATTTCCTCCCTCCTCTTAATAATTATAGTAAAACACTAGGTTTAAAAGAAAGGCTGGAATCCCTTCTCCTTTATATGTAAAGATACTCATAAAATAATGTTAATTAAGCAAGTTTAAATCTTCATTTCTATGCTTGTTAATTACTTATGCGTCTATAACATGCCTAAGACACTGTCTTAGGTGGTGAGTATGATCCTGCCCGGCTCTAATAAGCTTATAATCTGGTAAAAGGAGGATAAGTCACATATACAAATAATTATTAGATAAAAGATGTTATGATCGCTACAGATATAATAGTACTTTGGGAGTTCATATGTTCATAATATAACTAGTTAAAGGTTGAATTTTCCAAACGTCCTGTGATTTAATATAAATAGTTAATGAATATTCATGTTTTCAAATCCTTTAGCTTTGTTAATGTTATTTCTTTATGTACACATTTCCTAGGTCAACACATTTTCCATCACAAGCAGTAAGCCGTTCATGGTACAAGCTAGTAAGCAGTCCTAGCTCAATTGCTTCCAGTAGTTATAGCTTAAATAAACCTTCCACTCAACTCACTGGTCATGCTGGTTCCCTTTGTGTACATTTGCATGCAAAACCACAGACTAGTTTAAGATTTTTTGGAACAACAGATATTCAAAGATGTAAGCCTTAATTATGACAGTATGCTTAAGTTATCATTGATACTATCACTGATGAAAGAACTCCCATTGATGAGAAAGAAATTTCTTTTTTTTAATGTTTTTTTATTTAAATGACACCTTTTTAATTCATTAGAGCTTTCCAATACTACTCACACACACCCCAGAACTACCTTTCTTTTCTGGCATTTATTCAGATACTCTGTTCCATTGTCCTAGTCTTTATAGCTCTGTTCCCTATTCTTTCATTATGGCAGAGAGTTACATGCTGTTTTTTATGAATACCAGTAGAAGTATAGGCCTATAGATGCTCCAGCCCTGCCTGGCAGTCCCAGAAGATTCTTCTCTCAGGAGGAATGCTGGTTAATTGAATTAGATTAGGAAGGGAAGGACATCAGAAATGCATTTAGAAATTCCCAATATTTGCAGAAGTAAAATTGACTGACTAATTTGGCAGTACTTTACTTTTTCTACAGTAGAAGCAAATAATACACTCCGGGGTAGCCACCTATTATGTGGCAAGAAATGAAGTGAATACTGACATCTAGAAAGTGGTAGGTGGTGCCAATGGGCTCATTCTATCAGCAACCGAATTCGACATTTATTGAACACTTAAAGTATGCTCTAGGCACTGTGTCAAGATGGTCTATGAGATGAAATATAAATAAGACAAAGATCCTGCTTTCGATGTGCTCACAAAACAGGGATTGGCATAGGAGGCATCATGGGCAATGGTAAGCATGTCAAAATACGGGGATTTGCAGTTTCACAGTCTTCTCCAAGATAAATGATTACAGGGTACAGAGATAGTGTCACACCAGCACCATCTCACCATGCCTTCTCCTTCGGGTACCAAAATTCTGCGAGCTCTTTAGTATACTCTCTGAGGTATGTGTCCTTTTAAGCTTTAGTGAAGAAAACATGCCAGCAGCCTCCACTCTCACTCTGTGCGATCTTTACGTTGCTCAACTCTGCAATTCAGATTCTGCTAGGTTGGAGTCTAATAACAAGTCACATTGGTGCTATTGTGGGTCTGTACTGTCATCAGTGTTTAAAATTTCTTCCTGATACACTTTTACAGTTTTTCCCTAAGCGGTAAATGATTGCTTACATATATTTGAGATGGTGATTAATATGACCATGAAGATGAATAAAATAATTAGAAGACATGCAGCAGAATGATTATTTTATTTCTAGATGTAGGCACAGCATCTTTTAGTATATTAAATTTTTGAACTGATTTTCATTCTTGGATCATGGTACAGTTTTGTTGTTTATTTATGTGACTTCAAAGCAGAATAGCTTACTAATATGTATGTACTTAGTTTTTGTGTGTGTGTGTAATTCATTTGGAAATTGGTTTTTGGACAAATTATAAATTAAACAGTCAATGTTTCCTTTAAAAATAACTACTTTAGGGATGCCTGGGTGGCTCAGTCGGTTAAGCGTCTGCCTTCGGCTCAGGTCATGATTCCAGGGTTCTGGGATTGAGTCCTGCATCAGGATTCTTGCTCAGTGGGGAGCCTGCTTCTCCCTCTGCCTCTGCCCCTCCCCCTGCATGTGCATGTGCACGCTCTCTCTCTCTCTCTCTGACAAATAAATAAATAAAATCTTAAAAAAATAACTACTTTAGTTAAACAGTAAACAATTTTACCATTACCACAAAGTAAGCAAGCATTTAAAATATTCTAAAAATGTATTTTTATTATGGTTAAGAAAATTTCTATTTGTATCTTATAAATTCAATTAATGCTAGAAAGAAAGAATCACCTTGAATTCTTACATCAGTTTTAAAATTACATGTAAACTGAAATCTTTATTGAAAATTATCATTCATTAGCTGGGACGCCTGGGTGGCTCAGTTGGTTAAGTGTCCGACTGTTGATTTCTGCTCCAGTTATGATCTCAGGGTTGTGGGATCAGCCCCATGTTGGGTTCTGCCCTCAGCAGGGAGTCTGTTTGAGATTCTCTCTCTCCCTTGGCCCCCTCCCTATTGTACACTCTGTTTCTTTCTCTAAAATAATAAATACATATTTTAAACATTATTCATTAGAATTAATATCAAACATTCCATAATTATTAGAAATTAAAAAGCAAATTTTCTTGAAGATATTTTGCAGATGTTTTCTACCCTAGGTAAAGATGTTGCCAAACTAAAATGGATAAATATAAAAGGAATGAACACAAAACAGAAATTTATTTTGATGTTTTGGATGGTCTTGTTGAATATAACATGCTCACATCCACCTACTTAATATTCAAAAGAAATGTTTTAAGTAAGAACGCTGGTCTGAAACCTCAAAAGTATAGTTATCCTGTAAGTGTTTTTAAGGATGAATTAATTTTGATACAAAGGTATGTGTTGTCTACCCGAGTTCCTGGAACTCTATTAGGTAGAAATGGTAGTATTATTTTTTCAGATAATAGCAGTGATCTAATGCCATGTGATTTTCAAAAGCAAAGTAAATAATTGAGTCTTCTTATTATGGGTGGTTTTAAAGCTAGTCCCTTAAAATATGGATACTTTGATCATAGTCTTATTTAAAGACTTTCTCCTCTGAAAATCTGGAATTCCTTGTACTAATTATGTGCTTGCCATCTGCAGCTGAGAGTGTGACAATAAAGTAGTAGTACCTCCTATTCTCATTATAGTTAGCAAGTACTAAATTCTAAAACAAAGCCCGAAACAAAAAATCATTTCTAGTTGAATATCAGAGACTGTAATTTTAAGTAAGGTGGAGTTTCTTTCTGCTTTCTAGCTCTGGATAGTTTACTAAGGTCGTTTTAGAAGTAAGTGATTAAACAAGATTATAACATCTTGGCATCAGAAACTTAATTGTACATCAAATTAATCTACCCCATCTCAAAGAGATACACAATGAATTCTTCTAAATTAGATTAGGATTTATGGTCCCATTCAAATTCCTTGATCTCATTACTAATTTTTATGAGACTTCTTTAAAAGAATTTTTAATGTTCTTCAAAGTATCTGATAATACATTATGAGCTTATTTCCCAGATCATTATACCTGCGTTTCTTAATCCAGTAGACTTTTCAGTGGTCTGCTTAAATGTCAACCCCCCCAAGAAGCTGATGGCCAGTCCCAGAGCAGCATGATTACCTTTCCTTTGAACATTCAATGTATTGTATGTTTTTATTTTTCTTATGCTGCTTATAGCCATGAGTTAATGCAAAGAATTATTTTTCCTGTTTTATGAAGATAGGATAAACCTATAAAGGAAGTTCTAAGTACTTAATAAAATGCCAAGGATCTCTAATAGGTATGCTACATAACAATCATGAATATTTATTGAACTTAATGAGGTGCAAGGTATTGAGGTAAGAACTGTAGGAGTTTAAGAAGTTGAACCATTTTCCTTGATATCAAGGCAATAATAGTCTAGTTGAAGAGATGCAAAGTAAAAACATGAAGATATCAATAAAAGATTTATATATCAGTTCAGGACCAGAAATGTGTAGTTCATGATGATTGTTAACTATATTAAGCAGACTATAATTGCAGTATGACTAAATAAGAAGAAAAAAAACACACACATAAAAATGCTGCATTGATAAAGGACTTTTATGTAAATTGGAATAATAATTGTGATGAATGGGTAAAATTTGGATGGCTAGAATAGAGGAATAAAAGTTATTCTATGCATATCGAAAAATCTAGCAAAATCATAGCGATGTACACATGAGTGACTGTGAAAGATCCATCCTGTGAGATGAGATCCTAAGAAAAAAATAGCAGAATGGAAGAAAAATGAAATTCTAAGGGGCTTTTGTGTGATGAAGAGGATTACATGCCAGGATTGTGCTACCTAAGTAAGTTTGAAAAATAGGATTCAGGTTGATGGCGTTAAGCAGACCTCATGTAGAAAAACATGGAAATATTTCAGAGGTAAATAATTATAGAAAGTGGCATTAATTATGTTGAACAAGAAAGTTACATCAAACAATATTAAATGAAAATAGGTTTAGAATACAATTATAATTCTTCTGTATTTGCATATTAACTGGGGAAAGGAGAAAGTATATAATAAATTTACAAAACTTGCTTTAAAATTAAGGTGAAATTTTTATCTGTATTTTGATTTAATTTGGGCAGTTTAGGGTAGTATTAGCTAAATTTCTAAAAGTATATGTGGCCAAGATTTAAAGAATACAAAGATATATGACATCCAATATAAAAAAAAAAAAAGTCAAAAGAAAGGGGGGGTAAATAGAAAGGGGAATGAACCATGAGAAACTATGGACTCTGTGAAACAAACCGAGGGCTTCAGAGGGGAATGGGATAGGCTGGTGATGGGTATTAAAGAGGGCACGTATCGCATGGTGCACTGGGTGTTATATGCAAGTAATGAATCATGGGACTTTACATCAAAAACTAGGGATGTACTATATGGTGACTAACATAATATAACAAAAATATTAAAAAATAAAATTTATTAAAAAATAAAATAAAATAAATTTTTAAAAAGTCAATTTTATACATTTGATTCCAGAGAGTGGTGGTAGAATTCTAAATGATTTGTGATAATGGAGTTAACCTTTTTTCTAGGAAATCGGAGATGAGAACGTTAAATCTCTGGATAGGACGTTGAGTGACTTTGTGGCACAATATATGTGTGGCCATTAAAAGTGTCATGGAAACTCAAAATGGATTTATATTAAGTAAAATTTAATTAAAAAATATGAAAGAGAGAAGCTATTGTTTAAATAAATATGCTACATTTGCATGAGAAAAATATACAGAAGAAACCTTATTGTTAATTATATTGGAAAACAGTTGTCATGACTGGTGAGTATTGATCTTGTTTAATGTTTGAGTTAGTGACAGTTTAAAAGTTGTATTTCTAATTAGATTAAGAAAAATCACTGCATTACTTAACTATATGCAATAATATAATTTCTGTTCTATTGCTTTGCTTAATGCAATTATTGGGAATTTGAAAGTGTAAAGCCTTAAGATACTCTCAAGTAATATGCATTCAAGTCTTCTGAGACAATGTGTTGATATGGAATGTATCTTCAAATTTCTACTCATGATATAATAGAAACAAAACAGGTAGGGGAGATTTTAATCCTGGTTTCTGGAAATCTTTTTACCTTATCTAAAATGCATTTTCTTTCTTTTTTCCTCTTGTTATTGTGGTTCTTTATTTCTCTGTTAGTTTTTAGTGACTCTACTCATAAGTGTTTTTTTCCTCTAATACTTTCTCATCCCCGTCTCCTATTTAGACTACTGTTACTTTCCTTCTGTAATTTCACTGCAGATCTCTTTGACAGAGTAGTCTACTTTTACTGTCTGTATTTCCTCACTGTCAATTCACTTTTTAATCTATTACAATCTATCTTCCTTTGTCCTCAGTATTTTGAAGATTCTGCTCTGTCAGAATCATATGTAAATAGCATTTTGGGTAGCTTTACATGCATTATTTCACTTGAGTCTTCTTTAAAGAAGTCATTCATATATTTCCTGCATAGCTCTTTCTCTGAAACTACAGATATATTCCCAAATTATGCTCTCTCAGACACCTGGATGTCCTTGATGTTTCATCACCTGGATGAAAGCATCTCAGAGTCAAGATATCTAAAAATCTAAAATTATGTTATTTCCTACTGCTTCCTCCATGGCTACAAATGTACTTTCCACCATAATGCATTTTTTTGAAAGGCACAGCTCTTTATTTGGTCCTGAAGAGAGAAAACATAGGATCATCTTCTTTTCTCTATATCTCATACCACATATGTAGTTAATCTCCGAGTCCTGGTTTTTTGATTTACTTCTGTAAGTGCTCTCAATATTGTCCTTAATTATCTGCCTTAGCATTGAGTTGAGATATATGTGTGTGTGTGTATATATATATATATATATATATATATATATATATATATATATATATATATTTTTTTTTTCCTTTCTACTTGTTTCTTTCTTTTTTTTTTTTTTTCTTTTACTTTATGTAATAGCTTCTTAGCAGTGCTTCTTGTATCCATTACATGCTGGCAAGCAGCATATAACTCTTGAAAGGTGAGCTCACATTTCCAGCTTCATTTCAATCATTCCCTTCAACTTGTCATACTATATGCTCTATTTACACAGGATTAGGTATCATGCTTCCAACAAGCCCTTTTATAAGTCCATGCCTTGGGCTCTCTGGTTTATATAATGTAGAACAACCTTCCCTGGCTTTCCTTGCACTATAAATCCCTTTCAAAGTACAATAGGATGTTCACTTCTCTTGTAAATCATTCTTGTCTCTAGAAGAATTATTCTCTTTGATTCATTTCAAATAGCATTTTAAACTTTTTTTATTATGCCATTATATTTTATTGGATGTTTCTTATGTGTCTGACACTCAAAATGGACTATCTTTTTCCTAAGGAGAGTGCTGTGTTTTATTCCCTGTAAACACAGTTTTTTTAAAAGTTCCTGATACATAGTAGGTATTCAATAACTGCTATTGAGTCAATACTTCCATTAAAACATATATTGCAATGCATTCATTTATTCAATCAACAAATATTTATTATGTAATATACACCAATCACTATTCCACTTCTCAGGCTATAGCAATAAATACATGAATTCCTTGATATGAAGCTTACATTTTAGAGAGGGATAAAGGAGCCATTAATTAATTGGATCTCACATAGTAGTAAGTTTTATGAAGTAAATCAAGGAATGGTGCAATCCATGGACCAATCTAAGGACAGAGCTAAGTTTGAGTTTTGGAAGGCAATCATCCAGGCCTTCACCGAGGAAGTGGCATTTAGTTGAGACCTACATAGTGTGAAGGAACAAAGACCTAAGGAAAGAGGCTAAGAAAAACTACACATACAAGTCCAAAGAGAGGAATGAGTTTACCATGTCGTAGAAAGTGGAAGAAGACCAGGGTGTCTGAAGATGAGGAAAGAGATAGAAGTTGTGAGAGATGATATTGAGAGAGTTAGGTATTGTGGGTCTGAGAAAGAAGGGTTGGATTTCATCCCAACTGTGATAGGAGAACCTTGGAAGGTTTTCAGTAGGGAGTGACAGATTATCAGTTTTTTAAGATTGCTCTGGCTGTTTAAAAGTGGAAAGAATGTAAGCTGAGAGACCAGTTAAGAGGCTACCAAAAGCCCCAGTTGAAACAGTCATGATTTGTATCACTGTAGTGGCTATGGAGGTGATAAGAAATGCTTAGTATCAAGATGGATTTTTGAAGGTCTATTAAATAGAAATAGATTAAGGGTTCCATGGGTTGGCTCAGTCAGTTAAGCGTCTGATTCTTGGTTTCAGCTCAGGTCATGATCTCATGATCGTGACATCGATCCCCGCATTGGACTCTGTGCGGTGGGGAGTCTGAGATTGTCTTCCTATCCCCCTCCCCCGTGCTCTGTCTCTCTAAAATAAATAAATAAATCTTAAAAAAAATAGAAATGGATTGTATGGATTGTATATGAAGAATTAATAATTACTAATTTCTTGACATGTGCACTGTATAAATGGTGATGCTGTTTAATAATGGAGAAAAATTAGGGGAAAGTATAATCGTTGGTCTGTAACTCTAATAGAATATGAATTCAGTTGGGGTGGGGGCCCTGGCTTATTCTTCTTTATTTTCTCTAGCATAGTGCCCATCAAAAGTAAGCTTTTAATAAAAAGTAATCATCCCTGGATCTTAATCAACAAATAGCTATTGTAATTATTTTTATTCCTATAATTTTTCAGCCTATATTCACTCAACAGATATAATGGAGTGTGCTAAATGCACTGAGGCAATGAGGATACATTAGTGATTAAAATAGATAGCACAAGCTTATATTCTAGTTAGATGATTTATACAAAAAATTAATTAAATATACAGTAGATTGTGATAAATGCGGCAGAAAAATTAAGTAGAAAAAGACAGTTGAGGTGAGAGGAACATTATAAATTTACAGAATCTATGAAAGCCCCGAGTAGCAGCATGCTTGGCATGTTCTAGCAATGGCAAAAGGCCAGTGTGGCTGGATCAGAGTGGAAGAGATGACGTAGTAGGACATGAATTCCAAGATGTAAGGAGAGACCAGATTATGTAGAGCCATATTGGCAATTTTAAGAATTTTATCTTTTACTCAGAGAAAAATGGGAATGAAATGAGAGGTTTTCAACAGAGAAATGGCAAATTATGATGTACACTTAATAGGATACCTCTGGATTCTGTGTTAGGCAGAGACTGCCTTGGGGGGTCAGAAACGAGAAAAACAGTTACTACATGTTCTTGGCCAAACCAAGGTGAATAACTGAATGTTGGGAGCCATGGTTGGATATCTTCTGAAATTAGAAATGTACAGAATTTGCTCACGTATAGGATTGCAATGGATATGCGAGAAATAAAAGCATATAAGGTTTTGTGCCTGAAAAATTAGAAGAAAGGATTTTTCATTTACTGAGTTGAAAAAAAGGAGACATGAGGAGCTCATATCTGGACTTACTGAGTTTGGGATATCCATTGGACATCCAAGTGCAAATAGCAGGCAGGAGCAGTCTACACGAGTCTGTAATATAGGAAGAGAGCTGTTTACTGTAGAGTCATGGATCTGGTAATTATCAGAGTTATCTGTTTCTTAAGTCAAAAGACTAGGTAAGATTATTAAGGGGTTCATAGAAACAACGCCTTAATTCAAAATTAAGAAATTGTAGGGATAAAAGGAGTCAGCAAAAGAGGATGCTGCTAATTAAAAACAAGGAGAGCATGGTATCTTGGAAGCCATTTAAATGAGGAAGAAGTGAGCAGCTATACATAAAATACCGATAGTTTGGCTCACTATAAGATTTATGGTCCAGTCTAGTGTACTTCTGAGAGTGAAACAGGTCACTACTAATTACATCTGAACAATAGACATAAACCAGTACTATTCTAGGTAAACTGGGGTGTATGGTCATGAAATGATGTTTCAAGTATGAAGAAGACTGAGAAATGATCATTACATTTAGCGATGTGTAGGGCTTAATGACCTTGAGAACAAAAAGCTTTGATAGAATTTTAGGATTAAAAGTCTGATTGAATATTTTCAAGAGAGAATGGGAAGAAGGAAATTGGAAATAGTAAGAACAAAGAAATCATTGGAAAGATTTACTATAAAGAAAAAAAATGAGATGGAATTGGAAGAGGTTATGAGTCAAAATAATTTTTTAAAAATTGTGATAAAATATATATAAACATATTATAAAAAGTATAATTTTAGTATTTTTAACTGTAAAGTTGAGTGGCAGTGAGACCATTCATATTTTTTTTGCAACCCATGACTGCCATTGATATCCAGAATTTTTTCATCTTCTGAAACTGAAACTCTACCCATTAAACAACAGCTCCTTATTTTCCCCCTCTCAACCCCTGCCAAACACCGTTCTCCTTTCTGTGTTTGTAAATCTGACTGCTTTAAGAGCCTCACATAAGTGGAATCATACAGTATTTTTTTGTGACTAGATTATTTCACTTAGCTTATGTCTTCAAATTCATTCATGTTGGAGCATGTGCCAGAAATTTTAAGACTGAATAATATTTCATTTTTATGTATATAAATACCACATTTTGTTTATCATTCGTTTTCAGTGGACACTGGAGTACTTCTACCTTTTGGCTATTGTAAATAATGCTTCTGTGAACATAGTTATACAAATAATCTATTTGAGTCCCTGATTTCAATTCTTATCTTGAATACTATTTTTTTAAGGCAAAAGACATCTAATGTTTATAGTCTTTCTATAGTTTTCTTGGGCCAGTACAGAATCTGGAAAAGAGAAGAATGATTTGTCTCTATGTCCAACAAATGTCTTTTAGGAAGACAATATGCAAACTTTAATTAGCAATCAATCTTAAGTGCTTTAAATCAACAAAGTACCTTGGGGTCCTCAATGCTAGAGGCATATTCTACATATGATAACAAAGCATCCTCATTATACTTTCCAGGTCTGTTTGATTACTTAGGGACTTCGATTTGGAATCAGAATGGGAATAGAGTAAATTGTATAAACCAGTAAAATCCAATGTTGGCAATTTAACATCTGATTATTTTATTATTGTTCTTACTCTGCCTCTTTTTTGTTTTATCTGGCTTTGGTATTTTTAAAATTATCATCTGAAGTTTGATGATATATACTGTATTTGAGTCTCCAATATGTGAGACTTTGGGTTGAACCACAACATTGACTGGATACAAATCTGTGAATATATCAGAAAACACAAGTGCAGGATTAACAAATAGAATGACTCCCAGAGCAAACTTTGGCAAATAGTGTAAACAGAATATTTGCAGGATTTTTACAGCAAATGCAACCTCCCTAAATAGATATATATGTATGTATATAAATCTGTCCCAATGCTAATTGCTATGATATTTATCTGCCACTAAAAGCTGACTCTTTCCTAATTAGCCTTTTGCCCTTTCTTGCCAATGTCATCAGTTAGACTCTGCAACATTATAATTCAATACAGAAGAACACAGCCATCACTGAATTCTGACGTCCTGAAATTGTTTAGGACAAGGCAGTTGATTGAAGAAGTAAAAATTTTGGTCAGGTTTATGTCCCTGCTATGCACAGAGTTCTGCCAATTCTGGAAATGTACATTAACAGGAGAAAGTTTGAGTTATTGGACCATTACATGATCTCATTCCAAAGTCTTTGGACAAAGGGTCACCTCTACTTAAAAAGAACTCTTCCTTTTTACCTCCAGTCAGTCATTAATTTCACAAGGAAACCTCTTGACTATATCATACGTCAGCTCCCTCTACCATAATGTCATAGCACAGTGTAGCACTCTTCCTAATGCTTATTATCATTGTAATTTTTTAATGATTATTTGAATAACATCTGTCTCAGGGGCACCTGGGTGGCACAGCGGTTGAGCGTCTGCCTTCGGCTCAGGGTGTGATCCCAGCGTTATGGGATCGAGCCCCACATCAGGCTCCTCCGCTATGAGCCTGCTTCTTCCTCTCCCACTCCCCTTGCTTGTGTTCCCTCTCTCGCTGGCTGTCTCTATCTCTGTCAAATAAATAAATAAAATCTTAAAAAAAAAAACAAAAACAAAAAAAAAACATCTGTCTCACCTGTGAGACTGTCAGCTCCCTGTTGATAGGGATCCTGCCTGCTTTCGTCACTGCTGAATCTCTGCTTTTTTTCATGGTGCGTGACAACTATACTAAGCACTCAAAAAATTTATTTGATGAATCAGTGGAATGAATGAATGATAAAGACATATGGAGGGAATTTTTAAAAAAATATGTGTTTTATGTGAACATAATGTATTATATAGGCTTCTAGTTAGGAAAGTATAGTATGGATTAAGTAATTGTATATTAATTTCTTCAGAATTTCAAGTAAGAGTTGAACAATAAGAATTTCAGACCTGTGGGGCACCTGCGTGGCTAAGTCCTTAGGGCATCTGACTCTTTTCTGCTCAGGTCATGATCTCAGGGTTGTGGAATTGAGCCCTGTGTTGGGCTCAGAGCTCAGTGCAGAGTCTGCTTGAGAGTCTCTCTTTTCCTGTCCCTTAGCCCCTCCCCCCACTCTTACCACCCCCCCTAAAATAAATAAAATTTAAAGAAAAATAATTTCAGAGCTGTTATCACGTGTCTATTTCATCACTTTGAATTGAAACTTTGGAACTGTGAAACACAAAAAGACCATTGATGGGCAGGCATTTCTCAAGAGAAGACTAGAAATCAAAAACCCATAAACAGAATTGCTGTGTTCTTACTAAGCTGCTTATATGGGCCAACTGATAAGTGCTACTTTACCCATGAGAGCTTAAGTTTTATATAGCCAGGATTATTTTAGTGTTCCACACATTTTATTGTTTTCTAATTCTCTCATGTTTAATCCCTGTGAATAGCTGTAATTTGACAGAACAATTTACTTCATGACCATTTGGGATAAATGGAAGTTTAGTGATTTATTATTAGCAGTTAGAATAAGCACTTATTTGGTATTTCTGTGTACCAAGTACTGACCTAGGTAATTTATATATATTTTAAAATTTTAAGATATTTTATATTTCATTTGAACTAAACAAGAAGAGAATCTGTTATTTTTTCAGGCTGTGGAAATCTAACTGTGCTATATTCTGTCAAGTTTAAGTAGATTTACTATTATTATCACAGCTAACTGATATGTCCTAGCTGACCTCACATGTTCTCCCAATGAAGAATGGTCATATTAAAATCTTTGATCTTTCTATGAAAAATGACACTTCTATAGCAATCACTATCCGCATAGACTAAGTGACAAAAAGGACAAAGTGGCCAGTGGTCATATCCACATTATACACATTAAAACTGTACTTTGCTTTATGGTTGCTGCTGCTGCTATTTGTAAAATACAGCTCTGCTTGAATCTTTGCCTCGTAGTCACAAAGCCTGCCAGGCTCCTTTGATCACAGAGTCACCCCATGCTTACAGTCATGTTCCAAGTTGGTCTGTCTGCTTCTCTTCTTTCTAAGCAGTGATATTAGAGGTTGTGGTTCAGCATGTGTATAAAGTATTTCTTCTGCCTACTCTGTTTGCGACTACTCCACCTCAGGTCTCCATCCAGCAGTGGCTTGGACTCAGTAGAGTCTCTATAAATGCCCTTATATGCAGAAATATCAAGCTGAGAGCAATATAATTTTTTTGGTCACAGTGAATACATACAACATTATTATATTTTGTATATATTATATAATCATGTATTAGAGTTTACAGTTTACTCAGTTTATAATTTCAGTACTGAATTCCACCATGAGAATGAGAAAAGGTTACCGACCTATGGTGAAGTTGTATTTTTCACCATTTTTAAATCCTATTTCCATAAAAAATTCACTCTGAAATCCGATTATCATCCATCTCTAATAAACTGTGATCGCTGTAATGCCAGTCTCATTTCTTTCTTAAAATAAAACCAATTTCCAATTAAACTATTAACTGAACTAGACAATATAAAAGACAGTGAGTTATTTTGCGTTACAGGATAAGAGATTATTTTGTATAACTATAATTTTGCCCTCTGAGATCTACTTCCTAACTGATTAATTTATTACAGAGAGGCTGAATTTCAGCTGAGAACAATCTCAGATCCTGGCAATTGTAATAAAAGTGGATTCCAAAAAATCAAGAAATCCAGTGATGTACCTAATAATTCTCTATGGTTAGTTTTGAGTTCTTCAACTACTTGTCGAGACTATTTCATATTTATTCTGCCTTAAAATCTACCTTGGGTATTGTAGAATTATAATTACACAAATGGTACAGCTATTACAGTTTTATTATTTATGCAATGCATATTTATTGTGTGCCTACTATGTATAAAGCGTTACTCTAAATGCTTGGATACATCCTGTGATTAACAGACAAAAGAAGAATAGTGCTCCTTTGTTTGTTGATATTCTCTACATTTTGTGACTTTCAGTGAAGGCAAATTGTTCTAATACTAGCTATCACATTTTTCACTTCATTTGTCAGGTTGATTAAAATTTTTACATGGTAAAAGATTTAAAAAAATTGAATTCCAGGCAGGCGCATGCAAGAGAATATTGTAGACACAGAACCACTAAATTTTGCCATCCTAAATCATAGCACGTTATGTTTTTCCTAGAACATTATAGTTCTCAGATGCATGTAGAAAGAATAGTCACAGAAGGCTTGTCGTTGTCATCTGTTTTTTACATCTCAAATATTTTATTTGAAAATAATGTAGATGAAATGCTTAAAGTATGTTACAAAGAATCAACTTCACTGCTCCTGAAAGGAAAGACTGGTTGTACTTTTGTTTTGATAAATTTTATTTTATAATAAGATACAGTTTCCCTTATAATTTTTGACCTTTGGTTTATTCTATCATCCACATTTTATTAGATATTCTTTGTTATATAACAATTCTTAGAATTGTAGGAAAAGTCTAGTAATTACTTCATCAAATGCTCAAGATAACCAACACCTTTGTTTCTATGGGGTCATTAAAGCAAAACATTTTTAGTAGTAGCCAACTAATGATTTTCAGGTTTGACACAGAGTTGACCCATCTCCTCTAGTAACAGCATCCCTCTCGTTTCAAATTACAATCAGTTCAAAATATCATTTTAATGATATCAGATTGGAAGGGAGCCCTGTGCAGTTTGACAGCTGTGCTCTATATTTAAGCTCAGTTAAAGATCACTTTAAAGCAGCATGTCTTTGTAGTCATGAAGCTCCTTAATGCTGTGACATGTCTGTGATTCTGTGCATCAATCATGGTGGCAGAAAGCCATCTTCCTCCTTAAGAGGAAATGCTATGGAAGTAGGCAATGAAAGTATTGCCATGTGTCTGTACTGTGCAGTCTTCCCATAGTTTAAATTACTCTCCTAGCTCCCATTGGCTCCCGATATTCCCCTTTCTTTCTACCCCTCCCAGGAATATTGTCAACTCTTGCTCCTTTGTCAGGTTGCCACTAAGTACTCCCCTTCTTGGGGTCTTACTATTTATAAAAATAGAATCACAGATCTTTTTTTCATTTTAAGGATGTGACTAATGAGCATCATGACAGGGGAATAAGAAATTGTACAGGGGGTATAGTTACATATATTCAAGATATTTTTCACTTTTTATATTCTTGTTCTTGGTTTGTATAACTGACTCATTTGCTACCTGCTGGTTGCCTCTCAGGCTTATCTATCTTTTCATCTTTCCAAAGACAGATTCATTGTGTGGTGCTGCCCATTTCCAAGCTCCACTCTCCATCTGAATTCCCTCAGCGAGATGGTTCCTTCTCTTATAGCAAATAGTCCTCAAGGTGAATTTAAAGTGAAACGGCAGGACAAGAATTAGTATCTCCAGTTTTGTTTGTGCCTTTTGTTTGTTTGCTTTATTCAACTCATTTATGACTCAGGATATTTATTTATATTTTCTTTCATCATATTTATTGAAAGCTGGTAAACAAAAAATGTACTGTCCATACTTTTGAGGATCGCACAATATCTTGTAAATAAAAGCCTTGGAAAGCTTTTTATACTTTAGATATTTTTTTGTTTACTTGTGTGTGTGATAACAAAGAATATTGAATATCTTTCAACCATATGGGCTCATATATTGGCTTCATATATTGTTTTTCTTGTAATATACGAAAAAAACAGTCTTAAACATTTGAAATACAGATAAATAATACTTGGGTTTTATTCAAAGGACTATGTAATTAGATACATGAGATAATAGTTCTTATCTCAAGTTTTCAACATTGGAATATTGGATTTTTAAAAATTTGTGGAAGCATATGAAAATGCTTTCAGGGAAATATTCCAAATAAATCATATGTGGTCTTGCATCATTTAGTGCCACTGTGTGGAGACCCAAATTTTATGTCCCTGTCTATAAATCACTCTGTCCTTCTGAGGTATGTAAGAAATGAATAACATTTTTCAGATAGGCAAAAATCTGTCTTATGATGCAGTACAAAATATTTTATTTATATATTTTTTTAGATTTTTAAGTTATTTTACTCAAGTATGATTAACATACAGTGTTACATTAGTTTCAGATGTACAATGTAATGATTCAAGAATTATATATGTTTCTCAGTGCTCATTAAGGTAATTATACTCTTAATCTCCCATCCCACATCCCTCCCCCACTCACCAGCCCTCTGGCAACCACATTTGTTCTCTGTATTTCAGAATCTGTTTTTTTGTTTGTCTCTTTTTTTTTTCTTTGTTGATTTGTTTTGTTTTTTTTAAAATTCCACATATCATATGGTATTTGTCTTTCTCTGACTAACTTATTTTACGTTAGCATTATTCCCTCTACGTCCATCCATGCTGTTGCAAATGGCAAAATTGTATTGTTTTTTATGATTGAGTAATATTCCATTATATACACACACACACATATATGTACACACACACACACACCACAGTTACTTATCCATTTCTCTACTGATGGACACTTGGTTTACTTCTGTACCTTAGCTTTTATAAATAAAGCTGAAATAAATACAGGAGTGCATGTACCTTTTTTAATTAGTGTTCTGTTTTTTTGGGGGGTAAATACCCAGTAGTGGAATTATTGGATTATGTGGTAATTCTATTTTTAATTTTTTGAGGAACCTCCATACTGTTTTCCACAGTGGTTGCACCAACTTGCATTCCTACCAATGGTGCACAAGAGGTCCTTTTTCTCTACTTCCTTGGCACACTTTTTATTTCTTGTGTTTTTGATTTTAGCCATTCTGATGGGTATACAGTGATATCTTATTGTAATTCTAATTTTCATCTCCCTGATGATGAGTGATGTTGAGCATCTTTTCATGTATCTGTGTGTAGTCTTTGGGAAAAGTCTATTCAGGTCCTCTGCCTGAATTTTAACTGGATTTTTGGTGTTGAGTTGTGTAGGTTCTTCATGTATTTTGGATTTTAATCCCTTATCAGATACATCATTTGCAAATATTTTCTCTCATTCAGTAGGTTGCCTTTTTGTTTTGTCAATGGTCTCCTTCACTGTGCAAAGGCTTTTTATTTTGGTGTAGTCCCTGTATTTTAATTTTGTTTTTGTTTCCCTTGCCATAGAATACATATCTTTGTCATGAATGGCTGTTGTACTTTGTCTAATGCTTAAGATTTTAAAAGCGATTTCTAGAGAACTATCATGTTTTTGGACCAAAGGGAAATAATCTCTTAATACTTATATCAAGTAGCCAAATAATATTTTCCTCCTATCCATACTTCCAATTCTACAATGTCATAATTACTGTGTGTCCATCTCCTCCATTCTCTGTGTGTGTGTGTCTGTGTGTGTGTGTCTGTGTGTGTGTGTGTCTGTTCTTCTTCCTTCCCTCCTCTTTTTCTTTCTCCTTTCTTTCTTTAAGATTGATTTGGGTTCTTCAGTGGATTCTTTGCCTGATAATTGTTTTAGTTAGAGTGAGGATAAAGGCTAACTTAATAGGCTTAGCATACTGTAAATTCAAATCTGACCATGCCAAGATACAAAAGTTCAGATTAACTCTGCACCAAGAGTCAATACTCTATGCATTGATTTAAATCTTATCAGGAAAAACTGCTATATAGTGCACTTAGTTAAGAACTGAAGCTATTATTGATATAAGTTAAGGGAGTTTAAAAACAAGAAAGACCAATAGACAAATACTATATGATTGTACTTTATGAAGTATCTAAAGTACTCAAATTTATGGAAACAGAATGTAGAATGCTGGTTGCCAGAGGCATTGGAGAAACAGAAATGGCTTTTTATGTGTGTTTTCTTTTAACCACAATTAACAATCAATCAATCAATCATTGACCTATAAGAAATAATTTATTTCCTCAAAGTGTATTCATTTGTTAGAATGTGACAAGAAGTATTTTTAATTATCTTCATTTTTCTGAAATTCAGCAATGCTTCACTATTCCATAAATCAAACTATTATAAACTTTTATCTTGCAATGTTGGCTAATGGTGGGGGGGCTATGCTTGTGTGGGAGCAGAGAGTATATTGGAAGTCTCTCTACCTTTTTACCAATTTTGTTGTTAACCTAAAACTGACCGAAAAAATAAAGGATTAAAAAAGATCGACAGGAAGGGGGTACAGGGGAAGATTAGACTGACAACAAAGGCTCACAGAGTGGGAGTAAGAAAAGGAGACTACACTTTCAAGAACTAATAAATGGAAGGAAGAGATGAAACTAGGTTTTGGTTGTGGGGCAAAGAGAATCACCTTATCATCTAGTAGTGTCAAATTTCTCCTATTTTAGGAAGAGATAATATAGGAAAGAGGTGAATTTGAGCAGTCTCCTATAGAAAGTGGTTAAGATGTGCTTAAAATGGTACTTCAGTGTAAACAGCAGAAAAGTTGGTGAGAATGAGCTTATATTCATATAAATTTGTGAATTAAGGGAAGGAAAGTTAAGGAAGACTATGCATTATCACCTCAAACTTCTCAATGAAGCACTCAAAGTTGCGTTTTCTGGCAATCTAGGGTTTAATACAAAGTTAGAATACCTGCAGAAGAAAATCGGGGCAGTCTGGGTGGCTCAGTCAGTTAAGTGTCCTACCCTTGGTTTTGACTCAGGTTGTGATCTTGTAGTTGTGGGATTGAGCCCTGCGTCGGCTCTGTGCTCAGTGTGGAATCTACTTCAGATTCTCTCTCTGGCTCAATCTGTGTCTCTCTCTCAAATAAATAAATAAGATCTTAAAAAAAAAAAAAAAGAAATTCGAAAGTAAATCCTAGGCATGGGAAAGTAAAAGGTTAATGGGTGTATTAGTTTCCTTTTGCTGCAATAACAAATTACAACAAATTTAGTGACAAAAACCCAGAATTTTAGTACTTTATAGATCTATAGGTCAGAAGTCTAGCGTGTGTCTTACTAGCTAAAATCAAGATGTCAGTAGGGCTTTGTTCCTTTCTGCTTTAGGCCCTAGGGTGAACCCACTTCCTTGCCTTTTCCAGCTTCTAGATGCTGCCAGAATTCCTTGGCTTATTATCCCTTTCTATCTTCAAAGTCAGCAGTGGCTATACAATACTTTCTCATATCTCAGTACTTTACACAGACTCCTCTGTCTCCATCTTCCACATTTAAAGGACCCTCGTAAGTATATTGGACACACCCAAATAATCAAGGATGATCTCTCCCTATCTTAAAGTCAACTGATTATCAATTTTAATTTCTTCTGCTACCTTAATTCCTCTTTGCCATGTAACCTATTTATTTATGGGTTCTGGAGAGTGAGAGGTTGTTGGCATGTTGTGAGTCCACCATTCTGCCTATCATAATGGCCCATGCTGAGGGTCAACCTGAATTTAGAGAGTAGGAATTGAAATGATGCTTATCTTGGAAATGGATACTTACACATCACAATACAGGGACAGAAAAAGCCGATTTTAGCATGGATTCAGAGTTCAGATTTGTGCTTTGGTGAAAGAATAGGAATACAGAAAAATTAGGTGGTAATGAGAGAGTATGTTGCATAATAAGACATGGTGTCTAGTCCTTTTAGCAAAAGGCACTAAAAAAAGAGAAGGCTGATAAACTACAGGAGGTGAGCATAGGGTAGGAAATGGAGGGAAATAGGAATTGGTGGTATCTGTGAGATGAAAAAGTAGCTACGATGTATTTAAGGAAGTGAAAGTCAGAAAAATAATATTAAGAAGTGGGATATTTGAATTTAACATCTCAGAGTTAGACTAGCTCAGGGTGATGAAAACTTCCAGGACATAACCATGGGAACAAATAGTTAAGAACAATGGGAATGATGGCCACTGAAAACGAGAAATTCAAATCTCTGTAAAGTTATAGTGTTGGATGGACTGTTCATAATGTACCCTGAATTCATCTGTGATGATAGCTGACCTTGAGTAGAAAGATCATGAGACTGGTAGCAATTCCTCAATCACTGAGGGAGAACTCTCAGAAAAGTAGTCAAATATGGAGGTATTTGTAGTAGAGGTACAGACTGACAACATGAGAAACAGACAAGCAGGGATTTGTACTTGACCATAGAAAGGAAATGATCTGGAGACCGCTTAGGGAATCAGAAGAAAGCCCCCTCCACCTCCTGACTCCCAAATATAGAAAAGGAATGAGAATAAGGAGCCTCTCCTGATGAAAGCTGCAGAAGAAGTTGAAAACTTTGGGTTGAATTAGGTTTTATTTAAGGCACAAAAGTAAAGATGCAGGGACATTTGTTTACCATAGAACAACATTTGAAAAGGCCTAATGGAAAGCTTTTCAAGGAAAGGCTGCATATATGTATTTGGTGATTTATAGGGCTAGAGAGAAGAATCATGGGGCAGTATTCCATGCAGGAGAAGTTAAAGGCTCTAAGCTATTTGCCTTTTTAAGTGATGACAAAGAATAGAAGTGATGATGAAGTTTTCAAAGGGAACATTATAATAAATTTACAATAGCATGAATGAAAGTAGAAGCCTTATTGATAATAGAAAGCTGATCATGTTAAGAGTTGATGTTAATCTTTGTAGATGCTACAGAAAGCCTGGGAGTAAGTCTTAAATAGTCAGATGCCTCATCCAAAGGGAGTTTTCCTTAATTATACTGTTGAAAGGAAGGATAGAAGAGAGAGAGGGTGGGAGGGAGGGATTCAATAAATGAGAAAAAAAAATCATTAGGTTATTTTCTAGTGTTATTATGAGTGTGGATTTATCCTAGAGTGCTTTCAGCACAGCTCCTGATGCTATCCTTTATTTCTCCAGGAGGCATTAAAAAGCAAAAACCTTTGATGGTTGTGGTTTTAAATACTAAAATGCAAGTCTTAAGTTAGGCCATTCTAGCATTAAACTAAATTAAGCATCTACCCAACTGAGCATATCAGTGTGTGTGTGTGGTGTGTGTGTGTTTTATATATGTATATATATATGCATATATAATATATATTATATTATATTATATTATATTATATTATATTATATTATATTATATACAATGCTTTCATCTTTGAGATTTTCCTTTTAAAATCAGCATTCTGGTTTCTCTAGCTGAGTATTTGTTCACATGGAGGGATAAGGATGTGATTATTGAGGGAGGAAAAGATAATATCAGTAAGGACCTGCTTTGAAGAATGGCATGAAGCAGTGGGGTGTGCATCTCTCTTTGTAGTTACTGTCTATCACTCCTAATGGGATCTCTATGCATTTACTACAATGAGAAAGAAATGTAAGCTTTTACAGTAAAACCTCTTACATGTGAATAATGAATCATAAATTTTTCTGATCACATTAATGTTGCAGGAAAAGTGAACTGAGTGAGGAAAGAATTTAAAAAAAAATGATTTTCCTTAGATTTGGAAAGCAAATTTGAAATTATTAGGGCTGTTTAATAAATTTCTACACACAGTGGGTATTTTTTAAATTATAAATTAATAAGGCAGTAATTATATGCCATTTGATATTTGGCATATATATGTAATCAAGAGGGTTTGAACATATTCAAAGATATTTTTTAGCTTTATATGGGAAGAGGTAGCAGGAGGAGGGAGGTATAGTATTACAAATTATAATGGAAGATGTAGTCATCCGAGATCCTAAAATAGCTGAAGCATTAAATGAATATTTCCAAATACATTTACAAGGGAGAACATTTATGACTACCTATTTTATATCAGAATTACTATGGCCAAGGTAATAAAGAAGATGGAAAAAAATGCAAGCCTCTGAATTTTCCTAACTTGGTGTGTTAGTAACACATGACAATGCTACAAAAATTTTTATTAGGTTTAAGTGCATTTCTTTTGACATTTCATGAGTAATTGAAAATAAATGTGTAACACTCAAGTTTATATAGTCAATCTGCAAGCTCAGCCTTCACTAAATAAGCAGATTATCTAGAAAACATTTTTCCCATTTCTTGTGAACATGGCGTTATTGGCCCCTAACAACGTGGTTATTGATCTGATTTTTCAGTTTAGGAGCCCGGTTACAGAGGTTTCTTCTTATTCCCTTGCCTGTATCTTATTGTAAACAGTGATGTTTATAATGCTAAAGATTAAACAAAAGGACATTTTCCATCGTAATTTGAATCACGACTTTTATTGCTTTCAAAATACATGAAGAAATCAGTTGAATTAATCTTTTCTGTTTAGTTGGTATTAAATGCAACAGAAGGAAAAAAATAAAATGACATCATCAAAATTACTACTCTTAGAACAGTTTGGTGTAGTTCATGACCTCTTTTAGACAGTTATGAAACTATTTACTAAAGTGGAAAAAATAAAAAACTAAATGAAATCACAGGGAAGCCTAACTTGACTACCTTGTTACTTGGATTATGGATATGTGTATATTAATTACAGATTTTAATTGTTTCATTTTAAGAATTGTCGTTTGAAGACTGATCTTTGTATTTTTATTACAGTATTTAAATTTTGCCTTTTTAAAGTAAAAATGATGTTAAAAATGGAATGTGACATTGAAAATAACTTTCAAAAATTTTAGAATTCTAGAAGTAATATCCATTAATTTACATGGTATTTTTTATTCATATAGACTTTTAAAACACATAGTATAACAGCCTTCTTAGTATTTATCAGGGGAGAAATGCCTGATCGTAGTCTTGAGAAGTTTATAGTCTCTTTGAGGAGGAAAAAAACAGACATATGTAAAGGGAAAGCTAGCTAAGGAAGTGTGTGGTAGAATCTTGTAAATCCAGCTTTCACAGACTGAAAATGAAGGGAGGGTTCAGATGTCCTAGGGAAGTTTCTGAATTCTTACCAGAGTTGCTTCTTTGTCATTACCCAAAGAAAATCTTGTAAAAAAAAAAAATCGTGCAGAAAGAGGTAGAATACTTCATAGACAACAATATGAGCAAAGATGTATGTGGGATTGGTAGATTCTTTTCATGTACATCAGAAAAACCACCTTAATTAGTAGAATATCTGAGTGAAATGACCCTGTGGGTAACAGAAGATAGGAAGCTGAATAAAAGATGAGAAATCCAGAGTACATGAGCTTTCATTAGGTCAGAGTAAAGAGAAAAAAGAAAACCCGAAACTAAAGCTGAGCCTAGGGGGTACCTATTTAGTGGGTGGGAAAGGAACACAAGCAAAATATTCTTCATAGGACCAATCATAATTCATCATTACCATGTACGTATCATATACCAAAAAGACTGCCCTAGGCATAGAAGAGTCAGCAAAGATGAGAATGTCCTTGCCTTTGAAGAGCTTACTGTCTAGTGAGAGAGATAGACAGGTACACAGATCATTCAGCCACATAATAGGTACAATCACAGAGTGTGCCTAAAGGCTCTAAAGGAATAAACACACAGATCGAAATGCTTCTTTCTGTCTGGGAAGATGAGAGAAGACCTCATTGACTTTTGAGTTCAGTCTGAAAGGATGAATATTGATTTGAAAATCAGAAACAAAGGGCAATAGGATTCCAAGCCTAGGAATTAGCAGGTGCAAAGATATGGTAAAACAGGCTGCAAGTTCAGATTACCAAATGCAACTGCATCCCAGGAAGGTGACTGGGGGATCTCAGGAAGTGAAGTTGACACAAAGCAGGGATGGATCCTGAAAGGCTTTGCTTAGATTTTACCTTAAGATATTAAGGAACCATTTGAGGATTGAAGCATTTTAAGCTGTGTAATGATGCTGTCAGATACTGCGCTTTGAACCATCACATCAGCAGTTGTGTAGAGGATGAGTTACAAGTCGGGGCCAGAGTTCCAGACTCTGATCTGGTGGCCATTGATAAGCAATGCTGAGTAGAATCTACTTAAATCATCGGCAGTCAAGAAGCAGAGAACAGTGAAAAGCTTTAGAGATAGATGAAAGCTGGCCCTAAGGGAGGTAAGGTAAGGGAGAGGTACGTGTAGGTAAGGGACAGAAAGAATTACAGGATGCATTCTAAGCTTTGACGCTGGGGCTATAGAAACAAATATGGATGCAGCAGTAAACAAGGAGGAGAAGGATAAGAAGTTAATTTTAATATATAATCAATGGATCAAGCATTTTTTTTGCCTTTATTGTGTGAAGAGTTTTTCATGTAGGGAAGGTTTCTATTTAGAGATGATTTCTAACAAATGCAGAAGGGATAATAAAATTAGAAAACTAACCACTTTGCAACCTTTAATAAAATAATAGATCTAGGTAATGGTGATCATCAATGAATACAGTAATGAGTTTGATATTGATAGGGCATTTCTTCAGACAGGTCTCAGGATGACATCACTTGACCTGAAATAAGTTTCAGCATTACTAAAAATGGGGCAGTCATATATTATATGTCCCACGATGTGATGTGATGGGAAATACAGAACATCAGATATGAAGTATTCTTCTGTTTTTTAAAAAAATGGCCCTACAATTTATTAAGAGTTTAGATTTAATTACCAGTTTATAGGAAATACTGGGACTACTAGAAAAAGTCAACCACTACCACAAACAACAATCAAACCAATGCCAAGAAAAGAGATATGGAGAGAAGATGATAGTAGAGGATTAAAAAGAGATTTCAGAGGCACAATAATGAAATGCGGTTTTCAGAATTTGGATCCTGATTGGAAGAAACCAACTTTAAAAAGAGCTCTTTGAAATAATCAGGGAAATTTAAATATAGACCCAGTATTAGCTTCTATTTAATATTTATTGTTAATTTTATTGGGTATGTTGTTAGGGATGCATACTGATGAATTTACAAATGGAAAAACCTAAAACCTTGGGTTTTATTTAACATGACACGAAATAAAATAAAAACTTTGTGGGTAATGGATAAAATGAGATTGGGAATGGTTATCTCTGAAGCTTACTGTTGGGCACTGGATAGATGAATGCTCTTTGCAGTCCTCTCTCTTTCTAAGTTTGAGAATTTCCATAATGAAAAAGAGAAAACAGTTTAATTTAAAGCAGGTCAATTGTAGGTGCCCATCAGATGTGCAGATGTAGATTTTTAGTAGAACTTAATATGCATGTATATTCTAAATTAGTTTTGAATGAAACATGCACTAGAAGTTTATGCAGAATACAGAAGGAGACTATAGTCATCTGAATTCTGGGGATAGCAGAAAAGGAGGACAGAGGGTCCCCAGAATTTTGTAGTTACATTGAGAGGAGTTTTAGAGGAATGATCATGGAAAGAAGAGAAAGGACTGGAAAACTAGAGAGAAAAAGATTCATGAGCAGACTAAAAATGAGGCATCAGAATTCTTTGTATCCTTTCAAAAAGATTGGCTCTTAAGTTTTTCACTTCTTTTTTTTTTTTTTAAAGATTTTATTTATTTATTTGACAGAGATAGAGAGCCAGCGAGAGAGGGAACACAAGCAAGGGGAGTGGGAAAGGAAGAAGCAGGCTTCCATCAGAGGAGCCTATGTGGGGCTCGATCCCAGAATGCTGGGATCATGCCCTGAGCCGAAGGCAGATGCTTAGCGACTGAACCACCCAGGTTCCCCAAATTTTTCACTTCTTAAGTGATGCTTGCTTTTACTTTTATTTGTTTTTTACTTTATTTGGTAGTAGAGAAATATAGGAGAGTCGGAGCCCTTGCAATGTGGGTGCATGAACATAGAATTTTGTAAAAAGTACAAAAAATAAGATGTTGACTGTTGTTACAACTTCTATCACATTTCCCCTCATGTACAGTGAGTGGTGTTTGAGTGGCCACTAGCATTTGTGCTACTAAATCCTTCTAAAAAGACTTTGAATTGAGAATGCTTTTTAGTTTAGATTGAGTGGGATATATTGCATGTAGTTCAGTTGGAGTTTAAATTATTCTGCCTGTGCAGGTATAGGGATGGTTTATAGGAATAATCCTTCTACCCGCACCGTGAAAAATCATTGTCACACAAAGGTATGGGGCCCTCATTTGTACTGTAACTTGTCCCATGATGCCTTGCCCTGGAATCATGTAGAAGGTAGAGGAAAAGCAAAATTTAAAAGTAGAGAGCTCAAAACATAAAATTAAAAGTGAGAGATTTTGTTCTCATCAATACCTGGCCAAAATGCATATTTTACTTGTCAGGGATATATTAGAAAATGCAATATATATAATCATAAAAATACCATAATATTTTTCATTTTTTGGTGAAAATATAATTGATCTAGTTCCCTGTGTTTGTATAGCACAAACCTTTGGTACTACAAGCAGTAACTGTTTATAACTGTTCATGTTTAAAAGAAATTTAACAGAAGTTTCTCTAAATTTGACAATATATGCCCTTTAACCAGTAATATTGTCGTGTGAAGACATGACAGTAGAGTATGTAGCCCTTAAATGACAGGAAAAAGATCCTTACAAGCCATGTTAGGCAGTGAATTGATAAAAATATGTTGCTTTTCTACATTTTGTGACATTTAGAGTGTTTTGCCACTTTTAAACTTTATAATTCTTTGTTTCCTTTTTGTTCATCCAAAATGAATGTTCATTGCCATACCTAATACTGCCATCATAATTTTATATTTTTTTTCAAAGAAACTTCCATAAAAGCTGTATCTAAATATATATGAGACTCAAAGAAGATGGCTTATGCAAGGAAGCGCAATAAACATTTACAAAAAATTAAAAAGCGTAAAAACTCTCCTCTCTTAGTTTTTTCCCAAAGAACAGAAGGAATTGGTTTTTAACAACAGAAATAATTTCCTTCTTAAAAACATATTTTGAGGGTCGCCAGGGGTAGCTCAGTCGTTAAGCATCTGCCTTTGGCTCAGGGCATGATCCCAGAATCCTGGGATCGAGCCCCACATCAGGCTCCTCCACTGGGAGCCCGCTTCTTCCTCTCCCACTCCCCCTGCTTGTGTTCCCTTCTCACTGGCTGTCTCTCTCTCTGTCAAATAAAAAAATAAAAATAAAAATAAAATAAATAAAAATTTTAAAAAATAAAAAAAACAAAAATGTATTTTGAAAAATCTTAAGGTTCTAAGTACTAGAATAGTCACACATATACATACAAAGTAGCACATACATCAAAAATAAACTGTTTACTTCAGATCTGATTATTGCTTTCTTCCTCTACTCTGTCACTCACCTCCACCTAACAAAGGAAGCACACAAACTGTGCATCTCCTTTATTTCACTTGATTTTCTGTTTTCAAGTCTGGAGAGTAAAGCTTTGTTGCCACATATGAAAATGAAATATTTTTTAAATGCAAAAAGAATAAAATTTTTAAAAACAAAGAGAATAAAATGTAAACAGAATGGAAGTGTTGCCTCTTTGGGGAATTTGAATAAAATACAATTTCTTGTTAGTAAAACTAAAAAGTCATATACATAATGAAAGTACTTTGCCCCTTTAGGTCTCTAAAAGTTTTGCTCTCATGACCACTGGGAGCAAATATTCTGTACCTATCAATATACTTAACAGTAAGTCAAAGATGTTTAGGCCCAAATCAGATTTAAGAAAAAAAAAAAAAGGTTTTAAGCCAAGTCACAATATATCATTAGGATAAAAAATTTAGGTCACTATAGATTTAAAGGACTGATAATTTTATAATTGATGCAATTTATAATTTCCAAAAGTATAGTATAGTGTATATTATAAAGCTATATTTAGAAGACCAGAAAACTTTATGCTTAATTATTTATGGGGAAATATAAATATTATGTGGGAATATAAAGTTATGAATGTTGTTTACGTGTGTGTTCCAAAGTTTATTTAAATCACAAAAATAATTTTAGAGAGATTTTATTAGTTTGGTTGTTATTTTTCAGCAGCAAGGTATATGTTAATGTTTAATCCTGGATCCACAATTTAACCCAATTTATTTCTTATTTTGAACTAAAGTTTGTATTTCAAAACAAGTTTATCCTCTTATCTTTTATGTACATATTTAACAACAATGTAGACATAATTGCAAAAATGATAGGCTACTATTTTGTTTTTGTAGTACACATCAAAGTTGAAAATTTTCCATTTCTTTTCACCAGTGTAGACAACCCAAGTTTGGCCCACAGTCTTTCCATAAAAATCTAACTGATCATCCTTCTTATCCTTTCTGATGTTGAAATGAAGGTAAATCCTAGGTTGCAGTATAGTTGGAAAAAATCACAGAAGAAGACTTGTGATAGTTCTGAATTTAATCCTTAATCAGTCACTACCTCTCATATGACAACGGGCAAAATTATTCATTTGACTCTAGAGTATGATTACTATTTGAATGCTTTTATGTTCATTAATAATTAACATCAACTAGTTTTTTTTTTCTCATTTTCAGAATGGCAATATAATGAAGACTGCATTTTCCCCTATGACTCCAATTTTTCCCGTCACATATTTGAATAGGGGTGCTACATAGGGAGACCTTGATTGATTAGTGAGCACCCAATGAAATATTTATCATTAGCTTTCATTTTTCAGCATTATTTAAGTATTGTTTTACCTTTGATATTAAAAGACATTGATAGTATGAGTGAGCAGATTTCAAACAAAGCTGCTTACTTGAACTTTTGTGAAAGTTAACTAATTCACAATAAATGACATAATTGCAGGCCCTAATTCATAACTTGGTCCCGTAATGATGGAAATCTTTAGTAAAATATAATATAGGTTACAGGTTTACATTTTAGTTAAATAATTATTAGCAGCCAAAATATAGGCAGAATATTCTCTTTTAAAGAGCAGCATTCTGGTTTAGACCTGGAAATTACAGTGAATTTCTTACCCTTTATGGCTAGCTAATTGTGAACCAAAGAATGCAAACTTTCTTAGACTAAAATTTCATCACTCAGGTTCTCTGAAATATATGTGTAATTATCCTGATATACTCAGATGCTTATACTACTACAGCATATATCTGCAATGTATCAAAATAGATGGTTTTTACATTAAAGAAGTTAAATGGAAGTAAAGTTTTTCAAGTGATATTAGAATTTGAGGTAATCTTTCTAGAATATTTTAACTTTTTTATTAAGCATTTATTTTTGTGCTACATTGTTTTTTTTTGCCCAAGTGCTGTGATTAATAAAGTGCTTAAACCAACAGAAACAACAATCTTCATTATTTATTTCATAACTATGGAGATTCCAGGGAATAAACTCTCTGCTTTTGATTTTGGAACCACATATCATAAAGTTGCTGTTGCTGGAGTAATGAATTAATGTACGGAGGTAGTTCTCAAAACAGCTGGCAAATGTTGATTGAATAAAGAGTCATCGAAGGCCAGAAAAACAAAAAAACAAAAAAAAAAAAAAAAGAGAGAGCGAGAGAGAAAAGAATAAAAGGCCAGAAATGCAGTAATTATGGTCATGTATTGGCCAAGAGATAAACTAAAAAATAATTGAAAGTGTAACTGAAAGTATATCAATTAAACTCCATTATTATTAAAGCTAGCAGTTAAGTTAGACTGCCCTAGAAATCTAAGTATTATGTTCCATAGCACTTGACTTAACCTAGTAGAATTAAAATTGATACCCTATGAAGTTGATAATAGCTCTCCAATTTTTTTTACCCCAATTTAAAGAACTACCTAGGGAATTAAGATGAAGTTGAAATATAGATTTACATATATCTCCCTAATTAGAATTGTGTTATTTCAGGTTTTTTGGCTTCCATTTTCATCTTATATTTTCCATTCTTTATGTGTGTATGAATTTACATACTGTAAATATAGAAATATCATTAAAAACTTTACTCTTTTAGTTATTTCTCTAAAAAATAATTTTGGCCTATTTTTTTTCTCTATCTCATATGCCTCTTGTTTACCAGTTTTTCTTCCCCAAATTCAAATATCCTGAGAGAAATGGATGGCAGGCAAATGCTTGAGTATGACTAAGTATAATAAAGAGCTGCTAACATGCCATTTTCAAAATCAGACCTGGCTAAAATGTTTCTTTTCTGTTCGTTTCCATATGAATACACTAGATGAGTAGTTACTATGTCTTTACCAGCCAAGGCCTTATATAACATAATGCATTCAATATACAGTTACCAAAAGAACAGTAGGTGTTGATGGATACTCAGTGAAAGAGGCACACATAGTCTCTCTTTTATAAATAGGCTTGCTTCAGCTTTATATTCAATAGACTCAATCAAACATGAATTTATGTTCCACCTCTTTATACTCTACAATGTGAAATTTCGCTAAATAATTGAAATGTTCTATTTTTAACTTTTATAATTTTTACCTTGACAATTAAATTTACCATTATTCATTCATTATATTTTGAAGGTGGGAGATTTACTTCATTAAGTAATGAATGTGAAATTTTATCCCAAATTATTGTAGAGAGTTTAATTTATATCCATACTGATATCTGTTATATAATCTTACTTTCCACCTAAACTTACGAATTTTTATTTCATAAAGCAGGTAGCAGATTGTTCTGTCTATATCAGGAATAATGGAGCATTTTGACGGACGCTATTAGGTTGCAAGTCAGCTGTACTGATGTGTCCCTTTAATTACAGAGGTAAAATGGATTTGTAACCACAAATCCTTAATCATGCTTGTATTTATGACATAGTTTTTTTATGACACTTTTTTTTTTGTAGTGAGTGCAAGGATGAATTATTTAGATTTTAAGTTTTTTATGCAAATAGTTTTTCTCATGTTTCTTCCTGCCTCAGTCTGCCCAAAACAAACATGCTATATTATATGACTAATTACACCCTAAATGTCTTCTTCTGGATGCAACTCTAAATAGTATTTGTCTTGTGAGTAGTGATCATGGTTTGTATTTGCAAACAGTCTATTAGTCTTTTCAAAGACCTTCCTGGGATACAAACAATTTGGCAAACAGCTTGCTTTCCAAGGAACTTGTGTGTTTGTGTGTGTGTATGTGTATATTTTAAAATTGAGCAAGATCATCCAGAAGATTAGCACTAGTAGATAAATATACAATGAGATACCAACCCTACCCTGACAATTTATTAAATAAACTAGCAGCTCTCACTCCATCTCTGTTAGAAAATTCTACTTTCTATCTAACCTAAATCATTGAGATTATAGGTTAAGTCTGTTTTCTCTGGTTCTTTTCTCAGAGATAGTCATCATTGTTTTGTATATAATCATAATGAAATCACTTCACTATTTTGTTGTGTTTTTGTTGATAAATTCATTACTTCACATAGAACTTACCTCTAATACTTTAATAATAAATAACTACCTGCGAGCATTTATTAGGTGCTAATTCTGTATTTTGCACCTTGCCTGTCTTTCTTCATCATTCTTAAAAACAGCTTTTGAAATGCAGATTATAATTTGAAACCAAGTATATATTACTTCACATGCAATAATCCTAGCAGTTATTCTCATTCTTCTAAACTCTTTCCAAGATTCAAATGTTTATCAATTTTAGGTGTCCCAAATTTCTTTTTTTTAAAGATTTTATTTATTTATTTGAGAGAGACAGAGGCAGATAGCCTGAGAGAAGGGTGAGGGAAAGAGGGAGAAGCAGCGCCCCGCTGAGCAGGGAGCGGGATGTGGGGCTCGATCCAGGGACTCTGGGATCATGACCTGAGCTGAAGGCAGACACTTAACCAACTGAGCCACCCAGCTGCTCCAGGTGTCCCAAATTTCATTATTGTCTGATAAATATAGATTCAAGGTCAGTGTACTGGGATGATTTGGTTTGTTTGTTTTCATCTCACAGATGATATTGTAATTCAGCAATGTTTATGAGTGACTAATGTGCTCACTGGTCCTATTAGTTTCCTGGAAGAAGAAAATTATAGGAAATGCCATTAAGTATCTCTTCTCATAAGAAAGCACAACTTTTGCAGTTCCACAAAGAAAATACAAAAGATAAAAGTTGTATCTAGCAGACTTGTCTAACAAGGCTGTTTTGAAGATTAAGTAATGTAGGCCAAGCACTTGCCACAGTAAATGCTCCATAAATAGCTGTTATTCTTCCTGCTTTGTGAGGTTACAGATAATCACACCTGTCTATTACTGCATCCTTACCTTTAGCATGGGTCCCAGTACAGGAAATGTTCACAAAATTAAGTGTTAAATGAATACATTAATGAGTGTGAGGTACAGGGATAAAGGGAAGTCAGAGTGTGGTGAATAACATCATTGAAAGCATCCATTAGGAGACGAGTTTTGAGTGTGATTTCAACAAATATCGGTGACATGAACTGGGAAATGCATTCCAAAGCAAGGAGCTATCATTTATCTATAGTTAAGATGAGAAGGCTTATTGCTTAAGACAGATAATAATAGCACGATACTGTATGCCATTGGGTATGATGTGGTTATTTCCTCAGTTTTCTGCTAGACTTGAAGCTGATGAGTACTTACCTTCTTATATTTATATATAGTAACTATTTTTGTCTGTTTGCTCTTTAGTATGAAATAGTGCTGTTTTTCTATGTATTAGTGGTGACTAAAAATTAGCGAAGGAATAAAACAATATTTATTCATATTAAAATACACATTTTCAAGATAAATATTATCTTTTTTCTGACAATATTGATCTCATATTTATTCATTCCAATTCTTCCTCATTCTTCCATTCTTCATTCTTCATTCAATTACTTCTAGGATGGTGTTTTATAATTACAATCATAGGCGCAAGTCATTATTTTTTGGTTTCCCTATTTGGTTATTTACACTGTAGATAGAAAAATAAACTTCTAATTGGTAATGTTCCATTTAAAGAATCTTATTAATCATCACCAGTTTAATGATTGTTATTACTACAATTTAATAATAGCTAGGATATCTGATGTCAGTGATTTTGGTATCAATGATTCAATCAAATTTCAGTGAAAATAAATGATAACAAATTTATAAATAAATTTCAGTGGTTGTAAGCAGAACCGGTTCCAAAACTTAAAGACTTAAGAATACAAAATTGTTTATTCCTTTAAAAACATCTGCTCTGCATTGTAATTTAGTGTGATACACTCAGAAAACAGAAGTATGCATGATTTGCATATATTAACATAGAAGTTTATTAAGACTCAGCCAGTTTTTCTGGTTATTTTAGTATTAACTGTTTTTGATACCATTACGTCTTTCTGTACATTCCTATTTAACTTCCATTTAGAACATCACATAAAATTCAGGTTTGTTTCCTCTCCTAGCTTTAACACTAAATTGCTGTGACTATACTCCTTCAAGTCATTATCCGAATACCTTCTTATTCCTTTTAAAACATAAATTTTGAACGTTGATGAAGACTTTTTAAATGAAAAGATACTACTTCTCTCAAGATAAGAGAAAACTGCAGGAAAATCAAACTGCCAGGATTTTTTCCCCTTTTCTTAGAATTACTCTATATGACTATTTTTATTTCAGTAAAATCCTGATAACTAGATAATTAATAAATGGTAATGACACACCTACAAGAAATACCTTCTAAGTGAAAATATTAATCGTAGCATGCAAAGAAGTAGTGAAAACAATAACACCATTAGCTATAGCACCATGGGAAGATGCTAGGAATAATTATTAATGTCTGGAGATGGACTGCTTTGCCAAATAGTAAATTCTTCGTTAAAGAAGATGTTCAGGCATTGCCTAGATGAAACATTGTCAGGGATACCATAGAAGAGATTCAAAGATTGAAAAAATTAATTGTATAGTTTTATAATGTTCATATCTAACCAATCATTGAATTATTCTAAGATTCTAAAAATAAAAATAAGATTCTAAAAGATTAAAAAATGCCACAAATTATCTATCTAAATATATGAGTTAAAATACTAGTGACTTGTTCATTAAGGTATTTAAAGTAGTGAGAAAATAAAGAAAATGTAATGTTTTATAAAATGTTTTTTTTTGCCTGAATATAATGACTTTGTCACTGGTGTTGAAAATAAAAATAATGAGATTTTCTCACTACTTTATTTAATAACAGCTTTAAATCATCTCACATAGACCACTTTTTCATTCTTGAAACAGTCTTACTGCAAAGATTTAAAACCATATATATATATTTTTTACAAACGTTTGAAATTTCCAGGAGGGAGACAGTGGGAGAGAATTGGGCTTGACACAGATTTTGTTAAATTTTATTGTCATATTAAATCTAGTTCATTCACTTTAAAGTATTTTTTGCCCTTTTATCAGATTGCACTTTATAAATATGCTCCTCTATCTTTCAGTAAAACTATAATCTGTAAATTATGCTTTGGAAAATTGAATTCTCAAGGCAGACAAACTTAGGTCTAATTTCATTCCTTAGCAGTGTAACTTTGAGCAAAGTAGTCTCTGAGTCTCAATTTTCTCATCTTAGTTCTTACCTAATAGGGTAATTGTAAGAATTAATTAATGTAATATCTCTTTAATCCCCGTTTCTGGTTAATGACAAACTCTCATAATTGCTTTCTATTATTTACTTTCTGTTAGTGTTCCCTTTTTCACTTCCTTCTATGAGGGGCTTTATGAAATCCTTGGCTTGAGATAAATTTTGATTATTGAAAAAGAGATAAAACCTTGGGATTTTAAAAATACAAAGTAATTTGTTGGAAATAACTTCCTAGGAAGTAACAAACAACAACAAAAATAGTTCAGGGTATCTTTTGTTTCATTTATCTTGCTTGTCCATGTTGCCCAGGAAAAAAGGTATCTCTTAGTCTCTGTTCTATTGACTGTAGTTTTTTAAGCTAACAGTTTGAAATTTGGATGCTGCATTAGAAAAGCAGTTTTCAGCATGTTAGTGAATTCCTAAAATTAGCTGTCATATTTTTAAGATATGTTTGTTAGATCAAAGTGTTGCAATATAAAAGAAAAGGAAGGGGAAAATCAATTTATTGGAATTTCCACTGCTTTTTCATAAATGGCTAGCTAAATTGTTATCATTGAGGTTTCCCAATGCTCAATTAAAGTAAATATTTTCCTTCTATTTTGGAAATTAGAGAAATCTCCGATTCTCTACCAAAATAGTAAATAAGAATCCGGTGCTTTTCATGAAACTGAACAGTTTAATGCAAAAGTTGGTATTTATCTTTGGCCAAGAGCACATTTTGACAATTTCACTTAATGTTTTTGACTCAGAGATTATTTTGACTTTTCCTTGGTTTGGTTAACATGGAAAAATAATGGACTATCCCATAAAAATAGTAGTCTTATTTAGTTTTCACTTTCGCATTCAGTTAACCACAAACATATTTAAAATAAAAAATCTAAAAATAGGTTGCATCTTTAACAACATAGTTACACAAGAAATGGACTTCACATTTAAGACAGACTTCTCTATGTAAAAAGTGAAGGAATGAAGGAAGAGGATATTTGTAACAGATGATCTGTGACATGCCCTGGAATGTATTAGAGAAATAGAAAGCATTACCTTCAAGAAACAATTTTGTGGTCAAAGAAAATATGATGAAAAATAAAATCAAATGAAAACTTTAACTTTGATGTTTGAAAGCTTCAGGACATATGAAGAAACACATATTACCCTTATCTAGATTTTGCATTGGGATGATTGATAAAACCCAATCCATCCAATTTTTTCTAAAGGCAAATTCACAACAATGTGTATTCATTTTAAAGCCAGTAAGATTTATCTAAAATTTGGGGAATAATAAATGTGAAAACATCATTTTGGATGCTAAGCTATTTTCTTTAAAAGAGCTATAATTAATATGAGTGATAGGGAAGGTAATAAAATAAACTGTATTTAATGAATTGAAGGGAAATTAACACGATTTTTAAAAGAAGAAACTGTTTCCATTCATGTAAAGGTGGATTTGGGCAGTGCTCTAATCAGATATTTCTGAAAAAAATATATCATCACAGTATAATGATATTAGTAATAGTATTATTTACTTTCTGTAAATACTATTTAGTTTCACTAAATGAAAAGATGGAAAGATATTTTGTATACCTTCTTCCTCAAAATAAGATTCTTAGAATGTGGATGTGCTGTGTGAAATGTATGTCTGTGTTCCGTTTCATCTTAACCTTGTTAATACATTTTTTTTTTTGGAATAAGGTTCAAGAAGAGACATAGCATTGTAACAACTGCTAGTCTAATGTCAAGAACATGCCAAAGTGTGGTTCCCAAATCGCTTTGTATATCCTCATTACTTTGTTACAAAAACTAGCATAATTTAATAATTATAGAGTGATTAAAACTATAGCAGTTCTGAGTATACTCTTTATTCTCCCATCGCCTTGTTATAAGGCCTTAATGAATATGAAGCCACTGTGCCTGGTCTTTCTTGAATATACTGCAAAAGGACAACATTTCCTGTCTTCTTTGCAGAGGTGTTGAGAAGATAATTAAAGTTTAGGATGCATTGAAAATGCTAAGATCACATAAATACTAAATTACTAACATTTCAATAATTAGAAGGCAATCATTAATAATAAATATGTGTATATTCCAGTAGACTCTATTCTTCTAATAATTATTTTTACATATCTATGGAAGTTTTACTTTCTTTACATTTTTCTAGAATGGTGTTATAAGCATTGTGATTATATATATGTGTGTTGTGCTGTTTTTAAATAAACAATGCCAGTATAGGCTCATTGTTTTGGAGCTCATTTATTCTACAAAATATTTACTGAAGATAAAAATGTGCAAAGTGTTGGGTAGACATTATAAAGGAAGGAGAAATGAATCTTGCTTGAACACTGAAGAGTCCAGGAGGTAGAATGAGACATATAATATAATATTGCTAATACTGCTCTTGCATGCCAAACATAGTGCTATGTTATTTCTAAACCTCTCAAAACCCAACGCAAGGAGCATTATAATCTCCATTGTGCAAGTCAGGAAATTATCCAAGGTCATATTGCTAATAAGGTAGCAGAGCTGCTCACTTTTTTTTTTCTTAGAATATTCCAATTATAGTAGGCTTAATAAAATTTAACTTCCTAATAATCACATATCTGTTTGTCCATTCCATCAAATACTTTAGTTCTTTCAAGAAGTATTTTTATGTTTGTACTACCTTATGAAATACTTAACAGTTAAGTTGATTATTCCCAAAACCAAGATTACAACCTGGCAAACTCAGTAAATGCTAAATTAATTAATGAATGGATTACTTTGGGAATGGGATGTTCTTTTTAAATAGATTTGCATCAAAAAGTAATTCTTTTCTAGTATTCTTAGTACAGGAGAATGTTTCATATTTGTACATAAAAGTGCCAGGACAGGAAAAAAAAAAAACCAAAAAAACAAATAGTGTCAAAATTCAAGGTGATAACAAAGTACTTTGATTTTGAGTTTTATCATAAAAAATGATAGTAAATATCAACAGATAATTTTGTTCAGTGGTTTTCAAAGTGACATTTTGGAAATTTGTAATATTTTTGGTTGACACAATGATTAAGGAATTTTACCAGTGGTGTGGGAACTGGCTATCTCAGGGGCTGATTCCAGCTCTTCATGCAGTGACATCATATTGGCTGCTTGAAATAAGGCATGGTGGGAGTATTTACACTGTGGAAATTAACAAACTTTACAAAATCTGAACTTTTTTTTCCTTTCAAAAGACATATTTTACACAACACTGGCTTCTCCTCATGCTTAATGGGCAGGATCAAGGAATGGTTAATATCTTCATTTCTTCGGAGAGTTCCTCATGAGAAATTACTGTCCTCCTTTTATAATTATCTGGGCTTAGACCCATCTCCATTTACCATAATAGGAAAATTTAATTTTTGCATGGTTTTAAAACAGTGATTTTTCCAAGAGTGCAACTACCATTTAAATTGGTAAAAGGCTGATTTTTACTTAATTATTATTAAAGAAAATCTATTTACTGAGGGAAATGGCATTTATAGTATTTGAGTCCCACAATACCCCATGTCAGTTTTCATTTACTACTCTGTCATTCAGCCAGAATCTCTATAGGGGTATGCTATGTCTTCTGCATAGTGGTGCCAATGCATTTATATCTTCAAATGTATATAATTTTATCAAGAAAAACTGTTTTGTTCTTTCTTTACAATATAGTCATTTCATTGTATTGATTTTTTTTGAAGTCAAATGTATGTAGTTATATGATCTGTGAACTCCATTTTAAGCTATTAAGGGAACACTGATGTGGTTCAGTCTCTTCATTTTACAGAGGAGAAAGCATGACCTGAAGAGTAGAAGGATCTAACCAAGGTCACAGAACTCAGTGACATGCCAGGTTATGTTAATTTATCTATTTTCCATATACTTTCATTTAACCAAGCACTTTACATATTAGCCTAATTTGTAATAATAAATATATGCTATTTGTGATAATGCACATATGGTTCTCCTAACTTTTATCTAACAGAGACCTTGGTAAAATTCTTCCAGATTTCAGCAATATAATTTCATTTAAATCATGCCACATTCTCTTTTTCAATCACACAGAATCCGTTTATCAGGTCAAAGCCCAGTCATGATCCTGCTACATTTAGATTTCTATTATATTTTTATGGTACCCCAGAAATATATCCTGAATTTCATACTTCAAATTAGCTTTAAGCTTAATGCATTTGGGAAGCCAGTTGCTTTTATTTGCAATGGTGTTTCATGCAACTACCTAGACACAAGACACTTACCTGAATACTATAGCTGATGTGACTGTTGCGTATTAAGCTGCCTTTCAGCTTCAACTTTTACCTTTGTGGTCAAACTGAAAAAATAATGAAATAAAAACATTCCCTTTTTCCAACCTGCTGTGTCAGCTAAAGCAAGTGAAAACTGTGGGGTAGATGCATATAGTGGAGGAAATGAGGACTATAGCTGGAACTTTAACACTGCACAATAAAGAAAAAAAAGTGCTTTGTATTCTAGGTCCCCATGGATAGCTGCCTATGAATATCATAGCAGTGCTATCCTAAGCAAGGTAATTCTTCTTATTCCAGTTTTCTCTTGCTCAAGGTCACATCTAAGATAGAATGAAATTAGCATAATGCTTTAAAATATAAGTCCAGTGAATTCAGGTTAAATTTGAAACCTCAGGTTGATTTTTTGTTAAAGCTATCTTCTAGATTTTGTCACGTGCAATGAAAAAATGTTGCCTGAATATTTATCTGAACTTGAATTGGCATTCTTTAAAATTGCTGATATGAAGCATATGAGTTCAAGTTCTAGAATTTAAAAGGTTCAATATTAAAATCACATATGTGAAGAATGCTTATCAAAATACTTTTGACGGTTGAAATAGAATCTGTTGGATTAATTATTTATTATTATTATATCTCCATCATCAGCAGATCCAATGATACAAATCACACATGATTAAATGTAAATATTTCAGGGCGCCAGGGTGGTTCAGTTGGTTAAGTGTCTGACTCTTGATTTCAGCTCAGGTCATGATCTCAGGGTTGTGAGATTAAGTCCAGTGCTGGGTTCCCCACTGGGTGTGGAGCCAGCTTATCACTCTCTGTCTCCCTCACTCTGCCCCTCCCCCATGCTTACTTGCTCTCTCTCTCTCTCTTTCTTTAAAAATAAATAAATAAATATATAAAAGTAAATGTAAGTATTTCATCCTTTTGTAAAATGCGAACATTTCATTTATACAATTGTGAGTCATACTATTGTTTCCTGTGTTACTTGGCATTATGATAATGTAGTAAACTGCTTTAATCTTTGCCTTGGTTTAATGGTCTGATGCTTTCTTTTTTCTACTTTCTGTGGAACTTGAGAATCTTTAGAATATAATGAATGTGTTATTTGGAATATGGTCTTTTTCTTTTTTATGTAACATGGGTAAAATAGGGTTTTCCATTCACTTGGTTGTGCACTTTCATATGTACCAGACTAGCTCAAAATGTTCCTCTTCTGAAGTCTTCAAGTCCTTCAAGGACTCTCAGAGTATTGGTTATACGCTAACATAAAATATGAATATCCAGATAGGAAATGTTATTAGAATCGTTTACAAATTTATTTTTCCTTGATACCAGTTTATCTTAGGAGCATCTCAAAAGAGGTTCTTCAGTTGGTGGAATTTTAAAAATATTGCTCTTTTATATCATTTACTTTTTTTTAAGTTCCAGATATGCCAAGGACCAGCTTCTGTATTACAATCTACTTTTTCAGTAAAGAGCATATCCTTTATATCTGGCACAATAAAAAAAAAGCTGTTTAACCTAGTTGATTTGACTCTATATTCCCCCATTAAGAAGATACATTTCACCTTGACTTATACAGTTATGTAAATGGTAATTTGTTATAGGTAATATTTTTAAAGTGGTGTGAAGTGAAACCAACTTCATGAATTTGACCTTTCAGATGACCTTTGATTATCCGACTTTTACCCCATCATGCTGTGTGTTCAACTAGATCTTTGTACATGGAAAGAAAGGCAATGACCCATAAAAATGGTTTTCAGACTGGCCTTATGACATTACCAGATTTCTCATAAAACAGATTTATTTCACTGTGCGACCATGTGTTGGGTAACTAAAAAGGAAGGTCTTTTCATATTTAGAATAATGTTGATGAATGTGTGTGTATGTGTATATGTGTGAGTATACTCATGATTTCATAATCAAACATAATATAGGGATTTAAAAACATGAGAAATCACTGAGACAACCCTTGTGCATTTCTTACACTGAAGTACAATTTAAACTACTAGTAGATGCAGACTTGAGATGAAAAGGTTGGCTTTTTATTCCTAGCTTTTTTCATAATAGAATATTTTACCTATAGAAGAAAATAATCAGTAGTGAATATCACCATGTGCAGAGAAGACTTGACATTGAGAACAGGTTATATAACCAATTTGCAGAAGTTTAGCACAATGTGAAAGCCTTCAACAAGGATGCTTAGAGCTATATCCCAAAAAGTTAGTCTAAAAATCTTTACGTGCCTCTTGCACCAAGGTCAAGATTGTCCCTGAGTCTCTCAGCTATGCAGTTTAGGGAGGCTGGAAGCTAAGTAGCTGAGGCAGAACTAGAACTGAAGTCTTCTGAATCTTAACCTAATATTCTTTGACAGCTACTGCTCCACAAATTAAAGGGTCTGTAACTGAATCAGCAGCTTCTTTAGTATCTTAACATTGGACTTTACCATACTCCATCTTATTTTGGATAATTGAGTTATAATGAGCTATGAGTCTGTTTCTCATGTGTAAAATGGAGAAAACAATACTACATGTGGGTTTTTATTTAAATACATACATATACATTCACTGCATAAGATATATAGATATATATCACTTAGTGAAGTCTGGCACATAATAAGCCTTTAATCAATGAGAGTTATTATAATAATAAGTAACAATAATAAAATCAATCTATATTACTGAATATATACTGTCAGACATAGAATTATAATAGTACTAAGAGTGAATCTTTTAGGTACAGTTCTCAACATAGTACAAACACAGTACTCAACATACTTTAAAATATATTTTATCTTTTAAAAATATCAGTTCCTTAAAGCATTTTAAACAATCAAAAACAATTTTAAATCCATGAGATTTAAAAATGTCTTAAAATTCTAATACTTTACCAAATGGAGAGAGGTTTACTTGCAAAGTAGATGACTGTGACATTTTCAATTTATATACTTGCAAAATGACAAAGCAAAAAAAGAAGAAAAAACACAAAACCACCTTGAAAAATATTTAAAGTTTTGTTTTAACAAACCTGGAAAATAAAGCACTTAGCTTTTATTGTTATTTGTGATAATAGTTAAAGACTCTGAAGGGGAATTTATTTCCTTTGTTTTGCCGAGTTCATTGCTTTCATTATATGCCAGTATACCTCATGCATTCACAGCTTGCAACTTTTTTGTTCTCACACATATTTTGATCCTACAGGTAGGGAAGAATTAATTGAGGTTATGAAAATGATGAAAGCCTCAGTGGAAGTAACTGCATGATGACATAATTCAGATTTCTAAAAAAGGAAAGGAAAAAATTAGCAAGGTATAGTTAAAAAAAAATTAACAAACAAAATTAAATAGCAAAAAGAGCTTACAATACCTGAATTCTCCTGAATTTCAGACAATAAGGAAGGCTCGGAGGAAAAAAAAAAAAAAGAAAGAAAAAAGAAAAGGATAAATTCAGAAAGGTACAGGGACCAGGGCAGTCAGAATAATACAACACTCTGAAATTTTCCCTGTTCACAACAGTATTCAGAAGCATAAAAAAATGGAAGAGACAAAATCAGGATTATTGATAAAATTAGTATGTTGAGTTAGGTGTACTCCTCTTGGGAGGAAAAGTTCTAAGTCTTCTTTATATTTACATCTCTAGGCTCAGCACCATGCTCCCATTAGCAGGAGTTGGTCTCCTCGAATTTAATCAAATTTGATAATAAAATTTGATAGGAACCTCTTATTTTGTGAAGGTAGGAAAGAACTAATGATAGATGATGGGAGTAAAGATTTTTTGGTCCTTTAAAAAAAAAAAAGAGACACCTTTATCAAGTAATCCAGTATAGATTCGCTCTAATGAGAAAATGTCATTCCAATTTTAAACTTTAGAAAACATCTAAAAATTATGTTTTTATATGATGTATTGCAAGTATTTTTTTCACATACATGGAATAATACATTGACTGATGTGGTTTCATTGCCATGGGTACTTTAGAGGTCTCAGTGATCATAGGGTAGTTTTGAGAATTGGAGAGTAAAAAAGGCAAGAAAAAAATTTTAAAGCATTCAATCCAATTTTCTTAAGTTAATTATTTGAATTTACTTATGTAATTAGAAGGAATTAGCCATAGTATCCATTATTCAATGACATGCTTTATAAGTATTTTATTTGGTTATAATCATTTACTCTTACTCAGGACAAAAATGTTTTTTAAGAGGTCAGGAATATATAAATAAATATATCTCACTTAAGTAAAACTGTCTTCTTTATATCTGCAGCTGTATCTTAATTAGTTGGTATTAAGTTGTTTTTTGTTTTCTTTTAAATCAAGACAGAATTGGCACTTAAATAATTGTAATTAATAATGACTAAACAAGGGGATAGAGAAGTGACAGAGATTTATCCCCTCAGTTATAGTTATTTGCGTTGGATGATGTATATTAAGCCTTGGGAAAGAGAACCGGACTCTGAATCAAACTTTTCTAGCTCTTAGTGTATTGTGGACTCTTGTGGTGGCTTTATTGGGTCACATAACGACTCTCACTGTCAGCATATTCTTTTTTTGTTACAATTCTGGACTAAAAAAAATACTTTTTTTTTTCATATCCAGTAAAAGAATGAGAAAACCTAACTCCATATGAGGAAAAGAGGGAGTACCTCCACACTGTGTAAGATTTAAGCCTTCCTCATATTACATGGGACTTAACCTTTCTTCCTTTCACAAGCAAATGCCAGGAAAGAACTGTCCGTGGACACTGTGCTCCTGTCCACTGACATCACTCTGGGAGTCTTGTTAACCTGTGTTTGTTCAGCTAGCACCTCTCTTACAATTGCCAGTCTTGCCAGAAGACTCCTGGTTACCACACCAGTTAAGTGCTTTTCAGTCTTTGTCATACTTGATATTTTATGTAAAATATTTTGTGTAAGAATAAGGTATGTGTTCACTTTCTACAATCTGGAAATGCTTTCCTTAGTCTCCATAACACTGCCTTCTCCTCAGTTCTTCTTTCATCCTGGCTGCTCTTTCTATGTCCTTTCAGACTGTTCCCTTTTCCACCCTTTCAATGTTAGTATTCTTCAGGTTCTGACATAAATTCTCATTCCTTCTTATTCTACAGACATTTTCAGGGTAATCTTCTATACTCCCATGGACTTCATGACTCTACATTTGCTGAAGGCTCCAAAAATGACACTTCTAGCTCAGACTTAGTCTTTCTTTTCTTCAGATACATATATCCAATTCCATACTAGATTTCTCCTAATCCACTAATTCATTATTTTTCCTACTCTTCATGTAGACATCATGATTAGAGATTGGAAAAACCTCCTCAGCCTTTCCCTGCCCTTTATCCCCCACTTGGCTAATCATTAAGTTCTGTGGAATCTGCTTCTTGAGTCAACATATTTCTCTTTTTCCCACTGGCTCTTCCCTAGTGCTATCCTTCAGCTCTGACCTTTGTAGGCACTTCCTACAAGAAGATCTTTTATCTTCTCAGGTGAACCAAGTATCATACTTTGCATGCATAGTGCACTTTACTTTATTCACTGTAGTAATTACATTCTGTATTGTAATGGTATCTGTACTTTACCATGTCCCCCATAATTTTATGTATCATGTCACTAAAGTATTTTCTGCATCTAACACTTAACCTGGCTCATAGCAGATACTCAAGTATTTGTTGAATATAACACAAATGTTATACATCTAATTTCAAATGGCATTATTGCCTTTTCAAAAATGAAGAAACCGAGACCCCACAATGGTAAGTACCACAACATCATAAGTATCACAGCTGAGTTATGGTCAAACCCAGGGATTTTTCTACTACACCTTTCCACCATTTCTATTCATATTAAATCATCTCCTCTCCATGTGAATGAATCCCATTTTTGTCTTTCTTCACTCATTACATTCATATGCATCACACACACTTCCAACAGTTTGGCACATCCTTGTCGTGGAAACTTTTCTAGACTGTGATTCTTAAGTGATACAGAATTAATTAATGCCATTGAATGAGAAATGTCATTGAATGACTATTCAAATTTAAGGAATCTAAGAAACATTTTAGCCAGAGATCTTTAAGGAAAAAAGTAAAAAAGAAAAGGAAAAGAAAACCTAGAATTTAAGGCATTTTTATTTTCTGTATGACTTGCATTTCAGAAAGATGATGGCTTGCAGTCTAGTTTACACATAAGTTTTCCTAAAATACATATGTACATGCATACTTTTGTAGCTTACAAAAGGATGCCCCCAATTACTCTTAAAAACCTATTAGTTATGTCCATATATGAGAGCTGATATTCTGTATAACCTATACGAACTGTAACAATTCAAGAAGACATGCTCATGGATCAAATAATTCTTTATTCTCTTAACAAGATATACTATTCCATTGTTCTTTAGTTTCTTTGTAGAGAAAAACTCAAGAGATACCTATATAATATTAAAAAGAACTCTTTAAATAAAATGAAACATTTTGTGAGTGATAATTTTCTAATGAAACCACCACAAATTACAGTGAGAAAGTTAAATATTTTATGTTTTATCTGAATTGCCAGAACAAAACATTGATATGCATACAGTATACAGATAAACAGTGATTTTTACTGTTCAGAAAGATAGATGGCATATAAAAATGTTTCGTTTCAGTACTTCATGATTATAATCAAGACCTATACTCTTGGAACCCAGTTTTTAATTTTTGATGAAATTTAGGAAACTCTAAATATGAACACATAAATTATATTTTGTCTCTTTAGAGTATTTATGAAATATATAATGAACATCTCTGAGGTGTAGGATAATTCTCATTTACAAAAGGAAGAACCTTGTGACACATACTTAGTTTATGATCTTATGTTAAGAACTGTCAACTCATTCTTTTAAGTCCGTATTTCACAGATGTTCATTAAACACCTACCATTAAATGTTAACAAAATCTCTTCATTAGAGGTTGAAAAGATTTAGAGGCAACACTTTTTTTTAAAGCTTGAATGTAATCTGACTTTCCTATGGGCATAAATGTAACTCATATTTATTTATGATTATTTATTCTAAAAATATGCACACCAGTTTAGAAGGGCTCTCTGTCTGGGGCTGTGAAGAGCTTGCTCTGGAATCCTTATTTTCTCAGCATCTCTGAGGGCACCTTCGTACTTTCAGGGCACTTTACAGCACTGAAAAGAACCTAATAAGAAGACTTTTCATGTGTCATAACAATGATGAAATAGAAAGAAGAATCAGTTACACTACAAAGTGCCAAACTCAAGAAAGATTGGGAGAGTGTAGAATCAAATAGTCCCGTGTTCTTGGGTTTCCTTACTTTAGAGCTATCTCTTCTATCCACATCAAAAACTTAATATTTGAACCAAATTCATTATGATAAGATAAACAGTATTCATATGAAAAGAATTACATCAGGATTTAAATAGTATAAAAATGCTTGTAGCTTAATGTTATTCCAGTTACATTACAGAGACTAATCTCAGAATTTAAAAACTTCATTTAAAAATCAGTCATCTTTCCTAAGAGAGCTAAAAAAAAAAATTATGAAAAAAATAATTTTATGATCCTGGATGTTTCTTTTTCATCAAATTTGTTAAATGGAGAGCATTGGAAACAAGTTTCACAACACAGTGTGCATATTGCTTTGTATCTTAGACTTTCATATCCCAGATTTTATCATTTTTGTTTTATGAATAGGTATGTCCAGAAAGGTTGAGTGATTAACTGTGTTTTGTAAACCTAACAAATAACAAAAAATCTTGAAATCAAACATATATATATAATTCAAATCAAATATATATATATATCAAATCAAAAAATATTTATTCCCTTATCTGTATACAGTACTAATATCATGAAACTTTGCTTAAAATATTGAAATAGAGTATGAGAACTAATATGTGTAAAGAGATCTAAAACATTGTCATATATAATGGGATCTAGCCCAGAATCTGCCCCTTAGTAGTCTGTAGCATTGTCATTTAACTTCTTTAAAACTAATTTTGTCATCTATAACATGCACTAATAACACCTGCGTTATCTCAGTGACAAACAAGTTGTATATCTCAATACCTGGGAGGATTAAATTTGTTTTATTCATTCATTCATTTAGTCATTCATTCATGCAGTTAACATTTATTGAGTACATAAATCCAGGCATTAATAGAGATATTGGAAGTAAATGAATGGACTTACATAGTAAGAAAAAGGAATTTATAAATAATAAGACACTAGTACAAACAAAAACAACATAATCAATTGTAATATCAGACAGTTATACATATTTTGCATTGGTGGGACCAGAGGCTAAAACTTCTGCAATAGTCCAGGCATGAAATGAGAAGGGTTTGGGCTGGGAGGATGCTGACAGGAATGCCCAAGTTTTCATACTTACAAGTAACACATACTAAGTAGGAAATATAAGAGTTGGGTCTCTATCAAATAGAAAGTAAGAGGGGAAGAGAGAAATGGCCACTATGATTTTAATCCTGATGCAGTGACAAAATGATAGTAGAAGAATTAAGAGGTGGGCAGTTTTGGAGAAAGCATTGATAAGTTTGGTTTGGATCGGGTTGATTTTGAGGTGATTGGATGCATACGAAATGAAAGAAGATTCAAACTGAAGTTAGAAGAAAAATGAGCATCATATACTTGGAGTTAGCAGCACTTAGTATGAAGTATGAAGAATCAGATATCTGATGCAGTATTGACTAGACCAAAGACTGAACATGAGAGAATCTGTACGCTGAGATGCAGAACAGACAAAATGAGAAAGAAAAGAGAATAGTGGTAGTATCCTAGAAACCTATGAAGAAGAGGCAATTGAAGAACATGTGTCCACACTAACAGCAGTGAAGCCAAGAAAAGTGGGAACTGAAGAAATAGAATTTTATAATAAGGAGATTATTTGTGACATTTGATAGTGTAATGTAGTAAAATTGTGGCAATTAGAGAAAGCACAATGGATTAAAAAAGGAGTGGTTCAAGATGACATAGTGACAGTGAACGTTTGACAGCAGAATAGTGCCAAGTAGATATAGGGAATAAAGATTCGAATTAGTGAGATAGGAATTTATGAGGTAATGATGGACAAAGAGAAGGAAGAGCCTGAATCTGAGAGAGAATGTAAAGGTTGCTGTGAGAGGAAGTTCTCTTAAGATATGATGAAAGAGGTTCTAAGCTCAACAAGAAGAATGACTTTTAAGAATTTGAAGGAAAGGATGAGAGGTTCTACAATAACACATAGGGAGTTAGAAGGTTTGAAGGATCAAGAAACAATGTCCAAGACAAATGGAGGCTTAATTTCAGCTTATTAGTGATGAAAGTTGGATTAGAGAACATGGAGCATTACTTAGAATGACAACATAATAGGCTACTTAATTCTTTACCTTGGAATTATATAGACTCACTGACCTGCCTGAGACACAATTGAATAACTCAAGTCATCCCCCTTTCTGCGCCCAACTAGCTCTGTTCCAATGTGTTTACCACAAGATAGGTCAGAATGTGTGCTTTTGTGGGCAGACTTGCTCAAAAATTTAAAACAATGAAAGAGAGAGACTGGTGCATGTATACTGATAAATCAATTAAAAAGAGAAAATCAAGGACTGATAATACAGGAGAGTGTTTGTCCCTGACAGGGAAGCAGCCGATGAACAGGTAATGTGCACTTAGGTAAATGCCATGCTACTAGTACTATTCTAGACCTTAATGTAAGTAGTATGTTAATTAATGTGAGGGGAAATCTGTAGCAACATACTTTATGAGAAAGATGATACAGAAAATGGAAGGAGTAACACGGTTTAGAAAACAACAAAGAATCTATTCTGAAGTGATAAATATCACATGAAATCTGACTTCCAAATTTTCTCAAGCCCTTTGAAATGTATAAAGTTTTGTACAAGTATAAAGGCATACTAAAGAAAAGTGTTCCAAATTTGTAGGCAAAATGCGAAAACAATTGGGGAAATTTTCACTTAGGAAAGTTTATGTCAGAGACATGAAAACACATCAGTGCTGAGCTAATTTAATCAGGTAATTTGATTGTCATCCTGACTCTCGGATATTGTTATTTACAGCTAATATAATTTTGATGGAATAAAAAATATACATGGGGCATTTTTCACTTTACCTTATGCAAAATATTTTGTTTATTATAGTGGACTAATATGCAAAAAGAAGTTACAATAAAAGTAGATATACTGGCAGTAACCACTCAGATAAATAATCAGTATAAATTTTCTTTTCAGTATCAGAACAGAATCCCAATCAAGAGGCTGATGATCTAGCATACTTCCAGCTCTTCCATTACATATTTGTCTCATCTTGGACACTTTTTTTATGCCCCTGATTCTCAGTTTTATCACCTCCTGTCTTTTGTTCTCAACTGACCAAATTATGGTAGATTGATTTTGTTGTCTGATAAAAGAATCAATAAGTGCACTTATGAAATGAAAAGATAGCAAAGATTAAATTGTAATTGCCTCATAAAATTAAGTGATATAAAAATGGGTATTTTTCAAAAACAGAGAGAAAGGAATAATTTTGAAAGTGGGATCTAGTTATGTGGGTTGCATGAGGAGAAATTTGTGGGCATAATTACCTTAACGTATTAAAAAAAGTCTCGAATGCTAAATTGAGGAGTCAGAATATCTTTAATATCCTTTTAGTATGGAAGACATGGTTTGTCTGAGAGCCTGAAGGTTGAGAGAGAACAGAAAATAAAAGGTCGGATTAAGTCATGAGAGATATCTGCAGTTAGGGTTTGGGTTGAAGTAAAGTAGCAGTAGGACGTAATGTAACTGGAGATATAGGGGGATAGTTTGTCACAAAAAACTATGAAGTTTGAAGATGAAGGAGATAATTTCTCAGAGTCAAAGCTCCAGGAATTTCAAGTAATATTTGGGAGAATAAGAAGCTTATCTTTAATTTCATTGAGGATAGTGAGAACCCATTTCAGTTGTGTTAAAAATGATACCATATTGCAAAAGAAATGGAGGGAAATGATGGTGAGAAAATGAAGGCATTTGGCATGAATTATATCTTCTAAGGGTTTGGCAATGAAGAAAAATAAAGAAGAACTTCCTAAAATATTGGGATGAAATTTACTTAATTGCATATTGGCAAGTTTGGAGGTTTTTATCTTCTCATCTGTGGTTTGTCAGAAGTAAAGATGGCTTTTCATATTTCCTGTCTTCTCAGATTTGAGATTTGGCTTCCCAGGCATGTTGAAAATGGAGTTATCTTCAACTATCAGGGGTGTGATGTTGCATATTGGACCACAGATGCTCCTCACTTCTGTAAAGCATTTTTATTATTTTGATTTCTTTTTTCTAGCAAAAGTTTTTATTTCACCCTTCTCACTTTTCTCTCAGTTGTTAGAGGCTACCACAGTGAGCTCTAAATTCTTTGGCAGATGGTCCTCAGGGATGATTGCTGCAGAGTCCCTAGGTTATAAGGATCTATTCTTCTCTACCTCACTTCAATAATTTAAATTCTTTGGCCTCTCTGACCCATGACAGTGGAACCTGAGGGGAACTCAATCTAAGTTGAGATGTGATCTACAGGGAAAACTGATCCAGTGAGAAAGGCTTGGTTGTGGACCATTTATATGTTCTAAGGTAAGAAAAATGGTCAAGAGCATAAGGGCATCTTGAACAGGATTTCCCTAAAAAGGTGTCAAATTCTGATAACAACAAGAACAACAACAGCAACAACAACAAAAAACAAAAGTAAAGATCACTGCATATGTTAAAGATTTTCCAAAGTAATACCCATTTTTTTTATAACTTGCATAATTTAGGATTAATTCTTCTTTCTCAGATATAAGAAAGCTTTAATTTAAAAATTAAAAGCATATTTTAGGGGCGCCTGGGTGGCACAGTCGTTAAGTGTCTGCCTTCGGCTCAGGGCGTGATCCCGGCGTTATGGGATCCAGTCCCACATCAGGCTCCTCCGCTGGGAGCCTGCTTCTTCCTCTCCCACTCCCCATGCTTGTGTTCCCTCTCTCGCTGGCTGTCTCTCTCTGTCAAATAAATAAATAAAATCTTAAAAAAAAAATTAAAAGCATATTTTAGATAATACAAAATATATGTAAATACATTTGCCCTTCAATAATTTAACAAATCATCATACTTAATTACAAAATTAAGTTTTATTTGAAATAAAAGATAATTTAAGCTAATTTCCATTGGATTGTTTTTTTTTCTTTAATTTTTGCAATATATTAATAATCTGCTGATGTTTAACAAATTACTCCAAACTTAATGGCTTATAGCACAAACATTTATTATCTCATAGTTTCTGTGGGTCAGGAATCCGAGTGGTACTTAGCTGGGTGACTGGTTCAGGATCCTTCACAAGGTTGCAACCCAGTTGCAGACCGGCACTGAGGTCACTTAGGGAGGGTCCAGCTCCAAACTCATTCACCAGGCTGTTGGCAGGCTTTAAGTTCTCACTGGCTGTTGGATAGGAGCATCACTTCCTTGCCTTGTGGGCCTCTTTATAGGGAAACATGCTTCAACAGGCAGCAGGCTTCTCTTAGCATACATTAACAAATACCGAAATAAAATCAAATTGTCAGTATTCACTATAAGTATATGCATACTTTCTACACTGTAAGGAACCTTAATGTCATGCAATCATCGAAAATATGCTGCATGTACTTTGCATAGAATCACAGAACCAGAATAATTTTTAATGGTATTCTTATATTCAGTCTATGCCTTGTCAACACAAATCTGAAAATGGAGTATAAAATCTCAGCCTGAAAGATTCATTATATTTTTGGAATCAATAGAGTTTCCTCTATTTTGCCAGCCCTTTCCAAAATGCTTGGCATTGCATAACATTGCTTCTTGGAAATGAGGTGGAACATCATAGATATCATCTTTTAAAATCCCATCATTTTGTACAATACCATGATATATACACGCATGGTTTGAAAGAATGAAGGAAACACAGATCAGTTAGAGGTTTTATGCACCTGTCCATGTAGATGCTGGAGACACTGACTGGGTTATAGCCATGGGGATGAACACGCTGTATTCTGAAGATGTCATTCTCCTTTTCAAAACACTTCAATACCATCCCACTCCTTATTTTTTAAAGAAGGCCAGAGTCCTAAGTTAAGCTCTCATGAAACTTGTGGTAAGGATTTGCACTCTTTTTTCTAATAGTAAATGCTAGAAGCACTATTTTTCTTATAGTAATGCAAGAAGCACTTACTACACCTAAAATTCACTCTCCCTACCTTTTGAAAATTCTTTAAAAATCTAATTCTTCAAATCCCTGATCAAATGCTGCCTTCTCCAACAGGACTTTCCTGGTGAGCTCAGCTAGTTATAATCCTCCCACTTCTGATCTCTCCAATGTCTTTGTTTTTTGTTTCTTAGTGTTTTTATTAAAAAACACCATCAGATACTACACTTTATGACAGTTAGGTTATCTATCTCTGTACTACCAGATCATAAATTCTCTAGGCATTTGTATTTCTAGTGTCCATCACTGAGCTTTACATGTAGGGCACACTTCATAAATATTTGTTGCAGGATGGATAGAAATAATGACTCCATTACTAGAACTGACAGTGCCCCTGGGGCAACTGATCTCAAATATATTTGTGGCAGAGGTCAACAGAAGATGAGACAATGACTGGTTTTATATCTCTTAAGAGCTGAGTAAAACCTTTAATAAATTTATTGTGGCTGGAGACCTATTCCATATTTATTTTACCATTGACTGTTTTTCTTTTTTCAACTTAATTTATTAAGTGCACCTTTTATAAAATCTTCTAGGAACATTTTGTTTCATTATTTACTCCATAGTATAATTCCATTACAGTATACCGTCCATAATCTGTAAGTAAATTATTCCTATTTTGCTTAATTTCATCTTATTGTATATCAACAGTTTGGTACATATTATACAAATCTATTTTCATATGCTTATGTTATATATAGCATTTACTAACATATGCTTTTGAAGAGTATATGTGTTTTATGTAGACATCCTACTATCAAGTATTATAAGTTGGTTACTGAGACCACGATCAGTGTCTTAACTCTGAGAAAGACATTCTTGTTTTTATTATTATTCTTCACAGTTTTACCAAACACTTTATTGTCTAGCATAATCAAAGAAGGGTAGAAGTCAAAAATAACCAAACATAGGGTGAAGATAATCCCATTAAGACTGCTGGCTAGGGGCGCCTGGGTGGCACAGCGGTTAAGCGTCTGCCTTCGGCTCAGGACGTGATCCCGGCATTACGGGATTGAGCCCCACGTCAGGCTCCTCCACTATGAGCCTGTTTCTTCCTCTCCCACTCCCCCTGCTTGTGTTCCCTCTCTCGCTGGCTGTCTCTATCTCTGTCAAATAAATAAATAAAAAATCTTAAAAAAAAATAAAGACTGCTGGCTATGCATAAACTAGAGGGAAGATCCAATATTTCCACATAAGTAATTACCAATTCATATATTAAAACAGGAATCAATTCCACATTTTTACCTTGGTAACAATATTCCTACTCAAAGGACAGGTTTGTGTACAAAAAAAAGGAGGAGCTGTTAATAGTTACTGAACCCCAGAGCCCCAATCCTAACTCACAAGGATTGCAAAGTGCTTATGCATGTGATAAATATCATTACTTAATAATTAAAGTTTTTACTGATATTAAGCTTTTTGCAATTTGATTAGAAACCAAAAAAAAGAGAATCAAAAAATTATTATGCTTAATTTACTCTAAAAGAAATTTTCTTTGTGTTTTCCTAACGTCTGTATTAGTATATTTAGTCTTATACCATTGCTAGACAAATGACATATTGAAAGAAATTACATTTTAGGAGCTCTAAGTGAGGGTAGGTCTCCTGCATATTGTATGATCCAAAATGGTACAGTTCTGGTGAAGGAAAAAGGTGGAGGAGACAGAAGACCTCTTGTTTGGCAAGAGGCAGATGGATTCCTAGCATGGACATATGTTAGGTCCAGAATTGAATCTCTACTCACATGCTCTGGAGATAACCTCCTTTTGGGTGCCCTTCTCCACACACACATCCCACAAGCTCTGTCAGATGGATTTTGCTAATGAGGTTAATGAATAGTAATTCTGTTCCTCTCTCTTCTGAAACTTTTTATAATCTGGCCACACCCTTCCAAGGCAATCTTACTCTTTTTTACCAGCATACACCCTGAAGTCTTAGCAACGGGGGATCCCATATTGGTTTGGGGGTGAACTACATAGTAATGCTAAAGCCCCTTGTTACATTTTTCTGTCCATTATTGATCAATGTTTCACAAACATGTAGTGTCAACCCATGCCTTTGCTTACATTCCTTTACCAGACTGGAACATCCTCTCTTTACTCATTTACATCCTTTTCTTTTTTCAAGACCATGTATGAGGACTCCTTCTCCATAAAGTTTTCTAATTTTTCTACTCTACTTCTGGTGAATCACACACTCCTTTGAAATCTTTTTTGAATATTGCCTGTACCTTGTGGTAGAGATAGCACAGTATAGCCCAGTATTTTCCAAAATGTTCTTTGAAATCCCCATTTGAAATGGGATTTCCTAAGTGAAATGATTTTGGAAAGTGTCACACATTCTATCTCACTGTTGGATGCTTAAAAAGAATATTGACATATCAAAGGCTTTTGAAAGTCCTGCATTAAAGTTTGTTCATCTTCTTTAACCCCACGTTTCTTAAACTTCTACAAAATTGCATCCTTATTTCGTGTAATAACTATTACATTCCTATAGAACACACAAGAGAAATGCTGGAGAAATAGAAATATTTACAGGTTTGTGGGCCAGACACTTATGTGTTACAAACTTTCTTCAAATGTCGCTTCTTTACTTTTGTGGCGTACTAACTAATCTCATTGCATTCCCCTAATTTCTCTAATTCCTTCTGTTTTTGCATTTGGCAAAATGGGAAGTATTTCATACAGAGTAGGTAACACAAATAGATTAAAACGCTTCTTCCACATTCAGTTTCGTAGGAGGCCCTGAAGTTCAATTGTTTCATGGAGCTTGGTATATTCTCTTTGTGGAGGCAGAAAATATGTCATGTGCATCTTACCTATTCAGTACAATCTTGCACGCTCTAGGTATAGGAAGATGAGTTCCGTCTGAGCAAAACTTCATAGTGTGGATACATTATTTTGTTTACATTCAGAAACATTATTCACCATCTATGATGTAAAAGGTATGTAGCTATTACATTCGTTGAAAATAGTGTTTTTTGAAGTCCCAATTTTGGATGCCCTGTGTCACTAGTTTGTTACATTAACCATACTAGTGAGAGTTGGTGGCTTTTTGGATTGTTTATATGGCCTCACAGATATATTCAACCTCAATTATTTCAAATACAGAAAATGTGATTATCATTCATTTACTCATAATACATACCTAGAAGATCACAATTTTCTAGTGGTGCTGTGACTTTGGCAGTTTGATATTTCAAAATATTTATAAAACCACTATTGTGAGAGGTTTTGTGTTCTCTAGAAGGCAGAGTAGACCTAAGGTACACTTTAACCCAAATAGTGAACTCTCTTAAATAGGTTTGTTCAAAAGTACAAATGAGTAATTTCATTTTATCTAGATACACACTTTCTTTTTTTTTTTTTTAACTCTGACAAAATTTGTTTTTAAGTTTTCAAAGAAGATTTGTTTTGCTTTGGATCCATTTCTCACAATTAGTCTAATGATCCATTCCTGCCTGGAGGGCCTCATTTGTGAGTTCTCTCCTCTGTAACAACATGAAATCTCTTCGGAAGGAACAAGTTGAGTTTACTTAGACTGAGGCCATTGCAATGACGAACAGGAAAAATTCAGTTTTGGGCTTAACTCTGTAGGCTATAAATGAAATTACTCAGATTTCTCTCAGGTTAATGGGCACTGAGTGACACTTAAATGATACTGCAATATACTAATAATTTCCAGTGCTAATTAGTACAATATCAAATCAGCAGTGAACATAATTAAAAAATTTTTTTCTCTATTTGAGGATAAGTGTCATAACTTTACAACTAACCTAACGATAGGTATTTCATTAAAGTTAGGCAAACACTGAATTTTGCTATAAATATTTTTACAAGTTATGTTCCAAACAGTGCTTTAGTCAATTCTCATTTTTTGGCATTGGCTGCTTTATTTCCAGACCCTTGCAGGTCAGACAGACGCTGCCAAGTTCCCATGCCTAATTGTGCCAGATCCGGAGGTATGTAGGAACACAGACAAGCACTGGCTGTAATGGGAAGAACTCAGACTTTGGAGTCCAATCTTGATTTGCATTTTGGCTCTATAAATCACAATTTTGTTATCTATAATATCTACCTCACAGAAATTTGGTAAAGATTTAAAGAGGGTATGTATGTAAAATACCTAACAGAGGGCAAAAATCATATAGGCAGGCCTCACATATATGTGGTTCTCTTCTATGAAATTTTGCTATGGAAGGAGTTTACAGACTTATATTTATCAATCTAAATCATATGAATATTTTATTTATAGTTCTAAATTATCCAGGCTCTCGCTCCTTTTTTTTTTTTTTCCTTTGGCACAGAGAATTGTGAAGTTGATACAGCATTTTCTCATGAATTTGAAACTGCCTCGTACCAGTGCCTATGGAATAAGCCTTATCTGAGGGGTTTTGTAAAGGATTAAATTGTAACCTCTTACCTCCTCTCACCCCCCCTCCCCGCACCCCTGCCTTTCCAGTTTAATGATTAAAAAGAATAACTTTGTTAGGATTATGTGCTTTAGTTAAGCTTTTGAAAAGTTCTGAAAACGAGAAGCTACAAAGAAATGGAATGAATTCTCCTTTCTGATAGCTAGAAGCACATTTCCCACCATGACTTGTTTGTGGTATCCTTCAAGAACTGGTAGGTTTATCAAATTTTCTGCCTCAGTAAGGTGTGAGTAATATATAAACTAAAGAATCCCTGGACTGGAAAATTGATTTTATGCTTACAATGGGTGAAAATTATTAACAAGCCTAATAATAGTAGGAGTAATTTTTCTGTAAGAGCTACTATTTTCATTTGCAAAACATAACAGGGAAGAATTACGTATAATTCTAATTCTTCTGCCTATCTTGGAATAAAATTCTATTAGCAACATTGATACTCACACTTCAGAATAGTCATGGATAGAGACATATACACTTGAATGCTTCTTGCTTTTTATTCGTTCGTGATTGCTTAGGGTATTGTCCTATTATTGTAGATCTTTTCCTTTACCAAATTTTCAACATATAACTAACGAGTAATGCCAGTCAACTCATATTATTTTTGGTCTCAGAGATTTATGTAAAATTAATTATATCTTAAATATAATTATGTCACATTAGCCAGATATTTTTCATTATCTTCCCTCTGGCTCCAACTTATTCAATTATTCTTACTTTTCTACAGCTTCTCATGACCAGTAGTCTCCAGCTACATGAAATAACTTCTGTTCAATGCACAGCTACATTTTTCTATTTCTCTGCCTCTGTTACTTTGTTCCTTTCTCAATTTGTCCTTCCTCTACCTATTTTTTAAGGTCCAGTTCAAATGACCTTCTTCCACATAATATTCTCTGATCTACTTGTGAATTTTGAACCACTTAACATCTCTATAAGGTTTAATTCAAATATCATACATAGGGTACATTGCATTTTATTATGTATTTAAGAATTTGTAGGACTACCTTATACTCACTACTAAACTATACATTCTGTGAAGCCAGAAACTATGTTTATGTCATTTAATATTTAGGCTTTCTTTTACATGGGAAAAATAAAACTCTTTAAGAGTTAAGCAAAACTAAATTCATTTCCAAAAAGGCTAATTTAAACATAGTCGTAAAAATATGAATTTAACATAATAGACATTAAATATTGCTAGCATACACAAATAAATAGAAGTTCCAAATTTGATTAAGAAAAGAGTGTTGCACTCAAGGGAAGACTTTTTCATGGAAAAGAGAGACATGCAATCATTACATTAATGTATGGCAAGATGTAGTAATTGTAGGTTGATAGACGCTTAAAAGTACAGTTGGAGCACTTGAGAGATGAGACAGAGGGGAATTTTGACTGGATAAATGTGACGTGTTTTGAGGTGTAACACTTTCTGTTTGGCAGTTTTGTTTGGGTCTGTGGATAGAGCTCGGTATCAGAATATAATTTAGGGGCACCTGGGTGGCTCAGTGGTTAAGCGTCTGCCTTCGGCTCAGGGCGTGATCCCGCCATTATGGGATCGAGCCCCACATCAGGCTCCTCTGCTGGGAGCCTGCTTCTTCCTCTCCCACTCCCCCTGCTTGTCTCTCTCTCACTGGCTGTCTCTCTCACTGGCTGTCTCTGTGTCAGATAAATAAATAAAATCTTTAAAAAAAAAAAGAATATAATTTAGCTCTAAGAATCATGAATCCTGTATTTCGTAGTTCACTTAACAGTGAGGAACTCATAAAATTCAAGGTAATATAAAGCATTACTTTCTTTTTTTTTTTTTTTAAAGATTTTATTTATTTATTTGACAGAGAGAGAGACAGCCAGCGAGAGAGGGGACACAAGCAGGGGGAGTGGGAGAGGAAGAAGCAGGCTCCCAGCGGAGCAGGAAGCCCGATGCAGGGCTCAATCCCAGGACCCTGGGATCAGGCCCTGAGTCGAAGGCAGACACTTAATGACTGAGCCACCCAGGCGCCCCTAAAGCATTACTTTCTGAGTGAAATTGACGAGGGGTGATTTATTTAGAAAATTGGTGGAATTCTTTCTCTGAGCAACAGCTGAGAACATGAATTTAAGTTCAAAAAAAAATCTATCATTCATTCAAAAGGCAACAGAAGCTTTACATGAAAAGAATAAGTCAACGCATTTGAAATGCAGATACTTAATTGTGACATATGTTGTAGTTAAAATAAAATCAGACCATTTGAATTTTCATATCTGTTTATGAAATACATATTTTGCTGGTACGAATAAATTATGTCTTCCAAGTTCTAAAATATGTACCGTGTGTTGTCAAAGTAGGTGGTGAGTTTGTCAAAAGATGGAAAGGTATCCCATGCCAGAATACATTTGCCATTCTAACAGCAAAGTGATGAGCATTAAAAAATAAACTTTGGAATTATTAGTTTTTGTAGTTGAATCTGACTTTAACTTTGAACTACAAATGTAGGAATGGTTTCGACAAGGAATATGGTTTTGATAAGTTATTGAACTCTTTTCAGCCGTATTTTTCTTTTTTAAATGTGTAGTTGTGTTACTTACTACTTTCATGTGATAATATATTATGATAATATATTATGTTGGGAATTTATTAATTTTATAGTGGTAAATTGGTGAAGGAATACTCCACAAATGAAGCTTGTTTACAGGAAAATCTCCCAAGCTGGAAAAAAAAAATTAGAAGGTATTATAAAATATGTGAATCAGGGCTGTCAGTTAGTAGTGTTTTTTATCCAAAATGATTTTTTTTCAGTAGATTTTCTATTTACTGAATCCATGTTTGCTAGGAGCCAGAAGCTTTAAATATTTGCCTACTTTATAATTCATTTTAAAAAGACCAAACTATTGTATCTGATAGAACAAATATTTTAAGCATTTTCAAAATTTCAGTTTTTTTTTCCCATTAATCCACTTAATTTCTTGATTATAGCACTTATTCCATTGTAGTGCTGGTCATCTATCTACCTACTTACCTACCTACCTATCTATCTAATCATTTCTGTAACTAGACTATAACCTCCTTAAGACTAGAATCTGAGGTCAGTTTCTACTATTAGTGCCTAATACAATGTGGATGCCTGGTATAGGAGCATACTCACACGGTGTTTATTAAAGAAAGGGGAGTAATTAACCAGTAGTTTTCTCCAATGTTCTCAGACAATAGGGAAATAGATATTATTGTTCATATTTTACAGAATAAAGGTAAATGAATGTATTAGTTTGCTATTGCTGTATAAGAAAATACCACACACTTGGAAGTTTAAAACAACACAAATGTATTAGTTCACAGTTCTGTATGTCAGAAGTCTGGCATGGCATGAATGAATGGGTTCTCTGCTATGGTTATCACAAAGCTGAAACCAGAATATCAACTGGGCTGAGTTCTTGTCTGGTGAATATAAGGAAAAATCTCCTTCCATGCTCATTCTTATGGTTGGCAGAGGTTAGATTCTTGTGGTTGAGTGATAGTAGTTTTCATTTTCTTGCTACCTGATAGCTGGCGGTCTCTCTCAGCTACTAGAAGCTGCCTGCATGCATTGACCTATAGCCCCACCCACCTTCAAGTGTCCGATTTTTCCTGCGTTAGAATCTCTGATTTCTCCTTCTGCTCCCAGCAAGAATAAGCTCTCTGCTGCTAAAGATTCATATGAGTGTCTCTCAGATAATATGCCTGGTTTGAGATAAACTAATTCAGGACCTCAATTATACCTGAAAAATCCCTGCACAGGCACCCTAGGTTAGTATTTAAGTAACTGGCAGATGTTGTATGTGCAGTAGGGGCCAAGAATTTTGGAAGGGTCATTTTAGAGTTCTGTCTGCCATATAGATGATCCAGAACAAACAAACAATTTGTCCAAGTGCCTAAGGTAGAGTAGGGGGTTAATTAAAATCTAAATACAGTTTTTTATAATCGTTTGATACATACCACCTTTTATAAAGTTTAATAATAATCATGCTAAGTATAATACTGCATTTTGCAATTTTATGTTGCCAGTTAATAAACAGAGTTCTTTAGCTTGAACGTTCTTTACTTGAGATATTTGCATTTATTTAAAATACAGTTGACCCCTTCCACCCCCACCATGCAATTGAAAATCCACTTATAACTTTTGACTCCTGAAAAACTTAATTACTAATAGTCTGCTGTTGACTGGAAGCCCTACCAATAATATAAAGGAATGACTGCCTCATATTGTGTACGTTATATGTGTTATATGCTGTAATCTTACCATAAAGTAAGCTAGAGAAAAGAAAATGTTATTAAGAAAATCATAATGAAGATAAGATATATTTACAGTCCTGTAATGTATTATTTATCAGAAAAGATTTGTGTATAAATGGACCCCACATACTTCAAACCTATGTTCAAGTGCTCAGCTGTAAATTAGCACTTCTATAAGGAATTGGGAAAGGTGGGAAAAGTGCATTTTTTTAGTACCTGTTATCTGGCCTACATATTCTATGTGCTTATGAAAATGACATGTTTGTAGCATAGTCTGGTAAAGTGCCAGATGTATTAAAACTTCTGGAATTAATAACTATATAGTATATTTACTCAATCATTTTTAAGCAGTATTGAAGTTGTCAGCTGACTTACTTTTATAATTAAAGATGAAAATGTTCTCTCCAAAAGAAAATGAAAAAAAAAATGGTTTGACATCAGCTGTTTCTTGAGGTCACATGAGTGACAACCTATATATTTTTTTGGGATATTACTCTTCAAATAAAAGGCATTGATAAATTGTGTATAACTTATCTATTACCTATATAATCCCTGTATAGCAGCTAGCATATTTGGAAACAGTAGGGGTGCATGTGTTTTTGCTGACTACTGATAGTTATGAAGGCCTGACGGGTTTCAGTAAACCTTGTGGATATGCTTAGCAGCTGGTGCAATTTTTTGTGGTGACGTACTTACTCACTTCTGTGAGATAATGTGTAATGCATCTTAAAATAAAAGTAAAAATTGTTCAAGGGGCAGCATCTCAAAATGTCATGGTATACATACACAGGAAAAAAAGGCAGAAAGTTCATATTGCCATTCAATTCAATATGGCGATATTTTTATTTTGTATTTTTTGAAGATAGAAAAGGATTCCACAGAGTCATTATTCTGCGTAGCACATAACGTTCTAATTGGATTTACAGGAATAAAACAAAGTTTGCCAACAAAGCAAAAGGGAGACCAGAAAATTTGTTGATGACATATCCAATGCAGACAGTTTTGGACAATAGGATGCATGTTAGGCCTGACTGAATCTATTCATTCTCCTGTCAGCAGCTGGCACGCCTCCTTCACAATTGCAGAAAAGCCACAGGAAGTTCCTCACTTTTGCAAACAACATGTACAGCCGGTTCCTTCACCCTCCATAATCCTTATTGCACATTTTGAGATTTTTTTTTCTACTGGATGAGTAAGAAATTATACTATTATTAAACAGTGATAACTAATTTAATCTATATACAGAAACAGTACAGTACTGTTTCTGTTCATGCTGAAGAAAAATAATTGAAAGAAATTCTGTGTAATTATAAGAACATGGTACTTCATGATGCCTAAAAGTGCCAAAGATAATACAGTTTGGGGCACATATTACATGGTTTCATCCAAAGTATGGTCAGTCTTGTGTAATGCTGATGCTTAGTTGTGAATGACTGTCACTACAGTGGCTGGGTCAGGAAACTTAACTATTAAATGCTGTTCACTCTCATATCCCTATCTCTAAAGTGCTGCCTAGTCTAGAGATTTATTTCGTTGTGATGAACATTGTACCTCCAAATGTCCTTTTTGTAAGTAGTTACCCCTTCAAAAGTTAAAAATGATCACATCTGCATTTAATTTTTCACTAATTTGTGTATATACTACTTTTGTGTTGTTGACATACTACAGGAGTAGGATGTTGACATTAATTTATGAAATGGCTCAAATACCACCAAAAAGCTGTTGTATCGAATAGCCTCTAGTTGTCATTAGCAAGCTATATAATGACGTTGCTTTTTCTTTTTTAATTCCTTCTTAATTCTGACACATTAAGCTTCAAAAATTATATTTATAAATTTTCTTAAATTATAGAGTATGTCTTATTTTCTAGTATATATAGTTATATATATAAAAGCATGGTTTATCTACCCATGGCTTTCCTTTTAACTGAATTAGATGACCTTTAGGAACTCTTCTCCTTCAGGTTATAATCTGATGGATTTCCAGTTTTAACAGAAATTTCTTTACAAAAAGTGCTTAACTTATACTTGCAACTTCTTCAGAAAAAGTTGCTTGCCTAGATTCATAGCATATTTGAAAATTTATTAAGCATTATGAAACTATGATTAGTTCTGCTTTGTTTGTTATATCTTAATTCAAGAAGGACCTTTGGAATTTATTAAGTATTTACACAAATAAATCTCTAATTGCATTTAGAGAAATAACAAAGTTTTATTGGGAAAATGGGACTCTAGAGCATGAAACTTCTTAGCCTATTCAGATTTTCATTGCCTTATAAAAGCTATCTACAAGGTGACCTCAATAGCAAATAGAGCTGAGGTGTGGGTGTCTGAACAATAATTTTGACTCAAGACCTTAGTATACGTAGTTTAAATATTTTGTAGAACGATTATTATTCTATTAACGTTATGACTGGTGGTAGCTTTTTAAATATTCAATTATATAATTATATTTCATGTATTAAACAAATATTTGTTGCCTAATATGCAACAAGTGCCTTTCTTTGCACTGATGATTTCTTTTTAATGAATATAACAGATAAAATCCTTTGCCTCATGGAACCTGTAGTCTAGAGAAAGGAAGAAAATTAACAATAAATAAAGAGTTAAGATATGTAGTGTATCAGATGGTAATATGTACTATGTCAAAAAAATAAATCAGGGAAGAAGGAAAGGGAGTACAGGCAGAGTTTAAAATTTTAAATAAAGTGATCAAGACGGTGTCACTAAGAAGGTATCATTTGAGCAAAGACCTGTAGCTGTTGAGAAAGCCAGTTATGCATTTGTTTAGAGGGAAGAGCATCCCAAGACTAAGGAAGAACAAAATGAAGACCTCTGACATGGGAACATGGGTTATATGTTCTAGGAACAAGGAGGCTGGGGTAACTGGATGTCAAGGAGCAACAGGCTGAGTATGAGGGTCTCTGAGAAGACTCTGTAAGCCCCTGGAATGATTTCACTGTTTCTGCAGATATGTTGAGATGCCATTCCTGGCTGCCTCCCACATTGCAGCTAGCTTTTACAATTTTTGTCTCCTTCAAGTTTTCTGACTTCTTATGTTAGTTCCTCAGACACATACTACTTTACTCTCTGAATTTTCTGCATATTTGATTTGGCAGCAGGGATGGGGAGCCTTGTCATCTTGTCAGACTTTGAAGTGTAAAATTGTTTTGAAATACAAATAAGAAGTAAATATTTCAGACTTGGAGGGGTTTTAAAGTTACCTATCCTATCGTTTTATAATACATAAATTGTAATGTTTTCCAGCCTCTGTAAATACTACTGAACTATAAGAGGAAACACATTACATTTTTTGGACAATTTAATTAGAAGAAAAACGTTTCCTCACATTGTTATACCTTCTTTTAAAAGTATATCTATTAACGTTTATAGATTCACATAGATTCTGATTTGGTATATCTGGGGAGGTATGTTTATTTTTAAAGCTCTATCACTAATTGAGTTAAATCACTGTGTTTCAGAATTCTGGCTCTACCACTGCAGTTCAGCAAACAAATATTGAATGCCTATTAAATGGAAGACACTGTGCCAGACACTAGGGTCTATTAACTTTGATGAAAATTCAAACATTAGTCTTGTCTTTTGGGGGCTTCTAGTCTAATGAGAGAAAGATAAGCATAGGGCCTTTATGTCAGGGTAATTATTTAAAAATGTGTTGAAACTCTGTCTCCACTTTCTCATTTCCCATTCACTCTTTAACCCATTTCAGTCTGACTTCCACTCTGACCAGCACCATTGCAATTGGATTGCTCTTATTAAAATAATCAACAATCTTCATGTTACTAAAAACAGAACAAGAATACTTATCTGTACTCATATAACTACTGTTTTGAGTAGCAATTCATATAGTTGACCATTCCCAAATATTGAGAAAGCGTCTTTTTTTTTCTTTTTTTTTTAAGATTTTATTTATTTATTTGACAGAGATAGAGACAGCCAGAGAGAGAGGGAACACAAGCAGGGCGAGTGGGAGAGGAAGAAGCAGGCTCATAGCAGAGGAGCATGATGTGGGGCTCGATCCCAGAACGCCGGGATCACGCCCTGAGCCGAAGGCAGACGCTTAACCGCTGTGCCACCCAGGCGCCCCTTTTTTTCTTTTCTTTTCTCTTCTTTTCTCTTCTTTTCTTTTCTTTTCTCTTCTTTTCTTTTTCTTTTTCTTTAATTGTTATTTTTATTTGGTTTTCCTCCTACATCAATGATGGTTCCTTCTAATCTATCCTTGCTTGTTTCTCACCTTCTCATTAAGACTGGATTGCCTCTGGGGTCTGTTCCATTCCTCACCTTTACTCCATTTACACTATTTCTTATATGATCATGCCCACTCACAGGCCTTTTAATTTATAAATGTATGTTGATAACTTTCAATTGTATATTTCAACTCAGACCTCTTTCTCTTGTGTTTCATTTCCATATATCCAATTGTCTACCTAACTTCTCCATTTGCCTTTTGATAGATATTTGATACATAAAATATACAAAAGGGAAATTTTGCTTCACTTCCTTTTTACTCTGCTAGTTATCACTGTTTCAGTAAAGGGGAACATTCATTAACTCGGTCAGGTTGGAAGTTTCTATGTGGCTGAAGAACAGGTGTATTTGAATGGATTATCCATTAAAAAAAAAAAAAAAAGAATGTGTGCCTGGGTGGCTCAGTCGGTAAGTGTCTGCCTTGGGCTCATGTCATGATCCCAGTGTTCTGGGATTGAGCCCCTCATCGGGCTTCCTGCTCAGCGGGAAGCCTGCTTCTCCCTCTCCCCCTGCTGGTATTCCCTCTCTCACTGTGTCTCTCTCTGTCAAAAAAATAAATAAAATCTTAAAAAAAAAAAAAGGAATGTGTTTTCCATTAGAATGCAATGTCTAGAAAGACATTGTAGAGAGTAAGGTATTAAATTTCAAGATTTCTCATGTAGAGTATATACAGGTAATTCTGGGACTAGTGATTGGTCATGGATTTGAAGGTTAATGGACATTAGAAATAAGAAAGCCCAGAATTGCATTGTTAGTATGATGGATGAATCATCATATGTATATCTCATAATAAGTCATGAACATATACCTACCAACTGTATCACTCAGGATAATGGCAAGACTTGGAATAGAGAGAAGGATTCTCAACCAGGTTCCACTTTATTTAATGCATCAGTTAGTTGGTGAGGAGGTGGTCAGTGACAATGATGAGGAGGATAATAGGGTATAGCCAGATGTCAAGGATTTCAGAAGAGATGATTTTACTATTTTAGAAGAGAATAGTTTGGAATTGTTTTTAAGGAGCTAAGCAATGTTAACTTCCTATTTCTGGTTGCAATAGGTCCAGCATTTGAAAATACAAATCTCCAACTCTTGTCTTCAAGAGAAGGCTGAGGTTTATCCAAAGCCAGCGTTTGTCCATAAAGGAGTTGAAAATATTAATAGAATTGATTACACTGGAATGAGGTGGTCAGAATGGAGAATAGTACTTGTGGAAAAGTATAGAAAACCTTAATTTAAAGAAAAAATAGGGAGAAAACAGTAAGATATAATTAAAGAAACATACATTTTGGACAATAACCAGAGATGCCAGAAGTGAGAATCATGATGGGATTAGCTGGCCTTTTCATTAAGAATCTCAGAGCCTTGAGGAACCTCCATACTGTTTTCCAGAGTGGCTGTACCAGCTTGCACTAAAAATAGAGCTACCCTACAACCCAGAAATTGCACTACTAGGTATTTACCCCAAGGATACAGACATAGTGAAAAGAAGGGCAGAAGCACCCCAATGTTCATAGCAGCAATGTCCACAATAGCCAAATTGCGGAAGGAGACGAGATGCTCTTCAACAGATTAATGGATAAAGATGTGGTTCATATATACAATGGAATATTACTCAGCCATCAGAAAGGATGAATACCCACCACTTGCATAGACATGGATGGAACTGGAGGGGATTATGCTAAGTGAATTAAGTCAAGCAGAGAAAGACAGTTATCATACGGTTTCACTCATATGTGGAACACAAGGAATAGTGCGGAGGACCACAGGGGAAGGGAGGGAAAACTGAATGGGAAGAAATCAGAGAGGGAGACAAACCATGAGAGACTCTGGACTCTGGGAAACAAACTGAGGTAACAGAAGGGAGGTGGGTGGGGGGATGCGGTAACCGGGTGATGGGTATTAAGGAGGGCACATGTGGTGATGAGCACTGGGTGTTATATACACAACTATATGAATTGTTGAACACTACATCAAAAACTAATGATATGCTATATGCTGGCTAATTGAATGTAATAAAAAAATAATAAAAAAATTAAAAAAGAATCTGAGGCTTTATGAGCTCCAGATAAGAGTCTTGCAATGAATTTCTGAACCATTTTGAAACTTAATTTTTAAATTTTTATTTACAGTGGGTTCATAAAAAGATGTCTTATAGCCTTTCACATCTGATTGTTTGAAACTTGGGGAACTGACTTCTTAATAAAACAGAAGATGTAAGTGAAATAATATTTTAAATATAGAATCACATAGGTATGTTTATATGAATAATAAGTATGGATATATGAATTCTTATAATCATGATTTTGATATAGTACATTGTATAACATTGTATATATTTTATTCAAATTCTGGATCAAGAAAGTTGTTTCAGATTATTTCACCATTAAATCATGACCATTTTGTAAAAACACTGAAAAGTGCATAGAGTTGAACATAACAAACATTCATCCGTACACCTACCAACTAAAATTTACAGATATAAATATTATGTCAGTTTGTTTTAGAAATTATGTTAAAGGAAAGAAAATTTGTTTACATTTTTTATTGGGAAAAAATCCCTGTAATATTTATTTGAAATTTAACTTCAAATCTTAAGATAGGCAAACAGTAATAGGGTATCTCTAGGAATCTACTTACGTTTTCTTCATACACTTCACCTAAGAATGTTCGCGTCTCAGCAGTGCAGTAGAATTTTTTCCAAACTTGACTTTTTTTAAAACTTGTACTTTGTGGTTAATTGCTTTACATGAAATACCATAAGTAAGCACTTTTACTGGACATATTTTGACTTTTAAAATCATTTCTCAAGAGGTTAATAAAAGGCAATAGTGTATTGCTGTCATCTCTACTAACATGGCCCACAGCTCATTTAAGTTATCACCTCTTTCCAGCTGCTGTTTTATTTTCTTTTTCTTCAAAAGAGGAATGCTACATATCATGTCAGTGAGTCAGACTGTCTAAAGAGATGAATTAAGGGCACAGTGTGAAGGCATTCATTGTTGTCTCTTTTTTCACCACGTTTTTCTAAAAGCGGAATATTTTTTCTCAGGAGTGGGGTAAATTTTCAACATAGATACGGTCTATTAGTATAAAAGCTATAGGTTTTTGAATCTACAAAGGCCTATATTCAAGTTCTAGTTCATTTACTTTTTAACTTTGTGATTCGGTAATTCACCTAACAGTGATTTTGTAATATGGTGTTCTCATCTGTAAAATGGGGATGAAGAGAGCTATGTAAATAGGAATTTCAGTTTAAAAAATGTTATTGCTCTTTTCTTAAGAATGAAACAGTGGTAAGCAAACATACACAGCTTTGGCCATATTTGTAAGATTTATTTTATGCAAGAATTTAGAAATAGTACTTGAAAGTTGATTCTTTTAAAATATTTGACTTGTAGATGGTAAAAATGACAATTATGAAACAGATCTTTATAGATGAGAGAAATTGGGTCCATTTTGCAACCACTTACAACTAGTAAATACTCCAAAAATATTGTCATCCTCATAAGGAAACTCCTGTCTCACTATTGGCTAGTCTGTAGTTATAATAGAACCACTGTTTTCTCACTGTTGATGAAATATTTTGTAGGGCAGCTCTCTAGCAATACCTATATGTTGCTTCTTAACACATTTCCTTATTCAGTGTATAAAACAGCACACAATAGGACATTTTGGGGAAAAAGTTCATAGATTTCCATAAAATTTTTGGTTTTAATTGTTTAAGTGCTCATGTAATAAAGAAGATAAAACTGTAAGTGAATTCAGAGTTAATAAAACTATGAAGTTTAAGATATATGTCAGAAGGGTAGCTTTTCCCTACCTGAAATATACCACATGATGCCTGCTTTTCTTTAGAAATGAAGACAATGCTATACAGTTCTAAAGTGCTTAATTTCAAGTGACTTATCTAAGTCAACTCAGATTGGTAAAATACTTGTTTTTATCTAGAAGCAGAGTGAATTTTTGACTTATGCAGAAAAATTGATTTTTACTATCTAGAAGATAGCCTAAACTAAATTATTTGTGTGTAAAATGAGTTTCACTCTTCCAAGAGCATAGAATTCACACTTTTTTTTTCCACACAAGGTATTTCTTTGACATGTCGTTTTACTTATAGTACCATACCAGTTCTCTCAGTTTTTTATGATAATTGAAGGTAGTATTAAAAGGATCTAGTGAATTGTTACAAAAGAAAAAAAAAAGTTATATCTGTTCCATCTAAAAATATCTGGAAGTCTTCCCAGTGAATGTGCTTTTCAAGAAGATACCTTCTTGCTTTTTTTTTTGAAAATGCATCATTACAGTTTGGGAACAGTTTGAATTGCTATGCAGTGTTAAAAAAGTCTCTTTTCAGAAACCAGTTCTTTCTTTTCTTGTCATGGCAGTTAAATTTGCAATAATAGGACATTGCTTCAAACAAATGCATGATATGGAGAAAGGGACTGAAACAAGATATAAAGCTCTGGATTACTTCACAAATCAACATGAAATTATGGAAAATAATTTAAAGAGTTAAACAATCCCATTCTTTTCCAATTTTTTAATGGTAAAATACGCATAACATAAAATTTATGATGTTAACCATTATTAAATATACAGTTTGGTTGTATTCAGTACATTCATAAAGTTTTGCTACCATCACCACTATATGTTTTAAAAACTCCTTTCATCTTGTAAAACTGAAGCTTTATGCTTATTAAACAAAAACTCTCCATTCCCCTTTCCTTCAGCCCCAGAATTCCACCATTCTCCTTTCTCTCTCTATGATTTTGACTACTGTCAGTATTTAAGTGAATTCATATAGTATTTGTTTTATTGTAACTAGCTTATTTCACTTGGCGTAACATCCTCAAAGTTCATCCATATTGTACCATACTTCAGAATTTCCTTCATTCTTGTGACTGAATACTATTTCATTGTATGTATATACCATATTTATCTTGTCCATTCATCCATCAATAAACACACAGGTTGCTTCCATGTTTTAGCTATTGAGAATAATGATATTATGAACATGAGTGTACAAATATCTCTTCAAGACCCTGCTTGCAATTTTCTGAGATGTATAGTCATAAGTGGAAATGTTGGATCACATGGTAATTCTATTTTTTTTTAGGACTGCCATGCTGTTTTCTATATCAACTGTACCATTTTACATTATCACAAATGGTAGAGAAGGGTTCCAATTTCTCTACATCCTTACAAACCCTTGTTATTTCTGGTTATTTTTGATAGTAACCATTCTAATTAGTATGAGGTGATATTTCATTGTAGTTTTGATATGCATTTTCCTAATGATTAGTGATGCTGAGCATCTTTTATCAACAGATTTCTCATGAACTTATTGAGCACTTACATATCTTCTTTGGAAAAATGTCTGGTCAAATTTTTTGTCCATTTTTGAACTAGATTGTTTTTTGTTGAGCTTTAGGAGTTCTCTCTGTATCTGGATATTAATTTCTTTTTTTTTTAAAAGATTTTATTTATTTATTTGACAGAGATAGAGACAGCCAGCAAGAGAGGGAACACAAGCAGGGGGAGCGGGAGAGGAAGAAGCAGGCTCATAGCTGAAGAGCCTGATGTGGGGCTCGATCCCATAATGCCGGGATCACGCCCTGAGCTGAAGGCAGGCGCTTAACCTCTGTGCCACCCAGGCGCCCCTGGATATTAATTTCTTATCAGATATATGACTTACAAATATTTTGTGAGTCTCTTGCAGACAGTATATAGTGGGACATTTTTTTTTTAAACCATTCTGCCAAATTCTGTCTTTTGATTGGAGAGTTTATAACATGTGAGATAATTAAAAGAATGGACTCCTGTCATTTTGCTCTTTGTTTTCCTTGAGTCTTAGTAAGTTTTTTTTCTCTCATTTCCTGCATTACTGTCTTCTTTTTTATTTAGTTGTGTTTTTTGGGTAACATTTAAAGTTTTTTATTTTAACATTTAAACATTTAAATTCCTTTCTCATTTCCTTCTGTGTATATTCCATAGCTGTTTTTTTTTGTGGTCACCATGGGGATTATTCTTAACATCCTAAAGTAATAACACTCTACTTGGAATTTATACCAGCTATAATTTAATAACATACAAAACTCTGCTCCTTTATACCTCCATCCCCAACCCTTTCAGTTGTTGATGTCACAGAATTACATTTCTATTCATTGTGTGCCCAGAACATAAACTAATACTTAAAAAATCTTAGACTCTTGAATTATGTAGAAAACCAAACTTACAATAATACTAGCTTCTAGACTAATAATTATCTTTTTATAAAATATGTATTAGTGTCTTAAATTATGTAGAAATAAAAAAGTTGGAGTTACAGATTGTCATTACAATAATGCTGACTTTAATAATTGCCCGTATATTTAAAGGTAACTTTTCCGTGATCTTTATTTCTTCATGTAGGTTTGAGCTGCTGTGACAAGTCCTTTCATTTCAACCTGTAGGACTCCCTTTTGCTTTTCTTTCAGAGCAGATCTAATGATAATGAATACTGTCAACTTTTATCTGGGTATATCTTAATTTCTCCCTTAATTTTGCCTGCTGCCTTCTGGCCTCCAAAGTTTCTAATGAGAAATCTGTTGATAATAGTATTGAGAATCCCTTGTATACGAGTGCGTATACACTCATTGAGTGTATACACTCAATGTGTATACACATATACACTCATTGAGCACTCTTTGAGTGCTCCTTTGTTGTAGTTCACTGAGTTTCTTAGATGTTTATATCTGTTGTCTTTTACCAAATTTTGGGAATCCCACAATGTGTGTTGGTCTTCTTGATGTTGTCCCACAGATCCCTTAGATTCTGTTCACTTTTCTTCAACCATTTTTTTTTTTTTCCTTTTTCTTGGACTTGGTAATTTCCATTGTCATATCTTCAAGGTCACTGATTCTTTCTTCTGCCTGTTCTTTGAGTCCTTCTAGCGACTTCTTCATTTCCGTTATTGTACATTTCAGCTCCAGATTTCGTTTTTCATTTTTCTTTAGGTTTTCAATATATTTATTGATATTTCTATTTGTCCATTCATTGTTTTCTTGACTTTCCCCACATCTTTCCTTAGTTCAGGGATATCTCTAAGGCAGCTATTTTAAAATCTTTCTCTAATAGCCCTACCACTAGGTCTTTTTCTGGGATGATTTCTGTTAATTTAATTTTTTCTTCCAAATGGGCCATATATTCCTCATTTCTGCATATACCATATGATTTTTTTGTTGAAAATTGGATATTTCAATTGAAAAATAGGTTAACTCTGGAAGTCACATTCTCTTCTTTCCTCAGAGTTTGCTGTTTTTGTTTTTGCTTTTATTTATTGTTTTTTTTAAAATTATTGTAGGTCATCTCTGTGTCAAGGATCAGCCTGAAATGTAAATTTAAAGTCTTTTCAGTTCTTGTCTCAACCTGCACCTTTTACTGGGCATGTGCATTGACTTTTTAATTTTCCTGTGTATGTAGGAAAGAGTTCAAAGTACATTATAATATTAACTTCCACTTTACCCACCATAATTATCTAGTTTATACATGAGCATCATTCTTGTTTTAAAAATAGATAATATGTTTCTAAATGTCCATTGGTAATGTTTGGCTCCCAAAGGAGAAAAAAAGAAAAATGAAGGGGGATTATGTGAGTGGTGACTTTTTAATCTTTTGGAAGTCACTTCAACCAGAGAGGGAGGAGCATGCAACAGTGGAGGCGAGTACAACACTGGCTTCCAGTCTCTTTTTATACCTCTAAGATCAGAAGCAGCAATCAGCCATCTGTGGCAGAGTGCAGATCCCCTGTATTTGGAGGGCGGAATTCTTTTTGCCCACCCTGGCTCCCACAAACTGTGTGCAAGTTGCTCCTGGAAAGGCTTACACTTAAAACTGCTTACCAAATGGCTGAGGGGTGGAAGATGGGTAGCTGTTACTGCCCTAAAGGCTGAAATTGACCAAAATTAACCACAATTTACCCTCAAAGCCTTCCTCTGGAAGTTGCAATCCATCAATATATTCAGACTTCCAAAATAGTTATCAGACAGAATCTGCCAATGCAATTGTTGTCTAAATAGGGAAAAAAATTCCTGATGCTTCCTACTCCACGATCTTCCCAGAATCCTTTGTAAATAGTGCTATTTTTTTGAAAAGATTTATTTATTGATTTTAGGGAGAGAGAGAGAGCCTGTGAGCACATGAAAGTTGGGGGAGGGCTGGAGGGAGAATCTTCAAGCAGACTCCCCGCTGAGCTTATGTCCAATGCGGGGCTCACTCCCAGGACCCATAAGAGATCATGACCTGAGCCAAAACCTAGAGGCTGATGCTCAACTGACTGAGCCACCCAGGAGCCCCAATAGTGCTATTTTTATAAAGAAAATAATACTGATTATTGATCTCTCAATATTTAGTAGTCTTTTGAAAATTATAAATAATTCTTAATAGAAGACCTAATTTGTAATATTTGTTCCCCAAACACCAGACTTACATAAAAATGCATAATCTAATCAAAGAGTATTTATGTTCCAACATAAAATGATTATGTTAAAGATTAGCTTCCTGTTATCCTCCACATGGAAGAGTCAGATTATCTGTTTGTTAAGCAACCTGCATTTCCTTTTGTTCCACAGACTTCTATAAAACATACAACAAAGTCAAATATTCAATTGAAAGTATTATCAGTGTAAATTGCTTTGGGTTTCTGTATAACTTTACAAAAATTCCAAATGAAATATGAATTCAAATGTTATTGGAGATTTGGGCTGAGTAAAAGGCCTTTGTTACAATGAAGAACCCCTTCATGAATTTGACTTAGCTCACACTGTGATGAAATGTTACAACATAAACTCTAACATAAATGCCCTTGTCTGAAATCTCAGGACAGTCATTGAAAATTTGACTTTTTGGTCTATGAATTGCTCTTGTCACTTTATCATAATATTTTGAGAAAAAATGAAAATTTAAAGGTATCTACAATATAAAAATATTTCAAAATTTATAATATGCCTTCAAGTATTTATGTATAATCATTTTAATGGTCTGCATGGGATTTTATCTCTTTACAGTTATATCTTTCTACACCATATCCCTAACTAATTCTGTGATCTTGGCACTATCCTCTTTGAACTTGATTATCTATTTTTAAAACAAGAATGATGCTCACGTATAAACTAGATAATTATGGTGGGTAAAGTGGAAGTTAATATTATAATGTACTTTGAACTCTGAGAACAAAGTGCCAAGTAATCATTAAACACTGGGAGATAATGAAGCAGTTAGTTTCTATACCTGGTCACAATTTGAATATTATATACCCAAGTAAATTATTAAAGTCCTTTAATACATAAATGACTCTGGCATTGTCATTCTATCAGGATCATTAGTCACCAAAGTGAAAAAAAAATTCTAACTCTTTAAAAAATGAAAGGCTAGAGATTTGTTCTGAACCCTGCATTTAAGAACATATCAAAATGCATATGTTACTAGAATCCACTTAACATTACTCTGTTTTACTCTGTAAAAATTACCATTTAACCTAATGTTTAAAAATTTGCCTCGATTTAATTCCTTGTATATGTGAGATTATTGAAAAAGAGAAATTAAACATAAAGTTTGAGCAAAAATTGGGTGAATACATGAGCTAATTACTCTTTAAATAGAACAGTTTAAATCATTGTGGTAAATACTGCATCTACAAAAATTATGCAAAAAATATTATTTGGAAACTTTTATAAGCTAATCCTAGTTAATAAAAATTTCTCCAACAAAAAATTAAAACCTATTTGAGAATTTTAACATACAAAAATTTTATTGTGATAGTTATGAAAGTAAAATTGTTCCTATCACTTGGTAATACAGAAATTTATAATAATGAATATATTCCTGTATATTAAACTCAATTTTTTAAGGAAGGTTTTTAAATGGAAAGCTGTTAATTCTGCCAGTCATTACAAGCTTAAGGTCTCAGGAAGGTTACTTAATCTGAGCCTCATTTTCCATCAGAGGTTTTTCATCAAAACTAAATGATATAATGCCAGTTAACCACTTAGTACAGTTCATATTACTAACACATGTTAATTGCTTTCACTGTTATTATTTCAATTATTATAAACTTGATAGAAACACAACAGAGTAAAATTTTCTGTGATTCAGAATAATATTTGCTAATTGTCATGAATTTGGTGTATATCCAGCACTTCCTTTCCAATTAGAATTATTGTTTTGATTTACTTCCTTAGTCAGAGTGTGATGATTAGATAAGGTGAACTGAGGAAAATATACCTCTTGATGAAAGAAGGAGTTCTAAAAACCCCACTTCATGCCTGTCAAGGTATTAGCATAGAGCCTATTGGGAATATTTCTGTTGAATAAGAAGGGACTGCAGAAAACATTTATAATAGAGAATTAAATTACAGAGGATATTTCAAAGTAATTAATATTATCCGGACAGATAGTTTTATACATCTACACATATGCATACACGCAGGCATACACATAAACACACTACCTTCATTGTAATAATATCCCACTGAAATGGTAGTCTGTATGCTCAAGTGGAGATGCTAAATTGTATAGAAAATGTTTATTTCATTTGGTCACAATTCTGCTAATTTGTCTTGTTGCCTAGTAGTATGGAACGTGTTTAACTTTGTTTCTTCTGTGAACTGAGAGCAATTTAAATAGAGGGTGAAATAAAAGGGAAATCCGATTTTTGAGGTATTTATAATGTCTTCCATTATTTGTTGTTCTTTTGAAATGTATGTATAATTTCCCTTGACATAGTGGGAATACCATAGTAGATGTAAAAAAAGTTAAAGATCTCTTGATTTGGATATCTGTGCAACAAACAACTCGTGTATATAGAGTGCATTATTAGAATTAAGAAAAAACCACCTACTTGTGAATAATAGTATCCAAACAGTGAAGAAAAATGATGATTTAACAATTCTGAATAGCTCTGAAAAACTATAATTCTACTATGACCAGTAAATTTTCCCAAAGCAGAGATTTTTGCTTTTTTCTCTTTATTGAATCGTTTATGCCTCTAGGGCAAATGCAATACATTTTATGTAAAAATAGTCTTATGTTCAAGTTTTGCTATGATTCTTCAATTTTCAGTACTTCATAGTTTATGGCAAATGAATTTGATATGTTAATCACCAGAGGTAGTTATAGTTATTGAATGTGTATGTGTACCCACACACACACGTACACATATATGAATGATATAGCTTGTTATATATAGCATATATGCATACTTATACCTGACATTATATATGTGTATGTTTTTTTCATAAAGTAAATGCTTGAAATGAAGAAAAAAAACATAATATGGAAGAAATATCTCCAAACTTGAAACCAGAAAATCTAAATTCCTACTCTATTCCTTCTAACTTTTGGCTGTGTAATTTTATTAAATCACTTGAACTCTTTTCACTACATTTTCTGAAGAAATGGAGTTTGTATAAACCATCTTTAAAATTTCTTTCATCTGTGAGTCTATGAAATCCCCAGTTGCCCACTTCTATTGTGATCTTATCAAGGCATCTTAATTTTGCTATGGTCTGATTCAACATGTAATAGATTTCAGCTGTCTTGTCAGCAAATTATTTGTTAAGAAACAACATGGCTTGGCTTTGATGATTATCTCTGTGTTGAGGGAAGGTTATTTTGAGGGGTGGATGGATGGATGCATGAATATATGGGAAGAAAAAAGAGAAGAGGAAAAAATGCAGAGAGAGAGAAGCCAGGAGAATCTATTCTGTTGCTTCAAAGAAAAATAGATTCATTTCATAGAGCACCTTTGAAAAGCTTATTCTTTTTTAAAGCTACATACCATAAAGAGTTTATATATATTAGGCAAAATTAAATGAAGATTTTTGAACTTCATTACTGAAAAAAGATGAGCTCTCTCTGATTTTATTTGCAACTCTGATATCCAACCATGTACTTTGGGCAGTTGTTTCATAACATGTCTTTTTAGATGATAAGGTTTTAAACATTGATCATGTAAGGGTAATGTAGATGTGTTGATACTCCTTTCAATATTTAGAATTATTTATTTTAAAAGTTATATGGTATATTAGTTATATAAAATTTGAGACAAAGATCATCCAATAATTCTGACTAGAAAAATTTCTTCAAACATGTATCAAAACATTTCTCAATATTTTTAGAGAAAACTCTGATCTAGATGAAGACATTTTCTTTCCTCCATTATCTTACTAACTAAACAATGTTTCTTCCATTTGCCTCTTATATGTATAAGAAAAAAAAAGAATATAAATATTCAAACTAAAAATACAAGTGTATGATTAATACCTTGCTGAATAATTTGGGTATTCTGGAGTCATGATAATGACTGTGATAATAAATTCACCTGCAAGTACATTAGTAAGTCTACTTTTGTTTTAATTCAGAGTTAGTTGTAACTCACATTTTTGCTCCTGTCTTTGAATCTAGTTGTCTTTTTTTAAAAATAATATTATGCCTAATTAAACATAAGGAAAAATCAATCAATTACTATTTCTTGACTAATTCTAATATATCCAGGCTCCCTTTTATACACAAAGTATAAAAATAGTTTCTATGACCCAGGAAAGAATATTTTTCTAATGAAACAAGCATACATACATCCATTATAGAGTCAACACCATGAATAAAGACACGAAGGTAAAAATGCTTCTAAGCTTAATGTTTCTTTTTTTTTAAACGATTTTATTTATTTATTTGACAGAAAGAGACAGTGAGAGAGGGAACACAAGCAGGGGGAGTGGGAGAGGGAGAAGCAGGCTTCCCGCTGAGCAGGGAGCCTGACTCAGGGCTCAATCCCAGAATGCTGGGATCATGACCTGAACCTAAGGCAGAGGCTTAATGCTGAGCCACCCAGGTGTCCCATAAGCTTAATGTTTCTTAAAGCTTCTAATGTTTGTGGGAATTATGGAGTTGGTCAGGTTAGTAACTTCTAATAATGTTTTACTTAGCAAACATATTTGCAAATATGAATTTGTGTAAAAAGTTTTTATGGTATAAAATACTGACTTGTACAGATGACCTTACACAACAAGGAAAAAAAAAAGATGTCAGTATGGTTTTAATATTACTATAAACTTTAATTCTTTACTATCTAAGATATAAGATTTAAGAAGACAAGTAAACATGTTGTCGTTTGTATTTAAAAACATATATATGGGGCTCCTGGGTGGCTGAGCCGGTTAAGTGTCCAACTCGATTTCGGCTCATGTCATGATCTCAGGGTTGTGGGTTCAAGCCCCACGTTGGGCTTCACACGCAGCAGGGAGTCTGTTTGGGAGTCTATCTTTCTCCCTTCCCTCAACAAGCTCTCCCTCTCTTTCTCTCTCTCTCTCTGTCTCTCTCTCAAATTAATTCAAAATAAAACAAAACAAAATGTATATATCATTGCCAGTATATGTCACTCTCTTTGTATAAGGATAAGTAAAGCCTTTTTCCCCCTCACGGAAGGAGCAGATCATCAATCCCTAATAATGAAATGACTGATTACAAATTGGTATAATGGGAATGTTTAGGAGGTGTTCCTAGTCTGCTTATTGCTTGATTATTCTTCCTTCCAGTTTGACCAGTGTGGAGTGTAAATAGTGTATAATCTGTTGATCAGACTTTGTGTGTGTGTGTGTGTGTGTGTGTGTGTGTGTGTGTGTGTGTAATTGGTGGAAGAATTATTTCACCTGGACAATAAGTTGAATCTGTTTTGCACCTCAAGTTTGTAAAATAAAACTAACAGTTAAAAAATGCTGATAAAAATACCTGGGAAAGAACTAGATGCTGTGTCATCATGTTAACTATATAGTTACGAATGTTGCATTCGAGGGACTCTATAAAATTTCAAAAACAGTAAATCTAAGATGTTTGGTATCGGATTAGACTTATAATATATGTGCATTGATAGAAAGGATAAAAAGATGGCATCGCTATACTATGGAAAGTGCGTGAAATAAAGAATCTTTTTTGTGTGAGATTCTGCGTGTGGAACTCACTGGGCTGTTTTCAGAATAGTTGTGCTTAATACAAAATGCTGCATGTACTCTTTTGGTTAAAAGCCAAATCTAAGATGAGATTTTATAGCTGAAGAAAAAAAGTAAATAAATAACTGGATTTGAAATGTTGATAGGATTTCCTGTTCTTTGGTTATGCTGTGTGCAGTAAGATGAAACTTTCTTCTATTTACTTCTTGCTGTTTGCAGAAAGATGAGCTGCTTCTTTTCTGCATTTCCTTTCAGTGTATCTTAATTCAGAATGGAATTGACTAATTTGCTATCATTTTCGTAGGTTTCTGCCATCTAAGTCAGGTTTAGTGTTTAAGGCAGTCTTAAGTGTTCTGTCAGGTAACAGTTAAATGCTTCCATTGAAAATGTGTTACCAATACTCAGCAGAAGTCAATAATATCACCTGCTTTAAAACAAGGTTGATTAGGAACTCTTCTTTTAAAAGACCCATTTAGAATCCATGACAAGCTGAAGCATCTTTATATAAACATACATCACTTCTTTGTGGGTAGACATTTGGATTATCTGGTTTAAAATGAATTGGTTATTTCAGCTCCAATTATAGTACATTTATATCACACTTTCTAACAAACCGCTAAAGAAATTTTGTATATCTGAATCTGATAGTAATAAATTTCAGTGTAATGATTAATCTAGATTCTAATAACAATTATCACAAATTAAAATGCATCTTCATGAATGTGGCTTAAAATGAGCAAGATATATCTAACATTTATTGTCTGACTAATTTCACAAAAACTGTTTCTAAAGTAGATTTCATCCTGTTTCAGAAGTGATATGCGAGGGCAAAAGTTAACAACTATAAAATATGTTTGATTAAATTAATAAAATATTAATTTCCTAACTAATAGACACATAATGTAAATAGGAATTACTTTATATATCAATTAAAAAATTCTTTGTCCTTTCTCATGCTCTTAGCTGTGGACAGGTATTCAAAATACACTATAAGAAATAGAAAGCAAGGGTTTGAAGAGGCTGGTCAAAGTTAGTACATTCCATGCAAATATAAAAGAGCAGGGATAAGAGAAAACTAGATTCACACAAAAAGCCTGTTAGACACTCTGCCTTCGCTAGTGAAAATTAATAATTGCCTCCCCATCATGAGACCATTTAAGGTGAAGAGGGCAAAAGTAACCTGCCATACTTGTCAGAAATAGACATAGTTTCACCCTTGCTTTATCATGTATTGACTCTAATAATGCATGTTTAATATCATGATCTGTCTTTCACTAGAAGGCTTTGGGCTTTAGTCACAAATGCATAAAATCAACAGACTGGCTAATGTAGAATGTCTGCTTCTATGTACACATATGTGTTGGATGTGTATAGATACAAACATGTGTATGTATATTTGTGTCTGTATATATAGTCTGTTTATATGTATGTGTTTAATACCCATATAGTATTTACATATGAAAAAAGACATTTTAATATAAACACAGTTTTGTTTCTATATTTACACACTACAAAGAATATTATAGTCAGAAACAATATTATGTATATGTGGATATGTATGTGTAGTCATTCCCTTATCGTGTTATTGACCTTGGGACGTATGTCTTTTTTTGTCAGGAGGAAATTCATTTGGTTCACTCAAAAAGGCAAAAAAGTACATTGGTCCAGTGTTTATAATTTAAAATAATTTAAAAACGTGTTCCTGCTTAGAACTGGCAGAATCAGAATGAACACAAATAAGGCATGTGTGACCAGAAGGGAAAGAATCTCCCAGATTTACAATAAAGTCAGGATCCTCATAAAAATACTTTTATTCTTATGTGTATAATCCTGAAAGGCAGTATCCCATAGTGATTTAGAGCAAGGACACTGGAGTCAAGGACTCTGGCCCTTGTTCCTTTGACATATTCCTTGCACTGAAACTTAATTTTAATAACTGTATGTGTATGTAGTAGTATGTGTATCATATAAATATTTTAAGGATTGAATGAGATTCTGCAATATGGAAAAATATTAACAGAAAATGTTGGATTACAGTATCTAAAAATAAGAAAACACTAGTGTTTATTGAAAATTTACTATTCAGTTAGCACAATTTATTTACATTTTACATGGATAAACTTATTTAAAGCAGTTAATAACTCTTATAGATAGATATTACTTTTAGATTTTACAAATGTGGAATGTGGGTCTTAGAATTTGAATCCCCTGTTCAAGGTCACGTGCTTAACAAGTGGCAGTCAGAATTTGGAATCAGTTTACTCCTAGAACTGGTGTATTTTACCAATACCCTGCTGATGGGCAATCATTCAGATAAAAGTTAGCTACAACTCTTATCATCATTATTATTGTATATGAGTGAAAAAGGCCATAATTACCCACCAGGACTTTTATTAATTCTTCAGGAAGTATTTCTTAAATTACCTGTGCTCAGAGGTTTGTATGTGCTTAAATTTTCTATAAATGTTATTGAATTTACTACTGTAAAAGATACTGAAACCCTTGTTCAAGAGAAAAAGAAAGGAAGTATAAAGAAAAATGAAAAAAAAAATTAAGATCACAATAGAAGTCTGATCCTTGTACACAGTGTGAATGGCTCTCAGTTTCTTGATTTTAACTTCTGATATTCAGAAAAATATTCCTCAAACTATGAACTCCTGAAGATATTATGATATGAGATGTCTAATGTATTAGCCACTTTGTTCTGCAAGAGCTTTTGGACTTATTATATTGTCTTACCAAAGCTCTTCCTGAAATAACAATTTGATGTACTATTCATCATTTCCATTTGGAAGAAGTAACTACATTCGTGCTTAGCTATCATACTGCTTCCAGTACAATGTGTTTCAGTAATAAATAAACTGCATGCTTTAAGTGAAAGTATACATTTTTCAAATATATAAGTCTCTTTGGCATATCTCCAGAGAGCATGACAGAATATTTATATTATTGTTTAATGGCAACACTCACTTCTTTCTAGGAGCAATTTTTGATGAATCTGCCAAAAAGGATGATGAGGTGTTTCGCACAGCAGTTGGTGACCTCAACCAGAATGAGGAGATTTTACAGACTGAGAAAATCACATTTTCGGTGACATTTGTTGATGGAAGCAACCCTTTTCAAGCAGTTCAAGAAGGTAAGGTCTATCAGCAGTCCAGTTTTTATTTTGTTTGTTTTTTGGTTCAATTCAAATGGCAGTAGAATTAGATTTGTAAAGAGCCATCAATCTGGGCATCATTTTTGCGTCTTTGCTGCATTGCTGTTTTGTAGATGTTTTGTAGCTGTTTTGTAAATGTTAATCCTGAATTCCACTTCTGAAAGGGCAGAGTGTGGAAAGTTGTTGTTTTAATTGAAATACGTATGAAAATGAATATAAATATTTACAGGAAAAGCTTTATAACATTTTATGACTACAGGGCAAATTAAACATTCCTTAAAAATATGACTTTCTATCTAAATGTTTAGCTTCAACTTTTTTGAGATAAGGGCCACCTTGAGTGTTGTTATAACATGTGATGACGTTTTTGGTGTATTCATGAAGAACGCATTGGTGGAAAGAATACCTGTAGTCACTACATGCAAGTAAAAGGTTTTACACTGGGATCCTAACATAATGTGCCAAATATTAAAGCATTTGCCTCCATTCTTTCTTTATACTTGAGTAAATTAACATTTTTCATAAGTACAAATCATATAAATAGAAATATTTTTATTATACTGGAATGATCATTTGTATGAATGAAGGTTTTGATTGAAAGATTTAAGAGTAATAGAATTTTATTTTTGATGCTATTATTCTGATGAAATTGCCTTTTGATTGGTGAAGCACTCATTGTTCATGAAACTATTTTCTGCTAATCTAGTTTATGTTTTATTGTGATAATATATTTAGACTAAAGATACCTATACTAAATTTAATGAAATGAAGCACTTGTTTCTTCAAAAAACTTAAAGAGGATTGATTTGGCAGAAGAAAAGATGGACGAGATATTTAAAGTACTAAAGTTTGGCAGGAAACTTTTAAAGACAAATATTGAAAGGATAAGGGAAATGAAATAAATATAAATGTTTTTGGAAATACAAAGATGAAAATACTTTTTATCTAATTTAGCATCTGCATGATGTACAGGTAACCTTTTTTGGAATATGCTTTTGACCAGTAGCATTGGCCACTGTTGAAACTTATGTTTATCGTGTCAGTAAGAAACAGGTAGAACGATCAGTGTTCTAATGGGTTTTCCTCCTTCTTAATAATTTGATGGAGTGAAGAAATATTATTTTAGGGAAATGAATAGAAGTGTTTTAGTAAAAGGTGCTTTTGCATAGAAAATGGTGCTTATATTAATAGGGGATTTTAATACTAGTAAGTAAATACCAATTTAAAAAGTTTAATAAAAACATGTAGTTATTTGTATTTTAAAATCAGAATTGTTATGGGAATTTGGAATCTGCAAAAATGTATATGTTGGTAAATTTTCTATTGAAACATTCAAAAACTGTCTAAATTAATATTATAATTCATAAAGCAGTATGCAAAATAATAAAGTAGAATTTGGGGAAAGCCCAATAATGTGAAAAAATATTATTCATTAAACTCAGTTTTAATAACTGGAATGAGAGCAGGAAAAAAAATGAGGACAGATTTATTTTTGTGTTTTTTTCTGATTATATATTAATAATTGTAAATTAACTTTGAAGACATGCTAAAACATCCATCCCTTTTAAAAATTCACTTTGAAAAGTGTGGAGATAGAGAAGACAACACAATGGGTAGAGGGGAATTACAAAGTCTAAAGCATATGTCCCTCACGCCTTGTTTAGACTACAGTTTGAAAAGCAAAGACGATTTTTAAAATACTACCATTAATCTGTTCACATATAGCTTTGTGTAGCCATTCTGCTGCCAGCTCAGTTCTGGAAGAAAAATCTCTCTCAGAAAGAACTACTTGAAAGAATTTGTGTCACTGAAAGCAAATTGAAAGAGGAAATAAGTTTTAAGTTTCAGAGACAGAGACCACTAGATATTTGTCAAGAAAGAATAAAGAGTTTGACAGTTTGCCTGATGGTTTCTGATACTAACAGGATGTTCTGGACCAGTTATTTTGATGGTCTGCTCTGGGTAATGAACCTGAAATAAGTTCTAGGAAGCTCTGGAGCTAACTTGTTTCCACATTCAATATGAAGAAAGATCTTGGCTAATTTTAGAAATAAAAATAATTCTTTCTAGAGCTCTTTCTATAATTGATTGGTTTGAAAAAAAGAGGAAAATATTCAACTGAAGAAGAACAAGAAATAATTTGGATAGTTTCTTAAATGTTTTGAGAAAGTCATTTAGGAGAAAACCGCAGTTGTGCCATCAAGGATGGCCAATTTTTCTATGCTCCTGTCTTTGCTGCAATACAATTAAAATCTATAACCCAGAGGGTCTTAAATTAGCTTATTTGGTTTTTTTTTACTTTCTGAAGAAGGACAAAAGATTCAATGATACGGTTATTCCTGATCGTTTACACATTAGCACTCTTGATGAACTTCTAAAATATTCATGGTTTTGAGCTGTGTGTTTTTATTTGTTTGAATTTGAAAGTCTGATCCTTGAATAACGGTACCATCAAGGATATAGGTATTTGGTAATAATAAAGAAAAAACCTAATAATCTGAAATGCTCAATTTATTTTGTTGTTAGAATTTCTTCCAACCAGCCACACTTAAGAGATGATTTTTACTTTTACAAATTTAATTTTTTTATTTACTTTATCTTCTACTATCAGCATTTAATGGGAGAAGGATCTAAAGATAAGCACCCTATTAACCCTTAAGTAGTATTAGAACATTGGTGCTATTAAAATGCTCCTTTGTAGCTTTGGTTACAGTAGTTTTTTGCATAGTAATAATTATTTTTAGTAATAAATATTTAATAATTATTTTTACAGTTAGTTCATAGAAGTAGATACCTTAGTTATAACACAGGATCAATATTCCTTTCTTGAGATCAATGATTATATCTCTTATCTTTATCAGTAGCCTGTGACATTAATCTCAGCACTCTTAGGTAAATGAACAGTAGAAAATAAATAACTGTTTTTATAAAAGTAATCTGGAATTAAACAACCTATTTTAGTAATTATTTTTCCTTTCTTTTGAATATATTTGTTGATAAACTCTTATTCACCTTTTGTCCTTTGAGTTGTGGAATGTTAACTAGGAGCAAAGAATTTTTCATACCTTAACTCAGGATTATTTTTGTTACTTTTTGGGCAGGCAGTAGGTAGGCTATTTTGGTAGCTGAGATAAAGCTTACTCTCGAAGATATACAAAAGAAAAAAAAAATCATATGGGTTATTTTTGAAAACCTTGAAAATTACAGAGGTGGAAAATTATATAAACCTAGTTGAATGTTTTTCCTAAATAGATGAAGTAATTGAGAGAGGGGTGGTTAAGTCATTCTCCTACACAGTGCAAGTGTGTAGCAAGAGAAAGAACTAAACCAAGACCTTCAGACCACTGGCCTATTTTCCTTGCTACATCTGTTAACCATATGTACATGAGAGAGAATACACAATGCATTCTAGGACTTCAGCAAGTACCCTGGAGAATAGAAAATTATAGCAGGTTTATATGTTTTGATAAGTACTATTAATGTTTATGGGTTTTAGATAGCCTGGAATAGTAAAAATCTTCCAATCTAGTTGATTGACACCAGTTGATTACATAAATCACTCTTGTTCTTTCATCCTTGGTTTTCTCATCTATAAATAATGAAAAAATCAAGTATGATGTATTTTCAAGATCAGTTTCATCTCTATAGGTGAAATGTTTCATGACTCTGTAGAACACATTTCCAGATTTAGAAATTTAGGATTGTAGAAATGATAATTATTTACTTTCTCTTTAGTGATGGCTGAACTTGCTGAAATTGCCTCCTAGTTTTCTGTGGCCTACTTCAAAATAAATTAAAAGGGTATATGATACCTGTCCTTGGTTCTGCTATCTCATCCAACCATTCACTGCAATCTAAAGAATTCATTACTATCACCACAATCCAGAAAGAATCTTTTGCAGATTCAGTTGACCTGGATCAGTACAGCTGTTGCTAGATTGCTTTCCTTACTCCTCTCTTATAGATTGTTGTCTGTGTCATCTATAAATTGGATAAAACATAGATGCACAGATGTGTAGAGTGAAAGACACAAATGTTCTCTACTGAAAGCAATAGCTGTTGTTTATATTGTTGGCTTCTAATCGAGACTAACACTACTTTGGTCCATGAAAGGTAGGGATTTACAAGAAAACAAGGTTAGGGGAAAGTAAGGGGGAGTGCATTTGTAAAAATGTTCACATAGGAAGTTGTATGCCAGAAATAAGAATTCATGTATAACCCTTGCATTCCTTGGATATATCAGGAAGGCTGTAAAGCACCATGTGTTGATATTGAATGGCAAGATTCAGTTAAAACCTTTTGAAATATTTGTTCTCATTAGAAAAACACCTGAAAATGAAATTCATACTAAGAAAAGTTTAAAGGCAGAATTATGCTATAGAGTCACAATGATTCTATTTGAAAGAAAAAGGGTACCCATCGTAACTATTCTATATCATAACAAACCATTATTAATAATAGAGGTATAAAAGCTGTTTTTAATTTAAAAAGCAGTAATGGTTAAGATTGTTCATCATCTGAGTGTCATCCTGGTCCACCTTCAAATTACTCCTTTGAATATCCAGCATGAATACTGATTGCTCCCAAAAACTCTTTTGTAAAAAATAAACATTTTATTTTAATACAGTGATGGTTTCAGTTAGATTTGCCTCATACATCTTCCAAAATAAAATTAAGTGTAAAACAATGTGGCTGCTTTTATTTATAGTTTATGGAATTAGCCTATTTCTCTATAGTTATATGTAAAAGACATATACATCTATATCATGTGTGTAAAAGGGATAACAGGAGAGCAGTGGAGCCAAAAATGTGTAAGAAAATCTATCTAGGAAAATGCACTTCTCCAAACATATCACCATTCTCTCTGAATATTTCTGGTGCCATAGGCTAAATCTGAGTAGTCTTGTTCAAAGAATATGTAAATGTAAAAGAATGATTTATATGGCTGCTCTATTTGATGCTTGCTTCCAGGGCTTAGTCTCATAATTTATATTCCTCTCAGCTTTAATAGGACATTTTTACTCTGATAAAAAAATCTGCTAATTCGGAAATGTTTAGATTGGATTCTGCAACTTTCTTTGAATAGGACTGTAGTGTGTATGCCTCATCAGCCTGTACTTTCCTGGACCAATTTTGATAGTTTCAACCCAGCTTATTTTCTGAATTGCCTGACAATAAACTGAACTTGAGGATTGGTGGGTCCAGGGGACCAAGAAAGAAAACCTGAACATCATGCAGGTTTAGTTCTGTTCATTCAGTCATTTATTTATTCATTCCACCTTTCTTTCCCACATCAAAACAAGTTTTGGGCTTTGAATCCCAGTCTCTAGGCCCAGTGCTCAGTGTAACTGGTGCCCAGCCATTTGTGCAAAGGGCTGGAAGGAAGAGATGCTGCAGCTGACTGGTCATCTCCAAACACTGACACAGCAGGAGGGATATTGGATGTCCATTCAGTGGCTGTCTGGACCATCTGCTTCCCTCCACTAGTCTGGGATATTTAGCAATCCACTGGTAAGCCCAGGATCAATTCTCCTTTCTATCTGCCATATTCTAAGGACTGGCCCAAAAGATCTGGATTTATAATCTTCCTATTGTCATCTTTAGTACCCACCATCAATGTAGTATTAAAGTATAAAAAATTCTGTATCTGTTAAGGACAATACCAGCATGCATTCTTTTAAGCATCTCACAGTAAACCTTTTCATTGAAGAATTGCCCGTCAAGAAGAATTAAAATAGGATATGTTTGGAATCTAATTTCAAGAGTACTCAATCAAATCAATCTATCCAAGTACTTTTTAAATGCCTAGTACTGTTCCAAGATTGGGCCAGCCATAATAGGAAATTACAAAGGAAATAGAGGACACAGCATTATGACTGAAGGAAGCTTTAAAAATGTACTTGGGAAGAGCTGAGGACTTTTAGAGCATGAACAGTCATTATGCCTTCTACCTGTAACTTATGTTTTTAATTACGTTAATTGTAAGAAGGAACAAGGCATTATACCTTTAAAAAATATTTACTTTTCAGGAAAGAGAGGGAATATCTTTCTTAAGGAAATTCATTGTTTTTTAACTTAATGAAGATACAAATTGTATGGCTTAATCTTTGTTCTCTGTGATTTATTGTTGTGGTCCTATATTGGTAAGCCATTGCCTTATCTCATTCAAATTATACTCTTAAAATAACAGGTCTCTAATACTGTGGATAGATTGAAATTCAGATGTTTATAGACCTCTATATCATAATTTTATAGCCTTTTGCTTTGAAGTCTTTTACCTCCATATCTACAATTGTGTACTTTGTGTAAGTTACCTCATAAACTATATATTTTAGAAATATGTGATGCTCTGAATCTTGTTTTATTTAGAAGAGTCTTTAACAGCTTTCTATGAAAGCTGTGTTTAGCAGAAGTAAAGATTTATTCTTTTGTTGTTGGCTAAGTGTTCTTTCTTCCTACCAAATATTTTTCACACAGTAATAGCAGATCACTTTCTTCTCTTTCAGCCTTTTCAGTGTGCTTATGGCAGCATAATTCAGTTTTTAATCGGTCTTTTATGATACTGACTTGGTAAAAGATTCACCTCTCTGTCTTAAAGTAACTCTGAATATGTGGTTTATTAGATTAAAAACCACATTTACCTACATCCTATAGTTGTTATGGGAGTCCATTGTGTAGTCATAAAAATAGTTTAAGTTCACATTAAAGATGACTTTACTATACTCAGAATTTTAAAACTATTACCAGTATTACTGATATCAATGTTTCAAATGATACTGTCTACTTGCTTAAATTTAGAACAAAAAAGATCTGATTTTTAATTATTTTAATATTTAACACCTATTTTTGCATGTCCTTGGCAAGTGTTGTATGAGGTTTATGGGAACCTATGTGTGGTTTTTTAGTTCATGCAATATTTTGTTGAATTAGCTTGTAATTTTCAAAAGGATTATCACTGAAATGCTCCTTTTAAAAGGAATGCACACAAAGCCAATATACACTAGGAAATTGCATATTCTGGGAAAAGAGAATGAATCAGCAAGTACTTTTTGGGTGCCTGTAAACATTCAACCTTGAGCTATTACTCAGCATAAGGCTATGCTCTCCACTGGCTTCCCTGTAGTCTTCCATGGTTAAGTTGACCTTTACTACCATATATTAGGTGCTGACCTATATGGATCCTTTTCCTTTTGCCTTGCCACTATAGTGCTCTTTTTAAACTCCTCATTCAATACCCTTTTAATCCTTGATTCTCAATATTGTATTGATGCACTCAGCATTTCTACATTTCACTGAGTATATGTCTTAAATTTGATGTCATTTATTCTGCTTGGGAGAAAAAAACATGGAAATTAAGTATATGAGTCATGGAATTAAATAAATCTGCCTTTATATGAATTCTGCTCCATCTCCCGTTATCTTTGGGGTCTTAAGCACACCTAATGTCTCTGGGCTTCAGTTTCTTCATATATGGAATTGGACTAAGTACATACTCCATGGGATTACTATGATTATGTGATTATTATATGATGATTTTATGGGGTTGTAATTATGGTATGTAGGTTTCTCTGCTAATCTAAATACATGTTAATAATAGTGGAGTACATGATGATTTAGTACCATTGCATGTGTCCATCAGTAAATTTCTATTGCTCTCTGACCTTACCTTTCCAGACATCCTCCACCATGTGTATTGGTGGTTCCCATGGATACCACTGATCAGAGTAGTCTTATTATCTGCCTGGTCAGCATCTTTTTTTTCTCCCAACTGAGTCTTTCCTTATCAAGATCTTGAAAGCTGGGTTGTAAAAATACAGAAATTAAGTGCTTCTGCTTTTTTCCCTCTCTCTTCCTGGGCTAGTTCTGCTAGTCAGCAGAGGAAGATGAGAATTATATTTGTAGTGTAATTTATTTGGCAAATAGTAGTGATGTTGCAGCCTGTGTACTTAGGTTTGGGAGGATTTAAAATACCTTGTTACCATTTCTGGGAAGTAAAGAAAGCCTGTGGAGACCAAATTAAAGCTTTCTGGTGATTTGTGTGGGCTTAATACAATCAGTGAAGTAAATAAGGCGCTGAGTCATAACTAAATGCGATTCAGTTGTAGAGAGGCATAATGTTGCAGAAGAGCAATCTATGTGAAGGTCGGATATAGACATGAATTCAAGGAAAGCTTTATGCTTTGAGAGATGCATCATCTCTGGTATTTTGTGTTCATCTCTGAAATGATTGTTTAAAAGGTTATCTTTCTATGTTCTGCACATTTTCATTTCAACTATACATGGGCAAATATTAAGTCTAAAAACTTGGTCATTGATTTCTTTGCATTCTCAGTACTATTCTTCTTCAATAATACATGATATCATCTTGTTGCTCAGGAATTCATGCATCATTTCAAGACATATTTGCTTTTTGGTCTTTGATGAATAATACAATATGATCATAAGATTGGCTAAGCTCATTCCATAAAATATATTTTCAAACATAGAAAAAACTTAAAACATAGAAAACATAAAAAAGACTTAACCTATTATAAATGAGAAATATGTTCCAAAGTGGAAAATGTTTTCTTAAAATATATTATTTTTTGAGAAAAAAGGTTATATAAGTCAAAGTCAGAAACAATACTATTACAGAGACTGTTTTTGAGTAGAATGACTTTAAATATTCAATAATAATTTTTGTACTTTACTTTTGAATTCACACTTATAAAAGATAAACACCACTTTGAGATAGTCCTGAGTACTTATTCATATTACTAAAATCGAGCACAGCGTAGAGAACTTAGGTGATAGAAAGTAACTAGATGATTAAAAAAATAAAGACACATTCTTAGTGGTCAAAGAATAAGAAACTGACATTTCAGCTTCATTCTACCTTCTTCCAAATCCTGTTTTCATTCTGTTACATTGATTTGTCAAAAACCTTTATTATTTGGAGTTAGTGATTTCATCTTTTTATTCTGTTTTGAATTTCTAAGTGTTTTGCCCCATCTAAAGGAGATTTATCTCCATATTAACCTACTGTGTGTGTGTGTGCGTGTGTACACACATACATATACATATGAGTATATTAAACAAATACACTACATACCATATCTATTAAACATATACACTATACACCATAGCTATATATACCAACTATATATGACGTATACACTATATATAGTAAATTTACCAGACACTTTGTTCTTTGGGTCATTCTTTCAGTACTGATTCATACCTTTCAAGAGGCATTTTTTTTTAATTTTAAATTTTTATATACCATGTTTGTTAAAATGGAATAGAGAAGGTTTGATGTCAGGCCACCATCATTCGTTACCCAAAATTTCATGCCAGGGCTCCATGAGAGCACAAAATGGATCACCCGTTTATACTTCCTTTCTTTGGACAGTGGTTAAAGTTTAAATATGGGGAGGGTTGACCAACTATCAGAAAACTATGAATTACTGAGCAAAATTCATTATTCTTTCAAAAATTAAAATCATAATTGTTCACTTATGTGTAAGATAGTTTAATATACTGACTGTGCACTAGGTTAGGAGTTTATACAAATGACTGAGACAAATTTAACTGAGCCACCCAAGGAATTTAAAATCTAATAGGAAAGATATACAAAAAGAGCTAAGCAAGCAAATAAATTATTTTTTAGTGGAAAAGAGTGATATAAAGAAAAGTAAATTATAATATGATAGAAAATAAGAGGTAGGGTATGCGTTTCTGTGTGTGTGTGTAATTTAAAACCTAGAGTTTATTTTTGATAGATTATGGAAGATACAAAAAGTAACATTTAAATCAAGAGTTGAGGAGCTAGCATTTGAGGAAATAGCATTCCTGGCTGTTGCATATGGGAAAACCATTTGGAGGCATGGGCTTTCTGTGTTTGAGGCATCATATTGTTTTTGAATTTTCTAGTTTTTAATCTGTTGCTTTACAAATGTTTATTTTCATCATCAAAGTCATTATTTGCTTGGTAGCACTACTACTTACAAGTTTTTCACCCAAATCTGCTTTAGTTTTTCCCTTTGGGGAAAAAAAGAAAAAAAGTATGTTCCCAAGGAAAGACTGTTGTAACCTGAAGGTTCATTGACATCTGGGTATGGAGATGTCATTCCTGGATCTTTCTTGGATTTGAAATCCACATTTCTGTAATTCTAATTTTGAATACAGTTATGGCAACATTTGGGCCTTTCATGTAAATGTTATTCTAAGGAAAATGAAATGAAATTAAATAAAACAAATTGAAGAAAGAAAGAATTTTACTCAGTTTTCCTGGTCTTGTAGTATGCAGTAATGTAGAGAGATATATTAATATCTAAAACTTGGAAAGAATCATTTTGTGGCTTTTATATTTGTTACACCTTCTGGCAAAAGAGCCTCCTTTGAAAAGTCCACTAATGACAAGTAACATTTCCTTACTGTATCCTATGAACTGTTAAAAATGCTGCTTCCTTTTTTTCCCCCCTATTCTTTATACTGCTTCATAAACTATAAAGTAGTTACTGTCCTTACTAGTATTTACCAAGGAGGAAACTGAAGTGCAGCTATGTTGTGTAACTTGTCATACCCGAAACCTTTAGAATAGTGCCTAGGACACTCTGTTTTTTGTTAAAGTCTTCTATTTGGGAGTTTCAGGTATGTTATCAGTGGGAGAGAGAATGAGGTCAAGGTATTTATTTTCTGTGTCCTGTTTGAGGTCACCTTGGGTTGGCTGTGTACCTTAAACAAAAGTCATGTTTCCTAAGGGCAGCCTGTTCTACATCACTCTGACTCAGAAACCCACAAATTCCTCTCCTCTCCACCCTTTGGACCAGGACTGGTTACCACTTCACTGCTACTGGCTCTGAACTCTTGTACTAGCCCTCATTTTCCTGCTACACTCTACCCACCCCTGTGTCATTCACCCTATCAAAAAATAAACCCTTCTCAAATTATTCTATTTCAAGTGTGCCCTTTTTCCCTACTGGGATTTTAACTGCTACCATTATTAACCACTACACTGTACTGCCTGTGTAGAAAAGTTAATCTTAGCTCATTCTTAATGATTTGATGATTTGTCCAGTCCAATTAGGAAGTGCTATGACCTGTTGGAATGTATTACTTAGACTTAATGGTATACATCATATTAAAAAACTTAGAACTACTCACACAGACCTTTAACTTCTGTCCGTTATGAGCTGAGATCTTCATGTCCATAGGTATTTTAACAGTGCAACAAAGGCTGACTTGATGTCAGGGATGTTCGGTGGCAGTGTCCCTTCAGAAAGACACTAGGTTTGACCAGAAACCTAGTGATAATCCAGATAGCCACCCCACAGCATCGTTGAGCGATCACTCTTCAAGGAAACATGATTAGTTTAGCTTAAAGTGATATGGCACATGGAACCAACTTTACGAAACTCATGTTCCAGTTATGTATATTAAAATGCCTCTTTATGAAAATCCTCTATTATGATTAAGGAAGCTGGTGAATCACTTTACAAATTCTTGACTGTCTTACTCCATTTTCTATAGAGATATTTCCCCTATACCTTACTTTTACTCTGTTCTTTGCTTTATTGTGAAATCTAGACTCATTAAGTTGCAGGGGGAAAAACAAAGGAAAACATACTTTATTGTTGGACAAATTGTACAGCCAAGGATTTTTGTTATCTAGTAACTTATAAAGAGTAATAAGGGGAAACTAACAAGTTCCAAGAGAACTGTTTTGCATTTTATCTCTTTTTATTTTCCAGACCCATGGTTTAATAGATACTAATAAATAGTAAATGGTCAAATAGCAAGCCGCAGAACAGAAGGAAAAGTAGGAAAGGCCCACAAAAGCATGACCAGCATTATAAGATCTTTGCTTCCTTCATCCATCTAACATTATTCAGCATCCCAGTACATGATACTGAAGTTGAATTAGTCAAGAATATAGAGGTAACTTTGGAGCATTCTGCATTTTCAAGGAGCTTTAAACTACTAACGAAGATTAAATATGTGTGCATAGATAACATAATTACCAGGTAGTAGTTCTATGCAAAATATTAAGTTCAGTAGAAAGTGAGATGATTTACAACCAGGGATAGTGAATTGAGGGAGAAGGTAAAGAAGAAATAAAAGAGAAAAATAGTAAGCCATGTTTTCTGCTCTGGAAAGAGAAAAAGATCTAATCAAAGAAGAAGGCATATTCATAAATACATCTTTGTGACTGTGAAAAACGTGATTTGGGGTGGGGATGCACTGGAAATGGAAATATCAGGCCAAAAGGACAGCAATGTTAACTTTTCTGTCAAGGTCGTTATCCTGTTCCAGCTTCAAGGTCACCTCTTTCCAAAACCAGTGGTAGAATAGTAGACTCAGCCTGGAGAAAATCATTACTCAGCAAGTAAACTTAAACACTAATAAGGACATTAATAAAGACATTAGGCTTCATATAGCAACATCCTAGAATTTCTTTTAAAATGCAGCGTAAGTACTGAAAATTATTTGAGCTCAAAGATGCTTCTTCAGAGCCATAAAACCTCACTGTTTTAAGAGCAAGTGGTGTTTTAAAAATAATTATTTCACATCTACAGAAGAGTAATTGCTTTTCACTTTAAAGAAAGAGATAAGCACCCAGGTTTTATAATATAAAAAAAGTGTTATGCATGTGCATTAACTGGTGCCCTCAGAGGGTTTTTACTACACATTTAATATTGTGTGCAGTAACTTCGTGTCATGGCACTGTGCTCTTACACGAAAACATTGATTGTTTCCTAAGCGAGTTGGACAGAAGTAGGTAAAGAATAATGGTATGTGTTGAAGTTCTTTTATATGTACAGTCTGTGATTATGATCTTTTTATTTGCTTTAAGTGAGATAGTTAATATTTTAAGTTAAAAGCATTTTTATTGGTTTGATTATTCACAAGTGGTCAATGAAGCTTTTTTATCTGAATAAAAAAGTGCTCTGCAATCTGTGCAAATCAGCCTCCATTGTTTGTTAATTATTGATTCATTTATTCTTTCATCTAAGTAGATATTGGGAGCTTATGATTTGCAAAATACTAAAATAAGTATTGAAAGAGATACCAAGATCCATCAGTGTAGTTTCTAGCTTCAAGAATCTTATGTTTAGCAAGTAACAGACATAAATAACATTAACATGGATATAAACATCATGATATAAAGTACAATAAATTATAAAATCCTCAATTTTTAGTAAAGGTGAAGTTGATACAGGATTTTGAGGAGTACTGATGTTTGTTCTCTCCCTTGCTTTTTCTACTTCACTCCCTGCTGGGAACACTTGTATTTCCCCTCCATGTTCAGTGTGACCCCAGTATTTGGTACCAAATATAGCAGTCTGTTTGAGGTAATTAAGCATCATCTCAGACTTATTGCAACCTTGCCATGTTGCTAATCTGTTTACTTACTCAATTAATTCAGCAAATATTTATTGAGTTTCTAGTATAAGCCAGAAATTATTCTAAGAACTCATGGTATAGTAGTAAATACACAACTATCCTGCTTTCTTAGAATGCATATTCCAGTTGAGGGAACAAGTAATATATATAATTTCAGGTTGAAGAGTTGGCATGAAAAACTTAAAAAAATTCTGAAGCAGCATAAGTGGTATAGAGATGCTGAAGATGGGGTGTCATTTTAAATAGAATGGTCAGGAAAAGAGCTTTCTGAGATGACTTGAACAGACCTTAGAAAGATGGAACGGAACGGGTGATGTCGCTATCTGGGGAAAGCCAAGTGTGTAACAAGTTCTGGTAGTAGTATTAGTAACTGGAATTCTTCTGTCCTCTCAGGACCACATGAATACCTGATATCCATTAACTGTGTAAGTATCTTATCTTTGTGAGTAGCTGTAAGTTGTCTGGCCAGTACTTGAGTCAATTATGTCTTCAGGCCCTGCCTTGTTTCTGTAAATTGAAGCCCTTTATTTGAATTTCAGCCCTAGCATTGATGTTCGGGCGCCAGTTTCCACACAGTACACTTGCAGCCTGTCTGATATTTCCTTGTGTGTACAAACCCTGTCATCAAGCTTGAGAAGAAAGTCAGTGCACCTGCTATTACTTAAGATTTTTCTCTTCACTATCAACAGTTTATTGTGGATTATTGTTATTATCTGTTATCATAATATGAGTAAACTCTTCTCACCAACTGTATTAAATTGTTTAAAATAGATTCTTCTCTTCCACAGTAACACAGCTTTAGCCGGGCCCATGGCCCCTCCAGATAGGACTACATTTCATAGTTTTCCTAATAGTTAAATAGAAGGCCAGTGGAATGTGAGTGGAAGTATAGGCAATTTGCAACTCCTTTCCAATTTAAAGATAAGCTACTTGCCCTGGACTAGCACTCCACACCGCTTTCATTGACCTGGAATATTGATGTGGCTGTGACCCAGCTTTGACCATGCAGATAGGGACAACATGCTAGACGGTTTCAGAGCAGCAAGACAGAAGGAACCTGGCTCTCCTGTAGAGTAGAGCTGCCCCGGGGAGACTGCTATGTGTGAGAGAAACTCACCTTTATCATATTTAAAGCCCACCCTACTTGGGTTGTCATTGTTCCAGTGGGTTAAACCTTAGTGTAACAATTATACATGCCTTTCTAAACGTCTCACTAAATGAAACAGATATCCCACTGCACCTGCTGCCCTAGTGAGGATATCCAGTGTTCTGGACCCAGATACTCCACTTCTGTTTTTTTCCAGCACAGGGGTTGTTGTTTTCCTTTTTGCTGCTTTGCTGCTGCTGCCACTGCTGCTCCTTCACTTCCTCTTCTAACAGCTCTCTTGAGGTATAATTTACATACCATACAATCTATCTATTTTAAATGTACAATTCAATTATTAGTAGTAAATTTACAGAATTATGCAACCATCATCGAAATCTAGTTTTAGAATATTTCCATCACCAATAAAATTCCTCATGCCCATTGCGATCAATCAAATCCTATTCCCACAGCACTCCCAAGCAATCACAAATCTGTTTCTATAGATTTACCTTTCTGGACATTTCATATAAATGACATTAGACAATATGTAGTCTTTTGTGTCTGACATCTTTCACTTAGAGTGAGCTTATTATGTTTATCCAGGTTGTACTACGTACTAAAGATATGTTTCTTCTAATGATGAATGGTATTCCATCATAGAGATGTCACATTTGGTTTTTCCATTCAAAATTTCGTGGACTTTGGATTGTTACCAATTTTTTAATGTTATTAAAAAATGCTGCTGTGGATATTTATGTAAAAGTTATTGTGTGTGTGTGTATATATGTGTGTGTGTGTGTGTGTGTGTTTCATTTTGTATCTTGGTCTGCTCAGGCTGCCATAACAATTTACTAAGACTAGGTGGCTTAAGCATCAGAAATTAATTTTCTCACAGTTCTGGGTACCAGGTTGAAGGTGCCAGCATGGTTGGTGTCTGTTGAAAACTTTCCCCTTGGGCTGCAGACAACTGCCTTCTCACTGTATGCTCACATGATCTCTTCTTTGTGTGTGCATGGAAAAGAAAGTGCAAGGTCTCTGGCATCTCTTCTTACAAGGACACATCCTTTTGGATCAGGGCTCCACTCTGACCTCACTTAACCTTAATTGCTTCCATAGAGGTCCTGTCTCAAAGTGCAGGCACATGGAGGAGTGCAAGGGTTCAATATTCAAATTTTGGAGGAACAGGGATACTCAGTTCAAAACATTTTTCTTAGCTAGATATCTAGGAAGGAAAGGGAATTGTTCAGTCATATGGTAAAATAATGTTTAACTTCTTAAGTAAGTGCGCAACTGTTTTCCAAAATGACTGCTTAGTTTTACAATCCCACTAGGAGTGCATGAGGGTTTCAGTTTCTTAACATCCTTGTCAATTTTGTGAAACACATGAAGTGGTATCTAATTAAGATTTTAATTTATATTTTTCTAATGATTAACGATATTGAGTATCTTTTACTGTGCTTATTGGCTATCTATATATATTCTTTAATGACGTATTTACGTCCAAATCTTATGTGAATTTTAATTACATTTTCAACTTCTTATTAAACTTTAAATATTCTTTGTATAATCTTGAGAAATTATTTTTATCAGCTATACAGTTTGCAGATATTTTCCCTCAGTCTTTCTTTTCCCCTTTTCTTAATGGTACCTTTTAAAGTGCAAATTATTATTTGTTGAAGTCCAGTTTAACAGTTTTTTTTCCTTCTAAGTAACATGCTTTTGGTAGTATATCTAAGATCTCTCTGAATAATCTAAGATCAGTGCAATTCTTTTTCTTTTTTATTCTTAAAATTTTACATACTGAGCTTTTATACTTAGATTTAAGAGCAGTTTATGTTAGAATTTGAGTGAGGCATGAGGCAGTATTTTGGCATGTGAGTATACAATTTATCTAGCACTATTTCATGGAAAGATTATTCTTTCCCCCATTTCATAGCCTTGGCATCTTCGTTGAAAATCAATTGACCATAAAAATAAGGGTTTATTTCTGAACCTTTGGTCTTGTTTAGTTGTTCTATATGCCTGCCCTTATGCCAGTAACACATTGTAGCTTTATAGTTAGTTTTGAAATCGAGAAATGTTAATTCTCTAAAATTTTCCTCTTTTTTTTTCAGACTTACATTTGACTATTGAGTCCATCCTATTTTCATGTAAAGATTAATTCCACTTTTAATTTCTTCAAAATAGCCTTCTGGGAAATTGACAAGGATTATGTTGAATCCATAGATCAATTTGAAGAACATTGTAATCTTAACAATATTGTTTTCTATTTCGTGAACATAGAATGTATCACCATATAGTTAGATCTGCTTTAATGTTATATTTCTAGTATTTTCTGGTCTTCACTCTATAACTCTTACACTTTTCATTTCTTCTTTGGGATTTAATTCATTTTTTTTTAGATTTTATTCATTTTGATGTGAGTGGAATCATTTCCTGAATTTTATTATCAGATTGTTCTTGTTAATGTATAAAATATATATATATATTTTTATGTATATATTGACCTGTTCACCTATGGCCTTAATGAACTCAATACTTTGTCTAGATGCTTTTCATGTATCCTTTGGGATTTTTTACAAACAGGATCATATTACACAAATAGCAGAGTTTCAATCCTTCCTTTCTAGCTGGATGTTTTTTTATGTTTTGCTTTGTTTTGTTTTTCTCTCCTGATTGCACTGGCTAGAACCTCTAGTACAGTGTTGAATAGAACTTTGAGTGGAGAAAACCTTTCTTGTTTCCAGTCTTAGATGGAAAACTTTTAGTCGTTCAAATTTGAGTATGTTGTTAATTGTATGTTTTCCATAGAGGCACTTTATCTTGTTAAGGAAATTTATGGGATTTACAGGAGTTTATTAGGACCCACTATGACTTTCTCTTTCCCCAGATCTCCTTGTTAAATTTCTTGCCAGTCTTCTGGTCTGTTGCGTGATCAAACTTGTATTGCAATCTCAGGTTTGCTAAGATGTTGACCTTCCTCAGTTGTTGGATACCAAGATTGTTATCATTTTCTATGAAACCCCAAGTATGGTTTTTCCCATACACCACTCTGAAGCAGAGTGGTATATGGGAAACCAAAAGCTTCTGGCATGAAGCTTTTGGTTTTCATGTCCTTCCCTGCCTGCTAACACTATCTTTTCAATGGAGCTGAAGAGTGGAGCTGGAGAAGAAGCTAAAATGCCATGGACTCACTCCTCTGATAAAATATTTAGTAGGTTTTTTTTTTTCCTATTTTTTCTTTTTCTTTCTTTCTTTCTTTTTTTTTTTTTTTATAAGTGATTTTCAATTCGTTGCATGCCCTTGGCCAATTTTAAGAGCCCTGAAATACTTTTTTTTTTTTTTTGACAGTTCTGTCATTTTATCATTGCTTTTTGGGGACGAGATTTGCTAAAGTCCACACTTCATCATTTGTGAAGTTCCACACCCTTTGCCTCACTTTTATTTATTTTTTTTTTTACAGAAGCCATGGAAAACTTTAGACCATAGTATTAAGTTTTTTTATGGTAGCAGTATCATTTTAGCGAAACCATGAATGGTAAGTCATATATGAAATTCACCTATCAGGGTAGTTCAGATGGAGACAAGAATATCAGAAAACTGAACTGTATTTAAGGAACAGTCCTTAGTTTAGTTTGTCTGGAGCTTTACCTATTTTAAAGACCAGGTCAAATTAGCAAGGTAGATTTAAATGAGCTAGTAATAGATTTTGAATATAAAACTAAAGTTTCTGAATTAATATCTCAGGAAGTAGGAAAGAATGAAAGGGTTTGTGTGATGGAATGACATTTTATACACACATGCACTGTCATACACTCACACACTTTGTGATAAAGAAAATAGCCTACCCCAATATGAATGATAGATTAGAGACCAGGAAACTGAAATCAGAGAAACCAGTTGGGAATCTTTTAAAACAGTTTAGGTGGGAGGGAATAAGTTCTCAGACTTGGATACCTGTAGTGCAAGGGGAAAAGTGAGCGGCTCTGAAGCTACACTGCAGGAAGACTTGGTACCTTATTTTAATTCTGGGACCAATAAAAGGGGAAATCAAAGAAGGTTTCTAGCTTTTGGCCTTTAGAACTAGACAAATACACAGTTAACAAATAAGGAACACAGAAGGAAAGACATATAAGGATAAATAAGTGTGAATGGTAACTAACATTTATTGAATTCTTATTGTGATCGGGTATAGTTGTATGAGTTTTACATAAATTATTTAGTTACTCTTCACACAGGCCTTTGCACATATTTGGAAACTAAGGAGGTGAGGTTAGTCAACTTAACCAAAAAGTCATAGCTAATAAGTGTCAGAGTTGAAGTTTTAACCCCTGTCAGAATATAGGTATCAGGATGCAAATGGAAGAGTGGAACTGGAACTCTGTAGAGGAAATGGAGCAGGGGTTTAAGGTCATATTGTCCGGAGGTGAAACTTAAAGCTCATACTGGGTGAGATTGCCAAAGATGGATGTAGGACAGGAGAGAAACCCATTAATATATCATAGCAAATGCTTACACTTTGTGACAAGGGAAAAGAAGAAAGATCAACTTTGAAATTGAAAGAAGAACCAGTGGAGATCATTATCTCTGAGGAGAACATCCTTCTTTTGGGGGCAGTTATCTTAACTGTCATTGAATGTTGTTTGGATGAGAAGTATAAAAGGTCCATGGATTCTAGAGATAAGGAACACACTGATTAAATTTTGGAGACAAGTAGTTTCCTTATAATGTTAGTGGTGTTACTGGAAGACCAGTCTAAACGGTACGGAGTCAGAGGATGGGGAGGACTGAATATCGTGAGTAGAGTTTTTTTTCAGAGTTTGATGATGCAGTTATATGTACAAGAATAACCAGAGTTTAGTAAAACATTCAACACATCATGGGAGTATTTTTGAATTGAGTAGAAAAATACCCAGAGTGGGGAGGGAGGAAGTGGTGAGGGGGAGCGGGGGCTGGAGAGAAAGAGAAAGAGAAAGAGAGAGAGAGAGAAAGAGAGAGAGAGAGATTTATGATAGCAGTTTGGTTTAGAAAAGTGTTTAAAGAGGAAGTTTTGGTAAATATTGAACTGTTGTGTTACTGGAACAATCAACATTTGTTGATACAGAGAGGAAAATTGAGGAAATTATTGGGAAGTGCTCATAGTCATCTCAGTGATACTTAAGGCAATGGAACATTGGGGATATGCAATGGAGAGTGGAAAAGTTTTGGAAATGCTTCTGGGTTGAGTCCATTAGGGGTGAGTGAAAATATTTTTGAGTCATAGTAAGAACCAACCTGATAATCTGTAGGAGATTATATAAAACAATTTTCATGATGCCCTCCAGAAATGTTAGGAATTTGTCAACATAATGGAGGTCAAATTTAAGGTTATTTTTTTAAAAATTTTTATGGCTAGGTATTATTTTCAGAACTTTCTAATATAAGAAGTCTTATGAGTGAATGAGCCATTGGAAGGGTAAGTAATTTTTCTTCAAATAGATGCTGTTTCTTCATTCTCTTTGTTTCTGTTAAGTCCACATGTGATTTTTTTAAAATGGATGTTTTGTAAAAGAGAATGGTAAGAATGAAAAGTAAAAGGATGAAAATTAAAAAAAAAATATTTGAGAGACAGAGAGCACAAGCAGGTGGAAGGGCAGAGGGGGAGGGAGAAGCAGGCTCCCTGCTAAACAAGGAGCCCCATGCGGGACTCAGTCACAGGACCCCAGGATCATGACCTGAGCTGAAGGCAGCTGCTTAACCAACTGAGCCACCCAGGTACCCAACAGGTTTAAAATTTTTGATGTAATTCTGGTATTTCCCTTGTGATTTTTTTCTTAATTTATTTGTTCACAGTGAACACCATTCTCTGTAAAGAGAGTTCCTAAGGACATTTAGGAGGCTTCATTTATTCTGTAGTATTATAGAGTATATTATTTAGCTCTTGGTTCTGGGACAATCATCTTCATCATCTAAAGTGGTGAAGTGGAAAATACATCAAATTTGGAGCCTAAAGCAAAAGTTTTGTTCCTGGATCTGGCTCTTAAGCAATTTCTCTAAGCAAATATTCCTGAATTATAAAATGGGGATTAAAAAAATGCCTAAATGACTTTATAGATTTATTCTGAGATTCTAGTAGGTGATTGATTGGAAAATCTATATGATCTATTAAGTGATGACATCTATTTTTAAATCCCATATTCATCAGCATGCAGACCCACACTAACCTAGAACTGAAGCTCCTGTTTCTTCCAAAAAGGTTTTATTAGTTTGAATAAATGAAGTTCAGTACCACTGGGAAGCTTTGGAAGGTGAAAAATTTGTTGTCTGAGTTAATATTTAAGTAAAATTTAAAGTGATCAGCAAGAACCTAATAAAATTCTGAGGATTTCAGACTCGTTTCTGCAAAAGAATATTAAAGAGTTATTACATAGAAACTCTACTTATTGAGCATGCATTAATTGATATACATCAAATATGTTTGCTATCACATTGAATAAAATACCTTGTTTTCTCCTTATGATACTGATGTGCTGTAATAGCAGCTGAATTATAAATAAATAATATATATGATTTTTTTAGAGTTTATATATATAACCTGCTTACTCTCAGTGTGAACTATGTGCAGCACAAGGATAAGGAAGCACTCAGAAAGAAATAGACTTTAAACTTTTATCTTCTCTGTCCTGGATAATAAAAGAGATTCCTTCAACTCACATGGAACATAACTAAATTATTTACTTAGTTATTAACCTAAGAAAACTATATGTATACCTGTAGCTAAGTTCTGGAAATATAAAGATCTCCATCTGTGATCGTCCCTCCCCTGAGGAGATTTTATTCCAGTGGAATAAGATGTGTAAATTCTAGTAGTCAGAGATGCTAGTGGCATGTGTTCATACAAGAATAGCTTGAAGAAGAGCTTGATTCTGCTCATGTAGGCAAGATCTTTTTTTCTTTTGCTATGATTATCCTGGAGTAATTACCATAGTAAATGCTGTGCCACTGCTAACACCCACATAGTCGCATTCCTTCTGTTTATGTGAAAGGCGGCACCATTGAGTTGGAACTCAATTTTTTCTATGAATGCATTATTCAAAAATACTTTATCTATGAACATAGCTGAAATTGTATACCATAAACTTGGAGATTATAATTTTTGCCAATTGTTTCAAAACAAGCTATGTAAAAGGATGGGGAGAGTAAGTATTTAATAATGTTTCAAACAGAGTTATATAACCTAATTTTTGTACAGATTTTGATTCTCATTTTTATTAACTTTTATTTGCTTAGAACTAAATCCCCCATAAAATTCCACTGTATATGGGGATTTCACCATCATATTTTAAACATAGAGCCGTATGGTATGGCTTAAATTTGTGGTTAGCAGTTGGAAAATAAATTACTTTTGATATATATATATGAAAAAGTGCCAGATTTAATACATTTAGTTAATATTAATATATGGCTCATATATTAAAATTTTTAAGATTCTAAAAAGATACACAGGCTTAGCTCCAGTTCTCAAGACTGGTCAGAAACAGTAAGATCAAATCTCAGTTAAGTCATATTTTTTACTAGCTCTGAACTTGTAGATGTTAACCTTCTGTGTAAGCCTCAATCTCCTCATCTGTAAAATTTATATAGTAATAATAGGCATAGTCATTTAAAGTTTAGTCTTTAGGAGTAAGGTTTTTTTTTTTTTAATAAAAATTAGAAAAAACATAAAAGCAAATGGCATATAATAGGTAGTCAGTAACCAACAACTATGAAAGATCATCATCCATCATCATATTTCTGACTTGAACTACTGAAAATAAATGAACCCATGCACAAATGACCATACAGTAATAATAGCAAGGCAATGTTTCAGAGCTTTAAAGTTTCTCCTGAAGAGAGGCTTGCTGACTATAGGAAACAAATTAATATTCATCATCATATTTCTGGCTTGAACTACAGAAGATAAATGAACCCATGCGCAAATGGCCATAATGTAATAGTAGTCACTTTTTTCTCTTGTAGTTAACAGAACAGTGTTTCAGAGATTTAAAGTGCCTCCTAAAGAGAGGCTTACTACCTATGGAGAAGCAGATTAATATTCAACTGACTATAGGAGCTTTTTCAAGGTATATTAACACCTAGATAGCTTTTTTTTTTTTTAAAGATTTTATTTATTTATTTGACAGAGAGAGAGACAGCCAGCGAGAGAGGGAACACAAGCAGGGGGAGTGGGAGAGGAAGAAGCAGGCTTCCCAGCAGAACAGGAAGCCCGATGCAGGGCTGGATCCCAGGATCCTGGGATCACGCCCTGAGCTGAAGGCAGACGCTTAAGGACTGAGCCACCCAGGCGCCCCGCTAGATAGCTTTTAAATTGACTTTAATTGAGTCAATCTACAATCCCTTCTTTCAGCACATACATGTACACACATGGAACACATATTTAGTAAAGCTACTTCTTAGATTTTACTATGTGAAGTGTCATTGATTGTGGTATTCTGAACTTCAGAATATATTTTAGAAAGTTTTTCTTTCCTACCTAAACTTCAGGATGATAGCACCATCAGCAAATCAGCAGAATCATCACAATAACTATCGTTAAGTAATACAGGCTTATTATGTACCAGGTCCAATTCTGCAGTCTTCATACATATTACATAATTTAATCCTGACAGTCCAATGAAGTAGTACTATGATTATCCAGATCTAACATGGGAAACTTGAGGCACACAGAGGTGGAGTAAAGTGGTGAAATCCATACATTGGTAAGTATAAGATAGGATTTGATCTCAGGCAGTCTGGCTCTAGCCCTTCATTCAAAACAATAGGTTATAAATGATCTTACATACTTATACTGCCTATTTTTAATTTATAGCATTAACAGCTATTAATCCATGTTGTTTTGGTTAAATAATAGAGTAGTGTAAGTTTCCATTATGATTGTGACTAGCATATTGTTTCTTTGGGTTGGAAAATTTATGACAACCAAGCATTTTTTGACCGCAAAGCTCATATTGAATTTCTCTTCAAAATATTTTTAAGGATTTATTTTTGAGCTCTAAATGAGCTGTCAGAAAGTGAGGAGGCTTTAAAATTGGAACCAAGGAAATTATGTTTCAATTCATACTGAGAGTTGGTAGCACACAGTGGTTAAGAAACAAACTTTATGGAAATAATGCCTATTTTACTTGCCAATGTATTTTATATTTATTGGATACAATTTTGTAAAATACAAAATAATAAGGAATGAGTGAATCATTGATAACCCTAATACCTTAAACTATTAGCTATATACTTGATATTTATATTGTAATATATAGTATTTCTACCATATAGACACAGGCAAAATAATGTCAAGGGCATAAATAATAGTAAAATAATTGGGAACATGAGAGTTTTGGATTTATTATCTTTGTCTTTAATATAATTTGTGTAATTGAAGGTTTATATAATTTAAGTTTTAATAGTGGCTGTGTTTAATTCACTTACCAAATTCCTGAAAATACAACAATAGGCGCCCACAAGATACAGTAGGAACAGGATGCCAGGTTTTTCCTAGTGTCCATGACTACTGGGCAACTCCCATTTATTTTTTCCTGATATAATTCTCTTATGAAGGATAGGAGGGTAAGGAAAATGCCAGTTGTGCAGGGTTAAGAAGGAGACTGGAAATTTTCTACCACTCTGCTCACTAACTGTTACCAAATATTTTTCGTTTTCTCCTATGCCCCCTCACCCATGATTGCTGTGGAACTAATATGTCCAAGTGAGGATTCTCAAGCCTTCTCTAAGGGCAAGTTGGATCCCTTACTGTTCCTCCCTTTGCAGACATTTAAGTGAACACTCCTTCTATTCTGCTAATCAGTTGTTAGTACTCTGGTATATATAATAAATTTCTAGTTTCAGTCCTTTCATATTTAGTCAGAAATTTGATGTTCCTTTTTTTCAATACATATAAAATTTATTTAAAATAGATTGCAAATGAAATACAGTAGAAATGGCAAACTATAGCAGTTTTGATGTTTTTTCTACAGTGATATATAGTTGTGTAAAGCAAATATTTGCATTTGACCTAATCATCCTAGGATGGCCAAACCCACTTCTTTGTAGGTTTTATAACCACACATACAAATATCCCTGTATGTGAATATTTATACGTATTTGCGTGTACTTATGTATATTTGTTGTTTTTCTATACATTGACAGAATAGTAGTTCATCTGCATCTTTTTCGTTAAAGAAAGGGTAGATTTAGTCCCTGTAAGGCTGTCAGTGTTCTCAAGCTATCTGGGAGGAGCCTGCTTTTGCTAGAACATCTAGAGCAAGCATGTGCATCCTTCATAAACACTTAGAACCATTTCTTAAATATTTATCGTAATCATAGAGTTCACCAAATATAATTAATACAGAGGAAATGATACAAAATATGGAATAGCACATATTCCACATCACCTTTGTGTATGTTGATGTGTATGTAATTAAACACTATTTTAAAAAAGTATTTGTTTTTTTAATTGGTACTTTATCAACCCATGGAAATTTTTTTCCTCTTAGGTGTACTAAAAAAAAAAAAAAAAAAAAAAAAAAAGGTCAGTCCTATATCCTCAGATTTGCAAAATGTATAGGCTTCAGGGTCTGAGGATTTTGACTACATCTAATCCCCTGGGATGTAATAAATATTATTGTGGTATCAGGTGCTCCATCTCAGTGTGTATACCACAGAAGATCATTTGAAACCTTCTCAGTACACCTGTCATCTTGTATATTGTTGTAAATCATCCCCATTGAGCTGCTTCAAAATGTTTCACATGTAACACCCCTAGGTATTCAATTAAGCACTGGGATTTGCAGAAAGGTGTTGAAAATGGTGGGGAAAGAGGTGGAAAATGGAATTGGATATAACATGCCTCTTGCTGTCAGGCACAATTTCTTCCTCTCAGATAGCCAGAATGCCTGTTACAGGTTTATAACGATACATAGAGAAGGTAATGAATAGAAAAGGACATAAGCCTAGTAGTGTGCATTTGGGTAAATGTGGTCTAGACATATAAAAATTAGATTTTGGAGGATTTTAATAACTGAGTACTAGATCACTAAAATAACTGAGGGGCATATTTTTTAAAATATATTTTTTTCTTCTTTATTTAGAAAAACATTGAAGATCAATAAGAGCGTAGGTGTTTATTCACAATACCATAATGAAAGTAATTATATCATTCTTCACTTCAGCATTTCCTAAATTTGAATGTAATGCTTTTAGGAATCCATTTGGAAAGTAGTGTTAGAATCATTTCTAAGCTTAGATGCTGGCAACACTGTGATAAAATGGTGTTTCATTGGTAGTGTAAAACATTTCCATGCTTGTAATATTGTCTGAGCACATATTGTGAAGTCTTGAGTCTAGACATCTGTCTTTTTACACAATAAGCTATAAGGAAATCAGTGAAACAACACTTAGCCATTTTTCTACTGTTCTGTTTATATGTGTGTAGAGTGAATAGAAATCTTTAAAAATTGCTGCCCTGATATTTGCATAGCTCAACTTTCCATTTTTATACTTCTTCCCATCTCTGTATGCATTCCTCATTGCACATATCACAAATTACTTAGAGTTTCTAGACTCATTATTTTACGTTTCCATGTTTTTTTTTTTTTTTTCTCTTGTTCTTTTTTCTTTGTCACTTGCAAGTGTACTTGTTCTTTTTGGAAGAACAGTTTTCCCTCTTTCCTGCTGCACTGAAACTTTCTCACACTTTAATAATTGCTCAAGTGCCATTTTCTTTTGGAAACATTTTCTACATACAAAGCCTTCTTTAACCTGATGTGTTTTTTCTGTGGGTTCCTCTTTTTGGTTCTTCCACAGCATCCTGTGCTGATGCTAGACCTATTGTCCTATATTGTATAATCAGTTCCTTTCTTGGTTCTAACCCACTAGACCTGAAACTTACTTAGAACATGGATTTTGTCTTATCTTTATTCTTAACAAAAATAGATATTTATCACATTAACACTTAGGCAGTTTCCTCTGATAAGATATTTTATTCTGGTGGAATTAGGCATTGACAAAAGAGGGAGGTGGGAAGGGAACACATTCCAGAGGCTAGAAAAATTAGTAAGTTATACTATGTAAATTTACTAAATTAGACTAATTTAACTGTAATCTAATTGGAGACAACATGCATGTGGGAAATTAAGGTACTCAGTGCATTGTAATTGTGAACTGAAGTAAGTGGCAAAGCTCATGTGGGATAGCGTTTTCCAGAGAGGAGATACTTCCAACCTTTATATAGTGAGTAATAATGGGATAAAGTAAGAAAAGATAATTTTCTCACTCTCTTTTACTCTTTTTCCTATCTCTTGTTCTGTCTTTCTGAACTAATGAGTTTTGTAATGTTCTCTAATGTTCCCAAGATTTGAAATATCTGAACAGAAGCTCTTGAAGTCCATGTAATCAGGTCATGTTTTAGATAACAAAGCACTATTCCAAATAATATGGAACTCAAAACAGAGTCAGCGCACTGCCAGATGGAAGAGTAGAAAGTAACTCAAAGTTGGAATAATTAGTGGCTAAACCTTAGTTTAGAAAGTGGTATAATGCAAAGGCTCTGGGCTTAGTGTCTGTTTATTGAGCCCTAGATATACTCTGTCATTTGCCAGGGCTTGGATGAAACACTTTATTATACTTGAGTTATTTCACTTATAAATATGTTGAGCTTTAATTATTTTGAAATATTGTTCTGATCAAAAATTTCATGATTGTGGGACAGAAGTATCATTTGTACTTAATTGCTTTACATTTTTGTTCTAAGTAGTGTTTTTATTTGAGCTATAGCTGATTTTTTTTAACATTAACTTTGATGTCTGTATACATATCATCAACTCTTCATGAAAAGATAAATAATGAATAGATTTTGAGCATATTGCCAAATATGATTTCAAACCCCAAAATCTGTTGCCTAAATTGGTGTATGTGGATTTCATTTAGTTGCAAGCGAGAATGTTAAAACAACAACAGCAACAGCAACAGCTTCCTAAATGAATGTTTTGGTAACTTTTCAAGGATATTAGAAGTGCATGATTTTGTGTTCAATTATTTTCTGTCTAGGAAAACACTTTATTTCCCTCTGATCATCCACAAATAATATGACTTGACATTTAAAAGGCTGAAGAGTAACCAGATTTTAATAATCATTTGAAATAATGATGCTTTGTTCTATTTAAGATTTACTTCCTTGATGTTCAGAATTTTAGATACTTCCCATAAGTTTACTGTTGGAAAGGTCATTCAAGTTTGAAGATTTTGCACTTTAAAATCTAAATAAATTTTCACTTTTTAGCATTCTTGCTGGTATAAGGAGCTGTTATTGGAATTAAACTATTATCACATATAACTAGATAACAGTTTCTTAAATAATACTTCAAATTTTCACTTTTTAGCATCCTTGTTGTTACAAGGAGTTTTTATTGTAATTAGACTATTATCACATATAACTAGATAACAGTTTCCTAAATAATTCTTTCCTAAATAATTCTGGCTGTAAATGAACCAGTTTGCATATTTGTTTTTCCATTGAAAGACTTTCTAATTTTATATTTTGACTCCTTCCTTAACCTTTTCTTCCCTTAGGAATTCAAAGACCATGACTGTGACTTATACATTGAAAATAATTGACACACCTGCTAAGTAGATTTGCTTGATAACAGTTTTCACAATGTTCCTGACATGGCAAAATGATTTTGAAATTCAATTTAAATTCATCCCCTCATATCTATAGCAAATTTCACTCTGCCAAGATACAATAGGAAGAATAAATAGTAACTTGAGGACATCAGAATTGATGCGAGAGATGAAACACCAATCCCTAGATATGCTCACTGCAGACTTTGCCTTAATGAAAAAATAGCTGAAATTTGTAAATTTGGGCTACCTATAAAATCTCATGGGGTAGTTGTTAGAACTCCTAAGAGGAACAGCAAAAAAAAAAAATAAATAGAAAGAGGCAAGGGGAGGAAGGAGGAGACAAGTTTTCACTTTATATTAGGTATCAGCAAATATTATGTTAAACTAAATCATGAATTCCCAAATTCAAACTGTCCTGTTTATTTCTTTGTACCTTCTCTTTCTATTTTATACTATTCTTGAGCCAACCACTACTTATGATATGGTAGACAAAATGAGTTTCGTTACCCAGAAAATCGTTAATTATGTGTCATAAAGCCTGTATTATCTTTAAGTTTGATGTTTTAGGGAGAGAAAATAATGATTTTTGGTGTAGCATATTTCTGATGTATTTACATTTTCAATATATCAGAATTTCCATTGATTACATTTCAGGGCATAATAAATATAAAAGGCTATAAAAATCACTACCATTTTGTCCTAAACTTAGCTAAAGTTACTCTGAAACACATGAAGATTATCCAGATGTTTCGCCAACTCACCTACATTCTACTAATTTCATTTTCTGATGCTGGCGAATATTAACATCATCATTAAATGAATTCATCATTAAAGATGATCACTTTCACAAAAGATGAAATTTGGTGGACTGAAACACATACGCATGAGTTTATCTCTCATCTCTGTTTTTACCACAATCTACAGTATTATAAAAGGACAAAGGAGTCTTATGTTTTATTCATTCACTACAAATTTTTTAATTTGCATTTTAAATGTTTTCCAAGGTGAGGGATAACAGAATCATGACAGAGCTGAACATTGTAACTTTATTGTTCCTAGGATACTCTTAAAAGTCCCAAAGATGTATCTACCACAAAGTACTGTTTAACACTCCTAGTTATTAGCACACACACCCTTTTGCACTTGAAAAAAATCCATGTTTTATTCAAGTACAACCAAGATGTCTTCTAATGATGCTACAAAGCTAAGGAGGACAGTTCCATACCAGAGAGTAGATAATAAACACACTCCTCAGGAAGAAATGAACATAGGCAAGTGACCAATCCTGATTAACATTCTAAGTAATTACTTTGGTAAACATAAATTTGTGCAGATATGGACACATAAAATGGAGGTAGTCAAAGCAATGTCTGGGACACATATATTTATGTTTTTAAATAAGATGGAAAAATCTACTGTCAGGAAAATATTTCAGGGAAAAGTTTTAAAACAGATAACACTAAAAATATTTCTTTTTTCAGACATCCAAACTATATTGAAATGTCACATATATTTCAGTATAAACAACAATATCTAAATAGAATTTTAATTCGTGTGCGTTCCTTGCTGAGACAGAGAGAGAGAGAGAGAGAGAGAGAGAGAGAGAGACTGAGTGTTTTAAGTTGATTCACTGGGTCAGACAGAAGTGTCGGCAGCTGCAGTAGAGAAGCGTTCTCCACACTGCGTTGCCAGAGCTTCTGAGTTCTGACCCATAGTCACAGTGCCAAGAGCTGCCAGGAATGCCAAGTGTGTGCTGATTTTGTGATGTGGAGAAATAGGGATCTGGGTGAGAATACTTAATTGTTTTGAACTACTATGTTTGGTTGGAATCTGAGCCAAAGTCTCCAGACATAAAAAGAAACAGTGGTAAAAATCCTCAGGCACAAACATACTTTGCACTTATTGCCTGCAAGTAAGCAGGACATTTGAGTAAGCAACACTTAAGAGTTGACTTCAAGCCTTTGTTTTCTAATTATGAAGGCTGAAGGAAGGTAACAACATTTGTTTTTGTGCACCCCTGAGACTAAAGATAAGTTCTCAACTGCCCTCAGACACTGGATGTTTGTAACTTGGATGTACTTGTTCTATCTTCCCCTGAAGTTTTAGTGCTTTATTATTTCTACATCAAACTTAAGTATAAAAACGTCTCCTTTGTCGTTTCCCGTGAGCTTCTTAAAGAGGACTTTAGTAATTTTTGAAAGGCTTTTTGATTTTTTACTTAAAGATTTGAAGTTTTTGAGTTTGTTTGGTTTTTATTTTACTTGACTTAGGAGACAGACATTTTTAAAACTTCTTGTACAAGTTTATGCTTTAAGGAAAAGAATAGTTTAAAATATTCTTGTAAAAATCATAGATGAATATACAATGTTTTAACTAATTTTTACTATAGAACATTTCAAAACCTTGAACAAAACTAACATTTTTGAAGTGTATTTTCAGTCATTGAAATTGATCTTCACTATGTCAGTAATTTCAAGTTCATTATGTTGCTATCAATTCATCCATAAAAAATAATTTTCTTTAGTAAATACAGTTTTAATTTATTACATCTGGTTCTGTCATGTGAACATCAATTTATCAATATACATTTGCATAATATCTTTATGAATACATTATATTAGAAAAGTTGATGAGTACCTTCTGTTCTCCCCCCCACAAAATGGATTGGTAAGATTGAATTAATGACTGGAAGATGATGTTGAAAATTAGTATCTGATTAATCATGAATTGGATATGCGGAGTGTGTTGGACTGCTTTTTGTCACATATTATACAAGTAACTGATTGTAGGACAATTACATATTTTAGGGACTTTTAAAAATTAGCTTGTATCATTTTTTTTTACTGTTAGAATCACAGAGTTTGTGAGCTTGCTTAATTCTGCTTGAATTACTATTTCGTTAAAGATTATTAATCACCAGCTGCCATCACGGAGTGGCAGGGTTCCAAGGCAGCACTCTGAGGACTCCTCTGTTCATCCTCTGTCCCAGGGTGACATTGTGTAGAAGCATTTTTGGCTTATTTGCAAAGGAATGTAATTGCCTTTAAATTGTATATGTTATCACCAAGTTTAAAGTCAGAGGATGTTCAGGGAAAAAAATCCTCAGATGTTTCATCCAGAACAACTAAGTTACCCCATGATGCTGTTTGTTAAGAGTCACATGGATTTGTGTGTGTGTGGGTGGGGGGGGGGCGGTTCCAGGTTCTTTGTACTAACTCCTTTGCTCACCCTCTACCCATCGATCACCCAGTGATAGATTTCACAGGGTCACAGGGGACAGTGTGGGAAGAGAAGGACTTTGGCCTTTGAATCCTGTACATTATTCAGTTGTACATTCTAGTGGTTTTCATGTCCTCAGGCTTCAGGATACTGTGACATGGTGACATGTCCGCGGTTGTATTATTGGATGATAATGCTGCTCTGTAAAGTGTATAAGCTCAGCTTCCAGTGTCCCCTGCCAACACTGACAGATCCCACGACAGGTGCAAATTTGACTTCACACATCACAATTGAACAAGCCGAGCCTGAATATTACCTGACTGTGCTTAAGTTTTCACTTCTTTTGCTGTCTGCTTTCTTATCACTTCTTGGGGTTTTCTGGATGTTATTTTTCAGAGGGAAGGAAATTTGGAAGGGTTTATAAACTCAAGTTCCAAAACTTTTAAGACTTTCTCACTTGTCAAACGTATGTTCTGAAAAATATCCTCTTCATAATAACCATTATTATTTTCAGTTCTCAAGAAAATTAAATCATATTTATTTGAATTTCACATATATGTACATTTTAAAATAATGTCATTTTCAAAATCATGTTCTTTAGTATTACATAAATATGAAACCATCACCTTTAGTTTTTGTCTCATATAATGTTTTTAAATAACTAGCTTTCAAAATGTCTGAATTCACTAACAGAGAAGTAGCAAACATCTAAAACAAAACCTCCATGAAGTGTTGGCTTTTATTTTATATCTGCTGCTTTCTTAGTAGACTTTTATGTTGCATTGTCATCCAAGAATCATGTTGTCACTGTGTTAACACTGTGTTAACAGGTTCAATCAGGTAAATAAAAGGCATGATGGGAAGAAGTTTAGGAAGTATACAGAAAAGGTGGTTTTTAGCTCAAAACACAAGAAAGTCTATTTTTCTTTTCAGTGAAACAGAATACTTGGTCTTTTACTCACTCAAAATGTTTTTTTTTTCAATTTTTTAAAATTAAGATCAAAAGAATAACTTGAACAACTTGAGTGACTCATGTTAAGGTGATTCTTTATCATACACTAGATAAAAGCATTTACTTAACATTCTGACCATTTGTTTGTCTATGTCCCTGTATTTATAATGTTAATTCCCAGAGAGTTTGCTGATAAACAAAGAAACAAATAAAAAAATGGTAGGCATTGGTAAATGGTGGTACACAATATCCCTTTAGGACAGATAAGATATGTAATTTGTGCATGGATGACTCCCTACCCTTGACAGGCCCACCTATGGAAATGGTACTTAAGTCAGATCCATCACACACTTAAAAGAACCTGCTTTCTTTTAAAGTGTGTCAAAAATGTTTTTCATCAAACTGTTGGAGTTGTGAATATATTACCATCATTACAAGGAACCACATAACTTGTAGTTGAAATTTTTTCTATAGATATGGGATTAGGAGAATGTGCATTTCTATTATGAAGGGGATGAGTTCAGTAGGATTTTTTGAATCAGTGGGTTGGTGTCTATTTGCAATGTCTGGATATACCTTTCAAATCCTACCTGTGTCACATTGTTGCTCTTTTCTACTACTAGTCATTTAGATAAATAATTTTGACATACTCACTTGATCATACATCTGTTAACTTCTCTCTCATATTTTTTATCTCTTTGTCTTATAGTATACTATCTCACAACACAAATTTCCTAGTTATGTATAATCAACCTATCCATCAAGTTTCTTTATTTCGAATACTATATTTTTCATTTGTAGTAGTTCTATTTGATTCTTCTTTGTATTTATGTATCTTTAATAATATTATCAAACATTCCTTTTCTTTCTTAAAATATAAATATATGTTTTCTATTTTATTTCTTATAATTTTAATCCCTGAATTTTTCACGTTATCACCTTTGTTTCCACTGGCTTTCCCTCATGGTATTTTAGTTCCATATGTTTTTCATTATTATTTTTTTAATGTTAGTTGTTCATTTTTCTTGAGTTCTTACCTATGAAAAGTCCTTGACACCTGAGATATAGATGGGACAAAACTTTGCTTTGCTCTTGTCAGAGACCTGAAAGCTCTAATGAAAATTGACTTCTTTAAATTAAAATCTTATCTTGAGATATTTTTTTCTGGAACTTAGAGTGTGAAGAACCAATTCATATATACCCATGTGAGTTCTGGCAAGTGAGTTTGAGCCAGTTTTTCTTTTTCTCTGTTTCGAGCCAGTTTTATAGGGAAGGATAGTAAATGTATTTTTAGTTCATCTGTACACTGAGGTGCAAACTTTTGTTGTCCCAGTATTAGGAGTTCACAAGATGCAATCCTCAAGTTCACCAGCCTAACAAACTTCTTCAGTGTAAATGCCAACTTCATGGTTTCATGTACTTCTATTACCTTCACCTTCATTCCTTAGCCTTAGGGTTGTTTGCTTTCTTTCCAGCTCATGTATATACTTTAAGAAATGTTTTATCCACTATTTAGTATATACTTTCTTTTTTGAGAAAGAGAGAGAGAGAGGGAGGGGCAGAGGGAAGAGGGATAGAGAGAGATTCTTAAGCAGGCTCATGCCCAGTGTAGAGCCTGACTCGGGGCTCAGTCTCATGACCCTGAGATCATGACCCAAGCCAAAATCAAGAGTCAGACGCTTAACTGGCTGAGCCACCTAGGCGTCCTTAATATACACTTTTTAAGTAAGACAATCAGGCTAGACATCTAATCCACCATATTTCAGTAAATGAAAATCCAAGTGGATTGCTTCATTGACTAAGGAACAAAAGTAGAAGGATTAAGGATGTTGAACTCCCATAGACATTAAAAACCCCCATCATTTAACTTATTTGCTGCTTCTTTAGAGGGAAATCAGCCTTGACAGCTGGCTGCTAGCTGACAAACCAGCTTTTATTCTAAAATTAGTAGAAGGAATTGTTTAATGACGCTAATTCAGATTACTTTCCTTCCTAGTATATGGGGCAATTGTTTCCAAGTTTACAAAGAGTCCATGTTTTCAAAAAAGGCCAGTTATCTGGTGATATCATCATACTAATTTCAGCTAAGGTAACGTGGGGAATAGAAGTTGATAGAAATATGTAAACACAAATTGGAAATTTAGAAAACTCCAAAGTAGACATTGTTGCTGTTCACTTGAAAGTTTAAGTTTCAGAGGTCTTATATAAAAAATCTCAAAGTTTTTTTTTTAATATGATCTCTTTACATGTGTATAGCTTATTGTAATGCTTAGTGTCCCATCATTTTTAGATTTGTTGCAGCTTGACTGATTTCATATTTATTTTCAATTTGTTGAGGGTTTTAGGTTAGATGGATGATTTGTTTAAAATAAATCTTTAAAATATAAGGCCCGTGACACTTGCTGTCATTTTTCACATTTTAGTATTTACCATATTGACTCAGTGTAGAAGAGTCAGAGAACAGCTTTGGGAACCAAGGAAGCCTGGATTTGATTGCTCTTTTTACTGCGCACTTGCCATGTGATTTTGGGCTTACTGTACCATCAGCATCTCAGTTCTCTTATTTGTAAAATGAGACTAATACTAGTACTTAATAAGTAATAAATGATTAAGATATGTAAAGCATTTAACAATAGTTAAATGTGAGCTGTTCTTCCAACACCTTTGATATTTTTGCTGATTTCTCAATGAATACCTGAGATCTTATAAATGATAAATAAATTCAAGAGCATTAAAACAATTGCACAGCGCTCAGAAATAGAGAAATAAGATTAAAAGAATAAAATTGTTTCAAATATGTGATACAATGATAGATAGGATACTTATAAAATAAATGAAAAGAAATAAAATATTAAGGAAACTTAGAATCTATCTGAAAGAGATATATGCTATTCTTAAACCATTTTTTTATTTCAAAGAACTGTAATATTTGCATATGAAACATCCAACATCCTTAAGAAATAGCAAATCTTTAATATTTTATATTAGATATTTTATATTATAGTTTTTACTTCTATTTGTTTAGCTTTCCTATAAATAAAATATTTGTTACAAAATAATTTTCTGATTTCCAAATATATCTTCATCATTAGATTTATTTCAGATCATCATAAGCAGATTTTGCAGTCATATGTGATACTATGCATAATTTATTCCACTTTCCAAGTCCACCTAACTTTTTATGGCTGTAGTAATAGTATTTTATGATCATATTTTCAATTTGTAAACCAGACAGTAAGGAAACTCTTCCTTCTTAATTTTCTAAGAATCACTTAATTTTAGAATGTGTCAATAACTGGAGCTCTATGGGGAAAAATTTTATATGATTTGAAGTGGAGTCTATTTTCATTTTCATTCCTAACCAAAATAGCGTGTCTCCAATATGGACTAGAGCTGCTATTACTTTTCAAAGAATATACTTAAGATTTTTTTCTTAGTATAAAAAATAGAGATTAATAGAATTCATTTATTATTTCTGTGTTCTTGCTTAAAATACTTTTCCATAGTGTATAGAAACAGTGCAAGAGAAATGCTATCAACTTGCAAATCAGAAAGATATACCTTCAAGTTTTCTTCTGCCACTTGTAAACTGAGATTTGAAATGAACAATTTAATACCTATAAAGCTCTATTTCCTCCTATGCAACATGGAATTAATCACATAGAATTCTGATAACAATTATCACATTAAGATTGTATAAAATGAAATTATTTATGTAAAACACCTGGAACAATGTGATAATAGCTTTTATGATGATAATTATATTTATCTGGATTTAGCAATTAGCAAATATTAAAATACATGTGTATGTGTGTGTGTATAAAATTGACACCTTTCTGAATCTTGTGGTTTCTAACACAGTTATGCTGACACAACATATAAAACACACTTGGACACAGTTGTTTGTACAAATATCTGCCAATGGCATATGAAAGGTAAAATACATGTGTATTTAAGGGCATTGGTTGAGTTTAACCCTCAAGTAATATTAGCTACTTCAAGTATGTTTCCTTTTTAATAAAGTGTTACCCAAAGAGTACTATTAGGACACTAGGTCATGTGCTCTGTTAAAAAAATAATGGAATTATCACAAAAAACAAAAAACAAAAACAAAAACAAAAAACCAGAAAGGAAGGAGGAAAGCAAGCAAGCAAAAGAAAGAGAGAGATGCTGCATATAGCATGTTACCTTAAGAAATTCAAATTCTCCTGTAAAAAGTCCCAAGAATTTCCATTTTAAAGAAACCTTTTAACATGAACCTTTTAACATAAACTCAAATAGAAGGCTACCAAGATTTTTTTAAATTGAGCCTTTTTTAAATATGTATTACCAATATTCTGCTGGCAGAATGTTCTACTGTTTTAATAAACTGTATGAAATGGTGCTATTTGATTGCATGAAAAATTAACATTAACCCATAGATTAAACTTACTTGTGACACTTGAGATCTAATTTGGAAGAAATTTCATGGAGTCCAAAGCCCCAGATATGACTGAAGTGAAGGGATCTTAGCTTGGATTACAGAAGATAATAAGTCTGATATTTAGGTGATTTAATTTTTGCAGGGAGGGATATCAAAACACCGGCTAGACGTAGTGAAGAGAAGGGCCATATGCACCCCAATGTTCATAGCAGCAATGTCCACAATAGCTAAATTGTGGAAGGAGCCGAGATGCCCTTCAACAGATGACTGGATTAAGAAGTTGTGGTCCATATATACGATGGAATATTACTCAGCTATCAGAAAGAACGAGTTCTCAACATTTGCTACAACATGGACAGCACTGGAGGAGATAATGCTAAGTGAAATAAGTCAAGCAGAGAAAGACAACTATGATATGATTTCTCTCATCTATGGAACATAAGAACTAGGATGATCGGTAGGGGAAGAGAGGGATAAAGAAAGGGGGGGTAATCAGAAGGGGGAATGAAACATGAGAGACTATGGACTATGAGAAACAAACTGAGGACTTCAGAGGGGAGGGGGGTGGGGGAATGGGATAGGCTGGTGATGGGTAGTAAGGAGGGCACGTATTACATGGTGCACTGGGTGTTATACACAACTAATGAATCATCGAGCCTTACATCGGAAACCGGGGATGTACTGTATGGTGACTAACATAATATAATAAAAAAATCATTAAAAAAAAAAACACCGGCTAAAAATAAAATACGTGAAATGAAAGAATGAAGCACAAGTACCATATGGAGAATAAAAAGTTTTAAGTGGTAAATCTCTGTCTCTTTATATGTTAAAATGAGAGAATAAGATAAGATGGACTCTGTCGAATTCTTTCAAGCACTTACATTTATAATTCTAATAAAGAAAGGTATTTCCCCCAATATTATCCCCACATATTTGCATGTTACATGATACTTTTTCTATTATTTAATTCACTGGCTTAAAAATGTGTTAGGAACTTTACATTGCAAGCAGGGATATTAGTTACTGTGAGAGACAGAAATCTAGACCTAGGTCTTGGTTGATAGTCTTCCATTATTAAAAAAATATAGGGTACATTGATTATATAAATGAAGGTAGTACCAGCATTGAGGATAACTTACAGAGATGCTTGATATTATACAATGTTGACTTCATTGAAAAGAGATTTGACTTTCTATAAATTTCGTAGCCATGATTTAAATGGATGCATGGATACACATAAAAATAAATACCATAATTCTACTAAAGCCTCGTTCTCATGGAAATAATACACAGAAATATGTGCATTTAATTTGTATCCCTATGCATCTATATATATACACACATACCTATTCACATCAGTTTTCTTAATTGATATCAGTCTGCTTCCCAAAGGTAATAAATATATTGAGTTTCACTAAAATAAGCAATATGGAATATTTGGAACAAAACTTCAAAGCTCTTCAAGAAATTGTTTCTGGATTATGAAGCAAATAGACATTGTGAAACAGAACATTTCATTTTTATTCTGCTCTTATATTTGCCAGCTTTTGGCGTTATGGCTATTAACTTTTATAGATGTTGTACATTTTTATGGTAATAGTTCAGCTTTCTGTTTGGTGAGGAGCTAGACTTCTGTTTCTTGAACAAATGCATGAGCAAATTACCACATGCCTTCAAAATCTTTATAAGTTTTTTTTTCTGTTTAACAATTTATGATTGATTTTTTAGATCAAATTGGCACTAGAAAAAAAAAAATGACATGGTCACATTCTTTGAAGGTCATCCTTAAGAGAGTACAACACCGTTTCTATACCAGTACAGTACCACTTCAAATAACTTCACTCAAATTTGCCAGAGGCAAATAAATGATTCTGTAGTCACATAAGGCAAACATTCCATCAGATTTTATGATTTTTATGAGATTTTAAGATATTAATGATTGATGTGCAATCGATATATTACATAATTCTTTTATTTTTTCCCTCTTGCTTTCCTCATTATAGAATAACTGTCATCCAAATGTCTTGATGGCTTTTTTACTCTTCATTTTATTAAGAAATTTAAGAGAACATATTTTTATAAATATATGAGTATAGATATCTGAATGATGTAGTTTCTATTAAAATGTAATTACAATAATTATGAAACACCATAATAAATAATTTCTTGATGTAAACAGTAGTTAGCATTTAAACTTCTAATCTTCCCATAAGAGCTGTATTTTATATGTAAATACTTTTTATATACATCTTAAGAATTTGTGTGAATGAGAATTTATATAAAATCCCCATATCGTGATTCATATCTCTTTTTAAACCTCTTTTAGTCTCTTAATTCTAAACCTCTTCTTTTCCCTTAGGTTATACTTACTAGTAATATATCTGTACTCCCAAGTAGGTAGTATCAAGATCAGGATATACGCTATATCTAGTACTTGAGAAAGTTTCCTCCTGCCCCTTCCAGTCAAGTTCTTTACTCCCCACTCTCTCACACAGAGATAACCACTACTCTTTTTTTTTTTTTAATCATCACAGATTAGTTTTGTCTATTCTGAAGCTTACTATATTTTCTTTTGCATCTGGCTGCTTTATTCCATCATGTTTTTGAGATTTATCCATGTTGTTAAGTGTATCAATAGTATGTTTCTTTTTCTCGCCAACTGGTATTTCATATGAATAGATCACGGGATGTTGGCAGACATTTATGCTATTTATAGTTTTGGACTATTATGAATAAAGTTGTCATGAACATCTTTGAAGAAGTCTTCTTGTGGAAAAATGCATTTATTTCTCTTGGAGTGCATTAGGATAGAGGTAGAACTCTATCAGAGGGTACAGTCTGCAGAAGACTTTTGCATAGTGGTTGTACTCTTTTAACTCCCATCAGTTTTGCATGAGAGTTCCAGTTGTCCCACATTCTTGATATAGCTTGTTATGGTCAGTCTTGTTAATAACAACATTTGGATGGGTATGGTATGACATCGAAGTTTTAATTTGCCATTCAGCTATAACTCGTATTGAACCCTTTTTAATATTCTTACTGGTCATTCAGATGTCTTCTGTTATGAAGTGCCTGTTGAAATCTTTAACATAATCTTTTAAAATTGAGTTATTTTTTTCTTTCATTGGTTTATAGGTATTTCCAAAAATATAGTCTGGATGTGATTCCTTTATCAGTTGTAATGTTGAATATCTCACATTTTTACATGTCTTTACTGAGCAGTAGTTTTTAATTTTGATAAATTTTACCTTAATCCTTTTTAAAAGATCTATTTACTTATTTGAGAGAGCACACAGGTGCACGAGAATGAGTTGGAGAAGGGGCAGAAGGAGAGGGAGAGAGAGAATCTTAAGCAGGTTCTATACTCAGCACAGAGCTCAATGCAGAGCTCGATCTCATGACCCTGAAATCATGATCTGAACCAAAATCAAGAGTCAGATGTTTAGCAAACTGAGCCACCCAGGCACCCCCAACCTTTTTCTTTTATAATTATTACCTTTTGTGTCCTGTCTAGTAAATATTTGCCCATTCTGGCATCATGAATATATTCACCTATGTTTTCTTCTTGAAGTATTATAGTTTTAACTTTTATAACTTTAGCCCTTAAATTTAAATCTTTAACCCATTGTGTTAGAGTTCTCCAGAGAAACAGTCAATAGGAGATACATAGATAGATGATAGATAGCAATAAGATTAACATAAAATAGTTATAAAAATCACACGTATATGAAGAGATCTATGGTAAGGAATTGGCTTATATGATTATGGAGACTGAGAATTGCAGGCAGGATCTGCCATCTACAACCTGGAGACCCAAGAAAACTGGTGGTGTAGTTCCAGTCTGAGTTTGAAGACCTGAGAACCAAGAGAACTGATGGTGTAATTTCTAGCTGAAGACAAAGACATGAGAACCGGAGAATCTATGGTTTAAGTAGAGTCTTAGGACAGATATTGGATATTGCAACTCAAACAGTTAGGCAGAGAATGCATATTTTCTCTTTCTCCACCTTTTTGTTCTGTTTAGGCTTTCAAGGAATTGAATGATATTGCCTACATTGGGGAAAGCAATCTATTTTACTTAGTCTACCAATTCAAATACTAATCTCATCCAGAAACACCTTCACAGTCATACATAGAGATTTAACCAACTGTCTGGGAACCTCATGACCTAGTCAAGTTGACACATAACATTAACCCTTACACTCATCTTGAGTTATTTTTATGTATGGTAACATGGTTACCCAAATACAAATAAAAATGTCAAGCAGATTGCTAAAGTAAAATAATAATTTTGTGACATCTATTCAATGTCTTTATGGGCAATGGTATCCCTGAGAGAATTTTAAAATTTAATCTATTTTTCGGAAATAATTTTTGCATCATATTGACATTTTTATTTCATCATCTTTTTTTCTTTTGAATTAGTAGTAATATAATGGCCAAAAAGGTATAAAAAATAATAATCTAGCCTTTAATTTTTCCAAGCTTTTGTCAAAAGTCATTTTTTACTTAGATTTATACATTTGAAAAATGTCCACTGTTGATATAATTTGATATTAGTAGTCATAACTTCCATTTTCTAAAGTGAAGGAAATTTGCTATAACTGATATGAGTGGGTCTAAGAGGCAGCATTGCATGGTGCTTAAAAGGAAGGGCTCACAGGCATTTCTTACTGGTGTTAACTTGAGTAAGTTACTTTATTTTCTGTGTACACTTTGCTTATCTGTAAGATGAAGTCATGATAGTATCTCTTCATATGGTTGTTGTGAGGATTAAATTACTGTTAACATTTGTAAAGAGCTTGGAATGGTGCCTGGAATATGGTAAGCATTATATAATTGTTAAATAGTTTCTGTACGGGATTCTAAGATGATTTTATTTATTTAACAAAAAAAATATATCAAAAAAACAAACTGAAAAGGAATACACGAAGAATACCAGGCTAACAAGATACTAACATAAAATCTTATCAAAGTATAAGACAATGAATTGCTGCAAAATCATCATGGCTTGGTGAATTATGGTTTGGTTTGGTTTTGTTATGTGAAACTAAAGCAAACTATAATACCACCACTTATAAGAGAAGCATTTGTAAAGCTGTGGTCCCATAATAGCTTTCCATAATTAGAGTAAAATTACATGAAAGATAGAATGCATATTTTCTGCAGAACTATTTCCTAAGCATTTCCAGAGAATATCAATAATTTGAGAGCACTATAGGAATATATTATGAAATTTTCCTCATGCAATGAACTTTAGGAGAAAAGTACAATAAAAAGAAAAATAAAAAGAAATCTGCTTTCTTAAAAATAGGGTAAGTTTATGATGGTGCAAAAATATGGAAATTTATTTTATTTTACAAATTTAATATGTACCTCTGCATCAAGTTGCACTCTGAAGCTAATAATTTGAAATATTTTTTTCTTCTATAAATGGTAATTAAATTAGTTGAATTCAACAGACTGGTCTCATTTCATTTATCTGAGAATTCTTTTGTTTTGTGTGTCTGAATCTGTACAAAATATTCTGTATATTTTCTTGTACAATCTTAGGAGGTAGGTTAAAAATGGAATGTTCCCTGTCTTGTAAAATAAACAAGATATTCCCATTGATTTTTTAACCTGTTGAAAATAATTTCATAAAATGAATTTTCTACCTTTGCTTGAGGTTTTTATCACCTGAATTTTTTGATAAAATATTCAATTTTTACTTGTGTTGACTTTACAGTTACAAAAACTTTCTCATTAAAATGGTGTAGCTTATAATGCCTTGATTGAATAGTATAAGTAATGAAAGTAGAAGAAATGTGTAGTTTAATTCCTTGATCTTAACAAAAGAGCTGTAAATCATTGTTGATTTTATTTAATATGATTCAGAATGTTTAAAGAAATGAGATACTGAATTATTAGACTCCATATAAATGCATGACTAAAAATCATAAATACTCAAAAATCTTTAAGCAATATGATCATCATTGCTTTAATTATATTATTGATCTCAATATCTTCAGTAAAAATTTGCACATATACATATTTCTTGGAACATTTTATTACTTTTCATTATTTCACAAATGAACAAGTGGGGCACATATTTATAACAGTTTAATTTAATAATCAACAGATATTTATCAAGTACTTACCATGTGTCAGGCACTGCTATATATATGTGGCAGTTGAAAAACAAACCAATATAACACAGTTTTCTCATTACTAAGGTCACATTCTATCAGAGTAGAAAATAAGGAAATTATAGAAATGCAGTTGATAAGGCTGTATATAAAGTGTTACAGGTAAGCAGAGCAATTGATAAAGAATAAATAATAAACTACCTAGGAGAACAGGGACATTTCTAGAGGGAAGTTATAAAAATATATGACAATCATTGTAGGATTATTTAGAATTAACACTTAAGTTTCCATTTGATTCTTACGCTTGATTCATTGACTATATCAGCTTATATATTTTTTCCTTAATAAGGAATGATGATACATGAGTAAAATCAAGAGTCAAATGGATTTCTAAAAATAAAATATATAGATATATATTTATAATATAAAATGCATATTATAAGAACATAAATATAAGAAATGTATTTCTTACACTGTTTTTAGAGATAAATATTATTTATGCATAGAACTGGGTGTTATAGAATAAATGGAATTATTGTGATGGACATTTCCCTGCAATTGAACAAGTTCAATTAACTTTTGATTTATTTCATAAGCTTCTGTGAAATTACTGGTACCAAAGTAGAGGTGATATATGAACATAGGGAATGAATGGGATAGGCAGAGAAGAGGTATATATGTTTTTTTCTTTGAAGTTTGAGTCTTAGAAATCATATTATATTTCTTGGTTGAATCAGTGCTGTGTCAGTTATAGTGAACAGATCTCCGTTTTTTTCCTATGTTACACATTTTGTCATTGAGATAGAAGAGGATTTGAGTGAGATAGTCTTAGTGCTTTACCTTGGAGAAATACATAATGAAGAACAGTTTATTTTCAAAGACTTTGCTCTTATATTTTATTTTATTTTCAGTCCCAGGTCTTATTATCTGCTTCATTTTCATGTATGTGATTTTGCAAAGGTATCCATTGGTATTACTAACCAAATACCTTATTAGATAAACAAAAGGCCAGCCAGGGATGGAAACAGTTTGTTTAATCTTCAGCAGTTGTTTTACTACACAGTATGTCTCTAGTGCTTTATTAAAAGAACAACAGTGGTATTTGGTATGTGTGAAGAAGAACAAATTTACTAAAGTATGATTTCTGTTCCCCCCACAGACTCTATGGTGCAGCCTGGTGATTTTCTGTCTTTTCAAACTGTTCACTGATCTGGCAAAGAAAATTGCCTCAACATGAATAAATAAGTATTAGTTCATTAGCTGTGCTTAATTAACACAAATAAAACTGATGAACCCAATGTTGAGTGTGCTATTGCAAGCTTTCTATTTTATAAGCACCCCTCAGCATTTGTGATTTATTAAATAATTTATTCAGCAAACATTAATTGAATACCACATGTTGGTCTGAGACTTTGCTAAGTGCTGCAGATACAAAAATGTCTTAAGGTAGGTAGTGCACTATCAGGAAAATAGGTGGCCAAAAATAATTATAATATTGTATGATGTATATAATAGATATATTGACAGGGTTATGGGAAATTGCAAACTAGATAGATTGGTTTGGCTGGAACAGAGAGACCTATGAGGAATGATGTACAATGAATTTGAAGAGACCACAGAAATGGCAGAAGTTAGAAGAATGTAGATTTAATGTCATGATTTTTTTTTAAGATTTTATTTATTTATTTGACAGAGAGAGAGAGAGCATGAGCGCAGGAGCAGGGAGGAGGGGCAGAGGGAGAAGCAGACTCCCCACTGCGCAGGGAGCAGACATGACTTGGGGCTTGATCTCAGGACCCTGAGATCATGACCTGAGCTGAAGGCAGACGCTTAACCAACTGAGCCACCCAGAGTCCCTAATGTCATGATTTAATGTTACATATAATGGATATGGATTGAAGGAGTAGGAAGGGAGGTCCTTTTATGTTTCATGTCTGTAGTTTGAGTCTGGCAGGTTGTTGTAGTAGAGCTATCCTATACTTCAATTATAGTTCTATAATGTAATAGCCAGATGACCTCAAGGAGTAGAGTCCTGTGTGGTGGCAAGGACCAGGGTTTGGCCACAAGAATGAAATGACACTGCATTTATATTTGATGATTTCATTGATCTGTAAGGTAGTGTATTTTTGTTTGTTTGTTTTAGTTTTTTTTCAATAAGTTGTGCACAAAGATACTGAATATTTTCATCTAGGACTTTTCAATAGTAGCCTCCACATGGAAACTGCTCCATGTGACAAAGTCCTCCCTGGATTTAAATTACATTAAATGCAATAACAAATACAGATCAATGGAATTTTGGTTGCATTAAAACTATTTTGGTACTGAAAGTGGGGGCAATATTGATTTGAAAGCAGCAATGTGGTAGGGTATCTGTGTTTGGAAGGATATAAAATGATGACTTCCTTGAGGGCCTTGGGGAATTATTTGGCAGCTTCCACTTTCTCTTGAGAGAAAGTCACTGTGGAGCTAACATCTGAACATGTGGTATACTTCCTTTCTCACAATTCCAGTTTCAGCTAGGTAAAAAGTCAGCAGTTGTTGCAGTTATTAAGGCATAAGATTATTATCATCATGGAACCAAAGTTTCAGGGGTCCCAGGGAAGGAGACGGCCAGGAAAAGCACAAATGAGATTAAAAGTGTTGAGAGAATGAGTTATTGAGATGGGCATCTAGGAGAAGACATACATGGAGGTGTCATCACACATGGCAGGAAGCAAGAGATAAGGAGATGTGACCTCAAAGCTGTGGAGAACCCATCTATTTCTGGATTTAAGACTATAAAGTAAATAAATGATCCAGAAACACAACCACCCTCCTGAGATAATTGTATTTGTTGCCAAAATGTAAATACAATAATAACTACCTATGAGGTCTCTATACTCCAAAATCAAAAGTTTAATTGTTTACTTAAGCATACTTTTTCTCAAAATGGAGAAGTTTTAGATGCACGTATTTTTATCCTGAGTAACTATAAGTGATTCTTTCACAAAGTATGCTAGACTTCTGAACCACTAGTATCCACTTTTGTTCTTTGTCTCGTTGTACTCCATTTACTTGGGCACATTCACTTTAGCCCCATGAAAATATGGTATCCTTTATTATTGTATTAATGTATATTCTACTTTTCAATCAAATATGTTGGATTAAATTGAAAATTGAACTTAATGTTCCATTCATTTTAATGAGTATGTATTTTATATGCTATACTTTCTGTATGCACAATAGCTCTAAAACAATATGGAGTCAGCAGATTTGAGTGGAAAGTGACATTGTCACTTTTTCAGACGGGTTTCTATGAGCACATGCCCAAGCACAAAGTTGCCATTTGTGATATATTTGTGATATTTGTGCAGTGTATTCCCACTCATTCTTTGGGTACTAGGATTGTTAATATCTCTTAGCTCTGATGAGCTATGTTCCAAACAGATCCTTGAAATCTCTTTTTTTTTTTTTAAAGCAATGATATCAATATATTCCAGATACTGAAACAGGATGTCCGACATTCCTAAGGATAGAATGACTTAAGAAAGGCAATATGGTTTTTGTTAGTGCTGGACCATTATTTCAAAAGGTAAATGCTATCTGTCTTAGGCACCTCAGAATGCTATAACGAAGTGCTATAGATTGGGTAATTTAAACAGATGTTTATTTCCCACAGTACAGGAGGTTGGGAAATCCAAGGTGCCAGCAGATTTGGTTCTTGGTGAAAGTTTTCTTCTTTGCTTTCAGTCAACTTCTTCCTGAACCTTCACATTGTAGTGAGGAAGCTGTTGTGTCTCTTCCTGTACTTAATAAGGGCATTAATCCCATCATGAGGATTCTACCTTCATGACCTCATCTAAATCTCATTATCTCCCCAAAGCCCACCTCCTAATACCATCATGTTAGCATTTGGGGCTTCAACACTTGAATTTTGGGGAGACACAAACTTTCAGTCCATAACACTGTTCGTACCCTGAAGGTGCCTATATACATGAATGATATTATTAAAATTTGAAGGAGTTGAGAATCAATTTGAGTTAGTTTATAGCTAGGAGTCTATTATTAGAGTTCAGATAGGAGATGGCAAATGTTATGCATCTTCTTGCTAAAGAACTGGAGAAACTATATGGGGGAAGAATCATCACAGTTTAGGGTAATTCATGTAATGTATCATAGTATATTCATTCATGACATTATAACAAAATCCTACTTCATGAATCCTTATCTAAACACTTCAATAAGTGATTGACTGTTAAATGAAAGTCTGACACAGATATCTTTAAAATTTATTAAAGTGTCTTTTGCTGACCCAAAGGGACATTCTGGAGTTCTCAGCTTGAATTTAAAGCACATTCTGCAGTTTATTTATATTGCAGGACAGCAAATCATTTTAGGAGGAAAAGGGGAGATTCTTTATACTGTCCATCTGTGTGTGTGTATTGGTGTGTGTGTGTGTGTGTGTGTGTGTATACATGCATGTGCATGTGTGTTTTAGAGAAAACTCCGATATGCTAAAAATAACCACATAAACAAAAGATGTACAATAAAAAGCAACAACAGTAGACTGATGTTTTCCATATCATTATCAGATAGTGTTTCAAATTATTGACAATCTACTATCCATTGTTTTCCATATATTTCTAACAAGGTGAGGAAGCTATGATTAACTCACAAAATTACTAACAATGTGTGAAAACAGTACATAATAGCAACTTTATTCTCCACCACCATGACAAAAGCTTTCCTAATCATTGCAGCCCAGTGACAGGACAAAAAACAGTGAAATTGGTTTGTGTAACAGCATATGGTTAACAATTACAGAAATGTTTCAAAAAGGACTAAAATTTTTAAATCATCACAATCTATTCTTAGAAAGTAGTCCTAATACTACATATCATTCTAAACATACAATTACTCTGTCACCCTGTATGGAAGACAATTTCCTGTGAGCTCTCCAATGCAATGAAAATCAATAAATCACATGCTAAAACTGAGAAATGTACTGCCTCTGGAAGGAGTATTAATGTGGGGATTTACCTTGTGTTTTTAAGAACACTTTCTTTTAGTAATCAGAGTAATTATTTTTGCAAGTTGACATAAATAAGATAGGACCAGAGACTGAAGTCGCTATATATGAGTTTTGGAAAGATAAATAATTTGTCAAAATGTATGAAGCAAAGTACTATAGAACAGATAAAAATTGAAATATCTATAGCAAATTTATTTTTTATATGAACCATCAATTTGTCAGCAATTTATAGTACTGAATTCCCAATTATTAAATGAAAAATGTCAGGAAATGGGCTACAGTATCTTAATAATGAATTGTTGTACTATTCCTTGTAAATAGTACAAAAAGAAAGGTTTGTTTTCAATTAAAACCCATATTATAGGCAAGAAAAAGTGATTATTCAGGGACATATGAAAAGTTGGTGGTGAAGAAAGGCTCCAGGGCATTGCTTATCTGTTGCATGTTTAGGCTATCACACAATCTGTGTGAGTCATATTCTTGTATTCTTATGTATTTATTTGTGCGTTTGCTTTCCTAGGATCTGGGCTGTCACTTATGTTTTTTCTTTTATCTCTTCACTTGTATTTTTTGTTGTTGCTTTTGAAATACCAGTTGAATTTGATAATTTTTTGTACTTAACCCTACTTAAGAATTTTTCATTTTTCTGATCCACTAAACCATAAATATATTCATGCCATCAAATTATTGCACTAGATAACATTCAAGATCCTATTAATACTTGAAAAGCTTTTTTTCGAAGTATATATGCTACCAGCTTAAATTATACCACCATATATTCATTGACTAAACTCATTATTACAATGGGTAAAATGTTTAAAATAGTCATGCCTCATTTTAATCCCAGAATTAACTTTATAAATAACTCTCACCACCCCCCCCCCAAAAAAAGAAAGAAAAAAAAGAAAGAAAGAAAAGAAACATCGAGAGACCTCTGTTTTTTCTCCATTTAGTTTTGTGGGATTAATTTATTTTTATATTTTATTGAGAAAAGGTGATAGTCTTCTCTTGCCTCAGGTTTTGATAAAGGAGGAGTCTCCTTCATTGTCATTCGGAGCATTTTCCTTTTGTTCTGTATATAATTAATTGAAATTTGTATCTGGATATCTGTGTGTGCTGTGGCAAATTGCAATAACTTGTAGATGTGTATCTTTGTTCAGACATGTAAAATACAGTGGTAGGAGGAAGAAAACTAAGATTCCGATTTGGTGAGTTTTGTCTCCCAATATCTGTAGAATATGCTGATATATTGTGACTGTTTATGATGTCAGTTATTAAGCTAATGTTTTATTTTCTCCCACATTTTTCCATGGAAAACAAGCTTTAGCCCTTATTATTATAATTCTAAAATGTTAAATCCGGAGTTAAATATCCTATATATGGTTAAAATGTTATCAAACATACTCATAAGACATATAATCTATGCCCATGGGGATATAATCAATTAAGTGATGTCTATTCAGAGTAGATCTACTCATTTTTTAAGTCAGAGTTTTAAATGGTTATTCTTATTCCACTTATGCTGGTAGCTAGATGATTTTTCACTAGTTAGTGCTGAATGCTTTTCTCTATTAAAACATTTCAGCTCATTAAAATGTGGATCCCCTGTATATCTAACTTTGGCACTATGTTCTTCAGAAAGAAATGTTCAGAGAAAACAAGTTTGTCTGCTGAGCAAACAGTGAAGCCAGAAAAAGGATTGCACAGGGAATTAGATTAGCCACGCTGGTAAAGGCATAGCTGAAGCCCCATTAGGTCTGGCCCAGACAGCATTTGTGTTTGGAGGAGCTGAGCAAATCACATTAATTAATGTTCACAACTTTCTTTGGTGAAAGGGACTGGTGTCAGAGAGAAGACAGGCATTTTCTTTTTTGTCTGTACATTATACATGCCCACCCAGGTCCCTTGGCCACTGGAAAGAAAATAAAAAGAACTGAAGCAAAAATAATCGCTCCTTTAGTCTCAAAGCAAAAAGAAATGTTTACTCATTTAGATCATTCCTTTCATTAGAATGTTGATTTTAAACTACCATGTATGTCTATATATATGTGTTTGTATATGTGTGTATGCATTTCTTTTCCAGTAAATTCAATTAGGAAGAATTACCAAAGCTTTATTTTGTACATCCAGTTGTTTTCATACTATTTTCTTTTTAATTTTTGATAACATGTGGTCTCTGCCCTAACAGATTGCAGACTTGTGTGGATGCAGAAATAAAAATGGATATGCTATAAGGACATAGGGTATGAATTGAATCCTAAAGTTATATATGAAGCAAATTTATGTGTTATGAAAATAAAATAATATGGCATTTCAAAGCTTTTTCATCAAAATGTGTGTTATTACTTTTAAAGTCTCCACCTTTCAAGTAGTTTTGATTTAGTTATTGCTATTTACATGTTTTCTAAAAGCAATATTTTGATAGTAACATTGATAGTATATATTTAAAGGAAAGAGGGGCACCTGGGTGGCTAAGTTGTTAAGCATCTGCCTTGGGCCCAGGGCATGATCCCAGAGTCCTGGGATCGAGCCCAGCATTGGGCTCCTCCACGGGGAGCCTGCTTCTTCCTCTCCCACTCCCCCTGCTTGTGTTCCCTCTCTCGCTGGCTGTCTCTCTCTCTCTCTCTCTCTGTGAAATAAATAAAAATCTTTAAAAAAAGGGAAAAAAAGAAAAAAAAGAAAGGAAAGAGAAATGAGGGTAGGGAATGTTGGGTAAGGATGTTATATAGGAAAATTTACTGGTTGCTTAAACAGAGCCCCATGTGGTAACAATTGCATTACTCTGGTGGGGAATCAAAACGAACTGGTCTTCAACTTTGCAGAGGTAAAATTTAGAATCCTTCAAACAGAATACTCAAAAATAACTTTATTTAAATGGATTGACTCACATAATAATCTTGCCTGGACTGATATATAAATAAAAATCATGCAACATTATTCCTCTGTAGTTACCCAAATACTTTTACTTGTTATCTAAGATGTTCCCTTCCTAATCAGTACTTGTGAAAACCAAATGAGCAATTACAAAGCATTTGGGGACAAGGGGGAAAAAAAGAGATTATCTGAAAGGAAAGTACATTGAGGTTGAGATGTGAAAGGATAAATCTATTCCTGTCTCGCAGCCAATGCTTTCTAGTACTCAGAATATATATGGCCTCCAGATCCATTAGCACTCCTGGAAAATGCTGGCAACACTTGACAAACTCTCAATCTTTAGATCAAATTTGGTAAGCAGCATGTAGATAGACCATTTTTCTTTAGTTAGCACATACTTTCTTCAGATAAGATGCAGTAAAATTCATTAAGTTCACTTTCTTGCTTACAAACAGATTCTAACATTGACTTTACCTTGGTTGAAACTCCCCGTGTTCCCCAATTTTGTAACAGCACAATTACATGAAAAGTCTTGGGTCAGACTTCAAGATGGTAGAAAATAACCAAGAAAAGATTACTCTAAGTATTTCCATGCTGAAAAATCTAAGGGTGCCTTAATGTGGAAACCATGTATGCAGTACTTTAAAAAAATTTTATTGTGCCAATCATAACAGTCTATGTGGAAGTAGAGGCCAAAATTGGGTGTAAAACAAATTTAAGAAAAAAAAACAACAGCTTTATTCAGAAAGAAATGCTGCCAGTTAGTAAATACCTATCATAGGAAGATCTAAAGAACGGAAATAATCTTCAAGTTGCTATGTTTAACATCTTCATCCTAGCAATGGAGAGTAAGATTCTCAGACCAAATTGTAAAGGAGTGGTTCCAGTTCAAAAGTTGGCCAGAATGACAGCCTAGGGAGGGTTTCAAGTTTGCTTTCAGTTTGGTTTATGTAAACCAAACACGAAGCAGTTTAAAGATGAATGGTACGTGAGTACATGACCACAGCTTTTCTATGCCTCCTTAGCTCCTCACAGAGAGGCAACCAAAATTTGGTAATCAATGTAGCCCTTAAAAAAGGGCGTAATTCTGATACTATTAGAACAGAAGAGAAGCTATGTCCATAGTTAGTTTACCTACTACTTTATAAGGAGGTTCCTTACTTTGCCAAAGACACCTACTCATTCGTTGTACTTTTTCCTGAGTCAACATTATCTATATACCCCCTTTATTTATATACAAATATGTTCATTCACCTTACATGTACCTAATAAGCCTTTTTCCATCCTATGAAAAATGTGATTTTCTTCTGCTAAATTAGATTTAAGTGAAAATATATGTTACATAAAACAAAGGATGTTTCCATTGTTCTATTTGTGACACGAAATAATTAAACATTATTTTCATTAAGACAAACTACGCCTTAAAATTAGTCACTTTACTCTTAGAAATTATAGCTATTCATTGAGGCCATTTTGGCTAACCTTTTCAGAGGTTACTAATTATTTTCATTTATAACTTCTGAGATGATAATATTTCTATTTCAACTATTGCATGAGTTTGTCAAGTGGATAAATCTTTAAAATACCTGTGAACAGAATATATATCATTATCAGCTAATGTGACAGTATGGAGGTGTTATTCACATTACTAACAACACAAGCAGAAAGGGAGAATGGAACACTTTTTTTTTTTTTAACTGTTCTTTCTATGTCCTTCACGATGATGTTAAGACATAAAAATCTAGCAGCAAGTATATCTAAGGAAATTTTGAAATGTAACAGAAGTTATAACAAATTATAATAATGACAAATTTTAGCTTCATTTAGATTCACCCTGCTTAAAAGTCTTAGCAAACGTACAGAAAATCTCATTGCTAGCGTATTCCTTTTTCTTAATTTAAAACTCCATGCATTTTCTAATGTCACCTTGGGGCCAGTAACTAATCTACCTTTCTTTATACATGAAAGCATTTTCTTTAAATACAGCTACTTTACATTAAGTTTCAGTGCAGAACGATTCTTGTTAAGACTTTAACAAGTCTTATTTATATAAGACTTTAACAGGGGTGGGTTTTGGGATGAGAATAAGCTAAGTGCCTCATTTCTGCATGAAATGTTATTAATGGCAATACAATCTAATAAATATCCTGAAATGAGAGAAGGGACATTTTTTTTTTTTTAGTTAAATGTGCATGTGTATTTATTTGTCCCTTCACCTCCCAAATCAAACCTGACTGATTAACCAAACTTGGAGTATTTATGATTTAATATCAGACATTCAACTTCTATTGTTATCTATTGTTAACTGGATAATAATTTTATTGTCTTAATACTCATATAATTTTAATTTCTCAACTGAAATAATGAGGTAATAAAAAGAAATTATTGTGAAAAATAAAAGGGAGAATATATTAGTATAAGAATTTAAAATGGGGTTTGCTTGGGGCACCTGGGTGGCTCAGTTCGTTAAGCAGCAGGCACTTTCAGCTCAGATCATGATCTTAGGGTCCTGAGATTGAGCTCGGGATCAGGCTCCATGCCAGCATGGAGTCGGCTTGAGGTTCTCCCTCCTTCTTCCTCTGCCCCTCACCCCCAACCCCTGCAAACACACACTCTCTCTCTAAATAAAAAATAAAATTAAAATAATAAATAAATAAATAAATAAATAAATAAATAAATAAATAGGCTTTTCGTTAGTTCATGACAAAGGCTAAATGCATATTTCTTACTCTTTATAGCTTTAGTCAATTAAGCTTAATTTTTAATAAGTAAAAACACTATATACTATAGCATCACATTTCTTTCTTTATATATTACCCATTTTCATATTATGAAAAACAAGTGTTTGAGGTCTATCATATCCTTTGAGTTAGGGATGTCCAAAGTGGGTCTTTTCTTAGTTGAAAATTAACATGTTTTTTCATATTTTATTCTCTCATGTAAACCCCAATGAAACTCTAAGCCCATCTCATCCTCGCCTGCATTTCCTTTCTCTGAAAAGAAAGTAAATAATGATTAAGTAATGCAAGAGGTAGCCAAATTGGGAAGAAAGTATTGCATCCAATTTTCTTATTAAGTATTTTCAAAAGAAACCTCTACAAGTGGTGAATATTGAATCCTATGCATTGAAATTAATGGGTTTCTAAGTAAATGTAAGGATGTATTTACTGCTTCAAGCAGAGGATAATTTTATTATGATGATTCTCCAAAATGACTAGGATTGTCAGTAAAGCAATCTCTATATCTACTAAATAGCTATGTTATGTTATAACCTGAGGTTCAGTACAATAAAAATCCAGGAAATACATTTTTAATATATAGGCACATAAAATATAACTATAAAAATTGGATATATGATAATCACATCCATCCAACTAAAAAAATATTTTGGGCTGTTGTTACCACTATATGGTATTAATTTGTTTAGACACTAGTTCGTAAAGTTAGGGAAACAGAACAAGAAAAGCCAGTGACAAGTATTAAATGTATCTCTTAAATTTAGAAGTGTGTCAGTGGAACATGATTCAAGTCATTGTTGCTGCCAAGCAGCATGGCACAAAGCACAGGAGTGTACAACCTGTACACTCACAAGGTGAGATGAATTTATGGACCATGTGGAAAATATATTCCAAATCAACGGTTTGCTAAGTTATTCTCAAAAATGGCTTTTAAATACTGATCAAGAAATAACAATTTGAATTTTGTAGAGTGCTCTTTATGTCAGGCTTATTGCTATAGCATAATATATATATATTATATTGCTTAATACAAAAACTATTGTTTGCTAATGTATTAAAATACAATATTGAGAGATTTTTAAATATCTCTTTATTATGAGATTAAAACTTACCTACTGGGTAACAAAAATTCACTTGTTATTTTAAGTTTACAAGCTATTGTGCTGTTGAGCTCACTGAATACAATGAATACAAAGCAGTCAAACACAGTGATACTGATAGCTTCACGTAATTCATATGGTAGGGGTAGAAGCCTAGATCTTCAGGCACTACACATGTACAGAGCCCACCAGCCTTCGTTCAACTGAAGCTACTCAGGAATTTAAAAAATACCAGTCTCTTGACTGACAAAAATATGAAATGACAGGGATAATTTCAAATAGCTCCAAAGCAAATTAACCATAATATATATTAATAGCATCATCTTTTCTAATAAGGAGCAGGGCATTAATAAATAGTGGGCAAACAAGATAGACTTCAGAGTTCAGATCAACTGTGCAAATGGATGAAGGTCATATAAAATTATGAAAGGTTCGAGATAACATTGTTTTAAAAGCTTTAAATATATTAGTAAGTGACTGGGAAATTCGCAGAGCATCTTCTCTTGGCTCTGAGGATCATTCTTTCAGGGGAATATGCATGTGCAGTATGTTGATTATCACTGTAATTACTAAAAGCTATTATCTAGTGTGTAGGCAAAGTTATTGCCTCATATTTTACTCTCTTTGTTGGAAAAAGCCACTTCATAATGATGTCTTGTTTTATTTGTTTGTTTTTTGTGTGTATGTGATTTGCCTTTTTAAAAACACATATTTTTATAGTAGTAAAATATATGTAACAAAATTTGCTCTCTTAACCATATTTAAGTATACAGTTCAGTGGTATTAGGTACATTCATGTTGTTGTGCAATGATCAACACTACCGATTTTCAAAACTCTTTTCATCTTGTAAAACTGAAACTCTGTACTCATTAGATAATAATTCCTCATTCCCTCATTTGCCCAGCCTCTTGTATTCATGATTCTTTCTATTGATTTTGACTACTCCATAAATGAAGCCATACAGTATTTGTCTTTTTTTTTTTTTATGATTTTATTTATTTGTGTGAGAGAGAGAGAAAGAGGGGAGGAGCAGAGGGAAAGGGAGAGGGACAAGCGGACTCTGAGCCCAACATGGGGCTTGATCTCAGAACCCTGAGATCATTACCTGAGCCGAAACCAAGAGTCAGGCACTTAACCGACTGAGCCACCCAAGCACCCCAGTATTTGTCTTTTTGTGAAAGCTCATTTTATTTAGCATAATGTCCTCAAAATTCATCCATGTAGCAGTGTATGCCAGAATTTCCTAACTTTTTAAGGCTGAATAATATTCCATTTTATGCATCCACCACATTTTGCTTATCCATTCAACCATCCATGAACACTTGGGTTGCTTCCATTTTTTAGACATAGAGAATAATACTACTGTAAACATGTGTGTAGAAATCCTCTTTGAGACCCTGCTTTCAATTTTTGGGGGGTTACATATCCAGATATGAAATTTCTGGATCACATGGTAATTCTATTTTTACTTTGTTTTTATTTTTTGAGGAACCACATACTGTTTTCAACAGAGGCTGTACCATTTTATAATACCACCCACACTACATGAGAGTTCCAGTTTCTCTACATCCTCACCTATACTTGTTAGTTTTTTTGTTTTGTTTTGTTTTTAATTTTAGTCATCCTAATGGGTGAGAGGTAGTATTTCATTGTAGTTTATGTTTGTATTTCCCTATACAATTTTTGATGTTGAACATTTTTTCATGTGCCCATATGCATATCGTCTTTGAAGAAATTATCTGAATTATTCAAGTCCTTTTTGCATTCTTTAATCTGGTTAATGGTTCTTCTGTTGTTGAGTTTTAGTTGTTCTCTATATAGTCTAGATATTAATCTCTTATCAGATATATGATTTGCAAATATTTTTCCCATTCTTTGGTTACTTTTTTTTTTTTAATTTTTTATTTATTTAGTTGACAGAGATAGAGACAGCCAGTGAGAGAGGGAACACAAGCAGGGAGAGTGGGAGAGGAAGAAGCAGGCCTCCAGTGGAGGAGCCTGATGTGGGGCTCGATTCCAGAACGCAGGGATCACGCGCTGAGCCGAAGGCAGACGCTTAATGACTGAGGCACCCAGGTGCCCCTGGTTACTTTTTTTGACTCTGTTTTTACTTTGTGTCTTTTAATACACAACATTTAAAAATTTTCATAAAATTTGTTTTGTCTATTTTTTTCTCTCATTGGCTGTGCATTTGGTTATACTTAAATCACTTCCAAGTTCAATGTTGTGTTGCCCTGTGTTTTATTCTAAAAGCTTTATAATTTTGGTCTTACATCTAGTTCTTTGGTCCATTGAGTTAATTTTTGTATATGGTATAAGGTAAGGGTTGAACTTCATTCTTTTGCATGTGGATACCCAGTTTTCCCAGCATCATTTGTTGAAAATTCTGTTGTTTTTCCACTGAATAGTTTAGGCCCCTGTGTTAGAAATAATTTATTTGACCATATAAGCAAATGTTTATTTCTGGGCTATCTATTCTATTCCATTTGTCTAAATGTCCACTATATGGCAGTGCCATACTATTTTACTGTAGATTTATAATAAGTTTTGAAATCAGGAAGTGTTAATCATCCAATTTTGTTCTTCTTTTTAAATTTGTTTTGGTTATTTGGAGTCCCCTGTGATTCCATATGAATTTTAGGATGGATTTCTCTATTTCTGCAAACAATGTTGTTGGGACTTTGACAGGGGCTGCACTGATTCTGTAGATTTCTTTGAGTACTATTGACACCTACTGTTAAATCTTCCAATTCGTGAATATGGGATGGTTTCCTTTTATGTATATCTTCTTCAATTTCTTTTAGCAATGTTTTGTAGTTTTCATTATAGAGGTACTTCACCTTTTCGATTAAGTGGATTCTTAAGAATTTAATTTTTTGATGCTATTATAAGTGCAATTATTTTCTTAATTTCCTTTTCAAAGTGTTCATTGTTAGTTTATAGAAATACATATGATTTTTGTGTGACTTTGTATACTGCTAACTTTACATAATCTGTTTATTCTAAAACATTTTTTTGTGAAATCTTTAGAGCTTTCAACATATAAAATTATATCATCTGTGAAAGATATAATTTTCCTTCTTTGTTTCCAATGTGGATGCTTTTTATTCATTTTTATTGCCCAGTTGCACTGGCTAGGACTTCCAGTGCTATATTGAATAGAAATGGTGAAAGTGGGCATCCTTGGCATGTTCTTCATCTTAGAAGAAATGTTTTCAGTCTTTCAACATTGAATATGTTTGCTGTGAGTTATTCATATACAGATTTTATTATGTTGAAGTAGTTTCCTTCTAGTCCTATTTTGATGAGTGTGTTTATCATGAAAGAATGTTGAATTTTGTCAGTTCTTCTTCTTTACCAATTGAGATGATCACATTGTTCCCCTTCATTCTGTTAATGGAGTGTATTACATTGATTGATTTTCATATATTGAAAGGAACATAACTTTTTAGTTCATCGTGTGTAATCCTTACATTATGTTGCTGAATTTGGTTTGCTGGTATTTTCTTGAAAATTTTTGCATCAGTGTTCATGGGAATAGTGGTCTGTAGTTTTATTTTCTTGTAGTATCTTTGTTTGGCTCTGGTATCAGGGTAATTCTGACCTTAGAGAATGGATTAGAGAGTGATGTCTCTTCATTTTTCTTGGAAAAGTTTGAGAAGACTTGTGTTTGTTCTTTAAATATCTGGTAGAATTCAACAGCGAAGCCATCAGGTCCAGGGCTTTTCTTTGTCTCAAAATTTTGATTACTGATTCAATTTCCTTACTAGTTATAGTTCTATTCAGATTTTCTATTTTTTTAGGTGTGATTTAGTCTTTATATGTTTTATGTTTCTAGGAATTTGTCCATTGATCTATGTTATCCAATCTGTTGACATAAAATTGTTCAAATACTTTTTTTTCCTCTGTGTTCCCATATATCTTATTATTTTTTATAATAATTTTTATTATGTTATATTAGTCACCATACAGTACATCCTTAGTTTTTGATGTAATGTTCCATGATTCATTATGTTCAAATACTTCCTTATGATCACTTTTATTTTTGTAGAATCAGTAGTAATGTCTGCGTTTTCATTTTTGATTTTAGTAACTTGAATCTTCTCTCTTTTCTTAGTCTAGCTAAAGGTTTGTTGAATATGTTGATCTGTTTGTACAACCAGCTTTTGGTTTCATTGATTTTTTTCTATTGTTTTATATTTTTTATTTGGTTAATCTCTGTTCTAATCTTTATTATTTCCTTCTTCTGCTAGCTTTAGGATTAGTTTGTTCTTCTTTCTCTAGTTCCTTAAATTGTAAATATAAGTACTTGTTTGAGATCTTTCTTCTTTTTTAATGTAAACATTTATAGTCTAAATTTCCTCTTTAGCACTGCTTTCACTGTCCCATAAGTTAGTATATTGTGCTTTTGTTTTCATTTATATCTAAGTGTTTTCTAAATTACCTTGTGATTTCTTCTTTTTATTAGGTTGTTTAATAGTGTGTTTAATCTCCATGCATTTGTGAATTTTTCAGTTTCCCAACTTCATCCTGTTGTGGTTGGAGAAGATACTTTGTTTATCTATCTTTTAATATCTATTGACATTTAATTTGTGAACTAACCTATGGTTTATCCTGAAAAAATTTCTCATGTGCACTTGAGAATAATGTACATGCTGCTCTTGTGTAGAGTGTTCTCTGTCTGTTACATCTAGTTGCTTTGTCTTGTTCAAGTCCACTATTACTTACTTATCTTTTGTTTAGTTATTTTACTAATTATTGAGAGTGGAGTATCAACATCTCCAACTATACTTGTAGAATTGTCTGTTTTAATTCTGTCATCTTTTGTTTAATATACTTTGATTGTCTATTCTTAGGTGCATACATGTGTATATTTGTTGTATCTTCTCACTGTGTAGGACCATTCATGTAATGTCCTTCTATGTATTTTGAAACCTTTTTTGACTTAGTCTATTTTGTCTGATATTAGTATACCCACCCTTGCTCTCTTTTGGTTATGATTTTAATGGAATGTTTTTTCTATCCTTTCCCTTTCAACCTGTGATCTAAAGTAAGTTTCTTGTTGACAACATGTAGTTGGATCATCTTTTCTCTATTTTTCCAAGGTCTGTCTTTTGATTGGATAATTTAATCCATTAACATTTAAAGTAATAATTAACATGGAGAAACTTTTGTCATCGTCTATTTGTTTACCATATGTATTGTAGTTTATTTTTTGTCCTTCATTTCCTGTATTAGTGTCTTCTTTTGTGCTTAGTAGATTTTTTGGTAGTGAAATGTTTAAACTCCTTTCTCATTTCCTTGTGAGTTCTATAGATATTTTCTTTGCGATTATCATGGGAATTACACTTAACAATCCAAAGTTATAACATGCTAATTTGAATTGGTACCTTCCTAACTTTAATAACATACAAAAACTTTTCTTCTTTATAGTTCCATTTCCATCCCTTTTGTTTGTCGATGTCATAAAATTATATCTTTATACATTGTGTATCAAAAACATAAACTAGTATTTTTTATTTAATGCATTAGTCTCTTAAATTATGTAGAAAAGAAAGTTTGGAGTTACAAACTAAAGTTACTACTAGCTTTTATAATTTTTCATGTATTTACCTTTACTGTGAACTTTTTATCTTCATACAACTTTGAGTTACTGTCTAGTGTCCTTTCATTCTGATGTACAGAACTCCCTTTAGCATTTTTCATCTATCAGATCTAGTGGTAACAAACTCCCTTAGCTTTTGTTTATCTGTGACTGTCTTCTCTCCCTCACTTTTGCTATACCAGCCCACTGTCTTCTGGCCTCCAAAGTTTCTAATGAGAAATCCATTTATAATCTTATTGAGGATTCCTAGTATGTAACAAGTTGCTTCTCTTGCTTTCAAGATTCTTTGTCTTAGGCTTTAGACAGTTTGATTATAATGTGTCTCAGTATGGATTTCTTTGAGTTCATCTTAATTGGATGTTCATATTCATGTCTTTCAACAAATTTGGGAAATTTTCTGCCGTTATTCCTTCAAAAATTCTTTCTGCTCCTTTTGTTTTTCTTCCTCCTCCTGAAAAAGTCCACAATGTGTTTGTTGGTCTCCTTGATAGTGTTGCACAAATACCTTAGGCTCTCTGTTCACTTTTTTCCTTTTTTGTTTTCCTCTGTTACTCAGACTTACTAATTTCCATTGTCATCTTTTCATGTTCATTTATTCTTTTTTATGCCTGCTCAAAACTGCCTTTGAATCCCTTTAGTGAATTTTTCATTTTAGTTACCTCCAGACTTTCTTTTTGGTTTCTTTTTATATTTTCTATCACTTCATTGATATGATTCATTTTGTAAATCACTTTCTTAATTTTCACCGTATCTTACTTTATTTCTTTGAGCATTTTAAGCCTTATTTTAAAGTTTTGTTTTGTAGATCTGCCATCATGTGTCTCTTATGTATAGTGCCTGTTTATTTATTCTTTCCTTTGAATGGGACATACTTTCTTGTTTCTTTGTATGCCTGATGGTACTTTTGAAAACTGGGTGTTTGAAGCTAGTAATATTATAACTCTGGAAACCAGATTGTCTCCTTCCCTAGGGTTTGCTATTTGTATTGTTATGTCTTGATTGCTGTAGGCTGCCACTGTGCTGAGGATCAGCCTGAGGTGTAAACTTAGGTCTTTTCACATCTTTTCTAAGCCTGTACCTTTTTTGCATGCTCAGGGACTTTCTAACTTTCCCTTTATATGCTTTTCAACGTGTTTAATGTCTAGCTTCCAGAAGCAGAAAAAGGGAAAAATGAAAGGGAAAAAACAGTGCTGGACGTTTAAATACCTTGGAATTTACTTTAGCAAGAGGAAGAAAGGCATAAACAATGAGAAGAGGTACAAAATCAGTGGGTGCCATTCTCTGTGATCAGAAGCAGCAGCAATTGGCAAACAGATCACCAGTATTTGGAGGATGGGTCCTTATTGACCATCTTGGATCCTTCCAGCTGCATGCAAACTGTTCTAGGAATACGTGCACAACTGCCTGCCATGGGGCTGGGTAGCCACTGTTGATTTATGAGCTAAATTTCACCAAAATTAACCACAATTTATCATTCAGACCTTTCCTAGAAAGTCATAAGCCTTCAATATATCCCAGAGTTCCAAAATAGATACCTCAGGCAGATCCTGCCAGTGTAATTGTTGTCTGGGTGGAAGAGGGAATCCTAGTGCTTCTTACTCCATCATCTTCCCAGAATCCTCTCCTGGCTTGGGTTTTTAACAGCTTTGGGTTTTCAGGGGAAAAAAAAAAGTATTCTTGAGTATTGAGAAGAATGCATTATTAGGTAAGACTGGAGATAGAACAAACATAAGTTATTTGTTTTGTGATTATAAATGTGTGATCCCTGTGATATAAAAAATTATATAAGGGTGTTGTAATGTACCAATAAAAAATATCATATGTATACATTTTAAGTTTCTATTTTTAAAACCTGTATGCTATTATTTTTTGTGGTCCATTATAAAAGCATGAATTCAGCTTGACATTCATCATTTCTCTGAAATCTTTGTTTCACTTATGGTTAGATGATACACACTGTTCATGTTTTGTGCCCATTTCTTAACTGGATTATTTGTCCTTTGGGTGTTGAGTTTGATAAGTTCTTTATAGATCTTGGATACTAGTCCTTTATTTGAAATGTCATTTGCTCTGGAGGGGGAATGGGTGGTGGGATGGGGTAACTGGGTGATGGGAATTAAGGAGGGTACGTGATGTGATGAGCCCTGGGTGTTATGCAAAACTGATAGTTATTGAACACTACATCTGAAACTAATGATGTACTGTAGATTTTGGCTAATTGAATTTAAATAAAAAGAAATAAGATACACACTGTTTAAATTAAAAGATAGTGATTACATTTACTGTTTTCTGTTCACATGTGATACAAGAATGAATAAATGACCATAACCATCATGCTTTCTCAAAAGATACTCCAGAAAAGCTCCTTCAATGCATACCCCTTTTATCTACAATATGCATATTTATAAACTTATAAACTTATTTTTTATGTGGACAGACACCCCGATGTATGAGAATTCACTGAAAAAAAAAAAATCCAGAAAATGCATCCAGGTGAAATGTTAAAAATACAAGGAAGGATTAGAATGAATTTTTAAAATTGCTTACTAAAATGAACCTCTTTCTCATGTTTGAAATGACATTTGACCAATTGATGGTCAACTTAGATAAGTGATTACTTTTCAAAATTAGACAATGTGAAGAGTCAAAATATATTTAGTCTCAGTTCCTAAAGCTTAGGAATTAATATAGTTTTCTTCAATAATTATGGCTTTTTTCTACATGTACTCCCCATGCCACCAGAAATATGGGAACTTTCAGCATATTGTACTACATGTATCATGAAACTAAAAAAGCAGAAATGCTCTCTTTATCCTTTCCAGGTCATTAAATGTGATCAGTAATGAAGCTTAAGTGAAACAGTTTGTTATGGTGGAAGCTCTTGGTACTCCGCTATAGAATTCACGAGGTCAGATTCCACAGTGTCAAGGAAAATCAACCTAATGAAGCAATTTAATTAAAATTAATTGAGTATAATCTGTCTCTTAGCTATGAGATTGATGTAGGGTTATTTTCAACATTTTCTTTGCTTAAGGTGAAACTACACTTTCATACTTTTCCTTTTCTCTTCCCCCATCTTTTTCTGTAATGGGTAGTTCTAGTAGAGAATAATGGTTTGTAGAATTTAGAGATGTAAAAGACTTTTGAGATCATTTAATGTACTCCATGTTGAGATAGGAATATTTTTAACTTTCTTTACATGTCTCTCATATTCTTTCATAAATGTGGTTTTTGATAAAGATTCCAGCTAAGCTGAAAAGTAATCATACATTGAAACCTCTATGAGTGCTTTGTTTTAATAATATATACTTACCTTAAAAACATAGTGTAATCTTGCTGACAACTTGTGGAGTCAAATAGGTAGATTTTAGTTCAGAAATTTAGATTCATGTTCATATTACAGTACAATGGATTATACAAGTCAGCGTGATTTGCATGTATCTGATTAAATGGGGGACATACAGACATGGTATACCTTTAGCCTGACTGACTCTTCTGTCATTTGGAAATATTGTTCCCCTTATAAAATCAGCTTTATTATTCCAGTAAGTAAAATAGCTTCCATTTTGGCTCCCTCTATTGTACTTGCTTATACATAAATATAGTCTTCCTGCCAGGTAGTCAGTATTTATAATTAAATATTCACTAAGTTTGGCAGCATTGAGTATAAAGAGGTAGACATGGACATGGTGGTGAGCAATTACGAATATACAGGGCCTTCTGACTAGAAGCATATTTTAGCACTATATAGGATAGTGTAATAGTTTTTGTGCGTAATTAAAAATATTTAAATTTCCTTTCATGTGCATTCCTCTTCACTTCTCTGATCTTATTTATTACATATATTGATACAGTCCTTCTAGAGATTAAAATTTACATCTCTTAAACATTTCGTATCTTTCAAAACTGTCATTAAAAAAATCCTATATATAGAAGAATGCAGTTAACTCTTTTTGTTTATGCCCTTTAAATCTTACTCATTTTTTAAAATATTATAAACCTGGTAGAATGGTAAATTTAATTAATCAGGAAAACTTAAAAACATTGAATATAATTTCTCTAGTGTTATTCTATGCATTATATTAATCAATGTCAGATGAAGTACTAATATAATTACCAAAGACTCTAGAATATAACCAGTATAACTACTAGAAAGCTTTATATATTATAAAACTCCATCAACCTAAACACTATCAGCATGTCGGGATACCTGAGCAAGAATCACATGGAGAGCTGAAGCAGGGTAACTGCAGGCAGAAGGGATCTTTTTAAACTAACTCACTGATAAAAAGCTTCAGCAGCATGACATATCTCTGACATGCTGGGAAACAGCAGCTGACAGAGCAAACCAACATGTAACAATTGGATTCAGGGGTGAAGATATAGGACCATAAACCAAATGAGGCTTGTGAACAGCCACCAGGGTTGCAAATCAAAGCCATTATGCACCTATTCCATGTGGGGCCAACTGTTGAAATTTATAGTGCCCTTTCCTTTAGACTTTCATGAATGAAAGCAGGCATCAACGGGTGACCAGACAATAGGGAATATCATTTTATTTCTGAAAGAGAAGTTATACATTATTTGGGAAACTTTTGACTTTATCCATTGTCTATTTTAATTTTGTGTCCAAAATCTAACAGCGAGCCACCTTCCAATATCTATTGTTAAATAACTGAGCTTCAGATAACCATCATGATCTCTTGTGCTCTAATCAACTAGAGAGAACTTCCAGATATTTTCTGTTCTGTGAGTAACTGAGCTCTTCCTCGTTATGCCTGTCTTTATTGGCAAGAGTGAGGAAACATCTCCACAGGTGATGAGACCAGTTGTACCGAAACTTGTGAAAGTGTTTCCTTCATTCTGGCTATTGTAAAACAAAGCAAATAACATAAAAGTCTTCACAAGGCTGTATACTGAAAGAACAATAAATCATTAGCACCACAGGAGAGTTTTAATAGCCTTTGATTAATCTATAATCTACCACTGTTGCAATATTCTTTGTTAATGGAATTTTCAATTAGATTGTTATTTGAAACACAATTCATTTTACATTTATTAAATGTTCTGCATACTGTTATGTTGTCATTAGGTAACATTTAGCAAACTGATCATTCAAGCAGCAAATGAGGGTCACAGATTTATTATCATTTTTCGGAGCTTGCAGTGCATTTAAACATTTGTAAGAGATTTAATGCTAAGATTCCCTCATATTCTATATTTTAATGACTTTTTTCTTTTCTTTACATTTTTTCATCTCACTTTACTTCCTTGTTGGTGAATATTTGGCAAGATATTTATTTTGAGCTCAAATGTATGCTTATGGATAGTACGTAAACACTGCTTATGTGATACTGCCTGCATCATAAGGTTTTTTTTATAAGCATTAAGTGGAGAGTAAAGTTCAAATAATCTTCATTATTTTATTATTGCTAGTAATAAATAGATATAAAAAAGTGTCAGTAAATGTTAACTTTTAACATCAAAATACCTATTTAATATGTAACATTTATATAGTAATTACAAAGTGCCAGGCACTATTCCAAGTGTTTTGCATATCTTAATTCATTGACCTTCTAATCATCCTTTGAGGAAGGTACTATGGTTATTCCTACTTACAAACAAGGAAACTAGGGTGTAGAGGGATTAAATGGTTGGCTCAAGGTCAGCTTGGTTTTGGGGGCCAAGAGAGTTCAACTCCAAAGTCTGTATTGTTAATCACTATACTTTACTACTTCTCTATCAGCAATCTCAAATTAAATAGCGTATTCTAAAATCTTCATTTGTAAAATGGGTGTTTGGAACTCTGAATGTGTATATAAAGTCAAAATAATACATGCTAGCCACTACCCAGTCAAGTTTTTTAGAATCATAATGTATCAAAATGTTACCATTTGTAACATCATGTTATGTAAGAAAATAAATTCAGACTTTCATTTATAGCCCCTCAAAATTTCTTAATATCATGTTGTTGATCTGCCAGTTGAAATGATGACAATTTCCAAATCCGTGCTTTCCAGTTCCAAACATATGGTGTTTTCCCCATGACCTTTAATAGGGCTTTTAACAAGGAATAATAAAATGTAAGGATCATGGGGAAGAGAGGAAAAAATGAAACAAGAATAAACCAGAGAGGGAGACAAACCATAAGAGACTCTTAATCTCAGGAAACAAACTAGGGTTGCTGGAGTGGAGGGGGGTGGGAGGGATTGGGGGCTGGGTGATGAACACTGAGGAGGGTATGTATTGTGGTGAGCGCTATATATTGTGTAAGACTGATGAATCACAGACCTATACTCCTGAAACAAATAATACAGTATATGTTAATAATAATTTAAAAAAATAGCTGTTAAAAAAAAAAGTAAGGGAAGTATTTGTCAGAAATGGACCCAGAGGAGTTATTTGGTGGAAGGTAGACTCGGGATTAGAGAAAGGAAAATGAAAAGGGAATGTACAATGGCCTAAATAAAGAAAAGCGAGGAGAGGTATTGAAGTGTAGGACTAGAGACATAATACATTATTTTTGCCTAACTTCAATCTTTTGTGTGTAGATTCCTTCCCATAAACCACATCATTACTTAGATATTTCAGAAACAGCTTTTGATAATAAGTGTTCTCTCTCTCCTGGATCTTCCCCTTTTTTGTATTTACCAACTCTTAGATCATATGGTTTCTAGATAGCCTCATCATACTTGAAATTGGGTGTTTGTCTTAAATTGCTACTTAGATTAAATATTCCAAAGTAGACTAACCAGCACTGTGAAATATGTGAGATTTTTATTGTCCATTATCTTTATTCTGTCATATTAATTTTACCATCAAGGATTAAATTCAATTTTGTTTTTCTTTTTATTGATTTTGTGTTTAACTTATTATGAAAAATTGCAAACATATACACATGAGAGAGCATAGCATAGGGAATTTCCATGTGTCAATCACACATTTTCAACAGTTAACACTGCATGGCCCATATCTATTTTTATTTATTTCTTGAATATCCCTTGCTCCTGCTCCAGATTATTTTGAAGCAAATCTCAGACATATTTTAAGCCGTAAATATTTCAATATGTATCTCTAAAAGTTATAGACTCTCAAAAAACACTAACTCAGTACTATTTTTATAACCAAATTAACAGTCATTCCATAATATTGTCATATGCTTCATGTTAAAATTTATTCAATAGTCTAGTATTTTTTATGGTTAATATTTTCACAGCCTAACTTTTCTACCCTTTTACTTTCAACTAAATAAATGCTTTGATATATAAAATCTCTCTTTTTTTTTTTAAAGATTTTATTTATCCATTTGACAGAGAGACAGCCAGCGAGAGAGGGAACACAAGCAGGGGGAGTGGGAGAGGAAGAAGCAGGCTCCCAGCATAGGAGCCTGATGTGGGGCTCGATCCCAGAACGCCGGATCATGCCCTGAGCCGAAGGCAGATGCTTAACGACTGAGCCACCCAGGCGCCCCGATATATAAAATCTCTTAATATATAGCAAATAACTGGGTTTTACTTTCTGTTCAGTCTGAACATTTGAAGTCCTAATGGATAAGACCACTATTGTGGAAGCAGGGAATCTCACCTGAAGTTGAAGTGACTCAATAAATCTTAGTCACCAAAGTCTGCGAATAGGGTACCAAAAAAAAGAGTTATGAAGGTGGTGTAGCTCAGTCTTCCATTTGATATTAGCTCTATGAGAGTAACCATGTAGTTGGTGGTTTTTTGTGTGTTTTTGTTTTGTTCGTTTGTTTGCTTTTTAGTAAATTTATAGGTCTCTTTGAATAGAACTTAGATTCAGGTACCAATGTTGATAGCGTAAGCTTTGATGATAGTATGAAAAATGAATGAATCCTCAACGAAAACATCTCTTGAGCATTTGCTATGCATCAGATGCTATTCTGGACCCTTCACATTTTATTTTCTAGACGTCACTTTGTTCAGTCCTACAAGAGCATCACAAGGTATTTCTGCATCACAAGGTGTAGGTATTTCTATGGATATATTTTCAGATATCAAAATTGAGGATCATAGGGAAAAAAATAACTTGTCAAAGGGCATAAAGTGGGTAATTGGTAGAGTAGACATATCTATTGCAGTCTCTGTGACTTCAAACTCAGGCTTGTTTTTGACCTTTCCTAATGCCTTCTAGTAGAGAGTATATGTCTCCTGGAAATCAAGTAAGCATTAGCAGGAATAAATGGGGTCAGTTTTAAAGGTACCTTCAATTCCTGGATATTTACTCTTAGAGCTCTTCACTGAAAACCATGGAGATCTAGATCAATTTTTTCTTTCCTTCAACAGGAAGGACATCTTTTCACAAGTCTTTTTATCAGCTTTGAAATTTAAAATCAATGTATTGGTTCAACTAGCACTTTCCTTTTATACTTTATTAGGTTTTTTGTTTTGTTTTGTTTTGTTTCGTTTTTTGGGGGTTTTTCTTTAGTTTTAGTCTCTAATCCCATGGGGAACATCTTTGTAACTTGCTACAAAATTGTAAGCATGCCCTTCTGTTTCTTAGAGGTCTATTTCTTGTTGCTAATAGCAGAACAACATTTTCTTTAGGTCACCAGTTTCTTTGGGTTTGCAGGACTTTTTCCCCCTGTCCTCTTCTATTAACCTAATATTCTCCATCTTCCTTAACCAAATCTGTTCTGATCTTACCTCTTCCTAACCCTCAACTTTTTTATAACTAGTAATTCACATCACTTTTAATACTTCTATATATATTATCTGATTTTCTGGAAAAAATACATGTCATTAAGGAAGACCGGTATCTTCATTAATATAAATCATTCACTACTGAATGAGTTCATTTTTATAAGCTGGCACTTGCTTTTCATCTTATACTACCCTCATTTTTTTTTAGGTCTTTTAATTGACTCTGAATAGTATGTAAAAACTATCATCATTCAGCTTGGGAAAAATAACCTCATAATGAAGTTACTTACAGCAGTATTAGTGATTAGTGCCACTAATAGAAGATAAGTAAAATGGAGTGGCAAAGGTTAGCAATATAATTGATTTCTTTCTTCTGATCTTTAATTACAAGTATTAAAAACTTTCTAGATGTTAAATTGACTGCAAAAGAATGAATTGGCCGTCTGTTGACCTAAGAAAACAAAAAACAAAAACTTATTTTTAAAGTAGATATTTATTATCCTAGAGAGGGAAGGGCCACTGTATTTGATACGTACATAATTGTGACTGACTCAATTCACCTTCCTTGGTGTAGGCAAAAAGGGTCAGGACTTGGCCTGACTTGTGGGTCTCAGAGATCAGACAACAGGAGGAGGTTTTTATTGGACATTTAGAAAGGTGTAGAATCAGAACAGGATGTAGTCGTGAGAGTCCAATAAGACATAAGTAAATAGAGCATTTTAGGGAAATTTAACATAGGCTTTACTATTCATGACTGATTTGAAATAACAGACACAAGAAAAATTCTTGTCCAGTATTAACCTTAAAGTAAATATATAGTTATACTTAGTGTTATAGACTGTAACAACTCAGTTTTAACATTCACACATTTAACACCTGTGTATTCAGAAATGCACTGTTTTATGAGACCTAGGAACACAAATATGAATCAAATCAGTTGAGGGTTTAGCCTTTATAATTGAGCAGAAACAGAATGATAAATGGGGATGAATAATTAAACATGAGGTAGAAAATGATACATATCAAAAAAACAGATCCAGAATAAAATACTATGAGAGATAAGAAGAAGGGGAGATTTTATTTTTCCTGCCGGTGTGCTTAGGGGAGGCTTTAGGGCTAAGTAGTAATTAAATTGAATCTTGAAAATTTTGAGTAATATATTCGTAAAGACATCTTCTAAGTAGATGATCAGCATAAAGGAAACAGTATTTTTTTTCAGCGGAATAATTATAGGATCAGACTTGCAGTCTTGGAAGGCTATGGTGACAAGGAGGGAACCTGAAATAAAGTTGGTAACGAAAGGCCAAGGTACAGTTTCCGTATTGCAACACGAAGACTGGCAGGTATGAACTAATGGTGAAGCATATGCATAAAGTGAATTTTAGGAAGAAAACACTAAGATTCTGTACCAAAAGTACTTAGGTGGATTAACCATTAGGCAATTGGAAATGTGAAGTGGGAGCCCACACCTGAAGATAAATTTCCAGGAGTTAGTAGTTACTAATTTTGTTGAGAAAATGGTGTAGAAAGAAAAGAAGATTTAAATAATTTCTTTAGGATACACCTACACTTAAAGATCATCAGGAAGAGGCTAGAAGATGTAGTGTAGAAACGGACAGAGAAGTTGGAAGTGATGTAAGAGAGAGCCACACCATGAAAACCTTTGAGAAAAGGGGTTTTAAATAAAAGGGTATTGATACTGTGAAATAAGAAGATCTGTCACAGACCACAAAACTACCTAGTATATGCTGATATAGAAAAGCCAAAACTGTTGGGACACAGAACAGTTCAGTAGTTGCCAGGGAGTGAGAGTGTAGGGTAATGATTGAAGATGAAGGAGCACCATGAGGTAATTTTTTGGATTGATGAAACTGTTCTTTATCAGGATTGCGGCAGAAGGTACATGATTTTATGCATTTCCCCAAATCCATAGAACTATACACCACAAAGAAGGATTTTAATGATTGCAAATTTAAAAAATAATAATAAAAATAAGGAAAATAAGAAACAAAGGAATCATTGGCTTATTGATTAAAAAGAGTAGATACACAATGTGGAAAATTAAGACTATATGGTAACAAAATGGAAGCAATGATACAGCCTACTTTTCTTAGAAGGTTCATGGTTAAAAAGAAAGAAAAGAAAGTAGTTTAAGGCAGTGTCTGGGTTGATTAAAGGAATGTTGTTATTTGAAGAGAGGAAACCTGAAGATGTCTGTAATAGAGGTTAAAAAAAAATCCATGAATATTCCAAGGAGGTAAATAATGTAGAAAGCCTTTGGGGCCATATGAAGTAAAGGAAAAATAACAAGAGCTGCTTTTACTTTTATGAGACGGAAAAAGGATTAGAGAATGGGTGTAAATACAGGGTGTCATTGTAAGGTAGCATCATTTCATGTTGAATCACTAGATTTTGAGATGGAAGTGTAACAAAATCTTGTTTGGGCAAGTCCAGCTCACCTCTTTCTTTTTTAGTAGAATCTGGATATTCAGTTTTTACCCTCCCAAATGCTTTGCCCTCTGATAGCCCCAAAGTGTGAACGTTGATTGGTCTAAACCAGTATATCTCAAAGTATGATCATTAGACCAGCAGCATCGCCATCATCTGAAAGTATGTTAGAAATATAAATTCTACCCTACACATACTAAACCAAAGGCATACAAGTGACCAATAGGTATAGGAAGAATGTTCAATGTCACTAATCAGTGTAATGCAAATAAAACTGCAATGAGAAGTCACCTCACACCTATCAGGATGGCTATTATCAAAAAAATAAAAGACACAAAGTGCTCATAAATGCATTTATGCAAAATGGTACAGCCACTATGGAAAACAGTATGGGGGTTTCTCTCAAAACTAAATATAAAATTACCATATGATCCAGCAAACCCACTTCTGGGTATTTATTTAAAATAATTGAAATCAGGATCTTGAAGAGATATTCGTACAAAAGAGAAAGAGAGGTGTGAAAGAGAGGTATAAGCTCTCCCACGTTCATTGTAGCACTACTCACAATAGCCAAGATGTAGGAAGAATCTGAATGCCCATTGACAGATGGATAGATAAAGACAAGCTGGTATACAATCATACATTGGAATACTATTCAGCCTTAAAACCAGAAGGAAATTCTATAGTATGTGACAACATTGATGGACCTTGAGGACACTATGCTAAGAAAAATAAACCAGCCACAGAAAGGCATATATTGCATGATTCCACATACATGAGGTATCTAAATAGTCAAATTCATTGAACCAAAGAATGCAATGGTGGTTGCAGTGAGCTGAGGAGAGGGGGGGATGGGGTGTTACTAATCAACAGGTGTAAAGTTTCAATTAAGCAAGATGAATAAGTTTTAGAGATCTATACAATATTGTACCTGTAGTCAACAGTACTATAATGTACACTTAGAAATTTGTTAAGACAATAGATAGATCTCATGTTAAGTGTTCTTATCACAATTAAAAAAATAATTAAAAAAAAACTCTTGGGGGTGGGGCTCAGCAGTCTGTGTCTTTGCAAAACCTCCATGTGATTCTGATACATTAAATTCGAGAACCACTGCTCTAAGCCCATGTAGATACTTTCATTCCATGTCTTAGTGAGTGCTTTACACATGAGCATGGAATTAAACCTCAACCAAGGAAACTTAAGAGGACTCTTGCTGGTTGCTTTTGGTCAAGGATTTCATTCTGATCAAGAACGAGACATCCATAGACAAATAGCCCTTCCTGCCCTTGGATTGGTTGTATATGGATGCACAGTATTAAACTCCAGTAGTTATCTTACTTTTGGAGAGAATCATTAAAATAAAAGCCAATATGCTGAGTATGGTAGAATGAAAATGTGGAAGGCACCTGAGTGCTTGATGATGTCCTTAGAAAACTAAGTTATATAAACTTGGAACTACTCCATCTGGTAATCAGTGACCTCATTGTTTAAATTACTGTTAATTGTGACATCTCTTGCTTGCAGCTACAGGCACTATACTGATATGAAAAATTATAGCTTGGGTCTATTACATTCTCCAGTATCTTCTTTATCAAGATATTGGAGTTCTCAGTGAAAATCTTCTATGCTTTTATTAACAAATGTGTTGATCAACAAATATAATACTTCTGTTGAGAGTATCAGCAGGACCTTTGCATAGTCATTAGTACATAATCTGAAACCAAATATCTAGATACTTAATCAGAGACAATATTATCAAGATAAGTGTTGTTGCCTTTGGCAGACATGAACAGCCTGCGTCCCCAAAGTATAATACCATAGGGATTGGATTTACTTAAACTATTAAGAAAAAAAAAAAGGAAGGTAAGAGAGAAGGATGAAGCAACTATACTTAAATTTTTATAATCTTTGAATTTGGTGATGAAAATAGAAATTTCATTATGCAATCAATTACTTTTACTTTGGCATGTTTAAATACTTTATATTAAAATTAAAAAATATATATATATATATACTCCAAACAAAACCAAAGGAGGTAAAATGTGACAGAGAAACGCCAAATAAGTAAATAAATAAATAAATAAATAAACTTAGCTATTTTATTATAAGGCAAACTATTTAAAGCAAAAATTATTGATAAAAAGAGAAACTCTATTCAATTATAAAATCCACCAGAAAGGTAAAATAAGTACTAATGTGTGTGCATGTAAAAACAGTAGTAGTTAAGTATATAGAAATAAATGCTGATATGATTAAAAGAGAAATCAAGAAATGTAAATCATTGGAAATTTTTTTTTAAAGATTTTATTAATTTATTTGACAGAGAGAGACAGCCAGCGAGAGAGGGAACACAGCAGGGGGAGTGGGAGAGGACAAAGCAGGCTCCCAGCAGAGGAGCCTGATGTGGGGCTCGATTCCAGAACGCTGGGATCACGCCCTGAGCTGAAGGCAGACACTTAACGACTGAGCCACACAGGCGCCCCTAGAAAATTTTTAACATGCTCTTAATAAATGATCAAACAAAAATTAGTGTGTAGATAATTTAGCCAACAATATTAACCAGCATGATTAGATAGATTTATAGAGTATAATACAATCAGCAGATAAAGTGCTTTTCAAGTAAATATGAAAAATTTAGAAAATGTGGTGTCCTAGCATGTCAATAAAGTAACCATTTGTGCAAACTTTAAAAACCTGAAAAGCAATTCTGTATATTTTTTATGCTTACATACATAAAAGTATACTATTTCATAGGAATTTCAAAGTGGGTGACATTTTGGGATTTAGAGTGGTTATTATTGGTTATATAGGGGTAGATGGTAAGAATAGAAGTAAACGTATTTTATCTCGGATATTTTTTTAAATCATTACATAAACATACTCTTAATATACTGGAAATCAAACTGCATAAAGTGGTTTTATTTTGTGTAGTTTAAATTTGTGTAGAGGAGAGTGTCACATTTTCTCCCCTGTCCCATCCCTCTCCTTTTGCTGTGTCTTTTACAGCAAGGACATTGTGTTAGAATTCTCTTGAATTTAATGGAACTGTATTTGTGAATTACAATGATCAAATTGTATTACAATGGACAGATGGCAGTTCCAATTATATGTGTTTTTCATGAATATGTTAGTTAAAAATGTGAACCTGGATCTAGCTACGAATGTCTCTGGACATGGCATGTTATACTGCTACATGTCCCTGAAGGTATTTCTAAAGCAGTTCTATCTACTCTAAAGTAGGTGACATATAACAAAGCCAGAGGGATAGTGATAACATAATGTTTGTGGTTGTCATATGGTTTTTAGACACATGGAATATTCCAAATCAAACACATTTAATACTATTAATATATATCAGAAGATAAATCTTGAGCTGTGCTTATCCTAGTCCTGCAATATTTTATTTAGAAAGATAGTTTTCTGAAATGAATGTCTTTATAATCATCACTAATAGCCTCAAAGTGAATATAATTAAACACAGTGATTTACCTAATTGTTGAAATGTCAATAATATAGTTAATCCATGTAAGGCTTACTTTTTTTAATTTATAAAATGGTATATTTATTTTATTAAAGCTTAAGGCAACTATTAAATAGATTAATAAATAATGACTTAAAATTTGATTTACCATATATAAATGTTTTATCATTATATACAGATTCTACCATATTTATCAAATGTCTACTCTGTGCAGACATTATGCTGAATTGGATAGTCACTGGAGAGGAGAGGGGTTCATAATTGGTTGCAAAAATGAGTAAGATATGGTTTATGGTCTAGAGGAGTTTACTGTGACCAGGTGAGGGGAGAGATAAATACAAGTGAAAAGTGGTAAAGGGTAAAAAACAAAACAAAACAGAAAACCATGGTAGAAAAATGGGATTGACTTCCTGAAGAATCAGGGAAGGATGAAGTGACATTTAGGTAACAAGATAGACAAAAAAATATTTAGTACTCAATTTCATGTGAGTTAATAAAATGCGTCTTCCATATTTTAAACTCAAATAATCTTTTTTTTTATGGCGATTAGTTTGCTTTTAATTATATGCCATTTCTAGAGTTTACAGTTTCTTTAAATGCCTGGAGACTTATATGATGTGGATATATGCAAGTTTATGATCATATAGTTTTAATTTTCCAGGATGGTTCTACCTTCAGCATGAGATGGGAGCAAGAATCTAAAATTCACCCACGTTAAGGAACTCCTGGCTGACTTAGTCAGTAAATCAGTAGAGCATGTGACTCTTTTTTTTTTTTTTTAAGATTTTATTTGTTTTATTTGAGAGAGAGAGAGAGAGAGTGGATGCATATACAGGAGCAGCAAGGGTGGGGGTTGAGGGGCAAAAAAAAAGGAGAGAATTTCAAGCAGACCCCCTGCTGAGCGTGGACCCCCCCCCCCCGCCCCCCATGAGTGGGGCTTGATCTCACCACCCTGAGATCATGACATGAGCTGAAATCAAGAGTTGGACACTTTGACTGAGCCACCCTGGCGCCCCAAACATGTGACTTTTGATCTCAGGGTTTTGAGTTCAAGCCCCATGTTGGGCATGGAGACTACTTAGAAAAAAAAAAAAAAAAAAAGAAAAAAAAAAAGTTAAAATTCACCAATCTCAGAATCCCCCTCCCTTACTCTTCCATTTATTCGTACAATCCTCACTCAGAGAGTACTTGGAACTGCAGGCTCAACCCAAAGCGTATACAAAACTGAACTAGTCCCTCCCCTTCAGACAACTGAGCCTATTTTGCTCCATATCCTACAGAACTTTAAGTAGATTTGAATCCAGTGCTTTTTATTACTCCCCATTTAATGCTACTTTCACTGCTTCATTCTGATACAATGCGATCTTGTAATTACTAGGGATAAACTATACTAAAAAATAGAAATAAATGTATTCTGTAGATTAATAAGCTAAACACACCTTCCTGTCAAATTTTCCTTTCATTTTGGTGAAGTCCCTTTATTCATTGCTTAAGTTTGAACATTGAGATCTCATTAGTTAGCTGGAGAGAATTTCATTCTTGCTTCAATTCAAGAATTTATAAGCCACAAATTATTTACAATTAAATTTACCCCTTAAAGAAAGTACATCGCCATGAGTATTAATTATTTAAACATTCCTTCAACATCCAGGAAAGAATCCTGGTTGGCAATGACAAGAGACAAATGTAAAATAATAATAATAATAATAATAATAATAATAATAATAATAAACATATTTGTTTAAAATGGTATTTCTGTTTTTCCATGGGGGAATTATTTTATTTCCTTGGGTGTTAACCTTAAACATTTTTATATCAGCAGACATTATTATTATCTCTAATATTGTCAAATGTCAAGTGTGTCAGGTATGAAAGGCAATCTCTTGGGCTATGTTGCCTTGACAACAAATCATGGTCTTGGGAGTCCTTGTGGAGCTGAATGCTTGGCTTCGGAGAATTTAATAAAACTGTTGCTGGATGCAAATCAGCCACCTTTCCCATAGCTGTAAAACAATTGATCATTTTCTAAAGCATTCATCAAGTTGTACTTTAAAAGAAATATACCTCTTGGTATCTGTGATCCTACCCAATTGGAGTACAAATCTTAGTCCTTTTATAATATTCTTATCTGATACCCTGAAATTATTATACAAAATTAGTGATGCGTTCTTTGTAAGGTATACTAACCTGCGATATGAATACCATATTCCTCATGTCTTTCAAAGGATTTTGTATTTTATATTTAAGTAAGTGAGAAACCTGCTTTGAATTGAAAAATATATCAGAAGTTTAATATCTTGCTTCTTTAAATAAAGAAGTTATGCTTAAGCTTTTTTACTAAGTTTGAGCCAGTTAGCCTAGGTTTTGAATTATTTGAAACTTTTTGGAATTTCCTTCTCTTCCTTTTCATTATTATAAATTAGGTTTCATTCCATTTTTTTTTCCATCTCCAAAGCTTCCATCTCCCTAGAATTATCATGTTCTTTAATTTTAAACAGAATGGACCTAGGCATTCATTGCGTGTTACCACAGATCTGCAGAAATTCCTTGCAGGGCTGGGGACAGGGACTAGGAAGCGAAGTCCTCGTCTCTGCCACTTACAGTTCAAACCTCTTGCATTTTGAAGCACATCAACTTACTGCATAGAACCTTGACTGTTATTCTTACCTAAATATATAATGTATACATGCATATATATATTTATTGATCCATATTGTTAAAATTAATGCACTTAATTGTATGAAAATCAATAAAAAGTCACGAAAAATGGACCATACATTTATTTCTTTGTACTATTATGTAATTTTTTTTAACTGGATGTTTCCAATAAAAACTTTAGTTTCCTGGTTCAATCATATTTTTCCAAATCATTGAACTAATATGTAGTTTACTTAAAGTTTGTTGGGCTTGGCTTTGTCTGGCAAAAAAGAAAAAAAAAAGATTTGGAATGAAATCTAATTACAAGGGTGACAACAGACAGAAGGAAGATCCAAATAAGTTTCAAATCATTGGCCTACAAAAGACTACCTAAGCCCTATCTCTTGCACATGAAAAAGGACTCTTTCTGTTTCCTCCAGTCAAGGTAGAGTTAATTAGTGATTCAGTAAAGTGGAGTATCAACCACTTTTTATCATTATTTTGTAGGATTTGTTTAGTATTGAATAGAAATTTTTTTTATTGAAATAGTCCCTATGGGATTTTTTTATTTTATATCTTAAATTTCATATTAATAGCTGTATTATTTTTCTGACCCTTTTAATACGCTTGTTTACATGTAGCTTTGCAGAATTTTGCTACATTATTAGACAGGAGGAAATAAATGATACACACAAGCTGGTAAGCAATGAGAATTGAATGAAAGGACTATTTATAAAATTATGGGCAAGGAGAACCCTAGGGCCAGCAGCAGTACAGTGTTATCAGTATCCCTAGGCCTGTGGGGCAGAAGCAAAGGGTGGGAATGGTTGCAAGAACCTTGGATGTGCCTTGGTCTTGGTCAGAAGAACGTGGCTAGAGGTAACCTCCTGCACTTATTGTGCTATATCCAATAATCACCTATATTCTTTTTTTTTTTAAGATTTTATTTATTTATTTGACAGAGAGAGACACAGCCAGTGAGAGAGGGAATAGAAGCAGGGGGAGTGGGAGAGGAGGAAGCAGGCTCCCAGTGGAGCAGGGAGCCCGATGTGGGGCTCGATCCCAGGACCCTGGGACCACGCCCTGGGCTGAAGGCAGACGCTTAATGACTGAGCCACCCAGGTGCCCCAAGTAATCACTTATATTCTGTTTGCCTGATAATACTATTTCAAAGAAGATACAATGACTTTTTCAAGTTAACCCTAATGAATCAAAATCTCTAGACTGGGGTCCAGAAATCTTCATTTTAGTAGTCACATAGATGTGTTTAAAATAAGAAAACCATATTTGGAATGACTGCATTTGTCATAGGAAACTTTTTATTCTAAGACATTTTTGGTTTCCATCGTCACATACACCAGTGCCATAAAGCCACTATTGCTTTATAAAAGTATCACTTTCTGAGGCGCCTGGGTGGCTCAGTCGGTTAGGCATCTGCCTTTGGCTCAGGTTGTGATATCAGGGTCCTGGGATCCAGCCCTACTTTGGGCTCCCTGCTCTGCGGGGATCCTAATTCTCCTCTCCCTCTGCCCCTCCCCTCCTGCTGTCTCTCTCTCTCTCTCTCAAATCATTTCCAAAAAAAAAAGTATCACTTTTCAAGGTTCATGACTTTACTACCGTTTTATACACAAGGTCTTTATATACCCTATATTACATTTTTTTTTGGCAAATACTGTTTGTATCTCAAGCAAATACATTTACTATCTAGAATTTTATAGAAATGCTGATATTCTAATAACTTAAAATCTGTGAGTTAGGTGAGAACTGTCTTTTCAATGTTGATAAAGAAAATAAGCTAAAGAAAAACAAAAGCCATCCCAAATTGTATGACTTAAGGTCATATTGTGAGATGGCTTTTAACTTAAATATTGGTCACTATTCCAACTCTAATATCATTTAAGACTAGTATAATTTTTGAAACAGAGTTGAGGTATAGTAATCAAGAATATATTTCTCTTTTTTTTCTTTCAAACATGAAGTTAAAATAAAAAAAAATCTATGAAAAAAATAGAGAAATAAAAATCAGAGAATTTGGGTGTAAAGAAAGACTTCTATGTGAGTTCCATTTTGTTGAACTTTTTAATATTCTATTACTAATAATGTGATTTAGCAACTTTTCATTTAAAAATATGTCTTGTTCTGTTATTAAAATATTAAGCATCATAAAATACCTTTTAATTTATCTTTCATATTGTCCATTTATGAAATAGCCATAATGTTCTTTCAAGTGAAAATTACAGGAAAGTAAATGTTCTTACTTTTAAAATAAAGCCCTGTAGTTTCTGTATCATTCGTCAATCTATCAGCATCATTTTTCTACTAGAATGTTCCCTTACATACAATATAATTCTTAATTAATAAGAATATAACTTCCATGATGCTTCTTTGACCTTCATAGCCAAAACATTTTCATTTAGAGTTTTCAAAATGTTATTACTGTTTTAAACTAGTATTGGGTAAACACTTATACTATAATCACAACACTTAAGAAGAAATGTCCAGAGGAACCCTGGGGAGATGTAATTTTGATAATTTAAGACTATATTGTGTAACATATAAAAATGTGGAACGTATAGAAATATATAGAATATAATACATATTGAATATATTAAATGGAACGCCCTGTGTTTCTAATGCTAAAACTTCCTTCTTCACTCTCAGATTTTTTCATTTGACTTCAAAATAGAAACAACTTTCACATAATAATTATCCTAGCTAGAAATGTAGAGAATTTCACTCAGTTGCATTCAGTGACCTTCCTTGATTTACAGTTCTGAGTTTCTTAATTTTATAAATCAACTTAAAAATAAGATCTGTACAATTTCTGTGACACCGTATTTCATGGTTATGCTTTAAAGAATATTTGAGGTTTATTATCCCTGCCCAAATGTAAGAAGTATAGTGACTTACTATATAGTGAATGTAGGGACTTAAAAAAAAACCCTGTTGACATAAACTTTAATGTATCCGTGCCTTTAATTTACTTAATTTCTATTTTTCTAACTTTCCCTTTTGTTAGAAAATGATTGCAATTTGTTTTTATTAGTTGAAAAATATTTTTAATATTTTTCTTATGTAATAACTTAAAATTGCCTTTCAGTTTGCCACATATTTTACCATTCACTCTTTCATGTAACCTTTATCATAATGCTGGGAGATGAACAGGAAATGATTATATCCCCATATTAAGTTTGAGAAAACTGAGACTCAGTCATTAGGAACACAAGAATAAGAATTGAGTTAAACTGCATATAAAATCCAGAACTTAAAGCCAGGTCTAGTTGGATTCTAATAGATTCATGCTCAATAAGACAGTATGATACTTAACATATTTCTTCTTTCAATTTAATTCAGCTTAAATGACAGTTATTAAATGCTTACTAGGTTAAAGTACTGTAGTGAGAATAACACAGTTGTATTAGATTTTAAAGCACAAGATAGGAAACTACATGATATAAGTTATAAGAACATTGCTAACCTGTAAGAAGACATTTTTGATACGCGGTACTGATGAAAACCAGAATTTAAGGGTCAAGGCATAAGGGTGAATTAAAGTGAAGCATTAGGTGAGAACTGTCTTCTGGAGATAATGAAGACTGGGGTTGGGAAGAGATGTTGAAGGCACTGAGAATATATGTACAACAAAAGGACAACTTACAAACAAAGAGTAAATTGGACACATCTGTTGAAAGAATAAGGCAGAAATGTTTGCAAATTAACAGAATTGAGTGCCTATGAAAACAAGTGAATGGGGTTAACCTAGGAAAAGAAGAATCATTTCTTAAATGTTCAACTAATGTAAACATGAAAAAAGAAGAGGATTTTGTCAGTAAGAACAAAAGTTGAAGGTCTTCATTTGGGAAGACATTCATTTCTCAGCAAGTGATAGAACTTTCCTTTTCCCTAAAATGTGATTATTTTTGAAGTATGGAAATGTGGAGAATGTGATAAAGTTTTTCAAATGTGAGTAGAAAAATGCCAGAAAGCAGTAATCACAAAGAAGTCATAACAATTTTTGGTGTAGTTTGAATCTAGTCTTTCTACATTTTCTAACAAGTAGAGCCTATGAGCAGTACACGTATGTGCAAAAAGTTACTTGATTATGTGTGCCTGGAAAGACTTGAGGCACAAAATGCTAAAGGACAAAACTAGTCTCAAGAAGAGGGGCCGCTTTACATTTATTATGAAGTTGGGAAACGAGCTGGAAATATCTGATTGGGATCTTTGTGCTCATGGAAATGGCCCTATTAGGAAAGAGAAGCAACAGAGAGATAAGGTAGGGAAGAAGGCAAACCAACATTGACAATATCAGAGACTTAGAGTTCTTCCAGTGAGCCATCTTAATTCTTCTGAGCCTGCTCTCTGCTAAGGTTCAAAAGGGAGAAGGGAGAAAGTCATCATAGCCATGGCCATCAGAGCGATCAGGGAGAATAAGGGCTCCTTGCTCCTTCCTTGCTCAATGTCACACAGCTGAACATTGACAAAACTGGGACTGAGCCCAAGCAGCTGGCTCTAGAGTCTGTGCTCTCAATACTGTAATATTTGCTTCTGTGGAGATCACATATATTTATATTGTGAGTACTAGTTTTTATAAATTTTAAAAGATGGTTTGAGAATTATTGTCATTCTTTTTTTTTTTTTTTTTTGCTTTGTATGTTATTCATCTACTATTTTCTCATAGATGAAGACATAAGTACAAGTTGACATTTTGCTCTGAACTGGTACAATCCTGTTCATAAATTCAAGTGGTGAACAAAATATGTGAAAATTATGCATATCTAATTTTGATTGACTGTTTCCCTAATTGAGAAGTGAGGTTCTTCAGTGTTATTTCTATCATAGCAGACCATCCAACAGATTCTCTCAACTCTGTCAGACATTCAGTTAATCACCTAATGTTTAATCTGCATTTTATCCAGTAACCAGATCAAATGCTTAATTTAGCTGACTAAAGGTGTTGATACTCTGCATCTTAGTCTTCTCATTCAGATATTTAAAAGATGTAAGATTTTAAAATAAGATTCAGAGAACATGTACATTTATTCTTAGCTTTTCAGTATTATTTTACTTGTTATTTTTTCTTTCCTGCAATAAAAAAACAAACAAAAAACCACAGAAAATTACCATAAAACGTAAGAAAACTGACCACTCTTTAAAAATATACCACTCCTCTATAGAAAGAAAATGGAAAAAATATTTTATCTGATTAATTTATACAGTGTTTATACATTTACAAAAACAATTTTGAAGCATTCCAAAATTAGACATAATTAATTGTGGTAATTTTGGGAACTTTAATGGGTCATGATTTGAAAAAAAAAAGAAAAGATTAAAGTGATATTCTAAAGTGGATGTGAATATCATAGATTTGGATAGAATAGAATTGTTCTATTTTTTATTTTGCAGAATGTATCTGTGACTTTTTGGTATATGATATCTTCTTTCTTTATATTCACTGAAAATAACCAATGCCATTAGGTCACTTTTTAAATTTATTTATTTATTTTAGAGATTTATTTTATATTTAGAGAGAGAGAGTGCCCACATACATGCACATAAATGGGGGGATGGGCAGAGAGAGAGGGGGAGAGAGAGAATATTAAACAGGCTCCATGCCCAGCACAAGCCTGATGCAAGGCTTGATCTCATGACCCTGAGATCATGAGCTGAGCTGAAATCAAGAGTTGGTTGCTTAACCAACTGAGCCACCCAGGTGCCTCTAGGTCACTTGTTTCTTGCATGTTACATTAAGAGAATTGGCTTATTATTAATATTCTGTTTCCCACACAGAAAAAAAAAACATGTCTCAAACATTAATATTTTTGTTATTACATTTTAATAAACTTTTGGCTATATGTATTGATATTCTTCAAACTGTTGGTTCTGTGTTATGTGTTAAGCTGACCCTTCTTATTTCTAATAATTTGGAATACTGACATATTCACCCATTTTCTAAAATATTTTTGATATTTTGACATTTTATATAAAAGTGAGGAAATTTCCCTTCAGATAAGCTAAACAAAATCTGGTTTTCAGTTACTTTGTTTAAATCAATACATTGAATAAAAAATATTAATCAAAATATATGAAATCATATCGTATTTTATGATTTCATATGATTTCTGATGGTCTTGCTTGCATTTCTTGCATTTCAAATGGCTTAGTGTATGTTATATTTTACTTATAACTTGATTGTTTAAAATTTGGAATCTGTATCTTCTATAGATAAAAATTCAGACATGGTAGTCTAAGTTGCTAGCCTAATTCAGATAACCCTGTTTCACTCAATATCACTAATTGTTATTAGTTCTAACACATGTTATTTAACTGTATTAGTCAGAGTTCTTTAGAGAAACAGAATAATAGGAAATACGTATACCATAGGATATAAAGATATAGATAAATTTATTGTAAGGTGTTGGTTCCTACACTTTTAGAGGCCAAGAAGGCCTGCCATCTTCTCTCTGCAAGCTGGAGAACCAAGAAAGCTGGTGGTATGGTTTAAAAGCCTGAGAGTCAGGGCTGGTGGCATAAATTCCAGTCTGAGTCTGAAGGCATGAGTATTAGGAGCACTGAAGACAGGAGAAGGTAGATATCCCACCTTAACCAGTTAGGCAGATAGAGTGTATCATCCCTTTTTCTACCTTTTGCATTCTATTCAGACCCTCGACAAATTGGATGATGCCCGCCCACATTTTGGAGGGCAAATGGCTTTACTCATTCTACTCAAATTCAGATGCAAGTCTCTTCCAGAAATCCTCTCACAGACAGTCAGAAATATAATGCCTAACCAGATATTTGGGCACCCTGAGATCTAGTCAAGTCAATACTTAAAATTAACTTTATAGTAAATTATTAGGAAAGATATATAATCAAACATGGTTTTAAAAGTGAATGTATTTCCCTATTTTTTTAAAAGAAGAAATCACACTTTCCTTCACTTCTATTCCTATAAACTTTATTACAATCCAACACCTGTTACTGCCCCAGTTTTTACTTACCTGAGAGTCTTAGAGCATAATATGGGGAATGTTAGAATACAGAACTTTATTTACAAAATACTTTCAAACAGTCAAATTTTTTAAAATAGCATGAATCTGGCATTCATATTTTAGTTTCTTGAAGGATTAAAGATGAATATATATTTTTGTTTAAGTAGGCTTAATTTTGTGTACAGAAAATTTCACCAAAAAAATCATACTTCAAATTATTGCTAATTTTAACCAGTGTTTTCTTTTTTAATATTAACTTCATGATTATACAAAATTTTACCTTACTTATAATTGGCTTAATAAATATATAGTTGTCTGCCTTTTTGGAAAACAGACATTTATCATTTATCTTAAACAAGCTATCATTCATACTAACCTCACTCAATTGTGATCCAAATCCCATATACACACTGTTGTAAACACCTGGTTGAATACTCATTACAATGACACAATTCTGTGCATTTGCAAAGGCACATCAACAGACTAGAAAAGAGGTGTAGACGAATAGGTTCAGGAATGAAAACGATGTTGCCAAAATTAACTAACATTTTAAACCTGTAATTGAGAGAACATTAAAGAGTATGTCTTCTCCATAATAGATGTTAGGATATTCTATCACTGTGAAGCTGAGCCTTCTTGCTGCCTCACACCAGGGTGCAACAATAAAAAATGCCCCTAGATTTTACTTGACACTGTTCTAATAGACTTCACACTCCTGAATACGAACAAGGATTTTAAATTGTTTATTTGGCAGCACTTGGAATGTTCCTTTTCTCTGGTGTCCTGTACCTTTTGCTCATGACTCTTTGAAATGAATTTTAAAATGAAATGAATACCTTCTAGTTTTTGAATAGCTACAGTGGCATGAACCTTAAATAAGCTTTTAATTGTTTGGTTTTTGTTTTTGTTTTTGTTTTTTTTAGATTTTTTTATTTATGTACTTTAGAGAGAGTGCTCACCAGTGTGCAACCGGGAAGGGACAGAGGGGAGGGAGAGGTAGAGGGGGAGGGACAAGGGGACTCTGCACTGAGCGCCACGTGGGGCTTGATCCCACAACCCTGGAAACAAGACCTGAGCTGAAATCAAGAGTGGGCAGCTTAACCAGCTGAGCCACCCAGGGGCCCCTAAATGTTTGTTTCTAACATATATATCCCCCTTGCCAGTTTGTATTCAGCTTTGTCTTCCATTGAGCTTTACTTTACCTGAGTTTCTGATCCTGTCTGCCTCTATCTTGGCTGAGAATGAGTGCTTTTTTGTATATTTTTTTTAATTCCTCCTCCTCCCATTCTGTTGAACAATCTTCAGGGAACAAAAGCTGCTATCAGGTTCACCAGTAATCTCCATATAACCAAATTCAATACTTAATTTCACAGCATTTGCTCTAATTGGTTGCTCAATATAGTATAATACAAATTTTCTTACTTTTCTGCTTATTATCTTCTCCTTTCCTCCTCCTATAGTATAAGCATTTCTCATGGAAAAATAAACAATTTTGCTCTATTTACCAAGTATTTCCAGCTCCTAGAATATTGTGCTTGGCATATGTTAGGTCCTCAATAAGTACTTTTGAATAAATGGTTGAATGAATCAATCAGTCAATTGATTAATCATTGTCAGGGGTTATAAGAAGTGTGGCTCTTCTGGTACCTGTGTATTAGTAAAGAGTAAGAATCAAAATTTCTTTGGGATATATCTGTGCTATTTCTTTAACCTAATATTTTGCAGCAGTCAAGGAGTTGATACTTTGCAGTCTCAGAAATGGAGCTGTGAGGACAAAAACAGAAGCCAATTTTTTTTGAGGGTCTGCTATATGGCAAGTACTGGACTGCATATACATTTCATCATTTACTCCTAACAACCTTGTAAGATAGATGCTATTATCATCTCCATTTTGCAGATGAAGAAACTGAGGCAAAATGAGAGATTAAATAACTTGTCTAGGTTCACACAAACATGAGTTCAGTATGAAGAACCATGCAGTATTCTGCAGTGTTCTCTTTCCTTTGGTGCTAGACAATAAGTGCTGTCAATCCACAGAAAATTGAAGGAACTGAATGATAAAGATAAATATGTCAAAATTTCCAAAGTAAAATACATATTCATTCTGGAATATATGTGTTGTTTTCATTGTCGGAGAACATCAGAATGTCTCTAATGTAAATAAACTAACAGAGCTAAAAGGGATTTTGTGTATTTTCTTTTACAAGCATACTCGGAGAGGATTATAACCATTATTCATGGGATACATATAGCTGTCCAGTAACCATCTGGCTAGGGCTGCCAGATAAAACACAGGATGTCGGGTTAAAGTTGAATTTCAAATGAAACTCAATCTTTATGCATGAGTATCTCCCCACTATTGTATGGGACATACTTATTCTTAAAAAATAAAGTATTATTTGTCTTAAATTCAAAGTTGACTGTGCTTCTGCATTTTTATGCCAACCCTATACCTAGCTAAATTCTCCCTTGCTCTTCTTTTACTTGTCTTGTTACTCTGAGCAGGTTTTATTGAGGAGGTAAAGACAAAGAAAAAAAAGGAGAGGGCAACTTTGAAATGACTTTAAAATGATAAAAGCCATATGACTACTATTTTGCTTTTTATGAGGAAGGGGCTGGGGTTATCCTAAGACACATTTGAAAATAGGCCAAGTTCACTTACAGACCTCTTTGAGACTCACCTTCTGCCTCCCAGGTTCTATCCCTGCTGCTCAGAAACTGAGAAACTGGACAGTTTCTTTATGTTCTCTAGCCTCAGCTTCCCCATCTACAAAACACCAGTATTCTTGCATGTTAGAAAGAAAATAAACAGGTAATGTTATATGACTGACTTCTGTAAATATTGTTGTTGGTTAGGATCTCAGTGAAACTTTTTAACAGAATCCTGAATGATTAGAAGACATCCATGTGAAGAGAGAGAAAGGGAAAGAAAGAGAGCGAGTGTGTGTGTATGTCTGTGCAACTACAAGATAAAGGAGACGAGGGCCAGATAACATAGCACATACAAAATATTTAATGGGGACAGAGGATTCCATACCAACCTTCTTTTTAAATTTCAGCTTTATTTATTTTTTTATTATGTTCAGTTAGCCAGCATATAGTACATCATTAGTTTTTGATGTAGTTTTCAGTGATTCATTAGCTGTGTATAACACCCAGTGCTCATCACAACACGTGCCCTCCTTAATACCCATCACCTGGTTACACCATCTCCCTACCCCGCCTCCCTTCTGTTACCTCAATTTGTTTCCCAGAGTCCAGAGTCTCTCATGGTTTGTCTCCCTCTCTGATTTCTTCCCATTCAGTTTTCCCTCCCTTCCCCTGTGGTCTTATGAGCTATTTCTTATGTTCCACGTATGAGTGAGGCATGATTTACAAATAAAATTGTAAGATATTTAAAGTGTGCATCACAGTGATTTGATATATGTATACAATATGAAAGGATGCCTGTCCCCCATCCAATGAATTAACACATCCATCACCTCACGTATTTATCTGTTTGTTTGGTGAGGACATTTGTGTTCTACCTTGTTAACGAATTTCAATTATACAATACAGTGGTTCTTGTCTTGATGATCAAGGAAGGCTTTTCAAGAAAAGGTAGAGTTAGTGAAACCCCTTACAAAGTGAAGGGGGTGAAATAGAAGGCACTTCTTGTGGTATCTTCATACGAATAAAATGTCCAATGTGAAAGTGCAAGGATTCATATGAAAGAGCTGACACTGTTGATGCAAGTTGAGGGTTTGTATAGGAAATTGGATGGAGTTACAACAGGAGTATGCTCATGGCTCTTAACTGTAGAAGGCCCTGGGAAACAAACTATGGAGCTTAAATTTTATCCTTTAGGTACCAAAGAAAATTAAAAATAGGTGACAGCATGGCCAAAAGCAGCAGGCTCAAATACTAGACAGGAGTTTTTTAAGCAATAATAGCCTAAATTACAACAGTTACAGTGATTTAGAAGAACACATGTGAGAATATTTTGACAGAAAAATCAATAGGACTATCCATAGGATTTGGTAAGGCAAGAAAAAAGACAGTATAATTTGATGAAAGTTTTAAGTCTAGATATCTGGGAAAACATTACATTCTTTTTCTTTTTGGTGGGGGAGGGGGTGAAAGAGTTCACTGAAATGTATATGGAGAGAGAGAGAGAGAGAAAGAGAGAGAGAGAGAGAGAGAAATGGAGCATCCAGAGGTAGACTGGAAAGGAAAAAAGCATGAGTCTCTTCTTTGCTTGAGGTTTGGAGTTTTTTAAATTGGTGATTGTGGTCTGGTGCACGTGTCCTCTTGGGCATACAGGAACTGTTCAGAACAAGGACAGGGTTCAGGTGTCCTTTATAAGTCACACATTCCCTGAAACCAGGTGTCTTGGCTTCAAGGTGTTTTGAGTCAGTGGTCTTGGTGAATGTTTATGACAACCCACCTGGTCATTCCGTAGATGTTATCTATTGTGCTGGAAGACTCCAAAGATATCATTATCTCCTTGTTTTTTATAAGGAGAACATAAGCTACACATACAAGTCATGTGTAGAGTGGGGTGGGGGTGCAGGTACTAGCAAGAATAAATGCCAGAAAAAGAGCAAAGGATAGATATGGCTTTTTTTCAATGGGAACCCTTCAGTTTCCCTGTCTCTTAATTGGAAGATGTAAGTCAGAAATGGGTTAGATTGGAGGACAATGAGATCTGATTTCACCATTTGAAAGAAGACATTCAATGAGGTGTATCAGCAAGAAGTTAAATATATGAACTGAGAAAGCATAACCGAAGTATAGGATGAAAATAAAATTTGGAAAAATGAACATTGAGGTGGCTGATGTTCTTTTTCTACCTTTTAAATTTGAATTAATGAGTTGTACAACATCAATTAAGTACACCAACTTATTTTGAAAAGAGTTTCTGTGTCAAGAAAGGGACAGTAAAATACTAGCTGCCTTGTAGTCAGAGCTAATGTGCATAACAGCAATACAACTGGATGACTTTGCTTTGTTTGGTTATCTTTACGTCGGGACGCTGCCTACTTACTATGCTTGGCGTGGTATTTGACAGGCAGAGTAACAGAGGCCAAAATAAAAGAAATTCACAGTCTGATTTCAGCAATTGCTTAGTTTCTGTACATAGGCACATATTATTTACATTTTTTTACAGAAGTGGCAAAGAAGTAAAGCCCACTAAAGCATCTATTTTGATTTGAATAGAAAAGAAATTTATTATAAAAACCATTTTAACTCTGCCTCAGTTTGCCTTTTTTAAAATGGAGATAATTATATTACCTGTTGCAATCACTGAGTTGTCACTATGAATAACCCACCAGATTATAATATATTTGGAATGCATTTTTCAAGATTTAAATGACACCGACTTCATCCAACTATGTGTTTTTTCTCTATGTGGTTCTAGTCTAACCCATTTTTCATAGTTGTTAAAAAGTGGCCATCGTTTTTTAGTATTTCTGATTTAGAAACTGATCTTTTCCTCAAGTAAGGACAGTGGGAAAAGTAGAAATCTAAAAAAGATTCTTTGAAAGGATTCAAATAGATTATGCTTAAAATAAAAAAATGATATATTAATAAAATGTCTCTGAAGAAGTAGCATAGGATAATTTAGAAACTACTAAAATATTATGATTGAAAAGAGAAGTATTCCTCATATTTATCATACCCCATGTAAATCTATTAAAGATTTAAAGTAAATAAGGACCCAACACAAAATTGCATTATCAAAAACCATGCACAAAGTATGGAAGAACATATTATCATAAAATTGCTCTTTCAGTGCTGGAAATAGCAGTCAGTGCTTCATTGGGACCCTGGTATTTTTTTCTTCTCAACTAGTTTTTTTCTCATTTTGCCTTGGTAAAATTCACTTTTTTTTTTCCTGTGGCTGTCTTACTATTATAGACTCAAAACACTTTGTAAATAAGAAAAAAAAAATTAAGTCAGTAATTTTATGGTTATTAAACATTCCAAAATGTTCTATCTGAAAAATGGAGTGTTCATCTACATTAATATTGTCAAGTTGTTGAAGACAATTTTGGTGTATTCTCTGCTCTAAGATGTTTATCTCACAGGATGCTTGGTTAGTGGCTGGATCTGACCAGCTGGTTGGTAATATTCTTCACTGAGAAGTAAAATAAACGGGTAACACTAAAAGTACTAATTTTAAGTATCCCGGTACATGCTCTCAATGAGTGTAGCAATATAGTTTATAAGCTCAATTTTGGGAACAGAAAGACTTATTAGTGTTGCATCTGCCGTTTAAGTAGCTGTGTGATGCTTGGCATGCTTCTTCTAACCTAAGCCTCTGCTGTTCATATGTGATTAACTGAGGTGAATTTGAATAATAGTTAGGGCAGAATAAATGATCATTAAATAGATACTTTTCAAAGGGAAGCTTTGTCATTAGCCACTACTTTTTTTTTTTTTTTTACTATACAAACAGATGCTTTCATTAGCTGACTTGTATATTTTTAAATAGTTTTTTTGTTGCTGTCACACAGCTAGATAACACAAGCACAAAATCAGTCATAATTTTTGTCACCTATTTTATCTTTGGAGACACAATTAGTTAAGAAGCCTCTACTCATATTTATCTATTTGTTTAAAACAAATGACTTTTTACTTCAGTTTTCTCATTCTACCATGAACCTTGAAATAGCCTCACAATTGTATTGCATGTTACCTTTTTAGATTCATACAGTTTTATTTAGATCAAGAAAATCTTTTAGAATGGATTCACAATGTCTGTGCTATATCAATAAATATAGAATTGTGTAAGTCTTTTTTGGTAAGTGTAATCAAACAGAAAACACAAAATACAAATATGTCTATTATAGATTTCTTTATCATGTGCTTTAAGATAAAAAATAAAATATTAACTTTTCAATAGACTCTCTGTTGGTAATAGGCTGGGAGCTGAGGTTTTTGGTGACTATCATCTGGAAACATTTGGAAAAAATGGAAGCACTCACTAATTCCAGCTGAACTACTTGAATTAAGCATTTGCTTCTCACAAACTAGTCTTGGGAAAATTTTCTGTCTCTGGAAACACCTCTGGTCTGTCATGTTCTCACTAATTTTATACCCTCTCCAATGGTAATAATGTGTTGTAGTAACCATATCTATGCATTCACAAATCTCTCCTTGTCATTTGGATAGGCCATAGGTTGAGAATCATTGATATGGACAATTGCTTAAGATTTTCATTTTTAACCATGTTGAATCTTCTAATACCAGAAACCTGTAACATTTCACATATACTAAGGCTTTCCTAGAGGTACAGTGGATACAGGAAACTTAATTTTAGAACGTTGTCTCAATCATAGGGGGAAATGCACATAGTGTGTCTTTTGAAACCTAACTGTCCTTCTCCCATTAACCAAATAGTTTTCAGTCAATTTATTTCCATTTATTCACTCACTCATTAATTTATTAAAAATGATTAAGCACCTTTCTGAAGACATGGATAGAACTGGAGGGATCACTCTAAGTGAAAGAAGTCAAGCAGAGAAAGACAATTGTCATGTGGTGTCACTCATATGTGGAACATAAGGAATAGTGCAGAGGACCACAAAGGGAGAGAGGGAAAACTGAATGGGAAGAAATCAAAGAGGGATACAAACCATGAGAGACTCTGGTCTCTGGGAAACAAACAGGGTTACGGAAGGGAGGAGGGTGGGGGGATGGGGTAACCATGTGGTGGGTATTAAGGAGGGCACATGCGGTGATGAGCACTGGGTATTATACACAACTAATGAATCGTTGAACACTACATCAAAAACTAATGATGTACTATATGTTGGCTAATTGAACATAATAAAAAATGATTAAGCACCTAGCAGGTACACATTTTTGTAAGAGCAATACTTTCTGTTAAGGAAGTAGTAGGTTAGTGATGAGAGTGCTGTAGGAATATATAGTTGTTATGTAGTATGGCAAATGTAATACCAAAAAGATATATGCTATGAAATTCTACACCTGGGACTGCTTACCTTATTCCTAGAGGGAATATAGGAGTCTAAGGAATTTTTTCTGGTGATGAACAAGGCCTGATTTGAAATTCAGAGGCTCTAGCTAGTTAACAAGGAAGTACATACCAGATAGAAGAGCTTGAACAAAACCACAGTGCTAAGAAGTCTCACTATGTGTACATACCTCTCACATTTCCTAGACTTAACTTTGGAAAGGTTAATCAATCCCTGCTGAGTTAAATTTTTTCATCTGTAGAATGGAGATAATCTAATAGGTTCTTGTGAGGATTAAGTGAGATAATTTGTGGAAATGGTTTAGCTTGGTGTCTAACGCATAATAAAAACCTAACGTTTTTTGAACTCTTCCATTGTGCCTACCACTCTAAGGGCTTTGTACATTTATCCATTGAGTCTCACTTCATAGTGTTTAAGCTTAACCACTGGATAAATGTTTTGGGATTGAATATAGAAGTTCTATATTTAAACAAAGTGGATGCTAACATTAATACAAATTTTAAAAGAAGACAAGGTACATGTAAATACTGTTAAGCTATCCAATAACTATGCCTGTACCGAACAATAATTAGAAATGAATTACAGACTATAGCCAAGATTTGAGAGCTCAAAAAGTTGAATACTATGAGTATTTAGCCATGATAATAATGTCGACTTTTTATTTTATTAAAAATATTCTGTCTGTAATATGTGATGTTAGTATTTCTACTGACAAAATGAAACAAGTTTTTAGGTAGAAGCGTTAGGGAATGCCATATTAAAAATCAAATTAACACTCCATAATAAAGCTAGGGAATATTTTCTTGCCTCAAAATAGCACTATCAAATAGAAAATTAGAATTGTATATAGTTTCTAACAATTTTGTGTTTCCTCCTATAGCATTTCATTATTGGTATTCTACATAGGATATACTGTAAATGATTTTCTTTTAATAAATTACCATAGAAACTTTTCTGGCATGGGAGGTAGGTCACTGGCTTGTAATTCCCAAGTGGTGCTTTATGTGCCTTTTAAAAATTAGTAAGAAGCAGTCTTTTCTAGTCATCTAAAATTCAACTACTCTCCCACAAGTGCTTATCTATAAAATACTAATTGCCGTGAGAGTTCATCTTCCAGTTCTTTAGCACTCTCAGGTGGATGGTTTTTCAACTGACCTACAACCATTAAGCTTGCTTAAGTAGTCCCCAACTATTTGGACTTGGTTTTAATTGCCATTGCTGTGCATTCACCAGTTTAAAAGAATTACCGTAAGTGAATAGAATGAAGAGTAGCAGGGATGACTGCCTTGAAGTGCAATAGAAGTGGAAATAACTATTGTATATATGAAGCTTTAATAACAAATGTCACCTAGAAGAAATAACAGGGTTATAATTGAATACAGTATGAATATGAGAAAGATATATATTTATTTTGCGTTTAACATGAAAATGACAAATAAAGATAGAGCTTACCACTGTGAATTAAAGCCCAAAAGTAAGACTATTATTGAAATAAAGGTCTTAGAAATTGGAAAGAATTCAAAGAGAAAGAACATAAAATAGTTCTGATTGGAAAATACTAACTTTAAAGGAGCCAAAAGGAATTTGGACTATTAAAGTTTTAGAGAAGTTTTATTCTATGATGAAGGAGCTGTCTTTAAAGAACTCTTTTGCATTCCTCGTAGCCCAGGAGAATGGTCTTTGGAGAAAGTGAACCTGGTTTAAAGCACCAGGTGTACACTTGATAGCTGTGTGATCCTGTGTACATTTCTGTCTCTCACCGTTTTCATGTGTAAAATGAAAAGAATATATATATATATATAAAATAAAAATTTCACGAAGATTACATTAAATAATGCATGGCAAGCACCTTGTACATTGCCTAATATATGATGCTTTCCTTGATTGATAGCTAATGATAGTAAATAACAATAATTAATTAAAAATGATTCCTATAGAATGTTAATTAGCTACTTTCTTCTAAATAGCTTCAAACAAATAACTTAGGCATCTAGCAGTCTTCCTTTACTTTGATATGTTTCTCTATTAGCGGAGAAGTGGAAACAAAAATAAAAGACTTTGACACTGACTTATTTATTCTTCTCTGCCTAGAACCTGAGTGCCTAACCCTGATCAGGAAACTCATAAGTATTTGTGGTACTAAAATATATATATATATATATATATATATATATATATATATATATATATATAATTTGAATGATCTAAGACTAGATGAGTTTAGGGAAAAGACGGATATAAAGAATTTTGATTTATTAATTCTCTAGATGTTATGGGTTATTTTGAGTTATTCTACTAAATTCATCATTTGAGATTTTGTTTTGTTTAAATAAGAATAATTTTCTTTATACATTGCATGAAAGAATGCCGAGGGGACCACATATCTCCATTTGGCACAGTCTGAGTGTGTCCTTTATTTCACAAAATAAATAAGAGAAAGATTTCACAGTCTCTGTCTTTGAAAAGTATAATAATGGGAATGGACAATAGTGGTTGTATAGGAAGATATAGGATTGTGTGGACTTGGCACATTCTACACTGGAAGCTTGCTTTCTCTCTCTCTCTTTCTCTCTCTGTGAACCCCACTGTATCTATAATTTGATAAGAGTGGAGATGACAGTGGTTTTCAGAAGTACCTGAATAAAAATTTCAAGTGTCACCTATTTCTATACCTTAATTATTTACTCTGTAAAATGCCATTGATGCCCAGCTGTTGTGAACATTTTAAAATAAAAAGTGCAAGTATCTTGGACATAGGAGGTGATCATTAAGTATCACTTAATTTTCCTTTAAATAAATGTTAGAAGATAGTAATAACATACTAGGTTGCTCAGGCAAACAGCAAAGCCTAAATAGTTAGGTGCAAGGTAAGAAAGTATACCACATAATGAGAGCCTTTTCTGATAATATTAATTTTTATACTTAATTTTACCTTGAATGTATTATTCTAAACAAAAGAAAGAAATATTTAATCAATGAAGCCTAAAAAATGGAATAACTAGTTTATTTTCAATAGTTATTATCCTATGCAAGTTAATCAATACTTGTATATTATCAGACTTATGATAAAGGCAGTTCATTCATGTTCATATTTATTCGTTCAACAAATATTTACTGGGAGCCTATTGTTTAAAGCACTTAGGAAGTGTGAGTGAACAAAACAGACCTGCACTGAAGAACGTTACATTCAGGAGAACTAGAATTTATTTTGATACACTGGAACATAATTTAATTCCAGAACTAGTGTTAGTTGGCTTCACTTTTGAACCATGGAGTATCACAATTTTACTCTGTGAATGTTACAAAAGTGTTTATCACCTAACTTGATATAGGTAGCATTTGTAGAATTAATATGTAGAATTAAAATTGTAATGTCTTAACATTTTCTATTAATCAAGTCCCTATTATTTTTACTTCCTAAGATGATTTTCTGTACATCAGAAAGGAGAATTCTTCTCCTAGTCTAAGAGCATAGAGGTTGGGAGACCTCATTAGCCCTGAAAGGTGATCTGTCACCCCATTTCAGTGGTGATTATATGAACCGTATCTTTTTTATTTTAGAATTTCTAATTAGTTTCCCCTTCCAGCCCCGCATCCCGATATATATTAAGTTTGTTAATTCAACATTAAAAATAAAAGAATGCAGAATGGACCAGGAAAAGTCAATGCCACTTTTACTGTTCTATTCTTCCCTCTGGTTGCCCAAGGAAATTTGATTTGCCTATTTCATAAAGGTACTTTCCCACAACTGCCTTCAGCTATTACATTTTCAGTCAGCTTATTTCTACCCAGCAGAGCAATCTGGAAGAGACTCAAAGTTGGTTTCTCTATTGTCTGTATTAGAATGTTGTCAGTAACTTATTACAGGGTCTTATTGGATCGTCTTTGTCCTTCTGTATCACTTTCCCAGCAGAGTTCCAGGTAATAAAAATCTCTATGACTAAGACCTTGGGTTTGGATAGTTCAATTAGTTGTTCAGGAAGTCTATCAAAAATGTGTCTCTACGTCTCTGAACTCCAGCATTTTCATTATTAGAGTGAAATGTTAGTGACAAATGAGGTATGATTGTCTAGACACCTCATCAGCCTGCTGGCTTGTTGCCTGAAGTAAAGGGGCAGTTCTAAAAACGTCAACGTTTTGATGGGGTTCTAAATATGTGACTCAAAATCAAAGCCCATGAAAAATGGGGCCGATCATACATTTTGGGGCAATAATAAACCTTTATAGTCCTCTGAAATTCCACAGAACCAAAGCCAAGTATTCATTTCAGGATGTTTTAGACATTAAGTTTTAAGATGAGTTTTCTTATTAGCTATGGGTGTAAATACAAGGATTATTTTAAGAAATGGCAACAGTTTAAGTATAATGATAGTAGGAAAGCTTAACTGTATTTTATTAAAATTTTCTATTTAAAGATGTGATTAACAAATTCTTATGTTTGTGATTTTAATATATTTCATGTCTATGGACAGGCATTATCAAGTAAAGTTTGTGCTAATGTATGTGTGATTTAGATACTTAAACTAGTGTTTTGCCGTGAGAATGATACCGCCCTGTGGGGCATTTTGGCAATCTATAGGGTAATTTTTGGTTATTACAATGTGGTTGGAGGGTGTGGTGAGCATTTAGTGGGCAGAGATCCTTGATACTTTGATAGTCTGTGAAATAAAAAAAAATGTTCTGACTCCAGAAAATATTCCCATGTTTTAATGCCCACTCCTACAGCAGGAAACGTTTGATTACCTGAGGCCAGATTTTAATTCCATTTTACTTGTAAACTCAAAGTATGTTTTGTATAGTTTTAAATACAGACTGAATTTTCCATAATTATCACTGCTTTCTAAAGTTATAAAAACCAGTGCTTTATTTTGTTTGAAAGTTTACCAACAGCTGTTTTCCATTTTGTAAAATTACATTACTAATGGCAGTGCTAGTCGTGGTTTTTAGTTACCAATTTAACACATGGTCATCATTCTTTCTTTGTAGCCATTTCATTCAGGAGATTGTACTGTTTACAAACAGCAAAGAGTATGATTGCTTCATTAGAGAATATACAGAATTGAAAATTTGAATACTAATTTTTAAATTATTTTTCTTAATTCTATATATATTTATTAGATTCTTAATTCATATATATATATATCAGATAGGGAGTTATAATGACATTTTGCAATCAACTAAGTTACATTGTCTATAAATTGCATTTTTGGTAATAATAAAAAGGACAATAAAAACTATGTTGTAAAGTAGGATCTGAGTCCTCTAGACTTGAAAATAATTGATTTACATATATGGAAAATCTGGCTAGTTGACCATACAGCCAAACACAAATGCTGCAAGTATCTAAATTGTCAGCACATTTCTTTGGTGGAAATATGTGGATTTTAAAGAAAGTTCCTGACAAATTCAAACCTATAAATGGAGAACAAATTTTGAGATGAAGGCCTGAAAGTAAATACTGAAGTTAACATAATGGATTCTCTTTAAGCACTTCAACTACAAATATATTAAATGCCTCATTATGCATGACACCTTGCTAACTGCTGGGGAGACAAAGACAAATATGAAATAATTCATTCCTCCAGGATGTGTATATCCTAGTGGGAGAAACAAATACCTAAGGAATGTTAATTCAATGTAAATTTCTAATAGAGTTGTTATTTTATTTTGTTTTTTTAAGTTCTATAAAAGAATGAAAGGGAATTGAGCGGGAGCCTCCTGTAAGACATATTTTAAAAGCTATGCAACGGCCCATTTTGTGGAAAACCTTAAATACTGAAATAAAATAATGTCATATGAACAGAGAGGATAAAAGTAAAATGTTATTTAAAACAAGCAAATATCAGCAATTCTTCTCCCAGCTATTTATATCTTTAAAGGAGCCTGACTTTGCTGTAGAAGAAAACATTCAATGGTCTCTAAGGGTAGGATGGTTTCTTTCTTTTTTTTCTTTTTCTTTTTCTTTTCTTTTCTTTCTTTTTTTTTTTTTCTTTCTTTCAAGATTTATTTATTTGAGAGAAAGAGAGAGGAGGGGCAGAGGGAGAGGGAGAGAAATCCTCAAGCCTACTCCCCGCTGAACTCAGAGCAGGTGCAGGCCTTAGTCCCAGGACACTGAGATCATGCCCTGAGCTGAAATCAAGAGTTGGACACTTAACCGACTGAGCCACCTAGGGGCCCTGCTTTTCTTTTCTTTTCTTTTCTTTTCTTTTCTTTTCTTTTCTTTTCTTTTCTTTTCTTTTCTTAATGTAACTGAGTCTAAAAAGTTTACTAATAGGGTTTTAGATTACACCTTGCAAGCAACCTTTAAGAAATTTACCAAGTAGCAAGTTCTGGTATAATACCAAGAAGAATAGCCACAATTACCTAAAAGGCCATTAATATATGCTTCTCTTTCCACTTAACATATCTGGATGAGATCAGATTTTTTTCATATACAGTTGACCCACGAACCACATGGGTTTAAATTCCATGGGCCCACTTATATATGGACTTTTTTTTTATATATAAATACAGTACACTACTGTAATGTATTTTCCTTATTATTTTCTTAATAACATTTTCTTTTCTCTAACTTACTTTATGGTAAGAATGCAGCATATAATACATATAACATACAAAATATGGGTGAATTGACAGGTTATGTTATGGGTAAGGCTTCCAGTTAAGAGTAGGCTGTTAGAATGTCCACAATAGCTAAATCGTGGAAGGAGCCAAGATGCCCTTCAACAGATGACTGGATTAAGAAGTTGTGGTCCATATATACAATGGAATATTACTCAGCTATCAGAAAGAACGAGTTCTCAACATTTGCTACAACATGGATGGCACTGGAGGAGATAATGCTAAGTGAAATAAGTCAAGCAGAGAAAGACAACTATCATATGATTTCTCTCATCTATGGAACATAAGAACTAGGATGATCGGTAGGGGAAGAAAGGGATAAAGAAAGGGGGGTAATCAGAAGGGGGAATGAAACATGAGAGACTATGGACTATGAGAAACAAACTGAGGGCCTCAGAGGGGAGGGGGGTGGGGGAATGGGATAGGCTGGTGATGGGTAGTAAGGAGGGCACGTATTGCATGGTGCACTGGGTGTTATATGCAACTAATGAATCATCGAGCTTTACATTGGAAACCGGGGATGTACTGTATGGTGACTAACATAATATAATAAAAAATCATTAAAAAAAAAAAAAGAGTAGGCTGTTAGTAGTAAGTTTTGGGTGAGTCAAAAGTTATATTCAGATTTTTTTTTAGTAAGCTTATGGGCATGTTTTCTTTTATTTATAATTATTTTTATTATTTTTTGATTTTAGTATAATTAACATAGAGTGTTTTATTAGTTTCAGATATACGATATACTGATTCAGCACTTCTCTGAATTACTCAGTCCTCATTACAATAAATGTACTCTTAATTCTCTTCACCTATTTCACCCATCCCCCACCCATCTCCCCTCTTGTAACCACCAGTTTGTTCACTATATTTAAGAGTCTGGCTTTTCTGTTTGTCTCTTTTTCCTTTGTTCATTTGTTTTGTCTCTTAAATTCTGCATATGAGTGAAATCAGATGGTATTTGTTTTTCTCTGACTTATTTCACTTAACATTATGCTCTCTAGGTCCATTCATTGTTGCAAATGGTAAGATTTCATTCTTTTTATGGCTGAGTAATATCCCATTATATATAAATCACATCTTCTTCATTCATCTGTTGATGGACACTTGGGTAGCTTCCATGTGTTGGCTATTGTAAATAATGCTGCAATAAACATAGGGTACACATATCTTTTTGAATTAGTATTTTCATATTCTTTGGGTGAATACAGAGTAGTGGAGTTACTGGATCATATAGTAATTCTGTTTTTAATTTTTTGAGGAACCTCCATACTGTGTATATGGTAGCTGCACCAGTTTGCATTCTTACCAACAGTGCACAAGTGTTCCTTTTTTCCACATCCTTGCCAACACTTGTTGTTTCTTATGTCTTTCATTTTAGCCATACTGACAAGTATGGTTTTCATTTTCATTTCCCTGATGATGAGTGTTGAACATCTTCTCATGTGTCTGTTGGCCATCTGTATTTCTTCTTCAGAGAAATGTCTGTTTGAGTCTTCTGCCCATTTTTGAATTGGATTATTTGTGTTTTAGGTATAAGTTCTTTATATATTTTACATAAGTTCTTTATATATTTTAGATACTAACTCCTTACGGCCATTATCATTTGCAAATATTTTCTCCCATTCAGTAGGTTACCTTTTAGTTTTGCTGATTGTTTCCTTTGCTGTTCAGAAGTTTTTATTTTGATGTAGTCCTAATAGTTTATTTTTGCTTTTGTTTCTCTTGCCTCAAGGAAAATATCTAGAAAAATGTTGCTTTGGCCAATGGAAGAGAAATTCGTGTCTGTGCTCTTTTGTAGTATTTTTATGGTTTCGGGTCTCATGTTTAGGTCTTTAATCCATTTTGATTTTGTTTTTGTGAATGGTGTAAGAAAATGGCACAGTATAATTCTTTTGCATGTGGCTGTCCACTTTTCCCAGCACATTTTCTTTTTTTTTCATTGTGTATGCGTGCCTCCTTTGCCTAGATTAATTGAGCATATAATCGTGGATTTATTTCTGGGCTCTCTATTCTGTTCTATTGATCTATGTGTCTGTTTTTCTACCATTACCATGCTGTTTTGACTGCATAGATTTATCGTATATCTTGAAATCTGGGATTGCGATACCTCTAGCTTTGTTCTTCTTTTTCTATATTGCTTTGGCTATTCAGGGTCTCTTGTAGTCCCATACCAATTTTAGGATTGTTTATTTTAATTCTTTGAAAATTGCTATTGGTATTTTGATCAGGATTATATTAAATCAGTAGATTTCTTTGGGTAGAATGGACATTTAATATTTGTTCTTCTAAGCCATGAGCATGGAATACCTTTCCATTTCTTTGTGTTGCTCTCAGTTTCTTCCATCAGTATTTTATAGTTTTCAGAGTACAGGTCCTTCACCTCCTTGGTTAAGCTTATTCCTAGGTATTGTATTCTTTTTGGTGTAACAACTCCCTTCCTCCTCCTTCTCCTCCCCCTCCCCCTCCTCCTCCTTCTTCTTCTTCTTCTAGCTTCTTTAGGTGTAAGCTTCCTGATGGGTTTCTTGAAAGAATAAAGTGATGAACTCGGTGAGAAAAAGGAAAATCAAAATACCTCTACATAATAAAAAAATCATAATTTGAAATTTCAGGGAGATTACTAGAGAGGAAAAATAAGGGAATGAGAACAAATGGGGGAAATAGTTAGATATGATGTTGTTTTGGTAATGGTGATAGAAGACAGCAAGAAGCAAAAGAGAAAATTTGAGAAATCATGGGATTGGAAAGAAAGGTACCCATGAAAATGTAACTCTCTGGGAATCCACAAATGTCCAGGAAAACACTGGACTTCTCACAGTTTGTTTAAAGAGCATAAAGTAATTTTATTTAATTTGTAAAAGAAAAAATAATTGCAAATGTGAAGAATTAAAATATCCAGCAAATCATCATAATGATTAGGTTCCAGACTTTAAAACTGTATTTTTTAGGGGTGGCTGGCTGGCTCAGGTGATATAGCATACAACTCTTGGTCTTGGGGTCATGAGCTCAAGCCCTATGTTGGAGGTATAGTTACTTCAAAAAAAAATAAAAAGTAAAGCAGTACTTCTTAAATATCTCTTAAAGAGTCAGTTTCCTCATTCAATCAATCAAGGACAGATGCTTTTTTAAAATAAAAATTCATTTGCCTCAATGTTCCAGTAATGCAGATAATTCCATTTTTGTGCTTATCTCCTGGTGGGCTGGTAGTGTCCTGTTTGTAGGCCAGTACTTCATAGGCTATACTTCATCTAGTGGTTCTCTGGAGTTGGGCAGCATGAGTGTGTATCTTAACTCCCACAAAGTATTATGAACTCACGAAAGACAATTTCTTTGTCTGTTCTCTCATATGCAGAATATTTTATCTAGCTCATATTTTTATAAGAAATGTGAAGGAGACTACCACAATATTAGTTCTCCATTTCTTCTTTAGTATAGAATCCTTGAATCTTGGTTGTATACCTGAAATAAAGTTCACATTTCTCAGACTTCTTGCAAGTAATTGTTGCCATATAACTTGGTACCTGTCAATGTCTCTTAAGAGGGAAACATTTTGTGCAACATGATTTGATGTCTAATGCTTCTTAGGTCATGAGATAGAATTATATGCTGAGGTTGGTGGATCACCAGAAGAGTGGGAACCTGAGTCTTGTATACCATAGACCATTTGTAATAGCCCTCCATCAGACTTCTTCTATGATAGAAAGAAATAAAATTCTATCTTATTTATTTTGTATTTTCTCTCACATGCAGAATAGCCAAATCCCAACTGATAAATGAATAAATGAGAAAGGATGGGTAAAGCAGTGTTGGACACATAGAAGGCACTCAATAAGCATTAATAATAAATATTAAATAATTATAGTGAAAAAATAATTTGTTCAATAAATGCTAAAAAATCATCTCCTGTGTGCTTTGTACTGTGATATGAAGATGATTCAGTTGGATTATGTGTAGGAGTAATTATCATTATTTGTGATTTTTTAACATGTCTTTTATATTTGCATTTTCCCTGAAAATTCAAAATAATCAATATTGAGTGGTAATTCCACTATTACAGTTTAAGATTACAGATATTCCTCAATTTATGATAGGATTATGTCTCGATAAACCCATTGTAAATTGAAAATATGGTAAGTTGAAAATACATTTAATGCACCTAACACTGTACTCATAGTTTAGCCTCATCTATCTTAAATGTCTTCAGAACACTTACAGTAGCCTACAGCTGGGCAAGATCATCTAACACAAAGCCTAGTTTGTAATGAAGTGTTGAATATTGTGTGTAATTTATTGAATATTGTGCTGAAAGTGAAGAGGAGAATGATTGTATGGATGCAGAAGTGTTGTGAGTGTGTTGGTTGTTTACTCTCCTGACTACATGGCTAACCAGGTGCTGTGGCTTACTGCCACTGCCCAGCATCATAAGAGTATATTGTACTACATACTGCTAGCCCATGAAAATATCAAAATTTAAAATTCAAAGTATGCTTTTTACTGAATATGTATCACCTTCACCAACTGTAAAGTAGAAAAATCATTAAGTAGAATCATCGTAAGTCAGGGACCTTCTGCATTTACAGTTTGGTATAACATTTATCATTTATGCTTTTTACTATTTATAAATACAATGTTATTTTAGGGTGATTGTATAGGTAAAGACATTCCATAATTAAAAATTTAAAATGAAGAATATGGGGTGCCTGGGTGGCTCAGTTGGTTAAATGTCTGCCTTGGTCTCAGGTCATGATCATGGGGTCCTGGGATCAAGCCCTGATTCACGCTCCCCGCTAGGCAGGGGACATGCTTCTCCCTCTCTCTCTGCCCCTGCCTCTCTCTTTATGCTCCCTGTCCTGCACTCTCTTTTCTCTCACTCTCCTTTCCTGAATAAATAAATAAAATCCTTAAAAAAATGAAAAGTAATATGAAGAACATATTCAGAACAAATTCCCTTTAAAGACATGCTAATGGAAATTCATTTTTTATTGCTAAATAAAGTAAGCCTACTAAGCATCTATCCAATTTAACTAGCATGGTTCAGCAAGGTCTTCTACTCAGAATCCTATAAAGCTGAAATCAAGGTATTGTCTGGCTGCATCCTGATCTGTAGGCATGACTGATAAATGAATAAATTTATTGGTAGGTAAAAAACTACTTCCAAGCTCCTTCAGTATGTTGGCAGAATCCTCTCCTGCAGTGGAAGGAAGAGGTCCCGGTTTCTTGCTTATGGTCAACCATATGTTCTCAGCTCTGGTGGGCCACTTTCAGGTTCTTGCCCAGTGACCTCCTCAATTTCAGCTGTGGATAAACTCATCAAGTTCTTCTTATGCTTTAGATGTCTGAATTCTACTACCAACCAGAGGAAACTGCTTTTAAATTGTTCGTGTGATTAGCTTAGGTCAACGCCAATAATTTGTGTTAAATTAAATGATTAGTAATCTTGATCACATCTGACACTGTCTTTTGCTATATAAGGTAACATAGTCACAGGAATAGCAATAGGGGACAAGGAGGTCCTGGGGACATTTTAGAATTCAGCCTACAACATTAGTCTTGTTACTAATTGGTATGTATTTTATATTTATAGATGGTTATTTTTAATACCATCTTTGAAAATATTTCTTTCATTTAGTTATAGTCCACATTATTATTTCTTTTAAATATTATTAAGGTTATGTATCATTTAATGACCAATTTTTAAAGTTTTATTCTTCAAATAAATTATTAAACTGGCATGCTTTGTTGACATTATTTCAAAAAAATCGCATTTATACAACCTTAGCAGTGTTACATAGTAACATTGTTACAAAGTTACATAGTTACAAAGATAACATAGTAACTCACAATTTGATGTTTATTATCCTTTATATAAATAATCAGTTTCATATAATTTTAGCCAACTTCAGCACATAAGCATTTCACCACATCCTTGTATGTATTATAAAATATTAAATCTTGAAATATATTTGAGACTCTTAGGAAGAAGGTTTGAGTATCATTTATTTACAAATAAATCTTTTAAATAATACTTCACTGTATTTATTGAGATGGCCATAGTGTTATATCATTCTCCTATTATTTACTATGTTAATATGTTAAATAAATGGGTTGAAATTATATAGTCATTATAACATGTGTTGTAAGTTTCTTAGGTTAATGTGTATAAATATTGTTTAAATTCACATGGATAACCATATATTATTTCATTTGAGTATTAAAAATTTTAAATATTTGAGATAATAGCTTTTGTGTAGGATTCTTCAGCAATAGTAGAATATTGAAAATTTAAGCCCAAAGTTGATGACATTATTGATGACATTTTGGATTTGCCTTTGACTTTACCTTTTCTGAAAAAATTTAGATAGGATTTTTACAATTCTGTGTTTTTTTCTTTATGTTATCCATATAGGAATAATAAGAGTCAAATATTCTAATATACAGGGGATGGCAGATATTTCAGTTTTTATCAAGACTTATGTCTTGAGTGGGCTGTAACCAAGAAAAATATATACATTTAGATCCATGGTAAAATTATTTTAAGGTAACCTACCAGAAATTGGTTCTTGGCTAAAACCACAATAAATCAAATTTGTAGCTATACTAAAATGGTTAACTTTTCTCAGCTTCTCTTAATCTAGGTAGTAGATATTGAGAAAGAAATGCATCTTTGTGGAAATTGGTACAAAATGAAATCTTTTAATAGTTTTCTACATGAGATGTTTTCTGTCATTAGACATCTTAGCTGAATCAAATGAATCCTTTATAAAATCTTCAACCATTTATTCCCTATTAAAGTGGCAAACACATGTAAATGGCATAGTCATTAGCATGGGTGAGTAGGTCATAACTCTGCATTTTCACATTAGTGGATTGAGTCACATTTGAATTCACTAAATGAATGCAACACATTTTCTTTCGCTAGTCAAAAATCCAATAATGGTTTTTAAGATTGTTCCATGAAAATTAGATCCTCAATTACTTTCTTCTGTCTTACCCTTTGACCTTCGACAAAGACTTTTATTCTTTTAGCCTTACTGAAAAGGAGAAGACAGAGGAAGTTTCGAGTTTTGACAGAGGAAGTTTTGAGTGCCCATGATATTATTAGCAGGAATACTGTGCATTAACGCAAAGCTGCCTGGCTCTACGATGGCCATGTGCCCTGCCTTCAAAGGCTTTGAGATGTTGTAATTATGAAATAAGACATTGAATGCTTAATTTGAATTGCATACTGTAGAGGAAGATTGAATACTTTGATGATACAAGGCCCTCACTTAACTTCGCTCACTCTTTTTATTCACTGAATGATCATTTTCATGGTCATTTATTTCCACAATCTGTTATAAATGAAAGCTTGTTTGGCTACCTCTGTGCTTTGTTTGGTGTTTAAAATGGTATTGGGTACCTAGCTGGCTCAGTTGGAAGAGCATATGACTCTTGATCTCAAGGTAGTGAGTTTGAGCTCCATATTGAGTGTAGAGATTACATAAACAAACAAACAAAGCTTTAAAACAGTGTCCGCATCATCTTATGTTATCTGACATTACAGGATCATAGGGGGAGCTGCTTCAGTGGTTTGCTCTCATGAGTAAACCCATTACACATATTTGGTCAATTCATCCATAATTACCTCAGAGAAAACAATTTATGTTGTCAGTATTCATTCACTTAAAAAATTAAGATAGTCTGAGAGTCATGATATTTTCCATACAGGAAGGTGAGAATTTTGCATCTCATTGTATCCTATTATTACATGTCATTATTACTTTCCATTATGTTCTGTGATAGCAATATCAGCATAGCAGTCAATGTATCCAGAGCAAAGGTAAAAGGGAGGGGATAGAACAAATCATATATTTTTTTATTACTTTTGTGGTAGTTTGCCCCATAACTTGGCTCTTAAAACTCCTCACAGGATGGTTGGGCATCTGGCCCAGTGTATGGAACACAGTGGGCACTTAATAAGCAGTTGTTGAATGCAAAACAATATGAATGGGGAGAGGGTAAAGGGAAGGAGAGGAGAGGTAGACTAGCCATCTATCTTCCTTCTTTAAGGACATTTGAAAATGGCCTAAAAATCCCCACAGGCTGTCTGTACTGAGACTCTTTTAAGGCAATGCATATGCAAAGCTGGAGGAAAGCCAGCCTCTACCTGCACCCTAAGGCCACTTGTATTTCAAAAGCAAGATGAAGACTTCAAGCCAGAAATCCTTGACAGTAAAGCAAAGAAATGTTAAACAATGATGATAGGAAATAAATTATCTATTGGTAGGTATATAGAACACAACAGAGGCTGACAGCTGCCTGTCAAAGTGAGAAAAGTGGTGTGTAATGACATATAAAACATATTTAAAACAGTAACTCATTTAATTGAAAGCACCATATGGACCTTGATGATTTGTTACATGTTGTACAATTACTGAATTTTAAAGTAAACAATGTGTCTATATGTAAAATAAATGAAGCACAATTTTTTGATAGCAATAAATACATTTTGGATCAAATGTGTTCCTTTACAGCCTTGGATATAACTGTATTAAAATTAATATATAATTGTCATTGAAGGAAAATATTATCGATCAATTGAACTATAAGAAAATAGCATTTTGTTAAATAATAGCTAATTAAAACAAATTAACCTATAAAATCACACAGTTCATTCATTCACATATTTCCATTGAACTGTTGCCTTGCTCCAGACATTACAGCTCCTTTCAAGAAAATTAGGAGAGCCCAAATTATTTATGTGACAAGTGACAAGCAATTTACAAAACATGAAATATAATTAATGATCAAATTTTAACACCATATCACTAGATTAAAAGAAAATGTAACTTAATACAATACTCTTCCAAAGTTGTCACATAAAGAACTGATGATGATAAGTTCTTAGTTGAACATTCATAATAATGAAAAAATAAAAATAGAAAAGGTAAACGACTTCATGTTGTTTTTCCAAAATGTAAATATTTTTGTGAATTATTTAAATAACTCTTAAATTAGTGATTACAGTAATAATGATATTTTACTATTATGTTTTTCTATAGAATGCCTAGCCCAGCACATGTCCTTTTTTTGAGGTTGGTTCCATACTATATTTATAAGCAAGGTCTTATCGTAGATAACAGAGAAGATCCTAAAGATTGACCCAAGGTATCTTTCAGTTTTTGAAACTTAAAGGAAAATAAAGCTTAGTGGGCACCCATATTATTGTAATTATTTTAGGAATTTGGCTTTTATGCAATCAGGTTAATACAGTGTGGATTAAATTGGAGTTTAAAATAATATTTTTAAATATACAAATTTAAAGTGCTTTTACTTTAAGAAAATTTTCAGTAAGTCATTTTGTGTATCTTGCACCAGCCATATTTTGAAATGTTAGTGATGAACAGCTAAAATTTGTGCATGTGTCAAACAGTGTTTGGTAATTGCATAAGTTGTTATAAGAGATGTTCATGATGTATCAGCGTTTGAACAAGAATAAAGAAGAACCAAAAAAAAAAAAAACCCAAAAAAACTTAAAAGGTAGTTTTTTGAACCATTCACTTAAACATCTATCTTGTGCCCACAGCTCAGAAACTTGACAGAAATATGTCTTTCCACGAAACTTAAAAACCACTGTTCCTATCTTTAATATCCAATCAGTTTGTACTTTGAGACATCCAATAGCTACTTCTGTATTTTATAAAGAACAATTAACCTTTCGAAATTGCTGTTTCTTGTTGAATTACAGTCTATTATAATAAAATTGTTCATGTAATGAAAAGTGGTCAGGATATGTCCACTTTCCATGGTGCTACTAATGTGCAAAATATGGGAGGTGGTCCGTAGTACTAGTACTAGTTCCTTAAAAATTACTGACCTGTATCCCAGGCTTTAAAATCAAGGTAGATAACTTCTCCTCTTATTACTTCATGTTTGTGAACTCAGTTAAATAAGTAGATTCAAGATAACTATTAAAGTTGCAATTATGCATATTCAATCTAATTTGTTTTCTGTATTAAATATCCATAGGGACTCTTTTTTTTTTTTCCTACTGTGAATTAGATGTACTCTCCATTCCAAACCAGGCTCACTTCACTTCTGTAATACAGCAGACATTTTCAAATATATAAGAGGGTTCATCAGTTAAAGTTAATTTGACAGTGTAATGGTGCATAGTGCTGTAAGTCATTCTTTTTGAAGTAGAATTACAAAACATGAAAATATAACACCATATAATATTTTAAAAGGCCGTGCATTCTGTGTACAAGATAAGACAAGATAAGAAAAGATAGAATATTTTCGTGTTGCAAATTTCCTCTTTTACCGTTCCCTCCCCATTCCTCAGCCTCTCCTTCCCATTACCCGCCATAGTTAGATGCTCCACTTTTACAGCTCTGGAGATCCTGAATCTCTTGGGCTGACATACTGCTGCCCTGTCTCACTCACCTCACTCTCGGTGTAGGCCTGAATGACATTTTAGCACCCTATTTAAAAAAGTACCTATCAGACTCCACAATCAGAATCTATACTTCTTAAATGTAGAGAGCCTCTTAAGGGACAGCATTTTCGGCCTCTATTCCATGGACTCACCAAACATAAAATTGTATGTGACTATACGATTTCTGCACCAATATTAGCTTGGTTATAGCAGTATATTGTAATGGTCAAGAGCACAAATGTGAGAGCTACCTCTACCATAATTAACTGTATGACTCTGAACAAGTTACTTAACCTTCTGTGCCTCAGTTTTCTTACTTGTAAAATGGGGATAATAATAATACTGACATTAATACTTACTTGTAAAATGGGGATAATAATAATACTGACATTGTAAAGAGATTACATGAAAAAATAAACACAAAGTTCTTAGGGTAGTTAAAATCGTAGGTGCCATATAAATATTAGCTTTCATTAATAAATTCCTGAATCAGAATAAAAGTTTTAAATAGGTGATGGCATTTGAAGAACAAGGATTTAAATTCCAATTTGTTTTGCTGAGATTTCACATGAGTCTATATATATTTAGCTAGGTATACTCGACAATAGCCAGGGGTTAGACTGCAACTATTACCAGTGTTTATTAAAAATAAGAATTTAGACATCTTATTTTTTTTAAGATTTTATTTACTTATTTGTCAGAGAGAGAGCATAAGCGAGGGGAGCCGCAGGCAGAGGGAGGAGCAGGCTCCCTGCTGAGCAAGGATCCCAATGCAGGACTCCATCCTAGGACCCTGGGATCATAACCTGGGCGGAAGGCAGACCCTTAACCGACTGAGCCACCCAGGTATCCCAAGAATTTAGACATCTTAATAGGTTAGATAAACTGGATGGAAGAAAAAGAGTCCAAGTTCTTTATTACTTACTTCAATTATGATAATGGGACTGAGGAAAACAGTAGTGTAATTCTAAATTGTCGAAGAAGCAAGTTAGATTAAACTGTAAATATAAACTATCTGGGTATCTACTTGAAGGCTTATCCAGTTAAAAGCAGATCATCTGATAATTTTTGCCTTACTGGGAGCTTTACTTTTCAGAGTGTTGAATAAAGACTGCTATTTTACAGGATCTTATTCTATCAAGGAAACATCAGTTGGCAAAGTGGAAGTGACAGGAATCTTGGGAGAAGATGATGATATCACCTCAGGTGCCAAAAAGCCAAGGAAACGAATGCTTTGTAGAGTCTAATATCTTCCCCAGATTTAAGAAAATCTTCTGAACAAAGCAAGTTCATGACAAAGATAGGTGTGCTTAAATGCTAAAAGCCCTGAAAAATAAAATCTTTATTATAGCCTCACAGATTTCTTAATGAGAAAGAAAGCAAACAGACGAACTAAAGCAGCTGTATAGAGACGGGACATTCTGTTAGGCTTAGCTTTTATAGCAGTACATACATTAAGTGGGAGAAAACACAAAAGGAAGAATAAATTATAAGAAAGGTAAGAAAAACTCCAAAACATGGACAGAGGGCTAAATGAAAAATGTTGAGTATAACATAAATTGTGTTTTATATTATTCATATTCTATAGAAAAACAAGAAAAAGCTAGGTTTACTGTTTGATCACTGATGAGAGAAAAAACACTCAACTGGTATTTTACTACCATATTACCTATTTACAAATAGCTAAGAAATGAGGTTAATATAGAAAGAGTTGAAATTGAAATCTAAAATAAGAGAGAGGAAAATGTAGCATGAATTAAAAAATTTTTACTTTCCCAGAGATATTATTTTCTATGTAATATGAAAACATGTGCAAACATGGAAATTAAAGTAGTATTTTATAATGTTTCAGGATTATAGAAGCATAGAATTTCAGGATTTGAAAGAACCTTAGAGGTTGCTTTAACATTTGATGTTTGAATGGCCTACCCCTTTCTTCTAACAAATTACTAGAAACAAAAGAATATATTGATTTTCAGAAAAGGAAAGTGTTAGGTAAGTAAGCACCAAATCTTGATGTTAAACCTTGGCAAAAGGAAAAAAAAAAGTCAAATATATTAGTAAACAAGTGGTTTGTGAATGATAATAACAGAAAGAGGAAAGCCTTAGAAACCTTACAAGATCATGAGGAGAAAAGTCATTTCTAAGGTCACTCTGTACTTTTACAGTGTGGCTAAATATAGGTAGATTATGAAAAATACTATAATCATTATATGTCTTGATTTAAGTGAATTATTTAAATGTCATTATCTCTTTTGGACAAGACAGATATGTATCAAATGATGGCAGAGTTTATGAAGTTGTATCTGGTTGGAAAACTATCAGAGATTGTTTTTTACTCTATGGATGTCATCTGGAGGAATCTCTTCAGTGGCATGGCTAAGCTATTATTATTTACTATTATTATTATTTACTGCACTGCATCTTTTCAAGATGCTATAGAAGCCATGCTCATCCTAAAACAGACATTAGTATATATTGGCGTTTATTGAATGATAGTGCTTTATTGTAAATAAATGGAGAAAAGAAGGATTATTTTAAAAATGCTGAGAATAACTAGTTAATTTTTACAAATAAATTTAATTTTATTTATATTTAGGAATAAAAATAATTGTATTAATTTATATGCGAATTAAAATATTAAAGTTTAAAAGAAAATAGAAAATATTATTTGTTTAACAAACCTGTTTCTCCAGCGCAGTGCTCTTTACTGAACTCCATGCCCAGAAACCCATCTGTGTTGGACATGCCCATTTAATTGTCTCACAGATAGCAAACTCAACAGATCAAAACTGAATTCATTAGCATGCCTCATATTCTCTTCCTCTTCTTAGAGTTACATGCTGGGGAATGGAAGCATTATACACCCACATTTTCAGACCAGAATCCAGGCAGTCATTGGACTTCCTATAATATATTCCCTAAATCATATTGGTCAATATGCCAGGGTAGGGATTTGACTAAAATTCCATTTTAGCAATATTACCTTGAAAATAAGTAAAAGAGGGGCGCCTGGGTGGCTCAGTCGGTTAAACGTCTGCCTTCGGCTCAGGTCATGATCTCAGGGTCCTGGGATCGAGTCCCTCATCAGGCTCCCTGCTCAGTGGGGAGTCTGTTTCTCCCTCTGCCTCTCCCCCCACTTGTTCTCTCTCTCTCTCTCTCAAAAATAAGTAATAAAATCTTAAATAAGTAAAAGAAGGAGTGAATTAATTTTCTAATTTTCTTCTTGAGAATTTAGCATAAATAATAACTGCATTTCAAGCATAATAACCCATTTTTCCTTTATTAAAAAAGTATTTATTAGCACCTATTGTAAGTAAATTAAGAAGACTCTAATTCTTTGTAATATAAGGTACATGTGGTACATGACATTAAAAAAAAAGGACAAACATGAGTGCTGTAGCCGTTCAGATAGATAGCTTTGGTTGGTGAAGAACTAACTTCATATTGAATAGATTAGAGTCTGAATTCTAGCTCTGATTCCACTTACATACTTTTAGATTACTTCTGACCAGAAAAATGGGGATGACAATATAAACAAGAGTAAATGAAATTACATATGTAGTTTATCTGTATAATTCTTGGCATATAGTAGAGCTCAATAAATATGAGTAACTCCTCCTCTTTATTTTTCTTCCCTACAAAAGTTAAGATTGTTTCTAGGAAGAGGGATCAAATAATACTTGGAGTAAGCAGAATACTTCGTTTGTCCTGCAAATATGAATAGTATTAGAATAGAGGGAGACAAGGGTGAAAATATTTTACAAAGAAAGATTTAAGTAAAGATATATAAGTGGGAAAGGGCAGTGCCTATTTAGGCAGTAAGTATTTAGATGGAACATGGTAGACATATATCTCAATAGAATGTATAATCCTAAAAAGAAGGAATCATGTCCATTTTAGTTTTCAGTTATATATTAAACACCTAATAATTCTTAGAGCATAGTAACTACATGAGAAAATGTTTGTTGAATGAAAGAATTAATAAAAGACTATAGGGAAAATGGAAATTATCCTGAAAAATCATGGCTCACTGAATGCCTTAAAATGTAGGAAATTGGTGCAATAACCCTTCTTTGATTAGATTCTTGATTGGTATAATGATTGATGAATAGGTTAGGAAATCAGGAAAGGAGCTAAAGAATAAAGAATCTCATTCAATGATTGAGAACACATCTAAAACTCTTATTTGTAGATCAAAAAGGGTTAAATATCAGCAATTTCAAATGGTTCTACTTGTGTGTGTAATCAGCTCACATCTGATTTTTCAATATCCAAGGCAAATTAAATGGACTATCCCTTTCTCTTTTTGTCCGAGATATAATCTGTCTTCAATTTAATATTACCAGCAACAGTAAATACCTTTTGAGTTAATGGTGTGTTCTATAGAATTTTTTGATACTTATTAACTGTCAAGTAGTATTTCAGTAAGTGCAACTTCATAGACTGACTGTCTATGAAAACCATTGTCCTACCGCATCTGTTCAGGGAAGCAATCTGATTTTTCAGAAATATATAGGTAGAATTTTCAATTACAGTATTTTTTTCATTGCTTTGGACATGAAAATGCTGCTTTCTTAATTGGTATGAAATAAATTAATTTTTAAAATTATATTGTGCTGATATATGTATCTTACTGTACGGAATATAGTAATTTAAACATTATTTGGAACTTATGATACTAAAAAAAGTATTTCTAATATATTTTGAAGTTAAGGTGAAAAAAAGGTATGATGGATGCAGCTGAACAACATTAATTTTTGTAATTACAAAGCAATTTATGAAAACAAGTAGAATGAGTCAGGGGGCCTTTCTTTTGTTAAGTTGCTAAAGCAGTTAATCCATATTGGTTAAGCTAAAAAAGACTCAGGTTGAAAATCAATTCTACCTACCATGAAATGAATTTGGCTCTAGTGTGGTAATTTTGTTACTCCATGGAGCAACTGGCTGGCTCAGTCAGTGGAGCATGGGACTCTTGATCACTGTGTCCCGAGTTTGAGCCCCATGTGTGGTGTAGAGGTTACTTAAGAAAAAAAAAAAAAAAGAAAAAGGTTGCTCCTGTCAGGGATCACTGAGTATTGATTCTAGACAGTCCGTCTATAAAGTTGCAAATTTGTTTGATTTCTCAGATTTCTTCAGTAAAAATGTTGATCATAATTCAGACCTAGATATCTTTGGACTCATTGAGGAAAAAGTGAAATAAATTAACATTGTCTTAATAAACAGAAATTTATTTCATTTTTATAAGAAAATGTAGACTCCCAATCTTTTAAGTAATAGTATTCTCAGTTATCTAGTTATTCAATAACATACCTAATTACCAAATTTTTTAGTTGTTTCTTTTTTTACTAAAGCTTAATTTATGTGTTTATTTATAGATACAGATATTTAGTTATCAGTACTTATCACACATTCACTAAATGCTAAGTCATAGACCATCCAAACAAAGTAACAGTAATAAAAAAGTTTGTATAGCAATAAAAGTATTTCAATTTACAAAATGGAGTTGTAATTTGTTTCTGAGTTTCTTTGCTAACTGAATAAATCTCAGTATGAATTGATGCTAAGTGATTTGCTGTTAAACAAATAAACAAACAAAACAAAAGCAAATACAAAAACCCTCCAGGAACAGAAAGCCTACTACCTTATGTGAGCTATAAGAAACATCTTAAGTCAACTGAATTTTGATCCCTAGATAATAAGCATAATACTGTTTCTTTCAAGTGCCTGCCAGAAAATTTTCCCTCCCAGCTTACTGATATTTGGTTTAGCTATCCTCTAGAATCTAACTTTTCAGTATTTCTGCACCCTTGGCCAGATTAACTTGTATATAAAAAGCTATTTCTCTAAGCCACTCCTCTTCAAAATAACCTAAAATAGTCCCTATCATCTATGACCTCTGATCAAATTATTCATCTTGTTATTCAAGACCCTCCAACAGTTACTCTCATATTATCTATCTAATCAGTATCTCCTATGAATCTATTTGACTCAACAAACAATTTTAACAGTTGTTTTATCACTACTACGTATAGAGAATGATGCTGAAAAAATGGGTATAAAATTTTCTATAAGATACTGTGTCTTCAAGAAACTCAATATTCAGTAAAGATGCACACAAGACACACACACCACAACTATATATTAAAAGTATGAATATGGTATGTACGTGTTGTAAATGTCACATTAGTGATACAGTAGTGATATTGCGATATTTGTACATATCAGTTTATACAAATTTGTACAAATTGCTATGTGAACACGGACAGAAAAATTATATGAATTCCAACTGGGACTGGGGTGACTGTTGGAGGAAGGAAAAAAAATCATTTATAAAAGGAACTACTTTGTACTAGGCACAATTCTTACCTTTTTGCATTCATTCCAATATTTATTCTACAGAGCCATTTATGATTATGCATTAGTATCCCCATTTTACAAATAAAGCAATTTAGACTCAGTGATCCATCTAGAACTAGCTCCTTGTGACTCAAAGACCCTTTCCAATATACCACATATTCAAGGAGTTCAAATTGCTCTGGTTTGGTTGATGATTAGGAGACATAGACAGGGAAGTGGAATTAGATAAGACTGGAAAGACAACTTGGGACAGATCACACAAGTCTCTGGTAATGAGAGCCATGGAATATTGGTGGTTGAGAGTATGATGTGATTGAGCCTCTTTTAATTATCCAGTCACCTACTTAACACATTTTCACCTGTATTACTCTTCTGTTGATGAATGACATATCACCCCAAATTTAGAAGCTTGAAACAAGTATTTATTATATCACCAATTCTGGTGTCCAGGATCCAGAAGCAGCTTAGCAGGGTGGTTCTGGTTCAAAATTTATCATGAGGTTGCAGTCAAGTGGTTTCATCAGAAAGTTTGATAAGGGATTGCAGGAGTTACAGACCCACTTTTTTTTTTTTTAAGATTTTATTTATTTATTTGACAGAGAGAGAAACAGCCAGTGAGAGAGGGAACACAAGCAGGGGGAGTGGGAGAGGAAGAAGCAGGCTTCCAGCGGAGGAGCCTGATGTGGGGCTCGATTCCATAATGCCAGGATCACGCCCTGACCCAAAGGCAGACGCTTAATGACTGAGCCACCCAGGCACCCCTACAGACCCACTTCTAAGCTTTCAAGTGATTGTTGAGAAGCCTCAGTCCCTTACAATGTGGACCTGTCCATGAGACTGCCTCAGAACCAGATAGTTGACTTCCCTCAGGGTGAGGAATGTAAGAGAAAGGGAGACCAAACAGAAGAACATATCATGACAAAATCCATAGTCCTAATTTTGGAAGTGACAGTCCATCTTTTATGTTGTATTTTATTTATCAGAAGTTAATCAGTAAGTCCAGCCCATATTCAAGTGGAGTGAAATACACAAAGATGTGAATACCAGGAGACAAGGATCATTGGGAGACCTCTTCAGGGCTACTTACTTATATTATTCACCTCCTACACTACCTAAATTCGGGTAGTCTATATTAAGGACTATCTTTCTCCATGATCCATCCTTTGACATACTGAACTATGCTGTTCTTGACTTAAAGAAATTTAAGAAAATGCTTCACCAGGCACTTAGCCACATAATTTCTGTTTCTTTGGTAAGATACAAACCATGTACTATACCTATATCCTCAGAACACTTAGAAAATTGCTGAATGTAATATATGCCCAATATAACTATATTGACCAGAGAAAATCTATTAAAGGCATTTCTTCTTGGAGCATTATCTGTTAAAGTTCACCTTTACTTTTACTATTGATTCTCTGATTTTGATTGATATTTGTTTGAGTACTAATTGGGTGGCTTAGATAGCATTTCCCAAGTCACTTCTGCAGGATAAGAGATACATTTCCTTTTGTTTAGTTTTGGCATTTACTGCAGTATTTCTTTGACGGCTTAATGGGGGGAAAAGTATCGGATTTCAAAAGTTCAGAATTTTCAGAAATTTGATGTGAATGTTAACATTTTTCAAACTTATTTGGCCACAAGACCCCTTTTGGAAAATGCCAATAGACTTTATCTACTGTAGAAAGAAAAATAAGCTAGTTTCCTGCTAATCAGTGTAAGGTCGAAACAGTAAATCACTATTCATTCGTTCTTGAAATGTGATCTGAGAATTTTCATTTGCCAGAGACTGCTTAATATTATAACATATAAAGCAAAAAAAACACAAAACAAAAAACAAAAAACAAAATGAATAAGACTCTTGTTTTGATACCCTTTGACTCCTCTGTTATTTTGGATTTCTAATATACTGAAATATACTGAAACCTCAAAACAACAATAACAATAGAACAAAACTCTTATTCTTTAGAACTTATTGTAATATTAAAGCATGGAAATAATAATATGGGTAATCATTTATGCCACATTAAGATGAGTATAAAAGGATATTTATTAGGTCTACTAATAGTTGCTTAAGTATCCTTGGGTTTAGTAAAGGATTTTTAAAAAGAATTAAATCGGAAAAAAGATTTTGAGAAATACATCTTTGGAAAAAGAATATTTCATAGAACTCCAATTTTTATTTCCTATTAAAGGTTTAACTTTTTTTTCTGTCTTTCAATAGCACGTAGGATAATATACTCCTCAAAAATGTTTGCATTCTATAACACTCCATTTCATCTATTGATTATAAGCATAAACTACTACACAGAAGAAGTAGGAAGCAAAATTGCCAGAGTAATTGTGATCTCAGCTATTTTTAAAGGGAGCTTATTTTTTTCTCTCCACAGGAAAAGTTATATTGGCACCCACCCACTGAACGGTAATATAAAGTTGCATTGATTTTTTTACCCCACTAGAATGGCACTTTATTGGATTCATCTTTGACTTAGATTAAGCAGACAAAAATTAATAGAATTTAATGGAGTTAAATTTACCTTCATTTTGTTGCTACTTTCTTTATGAATTTACATTATGTTCTTATACTTTTCTTTATATATAAATCATTTGCTTTTAAACAGATTTGAAGACATTTTTACTTAGTTCATGCTGAGTGAGTTAAGGTGTGTCTTTAGAAAAGGTGCCAAGCTATTTCAGTGATTGGTGTAAAACAAGTCTAAAGTAATAATAACACAGGGTCTTTTAGCAGAACAGAAGAAAATGTTCCTCAGTTCATTAATGATGTTTCTATAATCTTGCGGTGCCAATAGAGATGAGCCTTGGTTTTGGTTGGTGCAAGTGAATAAACAATCAGTTAAATCAGAGTACAAAGCTGTTATTTCAGATACTTGCAGCAGATAGTAAATTATTCAGAACCTAGCTCGCCTATCTATCAAAAATTGCACTAGGTAAAAAAGGTGGGTTTGAATACTAATATATTATTGCAAAAATAGAAAGAATGATGGCATTTTAATCATTGAATTCAGTAAAAATTGGAGAAGATGGGGCATGCAAGTAAATAAAATACTAATTCCAATTTTAGGGATTGTAATTTATGTACTACTTAAAATTTTAGATGATGCATAATTGGATAGCCTAGCTTTTGTTCTGAGAATAAATTCCAATAAATGGAAGTATTTATTGTTGTTTTGTTTACATTTAATACAAGTTGGAGTGAAAAGCTTTTGAATTTAAATACTAAAACAAAACACTTAGGTCATTTTAGAGAAGAAATGCTCTCATAGGTTTTTTGTTTTATTTTATTTGGTTTTTTGGTTTTTTTAAGCAACTTTGGGGAAACCTACTTAGGCTTTTTTTTTTTTTTTTTTTTTGGTAAATAATCTTTGTGTTTATAATTAGCAAGATCTTTTTAGCTACTGTGTATCATGCAACCTAGGAAAAATCCATACTATACTGTATTCAAAAAAAGCATAGAAGTCTGATGAAAAAAATATGAAGGATACATATTCAGTATTTTAGTGTATCTTTTCTTTGTGATGTATACATACACATCTTCAAATTTCAATTTGTTATAGTGCTTTTTGGCATTAATCTGAGTAGTAATCTATGTAATTTTCTTTTACTAATCTTGAATAATTAAAGAGAATAACTTTAGGAAAGCCGATTTTTCTTATGCACATTTGTTCTCTTGAAAAAACATATAAATAAATAGGAGACTCTAGACAAATGCTTTTATTCCCAATGGAGCAATTACTTTGGGGGCAAGTTTTATATAGACATTAATAGCTATATTTCAACTTGATTATTTGGTAACCACAATTTCATAAATTGAAAGGAGTGTTTGGAAGCACAGAAATAAAGTAATAATAGAAATACATTTATTATTTGTAAATTTTAATGCACTGTCTTGGAAATTCTTACAATATATTATCTTGTCCCTTTGAATAGAGGAGGGAAAAATTAGTAAAAATAGAGAAAGTGAGAAAAGTTGAGAGGGCTTCTTTGAAAGGATTTCATGGAATACAATTTACAATGAGATACATGAAATCAGCAATTTTTAGTATATTGTAGTCAGCACCTCATCCTCTTTGCTTTAAATTTGCAAATAATTTTAAATCAGGAGCAAATTTTGAAAATAGCAATTGTGAGTGTAAATGTTTTACCGTTCTGTCACTTTGTATTTACATATATGCTTAATTTCAAAGAATAAGTTTAAATGCATATTAAACAGACTTTAAATTGTATGACTAATGATGCAAACACGTGGAATATAGTTGCTCATTATTTTCTCTACCAATGTATTATTGAATGTGTACTATCTGTGGATATAATAATGCTAGAGTTATAATGATACATATGACAAGTCTCTGCCTTCAAAAAAGTCCTAAGTAAATAAGCAATTTTCATGAAAACAAATAGTTTCATAGCAGAGTGATAAATGTGACACTAGAATCCGTGACTACTATTGTCTTAGCCTAAAGATCTTAGACTGCATTTTATTGTTAGTGGTACATGAATGCCATTCTCCATGTATTTATTCTAGCCATTATTATAGACTTCCACATGACTGCTTAATTTTTAGCCTTTAAACCAAGATTTTTAATGGTTCTTGAGATTCCATCCCCTTTAAGAATTATTATGACCATAGTGATACTCCTTTATGTGCAGCTTTTACATAAGTATTTGCATTCTTGTCTCCCCACAAAACCGTAAGCTGTTTATAGATAAGACCTGTATCTTTTTGATGTTGTTTTGTGTGCTTGTGTGTTTGTTGCATACCTGTCCCACTTCCAGATTTATAGCTGGAAGTACAGTGACTGGCATACATCAAAGGCTGGTTTACAACAAAATCTGAGAGAAGTTGTGACCTATTCTACCTATGGGATTGGTTTTAAACAGACAGATACTCACAAAGAAAGTCAGGATATCCACTCATTTACTTTTCTCTCTGTCTCAGTCTCTCTCTCTTCTGTATGTGTGTATGTGTATTTCTGTCTGAAGGTGAAGTGTCTGATATGTATAAGGGGGCAAGAAAGAAAAAACGTTGCTTTAGCACCTTGTAGCGCATTCATTCAAGGCCATTTATGGTTTCCAATTTCACTCAAATGGAAATCCTATAAACTACTGTCTATAGTTTCCTGGAAGTCTATTACTAAGATTGTATTTTTCTTGTAAATCTTTAAGACTGTTATAAACTATAGTGGAGTTTCATGTCCTGCATAACTGCAATCTTTATTAGTTGACCATTTGTTTTTCCCCTGCCTTTGTTATTAGGAGTTACTAGTATCTGAGGAATGTTATATGCCTTTTACCCTCTCATCATCATGAACCATCTTTCAGATGGGTTCCAATGTCTGCTGGTTAGCTCCCTTCTTATACTTTCTCCCAGCCAATTATCAGTGAAGCTATGTCAGTTTGTATCTTGAAATCACTTGAAAACAGAACAACCGTATTTATAAATTTAAAAGTCAGAAAGAAATACTTTGTAACTCCAAAGTCCTAGCATTGGACTAGCTGCAAATGAAGGAAGTTTCATGTGTTAAACAGAATAATATATCCATTCCCTAATCTCTGGAACCTGCATAATTATTACTTTACACAGCAAAAGTGACTTTGTAGATGTCACTAAGTTAAGGATATTAAAATTGAGAAGTTATCCCAGATTATCTGAATTTAACCACAGTGTACTTATAATTTAGAAAGGGGGTCAAAAGAGAATCAGAGGAGAGGACAATGGATGCATAAGTTGGAGTGTTCGTGTTGAAGATGGAAGGGACTGTGAGCTGAGGAATGTGAGAAGTCTCTAGAAGTTGGAAAAGGTGAGGAATGAATTCTGTCCTAGAACCTCCAGAAGAAACACAGCCCTGTAGATACCTTGATTTTTAATCCCAGTAGACTATTTCGGACTTCTGAACTATAGAACCATAACATAAATGTTCTCTTAGGGCATTAAATTTGTGGATTTTTTTTTTTTTAACAGTACAGCAGCAGTAGGAAACTACATTTCTTTTTTTTTTTTTCTTAAAGATTTTATTTATTTATTTGACAGAGAGAGACAGCCAGCGAGAGAGAGGGAACACAGGCAGGGGGAGTGGGAGAGGAAGAAGCAGTCTCCTAGCGCAGAAGCCTGATGTGGGGCTCGATCCCAGAACGCCGGAATCATGCCCTAAGCCGAAGGCAGACGCTTAACGACTGCACCACCCAGGTGCCCCAAGAAACTACTATATTTCTAAAAAAAGAAAAAGAGTACAAGTGTTGAATTGTGTCCCAGCAACTGGCAAATGGATATGCTCATGATTTCTCACCCATTTCTTCTTTTAACACATTGAATGTCATTACCAGGTTTGATAATATGTCTCACTAGCAACAGACAGGTACTTAGACTGTATCCATTTAATAGTACTGCTCCCAAATATTTACTTTTCTCTCCATACTAGACAAAAATTGCTGGGGAAGGTAATTATGCATATTTCATTATTATCCTAAACCTCGACCTGGCTTATAAACCGTAATACACTTTTTCCTAACAAGGCCAATGGATCACCTCTTGCAAAGAATGATCAGGGAGAATTTCTAAAGACCATTTACCTTGGCAAAGCAAGAGATAGGGATGGGAGAAGCACACAACATTCCAGGCAGACAATTCATATTTCCAGGTGAGAAACTCCTAGTTTTATTTAAAATATTTCTGTAGTGTTTTCATCTGATTAAACAAAAAATAGGAATTTTAATGTGTAGGAAGCAACAATTTATGACTCTAGCTCTTAAATCATGATAAATGCAGACTTTGTATGAATATTAATATGTGCAATTTGTACTATAGAATCATAAAGTGAAAAAAGACTAAATTTTGTGATACAAATCCTCATTTTAGAAGGACCTCATTATTTAAATAATTCAGCTTCTTAAGTATGGTCTATTTTTTAAGTATGATTAAGTATGTAGAAGTGAGTAGATAGTAATTTTTCTAGGTAGACTTCAGTGCAGTCACAAAAGAAAGGAATCTTATGTATATGTGATTTTGTCAGGGATAAGGGTCTGCCCATTAAAAATACTTTGAAAAAATTAAGGTGGTTCTTAATCTCAGGTATTAAAATGTAACAAATTAAGTACTGAGAATACCCATTTATAGAGTAAGCCATAAGTGATAACTGATGTAAGCATAACTTCATTACTATATAGTAAGTTTACATTCAGTCTTCTCTCACTTCACATACGCACACTCAGTTATGGCTGAGCCATGTTTAACAGGAATAGTATGGTTATATCTCCACTGTTCTATATTTAATTTCAGTCAGTGTAATATTGCAGGTATCTATTAGGTCTTTAGCAAAATAGAGTATTCTCATTATTTTTGTTTATGTAAAATTCAGGCAAGTTTTTGTCTTCATTTAGTGCATTTCAGTAGTTTTTTAAAAGATTTTATTTATTTATTTGAGAGAGAGAGAGGGAGAGAACATGAGTACAAGCAGGGGGAGGGGAAGAGGGAGAAGCGGACTCCCTGCTGAGCATGCCCCCCCCTCCCCGCCCCACCCCAGGGCTTGATCCCAGAACCCTGGGACTATGAGCTGAGTCCAAGGCAGATGCTTAACCTACTGAGCCACTCAGGCGCCCCTATTTCAAGCATTTTTGTTCTCTTGCTTCTAAATTGATATTCAAGAAGCCTGTACAGTGCTGGGGCATAGGAATTTTTCTGTTTTTAGTGTATGAGCTCCAAAATACCAGCTGCAGTTGTCAGTTTCCTTCTCTAATCTCTGTTTTTTTCTTGTCTCAACTTTACTATGAAGATGTGAATTAAGGGAATATTTTAGGTAACCTCCAGGTTAATACTCTTGAAAATGATTTTCGGAAGTCACAAGAATGCAGGCTATTTCTTATATAGTTCTGGCTGTAGCAGTCTTTTCATTTGCTTTAATATTTCATCCACTATGTATTGGCTAGGTAAGGAATGTGAAAGTATATTTCCTGTTTTTCAGTTATTTTAATTTTGGGGAAAAAAGCTAGATGAAATTCGAATAATTGTTAATATTTTTAAACTTTAGTTCCAGTTGGTAAGTTAAATAGAAATATTTTGCTTATGTGAAATTTAAGAAACAAAACAGAGGAACATAGGGGAAGGGAAGGGAAAATAAAATAAGATGAAAATAGAGATGGAGACAAACCCTAAGAGTCGCTGAACTCCAGGAAACAAACTGAGAGTTGCTGGAGGGAAGGTGGGTGAGGGAAAGGGTAATTGGGTGATGGGGGTTAAAGAGGGCACTTGATGTAATGAGCACTGGGTGTTATATGCAACTGATGAATCACTAAATTCTACCTCTGAAACTAATAATACAGTGTATGTTAACTAAATTGAATTTAAATAAATAACTTATTAAATTTAAAAAAAGAAAAATAAAAAAAATCAGAGCTTACTGATGTAGCCCTCTGAAATTCTTAAGTAATTCAAAATCATACACTATCAACCAATAGCTGATATTTGGAAAAAGAAAGTGAACACAGAGATTTAAAGGCCTAGATGGCAGAGCCCACTAGATACTCCTATCTAGTTATCTTTCTCCAGGTTATTTATATTTGGTGTCATTTAATATCTCTTTTATGCTACATTTCCAAGGAGTTTTCTATCCCAGTGATCTTCTCAAGATACCCTACAACGTGATAGTTTCTTCTTATTTTTTCTATATGGTCCATATCATTTAACTTAATTAACTAATTTAAATTATTCTAAGGTTTATAAAATTATGCTGGACTTTTAAAACTTTTTATCTTTAGCCTTTGGCAGACTAAAATTCTACACAATTAATTTGGATTAATCACTGCTGCCATGATGTCCTTAAATACATTTAAACATATATATGAAAGGTTTGTTTTTTTCTTTTTCCCTTTTCTTTTTCTTTTTCTTTTTTTTAAATCAGTGCTGTTACTTAGTCTTGAATCTAGTTTGGAAATTGTGCAGATCTCATGCTTTTAATCTTTTTTTTTTTTTTTTACTAATCTTTGTGAACTTTTATCATTTATTAATAGCTGTATTGAGAAGTGAATACAAAAAATAAACAGATATTGATTTCTAAAACTGAACCTTCTTGTGACTTCAGTAAAGGGTTTTGGCAGGAGAACAATTATATGAGATTCTTAGAAAACTACATGAATTTCAATTTACAGGGTTTTTTTTGCCTGTTACCTCACTCTAGGGAAAGGAAAGGAATGAAGAATTTAGTGATAGGCATAGTAACTTTTAACAAATGGAAAAAAGATAATCAGACGAGGGAAAACCAGTTGTAGAAGAAAAATGGCAAAATTGTTTTCTGACTTTTTTCTCCCATGTAACATGTTGCATCACATAGTCTTCGTTGGTACTATATTATCAATATTCTAAAGTTAATAAGTATGCTGAAAATGATGCTTTCAATGTAAGAGTGACCAGTCCAATTGAAGCGGGAGATCTAGGTTCTTGTCTCATGGAGTCAAAGAATGAATCTCTTGGACAAAGGAGAGTAAGTAAAGCGATAGAAGTGAGGATACAGAGAAAGCTCTCTGGAGTGAGAGGGGTCCTGACAGGCTTGTCACTGAGGGCTTTTAGGGTTGGTATTTTATAGAAAGTTAACCAGGGAACTTAAATCTTTTTGATTTCTCTACTTGACACCATGTTTGTGTAAGCAGGACTAGTGGTAATATCTTTAATGTCTTACTTCTTTTTAGGGTCTCTTTATCTCCTGTTGTCCACAGGAGACTGTCATAAATAAGACTACCCCCTCAGACATCTAGGGTAGGGTGGTCTGAAGTGTTCCCTTATCTCTGGTTTCCTTACACCTCCACATTTTTTGGGATTTCTGTGACTCTGATCATGGAGCCCCCGATCTCTCTTTCTCTACTAGTCCTGCCTGTCCCTTTCTCACAATTAAGTGTGACATTTACCTTCCAGCTTTTTAGGATCTTGGAAGGGAATCCACAATCTTCATGAAAGAAGGATGTTACCACCCTAATATTCTTGTAAGAGTTGAAGAAAACTTTAGTATAGAATAAAATATCAAGTTAATCCTATTTCAACTCAATTTCCATAGCACTTGCATAAAGACTGTTCTTCTTTTCAGATTTTTTTCCTCTGCTTTGGATCATGTTTTAGTTAGTGTCTATTTGAAGGCAAAGAACAGATACTGAAACCAGCTCACAGTAACCAGTAAAAAGAGGTTTATTGTAAGGACAGTGGTCGATTTTGTGTAATGCATTGAAAGGAAATTTAACTGTGTGGCACAGGGACTGGAGATGAGAAATAATAATTTGTCAGTGAGACAGATACGCCCTTCTGCATTTTTCATTATGGATCAACATAGATGCTGTGCTAATTTCTGCTTCTTTATGCATGTCAGTGTGACCCTCTTCAGTCTTTTCAAGTACTTGAAGCTCTTCTAGCTGGTCACCATTTCCAAATGATTTGACTTTCTCATGATCTTGGCATTTCTTAATTGTGGCACTAATTAACATTTCAATTCCAGGGCTTTTATCACTGACTGAAACATCTGAAACTTTAGGTCAAAGCATTAGAACAAAGGAAGAGTATTCTTCTCGCATAATTAACTCAAGTCATCACCTACAGAACCAAATTCATCTTCCTTCCCTCCAGTGTAAACTATACTTTTTTTCTTGTGTTTCCCATATCAGATTGATGTTTCCATAATTACTGTCAGATTTATCTGAATAACATTGAGTAACACAGGTTTATGGGGTAACACTGCCCTTCACTACTCCTGTTTTTACCAAATAATTTTGATTTTCTGTTTATAATTCTTCTCATATATGATCTACATATTTACAGTCTTGTACAGGTATTAAGAATGGAAATTCTGAGGCAGGGTGCCTGAGTTCAAATTCAAACTCCATCTCTGATAGTGTACATGAGACAAGTTCCATAACCTCTGTGTGTCTCAGTTCCTTTCACTGTAAAATGGGACAAATGATTATTCTTAGCTCATAGGGTGTTATGAGATCAAATGAATTAAATGTAAGGCACATAAAACATGCTTACATTTTAAGCACCATATAGGACTTAGATAGTAATAGTAATTTCCATTCTAACTGCAATTGCTGTACATTGAAGCCTTCTAGACTATGTAATAACTTCCTTACAGGCCTCCTTTTAGACCCATCTTCCTAAATCATGAGTTGGGTCAAAATTTCTATAGTAAAATATATTTGTGACTTTTCCATGCCATCCAAATTAAAGTTCCTATTTAGCAGTTCTCAATCTACCCTGCTTTAGTTTCCCAGGTTTATAACATTACTACATCCTTCTGCAATTGCTTTGCTTTAGTGACATGAGCTTTTACGTACTTTCATGTCTGCAAGCCTTTGCTTAGGCTATTCACCTCCCCTAACTCCAGCCTTACATATACTTCAATGCTTGTCTTGTTCATTCAGACTCTTACATAAAATAATGAATTTATCTCTGACATAACATTAAGAAAAATGTCCAAAATAAATTTGGCTTAAAAATATCTCTCAGGGTTGACTGTAATCTTCCTCAGGGAATAGGCACTATCTTCACACTCATCCTCTGCCATGCTTCAGAGCACCAGTGTCTCCTGGCAGGGAGCTTTACATACATCTGATGCACTAGCTTTTATGTCTGGTTCCCCAGGTTTTGTGGTTGCCACCCAGGGGACACCTCTTAATCACCTGGTTCTGGTGGCTGGTGGAGTCCCGAGTCCCAGGGGATTATGACAATCAGAGAGATGGTTGTTGCAAGCTACCATTCTAGGGCGCTTCATACACAGTGGATTGAGGAACACCCTCTAGTCTTTTTCTGAAGTAGGCCCCTTTGATTTTCCTGAAGCTTCATCCTGAGTAGCCCACTTCAAGTTTGGCCACACATTTAATGGGCTACAGAGCTTCTTTCAAGGGATGTAGGCTGTGTGTGCTTTCTTGGTGCTCTCCTTCTGCCTTGCTCAAATTTGTCATTGTCACCCTTAGAAAAGCTTATACACTCATCTGGAGCCCCTTTTTAGCAACTGCCACTCAGAGGACATCTCAGATTGGTAGGTGTGGTAAACAGCAGGTGTCATGCTCGTGGTCCCAAAGGACTGTATATATTTGCCTAATTTAAAAAGCTGATGCTTGAGGTTCTGGCTTCCAGTCAGCCTGAATCTAGGTGCTGAGATCTTCCCCTTAGGAACACTGACAGGTCTTGGAATATCCTCAACTATTGGTAACTATTAACCACGTAATAGGTTACTAGGACAAGTACAAAGGTTTGAGAGACAGCAAGGAGTTGAGGCAGGGTTAAACAACAACATTCATCTTTCACACAAGGCCAACACTTTAAGACTGAGAAAGGTGGTTGTTTCATGTATTGTATAGAAACCAACACAGACAGTCCAGAAAGTTTAGGAAAAATGAATATATTTCAAATGAAAGAATAACACAAAACCTTAGGGGGAAAAAGATACAAAAACTTAATAAAATGGAGATAAGTAGATAAGTAATGTGCCTGAGAAAAAATTCAAAGTACTAAATAAAAAGTTCATGCAGATGCTCACTGAACTGGGTGAAGAGGAACACAGTGAAACTTCCACAAAGAGATGGGGAAAAAAAAAAAAAAAGAAAAGAAAAAAAATAGAAGTCTCAGAGTTGAAGAATACAATAACTGAACTGAAAAATATGCAAGACATATTCAACAACAAACTAGACAAAACAGAAGAAAGGATTAGTCAACTTGAAGACAGGACAGTGGAAGTCACCTAATCAGAGCAGCCAAAAGAAAACAAAAAGGAAGATCCCTTAAGGGAGTTATGGGCACCTCAAACGGATTAATATTTGCACCACATGGTTCCCAGAAGGAAAAGAGAGAGATAAAAGGGTAGGAAATGTATTTGAAGAAATAATGGCTATAAAACGTTCTTAACCTGGGAAAGAAAACAGATGTCTAGATCCAGGCAGCCCAGAGCGTTTCCTTTTCCCAGAAAATGAACCTATAGAGACCTACACCAAGACTCATAAGTAAAAGGTCAAAAGTTAAAGATAAGGAGAGAATATTAAAAGCAGCAAGAGAGGGGCGCCTGGGTGGCACAGCGGTTAAGCGTCTGCCTTCGGCTCAGGGCGTGATCCCGGCGTTATGGGATCGAGCCCCACATCAGGCTCCTCTGCTATGAGCCTGCTTCTTCCTCTCCCACTCCCCCTGCTTGTGTTCCCTCTCTCGCTGGCTCTCTCTATCTCTGTCAAATAAATAAATAAAATCTTTAAAAAAATAAAAATAAAAATAAAAGCAGCAAGAGAAAAACAACTTGTTACATTTAATTATGTATGTAACATAAGGCTATCAGGAGAATTTTCAACACAAACTTTTCAGGTCAGAAGGGAGTAGCACTATATATTCAAAATAAAGAAAAATAATAATTTACAACCAAGAACACTCTACCCAGCAAAGTTATTCAGAGGTCAAGGAGAGAGTTTTCCAGCAACAAAAACTGAAGGAGGTCATCAGCACTATACTGACTTACAGAGAAAGTTAAAGGAACTTTGTTAAATTGAAAAGAAAGAGCACAAATTCATTAAAAAAAATGTTTAAAGAATGAATCTAGTGGAAAGGTAAATATATTGTAAAAGTAGTGAATTAATCACTTATAAAGCTACTATGACATTTACAATAATTTCTCCCATTCCATAGGTTGCCTTTTAGTTTTGTTGACTGTTTTCCTTTGCTGTGTGAAAGGTTTTTATCTTGATGAATTCCCAGTAGTTCATTTTTGTTTTTGTTTCTCTTGCCCTTGGAGTCATGTCTAGCAAGAAGTTCCTATGGCCAAGGTCAAAAAGGTTGCTGCCTGGATTGCTGGAGGGGAGGTTGGTGGGGGGGAAGGGATAATTGGGTAATGAGCATTAAGGAGGGCACTTGATGTAATGAGCACTGGGTATTATATGCAACCGATGAATCATTAAATTCTACCTCTGAAAGTAATAAAACAAAAATGAACAACGAACAAAAGAAAGAAAAAGACAAAGCTAGTATGAAAGGTTAAAAGATAAAAGTAGTAAAAACTATGATTACAATAGTTACTTAAAGCATACACAATATAAAAAGATGTGAAATGTGACATCTAAAACAAAGTGGGGGGTAGTAATAATGTGAGCTTTACAGTAGGATAAAACTTACGTTGTTATTAGCTTACAATAGACCATTCTAGATATAATTTGTTATAGGTGAGCCTTGTGGTAATCACATAGCAAAAACCTATATGAAATACATAAAATATAATGAGAAAGTAATATAAGCACATTACTAAGGTCATTAAGCCACAAAAGAAGAGAGCAAGAGAAGAAAGAACAGAGAGGAACTACAAAAATAGCCTGAAAATAATGAAAAAATTGTCAATAAGCGCATATACCTATCGATGATCACCTTATATGTAAGTGGACTAAATTTTCCAATCAAAATACATACAGCAGGTGAATGGATTTAAAAATAAAAACAAAAACAAGACCAAGACCCATCTATATGCTGCTCTCAAGAGACTGACTTTAGGTGGAAGGACATGCAAAGACTAAAAGAAAGCTGGGGTAGCTATTTAGACAAAAAATAACCCCATTAAAACAAAGACAGTAGTTAGAGACAAAGGAAGGTGTTATATATATATACATATATATATATAAACTGGTCAATCCAAAAGGAAGATAGAACATTAGTATATATTTTGTTCCCAACATAGGAGCTCATATATATAAAGCATGTATTAATAGACCTGAAGGGATAAACAGACAGTAATACAATAATAGTAGGGAGCTTTAATACTCTATTTATGTCAGTGGACACATCATCCAGACAGAAAATCAAAAAGGAAACATCAACCTTAAATACCATGTTAGATCAAATGGACTTAACAGACACTTAAAGAACATTCCAACGAAAAGCAGCAGAATACACATTCTTCCCAAGTGCATATAAACCATTCTCCAAGATAGATCATATGTTAGGCCACAAATAAGTCTTAATAAATTTAGAGGACTAAAATCATAACAAGCATCTTTTGTGACCACAGTGTAATGAAACTAGAAATTAATTACATGAAGAAATGGGAAAATTCACAAATGTGTGGAGATTAAACTACATGCTATCAAACAACCAATGGGTCAAGAAAGAAATCATAAAGAAGTTTAAATACCTTGAAACCAATGAAAATAGAAATATAACTTACCAAAATTTATGGATGCAGCAAAAACAATTTTAAGAGAGAAGTCGATAGCAATAAATATCTTCCTCAGGAAATGAGAAGAGTCTCTAATAACCTAACTGTACACCTCAGGGGACTAGGAAAAAAGAGCAAATGAAACTCCAAAATAAGAGAAGGAAAAAAATGCAAAGATTAGAGCAGACATAAATGAAATTGAGTCTAAAAAAGACTATAGAAAAGATCAGTACAAGTATGAGCTATTTCTTTGAAAAGATAAACAAAATTGACAAAACTTTAGCTAGACTCAAGTAAGAAAGAAGACTCAACTAAACAAAATCACAAATGAAAGTGGAGATGTTACAGCTGATACCACAGAAATACAAAATACCCTATGGCATTACTATAAATAATTATATACCAGTAAATTGGACAACCTAGAAGAAATCAATAAATTCCTAGAAGCATACAACTTGCCAATACTGAATCATGAAGAAATAGAAAATAAACAAATTGATTACTAGTATGGAGATTAGATTAGTAATCAAAAACCTTCTGACAAACAAAAAGCCAGGACCAGATGTCTTCACAGGTGAATTCTATCAAATATTCAAAGAATAATTAATATCAGTCCTTCTGAAACCCTTCAAAAAAAAAAAAAATAGAAGGGACCCCCTTCCAAACTCCTTTTATGAGGTGCATTACCCTGGTACCAAAAACAGCTGAAGATGCCACAAGAAAAGAAAATTACAGGCCAATATCCCTAATGAATATAGATGCAAAAATTCTCATCAGGGGATGCTTGGGTAGCTCAGTTGGTTAAGTGTCTGGTTTTGGCCCAGGTTATTTATGATCCCAGGGTCCTGGAATTGAGTACCACATTGGGCTCCTTGCTCAGCGGGGAGCCTGCTTCTCCCTCTGTCTGCTGCTCCCCTGCTTGTGCTCTCTCTCTCTCTCTCTCTCTCCCTTTCTCCCTCTGACAAATTAAAAAAAAAAAATTCTCATTAAAATATCAACAAAGCAGATTCACCAATACATTAAAAAATCATACACCATAATCAAGTGGATTTATTCCACATATGTAAGTGTGGTTTAGTACCTGCAAATCGGCTAACATGACACACCACATTAACAAAATGAAGGATAAGAAATCATATGATCATCTTGGTAGATACAGAAAAAACATTTAACAAAACTCAATATCCTTTTATAATAAAACACTTAAAACAGAATATCTCACATACCTCCATACGTCTTAATAAATTTAGAGGACTAAAATCATAACAAGCATCTTTTGTGACCACAGTGTAATGAAACTAGAAATTAATTACATGAAGAAATGGGAAAATTCACAAATGTGTGGAGATTAAACTACATGCTATCAAACAACCAATGGGTCAAGAAAGAAATCAAAAAGAAGTTTAAATACCTTGAAACCAATGAAAATAGAAATATAACTTACCAAAATTTATGGATGCAGCAAAAACAATTTTAAGAGAGTAAAGGCCATACGGTAAAGGCCATATTTGACAAGCCCACAGCTAACATCATACTTAACAATAAAAAACTGAAAGCTTTTCCTCTAAGATTAGGAAAAGACAAGGATGTCCACTCTTGCCACTTCTGTTCAGCATAGTGTTGGAAGTCATAGCCAGCCAGAAGTCATAGCCAGAGCAATTAGATCAGGGAAAGAAAGATGTAAAATTGTCACTATTGGAGGATGACATGACTTTATATATAGAAAACCCTAAAGACACCACCAAAAAACTGTTAGAACTAATAAATTCCATAAAGTGGTAGGATACAAAATCAATACACAAAACTCTGTCGTATTTCTATACACTAATAATGAACTATCTGAAAGTGAAATAAAGAAAATAATCCCATTTATAATTGCATTAAAAATGATAAAATACCTAAGAATAAATTTAAACAAGGAGGTGAAACACCTGTGTATTGAAAACTACAAGACGTTAATGAAAGAAATTAAAGAAGATAAAAATAAATGAAAGGATATTCTCTGCTCATGGATTAGAATTAATATTGTTAAAATGTCCAAACTACCTAAAGGAATGTCCATATTTAGTGAAATGCTTATCAAAATTCCTATGTCATTTTGTCAGAGATAAAGAACGAACAATCCTAAAATTTCTATAGAACCATAAAAGACCGAAAACAGCCAAAGCATTCTTGATAAAAAACAAAACTGAAGGCACTGTGCTCCCTGATTTAAAACAATATTGCAAGTATAGCAATTAAAATAATGTGGTATTGGCATAAAAACAGATACATATCAAAGGAACAGAATAGAGAACCCAGAAATAAACTCACACATATATGGTCAATAAAATTATGACAAAGGAACCAAGAATATACAAGAAAGAAAGGATAGTCTCTTTAATGAAAAGTGTTTGGAAAATTGGACAACTACAAGCAAAAGAATGAAACTGGACCATTGTCCTATACCATATACAAAAATTAACTTAAAATGAATTAAAAATTTGAATATGAGACCTGAAACCACAAAACTCCTAGAAGAAAACATAGACAGTAAGCTCCCTGACATAGGGCGTTGCCAAAGATGTTTTGAATTTGACAGCAAAAGGAAAAAACACAAAAGCAAAAATAAACAGGTGAGACTACACAAACTAAAAAGCTTCTACACAGCAAAAGAAGCCATCAACAAAATGAAAGGCAACCTATTGAATGGGAGAAAATACTTGCAAATCATGTATCTGATATCTAAAACATATAAAGAACTAATACACTTCAAAAGCAAGAAACACAATCCTAAATTGGCCAACAGGTACATGAGAAGATACTTTATATCATTAATCATCAGGGAAATTGAAATCAAGACCTCGGCGAAATATCATCTTACATGTGATATATGTAATGGAATATCATTCAGCCATTAAAAAAAAAATGTAATCTTGCCATCTGTGACCAGTAAATTGTGAACTCCTTAGATGTCTGGCATTCTGGCTGGGTACAGTACATTGTAACAAATACGGTGCAGATTTAACATTCTTGAGTAATTCACTCTTTGAGGTGAAATTTATTTCAGAGTCATAGTTTGAGATTTGCAGGTTCAATGGAAATTTATACAATAAACTGTTAGGTTCTAGTGCTCAATCCCTTTGTGCTTTCCTGTGAAGCGTCATAGTAAGGGATCAACCTTATAGAGAATGAAGCAGAGACATAGGATGAGTGGAAGCTAGTCGTGTCCAGATGCTCTGCATTGACAATAAATTATGATCATTGTTGTTGACAAAAATTCTGAAATCAGAACTGACAAAGTAGGATGATACTTGTTTCTGATTTCAGTTGTATGTCTTTTTAAAAATTATTTGCATTGAGGATATTTAAAAATAATTTGATCCGTTGAGTTAGAGTACTTTTTTTTTTTTTTTTTTTTTTTTTTTTTTACTGAATTGATCTTAACTTGCAAATGTTACTCAGTGCTTAGTATACTGCTTTTCAATCCTTCTTCCTTGTCTCAACTCGTTATGCAGGCACACACACACACCTAGGTCTATGTTTACACTATTTATTCAGGTTAATACCACTTTCTGCCGTGTAGGGAACGGACCACTTGTTCTATTCCTCACAGTTTTGGTAAAATCTAAATATTTAAGAAGAACTGTTTTAGGAGCTGCCTGGGTGGCTTAGTCAGCATCCAACTCTTGATGTCAGCTCATGTCCTGATTTCAGCAACATGAGTTAAAGCCTCATGTTGGGCTCCATGCTGTGCTCCATGCCAGGCATGGAGCCTATTTAAAAAAAAAAAAGAAAAAAAGAAAGAAAGAAAAAGAATTGTTTTTTTTTTTTTTTTAAAGATTTTATTTATTTATTTGACAGAGAGAGAGACAGCCAGCGAGAGAGGGAACACAAGCAGGGGGAGTGGGAGAGGAAGAAGCAGGCTCCTAGCGGAGGAGCCTGATGTGGGGCTCGATCCCAGAACTCTGGGATCACGCCCTGAGCCAAAGGCAGACGCTTAACCGCTGTGCCACCCAGGCGCCCCAGAAAAAGAATTGTTTTAATACTACATGGTAATTAGTTTGAATTTTGCTCATTCATTGTGTTATTGATATGAAAGAAATATATATTTACCTTTCTGCTTAATTATTTTTCAAGAGTTCTACCTGCTATGATCTCCCCAATATATATGAACGTATGCTAATAATGAGAACAATAGTTGGGAAGTGGAGGAGGAGTGAGGTCTCCCTTTTGTTTTTTGGTTTTAGTCTAGACATGTTAGTCCTGGAAGTTCTTCATGTATTTAAATATTTAAGGACCTAGATGCAACTTTTAGTGCTACAAAATAAAAAGGAAAGTAAAAAGAAGTGGTAAGAAAGAGAAGAAGGAAGGAAGGAAGGAAGGAAAGATGGAAGTAAGGAAGGAAGGAAGAAAGATATACAGTATTAAATTTATGAAGTAATACAGTTTGGCCAAAAATCAGTTGGGTTTTTTCCCTCCCTTGCTTTCAGGTTCTCATAAACAAGTGCCCCAAAATATTAAATTTTCTCAGTTGTCCTTCATTACAGAAATGAAGAATAGAATGCAGTAAATCTGCATTCATCTACCTTTAAACTATTGTAGATCAAGTGATTAGGTAGTAACTACAATAATTTTGCTTTACTCTAAAATATTTGTGCTGCCTCTATATATCTTCCTAAAATTGTCATCAACTTGGACATATTTCACTCTACGTTGCCTGATAAAGTAGTCTGTGGTATGCTGTGAATAAACCCGTGGTTGAATGAACTCATGAGTAACTTCAAGTATCAGAATTAAAATCTAGGGAATTTATGTCACATTAGACATGGCATTCAGCTTATAAAATATATTTATTGTGGCAGATTTTATTATAAAAATGCAAAGCTTTGGAAGAAAATGTCATCTAGTTTTACCCTCTGATTAGTGGGGAGAACAATATCAGAGTTAGAGTATCTGGAGGTTCTGTCACAGTGATGTTTAGTTGCAACTGTGTAAGCTTTATAGTAGGTATTAGTTAAATTGCTGTTAATTTACCAGTTATTTGATACTTTTATCTGAAAGCAATTAGAACATTTAGTTTTGCTCCTGGAATGTTAAATCAATGAAATTAATTATGGTGAAATTTATCTCCATTTATCAGTTATAAGAACTCATAAATCTTAACTTCATATGGTCCTTTTAAATATTTATATTGTATTTCACTGGTATTTCTGAACTTGAAGTATGAAGAACCATTATTTTACTTCTGATCTGTCACTAAAATTCTGTGTCACTTTGAGCAAGTCACTTTTTCTCTGAGACCTAACGTCATCTTTATATTTAGTTGAGATATAATTTTCCCAGATACTTTTAGAGGCTTGAGATTATATGTTACTATCTCTATAAGAAGATAACTTTTTGGGGCACCTGTGTGGCTTAATTGTTAAGCGTCTGCCTTTGGCTCAGAGCGTGATCCCAGGGTCCTGGGATCGAGCCCCGCATCGGGCTTCCTGTTCTGCTGGGAAGCCTGCTTCTTCCTCTCCCACTCCCCTGCTTGTGTTCCCTCTCTTGCTGGCTGTCTCTCTCTCTGTCAAATAAATAAATAAAATCCTTAAAAAAAAAAAAAAGGATAACTTTTTTCCTTTTATTTATCCAGTCACTCCTATGCACAGATTTCTTTTCAGAAGTTTTTTGCCAATTGGACAAGTTGTGTATAGAGAAGACGTATTGTCTCCAGAGCATCAGTGTTGATAACGGTACTGCCTTCCCTTTACTTACCAAACATATACAGAATTCGTAGGGTACAAATCCTCAAATCCTTGAGAATTTATCACAGTGGGGGCTGGATAAATATTAATTTAGTTGATTATGGAGCACTTATATGACCTAACTATAGAGAAAACCAAACACAGAATTAGATATAATCTAATCTACAATGATACCAAATGCCTTTTTATAATGGTAGAATAATAAAATAAGTTACTTTTAAGATGAATGTGCAGATATGGTTCTGTTCTGATTTTGAATAACATTCTCATCTCAAATTTTTATTTGTTCTTTAGAGCTTTTGTCAGAATGATTTGTGATTTCTCTAGAATTGTTTTTACTTAGGGAGGTATGCATATAGAAAAAAAACCAAATTCCCCTGGAAGCTATATGGCATTTGCTTTAAAGTTTCTGAAGAAAAAGCAAAAAATGCATTATTCAATATGTGTTTCTGGGGACCCTCCTGTGCTCATGACAGAGTAATAATCAAAGTTCTATTCTTAAGAAAAATATAACGTAGTAAATTGTCACGGGGAAGAAATCATGGTACAATTCTTATCTATGATTTTTCTTGCCATGTCTTCTTTCTTATCCAGTTCTCTTTGGTTTTTCCATTACACTTTCTAAGATGAGGCGCTTCCATAATTATATAGGAAAAGAGATCATTATAAACTTCCTGACATTCCCCTTTTTCTCACTAAATATCAGCTTAGTCCCACACAAATCCTGACAAGAAGCAAAAAGCATTTATTAATAAACATCTAATAGAATTTATTACTAAACCATCCTCCCAAGTAGTGTTGTGGACTTATATATTAGGTCTTAAGATGTCATTATTTCAACTCTTACCTGCTATAATATAATCCCATTCTTCATTGATCATAATTGGATTCCTGAGCGTAGTTTTATTCCAATTTTAATGATACAATTTTCCTTACTGAAATTTCTACACTTGGATTTCTAACTCAAGAATTCACAGGATGGCATGATTTCTGCTTTTAGTAATGGGCTGTCTTTTCCTTCTGTCTCTGCCTAGGACTAGAACATTGATATATTTTTGCCTGGCTTCATCTTTATTTTCTGTTGTCCTGCCCAGCCCGTGACTTGTAGTCATCTCCTGCTGACAATTACCAGCTTGTTCAGATACTGAATATCTTTTTTCCAGGGTTTCCAATCTCAATACTTAAGGCATACATTGAGAAACTGATCATGTAAGACATTTTGTTTAGGAAATACCAGTACAAACACAGAAACAAAAACAAACCCCCAGACTGGCTTAAACAAATAAACAAAGTAACATTATTGGCTTAAAAACAGAAGTTTCAGTGTAGAGGTTCAGGAAAACCATCATCCCTGGCTCTTCTAGTTTTCCTCTGTCTTCCACGGTGTTAGCTTCATCCTGGGAGTCTATGTAACTCAGTCCCACCTGCAACCCCATACTGTTTGGTAGCAAAATTTCTACAACCAAGTATTTTAACTTTCATTAAGCTTATAGCATATTATCCATGGATAGGGAGAGACACTTTTTATAACCTTTGCACAAGTCTTGGGATTCATCTCTTTGGTCTCAGTTGGATTTGTGTCCATCTCTAAACCAACTATTGTTTTTAAAACAATGGACGCACTAAAATTTAAGCCAGTCAGAGTCTTCTGCTAGAGCTGAGGGTAGGATTAATTCCAGAAAATTTGTAATTTTTTCTTCTAAGGAAAATGAGAGGAAAGGAAGAAGCATGGATGCTGAAGAAGCAATCAACCAATAACTCTCACAGACATTTTTAAATACCTCATATCCCAATACCAGGTGCCACCCGCCTATAGGAAATGATTAAACCACCACTCCACCACTCCCCCACTCCCCTTAGGCACTCTGGCTTGCCCACTGAACTCAGGGTCTACTGTTATCTGATTCAGCTGGGAATACTTCCCCCAAACAGGTCCTGACATAGGGAGCAAATCTTTCTACTTCTGACCTTCTTTTGCTACCCAGCTCAGTAGCTTTAGTTAAGGCATTAGGATCAGTAGTGAATATGGAAATTCAACACCCATGAATGAGGACATTAGTTCAATTAAAAATAATAACAGTAAAAGAACATCTTAGACATTTACATTGAGGAGAAAGAAATTCAAGAGATTCGGTGCTAGGAATGACATACTTACCCTCAACACATATTAATAATTCCAGACTTCTGTTCTTGAGGTGATCTTATGGAAGTAGCAGCTGAGTATTTCTTATGTAAGCTATTTCTAGCCTTTTTTTATTTTTTTATTTTATTTTATTTTTTAAGATTATTTATTTATTTATTTATTCAACAGAGATAGAGACTGCCAGCGAGAGAGGGAACACAAGCAGGGGGAGTGGAGAGGAAGAAGCAGGCTCATAGCGGAGGAGCCTGATGTGGGGCTCGATCCCATAACGTTGGGATCACGCCCTGAGCGCCCTGAGCCGAAGGCAGATGCTTAACCGCTGTGCCACCCAGGCACCCCTATTTCTAGCCTTTATGATATAATTTGAAAAGTTTAATGCCTATTCTGCAACCTTCATATTCTCTACATCACAAAAATGTTTGGGAGAACTCCTGTTTTATTTCTCATTCCAACTATTTGTAGATTTTGAAGTCTCAGTATTTCAGTAAGAAAAAGTTGTGGAAGAGCATACCTCATTTTCTATTTGCAGTAGTAAATTTAGGCAGATATTGAAAAATGTATTGGAAATATTCTTATTAAAAAAATACTTTTAGAGATAACTGATTTTTTGTTTGTAAAACTGAACTTAAGATTGCATCAAATCAAATATAAATTATTCAGTGGGCATCTAATATTTGCTGTGTCTTCACAGAATACTAACTACAAGAAAATTATTTTTCTCATTATTTTCACTAGAAAATTGGAAAAAAACATTTGTTGATTCTTGGCAAACACATCTTTGCATAAGTAATGGACAAAGCAAACATATAGACTATGTGTACATATAACTTGTACATATATTTGATTAAGAAAAAAGCATAAATAATGAATTACAATAGAAAATAGATTGAGAAAATGAAATATGGGTGGCACCCTGACCATGCTTTAAAATAGTTTAGATAGCAACAATTATTAAGATAGTTCTACTAAGAAAAACAAAAAGAGGCATACAGACTAAAAATAATATAAAGCTTTAAAGAAATATTTTTAACGAAGCAGTAAAAGAAAGCTAGTAAAGAAATTAATTAAAAAAAAAAAACCCTACCATCCTTCAAATGATACGCAATTTAAGGGCAATAATCAAAACAAAAATTATAAATAAAGATATTTGTATAACTACTTTAAATATACACAAAAAAGTTTCTTGATTTTTAAACTAATTAAGGAAATTAGTCCATACAATAAGGGCTGTTTCGCTTATAAAATGTAGAATTTTCAAATACAAATTCTTGAGTAACTACAGAGAGGTAGTATTAAGAAACAGACAAAGCTGAAACTGTTCTCTTTCCCATTGAGCTTTCTTTTTAATGTTGTTAAAGAAAATATATATGCAGACTCAAATTTGTGGTTCTTTTTCTCACACTTGTTCTGACCTTTCTTTGCCTTCAATGTCAGCCATGATCCATAGACATGAACAACCTCTACACTTTCAAATACAAACTTATACTATACTATAATGACTTTTGACATTCATAGCCATTTCAACATTCTAATAGCTAAATAGTTTAAAGGTAATAGGCAAAAAGTATGAACAACTCTTTGATTAACTATGTCTTGATGTTTTGAACCTTGAAGAGACTAATCTGAAATATCCTTCATCATAACCTATGTAGACAAGGGAAAGTGAGACTTCAATAGCCACTAGACAGTTTGGATGACAGCCAGGTGAGCCAATGTTCTGAAGGCTGGCAGTGACCTTGGAGTGAATTTTGCAAAGGTGCAAATTTCTCTGTCTCAGACAGGCAGTTCCGTGATTAAGTAAGCACACCCACAAAGCTACAGTGCTTGGTAAATGCATGTCAGCTGTAAACAAAATCCTTTCTCTAAAGGACTTTGAGCGGAATGCTGAAAATAGAGCCAGATTTACAGTATAATAGTCTGCACCTCATATGTAAGAAGTGCTCAAATAACTGGAGATTTGTGCAATTTAGATTAAATGATGAAAAAAATCAAACCTTATAGCTTTATTCCCTTGAAGCAAGATATAATTTTTTCACTTTTCCTTAGTATTTCTTCCTTTGACCAATATTGTCTCATAACCATATAGAAAAAAAAAAAAAAAGTCAAGAGGCAGACACAGTAAGCAAGTGCATTTGTTTATGTGTTTGTCTAGAAGAGTTCTTATTATCCCTGGATTTTTGAGGTCTCTGACAAGCGTAAAATTTCTTGGGAAGAATAATAAAGAAACGTATGAATGGATTCTTAGCAACAAAAGAAATGTTAGAGTGGACAAAGTCAAATCATCTGACAGCCATAGAATCATAGATATGGGGTTTAAAATGCCCAAAGAAGTGAAGGAATATTGTGAGTGGCATCTTAGGAAATCTAAGAGGAAAGGTAATAACTGCAATATGTTTTTATTTAAGTGAGTTTTTTCACTTGGTTCTTTTTGACTCTGACAAACATCCTAGACCATGGCATAATATAAACAAGATTTTTTAGGGCACTAGTGTGTAACAGGGTGCTTGCTATTTGATAAGCTTATATTAAAATATCCATCAAATATACAAATTATGGTAAGCGAATGTGTAAAGTGTTTCATTAATAAAGGTACAGTTTGTATATATCTCTTTCTGTCTAGTTTTATGTGGGTGCATATGTGTTGCAGAAACTGGAAGAAATATGCTTAGAAAAGAGATAGCAAGCCTATGACTTTCAAAAGCTACAGTATGGATTTCATTTATTTCAATTCTCTTTTGAATCAATGCATTGTAAAATTATATTTTAATATTCAGTCTGGTAATGAGCATAGCAGAAGGTACGTATTTATTAATTAAATAAAGAAAGAAAAGATGAATGAATGAAAAATTCATAGCACTTAGACACCTAAAGAGTTTTTACTATTATTGATTGCTATGTGAAACAGTTTTATTACAAATTCAACTAATAAACCCACTTTAAGGCAATGATTAGTTAAGTAACTGCTCAGAGAATGGAGAATTAAACCCAACAAATATCACAATCTGTAGGCATATCAGGTATTGTCCTTCAGAAATAAGTCCTTAGCCTGAATTTATTCAATTATGTTATCAAAATATTTTCAGTGAAATATAGAATGATACCACTTTGGATGCAATTGCTAAAATCTAGAGAGAGTTAGGATTTCCTGTGACTTTGAAACATTGGAGGAATGTTACATAATAAATGACATTGTATTCAAAAGGGATTAGTATAATAGAAAATAGTTGGCTGAACACAAATCAAGTTGGTCTGAAACCAGTTGATGTAAATAAGCAATGTGATTTTACTGAAAGCTCATATATTATGCACCTTTTTTTGTTTTACACAGGGGTAGTTGTTCAGTTTAAAACAACAAAAATACTTGAATGTCTTCATTGCAGGATGATTGCAAATATCAGAAAACAAGACTCAGTTTGAGTATGAGTGAGTGCGCAACTTAATTTCCACATTTCAAAACTGTGAAGAGCTAGACATATGTGAGACTCAGAGATGCCAACTAAAATGATTAGTGGCCTGGAAATCAGGGCCCCTGAAGAAGAGTTCAAAGAGTTACTGTCACTTAGTTTGAGAAAGGATGGCAACTCACGTATGTGAAAGACTATAGTAAAAAAGATTTCCAAAATGAACCAATGTGTGAAAATCATAATAGGGTAAAGTAAAAATAAAGAGGATTTAAACTAAGTATGAGAATGTTATGGAAACCAGATGGTGTTTTAAAAAGGGTATAATTTTCATCACTTAACTATCAAATTAGAAAGTCTCTTATCTATATTGATGCTAGCAATAGCTAAATAATGACAATATGAAGAAAACTTTGTCAGTGCTTGTTCTCCAAAAGATACAAAGAGAGAGAGAGGGAGGGAGGGAGGGAGAGAGAGAAAAGGAGGGAGGGATGAAGGAAGAAAGAAAGAAAGGAAGGAAGTTATTTTGCATATTTCTAATGCATAAACCATCTCTGATCGCTGATAATTCTATGAAAGTTAGCATGCAGACCAGTTAACGCATTATGGAATACTTAGTGTTTTTATTTTGCTGCACAGGTACCTCAATTTTTTGCCCTAAAACGGAATGTGATGTGTGTTTTGTAAGACAAATGTAACTTGTAGTATTGGATATTTCATAGTCTTGTAGTCTTGAGAGTACTAAGGGGTTTGGTGGCTGCTGTATTATTTGGGAAAGAGCAGTTCATGAGTCAGTTTGTTTATGAGTTGGAAGAAGACTCAGGCCTCCCCACAGGAGTGAAAAAGCTCATGGACTCAATCTACCCAGATAGTAGAACTGGAGCATGGTAGAAGGAGATAAGACAGCCCTAAAGAATAGGGGCTTACCCACATAAGAGGAAATACAAAATATATGTGAGGAACATGTATTGTGGGATCAAACTACCTGGATTTAAACCCAAACCTGTCTGTCAGTAAGTTATATAATGTATGCCTTCATCTGTAAAACGGCAGTGATGATGATATGGATTGCATTGTTAAGTAATTATTGTAACTATAGCACTTAAACCAGTGGCTGGGACAGCATATCAAAATGACGAGAGCTCGTGATTATCATTCAGAATTATTCGTGTGGATATGATTTGTTTTGAACCAGCGGACCTAGAAATAGCATTTCATTATTTATTTATTTATTTATTTATTTATTTATTTATTTATTTAGTCCTTTTAGAAATAGCATTTTATTTATTTTATTTTTTTTTAAGGTTATATTTATTTATTTGACAGAGAGAGAGATAGCCAGCAAGAGAAGGAACACAAGCAGGGGGAGTAGGAGAGGAAGAAACAGGCTCCCAGCAGAGGAGCCTGATGTGGGGCTCGATCCCAGAACGCCAGGATCACGCCCCGAGCCAAAGGCAGACGCTTAAGGACTGAGCCACCCAGGTGCCCCTAGAAATAGCATTTTAGTATCCAGACTTAAAATGACTATTTGGGGTGGGGGGCAGTGCCTGAGTGGCTCAGTCTGTTAAATGTCTTCCTTCAGCTCACATTGTGATCTCAGGGTCCTGGGATTGAGTCCAAGTCTGGCTCCCTGTTCAGCGGGGAGTCCACTTCTTCGTCTCCCCTCTGCTATTCCACTGCTTGTGTGCACTCACTCTCCCTAAATAAAATCTTAAAAAATAATAATAAATAAAATGACCATTTGGGAAAAGGTAGTAACTTCCTGGATTTATTTAGATGAGGGTTTTTTGTTTGTTTGTTGTCTTTTTTTTAACTTAAAATTACAATAAATAAATAAATAAATAAATAAATAAATAAATAAATAAATGGAGAGAATTTTCTCTGATAGTACATCTTTTTTTTTTAACCTGTAAGTGATCTTTCTCAACGGTAGAGAAAGAGAAAATAAAAAGCTTTTATTCCTGTGTATTTTATATTTTCATTTACATCTATTGTGAATTAAAAAAAAAAGTTTCCATTTTCCTGGTAGCATCACTTCTGTTATTACATCCCATGTGTGCATGTGACACTTCCAAATTGACCTTGGCTGTGCTTCATACCGTAACTAATGGATATATCCCCTATGGAGAGGGCTACATTATGTGGTGGCTAGAGGCTATGTTTAAGACCAGGCCATGAACTGCAGGCAGAGCTGATGATGCTCAGTAACCATTAGTGCTAGCCTTACCTCTGGAGTCTAGACCTCAAATATGGGCATCATACCAGGACATAATATGCAAATGAATTTTAAACTTTGTTTCTACCATTTTTGGAATATTTAATCCATACCTATTGTCACTCCTAAAAAAATAAATAAAAAATAAATCATTAATTTCTGTGTCAGGCACCACTTTAAGCACCAGGGATATAGTGAGGAAACAGGCAGAGAAGTTCTCTATTTTAAGGATGCTACCATTGTAGACAAGTAAATAAGTACTAGTGAAGATAATTTCCTATTTTCCAAGAACTATTACAAAAAATAAAATAGATAAATAGATATAACAATACAGAGTAACTGGGGTGGAGTGTGAGCCATTTTAGGTGGAGTTGCTAGGAAATGTCTCTTTGAAGAATCATTTGAACAAGAACCTGAACTAAGTGAGGGAATCTTCATTTGAAGATCCAGGTAAGGAATCATGAATGTTCCTGCAGCATTAAGAAAAGATGCAAAGAGCTTGAGGGAGGAAAGAGCTTGATGTGTCAGGGAACAAAAGGAAAACCTGTGTGGATGAAATAAGGGAATTAAAGGGAAAAGCCTTTTAAGATATTATTGTTGAAGTACTCAGGAGCCATTCATCTAGGAATCTTGCATTTAATTTAATTCTAAGTGTAAGTTATTGCAAGAATTTAAGTAATGACAATGGAATAGCATTATCATATTTATATGTTTTTGAAATTATTCAGTCCTGCCTGGAGAATGCATTGTAGAAGGCACAGATTTTTACAAAATTCAGTATTTTGTGGAGAGTGTGGAGGATATTGTGTTATCTAGCCCAAAGATGACTGTGGAATGAAAAGGATGCTATCTGCAGAGATGGTACAAAGGAATCAAAGTTTCCTTTGGAGATGGACATCTTGATGGACTGGTTGCAAATGTCAAGAAAAATGGAAACATTGCAGATATCAGAGGCTGCTTTTTTTTTAAATAATTTTTATTTTGTTATATTAGTCACCATACAGTATATTCCCAGTTTTTGATGCAATGTTCCATGATTCATTATTTGCGTATAACACCCAGTGCACCATTCAATATGTGCCCTCCTTAATACCCATCACCAGCCTATCCCAATCCCCACCCCCACCCCTCTGAAGCCCTCAGTTTGTTTCCCAGAGTCCACAGTCTCTCATGGTTCATTCCCCCTTCTGTTTACCCCCCCTTCATTCTTCCCTTCCTTCTCCTACTGATCTTCCTATTTCGTATGTTCCATAAATGAGTGAAACCATATGATAATTGTCTTTCTCTGCTTGACTTATTTCACTTATTTCTTATCAAAGAAGAGCTGAGAAGAAATCTTTTATATATACGAATTTGGGGCTAAGAGGAAGGGTCAGTTCAGAATTTATAAAGTTGTAAATCAACATACAGATCATGTTTAAAGGAGGAGAATAGATGAGACTATCTACGAGGATAGTATGATAAAGTAGAATAAAGGGCCAGAGATTTGGCTCAAGGGCTCTGAACTTTCAGTGTTGAGTGGTTGGAGGAGGAAGAGCCAGAAAATGTCACTAAGAAAGAGCAGCCATTGAGGCAGGATGAAGAACAGAAGACTGTTGTTTTCTGGGAGCCAAAAAAGTATGTTTTTAGAAAGGGGAAGAATCAGCTATGTCAAATATTGATGAAAAGTTGAATAAGATGATGAAAAGGACTTACCATTGGATCTAAGCAAGATAAAAGGTCTCTGGTGACATCTGCAAGAAAGTTTTAGTGGAAATAGTGGGACAAACTGCCAACAGAGAGGAGCTTGACAAGAGAAAGGGTGTATGTGTGGTGGGGGTGGTGGCAGTGGTGGTGAGAGGAATCAAATAGAATTGACATGTATTGACAATCCTTTTTGAGATGGTTTTCTATGAGGGAAGCAAAGAAGCACAAGAGAAACATGGTATCAAGAGAAGAATTGAGTCTAAAGCTAATTCAGAAGTGAACGCTGATGATACAGGACATATAACACATAACTGAAGGACCTAAGCCTTTGAGTAGATAAGAGGTAATGGGATCCAGAGTACATGTACTTAAGATGCTCTTAGATAAGTACACAGGTATTTATTAAGCCAATAAGGAGGACAGATAAAAACTTATAAATGTAGACTGACAGATCTATTGTTGGGAAAAGAGATCTGTTCTCTTTTGATTGTTTCTGATTTTCAGAATATATGTCAAGATCATCAGCTGAAAATAGGGATTAGAGGTTTGAAAAACAAGATGTGATATATTCATTTCATCGAATGGAAGTGAACAGTAATGAATTGGCGAGATGCAGAGTACATTAGTACCTAATATTTTACTTTCACTTGGGTTATATTCTGTGGCTATTTGGAAATGTACAAGAACCGTTCTTTGCTGCAACATCTAGACTTCAACAGGATAAATTCCTTAATATGTAAGCCTCAACTTCTTTTTGTACCCAACGGGGATGTTGTCTTAGAATAAAGATCTTGAGTTCAAGCCTGGATTTCACTACTGTCTGAGGAACCTCTAGCAATTCGCTTATCTGGAAAGTTAGAGTAAAAATAGTTCCTAACTGGTGTGCCTGGGTGCCTCAGTTGGTTAAGAATCTGCCTTTGGCTCAGGTAATGATCCCAGTGTACTGGGATTGAGCCCCATGTCTGGCTCCCTGCTTAGCAGGAAGTCTGCTTCTTCCTCTCCCTCTGACCCTCCCCGGCTCCTGCTCGCTCTCTCCTGCACGCTCTTTCTCTCTCACTCTCTCAATTACAAAGATTAAAGAGGATTAAATCCTTTGCCAAATGTTCAGTCTCTTAATTGGTCAATGCTCAATGAAAATTATTTATCAATAGCAATGGTAGCAGTTGTACTACTCAGGATCCAGTATTTGATAGTAGCATCTTTATGACCATAAAGGTTTCTTCTCTTTTTCTTTTCTTTCTTTTTTTTTTTTTTAATATATTTTAACCAAAGCATTTCCTCTTGTTTCAATATCCGTTGAGTCCATAGGGGATAGACTTAACCTATATAGATGTGAAGAATGGTCCTACTTTGATCAAGTATGAAATTTAGCATAGATTAAAACTATATATGATGGAGAACAGAAAAAAAAAGAAAAAATCTGGTATAAAAACCATCTGAAAACAAATATGGACTATTTAAGGTAAATTACTCTTTCTAAGAGGACCAATAAAAACAGTTTTATTTAATCTAAAAGTTTTAGTTCCTTTGAATAACAACCAGTCAAGTGGCCCACGACCAAAGAAAAACATTTTGATTGTTTACGCTAGGGAGAGGATTCTAGAGAATACATGGAATTATTGGGAAAGGTCAGTTAGCTATAATAGTTAGAGAGAAGGTCATGTCTTAAAATGTCATTCCTTCCATCTATTCATAAACAAACAGGTAAGTGATCTTTCAGTGGAGATCAGTAGTATCTCCAATAAAATCTGGGCTTTCAAATGTATACCAACTTCCCTTTATGACACTATCTCCCCAAACTTTGTTTTTATATACCCTATATTCCTGCCAGACTGGCCTTGTTGCTCATTCTCTGATAGGTCTCACTCATATTTATTTGCATGCTTTTGCTAACAATGTTCTTTATACCTTAAATATTTTTTTTCTTTCATCTCCTGAAGTTAAAATCCTATTTATTTTCATAGTTATTTTTTTTTAAGATTTTATTTTTAAGTAATCCCTATACTCAATGTGGGGCTCAAACTTACAACCCTGAGGTCAAGAGTTGCATGCTGTACTGACTGAGACAGCCAGGTGCCCCTATTTTTATAGTTCTAAGTCAAATGGAAAGATGCTTTCTCCAATACTTCCCATTTCTGATGGCCTCCACACTTTGTAAATATTCATTGCTCTTGATTTTTATATCCTTTGTGTCTCTAAATAGTTACTAACTGCTATGAGTTAATTAAATATATTAATTGATACAATATACTTAATTTTAGTATTAAGAGTAATATTAAGTATATTCTATATATGTATTTATGTATCATCTATGCTATCAAGCTCATGGAGAATGGAACTTGTATTAAAAGCCTTGAATTCCTCTACGAATCATAATTTATACATAGAAGGTATTTAATAAATATTTGAAGAATCCAGTGTCACGAATGCTGTTTAGTACCAACCAGATCTCTCGTCAAGACTGAAAGATCACTTCCCCTCACTGCTGAGAAGACTGTCCAGTCCAAAGCTCTCAGTCCTTTTTTGGGAAATGCTTTGGCTGAGGTAGCCTTCATTCAAGGATTATTTTCCTTTCATTGTCTGGTAACATGAGAGTACAATGGCACAACCCTCTTGAGGCTGGGCACAACCACAGCCTCATCTCTAGCTCTGTCCCTTCCTGTTCCTTCTCCTCACACACTCCAAAATTGCTGGTCACCCTGAGAGCCTATGCCATGATAAATCTCCCTTATTCACATCTCCATTTCATTGATTATTTCCTGGGGCACCCCTGACCTATGGCAGCTGGGAGGGAAGAATTGTAATAAACCCAAAAGCACATCTGTATGTAATCCTCTTTTTCAGGCTTTTAAAATCATATCTGCTATTAGGTAATGACATTTCGATCTAATTAAGATGTTCTTAAAAAAATTTACAGATAGCTATGCGTACACTTGATCACGAGGTTCTAGGTGATAAAGTTTTGCTATGTCTAACATTCATTGAAAAAACAGATTTTACACTTACCATGATGCAATAGCCTTTAAGTATTCACTCTACTAGGTAATTGGTTATATAGAGAAGTGGCTTAATTTTCCTTATTAATTAATTCACTGTCTGGCAATCCTACGTGAACCTCTATTTCATATATTGAATTAATGCCCATTTTAACTTGATTCGATACTAGGTCAATTATTTTTTATCCAAACTTTGATCATTGCAAACCTTAGTGGAAAAAAAAAAAAAAAAGGATTTCTAGAATTGGTTTTCTGTCTGCCTTATGCTAGAAGGTATCCATGCTAAAGAAAGATCACATTTTTCAAATTCTAACTTCTTTCTAGTTTTTATATTATGCATTGTGATGAACTTTTCCTGTGTGGATTTTTGTAATACAGAACTACTGATTAAATTAGAGTAGGAAAGTAGCAGCAAGTTATTTATACTGTTTCACTGTATTTTCTAATTTTAACTCTGTGTTCTGGTTTCTTCATAGCTCTGTTTAGTCAGACGTAAGAAACAGTATCTAAGATGATAGTAGACAGTTCACATGTGGTCTAGCCCACAGCTTCAAGAGTTATGAAGGTCAAAAGTGACCAAATATTTTGTGTCTAAGTGCCACCAAAGTGCAGACCTCAAAGAATCTCTCATGCTGCACATCTTGACACTGACTCTGGGTCAGTGGTCCTTGGAGTGTGAGGGACGCTGTGTGTGTGTGTGTGTGTGTGTGTGTGTGTGTGTGTGTAAGCTCTGATGGCAACTGCAGGGCTCAAAGGGAAGGTCTTATGAAATATGAATAGACTAACTCCTCTACTTCCTTCACCTTCCCCTCTTTCTCCTCTCTCTATCAAAAATGCACAGCTGGTGAGGAGACATCAAATACAACTCAACTGAAATCAGCCACTTCCTTAGCCAGGGGTTCTAAGAAAAGTATTGTGTCACTGAAATCAAGAAAATGCCAAATTTCTGGCTCATACACTATTTCTTTATCCTCTAACCAGTGTTACAAACTTCCCTATAGCAGTGTTATCGAGGTGTTGTGCTATATAGGTATGGGGTGGCAGATGGTAAGTAGCTGAAAAATATTGTCAGTGGATTTCAAGAGGATCTAAAAATCTGTCATGGCTTTTTTTGCTAGGTAGGTTATAGGAAAACATCAGCTTTTATTTATGCTGTTGTAACAATAACCTATAGTGAACTAGAGTGAACTTTATAAAGATTTTTATTCATGTATTCAATAAATATTTTATAGGTTAACTTCCAGGTTACAGTCACTGTTGTTCTAAGCTTACAGTTAATGGTAGGAGAAAAAATAAATGAAGGAAGGATAGAAGAAAGGAAAGAAGGAAATCAGTAGGTGGTAGGTAATTTAAAAAATAATAAGACAGAAGAGGAAATTTAATAAGGCAGAGTGCTATGTGTGATATAATTTTATTTAGAATGTTCATAGAAGGTACTTAAGATTTTTTAAAAAATGGAAGGGAAGGGGATTAAATGAGGTAATCAGCCATAGGCTTATTGAGGGAATACTTTTTTAAGAGAGAGAATAGCAAATAAAAGACCCTGAGGCAGGAGGGTGTTTGCTCTTGTTTAAGGACTAGAAAGGGAGCCCATGTAGTGGCAAGGCAATGAAAGAGGGTGAGAGCTGATAAGATGACAAAGAATTACAAAGGACCTTGAAGTGCTTGAAGACTTTGCTTTTCTCTGAGTAAGATTAGAAAACTTTGGGATCTAAGTAGAGAAGAGGCATAATCTCATTTAAATTTTAAAAGGATCACTCTGGCTGCTAGATAGAGAATGGAATGTAAAAGCTAAAGAAATACATCTTTTTTTTTATGTAAAAAAAAAAAAGATTAGAGGCAGAAAGTTTTGCTTGGTAAAGTTGACTCATCAAGGAATCAGGCTCCTTAGATTTTTTTCCCCCAGTATCCTCTGCACATGGCATCACCTCATGATCCAAAATGGATACTTGGGTTCTAGCTCTCATGTCTGTCTTCTGGCCTTTTGTTTAAAGATGCTTCCTGGAATTTAAACATAACACTTCAGTACCACAGCATTGGCCAAAATTGAATCCCATGATCTTGCCTAGCTGTAGGGAGGGTAGAAAATGTATTTCTTAACCTGGGCCTTCATTTGTCCCATCAAAAGAAAAAGAATCAAAGAGTTTTAAGTTGTTCTCTTACTAAATGGGTATGGAAGCATCTTACAAAAGTACAAAGAAGAAGGACCACACATTGAGACTCCTATTTAAATAACTGAAGCTCAAGCTCAAGATCTTAGAATTTGGTCTTTGAAAGGTAAGCATGTGGACAGCTCATTGCTCCCTAATTCAGAGTACCTGCTTCTCTCTCATCTTTCTGCATCAGCTCATATTTTCCTTCCTGTCCTACCCCCTCACACATCATTCTTGCAAACTTTGAGGCCTCATTTACATCTTCAAGGGAGCCTTCTCTAGCTACAGATTAAATATTCAACCTGTATTTACCCCCTAATTAATATCCATATTTTTTCTTTATAGAAACAACAAAGTTTGTAATTTTATACATGTATAAGTACTTCGTTGACATCTCTTTTATTAAGTTATAAAAGACATGAGTGGGATCTATGTCTTCTTTGTCCATTATTGTATTCTCAGTGCTAGCTCAATGACTGACAAGGAATTCTTTAGATATATTTGTTGAGTAAATGAACATCTAAATAAATGAATTCACATAGTATTTATAGTAGAAATGAAGCCAAGGAGATTGGATATAAAGGTCTTAATGCTGAAGTCCAGAAGAGTAGAAATTTCCTGGAATCATTTTAATAGGTGTATCAAAGATATTAGAAGAATTTATACACAATACATTTGCTTGTGTATACATAACAACCATCATTGTATCTCATTAACTCTTTATAACACTTTTAAAAATTTGTGATCTTGGAAAGCTTTATAAACTAAATAGCAAGACTTGACTTTATTTTATAGGCCTCAATAATAATTCCTATACTATTTAGAAATATATGAAGTAGTCTTTTGAGGAAAAGCACCTGCTTACACTTTCAATTTTATACGAATTTTCTTGTAGTATTAGGTTTGTACAATAAACTAAGATAAAAATAGTGTCAGTCATTAGTACATCTGCCTTTCTTTGTTTAGAGATTCAAAAATCTGGACTAAGAAGTTATAGAATACAGGGGACTAATTTCAGAGGAAGGTCAGAAAGATAAAAGCAAATTACTTTGACAAATTTGAGTATTATTTTTCATTACAAATCAGTATCTCAACTCATCATTACATGCACTGTTATAAAACTAATGGGTAAGGATAAACAAAATTTATTTGGAAGTATTCATTGATCTTTAAGGACTGTTGCTACTATTTAATGATGCAGAGAGCTTGTTTGGTGTATGAGACAGTATTTTTTCTTGGAGTCCTGTCAACCATGCGGATAGTTGATAGCTTCTCACAGTCAGACTGACACTTTTAGGTAGAGGTTTACTGTAGCATACAAGAAACAGTGACCTGTGATACAGCCAAATGACTGCTAAAATGGTATGAAAAGAGCTTTCAACTCCCTATGGCACTACTAATGTACCTGAAATTTTTAAAGTACGTTTTAGTAGTTATGAAAGGATCCAGATAGAGAGCACTGAAGACTGGTGCCCTCACTTTATCCCCCTCAGCTACCAGCACAAGAGAGGCATCCCCTCTGATTGCTATCATCACTTGTAGTGAGAGCTCAAGGGATGTGGAAGATTACTTTATTCTCAATTTGATCTTGGCCTTCTCTGTTTGATCCTTGCCTCTCTGCTGAGATTTAAATTTAGTGAGATTCAAGAGAGAACTTTTATTTTGATATGCACTTCTATAGATACTGACCTAAAAAGAGACTAACTTATTATACGTAACTTATCTGATTTGCATACTGATTCTCACTAAAAGCTTGAGCAACATTTGACTGGCAAGCTCAGGAAATAGGTTTCACGGACTACTGTCAGTGTAGGTAACCCTCTGATTTATAGAGGTATATTTTCCTGGAAAAGCTATTGTAAGTTAAAACAACATTAGTCAAATTAAATTTTCTCCCAGAAAAAGTTACAAAAGAGAATTATTTTTGAAGACTTTGTATTCAGCCTCTCTTAAGGTTTTAAAAGGATAATAATTCACTGAGGATCACAATTAAATCAATAAATAAATTGAAGAGAGTGATACATGTATAGAGCACAAGATTTTCTAAAAGTCATGTACATAAAGAGTAACACATTGCTAATGATAGAAAAATGTATTCGGTGTGATTAAAAAAAGCCATCCGTGTACCAGAAACATGGTTTCATATCTTGAAATGCTTCTGACTAGTTGCTGATACTAAAAAAGATAACAATGTCTTTGAGCATAAATAGACATCTCAATGGGGCTAATAGTACCTGTTTCATTGGTTGGTTTTAGATATAGAATATCTAAGAGGTAAGTAAGGTAGAACTGAGTTTGTCTCTCAGCTCTCTATTAATTAGTAGATGAATGCCCAGGCGATTTACTAGGATTCTTTGATTGCTAATTATCCCCAATATTCATTCTCTCTCACTCCCTCTTGGTATTCACCCTTCCTTAGACCTAGGGAAAGTCATATGACCAAGTAATGGTCAATGGGGTATGAGAGGAAGTTATGTAGGCACTTTCTGTATCTCACCCTTTCAAAATACCTCCTTGCCTTCCACTGCCCTTATACCCTTCCAGTGGGCTGGAATATGGACATGGTGGTTAAGAACTAGCTTAAGCCATACCAGTGAAGGAAACACCCTAAGGATAATAGAACTACTAGCAGAAAGAATCTGGGTCTCAGATGATCTGCTGGAATAAAACTGCCTTCCTAAACTGACTGTAGCTCTGTGTAGCCAGGAAAGAGAGAAACTTCTACCTTATTCAAGCCACTGTATTTTTGTGTCTCTTCATTATAGCAACTTGGCCTATAGCCAGACAACAGTGTCCTTGAGGAAGGGACCAGACGCTCTGTGGTTTGAGTTTCATAATCCATAAAATTGATGTGTGAATGGTACCTACTCATAGGGTTATTTTGAAGACAAAATAGTTCCTGTATAAAAAACATTTAAAATAGCACCTGACACATAAGTAGCATTCAATAATGATTAGCTGTGTTTTTAAAATTTTCTAATTATTACTATAATTGTTTTTTTAAGCTTTTATTTTTAAGTAATCTCTACACCCAATGTGTGGCTTGATCTCACAACCTGAGATCAAGAGTCATGTGCTCCACCAACTGAGTCACCCAAGCGCCCTGAATTATTACTATGATTATTTGTTTACTTTAAAAAACTATAAAGTTAAATACATTTTTAATCTTTAAGGCATAATGAGCAATACTGGAAAAAAGTAGTGGCTGAAAAGAACACCATTAATTTCAAAGCATGAAATTAAATAGTTTTTATTCATAGCCCCCAAAATATTGAAGAAAGTTCCTGAGATGAGTTGTTGACTTTTTTTGAGAAATGAATGCAGAGAAGTCTGTTTTGCTTGTGTTACGTGTGTTTGTGTGTATATATGTGTACTGCACTGCAAATTTTTCTTGGAGCATATCAGGTTTTGATCATTCTTCTCCCTTCAGAGAAAAAAAATTTTTTTTTTTTATTTCCAGTGCTGGCATGCATGCCATCAGGATTAGTAGTTATGTCTATTAACTTGATGCCATATGATTATTTTAATCTGTGGCTCTCCTTTACACCTGACTCTCTTAAAAAAAAAGAATTCCATGGCTTCCCCTAGACTACAGACTTTCGTCCAAATTACTTAGCATAGCGTTTGAAAATACTTTTCAGTTTAGCAACAAATTAGTTATAACAGTGAGCATTTACCGTGTTCTGATTTTTCTCAATGCATTACATGCATAATCGCCATTTTCCTGTATTTATAAATATCTCTATTCCTTACTTTATGCCACATCTTATTTTCAAAATGTGTTCCTTAGAACAGTACTCATGACAGATAGTTCATGAAAACTGCATTCTGTTGTCAAAAAAATTATGAAATATTGTGGATTGTGTTCCTTTCTTGGAGATACCTGAGGTGCATTAACTATTAGTGTCTCTGAAGAGTCCTAGGAAAATAAAATATATTTTGGTTTCACCTAGTTTTCCAAAACATACTACTATGAGGCACTTTCTTTGTAGAGAATCCGTTAATCACAGAAAACTAGTTGTGTGAATCTCGCTTTATGAAACCTATTCCCAAGATATTGCAATCACTATAATCATAAAAAAATCAAAATAAAATATATTTTGGTTTCACCTAGCTTTCCAAAACATACTACTATGAGGCACTTTCTTTGTAGAGAATCCGTTAATCACAGAAAACTAGTTGTGTGAATCTCGCTTTATGAAACCTATTCCCAAGATATTGCAATCACTATAATCATAAAAAGTACTATTATCTCTCCCTTATCACCAAACACACAATTACTCTCATTTTCCTCTATGTTACTGGAACATTCTGTTTCTTTTTTGTACCTGCTACATTTTCTTATACTTAAGTGGTCATGCCACTCCCTGTATAGATTGTTAGTTCATTTAAACAACTTTTTCTTTTTCAGTGTACATTGCCTGGTAGAGCGTATATAATGGATGATTAGTGATTGTTTTCTGTATTTCATTCCTTTTCATTTGAGTGAAATATGTTGCTTAAGAAATAAAATACGGTAAGACTTTTTTGAAATTTAAATTCAATTGGCCAACATATAGTACATAATTAGTTTCAGATGTAGAGTTTAGTAATTCATCAGTTGCATATAACACCCCGTGCTAATCACATCACGTGCCCTCCTTAATGCCCATCACCCAGTTACCCCATCCCCCCACCTACCTCCCCTCTAGCAACCCTCAGTTTGTTTCCTATAGTTAAGAGTCTCTCATGGTTTGTCAAACCAAACAAACCAAAAAAATACAGTAAGACTTAAGCACACAAGTGTTATCTTTCGAATGGTCTAATTTATTGTTCATTCATCTAGTTCCTCCATTGATTATACCTTTTATGGAACTTTATGTGAATCTCCCTCTACGTGGTTTAGTTTCAGAGAACAGAATCCACTTATCTTGTTTAAATAGAAAATAATTTTTATAGGTTGTTTAATTTTTAAGGTTATTTTTTTTTAAGATTTTATTTATTTATTCGACAGAGATAGAGACAGCCAGCGAGAGAGGGAACACAAGCAAGGGGAGTGGGAGAGGAAGAAGCAGGCTCCTAGCGGAGGAACCTGATGTGGGGCTCAATCCCATAATGCTGGGATCACGCCCTGAGCCGAAGGCAGACACTTAACCGCTGTACCACCCAGGTGCCCCTAATTTTTAAGGTTATTTAATCCTTAATAGGGTTGAAGAAAGAATTCTAGATTAAGCTGTCAGGAATGAATCCCAAAGCTCCCGCCACTGAACGAAACTACCTAAGGGAGTTAATGTCTTTTCTATGATGAAAAGCCACTGGCTTGAGAACTGCTCCATAGTGCCATGGTCAGCATACCTCTACAGTCAAGGAGCTACTACGCTCATGACACTGCAATGGTGAGAAAGCTCCCTTTACTACCGGCAGATTCAGATCCATACCAGACTTACTTCCATCTTAGCTCCTCCTCGCCTGCAAAAACAATTATAGGACACTGGAAACATTTAGTACTGCTGAAAAAGAAATAGATAGATGTTTCCATGACCATGTTTGCGAGTAAAAAGAAAACACAGCCTCCGCCCTTTCCCCTTCCAAACCTTCTGTGATTCTGTCTGATTGGCAGAATGCAACTGTCATCTAAAGCCCTAGCAGCCAGGGAGTTTAGCAAATATGTTCTTCTCCTTTCCAGACTCTGCTATGCAGAAAGGCACATGGAAAGAACATGAGATGAACATTGGAGACAGTCCACTGTCCACCAACACTATGAATCTTGTTTTATTTATACATAATATTTTCCCTTATTCTCATACTTCCTCACTTTTTTGTTTATCGCTTTGTGTTTGATCTCTTATGGTCTCCTCTTTCTCTTATGCAGCTTGAGTTAACATGAAGACTTCTATCTCCTCCTAATGGAATTTTATACAAAGAGGGAAGCAGTAGCATGCTTTTTCTAATTGTCACATGGTAGGTGAACGAAGAGCATTTCTTGAAAACATAACATGCTGTATATTAGCTACGATACTGGGTTTATATATAAACAACACTCTAATTTATTTCTTTCCACATCTCTGTGTTATAGATATTAATCCCATTTTACTAAGAACAAAACTGAGGCACTTTGAAAAATTATTTATTAAAGATTATGCATCTGGTAAGTTTGGGACCCATGGTCTCTTCCTAATATAGCGCAGTCTAAGATTGCCTGCAATTTGAAACATGCTGAACTCTATTTTCCCACATTTTGTCTGGAAAATAAAAGTAGAGAGTTTAAATTATAGTGCAGTGTGCAAAAGCCCATATTACTATTTCTGTCTTGGGACCTCTTTTATGGTGAGCAGCACAGTTTCACTGATGCATACACATCAATTCTTACCTTATTGAAAGGTGATGCTACGTTCCCTGAACCTCAGCATCCTCTGCGGCTTCTCTTGCTTTAGTCTCTGAGGCTGCGTATTGTTCGGTAATTTACATGCTCTGTCAAGTCAAACCAGAAAAATCACCTACTCATTCGTTTAACACAAAAGAAGTTTCTGTGGTCTGCAAGCAGAATACTCCTTCACTTTTATTCACTTGTGTCACTTTTACTTATTAAATATCTATTCCATATGATAAAAATCTAATTGAATGAAATGTCTGCCAATACAATCTGTAATGTTATCAATCCCCTTCCATGTGTTTCTGAATTATACTAAACACCGGTAAGTATGGATAGTGAAGTGTGGATATTTAATTGCATTGTAATTCCCTTTGAAATGCTATTCAGGGGTCAGTTGAAAAAAAAAAAGAAAACATAGTAGAAATGTCTTTTGAAACATCAAATCCATTTTCACAGATTATATTGTAGTTCCCTAGGATACTAGGATTTGGAAATCGTTTAACCAGCCCAGCTCTATCTTTTCACTTTATTGTATTTTACTTTTGGACCCTGTGCTCATAATGCAGTAGCTATATCAGAACTATTATTAGAAAAAAGTAACACAAATAAATATCTCTTTGTACTAGTATGAACTTTTGGTGAGATTTAAGAACTTTAAGACACTTTCCTTTGCTCATTAAATGTAAAATATAGTATAAAAGCTTTCTGACCTCCTTAAAAGACTAAGATTTGTGCCTAAAATTGAGGACATCACTACAAATAAAAAATATGTAATATACTATCAAATATGTGAATTAAGAGATTAATATCATGATTTTTAAATTATTCTTATAAATTGAAGTGGAAAAGTTACAAGATTTTAATTATTTTAATTTTTATGTGATCTATTTTAAAGAGGCCACAGTGACATTTTTGTCCGTTTATCATTCATGAATAAAAGAAAACAAATCCAACTTTACTGATTAAGTTTTGAGATATCATTCAGAGTTTTTTAGTAATTGTACAACATATATGCCACTCAGATGTTGCCAACAAATCATCTTGTCTTAGTTATACATGTAGTTGCAGAGGTATTCATTATAAAAATTATCGAGGCCCTGTTACATGCCGTGTACTTTTAAGCGCTGCAGTAACTAGATTGAATAAGAAAGCCATGACCCCTGACCTCTTTGAATGTATCAGCAAGCAATGGAGAGATATACTAGAAATAACAAATATAACTAATTAATTTTAGTTGTGCAATGTGCTAAGAAGAGGTAATACACAGGCTGTAAGAACATGTAAATGGCCTGGACTTTGCTCCCTTAAGGCAGTGATAGAAGTACTCCTGTAAAGCCTTTCATTATTCTCCAACCAAAGGAAAAGACGGAGTTAGCTAAGGTAAGTGGTGGGTGAGGAAGGTGGGATGGAAGGGATGGTAGAGGGAGAGCATTCAAAGGGAAGCAGGTGGCTAAGGCTCCACATCACCTCAGCTGCCTGTGGCTCCGGGAGAGGAGACTGGCAGGATCTATATAGATCATAGAGCGCCTCCGAAGATATACTGAGGATTTTGAGGAAACTCATCAGTGTATCTTTTCGTAGTCCTTTGCTGGGCACACCTTAGAGAGAACTGGGGTATCACTGATAGAGAATGCTACTGTGGATTACCTATTTATAACGTTAATTGAGAATGATATTACTTCATATGCTAAAAAGGAACGAAAGAGTGATTGTTTCTCAGGATATTTGCATTCCTTCCAGAAATTTTCTAAATAATCTTTTTGATATTGTCAAATTTCCCTTTTTGAAGAAATCGAGTTAACCCAGTTTCCTAGTCTGTCTATTATTTAGAGATAAACAACCACATTTTACATTCATTCTGGTTTGTGTGGAGACTAGAAGACCCATCTTGCTTATGAGGCTACTGAGGAATTTCTTTCCAAATCCCTCCAAGATCAGTATTATCCTCTTCTATTTCACAATATTTTGGTAAACCCTGAGTTATTGTTGGACTCAGAATTACTTGTACTTCTTCAAATTACTCATGATGCTTAAGAATTCCTGGCAGTTCTCAAATTTCAGTATGAATTCTTACTCAGTACTCTGGTGTAGAGTTCAGGAATCTGTGTTTTGAACAATGCCTTTGGTTGATTATTTTGCAGGAGTTTTATAGATTTGTACTTTGATTACCATTCCCCTAGAAGCACAAAGGTTGTCAAAATGAAACAAAACAAAACTTAAGACTCAGTGAACTACCAAGTTTGCATAACTACTTTGAGCCTCAGATTATTCATCTCTAAATGAGATAGTAAATTCCATGTATCTGTTCTCCCAAAAGAGTTCTATGCCAACAGAAGTCATCCTGATATAGCAAATTAAAATTGCAAATTCATCCTAATTTAACTGAAAACTTCTTTTTTTCCCCACATTAGTCTTTCAAATAGACTTGAACCTTTTCAGTATACATGGGCTCTGCATACTTTCATGTGATTCTTGTTTCTGCAAACCAGAGTTAGCTGGCATACAATTTGCAGCAAAATACATACTACTGGGCAAGGTTCTGATAACTTTCATTCTTTTCTGTAACTTGTATTTTTTTTTAATATTAAAATCTTGGGACAGCAAATGGGTTTAGTTTATTGTCAGATTAATCATTGGCCTCAAAACATAGTCTCCTCTGTCAGAACTGTCAGCCTCCACAGTGTTCATTTCTTGTGTCCAGGTTCAGAAAATGATTGATGTTCACAGAGAAAACAGAATTCATTTTTTAAAGCTACTAGTGTCATTGTGTGTAAAGGATATTTGTTAATGCATGCATTATATTTAAGAAATCAGTAACTCTGCAGGTAAATTGTCACACTAAAGATAATTTAAGAAAATTAATCTCTGACATGCTATAGGAATATCATGTAATCTGGTAAAAAATAACATATGTTTTGTTAATCTCAGAATAAAGCTTTTCTTCCTTTAGATTGAGGGGAAAAACAGCTGTTGTATGTATGCGTGTGTGTGTGTGTGTGTGTGTGTGTGTGTGTGTTTAATCTTTCATCATAATGATGATTAGCTTTTAAAATGTGTTCAGTGCTATGTGTGATGTAAGTAGATCCTTCATAAGACAGGTAATTTCCAATGAAATAGTGGATGCTTTTACTCTGACAGGATTAGTATGCTGGCACAGTAAATTAATTCCTGTATTGTGTATTTTAGGTCAAATCATGGGCCCCATAGTTATGGTACTATATAGTGATATTTGCTCACTATTACTCAAAAAATCTCTAGTAATTATTTTCTGTGAATACAAGAACCGAAGAATTCGTATTGGATACACATCTTCCACACATACACCAGCCACCTCTGGACACTCACATGGGTGACGTGTGTGTGTGTGTGTGTGTGTGTGTGTGTGTGTGTGTGTATGTGTGTAGGTGTGTGATCTAGAAGAGCATTAAGTTATTTAGTTGCATATTAAAATTGTTAGTGTGAACTAGGATTTTTGTCCATTTCTAGTATTTAATTTTTATAATTAAAGACCTGCTAAAAGCAATCTAGAAAGTAATATATTTCCTGCTAGCTCTTCACATAAAGTATTGCCTCATTTCTCTCTAAGAATTGTTCTTTTTACTTTTGTATAGAGACAATAAAAAAAGAAGAGGCTCTACTACCTTCACGTGGGGAAAAAACCCCAAACTTCAGGATATTAAAAAGAATAATGAGTTGAACTCACTCTGGGAATATGTGAATGAAGGTAGCCTACCAGTATGTCCCTGAAAAGAACTAAAGGGATTTTTTTTTTTTCTGAGCCCTGTAGAATTTAATTATGGAAGACAGTAAGGAAAAATAAATACGTATGTGAGGTGATCTCAAATACTGAGTGGGGAATTTTAATATGTGAAACAGTTTCATCACATAATTAAGAAAAATGATTGCAGTGAGTGAAAGTTTGGCTCAACCAATAACTGTTTAAAAATTGAATAAATTGCTTAATATAGAAATGAGTTCTCCACCCACCAAAGTGTCTATATAAAGACTAGAAATAAGTCATCAGTGATATTGGAGAAGAGATTGCTGCCTCACATGGGCATTTGTATAAATGTGTTGAAATCTTCCCCAGTTCTAAGGTTCTGTGGTTCTAACAATTTATCAGATTTACCAGTACTAGGTTGACCTCATTCCTTAACTAATATATTCGACCTAGAAAATTAAAGAACAACAACAATAAAGAAAACTAAATACCTAATTTTTTTCCTCTTTTCTATTCCTAGTGAGTTCAGAAACTTACTGTGTTTTGTTTTGTACTAGTGTGAGAGCCTCAGACCAATCACACTGTCTCCAAGTTTTTCTCATCCAAGTCCAAATCTGCTTAAAAATTTTCAATGACTCCCCGTATGTTGCCAAGGGAAATATTAAAGGTAATACTCAAGGATCTGGTATGGCTTTTCTTTTTAACCTCCCCTCCTAATGGCATTGCTTTTTAAAAAGGGTGTCATGGACTGAATTGTGTCCCCCCCAAAATTTCATATATTGAACCTCTAGCTCCCAGTGAGACCATATATTTGGACATAGGGCCTGTAAAGGGGTAATTGAGGTCAACTAAGGTCATAGGGGAGGGGTCTTTATCCAATATGACTGATGTCCTTTTAAGAGGAGGAAGAGACACCGGGGATTCAGGTACACAGAGAAAAGGCCATGTGAGGACATAGCGAGAAAATGGCCAAGGAAAGAGGCCTCAGTAGAAACCAAACCACCGACACTTTGATCTTGGGCTTCCAGCCTGCAGAACTGTGAGAAAATAAATTTCTAGTGTTTAAGCCATCCAGTGTGTGGTATTTGTTATGACAGCCCTAGCAGACTAATACAAGGAACCTATTTATATGTCCTGTGCAAATGTCTAGAAACATTTTGTTTTGTTTTCAAACCCCAGGGATGCTATTGGCATCTATTGAGTAGAGGCAAGGGGTGCTGCTAAACGTCCTACAACATGAGGAACAGCCCCCATGCTTATTCCATCCAGAATGCGCCCCTTGTAGTCAAAACATTCATAAAGTGTTGAATTAGAACGTTCAGTTCATGTTCTCATCCCCAGGAAAATATTTCCATCACCTCAAAAACAAATATGTTCCTCACTTCCACCTTCACTGCTGCTTTTATATATTTTTCTAAATCTACTAATGCATTTTATACAGTAAATTTTCAACATTAATTACTTACCTTTCAGTTACTTCTGTTAGTCTGTGAAGTTTTTGGTATTATGTTTTCATGAATTGCTGAACCTTCTATCCCTTATAGCTTTCAAAGGAATGTATATGGTTTAAGCTAATATTAGGTTAAATCCTAACTCCCCTGAACCTAATTACTATTTTGCCCACTGAGATACCTAATTCTCTATCATGGACATTCTTAATGAACAGGCTCAGGGAGCATAGGAATGTATATGTTCTTTTTTTAAAATTTTATTTATTTATTTGAGAGAGACAGAGTGAGAGAGCATGAGTAGGGGGAGGAGCAGAGGGAGAGAGAGAAGCAGACTCCCCACTGAGCAGGAAGCCTGATGCCAGGGCCTCAATCCTGGGACTCTGGGAGCATGACCTGAGCCGGAGGCAGACATCCAACCGACTGAGCCACCCAGACACCCCAGGCATATATACTTCTAAGAAGGATTGCAGGTGATAGCAACAAACTGGCAAGTTTAAGAAACAATTTTATTCATTTCTAATATACTAAATGTCATGTAGGCCTGAGATATCCAATGGATTGTTTATATAAGTAATTGTGGCATCTGACAAGTTTGGCAATCATAATTTTATAAAATTATGGTATGTAAAAGCTGTATCATTTAAGTTGACAAATATGAAAATTGCAGCACAGAGTTTAAGATTTAATTATGGTCCCAAATGGAGAGAGGTCATCTCCCATCTAATACTTATTAATGGTTTTTATCCAAAGACATCTTCAGAATATCATAGAAATTAAAACTTGTTCATGCTTCAAAGATAATCTGTTGTAATCCCTCATTTTATAAGGAATCATAATCCTCAAAAGGTTTCAGTGAATTGACCAGTTTACCTAGCTCATAATTCTGATACCTAGACTAGGACTCTTGCACTTTATTCCTACTGATTCCTCCAAAAATTATTTCAGTTCTCTTACTGAAAATTCTCTATTGTATGGTTAAAATGTAAATTAATATAAAAAATTAAAATATTCATTAACCTTATTATGCAATTTTTAAAGTTGTTTCAGAAAAACTATATAACATTTCCAGTAACACTTTTATTGGATTAAAAATGTACTTTGTATTAAATAGTAAAACTATGTATGTGTACGAGTGTGTGTATGCATGTGTGTGTGTGTGTGTGTGTGTGTGTGTGTGTATTAATCAGTGTCTTTTCTGGAATGAAGTCAGTGTTGGGGATTAGGTTATATTTGGATACCTCCACGTAATTATACAAGACAAGTTTTCTGGCTGAAATTTATTGTATTCATTATCTTTCATTTTCATATGATCTTTATATTTAAATAATGTTTTGAGTGAATACTGATAAATCCTAGATTTCCTCATCATTCTCTCTACCAATTAGGAAACATTCATAAAGTTAATTACAGAAATTCAACTACAGAACTTAAACACAGGAGAGTTTATTCTTGCATTTAAAAAATATCTAGAAGTAAGCAGTCCTAAATTCATAAAAGCATCGAGAGACAAGTTACCTTCTGCTCTGCCATAATTAGCACATTGCTTCCATCCTCAAGGATGAAGATGGCCTGGATCTCCAACTATGACATCCTCTTTATAAATAGCAAATAAAGAATGGGAGAAGAACAAAAAGGTTATCTGCCAGATATCTTTCTTCTCTAAGTGAGTTCTCTAGTAAGCACCATTTATAATATCGATTTATATCTCACTGGCCTCTCATTGCATGAAGAGGGGATGGAAAATATGGTCATGGCTCTGTTACTATGGAGAAGAAAATATATATTGGGTAGCTAGCAGTAGTCTTTGCTAATGTATGCTTTATTATTTTTGCTTCTCTCTAGCTCTTTTCACCTTTGATTAAAAGATTATGTTCATACGGTCTATTTGGTATAAAAATGAAAAAAAATCCACTATATTACGGAAGAAGGTCATCTAAATATTGAAGGTGACACATGGCAGTAACTTTACATATAAATCACACCCAGTGGGCACCTGGGTGGCTTAGTTGGTTGAACATCCAACTCTTGATTTCAGCTCAGGTCATGATCTCAGGGCCATGGGATTGAGCCCCACATCAGGTTCCACACTCAGCAGGCTCAGCAGAGAATCTGCTTGAAATTCTCTGTCTCTCTCTCTCTCTCTCAAATAAATAAATAAATCTTTAATTTAAAAAAAAATCACAATGTACCATGCATTCTAGTTTTCATGTATGTAACATCTAAGACACACAACAATTTAGAAACTGATCATTAGAGGAAATAGTGGTAAAAGTCATGAATGTATGGCCAGATTTTTTGGTCAGATTTTTGACATAATGGTCAGACTTTTTTTTTTTTTTTTCTGCAGTTAATATTGATCATTATGAGTTTTGTTTATTTTATTTTTAGGGACTTAACTTGAATGTTTTGAGTAAGAATGTATTTCAGTAATTAATTCAGTACTTTTAAATGCTCTTCAAATTGACTATAAATTTATTACATGGGACAATTTAACATCAGCTAAAAAAATCTTCAAGTTTCTTCTCAAATGATTTATTTTTTCACAGATATTTTGTGCAATGTTTAGAGTTATAACAAAATATCCATTTTCATTGCACGATTTTAGGTTCTCTGAAGAGTACAATTTTAAAACTTTTAAATTATGAAAGCAGAAGTAGGGGTACCTTGGTGGCTCAGCCGGTTAAGCCTCCGACTCTTGACTTCTGGCTCAGGTCTGATCTCAGGGTTTGAACCTGGGTCCTGGGGTTGAACCTAAGTCTTCTGGCTCCCTGCTCAGCAAGGAGTCTTGTCTCCTTCTCCTTTGCCCCCCCCCCTTTCTTAAATAAATAAATCTTTTAAAAAAATAAATTATGAAGCAGAAGTAAAAGGGGAATGAAAGTGGCAATGTTTTGAATAAGGCAGAAATGTTTTCATTGTCGCAGACCCTTTTCACTAGGGCTTAGCCTCAGGGCTTCAGTCCTTCATGAAGAAAGGGTGAGTATGGGCTTCTTTCAAATAAGTAACACTGGCATAGCTTGTGCCCATTCAAGGCCTGTTAAACCCTCTGTTCAAGGTGGTGAATATTCTATGTGTATTTCTCACATTACAGTCAGGCTGTTCATGCATGATAATAGAAAGCTAAAGGGATTAAAACTTCTTTTTTATACCTTCTGGTCCTGTATTATTGTGTGCCCACCCATCCACATATTTCATTAAACATTATTCTTTTCCTAAGGCATTGGCAAATGAAAAGGAAGGATTTTTTTCTTTTGCTTAACAGGTGCAGAAATATTCTACCATGACTATTTAGCAAATCTGGTAATTTATATATTATCAAATAAATGGATATAAATCATTAATTGAAGTTATTAAACATTGCCTGTTTGGAATCAATGTTGATATAACTTTATACAGTTATTTCCCATGCTATTTAAATTTAATTATTTTAAATTTAAATGACATTAAAATCTTCAGAGTGATTGAAATTCACATTAAGAGTTTTAGCACATTATAAAATAGTTGAGATGGTTAGACATTTTTCTGTATTATGTTTTAATTGTATAATTGTCTTTCTATGCTCTTATTTTTTTAGAATATTGTAAGCCAATTTTCATGTCTATTATATTATCTACTGTTAGGCTCTTGTTCTTCAAATATAACTTATACATTTATTAATGTATATTAAGAAGGAGCCTTTGAAGTGTTAGATATTTTCCTTATATGGTCCTGAACTGTGCAATTTTAAATGTATACTTCTATAGATGCATGTTGTATCTCAGAAATTTAATAATATATATATATATATATATATATATATATATATATATTAGAAGTTACTTTTGAATAGTGTGGTTTTCTTTATTATAAAGCAAATGATTTCTTGTACATTGCTAATTTTTATTTTTCAGAATAAAGATTATTCTGTTTTTAATGTTTGTATCTTTAATGCCTAGTACAGTGTCTGGAATATAAAGGAAGCTTCATAAATGAATGAAGAGTGCATTGAAACATAAAAGTTGCGTTTTTCATTATTATGAGCTTACAGATCTCTTTATGATGATGCATCATATTCAGATATGGCTGTTGTCCTCAAAAGGCTCACAGTAATTCTATTATTTGCATAAAACTATTTTCTTCTCCTTAATAAATAATTTCTTCAGGAACTTAGAGTTTATTGATACTTCGAGAGCTCTTCTCAATAAAATATTATTTTTGAAATAATAGTTTTGCTAATCATTTTTCTCTTCGGGTATTCTGTGATTTTTAAAATTTTAAGAACTGGAGAAGACTTGGCTTTGAATGATAATTTTACAAAATTAAGACTGTGGAAAACACCTATTCATGTGTTTGTTTATCTCCATTTTTTTTTATTCATTTAATTTTGTAAAAAAATATTCATCATCTGTTTTCATGTAGTCCATCTCTAGAATTGCCATCTGAGATTTGAACATAGGCTTTGCAGATTCCCTTGTAAGTCTATACCTTACTGTTAGGAGAATCACTAACAATTTTACTCAAAGATTCTTTCCTTTCCTTTTCTTTTCCTTTTTTTTTTTTTTAAGATGTTATTCATTTACTTATTTTAGAAAGAGAAAGCCTGTGTGGAGGCATAGAGACAGAGGGGGAGGGATACCGGTGCTGAGCAGGGAGCCCGAGGTCAGGCTGGACCTCATGACCCCGAGATGAGGACCTGAGCAGAAAGGACTGAGCCACCCAGGTGCCACCAAAGGTTATTTACTTTTCAGTCATAATTTGAAAAAGTTTAATTACTTGGTGTTCAAACCTATGTGATTAGACTACATAATCTTGAGGGGAATCTGGAAACATACAAAGAGACAACATTGTTAAAAAAAATAAATAAATAACTGTAACTTTAACTTTGCTTCCTCCTATTTAAAGAGGTATTGGTGGGGTGTCTGGGTGAGGCAGTGGATTAAGCTTCAGACTCTTAGTCTCTGCTCAGGTCTGATCTCAGGGTGGTGAAATCCATCTGAGTTTGGGTTTCTCTCTCCCTCTACCCCCTCCCCCCCGGATAAATAAATCCTTAAAAAAAAGAGGTATTGGTAATAGGGGGGAAATTTTCATTTTGCAACTAAGTTAATATTTCCCGTTTTATATTTTTCTTGATATTAACAAACTACTGTCTAGACTTTACTCATGGGAATGACTTTATTTGATGGAGTTTTGGTATTTTGATGATGTCAAATTTGTACACTGATGTGATGTTTAAACAAATTGAATTTGGTTTTGTAGATTTGGATAACACTATTATTCTAAGATATTCATTTAATTGTCTTCAACTCTATCACTGTGTTTTCTGTAGATGTATATAGTCTCAAAATACTTTTAAAAGCATATTTCCAACCTGATATGAAATCCCAGGCTTTGTTTAATATTTTTTAATGCATGACCACGTGTGATTACTTTAACAAGTATGTAGGTAACTATCTCTTGTGATTTTAAAATTTAATATATTTTAGGTTTTTTTTAAGATTTTATTTATTCATTTGACAGAGAGAGAGAGAGCACAAGTAGGCAGAGCCACAGGCAGAGGGAGAGGGAGTAGCAAGCTCCCTGCTGAGCAGAGAGCCAGATAGGGGACTTGATCCCAGGACCCTAGGATCATGACCTGAGCCAAAAGCAAACACTTAACCAACTAAGCCACTCAGCTGCCCCTAAAATTTAATGTATTTTAATATTTTAATATGAGTGTCATGTTATCTAGTCAGGCAAGTAAATTCATAAATATTTCAATAAAGTTAAAGTTATATGTATAAAATTCTGAGGTTAATGCAAATTTTTGATAGGTGTATGTATCATTTATCATTAGAAAATATAAAATGGTAAAATAATATGAAATATTTGAAATATCCTAAGAAAGTTATCACCTTAGTGCTTATTAATAGTCTTATACTACTTAAAAAATAATAGTTGTGATATACTGGGGCAGCTAGAAGTTTTGTCTAGACTTCTTTTCAAGTTACCGTTGATCCATACACAGTGGAAAATAGCAAACTAGGTGCCAAATATGATCCATGTGAAAATATTTTCCTCTAGGGAAGTATTTTTCTCTCCTCAAGGGTAGCAGTAAAGATTTTGATCTGGTGGTCTGAGCTATGTCATCTTTTTTTAAGATAGTTTAAAAGTCATTTGCTTTGCTATGAGAGTGAATTATGTGGTACTAAGTACCACAGTAGCACCATTAAACATTATGTCATCAATCTTTTTAGGATGTGGAAAGGTCAGTGTCCAAAAGGCCATTTTTTAATTCCCATTTTAACTCCAAGCTGAAGGCAGTTTTCATTGTGTGCCTTTTTTTCTACAACTGACATAATCCACCAAAAAATAAAAGCCTCCCAGTACTACCCATGCATATCCAGCCAAAATCTAACATTATAGAGATTGTCTTTAAAATATAAGCAGAGGTTTTTTTAAATGTAGACAAACAGATGAAGCTGTTTCCAAAATTGGAATAGTAACATTAATTACTATTAATATTAGTTGCTACGATATAGCCACGATATTAAAGTGTCCTGAAATTCCTTGGATCTGTAACTAGCAGGAATATATGGTGCAGTTAGTTATTTGTTCAAAATAATTAATCTTTCTAACCTGTAATTTTAAGAATAAACATAATAGTGAATTTTTGTATTCTTTTGTAAAGATTGCATTTGTGTTTGTTTGTTTGCCAAGATACTTTTGAAGAGAATTGAGGAGGAAAACAAAAAATAGAAGTAATTTCTTTTTAGTTTGAAGTCAGTATTCTAACTGAAAAATGGAATTTTCTGTTTTGAGTATTGCCCTTAAAAATAGACTATATTTAAAGGCAACCTGGTAGAATTGATCTTGATTCTTCCTATATTTCTTTGATCAGTTAAAGAAACCATGTCACAAAAGAGATATGCCTGGTGTTTTGTTAGTGTGTGTGTGTGTGTGTGTGTGTGTGTGTGTGTGTGAGAGAGAGAGCTTTTTCAATTCTTTTTTCATGTTTTGATATAAGTCTCTGATTGATTTTTTTTTTGAAAAATACTGTCAAACCTACAAAGTAAAAGGAAAGACAAGAAACAGTAGTTAACATAGATTTTTGAATACCTTTTGTGTACTTTAGCTTTTTAAAAACAACTGTTTCTAAAAACTCTGAATTGTAAATTGACATTTCAATACCTGTTCATAGGAGCATTTCTTCTTTTGAAAATGACAGGGTTAGAGTATATGATTTAAATATAACATTAGGGATGTCAGAACTAGCAATGCATTGCTAAAAATTCTAAGGTATTTAACAAATGCAGAAGTGTTTAAAGAAATGAGTGGGTGATTTTGAAATGTAAGAACTTTAAAAGAAAACAACCCCATACAAGAAAGATTAATTTATGAACTGTCCTGAAGCTTATTCCTATTTCTTAAATTTATCAGGTTTTCCCTGCTTAAAGTTCTCTTTTATCTAGATACCTGTGGGCTTCCTGTTTCTTACATATGCCTTCTTTGCTTAAGCCAGCTATTGGGGAATTGTTTGACCCCAGTTTTAATTTAGATAATAAGTAATTTTATAGACCCCCTCTGTCTTAGGTTAGACAACTTTAGGTCAGAGGAATTTAGTGACCAATAGATCTTTGAATTGAGAGGTTTCAAAAATATTTTAATATTCTAATGATTTTATACATTTATTTTATATACTTCACTATCAAGTTTTTTAAAAAAATAAACTCTTTATATTATATTGACTTTATAATCTTTTTAGCAGCTAGACTTTGATGTAACCATTGTAAACATTCAAAGATACTTAAATGGATAGGAAAAAAGGCATGGCATAAATAATATTAAATTCAGACACTGAGAGCCTTACCGCTTGCAAATGCAGCTAAATACAATGAAGAGATGGTATCAAAATAAAATATGAAAAAAATATATTTTAGGCTGCTGATACTGTTAAAAGACATTATTTGATGGTTTTAATCGAAGAAAAGGGAAAAAAAAGAACTGTCACTTGATGTTAATAATCATTATTATATACTTTAGGAGACTGGAGATTCTCAAGTATTTTTAGTCTTAAAGTGGACCATAGTTTAATAATCTTGGTGAGGGAGTCAGGGAGGAGGGTCCTATCATTACTGCTGGATTTAACCAAAAGCTTAATTAAATAGATATTAATCAGACAGCAAATTAAAAGATTTTAAATGCGGACCTTTAAAATTAAGGGTGGAAGTGCCCTTGAAATCAGTAGAAATACGTGACAGAAGATGAAACAACTATAGTTGAGCTAAGGCTGCTAGACAGCACTTTCCTGAAAGTCAGTACATATTTGAGTGATATCTGGTGTTTTGCTCTTACAAGGAAACCTGTTATTAATAGTACACCTGAATAAGAGTTTCTTTAGGGAGCATAGCAAGTAGTATAATCTACTTATTTATTTTAAAATATATTTGTTGAGCCTCTGATCTTTCAGGTACTGAAAGGTTCTAAAGTATTTGGAGAAACATAAAAAGCAAAGACGAGTGAGGAGACAGGAATGAATAGGCAGAGTACAAAGGATATTTAAGGCAGTGAAAATATTCTGTATGAAACTATAATGGTGGACACATGTCATTATTATGTATGTCTGAACCCATAAAATGTACAACACCATGAGTGAATCTTAATGTGAATTGTGGTCTTTGGGTGATAATGATATGTCAATGTAGGTTTATCTTTTGTAACAAAAGTGGGAGATAGAGAGGAGTGAAGGATAAACTCATGGCTTTTAGCCTGTGCAGATGGAACAGATATGGGGAAGGTTGCAGCACCAGGTTTTAAAGGTAAAACAAGTGTTCAGTTAGATGTATAAGTTAATATTTCAAGGGGGTATTCTAGGCCTAATGATGTTGTCAGTATACAGATAGGATTTTAAATCAGGAGCCTGGATGAGACCACCAAGAGTGTGAATGAGGATAAGGAAGAGAAGAGGAGCAAGGATACTGTCCCAGGAAATTCCAACTATGGAGAAGCCTGGGGAGAAAGGAAAAAGCTGTAAAGGGGCTGAGAGGAAGTGACCAGTGAGTTAAGAGGAAAATTAAACCTGTTCATAGGTCAATTAGAAAGGAGCATTGAGAGTCAAACATTGGATTCACATTAAGGAAGTTAATGTTGACCTTAACATGAGCAGGAGTCATAGAGTAGCGAGGACGAAAACCTAATCGGAATGGTTTTAATAGAGACTAGGTGATGGGGATGAAGGAGGGCACTCGTTGTGATGAGCACCGGGTTCTGTATGGAAGTGTTGAATCACCATGTTGTTCACCTGAAACTACTATTACATTGTATGTTAACTAATTGGAATTTAAATTTAAATAAATTTAATTTTAAGTAAAATTAAATTTAAATAAAAACTTTTTAAAAAGTAGAATAAGAAGGGAAATCCTGACATTTGTGACAGCATGGATGGACCTTGAAAGCATTATCCTAAATGAAATAAGTCAGACAGAGAAAGACAAGTACTATATGATCTCACTTACAAAAAAGGAGATCAAAATTTGTGGTTAGCGGAGGTGTAGGGGGTGGCATGTGGGGTTATTGGATGAAGGTGGTCAGAAAGTACAAGCTTCCTGTTACGAGATAAATAAGCACTGGGAATATAATATACAGCATGATGACTATAGTTAGTACTGCTTTATGGTATCTTAAAAGTTGCTGGTAGATCTTAAAAGTTCTCATTACAAGGAAAAAATATTTTTCTCTTTTTTTTTCTTTTTGTATTTTTATGAGATGATGGATTTTAACCAAACTTGCTATCATAATTGTTTTGCTACAATACAGGTCAGTCATTCTGCTATATACCTCAAACTTATACAGTGCTGTATGTCAATTATATCTTAATAAAACTGAAAGAAGAAAAAAAGAGAATGAAAAAAGTGGGGAGGGTCCCCTGGGTGGCTCAGTTGGTTAAGCCTCTGATTCTTGATTTTGGCTCAGGTCATGATCTCAGGGTTGTGAGATCGAGCCCTGCGTCAGACTCTGTACTGGGCATAGAGCCTGCTTGTGATTCTCTCTTTCCGTCTCCCTCTGCCATTCTCCTCTCCCTCTCTCTCTCTTTCTTAAGAGAGAGAGAGGGAGTGAGAGAGGGAAAAGAAAAAATGGGGAAATGAGGTATAGCCAGCTCTTCATTTAAGAAACTTTACTTCTAAAGAGAGTGAAGAAATGAAATGGTTGAGTTGCGTGTGTTCATCTTTTAAAGAAAACACAACAGCTTTTTTTTTTTTCCAAATGTTCTCTGATGATTTACACTCCCTTGTATGTGAGCATTCTCACTGATACTTAACCTTATCAGTAGTTAGTATTATTTGTCTTCTATTACTATTTTTTTGTGTGTAAAGTTATATCCCATTATGATCTTAATTTTCATTTTCCTGATTACAAGTCAGACTTGGCATCTCTTTGTACTTTTACTGGGTATTATTTTTATCTATCTTGAAATATCTATTTGGAATATCCATTTATATTTATCTTGACATAACTGTTTTGATATTTAGCATTCTTTCTTTTTTTTGTTTTTTATTTTTCCTCTTGGGTAGTCTACTCCAGTATCCTTTTGATATATACTTCCTTTGTTCTTTGACTTGAGAGATGTACTCTAGAGTTTACTTCTTGTATGTTTTGGATAGCTAAGATTTGAAGTACACATCTTTCTACTCAATTTGATTTACTACAGAGAAGATAAAACAGGTTTTGTAAGACAATAAATAAATATCTGTTGTCAACATAATAAAATATAATATGGATCCCGCTAGCTATTTTGATCTCTTTTTTACAGTTGAGGAAGTTGAGACTTAGTGAGCTGAGTAGCTTTATCAAATTATACAACTAGGAAGTATTAAAGCTGAGAATTAAACCCAGAAATTATCTTATTCCAAGTCCAATGTATGTTCCAATAAACCATACGAAGAGTTATGGTGAGAACAAAGGTATTTGGGACTCTGAAAGATTTTGTTCTGTATATCCTCAGAAATTATTTTAGTTTTAAGGTAAAATTACATCAGAATATTTGTTTTGTTTTGTCTAAAGCTTAAGTCTCCTCTTCCCCAGATGGCAGGAGGTTACAGCCTTCACTGCGGATAGAACAGTTTTCCAGTTGGACACAAAGATTATTGGGTTATTACTGGGTTATTTCCCCAGGTATTGCAGTTCAAGTACATAGGCCTTGTCTCCTTCCCTGTACTGTGTAACACTGTATCTTAGTGTAACTTACATTAATTTAGTGTGTCACCACTTTAGTACTATAGTAATGTCTGACACACTGAGCAGGAGATGTCTCTCCCAGGCGTTATTCCAGAGGGGGGTTTTGTCTAATCCAGTACCAGATCTTGATTATAGTTGTCATTTGGCATCAACTAGTTTTGGTATCTAATATCAATAATAACTAAGGATCTCATTTTGAAATGAGAATACAAAATTTTAAATAGAAAACAGAAAGGTTGGGTTAGTGATTGTTTATTCATATAGTGGAATGAATTACTACATTTTATTATTAGTTTACTTAAGCACACGCTATAAATAATTGATAGGTACCTACATAGCAAATAACATATAGATCTGAATATATATGGTGTATGATGTGTATTTGTACATATACATATACATTAATAAAACAAGATATTTTAGGACTCTATAATTAGCAGTTTGCATTATGGACTCAAAAAGCAAAAAAAGTTCTGTAATGTTGGGTAGTTAAAAAAAAAATCCCTAAGCTTTACTATTTGATGCGTCTTGTATTTCTCAATAAATGGCAGCTAATATTGTTAGTATACTTTAATCTCTCTAGTATTAGAAAATAAAGTGCTTTTGACGGAATTCTACTCCTAAATCCTTTTTTGTTTGTTTTGTTTTGTTTTTCATTTAGAGGTTTCTAAAATGAAAAAAAGTAAGGACAGGGACATAGGATCCAAACTGCCTGGGTTTTAATCCCACTTCTACTATTTAAGGCTTAATGATACTTGAGCAAGTTCATTCTGTATGCTTCAATTTACTCATTTGTAGAATGGGAAAATAAAAGTATCTATCCTTATGCGTTCCTGTGAGAACTAAATGTGTTACATCAAAACTGCTGGTACTCAGTAAATATTACCTATGATTATCATCAGACAGAAAAAAAAAAACAGACCTTAAATTAATGGTAATAATTATAACCCACTAATGAAATAACCAAAGTTAGAAAGATAAGGACTTCTCCTTCTACATTAGTGATAATTTAATGGATTATGAAGTTTGTCTCAAGAGATTCAAATTCAGCCCTAACACTTTCCACCAGTATCACCTTAACAAGTTATACAAAGCATCAGATCCTCAGTTTTGTTACCTACAAAGTAAGGAAACCAGGAAAACCTTTCTGATAAAGCTGATGTGATAATTTTTAAAAATAATGTAAAACACCTAAGTACACAGTCTGCACATAAAAATAAATGTGAGGTACTTTACTTAAGTAAATCACATGCTAGAAAATTTTAAGTTTTAAATAAAGAACTATATAATATTAACTTCCAGATGTGCTTTCCTAACCTTTTAGGAAGCTGTGGAAGATAAAACAATCCATTTTAGAAAAGCATGCTAGTGATATTCACAAAATACAAGGGGGAGAAGTACTATTAAAGTAATGGTATACTATCTACGATTTCATGATTGTTAAAAAAAAAAAAGTGTTAAACCATCAATGAAGTGAGAAAATTGTGTCTGGAATTTCCAGGCTAATGTGTGGTACACAGCAATAGAAATAATCCTTTAACTGGGAGGCATTTTGTAAGCATTGTTAGTTCCATGGTTTTGCCCACACTAGACATCACGCTGCTGACTCAGATAGGTAGAACTCATTTGGACCATATGTCTAACTTTAGCAGTAACTGAGAAGGTTCTTTAGTGTGGGGCTTCCTGCAGTATTTGTTGAGAATAATGCTGTAATGAGAAACACATATCTATATTGGCTATGGTTAGATACGTGCCACACTGCTTTGTTTCCATACCGTCAGTATTTTTCTGCCAGTGGTTTTGTCCTCTGTAACCTGTACTTATGACCGGGAGACTGTCCAAGACACTTGGTGACCAAGAACCTCTTTCTACTTGGAGTCTGAACTGAAAATAAGTTTCTACATTTCCTCAGTGTCATGCATTTACTATGTAACATTAAGCTCATCCCTGAACACATTATTGTTTAATTACTTACTGTCTAATATCATATCATACTGGTTATATAAGAACTTGAGGGGATCTCAGGCATGCTATTAAGATCACCCCTGAGGTTATGTGGAGTTCACAGCGGTTAGAAAAGGTTGCTGTGGTTGGCCCTGGCCTCTCCCCTTATTTTCACTGACATCCTATGTGAAGTGCTGTTGGTCCTTCTACAATTCATAGTGCTATTTTACTTCCTGGTCCCTGGGAACCAAGAATGGATTTTATTACCAGGAAAGAGAAAGAAAAAAGTGCTTTCATTTTTCCCTTAAAAGTTAGGTGTAGGAGAAGAATGAACTATAGATCCATATAATTCTTGGAGATACGGTCTAAAAAATGTAATTGCTTGAAAATATTAGTGCATATTCATGCTACTATAGAATTATAGAACACGGAGATATATAACCTGTTTGTATATGTACCGTTCCTTCTTCTGCCTTTGCATAATGGGGAGTGTATGGGTAGAAAGAAAGTTCTTACATTTGAATTTGTTTCTAGTGGGAATACTAAGCTAAGTGGGTAGAGATAATACTAATCTATGGTCTGCAAAGCCAAAAAATGTCCTGAAAAGTTAAAAAACTCAACCACCAGAAATTCACAGTAACATTAACATTTTATATTTACACCGTTAACATTCTACATTTATTTCTTCTTTGATTTTTTTACCTAGAACTTTAATTTTTATTTCTAACTTTTGATTCCAAATGAAGTCTGTCTTCCTTAATTAAGTATTTCAGTGCATCTGCTTAACTGATTAAAATAATTTATACTTGAGGTATGAATGCTTTTGGCTACTCAAGGCCACTTATCTTGAATTCTTCTATTAACGTTTTTTTTGAATTTTTTTAATGAAATAAGTCCCTTAGTAGAGTGTGTGTTATATACGCATTTGAGCTGGAACTTTGCTTTTTATTATTTCTTGATCATTCTGGAGCATCGTCTACTTCATCCACCCTTTGCTAATTCTCTATGATGAAAGTGAAAGCATGAAAGGACAAAACCCAAACAAACCCATTAGCTCAAGTCTCAATTAAAACATTGCAAAGTAAGGACAACTTTAAAGTAAGTGTTCTGCAGAGAGCAAGGAATTTAAAGATATTATAATACAAAATGAAGCAGATAAATTGAAGTTCAATTGGTTATTGTTCAAATTCTTAGAAGGTGGTGGGAGGCTTACCTTGTGAAGCTACAGATTAAGATGCGGAGGCAGTAAGACTGGGGTAGTAGTTTAGCAGACTTTGAAAAGCTCCAGTTTAGTAAGAGGGGTAAGGAGGAGCAATAGGGGGCTGAGCTCTTGCAAGCCTCAGAAGAAAACTTTTCTTCAAATATGAAATATATGCAACCCATTTTACATATATCAAATCTCCAATCCATGAAAAGAAAGACTGGAGTCAGATAGCAAAACACCAAAGAATCTCTTCGTAAATAGCCTGCAGATTTGGACAGGTGCAGTGGTTTCTCACCTTATAATCGTTTAATATCCTGAATTATTTATCTTCATCGACAGTGAACCTAGTTGACTCTGAAAACTGTGAAACATTACCAAAGAAAATACTGTGGCCTCGAGGTCAAATAGTTGCTTTCCCAGAAGTAACCTAATAAGTAAAAGAAAAAAGAAAAAGGAAAAGAAAAGGAAAAAAAAAAAAGGAGAAATAGAGTCTTCTATATTTTGGTATTATGATATATACAGATATATAAACATGGAACTACATTAATCACCTACATTCAAGTTTCAAAGCACTTAAGGTGAAATGATTGAGTCTAATATAGCAATTTATGTCAAAAGGGCCATACTCAACAGAGTTACCTGCCTTTTTTTTTTTTTTTTAACAGTTATTTTGTTGCAGAAGTCAGTCTGCCTTCTTGAATTTTGCCTTTAAAAGTCCTGGCTCAAAGAAGAGATATTGCAACTAGGAAATTTTAAAAATATATATGTTTATTTGAAAAACATTCTTATTATTAAGATTTTGCTTCAGAACCACTTATTAGAGACACACCCCTTCCTGTATTTTAAGAATTTCAACTTAGATATTTGGTCTTTCAACTTAGACAGCTTGATTTTAGGCATATTGTCACAGGTATGTGAAAATAAATCATCTATTTAAGATCTTGCCTAATATCTATAAACTGTTTGATCTTATGCAGCATTCAGTGACAGTTGTGCCGATGAGCTATTAAAGATGTGTAAATCAAATAAGTGTATATCAAGAAGTACTGAAAAAAATGACAGGGCAAACATGTCAACATTGCTGAATGTGGCTCTAGGATTGAATGCTGCTGGTATTAAAGTCAATCAGGATTTTTCCTTCTGATGTCTTCCCAGTATTATTATGAATTTACAGGAATTAAAAGGATCACTGCCAAGAACATGGGATTAAGTTGCATATATATGCCCCCAAGAGACTCTTAGAACTGATTTTCAAGAAAGGCAGACTGACTTTGAAAGATGGGTAAGTTTTCAGAGCCTTCCCTCTTAAAATTGGCATTCATCAGAAAGCTCTCTGAGGAATCTTCCTTAATAAACCCAGAACATTGACTACTTTATGATGTTGCAATACTCACTGTTGATTTGTTAGTACGTATGTGGAATTACTGTTCCCACTCAATAAATATAGGACTGCAAACTAGGCATTTTCCTCATTTGTACTTGGCCTGCAACTAGGGTATATAGAGTTACAAGTCAGCAAAGAGTATTATACACTTCACATGCAACTTGCATATCCATGAATTGAGACAGAATTTTAAATGTTTATTTTTGAAATAATATATAAAATGTATCAGTTTTCTAGGACTGCCATAACAAAATATCATACACCGAGTAGCTTAAACAATAGAAATTTATTTTTTCACTGTTCTGGAGACTGTAAGTTCAAAATAAATGTCAGCCAGTTTGGTACCTTCTGAGGCCTCTCTCCTTGGCTTGCAGTGACCACCTTCTTGCTGTGTCCTCAAAGGTTTGGTTTTGTTTTGTTTTCCCTCTGTTTGTTTGAATCCCTGATGTCTTTTTGTATGTCCAAATTTCCTCTCTGTATAAGGACCCACCAGTTAGATTAGAGTGGGGTTGACCCTCATGGGCCATTTTAACTTAATCACCTCTGTAAAGGCCCTATTAGCAAGTACAGTCACATTATGAGTTACAAGTTAAGCCTTCAACGTGGATGTGAATGGGGCTGAGGGGCAGGGGTACATTTCTGCACAAACATCACTTTCTCAAGGAACATGTTTCCCAACAGACTAGGTCAAATTCTTCTATTATATGCTTTTACATAACCTCAGATTCTCCAAATCATTTAGCACAATTATATTTAAACAACTTTACACTTAGCTTTTTCATGCCTATTATGCTTAAACAACTGTATTTTCATTTTATTCCTAGCCCCTCACATATACCTTGCACACAGTAAGAGTTCAATAAACATCAATGAAATGAACAAATTCTACTTACTATAATTAATTTTCATTTGCAAACTATTTTTAATAATCCTTCGTCATATACTATATTATTTGGTCTTCAATCAAGACTCTGAGTTGGTAATACCATTACCTCATTTTATATGTAAAGAATGAAAAATAACATTCAGTAACTTGAGTATGCCAGTTAAGGATATTTGAACCTGAGTCTCTGATTCCAAATACCATATTTTTTTCTTTTTTTTTTCCCCAAGTGCTTTTTTTTTTTTTAAATTTTAATGATTTTTTATTATATTATGTTAGTCACCATACAGTACATCCCCGGTTTCCGATGTAAGGCTCGATGATTCATTAGTTGTGTATAACACCCAGTGCACCATGCAATACGTGCCCTCCTTACTACCCATCACCAGCCTATCCCATTCCCCCACCCCCCTCCCCTCTGAAGTCCTCAGTTTGTTTCTCATAGTCCATAGTCTCTCATGTTTCATTCCCCCTTCTGATTACGCCCCCTTTCTTTATCCCTTTCTTCCCCTACCGATCATCCTAGTTCTTATGTTCCATAGATGAGAGAAATCATATGATAGTTGTCTTTCTCTGCTTGACTTATTTCACTTAGCATTATCTCCTCCAGTGCCGTCCATGTTGTAGCAAATGTTGAGAATTCGTTCTTTCTGATAGCTGAGTAATATTCCATTGTATATATGGACCACAACTTCTTAATCCAGTCATCTGTTGAAGGGCATCTCGGCTCCTTCCACGATTTAGCTATTGTGGACATTGCTGCTATGAACATTGGGGTGCATATGGCCCTTCTCTTCACTACGTCTGTATCTTTGGGGTAAATACCCAGTAGTGCAATGGCTGGGTCATAGGGGAGCTCAATTTTTAACTTTTTAAGGGACCCCCACACTGTTTTCCAGAGTGGCTGTACCAACTTGCATTCCCACCAACAATGTAGGAGGGATCCCCTTTCTCCACATCCTCTCCAACAATTGTTGTTTCTTGCCTTGTCTATTTTTGCCATTCTAACTGGTGTAAGGTGGTATCTCAGTGTGGTTTTGATTTGAATTTCCCTGATGGCTAATGATTTTGAACATTTTTTCATGTGTCTGTTAGCCATTTGTATGTCTTCATTGGAAAAGTGTCTGTTCATATCTTCTGCCCATTTTTTGATTTGTTTATTTGTTTCTCGTGTATTGAGTTTGAGAAGTTCTTTGTAGATCTTGGATACCAGTCCTTTATCTGTAGTGTCACCAAATACCATATTTTTTTCTAAAATAGGACTTAAAAACTCTAAAGTTGTGCTAACTAGGGATAAGACATAGTAAAGGAAATGTCAGCAACAAAGACAGAAAAAATAACATAAAGTAAATTAATTTTAAAAAAAGGAAAAAAGAAACAAGATCTCATACCTAGCAAAGCAACCCGAGGAAGTACCTGTGGGGTGAATATTAAAAATATTAGAGTAAACAAAGTTTTAAAGGAATCAGTGTCGTGGATTTATACAACATGCTCAAATAGTCGGGTAAACAGATGGCAAGTACAATAGCACATAAATCAGTGTGGAGCGTATATCATTTGGAAGAGAGGTTAGCCTCAGTTGCATACACATGGCTTAGAATAACAATGATTTTTTATATTGCTGCTCTTTCATGGCCGATTAGAGCTAGCGTCGAATCATTGCAAACTTGTAGGCATCCAAAAACAAAGTAAGAGGTGAAATGGGAAGACGGTCACCTTTAATATGTCCCTGGGGGGGAAAAGTTCAGAGAGGCATGAGGCTAGACCAGCTGGTATCTCTGGGCTGTCCGGACTCAGCCATTATGTTTAGGTCACTTTCCAACAGACTTAGACAAAAATTGTTTCCCAGATGTTTCCCATGTATAGCCTATGTGGTTACAATTCTAAGTTAAAGTCTTAAGAGACAGAGCAAAGATTTACGTGTGAATACTGGCCCCAGTTTTATTAACTGCAACCTTGTTTGATTATTTACACGCTCTTAGGTTTGGTTTTCTTATCCAGAAATAGAGTGATACCCACAGTGTCTATCTTGAACAGTTGTTGAGTTGGTTAAAATACATAATGAGTATAAAATTCCTGGCTGTCACCTGGTTCATTAATTATTATTACACAAAGGGGAAAATAAATGCAAGCATTTTTCTCCTAATACATTACCTGTGGATATAGAAGGCTGCTCTAATTTCATGCATAACATTGTGTTACTAAGAAATGCTGTGCCGTGCTGCATGAGAGGAGCCCCTGAGAAATGCACGCAGCACACAGTCTCATTGTAGTGTTAGAAGTATTTCCCAAAGAATCATATCTTTGTCAATCATTTATCTTGTGGATAACGTCTGGTCTTATAATGCAGCCTGTTTTAAAAGTTTAACATATGTTCATAATATTATGGTAGGTTTATTGCATATTAACCATATGGGTGAAATTTTGTTATTTCTTAATGCAAGTAAATGATTTGTGCAATAATCTCTGAGCACAAAAGTGTTTTGTTTCTTTCTTCAGTTCTTGAAATCCCACTTCCCTGAGGTAATCATCGCTAGTTTGGAGTGTACCTTTTCTTGTTTTAAAAATTGCATATAAACATTTAAAACCATCATTTTAGCATATAGATTTTTTTGTTTTCTTTTACAACATGTATTATTCTGTTTCCATATGAGTTTCTTCACTTAAGCTATGTACCTTGACCATATTTACATGTCAGTATTTATGTGTTAAATAATATCTTGAAAAAAAGTCATATTAGTACATGGTAAGTTTTGTGTACTGATAATATAGGCTAACATTATATAGTGCTTGAATAGATGCCAAACACTTTTCTGGTGCCTTTTATATAATTCGTATAATCCTCATAATAACCCAAAAAGGTAGACTTTTTTATTCCTCATTTTATAGATCAGGGAACTGAGGCCAAAGGAAATTAAATAATTGCCCCTAGGTTACACAGGTAGTAAAGAACATAGCTAAGATTTAAACCTGCACAGTCTGTCTCCACTGCCCATGGCCAACCACGTATATAATAAAAACCATTTGTTCCTTTTAATACTGCCTAATACTGTACAGTATTAAGATATACATATATATATATATATATATATATACACATATATATATACACACACATACATATTTGTATTTTTATATATAATTTTACTGGCTTTTATGCTGTCAAATGTGCCAGTGTTTTCATTACATTTTGTTTTACTTGTCTTACCCCAAGGTTACAATTCTCCTGTTTTTCTTCTAATCATTTTACAGTTCTGCTTTAAAAAAAATAGATTTTAATTTTTAAAGTAATTTTAGGTTCACAGCAAAATTGAAGAGAAAATACAGAGTTATCATATACCTCCTCCCCCACCAGAGATACAGCCTCCCCCACTATCAACATCCCCTGCCAGAGTGGTAATATTTTTTTACAATTGATGAACCTATACTGACACATCATTATCATCTAAATTCCATATTTTACGTGGAGTTTTACTCTTGGCATTGTACATTATAGGAGTTTTGACAAAGATACAGTGGCATGCGTTCATTAGCTAGTATCACACAGAATAGTTTCACTGTCCTAAAATTCCTTTTTGTTCTGCTTGTTTATCTCTTTTGCCCCAACCCCTGGGTAGTTGTGTTTTTTATGTTAAAATCTTTACTCTATTTGGGATATGTCATAATCTCTGTTGTTGCCAGAGAAGCCACTGATATTCCTTTAGGTGAAGAATCCATTGCACATTTATTATGTAATTAATCCTATATCCACTCCATTGAAAAACTGTTTATTTTCACACATTAAGTTTTCAATATATGCTTGGATCTACTTGTGGGCTTCCTATTCTCTTGCCTACCTCTATTTTTTTTTATTTTTTTATTTTTCTGAGAATGCCAGACTGCGTCAGTTATAATAGCTTTGCAGTAAGTTTTTAAATCAAGTAGAGAAACTGCTTCCGTAGTATTCTCCCATTGGGAAAATCGCTTCCACATTCTTTCTCATTTGTGTCACAAAATGAACTTTAGCATTCTAATCCCATTACATACACACATACACACACAAACTCATTGATATTTTGTTTGGAATTGATTTAAAATTAAACATCACTTCGGAGAATTGGCATTTTATTATGTTAAGTCATCCTCATCTGATATTTTGGGTATTGTCACTGACATGAATGAGACTTAAATGATTTTCCTTCTTAAAATAAATGTATGTAATAAAACGCTATATGCATAATTTATACACACACATAGTCATATGAATGCCATGTCTTTAATTTGTATGTATGTATCTTTGTTTTGGATGAGTCAGTGGAAAGTTAGATATAACACATTATGTCATCTGAAAAATAAAAGGTACTTTTTAGCTCTTCTTTTTCAAAACTTTTACGTTAGCTTATTTTCTTAAATTGTTGGATTTCATAAAATTTGTTATACTGTTAAACAGTCATCAAAGGGTCGGTTATGATTTTTTTGGCATTGCTTTTAACATTTGGAATTTAACATGAGTTTCGTGCAGATTTTAAGAAATAATCATATATAGGACTGCCTGTCTGGCTCAGTTGGTAGAGTGTGGAACTCCTGATCCCTGGATCCCACGTTGGCTGTAAAAATTACTTAAAAATTTAAATAAATAAATAAATAAATAAATAAATAAATAAATAAATAGAAATAGATAAATAACATTTAAAAAGTAAAGAAATTATCACATATAAAAATATTTATTAGTTTTTTTCTAATCTATTTGAGAGTATATAGGGTGCAAGGGTGACTCAGTCGGTTAAGTGCCCAACTCTTGATTTCAGCTCAGGTCATGATCTCAGGGGCTCCACACTGTGCACAGAGCCTGATTACAATACTTCGTCTCCCTCTCCCTAGGCCCTTGCCCCTGCCCTCCTGCTTGCACGTGTGTGCATGCTTTCTCAAATAAAAAAAAAAAAATGTAAAGCTGCTGAATTTTATTCAATATGTACTCAAAATATTTTATGCAATTATACATTTTAATTATTTAACTTATTGCTGCAATAAAGTATATTCAGGGAATTCTTAATATTGAACCACCCTTGCATTTGTGGCTTCAATTTCTTTGGCCATATTGCATTATTGTAATGCACTGCTGGAATGAATTTGTAGTATTTATTTACAATTTTTCATCTATATTTATATATGACATTAGCCTATAAATTTTTTTTATTTGATGTTGTTATTAGGGCTTTGCTAGCTTTGTAAGATAATTTAGGAAACTCCATCTTTTGTTTTATATTTGAATTAACTATCATGGGCTCACCTATTTCTTAAAAGTTAGTTAGAACCTTCTGTGAAACACCTGAGAATAATTTAGACTGTATGCCGTTGATTTTGATAGATTTTTTCCTTTCTGTTCACTTTTCCATAATTTGTAACTTCCATTTTGTTTTACTCCTTGTCTGTTGGTTATTTAGAAGCAAATTTATTAATTTCCAAAAGGCTTTTGAATTTTTTAATTTTTTTTTTGCATAATCAAAGAATATAACTGAAAATAAGTAATTTTTGGAATTAATTAAAGTGTATCTGTAACCAAATATGCAATTGTTTTTCTAAATGTTTAGCAGTCATAAAAGCTGTAAGATTCTATGAGTCAATATTCTGCAAATAGTAATTGAAAGATGTTAATTATTATTAAAATTTGGTAATCATGCTTTTTATTTTAAAAGTGAAATAATGTATTCAGGCAATAATTGTGGCTGTATCACACTCTCATATCTCCCACACTTGGGAATTTTCATCTCATATGTTTCATTGTTTTATGTTTGATACATAATAATAATGACTGTTTTTCTTCTTTTAGAATTATACCTTTCATGATTGCAAGCTTCATGTTATTTGTTTATATTTTTTTGTGGACTCTGGGCTTATATACCAAGTTACCAGAACACATTATCACCATTTCCCCTCTCTTTCACACATTTTTTTTTACATCCTCCTGATATCATCCTCCTCCTTTTATTTCTCTTCTATCATTTGCATTTTTTAGGTGTGATCTTATAAATAGCAAATGACTGGATTTTAACTTCAAAACCAATTTGTATCTTTATTTTTAACGGGGTTGGTTACATTTGTATTCACTGAAAAATGATGTTTGCTCTTATTCCTTTCATCATACTTTATAAAACATTTTTGCCTTTTCTTTACTTAATTGATTCATCAAGTTTATTTTTAATTACTCTCATTCTAACAGTTATATTTAAATCCGGATTTCTCTACTTGTCTATGAAAATGAAAAATGTAACTGTCCCCCCACCAAGATGTTCAAAATGCTTACTTTACTCATCAAGATAAAACTGTTAAATGCCGTAATCCTATCTTCTGTCACTTCTGAGCTCTATTAAATTGTTTTAAAAGTATAGCTTTTAAGTATTATTAGGTCTTCCTAGAAACTTTTACAGTATGTTTAATATGTTTTATGACTTTTAGTATTTATGTTATGGATTTCAGTCACATGCTCATCAATTCATATTTAACTGGAGATTATAGGGGCGCCTGCCTAAGTTGGTAAAGCATGCAACTCTTGATTTTGGGGTTGTAAGCTGAAACCCCCATTGGGTGTAGTTTACTTCAAAATAAAATCTTTTAGATTTGCCTGGATGGCTCAGTTGGTTAAGTGTCCAACTCTTGATTTCAGCTCAGGTCATGAGTTCAGCCCCTGGGTTGGGCTCCATGCTGGGCATGGAACCTACTTAAAAAAAAGTAATAATAATAATAGAAAAAATAAAGTCTTTTAACTAGAGACCATATAAGATTTATTAATCACTACTTTTATATTCATCATCTTTCTTTATCTTCATCTAATTTTTGTGTGGTGGAAATAGTGCATTAATTATCTTAAATAGGGGATGAGGATGGCATATTTTATGCATTCATTGTATGTAAAAAATGTTTACATTTTACCCTTTCATGAAAGTGATAGCGTCGCTGGTGTGCTGAATAAGTTTCATTTTCACTTATGAATATCCCTTATACCCTTTTGTTCCTTACTCTGCACCCTGGAAAGCTGTACATCAATAGGATTTTGCTCTTTGGCTTCCGGGGTTTTGCCAAGGATGGAGCAGGAAGTCAGGATATTTCTTCTCTAAACTCCATCCCTGTGGGGGAAACTGTGACCTGGTAAATCTTTTAACTAAAGATTATAGTGTCTATCATGACGTCTTCATCACTCAGTCCTGTCTTTCTGGATTCTAAAAATTACTCTCTCCCATCAGTCCTTCAGATCTGAGAGATAACCATGCCGTAGGTACTAAACTATCCTTTGTGATTTTTCTTACCTTCTGCCCACATTTTTAAAAGTAGTCCATTCATTAAAACCTGTACTGTTTGATTCTTGCTTAGACCCTGAGTGGTATAGCTGTGTATAGGATTCTTCTTGTAGGCCTAGCTATTGGGTTCTGCTGGTGGATTATTAGAAAAGAGAAAATAGAGATGCAGTAGCATAGTTAATAGACTCCCAGGCTGTCAGGAATCTTCGTGTTGAAGTATGGAAGAGAAGGAAGACAAGTAGTGCTCTGATTTCTCAAGGTCAAGATGTGGAGGGATAGCTTCAGCCTGGCACCATAATTCCTCTTTTGTGTTACAAAAGCAGATTAGGATAGCAATCACCCATGTGCTAAGGGCATTCATGCAAATTGTATATCTAGTTGCTGGTTGTTCCTCTTCGCAACTGTGGTACTGAAGGGCTTCAATTTGGGCTCTGCTGGAGTGGCAACACTCCTCACAGTATTCCTTGTAGTCCCTGTTCCCCCACTCTCTTCCTGAAACCTTTAAATCTCAGTTGTATCTAAAATCTTCTCCAGACCTCAAAAATAGTCCACGGTTAGCAGAGGCAGAGGGTCAGAATAGGCCATGTAACCCCACAGTGAGCAATTCTTACACACATATTTGATGACAGAGAAAGAAACTACAGTTCTTTTTTTCTACCAAGGTAAACAGAGATCACAAACATGGTGTGTGGGGGCAAATAAAGAGAATGAATATCTTATTCGACCCATTATCTGCTTGTGGGTACATTGCCCTGTGCTGACATTTCGATGTTACTTTTGTTTTATTTTTTCCTAACAGTGGATATCTTCCTAATAGTAGATAACCCATATGTTATGAAAAAAAAAAAAAATCCGTATCTCCAGTACTTCAGCTACCTCTCTTCCTCCAGCCCTTGTTCTTCCTTTCATAATAGCCTTTCCTGTATCTACACCTTGTAAAATTTAGTGGAAAGATCTCAGAACACTTTTTTTTTTTTCCATCTGGAACCCATTCACTTATGTTTGTGTTCATTTTAAAAGTCTGCATATATGAAAAAAAAAATGCTTCTCTTCCATCTAATGCTGAGGAATGTACGGCACTACAGTCTTGGTGTATAAGTTTCTTAGGGCTGTTATAAGCAACTACCACAAAACGGGCAGCTTAAAATAACTGAACTTTATTGTCTCACAGTTCTGGAGGAAAGAAATATGAAATAAGGTGTCTGCAGGGCCACACTTCTTTCAAAGTCACTAGAGATAGATTATTCTTTGCCTCTTCCAGCTACAGGTATTCCTTGGCTTGTGGGAGCATCACTCCAATCTCTGCCTCATCTTCACTTGACTGAACTCCTTCTGTATCTGTGTCTTAACGTGGTGCTCTTCTCTCTGTATGTGTTTATGTCCAAATTTGCCTCTTCTTATAAGCATATCATATTTGATTGGGGACCACCCTAAAGACCTCATTTTAACTGATGATATCAGCAAAGATCTTGTTTCCAAATAAGGTCACATTCATAGGCAGGAGAGATTAGATCTTCAGCATATCTTTTTGACAGACACAGTACAACTTATAATGCTTGACTTATTTCATTTCTTTGTAGACATATACTTTTATTATGCTAGTACATATATAATTTGGGGAAATATTCTATTTATTCTATTATGTAACATTTTTTTTTTCCAGAATGAGTTTCAGTTGGGGATAAACAATAGTTTTTGCATAAGCACAAAACAGTTCTAGTTTTTAGGATTAAACATTTTAGCAGATACTAGTACTGATAATTTAAAGCTGAATGGCACATTATTTATGTTGTGTTTTAGGAGAAAAAGCTGCAGAGGATATGATGGATAGTTACATTATAAAATAAAAGATTAAATTATTAGATGATTTTATAAATGGGTACTCAGTCTCAGAATAATAGTAAAGTTTGAGATAGGAATTTTAATAAGGTCTGTATAACAATTTGTATAAGAAATTGTTTCCTTGATTAGCTTTCTCCTGTAAGACTACTTTAATTCTGTATCCTCTAGTCGTAAAATGAAAATTGGGAAACTGAGAACCCAAATTTCCAGGTATCATGTAACTTAATTAATATATCAGGATTGCTTTGTGAGTTTGCAAATTCATCTGCAATTGGGAAGTACTTACAGTTTATCCAAAACTGTCCTAGTTGAAGTCTGCTTTGTAAATATGCTGAAGACTAAATTTAATAATTTAATAACAATTATAGCCTTATTGTGACGAGGGCAGCAGTTAGCATTTAAGATGAAAAACTAATAGGAATAATAATTTTACATTACTCAACTTTATTTGCTTGTTTGTTCTTGCCTAAACTCCATTATTAATACTAATATTAGCTAATATTTCTTCTGATTTTATTATGTACCAAAGCTCTTCTAAGCTTTACATATTTTAACCTTATACTCTACAAGCATATGAGACACATACTATTGCTATCTCCATTTTACAAACAATGACACTGAGAAACCGAGGTTTTAAGAAATTTGTTCATATTTACATAGCTAATAAGTACTGGGTCACTGTGTTTCTAAACTATGTTATCATACCTCTTTTACCAGATTGTCATGTGACTTTTGACTAGTCTTTTTATCTCTCAGGGCCTTAACTAATTCACTTATACAAAAATAAATAAATGAAAGGAATGGATTAAATTAGCATTTCTCACTTTTTTGACCAAAGCTTCTCTTTTAGATGTTAGAAATTCTAGGAAAAAAGTGAACTGTGGTCACTTACATTTGGGAGACTTAAACCTCCTTCTCTTACAGATTTTTAGTGCATGTTAGCATCAGATCTGAGAATTTCTGTAGCAAAAATATTTCTTTCATTTAAAGTAGTTTTCACAAATTTATTTGACCAAAAAAATTTTTTTTTAATTTTATTTATTTATTTGACAGAGAGTACAAGCAGGGGGAGTGGCAGAGGGAGAGGGAGAAGCAGGCTTCCGCTGAACAGAGAGCCTGATGTGAGGCTCGATCCCAGGACCCTGGGATCATGACCTGAGCCGAAGGCAGATGCTTAACTGACTGAGCCACCCAGGCACCCCTGACCAAAAAAATTTTTAAAGGAATTTTAAAGTACATTTTAATGTACTGTAATTTTAAAGTACTTTAAATGTTAAAGTATACTGCTGTGTACTTAGTAGGATGGCTACAATCCAGAACACTGACAACATCAAGTCCTGGGGAGGATGAGAAGCAACATGAGTTATTATTCATTGCTGGTGGGAATGCAAAAAGGTATAGCCACTTTCAGTTTGGCAGTTTCCTACAAAACTAAACACATCTTACCATTGGGCTCCTTGGTATTTATTTACCCGGGGGGGTTAAAGAGTTTTGTCCACACAAAACCTGATCAAGATTGTTATAGCAGCTCTATTCATAAGGCCAAAACTTACAAGCAACCAAGATGTCTTTTAGGAGATGAATGGATGAATAAGCTGTGGCACATCCAGACAATGGATGTTTTTCACTTAAAAAGAAAAGAATTATGAAGCCATGAAAAGATGTGGAAGAACCTTAAGTGCCTATTACTAAGTTAAAAAAGCCAGTCTGAAAAGGCTACAAAGTATGTGATTCCAACTGTATAACATTCTGGAAAATGCAAAACTATGGAGACAGTAACAACAATAATTGGTTGCCATGGGTTGGGGAGAGGACAGATGAATAGGAAGAGTGCACAGGACATTTAGGGCCGTGAAAATACTCTTATGATACTATAGTGGTAGAAAATGTCATTGTACATTGTCCAAACCCATTGAATGTACAACAACAAGAATGAACAGTAATATAAACTGTGGACTTTGGGAAATTATGATTTGTCATTATAGGTTTGTCAGTTGTAACAAATGTTTAACTCTGGTGAGGAATATTAATAATTAGGGTGGCTATCTATGCATTTGTGTGGGCAGAGATCATATGGGAAAACTCTATACCATCTGTTTAATTTGCTGTGAACGTAAAACTGCTCGAAGAATAAAGCCTATTTTAAAAAATCAGATAAACTTTATCTTCCTCACTTGAGGGTGGTGTAGAAATAACCTATTCATAAAATATATTTTGAGACTACAGCTTGGAATTTCTGAATTTAGATATTCTAGAGTTCTATTAATCTCTAAAACTCCAATTATCTGGTATTTTATTTTTATTATTATTTTTTCCACCAATATTTTAAAGAAGATAATTTCCTCTTATCGACAACCTCTAGAGCTCATCCATATGTAATCTTTTTTTTTTTTTTTTGGAACTGTGTTTTACCAAGTTTTCAAATTTTCTTTTTTGTTTTTAATTCTGTATATGATATATGGGATTCTCCTCTCCTACTTACACACATATACACACACACAAATACACACACTTAAAATCAAAACAGTATATTCTTATCATTTTAAAGGATTCCATTCACTCTCAATAAAACTAATGGGTAATTTAAGATACAGTTTTATGTAAAGTCTTTCATAAAAGAACTAGAAACCCTCTTCCCACATCAAGAATTTTTTTTTAAAGATTTTATTTATTTATTTGACAGAGATAGAGACAGCCAGCGAGAGAGGGAACACAAGCAGGGGGAGTGGGAGCGGAAGAAGCAGGCTCATAGCAGAGAGGCCCGATGTGGGGCTCGATCCCACAATGCCGGGATCACGCCCTGAGCCGAAGGCAGACGCTTAACCGCCGGCCGGCCGTGCCACCCAGGCGCCCCCCACATCAAGAATTTTTTTAATATGCAAACATTGGAGACTTGTGGTTATGTTGTTCTTATTTATATTAAAGGATTATATTAAGTGAAGCAATGCAATAATAAACTTATTTCACCTATTACTCCAAACTTAGGTGCTGTTCCTTCAAGTTCCATAATACCTTATACTGACACCTTTCTTAATGTACACTTTATTTAATAATTGCCATTTATTTGTCTTTCTCCAGTATTAGGCTATATAATTTTCTTTACACCAAGTAAGGTACCGTATTTTTAATTTATTTTTAGCACTGAGCATAATGACTAAGATCTAAGAAATACAAGAGCCTCTCATGTACACCCACATAAAGTCTAAGATAATAATGATTATTATTTGGATAGCATTTTATAATTTACAAAATAATTTTACTTAGAATATTTTGTTTGGTCTTTCAAAAATTCTGCATTTTTCAGAAAAGAGAACAAAGACTTAAGGGCCTTTAGATGACTAACCCAAATATGGGAAGTTATTCTTGAAACTGAAATTGAAAGATGTATAATATTTAGCTAGGAAGAGAGAAAGGCACAGTCATTTCAGAAAGGACGATAAGCATGAGTAAAGTTCCATAAATGAATGTAGCTATGATACATGTTGTGAGACTGAATTAAGTTTGGATACACTATGAAATTTCAAAGCAATGTATCAGTTATTTATTTATTACCTATAGAGCCAATCATCCTTTTTCTCTTATTGTTATAATGGCTCATTTTTCTGCATATACACCCAATATAGTTGTAAATTTCAGGTTATATGACTATATCCCAATATAAATAATCATCCTAAACATTTAAGATCAGATTTACTTTCATTTCATTTGATCCCAAGAAGCCCAAATTTTGAGACAATAAGTTGTAACCAGAATGCAATATGTGAAGATTTAATACAAATAATAAAAGCTATAAGATTTTAAGAGGAAAAGAAAGCACTGGCAAAAAAAAAATGGTCATGAGACATGGGGCAATTACTATATATAATGTTAGACATAGTACAAAATTATTACTATATATACTACATTTATTACATATATACAAAATATATAGTACCATATAGTAATAGCATATATAGTAATTACTATATATACAAAAATTGTTTTAGTAAATATAAAATTACTATATATACAAAAAGTCTAATTACTATATATATAAATTACTATATATATACAAAAGTATGTATACACAATCATATATATATATATATATATATATATATATATATATATATATACAAAAAAAAACCCTAAAATTATAAATGAAAGTAGATACTGATGAGATATATTGTAAATGAAAATACTGACAGATGTAATGAAGCATGAAAAGGATTCTGCATGTGGACTATATTATTACAGCTGCAAGTTCTCTTTTAAAGATAGTTTTTCTGCCTTGTACTTTTATCTCAACGTTTGCAAATTGTGTGTGTGTGTGTGTGTCCATGCATATGTGTGTGTGTTATAGTGTGGACAGCCCATTAAAAGGCTACATTAAATATTGGGGTAGGCAGACTAGTGGTCCCTAGTATATCCATATCTTAATCCCTAAAACCTGTGAACACGCTGCCTACGTGTAAAGAGGCTTTGCAGACATAATTAAATTAGGGATCTTGCCCAGATTATCTGGAGGGACAGAATGCAAAGCCAAGGATCTTTTCAAAGAGACAAAAGTGTCAGAGAAATTTGAAGATGCTGAACTGCTGGATTTGAAGCTGAAGGAAATGGCCCTGAGCCAAGAAATGTAGGTGGTCTTAGATTGGGGGCGGGGGGGGGGGGTTGGGGGGAGGGAGGAAACATTCTCCTCTAGAGCATCTAGAAGGGACTTAGCTCTACTAAAACATTGCTTTTGAACCATAAGACCCATTTTGGATTTCTGACCTCTAGAACTGTAAGATAATATATTTTTGTTGTTTTAGGCCATTAATTTTATAGCCATTTATTACAACATCTATAGAAAGCTAATACAAATATCAGATATTTTATTTGCACTATAAGGTATAAAGTCAATCCAGAATTTCTTATTTGGCCATACAATCAGCAGAGACAATCATACTGCTTACAAACATTTTACCAGAATAATTTTAGGATATCAATAAGCACTTACAAATGTAGAATTTAAGAAGAGAAATGATTTAATTGTGAAATTTAATTAAATTATTTGATGCCTCCATTCCGGAAGAAATCTGAAAGTGAAAGATCAAACTCAGTCTTTTCTTATTGCTATACTTTTGTAAAACTCAAGTTTATAAAAAAAGGCCAGAGACCTGTAGAATTGAACTAAAGGATCAATGTACTGAAAATAACTGAAATGTTAGGTTCTATCTCATGTCTACATTACACACACTAAGCTTCTAAGATTGCAGATCATAAAATCTGTAGCTATTCTAACAAAATGCACACATGCAAATAGAAGTAAAATTTTGTAAATGATTATGAAATTGCTTTCACTGTTTCATTTCCACATTGGCCAACACTTAGAAACTGATATTCTGAGTTAGATAGAAAAAAATATTTTGAGACATTATTTTATTCCAGAATAGATAACAGAAAAAAAAGTGAGTCACGCAAAGGATATCTTAGTTGAGAGCATTTTGGCCAAATAAATTTACAAGTTAAATAGAATGCCAAAGTGAATTTTCTTTAATTTTAGCAATATTTTGTAAATGTATCCCATGTAGTGTAATTGCAGAACTAGCTTCATCATTTCAGCAAGAAAACATGCTCTGCCAAACATAAAGCATTGTTAAATTGTACCCTCAAAAACATTACATTGTATTAGTATTTTCTCATTCATGCACATTTAAGATGACTATTTTGAGAGATAGCATTCATTAGTACTTAGAATTAAGAAATCTTAGTTTCCATGGCTAAGACTTTGAGCCAAGATGCAAATTAAAAATAAATTTTAATTGGACCTCAGAAGTGTAAGAATAATCAGGAATAAATTAGAACTGCATAAATAATTCCAAAGTAATCTACTCTCAACTGACAATAAGGCAAATTTACTATGGAGAAGTATGGAATAAAATTTGTTGAAATTCGCTCTAATCCAAATATCAGTTTAGTGCATGCTCATATAATGCATGCCGTAATTTGTGAAATATAGTATTGAATATGCATTTAATATTTATGGGGGTCTTAAAGGATCTTGATTAGCTCTCTTAATTATTTCAAGAAATTCCAGAATCTTAGATTTGAAGGAAACCCCCAAATTTGTCTTCTGGTCTAAATTGCAACATTCCCTTTGGCAATATTCCTGATAAATGTCCATCCAGTCCCAGTTTAGACACATTCATGAATAATCTTTTTTAATTCCAATTGGCCAAATGTACAAAACTAGTACAAAACAGGGTACTGTCTTGAACTTGCTTTTATTTAAAAAGAGAGGTCAAGTGCAAGACGTGCATTTAGGTCAAATAGGAACTAGAACAGGTCATTGGAAATAATCTTCATTTAATTCATTTTTAGAATATTTGTATTCAATAATTATTAATTATACTCAAGTCCTAGAAATTTATACCAATGAAGCAGAGATGTACACAGATATTCATAAAAAAAGATGCTCATCACAGACCTTCTAACAATTAAAAATTAGAAAAACATAAATATTCAAACATAGAGAATGGTTACAGAAATTAGGTCTTATCTATGCCTGGGAATGCTATATATATTTAATTTTTCGGAGAATTTTTAATAAAATACAAGCAGCCTTATGATAAAGCAGATTAGAAATGCTAAAAACTATTATGCTTCATGGTGATAACATTAAAAATAATGTATAACAAAAATGGTATATATCATTGTGTGTGCACACGTGCAAAAGGACTATTTGACACAGTTGTCAATATAATGAAAGTGTCATGAAAGCTATTAAACTAGTAACAACAGAAATTATAATGGTTATTTGGGTAACAGAATTATAGTTTTTTTCGTGTTCATATTTTACTACTTTTTTCAGATTGCCTACATTAATCATTCATCAATTTTTAGGTTTCTTCTTCAATTTTTAGTTTCACTCAGGACAGTATCAAAAATAAGCAAATCTGTTTTCTAGTAATGTGATGAAACAACACTGATAGGTCTACCACAGATAATCCTTTAGTATTTATTTATTTATTTATTTATTTATTTATTTATTTATTTATAATTTAAATTGAAGTTAGTTAACATATAGTGTATTATTAGTTTCAGGAGTAGAAATCAGTGATTCATCAGCTGCATATAACACCTAGTGCTCATTAATCCTTTCCTATTTAGAGGAGGACCGATGGGGCAATTCGACTCTACCCAACAAAATCATCTTAAACTAAGCTCAAGAGTAGGAAGAAGAAGTACATCAAAACAATATGTGTGAATGTGTTTTGCTTATGATTCTACATTGTCCTTTCATTTTCCCCTTGAAAAATCAAATATGAGAAGAAGCACTTCTGTGTTGATATTTTTGTACTCTGCCTTGCTTTACCTCATTCCTGTGACTTGTTTTGTCCACTGTAGTAGTACAGAGTCATATCACCTTACTGTTGGAGGCATTTTCCACCTAATCTCATTTATTTTCCCTTGTGTTTTCTTCTTCCTTGCATTTACAATGTAGTTTATGTTGTACATGTGTATTAACACTTACATCACCAGATGTGGTAAAGAATAAATTTAATAATGCCTATATATACCCCTTTGAAACATAGTAGGTTTTCAACAAATGATAGTTCTGTATCTTTTCTTTTTCAAATATATATACACACACAATATTTTATTTTATAGAAACTGAGAACTTTATTTAAAATCCCTTAACATTAAACATAATTTGAATAAGTTTTAATATGACTTCATGTTTTGTATAATTGTGAATGATTGCTTGAAATATTGCATATCAAGTTTAGTATTTCTTTTAACAGCAGAAATTTGAATGCGACTTATGTCCCTAAAACAGCTTATAATTTTTTGAGAATTTGTTAATTCATGTTATGGTCTTCTAATTTGATAGATTTAAGCTTTTCCATCTGCAAATTTAAGGAAAGCTATCCTTTAAATTTATGAGTCCTATTTTTTAACTACAGTTAAGTGTTTTCATTTTCATGAATCACAGCACACTAAGTATTTTTAAAATTTGTGAATCTACAAATGACTTTTTACTATTTTTCACATTGGCAGTATCATTGGTACCCCATAGATTATGAAATTCAAGAGCGAATTGTAGATAAACAAGGCTATCTATAAATCTGATTCATAGACTTATGAATTCTTACCAAGGTAAGAAAATGAACGTTGGAGAGACAGTAGCAACAGTTACATATCTGGCTAAAAGCTTGTGTCAGATAGGTTCATATTATAAGTTCTCTGGGAGCAAGAATCAATATTTAGAATAAATTAAGGTGTACTTAGTTACTTAGCCAAAAGTATCTATCTTTTTGCAGTACTCAACTGCCCCTGAAAACTTTGACATAGCTTCTAAAAGTAACGTTTTCTAAATAGAAATGTAGATTTCTTCTATATATCTTTTAAATAATAAAAAATGAATATTTTTATATTTCTCAAGTATTTACTTATTTATTTTGGCTCTGGTGTGCATGCATTAAAAAAGGATAATTCTGTGCTTCTGTACATTTCATACCTAATTTCTATGTTTTTAAAAATGTCTGTTATTACCAGTAACATAATTGCTTTCACCACTATCCTTTTTTATATTTTGTATTTTTTACGTTCATTTAAACATCCTATAATGGAAAGCAGATTATTTATTTAACTTTCAATTCAACACCAATACATTGAGATGAACTGAAATTTATATGGAATCAATAAGCCCCAAATTTATGTATATGATACCAGATATTCAGATATTTGTAAAAAGCAAATTTGCTTGGTTTTGTATTTTTCTCTAGAGATCCAGGATTATATCGACATAGCTAAAGAATGAGGCAAGAAATTTGACTTATATGACTTTTTTCATAATCCTATGACAACTGGAGTAATTAAATTTTAGAATATCATTATATTTTAGTAAGATATAAACTACACAACCTGTTGACAATAAAGAACAATCACATTTAAATAGAAGAGGTACTGAAAATGCTAGTATCATTAAATAAATGCTAAATAAAATTTTAAAAGCTAAGAAGAGTTAAATAATTTAAGTATTTTTTTGTGGGTAAATGCATTTTTAAAAACTTTTTATCTGTCAAGCTCAATCATCTTAGAGGAGTGGTCATCTGTCAAATTTTCATGAAAATATGCATCCCATATAAGTAAACTCCAGTTGTTTACTGCCTAGAATATTCTATATATTAAAAACATATACCAACAAGCCTTCAGGTTAGAATATCTGTACAGTCTCTATGTGAGCTCCAGTGACAATTACTTTTAACAATAGCTTATTATGTAGTATGATTTTCAAATAAATATATCTTTATCATGTAGCTATCATCATTTCCCCTAAGAAGTGGACGTAGTTATTTATTATCAGTAAGTGATAAACATGTTGGTTTAGACATTTAAAAATAAGTCAGTTTGATTTAGCATTGTAATATACATTATAAAAATACTCTTCCACAGTGAAAATGATCTGCCAGATCAGATAAATCAAAAACAGTGTAACAAAGTTAATAAAAAAAAAATCTTTCCTAAGGAGTACTGTTGTTTGAAAAGGTGTTTGGATTTAAAGAATAGAATAAACAAAAGGATGGAGACATAAATATAAATATAGAAATGAAAAGTCCATCTTAATTATAGCATTGCTACTGTGACTTCATATGAAATATTTCAATAACAATCATCAATTTAGAATAACACATCTATTTTAATGAGACAACTTCATGTGGTGATTTTTGTTTTCTTCTCCAAGTAGAATTATATATAGTGATGGTAAGATTGCTACCATCAGATGAATGAAAACTTGACTTATGCTGTGCAGGTACACAACTCTTTATAAATAATCTTGCAACCTGATACAAAAAGTGTCTATAACTCTGGCATGTTTGACATTCCCATTCATTCCAACGACTCGTTGACATATATTTAATTTGCTACTCCTTGAAGGTGTTGCTTGAAGTTCCCTTAGTTCCCTTCCACTTGACAGGTGCCTGACAGTTCAGCCTCACTCAGAGTTTAACAAAATGGAAAAAAAAATGCATTATCTAAATCCCTGTGGACTATCCATTTTATGACTTTGATAATGTCCAGGATTAAACTTGGTTTCTTTAGATATTGATAAGGCGCACTTTTTTTTTTTTTTTGCCTTTTTAGATTTGTGTACATTAGTTTAGCTTCCATTTAGGCTTTTTTTTGACAAACCCTGTGCCCTGCAGTTCTCAAACCATAACTGATGATTAAAATATGGACATGTGCAGGAATTAAATAAAAATACAACTCGTGGTTCCTCACCATTTATATATTTTAGCAAGATGAAAAATGTTAATATTCATAATACAAGTCATGCTCTTAGTGTCTGGCATCTTTGACAGATATTTTTGAATGTGTTCTGGTTCTGAATACATATTTACATCCATGCATGCTTCTCAGACTATTCTTCATAGTTATTCATTATGATGGATATATATATACACACTTTTAATGATAGGAGCAGATGATTTTGTTTAAGGAGCAGGCAGAAGCTTGTTATATGTCAGGGCTCCTAAGAAAAAGTAACTAATACCAAACTGGATTTAAATATTCTTTGGTGAAAATCTGTTTACCTTATCATTGTTTGTGTTACGTGTGCAATATCCTTGGCATCATTTTGAAAGATTCTTTATAACTGAACCCAGCATATATATATTTTTTTTAAGATTTTATTTATTTATTTGACAGATAGAGACAGCCAGCGAGAGAGGGAACACAAGCAGGGGGAGTGGGAGAGGAAGAAACAGGCTCCCAGCGGAGGAGCCTGATGTGGGGCTCGATCCCACAACACCGGGATCACGCCCTGAGCCGAAGGCAGATGCCTAACCGCTGTGCCACCCAGGCGCCCCTAGCATATATTTCTAACCTAATTAATCTCCCACCTTTACCCTGCCAATTCTCTCTTTCTACTCATTGATTCTCTGATGGGATAAGAAAATTTCCTTTGCTAAAGCCATTCCTGGAAATTTATCTCTCTTCTCCATCTGGGGGAAAAAAAAGCTTCTATTTTTAGAGATCTAACCCAAAGGTCATGTAGCATTTTACTGATACTCTCAACTTTTGCAGCATTTGTTATTCCTTTTATGCCTGGGGGTACATTTTGGATTATTGTCTTGTATTATTGCTACTTTATCTGTAGATTAAGACTTATTTTACCATTAATATGTAGTAGTCAAAAACCCTTCTGGAGGCAGAAACTACACAGCAATTTTGAAAAAGGAAGGTTTAATATAAAGAATAAATAGATATAACAGATTATTGGAATAATGAAGGATTAGCTAGTAATATATAAGAGAACTCTATAAAATATGAGAAAGTAGATATAAAGAGCAAGCCATTGCTTCTAGAGCTGAAGTGTTGTACCCAAGGAAGAATTTCCTCACCCCTGCCAGGACTGACATCCAGACATCATTTGAGAGGCATCCGTGCCTCACCTGATGGTGGGCAAGTTACTGAGCAGATTTTGCTGCAAATCTTTCCTCTGGGGTACTGAAGATACCACCGATAAGGAGGATCCTCACTAACACCACTCCTCTGCAAAGCCATCCAAGGAGGCACCAGAGAGAGTTAATTGGCAATGTCATCTGAGGGTCTAATGCTGAAATCCATCCACAAGGAAATGTTGCACATCGGTGTTCATGGCAGAGCAACCCACAGGAATGCTGGAGTCACCTGTTCACAGGGAGGTACCTCACAGGCAGCACTCATTCCAAAGTCCCCTAGGGGGTTTTGAAGGAAGCCATCTACAGGGAAGTTCCAGGCCTTGGGACTCATCTTAAAGCCCCCAGAAAGATGCCAGAGGAAGCTTCTGGTTGTTGGGTGCCACTAGCCATCATGTGCTATAGGAGTCAGGTACTGGGGAAACTGAACACTGCAGACCCTGATGAGAGGAACACAGAACTAAAGAGAGACCCTTCTTCCTCCATTGTCCCTCTTGCGCTATCTACTGACTAAGCTTTCAAAACATGCAAGTTGGCAAAAGAAGAAATATTTTTGGAGCCCTTCTAAATTATTGAAGGTCAGACAATGGAGAGTAGGTTTGGGTCTGACAAACAACGTATTTGAAACTAGCACAATACACTTATTACTAACACTGAACAAATAAAATTTTCCTAGAAGACAGAAATGGCTTCTTTTAATTCCTTTTATGCCCCAGGATATAGTGTTTTGCGTATATGAATGATAATCAGAAACATCTCAAGTTGCTGCTTTTAACCATTATGTTCTTATAAATATGATGTGAATTTTATCTCTGCTATTTTGTGTGCAAAAATATATGTCATCAGCTAAAGATAACTATATTTACATAAGTGTACCATCATTTTGCTTAGTATGTAAGCTGGTATGTGCATATTTAAGTGTATGTAAAGTCCATATCTGATTAGTAAGACTGACCAATATTGAAATTAGTCAAATGAGCCTGCTGAAAGTTAGAAGAAAGCTATTGTATTTTATTTATTTTAGGATTTATTTATTTATTTGAGAGAGAAAGAGCAAGGAGGGAGGGGCAAAGGGAGAGAGAGAATCTCAAGCAGATTCCATGCTGAGTGCTCAGCCCAACGTGGGCTTGATCCTACGTCCCTGAGATCACCACCTGAGCCAAAACCAAGATTGGACATTTAACTGACTGAGCCACCCAGGTGTGCCAGAAGAAAGCTATATTAAACCTCAGAAAAATAAATTTCAAGTCTTGATATTAACTAATTAAAAATATAGATTTCTACTCTTCAAAGGAAAATGCTATACACTGATTTTCTAATAAGTTAAATAAACATAGATATAGGCTATTTTCTTTAAGTTTTTACATTTCAACACTAAAAATATTTTACTTACTAATATTTCATCAATATATTTATGCTTAAAAATGTATCGTAATACCTAAATAGTAATTTTTTAAAAAAAATACATTTTACTGAAGATTTAACTATCTTTAATTTAGTTGCATTAAAAATCCGACTACTGGGGTGCCTGGGTGGCTCAGTCAGTTAAGCATCTGCCTTAGGCTTAGGTCATGATCCTGGGGTCCTGGGATTGAGCTCTGGGTTAGGCTACCTGCTCAGCAGGTAGTCTCCTTCTCCCTCTCCCTTCCCCCCCCCCACCCCACCCTCACTCTCCTCCTTGCTTGCACGCTCTCTCAAATAAATAAGTAAAATCTTAAAAAAAAAAAAATCTTACTACTAATAATACATTAATTTATCCTTCCTTGTCAATTGTAGGTTTATATAGTGATTATCTGAGAGATTGCCAGGCAAAATAAATATCATAATTTAGTAAAAAGCTACTGCTAGGAGAAAGGAGAGCTTGTATATGAAGATTAAATATGCTAACATTATAAATAATTCAAGTATTCTCTAAGGAAAGTTGGGTAAATATTTGATGAGCTCAAGCATTTGATCCAGGTGGTCCAGATTCAAATTCTACATTTTTTTAAACCTGCTACCAGGAAAAACAACTTAAATTAAGGGCATTGACATCTCTTCCAAGAAGTGGGGATTCTAATACTAAATGATGAGAAGTTTCTATGGATTTGGTGATATATTACACCTAAAGCATGTAACTCAGTAATAGCTTACAGAGATCTGCTTGTATTTAGCAAATAACTTTAAAATGAATAAAAGCTTTTTATTTTAAAGATAGGTGGGGATGTAGTGTACCTGTAATTCTAATTTATATCTCTGTTTTGAAGTCCAGAAGTTTGTATGCAATTACCAAGTTGTGCCTCATATACCTTAGAACTGTGTTTATTATCTTTCCCCTAAAATCTGCTCCCACTTCTTAACCATCTTTGATAATGTTTCTGACTTTCACTTAATCACACAATTCAGGAAACTGGAAGTCATCGTGGACCTTACATTTACCCACATTCAACATCGAAAAGATTCCTAAGACATTTTGAATCATCTCCTTAAATTCTGTTAAGGAAATTTTAAGGAATCTTTTTCTCTCTTCAAACTTTCTTTATTTCAAAATAGCAACAATAACATCTTTTTGGCTATTTCTTAATTAGACTTAGTCATCTAGTTTATCACTATCCTTTATTTCTATCTCCATCATGTACATTGTTGTGGTTTTAAAAAATGTAATCTGATCATATTACTCCTTTCCTTAAATCTTTTAATTAAATTTTCCCAATCACAATCTAATTCTAGTGCCTAGAAGATAGTCTACACTCTCTAGGATGACTTACAAAGCCCTTCAATTCTGACCTCAGCCTACATGTCTAGGTATATCTTTCTTTGTTCCCCACAAATACCTAATGCTCAAATTCTAATAAATTACTAACAGTTTCTTGAAATTGCCATGATTTTTCATGCTTCCCTATGTTTTCAAATTATATTTCTTTTAGGTAGAATGACATCATCATGATGTTTGATTTCTATGAAAAAAAAAAGCCTGTGATTTGCAGATGGCTTAACGTAAATTTGATAATATGCTAAATTCTTACATGTATTACCTAGTCTAAATGCTATGGCAATTTGGTGAGAAAACAGATACAGTGAATTAATAAATCATGTTCAGTTTACAGAATCATAAACAGTAGTAGTCAGGCCAAGGGTATGATTGACACTAAAATCCCTATAATCAGAAAGATGTGGCAAAACTGACATCAATCCTATATATCTGTGTGATTTTTTTTCTAACTCATCTACACGTGGGACACTGATAATCATATTCTTTTTTTATGTTATATCCAAACATATGTCATTATTTCAGGTATCACACAAGAATTCAATTGTGATTTTTATGTCTGTCATTCCCAATACACTATAAACTGATGTGAGGCAAGGATAACATTTTTATTATCCTAACTAATTGCCCAGTGTGTAGTTAGTGCTCAGTAAATTCTTTTTGAACTCATGAGTGAATTAATAATACAGATTCTGCCTTCTATTTCATATTCTAGTTAACTGATGTAAGAGAGACTGGAAGTGTCATTAGTTCTGTTACCTTGCATTCAGAAAGCATTTCAGAAGGAAAATGGCACCTGAGATACATACTAGAGAAGGATGATAGGATTTTGACAGGTTGAAGCGGAATGAGAAAAGGCATTCCGAGCAGAAGGCCCAACTTAATAAGAGCCATTTTGCCCATTCTGATGGACAATTGATTTGAAGTATTAACTGCGCATGATTCTGCTCTCAGACTCAGCTGTTTAATTAGCTTTAAGGATAATCTTAAGTAGCAAAAGTCAGAGGAACCTTTTCTTACATTAACCTGATCAGATGTTATCCCACTGGAATCCCCACCCTACCCAGAACTGAAGAGCCTCCCTGGAAGTACTTCTTTATTCTTTGTGTCCCTTCTGGGTGTGTTAGATGCACATGAAGCTGACCCAAGATACATCTGAACACATTCAATTTGTTTCTGCCTATGGACAACCGCCCTTCTGTAATACAGATTTGAAGCTATTCTTTACATAAGCATCTGGAAGGCATAACACCTATATATCATATCTGTGATTTTATATGCAATATTAAATCCCTCACAGTAATTCTGCAAGGTGCATTTTATTTTTCTCATTTTTAATGAGGAAATTTATGGTGCAAGAGTCTTATTCTAATGATATGTAGCTAATCACTCTGATAAGTTAGTGATTTAAACCATTAATTTCTGTCTTAACAGCAAAGCCTCTGCTTTTTCAACTAGACAACTCACTCTCAGCATGAGCAAAAGTTCCAAAGGTAGGAAAGCCTACGTGTATTCAGAGAATCATCCACAAAGTGGATAGTTTTGGCCAAATCCGAGATTCTCAGTGTTTGGGCATCAGCATCACGTGGGGATGTTTTAAAACTTAAGCTCATATTTCACAAATCTTCACCGCAGATAAATTAAGTCACATACCCTGAGAGAGGGGCCCTGGCATCAGAAGATTTTTAAGCTCCTGGGTGACTCTAGTGGGCAACCAATAATGTGAACCACTGCACTAAAATAAAGGGCGTGTGTGTATGGGGGCATCATGAATACTGAACAGTGTTTAACATAGTGAATATTAGAATCAGGTCTTCAGGATACAATCCCAGTTCCCTCACTTAGTAACTCTGTGACCTTAGGCTAATTGTTAAATCTCCATTCATTTGCCTGTAAGATGGAAATAAACTAAAATATGTAAAGCACTTGGCATATGGAATAGATTTAATTAATGGTAATTCTTACTATTCAGAAAGAAATAGCAAATAATTTTTTAAATGATATTAAAGCTATGTTGGGAAATATCTAAGAATGGAAGAGGGTATTATCATAAAAGTGTAGCTGACAGAAAGAAATTGGATTAGAGATACATTTTTTTTTACGCAGATACTTATGATTTTGAAAAATTTTGCATTCACACATTCTTTGCAGGAAGTAATCCTTGGTATTAATTAAATGCAGTTTTTAATTGGCATAAGCTTATAAATTCTCAGTATCCCATAATGATGAGAAAGGATAAAAGAGTGTCTACTTTTGATAATATATGAATAATTATGAGTATTATGGTGTGCTTTGTTTTACTAAGTATCAGATATTTTTCAGATGAATGGAATTTTAGATGCCTTAACTACCATTTGCATAATACCATTTACATTCTCTTTTTTTAGACATTATTGGTCTTGAAATGATATAGAAATGACGAACAGCAACAGAAAAAATACTATTTTACATATTAGAATACTTTTACATTCAATTCTCATGTGGTTCTTACCACAGCCCTGAGACATGGGAATGAAGAAACTCTGTGGTTTAATGGCTTGCAGGGAGGCAGCTATGACAGGAACCCTTTCCTTCTAACTTTTACTCTAATGGTTTTTTTAAACACATATGCCTATCTGGAATATGTTGAATGTCTAGAAACTAAAAATTAATACATTTGCCCAAGTACCGAAGCAGCTCTATGGACTTAGTATGACTAGGTAATAGGAATTGGGTATGGGGATCACTCTAATTTCTGTAGGTCTAAGCTGAAAGAGAATTAATCAAGATAGTGGAAACCTAAAAGTTCTCAAAGAATCCAGCATGCAGAACTGACTCAACCCAAGTCCAGGTGGTTCAAGACACTGATGCAAGCAAACAGAAAGAGAGCAAGGAAACACAGCTGTGCACCCCTGGTCTTATTATTCAATATATGAGTGGTACTGGCTACAAGGGGATTTATAGAAAGCCTTGGCATCAGAATCCTTGTAAATATCCTAGTAATAGTGGGTGATGTGATATCTTCTGAAGTCTCCTTTTAGTACATAAACTTCAGTGGTAAACAGAATGCATTCTTTGCATTATAGTAGATGTTTTAGAAAACAGTATACGTATACACAAATATTGCAACACTCCATTCAGTTCAGATTCAAATTTTATTGAAAGTAATATCCATTAAAGCAATTACCTTGTATAATTATTTTGTTGTAAATTGTACAAAATTCCTACTGTCTTATATTAATCTAAAATCAGTTTAGATGTATAAAATTTCAAATTTTAAAGATAACCTAGACGCAGTACTAAATCAAATTCTGTATTGAATGCAATGAAGGTAAAACACCTAATCACAAACAGCTATTTATATGTAGAAGTCTGCATAAAGTATTGTAGATTTGACTTAACACAGTTATAAAGAATTTCAACTACATATTAATGAGTGGTGATTTGAAATTTATGTATGAATCAAAAATAGCCATTTTTAAATTGGTGAATTTAAGCAGCTTAATTCAATAAAATTTACACCAGATATTTGTATGATATATATTTTTTTTAATTTCAAAAGCAGTGGGTACTCCTTGCAAATAATTCCAGTATAGAAATACATAGAGCAAAATGTGACAATTAAATTTGTTAAAATTTTAAATTAAAAAAAGTGACAATTAAAATTATAATTGTTGATGCCTCTGTCCAATGAGAAAATAAGATTAAAAGAGGGAATAAAGGGATCAACAATTTTAATCATGTTTAATTTTTTGAGTAAGAAAAGAAAAGTAAATTGACAAAATGTTTTCATTGACAATTATGAATGTTATATAGAGAGAACTTCCAGTATTTTTTGTACTTTCTGTATTTTTAAAATTTCTTGAAAGTGTTTAAAGATTTAAACCAAACCTTATTAGTAGGTAAATGAGCTTTATTTAACTTCTTAATGCCCTGGAGATATCTACACTGAATTTTATTTTATTTTTTTTAATTTTAGAAGCATTCACTTCAGCATTCATTAATTTGATACCAAAAACACAGATCATTCTATTGTGAGAAGCTTCCAAAATGTTCTGGGTCTCTTCCTCTCACACAAAATCACAAGTAAGACATTCTAAAAGCAATTTTAAATAATGCTTCCTCACACAAAATAAAAAAGGTAGTGCTTCACTTTTCCGTTATCATGTAACTGGTATTCAAGCAGAGGCAATCCTGCAACTGAAGGTATATGGTGGTTAAAAATATGAACAGTCACTTAAATACTTTCCCCCTGTCGCTTATGTTTCACTGATGAGGAAGTTAAGAGCTATTTGAGTTAAAAACAGAACTAGATAGAAAGAGAACCTCACTGCTGAATGACACTTTCCCGATTTATTACCATTTAGATAACAGGCATAAATAAAGAAAATGTCATTGAAATAGCATACCAATAAAATGAAGTGGAAATTTCAAAAATGTATACAATCCCAGTAGAAAAACATAAAAATGAAGAAAAATTAATAGCCTTCAAAGAATTTTAATATCGGTGACTTGGAAGAAGATCAACAATGAAATATTCTTGTAGGTTTCTTTTTTTTTAATTTATAAGTAGAGGCCAAAGTGAACATGAAATTTAATGGGGAATATTTTGGCTTCTAATAAATTATCAAAAGTAATACCATAAAGTCTATTTATGTGGTCTATATATAATTAGAAGCAACTATAATTACTATAAAAGAAAACATGTCCTATTTAATCTCATGAAAATAAATAAAATGCATAAATTGTTTTCCTGCATAGCCTAACATTATTAGTGTAATAGGCACAAGTCTAATGGCAAAAAATAAAATGTAGTGACATGAAAACTTCATGACACCAGAATAACCCTACAACCCACTGCAAACTCAGGTCAAAGTAATCATTACAGATGAATAGGTTTAGATAAATCTTGTGGGAATACTCATAACATGACTAGACAAACAGAAATCAATATTCATGATTTATTCTAATTGAAAGCATAATCTGGGGTAACAGAAAGGAGATATTTTTTCAAGGGAGGCCACATTGCTGAAAATAAAGGATCCCAAGAGGCTAAAAGGAGAAGTATAGACTTGTTTATTCTCTTCTAGTTACTTAAGTTTATTGTCTCATTTACTTTTCAATAAATAAATTTTACTAATGATTCAGTTACAGATAATAATGGCTTGATTCTGTACATCACATATCCAAGGCAATATTAGGAATTTATTGAACTGAGGTCAAATGTTTCAAAATTTTGAGTTCTGAGTAGGATTATTTCCATGGGTAATTTCCATGTGTTATTCCCAATAAAAGTTACAGGTTCAATTTTATTTTATTTTTATTTATTTGTTTGTTTCAATTTTTTATTTAAATTCTAGTTAGTTAACACATAGGGTGATATAGGTTTCAGGAGTAGAATTTAGTGATTGATCACTTACATATAACACCCAGTGCTCATCACAAGTGCCCTCCTTATTACCCATCACCTATTTACTCTATCCCCCACCCACCTCCCAACCTTCAGTTTATTCTCTACAGTCAAGAACCTCTTATGGTTTGCCTCCTTCTCCTTTTTTTTACTCCTTCCCCTATGTTCCTCTGTTTTGTTTCATAAATTCCATATGTGAGTGAAATCATATGGTATTTGCCTTTCTCTAACTGACTTATTTTGCTTAGCATAATGCTCTCGAGTTCGATCCACATCTTCACAAAAGACAAGATTTCATTCTTTTTAATGGCCAAGTAATATTCCAGTGTGTGTGTGTGTGTGTGTGTGTGTGTGTGTGTGTGTGTGTGTATGTGTGTGTGTACCACTTCTTTATCCATTGATCAGTCGATGGACATTTGGGCTCTTTCCATAATTTAGCTATTTTTGATAATGCTGCTATAAACATCAGAGTGCATGTGTCTCATTGCATTGGTATTTTTGTATTCTTTGGGTAAATACCTGTTAGTGCACATGCTGGATCATAGGGTAGTTCTATTTTTCACTTTTAGAGGAACTTCCACACTGTTTTCCAGAGTGGCTACACCAGTTTGCATTCCGACAAGATCAATTTTAGATAGAAAAATTATGAAATTAAAAATAATTAAACTGGTTCTTTGTTATAGGATTTCTGAGAGACTTTAATAACTTGATGTGCAATGTTCATATTTAAGAGGTACAAGCCATAGAAACAGTTTATATAATTGTATTTCTATGGATTTTTTTTTTTGGTTTCTTAAGAGTAGCATTCCTCAGAAAATATTTTGAGAAATACTTAACTTCTCAATAACAGAAGGATAAAAGAAATGAGTCCAAGAAAAGTCAGTTAGGAATTAGTCTCTGATTGTTCAGTTAGGAATTAGTTTCTGATTGTTCACAAGACCTGATGTATGTCCTCAAGTAAATTTAAGGCCAAGGTATGATCAAGAAGGAGTGCTTAAAGAAACAGGAGAAAGTAGTTTGTCTCATTACCAATGGAAAGCTTACTAATATAGAGTGCAGTGTATTAGGAGTTACTATAAATTTCATGCTAATTTTCTCTAAATTTGTTAACAAAGCAATAAATATACCATTTTGTAAGTGATAAAACTGAGGATTAAAACATTTAACCAACTATTTAAAGACCATACCGTAAATGACAAAGCCATACCTTTGTCTCAGATATGGGTAGGAAGCACAGGTTTTCTCTATTATCCTTTTTCTGGTTACCTAAAACATTTATCATAGATAGTTAAGACATTGGAGCAATATAAAATATAATCCAGTTACAGGAAAAGATGGAAGAGAACTCAGCTCGAAAAAACAAAACAAACAAACAAAAAAACCCAAAAACAGAACCTTGGGCTCTAGAAACATATTATTTGTTACAAAGATAAAACATGAATAATTTAAAGTAAGACTATATATAATCTACACCAAGAAAGAATTAGAGCCCTTGATGGCTGTGAGAATTCTGAAGTTAGTAGAACATTAATAATAGGTAATTTGTAAGATTTAAAACATACTCTCAAAAGGTAGGTTGAACATCAATAGATGAACATTAATAATGGTAAAAGTAGGAAGATTTTAATACATAAAAAGTTTTTAAAAATGGGTATGGAGTTGAATTGTCTCACTAATGCAGACTCTGTGAAGGGGAATATGAAGATGGTAAGGATTAGGTGGAAAAAAAATCCTGGACCAGGTAGAATCAATTTCTCTTTACCCTTTATGAATCTTGTAGGTTTGAACTCTAAGATAAAGTCTGTAAAGAGAAAAAACAGCTATGAGGAAAACAAAAGAAGTTATCTATTGCTAGTTGGTACAATGATTAAAATTAGGAACTGAATATTTTGTAGAGGAATTTTTAGCAATATATGAAAAATGAAAAAAAAAAAAAAAGACCAGTGTGGCCTTTCATATGGTTAAAGAAAAATTCTTTGAGAGCACAAATGTTTTCTCTTTTCCTGTCAGTACCTAGCATCCAGTGACAAGATCATCATACATGATTGGTTTATTAATATTTGCTAAATCTCTTAAAAGGCATTAAGAATTCATTGAATTCATAAGACGTGGCAGAATTCTCAGTAATCTAATCTTCTATATTATCTTCACAACAACAATGTGAAGTACATATTATTATTCATGTTTGATTCAGATTTCATTTCACTTCCATAATCCAAGGTCAACATCCTCTAGAATACTTGGGATAAAGAGGATTTATCTCTGGTTTACTGCTGTTGCTATGATTCATGTTTACCACCTAGCTATGCATTATCATTCCATTGGCTTTGGAGGATATCACCCTGGTTCCTTCACATCCCCCATTTTATTGCCAGATTATATATGATATGATTGGTTATAAGTGATGGGATTGCGGTTTATCAAAGTACATGCACACACACACACACACACACACACACACACACACACAAACCAACCTTGGTATTTGCATATTAGAATTTTATGTCCTTAAAAATCCTTTGGTCATGTTTGCCACTGAATGAACATGTTTCTTATTGGTTCCCTTTCTCCAGTCTGGGATCATATCATTGGAACTTATCTTTCCTCATCCCTGCCCCCACTCCAGTGTTTGCTCAGTAACCTTACGCTTTCCTCTGACTATTCTATCTTGAAAGCTTCAAATTTGCACTTGATTATACAGAGCATAGGAATATTGCTCAGGTATTTCCAACTCATAAAAGAAAAAGGCCCATCAATAGAACTGCAAGATAAAAGACAGATATTTCATTTAGATGTAGAAGTGGACTCTACAAATAAAACTTTTAAACACTACTTGTTTGCCAGCTGCTTCACTTATTCTATGATATGGTTTCTACTCCAAACTGTGTAACCATTTTAATGGCTCTTCATTGTTGGACAAGTCAGCTTATATATTTGAGTTTTATGAATAGGGGTATAGGTTCTGAGAAGCAAAATTAGCCATTCATAGTCACACAGAAAGATTGCAACATGATCTATTGGACCAGAAAACTCAAATTCCTTTTTTTTTTTCCTACCAAAACCATGGTTTCTATTAATTAGAGGCAATCCCTCAAAAGTTTGGTAGAATATATCTAGGTCGTAGTACAATGAACAACATCTTATATCTTACATGAATTATGATTGATTTTAGTGTGGCCATCATATGTATAAGATATATTTGTTGTTTGGTAAAGATGTGTGGACCAGATAAACTCTGATATTCTTTCTAAATTATTTTATTTATTTACCTTCCCATGGATACAACAAATCCTTGGCCCACAAAAATGTTATATAAACGATGTGATTATTTTCCTAAGAGCAGGCATAACAGTGATCCCTTCTAATATTAACAATAAAAGTGAGAGTAGAGATTGATGGTAGTAAGAACAGGGACTGTGTCTATGATGGTGGCTAATAACTAGTATTATAGATAACACTAATAGGAAGGACTCATTCCTCTTCCTGGTAATTCATAGAAAATGGGATTAAGAGAAACATCGTCAAAATAACTGAACTAGATAATCAAGGATAGGCTGGGTGAACAAGAATTTTGGAAGTATAACATAAAGACTAAGAAAGAATTAGATGGAGGTATTTATGTCTTCTTAGGCATCAGGTAATTTTCCTTTTTTAAATAGAATGCATAAACTACTCTTAAGTTCCCAGTTATTAAAGTTTATCATTCTTTGTGCATTTGAGAAAAAATATGATCTTCTTTATTATACAAAAATATTTAAGCCTCTGTTATGAAATAGCTATGACTTTCTTTTGTGCTGTTTGTTTGTTTGTTTCTAGCAGTTCTTATGCCAGGCATTCTCCAGTACCCTGTGACACTCTTTCCTGTAAAAAGTCTTCCATTTTGGTTGCTAGTTTTTTGGCAAGGGTTTTATGTTTTTGAAAAAGTATCTTTCATTCTTTTCTTTCAAAATTTAATAACATTTTAAAGCCATGAATTATTCTTTTCAAAAAATAAAGAAAAGTATAATTATCAGACCTACCTCAAAGTTCTATCTTTGTGCTATACTGAGCAGTTAGCCCTAGTTTTATATGTAATAAATTTACTCTTTTATTTTATGTTAATTGCTGACATATCTATTTGTGGAATGGTATTCAAATTAATGTTAAGAGTTTGTGTTGAGTAAGGAATTATTTCTAACTTGTCTTTATAAGCATTGAACTTTGCGTTCAGATTTTTTTAAAGATTTTTTTTTTTTAATTTTAGAGAGAGAGTGGGGAGGAGGGGCAAAGGGAGAAGGAGAGAAAGACTCCCTGCTGAGCGTGGAGCCCAGCATGGGGCTTGATCCCATGACCCTGAGATCATGATCTGAGCCAAAATCAAGAGTGGGTCATGGGGTGCCTGGGTGGCTCAGTCAGTTAAGCATCTGCCTTCAGCTCAGATCATGATCCCAGGTCCTGGGATCAAGCCCCGTCTTAGGCTCCTTGCTCAGTGGGGAGCCTGCTTCTCCCTCTCCCTCTGCCTGCTGCTCCCCCTGCTTGTTCTCTCTTTCTCCCTCTCTCTCTCTGTCAAATAAATAAATAAAATCTTTAAAAACAAAAAAAGAGTCAGTCCCTTAACTGACTGAGCCACCCAGATGCCCCTACGTTCAGATTTTTTTAAAGTAAAGTCTTTGAAATCCTCTTTTGTAAGTAATAAAATAGCAAAATAGGTTGATTGTTGGATAACTTATATACATCAAAAAGTGTATTAAACACATGATTAGCAATAATGAAATGATAATTACAAAAAGGATATGAAAGTAGTAACACAGATCCACCCATTTGAGAAATATGTCCATGGCAGACACTTAGATACTTTGCCAACAATCTCTTGCTTTTCTTCTAATTTGGTTCAAATATCCTGACATGCAACAGTGTGCCCAGACCAGCAATTATAAAATCAGTAATCTATAATCAGGCCACAACTGGTCTAAAGAGTGCCATTGTACAAATAAGAATAAAAATGTATCCCAGTGGGCTCATGGATAGTGAGTCGATAACCCTGTTGAAGGAAGAAAAAAGAAAAAAAACAAAAAAACAAAAAAACAAAAACTGCATCTTTATCTGGGGCCCATGGCCTGTTTAGAAGAGTACAAATTGAACTTCAGCCCTTACTTAACCCCATGGCCAGGTATGAGTTAGGTGAACAAATGCAACAACAGTATCCAAGTCAGAGATTCCTCTCTGGGGCTGAGACAGTAGGGTGGGTTACAAATATACTGAAATATTTATCTTTTCAGCCTTCATGGTAGCTAGGTGGGTCTTAGCATAGCCAGATCCCATGGGGCAATCGCTTCTGGGCTCCTGCAACCTTGTCTATTTTCACCAACATATTATATAACTGTCGTCATTTGGTGTGTGTGACACGATATGAAAAAGGCTGACACCAATCTTTATCATCCTACATCTTTTTGTATATGGGACATAAGGATAGATAGTAGGATAGGTATTTCTCTCATATAAACGAGGGACATATGCATGAGTAAAATATCCCACCCATAGATATGCACCATGTTGTCAGGATGTGATAAAAGGAGCAAAGCAGACATTTTGTAGCCTTGAAGAAATATTTTACAGACAAAATGAAGATAGAAAATCATCGAAAGAAGGAAAGGACCTTCTGTCTTCTTACCAATGTTGGTGAGCTTCTCAACATCAGTTCTTCATACAAACTTAAGTTGAAGTTACTTTAATGGATCCAGAGATGTTTCCTTTAAATCTAAACATTCTCACAATGTAGACTGAGGACACCATGAGTTCACTGAAGAGTTCATTGATAGGTATCGGATTCCAAATTCCAACTACTAAGAAGGTACTATATGTTGAGTTTCTGTGTAGCATTAAAAAATATCCACAATTATCTGAAAAGACTCTTAAAATACTCTTCTACAGTTACTTTCCTATGTAAGCCTGGACTATCATCATATACATCAGACAATACATTTCTCAGCAAATTGAGTACAGATACAGATATAAAAATCCAATTGTCTTCTGTTAAGTCAGGCATCAAAAGAAGTTACAAAATTTGTTAAACAGTGCTACTGTTCTCACTATTCTTCTGAAAGTGAATATCATTTTCCAAAATTTATATTAACATATAATGAGTTTATTTTGTTGTAATTTTAAATGAGTTAAATATATTTTTATTTTCAGATTATTTTATTTTTATTGAAGTATAGTTAACACACAATATTACATTAGTTCCAGGAGTATCACATAGTAATTCAACAAGTTTATACGTTATGCTATGCTCATCACAAGTGTAACTACCATATGTCACCGTACAATGCTATTATAATATCATTGACTATATTCTCTATGCTGTACCTTTTATCCCTGTGATTTATTCATCCCATTACTGGAAGCCTGTATCTCCTCTCGTCATCCATTTTGCCCATCCTCCTACCCAATTCTCAGGTTATTTTTATTTTTATTTTTTTTTAAATTTTTTAAAATATATTTTTTTATTATATTATGTTAGTCACCATACAGTACATCCCTGGCTTTTGATGTAAAGTTCGATGATTCATTAGTTGCATATAACACCCAGTGCACCATGCGATACGTGCCCTCCTTACTACCCATCACCACCCTATCCCATTCTCCCACCCCCCTCCCCTCTGAAGCCCGCAGTTGGCTCAGATTATTTTTAAACATAATAAATATCAATAGATATAACCCACACAGACAGAAGTTTTTTGAAGTCCTGATACATTTTTTTAAGAGTGGAAAGGGGTTCTGAGATTTAACAAAAAACATGACAGTTGGTGTTCTTTACTATTCCTCCTCTGTTTTTATTTGTTAAATACTGTCCCAATCTTTTTTAATATCGCTTCCACCATGAAGCCCTTTGCTGCCCCTGTCGCCTATCCAGGTCAGGACACAATCATCTACCCTCCCTATAGAAACTTCACACTGCCAGATTTTGTTTCAATGGTCAAAATAGGTTTTTTTTTTTCTTCTTATATTTTTCCAGTTTTAGTGTTTAAGTTTGAGGCACTCAGAGTGATGGTTTGATTTACATATATTGTTAAGTGATAACCATAATAGGTTCAGCTAGTACCCATTTTCTCATATATATACAACAAAAAGGAAAAAAAAAGAGGAAAAGGAAAAATGGGAAAAATTATTTAGTGCTGAGAACTTTTAAGATTTACTCTCTTAACAACTTTCCTATATGTTGTACATCAGTGTTAGCTATACTCACCATGTTGTACATTACATCCCTAATACTCTTCTATCTATATGAGAAATGGGTACATATATGTGTATATATATGACATCTTCTTTATCCATTCATCCATTGATGGACACTTAGTTTGTTAGTTTGTTTCCATGTGTTGGTTATTGTAAATAACGCTCCTACAAACATGAGGATGCAGATATTTTTTCCAGTTAGTGCTTTACCCCCTCCTTTGGATATATCCTAGAAGTAGAAATGGTGGATTATATGGTAGTTCTATTTTTAATTTTTTGAAGATTCAACATATTGTATTTTATAGTGACTTTACCAATTTACTATCCCTCCAACAGTGTACAAGGGTTCCCCTTTCTCCATATACTTACCATTATTTGTTTTCTTTTATCTTTTTAATGATGTCCATTCTAACAGTTGTGAGGTAATATCTCATTGTAGTTCTAGTTTTCATTTCCCTAATAAGTAGTAATGGTGAACATCTTTTCATGTACTTGTTGGCTTTTGTATATCATCTTTGGAGAAATGTCTATTTAGGTCCTTTGTTATTTGTTTTATGCTATTGAGTTATATGAATTTTTAAAAATATATTTTGGATGTGAAACCCTTGTTGGATATATGGTTTACAAACACTTTTTCCCATTATGTAGGTTGTTTTTCCACTTTGTTGATGGCTTCTTTTGTTGTGAGAAGGGGTTTTAGTTTGATGTAGTTCCACATGTTTATTTTTTATTTTGTTGCTTGTTCTTCAGGTGTCGAATCCAAAAATCATTATCAACACTCAAGTCAAGGAAGTTTATTCCTGTGTTTTCTTGTGAGAATTTCATGGTTCCACATCTTATATTTAAGCCTTTTAAACATATCGAGTTAATTTTTGTGAGTGTTGTAAGGTCTGGGTACAGTTTCATTCTCTCACATGTGAGTCCAATTATCTCAGCACTATTTATTGAAGAGATTATCTTTTCCCCATTCAGTATTCTTGACTCACTTATCAAATATTACTTGACTGTATTAGTTCCAATGTTTTCTGGGGTCTTATTCCATTCCATTGGTATATTTGTCCATTTCTATGACAATGCCATACTGTATTGATGACTATAGCTTTATAGTCATGACAGGAAGTGTGACGCATCGTGTTTTGTTCTTTCTCAGGAGTTCTCTGCCTATTCAGGATCTTTTGAAGTTCCATATAAATTTTAGGAGTGTCTTTTATACTTAGGCAAAATATACCATTGGAATCTTGTTAGGGATTGCATTGAATCTAGAGATGGCTTTTGTAGTATTGACATTTTACCAGTTTTAATTCTTAAATCCATGAACACAGCACACCTTCCCATTTATTTATGTCTTCTTCAATTTCTTTCATTAATGTCTTCTTTTCTGAGTAGAGATCTTTCACCTCCTTAAATACATTCCTTAAGTATTTTATTGTTTTTGATGATATTTTAAATGAGATAAATTTCTTTATTTCTTCAGAGAATTCATTGTTAGTGTATAGAAATGCTACTGATTTTTGTATGTTACTCTCGTATCTAGCAACTTTACTGATTAATTTGAAATAACAGGGTTTTTTGGTAAAATTTTTAGGATTTTTTTTAATATGTAAAATCATATCGGCAAATAGAGACAATTTTACTTATTCCTTTCTAATTCTGATACTTTTATTTTTTTAAAAGGTTTAATTTATTTGACAGAGAGATAGCAAGAGAGGGAACACAAGCAGGGGGAGTGGGAGAGGAAGAAGCAGTCTCCCCGAAAAGCAGGGAGCTTGATGTGGGGCTCGATCCCAGGATCATGACCCGGGCCGAAGGCAGCCCCCTAGTGACTGAGCCACTCAGGTGCCCCTAATTCTGATACATTTTATCTTTCCTTTCCTAATGGTTCTAGCCAGGAAGGCCGGTACTATGTTGAATAGGAGTTGTGATGGTGGGCATCCTTGCCTTATTCCTGATCTAAGGGAAAAACTTCCAGTCTTTGACCATTGAGTATGACATTAACCATGAGCTTATCATATATGTCCTTTATTATGTCGAGATATGTTCCTTTTATGCCTAATTTGTTGTGTTTTATCATGAATGGATCTCCAATTTTGTTAAATACTTTTTCTGCATCTATTGAAATGATCATGACTCTTCTCTCTCATTCTGTTAATATCTTACAGTCACCATGGTTGGTTTGCGTACACTGAACTATTCTTGCATCCCAGGAATAAGTCCAACATGATCAATGTGAATGGTCCTTTTAATGTTCTGGTTTCTAGTATTTTATTGAGAAATTGTGCATCTGTATTCATCAGGGATGTTGGCCTGTAGTTTTCTTTTCTAGTAATACTTTCTGGGTTTGGTATCAGGATAATGTTGGCCTTGTAAAATGAGTTTTATATTGTTCTCTCTTTGATTTTGGGGAAGAGCTTGAAAGGATTGGTGTTAATTCTTTTTGAAATAGTTTGGTAAAATTTACCGGTCAAGCCATGTGATTCTGAGCTTTCCTTCCCTGGGAGATTTTTGACTACTGATTCAATCTCTTTATTAATAATTGGTCTATTCAAATTTTCTCTTTCTTCCTGATTCCGTCTTGGTAAGTTCTATGTTTCTAGTTAATTGTGCTATTTATTCGAGGTTGGTCCAGTATATTTATATTTAGTTTTTCATAGTAGCTTCTTATGATCCTTGAGTATCTGTGCTATCAATTGTAATGTCTCCTTTTTCATATATAATTTTGTTGATTTGGGTCCTCTCCCTTTTTTTCCTTGGTTAGTCTAGCTAAGGGTTTGTTGATTTTTTTCTTTTTTTATCTTTACAAAAAACCCACTCTCAGTTTGATTCATCTTCTCTGTTATTTTTCTCCTTTCTTTTTCATCTATTTCCATTCTAATCTTTATTATTTTCTTTCTTCTGTTAACTTTTGGCTCAGGTTCTTCTTTTTAGTTCCTTAAGGTGTAGAGTTAGATTGTTTATTTGGAGGTCTTTCTTGCTTCTTAATGTAGGTGTTTATTTTTATGAACTTCCCTCTTAGAACTGCTTTTGCTGTGTTCCATAAATTCTGGCATGTTGTGTTTTCATTTTTATTTATCGCAAGAAGCATTTTTATTTTGCCTTTAATTTATTCTTTGATCCATTGGTGTTCAGGAGAGTGTTGTTTTTAATTTCCATGTGTTTGTGAGTTCCAATTTTTCACTGTTGTTGATTTCTAGTTTTGTGCCATTGTGGTCAGAAAAAAAACTTGGTATGATTTCAGTTTTCTTGAATTTGCTGAAATGTTTTGTTACCTAACATATGATCTATCCTAGGAAATGTTCCTTGTGCACTTGTTTTTCTGCTATTCTTGGATAGAATATTCTTTCTATGTCTGTTAGGTCCATTTGGTCCATAGCATTGTTCAAATCCTCTGTTTCCTATTGTTTCTCTGGATGATCTATTATTGAGAGTGGGGTATTAATATTAAAGTTCTCAATTATATTATATTACCGTTTATTTCTCAGTTTATCTCTGTTACCTTTTATATATATGTGTATATATATACACATATATATAGAATATAGATATATAGATATATAGATAGGCAGATATATATAGATACAGATATAGATATTTGGATGCTCTAATGTTGGGTGCATTATGCTTATAATTGTTATATCTTTTTGATGTACATATATTTTTATCATTATATAATAACCTCTGTTTGTTTTCACCATTTTAGTTTACAGTCTGTTTTTTTTCTGATGTAAATATAGCTACACTTGCTTTTGTTGTTATTGCTACCATTTGCTCGAAATGTCCTTTTCCATCTCTTCACTTTCAGACTATTTGTGTCTCTAAGGCTGAAGCCAGTCTCTTGTAGGAGGCATATTGTTTGCTTTTATTATTTTTACCCATTTAGCCATTCTGTGTCTTTTAATTGGAAAATCTAATCCATTTATGTTTAAAGAAATTATAGATAGGTAAGGACATACTATTGCCATTCTTTAAATTGTTTTCTGGTTAATTTGTTGATCCATTATTTCTTGTTTCTTAGTCTGCGGTATCTTTTTTTTTTTTTTTTTATCAGTACACTTAGACTTTTTTAACTATCATTTTGACTTTTTGTTTGTATAATTATACAGAATTTTCTACATTACTACAGATATGGTTATCATATAAAATCTTAAACTTACAGCACCGTACTTTAAACTGATAATAACTTCCATAGAATAATAAGTTTTATACTTTTCCTTGTCTTCCCCCTCACATTTTGTAACAATTACATGTTTTTATATTGTGTAACTAAAAACAGATTATTGTAGCTATGTTTATTTTTGCTATGTTCTATTTTTTTTTTTAATTTTTAAACTGGAGTTGTAAGTTATACACCACTATTACCATATTGCAGAATCTGACTATGACTATATACTTACAATTCCTATGAGTTTTATGCTACTTTTCATTTTTTTAATAATATTAATTAGTGTTCTTTTACTATCACTTAGATAACTCCCTTTAGCATTCCTTGCGAGGCAAGTCTGGTGGTAATGAACCCTTTGTTTGTTCAGAAAAGTCTTTTTTCTGCTTTAATTTCTGAAGGAGAGCTTTGCTGGGTAGAGAATTCTTGTTTGACTATTGTTTTCTTTTAATACATTGAATATATCATCCATTCTCTCCTGGCTTGAAAAGTTTCTGTTGAGAAATCCCTCAATAGTCTTATGGGACTTCCTTACATGTAATTTCTCTCTTTTCTCTTGCTACTCTTAAAATTATTTCTGTCTTTGACTTTTGCCAATGTAATTATAATGCGTCTTGGTATAACCCTATCCTGGTTCAACCTATTTGGGAACCTTTGGGCCATGTATCTTGATGGCTATTTCCCTTTCCAGGTTGGGGAAGTTTTCAGCAATTAATCCCTTTAAATGTAGTTCCTCTCCCTTTTTCTTTCTATCTCTTCCTCAAATTCCCTTAATGTGAATATTGTTCCTTTCCATTTTGTCCCATAATTCCCTTAAGCTTCCTTCACACTTTTTCATTCTGTATTCTTTTTGTTTTTCCAATGTTCTCTCCTTTAGGTCACTGATTTTTTCTTCTGCATGGTTGAACCTGCTTTTGAAACTTGGATTCTTCAGCTCAGTTAGTATATTTCTTAAACTCTAGGATTTCTGTTTGGTGGCTTTTTGTACTTTTGTTTTTGTTTTTATTTTTTAATGGTTACTATTTCCCTAGATAATTTTTAAATTTTGTTCATGCATTGTTTTTTTTTTTTAATTTTATTTTGTTTTCTGTGTATTTTTGTAGTTCATCAAATTTCCTTAAGAAGATTATTCTGAATTCTTTGGCAGTTTATAGAACTCCATTTCTTTAAGATCAGTTATTGGGGCATTATTAGTTTCCTTTAGGTCTCACATTTATTTGATTTTTTTATGATCCTGGATTCCTTACATTGGTATCTGCACATTTGAGTAATTGGACTCATCTTCCAGTTTAAGAGGTTTTCTTTGGCAGAGACCATTCTTTAACAGTCAGCTCAATTTGGAATTCTAGATGTGGCTGCTGGTAATATTCCTTTGGTATGTGGTACCTGCTGGCATGTCAATTTTTGGGTGAGACAAATGTTTGAGCTCTGAGAATGGAGATGAATGGGTGTTCCTCAGTCTGAGAACACTTGGATTGGACTTTTGGCGTGCTTTCTACACAACTGAGGCTGTAGGATGGGTTCCATTGTTACCTGGATTCTCTGGTTAGGCTCAATAGATGATGAGGACTGGGTAATATATTCAGTAATAGATGAGGCTCTGAATTAGCTTCCCTGCTCTGTCAGGGCAGCAGGACAGGATCCAGGGCCTATATAGCTCCTTGTTTGAGAACTTGAATTATGTCAGAGTGTACACGGAATTCTCTGTTTAGATGAGGTCACTGTTGTATTCTCTGTTAAAGTGTTGCCATGCTTAGGGCTGTTGAATGGGCTACACAGCTTCCCATGTGCTTTGGTTAGGTTCCCTGTTTGGATAGGCTGAAGGTTGTATTCAGTAATGAGCTGGGCTGTGAATTAAATTCCCTGCCCAGGAACAGTGGGAGAAGCTGCTCTAAAGCTGGTCAATTTCTTTGTTTGTTGTCCTAACTGAAGCTGGATCATACCTCAAGTTCACTGACCAAGGAGGGCTATTGGCATTACTTTCTAAACTATAGGCTCTGTCTTCTTCTCTGTAGGATTCAGCACCACTGGGACACAGCTTCCAAGAGTTGTTGCTAGCCCTTCTGGCCCACTGGGCCTGGAAGCTCCATAGTGGGTGGTGCTATGTTGCATCTCTTTTAACTGGGCAGATGGAGGGGCCTCCTCCAGACTATTCTCAATTTCTCAAACAGGGTCTCCAGTTGGAAGAGGCCAGAAGCTGCTTTCAGCCCTGGCTATGAATTAAGCTCCCTGCCTTTGTATAGCATGGGAATCCTCTATATACAGTACAAACTTCACTCTCGGGCCAATCAGATCTACCTGCCTCTTATTGGCTCAAATGCTCCTGGGTCACCCAGTCTCCAGGAGTTGTCACCAGCCTTCTTGGTCAGATGGGGCCAGAAGACACTCCACAGTTCGTGCAGCTGTGACTCTGCTTCTTTCCTGGTTAAACTAGGCTCGGGTCCAGCAAAAATTTTAATTTGAGAATCCCAATCTGGCAAATCTGCAATCCACTGAGTTACCTGGTCAGATTATATCCCTTTGTTCTCCAGATGAGCAAAACTTCGGGTTGGGATTACTACTTGGGCACTGCAGTTATGGAGTTGGTTTCCCAAGATACATGTACTGGCTGATTCAGGCCTCTCCCTACTACTTTATCACAGTCAGATTCCTGGTGGTTGAGCTCTTCAGGTTCCTCTGCATTCTCTATGGTGAGATCAGAGTAGGAACCTCCACAAAGTGATCCAGTGTTGGGGAAGACTGGTTGTCCTCTGGGTTCCTTTTTCTTGCTTGAGGAACTGGAGACTCAGTGGAAACTACTCCAGGTGCTGTTGCACTGGCTTGGGAGAAGGGCAATGAGGTCAACGTGTAGTCCCTTCTCTTACCTGTCTAATGCAATCAGTCTTGGTTTCTGTGGTAAAATTGTTGCTTCAGCCTCAACACCATGTTCTAAGATTCTCTCAGTGTTTTATTTATTTTTTTTTTCTTTAATACTTGTCAGTTATTTTCGTGAGGGAGACCAAAGTCAGGAATGAACTATCTTGGTGATGTTACTCCTCCCTGAATAGCTTTTCTCATTTTGTCTTACAAATGAGTTTATCATTAGCTAAGAGAGCTATGGTTCTGACAATTTTTTTAATGGCAATGAATCTCACTCATTGTATCTGTTGCCTTTGAAACAGTACAAAATAGCTTAGGTGCTCAATGACTCAAAAAAACTAATGAACTAATATATGAATAAATAGATATAAACATTTTAATTTTTAATCAAAAGGAATTTTATTCTTCATTTATTTCATGTTTCAAAACACTTAACATAGGGTTTGGTTTGATGCATTGCAGACAGTTTTCCTTTCTTTTAAAACTTTTGAAGTATGTTGTCAAGACATTTGTTCAATTTGGACCTATAGATAGTAAAATTTGATAGTAAACTTCCAATGGTGGCAATAACTAGAAACATTTCCTCAAATTATGAGATTGACAAATATCTAGGAGTTCCTATTAAATATTCAGATTTTTAAACTTTATGATAGGTTTATTAAACTTGAATCTCTGATTAAGAGGCCTAGGAAACTGCATCCACCCCTCAGGTAATTGGTGGTGTTAGTCAAGGACTATATCCTAAATAAAACCAAAACTTATATTTGAGCTGCTAAAATAAAAATTGGACCGTTTTTATTTTTTTCAGTTTTCATATCCACTTCTATTTTGCTACTGAAGCCACTGATAAAGTCACTAATTTGACCAAAGTCACATATTTTATTAATTTTGAACTAAATTCATTCAGAATTCATAATGATTTTACTGTAGAATTTTGTGGACTATATTTGTGCTTGATAGGTAGATAAAAATTATCCTTAATAAAATTGCTTAATGGCTTCAGTAGAAATGGATAAGGACATAGGGAGAAATTGTTTAACTTATTTAAGAAAACATACTTGGTTTAAGTGTTCTTCCAGAGTATTTGCATAGAATAACATGCTAATTTTAAGTGTCTCTTATCTGTTCATTGAAGTAGATCTGCCAGAACTATTACTTAACAACATATGTTAATTAGTTTGTGAAATTTTATGGCCCTAAAGGAAATAAATTTACATTTGTTTGTGGATGCCCTACATTTTAGACTTTTAACTAATTAAGGATAATAACCTTCTCACCCCAATTAACTCTTAGTTAATGAAGTTTTACTTTAGTTCTGTTTTTTTTCCCCGTGTTCTTAGTGAGTAGGTAAACAATAGCAACAAATATTATTTTTTCTAAAATTTGCTAGCCTATTGTTATGTCTGTTTCAGTACATAATAGGGAAATGTATTAAAAGAGAGAAAACAAAATAGAACATAGAGCAAGCACCCACAGTAAACCGGGCTTCCAATAAAGAGTTTTATATTTTCTAATGTAATTCTCATAAGATCATCCTCTTCCTTCTAAGAATAGAAACCTGAGCCTAACAAAGATAAACTGTATGTCCAAGATCATATAGTAAGTAGGACAACTAGGATTTACAATGTTGGTCTATTTTCAGAACATTCCTTCTCTTGTCTTACATTAAAATATTTCTATGTTCTCAATAAACTGAGCAGAGGTAAGCCTTTTCAGTTTTTGCAATATGTAATCTATACCAAACAATATATAATTATGACTTTTATCAGTCAGTATGACAGGACTTTGCTTTATGTTCCAATGTAGTCACTGTCTTCCAGACACTTTATATATTATTATTAAAAATTTCGCTTATTTTAATGTACTCCTCTGATAACTTTATTATTAATAACCAAACTTTATCAAAACATATTTTTTGGGAAGTAAAGATGGCAGCAGAGTAGGAGGAACTTAGGCTTACTTTGTCATCAGAATAGAGACTAGATAACTATCAAATCATCCTAAATACCCCAGAAATTGATCTGAAGACTGCCAAAACAAATTCAAAACCTCAAGGTAGAGAAGAAGCCACATTGAAGAAGGTAGGAAGCACAGAGACCCAGCTTGGGAGAGAAACAGAGTGTGGCCACTGCAGTATGGAGGGAGCCATGGTTGCAGAGAAGGGTGAGATACAAACTAGTACACAGAAGAGTGTGAAGGGAAAAGAAATCCCCATAACAGTTGGCTTAGAAAGTAAGAGGACCCAAAAATCATGAGTTCTTACAATAAGCAGACCTTACAACCTGGAGTTTTTAAGGTCAGCATGCTTGGCTGTAGGAGAGTTCAGAGGACATTAGGATTGTTCTTGGAGAAAAGGCAGGGCAAATAGCCCACAGACGTACAACCTTGAAACAGTGATCTGAAGAGCACAATGGGGAGATTTATTGCTCATCTCAGAGCATGTCCAAGAGAGGCAGCATCCCCAGAGAGACCCCTCTGGGAACAAAGGAACTGGCAGGCACCATTTCCCTCCCCCACCCCTAGACATAAGCACAGGTCACCAAAAGGAATCAGGACAGAGCCCACACTCCCTACCTAACCTACTTACACCAAGCCCCACCCCCCTGCACTCCAGAAGAACTGTCCTTCCAAGGCATGCTTGCCTTTGTCCCAGCATTGTGGAGCCTCCACCCCCAGAAGACCAGACCAAACCCCTGCTCACACTGTGTTACCTGACCAAGGAGTTTGCAGGACCTTTGTTCTGGTTGTGGTGGTAACAGGTCTCACACCTAGTCTTTCACAAGCAGACCAGCATACACCTAGTTAAAATGCACCACATTCAAGCCAGGGACCAAACACTGCCCACAACAGGCAAAGAGAGCTTCTCCAGATGACTGGCCTGGAAGATAAAGTGGTCAGAACACAACAAAAGAACACAGGCAGCACACACTCCCTGAAGCATCAGGCCCTGGGGAAGAGTGGACACTATACTGCAGGGCACTACAGGACCTCTTCTTCATAAAACCAATAATCTCAAGAACAGGAGACATAACTGAATTTCCCAACACACAGAAACAGGCACAGGGACTTAGACATAATGAAAAGACAGAGGAATTTGTCCTGAATGAAAGAATGGGACAAGGCCCTAGCTGGAGATCTAAGCAAAACAAATATAAGTAACATTCCTGCTAGAGAATTTAATACAATGATCATAAGGATACCCACTGGGCTTGAGAAAAGAGTGGGCAGCATCAGTGAGACCATTAACAGAGATAAAGAATGGCATAGCAGAGATGAAGGGCTCAATAAACAGAAAAACACACTTGATGGAATGAGCAACAGGCAGGAAAAAGAAGAGGGATAAATTAATGACGTAGAAGACAGAGTAATGGAAAGTAGTCAAGCTGAACAAAAAAGAGAAAAAATATATGCAAAATGAGAATAGACCTAGGGAATTCAGTGACTCCATCAAATGTTGTAATACTCATATTATAGGAGTCCTAGAAGAAGAGAGAGAAAAGGGGGCAGAGAATTTATTTGAAAAAAAATTGCTGAAAACTTCCCTAAACTGGGGAAGGAAACAGATATCCAGATGCTGGAGGCACAGAGAGCTCCCCTCAAAATCAACAAAAGCAGATCCACACCAAGTCATATTGTAATTAAAACAGCAAAATACAGTGATAAACAAACAAACAAAAAAATATTAAAAGCATCAAAACAAAAGAAGATGGTTACATACAAAGGAAAGCCCATAAGTCTATCAACAGATTTTTCAGCAGAAACTTTCCAAGCCAGAAATGAGTGGCATAATATATTCAAAGTGCTGAATGGGAAAATCCACAGCCAAGAATACTCTATCCAGCAAGGCTATCATTCAGATAGAAGGACAGATATAAAGAGTTTCCTAGACAAGCAAAAACTAAAAGAGTTTTGATCACTAAGCTAGCCCTGCAGAAATATTAAAGGAGAGTGGAAAGGAGAAACCAAAATTGACAATATAGAGGTAGGAAACACAAAGCAATGAAAATGAATATTTTTGTAACAAATCAGTCAAGGAAATAATCACAAAAAAAGGATATAAAATATAAAAATATATACCTATAATGTGGTGAGGAGATGAGAGAAGAATGGGTTTAAACTTAAATGACCATCCACTTAATATAGACTGCTATATGCAGAAGTTATATACAAACCTAATGGTAAGAATATATCAAAAACCATTAATAAATATGAAAAGAATAAAGAGAAAGTAATCCAAATATATTAAAGAAAATTAGCAAAACAAGAGAGAAGACAAAAAAGGATCAGAGAAAAATATTCAAAAACAACCACAAAATATGAATATTACCACAAAGTAATATAATTACTTTGAATGTAAATGGTTAAAGACTCCAATCAAGAGACATAGTGTGTCAGAGTGGATAAAAAAACAAGACCCATCTATATGCTGCCCACAAGAGACTCATTTGAGACTTAAAGACACCTGCAGATTGGAAGTGAGAGGATGGAAAAACATCTCTCATTCAAATGAATATCAAAAGAAAGCTGGAGTAGCAATACTTATATTGAAATAAACTAGACTTTAAAACAAAGACTGTAACAAGAGGAAATTTTATTTTATATAATAATAAAAGGGACAATTCAGCAAGAAGATATAACATAAATATTTATGCATACAACATTGAAGCACCCAAATATATAAAACAATTAATAACAAAGGACCTGATCAATAATCATACACTAAAAGTAGGAGACTTTAACACCCCACTTACATCAATAGACAGGTCATCTAAACAGAAAATCAACAAGGAATCAATGGCTTTGAATGATATACTGGACCAGATGTGTCAGAACATACCATCCTAAAACAGCAGAATACACATTCTTTTCAAGTGCAGAGGAAACATTTTCCAGAATAGATCACATATTAGGCCACAAAAACAGGCCTTGGTAAATTCAAGAAGATTGAAATCATACCTTGCATGTTTCTGACCACAATGTTATACAACTAGAAGTCAGCCAGAAGAAAAACCCTGGAAAGACCACAAATACATGGAGGTTAAATATGCTACTAAATATTGAATGGGTAGACCAGGAAATAAAAGAAGAAATAAAAAAGCACATGGAGGGGTGCCTGGGTGGCTCAGTCATTAAGCGTCTGCCTTCAGCTCAGGTTATGATTCCAGGGTCCTGGGATCGGGCCCCACATCGGGCTCCCTGCTCTGCTGGGAGCCTGCCTCTTCCTCTCTCACTCCCCTTGCTTGTGTTCCCTCTCTTTCTGGCTGTCTCTCTCTCTGTCAAATAAATTAAAAAATCTTAAAAAAAAAAAAAAAAGCACATGGAAACACTTGAAAATGAAAAAAAAATTGTTCAAAATCTTTGGGGCACAATAAAAGTGGTTCTAAGAGGGAAATTTATTAGCAATAGAGCTACCTCAAGAAGCAAGAAAATTCTCAAATAAACAACCTAGCCTTACACCTAAACGAGCTAGAAGAACAACAACAAATGAAGCCTAAAGCCAGCAGAAGGAAGGAAATAATAAAGATTAGGGCAGATATAAATGATATAGAAACTTAAAAAATCCAGTAGAACAGATTAAAGAAACCAGGAACTAGTTCTTTAAAAATAATCAATAAAATTGGGGTGCCTGGGTGACAATGAAGTTAGTTAAGTACCTGACTCTTAGTTTTATCTCAGGTCATGATCTCAGGGTTGTGAGATTGAGCCCCGCATCAGGCTCCATGCTCAGCGTGGAGTCTGCTGGAGATTATGTCTCTCTCTCTCCATCTGCCCCTCCCACTTGTGTATTCTCTCTCACTCCCAAATAAATAAATAAATAAATGTTTTAAAAAATCAATAAAGTTGATAAATTTCTATCTAAACTCATCAAGAAAAAAGAGAAAGGACCCCCCAAAAAAATAAAAGCACAAATGAGAGAGAAGAAAGAACAACCAACACCACAGAAATACAAACAAGTATAAGAGAATATTATGAAAAACTATACGCCAACAAATTGGACAACCTAGATAAAATGGATAAATTCCTAGAAACATAAAACCTACCAAAACTGAAACATGAAGAAATAGAAAATTTGAACAGACTGATAATCATCAAAAAACAAAAACAAAAACAAAACAAAACAAAACAACAAATCAGTAATCATAAAGTTCCCAGCAAACAAAATTCCAGGACAAGATGGCTTCACAGGCAAATTCTACCAAACTTTTAAAGAATTGATAGCTATTCTTCTCAAACTATTCCAAAAAAATAGAAAAGGAAAGAAAACTTCCAAATTCATTCTATGAGGCCAGCATTACCCTGATACCAAAACCAGATAAAGACACCACAAAAATGAGAAGTACAGGCCACTATCTCTGATGAACATAGATGCAAAATCCTCAACAAAATACTGGCAAACCAAATGCAACAATACATTTAAAAAAATCATTCATCATGATCAAGTGGGATTTATTCTTTGGTTTTAAGTGTGCTTCCATGTTTGCAAATCAATCATTGTTATACATCACATTAAGAACCATATGACCATTTTAATAGGTGCAGAAAAAGCATTTGACAAAGTCCACATCCATTCATGATAAAACCCTAAACAAAGTAGATTTAGAGGGAACATACCTCAACATAATAAAGGCCATACATGAAAAACCCACAGAGAACATCATACTCAATGGGGAAAAACTGAGAGCTTTTCCTCTACAGTCAGGAACAGCACAGGTATGGCCACTCATACCACTCATATTCAACATAGTACCGGCAGTGCTAGCCTCAGCAATCAGACAACAAAAAAAAAACCAAAAGGCATTCAAATTGATAAGGAAGAAGTAGAACTTTCACTATTTACAAATGACATGATACTGTATATAGAAAACCTAATAGACTCCACCAAAAAACTTCTAGAACTGGCAATTTCAGTTAAGTCACAGGATACAAAATCAATGTACAGAATTTGTTGCATTTCTATATACCAATAATGAAGCAACAGAAAGAGAAATTTTAAAAAATCCCATTTACAACTGCACCCAAAATAATAAGATAACTAGGAATAAACCTAACCAAAGTGGTGAAATGCCTAGAAATAAACCTAACCAAAGAGGTGAAAGACCTATACTCTGAAAACTATAAAACACTGGTGAAAGAAATTGAAGATGACACAAAGAAATGAAAAGACATTCCATGCTCATAGATTGGAAGAATAATGTTAAAATGCCTATACCACCCAAAGCAATCTATACATTTAATGCAATCCCTTTCAAAATACCAGTAGTATTTTTCACAGAGCAAGAACAAATAATCCTAAAATTTGTACGGAATCACAAAAGACCCTGAATAGCAAAAGCAAGGTTGGAAAAAAAAAAAAAAAAAAGGAAGAAAAGAAAAAAAAGCAAAGCTGAAGGCATCACAATTCTGGACTTCAGGTTATATTACAAAGCTATAGTAATCAAAACAGTATGGTACTGGCACAAAAATAGACACATAGATCAATGTAACAGAATAGAAAATCCAGAAATAAGCCCACCATTATATGGTCAATTAATTTTTGACAAAGCAGGAAAGAATATCCAATGGTAAAAAGATAGTTTCTTCAACACATGGTGTTGGGAAAGCTGAAGAGCAACATGCAAAAGAATGAAACTGGATCACTTTCCTACACCGTACACAAAAATAAACTTGAAATGGATAAAAGACCTTAAAGTGACACATAAAACCAAAACATCCTAGAGAGGAGCACAAGCAGCAATTTCTCTGACATAGGCCATAGCAACTTTTTTTTTAGATAGGTTGAGCAAGAGAAACAAAAACAAAAATAAACTGTTGAGACTGCATGAAAATTAAAGTGTCAGCACAACAAAGGAAACAATCAGAAAAACTAAAAGGCAACCTATGGAATGGGGGAAGGTATTTACAAATAATATCTGATAAGGGGTTAATTTCTAAAATATAAAAAGAACTTATAAAATTAAACACCCAAAAAATAAATAATCCCATTAAAATTGGGCAGAAGACATGGACAGATATTTTCCAAAGACATACTTGAAAAGGTGCTCATTATCACTTACTTATCATCAGGGAAATGCCAATCAAAACTACAATGAGATATCAGCTCATGACTGTCAGAATGGCTAAAATCAACAGCACTAGAAATAACAGGTGTTGGTGAGAATGTGGAGAAAGGGTACCCTCTTATACTGTTGGTGGGAATAGAAACTGGTGCAGCCACTCAGGGAAAGAGTGGAGGTTCCTCAAAAAGTTAAAAATAGAACTACCTTATCATCCAGCAATCACACTACTGTGTATTTACCCCCAAAATACAAAAACACTAATTCAAAGAGATATATGCACCTCTATGTTTAAGCAGCCCAAGTGTTCATCAATAAATGAATGGATAAAGATGTGGTATATATACAATGGATATTATTCAGCCATAAAAAGGAATGAAATCTTGCCATTTTCAACCACATGGGTGGAGCTAAGAATACAATGCTAATTGAAATAAGTGAGTCAGAGAAGACAAATACGGTATGATTTCAGTCCTATGTGGAATTTAAGAAACAAAACATACAGCAAATGGGAGAGAGAGAGAGAACCAGAGAGAGAGTAACCTATAGATCCCTTAACTATGGAGAATAAACTGATCGTTACTAGAGGGAGGTGAATGAGAAATGGGTAAAATAGGTGATGGGGATTAAGGTTTGCACTTGTCTTGATAAGCACTGCTAAAAAGAACAACAACAAAAACCATATGTTTCTTTCTCATTTAAAATATCTTGTATTAGCCACAAATAAGTATTCTCAGCACAGACTTGCTATAGACAGACACTAGGAGATACCTTTTGCTGAATTTACTGAGAGATTCTTCATAGGTTTTCTTTTCACTTGTATTCATTATAATTTTATGGTTTTATTATACTCATTTAAAATGGAACAAAAATCTTCCTGCTTTCCAGATCTATAGCCTCCTTTTCTTTAAAAAGAGAACAAGGTTATTCAGTTTAAAGTAGCTATAAGATTGTAACAGTTCATTGTGTAGTTATAGAACACATCATACAGCAATCATTTGACCCTTCTTTCGAAGCACTATTTGAAGCATCTTTCTCAGGAGGAAATAGAATTATTAAGCTGTCATTATCTCCTAGTGCCACTGAAAGGACATGAGTTCCAATGCCATATTGCCTGACATTTAAACTCATACCTTGGGATATTGAGAAACAGGAGGGATTGGTGAAGGAGAGAACCAGTTTTATATTCTGTTCCTGTATAGGAAGACTTTAGGATTTTTGCCCACACTAAAATTTAACTTGCATTTCATGTAACAGAAAAAAACCCCAGAGCACATAAAACGAACATTATCATTTTAAGTTTAGTTCTTTCATCCCTGTAAAAGACAGCAATAGAAACTTACTAAAGAACCCAAGGATTGTAAATGACTTTTCTGAAAATGAGTGATTTTTGCTTTGCAGAAAAACCAAAGAGATGTTCTAATGACTAATGGCTAATCTGAGAAATACAAAATGATACCAGGGTTCAAAAGGTAATGTTCAAAAAAAAAAAAAAATGCTGAACTCAGTGCTAGGAGTTCCAGCTCTGATATGTTAAGCACTTTTAATTCTCATGTCAAGAAAACCTGGGTTCAAAAGCTATCTTTGGTATTTACTAGCTTTATAGCTTTGAGCAAGTTCACTGGTACAAGCCTCATGAAGAATTGCCACCTGCATTTAAATGTTGCTGTGACAATTAATATAGTGCATTCAAAGAGTGTTTGACAATCAACAGTGTATAAGAATGCAATAAATATTAATTGTGGCTATTAACTCTATATATGTATATATTTAAAAGAACAGAAAAAATAAAGTACTTATAGAGTGAAAATATATACTTAATTATTTATGGCATATATGGTGATGGTTTCATTAGTGGATACTTATCTCCAGACCCATCAAATTGCATACATTAAAATGTGTAGATCTTTTTGCATGTCAATAATACCTCAATAAAGTAGTTTAAAATTCTAAATAAAATAAATAAAAATGAAGACTTAAGTAAATTAAAAAAAAAGAGAAAGATTAGGATATAAAAATGAATTCTATTTAGTCCTTGAAGTTGGCTGCCTTTTTTCTTCTAGATCCAAGTGGACAGAGCAATGAAGGACTTGAGGACTCACAATATTCAGTGTCCATTAGAGAAAAGAAGTCAAATCAGTTAGATCAGAGATACTTCAACTGATTTTAAAAGGAACATTGAAAGATGCTGTGGATGTTATATTAGCAAAATTCCTAGAATAAATTTAATTAGGGATGTCCAACAGTTGTTTCTTAAAACATACGTCAGTGCAATCCTGGAGCATAAAGATAATTCAACATAGCAAGAACAGTCCCCAGGGGGGCCACAAAAATACAGACTAAATATTCAGAGTTCTTTTCTTTCTTTTTCTTTTCAGTTTTATTGAGGTATAATTCACAAATAAAACTGTAACATATTGAAAGTGTAGGATGTTATTATTTGATATATATACATTTTGATGGAATTCCATATAGTCAAGTTACTTAACATATCTATCAATGGTTAGCTTTTCTGCATGAGAGAGAACGCTAAACATCTACTCTTTTAGCAAATTTAAATTATACAATAGAGTATTATCAACTAGACTCAGAGTGCTATCAGTTAGAACCTCAGAATTTATTTTATAACTGAAAATTTGTACCCTTTTACCAATTCTTCCCCATCCACTCTGCTTGTCATACCATCCAGGGGATGGTTTCCTTTGCTATGCAAAAGCTTTTTTAGTTAGATGCAGCCCTACTTGGTTATTTTTGTTTTTGTTGTCTCTGTTTTTGGTGTCAGAGCCAAAAAAATCATTGCCAAGACCAATATCAAGGAACTTATCACCTATGTGTTATTCTAGTTTTACGGTTTTTGGTCTTACATTCATTTGACCCATTTTGAGTTGATTTTTGTGTATGGTATAAAAGTCCAGTTTTATTCTTTTGCAAATGGCTGTCCAGTTTTCCCAGTGCCATTTATTGAAAAGACAATATTTTCCCCATTGTGTACTCTGCACCTTTATAAAAAAAATGGCATACAATTGTTTATTTCTAGGCTCTTTATTTTGTCCCATTAATCTATGTGTTGGTTTTGATGCCAATTCCATACTGTTTTGATTACTACAGTTTTGTAATACAGTTTGAAATCAGGAACTGTGATGTCTTTGTCTTTGTTCTTCTTGCTCAAGGCCACATTGGCTATTTGGGGTCTTTTATGGTTCCATACAAATTTTTAGGGATTCAGTTTAAATCAAAGGCAAATTTTAGAACATCAAGATACTTTCAGGGATAAAACTGTTTGTAATAAAACCATTGAGAAATACTTTGTATTGTGTCCTTCATTTTTAAAAATAATCAATAACATATTCACAGGTCTGAGAAAAAGGATTGTAGAGGGAAGGTCAATTTAATTTTTTTATTGTCAATTTAGACTTCTCCAAACATATTTGATTCTAGAAGCCCCTTTCTTCCATGATACCTAATAACATCCAAGCTAGTTTGACAGAACACTAGGAAATACCCATAGAAAGGTACGGATGGACTTCAGAAAGTATTTAGTAAGGTATTTAGGGAGCATAAATATGCTTAATGCAAGCCAGGTTTTGATAAAAAAAAAAAAAACAAAAACAAAAAAACATCAGAGTTAAGTTTGTAAAAGAATCTGGGGTGTATTGAGCCACATGATTTAATGATTAACCTCATGCAGGGGCAATCAAGAATGAATATCTGTTCAGAGTGCCTGGGTGGCTCAGTCAGTTAGGCATCCAACTTTTGTTTGGCTCAGGTCATGATCTCAGGGTTGTGAGATCTAGCCCCATGTCCGGCTCTGCACTGGGTGTAGAGTCTGCTTAGGATTGTCTCTCTCCCTCTCCATCCCTACCGCTGCCCCTCTTAAAAAAAAAAAAAAAAAAAAAAAAGAATGAATATCTGTTCTTTCACCCATTTAAATAGTAGCGGTATCATTAGTAATCAAATTTACCATTTGTCATCCTGGAGCCCTGGAAGATTACTCCCTTTGACTCCTTGATGATCTCTTTTAAATTCTAAGTAGCAATTTATGTAGAATAGTCTTATTCAGATAAAAGAATTATATATACCCTACTTAATGTATACAGATTTTTAAAACATCATATAAACTTCTATAAATGAGGAATAAAATGTTAACCAATTATAAAGGTCTGACATTTTTTATCTTAACCTAGAGTAATAGATAATTAGAAAGTAAAATTGTAGTACCATGTACTGATAGAGATGGTCTATTTTCAATTTTGGATGTTAAAAGGAATAGTTTTAGGCACCAGCTTGTTACTTAGCCTTCTGGCAGCTACGACAATGTGCTCTTGTTTCCTAGAATCTTACTCTTGTTATTTTCTGGTGGGTGATAATCACTGTTGAGGAAAAACCAGCACACTTCAACTTCTGCAGGAGTAACCAAGAAATGCAAAACCAATTGCTTTAAAGGAGTGTTTTTACAGACATCTGTTGAACTTAGATTCATGTCAAAGTAGCCAAGGCTGAAAATCCATTTTTTGCAACATTGATTTGAAAATGTCAGTTATGGTAGAGTGATCTCTTGTTAAAGTTGGCTGAGAAAATATTTTTTTCTTTGTTAGCATCAACCTAAAGGATTTTTCCTATAACTTAATATTTATATTCCTATGAAAGAACGCATATTAGTACTAGATACAAAGCTATTGTCATTCCGGTGACTATCATCAGTATTGCCTTCTGGAATATAAGAGGTTATACAAGGGTTTTGTTTAGGTTTTATGTTTCAAATGTTTTGTTTTTTAGGAGGAATTTTATTTAAGGTCTCAGTCAAAGACATATTAAAGCCCCCGCCCTTTTTTTTTTTTTTTTACCATAACCATTTTGAAAGTTTCTATTTTCACTTGATTTGTATTCCTTTAGGCCTTAAATATTGTCATCATTTGGCATAAAAAATAAAGTATTGTCTATGGGTAATCACATTCTGGCATAAAGATTAGTTCTTTTATGAAATGGAGGAATGAGGGAATGTGTAAATTTAATCATTTAATTAGGTAGTATATAAACATCTTTTATGAGCAAACTACTGTATTACTGGGGATATGGTAATGAATAAAACAGACACAGTTTATATCCTCTAGAAGCTTAGGTTGCATGAAGGAAGGGTGACATTAAGCACATGATTTCCAACAAATAATATATTATTTCAGATATAAAGAGGGCTTTAGAGAACAGATTGGTTAGAGACAGGTCAGAGAATACTTTTCTGCATGCTTTCTGGACACCACAGTTTATCTTAATTAGGTCTACAATTCCGACGTAGGTCTGTGTGGACTAAGTGATGGAGATGGAGGAAAAAATTTGAGAGGGCCTGGAAGGATGTGTGCAGAATGAGGTATAATAAAACACAGCACTTAGAAATGCATCAAATAAAACTGTCTTGTCACTTCATTAGAAATATATAATGGAACCGCTTCTTTTTATTTGATCAGCATTGGCTAAAAATCTACAGAGTACCAGAAACTCTGTAATACAACAAAGACGTAAAGACTCCACTCTTCTTAGGTTTTGTTTTAATGGTGAGATAACTCAAGGGATTACATAATTATAATATACTAATATGAAAAGGCAGTGCTCAATGACGAGTACAATGTTCTGAAGGAAAAAGAACAGTAGCTGAGAATAAAAAAAAAAGATTTATAGAAGAGATGGTTTAAAGGTTACAATTTTGCAAGTGAACATAGTATGAGGGTGGAGAGTATCTCAAAGCATAAATGCAAATCTAGGAAGATGAGAGATCATCTAAATTTTCTAAGGCTATACTAATAATTTTTGAAGACTACATAAGAGAATAAAAACATTGGAAAAAATAAAGTAAGATGAACTAAAAATACATAGCAAAGGTAAAGAGACCTGTAGGAAGCATTATAAACATGGATGATTGAACATTCCTAGAGAAATAGGCTGGGAGCTACATATTTATTTAGTATAGAAGGAATGCTTACTCATGAAATTCTTCAAGTAATGCTTAGAATGTTGTTTCTTATAGATGACTGTATGTTAGTTTTACCCACTGCATGGAATTATATATCCTATTGACAAGGCAGATTTCATGGACTACCGTGAGACATAGAAAGAATTTTTCAGGTGGGAACATTTGCCCCCTCCCACACCCCACATTATTCTGAAGCCCATTAAATTTGAGAAGAATTGGTTGAAAAGCTATGGGAATTTCTTTCCAGTACCTTTCCTACAATTTGCATACAAAGATGTATGTATACATATACATCCTAAGGAAGAAAAAAAAATGATATTGAAGTATAATTGAGATACAACATTATTTTAGTTTCAGGTGTTCAACATAATGATTTGATATTTGTATACATTGTGAAATCATCACAGCATTAAGTCTATACCACGTGTCACCACACACATGCCATCTCCAGCTTTTTTCCTTTTTTTTCAAGATTGTGTTGGCTATTTGGGACTTTTTGTGGTTCCATACACATTTTAGAATTAGTTATTCTATTTTTGTGAAAAATAGCATAGGAATTTTAATAGGGATTACACTGAGTCTGTATATTGCTTTGGGTAATATGGACATTTTAACAAAATTGATTCTTTCAATGCATGAGCATGGACTATCATTCCATTTATTTGTGTGTTCTTCAGTTTCTTTCAACACTGTCTTATAGTTTTCATTGTAGTAGTCTTTAACTTCCTTGGTTAAATTTAGTCCTAAGTTTTTTGGGTTTTTTGGGGGTTTTTTTTGGATACAATTCTAAAGGAATTGTTTTCTTAATTTAACTTCTTGATAGTTCATTGTTAATGTATAGAAATGCAACATATTTTTGTATATTGATTTTGTACTCTGCAATTTTACTGAATTTTTTATTCTAACAGTTTTTTGGTAGAGTCTTTAGGGTTTTCTATATTTAAAATCATGTCATCTGCCTTTTATTCTTTTTTTTTTTCCTGCCTAATTACTCTGGTTAGAATTTCCAATACTATGTTGAATGAAAGTGTTGAGAGTGGGCATCCTTGTCTTTTTCCTGGAAAAAGAAAAAAAAGGAAAAGCTTTTAACTTTCTACCATTGACTGCGATGTTAGCTGTGGAATTGTCATATATGGACTTTATTTTGTTTAGGTACATTCCTTTTATATTTACTGTGTTGAGAGTTTTTATCATAAATGGATGTTGAATTTTGACAAAAGCTGTTTCTATATCTATTGAGATGATCATATGACTTTCATCATTAATTTTGTTAATGCAGTACATCATGTTGATTGATTCCTTGGTGTGAACAAACCTTGTAACCCTGGACTAATCCTGCTTGATCATGGTGTATGATGCTTTTAGTGTATTGTTGAATTTGGTTTGCAAACATTTGGTTGAGGATCTTTGCATATCTATTCATCATATGCCTGCAATTTTCTTTTTGTTGTGGTGTCTTTGTCTGGTTTTGGTATCAGGGTAATGCTGGTCTCAAAAAAGGAGTTTGTATGAATTCCCTTCTCTTCAAATTTTTGGTAGAGTTTGAGAGGAATAAGTGTTAAATCTTTGAATGCTTGGTAGAATTCGCCAGTGAAGCCATTTTTTAGTCCTGTACTTTTGTTTGTTGGGAGCTTTTTGATTGCTTATTCAATCTCCTTACTAATAATCAGTTCATCCAGGTTTTCAGTTTCATCATGATTCAGTGTTGGTAGGTTATACATTTCTAAGAGTTTATCCATTTCTTCAAGGTTGTCCAGGTCATTGGCATGAAATTGTTTTAGTTTCCTATGATTCTTTCTTTTTCTCTTGGTATCAGTTGTAACTTCAATTTCATTTCTGTTTTTCTTTATTTGAGCCCTTTTGCTTTTTTACTTGTTCAGTCTAGCTAAAGGTTTGTCAATTTTGTTAATCTTTTCATAGAACCAGCTCTTAGTTTCATTTTCTTTCTATTGCCTCTTTAGTGTCTATTTCATTTATTTGCACTCTGATTTTTATTATTTTTCTCCTTCTACTAACTTAGGGCTCTGTTTGCTCTTTTTTCCCCTCTAGTTCTTTTGGGAGTAAAGTTAGGTTTTTTATTTATGATTTTTCTAGTTTCTTGAGGTTGAAATGTACCACTATGAACTTCCTTCTCAGAACTGATTTTGCTGCATCTCATAGAATTTGGTGTTGTTTCTCTATATTCATTTGTCTCCAGGTATTTGATTGTTGGCTTATTTCTTCTTTGATATCTTCATTGACCCATTGGTTGTTCAGTAGCATGTGGTTTCATCTCAATGTATTTGTGACTTTTCCAGTTTTATCTTGTAATTGGTTTCTAGTTTCAAACCATTGTGGTTGAAAATGATACTTGAAATAAATCCTATCTTCTTAAATTTATTGAGACTTGTTTTGTGGCCTAACATGTGATCTGCTCTGAAGAATGTTCCATGTGCACTTGAGAAGATTGTCTTCTCCTGCTTTTGAATAGGATGTTTTGTATATACCCATTAATTCCATCTGGTCTAATGTATGTTTCAAGGTCAGTGTTTTCTTTATTTTCTGTCTGGATGATCAATCCATTGATGTAACTGGGCAATTAAAGTTACCTACTATTATTGTATTGTGATCAATTTCTCCCTTCAGGTCTACTAGTATCAACTTTATGTTTTTAAATGCTCCTATAAATATTTTATTTTCTTGCTGGATTGGCTTCTTATCATTATGTAATGCCCATCTTTGTCTTTTATTACAGTCTTGTCTTAAAGTCTGTTTTGTCTTAAATCAGTATAGCTATCCTGTGTTCTTTTGGTTTCTATTTTCATGAAACATCCTTTCCATCCCTTCACTTTCAGTTTGTGTATGTCTTTACATCTAAAGTGAGTGTCTTGCAGACAGCATATAGGTGGTCTTGTTTTTATATCCATTTAGCCACTCCATGTCTTTTGATCAGTGAATTTAGTCCGTGTACATTTAGAGTAATTGATAGGTATGTAGTTATTGCAATTTTATTAATTATTTTTGTCTGTTTTGTAGTGCCTCTTTGTTCCTTTCTTCTCTTATTTGTTTTGTTTTGTTTTGTTTTTTCCCCCTTGTGGTTTGATGACTTTCTATAGTGTTGAACTTAGATTTCTTTCTCATTATGCATGTGTGTCTACTATGGGTTTTTAGTTTGTGGTCACCATCTGTTTTAAGTTGATAGTAGGTTAAGCTTGAATACATTCTAAAACTCTACATTATTACCTTCTGCAACCTCACACATTTTATGTTTTTGATGTCATATTTTACATTTTTTTTTATTTTGTGTATCCCTTAACTAATTATTCTGGCTAAATTTATTTTTGCTACATTTATCTTTTAATTTTCCTACTATCTTTATTAAGTAACAATTCCACTACTTTTACTATTATTTACCTTTACCTGTGAGATTTTTACTTTCATATTTATTCTTATTACTCATAGTGCCCTTCTTTCTGCTTAAAGAAATCCCTTTAACATTTCTTGTAAGGTTTCTTTATTGTTAATAAACTCCTTTAGCTTTTGTTTGTCTGAAAAACTCTACGTTTTCCTTCAATTCTGAATGATAGTCCTACTAGGTCAAGTATTTTTGGCTTAAAATTTGTTGCTTTTTCTTTCAACACTTTGAATATATCATTACACTTTATTCTGGCCTGTGGTTTCTTCTGAGAAATTTCCTAATAGTCTTATGGGAGTTCCTTTGTATTAACAATTTTTTTTTCTTGCTGCTTTTAAGATTCTCTCTTTATCTTTAATTTTTAATACTTGGATTATAATGTGCCTTAGCGTGGTCTCTTTGGGTTCATCTTGTTCAGAACTTTCTGGGTTTGCTGGCATCTTGATGTTTATTTCCCTTCCCAGGTTAGGGAAGTTTTTAGCCATTATTTCTTCAAATAATTTTTCTGCCCTTTTTGTTCTTTCTTTTTCTTCTGGAACTCCTATAATGCAGATTTAATCTGTGTGATATTGTCTCAAAGTTCCATGCATCTATCTTTATTTTTTTTTAACTCTTCTTTATTTTTGATGCTCTTCTTAGTTGAGTTTTACTGCCCTAAGTTCCAGGTCATGGATTCTACCTTTTACTTGTCTGCTGTTGAATCCCTCTAGTGTATTTTTCAGTTCAATTATTGTATTCTTCACCTCTGTGATTCTGTTTGGTACTTTCTTATATTTTCTATCTCTTTGTTGAAGTTTTCACAGTGTTGATCCATTCTTAAGTTCGGTGTAGCATCTTTCTGACTATCACTTTGAACACTTTATCATGTAAATTACGGGTAAGCATATTATGAAGGTTTTTTCCTGGGTTTTTATGTTGTTCTGTCATTTGAAATATATTCTTCTTTTTTCTCATTTTACTTGCACTTCTTTGTTTCTTTGTATTAGGTTAACTATCTCTCACAGTTTTGCAGGAGTGTTCTTGTGTAGGAGTTAACCTTGTGATTTAATTTTTGCCCTAACTCTTGGTTGTTTCTTGAACCTTTGTGGTTGTACATTTTGTTGTTGTGGTGGTGGTGGTGGTGGTGGTGGTTGTTGTTTTGGTAAGTCCTAGTTCTTGAGGGTGTGCTATGACCTCCAGAGGGAGGGATCTCAATCAGCACTTAGTTTCAGACTGACACTTTTCTTGGTAAGTCCCAGTTGTTGAGAATCCGCTAACATCTATGGGTGTTCCAAAGGGAGAGACTTCAGGCAGCCCAGTTTCAGGCTCATTGGAATATGTATGTACCTTCAGGCAGCAGCTTTTAAGGTATGCAAATATGTACAATTCTGTGGGTCCACAGTTGCAGACCCTGCTGACCTTTAGAACAGGGGATCTGAATGTGTCCTCTTAGTGAGATTTGCAAAAATCTCCAGATGAATATGTAAGCTCCTTTCTGGGAGGTACTAGCAAGTTTTAGCAAGGTCACATGAGAGCTGAAAGATGGTATCCCTAGACCTATGTTCCCTGGGAGCATAAGTGTATATATTCTTATGCAATCTCTCTTGGAGAGCTGTCCATATTAACTTGATAATTATCTGCATTCTTTGAAATGACTACATAGTTTTCTATAGAATGCCCATCCATTATTAATTTAATTACATCTGCCTTGATAAGCATTGACATTTTTTGGCTAATTTGTGTTATTACAAACAATGTTGTAATTAATATTCTTAAAATGAATCTTTAGAATATGCCCATGTTTCTGAAAGTTAAATTAGTAGAAATTGAATTTTTTGATCAGTTGAAGGGTTATTAAATTGTGGTGGTGTATTGCATTATATTATCAAAATGGTTACTACTTTTATAACTGACACATTATAACCACATGGCAACTAAGGTCACATAACCCAGTTTCAAAATATAAATATTTACTAAATATATTTTTCAGAATAAAAAAATGGGAAATATGTTTGATTGCTTAGCATGATGGAATAAGTTGAAAATTAATATTAAAATAAGGAGGTAAACAATATACATTACTATTAGTGTTGGTAATTATCCCAAATTGAAATAGAATGCATGTAGATTTTAAATAAAGAGCATGTAATCCAGAGCTTAGTATTCTGAAGTGTAATGTTACTATCAAAGTATAGTAAGAATTAATAAAACTACAGAAATATGTAAAATCCTTCCTATTCAATGAGGATTTATACCCATACAAATATCTTTGTTACTCTGGTAGGACAAGATTCTACACAAATAAAAATTGATTCTGACTCAGTCTACCTAGAGTCTGTAATGCTCTTAAAGTAGTTTGAATTTGGAATTTAACATCAGAGATGCTAGCTTTTCCTGTACAGAGACTACTTAGGCTGAGTTAGTGAGAATAAGTAGTTTAAAATTTAAGTGAAAAAATACTCCACCTTTAGAATCTGTGACTAAAAGACAGGTAGTAAATTAGAGAATATAATTTGGTTGGAATAGCAAATTACTTCCTTTAAAAGTATCTGAAATAAATGAAAAAAATTAAACCGTTTTAGTGAAGATTCATGATTTTTTAAAAAAAATTAACAATTAAAAATAATAAACAATTTAGGGGCGCCTGGGTGGCACAGCGGTTACGCTTCTGCCTTCAGCTCAGGGCGTGATCCCGGCATTATGGGATTGAGCCCCACATCGGGCTCTTCCGCTATGAGCCTGCTTCTTCCTCTCCCACTCCCCCTGCTTGTGTTCCCTCTCTAGCTGGCTGTCTCTATCTCTGTCAAATAAAATCTTTAAAAAAATAATAATAATAATAAACAATTTAGATGAAACAAATCAGATTTTACAAATAGTTTACCCTATTTTACTTTAAAGCTTATATAAACAAAAGGTTTTCTTTCTTTTTTTTTTTTAAGATTTTATTTATCTATTTGAGAGAGAGAGACAGAGATAGAAGGAGAGAGCATGAGTGGGAAGGGGAGGGAGAAGCAGGCTCTCTGCTGAGCAGGGAGCCCCATTCCCAATGCAGGGTTTGATCCCAGGACCCCAGGGTCATGACCAGAGCCTAAGGCAGATGCTTAACCAACTGAGCCACCCAAGCACCCCTAAACAAAAGGTTTTCTAAGCCTTGCCTTGTGACTTTATATATGTGTAGCAAAGAAAAGAGAACTCTGAAACCCAAAATAATTTTCCCCACCTTGTATGTCTACTGTAAAATACAGGTATTATTTCTTTATGATGTGTTTCTTGGTATTTTTAGACCCTACCCTTAAGTGGAGCGGAGTAGTCTACCCTTTCCTCTTCATATCATCTTTCACATGTTGCCAGTATAAAACTATCCCAATACATTGTGTCTACTTATCTTGCTAGACAACCCTTTTGAGAATAGCATATAAGACTTAATTCAACATTAGGAGACTTCCACTGTAGTTTTCAGAGTTCTTGGTCTCAGAACTTCTTTGCTCTCAAAAAATAGTGAGGTCCTAAAGACCAAACAGTTTGGCTCTCTGTGGCCTGCAAAGTCCAGCCCATCTCCTGTTTTTATAAATTACTATTGGAACAGAGCTACCCCATTTATTTTCATATTGTTTATGGTTGTTTTCTCATTATAATGGCAGAGTTGAATAGTGTGACAGATGCCATATGGCCTGCCAAACCTAAAGTATTTATTATCCTGTCCTTTGCAGGAAACCTTTGCCATCCTCCATGTAGCTAGCAGTTTTTACCTTATTAGAAATTAAAGCTTACACAATTTTAAAATTGAGAAATACACAAGCACACTTTCCGTTAGCCATCAGAGCTAATGGTCATGCAGCTTTTGGGAAACTGTTGTAAATTTATAAGAAAATGAGAGACAAAAAGGCAAATAAAGTTTTAGCATTATTATGTAAATAATTTTAACCTCCTGGGAGACCTTGAGTGTGTATAAGGAACACTAAAGCATATTCAGACCATACTCTAAGGATTGCTAGAATAGTATGTCAAATAGTAACTGCTCAATACATATTGGAATGAATAAGCAATGAAAAAAAAAGAAAACAAATATTTCCATAGTGCCTTACAGTTTACAAAGAACTTTTGTGTCAATTTCTAATTTAAGAAAGTTTAAAGGAAGCAGAAGGTTCAAAGAAAAGACTTTTGTTATAGGACATATTAAAGCATGTTGGAAAGTTAAGGAGGAAGATAGACCTATAGCTTAGTGACCATGATTAAGGAATATATAACAGACAGAAAGGATTAATTAAAAATGGGCCATATATAAAGGCACTTAAATGACTGAGTTGAATTTTTGTTGAACTGCAGAGAATGGTAAAATGTAGTTCCAAAGTAAATGAAATATGATGTAGTAGTATAATATATGGGGACATAGAAGAGGAATATTAGGAACAGTGAAACACAAATCATTTTCAAAAGAAAATCTTCAAAGGAGAATTGCTTGAGGAAATTTTACAATGGAAGACATACTGCCTTCAAAGAAGTTAGTTAAGACTGTTCTTGGTGTTTGAGTCTGTTTTGACTTACCCTGTATCTGTACCTGTAAGGTAAAAAAAAAAAAAAAAAAAAAAATCAAACATTTAAAATTTCTTATCTGACCTTCTATGTGAGAAACACTAAAAATACAAAATTTCAAGAAATTTAAATTTGGGAGTGGGGGTCAAAAATGGTGAAAGAATATTTCAGTGCTTCTTTTTTAATCTGAAAGTAATTTAAGAGGGTTTTGGCATACTAATATATCATGACTGTGCCTTTACATGATTTGTTCTATAAAAAGTTTTTGCATTTGGGCTGGAATCTGGTTATTCTTATCACCTATGTAATTGCATTCAAATGTACTCTCCACTATAAATTAACTACAATCCAGTTGTTGTGGATAAACAATGTATGATTTATGTTTGAGTCACATAAATGAATTAGAGTCTTTATTCAAAGTGCTTATGGGACATGCCTTCTTTTATGTGTGTTGCTTAACCGTACCCATTATTCCTACAGAAGGTATCTAAACGCACAGTATCCAACCATTTGATTGAAAGAATGTTTAAAAGAAAAATTGAGATTAGCAATTACAAGCCTAACCCCATCTAGAAACAATTTGTTCTATCTTGTTATTGAAAACAAACACAAATAAACTTTAGTAAGCCATGGTGTTTTACCTCCTTCAATATTATATTTACATTATTTGCTCAGTAGGATGAGTAAGTAATCTCTGTGGAGATATTAAGGAAATCATTTATTTTTCTGTTACATACACAAGTGTGTATCATACAATACATAATAGCTTTTAATTGGGAGACATGAAAATTAAATATCACTACCATGTGTGACATGTGAATTATAATGTGATATTTATAAATATTTTAGTAGTTACCATTTACCAGATGGTAGTAATGTGTGTTTTTGCAAGTCTGAAACATCTTTTTTATGACTGTAGTCTACATTTATAGTAATTTATTCTCTCTCTGCAATACGGATGCAAGTTCTCTGCACTGTACATAGTATTCCAAGCTTTGAGCAAATCAAGCAATCCTAAACATGAATACACATCAAGATGAATGTTAACAATTCATTTGACTAATGAATAGTAAATATAAATGTTTTCTCAGTGTGTGCCATAATTTGAAATAACAGGCTGAGCAAACTTCTCATGTTCACTTTTGCTAATCACATGTAACTTTGGAAAAATAACTCTAAAGATGATATTCTAACATGGAGGGAATGGCATTAAAGCTCATGTTCTATTAGACATAAAACTTTATCCTTCAACACTAAAATGTTATTACCTGTTTTCAGGTAGTAAATTAATATCATTCTTCTTTGTCTGTATTTCATAAATCAGAGGAATTAACCTGTTAGAGACTGCAACTTCTTTTGTGAAAAAAAGCTTTCCTCTATTTTTTTCTCTCTTTATAGGCTCTTTTCCTGTACTCTCAGACTTCTATCACCTCCATCACCACACCTCTAAAATACTATGGACTTTTCTTAAAGCCACCTAGACTAGACTAGGCTTGGTGTGAGTTCTGTAGCTACGAGCACTAACAATAGAAATAAGCATTATGTTGTCACTATTCCCTTTTATGCAGATTGGCTTGGTGGCTTATCTTGGCTGACACCCTGCACATCAATCGGTGTGTCTAGGAATGCTATGGCAGTCAAATTGTGAGGCTTTCAAGCAAGCATGTATAATTTTAGCATTTCCTGATGCATGCTTGAAGAGTTGCTCTTCCGTGCTTTCAATCATTTTAATGAGGTATCTTAGTTTGATTTACAAATTTGGTAAGCACAACTTGGCGTTGTTATGTTTAGACTTTGGTTCTTATTTCATAATGTGTGTTTTAAGAGTCCTTGATGCTGCAGAAGAATAAAAAAAACTTCATCTTTCTCCTCCTACTGTATCAGTAGACAAAACAGGAAAGGAGATAAAGCAGAATTAGAAATGACTTTTTTAATCAAACGAGATTAAAAGGTTTCAAGTCTCTTAGGATAAAATACCGATTATATCACTGTATACACATACATACACAACACAAAACTCTGACACAAAATAACATCTTTTTTTTTTTGCCAGTTGTTTAACAGGATTATCATCAAATCTGAGACTCAAGAAAGTAATCTCCTAGCATTTGAAGCCCTAAGTGAGATTTTGCAGTTTTAAAATGTCCCAGGGAAGCATATATCTTTGAGCAGAGTGATAGAATTAAAGCGCTATGAACACTTGGAAGAGAAATTAAATTAGAGGCACAAAATTTAAAAGGATATATTATTTCATACATAAAGTGCTGGCATCTACTTTATAAATGGGAATTAGATTTGTAGTCTATAAAAATCCTTAGGTAGCTGTGATTTACATTTTTCTATTAGTTGTTACAGTTTAATATTTCTCTTAATGCATTGAAATTTGTTTATGCCACTTTTTGAGAGACTAAAATGAAAATGTTACAAACAGGAATACGTTAATGAAAATGTTACAAATAGGAATACAGGAATGACATAATCAGCTCAGCATCTTTGCAAGGCTGAAATAGTGGGGAACTTAAAATATTTGAAATTTATAGCTTTTTTCTAGATGGCTGTATGCCTAAAACAGTAGAATTGTAGAAATTGATTATTGGTATTCAGTTACTATTAGATTCTATTAGTTTTGGTGTTAGATTCAGAGAAGCTCTATCTGGAGGAATGCTGTGGAAATGCTGCATAGGGTCAGTAAGATATAATGAAAGAATAATGATTTAAAATTAGGAAACTTAGTTTTTCATTTCACTTAATTTTTTTTTAAGATTTTATTTATTTATTTGACAGAGATAGAGACAGCCAGCTAGAGAGGGAACACAAGCAGGGGGAGTGGGAGAGGAAGAAGCAGGCTCATAGCGGAGGAGCCTGGTATGGGGCTCGATCCCATAATGCCGGGATCATGCCCTGAGCCGAAGGCAGACGCTTAACCGCTGTGCCACCCAGGCACCCCTTCATTTCACTTTAATACTTATTAAACTCAGTGATCTTTTACAGATCATTGCTTTGTGGTATCAATCTGTTCCTGTGAAAATACTTCGTTCCTGATCTTCTATATAGATACAAATTATTTCTTGAAAAAAATAATTTCAAAGTTTTGCTATGTAAATAATATCTAGGTGTTTGTGACAAATTCAGGTTCCCAGTTGCCATTCCAGAGATCTGACTCAATGAGTCTTGTTGATATAAAAAGTCTAAGTTTCAGGAATTTGTCCTTCTCACTTCTACCCTTTAGTATGGTGATGCAGGTGGACCACATTTTGGTGCTGCATTAGAGGGGTTGACTAAGTCCTCAATTATCCCCAGATTCCAGGGTGAACAGTTTTTATGAAAACCAATGACTTACATTAGTTCTTCTTAATAAGTACCAGAAGCAAAAATATTACTTTGAATGATACTGTTTGGAAATGTATAATCCTTTCTTGTAGGACGCTGTGTGCGCTAAAAGCCTTCAGCGAACAACTCTTCGATGAGCATGCATGCCTTCATTTTATTCTACAAAGCAAAATAATTTATACTAAAGCCATATGCAGCCACCTAAGCAGTATCTCTTCAATTAAAAATCAAAGAAATAGTTCAAAGAAATGCCTGAAAATGTCTTGCTCCTACTGTAACATTTCTATATTTAAAAAACAACGAACTTAATGTTTTTGCTTCTCTTGGTACCCTGCTTCCCTAAAGGAGTAACATAAATGGGTTACTTGTACGTGCTATTGGGCCACAAAATTCTATCTTCATAACTAATCCAAATGGGAAATGAACACTGAAACCCAAAAACAACTAGCTTGCCAAGGAATACTGATCCCAAGGTCTGCTCTTGTCTAATCAAGAAGAATTTGAATGTGGATGGTTTATATGGGTTCACACATGGTCAGCTTGTAATCTTCCTAGCAACTCCTTTCCTCATTAATTTAGTCTGTACTTAGTAATTGCTTTTCCCACATAATGGAACAAGTTTAATTGCAAAATTCTGCTTCCACTGAAACTGTCAGGTAAACTTCACTGAATTAAAGCCAACTAAAATTTTCCTGTCAGAAATGTACTCATCCATTTCTCAAAATGTGTAAAATTTGCACGTTTTTAAATATTTCCAAATATATAGCCTTTTCTAAGCAGGCTCCATATATTTTTTGAAATAATGAGATAGCTGATGACCTATGTTATCTTTCCACAGCTATAATTTCACATGTGCAGAAGTAGGGGTTAGGAGCCCATTGGAGGAACTACTGATGTCTTTCAGTGTGCATCTGATATTATTAGATTGTTTTATTTCCAGATAAAAGAGCTCATTACTATAACTCTACATTTAGATGAGAATTAGTTTATTAGCATTTAAGTATTAATTAATATTAGTTTAGTTACAAAAAAGTATAATTTTCCAGATGCATTCATTTCTCATGTAAACAGGTACAGTATTATAAATAAGCTGCATTTGGATGTCTGATTTGCCAAAGATTTTCTGTGTGGTATTATAGGCCAAGTGAAGCCGGAAAGGTTATTGCCCAAGGGGAAATATGGGTAGTTCTCAGTTCCTTTTTGTACCTTATCACTTACATAATAGGGTACTCAGACAAACATATATATACATATATACATGTATATGTACACACACACACACACACACACACACACAACTTAAAGTTTTCCCCTTAGCAATTCTGACAGCTGTAAGTTTTCCTCTTGAGGGAATGCATAGGAATGTCATTTTAATTTTATTTTCCTTTTATCATCTTTGCTTTATACAAGCTAAGGGCTATGAAGAAAAAGTCAAAGTACAAATGGGCAGGGCTGCAGTGAAATGAATAAAGCTCCTTAGCTGGCATTAATATGATACTTCAGGAGAAGTTATTACCAAATTGCAATACTTACAACTGTACAAAATTTCTTAGGGAAAACCTGGGGTCATCTTGCTAAATACCATGGTTGGATTTTTAAGAATGCTGCTGCACCATGTTATGCCTGTAAGCTCATTATAGTGATGTAGCCCAGACTCTCTTCAGGTATCATTAATAACATGCTTTAGAGGTTTGGCCCTACTGTATAAAAGTTCTAATCCTGGTTGCCCAGGGTTATTTGGTTTACTTAAAAGGGCTTGTGTTACTTGTGATCATAAAAGATCTGGAGAATAGTGATCAAAAAGAAAAGGTGGCTTACCTGCAATGCTTATGGTTGAATACAGGAGTCCATGGGCCCAGCAAGCAGTTTTTACACAATACAGTATTTACATCACTCTTATTAATGAATAATATTTGCTTTGCTGGATCCTGATCTCATATCTTAGCTGTATGTGAGGAAATTCCACATGCTTAATAAGGGAGTTTAAAAATTCATTTTATGGGCTACTGGGTGGCTCAGTAGGTTAAGTGTCTACCTTTGGCTCAGGTCATGATCCCAGAGTCCTGGAATCAACCCTGTGTCAGGCTGCCTGCCTGCCCATTTATCAAACAGATAAATAAAATCTTTTTTAAAAAAGGAAATTGCCATTTAAAAAAATAAAATAAATAAAAATCCATTTTAACGTATAATTAAGAAATGTTAGTAAAATTTGGGAAGACAATAAAATAAGCCATCATTAGATTGCAACCACCACTCAGTCTAGATCAAATTACACATCATCTTACAGATACCAAACATGGACAGATGCCGAGAAGTAGTACCCTATGTGCTTGGCTAGTGGAGCCATCTAAAAGCAGATGTGGTCTGCTGGCAAGGAGCAAACTGAAGTGAATGCCTGGAGTCAAAAACTACAGTGAGCCAACACCAAGTATCAGGGGCAATAAGAAATATTTAGGGCATATATGTTAGGAAAGGTGGGGCTATAGTTAAGAAATCAGAACCTGAAAGGATTAAAACAAGTGAAGAAGCTGAGTATGAAATCAGGTAAACCGGAGGCTCACAAAGCCAGCCATCAACAGGAGCAAGGTCTAGTTACTGCTTCCTATTATTTGGCAGTTATATGGATTTGAGAAATGGTTCTTAAACTTTTGCAAACCAGGTAACTTTTTCATTTATAAAATTAGTGATGTCCCCACAGAACTTTTGTCTGCATGACTTATATATCTATTAATGTCTGCTATAGAAGAAATTTAAACTTAGAAAATATTAATTTATTTTAAAATCATAATATTAAATAATAAACACATTGCATGTTGACAGAACATTTTTAACGAAAACCATATTTTAAAAAAACAATTTCATGAGAAAGTACTTTTGAATTTGTGCAAATCTATTTTATGTTTATCTTATTAGAGGATTCTACATTTAATCTGTTTCAGTATTTTGTTTCTGTTGAAGTATATCAGAAAAATCCAGCCTCACACAGATATGGCGGCAAAATATGGAGGAAGAGAAATGAGTATTTCTTTTCTTTTTTTTTTAAGATTTTATTTATTTATTTGACAGAGAGAGAGAGAGCCAGCCAACCAGAGAGGGAACACAAGCAGGGGGAGTGGGAGAGGAAGAAGCAGGCTCCCAGCAGAACAGGGAGCCCAATGAGGGGCTCAATCCCAGGACCCTGGGACCATGCCCTGAGCCGAAAGCAGACACTTAACGACTGAGCCACCCAGGTGCCCCGAGAAATGAGTATTTCAATAGCCTTTTCAGATAATTGTATTTTTCTCACATTTGATACTACATGGAACTCAACAGATGGGAGTTTCTCAAGTTCTAGTTGCAGTGTAGAATCCTAAAATCATATCAGTAAGCCTTTTACTCTGTTAAATTAAAATCCATAGGCCTCGGGTGCTCTTTGAATGCATATTTACCCATGAATGATTTTGTAAAATGCAGTGGTTATTTAGAAAATGTTGATTCACTGAGTTGTGCAGATCTTTCGTATGTTTACATATTTCATTATATAATCTCAAAACATTACATTCATTAATATCATCACTGATTTCATCCAAAAACTATTTAGGTATTGATAGCCTGTCATGTTCACCATGGCAAATACAAGTTTTTCAAAAGTATAAGTTTGCTTTTAAATTTTCAATTTTAAGTTAACAAGTAATATGATGTTTTCCTTGAAGTGACAAACTCATTTCATTCATTTTTTGAGGCAAACTCATTTCATTCATTTTTGAGAAAATGTCTGTCAGATACTCAAGTCTGAGTTAACCGGTTTTTCTGTCAGTCATTCTGTCAAGTAAAGATGATTGATGAAAACACATGGCTACTTCAGCTTGTATCTCAATCACACAAGTGCTTTATAAGGACTTCTCGTTTTGTCATATAGATTATTAAAAAGGAGACCTCAAGAGGGAAGAGTCAATAAAATTTATATTTTTTGCTGCTTTATCAAAGACATTCTTAAGCAAAACTGAGTTTATATGTTTCTGTCCATCTAACTCTCTTATCTATTTATCTACTTATTAAAAGGGAGTGTGTGACTATTGACCGCTAGCACCGTCCAGTGCCACTGCCTTAATTAGGACCAAGATACCAATAGTTTTACCCACCGTTGCTTTAGCAACATCAGTGCAAATGTTAATGCAAAGAAAACGGAAGATAATATCTCTGAAAATACTATAAAAATAGTTTGACCTCAGAGATTCCCTGAAAAGGTCTAAGAACTCCCAGGGACCTAATACCATACTTTGAAAACCACTGTTTTAGGTAGAGGCTTTTATAAAACCAACTTTGATTGGTTTTATAAAAATGTCATGTCTTGAACTTTAAAAAAATTCTTTAGATTTTTTCCCTCATTTTCATGAAGAGAAAAAGCAGTAGCCCTGCAATATTTTTCTGTCTTTATGTCTCCACTTTCCTGATAAGTAGCATAAATCAAGTTTTAAGTTGGTCAATCATTCAAATGTTTATTAAGGGTTTATCATGTGCTGGGCATTGGTTTAGACACTAGACAAATCCGCTTTGTAAACATGACATGAGGGTAGGAATCATTTTTCTTCTTTCTGCCATATTGGAACATGTAGACAGGGTCCCTAAAAACTGGTAAATATATTGCCCTGCTTTCTGCCCATCACTTCCCTTTCCTGTCTTCTCTCTCCTCCCTGCCTCTTCCACTTACCTCCTTTTTATAATCCCTATCAAGGCCTTGAGTAACAGGTCCATACATGACAGTAACTACCCAAATGAAAGGGAATTTTGTTGTTTCAGGTGTTTGTTTGTTTAAAGGTAATACCTTTGACAGTTATCCTAGCTTTCTTTGTATTTTCCCCACAAACTTACTTGATCTTTTATATATATATATATATATTTTATTTATTTGAGAGAGAGCAAAAGTAAGAGAGAGGTCACAGAGGGAGAGGGAAAAGCTGCTGAGAGGAGAGCCCAAAGCGGGGCTTGATTCCAGGACCCTGAAATCATGACCTGAGCCAAAGACAGATGCTTTAACCAACTGAGCCACCCAGTTGCCCCAGCTTTAATATATGTTTAGATCACATACCCTTGCTGTAGTGTGTAGGAATTTAAGGAATGATTTATTTTTCTTTAATTCAATTTAGTTAAACTAAAACAAGCAAAAATGTCCACCGATTTTTCCCAGTCCCACATATAAGTGAGATCACAGGGTATTTGTCTTTCTCTGCCTGATCTGTTTTACTAAGCATAATGCCCTTGAGGTCCACCCATATGTTGCAAATGGCAAGATTTTACTGTTTTATGGGTAAATGATATGCATGCACACACATACATTGGATATCAATGTATTATATATATAATGTATTATATGTAATGTATTAAATATATGTATATGTATATATATGTATAAATGTATTGGTAATGGTTTTTAAAATTTTGTTGATGGTTTCCTTTGCTGTGCAGTAGCTTCTTTGATATAGTCCCACTTGTTTATTTTTGCTTTTGTTGCTTTTCGTTTTGGTATCAGATTCAAAAAAACATTGCTGAGATCTACGTCAAGGAACTTACTGCCTCAGTTTTCTTCAAGGAGTTTTATGATTTCAGGTGTTACATTCAAGTCTTTAAACCATTTTGGGTTGATTCTGTGAATGGTGTAGGCTAGCGATATACTTTCATTCTTTTGCACGTGGCTGTCTAATTTTCCCAGCACCATTTATTGAAGAGACTGACTTACCACCATTATATATTCTTAGCTCTGTAGTCCTAAATTAATCCACCATATATGTGTGGGTGTTCTTCTGGGGTCTGTATTGTATTCCACTGATTTATGTGTCTGTTTTTATCCCAATACCATACTGTTTAATAGCTTTGTATTATAGTTTGAAATCAGAGACTAATGATGCCTCCAGCTTTATTCTTTTTTCTCAAGAATGCTTTGATTACTTGGGGTCTTTTATGGTTCCATACAAATTTTATAATTGTTTGTTCTATTTCTGTGAAAAATACTATTGAAATTTTGCTAAGGATTACATGGAATCTATGTATTGCTTTGGATAGTATCAACATTTTAGTAATAATTATTCTAATCTATGAACATGGATTATCTTTCCATTTGTCTTTATCTTCTTTAATTTCATTCATTAATATCTTACAGTTTTCAAAATGCAGATCTTTCATTTCCTTGATTAGATTCATTCCTAGATATTTTTTTCTGATGCAATTGTGAGTGGGATTGTTTTCTTAAATTCTCTTGCTAAGAGTTTATTATTTTAAACACAACAGATTTTTGTGTATTGATATTGTATCTTACAACTTTATTAAATTTGTTTATTAAACAGTTTATTGATGTAGTTTTTAAGGTTTTCTCTATATAGAATTATGTAATCTGCAAAAGTGACAGTTTTACATCTTCCTTTCTAATTTGAATGCTTTATTTCCCCCCTGCCTACTTCCTCTGCCCAGGAATTCTAATACTATGCCAAATTAAAGTGGCAAGTGTGGGCATCCCTGTCTTGTGTCTGACCCTAGAGGAAAAGCTTTCAGTTTTTCACCATTGAGTATGATGTTACCAGTGGGCTTGTCATACGTGACCTTTATTATGTTGAGGTACATTTCCAGTATATCCACCCTGTTGAGAGTTTTTATCATAAACTGATGTTGATGGGCTACTGGTTGGCTCAGTTGTTAAGCGTCTGCCTTCGGCTCAGGGCGTGATGCCGGAATTCTGGGATTGAGCCCCACATCAGGCTCCTCCTCTGGGAGCCTGCTTCTTCCTCTCCTACTCCCCCTGCTTGTGTTCCCTCTCTCGCTGGCTCTCTCTCACTGGCTGCCTCTGTGTCAAATAAATAAATAAAATCTTAAAAAAAAAGGATGTTGAATTTTGTCAAATGCATTTTCTGCATCTTTAGAGATTATTATATGATTTTCATCCTTCATTTTGTTAATGTAGTACATCATATTGACTGACTTGCATCTTTGGAATAAATCCCACTTGATGATGGTGTATGATCCTTTTAATGTATTGTTGAATTTAATTTGATAACATTTTGTTGAAGATTTTTGCATCTGTGTTCATCAGGGATATTGGCCTGTTATTTTATTTTCTTAGGACATCCTTGTCTGGGGTTGGTTTCAGGGTAAGCTGGCCTCATAAAATGAATCTGGATAAATTCCATCCTCTTCTATTTTTTGGAAGAGTTTGAGATTGATTGGTATTAATTCTTCTTTGACTCTGTGGAATAATTCATCAGTGAAGCTGCCTGGTCCTAGACTTTTGCTTGTTAGAACGTTTTGGTTATTGATTCAATCTTGTTACTAGTAACAATCTGTTCAGATTTTCTATCTCATCATGATTCAGTCTTGGTAACTTATATGTTTTTAGAAATTTATCCATGTCTTCTAGGTTGTCCAAATTGTTTGCATACAATAGTAGTCTGTATGATCCTCTGTATTTCTGTGGTATCAGTTGCAGCATCTCCTTGAAATAAAGATAGCTAAATTTATTGTAGTCCCTTACATGTGTTTGATCATCACAATAACCCAAAATGTAAGCACTATTACCAGTCCTTTTACAGATGAGGAAACTGAGTCATAGCAAGTTTCTTATGTCCCCAATGATAAATCCTCAATCCCAAGCAGATAATTTGTCCTCAGTGACAACACTCTTTAGTACACAGTACCACTTCTTAACAACCATCCTAAAGACTCTCCATGGTCTCTTTTTCAATATTTACAGTATCAGGATGCTAGGGTGGCTCAATCGGTTAAGTGTCCAACTCTTGATGTCAGTTTAGGTCATGATTTCAGGGTTGTGAGATTGAACCCTTCATCAAGCTCTGCCCTGAGCATGGAGCCTGCTTAAGATTCTTTCTCTCCCTCTCTTTCTACCTCTCTCCCGGCTCACTTATGCATGTACTCTCACTCTCAAAAATAAATTAAAAATAAATAAATAAATAAAATAAAATATCAAAACACCATCTTTCCATTGTTCTCATTATTATCTTAACTTTTTGCCATCTGTCAATCAGTGGCCATTTTAGAGACTGAAATGTTTTGCTGAGTATATGTAAACTGTCACTACTGACTCAAAGCTGAGACTTTAGTTTTTGTCAGGGTCTCAAATAGACAAGTTTCCTTTTGTAATGATGCTACTACTGTTTCTTCCCTTGAAGCCTTGCCTAAATTTTTGCTGAAGCATCAGGTAGGCACAACCAGGGCAAACTGCAAAATTTCACCCTCTAGCTCTTCTGCTTCTGGCATCTTCCCATAGCTCAGTCATTCACACATGCTCATGGAAAGGCAGATATCAGCCACAGTTTTATTCTCGGTCAGTCCTCCATGTGACACTTCAATTGCTTCTGCATGAGTTGGTCACTGTCTCTCTATTATTGTCCTTTTTTTTTTTTCTTTCATTTCTAATCCTTTCAATAATAAAACTACATTACTTTAAAATATTAAAAGGCATAGATCACGTGGGTAGCTCAGTCAGTTAAGTGGCCAACTCTTGATTTTGGCTCAGATCATGACCTCAAGGTCCTGGAATGGAGCCTGCATCAGGCTCTGTACTCAGGGGGATTCTCCTTTCCCTTTCCCTCTGCTCCTCCCTCTGCTCGTGCATGCTGTCTCTCTAAAATAAATAAATAAATCTTTAGAAAGATTTTAAAAGGCCTGTTTTCTGTAACATATATGTCTTCTACTGTGATTTTAATATAACTATATTATTCTAAACATGGCTATACTGATAAGTTTGTTGATAGGAACTTTATAATAGTATATATCCCATCTCCTATTTAGCCATTGTCATAAAGTGTGATTTCTCAAGGATTGTTTATTTTATGGAATGAAAAAGAATAAAATTCTCTGTATCTCATGAAAAAAAGGACAGATGGTAAAAGAAGGAAATGTTTCAATTTTTTTTAATTAAAATACACCTATACAGGCACACCTTATTTTATTGCATTTAATTTTATTGCACTTAGTAGATATTGCATTTTTTATAAATTGAAAGTTTGTGGCAACCCTGCCTCAAGCAAGTGTATCAGTGCCATTTTTTCAATAACATTTACTCACTTTGTGTCTCTGTGTCACATTTTGGTAATTTTTCAATATTTCAAAGTGTTTTATTATTATTATATTTGTTATGGTCAACTTTGATCAGTGATCTTTGATGTTACTATTGTAGTTGTTTTGGGACAGCATGAAACATGCCCATATAAGATGGTGAACTTAATGGATAAATGTTGTGTGTGTTCTGGCTGCTCTACCATACCCCATTTCTCTCCCTCTCCTGGGGCCTCCCTATTCCCTGGGACACAACAATATTGAAATTAAGCCTATTAATAACCCTACAATGGCCCCTAAATGTTCAAGTGAAAGGAAGAGTCAGATTTTCTTCAATTTAAATCAAAAGTTAGAAATGATTAATCTTAGTGAGGGAGGCATGTTGAAGGTGAGATAGGCTGAAAGCTATCACTTGCTTTTGCCAAACAGTTAGGCAAGTTCTAAATGCAAAGGGAAAGTTCTTGAAGAAAATTAAAAGTGCTACTCCAGTGAGCATGTGAATGATAAGAAAGTGAAACAGTTTCATTTCTTTTTTTAAATTTTACTTAAAATCAATTAATTAACATATAGTTATTATTAGTTTCAGAAGTACAGTTTAGTGATTCACCAGTTGCATGTAACACCCAAAAAACAAATATCCAGTGAAGAAATGGGCAGAAGACAGGAAACAGCCTTATTTCTGATACGGAGAAAGTTTTAGTGTCCGGATAGAAGATCAAACTAGCCAAAACACTCTCTTAAGCTAAAGCCTAATCCGGAGCAAGACCCTAACTCTATTCAGTGCTATGAAGGATGAAAGAAGTGAAGAAGCTTCAGAAGAAAAATCTGAAACTAGCAGAGTTTTGTTCATGAGGTTTAAAGAAAGAAGCCATCTCTATAACATAAAAGTTCAAGGTGAAGCAGCAAGTGCTGTTGGAGAAGCTTCAATGAGTTATTCAGTAGATCTAGCTAAGATAATTAGTGAAGGTGGAAGCATTTTCAAGATGAAACACATTTTCAAGATGAAAAAGCCTTGCCTTAAAGCTTCAAAGGACAGACTGACTCTCTTGTTAGGGCCTAATGCAGCTATTGACTTGAGGTTGAAGCCAATGCTCATTTACCATTCAGAAAATCCTAAGACCCTTAAGAATTATGCTAAGCCTACTTTGCCTGTACTGTATAAATGAAACAACAAGATATGGATGATAGCACATCTGTTTACAACGTGGTTTACTGAATATTTTAAATCCACTATTGAGAGACTTACTGTTCAGTAAAAAGAAAAAAAAAAAAGATCCCTTTCAAACTATGACTGATCATTGACAATATGCCTGCTTACCCAAGAGCTCTGATGGAGATGTACAGCAGGATGAATATTGTTTTTGTGCCTTCTAACAAAACATGCTTTCTGCAGCCAATAGATCAGGGAACAACTGACTCTTAAGTTATTATTTAGGAAACACATTTTGTAAGGCTTTCTCTGATATAGATAATGATTCTTCTGATGGATCTAGGAAAAGTACATTGAAAACATTCTGGAAAGGATTCAGCATTCTAGATGCCATTAAGAATATTCACGATTCATGGAAAGAGATCAAAATATCAACACTAACAGGAATTTGGAAGAAGTTGATTCCGACTCTCACAGATGATTTTGAGGAGTTCAATACTTCAGTGGGGGAAGTAACCACAGGTGTGGTGGAAATAGCAAGAGAACTAGAATCAGAATTAGAATCTGAAGATGTGACTGCATTGTCGCAACTTATGATAAGACTTTAACAAATGTGAAGTTGCTTCTTATGGATGAGCAAAGAAAGTGGTCTCTTGAGATGGAACCTACTCTTGGTGAAGATACTGTGAAGATTGTTGAAATGACAACAAAGAATTTAGAATTTTACATAAGTTTGGTTGATAAAGTAGTGGGAAGGTTTGAGAGGATTGATTCTAATTGTTATTGTTGTTTCTGTTTGTTTAATGCTACAAGTTTTCTTGTGGAACTCTCTTAGAACTTTAAATAAAATGAGTCTGGTGTGATTCCAAATCCCAGTAGTGCTCTTCATTAAATTAAATTCTTATGTGGTAATGACGCAGACCCACTATCCTAGTTACCCATTAGCTGGGCCATAGGAATTTTTCCAGGTGTTGGCATATGACTCATCCCAGGCCACTCCAAGTCCTCTGATCTGTATTTTCCAAAATGGAGTTGGAGAATGAATTTTACTTTGAGGATCATGGAATTCTAAATATGCTTATCCACTGTTTACATTTCTCTTGTCACATGAAGAAAGCCTATCTTCAGTTGGAGGAAATAAAGTCCATACACATATGGCTAAGAAGGAATAAATGAGATGAGACAGAGGAGAAGCAATGGAGAGAGAGAGCTAAGTTTTAGCTTCTCAGGGTAGCGAGAGTTATAAGAATCTCTTCTATCACCACCATGCCACCTACACTAGGCATTGGGTTGAAAATGAGTGATAGAAATCAATGAATATGGAAAAGAGGTGTTTCTGATTTTGTGTTAAGATGTGATGTCAAGTTTGACAGTATCTTGAGTGCTATAATTTATCTGACAAATGGCAGACATCAGCAGGTATACCTTTCTTTAATACTTTCATCTTCATAGACCAGTTCCTCTATGCAGTTGTGGAGTCCACTCTGACTTGAGAATTTGTAGGAGTTGGAACAGCATTCTTCCTGGACCACACTGTTTCAAAAAAAGGAGACATGTGGTGAGGGAGTTGGGGGGAAGCGATTGTCAATAGCAAGTAAAGTGGTAGGTTGGCTAAAATAGAGAGAAACAGTTCCTGTTAAAAAAAAGAAAAAGGAAAGGAAAGGAAAGGAAAGGAAAGGAAAGGAAAGGAAAGGAAAGGAAAGGAAAGGAAAGGAAAGGAAAGGAAAGGAAAGGAAAGACAGAAGGAAGGAAAGAAGGAAGGAAGGAAGGAAGGAAAGGACGAAGGAAGGGAGGGAGGAAGGAGTAATTTCAGTAATTCAAATTCTTGTGACTTTTCTTGTATCTGTTGGCCTCCTGTGTACTCCACATTTCTAGCTTCTAATTACTCCCACCGTTCTCCTTTTCTTCTGCCTCCAACTCCATTCACCACCTTATACATCTCCACCTGTTCCCATTGTTTAATAAGCAACCTTCATTTCAGTCTCAGGACCTCTGTTTTCTTTGATTTTACCAAGCAATTGTAGACTCTACCCTACTTTATACTCTATTATGCTATACATGAATGGCTTCTAACATGAAGCCAGGTGATCTTTTCTATGTAGTAAAAATCCAAGACTTTGAGAAGATGATGATATTTTCTATGTAGTAAAAATCTAAGACTTTGAGCGATTTACTTCAATACTTATATTTTATTGTAATTTATGTTTTTCTTCTTGATTCTTGGTTATTTTTTAATGATTGAAATTTTCCAGAAATCTATTTGATTGTGGGTTATTGCATGTAAATTTAATTGTAAAAAGTAACGAAGTAAAACAAAACCAAAGAAAGTGTTATAGTTTTTTCATATATTTCTACTTGAAAAAAAAGAATTAATTACATGATATACCAAAAATCTCATAGAAATAATTATATTCATGATTCTCAGAAAATTTTGTGCTTTTCAAAAACTCATTGTTTATACTTCAAATATTTAAACTATAAACTCACTGTAGACTATTTAACTATTGACAGATCTATAAACTTTATGAATATGAGATCATTTATTTTTCTAGCAATCTATATAAACTTGACATGTTTTTAGATAGACACAATATGTAATTATTTGAGTAAATCTATATACTATACATTTGTGCTGTTTACATATACATTGAAAGAAAAAACTTTTAATAATGTGTATTTTATTCCAAAATTTTTATACATCTGTACAAATATTCTTTTAGTAAAATATTTTATTTCAGATACTTTGTTACTTATAAAACTTTATATTTGTAACATATTTACATCTTGGTGATAGTTGCACATTTTTCATAAATGCTAACAGCTAATTTTGGTAGTGAACACAGACAAGATCCATTGATATAAATATGGTTTTATGTGAAATGTTTGTACATAAACTTCCAAGCTTCCAGACATTAATTATCAGTATTTTGTAAACCCAGATTGTATCTACAATATCTTGTTCATCTCCTGCCCATGCATTTCAGTATTTTTCCTCTGAGTAAACTAGCTACTTTTAGGAAGTTTCAAGAAAAATGAATCTGAATTCTCAAATGATACAAACGGGCCTTATTTTATTACAATATAGCAAACTGCAACAGGTGACAGTGACCAGTTGAAAAGATTGAAATGTGGAGTTGTTGAATTGAGATCCACAATAACTAAAGAATGAATTACTCCCTTCAGATGATTGGGATGTGTTCAAACTGCCACTTGAGTATTAATTTCTGCAGTTCCAGAGACTTGAGGGACTGAGTTTTCTTTTGAAAATTCATGCAGTGGCTTTGTCTTAGCACCGATAGGAAGGCATTACAAATACTTCATCTAGTAACTATTTATTTGCTACAGGTGTGTGCATTTATACCAGTAAAGTCAAAAGGTGGGAAAGGAGAGGCAGATGACATGATAATTTAATAATAGTCAAGTTGATTTTTAATTTATGTTGACATATTTTAAATTTGCAGAAAGTTCACCTGTTGTTGCAATAACAAATATTCTTAATGATATCGGATCACACTTCATGGTCTTTTAATGCAATGTGATAGTAAGTAACTTCAGTGCATACTTGCAGATTACTGGAAGATCTAAAATATTAGTAAACCAGCCAGAATAGTTTACATGAAAATTCAATAGTTCAAAACACTTGATTTTGAGAATGCATGACGTTTTTTTCTCTTGATGGTTGTAGGAATAAATAAATATAACCTATAATTTATCAATAATTATTTCACCAGGAAAATATTTTCATTAAGCAAATTGAAGGAATGAGGTAAAGACAAATACAATTCATCCAAAATACATCGTAAACCAGTGCAAGAGTTAAGTTTATAGCTCATCATAGTTATTTATTTTTTAGTGTTACAAAATTATTTAATAGCATATGTGTAGTCTGTGGTTTAATAACACATACCATGGCTCTAATTAGTTTTCCTTCTATATAATAGATATTGTTTAAGTATCCAAAAATGTGATTAAGAAATAATTATTTAGGTATTCCTTAATATGCAATAGGGACACAGAAAACATTAATATATCTATATTTTAGACAATGACAGGAAAGTTTTATTGAATAACACTTAAAACATTTGTCCAAACTTTCTGGTGAATCAGTAGAATAGCTATAACTAGGGCCAAGTTCCGTGTATGATGCTTTCCATCATACATCATAGGAGTACATAAAATTTCCAGATGAGTAGCGACTAAGATGAGGCCAAGGTGAGACCTGAAGTTCCCACCTATAGAAAAAAAGTGCGTGGAAAAATGCATACGCTTTGTAATGTTTATTTACAAAAGAGGAATGGATCACAAAATGAGTACTTTCTTTACAAAAGAATACAGAAAGGCTCTAAGGGTCACCTAAAAATGTTTGCAAGGAATCAATTCTTAAAGATACGGATTCCTATTGTGTAAGCATTTGTAAAGGGTGGTAGTTATTTAGATCAATTAGATCTGTGCGGATGGGGGAGAAACAGCCTTTTGTTCACATCTTTAAGTTGCATGAAAAATATTATTAAAATATTTAGTGCACGCACAATAATAGTAGGCAAATTAAAGAATGAGTCTTGGGTAAGAGAGGGAAAGTTGGGGTGTGTGTGTCTGTGTGTGTGTGTACTTATGGCACCTAATAAAGAAGTATGAGAAAGATTTATCTACAAAAATATCACATTGAACAAAATTACTTGTTTGTATCAACAAGAATATGACTTTGGTTTATAACACCACTTGGGAACAAGAAATAATTCTGTTTTGTTTTTCATAAGCAGATAAATGTAGCTCAACTCCTACTGGTCACAGGTTCTTGGAAATTCCATCTTATAAATAATTTATCAGTATTTTCCCTCTCCTTAGGATATTCAAGATTCTCAGTAGGGGTTTATATGGTATCTGGAAAATGGAGGAGTTTTTAGTCCACCATGACCATTGCTGAGATATGTCTTGTGCAAACTCTGTTGGCTTTTTGGGGGTGGTAAACCCCTTTTATTCTGCTGAGTATGATCTTAGGGATTTTCCCCAAAGTCACACCATTAGTGTCTTCCTACCATTTCTTTGTACACGCATTCACATGTGCGTGCACGCAAACACACACACATATGCACACCCAATTGTCCATTAACCAAGAGGTCCTATCCCTCCACCACTTCTGTTTCCACTGGTGTACTTTCTAGTCCCCAGCCGAAATGTCCACTACTGTTCATCTCCATGCATCTCTCCTCGGTATTGGGTAAGTACCTTTCTGTTCTTGGGTGGGAGCAGTTCTGTCTAGTCCACTTATAGCAACAGATTTCCCTAATCAACCTATGCTACCCACAAAAACCCTCATGGTAGTACTTTGTAGTACTTTCTATAACATGGATCACATAGAGTATTATTATCTTGGTCATGAAAAGGAAACAACATTTCTCTCTCCCTGCCCATGCCAAGGCTGAAAGGGTCCACATCTTTATACTTCTACACACCATTCTGAACATACATTTAGCATCTCTCTTTTGTTCAGATTCCAGCTGCTGTCTGGTGCAGCAACACTGGTGCTGTAAATGAGGAAGTCTAAAGCTGATACAAAATTTTCCTGGATTAATGTCAGGGGAAAATAAAATCATTTGACTCATTATCTCAATAGTGAAAATAAAGTTTACATTTTTATTTCAATTAATTAACATTCCATAACAGCAATATTTGCACAACAGAGTTTTGTATATTTTTTATTTGTAGTCTTAGTTGAACACTCAATACTGTGTGGTACTTCTTTTTCATAATTTTCAAAATCTTTGTATTTTTCTGAGCAGTTGTAGCCTAACTTCTATTATTTTTTTTCAAGTTACTTGCCTTAATTCATACTAATATCAGCAGGTTCTTAACCACCTCTGAACCATTTCTTTTTAAGATTTTATTTATTTATTTGCCAGAGAATGAGAGAGTGCACAAGCAGGGGTAGTGGCAGGCAGAGGAAGAAGTAGGCTCCCTGCTAAGCAGAGTCCCACGTGGGGCTCCATCCCAGATCCTGGGATCATGACCCCAGCCAAGGCAGACAGTTAACAGACTGACCCACCCAGGTGTCCCCAGAAGCCTGAACAATTAATAAGCTTTCTACCTCTCCCTCCACACTAGTTGCTTTCCACCAGATACGCTGAACTATATTTCACCCTTAAAACAAAACAAGTCCACTTGTAATGCAGGGAACTCATCCTTCAAATTAAAATCACATGTTTCTATCCTTTAACTTCAGTTGTTTTAAAATACGAGTGTCTCCACTTCCACCCATTTCTGCTTCAACCTCCCACTTCTGAAGCTCTCTGGTAGGGTTTGTGTATTTATCAAATGCAATAACCTTTCTTCAGTCCTCACCCTATCTAAACCTCTGTTTACATATGTCATCAGCTTGTTTGAAAGTCCCCCCTTTCCTGGGTTTCTGTACCATGTCTTCCATAGCTCCTCATAGCAAACTCTGCTGCAAACACATTGAAATATTCAGAAGAGTCATGCTCTTTTACACCTCTTCGCCTCTGTACATGTTCTTCCTCATGCTTAGAGCATTCATTCTTTCATTTGATGCCTAGTGAATTTCTACTCTTAAAAGTTTTAGCTGCATTGTTAATTCTTTTGTGAACCTCCCATATGTTTTCCCAACATGAACTCATCAAGAAGAATCAATCATTCTCTCTTTGCTGCTGTAAATACTTTGTAAATACTTTGCACTTTATTATACCAGTGTTTATATTTTATTAAATGTATATGCTTGGTGTCCTTTACCAGAATGTGAACTCCCTAGAGAAGAGGCAAACCCTTGACATAGAACAGACTTCAGAATCACACAGACCATGGCTCAAGCCTTGTTTATCTACTAGCTGAGTAACCTTGGACAAGTTGTTTAAGCTCACTAACCTTCAGGTTCCTTACCTATGACTCTCACAAAGGATTATAAAGATTAAATGATTTAATGCATATAGGGAGTGGCAAAGTGAACTATGTAAAGAATATCAAATGAAGGATAGAGACAATGAAACTCTAATTTGGCTATGGACACAATAAATTCTTGATAAATTCCTGTTGAATAAGTAGATGAATGAATGAGTAAGAGCTATTTCCTTTGTTGAATTTTTTTTTTACCTCTATCTTCTACGCTTATCTTTCCCAATCCATAAAAAGTTTAAATCTGTTCTTTCACTCTGACAAAATAATATTTAGCTATCATTTACTCATTTCTGTTATTTCTTTCTAGCATGCTTTTTTGGCATCATTTTTTTGCCAAATTTTTAATTCTGTGAAATAAGTGGTATAACCTGAAACAATATTATTATGGTCAGACCTAGCTCGAAGGAATGTCAAGGATGTAGACTTTGAGTAGCCGTACACCAAAATATACAAGGAAACAGATTTAAGGATAGAAAACAGGTTCGTGGGGCCCCTGGGTGGCACAGTGGTTAAGCATCTGCCTTCGGCTCAGGGCGTGATCCTGGAGTCCTGGGATCGAGCCCCACATCAGGCTCCTCCGCTATGAGCCTGCTTCTTCCTCTCCCACTCCCCCTGCTTGTGTTCCCTCTCTCGCTGGCTGTCTCTATCTCTGTCGAATAAATAAATAAAATCTTAAAAAAAAAAAAAAAAGAAAACAGGTAGTACTTGCCACCGTTTAAATAAACAAAAAATGATTGTATTAATATGCTGTGTTTCCCTGGTGCCCACAAGGACATTTAGCCCAATGAAACACTTGATAGAGCAAAAGCAGAGACATCTATTGAGAGAACCACCAAATTTTTTGTTTATCTATGCATGAGAAACATGGATTGCTACTCTTGTACCCTAGTGAAAACAGCTAATTTAATGATATATGTTGAGAATATGTCAGTTTCTGGACATAAGTTGTGTGTGTGTGTTAAGCTAAATTCTTTTTATAAAGGTAGAATCTGAGTAAATAAAATGATATGAAATTCAGAAAAAAAATTGAAATAAATTTTTAAAACTAATCACACAATAGCAGATATTTATAAATAAGAACAGGAGATGAAAATATACTTTTAATGTATTTCATAAAGTACATGTTTTCAAAATTAATAACAATAATTATGTAAATAGGAAAAAAAACGACTAAGACCAAAGATTGAAAGTTTATGGAATAATGCCCCCCCCCAATCATTTGCCATTAAGAAACTGAGTTTTCTGATTAGTGTTTGCTTGGACTGCCCATTTTGGAAATGCAAATTTTTTTTGGTGTATGCTACATCTGGCTTAAAAGATAAAAATTCAAATATGAATTATATTTATCAAACTAGTTTCATTCTATAAAAGTTCTGGCATGTCCATTATTTCCACTTTTAGCTATTCTTTGTAGGAAGCCATTTTGAGAGTATAACCACACAGAATTAACTACAAGCTTCTTGTATGTCCCAAATCCGGCATTGTGAAACCACGTCTTATAGCTACTTAGTGACAGAATGACAAATGAATGTTCTATTCACTGTAGTGAAAGATGACTGACTTAATGAGCCGTGTTCCACTTGTCAATTAAATTTCTTCCTCTGTATGTCTCTTTACACATAAAGCTATTCCTTAAAAGCACAGTGTAGAGGAGAGAAAGAAGTATATGATCCTTTATCTTTGTCTTTTAGGAGAATAATCATATCATTTTTATTATTAGAATTATTCTAAGTATTTATATACCTTATGAGTGTCTACTGTATACTAATGGGTTTAGTCACTTCCCATGACCATGGCTTTCTGTGTTCCCTTTGTTATTTTATGAATCAGCATGTGACTAGCTTTATTAATTCCAGTTGTTTAAAAAATTATCATTAATATTGTATTTCTCTTTTCCACAAATAAAAAAAAAAAACCCATGTTACAATTATCCAAACTTTAAATTAGCATAATGGCTTTGGGAATATAAATCAAAGTGGTCAGTTAATGGAAATTGAGAAATAACTGTTCTTATTGTTTACAGCTTTATTATAAAGCTTAAGACTTTTTTTTTTTTTCTTAATAAGGATTGATATCTTCACAAGCATAATACAATTTTTTATACTGGGGGAATTTTTGAATGGAAATATTTATGACCATAGAGATGAATATAGTGTAAGAAGGTACATAAAATTAATGAGGTTTTTACCTTAAATACAGTAAATGTAAAATGATTACTTTTACTCATTGTATATTGATAGTATACATTTTTTAAGATCAAATCTTGTCTCACATTGTTTCACATTTATTCCATTAAAAATAGATTTAAATATCACTAGGGAGAGGCTCAGGTAAAAATTATACTTTAAAACTATTACTGGAAATATGTAGAGGAGTCTTTCACCGAGTTACATTTCTTCCACTGATCCTTAGTTGGCAGTCTACACCTCCATCCCTCTGTAGCTGATTTCTTTTGATCCTCAGAGGGATCCAGGCTTAAGAACTAAGCGATAGATTTGATTTTTCCTTCTTCCTTTCATTTTTATCATATAATAACATGTAATAGTTTTCTGTGATTGTATTTTAATTTCTGTCCTTTTTGTCCTCTGAATTCTTATATTTTTTGTTTTAAACAAGGCTATTATTTTCCACAACTCCCAACCTTCCTTCCCAGAATCCCTTCTTACCATTATGTCTGATCTTTCAGTTTTTAATAAGCAGTATGTCCTAAGTTAAATTCTTTGCTAAAGCATGAAATATAAATATCTATCTGCTTGAAGCAGTACATATTAATAATAAACACACCTTATGAAAGAATTATAGGAATAAAAATATAAATAAAGCTGTGTTGCTCTTGCATTTTTTAATACTCTTTTTTTTTTTCCTGGAAGGATCAGTTCTAAAATAATATGTATGAAGTCAATCAGTAACAATCATACTACTAATTCACTTAAATAATGCTGTACCATTGGATTGCAATGAAGGTTTTTCTACCTAAGAGTAAATTCAAGGATATCATTATGAAACAAAATTTTTCATCTTGTGAACATCTTACTAGATAAATTGGAGAAGTTATCCAAAAAGATCAGCTTTCTTCAACATTTTGTAGCATCCAGAGTTAGGTTTGTATGCAGAGATGATTAACTTCTCATCTGTATTCTGTTATTTTAAAGAATTAACCTGAAGGTCCAAAATGCACTCCGCTCCTTTCCAGTCATCCCCTAGAACTGAAAATTACAACCTGAGATTCATTTCTTAGGATCATATTTCCAGACTCACCTTGCCAAAACTCAAACAATTCTAGGAGATAACCACACACAAATAAGTTTGAAGGACACATTAATTGGGTATTAGATTTCTTTAGAAAGAGAACAAGGAATTTCACGAGGAACAGTGAGAAACAAATTATCCAGAGATCCAAACAGACATTTCTACAGATAATGGCAACATACCTGCCGAGAGCAAGGCTTCTCCATCTTGACTGCATTGGCATTTTTTGGCCAGAAGAGTTTTTATTGTGGGGATCTTCTCTGTGCATTATAGTATCTTCAGTAGCATTCTTAGTTTCTACCAATAGATACCTGCAGCTCCTTTCCCCCAATTAATGACTACCAAAATAATGTCTCCTAATTGGAATAAGTACCCTGAGGGCAAAATTACACCCTGTTGAGAACCCCTGGAAAGGTGAAAGATGGAGCAATGATCATATATTTTTTTTGAAGTAATGATCATATTAATTATATTATAAATAATATTTCACTTAAATTCTTAACACAACACCAAAGAGGTGGTATTATTTGCTAAACTAAGGACTAGAAAAGTTATTTTATCTAAGGTTAGAGACTTAACAAGTAGCAGAATTCAGAAGTCAACCTTAAAATTAACACTCAACACCTCAAAATTTATACTCAGAGTTGGATGGAAAGAGAGAGGACAATAAATAAACATGGTGCTTACCTAACAGTTTTGCTGAGGGCCAGTTCCTCCTCGTTAATATGAATTTTTTTTACGATAAAGTGCTTACTCAAGATACTGGTCCATGTATAGAATTTTAAAAGTGATTTAACATTATTTCCTACTTTGTACTTAGAGATTGGATTAAAGATGTTACATTATGATTTGTGAAAGTACTTGGAAGCCAGAAAAAAAAAAAAAAGTTTTACTGTTATAATGGTGGATTCGATTGCATTTCATCAAACAAACAAAAAAAAAATAATGTTGCCTCTAAGAAAGTAAGAGTGTGCAAAACCTGGGAGATCAGCTATAAACTGTCAGCATTTCTTTTTACCTCTCTCCTCAAATTTGTCAATGAAGTGCGCCGAGTTCTAAAATGTTCAAATAAAGACTTGAAAGTGTGTGGAAAATAATTAGTTCATTTACCCATATATGATTCATTCATCTGCCAACAAGCATGTAATCTCCAAGAGGGTAGGGATTTCATTTTGTCCCTATTTCTTCCTATTTTGACAGCTATTTCCTCTTAACTCTATACAGTACCTAGAAGATAGTTGGTAATATTAAATATTTACCAAATGAAAAACAATAGCAATGAACACAATTTTTCTTATGTTCAAAATATATATCAAAGAATGTGCTAAGTACAATGACTTCTTTTTTTACTCCTTTCTTTGTATTTTTTTTAAAGATTTTATTTATTTATTTGACAGATAGAGACAGCCAGTGAGAGAGGGAACACAAGCAGGGGGAGTGGGAAAGGAAGAAGCAGGCTCACAGCGGAGGAGCCCGATGTGGGGCTCGATCCCACAACGCCAGGATCACGCCCTGAGCTGAAGGCAGACGCTTAACCGCTGTGCCACCCAGGCGCCCCATCTTTGTATTTATTTTTTAATTTTATTTTTAATTTTATGAAGTTTTTAATTTTAATTTTTTAATTTTATTAACTTTTTAATTTTAATTCCAGTATAGTTAATATACAGTTATTATATATCAATTATGTTAATTTCAGGTGTACAATGGAGTGATTCAACAATTCTGTACATTGCTCAATGCTCATCATGATTAGTGCATACAATGACTTCTTTAAAAAGCTATTAGTCCAGGAGGGTGTGTCAGGCATGGAGTAGATGAAGAATGCAGACATTTAAAGAAATAATATAATGTGTTCTTTACTATAGAGTTATGAATTTATGAGAGTAGCAAGCATTTTAAGTCTAAGTAAATACATCTTTTCTAATCACTCCTATCTATTTCAAGACAAAAAAGCCTAAATTATTAAAATATGACCCTACCCAATTTTAAGTGAGCAGGGTTTATCATTACTGTTCACCACCGTATTTGTTTTCTATTGATGGTAACAAATTATTACAAATTTAACAGCTTAAAACAACACCCATGTGTTAATTCATAGTTCTATATGTCAGAACTCACACAGAGAGTAACTGGGTTCTCTGCTCAGGGTATCACAAGGCTAAAATCAAAAAGTGTCATTCAGGCTGAGTTCTTGTCTGTTGGCTCTGGGGGAGAAATTCAGTTTGATGTTATTCTTGTTATTGACAGAAGTCAGTTCCTTATGGTTATAGAACTGAAGTCACTGCTTGCTGGCAGGTTGTCTGCTGGAAGCCACTCAGCTGGTAGAAGCTATCTACATTCCTTGATTAACAGTTCCCTCTATTTTGAAGCAAACAGTAGTGTGTCACAGAATTTCAGACTTTTGTGGCCAGCTGGGGGAAAAAAAAGAAACAAGCAAAAAACCAACTCTCCTTTTTAAAGGGTTATATTATTGCATCAGGCTCATCCTGATAATCTCTCTCTCTTTAAGTCAGCTCTGTCATATAACTTAAGCACAGAAGTAAAATCCATCAAGTACACAGCTCTGTGGATTATAAAGGGCATATACACCAGGAAGAAGGAAACTGGGGGAGCCATTTTGGAATTCTGTCTACCAAACTGGCCTTCTTTTTTCTTTTTTTTCCCCCCACATTTTTTTTTGTCATCTGATGCTCATTAACCACTAGACTGGTTTAGTCATAGTTGTCATAGCACCTACTAAGCCCTTAATCTTAATAATTACCGTCTTTATTGTCATTGCTTTAAGTTTTTGTCTTCCTTTTTAAAACGTAGGTATCTTCCGGCTTCATCACAACTTCATGCTGACAATATTCCTGGCACTTAATCCTTTCCTAACCCCATGAAATAGATGCTCAATGAATATGTATTATAGGAGGAAATGAAAGCAAACATTGGAGAGATCATATTATATGAGGCTTCTAATTAGCCTACTCTGATCCTTGTTCTGATTCTTCCAAGTATCCGGATTATTCCTGACCCAACTCATTGCAACATTGCAGATGGCCTCCCCAATTATTTCCGGTGTCATCAAGCTCTTTACTTACCTTCTTAACCATTTTCCATAATGATCTTTTTCACTTATTTGTTTACTTGTGTGCTGTCTGGCTCCTACTAGAATATAAGATCCTAGCAGATGGATACTTTTTCTATTTTCTGCATCATTGTACCTCTAGAGTCTGGACTAATACGTGGTCCATGATGGGTGTTCAATGAAGACTCAAAGAATGAATTATGGACTGGCAGAACTTTCCAGGGCTTGCATGTAATTTTTCATGGCCCAATTGGTAACCTGAATGTTAAAACTTTCAAAATGCATTGCAGAGTTTTCCAACACTTTTTACAATAATTTCAATCTTAGCAAAACTGTAATCTGTAATCTCCACTCTAATTACACAGTACATTTACCTCATACTTTTTAACCCCTCAAATCAGGAATGTATTATGCAAATTAATTAACAACCATAAGGCAACTATGGGGAAAATTAATTAAGAATTTAAAAAAAAATTGTTCCAGTAGCAGCGATGCTCAAAAAAGCAGGGGTGGGGGGATGGGGTAATTTTTACACCAAGAATTTAATATAATCAAAATGTTAATTGATGATACAAATTTACTTCTTTTGTATTCTTTTGGACATAGTAATTTTCACTACAGGTATTGGTCCTTGTATTTGACCTTTAATAGTTGCGTTTTGACTTTAAATATGGATTAGTCAGCATCTTTCTATGCTCCTCCTCATGTTGTACTAGAAATCCAAAGTAAAATCACGATGACATGAATTGCTATTTGTAAAGCATTTTGAGCTTCTCAGAGCCTCCTGTGCCATCACCAATTATAACTCCAAGCATGTTCTCCTATTTGTATTGTCAGATGGAAAGTGACAGTTTCTGGTACTCTGCAGCTTGATAAACTGTCTCCTAGGAAACACCTTAATCAGCATAAATTCAGGTTGTTGTGGGTTCATTTTTTATAAGCTAAATGTCCTGATGTAATTTTAGGTATCCTAAAATGTAATTATTTAGATAGAAACTGCAAGTAAATAAATCCTTGATTCATTTTCTTTTAAATCCTGGAAGCTCAGTGCCCTAAATGCTGCTTTGGTAGAAAAATCATTGACAGATGCAGACTACTGCCACTTGAGACAGATTGATAAGTGCACAACAACTTTTAAAAATCTCCATTCATTATTTGCCTGTAATTACGTTCTACTGGCTCTTCTGTCAATACTTAGCCATTTTGTCTATCAAATTAACTGATTAATGCTAAATAACTTTCTAAGGCTTTCACTTAAAATAATAAATCTTAGATGCTATCTTGGAAATATATGTTATGCAGGATCTTCGAATTTTCCTATCTTATAAAAAATAGCTGAATTTTCATTTATTTTTTGATGTGGGCGTTTATTTTTTGCCCACGTGTACATTTCCACATTTTTCCTCCACCCTCGTCATTTACCCATAGTGAGATAATTGTTTTTTAAACTTCACTCTGTCAGGAATGATCTTGTACTGTGTGCTCTTTGTGCCTCTTCTCTACACTCAACTGTCTTCTATCACAGTCCCTATGAAGTTTTAGAATAATCACTTCTCACACATCTGCCTAATCCAGCAGCCTGTGAAAATCCCTATCCTTTTTCTCTAGTTTATCAATTCTGGCATCTAGAATGACCAAACTAGACCTCAAAAAGTGATAAAGGAAATTTTGCCAACCAAGATTAAATCACAGCAGCCTTCTCTCCTATTCCTCAAATACCATTTAGCCCTTACTCTGAACTCCACTTTAGCTTTTAACCAATAGAGTGGCACTTGTTTGAGAGGCTCTCTTTACATGGACTGTATGGTGGATGTTTTCCGCTCTCACCATTGTTAACTGTACTAAGAAAAGTATGTCTTCATTTTATGGCTTTGATGATGTGTTGGGAAGTGTAGGTGAAAATTCCATGTTAAAGTACTTTAGACTGAATGTTTCTAATGGTTTCGCTATTGTTAGGTCAGCATTTCAGAAGGAAAACTTTCGAGGTCAGTCAGCATAGCTACGGTACTCTGAGATCATTGTGCTCTGAATGTAATATAACAAATACCTGTGAACTCAATTGTAGTTGAAAGGATTCCACTTCTCTCAACTCCATAAGCTTAGTAAAGCCTGTGTTTCAGTTCAGATGATCAGAGAACATACCTAAGATGGTTAGTATTAAGACTTGTAGATACTTGTTTCTAAATCGATACATATGAGATGAGCCTCAAGATGTTTCCCATTAATAAGACAAACTGTTGGCCAGTTGCATAACAGTTCTATTCACAATTATTTAACAAAAATAAAATATCAGACTACCAGTAGTTTACAATAACAGGCATTTGACATAAACCAATTTGGCTCTGAGCCAAGCAAAAGATCAACACATTGGAGAACTTTTTAAAAAGTCTGGTAAAAGAAATTTGGGTTGTTGACCAAAACGTCTCGGTAACTTCCCATGGGAAAATAAGATCTTTTGGAGGACAGTGCTGAATAGCTTGGCATATGCTGACACTTTGTTACAGTCTTTTCAATAGCAGAATCATTTCCAGGCCACCAGACACAGTGAATAATTCCTGAATGTGCTACATGTGGTGTGGCCAAGATGACAGTACTGCCATCTGGAACAATAACAAAATTTCCTCAAAACAGACATCCTTTATGGACAGATAACTCATGCAGATCATGTGTCAAGGGCTTGATTTCTTCAGACATTTCCCCACCGGACTTTGCAGTCACAAGCAGAAGCACATTTATAGCAACGAGATATTATTACAAATAAGAAATGCAGAAACCGTACTCTATTGCACTTTTTCTAATATTTACAGATATTAGGCAACGTACAGCATCCACTGGTATTTAGAAACAGGTACTCAGCTTTCCCATCAGTTGTAAAGAGGTCACATTGTTATTTGGCATGGAAAAAGAGAAGTTTATTGGGTGACTAGGACACCACAGACGACCTGAAGAAACTAAGAAATCTTATCTCAGACTGTATCACCAAACATGAATGCAGCGACTCATCACAATATCCCGATTTAATTCCACTTTCAACAGCATTGTTTTATTGTCTCTTATAACTGGTTTAGCTCCCTTCCGGGAACCCCCAAGTTTATTTTATATCCCCCAATTGATTTTTCTTTCATGTTCTCTTTATTAATGAATTCATTATTCAGTGGTTTTCAAGCATTTTACTAAATTAACAACCTTTTCTTTATTTTATTTTATTTTATTTTATTTTAAAGATTTTATTTATTTATTCAACAGAGATAGAGACAGCCAGCGAGAGAGGGAGCACAAGCAGGGGGAGTGGGAGAGGAAGAAGCAGGCTCATAGCGGAGGAGCCTGATGTGGGGCTGGATCCCACAACGCCGGGATCACGCCCTGAGCCGAAGGCAGACGCCTTAACCGCTGTGCCACCCAGGCGCCCCTTTTCTTTATTTTAAATCAATGTAGAAGCTGAAGGATTAAATCATAAAAATATCTGATTAATTAAATCAAGAGTCAGATGCATGCTTCTCTGACAGGTTGGATGGTTCTTTTCATCCCTGGAATTATATCCACAGCATCCTACGGCTCCAACCAGCCCTTTTTAAGAACTTCTGCCTTTGCTGTGATATTTATGTAGTCACTTCTTTTTCTCCAGTGTGAAAGAAACCCTCTCCTAAACTAATTCTTCAGATGATGTTCTGATGATCCGACATATGGATGTTTTGACTAGGCTATCCAAGTAATAGAACACAAAGTTTGTTTACTATTTATAATCAATTAAAGTAAACAAAATGTCAGATAAAAGAAAATAGACAGAAGGTTACAGGAAGCAAAAGTGTGAAATTTAATTATATTCTTCCAGTTGTCAACAGTATCTTTGGTTTAACTTGCCCAATCCATAAATATATGCATGAAATATTGCCTTTAGACATACATGTCTGATTCTCGTTATCATACTCCTTTTACAGAAGTGATCTGTAAAATTGTGTCTAGATGGAATATGTTGTGACTCTGTTAAGTCTACAGTTTTATTCTTTTGCCCACTTGATATACAGAACAAAAACAGGATGCTGTATGTTTTTCTGGCTGTTGAAAACTTACCTTGAGAGCATTTATGTGGCTCAATGATTATTCTACATACTCAGCCCACAATTTCTTGTTCCCAGTGGCAATGATCTCACTGATAATTGGGGAACTGGATGTAAACAAAATTATGAAAAATTCTAAACAGAAAACATTCTACATTAGCATAAAAATAATATTTAATGAAAGTAATGATTTTAAGATAAATGTTCACTTACTAACAATTTACAATGTACTAGTTGCTCTTTATTTCAATAGCAAGTTATACAAGAACTTATACATACAATTATGTATTAGAGTCTTATAAAATAATGCTTATTTTATTATATTTATTTTATCACATTTACTTGGATAATGTACAATAAATATTTACATAATAGTTTTGTCTACCTAGTTTTTAAGTAATACAGTTGATAGAAAAGGCACATGACAAATAAATTGCCACTGTATTAAACAAATTCTTAGGGAGTTAAGTATATATCTACTTTAGTATTAGAGAAATGGCACATCATTCACTGAATTTAGTATAAAATCCAAATTCATTACCACGGACCATAAGGCCAGTGTGATTTGGCTCCTTCCCAAACTCTGATTTCACCCCATCATTTTCTCACTTACTTGTCAGGCTGTAGCCATCCTGGCTATCTTTATATTTCTCTAAAAAGTAAAGCTGTTTTTTTTCCCTCTTTTTAGGTATAACCTCTCACCGCAGGTCTCCATATGGTAGGTCTCAAGTTAAATTTTACCTTTGCCATTTCAGTTTCACTGAAAAACCAGTAATATAGTCTTCTAGAACTCATTTTTATTTCACTCTTATCTCTTATTATTTTTGAAATTATTTTAGTTATTTATAACTTTTCTTGTTTATTGTCTTTTTCCTTCCTGCTCATAGTATAGTGTAATTTGCACAAAGGCAAGGGCCTTATATGTCTCATTCAACACTATATTCCTTATGCCAAGAATAGTATTTGGCAAAGAGCTGACATTCAATATATATCTGTTGAATAAACTGAATGAATAACTGAATGAATAAACACATATTTGAGCCATAAACCATATGCCTTTTAAAGTCTGATTGTCGAAAAAGTAACAGTTCCAAAATATTCTTGCTTGAAAACATGCAATAGGCACTGTGAGACTAACAAGACAATCTGCAAAAATAAAAGAAAACAAACATCATTATCATATGCTAATGCCAATTTATTACTTAAAAGGAAAATTAAAAATTGCAAGTTTCAAACAACATGAATAGTAAATTGATAAAATTCAATAATAAATGTAAGTTTTTATCCATCCACAGAATCAAAGACAAGACCAAACTTTGAGTAACACCGCACTTGTGTTGAGGGTGTTGGGAGTCAGGGAGTGAAATATTGTGAGGAAGTGCTTCCAGAGCTTTGGTAGGGTTTTATAGTTCGTCATCACTTGAGTTGTTTGATACAGACTTGGATGATATATCACTTGATACATGTACTTATTTGATATATCGTTGGGTACAGACATGGATGGCCTTCCCTGTTGCCTGTCTGACACCCTCTTACCCACCAAGAAGTTGCTTCTTTCCTTATTATCCTTACATCACTTCATACCACCTTTAGCTATTTGCTTATTACATTCAGTGTATCTAGTTATATCAGCCCCTCCCTCTCAATTGGGATCTATTGAAAGGTAAGAATCCATTTTTATGTTTTCATTGCCTTGCCCCACACCTAGGAAATAAGTGCCCAGTGGGTGTTGGTGGATTAAGTAATTTTTTTGTGAAAGCCATTTTAAGAACCAAATGGTACTGGGAGTCCTTGATGTTTTCGTTTCTTTGACAAATAATTCACATACTGTCTTGCTTATTTTATGTTACCATACCATGTCAACCTGTAGAGATTCTGTTTCTAAAAATCTGTAATTAATGGCTCATTCAAGTAGGCTTTGATGTACTTCATGTTATCATGTGTTCCCTCAGTCTTTCTATAGATTTTTCTTGATGTCAGAGAAGCAGTGCAAATGACTTTGGATTATATTTTAAGAAATTTACAAATATTATATTTCTTTCCTTAAATATAAAATACATCATGAGTAGTTAAATTTTTGATTAATAAGGGATTGAACATTGAACTCAAATGGTTTGGTCCATTGTGTCTTATAACTCTTCAGAGTAATAACTACCCCAAGTGGTAGTAGAACAGTTTACCAGTGCAAAGGCATTGATGAAAATGCTGTTGATTCTCTTTATCTGCAATTAATGGCATGCTTTGTTCACTAGAGTCAGTGAAGAAAGCTGAAGTGAAATGCATCAAATGTCAGCAAGAACAGTGTGCTCTGCTGCCACATCCAAAGACAGTATAGTAATTCTGAGCCATGAAGACAGTGGAGTCCCACACATTAAAAAATAATAATAATAAGAGTGCTGATGCTAATCCCTGCTGACCAAAAATAGGAATCATGGATATACATTTGAGCAAGTGATTCTGGAACTCCTGAGTGTGGAGAGAATAAGTGTGTTTGAATTAGTTTTTGAATTTCAAACCTTTAGAGAGAACAATAGTTAATATATTGGTAAAAAGCTAAATGAAGTTCTAAACACTCTATCATTCAATAGAACTTCGAAAATTTCCATCATCTGCAATCCTGGGTTTCTATCCAACTTGATTTTTTTATTGTCCTGCTTATTAAAGCTCCATTGCTAGGTAAGTGCAGGAAGTCTTTCTAAAAAGTATTTAGAATGGAGTATCATATAAAATATACAAGCCATAAAATGTTAATCTTGGGAATGATTTAACAGATAAGGAAATTACAACCCAAAGAGCAGTGATTCTCAAAATTCACTGTTCCTGAACCCCATTCCAGCAGTTGGTTGAGAGGCTGAGGTTTGGACTAGAATAATTTGATGCAGATGATAGGTATATGATACTGAGGGGTATTTTTTTATGCACAGAATACAAGTCAACTATTTCCTAGACCAGTGTATTTCTATTACTGCATAAATTTTGAATGTATTAAGACAATTTACAACCTGAGAGCACCACCGCTTCTTTCAATAGAGCTACTGGAAAACAGCATTAATTTTGAATCATGGGGTTTGGGTACATAGAATTTTTATAACGCAAGGTTATTTGAAAAAAAAATAAAACACTCCTGTCCACCCTTACATACTAATGCCACAACAAACCTAGAGCGTATTAAACCACATATGAATAGCAGGAACCAATTCCCTGCTAGCTGCAGCTATTAAAGAATTTGGTTATTTTACTCCTACAACTATAAATTTTTTGATTACAAAACACTTATTCTCTAAAGATTTCATTCTTCTGCCAATTTAAAATTCTAGTAAAATAGATGAATAGGAGACGAGAATAGAAACAACTAGGCTATTCTTTCTCCTTTAAAACATCAAAGGCAATCACTTTGTTGATATAATTTGTGACTAGTTTCTAAAATGTGTCATCTTTGCAGTAGTTTGTATTTTACTTTTTTTGATAAATTATGTTTGACAGGTAGATGAAAAAGCAGAGAAAAGCTACATTTTATGTAGTGTGTGTGTATGTGTGTGTTTATGTGTATGCGATATATTTTAGAATAGTATTTCACAATGAAGACTGGTGAGGCACTCTATTAATTTTATGAGCTAACTTCTAAAGAATATGTCAAAAATAGATTGTCAGGTACATCTTAGCATTTGTCAAGAGTAATGTTGCTGGAATATCTTTCCTTTTATATTGCTTAAAAGATGTGTCAAAAAATCTCTTTTTCAAATATGGAGATGTAAATCATGGATTCCAAATTATTTTACTTTTTTCTGGGGCCCTGTATGACATCTAAATTAAATGTTAGGTTGATAGGTATGCACAATTTTCTGTGGCCTCTGAAGGAAATGAAATTATTTTTAAATTCTATAGAAATGCAAGCGCAACATGCGTGGATTTTCTTCTCTTTCTTCCTGTGTGTATGTGTGTGTGTGCATGTTTGTGTGTGTTCAGGGGGAAATTTTTTGTCTGACAGATTAAAAACATCAGATTACATCCTAGTTACAGTAATTACAGCTTACTGGTGACACTGTCATTAGCAGAGCAGTCCTAATGTCTAATTTATAGCAAGGTCATGAATAATTAATTCAAGACAAATTTGATCATTGAGTGTAATCACAATGAAATGGATTGGTACTCAAGACAACCTTTTGGTAGCTTTTATACACAGGGCCCTATCTAAGATATATATATATATATATATATATATATATATATATATATATATATATATATATATATATACATACACATGCATACACACACACATAGTTTTGGTTTAAAAAATCAGGAGATTATGGTTTAAACAGATGCTAAATAAACTGATTGAAGTTCTCTATCAGAAATGACCTAAGAAACTGGTAGTGAGTGGTCAGTGCCTTCAGTCTGAAAAGGGCGGAGATCTAGTCCATCTTTATGTGCTCAGTGTCCAAAACATGATAGGCCTAAAATATTTACTTTTAAATGAATACTGGAAGATGAATGCATGAATACTGAGTTACCCTGACTTAAAGTCTTGGTAGTATCTCTCTCTCTGACAATTTGTGACTTTCTCATGTGTCACTGCCCATCTCGACCACACTCCAATCATACTGGCCAGCTTTCCTCTCCTTGGATATTGTAAGCTCCTTTCCACCTTTTACATGTCCATTTATTCTCTCTTTCCAATACTATTCCCTTAGGTATTTGGAGAATGGTTGTTTCTCATTAAGTCTCCTGTCTAAAAAGGCCTTCCAGACCACCCTAATTTCAATTATCGGCTGGATTGTGTGTGTATTATATACTTGTGTATGTATAATACCGTTTATTATCAAGTACATATACCTATAATACATTAGCTTCCCTTACGCTTGTGCCCAAACTCCTTGAGAGCAGAAACCATGTATCGTAACTCACTCTGTATGTAGAACAGTGTTTGGCTTATGGTGTGCTGGTGCTTTGTAAGTGAATAAATGAATGCTGTGAACGTATTTCATAAATTCTTTAGTGCTTCCAATAGATTACTCTTACAGAGGAAAATTAAACATTATAATATGAATTAGATATATATTTTAGTTTATTATTTTTAATAAAGAAGAAACAGTTAACAGAATAGTTTTAAAAAGCATTAACGGAGAGCATTCACTTTTAAAATTGTATTTCCTCTTTGATAGTGGGGAAATAAATGAAGTCTTTTAATGCTTGGAAATTGTTGTGTATATTATATGTGATGAAAAGGAAAAAAATAGCACCACCATGAAGCAAGGGGTGGTAATCTATAGATTTTGCAGCTTAAAATAGGGTGCTTTAATATGTGGCGAAAGATGTATGTGTAACTGTGCTTGGTTTATCACTTTAAATTGTGACAGGAAACTATATAAAATCATAGGACGAACTTGTGATAACATCGGCCACTACCTAATAATCCCTAGCACCTTTTGTACCCTTCAAAAGTACTAAATAAAAAAATCATTTAATTTTTTCCCCAGAAAAACAAGTAGATACACATCTTCTCCCTCTCACTACTTCCCTCTCTCTCTCCCTCTTTCTCTCTCACTCTGTCTCTGTCTGTCTCTGTCTTTCTGTCTCTCTCTCACTTTAAACTTGGTTGCAGTATTAGGTGAACAAACAATGGTTAGATAGAAATAAATAGAAATAAAAAAGCATTATGCCCTGGGTTTTGACATCCGGCTTCTCATCTTGCCTTGGTTGTTAACTTGTTACTTAACCTTCTGATCTCAGGGGGTTTTTTGTTTGTTTGTTTTGTTTTGTTTTGTTTTGTTTTGTTTTTTTATGTGTAAAATAAGAAGCTTGACGTAGCTGATTTCTAATAGGATAAGATCATATGATTCTATTAAATATATTGGGTTTACTGATTAAAATTCATTTTAAGTTAGTTTTTAGAAGTTTCAAAACCATGTTCTGGTATTTAATTTCTGCCAGCTGTACCCTTGGGCTTTTTAGTTGTTATGTGAGTGTAGAGCACTGACCCCCAGTGATCAAAGGAGCAAGCTCTATGGCCTGGGGAACTGATATAAGAAGCCAACAATTTAGAGATTTTGATGATTAAGGCTGTACTTTGAATACGGGAAAATATGAGTTTTTTTAAATTTAATTTTGTAAGGAAGTAATTTTAAGTTTTCATAGTCTGATGGCTTAAAGAAACACTCAATAAAATATACAAAAATGATCCTGGTTTCATACAGTAAAAGACTTGGGAATAATATGGCTAATGTTTTCTATGGATAAAATGTTTACTTCGTCTACATGCAGAATGCATTTTCCTACTATGAAGACCTCTTTCTCTTCTGAGTTTCTTTGTTGTTTTAGAGAAGATAAGTCCTATTAAATTAAATTTGTAGTGGAATTTGTATACAAAAAGAAACTATGAGAAATCCACAGTCAGGTGTGTGTGTGTGTGTGTGTGTATGTGTGTGTGTGTGTGTGTGTGTGTTTTAAATTTTGCACTTGGTAAAAAAGCAAGATTCTAGAGACATTTTAAAGCCTGGTGTAGAAAAGGTAGTAGTGAGAGGAAGGAGGTTAAGATGGCAGAGGAGTAGGGGACTCCTTTTTCAGCTGGTCCCCTGAGTCGAGTTGGATAGGTACCAGACCGTCCTGAACATCCACAGAATCAGGATGAGATGCAGGAAGACACATCTAGATCTCTACAAATGAACATCTCCAGCGCTGAGTATTGAGGTACAAAGCGGGGAGCCATGAAGCCGGGCACAGATATCGGAAGATAAACGGAAGGGGGAGGGAGCCGCCACATTCGGGTGCCGGGAAGCAGTAGCCCCTGCACGAGGGAGCGGGCGGACTCACGGGCCGGCACCCGCGAGAGAGCAGACTGAGACCGTGAGCCGGGAAATGCGCATCACCAGAATTTTCACGGAGCTCCGGAGCTCCGGTGCGCTCACTGGAACCAGACTGAGACCGGGAGCTCCACAGAGCACTGGGGCGGCTGGCGGCTGGCGGTGTTAGAAACACAAAGGACAGAGACGCACCGGCCCTGGAAGCGAGGGCTGGGACGCTGGGTGTGGGGCTCACATCCAGGGACGCTGCAGGGTTGAGCAGCACCAACAGAAACATAGTTAAAGTGGCTTGAACATCAGTGGAGAATGGTCCATGATCCCTCTGTTCTGAGACAGAGGCTGAGATTCGCCTACTGCTGCTCTGACTCTCAGAAGAGGCACAGCAAACTACCAGGGAAAGCTGCCAGAGAACAAAAGCCTGGAAATACCGGCTCACAGTGTGCCCTACCCAACCCCCCTCACAGGGGACACGGAGACTCTACCCAAACAGGGTTGCCTGAGTATTGGCGCGGCAGACCCCTCCCCCAGAAGGCAGGTTGAAAAATCAAGAAGCCCACATCCCTAAGGTCCCTATAAAACAAGTGCGCACTGCTTGGGTCCCGGTCAATAATTTGAGCTCTGGACAACCCCGCAACCTCACCTCATCAGAATGACGAGAAGGAGAAATATCCCCCCAGCAAAGAAAAGACAATGAGTTTGTGGCCTCTGCCACAGAAATGGATATGGATATAACCAAATTATCAGAAATGGAATTCAGAGTAACAATGGTCAAGATGATGTGTAGACTTGAAAAAAGTATTAACGAAAATGTTAATGAGAATATAGAGTCTCTAAGGGCAGAAATGAGAGCGAATCTGGCAGAAATTAAAAATTCTATGAGCCAAATGCAGTCAAAACTAGAGGCTCTGACGGCCAGCCTGAATGAGGCAGAAGAACGTGTCAACAAATTGGAGGATGGGTTAGTAGAAGAGAAAGCTAAAATAGAATCTGGGCTAAAAAAAATCCATTCTCAAGAATGTAGGTTATGGGAGATTACTGACTCGATGAAATGTTCCAATGTCAGAATCATCAGCATCCCCAAGGGGATGGAGAAAAACAGAGGTCTAGAAGAGATATTTGAACAAATTGTAGCTGAAAACTTCCGTAGTCTAGCAAAGGAAACAAACATTTGTGTCCAAGAGGCAGAGAGGACCCCTCCCAAGCTCAACCACGACAAAACTACACCACGTCACGTCATAGAGCAATTCACAAATATTAGATCCAAGGATACAGTATTGAAAGTGTCCAGGGCAAAGAAATTTCTCACGTACCAAGGCAAAGGTATCAGAATTACGTCAGACCTGACTACACAGACCTGGAATGAGAGAAAGGGTGGGAGGGGGCATTTTTAAAGCTCCTTCAGAGAAAAACATGCAGCCAAGGATCCTTTATCCAGCAAGGCTGTCATTCAGAATTGATGGAGAGATAAAGACCTTCCAGAATCGCCAGTCATTGACCAATTTTGTAACCACGAAACCAGCCCTACAGAAGATATTAATGGGGGTTCTATAAAAGTAAAAAGGCCCCAAGAGTGATACAGAACAGAAAGTCACAATCTATAGAAACAAAGACTTTACTGGCAACATGGCATCATTAAAATCATATCTCTCAATAATCAGTCTCAACGTAAATGGCCTAAATGCTCCCATAAATGCCACAGGGTTGCAGATTGGATAAAAAGACATTACCCATCCATTTGCTGTCTACAAGAGACTCATTTTGAACCTAAAGATACATTCAGACTGAAAGTAAAGGGATGGAATACCATCTTTCACGCCAATGGACCTCAAAAGAAAGCTGGGGTAGCAATTCTCATATCAGACAGATTGGATTTTAAACTAAAGACTGTAGTTAGAGACACAGAAGGGCACTATATTATTCTTAAAGGATGTATCCAACAAGTGGATATGACAATTATAAATATATATGCCCCCAACAGGGGAGCAGCTAGATACACAAGCCAACTCTTAACCACAAAAAAGAGACAAATAGATAAAAATACGCCAATAGTAGGGGACCTCAACACTCCACTATCAGCAATAGACAGATTACCTAAGCAAGAAATCAACAAAGAAACAAGAGCTTTGAATGCCATACTCCACGAGCTGGACTTCATAGATATATATAGAACACTACACCCCAAAACCAAAGAATACTCATTCTATTCTAATGCCCATGGAACATTCTCAAGAATAGACGATGTTCTGGGTCACAAAACAGGTCTCAACCGATACCAAAAGAATGAGATTATTCCCTGCATATTCTCAGACCACAACGCTTGGAAATTGGAACTCAACCACAAGGAAAAATTTGGAAGAAACGCAAACACTTGGAGACTAAGAACCATCCTGCTCAGGAATGACTCGATAAACCAGGAAATCAAAAATCAATTTAAACAATTTATGGAGACCAACGAGAATGAAAACACAACGGTCCAAAACCTATGGGATACTGCAAAGGCAGTCCTAAGGGGGAAATACATAGCCATCCAAGCCTCACTCAAAAGAATAGAAATATCTAAAATGCAGTTTTTATATTCTCACCTCAAGAAGCTGGAACAGCAACAGAGGGACAGGCCTAATCCACACACAAGGAAGCAGTTCACCAAGATTAGAGCAGAAATCAATGAATTAGAAATCAGGAGTACAGTGCAGCAGATCAACAGAACTAGAAGCTGGTTCTTTGAAAGAATTAATAAAATTGACAAACCACTGGCAAGACTTATCCAAAAGAATAGAGAAAGGACACAAATTAATAAAATTATGAATGAAAAAGGAGAGGTCACAACCAACACCAATGAAATTGGAAGGATTATTAGAAACTTTTATTAACAGCCTATGCCAATAAATTAAGCAATCTGGAAGAGATGGAGGACTTCCTGGGAACCTATAAACTACCAAGACTGAAACAGGAAGAAATTGATTTTTTAAATAGGCCAATTAATTATGAGATTGAAACAAGGATAAACAACCTTCCAAAAAACAAAACTCCAGGCCCGGATAGTTTTCTTGGGGAATTCTACCAAACGTTCAAAGAAGAAATAATACCTATTCTCCTAAAGCTATTTCAAAAAATAGAAACAGAAGGAAAGCTACCAAACTCATTCTATGAGGCCAATATTACCTTGATCCCCAAACCAGGCAAAGACCCCATCAAAAAGAAGAATTACAGACCGATTTCCCTAATGAATATGGACGCCAAAATCCTCAACAAGATCCTGGCTAATAGAATCCAAAAGTACATTGAAAGAATTATCCATCATGACCAAGTGGGATTCATCCCTGGGATGCAAGGGTGGTCCAACATTCACAAATCAATCAGTGTCATAGGTTTTATCCAGAAAGAAAAATTCAAAAATCATATGATTCTCTCAATAGATGCAGAAAAAGCATTTGACAAAATACAGCATCCTTTCCTGATTAAAACCCTTCAGAGTGTAGGGATCTCTCCTCAATCTCATAAAAACCATCTATGAAAAGCCTACAGCAAATATCATTATCAATTGGGGAAAAGCTGGAAGCCTTTCCCTTAAGATCAGAAACACAACAAGGATGCCAACTCTCGCCACTATTATTCAACATAGTACTAGAAGTCCTTGCAACAGCAATCAGACAACAAAAAGGGATCAAAGGTATCCACATCAGCAAAGAAGAAGTCAAACTGTCTCTCTTTGCAGATGACATGATACTCTATATGGAAAACCCAAAAGAATCCACTCCCAAACTATTAGAAGTTATAGAGCAATTCAGTAATGTGGCGGTAGGCAAAATCAATGCTCAGAAATCAGTTGCATTTCTATACACGAATAATGAGACTGAAGAAAGAGAAATTAGGAAATCCATCCCATTTACAATAGCACCAAAAACCATACATTATCTTGGAATTAACTTAACCAGAGACATATTCTAGAAACTATAAATCGCTCTTGAAAGACATTGAGGAAGACATAAAAAGATGGAAAAATATTCCATGCTCATGGATTGGAAGAATTAGCATAGTTAAAATGTCCATGCTACCCAGGGAAATCTACACTTTCAATGCTATCCCAATCAAAATACCAATGACATTTTTCAAAGAAGTGGAACAAATTGTCCTTAAATTTGTATGGAACCAGAAAAGGCCCCGAATTGCCAAGGAACTGTTGAAAAGGAAAAACAAAGCTAGGAGCATCACAATGCTGGATTTCGAGCTGTACTACAAAGCTGGGATCACAAAGACAGCATGGTACTGGCACAGAAACAGACACATAGACCAATGGAACAGAACAGAGAACCCAGAAATGGACCCTCGGCTCTTTGGGCAACTAATCTTTGATAGAGCAGGAAAAAATATCCAGTGGAAAAACGACAGTCTCTTCAATAAATGGTGCTGGGAAAATTGGACAGCTACATGCAAAAGAATGAAACTTGAACACTCTCTCACACCATGCACAAAGATAAACTCCAAATGGATGAAAGACCTCGATGTGAGACAGAATCCATCAAAATCATAGAAGAAAACATAGGCAGCAACCTCTACGACATTGGCCAGAGCAACCTTTTTCATGACATATCTCCAAAGGCAAGAGAAACAAAAGATAAAATGAACTTGTGGGACTCATCAAGATAAAAAGCTTCCACACAGCCAAGGAAACAGTCAAAAAAACTAAGAGGCCGCCCACGGAATGGGGGAATATATTTGCAAATGATGCTACAGATAAAAGACTGGTTTCCAAGATCTGAAAAGAACTTCCCAAACTCAATATGCGAGAAACAAATAAACAAATCATAAAATGGGCAGAAGATATGAACAGACACTTTTCCAATGATGACAAGCAAATGGCTAACAGACATATGAAAAAATGTTCAAAATCATTAGCCATCAGGGAAATTCAAATCAAAACCACCTTGAGATACCACCTTACGCCAGTTAGAATGGCAAAAATTGGCAAGGCAAGAAAGAACAATTGCTGGAGAGGATGTGGAGAAAGGAGATCCCTCCAACATTGTTGGTGGGAATGCAAGTTGGTACAGCCACTCTGGAAAACAGTGTGGAGTCCCTTAAAAAGTTAAAAATTGAGCTACCCTATGACCCAGCCATTGCACTACTGGGTATTTACCCCAATGATACAGACGTACTGAAGAGAAGGGCCATATGCACCCCAATGTTCATTGCAGCATTGTCCACAATAGCTAAATCATGGAAGGAAACAAGATGCCCTTCAACAGATGACTGGATTAAGAAGTTGTGGTCTATATATACTATGGAATATTACTCAGCTATCAGAAAGAACGAATTCTCAACATTTGCTGCAACATGGACGGCAGTGGAGGAGATAATGCTAAGTGAAATAAGTCAAGCAGAGAAAGACAATTATCATATGATTTCTTTCATCTATGGAACATAAGAACTAGGAAGATAGGTAATTGAAGAAAGGGATAATGAAAGGGGGGTAATCAGAAGGGGGAATAAAGCATGAGAGACTGTGGACTCAGAAAAAAACTGAGGGCTTCAGAGGGGAGGGGGGTGGGGGATTGGGATAGACTGGTGATGGGTAGTAAGGAGGGCACGAATTGCATGGTGCACTGGGTGTTATACGCAACAAATGAATCATTGAACTTTACATCGAAAACCAGGGATGTACTGTATGGTGACTAACATAATATAATAAAAAAACATTAAAAAAAAAAAGCAAGATTCTAAAAATTGAGCCAAAGGAATTTTTACTTGTATTAACTTAATTTTTAATAGAGAAATTACATATGGGCCCTTACTGTAATTATGTTGAATAATTTATTAGTATGAAATAAAAATGTATGTCAAATTCCAATATTCCTTTCTCTTTATTAGCATTAATTTATGAATATATTTAGGAAGAAAAGTATGTATAGAAGGCTGTTTGTTTAAATGTAATAACCAAGAAAACATATAAATGGAATTTTAGTAAATCAATGAATATTTAGATCTCATCTTAAAAAAAAAATAACTAGCAATATAAAAAAAACAAAAAGTAAATTTACTTATGGGATTCTCCACAAATGAGGAAAAGAAACCATAATTTCATGGTTTGTTTTTCTGTGATAAAGACAAATATTAAAAAAAATATATATGTCTAAAGAATTTTCAGAATTGTGGAGTTGCATGATAGAAGCTGAGAATTTGAAAAACTATTAATGTAGCATCAAAAACAGTAAATATAGCATTATAAAAATATTGGGTATACAGAAAAATAAAGAAGTTGGGATATGATAGAGCTCAAATTTCATAAAATGAAATTTTGTTTGGTTTGGTCTGATTTTGCTTCTTCAGGTCTTATATTCTGGATTATTTTCAGTATTTTGTTTATTAATAATAATAATTATACAAAACCACTTATATTTTCAGTTTATTCAATTCTTCAATACTAATTCAGTTTTCATGGACTCAATGAGGAAGGCAAAACAGATTTTATTAACTTTATTTTAAGGATAAAGTGAAATTTAGCAAAATCAGCATAGGGAGCTTAGTAAATTGAAATGCCAGGATTCAGCCCACCTGTTTCATTCTCAGTCCTTTTTTTTTTTTTTAACATAACCACAATTCTGTACATTTTTGAAAAAACATGTAAATCTTACATTAATTATTAAAACTGGATTTGAATTCTAATCTTATTCTGCTTTATACTCTACATTTGGTTCTTAATTTTATCTGTAGGGTTATATTAGATAAATAAAAGGGAAGAATTTAAATATGTTCACATTGTCAAATGCCTTAGTTGTCTATAGATAAAATTACTTCTGATTTTTTACCAATAAAAGAGACTTATAGAGAGAATTGTTGCTGAATTAGATACTAATTTAGCTTCTAATGCTCTTTTTTAAAGTGCCCTGTGCTGAAACTGCTACTGCCCGCTATTTCTCTTACATTCAGGACTTGGAAAGAATAGGAATTGATGAAATGGAGGAACCATTCTCAACAGTGAATCCTCAATCTTTGAGTGTCCAGATTTCCTGCCTCATTTATCAGTGACACTGTTACCAAATTTGGCTCTTTGGTAGCAGTCTATGCCTGACTTAGTTGCCTTATTTATTGTAGCTTCAGATGCTGTAGTGTCTCCTGATTAGACTGTAACCTCTTCATGAGCATGAGGTTGAGGAAGTCTCCTTAGTCATAAGTAGAAGGTATGTGTCCAAAAGAAACTTGTAGATTAAATTAACCAGGCTAAAAATGGTGAAGTTACCACCCTGTTCATTAGTCTTTACTTCATTTGAAATTGAATGTAATATCTTCTACATTTTTAAATATGTGTATCAGAGCTACATTTCATTAATAGTAAAAAATAGTTAAGAAAAGTAGTATAGATCAGGTTCAGTATAACCTTCATGACACTATTTTAAACATTTAAAGTTTATTCAGTTCCTTTTATACTTTGCATTATCTTTGAAAGCAGATCTGGAATCCCATAAAACATTTAAAAACCATTGTAGCATCTGTATGTATGAATAAAGGCTAGAATTTAAACGTAGAAGTTACAGATAATGTGTCTCTTTTTTCCTATATAAAAAAGTACCAGACGCCTTTCATGTACTCCATGAGGATCTTGGCGACTTGCTTGAGAAGCCGACTTGCATATGTAGGAAAAATCTAATTAGAGTTGCTTTCAATTGAGTTACAGTGGTACTGAGAGAATTCTATAACCCTTCAAATATTTTCCTTCTGAACATTAATTTATATATTTTAAACCTTTTTACTTCTTTTTTTCAAAAACTTTCTGAGGTGGGCTTGAGGATTTTGTGTTTTTTTAAAATTGATGTTTATGAACATTCAAATTATTTTTAACACATTTGATTTTTCAGCAGAATTCAAATGTGTATCCATAAAATAAATAACGTTTTTAATTAGATAATAATTGGATATTTTAGATGTAAAATTTTGTTAAATTATCGTAAAATCTAATATGTGTCAAGAAACTAAGTATTTCAAGGAAAGGCTAATTCATGAAACTAAATACTCATTCAAAAGTATTTTTTCAGGGCACCTGAGTGGCTTAGTTGGTTAAGTAAATGACTCTTGATTTCAGCTCAGGTCATGATCTCAAGGTTGTAAGATCAAGCCTCCCGTCCAGCTCCGTGCTGGGCCTGGAGCCAGTTTAAGAGTCTCTCTCTTCCTCTCCTTCTGTCCCCTGCCCCCCAGTTCATGTGTGTTCAATCTCTCTTAAAGAAAAAAAAAAGCATTTCTTCATAGGCAAGATCATTATCTAAGATTGATGAAAGTATGATATTTGATAGTGCAAGAATAAGGATTTGAAAAAGTTTAATAAATGTTAATTTTACTGCATTTTATAATAATTAGAATAACATAGCTAGCATTTTGAAATGTTATTTTGAAAAAATGCTAATAATAACATAGGTGGCATACAGATATGGTTCAATGTATGTAGGTGGGCTGAATTTTGGAAAATACTAATTTAGTAACATATTTATTGTATAGATGAGGAAATTAAGATCCAGAGAAGTTGCATGAATTACCTCAAATCAAATAAATTCAGTATAGAAATTTAAATAATGTTAAACACAAAGACCATATTTATCTAGAATAAGTGAAGATGACATTTTCTAATCGTAATCATTAAGCATTTACTGAAGACTTACATGTGTCACAGGGTGTTATGATAGATATAAATATATTTTTAAAAACTGCCTTGCAGGAGTGCTTGGGTGGCTCAGTCATTAAGAGTCTGCCTTCGGCTCAGGGTATGATCCTGGGGTCCTGGGATAGAGCCCGGCATCGGGCTCCCTGTTCTGCTAGGAGCCTGCTTCTTCCTCTCGCACTCCCCCTGCTTGTGTTCCCTCTCTTGCTGACTCTCTCTCTCTCTCTGTCAAATAAATAAATAAATAAATAAATAAATATACCTAAAAAACAAAATAAACAAACAAAAAAACCTGCCTTCCAACTCTTCTGGTACTGTTAGGCAAAGTTCCTGCCTTTAAGGCATTTGAAATAGCAAAGAGTAACTTTATGGGGGCAAGGGACCATGTGGTACACTGAAATTGCCCCCACAGATACATAGTGTTGTCTTACCAGTATGCCCTCTGATACTATAACTTTCACTCATTCTTCCATGCATGTAATACTATAAAACTAAAATTCTAATATTTTTGGCTTTTTGCTTTTAAGTAATTTAATCCTCAGCTTCCAGAAGGATCCCTTTAGAATGTTTAGTGCTTATCACCTCACATTAAAATTAGTTTGGCAGGAATATGGATTATCTGTTTTGGATACTTTACAAACTATCAAAACCAACTTTTTATTATTTATTATTACTTATTTTATTATTATTGTTACAGACCAGTCATATCATTGAGTATCATATCTATTCTAGGAAAATCTGGTAAAACACATATTCCAGGATCTTCATCACCAGAGATTCTGAACCATTCATTTTTATTTTTTCAAGTGAGAGGAAAGAATCTATAATCTAAACAATGTCGGTGGACTGGCCTAAGAAATATTGATCATAAGTTATTAAATTTGGAGATAAAAGTGGGCATTATTGGATTGAATTAATCCCTTGAAAACATGTTTGTGAACTTTATTCAAGTGCTATTTTTATTGCAATTTTCTGGGTAAAAGAGAACATGCTATTTCAACATCCATCAAGAAGTGAATTTGTTTTGTATTTGGAATATCTTGGGTGTGCACATTTATAAGAAACAAAGAAAAACAAATTAAAAAAATATTTCTGCACAGAAAGACCTCCATGCTAAACTCCAGCAGCTCAATCTATGTGTAGAGTATTAACAGGAAGCTTAAATGACAAAGAAATGAGAAACAATTTTGTCTTCTTATTCCTTATTGAATGGAATTACGCAGTCTCTGGTTACTACACTGTCTCTAAGGTAGTGACTTGAATACGCAGTTTTCAAAGGTTCATTCTGCTCCAAGGTGATGCTTTTCTATTTGAAAGGAATGTTTAGCCAAAAGCAAAAATATTTCTTCTGATGCTCCTAAAAAACAGAAAATTGTCAGTATTTTCTATTTCCTTTATTAGATGTGGGGGATAGTATGTAGCATTGAAGTTGCATTGTCCTGAGTTGATAAAGGATGTACACCAGTACAGGGCAAGCAAAGCATCATTTATTAAAAACAAAACAAAACAAAAAAACCCAAAAACTTCAAATTCTCGTCTTACTTCACACACATTCTTACACAGAACAAAGTAAAGAGGATGAAGTTATTCAGCTCAACATCAGCCCAGGTGTACACGGTTAATTCTTTGTTTGTCAGGACAACCAGGTTCCCTTCCATTCTTATCAGAATGTCACAAGGAAGTCCACTAGTGTGTCCTTTCACTCTGAAAACATTTAGTCCTACAAAGTAGCTCTAAGTCCATGTTGATAGACTTATGCCACACCTTCAGGGACAAGTATCAGACATCCTTAGCTACCTCATAATTTGAAGAATGACTTAAAATTTCAGATTGGAAAGGCTTTTTATATTTTGATCTCCTTGGACTTTTAATCCTTTGCTCAATGTATTCACTTTTTTTCAGATGAATTTCATAGATTTGGAAACCAGAAAGAAAACCATCTGATGCTTTGTGTTCTCCAGTTATTTCTAAAGAGTTCAATAGTTTGGGTCCAAATACTTTATTTGTATTATTCAAAATAAGAACTTAAATTTCAGAAACTGAAGGAGAAAGAGTCAATAAGGCAGTCCTGATTGACGTAAATTAGCTTAGATAGACATAAATTAGCTTAGAGAAGAGTTTTCAAGAAACAGCTAGATACCTACTTGTATAAGTTGATTTTAACTAGTATGTCCCTGAAACAAAAATCCCTTCCTACCTCATCTGCAAGATGTTAATTTACCATTAAAAATGTTTATTAATTCAGTATTGGGCAGTTATTTTACTCAGTCATCTTTCAAAATCTGCATCATATATCCCTCCCAGTGGATGGTGATTATTGGTTAGAACAATCCAGAAAACAAAACAAAACAAAACAGGTATTCAAAATAATTTAAATATAGCCTAACATTACATTCAATTTATTTCAGTAAATTTAGTTTTATTGTTAGTTTAGAATAATATTGGTGCCCATTACTTGTTGACACTATGGCTTAGGGATAGTGGAAAAGAGGAAATACCTGGACACTGTTTTGAACCTTAATATTTTTTTATTAATAAGAATTTCAAGGATGTTTTTACTTCTATAGGATGTGTTGTTTGTTTAATATTTCCTTTTTTAAAGCAAAGCAAACACATTTATTTTTTCTATACATCGACAAAATTCCTTGTACTGAATTGCACCTGTTTCCTATTTTTAATATTCATGTCCTTATTCTTTTAGCAAGCATTTATTGAATTCTTAATTTGTATAAGACATAGTGATATAAGGAACACTCCCTAAGATCAAAGTTATAATCTAGTTAGAGAGATGACATGCATACGAAGAAAAACAGAAAAAGATAGCATGTATTAAATGTCATAAAGTGATAGAAAAAATTCTACTAAGAGTTCAAATGAGGATGAACTCACTTCAGGCAAAATCCCATTATTATAAGCCTATAGGGCCATCCAGATTTTGTTGGTATACTAAATGTTATTTGATGATTTGCTGTTCACCAAGCTCTGGGGGAAATTGCATTATATTAAATTAATTACCCTTAATTAGTATAATGATTCTCTGGCTTTCTAGGGGTTTATCTTATTTTGACATCAAATTATTAAAAGGATACAGAATTGTCTGTGAGTATGTTTCATTTGTAATTGTGTTTAACGTAAATGAGAATAGATAAGGACTGGAAGGAGGGATATAAAATGTGTTGTGATTATATTTTCACAATTGTTAATGATATCTTTATATATTATATATTTATTAATTTTATATATGTGATATATTTAGATATAAATATATATCTTTAAGTGGAAATGTAAGGTTATTGATATTTTTACTCTCTCATTTAGGGAAGACAGTGATTACTTTTGTGATCCATATTGTGGTTACTTGATGAAAGCAAAATGATATCCATAACAATACTTTTTCATAGTACTAAGAATTAAAAGAAACAATTCAATAAAGTAAATAATACCACACCTGACACACTATAAGCCCACAATAAATGTTAGTCCTAATAATTATTACTGATTTTATTTGGTCTATAATATCCTGTTGTCTTATTTGGTTGATTACATCCTACAGACTAATGAAAGGGCAGAGTTCAGTTTGTTCTCTTTTGTTTTCTTCCATTAAACATAATGGGAGAAATTACAAATAGTCATGTTTATATATTAAAATTCACCACATAATTGTAATGAAGGGAAATGTAACTATACTCAGTAGTGATCCTCTGAGTCTTGATTCTAATGAAAAGCCTAACCTTTCTTCCTACTCTTTGTAGTACATACACAGATAAATCCAAAGAGTTCACTAGCCTACAGTATGACTCTCTGGAGAACCTAGAATATTTACCCTATTAATATTGCTCTGAAAACTAAGCTGGATCATTTTATTAGAACTGTGTCCCTACACCTACCTTATAGCTTGATCAGATTTCTCTACCTGTGTGCTCACAGCTCAATACCCACTTGGTCTTTGATGTGCCAAGGTCCCTTTCCAGTGTACTGACAGACTAGTAGTGGTGTACAGCCATACAGTTGACCTTGGAGACTTTCAAAGCTCCTTTGTGCTAGGAGTGTTATCTCTTGCTAGAAATCCCTTGTACACCAGCTTTTAAGGAAAAGGGGCGATGTCAGTCTTACTCATAACTGTATTCACAGGGTCTAAGTCAGTATTCGGTACAGAAAACTTCAGTTTTTTTCAAATCGACCAATTAATTAATTATTAATTTTAAAACCTTAGTCATAAAGGGAAAAAGAAGCTTTTTGAATGTATGAATTCAATATGAAGGAAAAATTAAGTGTAACATTATGCAGTGTTTCTCGATGTTAATCTGTTCTACCTGGGTCAATACTGAAATTCCCCCTTCTAGAGAGTCAGGCATGCACCTGTCCTTCAGCCATAGCTTCTGAATCTCGCAATACAATGTAGGAATCCAATAGAATCCCAATAAGTAACTTAGCTTAAATATAATAGGGGTGCCTGGGTGGCTCAGTCAGTTGAGTGTCGGATTCTTGGTTTCAGTTCAGGTCTTGATCTCAGGGTTGTGAGATCAAGCCAGGTTTTGCTTAGGGCTCTGTGGTCAGCGGGAAGTCTGCCCCTCTGCCCCTTGCCAAGCTCTCTCTCCCTCTCTCTTTCTCTCTCTCTCTCTCTGTCAAATAAATGAATAAATCATTAAATATATATATGAATAAAATATATATAAGAATAAAATTATATAGTCTTTATCTCTTAAATTTTTTTTAAAGATTAAAACAGTTTTGCCTGTAGGAAAATCCAAAGTTTGATTATGTGTGTGTGTGTGTGTGTGTGTGTGTGTGTGTGTAGGTTTACTGCTCCAGAATTTCCTTAGAGAACTCATGATTCCAGGCCATAGTGAGGGAATCAAGATCTCATATCTGACCAACTCCCCAATCTGCGATTATTCCCGTTGTGTGATACTCCTACCTTCCCAAAGCAACTCAAGATTAAGTGGGCAGACAAGATGAAAACAAAATGCTCTGGTGGAACACTTGCAATAATATTAAGAACCTCTTGTACTTGGTTACCTATTATCTGCTCTTGGAAGGATTCAGGTTTGTCTTCGAATAAAGTTGATGCAAATGTTTCATCTGTTTCATTTTAAGTATCTTCAAGAGACAATTTAAGCCATAAACATTCCAGATTACATTATTTTTTTTCCTCAAAGAATAACTCCCTCTAACCTCCTGACTCATTTAGATTTCAAATACTACACCTTAATATCCACATTTATTATCACAAAGGACAAGTAATGGGTGATTATAATTATCTGATTTTATCTACCACTGCAGCTTAAGGCAGCTGAATTTTGAAATTTTGTCATTTAACTGTGTCTCATGGAAATTGCTTTTTCCATTTCAATATATTTTAAATGCATTTTTAAGGATAACTGTTAGTACAGATTTATTCTAGGCTGTTGATTTGTTTGTTTGGACCGATTTAGCTATGGAAATCTTCATCTCCTTCCTTCCCTTTTCCTTTCCTTTCCTTTCTTTTCTTTTCTTTTCTTTTCTTTTCTTTTCTTTTCTTTTCTTTTCTTTTCTTTTCTCTTCTCTTCTCTTCTCTTCTTTTCTCTTCTTTTCTTTTCTCTTCTTTTCTTTTCTCTTCTTTTCTTTTCTCTTCTCTTCTCTTCTCTTCTCTTTTCTTTTCTTTTCTTTTCTTTTCTTTTCTTTTCTTTTCTTTTCTTTTTCTTCTTTCCCCAACGGTAAAAACTCACTTACCATCATAATGTTATAATCCTCAGCACTCTCCATAGTTGTACTGCTCAACCATAAAACAAATGATCATTCTCCTGGCTCCTTTTCTTTCATGATGCCATGGTCTCCTCTTGATTATGCCTATATTCCTTTTACCATTCACTTTCAAGTCTAGAAGCCATGTATTTGGACAGTCACATCATAGAGTGAACTACTGAGGGGCTCAGAAAGTATCCATGTGATAGGGAGAATTAGTGCAATATATAAAACTGAGCAGAAATTTAGTCTGCTTGGTTTTTTGGCACCTATAATTGATTTGCTTTACAACATAGGTCAAAGTAGAAACTTTGTGTTTCTAGTTCTTTTTCCCCATATTGAGATGTAGTTGACATATAGCATTGTATTAGTTTTAGGTGTATAATGATTTGATATATGTATATATTACAAAATGATCACCACAATGAGTTTAGCCAACATAGTTACAAATTTATTTTTCTTGTGATGAGAACTTTTAAGATCTAGCAACTTCTTTGCAACTTTCTCTTAGCAACTCTCAAATATGCAATTCAGTGTTGCTAACTATTGTGAGCATGCTGTACCATTACATCCCCAGAATTTATTTGCCTTATAACTGGAAGTTTGTACCTTTCGACCCCATTCACCCATTTTACTCACCTCTACCACCCCCCGCCCCCGGCAACCACCAATCTGTTCTCTATGAGTTTGATTTTTTTTAGATTCCTCATAAAAGTGAGGTCATACAGTATTTGTATTTCACTTTCTGTCTGATGTCACTTAGCATAATACCCTCAAGGTCCATCTGTGTTATCACAAATGGCAAGTTTTCCTTACTTTTTATGGCTAATATTCCTCTGTGTGTGTGTGTGTGTGTGTGTGTGTGTGTGTGTGTGTTTTATTTATTCATTCATTTGTCAATGGCTCTTAGATGTTCCTATGTTCTGACTATTGTAAATAATGCTGCAACTAACATGGGGATGCATATATCTCTTTGAGATACTGGTTTCATTTTAGACACACACACACACACACACACACACACGCATGCACACACACACACACACACACACATACACCCACAGAGAAAGCACCAAGATTGCACCAACTTCTCTCCCAGTGTCTGGAAAGGATTGCGTTTAGCCCCTAGATGTGTGTTAAATTGGAAGCCTGACCTCAGCCCACTTCTTTAAGTATGCAAATAGGCTTATTTCAGTTAAAAACTAGGTTGTTTAATCTGCTGCATCTTTGCTGAGCCTGAGGGGGTTAGCCACAGTGAGTCCCATGAACCCATTAAGAACTGTTTTTTATTTAGCATGGTATTGTGGGTCTCATGGACACAAGACCTTTTGGCTTTAAGACCTAGGTGTTTTGAAGGCCATGCTTCAAGTGGAAAACTTAAAAGTTGGGACACTAGATGCTGGGTCCAAACCCTTCACTCCTGAAGGAGAGGTTGGAAATCGTGAATTCCCTTTTGATTATATGTCACTATGCGCAGGGAGGGCGGGGTGAGATTTATGGTGAAATTGTGTCTCAGGCTCTCCTACCCCTTTCAGTGTGTTGGGTTTTTTTTGTTTTTGTTTTTGTTGTTGTTGTTCCATTCACTTGATGTGTAGGGGTAGCTCAGCTAATTTCTGGATTTCTTTCAGAGGGAATTGTTCTCTAGATAGCTGGGGATTTGGTGGGTCTGTGAGAAGAGGTAAATTCAGGAGCCTCTTATGTTGCCATCTTGAACCAGAACCCTTTCTATGTTTCTTATTCTGTCCTTGTAAATAGATAATAGGATAAGATTATAGAAATTTTAGTTTGCAGTGCTTAGGTAGTCTGAAGTGTCTGTTAAAATTTTTGGTACAGTTATGCAAATAATACTAGTTTTAGATGTTTTTGTTAATAGGAAAAGAGTGCTGAGAACATCCCTGCTTCTCAAATCAATGAGATAGAGTGAGAGAATTGATGTGTTGTTGAAATGTTTTGTGAAATACAAGTTTTGATGTGACGTGCTAACATGTACAGGATCATAAGCAATAATCTTTTAGTAAGTACTTTTAAAAATATTGTTTCAAAGATAAAATTGGAGAGATGATTTAAATAATGTAACTAGATAGCTGTGCAAGGACTTAGTTTCATATACAGTTCTTGAAAATAAGCATTAGTCTTATTTATATGTTGGTCTTTTTAAAAGTCCCTATGCCTATTATATTTTGAGATTCCATTATGTCCTGGTAATATTCTTAGGACCCATATCATTGACTAAGGATTACTGCCAACTGGGGCAGGTGGTGGTTCAGGGATAATTCGTAAGAAGTACCCAGATTCAATTATTCTCACTTAAATGATTTAGTTTGGACATATTTGGTGGGGTACAGTTTTATTTTAGAAGCAAGGTGAAATTTTTCATCTTTAGTTCTACTCTTGAAATAGTCTGCCAGATTGATGGAGCCTCATTTAGGGCTCATCAGAAACCGTGAACATTTTGCAATATGGTTTGATTATAGTGCTAAATATCAAGCAACACAGACAAGAATACCATTTAGCCAGGTGTGATTTATGCATAGTTTAAATAAAAAAACATTTTTTTCAAAATTTAAGGTCATTTGTTCTACATAGAAAAATATTATATGGGTTGTAGAAAGCAACAAAATAAGCAATGTTTAATCACAAATGATTTTAGTAAACTATCTTTTTTTAAAGAGACATTAGTAACAATGTTCTTAAAGATGAGGCAATATTGGATAGTTAGTGGCTCTCTTGTTTTCCCTATTTGAAATGCCCAGAACAGTAATAGGAGTTTTAGGTTAGAAAAATGCTTTGTTAAATAAAAATCATTTTATTTGTGAGGAGGCTTCTGAGAGCCTTCAGCATGCTAATACACCTGTGTGCAAGAAAGATTACCAAGAAGGAAATCAACATTTGACCAGAAAATCTTTAAATTTGAAATATCTCACCACATTATAACTTCTGGGGGAAAATACTTAAGAATGACTAATACACAGATTACTGGTTCCATTTTATAATTATCTCATGTCTTCACTCCTTTGATATATTTAACATAGATAATTGCATATATGATCATTGTCAAGGACAATACAAATCTATGGTACTATTATGATGGTAGTTTTTGGCCTGTTATCATCATTGCTGCTGCTTCCTTGTGCTGTTTCCCATCCTCGAGCTCTAAACTCTCTGGAGTGTTAGTAAAGAGAGAAAGCCCAGCAGCCCAAAGTCTGGGTGGCTCTGAATCCTTACATAGACCCTCAGAGCAAGTTTCCTCTTTTTCCCAAATCAAGGTAGTTGATATCTGGGGTTTCCTTTCACTGAGCTATGTGACTGGTGGGTGGGAATAAATAAAATAAAAGAGATTTGCATGTCTATATGTGTTGTTTCGTTTTTATTTATTGTGGATTGATAAAAGATGGTAGAAGCAGGAGCAGGTCAGAGAAATTCTCTTGAGAGTTCAGACTTTAACACATGTACACAGAAGTCATATTTTTCCTCTTTATATTTTATATCCATCGTCTGTGGAGCAAACCCCTCTCAAACTCTTTAAAACATCTTCTCCCTAGTTGAAATTAACCGGATTCTCATGGAGTCTGCCTCAAATTGCTTACTCGTTTTCCTATGACAGTGTCATCATCAGGCTGGTGTCCTGGAACTAAGGCCACTGTGAGAGGGGTGTGGTCAGTGCAGTTTGACAAACATTTTTAACTCTACTTATTTACATTTCTCTTGTGGTTTTGGCTACTACTACTACTGAAGTAAAGAATATATTGAATAGGGGCACCTGGGTAGCGCAGTCATTAAAGCGTCTGCCTTCGGCTCAGGGCGTGATCCCAGCGTTCCGGGATCGAGTCCCACATCGGGCTCCTCCGCTGGGAGCCTGCTTCTTCCTCTCCCACTCTCCTGCTTGTGTTCCCTCTCTCGCTGGCTGTCTCTCTCTGTCAAATAAATAAATAAAATCTTTAAAAAATATATATATTGAATAAATCTTTCCACTGTGTTCTTTGTTTTCTTTATTTTGTCTCCCTTTTTCTCCTAAAATATGACACTGTCCTCGAGGTCTGGATGACCTATATATTTTCAAATTTTCTAACTTATGGTCTTTATTTCTTTTTGTCCTCCATAGACCATATTCTCTCCTAGATCATTACGTCCCATTTGATGCACACACTATTTCTATCTACTTATTTCTCAGTGCTACTGCAAAGAACAGTGCATAGTAGGCCCTTTTATATATGTTGGTTGAATGAATAAACAAATCAGTGAGTAAAGGAATAAATGCGATAGCATCTATGGAACCTAAGTTTCATGGAATATGATGCAGCCTATCTATAGTGTATGATGAATCATCTAGCTTCTTACTTCTAAAAAGAAGGAAGTATGGGGGCATCTGGGCGGTTCAGTCAATTAAGTGTCTAACAGGCTCAGGTCATGATCCTGGGTCCTGGGATTGAGCCCAGTGTTGAGCTCTCTTCTTAGCGGGGAGTCTGCTTCTCCCTTTCCCTCTGCTTCTCTCCCCTCCCCCACCATGCTCACTGTCTTTCTCTCAAATAAATAAACAAAATCTTAAAAAAAGAAGGAAGTGTATGAAAAGAATTAGTTATTTTCTCTTCAGTTTTGATTATAATCAGAATTTGATCAAAGACAGTTATTTTTAATTGATACAGTGATACCTTTGAGTGCATTTTACTCTACATTTTACTAATAATAGCGGCCTTTATTTTTTCAAAGCTATGGTTTCATAAGCTTTCTATACTAATTTTAAAGGTAATAAGACAATCATCTGTAAGTTAGGTAATATATCACATGCATTGTATACCTGTATTGTGAAATTGTTTATAAGTAGATTCTGCAGTTAGAATACTGTAGCAAATTCACATTAACTCATTGGTCCATATAAAAGTTCCTGAAAAAACTTTTCTATGTGAGTCAGTCCTTCCCCCACTATATAAAATGCGACTGAATTAGCATAGTGTAAATATTGATTAACGAGTTTCAGGCATAATCCAGCTAATCCATGTAAGATGAGCTTATAGTTTTTGGAAACCCCAATTTCTGATGCTCAATTTTTAAAGATCTGAAATGTAACTTAAAAATAGAACAAAGTAAAACCCATACTGAACTTTAAAAAGTTAACATGGTAGAAAGAGATCATGCCTAGTTCTCATTTTTTATGTTATCTATAAAATTCTGTGTGTTTATAAATGTTAAATAGGAGAGTCTTTCAAATTTAATTTTATTTTGTTTTACTTCATGTGTATCTAAAGGCAGAGAGCAGTGTTCACCTTGTAAGATTCTATAGAGATGCTCAGTGCACTTACAGTCTTTACATTTCAAATCTATATTATATACTCGAGGTAGATTGTAACACTTCTACCATCTCTGCCTTTTCTAAAACACTCTTATTGACAACAGAGAAAAATGAGAAATACAGGAGCTTTATGAAATAATTTGTTAACTTGACAAGTTATATATCACTCCAAAGCTAATAAAGTGAGTTAGGTATTAGAACGCTCTCTACAAAACAGTTTTTCTCATTTCAAAAAACAATTTGTATAATATGTTTGTATTTATGAATTTATGACATTTTTAGGATCCAAATTTAAATTTAAAAACATCTTTACTTTTTACTAGTCATAAAAGGATTTACTTTTCTTAACATTTATTTTTATCTAAGTTTCTTTTATCAATTTTAATCACTGCTTTATATGTAAAAAATAAGAAATGGGAAAATCCTACTGCAAAAAAAGAACTTTTAAACACACAGTATGTTGATTTATACCTTAATTGAAGATAGTTTGAAATTAACATGTTCTTTTATAAACAATATAGATCTAGAGAAATATTGGAAAGACTTTTTAATGTTATGTGTAACTCAGCTTTCTGGTACTCAGATTATGTAATATCTATACTTTGAAACTGCCATTTTTTCAAATTAATGACTCAAGAACACATATTGAATGTACTTATTAGAGACGCAACATCTTAGGGTAGAATGAAGAGTTCAGATTTTGGGGCGAAGATTACTGAATTAGGGATCTTATAAGAAAACACTTTTTTCACTGAATTATTTGGCCATTCTTAAAGCTCATGGTCTTTTGGCTCTGGCTAGCCAACTAAACCTGGGGTTCAAATAAACATATTTCTGCTGACAATCACACATGATAAACACTGATTTGCTTAGAAGGTGTAATTAAAGATGAGTGCATGATATTGCCACGGATACATGGTGATATTCCTAGGGGAAAAACAACCAAACCTCTCCTTAGTCAATAAATGTTTTATTTTACTTACCGTTTAATCATTTGTATTATTCCACATGCATGGAATTTATGTAGAAGAATAAAAAGCATATGTTTAGTGTATTAGAACTACTTTTAAAATATAGTTTTCTTATTTGATGATGGTTTGATGAACATTTTTTATTTGAATTTCTATGCTTCAAACATTTTTATAAAATATTTGTCTTGTATCTTTTATCAAGCTTCTCCTTGCCAGTCATATACTAGTCCATATATCTGTTCTTTTTCATGAAAATAAATCAACACTTTTCACCTATCAGGTAGCCTGAAAATTCATATTCCATGGTATATATTATTTGTATGTACACAAAGCCATACATTTTGTTGTATTTTGAAAATGCTGATTTTTCTTCTTTCTTTTTCTACCCTTTCTTTTACCAGTTTAGAATCAAACCTGGATTGCTTTACTGCATATTAATGCAATGCAAGCAAACCAGTATGTTCATAGATAGCTTGAACAGATTCTTCATCACTCCCTTGAGGAAAATATATTGTTTATCACATTGAAATAAACTTTTAGATATAGAAAAGGGTTCGAGAGAAAGTCATTTTGACCATTTAAGTAATAAACTTACTTCCTCTGTTTATGTGAATCTCAACAAATACTTTCACCATCATAAAGAAGCAGAATTAATAGTATTGCACATTAATTTTCTTAAAAAAAAGATTCATTTATTTATTTGAGGTGGGGGAGGGGTAGAGGGAGAAGGGAGAGGGAAAATCTCTAGCAGACTCCCTGCTGAGAAGGGAGCCCAAAGGAGGCTTGATCTCAAGACTCTGAGATCATGACCTGAGCCAAAATCAAGAGTTAGTCACTTAACCAACTGAGCCACCCAGGCGCCCATGCATATTCATTTTCAGTTCAAAAAATAAGTATCTGTTATATGCCAAACACCATATTAGACACTAAAGATACAGAATGAATAAGAAATGAGACATGCTTTCCATATTCAAATAGCAGACTAAGCAGAAGTACAGAGAGAATTCCTGGGTGAATCACAATACTTTTTAATCTATTCTCTTAATAAGAAAGGGAGAAGTTGCATCTATTTTACTAAACATCTGGTTGTCATCTGGGGCTAAACAGCAGAAAAAAGAAAAATTAGTAAATGAACTAGGTGAAAACAGCCTATTCAGAGAGGAGGGGTGTGGGGAGATGGGACTAGCCTGGTGATGCGTATTAAGGAGGAAGCGTATTGCATGGAGCACTGGGTGTTACACGCAAACAATGAATCACGGAACACTCATCAGAAACTAATGATGTACTGTATGGTAACTAACATAACATAATATAACATAACATAATAAAATAAAGTAATAAAAAAATAATTCAAAAAAAGCTAAGTACATAGAACAGGAGAATGTAAATTTTTCCTAAAGTAGACTCAGTATAAGCTGCAATGCTTTACATCTCAAACCGGGATGGACACGCCTATCTGAGAAGAGGTTGCTACATCAGAGCTATAAGAATCATACTTATCAAGGGTGCAGAGTACATAGCCCACTTTTTGAGTCATACTTGCAGATATAAGGATTTTTTTCTGGTATATGTAACAAAAAAAGTGACCACTAAACTCAGATTTTCAAGGGCAGTTTTGTCCTGTTTTTTTAAAAAAATATCTGAGGATTGCCATTATTTTACATTCCAAAGGATACCTCTTACATTGTACTTTTTACCCAAAGTAGCACTACATGTACATATACATGCACATACACATTTTTATTATATTTTAATAATAAAACAATCGTAAGAGTGTTGATGTTGGGTCTAAATTCTTCTGTTAAGAGACATGAGTAATTTGTTCAAAAATGTAAATGGCGTTGTTTGAGATAGATTCTTCTGTGTAAAAAAATTGTTCTGAGGGTGCCTGGGTGGCTCAGTCGGTTAAGCATCTGCTTTTGGTTCAGGCATGATCCCAGAGTCCTGGGATCAAGTCCCACATCAGGCTCTCAGCAGGGAGCCTACTACTCCCTTTACCCCGCCCCCCTCTTTGTGATCTCTCTCTCTCAAATAAATAAATAAAATCTTTTAAAAAATTGTTCTTAAAGATATGTCTTCCTTATTGTATTAGAAATTCATTATGCAAGCCATATGATTATCTTGTGGTAATAAGGAATGTATTCTCTCTAAAAATGTGGTGGCTTATTCTTCATTCCCAGTGTTGGTTAGAAATGTTAGACCATAAATATTAGCTGTCACAACTAATAATACACCCAAAGTGCCAATCCATAACCCTGAAACTAAAGAAATGAATAAGGAAGGCATTAAATAATTTTAAAAATCATTAATAAGAAAGCAAATTTTTGAACAGTTGGCCATGTTTAAAATCTAACATCACTAAACTGTGAAATTCAGTCTAAGGACTTGCTAAATGATCTGGCTTTTGTTTTGTTTTGTTTTTTAAGATTTTATCCATTTATTTGACAGAAAGAGAGAGGGCGAGAGAGCCAGCACAAGCAGGGGGAGCAGCAGAGGGAGAAGCAGACTCCCCACTGAGAGGGAGCCTGGTGTGGGGCTTGATCGCTGGATGCTGGGATCATGACCCTAGCGGAAGGCAGACGCTTAACAGACTGAGCCACCCTGGTGCCCCAATGATCTGCTTTTTTACAGTAAAAACAATGGATTATTACAGATCTGTAAAGTTGTTGAATTGACACTTTGAAAGTAATTTCATTTCTTAACAAGAACAACAATTTACTAACAGGTATAAACTATTTAGCATAAGGTAAAACAGTAGCTACAGTATGTCATTTACAACAGACAAGAAATATGAATTCCAAAGGAAGAAAACATTCCTTTAATTGAGTGAAAAAGCATATTACTTAAAAGTATCAGTATGAAATAATGAAGGAGACCTGATCCTTGGATATAGATGTGTTTTTTTCTTTCTTGGACTTTGAACTACTTTTATTAAAATAAAATAAAATTATGGTATGAATCCTGTGCCACAGTAAAAGCTTAATGTAGATTCCTTTCTGTAGGGTCCCTGTCTTACTCATTTTGTATTTCATAGAGTTTAAGGCAGTGACTAGCAGAAGTGAATACTCAATGATTGGAAATAAAACAAACCGTGGTTGGACGAACACATAAAGTTAACTCTCTCCTTCTTGGTCACTTCCTCAGAATTCTTTATTATATATTTATTGGAGTATAACATTTCAATCCAGGAGCACTGTGGAAAGATAGAAAGGGATCTGAATTGACAGAAATTCTGAGACCTCTGATCCTCTGTCGCTATCACACATTAGACAAGTTACTGACATCCCTGAGGCTATTTCTTCAGCTGCAAAATGAAGGATTTGGAATAAAATGGTTCCTCAAATTATGCTTCCTTGATGGTATAACACAGTATACTGGCTCATTTGGGACTTATTTTTCTCTTAATCTTGAAAGTTTGACAAATTTCTGCTTTATGTTTTTCTTGGATTTAGAGAGATAATTCATTATTACTGTTTAAAAGATTCCCTACTGTGCCGCAGCTGGCACAGGTGAAAGAAATTAAGTAAGAGAGCAGTAGCACCGTAAGACTTCATCACCTACTCTGCTTAATTATAGAAGTCAGAACTTGAAAATGAGATTTATGAAGATAAGTTGAAATGCAGATAATATGTTTCAGGATAATGCAGGGTTGATGATGTGTTATTTTAGAATCTCAAGTTTTCAGCTTCTGCATAAGTAAAGAAGGGTGGTATTATAAATCTAAAAGGGAGAATGGATTCTCTATTCTCTAGGCCAATGAGTTTGATGTTGGTCCTATTAAAATTCTAATTTGATGACTAATTGCCTAAAGTGTGAACATTGAGAAAATAGATAACTAGAAGCTAACATGAACTTTTTGGTTACAACTACTATCAGCTCAAGGGACTATGTAAAAATAATGGATTTTAATTTATACAAGATATTTAACAAAAATACCCATTATATTCTTTCCCACATAGTGGAGAAATATGGACTGAAGTGCATTCATAGCTGGTTGATCAAACTTACCCAATGTTAATTACTACATCAATATCAATCTAAAAGAAGGGTCTCCTTTACTATGTATTGTCTCTCCTTTTTTTAAATTACTTTTTCAATGTTTGGATGGTTGCTTATTAATTTTCATTGGTTGGATATGGTATTTTCAAGTTTCTAGATGATGGCTTAGTGCTTGAATTTATATAAAGTGTTTAGTATTATCTTGAATGACCAGAAGGATAGACTAAACTGAGTAGGATGAAATTTTATAAGGCAGAGAGTTTTACATTTGGCGTTTAACTTTAGAAAATAAACTATGCACGTACAAAATGCTAAGGAATCCAGCTTGACAATATTTCAAGTGTAGAATATCGAACTGGTTAGAGAAATCTTGGGTTTCATTAAGAGAAGTATAGATTTTAGACAATAACAAGTAATGTCCCTGTTCTATACTATATTGGTCAAACTTCATGTCAAATTTTTATTGTGGAAAGCATGTACAATAGAACACTTATTTAACTGAAATTACTTCAGCAAAATAATTAGGTCGTTGAAAGTTCTCAAAACCATGTGTAGTAGACCATGGTTGGATTTAATACCCACTATTATTCAACCATTCATCTTTCTTCTGGTAATCATAATTCTGTTTTCCTCCTCAGAATCGAGACTCCTTCAACTCTGAGTCCTTACTTTTAGAGTGAAGTAAGATTTACACTCTGCACTGAGGACAGGTCAGGAGAAATATTTGAAATAGAATTAAGGTCAGCACAGATGGACTCTGTAGACATAATTGTTGTGTAAGGACAGTGTCTATTCTGACTGATTGTTGGCAATGTCCATTTTGATTGGCTTATACCCAATTAATGTCTACATATCCCCCATAACTTAAGTTAAATGAGCCTTTTCTATTAGCCCTACACTCAGTGATCAATTTCATGATTAATGAGAATTAGGATGAGGACATTTTCTCTTGTTTACTAGACTCAGAGTCATGAAGACATAAATTTGTAACTATTAGCATTAAAATGGGAAAATCTGTGAAGCTAATGTGGGGTAGATGAGTCACATTTTGGAGATGGCAAAACAAGTTTCCAATGACATAATTTAAGCCCCCAGATCATACTAAACCTAAAGCTAGGAGATATACTTCAGTACTTAGGTCAAAATGTAATTAAGTTTTGCTCAAGCTAGAACCGTAAGAATCCTAACAGATTTATTATGTAGGAAACAAACAAATATGTAAAACACACCTAGAGGATGTTTACTTTATAAGGAAGAAAGGGAAAAATTATTTATATATAATTGATCTGTGGTCAGACCTCTATTATTTAGAGGCCATCAAATTCTACACTTGGCTAGAAGTTCTAAGTGAATAGATTTGGGATCAATGAAAGGAGATTATCTTCACAATTTGAGTTATCCAATAATGAAATAGTCAATTTCTGTGGTAGGAAATACCAAGATAAAGTCTGGATTATAAAGGATATTGTTTGGGGTTGAAGTATCCACTAGCTATTACTAATATTCTTAAAATTTATTGAATAATTACTGTGCCGGACACTGTAGCAAGCACTGTATATATATTGCCTGCAAAGTCAGTACTATAGCTAAGTGAAGAAATCAGGGAGCAATGAAGTTAAATCATATGCCCAATGAAAGAAAATAGAAAGCAGCAACGGTGGGAGTGAAACCCAATGTATCTGACTGACTTTAAAACTTTGCCATCTCCCCATTAACATTCTAACAGTGCCTGGATTTTTATGGATTCAATGCAATTATAAAACCCTGTATTTTGCCAATATTTTAGCAATGATTTACATAAAAAGAAAAATGAACTAATGTAGTCCAAAAATGAATTATCTTTGATTTATGGACAGTAAGGTTTTATGGAAGTTCTAAAAATACACTAAAAGCACTTTAGTATGTAAATTCCATGATGATTAAAGGTGTTGTACCTATGTAAGTGTAATTGGACTGAGAGACTTATATAACTCCATAAGTGCTGAACGAAAAAATTCAAAACACAATTAGTCATAAAATGCCAAACAAATGTTATAATTTCTGAGAAAGCTTAACTGAACCCAAGCAATATGTATTCAAGGGCTAAATAGCCACATAGTGTCCCAAGAGTTGTATTCAACATGAATTTTTTGAGAATTACGGTAGTGAGGATATTTAGAAGAAAAACTTTGTGCTTTAATGAGGTTCTGATAGGAAATATACAAAGGAAGTTTGGTGGATAATTACACTGCTGATTTATTGCCTCTCAACTACATCTTTAAAAATAAAGTATCATTGAAGCTCATTCAAAAAAGTCCTAGTGCAGGTGGTCTGGTAGAATATTTATGTAAGCATTGTCTTTATTGTTTGAAGTCATTGTACTTTGTAATATGAGAAATATTATATACTATGGATAGTAAGATGTAGAGTCAAGAAAACACACTGCCTGGTATGACTGGTAATTGGAATGCATTTTCATCATAATAATTTCTCAGTTCTTTAAAGTCAGTGGTTTAAAAGCTGGGTCATTATGTGGTTTATTTGGTCGAATTTTGTGGTCAAACATACCTAAGTTTATGACCCTGCTATGGGCTGGGTGAATTTCTTAACCTTTGCAAGTCTCTGTTCTCTCATCTGGTAGTGGAAATGCTAATGTTTACCTACTTTAGAGATTATTGCTGCAATTATGTAGTACAGTCTTAAACTTCTCTTCCTGTCTCAAATGGTGCTGAATGGACAGTAGCCACCTTCCCTGTTCTTCCCTCTAAACTCTCCCGTGCTTCTCTAGCTTCCCTGTAATAATCTCAAAATTAATAAAAAAAACAAGTATCTTCTTAACACAAGTCAGACGTTAGGCCTACATTTTGTGTATTAGCTATTCTAAATCCAGTGGAGAGTGTATTTCTGGGAAAAGGGCAAAAGTTGCATAGTAAAGAAATTTAGAATGAATGGGAGTCCATATTTAAATCAAACTATTTCCTCTCTTTTACCATCCCATTTTATTTCAGAATTTTTTTTTTAAAGATTTTACTTATTTATTTGTCAGAGAGAGAGAGACAGGCAGAGGGAGAAGCAGGCTCCCAGGGAGCCCAATGTGGGATTCAATCCCAGGACCCTGGGATCATACCTGAGCTGAAGGCAGACACTTAACCAGCTAAGCCACCCAGGTATCCCTATTTCAGAATCTTTCTATAGTCCTTCCAGAAAGAATCATATTACCTGGGTGCTATAGCTTTTCTTAGTCATGCTGCAGAATAGTTATTTTACATACAAAGTCTTTCATTGCCAAATTTGAACTTGGAGCATTGGTCTTCCCTAATTTAGGGAAAGTCACTCAAGCGCATAACCGCAGAGGAAACATATTACCTTTAGGTATAGAGAACCTTGGAGCTGTTGCTGGAACACAATGAAAAAAGGAAGTTAAATTCCAACCTCATTAGCTAGGGCCCTAAATGTTTTATAAGCAGATAGCAGTTCCCTTGAAATGAGAAACTGGGAAAAAGGCCATACAGAAATTAAATGATTATTCTCCTAAGATCACATAGTGATAGAGTGCAACAGTCATGAGCAGAGCCTAAAAAGATTTAGGAGGCCAACATTTTAGCTAAGCAAGCTTTATATACTTTCCCAGCTCAGGAAGTTCACACGTACAGAGCTACATTTTCTCTTGCTTTTAGTATTCAGTGCATCTAAAATCTTTGTAGATTAGAAGAATAAAATTTTAGGTCGTATGTATCAAAGCACAGAAATAATTCAAACCCACACATGTATCACATATATTTTTCATATATTTTAGTTATTACCCATTGATTATATATGTTGAGTACACATAGGATGAATCAGTGTCCTACCAACATAAAAAAAATTCAAATTAACAGTAAATAAAAAGACGAATATCCATCCTTTCTTCCTTCTACCCTAGAAAATGAGAACGTAAACATTTAATCTCTGAAAGTTCTAAATTACAAAAAAAAAAAAAACAGTGGAATAAAGTTACATATCCTTTTTTCTTAACCATATATGAGATCTAGCTATGAGACAGACTTGCAACAGAAAGCTCTGTTTTTTCCAACATTTTTTAAAAGCAGCAAACCATGAAATACAATTTTATTTTGCTTTAATGATAATAAAAGATATTGCGTGTCACCACTGAACATATACTGTACGTGCTTGTGTCTTCGAAGGTACTTTTTATTAGCTTAAAACCCCGATCTGTTAAATGTAGCATAAACTGTGAAATTCAACTGTTCTGCAGCAGGGGAAAAATTCTTTTAATTGGATGATTCCAGAGGGGGAGAGTCAAAGAAAAGGGCTTTTAAAAGTTTGGGTGGTTTGGATAAGAAGAATTCTGGATGCTTCAGCAAAATTACCAACCCTCTGAGATTCAATTTTGACTATTATTACTAATGTAATGCTTTCAGTGTACAGTAAATTAGATCTTGAACACATTATGGGCCAAATATTATCCTTTTATACTCATGTGTAACCCTTAACAGGTTTCAATGGGAGATGTGCATGGTTACTGGAAAGTAGTTTTCCCAGTGTTTTTCTACCCTAAATCTGATACATTGAAGGCGATGGAAAGAAATATGTGCAAAAAAATCCAATAGTAATAATCTTTTTATACAACATTATGCCAATTACAAAGTTTTATACCATATATTATTTTGTTATATCTTTATAATGAAATAAATTTCATTGTGTAAATAAAAATGTTAATATTAAAGAGCTTCCAAAATCAAAATTCAATATTGGAGTTTCAGAGAAAGATGACTGCTTCTATTTGTGTTTAACACAGCAATGTGTTGAAAAGAATAAAATGGTGAATTCAATTATGTCAAATGGTCAGACATGCTAATATTGATAACAGAAATAATTTATTTTCTATGAAATCTGTAGACACTTTTATAATCTACACATTTTTCTCATGTTTATAAAACTCCTATCATGTTCTATCATCCTCTTCCTTCTTTTCTTCTTTCTCTTTCTCCTTCTCTCTCTCCCTCCCTCCTACCTCCTTCCCTTCCCTTCCTTCCCTTTTTGTTGTTGTTGTTGTTGTTGTTGTTGTTGTCTTCTGGTTTGTTTGTTTGTTTTTTTCTTGTCTGCAGGTTTCTTTTTTTAGTTTTATTTAGTTCAGTTTATTTTTGTTTTCATTTCCTGGTTCATTATCTTGGAAAATATTCTCCAGGATACAGGTTTCCAACAAGGGATATTCTGAGGCAGCATCCTGAGTCATTGTCATGGTGGCTAATTTCTGAGAACTAAAATCAGTCTTGAGCTGCTTCTATCATGCAGGCTATGCTAAATCCCGTGCTTTCTAGATACTAAGTAGGAATCCATGTTTCCTAAAAGCCATTGTAAGGATGTATTTAGTGATTTAATGGCCAGAGTTCATTATATGTTTGTTATTTTTATTTATTTATTTTTAGAAAAGGGCAGATTACTGTGCTCTTCAGACCAAAGACAAAGGGAAAAAAAAAACAAACAGTTGGACACTATTGTGCAAAATATAAGCCATCAATAAAGTATTTGTAAAAGACATTTCATTCATTCATTCATTCATTCATTCAGGAAAACATTTATTGCACTCATATTATTGTGTCTGAGATAGTGCTAGGTGCTGGCGATGTGTAAATAAACAGTAACAATAAAGCAAGAGTTATTCCTACCTTTGTGGAGGAGGGTGAGAAGGAAAGTGATAAAATAATGAATAAGTAAATTTTATAGACTTGGAAGATGCTAAATGGCCATGAAAACAAAACAAAACAAAACAGGATCAGACAGATGAGGAACATTTGGAAAAGGGGATTACAGATAGTTGTAGGGAGGTTGGTGCATTTGAACAAAGATTTGAAGGAGGTGAGGGGATTAGCCAAGAAGTTATGTAGGAGAGAAGTGTTTTAGGAATGGGATACAAGGGGCCTAAATTTGGGCATGTGCCTAATGACTTTTAGGACTAGCTGAACCTAATGTGGTTGGAGAAGATTAAACCAGGAAGAAAGTAGGAGAAAGTAAGGACAGAAAGAGAAGGGTGGGAGTAGGACATTACAGGTCATTGTTAACTTTAATTCTGCTTTAGATGGGAACCTCTAACAGGTTTTGAACAGAGTAACACATCTAGTCGCTCTACTGAGGATATACCGCAGGAAGCCAGGGGCAGCAACGATTACTTTGCATTTAAAAAAAAAATTAAAGGAAGATTGAAATAAGAGCATGGACTCAGGAAGATGTTTTGGGGATTCTTAGCTTTATATAAAATTGTGAAGTAGGTAAATTAATCCGCAATATTCCTGGATTTGTAATTTTACCACTTTTTTTCTTACCTCCCCTCTGCACTTTCTCTTTGTCAAACTTGATTTCCACGAAGAATCCTATAACCACACAGAAAGGTAAGGATGTCTGTTTGCCCCTTCAGTGATTTACCCAGAAGTAACCTATGAGAACAAATTTCAAATGGTTGAATTTCAAGTCTTACAAGGCAAGAAGAGATATTTTTGATTGGGGATGAAATTTAGATCCGTGTTCAACCTCAGTCAATTCTGGTTCTTGATTTACTTACTATAAAAGTTTCTCTCCATCAACCAGAAAGCTAAATATAAAAATTTTTAAAATGACCCACTATTTTTATTTGAGGCAGAGTGTTGAGTTTATAATAACTTTTCTAGAAATGTTCATTGAATTGTTATAGGGAAATGATTAAGTGCCAAGCAAGAATCAAAACACTAGAAATAAAATTTGAATGAGATGCTGCATCTCTGTCCTTCAAAGTGCTCAGAGGATAGAGCAAGGACATCGGACGCTTAACACAATTACAGGATGTTGATGAAAGATCTGTTGAAGAGGAAAGTGCCTGTGTCTATGACAGTTTATGCAAAAATTATTCTCCTCTTCTTCTTCTGCCCATTAATCCTCACCATTCACCTCAATCCAGTTTTTTCTCTTATTTCGATGAACGGTACCATCTTCTCTTAGTCACTGAGGCTCTTAAACCTGGAGTTGTCACCATCTTCTCCCTTGGCTTCACCTTTAACATTCTTTCACATAGGACCTGTGTACTAGATTTGAGTCTATTTTTACTTAAGTAATCTCTACACCCAACGTGGGGCTCAAACTCAGGAACCCCAGATGAAAAGTCACATGCTTTTCCAACTGAGCCAGCCAGCCACCCCCCACAGATGCAGCCTCTTAAAATTATTGATTCTGTCTCTTCAGTCTTTACCTGCCCTGGTGTGTTCACATAAAGCTTACAGCATATCTGGCATCATACCAACTGCACATTAAACTAATAACTAGTATTAAAAATAACAAGTGAAGTTTTCTATTTACTATAGCATTAGATGCACACCTCTTTGTCTGGAATTCATGGTCCTCCGAGACCTGACCCTAGCCTACACTTTTAGCTCAACCATTTATCATTGTCTCACATATCTATGAGCTGTCTAAATCTGCTTGTTTGCTATTCTCCCAATGTGCTCTGCCTTTTGCACTCTCTGTGCCTTTTCTTATGTTTGTCTCTTAAAAGGAATTCATTCTCCCCTTCATCTGTGGAAGTCCTACCATCATTCAAGGCTCTAAAATCATCTTCCTCATAAAATCTTTCTTCAAACACATGTCTTTTTTCCCTTAAACTACATGATGGCAGCAACTGTGGCTTCATTATTTTTAGTTTTTAAAATTCTTCCTTGGACTTGAATAAATACATATTCAATTAAATTAACATTAATGTACTGCCTTAACTTTTTTTTAAATCACATATTATTTTGATTTCTTCTCTATACTCATTTTAAGTTTTAATAAATTACTTTGTAATTGTGTGTGTACATATATATATATATATATATATATATATATATGTGTGTGTGTGTGTGTGTGTGTGTGTACCAAAGATGGAAATAACTCTAATGCCTTTTTTCACTGAATTTAAATATTGCCTTGACATTTGTTTCACACTCACAGTTATTATTGATTTAATAACTTAATGTGGAGCATCCTTGTTTTTAGTGGAACACTATGAGATTGGATATTAGTACTTATTTTTGCCACAAAATTACGCATGTGCATTTACCAACCAGAGCATAAAGAGCATGGGTATAGTAGTGTAGTTTCTAATACAAAGTAGTCATGAAAGTATACAGGAAAGAAGGAGAAAGCAATACAAGGAAAATTATAATTAGGCAAAATCTCAAAAATCATGCTCTCTATAATTAGTCATGACAAAGTAACAGGTAATAAAACTTCAAGGGACAAACAGATTAGGAAATGAAAATCACAGCCCAGAGTAGCAGTGTCAAAGAACAGAGTGAAAGAAGGAGGCTATTTATGAATTACAGAACAGGAATTTTAGATTAATGAAGGTAGAGAGGCCTCATCTTGTAAACATATCAGTTGAGATGAGTGGTCCATAAAGCTTTATGACTTCAGCATGAAATCTGGTGGAAAGAAATATTACAGTAGATCATATTAATTTAAGTTTACTGTGTAAAAATGTGATGGATTTTTAAATTGTTGACTAAAAAATTTAGGGTGGTGTTTTGCTTCATCAGCACAGGCACTCAGTTGTTGTCTTTTTTGAATACTGAGCTAAGTGCCCATAACAATTATTTGAAACATATGTTAAATAGAGCTTTACCTAATTTTCCAACTTAATTAAGGAATTGTATTTATTTTATGTAAAGACACAAATTTTCCATGGTATAGTAAATCATATTAGATGATGAAGTGGACTGCTGAAAGCTAATGCCATTCAAATTCAAAACTTAGTCCATCTCCATCCAACACAAGAATAGAAGTGAATTTGAAGAAATTAATTACACAAGTTATTCAAATTTCTAAGATCTTTAACTGCAGCTTGGCCTAAAAAAAAATGCATGGTCATTCTTTATAAAATATCATAATGGTAACTTCTGTAATTTTAATATGATGGTTGTGAGAATAAAGTTAGGTAATATGCTAAATGGTTTAAAAATTACAAACACATAAGAGACCTGTCAATATGAAAACAGGACTGAATTTTCCAACAGAATTTTCTGCAATGTTGGAAATGTTCACGTGGAATAGTATGCAGTTTGATATGGTAGCCACAAGCCACATATGACTACTAAACACTTGAAATGTGGCTGTCTTGCTTAAAGGAAATGAATTTTTCTTGTATTTAATTTTAATTAATACAAATTTAAGTAGGCAAATAATGTTAGTGGCTACAGTGTTGAACAGTTCAGATCTAAAAGTAACCTCTTGAATTTTATTTCATCATTTAATATCTCAAGTAATTCATGTAGTTGCTACAAGTTTTTTATTGCTTAATCAGAAGTTTCCCTCAGGGCTTGCAATGGGGATTTCAGATAAACTGTGAACACATCTCTTTTAATGTTAAATTATTAACATATTACTTTGGCTATCAACTTGGCTCTGTAACTAAGTTTAGTATTTGTGTTACTTTAGTCAAGTCATAAATACTTAATTCTTAGTTTTCTCGATTGTAAATGGGTAGAAAACATGGATGAAGGTTTTAAAAAGTTAATTCATATACAAGACTTATAGGAACAAATTAATAGTATGTTTTCAAATACATATTAGTTATTTTCAATCAAAGCAAACATGACAGAAAAATAAATATAGTTCCTTTTCTAAATATAGAAGTATTTATTATTAATGGCAACTTGATTTTTCTTTGGATTTTGTCAATATATAGACCTGGGGCTTCCCTTGCACCAGGATTAATTAAAGACATACTTTGCATGTTCTTGCTATGCTTGGATGTTTGTGAACTTGGAGGAGCTTTTACTACTTCACTCATCCCGAAGATAATTTTTAAACCTTTCTAAAAATTGTGCCATTTCTGAGTTGAGCTCAGAGCAAGATGAGTAGCTGGGACTTAGGAACCTTTCTTGAAACAACCCTTCCTGCCTCACACCCACACTTTAATCTTCTTTGACCATGGGTGGCATGATAAAGCTCTCTTGGTCCTTATGTCCTTTTAGTTTCTCAACTACATGGAAATCTACCTCTCCCACCCTCAAAAAAGAAATGTCTGGGGCATTAAATCTTCTCCCAAAACAAAATTCCCTGTCATTTTTATTTGTATTATTTAGGACATAGATTAACCTTAATTTTACAACTTTACTACTCAGAGAGTTGCCCTTGAACTAGTAGCATGGCTTCCCAATGGAGATTGTTAGAAATCCAGAATATCAGGCCCCACGCCAGATTTACTCAATGAGAATTTGCATGTTATGATTCCTAGGTTTTTCATCAATAGGTACATAAAAGTTTTAGAAATACTAATTTATAGCACATCTGTTTGCTCTGGAAGAATGGGAAGGTGTTTCTTTTCTTTTTTTTTTTAATTGATCTTGTCTTTATGCCACTTCCTTAAATAAGCCAAACTTTATTAATCCTCAACCAATCTGTGCCCCATCTTTTTGTTCCAAATCATTTTATCTATTTCATTTCCCTCATAACATTTTTTAAAGATCAGACAAGTACAAGAAGCAGCCAGACATCCATCCTTCCTTTATCTTATATAAAGAGTAAATGTGCATATTTATTTTCCCAATCTTCTTGCACACATCTCACTTAGGAATAACTTGACAATGTAAAACGACCATGAGTTTCTATAAATAGGTGTTTGGATCACTTGGAATACTATCAACCTGTCCTAGTGATCTTTTATCCCATTTTAGTTTAAATGCTTCTTTATAAAATCTTCTTGATTTTTCTCTTTCAAAATATTTTAAGTATTCTATGACACATTTATTCCTTGATCTTTAAGTTGATAGTTTCTCCTTTTGTTTACTTCTTTGTTTTTGGCATCTGGCTGCAGGATAAGACAAGATGTATGGGTTGCCTCAACAATTCTTAATTGTTGGTTTTGCTTGCTCTTCATAATCTAAGAGGAAAGAATTATCATCTTACCCATTTTTACCTCATATTTGTGACATGTGCTTGTTATGTAAAATGACACTGAGAAGTAAATGAATTTTGTTGATATTTATTATTGTTATATGATGTGGATTATTTCTGCAGGTAGTCTTTAATTATTATTGTACAAATAACAAGAGAAAAACAAAGCCCTGTTAAATATGTCATACAGTGTATGCCCTATATTTACCTTAAATATCCTGAAGCTAAAAGTGTAGGGGAAATTTTGATTTTTTTTTTCCCTTAATTGGAATCCTAACCTTCTTATATTTAAAGTAATATTTTTTTTTAAGTTAAAAAGACATACAAAGAAGACATTAACTGATGAGGTTGCGGAATATAGGTGAGGTTCAGTGGGGTGGAGTCCGGAGCCCATGACCAAGAAAGAATTCTTGACGCGTCTTTGGTACAAAATGGTGGTTTATTAAAGCACAGGGACAGGACCTGTGGGCAGAAAGAGCTGCTCCGGAGTCATGAGGAAAGACCCATTATATACCCTCAAGTTGGGAAGGGGTTAGGGATAGCATAAGTCTCTAAGGAATGTTGGAAGCAAGGTTTCCAGGACCTTGAGGGGGCTAGCTAATGTTGGGAAAAGGTCATTTATTACCATCTAATAAAACCTTAGTCATGAGATCCTTCAGATGTATATCGGTGGGCCATATGCTTGGGGGGTGTTAGAGATAAAGGAAGTTTCCAAAGGAATTTTTATATGTTAAAGTAGACTTATAGGATCTTGGTGGAGGGGAAGGGGTCAGGCTAGGACTGCCTTTTGCCCTTAGCAAAGTACTAACATGGAGGCAGCTGAGTTCCTAGAGGAATGTCACTGTGCCTGTTTCAAGGACTTGTTAATGGGCTGTAGGTAGTAAGGAAATTTAATTGTGTCTACATACATTCCCTTCTGGAGGCTGGGTTACTGATAGCTTTGTTCTTGTGAACTGCTAAGACATCTATAAACTGAAGGAGACTCAAGTCTTGCAAGACTGTGGTATCTATAGGTTAACTGTTTCTTTGTCCTTTAGGGCAGCCAGGAGTGCCTGAGGAATGTTGCATACCTCCCAGGGGGAGGGGTTGCAGGGTGTCAGCTTCTGCTTTGTCCTCAGCTTGCCTTCCCTTCCCTCAGCATTAACATTATTAGATCAATGTTCTATTCTATTTAGCCATCTTCACTGATACAAATCTTCGATTACACAACTTAAATATCTCCTGTCATAGTTTAGGATTTTATTGCTTAATGTAACTCTTTTGTAGACCAGTGTGAATAAATGAACAACAAAAACTTTCAGTCAAAATTTGGCTTGAAAAAGGAAACCGTTTTTTCCGGTATTTCTCATTTTGAGAACAATTGCTTTCATAGTTTCAGTATTTTCCCGCTTGGATAAGTGTTCTGATCCCTACATAATATCATTTCTGCCTTGATTTATGATTGCTTTTTAGAATTGTTCGTTTTGTGTGTTTTCAGAAGGTTTTCTAATGTGTATGAAATACATCTCTCAAAATGCAGCATGTAGCAAGATGTATTTTATATTTACATTTATTAATAATTATAGCAATTTTATTTATTGTTTTTTTTGAAATTTCTGATAAATGTGTTTCAGTTTAGTTTTGTTCAGAAAATGGTTTGCTAAATAAATCTGTAGTTTAAGTCTGATGTTTACTTAATTTTTATTATTTTATCTAGAACTGTATATTGAAGGTCAAAATAAAGTAAGGGGAATGAGAAAATAAAGAATAGAAGAACAAAACTATTATATATTTTTTTCTTATTGTGATAACCATCAAAAAAACACCCTAAGTGCCATTTAATTTTATGTTTAAATAAGTTTCTTGTAAGCTTAAAGTATTTTATATCCTAATAAACTAAATACATTTGGCAATTGACCATTGGTTAATGCTGATTGCTTTAGTATAACTCATAAAATAACAAATGTTTCCTACATGATGGACTTAAAATAGAATATCAAAATTATGAATTTAATTATGGGAAAGAATATAGATAACACTGGTTACCTGAAAGAGACTGCATTGATCACACTGGGTTATCCTAATTAAAACTCACAGATAAGCTGTTTCTTTGCCCATTCCATGACTTTGTGGAATTGGTTTTGAGTTCTGGCACCCAATAGGTGGTCACTGGATACAATCCATCATGCCTATTAACAGGAAATATCATGGGATTCATGGAACATTACCAGGATGATGATGATGTAGGAACTAAAGTCTCTTAGATGCATTCCCAATCTGATATTCTGTTAATAAGTCACTTTTTATTAATAGTCGTTCATTATGGACAAAAACTAGTGTCTTTTCTCATGTAAAATTATTCAGTATGGTTATGTTAAGTGAATTACATCACCAAATATTTTAATAAGCATTGGTGTATTTATAATGTAAACATCCACTGAAAACATGCTATGAAAAACACTGTGCTAACTGCTGAAAAAAGGTAAAAAGTAAGTTAAAGGTTAAAATTAAAGTAAAAAATTAAAATTAAAGCTCATGTTATTTCATGAGTTACTAAAAGCAATGAATATTAACTACGACTAATTGCTAAATACATATTTTAGTATTGCAAAAGATACTCAAAGACAAGATAGAGTTTTATTAGAAAAATGTTAGCATTAAAACTGTGTCCATTAAAAAATTAAAAAAAGAAAAAACAAAGAAAAGAGAACTAGCGTAACTGGTTGTAATATCTTACTCAAAACCATATGATATTGGTAAATTCTTCAAGACAGTAAAGAAAAACTGTGTATAAATTTCTAATTTCACTTAGCAATTTAAATCAACAAATCTCTGCCCAAAACAGTAGTTTATACATAGGTGTTTCTTTTAGTATATTGGCAGACTTCTGGTGTTGTCTTAATCCTGCAGTGACTACGTGAGCTTCATCTTTAATTTGTCAGGCATTTCTGGAACCATCCTTATCTTCATTAAGTTTTTTTCAATGTAATTAATGAGACTATGGGTAGAAACTAATAGTCCTTAAATTGGTAAGTGTAGTAAACAGATGCATTTTAAATAATTAAAAGATTGTAAATTCACAGGAATTGATTATTTAATTTTCTTTTTTAAGATTTTTATTTTAAACAATATTACACTAGTTTCAGGTGTATAACATAGTGATTCAACAAGTTTAAATGTTATGCTACTCTCATCACAAGTGTAGCTACTCTTGGTCTCCATTCAATGCTATCATAATACTACTGACTATATTCCGTATACTGCTGTATCTTTATTCCCACTACCTATTCATTCCATAACTGGAAGTCTGTATCTCCTCCGTGTGTATGTGTATCACATCTTAATCCATCTTAATTCTTAATTCTTCTTCATTTATCCATCTATTGATGGACATTTAGGTTGCTTCCATAACTCGCCTATTGTAAATAACACCGCAATAAACATAGGGGTGTATACGTCTCTTCGAATTAGTGTTTTTGCTTTCTTTGGGTCAATAACCAGAAGTGCAGTTACTGGATCATTTTTTAATTTTCTTAAAAATTGGTGATTATTCTTGTTTTAGTATATTTGGGACACTTTTAATTATGTATATTCTTTCTCAAAATCAGCTTGAAAAGAGTGGTCTGACCTAAATTATCCTTAAAATAATTGTTTATTTTTAATAAGTAAGGGTTATTCTAATCTAGTAATTTATATAAGGCCATACATTAAAGAAAATACTAAGTAAATTCAATCTAAATTATCATAAAACGAAAGAACAATCATATAATGAAAACTAGTTACTTTTTGTATCTTTAGAGAAATGCTTTAGCAAAACCAATTTCACCTCAGTATTTTTGTATAGAAGGAGCTTAGTCAATATATAACTGAAATAAAAGACTACTTTTTTACATGTTTAGATTATAGCTAGTCCAGTATAAGCACCTTCCATCAAATGTGAAATCAGTTTTTTTAAGAATTGGAGAAAAAGTGACTCTAATATATATTTTCTTAAACAGTCCTTAAAGGGGCACCACTGGTGGCTTAGTCGGTTAAGTATCTGCCTTCAGCTCAGGTCATGATCTCGGGGATAGTGGGACTGAGTCCGGTGTCCTGCTCCCTACTCAGAGGGAAGTCTGCTTCTCCCTCTTCCCTCTGCCTCTCTCTCTCTCATGCTTTCTCTCCATCTCCCTCCCTCTCAAATAAATAAAGTCTTTTTTAAAAAAATCTAGAATAGCTGTTACAGATAACAAAACTTCTGGTTAATATGGTTTTAATTTTAAATTTAATTTTAAAATTTGAAATTAAATTTAATTTTAAAAGTGTGATTAATTTTCCCAGTTTGCCTAATGCTGTCCTGGTTTTAGGTGTGAAACTCTTGCATCCTGGGAAACTCCTTAGTCCGAGAGAAACCAGGGTGGTTGGTCCTGATAATGTAATATTACTTTTATCATTTTAATGTTTTAATAATGAAAGTATGTCCTATATGGGAATACAGAACATGTTGAGGTTTATACAGTAACAACTTCAATATTAATCACAAATACCTTCTTTTTTTAACATTCATTAATGGAGCATCTATTTTTTAAAGCATTATTTCCTATACTTAAAAGATCAATAGATCATACTCTCTGTCTTTAAGGAACCCACTTTAAGGAATCAAGGAGCCAAGCATATGAGATAATAAAGTATAATTAACAGCTAAGACTTTTTTTTAACACTTGGAAGCCCACAGTACTTTGCTTTTTTTCCCCTTTTGTTACACTTTGTAAGTATAAAATGAATACTGTATATGATTCAGGAAACCAATGAATCAGAATTGTTCTGTAGAAGCATTTGACATGTTTTAAGATTTAAAATAAATTTGGATTCACTTAGATTGGTTATCAGTACCTTTAAACAGGCATGTTGATGGAACTGTTTGTAAACTATTTGATTTAATTGTTGTCATTTGGCCTTCGTGTTGCTTTCTTATCCTATCCCCAGACTAATGGTCTGCACTCAAGAATAACCAGGTCTGTACAGCTCTCAAATATTTTACACATTCATTTTCTAATTTATACTCAAGATAAACTCTTAGGAATATATATCTACACACACATATATCATAGAAAGTGTTCAGACTATTGACAGCATCAACTATAATATTAAACCCCTAACTGAAAAAAAAAAGTCTTTATATACAGTCAGATTATCTTAATTTTTCATTGAACAGTGTAATTTTGAAAATTAGGATTTTAATTCTATGCTACTTGGAAGAAAAAGCAATGTGAAAAAAATGTAACTTAGCTTTTTCAATTTATTTTCCAATGAAATGTCACTTTCAAAAAAAGTATAATTATACAAGTTGATAATTGTCAAAATAAAAGAAAGAGCAAAGACTTTGAACACATCTGAACCTTAGACACTCCCTCCACCTGGGAGGAATTAAAGAAGACCTCACAGAGAGGATGTGTAGTTCAGGAAAAATAGAATTGACTAAGGAAGAGGAAAAGAGGAAGGCATTTCTAGGCTTAGGAGTGTGAAAGGACAAGCCATGCTCAGGCTGTGGTGAGAAATTTAGGGCTACTGTAATATAGGATAGATAATATGGAGATATTCATTTTGGCTTTTTCAGAAAGACCATTGATGGTACGGCTTGAGCAGATAGGGTTCATTCTATGACCAGTGATTTAGAAAGAAGAGTCTATGCTCAGGGATTTACCAGAATCACCTGAGAAGATTTTTAAATTACAGAACCCTGCACCACTTCGGCTCCACCCCCCCGAAAATCAACTAAGCAGGTCTGAGATGCCAACAATTGGTGCTCATGTATTTATAGTGATTTCCATATGATTATGATGCCCGTATAAATTCAGAGCCACTAAATTTGAGCCAACCATGGTAATTAAATATTTTAATTACATAATCTCATTTAAATTTTAAAATAATTCTGAAAGTTTTGTGCAGAATCAACAGGCAACAAAGATTTATTCGAAGGGTACAGCTGAGAGATAAGAGACTATTAAGACTTTGTCAAGGTAGAAGGGGGTGGTGTTCTGGGAGAAAATTTGAAAATGGAGCACTGTCTACTCTGCTTGATGCGTGCAGTACACGTTTTGTGAATACTTGTGTTTTTTTTCTTAAGATTTTATGTATTTATTTGGGAGAGATAGTGAACATGAGCAGGGGGAAGGGCAAAGGAAGAGGGACAAGCAGACACCCCACTGTTTGAAGAGCCCTATTTGGGGCTCAATCCCAGGACCCTGAAATCATGACTTGAGCCGAAGTCAGACACTTAACCGACTGAACCACCCAGGTGCCCCTTGTGAATACTTGTTGAACTAATTCATTTTATGCCACTTTCTGATAGAGCCAATACAGTACAAATCGAGTACAAACATTGCCACATGAATATAAATCTATAATTTGCCAAATAATGAAGATATTCTTTCTCTTGTGTTTTCCTTTACATGTAAGTTTACTTTTTCATTATTGTATTTATTCAACCACCTAACGTATAATTTTTGAATGTCTATAATATGCCTAACAATGCTAACTAGATACAGTGTCCATTTATAATAAAAATGGTATATTTTTGAAAGAACCATGTATTTCAAACAGGTATTTTCTCTAAATTGCTCTCCCAAATCCACTTTGCTAAGGATTTAGAAAGGTTTTTATCAAATTGCACCACCTTTCTCGAGGACAACTTAACTGTAGGTATCAAAAACATTTGAAATGTGCAACACATAATGGTGATTTATTTCTGCAAGTAGTTATGCATTGCTATGGTCGCAGAAGTAGTATCCTTACCATGTATATTTTGTATTGTTGGATGACTGTAAAGCAAATGCTATGGCAACGTTGAATGTATATATCTTTTCCAGTACAACAAATGTATACAGATATTCTTGGACTGAAAAATAACCGCTGGTATATCATGAGGGAAATATATTGTGTAAATAACATGTTCCATCTAAGGTTCCTTTTTCAAACTTACTACCTTAATACACAACAGTATCTCTCAATCAAATAACCTTGGGCAGTTAATAGAGGCCTGCCTTTACAAGTATTGGCAAAGAAATACCGTTTTTTAATAAAAACTATTCTTTCTGGTTTATGTGCATTTAGTATAAAAAAGCAGAGCACCAGTAAATCACTCATGGTACTAATTCTTAGGGATTATAACAAATAGTATTAGAAATAACCAAATATAGCCCACATAAGATTTTAATTATTCCTATTTATGGATACATAATAATTAAGGAATAAAGATGCCTAATTTTATCAACATGCTATTGGTTCACATTTTATATTAATGAAATGGTAATAACAAACTTTTGTCATAAATGATGGCAGACAATATTTTTGTTTTCATGTTTGCTGTGTACTTTCCCATATTACTGCTTTCTTTGCCATAACTTTTATTACCATAACACTTCCTTGAAGAAGTTTATGTAGTATACACAGGATGTTCTATTTTAATCTCCCTAATTTTTTCATAGTAAAATATGAAATTAATTCACATTTTTAAAAGAATATGGAAGTTTTAAGTTCATAGAAGAGACAGATATAGTGCACCTGGTGTGTATCCGTTCAGCAGCAAAAAGTCGAGAAGCTAAATGAATATGCCTTCAGGTCTACAAGTAAAAAATAAATCTTGTAAGCAAGAGAGACACTAGGATATTAAATTTGAAGCAGGTAACATTTTAGAACTTCAGGTGCAACACACCATTTGTAAAATTCATTTCTTATATGGTCTGTTGATAATTGTTATGCATTTCAGTTACATAGGGAATGGATTGATATCTACAGAAAGAAATTTAAAATGGACACTATTCTAGAAAATAAACAAAATAAGATGTTATAGTCACTGAGTACAAAGAAACAAAGAAAGTTTATATCAATAGAAGAAATCAAACAATCCTTGAAAATAAAACGTCCCAGTATTATTTCTGATTTTTAAAAATTGTTGATTTTGTTGAGTGGCATTTAAATTAGACTATTCTTCTTTTAATTGCAAAGACATTGAATTGTAGAGACATTGAATACAAACTTTAGAATTACAAATATAAAACTATGATTCCTTAAACTTTGAAACTCTGGTAAAAGCAACAGATCCTTCCTCCAGAAAACTGCACATACACACCATTTAAAACAATTTGGTGAGACTTACAGACTAGTTTTACCTACCCACAATCCCATAGGTATTTTGGAACCTAGAATAGAAACTCCTATGGAAGTATGAGAGATTTGTTTCAACTTCCCCAATGTACAAATAGAATACTGATCCTAACTTCTATTCATTGAAGAGAATGACTTTGTGGCATAGGACTATATAATAATAGTGAATAATCATCAGTATAAATAAAATAAATGAAAAGCACACCCAGGCTTTAAATTTCTATTGATCTCTTCATTTATACACAGGTAAAATAGTTTTCCACCCAAGTGTATATGAAAATATTTTTTTCTTCAGAGTAAAAGTGTTTTAAAAATCAAGTTTGAAACAAATCATAGGTATTTATTTGTCCCTTCACTTTGGTTCTATGAACAGAATCATCTGGAAAACAACTTGGAAAATTGACCTGCTCCACAGTATGTTGTAGTTAATGTTACACATATGTAGATTAAATTCATTTTTCTTAAAATGTAATGCTTAAATATTTACAAATTTATCTCTGGATTATGTTAAGATCTAAATATGTGTTGAGTTTTCTCTCCACTTTGGATTAAATACTATAATTCTGGGTATTTAATATGTATTTACAGAGTTAAAAATGTCAACAATATTTTTTCCTAATGTAAAATAGTCAAAAGTTAGAGTAGATTGTCTATGGAAACTTTTACTAGTCTATTGAGTAAAATACTTCATAATTACCTACCTTCCTGTGTGCAGAATTTGTAAAAGTTTTATATCATGTCTCTATCTTAATAACACTTTGAAAGTAAACATATTTCTATGTTCTTCAAATGTCAGTTCTCTAATCTTGGGAAATATGATATATCATTTTATTCTTAATTAATGATTTGAAGCTTAAATATGTGTCTTTTTCTCTGCATTTTGTGAGAATGTAACACTTAATTTTTGGGCTCCAATAATTCAAAATTACTTCATCCTGATTGGCTATTTAAGAAGAATATACTTTTCATAGAAATAGTACAAGAATATTTTTAGAAACACTGTATACAATGGCCAAAAATCTAGTAACAATGCAAGTACGTATCAACAGGGGAAAAAATTATTGTAGCTTATTAGTATAGTGGAATATTACAAATCAATGAAAATGAATCACAATTACATTAATCATAGGTGAATCTCACAAACATATGCTAAGTAAAAGAAGCCAACATCAAAGGATGCATATTTTATTACACCATTTCAAAAAATTTAAAATGGCAAACTGATCTGTGATGTTAGACATCAGAATAGTGGTTACTCTGGGAGGAACATAGTAACTACAAGTGAGTACAAACTAGCCTGTGGAATCGTGATAATGTTCTATTTTTTGACCCAGGTGCTGCTTATGCAGGTGTACTTATTTTGTGAAATTATCATTGAGCTTTATAATATGAATTATGTACTTTTTTGCACGTGTACTATATTTAAAAGTTTTTAAAAAGAATACATCAGCGTTTGTCTTGTGTATCATCTAAGCCTTTTATGCAATGCAATAGTGTTATATAATCACTATGTATTGATCTTAATGTATAACAAATTGACATATTTCTACTTTCTTCAATGGAACATTCTTTTTGTATTATGACTATACTTGCCCTTTCAAAAGAATGAGCAAAAATATTAGCTGTATTCAATATATCATTAAATTACAAAATAGCTTATCAGTGATGTTAATAAATTCTTGGTCTGTTTTTGTTAGTGAAGAACTATCAGGTTTATTTTGATAGTTGAAGGTATTTTTTCAGTATCAAATCTATTTTTATAAAATTCTATAAGTAGATGTTTCATCCAGAATTTTTAAAATATTGCTTGTTGCTATCTTTTAAATTATAAAACAGTCATCATGAGATTTTTTTTAAAAGATTTTATTTATTTAACAGAGAGAGACAGCCAGCAAGAGAGGGAACACAAGCAGGGGGAGTGGGAGAGGAAGAAGCAGGCTCCCAGCGGAGGAGCCTGATGTGGGGCTCGATCCCAGAACGCTGGGATCACGCCCTGAGATGAAGGCAGATGCTTAACAATGGCGCCATCCAGGAGCACCCAACATGAGATTTTTTTAATAAAGGTGAAAATTTGAATAGATTCTACTACTACTACATTTCATTAGAAATGAGTAAAAAGATTATTACTTTATTCCTTATAGATTAGAAACCTGATTTTTCTTTAGCCATATTTCTGTTATAAAAAACAAATGGGGCACCTGGGTGGCTCAGTTGGTTAAGCGTCTGTCTTCAGCTCAGGTCATGATCTTGGGGTCCTGGCATTGAGTCCCATGTCCCTGCTCAGTGGGGAGTCTGCTCCTCCCTTTCCCCTTGCCCCTCCCCCTGCCCCCCCCAGCTCATGCTCTATCTCTCACTCTCTCTGTCTCTCAAATAAATAAATAAAATCTTAAAAAAATAAGACAAAAATAAAAAACAAATATTGCAAAAATATATTAGGAAACGGTTCCAAGACATGACTGGAGAGTTGAATACATTATACATACTACTTTGGCAATATAAAAATAGTCAATGACTTGTAATTAGGGATAGCTATGTGGTATTTACCAATGAAGCAGTTAATGGGCACTTCTGCAGTAGCATTATGGAGACTGCAACACGAAAATGAAGTTATCCAATCTACTAGAATGCAATGTACTGATTTTACCATGGATCTGGAAGAAATTGCCATAATTTCTGAAATTTAAATGTGTGTGTTGAAGGGAGAGTACACCACTTTTTTAATCATTTTTTAAAAAGTATCTTCCAAAACAAAGCCACATGGCAAGTCTGGGGCACTAGATTTTGAAGATAGATATGTCCATGCCATGCTGTTGCATGAGATTATACTTTTCTAGCTACACTCATTGCATTATAGATGGGGGGGGCGGGGAAACATGACAGAGTGTGCCATCTCTTAAACCATACCTTTCTGAGATTCTGAAGAATTTAAGGCATTCTTCCTAACCTTTCTTTTGACACTAATTAAAACACTTTGCATGACTTTTTTATAGCACAGTTTTGCCTACATTATTAAGGCTCTGAAATAAGACCCTTTGTTGTGGCTTTATCATATTAGTGTGGAAGTTTCTAATTAAAGTTGGCATTCCACATTCTGTGTTGTTCCTGAGCTGTTTTACTGATTTACTTTTCCTGTATCTAAGATCAGTCATTTAGAACAGCCTTTCTCCAAAATGCAAGGAAGCCTTTCCTCTAGGCAGAAGTCTTCCCACATTTTTAACATATGCCTTTAACTTATTAAGGGTGCTGAATTAATTACTAAAAGTGCAGAATGAACACAATAAAAGTGTCTTTATTCAAATTAGGTTAAAATTTCCTGCTTGTTGCTAAAGTGTTTTCGGTAGAATCCATCCACACATAAAGAAATGATCTCAAAAAAAAAAAAAAAAAATCTCAAAATTAAAAGGTTACTTTGAGTATAATTTAATTTATTGTTTAATCCAGGCCACATGATTCATATTCTTTCCCTCCCTCACTCTCCTTCTCTCTCTCTCTCTCCATGTCTCTATGAATATCTCTCTCTCTCTCACTATCTTTCCTCTCTCCTCCCATCCCTACCAGGGGACTTGAAAAAAGTAAACTGTGATGATGAGATTTCTGTGTCAAGGTTAAAGAGAATCACTTCAGAAATTAAAGGTGTCAGTCATATTGAGAAACTTTATAAGCGATCTCTGGAGACATGCACCAACATATTAGCTTAGTACATGGAAAAATAAATTGAAGAAGAAAAGCCCTAAAGTAATGAAGCCTGATGATATCTTTAAAGTAACTGGCATTTTTAAAAGAAAATAATTCCCTTTAACCACAAACAAATAGAAGGTAAAAACTGGGCGTGTAATAACCTTCTTTATGATATTTACATGTAGATTGTACAATGCAAACTACCACAGCAAATAACTTTAGAATTACATATATATGGGTAAAATCATTGCAGATATATGTAGTTGTTTTGTTGTCGTTGTTTGTGGTTTTGTTTTTGTTTTTGTTTTTCTTGTAACTAGCTTTTAAGAATTGCATTATCCAAGCATAGATTAAGAAGTCAACATATATATGTGTGTGCGTGTGTGTGTGTGTGTGTGTGTGTTTCAAGAGGCCACCATATATTAACTTGAAACTCCGACCCATGCATTCCCTAGAGATGTACTCAAACAAATTTCATAGTTATATATTAGGAACTGTTGTTTTAGTTTGGGAAGCTTCTGGTTTCTGTTTTGACTTACTTCTTTCCACATCACTACATAGACACTTTCTAACTTTCTTCCTTCAAATTATAGCATTGTTTTTATTTCATTAATTTCACTAGCAAAGGTTCAAAGGGGCAAGAGTTTTAGGTATATAAGCTATCAAAAAGCCCCATCATTTCTGTATCTTTATAATATCACTGTAAATAGTCCAGACATTTTCCTCCTGCAGAATTAGAATTGCAACAGCAACGATTGTCTGAGAGTGTGTTTAATTATAAACAAGGAAAATAACAAAATAAGATTTTAATATTTCAGATTGTTATGGTGATATTAAAAAGCTGTATTTTATTAAGTGACATTTCTAAAACACTTTTCAATGATGTAGATTAATTGTACCCCTGGGATATTTTGGTGCAAATAAATTAGAAGTGATTGATGTTCTCACTAAACAAAATAACTATAAGGAAAATGCACTGATTTTTTGCTCTTGTTAATGAATATTTTGAAGATTAATTTATGGCTAGAAATGTAGACATTGTGTAATTAGCTGGATGTTCAGTAACATGTTTTATAGTGGTGACCTATTTGCCCTGTGAATCAGGATGTAGAATGAAAAGTGACCCATGCCTGACAAGAGGTAGTGGTAGTAGTTCGTCTTGGCAGTTATCTGTTGCTAAAAGAGATTTCACATATTCTTTGATTTCTAAACAAGACCTATAAATTTGCTATGTGAAACATTACCAAGGACCTCTGTTATAAGTGCTGGGGAAAGGTCTATTGCTTGAAGGAGTAAATAGACAATTATCAACTTACGAGGCTTTTTCTGCAATGAAGTTATTTACATAATGAATTTCAATGATTTAGTATTATGACTGTACCCCATCCCCTCCTTCCCCTCCCCCCCCAAAAAACCCCCAAAAATCTAACCCCCTACTTTATAAATCATTTGAAATAATAAAATCAGACAAGGTCTTTAAAGCATCTTCCTCGTTTCACTTGGAAATCAACACAGTTCAAGTTGATTATAGCTCATGTTTAAGAACCATCCTACGCATTGCATTAAAACAACCATTTTCTATAGTTCAAAAGATGTTTCATATCAAAAGAGAAACGCCAACAGTACTATCCCTACCCTAGTTCTTTGGAAAACCTGTTAAGACTTGTGAAGAGTCAGAGGTTTTATCTTATTTGCTAGTTTACAACTTACCCTGCCAGTTTCATGAATGATGAGAACATATGAGACCCTTGGGACAGAGACAAAGAACTTTATTATTCACTGGAATTGTGGCCAGAGCGTAAGTATTTTTTGGTTTAGTTCCCAAGTTTCAATTCCCATAGGGTGGCATAAAAGAGCCAGGTGATACCTGTATACAACTGAGATGTATTTCAGGTGAGGAACCTTGACCCTAGGGACATAAGTCTTTATTATGCTGGATAGTAAGCATGCCTACTCTTTGCTCCAGAGGGGAACACTGTTTCTAAATTCTATGTTGTTTATTATACAACACTGAAAAACAGCCTGGAAGGAAAGGGCAATTAGTGTTTTGCTTGCCAGACATACAGAAATGTAACACACCCACAGAGTATTGTTTCTCAACAGAACCCATGAAGGTATGGTGTAAAGACCACCTGTTTTATTATTCCCATCATTTCACAGCAACTATAGCCATGTAAGCCAATCACTTCAACAACAGGGAACTAAAAATTGAAAATTATCTAGAGAATAGAAGAGAAAAATTGAATGATGTGCATCCATTAATACAATGATCATATAATCTATGATTTAGAAAGTTTTAAGTCACATTTTGATGTTGAGAGGTTAATATTTAAGAGACCTTGGTCAACTCAGAAATATTCTGATACTAATTAAGTTTTCCGTGCGTATTTAGGTTCTCCTACATGAAGAATTAAGCACAAAGGAATAAAATGACTGCAAAGTTTGTAGAAAATATGCTGCACCAGTATTCTACAGTTTAATATATCCCTAAATTTTCTTGCCTTTATTGAATTTATGTAAATTCTCCTATCTAACATTTACTTGAGATAGATTTTTGTGATTTAATTAAAGGACTGGTATTTGCGGCAGAGAATTGGAAAGCAATATTTAGCTTTAGTAGGTAATTAGCCACTGAACTAAAGGTCTGATCATTTTTCTGATTTCAAACTAAATGAAAACACTGAACAAAACTACGTAACAGTTAAAAGATGTTTTCCATCTCAAGCTGGTAAAGTTTCTAGAGATTGTGATTTAGAAAATCTCTTCCAAGTTTTGCATGGTCATTCAAAATGTAAAGTATTCAAGGCAGTTAATTCTTGAGAATCATCTTTGACAATATATAGTGATTCTTTAATTTTACCGTCTTGCAATAGCATAAGGCAAAAGAAATCCAGCCTCTCCCCATAAAGCCCAAATTAAATTGTTTCTTCTGTGTACACACTGTCCTGAACCTATTAATTTTGCTTAAGCTTAATTTTGAATATTACATTGTCGTGATCAATATTTCTTCCCTTTTTGACCATTAGAAAACTTAGAAAAGGTTTATGCTCTATAAAGTTTTAATCTTTAAAGTAGCTACAGAAGTATCAGCTTTTAAAAGACAACTTTGTAGTACTTATTAATATTATTAAATGAATGTAACTATTTCTTCATATTTCATCTAAAAAGCCCTTGATTTGAATGAAGTTTAAGAACCATTCTTTGCTATGGAACATAAGAACTAGGATGATCGGTAGGGGAAGAAAGGGATAAAGAAAGGGGGGGGTAATCAGAAGGGGGAATGAAACATGAGAGACTATGGACTATGAGAAACAAACTGAGGACCTCAGAGAGGAGGGGGTGGGGGAATGGGATAGACCAGTGATGGGTAGTAAGGACGGCACGTATTGCATGGTGCACTGGGTGTTACACACAACTAATGAATCATCGAGCCTTACATCGGAAACCGGGGATGTACTGTATGGTGACTAACATAATATAATAAAAAATCATTAAAAAAAAAGAACCATTCTTTGAATACCTATTTCCTTCCTTCATATTCTACTTTGTCCCACTGAGCATTTAGTTTGTTTTTTGAAAAGGAATTTTTCCATAATAATTAGCAATGTATTCTACTTTAAAAATAAAACCACTAATTCCTAATAAGAGCAACAAGTAATGATTCGTTGTTTGCATATAACACCCAGTGCTCCATGTAATACATGCCCTCCTTAATACCCATCACCGGGCTAACTCATCCTCCCACCCACCTTCCCTCTGAAGTCCTCAGTTTGTTTCCCAGAGTCCATAGTCTGTCATGGTTCATCTCCCCCTCTGATTACCCCCCCTTCATTTCCCCCTTCCTTCTCCTAATGTTTTCCATGCTATTCCTTATGTACCACATGTAAGTGAATCATAGAACACTACATCAAAAACTAATGATGTACTGTATGGTGACTAATATAACATAATAAAATTTTTAAAAATGGGAAAAAAAACAACAAAGGGACAAACCCTGTATATTCAAACTTGCCACAATAAATATCAGACAGGAAAAAAAAGAAAAAAGACCAAAAGTAATTTTCCTGGTTGTTTGGTTATAATATTTTACTTGTGATATTTCTATAATAAGTATATCTACATTTCTTGTGTACAGAGCTGACAAAATAATAGAGTGATGTAAGAATAGGCTGTGTAGTATAATATAATTTATGGACTAAATTAATATGTAAAAGCCATGCTAGCATTCATCTATTTGATAAAGTGTTCTTGAAGAATTTTGAGAACTTTGATAGTACAAATAAAATGCAGAGTTTAAAATTGAAAGGGCTTCTTATTTAATGAAGATCTGCACTTAGACCCCAACAACCTACTTTAAAATTCTGCCTTTGCCACTTATTGTGTGAAGTTATTGAATTCTCTAAATCCTCTTTTTTTTTGTCTGTAAAATGTTATTAATAATATGCAATTTACAGGTCTTATTTGTTAAATAAGTTTAATGTGTACAAGAATTTGGCACATAATGGTTGCTTCATAAATATCTATTTAATATAAATCACTTTTTACTTAACTTTGGGTTTTATAAAATCATAGTATCTTTTTTAAAGTATTTATTAAATTCCAGTTATTTAAAATACAGTGTAACATTAGTTTCAGGTGTACAATATAATGATTCAACACTTTCATGCAACACCCCAGTGCTCATCACAACAAGTGCACTCCTTAATCCCCATTACCTGTTTAACCCATCCCCCTACCCACTTACCTTCTGGTAACCACCAATTTGTTTTCTTTGATTAAAGGTCTGTTTCTTGGTTTGCTTCTCTCTCTCCCTTTGTTCCTTCGTTTTGTTTCTTAAATTCCACACATGAGTGAAATCATATGATATTTGTCTTTCTCAGACTGTCTTATTTCACTTAGTATAACACTCTCTAGCTCTATCCATGTCCCTGCAAATGACAAAAATTCATTACTTTTTATGGCTAAGTAATATTCCATTATATATATATATATATATAGAGAGAGAGAGAGAGAGAGAGAGAGATCACATCTTCTTCTCTTTCTTGTTGCTGTCCAGTTTTCCCACCACCATTTGTTGCATTTGTTGAGGAGACTGTGTTTTTCTCATTGCCTATGCTTACTTCCTGTGTCAAAGATTACTTGACAGTATAATCATGGGTTTATTTCAGGGCATTCTATCCTGTTCTATTGATCTATGTCTCTATCTTTGTGCCAGGTCCATACTGTTTTGATTACTACAGCTCTGTAATCAAGCTCTGACATCAAGTTTGATGTCATGAATTGTGATGCTTCCAGCTTTGCTTTTTTTAATTTATTTTATTTATTTATTTTTTAAATAAGGTTGCCCTGGTTCTTTGGGGTCTTTTGTGGTTCCATACAAATTTAGGATTGTTTGTTCTAGCTCTGTGAAAAATGCTGATGGTATTTTGATGTGGATTGCATTAAATGTGTGGATTGCTTTGGATAGTGTAGACATTTTAACAGTATTTGTTCTTCCAATCCATGAGCATGGAATGTCTTTCCATTTCTTCATTTCTTCAATTTCTTTCACCAATGTTTTATAGTTTTCAGAGTACAGGTCTTTCACCTCTTTAGTTATGTTTATTCCTAGGTATCTTATTGTTTTCACTGCAATTATAAGTGGGATTGATTCCTTAACTTTTCTTTCTAATGCTTCATTATTGGTGTGTGGAAATGCAGCAGATTTCTATACATTGATTTGGTAGATGAAATAATAGGATGACCAGATGCCTAACTGTTTCTGAAGATTTTTCTCTTTTATTTCTTTCATATTTTGCCCATTTTCTTTGGTGATATATTTAGATTCTTTCTATTTATTCTTTGCATTTTTATTAGGGGTTTTTGATATATGGCTAGCATTAGGTTTGTATATAACCACTTGTGCATATAGCAGTTTATATTAAGTTGATGGTCATTTAGTTTAAAACCATTCTTTCTCCTCTCCTCCCGACATTTTAGGTATATATTATATATTTTATATCCTCTTTTTGAGTTCCTTGACTGATTTTTTTACAGAAATATTCATTTTTACTGCTTTTATGTTTCCTGCCTTTATACTGTCACTTTTATTCTCTCCTTTCCAGTTAAAGAGTTCCCTTTAATAATTTTGACAGGGCTGGTTTAGTGATCATGAACTCCTTAGGTTTTGTTTATCTGGGAAACTGTTTATCTGTCCTTCTATTCTGAATGATAGCCTTGCTGGATAGAGTTTTCTTGGCTGCAGATTTTTTCCCATTCAGCATATTGAATAGATCATCCCACTCCCTCTGGCTTGACGAGTTTCTATTGAAAAATCTCCAGCTAATCTCATGGGTTTCCCCTTGTAAGTTACTGACTTCCTTTGTCTTGTTTTTAAGATTTTTTCTTTAATAGTGTATTTTTTAAATTTAATTACCATGTGTCTTAGTATGGGCCTGCTTTTGTTGATTTTGATGGGAGTTCTCTGTGCCTCCAGGATCTGGGTATCTGTTACCTTCCCCAAATTAAGAAAGTTTTCAGCTATTATTTCTTCAAATAAATTTTCTGCCTTCCTTTCTCTGTGTTCTTCTTCTGGGACTCCTACGATACAAATGTTATTATGTTTGATGAAGTCACTGAATTCCCTAAGTCTATTCTCATTTTGCATCATTCTTCTTTCTCTCTTTTATTCAATTTCATTGCTTTCCATTACTTTGTCTTCTAGGAAATTAATTATTCTTCTGCTTCTTCCAGCCTGCTGTTTATTGCAACAAGCATGTTTCTAATCTCATTTATTATATTCTTCATCTCTGATTGATTCTTTTACAACTCTTTTATCACTGTGGTAAGAGTATCATTGATGTCTTCCATTCTTTCCTCAAGTCCAGTAAGTGTGCTTATGATTGTTCCTTTAAATCCTCCATCAGGCATGTTATTTATATCTGTTTCACTTACATCTCTGGCCATGCCTTATCTTATTTTTCATTTGGGATAAGTTCCTCTGTCTTCTCATCTTGTCTAAGTCTCTGCTTTCTTCTGTGTGTTAGACAAGCCAGGTTTGTCTCCTGCTCCTGAAAGTAATGGTCTAATGAAGCAGAGGTCCTACAGTGACCTGAGCCTGCTGCTTTGGGCAGTGTCACCAGTGTGTGCTGCGTATACTCTGTTGTTGTGTTCTGGCTGTTCTATCCTTCAGGCCAGATATCTGCAGAGACTGTGCTTGTGGGCAGTGTTTGGTCCTTGGCCTGAGTATGGTGTGTTTTAACTCAGTGTCCTGTGGTCTGCTTGTGAAATGAGACTTGTCACCACTTCCCCAGGATTGTGGTCCTGCATAGCTCTCTGGTCAGGAGACATGGTGTGGGCAGGGGTTTGTGACGCTCTTCTGGGGGAGGGCTCTGCTGCACTGGAACTGAGGTAAGCCTGACTGAGAAGGGCAGTTCTACCAGAGTGCACGGGGGTGGAGCTTAGTGTAAGCAAGTTAGACAGCCAGTGTTTGTGCTGTGCTGCTTCTAGCAAATGGGTCTATATTTATGCTAAGTGGCAGGGGTAGGAAACAGCACTGGCCAGCTCCTCTGTTCCTGGAGAGGTATCTCCATGAATACTGTCTCCCAAAGATGTGCTCCAAGAAGAGCAAATAATCTCCCTACTGTGTGCCCCAGTTATTACTCAGATCATTGTTTCCACATTGTCTGTCCCCAGGTTGTTTTCCTGCCTTCTCTCTAAGAGCAATTCAGTGTCCTCCCAGCTCTATCCCAGCCAAGCCCACTGACTTTTAAAACTCCAAGCTTTAAGCTTTGCTGCTTGCAAGAACTCATGAAATTTAGCCCCTCTCATTTTCCAAGCCAGTGTCTTTTGGGAAACATTCCCCTTGTGTGTTCCCCTGTGTGCTCCTCTCTCTATATCGTCCTTCTCCACAACCACAGCCCTCTCCCCTTCACAGTAGCCAAGATCCATTTCTCCCCTAATCGATGTCTCCACATGCCTTACCGTCTTCAGAGTGGCCCCTTCTGTCCCTTTAGTTGTAGAGTTTGTTCTGTTAGTCTACTGATCAATTTCTGGGGTATTTAGGATGATTTCATAGTTATCTAATTGTATTCATGGGACAAGGTAAATCTGGAGTTCTACTCAGCCAATATTTTCCTGTCTGTCTAGAATCATAGTATATTAATTGTGAAATGAACTATTGTGTTCTGGTATAACTCAGTAATTCTGCTAAGAATCAAAAAGTCCAAAGATAACAAAGGATGTTGAAGAAAGAGAGCTCTTGTGCACTATTAGTGGGAATGTAATTTGATACAGCCATTATGGAAAATGGTGTGTAGGTTCTTCATAAATTCAAATACAACTAGTATATGATCCAGCACTGCACTTTTAGATATATATCCAGTGGAAATGAAATTAAGATCTTGTAGAGATATCTGCACCGCCTTGTTCATTGCAGCATTATTCACAATAGCTAAGATATGCAAACAACCTATGTGTCTATCAATGGATCAATGGATAAAGAAAATGTGAGATACATATAATGGAATATATGTATTCCATGAATAAATCTGGAGAACATTATGCTAAGTGAAATAAGCCAAATTTAGAAAGACGTATATTGAGTGATCTCACTTACATGTGGAATCAAAAACAATCTAACTCACGAAAGCACAGAGTAGCATGGTGATTGCCAGGGAGTGGGGAGTGAGGAAATGGGAGAGATCTTGGTCAAACGCTCCAAAGTTTGTTATGCAGAATTAATAAGTTCTGGAGTCTAATGTACAGCACAGTAACTGGAGTTAATAATCCTCAATTGTACACTTGGGGATCTTCAGTGTTCTCACAACACACACACACACAAGTACACACACAATTGTAACTATTGAGGTAATGGATAATTAGCTGGATAGTGGTAATCATTTCACAAGTTAAACATGTATCAAAATATCATGTCGTATCCCTTAAATATATATAATTTTGTTTGCCAGTTATACATCAATAAAGCTGACAATTTTTTAAGAAAAGAGTATTGTTTGTGCATTTCAGTTCAAATCTGACTTACATAATCTTTTAGGTAGTATAAGATATTATGAGAAGTTTCATTTTATATATATGAAGCACATTGACCACTATAATTCTTTACACACTCTACAAAAAAGAGAGAAATACATTTGAATATCAGAGGCTATATCAGAACTATTTCCAAGAAGTTGATAGGATATAAGACTTCAAAGATTCAGTTTTGTGGTCAAGAATAAGTGATTTGGATGCTTAAGAAATAAGCCTTCCATGAGACTAGAACATAGAGTTGAGGCTGAATAACTGTAATTTTCCAAGTTTATTTCTATTTATTAGAAAGTTTCATAGTAAATTCCATAACATTTCCCTCCACTAGTCTCTTTTTAAAATGCTACTGAACTTCTGGCTAAAATTTAGAATAATTTGGTCCATTGGGCACTACAGCAAACAAATATAAACTATTTTTTTTCCTTTCTCTTCCTTGCCATTTTCTAAGTATTTTATCTTCAGTTATGCTTTAAAAGGCCAATGTTTTCTCAGAAATAGAGTGTTGTGTATCATTTTAGACTGACTTTGTATGTAAGAGGTAAATAGTTCTGAAATTAGGAGGGCAATGATTTACAATATTTTAAAGGCAGTGTCTGTCTACTCTCTACAGAATGTCATACAAATGTATACTTAGCATGCTTTAAAAAATGATGACTGTATGTTTACACAGCAAGTTTGTGAATTTTTATTTTAGTATTTGTAAAGAATGAGTCGATAGTGATTTTATTTTTTTAATAAATGTTGAAGCCTGAAATGCTTTTTCGTACTTAAGAAACTTAAATGAGACCTACTGGGAGAAAATATTTTTATTGAAATATGTAACACAAAGGAAATGTACTTTTTAAATTATAAAATGCATTTTTCTCTCTCATTCAGTTTCTTCCAATTGTGACTTTTATTTTGTCATCTTCACAAATGAATCATTATGAAACACTTTTGACACAAATATGTTTGCATAATAGTTCAAGTAATTAGAAACTAAGTGAGGCTTCATTGCCTTACAAATTGATTGAACATTTGTATAGTTTAAAAATGGAAATATTTTAGACTAAGGCATCAACTGAGATTTGTTTATAAATATGAGTCATGCCATTAATTATGCTGTCCTTTACAATAATAGAGTTAAAGGTCATTTTAAATTTATATTATTTCTAGGGATTTGTAATATAAAAAAAAAACACAAGTGATAATCTACTTATCAGGTCTTCTTTCATTCCTTTTGCAATATTTTGTAGTTTTCACTGCACAAGTTTTGCACCTCATGGTTAAATTTATTCTTACATGGTTTGTGTTTCATGCTCTTATAAATGAAATTATTTTCTTATTGGCTGTTGATTGCAGGGGTATAGAAATAAAGCTGATTTTTGTGTTTTGATCTTTCATTCTATGATTTTTCTGACTTTGTTTATTGCTAATAATAATTTTTTGGATATTTTATAATTTCCTATATGCAGTATCATGTTATCTGTGAATGGAGATAGCTTTACTTCCCTTTCCAGTCTGATGTCTTTTATTTATCTTTTGCCTGGTTACTCTAGCTAGACCTTCCAGTACAATGTTAAATCACAGGGGCAAAAGTCAAAATTTTTGTCTTGTTCCTCAACTGAAATAAAAGTTTTCAATCTTTCACCATTAAGTGATGGTGGCTGTGTGTTTTCCATAAATGTCCTTAATCATGTTGAGGGGTTTCCCTTCCAGTCTTAGATTTCTTAGCGTTTTATGATGAAAAATTTTTAGGTTTATCAAACACCTTTTCTGTATCAATCGGAAAGAAATTCTGTTTTATTTTTCCCTTCATTTTATTAATGTGGTACTACATTGATTTATTTTTATATGTTAAAGCACCTTTGCATTACTGGGATACCACATTATCATGGTTTATAATTCTTTTAATATGTTGCTGCATTCAGTTTCCCAGTAATTTGTGAGGCTTCATAAGTTTAGTGGGTTTTTTATTGGAAATTTTCTCATTAATGACATAAACCTTCTTTGCTGTCAATTTCTCTGGTTTTGTTTTCTAGGAATTTCAAAAGAATAAATAATCTTTCTTTTGCATGAAGTCAACCCTTTGGATTATTTTTCATAAGAGAATTAAGTATTTTTCCATTACTTTCTACTAGTTCTCTTTCCAAATCTTTTTTAAATTGAGTGGCTAAAGTACAGTGTAATAATCATCCCAGTTGTTTGGTTTCAAGGGTAGTGGAAGGAATATTATCAATCTTTCTGATACTGTAACCCATTTTATTTTTTTTCATCCATATTAGTGCATAAATTTTGATAGTTGCTTTATTTATAAATTAGTATTTTTTTCTCCAAGTGATTAAACTAATCAGAATATGTAACATACAAAACCTACCCTTAGGATTTTACAGTCAATTTAAAGCTTCCAATGCACTGATTATAAAACACTTATACAGGAGACCCACGGACCTAAAAAAATTCTCTTCAAAAGATGTCATATCTGCCTCTCTATAGACTGTATTAAACCTATGAATAATTGTTTTTGTTCCAATTGATTCTTCAGTTTCACTAATCAGTCGGGACTAGTTGAAAATTTTAATATATATCTAAACTTGAAATTACAGTTCAACTTTTCCTGTTAAGTCCTTCGTTCATTAAACATGTGTTCTACTGTTATTCTATTGCTGGCATGCATCCTTCAGTAATTAACTATGTGATGATGCATGTGATATATAATTTTGAGTTCTTGCATATATGAACATCACTTTATTCTACCCTCTCCCTTGATTTATAGTTGTATGGGTTGGGAGTAATTTCCTTTCAGTGCTTCAAAAGCATTGTCTGTTGTTTCATAGACTCCAACATTACTTACGAGAATACCAACCATGTTAGGTTCATAAAAGGCCCGTTCCCCCCTCCCACCCCTGCCCAGTGGAAAAAGTTTAGGATAAATACAGTAATTTTCATAAATCTCAGTAAATATTTACAAAGTAATTGCTACTTATTTGTATTTTAAAATTATTATTATTTATTGAGCTACACAGTCAATGAATACTGTAATTCTTCAGCTCTGAGAAATTGCGCTCTATTTTTTCCTAATAATGTTTATCTTTCATTTTCTCTAATCCAGTAAACTAAAAAAAACCCTACTAATAGTCATAGGGAAGACAGTTTTACTAAGGAGCACTAAGATTCATGCTAGCTGCTCCATTTTGAAAGAATCCTTTTTGTTTTGTTTTGTTTTGCTTTGCTTTGAAAGAAAGGATCTGAACTGACTGCCTTTAATTTTATTTTTTTTAATATTTTTTAAAGATTTTATTTACTTTTTATTTATTTGACAGAGATAGAGACAGCCAGCGAGAGAGGGAACACAAGCAGGGGGAGTGGGAGAGGAAGAAGCAGGCTCATAGCGGAGGAGCCTGATGTGGGGCTCGATCCCATAACGCCAGGATCACGCCCTGAGCCTAAGGCAGACACTTAAGGACTGCGCCACCCAGGCGCCCCTGCCTTTAATTTTATTAAGGATGATGGAGGAGTGTAGTTGATGGGAGGGAATATTTTCAGTTGATCATCTTGTTTTTAGCCTTTTTATTGCCTGCCATTCTTGATTCATCAAGTCTGCCGCCCAACCCTCTGAAGAGTATTTTAGGAAAGATTCGTGTCTGCTTAGCTTCAGTCCTCTCCATAAATATTTTTGGCTGCAACTACCTGCACTGTGCTTTATGAGTCAATACCTTTCCACCTGTCTTCTAGAAATTTGTTGAAACGTCTAGTTCGCTGATGATCTACCACATGTTCTTTTCATTTTTATGGCTTATAGCTTTTAAAAGTAATTTTACTATAATGGCTTAGTTCTCTCAGAAGGGAGAAAAATAATTACATTTTCCCAGCCCATCTTCTCCAATCAAAAGTTTTCTTACCACTATTCACTGGCACATGACATTTGGGTATATAAATAGACTTTATTGAAGCTTTGGAAGATGGAAGGTCCTGAAAGTAATTTATTCTTATTGCAACTTATACATGTTCCCAGAAGTCATGTGACTGTTGTTTTCTATTATGTAATCATTTGACTATTTTTCCTGTTATTTAGACTGCATTCTCATTACCCATTCTTCTATTCCCTGTCCGATAGCTTAAATTTTCCTCATATTTTTGTACAGATTATTTTATCTATATCTTTTTTTTTCTTATTTCTTTCTGAATATATCCTCAGGATTTCACTTTCTTCTCAAATAGCTTATCCAAGTATTTTCCTTAACACTTTCTTTCCAGAACGGAAATCTAGTGACAGCTGTGTTATATAAGTTGTTTGTTTTAACCATTTCATTAAAAATTCCAATGTTTCGTTTGTAATACTATGTAAATTCTATTATGTAGTACTCAATAATATCGAGTGTAGCTAGTCGTATCTAACAGTGAATACTTTCTCGTCTCCAATACATTGACTGCTATGTGTAACAGAAAGACCATAGGTGAGGTGGACATAGAAAATCCCACAACTTTCTACACTTTCGTGCTGTAATTCGCAAAATTTAGCATCCATCAAAATCACCTGAAAGATTTGACTTGGTAATACACACATTGCTGGGTGACATCACATAATTTTTTTATTCAATAGGTTTGTATGGAGCCCAATAATTTTCATTTCTCTTAAGCTCTGATTCTGATAGAGTTGATCTGGGAACTATAATGAAAACCATTGCCTAAAGAATTACTATTCCATTAAAACGTAATATAGCTCAAAAGTCCTGAATAGGAGAGACAAAATGTAGAGAAAGTCCAAATATGGTAATAGTTTTTTGAAAGCATTACTTTATATAATTGTGATATGTTAATATATTCTATAGGTTTTAAACAGCAGAGAAATATGTTTGAGTAGTACGTATTGTGTGTATTTATGTGATCAGTGATTTTATACTCTGGTAAAATGAGTGAAAGTGCACATAAGCATTAATTCCAGCTAATTATTGAAATACTATGGAACTATACAACACAGAAATTAAAATGGACCTCATCCTTTTTGTCAGCATTTTTTGGTTTCTACATATAAACCAAATATTTATGATTTTTATGTACTAATACAAAATAAATGTATATTAAAGATAATAGTTTCACAAAGTGAGGCTGCAATTATAAATTACATAACAATGGCTGAACTAAAATCAGAACTGCTAGTTTTCCATTCTGTACAGCAATAACATGAATGTTCCCTATGGAATAGTAAAGCTACATTATGAAAGAGTATTTACTATTAAAAAGAGAACTTACAAAGTTTCAGATTTACATTTTTCAACAACTGAATATGTCTCATAATTTAACTTCTAAGATAAGTTAGATAGCATGAGCAAATGTCTGCGTTCTGAGAATAGATTTGAATGAGAAACTGCTTCATGAACATAAATAGCTTTTAGATATCCTTCAGTGTGTGTGTGTGTGTGTGTGTGTGTGTGATGTAGTTAATTCAGAACATTTAAAATGTTATTAATACTAAAAAAAGATGCATTAGAAAGGCTGCCTTTCACATCATATTTATCAACAAGCTTTTGCAATTTTATCTGATGAGCTATATTTTTGGTTGATTACCTCCAGTGTGATAATAAAATGAAGCTCACGCTCTTTGTTCGTTTTAATTACCTTTTGTAAAAAATCATTTAACGTTATATTATCAGCATTTTTCCATGCCATCAAACATGCTTCTAAAACATGATTTTTTAATGTCCAAACAATATCACACCATATAAATGTGGCATAAATTAAGCATGTTTCTCTGTTGTTGGAAATTTCCTTAAAATTGTTTCCTGAGAGTGGAGTTGCTGAGTTAGTGTATATATACATTTATGACTTAGTAAACTTTTTGCAAAGCAAAAAAATGAACAGACTAATACTCCTATCTACAGTGAAAATGCATGTTTTATAGCACTTTTATAAATAAATACTGCCTGCTATCGTTTGATTTATATTTGTTAGGTAAATTATCACAGTAGTTTTAATATGTCATAGTAGTTTTAATTTGCATTTTTGTAGCTTTGTATGTGGTAGACCATTTTTAGTATGGCTTTAGGCTAATTGTTTTCTTCTTCAGTTTAAAATACAGCTATGGTTATAGTGAGTATCATCTATTATGTAAAAGGAGGAAAAGAACTAAGACTCTGGAAATATTACTTTTACACTATTTTCCTATTTTAAATCTGGAAGTCTAAGGTAAATATATGTATGAAGGCTATAGCTATTTTAGTATATGAGGCTTACAGATGTTTCCTTTCTCTCTTATTTTTTTTTCCTTTTTCCCATCTACTTTTCATGCACTAAAGAATGGTTTATTTAAACTTACTTGTCAAACCCAGAATCAGTGCGTAGATTCATGTTTTAAGAAAAACTACCATTCATATGTGGTCTAAATGTGAAATATGAATGATATATTGCATAGAATTACCTAATTTTTTAGGTTATAGAACATGATAAACTATATGAGCATATTTCTTTGCTTGACAGTTTCCCAAATCAAAATCGTTTCATTTGCAAATTGAAGCATGATGAATTAATAAAACCTTTGAGAATACAAAGAGCGATATCACATGAGAATAAAATCTGCAGCATCTAACCTTCAGATGTATTGTGTCACTTATTCTAGATGTCTGTGAATCAGCTGTAAAGTGAGTGACTTAATTTTCTAATCCGGCATTAATGAGATTATATTTATACATATGTTTTTCTGGAAATAAACATATTCATTCCAAACAACTCCTTATTAAATGTGATTTGTGTGTTTATGTGTATGTTTGTGTGAGGTGATTTGTTATTTCTCAGTCAGGTAACAGTATCAGTCCTATGAGCGTGTAACAATATGAGAGGACCATGGAAAAGGTTCTAAAGGCATCATAATTATACAGTTAGACAAAGGAAATTGTGTGTCTGTGTATGTGTGTCTGTGTGTCTCAGAGAGAGAGAGAGAAGGAAAGAGTATTTGTGGAGTAACTTTTAAATCTTTTGGATAGATTAAAATAGAGCTAATTTCTGAATTTATAATTATTGAATATTCATCTAAGTATTAAGGAAAATTTTAAAATGAGCATAACATTTAAGAAAATAATTATTCAGTAAGAAGCTAAAATAGCCTTTACAACTTCAGAGGTGACTGAATTTTAGTTTATGATTGGCTTTCTTCCAGCAGTAGAATTGGCAGAGTTCAGATAGGGAGCTAAATGCGACTCTGCTGTGATAAGAAATGGGGGAAAAAATAGCAAAGTAATTGCTTTAGCAATGATCTTGTTTGGAAGTGATGGATTATTTCAGGTAGAATCTGGTCACCTTTCTTACCCGGCACACTGTTCCGAGCACTCTATGAGGTCAAATATCTCTGTCTAGGGAGGTAGATACTGTTTAGAAACCTGCTACCATCCCATATATTGCAACTGAACTGATGTTGGTATAGTCGTGCACCAAGGCTTATTTTTCTCTGTGTCCATGAACATGAGGTGAAGAGGAACTATCTCTTAAAGATTTTTCTATCTGACACTCTTCAGGATCTAATGAGATCAGTCAGCCGCAGATAAACATCCTGATGCGGAACCTGCAATTGGCCATCTCCCTCAGCTAATCCATTTGTCTTTAGCTGTTCTCACAAAGGGATGGCAGTGTATGTTTAGGGCGAAAGAAATGGCTATTTTTATATGACTATTTGAGAAGGGAAACAAGACAAGTCAATAAAGATGTAGCAAAGTTTGGCTTTTGGATTTGTCCTCTTTTGCTCCTCTGACCAGCTGTACATGTTTGGGAAACTAATCATTTATTTTGACAGACTTATTCTGCATCACACCTTCTACTGAGTTTTCTGAAAAAGCAGAAAGTGTTTTGTCCTCTGGCATTCACACACCAGGTGGTCTAATTTTTGCCTGTTGGCTCACAATAGGTGTTTGGAGGTTTTCTCCCTGACCCGAATCGATTTTCCAACTGACAGAGCAAAGTAAATCTTGGACAAAAACAACAAAGAATATGTTTCCACTAGCAAGGTCAGTGTAAATTATGGAGGATTTATGTACTAAGTGATGAATCCTATGAGTGTTTTTGTTTGAATAGAAATATCAAAATATCAAGGCATGTTGACTTAGATACATGATTTTTTCAGTCCAGTTACAATTATTAGTTAATATTACTTCATTCCCCTGATGCTTTGTTAGTTGTACAACTAGGACTTTGGCAGTTTTCCTCTCCAGTCCCAGAAGAAACAGGGCTGGTCACAGACAATTCTTCATAGCATGCGTCCTCTGACAGTGGTACCAAACAAGCATGGCAGTAGGATTTATTTGTCCCCCTTAATAACTGGCCTCAAAAGTTGGTCCTTCATTTTGGCTTTCCTTTCCATTATTTTTATAAACCCTTGAAAATGTACTTAAGTTTTTAATTTTGACTCATTGGAAGTAACATATACTAGAAAAACATTCCTCTCTGGGTAAATTAGACTAGTTTCTTTCCTTTTTTATAATGACACCTTATTGTATTTCAATTATGTGATGCTCTTATGTTCCCCTGTTTTGAGAATTACTTGGCAACTCCATATGAGTCGTTTATACTGATCATGGTTTTATAGATTTTGCTCCTACTCACTTTCAGTATTTTCCTTTTCTATCATACAAACCTAAAGATTTTTTCTCTACTCTTCTAAAATGAACTCTTTAACTCTTTAATCCATTTTCTCTGGAGGCTACCAAGTTTTCTGACATCTTTTTGTAGATAAGAACTAGAACCACACTATTAAAGGTACATATATATAGTCTAGGGATTTTACCAATGTGTAGGTAAGTTAATGTTTTTTGGTATTTTCAATACTCTTAATTATTCACATGGTTTTCATCACTACAACAGAATTATCATTAAGCTTTCTAACTCTTAGATGTCTAAGCTTATTGAATGAAAGTAAAGTTACAGCTATTTATTTTACAGTATACCATATAAAATACTTCTACAAAATTAGGAATAGAAAATTTTATTTTATCTTTTAAATAAATAATGCTTTCAGATATTCACATTTTAAAAAGCATAAAGCCCAGTGATTAGATTTCTGCCCACTACTGTGGTCCATCCACCCATTTCCTTTTCTAGAGATACGTTATAGATGCATAAGCACATCTTATTTTTCTATCCTTTTCTATTCAAATTTCTTTATACTACATATATTATTCTGAAGCTTGTTTCATGTACTTAGTATGTTTTAGATAACAATTTTTTATTCTTGAAGAGCTCCGTATTCTTATTATGGTTGCATATCATTCCATTGTGTGCAATTTATTAAGGTTTACCCAATCTTTTTCTATTGGAAAAAAAAATCAGTGAAATGTTCCAAGCCTTATCTGGCATTTCTGTAAAGTTTCATCATAAACTTGAAATTCTTTACATTCAAAAAACAAGAATGTTGGGGTGCCTGGGTGGCTCAGTCGTTAAGCATCTGCCTTCGGCTCAGGGCATGATCCCGGGGTCCTGGGATCGAGCCCCACATCAAGCTCCTATGCTGAAAGCCTGCTTCTTCCTCTCCCACTCCCCCTGCTTGTGTTCCCTCTCTCGCTGGCTGTCTCTCTGTCAAATAAATAAATAAAATCTTTAAAAAAAAAAAAAAAGAATGTTATTGACATTTTATTGAAAATCACTTATAGATTAATTTAGAGAAATTTTATATCTTTATGAATTTGTTCAAATCCAAGAGGAGGGTACAACTTGCTATCCATTAAGGTCTTTTTTGTTTTTAACATTTCAACTTTTTCTGGTGTAGATACTGAAATTTTAAATTAAATCAAAGTTGATTTTTAGGTATTTTAGTATACCATTTGCAATTATTGTTGGTATTGCTATTTTAATGTTTTGCTATAAAAATCCCAATCACTTCTTATATTTTATGAAAATTACAGTTTGCCATGTATTAGTCTTGCACCCTACAAGCTTACTGATTTACTTATTGTAGAGAGTAGGTTTTTAGTGATCCCCTGTGGTTTGCAAGTTATGAGCACATCATTTATGAATAATGCTATTACCTCCCATTTACCAATCTTCTTAATTCTAATGTTACTTTCATTTTTTTTATTTTTTAAATATTTTATTTATTTACTTGAGAGTGGGAGAGAGAAAGAGCCAGCGAGCACAAGCAGGGGGAGTGGGAGAGGGAGAAGGAGGTTCCCCACTGAGTAGGGAGCCTGATGCGGGGCTAAATCCCAGGACCCTGGGATTATGACCTGAGCCGAAGGCAGGTGCTTAACCGACTGAGCCAACCAGGGGCCCCTCTAATGTCACTTTGTAATTGGCTACTGCCTTTAGAAAAATATGAATTCATAGTGGTTAAGGTACTTATTTGTTCCATTTGGAGGAGAATTTTTTCTAGCATTTACCCACTAATTATAATGTTGACTTTTAGGCTGAGACAGATTTATTTTTTATTTTAATGAAATATCCATCTAATCTTATTTTATTCACAAATTTAATCAAGAAGAATATTGGGGAGCCTGGGTGGCTCAGTCATTAAGATTCTGCCTTCTGCTTGGGTCATGATCCCAGGGTTCTGGGATCGAGCCCTACATCGCGCTCCCTGGTCTGTGGGGAGCCTGCTTCTTCCTCTCCCACTTGCCCTGCTTGCGTTTGCTCTCTCACTGGCTGTCTCTCTCTCTCTGTCAAACAAATAAAATAAAATCTTAAAAAAAAAAAAAGAATATTAATTTTTGGTTGACGGTTTTATAATTCAAAGAGATGGCCATATTTGTTTTTTATATGATGAGTTATATCAATCAATTTTCTACTACCTTTTTGGAATGAACTCCATTTGTTTATTCACCTAATGAGTTTCTGATTTCTGTTTGTCGGTATTGATTTAGGATTTTATAATATACCCATAATTTAGAAACCTTATTATTTGTCGTTATGTGTATTTTTTATCAGTTGAAGGCATCATTGTTAGGCCTGCTTAATACAAATACTTTGGTGAATAAAAATAAATTAAAAGATCCTATAACTTTTTAAAGCAGTTCAATTAGCATTAAAATTTTCTCTTTATTAAACTTTTAGTTAAATTCTCCTATGGAATTTTATGTTCCTGATCAACTATGGTTATTGTTGTTTTGAGGGTGGGACTGTAAAGGGGAGTAATCTCTAACAACATTTGCTTTTTCTTCTGTGGTAATTAATGTTTAACATTTTCTGTGTGTCTTAGAATTCTGTTTTTCTAGAAATATCCTATTTCATCTAAGTTTTCAAATGTGTCTATGTAGAGTACAGAGCATATTTTACGGTTTTCATGATATTTTTCTGTGTACTTACTTCCTCATTACTATTTTTTAATTGAGATATAATTGACATATAACATTATATTAGCTTCAGGTGTACAACATAATGATTCAATATTTGTATATATTGAGAAATAATCACCACAATAAGTCTAGTTACTATCTATCATTGCACATAGTTACAATTTTTTTCTTTTTTCCTTATAGTTTCTCATTGCTCTTTCTTATTTTATTTGTGCTTCCCTTATATTTTTGTTAAGTTGGCTATCAGTTATGTGGAATTTTATAGGTGTTTATTTTTTAAAAACTAGCCTTGAATTTATTAATTCTATAAGTTTTCTGATTTCTAATTCATCAATATTTGCTTTCATCTTTATTAATTAACTTATTTTATCTTGCATGCGTCCTTCTTTCTCATTTTTTTGAGTAGGCAGCATAATTTCTTTATTTCTATTTTTCTTATCAATGTACATATTTAAGACTCTGGCTCATCTCAGAGCACTGCACTAGCTGTGCCCCATAGGTTCTGATATGTGATGCTTGCATTACTATTTTGTTGTTATTACCTGGAGAGTGTGCAGCATCTATTTTGATTTTCTCTTTGAAGAATTATCTTAGAGTAATTTTTAATGCCCTGGTTGTAGGATCAACTTGTTTTCTGATTTTATTAATTTATTTTATTTAACTGCTATTAGAGAATTAAAAATATAATAAATTTGTTGGAGTTTTTTGTAGCCTTATATATGGTCAGTTTTGTGATGAGTTCATGGGATCCTTGACAGGAAAACATTTTCATTTTTATATATTACATATCATAAATTATGCCATAAATTTTGTGACTTAATTTATATTCTTTTATATTCTTTATATGCTCACTTGCATAAGTATAAACACTTATATTTTATATACTTTTATCAACTTTATCTGTCATGCACTTCCTGTTCCACCCAATTCTTTATTCATAGGTCACTTAAACATCATAAAACTTATTATTCTGTATTTTTTTTCTTGAACCTCTTAAAATTTATGCTTTTAGAGCTTTATTGTGTCTTGAACATTTTTCAATAAAACTGTACTTTTTGCTTCATTTTTGTTTGTTATGTTAAAAATTATTTGTATTAATATTATAAAGCCTTTCTTTTCTATTTGACTTTGTCCATTCTTCCATTTTTAAACTTTCTTAGCAGTTTGTTTTTAGCTATATGCTTTTTATATATCACAGACTTTTGTTTTACTTTATGATCCATTTAAAGTTTCATTTTTATTTTAATAGATTTACTGATTTATATTTCTTTATGGGGCAGATATGCTTCTGGATATGAGATATTGTTTTAAAACAATATTTCCTAGGTTTTGTGTTCTTCTGACTTCCAGAATAGTTAACATACCTCTCTCAGTTGCTTTATTCCTCTTTCTTAAACATGTTCAGAAATTATAATACAAACATGTGAATGATTTTAGATTATTATTGTAACTCAGATTGTTTATGCATAAATGGATTCTATTTGTGTTTCTTGACCCTGTAATCATTTCTTTTTTCTGCTTCTACAAGAAAGGTGCATAGTCTTGTATAGTTTTATTAAGAGGTATTTGCAGCTTTTTTGAAGAAAGTTGCCGGTAATTATGAAATCAATGATGGCAAAGGAACTAGATATATGTAACTCAGTTGTATAGCTCAATGTATGATACAATTTTTGAACAAGTCAAGAAGGGATCTCTCCCTCCCATGCCCATTTTGGACTCCTCATGTTTCAGGCTGCTTTTGCCATTGTGTTTTATTTCCTAATCTGTAAATCCTGTGCTTGAGTCTATCCCTTTTCTAGGGCTGCTGTAACAAAGTATCGCAGACTAGGTAGCTTAAAACAACAAAAACTTAATATCTCATAGTTCTAGAAGCTAAAAGTAAAAAAAAAAAAAAAAATCAGTTAGACTGTACTCCCTCTGAAACCAAAGGAGAGAATCTTTCTTTCCCTCTTCATAGTTTCTACTGGTGGCCATCAATCCTTGGCCTTCCTTGGCTTTCAACTGTATCACTCCCAGTCTCTGACCCTGTTGTCATATGGGAAACTAGTCATATTGGATCAGGGCCCAGTCTAATGATCTCATCTTCACTTGATCACATCTGCAAAATTCTTACATATAAGGTCACATTCACAGGTACTGGGAGTCATGATTTCAACCTTTTGGGGGGTGGGGGTGGAGAAACAATTCAAACCATAGCATTTACTAATAGAGTGTAACCCCAATGCTTCAGTAATCTTACAGAAATGATATCCCAAAGTAAGCTCTGCTTTCTAGAGTTTAATTGTATATACGTATATATTATAACATTTACATAAAACTTTCATGTAATATATAAATATATCTTTAGATTGTGGTCTACTATAAATGTTATTGTTTTCACCATTAGAAAATTCAGTAAAGAAATTTTTGAAAATTTCATTGAAATTGTGTTGAACTTATCTATGATCTCATTATTTTTGTCTGTTGCATAAATTGGAAAAGAAGTATATTTTTGTATTATATTTTTTCTTTATTCATGATGGGTATAGTTAAGCAGTCATTAGTTGATGTGATTCATTTTATTGCATTTAATAGAAATTACTGACCAGAATTATTGCTCAAGTCTGTCATCAGGGAACAAATCATAGCAAACAAATCCAACAGGAATCAGTATGATGACTCATTAGTAATGAGCTATCACCAAGACTCCCAAATAGCTGAAGACGTCACACCATATTGTTTCATTCAAACCAGATGTCAGTAGTAAAATTAACTTCCAGAAATTGACACAGGAATGTATTCTATTTTTATATCAGGGTTTTTCAGGTCTTAAATATTGAAACTAATTATGTCCTTTGTTTTTCCTCCTATCATTTGTTTTTAAAATTTTTTTTAAAGATTTTATTTATTTATTTGACAGAGAAAGATAGCCAGAGAGAGGGGGAACACAAGCAGGGGGAGTGGGAGAGGAAGAAGCAGGCTCCTAACAGAGGAGCCTGATGTGGGGCTTGATCCCAGAACGCTGGGATCACACCCTGAGCTGAAGGCAGACTCTTAATGACTGCGCCACCCAGGTGCCCCTTAAAATGTTTGTTTTTTTTTTTAACTTCTTGAATATTCTGACTGATTCTTAGAATTTTTATAAAGTCTGTTTCTAAACATATTGACTATATTTTATGTCCTATATTCTCACTTGTCCTATAATGTAATATTTTAACAGTTTCCTTATGAATTCAAGTTCACTGCACACACATATGCATGTGCACATGTGTATGTATGCTCACACACATATACATATATATTTGCAGAGCACAAATTCCAAAGCACATTGAAAAAGAATTCAAAGAAGTGATTTTAGATATGACATCTAATCCAACTCCAGATTGTCCGTTATGCTGTCATGGCCCATGCCTATTTGCTCTTAACTACTATTACATTCTTGGAAATGAAGTAGATCGATAGTGGAATATTGGGATGGGGAGTATAGCATTTTCTAGTGATGGTAGAGCATATATTCTCCAGAAGAATGGATAATGGCAATCTGAAACTTAAATATTTAAATTCTCAGCTTACTAAATTTGGTGTATTTCTTCATATTTTTATTCTGTGATTTATTTTTTATAATATCTATACAGATAATTAAGCCCTTCTCCAAGTATAGGGAGGAGAATTTGTCCTTTTGATCAAATTATTATTCATTGATTAAGTTTTGTAGAGTACCTACCCTATACCAGAAACGAAGCTACATTTTATTATTTTTTTTTAACATTTTATTTATTTATTTGACAGAGAGGGACAGCCAGCAAGAGAGGGAACACAAGCAGGGGGAGTGGGAGAGGAAGAAGGAGGCTCCTACTGGAGAAGCCTGATGTAGGGCTCGATCCCAGAACGCTAGGATCACGCCCTGAGCGGAACGCAGACGCTTAACAACTGCGCCACCCAGGCACCCCCGAAGCTACATTTTAGAAAAACAGAGTATAGACCCTGCCCTCAATGACTCACAGTATAATAATATTATTATGCTATGTGAAAAATTCGGTAGGAAACTCCACTTATAAGTGATATAAATCTATAGTTGAAGAACTAGTCATGAATTCCTACTCTATCCAAGACACTCTGCCAGGTGCTATTGAAGATAGCACGAAGTACAGAGTAAGGTCTCTGCTTTCAAGAGCTTACCATATAATTGAGAAGACAAGACCTGAGGGTGAAACGCCAACTTATATTTTAAGAAATATACATATTATTAAGGGTTAATTGCCTGAAAAGCCATAAAAGTGATATGATAATACTTGCTGTAAGTTCAGGTGAGAGTTAGTCACTTTTGCCAAAAGGAATAAGGTGAACCACACAGGACAAAGCCCTCGACCTATGCATTAGATGAAGTAGAATTTTGGATAAAATTTTAAGCTCATGATTTACACTGTGTTATCTTACCTTTAGATTTTAATGGACTCCACCCTTTGAAAGTATAGATAATAATTAGAGCTAACTTTAATTAATAATTTCTGTGTCAGGTACTATCCTAAACAGAAGGATGCTCTTATATAGACACTATTGATCATGCCTGTTTTAGGATGAGAAATTGAGGCACAGGGAGATTATGTAACTCTCCATGGTTCAACACAGGTCAGATGTAATTAGGGCAGTCTAGAAGAGGCATTCTAATGACAAAGCCTACTCACACTTAATACTCTTTCCCCACTAAAGGCAACAACTGATAAAGCTGGTCAGTATGTTCAAGTTACTGTTTTAAATCAACATTTCCCTTGAACAGATATCCAAATTGTATTGGATCTGGGAGTGATATGAATTGTAGTGGATTAATTAAACAAACTAATTAAACTTCGTTCACCATTTGCTTGGATTGATTTTATACCATAGAAGTCAACCTGTCAAATAATTGTGAAATATAAATATGAATGCATATTAAATTAGCTTATTTTTATTTGAATTAAAAAAATCAAATGCTTCATAGTAAAACTGAAATATTCTTACTTTTTGAAATTAAGATAAATTAGGCAAATTGTTTTTATATTTAGCCTGAAGGATAATTCGTTTATTATTTATTTCTTAATCTTGGCTAATTAGATTTTATTTATGTATTTTATTTATTTTTTTATTATTTGTAAGTATTATTAACTGGTGAGAGAAGTATAGTTCATGTTTGGAAATTAGAAGAAAGCAGGATCTATATTACATATTACTTGATTTTAAAATGTCAGCTCTCCTTGAAAGTATTTTTTTACTTTTAACACAATTCAGATTCGGTTGGGATGCATTTTAATTACATAATGGAAAAAAGATTAGTTTTTTTTTTTTCAAATTCTGGAATTAATTATATCTTTTGCATTCAGGGTTATAGAAATATCTGGAGAAATGTGCAGGGTCGAGAATATTCATAAACAAGGGAAGAGCCATTTAGATGGCTCCAAAAAAATTCTTCTTGAAGTCTTCTTTGGCCATTCTATTCAGAGTTAATTTCTCATTTTTTTGAAGTGTAAGAAGAGTTATAAGATATATCCATGTTAATACTCTATCATACCTTGGATATTTACTTACCTCCTATTCGTAATGAATATAAGCGTCTTGAGGGCATAGGCCCTGTATTTGTGTTATCAGTAGTATCTAACATAGCATCAGGCACAATAACGGTGTGGTGCATAAGTTCTCAGTAGCCTACTTTGCACCAGAAAGATTTGATACATAAAAGGCAGAGAAGCAGAGCTAAATGATAAAGCTATAGCAGATGTTCATTAGACTTTGATAGTGTAATATTCTGATGCTATTCATAATTTCTCTTTTTTTCACAACTACCTCTAAGGTAGATAAAAATCTCAATTTTACAGGTTAACAAACAGGATTGGCAAGATTAAATTAGTTAGTAAAAATCCAGGCTTTGTCTTAAAAGTAGAATTGCTATTTGATGACAGAGATCTGGTTTCCAAGTCTACATCTTTACTGTTCTAGATTGCATGTCTCATCTCTCAATTAGTTCAGTAATAATCAGTTTTGAGCCCCAAAGCCAGGCTGTCAAGACACCTAAATATAATAAATACAAACTACCTCTTGTGCCAAAGTAAATTAATACAGAACACATTATTGCCCTTAAAAGAATCCTATGGTAAGAATATATTTAATTTTTTAAGAAACCACCAAACTGTTTTTCAAAGTGACTATACTATTTTGCATTCCCACAGCAATGAATGAAGTTTCTAGTGCTCCGTCTTCACCAGTATTTGGTATTGTTAGTATTCTGAATTTTGGCTGTCCTAATAGGTGCATAGTAGTATCTCATTTTAAATTTCATTTATTTGATGGCATATGATGATATGTACTTATTTGCCACCTGTATATCTTCTTTGTTGAGATATTTGTTAAGATCTTTGTCTCATTTTTTAATTGGGTTCTTTGTCATATATAAAGCACAGAGGACACTTCCTGATGTGGTAAACATTATGTGCCAGCTTGTCATAACCATTCTGTGTAGGGACAGAACTGAGCACAAGGGTCTTTAGCTTGCTTTAAGAATTACGTAAATAACAAGGGATGGCACTTATTAATGGCACAGCACTAAATGGATTGGGAGGGTTTAGAAAAGATGTTAACATATCCTGGGCATGGCTTGTGTGTATGTGTTTTATATGTAGTCTTTATTCTGTTTGGAGTGAATTGGAACAGGGCCTCTCTTCTCTTTTACTCCTGTTTGGTCTCTCAACTCTTTCACCTCACACTACTTACCTCATTCTGGCTCTGGTAAAAAGAATTAAAAAAAAAAAAAAACTGGACAATCACAAAACGTAATGATTAATAGTTGTTCCTACTCTTTTTGGACATAAAAATGACACATATAATTTTTTTTCCTGCATTTACAAGAAAGACTACAACTGTGGAAATAATTTTTTAGTTGAAATAAACCATTCATGAAGCAGAAAACACTGCTGAAAATAAAACTTTCATTATAAGTTTTATTGGTCATATTGTAATTGCATTTTTTTGATCAGTGAGATTATACATAGTCACTACAACATAATATAGAAAAAATATATTGGTGATGATAATGGATTTTATTTTGTCATGATATTTGAATAAAATTTTCAAAACCTTTTTTTTAGGCTTTCTTAAGGATAATTTGTTTTCTGTAACATTGAAAATAAGTTTCTCTTAAGAAACTAGTTTTTCTAACCTCTTTATTGATGTATAACTTACATACCATAGAATTCACTCATTTGAAGTACATAATTCAATGATTTTAGTCAATTCAAACAGATGTGCACCATTGCCACATTCTAATTCTAGACTATTTCATCACCCCAAAAAGAAACTCCATGCCCATCAACAGTCACTCTTCATCTCCTCCCCACCCACGTCCCCAGCCCTAGGCAACCACTAATCTACTTTAACCTGCATAGATTTGCCTATTCTGGATTTTTCATATAAATGGAATCATATGTGATCTTTTTAGACTGGCTTTTTTTTTACTCAGCATATTAAAAAACTTGGATTAAAAATATTTCTGTAAAGGAAAAACATGTTCATTAAAAATCTATTTTTTTGCAACCATGTGTCATCACCCAAAGGAAAAAAAAAATGTTTTGGTTTTTTTGTTTGTTTGTTTGGCTATATCATATTTTGACCCTTTTCCATGTGTTGAAAATATAAAGTTGTTGGCTATAACAATGTTTTAATTACACTGAATTCTTGATCATTCAGACTATTAGAGGACAATGGTAGCATAGCTAATGTTCAAGCCTTTAACATTTACCTTTGGGATATACTGTGTAGTTTTGACAGCATGTTTGCTTGACTAACAGTGTTCAGCTAGAGTAATATCAAAATTGTTTTGAATTCCCCCAGCATATGCCAACTAGAAGCAGATAGGGATGGATTTGAAGTGTCATGTATGGCAGAAATCAGCTGGAGATTAAAACCTCATTCTAAATAATCTACAATATGAACAGTTCAACTATAGATAAATAATTTTGACAGCATGTTGTATTATTGCTTTATTAGATAGAGAAAAACACAGGCATTAACACCAACTTGGATGGGAATTTTAATCTTGAATTAATGATAACTAATAATTTTCATGGCGATTTTATAACGAAGAGAGTGTTCTTGAGATCCATGTTATATATAATGAGGTCTTTGTGGAAATTTGGTAAAATTTATTATCTTAGATGAAATTAATAATAGTAATAATAAAGCTAACATTTATTGAATGCTTACTTGTCCCAGGCATTATTCTAAGGGATTTACATGCATTCACTGATTTAGTCTTCACCACAAGACTATGAGACATGGAGAAGAGAAAATGTATTGCATATGGACCCTCAGCAAGCATTGGTAGATATCCCACTTTTCCTATTTTAACTCAATACTTTGGCTTTCAGTGTGTTTCTGACATAGGAAAATTGAATTAACAGTTCTTTTCTCCAGTGAAAAATCCTACGTTCCCTGCACCAGTAGAACTGTTTACTTCCTTTTGAAAGAAACATGGAAGCCTGAGGACTAGATAAACTATGTTTCCTGTGAAAAAGTTGAGGAGTGGCCAGTTCTGTCTCAGTGGAGATACTTCTTGAAACAAAATACTCTTAAAAGTATGTTAATAAGACAATGTATTTTCAGTCAGATATTTTTAAGCCTGATTTCAATTAATCCTAGAAAATCAAGGCTAGAAAAAAAAAAGTTCCTTAAAATTCCAGTCAAATTCTTTCATTCTTAGCAGAGTTGGGGTTGGTTTGAAATATCCCCTCTTTTTTTAGGTCTTGGTATTGCTCAATGAAATAGAAAATTTAAGACAAAGAAATATTTTTAACTTTGAGTAAGAATGTCATGGGAGTGCGGAGATGTGGTGGCAGCTGAGATTCCACTAACCCAAAAAGTTATGGGTCACCTAACACAAATTGTAATTCTGTCAGGGGAAGATTTTCACACTTAAACAGCAGTAAGTACTCCCATTCAGTCTGTGTTTATTCAGTCTTTTTTATCACTAAAACAAAATGGAAGGATGAATATGTTTTTTATAAATATGTCAAATTTATTGTGTATATATTAATTTAGATAGAATACAATAGGTTGTTTAATAAACAATAATTTATATACTTTATGTGTGAAAATGAAATACCTAAAACTAAATTGAGCTTATTTGGGCTATGCAGCCAAATTGAGCCTATGACTTTTCGTTTAACACATAAATACTAAGAGCATTTCTTTAGAATACAATTTATATAAAGACCTAAATTTTGAAAATTACTTTGATATTCGTTTCTAAAAAGAGTAATTAGTGAAATACAATGTTTTAGAAATAATTTTGTTAAAATTCTGTTAGTGAAATGGTATAAAGCCAACTGAAAGAATCATTTCCAAATATTTCTGTTTAACCAGGATTTTAGCTACAGTTCAATAATGGAAAGGAATCAGTGTTAATGAGAAAATTTATACCAATGAATCCCATTTCATTGTATTAAAGGGCATGTGGTATTGATAAAGTACCCCTTTCTATACTTTGTCTTCCTTATGACAGATAACTAACATATAAGTAGTAGGTAGTAATTTATATTTATGTATGTATATGTGCATGCAAGTATGTGTATATGTGTGTATATTGTTAAAGCCTTCAAATAAGTAGAATAGGAATACTAAGTTTTAGGAATAAACCTTTGTAGGCACCATTCTTATAAAATGTTCTCTCTTGATTACCCATAGAGGAATTTTTTTTTAATTATTATTTTAGGTGGGAAATGCCTGGAAGTAGGCACTTTATGCAAAAATAGCGATTTATATTAGTTCAGTTGTTTTGCAATTAAGTACTAGATAATAGCGTAGAAATAATAAGGATATAGTTAAGTAAATTAAAATTATTATTTTTATTTATTTTTTACTTTTATTTTGTTTTATGTTTCAAGTTTTTATTTAAATTCTAGTTAGTTAACACATAGTGTACTATTAGTCTCAGGAATAGAATTCAGTGATTCATCACTTACATGTAACACCCAGTACTTATCACATCAAGTGCCCTCCTTAATACCCATCACCCACTTAGTCCATCCCCTGCCCACCTACCCTCCAGGAACCCTCAGTTTTTTTTCTATAGTTAAGAATCTGTTTTATGGTTTGCCTCCCCCCCCTCTTTTTTTTCTTTTCCCTATGTTCATCTGCTTTGTTTCTTAAATTCCACATAAGAGTGAAATCTTATGGTACTTGTCTTTCTATGACTTATTTCACTTAACATAATACACATTAGCTCCATCCATGTTGTTGCAAATGGTAAGATCTCATTCTTTTTGATGGCTGAGTAATATTCTGATATATATATATCACATCTTTTCTATCCATTCATCAGTTCCTGGACATTCGGGCTGTTTCCATAATTGGCTATTGTTGATAATGCTGCTAGTAGACATCAGGGTGCATGTGCCCCTTTGAATCAGTATTTTTGTGTCCTTTGGGTGAATACCTAGTAGTACAATTGCTGAATCATAAGGTAGTTCTATTTTTAACTTTTCGAGGAACCTCCGTAGTGTTTTCCAGAATGGCTGCTCCAGCTTGCATTCCCATCAACAGAGTAAGAGGGTTTCACTTTCTCTGCAGCTTTGCCAACATCTGTTGTTTCCTGTGTTGTTAATTTTAGCCATTCTAAAATTATTATTTTTTTAAATTGATAAGAAAGGGTCATTTTAATAACATTAGATAAACATAAGAACAAGGAGTAAAATATTTTATTTATTTGGGAAATTAAATTAAATATATAAAACATGGTTTATGAATAATGTGGATAATGCATTGTTATAACACAGGTTGATCTCTTGAAAAATGTATCTGTATCCAAGAAAACTTATGCATGAATATACCTATGACTGTCCGATTTAGGGATATCAGTCAGGGATATCATAGGGATATATTCAGGGATGTCATTGATCTCAATTTTCTAGTTCTCACAGGAAAAGTAAAAAGCTATTGTCTCCCCTGGGGAGAAAGAAACACTCTTCCCCAGATTTCCCTATTTATCCTGATATTTAGGTAGAAGAGAAACAATGAGAATGTATCAGAAAGCAATTGTATTTGGATCCCATGCTTTTAGAAGATAGGGGAAATAATTCTAATATTTGACATGTATGGAATGACAACTATATAAAAAGCATTATGTTCATTGATTTAAATGCCTTAACTCATAAGTCAACATCACTGAAGAGAATCTAATTTCATAGCAGTTGTGTAGATGGATTGATGCTCTTCTGTCTCCATTATGTATTAACTTATAAAGAAGAAGGAATTAGTTTATACACCAGTGAATTAAGTTTTAACTGGAACAAGTGTGGGAAGATTAAGAGTACTGGAACCTTAAACTAAGATGAAAGTAACTATATAATGTGAGATATGAAAGTAGATAAATTCAAGGTAGACTATTGTAATTCTAGTAAACTCTTCACATTTAGTGAATATTAAACAATGCTTTTTATAATTGTTTAAAATGCTCAGTCTTATTTTAAAATCACTAGAAACTATAACATACACTGTACATTAAGACTATTTCAATTTAGTCATAGTAAGTAATGGTCTGATAAAGTAAAAGTAAAAATTAGCTTATGGGGGGCACCTGGCTGGCTCAGTTGGCAGAGCATGCGACTCTTGATCTTGGTGTTGTAAGTTTGAGCCCCACATTGGGTGTAGAGATTATTTGAAAATAAAAATCTTTTAAAAAAAGAACAGCGAATCTCTCTATAGACATGAAGGATAGACATGGATTAATATACAGGTTCGCAAAGCATGAGCAAAAATAAAGGAAGAGATTATTAAATAAAGGGATGCATACTATAAATTTAAATCCTTTTTTGCAGTAACAAGATATGTATGTAAGACATTTCTGCCTGTTCCTATCATTTCATGGATAGTGAGTCACAGAGTTAAAAGCACACATAAATGCCAGTAGAATTGGCCCTTGTGTTGTGAGTGTCTTTCACAGTATTGTATTATATGAATATAATCATTTCTTGATTATATGCATATACCTTTTTATGATCAATTTTATTTTTAGCCCTGGGATATTTTACCCTAAACATAGAATAAGTTTCTGGCATACTTATCCCCATTTCCCGACTCACCTATGCTTAGAGACTATATACAATTCAGTATTACCAAAAGCAAAACACAGATACAAAGTACAAAAATTTCCATTTGGTATTGTCTCTATACTTCTCCCTACATTAGCAGACAAAGTTGAATTGATGTCTATTGCTGATTCTGCCAGAACTGTAGTTTCAGCATAGCTGAATAATTTCATGGATATATTAGCCAGTTGGCATGAATGTTTTACAGTAAATAAGTAAATATTGTCACTCTTAATTATTCCTTTCCATAATCCACTCTCTTACTTTGTAAAATGACAAACTTATATTAAAGTGGAAACTTATACTTTGATGCTTATTTACCTCATGAAGAAACAGACTCAAGATTAGCATCCATGACTGACTAAAGTATAGTTTGTAAGTAGAAGATCTGAGAGTAGAACTCAGTTCTTCCCATACACATGCAATTCATCCAACAGTCAATCAATATTTATAGCATGTGTATGTGCCAGGCTCTGGGAAACTCATCTGATGTTAGGGGAGTCAGAAAACTAAAAAGTAAATACAGAAGACAATTACATATTGAAATACATACTATAGGGAAAATAAACAAGGTGATCTGTGAAAGTGTAATTGATGAGAGTAGTGTAATATTGTTCTAAATAGAATAATAGGAGTTTTCTCTAAAGAGATAATGTTTCATAGGAAAACTGAAGGACAAAGAAGAGTCAGCCATGAAATAACTGGGAGAGAAACATTCTACACAAAGGGAACAGAAAATGCAAGGGATCAGGGTTAAGAAAGAACTTAGTAATTTCCAGAAATAGAAAATAAATTACTATAACTGATGTACTGTGATGGGGGCATAGGCATAGTTGGAGATAAAATAAAGAGGTAGGCAGGGGCCAGATCTTTATAGCATTTAATGCTTTTTGCAAAAAAAAAAAAAAAAAGATTTTATTCTAAATGGGACTCCTCTAAAGAGCCTTAAGTAGACACTTTCTGATTTCACTTTTATAGAGAATATTCTGGCTGCAATGTGAAGAATCAATTATATGGAAACAGGAATGAAAGCCATTCCTATAGTTTAGATGTGAAATGATTGTGATTTGGATTAAAGTGTTTGTAATGGAGTTGGAGTGATGTGAATACATCCAAAATATATGTTTGGATTTAAAATCAATACAATTTGCTGATGGGTTGAATATGGATAGGAAAAGAAAGAGATCAAGGGTGATTCCCGCATTTCCAGGTTGAACAACTATATAGACCATGATGTAATTAATTAGATAGAAAAGACAAGGAAAGTAGGAAAGAAATATAAGTAGGAAGAATAATTAATGAAGAATTTTTTTTACAAAATATAAAGAATACAATTAAAAGGAAATTTCTATTAGTCACCTGGAAGATCAGAGAGAGAGAGAGGGAATTCTTGGCATGAGTTACAAATTTATTGGTATTACTAGACACAGTCCTCAGCAAGATTACCAACAGAGAGTCTATATAAAAAAAGAGGAAAAGGTTCAGGACCAATCTGTGGGCACTTTGCAATTACAGCCTGGCTATGAAAAGGGGACAAAGGAGATGAAAGGAAAAAAGAACGGATAGAGGTATAGGAGGAAGCCTAGGAGCATGACTTAATGAAACCAAAAGAGAGTGAAGTTTATTAAAGGAGGAAAGGGCAGTATGTAGTATAATGCTACTGGTTAGAAAACATCTCTTATAATTAAGAGGGCCTGGTAATTTGAAAGAAGTTCTAAATTTGAAGTACATGTTCTAAAATATTTAAACTCAGCACCTATCGATGGCCTCAACTATGCAATGGACTGAGGGTGTTTTGTTTTTAAAAATGAAAATTTATAATAGCTGAGTTCGTTCTTGATATCTCTCTGCATATAGTCAAACCTTTATTTTTTCACTGCTCTGATCATCAAAAACTGATTTGCTCAATTTGAGGATATAGGCATAAAACTATTACGTAGCTGAGCTCTGACATACTTATTTCATATTGCCAGATGCTATAGATGTTTTTCTTTATGACTTTCCCTTCACTGGCCTAGAACAGTTATTTATGCATAAACTTCCTGAAAACAGGAATGCATTATTCTTGTTCACTATTACGATTCCACTGTCGGCACCGTACCTGAAACATAGCAGGCACGCAAAACAATATTTGGTGAAGGAACTTACTTGCATTCTTGCTGTTGTTGCTTTTACTCCTACGTTGCTTCTTTCTCTGATTATCCTGTTTCAAGATTCCCAATGATCCGATCGAGGCTTCAGGGGCCCTCTCTGGATTGTTTGATGTCCTCAGCAGGGATAAAATAAATTATGGTGCTATTATTTTAAGACGACAAGAGAAAGCACCTAGGCCCATGGTTTAAAAAAAGGGGGGGGGTTAGAAAAGAACTGAACGCACCGTTTCACTACTAAAATGTTAATTATTGTGCTTCTTTTTAAATCAAATAAATTACTTTATATCTGTGTTGTTCAGCATGATAGCTGCTACCCACATCTAACTACTGAGCACTAGAAAGGTGGCTAGTACAAACTGTGATTTCCGGAAGTATGAAATACATCAGATTTGAAGATAGTACTAAGAAAAGAATGTGAAATATCTTATTATCAATGATATATTAATACTATGCTGAAATGACATTTCAGATATATTTGTTTTAATAAAACAAAGTACTAAAATTCATTGCATCTTTTAAGAAGATTGTTTAATGCGGATATTAAAATTTAAAATCATATATGTGGCTCCCATTATATTTCCATGCACAGTGCTGTTCTATGCACAAAGCAAAGATCTTAGACCATGGCATAAGTATCACCTAGGATATTGTTAGACATGCAGAATCTCAGGCCCTTTTTCATAACTGTGAATCAAAATCTACTTTTTAACAAGATCCCCAGGTAATTTGTATGCATGCTGAAGTTTGAAAAATGCCACTCCATGTATTGTTGCTGTCTCCGAAGAGCAAGGTGTGATTGTGCCATTGAATAATGACACATCCAACCTCATTTCCTATGTAATTCAGACTGAAATCTAAAAACTGCAGATCTTACAGTGATGCACAGAAAGGTTAATATCGAGTGTGAACCCAGCTTGCAACCCATAGTTCTGCATTTTCCACTACAAGGGTTCATGTACCATACGTTGGAATTAGTGCAGGCAAAAGCCAGCTCACATTGCTTCTGCATTTTGTTACCTAGAGAGATTTGCATTTAGCAAATTTAGCTCAGCTGGCCCTTATAAAAAGCAATTGCCAGAACGCCTGAGAAATTTAGTCCCTTATACAATACTTAGAGTGGTCAGCAGGAATGCTAGCAGGCAACATCCCATTTTGGGAGTTAATCTGTTTTATCACACAGTGTAATTTAAAAGAGCTTTGTCTAGCAGGAATCTGTTTTTGTTTGTTGGGTTTATGATTTTTCCAAGTTATATGTTACTCTCATACCAATTTTTACCTTAAATATATTATGTTGACTGATAAAAATATGATTTTGTGACAGTATTAATTGCAATACTGTTGAGATAACATTTAGAACCCAATGTTTTTACTATTTGATCTTTGCATTTTATTTAGTATTTTTTGTAGACTCTATTTATTTAGATAGGGTTAAGGAGAGTAGTGTAACATTTTAAAATTTTTAAATTGTATGAGGACATAGCCATGTCATCTAAGTATTTGCACTTAGTAAATTCAGAAAATCTTTAATAAATTGCTTAAAATTATAGTTAATTAATTAATTGGTATAATACTGTTGTCCTAGAAAAGCACTGAAGGTAATTACTATTATTCTACAGATCATACTTTCTCATTTAAAATCATGCAGTATTTTGGCAAGAGAAGCAGCATGTAGACACTTTCCTCTTTTAAAGTTGAATCATATTGAAAGAAATAAAAGAAGTTAGTTAAAAATACAACTCCTAGAATATGTACTAATTACCTATTTGTTATTAAGTAGGAAAGACTTGTATTTATCAAATACCCTCCTTTAGGAGTCAGAAAAATTTGTGTGGGGTGCCTGGGTGGCTCAGTAGGTTACGTGTCTGCCTTTGGCTCAGGTCATGATTCCAGAGTCCTGGGATCAAGTCCTGCGTCAGGCTCTCTGCTCAGCAGGGAGTCTGCTTCTCCCTCTGCCCTTCACCCGTGTTCTCTCTCTCTCTCATTCTCAAATAAATGAAATCTTAAAAAAAAAAAAAAAGAACTAGATCCGAGGAATCAGATCTTTTATTTGCATTGTTTTCCACAGTACCAAAAATGTGCAAAACTTCAAACTCCTAGAAAAATAAAATCTTACTTTCCATGCATATTATATCAATGATATAAAGACTGAAAATTATGTGTAATTAGAAAATAGTTAAAAACAGTTCAAGTACAGTATAAATTTAATCAAAGCATTATGAAAGAAGGACAAAAAGTATTTGAAGATGAGGTCAGCTTTCCACCAAAAAATGTAGGTAGCTATCCAGTTGTTATCCAGTTATCCCATTTCTTTGCCTCCAAACAAACAAGACACTGTTCCCTCATTGTTTCACTTACTTTTCCTAATAAGTCTTCAGGATAGATATCGTCATCTCTATACTAAAGCTGAACAGAGAAATCAAGTAAATTACCCAAGAGCATACAGCTACCTGAAACAGAAAGTATAATTCATATCTAATTCAAAGGTGTATGATTGGTTCATTACCAATGCCTGAATAACAGTCAAAATTCAATATTTATTTAGCTTTAGCATCACTTTCCTAATTCTCCAGGTGAACAGGTATAATTAGCATGTTTTCCCGATGGTTTTGTCTGAGCATGTGTGAATGTACATGTTTTAGATTACTGATAATTCCAATGGTATAATAATTATTTAGTTTATTTTTCATAACGTGTGAACACTGCCCAAGTCAGTGATGTGAATACTATAACCTCATAATCACTGGCTACCATATATATCCAAGTTAATATCTGTGTATCGTTGATCATGATTTCATTGTAACATGTAACATGATTTCATTTCAAACATGGAAAGAATCAGTAGTTTAAAATCGTTAATCAAGGGCAAAAAGATTAAGTCTATAGCTAACCCTCATTCCCAAGGCCTTTTTCTCCTTGTATTGTTATGGATTAAGAGTTAATACAATTTCTCAGTGTCTGTATCAACAACAAATAATATACAGTGAACTGAAGCTGGATTTATAGGGACAATTACTATTGGTTGTATTTGGTATATAAGTACATATGATGATTGCCAAGGGTTCTGGAGAGGCATGGTCTTAATAATTCAGGAAAATCTTGGGAGTATATCTTCTATCCTCTAAAAACACAGCTAATCAATACAATGCGTAATCTAATAGCAATTACTTTTCTTTATTATTCCCACTTTAACTCTTTATTAAACTGTGAAAATACACATCTATGCAGATCAACAACTGGAATTAGTTTAAATTGTGCAGTGTGGAAATAAGCATTGCTGAATTTGCCTAGCCCAGACAATGCTGATGTGTGGAAAATTTAGTTTATTTCAGTTTTTACAGAACAGTATCTTCAGTGTAAAGTACTGGTTTAAAAAAAAGTGAGTCAGGAATCAGCACCTATATGTGATAAGTAGGAGTCTCATTTTTACTCTCCTATCCTCCCTTTTCTCTGTTGGATGTGATAATGAACTGCGAAATGGTCAAAATGAGAGAGAGGAAAAAAAAAACACAAATCACAAAACTGTGGCTGATTCTCAAACTAGTCAAATAATTCAGATTTTTCCACAGTAATAGCTGCTTTAATATTAGTGATAAACGTGATACTGCAAAGCATATAATACTTCCAGTTCAATAAATGTAGTAATATGAAGATTACCTATCAATTTCTTATAATGGTTTTAGACAGAAAAAGTTGAAATTGAGTTCAAATTATCTATGAATATGTAATTTTAGCTGTTACCTAATATTTTATGAGTGATTAGAAAATTACTTAAATTCTATTGAATAACTTAAGTGCTAAAAACATCACAGTCTTTCTTGACACTTCATTTCATTAATTTCCACATCTAATTTGTTCCCAAATTCTGGTTCTTCTGCCCTCCTCTTGTCATCCTCATCTTCAGTGCCTTAGTTTGGTTTCTTATCATCTGTCACTTGGATTTTTGCAATAGCCTTCTGCCGGTTTTCACATTATAATGTGTGATATTTCATAGTTCTTTGGCTAAAGTCTTGCATGGAGAAATAAAGTAAAAATAGGTGTTAAGCAGAGCCATGTATTGAGGTTACATATAATCACAGAACAAATACCTTGTTTTCAATTTAACAAAGTCTCATTAATTAAGATTCATTAATTAGACTCATTAACCTTTTAGGGATACAAAAGATGATAGTATACACCCTCTTCTAAAGACCACCAAGCCGTGAAGAAGGATATATTCTCAATGCCAGTAAATATAGGCTATGGGCCAGCCTGGTTCAGCTCTGAGAATAGGAAGCAAAGCACATCTTCAGTTAGGAAGGAAAATCTCCCAGCTCTGAAAAGTAAAGGTGGTTTCAGGTTTTATCTAGGAGTTTATTCAGAGAAGTATATGAATTGAATACAGTGATGTAGCACACAAAATAAGGGCATATTAACATGGATAATTTGTTGTAGTAAAAGTAATTCATAGTATTTCACTTAGTTTTGATTACATAAAGGTAACCTCATGTGCATTTACATTATTCGGTATGTCTTACTAATATTTTTGTATTGCAAATTACCCAGCATTTTTTATGAATGTATAATGCATGACTTCCTATAAAAAATTTTCACTTTCTAATTTAATATACTCTTGCAAGCAAGAAGGGATGATTTAATCCAAAATAAAGAGGAAATATTTATATGGTCTTCTCAATCTGCATCCATTCTTTTTCTGTTCTCCTCTTCTTTCTTAAAAGCATGAAAGGAAAGAGATTTACTTGCCTTATTTTTATTTCCAGAATGAATTAAGGCAACATTTCTTGGAGACTTTTTTTTTTCCTCCAAAAGGATAAGATATTAGACTCTTCAATACCCAAAGTTGAACTGCCACATTCTAACACATTTGAGATATATTTCACTGATGAGTGAATCAGATGTTGTCAATCAACCATAAGTCATTTTCCAGAGTCTGAGCTTCTTATAGAAGTTATACATCAATTATGGAAGCTGACTGATATATTATCATAGATTATATATGTGATAGTTTCTACATCTGAGGAGGAAAACATCCATAATGCATTTTCATTAAAACGGCTCAAATCACCATCTGCTTAATCCTTACATCCTCATGCAGATGACTTATGAGCAGCTTTTAAAGAATGAAAGAAAAGTAAAAATGTAACCCAGACAAGACATGCATTGATGAAGCAGGTAAAATTGATTTTTATATTTGCCTGGGGATGTGGATCACTTCCCTGAATTTGGCTTGCATTGATCAGTGTTGACGGACTATAGATTAAATGTCACACCTTAAGCCCCAATTTTAAAATCTGTTACCCTCAGGGGAAAAGTACCTGAAGAAGAAAAGACTATATTTATAATCCATGCCAATAGTAAGATGGAATTTGACACATCCAAAAGTAAGAAACCCTAGAGAGGATACTATTTACATTAGTAAGAGATAAAACACTTTCAAAGGAGAGTCTCGTAAGGGTCTATTTTGGGGTTTAATTCAACCAAAAGTTCAAGAAAAAGTGAAAAATATATGTGGAGAGGGTATACATCATGCCTGCCTTTCTGGGTATTGAGATACAGCAATTAATCAGAGAGAGTCTCTATAATCAAGTATTGATTAAATAGCAATTGTTCTATGGTGGCAGAGGAACAATGTGGTAGAACAGTATGAGTTAACCATGATTCAGAAAACACAGGGCAAGGGGTGCCTGGGTGGCGCAGTCGTTGGGCGTCTGCGTTCAGCTTGGGGCATGATCCCGGCGTTGTGGGATCGGAGCCCCAAGTCCGGCTCCTCCCCTGGGAGCCTGCTTCTTCCTCTCCCAATCCCCCTGCTTATGTTCCCTCTCTCGCTGGCTGTCTCTATCTCTGTCAACTAAATAAATAAAATCTTTAAAAAAAAAAGAAAGAAAGAAAAAGAAAAGACAGGGCACCTGGGTGGTGCAGCTGGTTGAGCTTCTGACTTGGTTTTGACCCAGACTGTGATCTCAGGGTCATGAGATTGAGCCCCAAGTGAGGCTGCCGCTCAGCATGGAGTCTGCTTGAGATTCTCTCTCTTTCCCTATCCCCTTGCCCCTCCCACTCGTGCTTTTTCTCTCACTTTCTTTCTGTCTCAAATAAATAGTCTTAAAAAAACAGTGATTCAGAGAGGAAAACAAGTACATATGAGAGAAAGGGAAGGATAACTGTTTATATATATATGATTTAAACTGGCTTATTGTAAAAGTAAATTATTACTCTAAATTGTGGTCTATTATGAAAAAAAGTCATAACAATACTTTTGTTGAGTAGAAAGAGAACTTACAGATTATCAAAATGAAGCTTCTTATTTTGTAGATAAAAAAACCTGAGACTCAAAGAGATTGTATACCTTACCCAAAATCACATGTTGAGTTATCAGTTGATAACTCCAGTCTACTTCATCCCAGGACATTGATTCTTTCTTCAAATCCAACTTTGTTTTCTTCCAGGCCACAAACACTCAAAAAGATCTCTCTTTTCATTGACATAAAAATAAACAGATCTCTGGCAAAAAAAAAGCCTTCCCACTCCTCTATTAGTGTGCCCTTCTAACACAGACTAATTGGCTAGTATGAGTTTTAAAAGGGAAGAAATAAGTAATTGGCAAGTTTTGACCCATTTCTACTTAATTTATCTATGTAGACACTAATTCTAGGAATATTTCAATGTTAAAAAGTTGTAATAAGTGTAGAAGACATTAGAAAATAAAGTATTATCATTAGCAAAAACCAGTGTAATAATTGTTGCAGGTAAGAACTATGAATGAATGCTGGTATTAGTGGGCAAACATTTGAGGAGAAACAGGATATCAGGATATTAGTAGATCTCAAAGTATCCTCCCTTTCCAAATATTTTTCATTTACAAAGAGCAGACTGGGAGTGTTACAGCAGAGAAACCTATCAAATAGTTGGTCAAGGTAATAAGACATATTGATATCATGTACCCCTGAGAACAAAACATCACTCCTGTGGTATTTTTTTGCCAAAACCTTATGATGTCAATCTAATTGTGAGAAACAATTTGAGAGAGATCTATACAATAGTTGCAACTACTCATTAAGTGTCAAAATCATGAAAGAAAAGGGAAATCTGAAGAATTATCGCAGATTGGATGAGACCAAGGAGACCCAACACTAAGTGCAATGTGGGATTCTGGATTAGATCCTGGAACAGAAAAGGACATTTGATTAAAAAAAAAAAAAAAAAAACAAAACAAAACAAAACAAAAAAAAACAGTGAAATTAAAAAGTCTGTAGTTTAGCTGATAGCAGTGGTATGCTGGAACTGACTTATGCCAGCCAGGACAAGCCGACTCTGTGCATCTTCATGTTTAATAATGTTGTGTTGGTAGGTTGAAATTGACCATGGTGGGAATAGACATATTAGGAAATAGGCAAACACTACAAATCAGGGTTTCCCCGCTCCCATCCCTGGAGAACTGCTCTAGCATCCCACCACTGGTTAAAAGTGTTGTGCCAGTGTTTATTTCCTGGTTTCCAGGACTGTGCTAAGGTTAGATAAGTTAACGTTAAGGGTTTTGAATGAGTAGTATATGTGAATTCTCTGTACCATATTTTCAAGTTTTCTGTAAGTCTAGAATTATTTCAACATAGAAACTTTACAAGAAAGTAATAGAGCAGGGCTAAATATTATGACTACTGTATAAGGGTAAAATAATTTACACGTTTACAGCTTATATAGATATGATAGGGATATAAAGATAAATAGAGCCCCTGTCTTCAAAGATTCACTGTTTGACGTAATTTAGACACTTTAGAAAATTTGTGACATTTGTCCTGGAGTACATATTATGTTACAGACTTAAATTTTACATTAATCGGTTGGCTAATTCATTTGTTCAATAATATTTGTATTATGTTCAATAATATTTGTATTATCTATGACCACATACCACCGTACTTCAAAATGTAGTGACTTAAAACAACAATCATTTTCTCACAGTTTTTTGTGTGTCTGGAATCAGGAGTGCCTTAATTGGGTACTTCCAGCTCTGGGTTGTCACAAAGCTACAGTGAATGTTTGAGGGCTGCAGTCATCCCAAGGCTCAAATGGGAAAAGACCCACTTCAAAACTCATTCAGGTGCTGCGGGCAGGTTTGGTACCTTATGGACCCTGGAACTGAAAGCTTCAGATCTTTCTGATTGGCCGCTAAAGACCAATGAGGGATTCGCTAGCTATATAACAATCTGCGGTATAGCATTTGGTTTTCAGCAGAGCCATCAAGTCAGGCAGCAAGAAAGGACAGACAAGACAAGCCAAAGTCTTCTCATAACCCGACCTCAGAAGTGGCATCACATTACTTCTGCCATATTCTATTAGTTAGAAGCAAGTCACTAACTAGATCCAGCCCTCACTTGAGGAGAGGATATTATACAGACAGGAATCAGGGATCATTGGTGAACCATGATAAAGAAGACTACCACAGTATTAATTTATGAAGCTGGATAATTCAATTTATGGACAACACGAAAAATATAAATCATTGTTTTATATAATGGCTTAAGTCCTGGTCCCTATTCTAGAGGTATTCAAAATCTCTAGAAGGATATAGAAAAGTAAGATAAATTATAGCAATAATGTGATAAATAGTATAATAGAGGAATAAACAAAGTGCCACAAAAAGCCCATAAGGCATGCTATTAACTCTACTTGGGAGCTGTAAGAATGTTTAGTGAGAAAAAGCATAACTGATATATGAAGAGAAACAGCCTCACAATTAGCATCTAGCTATTTTTCATTTACTCTTGATAATAACATTATTAAATAAAGCATTTTAGCTCCACTTCAGTTTGTAAACAATTAAAGTATATATAAAATTCCCATAGCTATTTTATATGTGTGTATGTATGTATATATGTAATATGTGTATATATATATATGTTTATGATTATATGTATATGTATACATATATGTGTACGTATATACATTTAAAATATCACACAAAAGAAAATGAGAGAGACCTGAGAATAATGCAGCCTTACAAATCATATTGTGACACCTTCAACTGTGATGACCTAACATATAAATTAGACTTTCTGAAAGGACTTCAAATTTCAGTAAAAAAGATATGATGGATGTTAAGCTGTGGAAGTTGATGTATAGTTAGTATTTAATGTATTTAATAATTTTCAATGCAGCTTCTCTGGTTTGAATTTTTTTAGCTCATGTCAAAGCTAATTTTATAAAAGGTGACCATTTTATGCTCCCCAAATAATTTACACACGAATATAAGCATCTGCTGCACCAAAGTACCATTATATTAACCTGATAACTTTTGAGCCAGAATCTTGCACACAATTCATCATAATTTATTTTGGTGACATATAGTTATGACTAGCAGGTGCTACATCTTTTTACTGAATAATATCATGTTTTATAAATTGAGCTAAGACAAAGTAAATATTCTATATATTTTATTCAGTTTATATTAAAGAAACATATAACACACAAACATGTTTCAAGATTATAGAACCATTTATGAGAAAGTTTCACTTTAAGAAATAAGCATCAGGAACTGAAAGAAGAAAAATCTAGTTGAAAGAAATTTATTGAAATCTCCCTGTAGAGAGAAAATGTAGCACTTGTTTGGCTTTAGAAAACGCTTTCACCATAATCAAGCAAAATAGACATTTGCTAGGAACATTTGGAAGTGGAAATAGGCTAAGCTTTTACTGTAATCTTTTTTCAGTAGCCTTCCTAATGTTGGTGTATAGCAAAGATATGTAAATTCAAAACAGTGTAACAATGACCCTAAAACATTTTCTGTTGTATTATCAGTGTGTTGGAAATAGTAAATCTGAAGTATGAATATATTCACATTGCAAATATTATACTTCAAATCATGATAATTTGAAATGACGAAAGAAAAAGAAAGTAAGTGAAGACCAAAGGGTAGTGCCGACTCACACTGTATATAAACGTTGGTGACCTAATTGAAAGAATAAGATGGCAACCCTAGAAATGGGTTTGATTATGAATACTGAAAATATACAAACATGATTTCATTGTTTTCCATAAAAGTAAAAAAAATAAAAAATAAGAGCAATCACTCTCAAAAAGATAATCCTGAATATATTCCAGTTCAAATTACTCCAGCACAAATTCAGAAATACTGTAATAAAATGACTATTATGAAGAAAGGGGCAATAGTGATGGTAATGATAAACACAGTGAATGTCCATCCTGTGCAAGGAATTATGCTAAACCCTATATATATTTTCCCCATTACCAACAACTTTGCAATCTGAGAATCACCTTATTTTTTTATAGTTTAAAAATACTTGAGACCCATAAATATTAAGCAATTAGCCCAAGTCAAACGGCAAGTGGGTGTGAAAACCACAGCTCTAAATTTAAAACTCAGAATCTTTCAATGTTCTTAGAATCATAGTTTGTAATACTAGTGACTATATTTAAAGAGATAAATGTTTTTTAAGGAAAAAAAGGTAGGCAAAAAATTACTATATTGTATGTTTATGAATCTTAAACAAATATATATAGAAAGCTTTGGAATCGACAGTAAGCATGAAATCATGAACTGGAATAAATGTGATGTAAATTAGATATCATTAACTTACAAAGACCACACCATGGAAATTAAGAGAACCATCTTCATGCAAATAATTAATGCTGTTTAACCACCCAAAGGGTAAATAGAATAAGGATCTAATTGCTCAGGTTGGTTTTATTTATGAGCAGTAAACAAAATTAAAAGATGTTGCTAAGTATAGGGTAGGCAACAATAATAGAGGAAATTCTGTTCTCAGACTTGCTACACATTTGTGGATCTGAGATTCCTAAAAAGGAATTTTAGAGCTTGCCAAAGGTTAAAGAAAATTAATGAATAAAAACGTAATTTAAAACAACCAAAATGTATCAGGAAAATGAGAGATGCACCTGCAAGTAATTTACATCTGAGTACAAATACACAAAAGTTTGACATTTTAAAATTCACTCGTAAAAACAAAACAAAACAAAACCTTAGCTATATTAGAGGTTATGCTATTATATTTTTATTTATTTATTTTTATTTATTTATTTATTTATTTTTATTTTTGTGATAGAGAAAGAGAGAGGACGCGTACTGGGGAGAGGGGCAGAGGGAGAGGGAGAGACAGAATCCCAAGCATGCTCCATGCCCAGTGCAGAGCCTGCCATAGGACTTGATCTGGTGACCTGAGATCATGACCTGAACTGAAATCAAGAGTTGGGCACTTAACTGACTGAGCCACCCAGGCGCCCCTAGACTATTATTATTTTTGAAGGTCTTTTTCAAATATAGAAATGTACGTTCCAATATTACCTGTCAAAAGGGAAAGGGGGTACACTGGCAGTGCTAAGTCACAGTCTGGTCTCCTAGCCCTACATATGCATAAGAATAAGAAATAGTCAGCTGGAATGCCCATTTATGATTACTCTTTTCCTGGACAGAATTGCATCAGGTAAAAGAGGGCAAACCCAGGTTAAAGAACTGGATTGCCTGTCAGACAAGGTATCGTAATTTACATTTTCATAACTTTTCAAAGGATGAGCCACTCTCCTAAAATAAATATGGGACTTTTCCAAACCACTTCTGTGAGTGGTACAACTGTTAACTACAAAGTGTTTTAAAGATTCCAGTGACACCTGAGAGTGGATAATGACCAATGCTTCATGACAACTCAGATTCATTTGCCACATCTCCTCACCATTTCTAGATGCACAAATAATGCAACAGTCGTACTATGACCACTTGGGTCCCAGAATTATTGATTTACTTTGTATAACACCTGAACACTGATAGTATTTTTTACAATTTAGAAATAATATCTGGACTTTATTTTATTTGTGGTATTATACTCATAAAATGAAATGTATCTTTTCTATTTTTCTTCATTTTCAGTATTACATTCTGCAGTTACATTTTTTATTTCTATATAATGAGTAGTAATTAATGCAGATTAGTGAAACATCTTTATTGTCAGAATTTTCATTTAAGCTTGGAACATACATGCTTATGCATGACTGCTTCCGATTTTACCTGCAAAATAATGATTTTTGTGGTCCAGTGAGCAATAAATGCTTTATAACTCTCTCCTATATTTACCAGTACGTAATAATGAAATGTCACAGACTTGAAGATCCTTAAACTTATATTTGAGATCCCTTTCAGAATTTGTCACCTTTCCTGCTGCTGGGTGCCTTTTCTCCACTTTGTTGTGTCTCATAAATTTTTATGACTTCTTTGCGTTGGAAATTTGTAATTTTTCCCAGAGCTCCCAGGTACCTCTAGCAGTAATAAAACTCTTGTCACTTTCCATTGCACCTACTTTTAGAGTAGGGCCAACTGGCTTCACTCTGCAGCATAATAGATAAAATAATCAATATGCTCAGGCTGAAAAATTAAATGCAGCATTTGTGTCACCACTGAGTCTCAGCACTTTCAGCTGAGAACAGATGGGCTTTTTAAGAGATGGGTTAGGTTTCTTGAGAGTGGGTATATTTTTCTCCTCTTTTTGTATCTACTTGATTTTGCATCTACAAAAAAAAATTATCCAAGACAATTGGTATAAAATTCATTTGGTTATTCTCAAAAAACACAGTATTGTAGCTACTGAAAACAACTGTAGCATTTTCAAAAAAATTTCCCAGGGGATGTGGTTACCTTAGAGTGAGTTCTGATTATTCTTTTTAGCTTGTATTTGTGAACTTCATATGTGTGCTCAGCCCTACTCACTTCTGTTTCTTAGTCTATATGGATTTAGTGGGGTTGTAAGATTTCTATTACAAAAGTATTTTCACTATTGAGAATTTAATAATTTTTTACTATCTTGAAGTGCTGTCCATGGTTTTTTGTTGTTTTTTTCTTACTCGATGTAAATTAAAATTACCACTACACCCCATCTCTGGCCTCATATTTCTCCCACAGCATAATGCTTTTCTAGAACAAGAAAGATGCTTCTCAGATATCCCACTTCAATTTGAATAATATATAGTCACTACTTTGCCTTCTTTACTAGGCAATTTGGAGAAAGATGGTTAGGCATTTAAGAAAATGATTGCCTCATTGTTGCCTTATGGGTCTCAGTGTATTGATTTTTCTGGACCACAGACCATGAAATTAATTCACTTATTTAACAAATATTTGTTGAGCATCTAGTATGATCTAAGTAGACATTGTGCTAGATCGTTATATAAAGCAGTTTATAAGATATGCAAGAACTTGTCATACGATTTCGTCATGACTTAAATATGCTGTGAATTAAATGTATGCTTTCTTATTTCAAGACAAAGGTAATATCCTAATTTTCCTGAAGCAGTCCCAGTAAAGATTTTTAAATTTAAACATTATTAAATTTAACTGATTTGATTGTTGGATCAACATGTAATTTCAGGGGCTAGTAGAAGAAACCTCTCCTCTTTTTCCAAATGTGTGAGGATACAATGAGGTTGTACTTAAAACTTGTGCATGGTTGAAGACATGCCCCCTTGCAGTTTGAAGGCCATAGAAAACAATCCATAATTGCATTTAAAGTAAAGAAATTAGAGCAGATTCACAAAGAGAAGAAGAAAGCAAATTGGAATATAGCCAGTAATACAATATAAAGGAAAGTATGGATAGGTAAATAGATTTTTAATCTTAAATTCCAGGTCGTTTTATAAATTCAATGATTTTATTAGATAATAATGCCTGAGAAGAATGTAAAATATGCTTCACACTTTAAAATACAATTATTTTTAATTCCTATATTTTATTGGAAATGTCAGCTCTCATCCGATCTTCAAAAAATGTAACGTGACTGGGACCCAAAATTGATTAATAACTCAAGTTGATTAAAGGCTGTATCAGAAAGGCAAATGGCACACAATCTCTCACATTGGTGCCAGGAAAGCCATTTGGTATATTCTCTGAATGCAGCCAAATTCTAGGGTAAGGATCTGCTGAATGGGCCTTGGCACAGTACGTGCCCAAGTCAGAGGCTTAGGAGTACATTTTCCCCAATTTTGCTTTCGGTGATTTCACGTTAATAGCCAGCCATCGTGGGAGTATTTACACGGCAAATGCTGCAGACAACTTCTTTCTCCCAGCAAGCTGGACATTAAATATTACCCACTCTAGAGCCCTAAAGGAATGATCCTTTTACCTTCCCCATAGCTTCCTCATGCGAAGTGCAGCCTCGTGTAGCATCTCAGGACTCAAGTCTGGGCATCTCTTACATGGACAATTTGTATTCTTCCCAATGTAAGCAAATTCTGTTTAACAATGGAGTTGAGATTGTTGGCCCACTTTTCCTTATAGGGGGAGAAATCTCTCTTCCTCCCTGTGTCTTTCCCTTTCCTATTTCTCCCCTTTCATATATGTCCATACAAAATGTGTTTGTGTGTTTGAGTTTGATTGTTGGCAGATATAGCAAGGAGGGAGAAAACTCAACCCTTACTGAGCACTGACCATTGACAAGCATTGTGATAGATGCTTTACATATGCTAACTCATTTTTACCTACTTATTTTTTGAAACTCAGGTAGGTCACAACATTGTGAGAAGAGCTGACTTCCAGGAAAAGAGATGAGGAACTTTAATTTATCTGGAAAAGTCAGAGAAGTGATTTTCACAGAGGCAAAGTAATCAAGGCTGGGACTTATATAAGCAAGAGTTACATAATACCAAAATTTATATAATAATATATAATTATATGTCATACTATTAAAAGTTTAATATGTTAAATTTCTTGATTTTTTGATATATGACATTTGCTTTGATATAATTTCTTATCATCTGGAAATTATTCTGCTATATGAGAAAACATCTCAGCCTAATGAATAATTCTAGCATTTTCCCTCTCTTTTAGATTTCTGGGTATAATGCCACAATATGTAAAAATATCTGGGCTTAACAAATAATTCCAGCATTTTTCTTGTCTTTTAGATTTCTTGGTTTTAGAAGATTTGATGGTCCATTGATCATTGTTTTTAAAAAGTTTATTCTATTAAAAACATGATAACATGTGACTTTGTCATTGAGAAACATTAAGCTTCAACTTTTGCTATTTAAGACTTATTCAATTATTTCTTTCATATAATATATCATATCATAGTGTCACAGAAGAGTATGAGGCTTAAATCTGAATCTGGGTCTGGCCCCTGGGAAAATAAGTTAACCTTACATTCCAGTGTACATTTGCACTGCATTGTACATTCTCCAAAAGGCTTAGAGATTGATGAGATAAAGGTCCTCATCCCACAAGCTGGAGATGGAGCATGAGAAGCCAGGAGCCAGAAAATTCCAAACTCTTTTAGATTACTCTGATTCCATCTAGTAAATTACCTTTCTCTGAGAGATATTTTAAGGGTTGAAATGATAATGTACTTTCAAGAGGTCATTATGACTTCTGTGCACCCATCAGAGTAGGTCTAATGTCTTGCAGTGAATATGAAAGTCGAAACGCATTGCTCTAAGTGTCAGGCCGGCAGCAAATGCATTCTTCTTCTCCAATTGACCATTTCTGCTTGTGTTTGTCACATTGTTACCAGATGGATAGTCAGTGAACAGGTAGGTTATCCTCTTCACAGGATTATCTTATAACAGATGTGGCTATTTAAAAGAGATTCGTGCTGCTAAAATTCTGAGAGCTTTGAAAGAGGCTTATCCATCATATCTTAGCTATGCATTACTGTCTTCGTGATTATAAACTAGCCATATTGTGTTTGATATCTTATCTCTTTGAAATAATATTTCTATATTCATTTTAGGTGCTATGGCTATTAATATTCAGATGTACTATCTTTCTCAGTGGGAGTTGTTTGGAAACATTTAACACTGTTACTTAACACTATTATAACAAAATAATTATGTTATCAAGGCAGTGAAAGATCTAGTGTGTTAGGAAGCACTATCCCCCTAGTTAGAGGGTTAAAATCTACTCATAATATGTGACTGAAAGTTTGGGATAATCAAGCATAAAATACAGGGGTCCAAAGACGTGGGCTCTAATTGTAAGACTCTCCTTAAGTCTGTGTAACCCTGTAGGAGAAAATCACTTGTGGTGGGAGGTACAGGTGTCTTCTTGGTAAGGTCAGAGACCTAGTGTAGAGATCCTTAAAATTGTAAACTGCTCATTCTTAAAAAGCAAAGAGACACATATTATTTTATCCTGATAACTGTTGAGAGGAGACAGATTTATGCAAGAAGCTGTTACATGCGGACTATTTTAACCCCCGGGAACAGAGGAAAGCTGAGGAGGATGTGGATACTGCTCTGCTGTCACCAATGATGCCGGTGGTCTGGCCTCACAGTAGTGAACACTGAGTAGATTGTTTTATTACTCTGGCCATTGGTTTCTTTTTCTATCAAATTATAGATTTGAAATAATCTTACAGGCTCCAGAGTCAGAAGACGGGCACTGAAATTTCAGCTTTGTCACTTACTAGCTGAGTGATACTAACACAGCAGTTAAGACCATTTCTGTTGAAAAGTATCAGGAAATCTAACTCTCAAAAAAGGGAAAAAATAGAATGTATTTATTGCTTACATATTATGAACTCCAGGAAAAACTTGCCAAACCATGTAACCAGACCTCTCTTCCTGTGTTTGTCCTCGTGCTGGCTAGCCGCTGTGGCTTTACTCTTCCTTGAGTTCAAATACTTTGGAAAAATTAGACAAACTTGAATCTCATATACATCTGAACCAATCTCTGTGGTGAAGTGGGTTCTCTGGGCTCACAGATCATACCCTAATACTCTAGCCCTTACTCTCTTGAAATTAATGGAATTGGGTAACAATTGAAATTCGTTTTTAAAGCCCTATAATGAAATCAATTAGTTAGAATGGTTTGCTTCTTTAAAAGCACTTATTTATTATAACATTCATGCTTTGAGTTTTCTCTCATCTGATCACAGTATTGCTTAATTATATCTTTAGCTGTTTTCATCCATTGTGAAGGAAAAAGTTGTATCCCTACATCATAGTGAAGTAAAAAATCTGAACATGTTATTTCCATATTTTCCTTGCTTTTCAAATTAAAGCATGAGTTGCTTTGAAATTTAATTGAGACCCTTGGGACCACAGAGTCTTTGCATTAAGAAAGTTAGTTTTCCACATGTGTATCATTTCAGTTAATTACAATGTAGTATCAAATATGTGGGATGGTAGATTCATAGGAAAGTTAATTTTCTTTTTCATGTTTTGGGCAAATATTTTCAGTATTATTGTTCAAGTAAGCTGAAATTATATTCAGGATTATGTAAATATAGTTCCCTTCCCCCAGGAAGGGGGTCCAGGTTTTATCAGATTGCCAAGGTATCCAATACTAAAAATACTGAGAATCAATGTATGAGATTTTTTTTTTTAAAATCAGTTTTATTGAGGTATAATTGACAAGTAAAATTATAAGACATTTAAAGTGTACATCATGGTAATTTAATACATATATATTGAATATATATATATATATATATATATATATATATATATAGTGAAAGGACTCCTCTCATCTACTTAACAACCCATCCATCACTTTATTTATTTATTTATTTATTTATTTATTTATTTGTGTGAGAACATTTACCCTTTACTTTGTTAGCAAATTTCAAATATGTAATACAGTGGGGTTTTTTGTTTATTTGTTTTGTTTCATTTTTTTTTAAGTTTATTCCTTTTATTTATTGATCTCTACACTCATTGTGAGGCTCAAACTTATGACCCCAAGATCAGGAGTCAGTGCTCTTCTGACTGAGTCAGCCAGGTCCCCCTATCGTACAGTGTTAACTGTAGTCATCATGTTACACATTGGTTCCTCTGGCTTTATCTTAAAAAAAAACTTTTACCCTATTACCGTATTTCCCCCACTCCTGAGATTTTTATTTTTCTTCTAACATTTTATAAACTTCCCTTATTAAAAAATCCATGGCTTTGTATATATACTAAAGAGAAATACTTTTTTTAATAGGTGAAACATTATTTTATGTAAGTTTTAATTACAATCCTTTTATTATATAGCAGTGCCTAAGTTTAAATTTTGCCTCTTAAAGGAAGGAAATCTTCAAGATTCATTCTATAAGGCCGGCATTACCCAGATACTAAAACCAGATAAAGACACCACAAAAAAGACAAGTACAATCCAATATCTCTGATGAACATAGATGTAAAAATCCTCAAGCAAATATTAGCAAACCAAGTCCAACAATACATTAAAAAGTCATTCACCACAATCAAATGGGATTTATCCCCGGGTGCAAGGATGGTTCAGTATTTGCAAATCAGTCAATGTGATGCATCACATCAACAAGAGAAAAGATAAAAACTGTATGAGCATGTCAATAGATACAGGAAAAGCATTTGACAAAGTACAACATCCATTCATGATTAAGACCCTCAACAAAGTAGGTCTAGAAGTAACATACTTTGACATAATAATCACCAAATATGAAAAACCCATAGCTAATATCAGACTCAATGGGGAAAACCTGATAGATTTTCCCCTAATATCAGGAACAGGACAAAATGTCCACTCTCCTCACTTTTATTCACCGTAATAGTGGAAGTTCAAGCCACAGCAATCAGACAAGGAAAAAAAAAAAGGCATCCAAACTGGTAAGGAAGAAGTAAAACTTTCACTGCTTGCAGGTGATATGATACTATATATCGGAAACCCTAAAGACTCCACCAAAGAACTATTAGAATTGATAAATGAATTCAGTATGGCTAAAGAACACAAAATAAATATATAGAAATCCATTTCATTTCTATACACTAATAATGAAGCAGCAGAAAGAAGGATAAAGAAATAATCCCATTTATAAGTGCACCAAAAATAATAAAATATCTAGGAATAAACTTAACTAAGGAGATGAAAGTCCTATACTCTGAAAAATATAACACATTGATGAAAGAAATTGAAGGTGGCGCAAAGAAATGGAAAGAGATTACATGTTCATGGATTGGAAGAACAAACTTTATTAAAATAGCCAACAGACACATGAAAAGATGCTCAACATCACTAATCACCAGGGAAATACAAATCAAAACCACAATGCAATATCACCTCATACTTGTCAGAATGGAAAAAAAAAAAAAAAAACACAAGAAATGACAAGTGCTGGTGAAGATGCAGAGAAAAAGGAATCATTGTGCACTGCTGGTCAGAATGCAAATTGGTGCAGCCACTGCAAAAAACAGTATGGAGGTTCCTCAAACATTTAAAAATAAAACTACCACATGAGCCAGTAATTCTACAAGTGTAGAATATGAAAGAATATGAAAATACTAATTGAAAAAGGTATATGTACCCCTATGTTTATCACAGCATTATTTAGCCAAATTATAAAAGCAGTATGGAGGTTCCTCAAACATTTAAAAATAAAACTACCACATGATCCAGTAATTCTACAAGTGTAGAATATGAAAGAATATGAAAATACTAATTGAAAAAGGTATATGCACCCCTATGTTTATCACAGCATTATTTAGCCAAATTATAAAAGCAGCCTAAGTGTCCGTTGATAGATGAATGGATAAAAAAAAGATGTGTTATATTACATATGTACGTACATACAAGGGAATATTACTCAGTCATAAAAAAGATTAAAATCTTGCCATTTGTAACAACATATACATATAGAGAATATAATGCTGTGTGAAATTAGAGAAAGATATATATGATATGATTTCATTCATATATGAAATTTAAGAAACAAAACAAAGAAAGAAGAAACAAACCAAAAACCAGACACTTAACTGCAGAGAACAAACGGGTGGTAACCAGAGGAGAGGTGTGTGGGTGGATGGGTGAAATAGGTGTTGGGGATTAAGAATACACTTATCGTGATGAGTACAATACAACTGTTAAGTCACTGTATTGTAAACCTGAAACTAATATAATACTGTATCTTAAAATACAGGAATTTAGATAGATAGATGATAGATAGATAAATAGATAGATTAGATATGTGATTAAATAAAATTGAATTAAATTAAATTAAAATTTCCCTCTTAGAATTTACTTTTCAGACTGACTGAGTTTTATCATAATCAATATGGTTTATAGAAAATTATAATAGAAGAAACCAGCCGTAAGTGACTCTTAATGATAGAGAACAACTGAGAGTTGATGGAGGGAGGTGGGTGGGACATGGGCTAGATCAGTGATGGGATTTAAAGAAGGCCTTGTGATGAGCCCTGGGTGTTACAAGTGATAATCAATCACTGAATTTTACTCCAGAAACCAATATTGCACTGTATGTTAACTAATGAAATTTAAATTGAAAAAAGAAAAAGAAAAAGTTCCTTATTTTAAAATGTTCTTTGTAACAAGATACTTGGCTGGTCATTGTTTTATTGATGTCTCAATTCTTGCTCAAAATTCAGGTCTGCTTTTAATTTTTTCCCCCATAGGAAATGAGAATTCATTATATAAAATTTCAATGTATAGGAAATAAAAAAAAAAAGAGGAAAAACTGCTTCCTTATTTTTAACATAGCCTCTTCCAAAATTTGTATGCATTACTTTTATGCATGTTTCTATGCAATAAAACATGATATGGTATTTGAATTGTACCACATACAGAACTTTGTCTTCACTTACTGATTAGTTTATCAAGTATTTTTCAAGCTACTACAAAAGTACAGTGGCCAGACATTCAGGTTTGCCAGGGACCTTCCAGCTTTTATCAATGAAAGTCTCACATCTTGGGACATCTATCAGTCCCTAACAAATTGGGATGATTAGTCACCCTGCTACAAAGATGGGGATGACTAACAATAGACTAGAGTAATATTACGTTTAGAGTGAGAGTTATATAATAAATTCTAAAATTGTCTTATTTAATCTTTTTCATTTACTAGTATTTTTCATGCTGCAGAATTTTTCAGTAGCACTTTTATAAAACAATAAACTTCCACAATGTAAATGTAAAAAAGTTTATAAATATTTTCCTTTAGCTTAGACTTTTGAAATATCTCTTAGTTTTGTATTGTAGACAACACTGATGAGACATCTCTGATTACAACTCTTTCTGATGTTTATGGTAAATTTCTTTAAGATAGTCATGATGCAGGATTGCTGAAAGGAAAAGTAAAGATTTGTTAGGTCTCTGATGCATGCTGCCAAGTTGCTCTCCCAAAATATTTTAACAATTTATATTTCCATATATTTTTCTCAGCTAGACACAAACTTTATTAATCTGGAATCATTTTTTTATAGTTTATTGATCAGTCAATATTTACCCATGTATTTTGAAACATACTCTAAAGGGCAGAAAGGGAAATAGGCTTACATTGCCATATAAGAGTTTTAGTTAAATGTAACAATCTTATTGTACTCATTGGAACCAAAAATCTTTATCTCCTCAGGGCTCTAAAAAATTGATTTGCATTTGGCTGACATTCTTAATGGGTAGCTGTATTAGAAAAGTTCTCAAAGTTAGAAGGGTTGATAACTCTATTTAGATTTAGAAACTCTTACTTCAGGTAATTATATGGGAATAAGAATAGCAGCATGTTTCCTTTGTGACCAGGGGCTCTTTTAGTCAAGTTACTGAATCCCTCTTCACATAAGAACTTTTTTTTTTTTTAATCTGGTATTAAGATTTTCAAAGTAAGTTTAAAACTTGGCTGAAAATTGTATAATACTATGAGTTGAGTTGTAGGATAAGGATTCTGATAGAACTTTCATTTCCCAGGATAGAGAAGACTCTACCTTATTAATAAAAGAAATGTACAGTCTAAATCTGAATATGATCAAATACAGGTATCGGGGTGCCTGGGTGGCACAGCGGTTAAGCGTCTGCCTTCAGCTCAGGGCGTGATCCCGGCGTTATGCGATCGAGCCCCACATCAGGCTCCTCCGCTATGAGCCTGCTTCTTCCTCTCCCACTCCCCCTTCTTGTGTTCCCTCTCTCGATGGCTGTCTGTATCTCTGTCAAATAAATAAATAAAATCTTAAAAAAAAAATACAGGTATCATCCTTTGGCTCAAGGTAGCTCAGTAACTTAGAAAAATGTAAATTACTAAAATGTTCTTCAGTAAACAGTTCTCTAGCACAAACAATAAACTTTTAACTATGCTATAGAAAAAATTTAATGTTTAGGTTTAATACCAATTTACCTACAATAATTTATTCTGTATGTTTCTTATCTTGTTTAATCATAATAAATCTGCCAGCTAGTTCCAATTTTCATCAATTAAATGTTCAATCAAATTTGAAAATGTAAGGCTAAAATTGTTTTGGTAATAATCAAGCATTTAGCACTGGATAAAAACATATTTACTTTGGTTTAGTAATGTTAAGCTAACAAGTATATGTTTAATATTACATAACTATTACAACATTTCCCATCTATATTCAGCATACACTTTACCCCAAATTAAAATTAACTCATTGAAATGTGAAACCAGGAAAAAAGTTGTATTAAAATATAAAAATTTTATGGGTAAACATATAAGCATATTAATTGCTTCTTTTCTTTTATAAAATAAAGCCACAGTAAACCTCATTTCAGCCCTTGTTCTATCTCGTTAACGATTGATAGTACAAGCATATGATAGAGCAAGTGAAGTGGAACCAAAAGATGCAATTGAGCTCAAGAAATTTAGATTGGATTCATATGTAAAATGAATTATCATATAAGAATCAAAGTTGTACTGTCTGGTAGAACTTAACATTTTTTAAGAATAAATAGAATATTAAATGCCTTTGCATAATAGTGAACATGTTGCTAAAATTGCATAAAACAATATTAAATTTTTTCTGTTTTTAATTGGTGCTCTGAAAACTATATTTAGTGAGCAGTCATAGCATTTGTATCAGAATACCAAGTCTCTCTTTTTTTTTCCCCATTAGTCATTTTTTGTTTTAATCAGATTTGGGAAGTTATATATTTCAGCAATATGCCCATTTCCTTCTTTTTCAAGTTCATTGGCATAAAGTCTTATCTTCTTTTTTTTAATAATACTTTTTTTATTATATTATGCTAGTCTCCATACAGTACATCCCTGGTTTTTGATGTAAAGTTCCATGATTCATTAGTTGCGTAAACACCCAGTGCACCATGCAATACGTGCCCTCCTTATTACCCATCACCAGCCTATCCCATTCCCCCACCCCCTGCCCCTCTGAAGACCTCAGTTTGTTTCTCAGAGTCCATAGTCTCTCATGCTTCATTTCCCCTTCTGATTACTCCCCCTTTCTTTATCCCTTTCTTCCCTACCGATCTTCCTAGTTCTTATGTTCCATAGATGACAGAAACCATATGATAATTGTCTTTCTCTGCTTGACTTATTTCACTTAGCAGTGCCGTCCATGTTGCAGCAAATGTTGAAAAATCGTTCATTTTGATAGCTGAGTAATATTCCATTGTATATATGGACCACATCTTCTTAATCCAGTCATCCGATGAAGGGCATCTCGGCTCCTTCCACGATTTAGCTATTGTGGACAATGCTGCAATGAACATTGGGGTGTATATGGCCCTTCTCTTCACTACGTCTGTATCTTTGGGGTAAACCCAGTAGTGCAATGGTTGGGTCATAGGGGAGCTCAATTTTTAACTTTTTAAGGGACCTCCACACTGTTTTCCAGAGTGGCTGTACCAACTTGCATTCCCACCAACAATGTAGGAGGGATCCCCTTTTTCCACATCCTCTCCAACAATTGTTGTTTCTTGACTTTTCAATTTTTCGCAAATGACATGATACTCTATATGGAAAACCCAAAAGAATCCACCCCCAAACTACTAGAAGTTATAGAGTAATGTGGCGGGATACAAAATCAATGCTCAGAAATCAGTGGCATTCCTATACATGAACAATGAGACCGAAGAAAGAGAAATTAGGGAATCCATCCCATTTACAATAGCACCAAAAATCATACGTTATCTTGGAATTAACTTAACCAGAGATGTAAAGGATCTATATTCTAGAAACTACAAATAACTTTTGAAAGACATTGAAGAAGACACAAAAAGATGGAAAAATATTCCATGCTCATGGATCGGAAGAATTAACATAGTTAAAATGTCCATGCTACCCAGAGCAATCTACACTTTCAATGCTATCCCGATCAAAATACCAATGACATTTTTCAAAGAACTGGAACAAATAGCCCTTAAATTTGTGTGGAACCAGAAAAGGCCCCGAATCGCCAAGGAATTGTTGAAAAGGAAAAACAAAGCTGGGGGCATCACAATACCGGATTTCAAGTTGTACTATAAAGCTGTGATCACAGAGACAGCATGGTACTGGCACAAAAACAGACACATAGACCAATGGAACAGAAGAGAATACCACATCTCCTAAACAATAAAAGAGACTGAAGGGAAGAGGACAGAATTCTTTGAGAATCTACCATGTTCAGCTGTATGCTGGGTCACTAAATGTACTCAACAATTCTATGAAGTATGACTAATCCCAATTCATTAATGAGAAAACTAAAATTCAGAAATCTTATGAGACTTTTTCAAATTTATCAGGACTATGGATGGTAGAACCTTTCTTTAAACTCATGTCTACCTCCCAAGTCCATAATTTCAACCATTAGATCACGTGACTATTAATGGCAGATACTGGGGTTATTATTTTTTAAATGGTTCTAAATATTTCCATTTTTCAAGTAGTGCTCAAATAAAAATGTTTGTACACATATTTTTGTGCACTATGTAAGTAATTCTGTATGATAGATTCTAGCAGGTAAAATTTCTGGAACAAGATGAGTACTTTCACTCTTGATGTATTTGATACTGCCAAATTATTTGGTTCTTTCCATGGTCTCAGTAGTTGTCAATACACAGTGTAGAAGAGCTGCTGTTTTCCTTAACCTTGCCACCAATGGAAATCATTAATATAACATCATTATATTATTTCATGATAATATTATCCAATATAGGTAAAAAGTGATGCCTAATCCAAGAAGATAATCTCATTATTCAGCATTTTGAGGAGAATTATTTTTAGGATACCAAAAACTCAAAGATTTTATTATTCCACATGGCCAAATTAAGATTAACCATGATGTTACATCATAATATAATAAAAATTGCTAGGCTATCTTATTTAGAGACAAAAACCTTGTGTGTAATAGCCCCCTAATATCTGACATTAACATAGTTGATGGAGTCAGAGATTTCATTCTAGCCATGATTCTCCTTTTTAACTGTTGTTGACACAATGTTGGTAAAGCTAACCCTTACAAAGAAATACCTGGAAATCAGAAATAATTGTTCCCATCTTCAGAGATTGGTCAAAAGAGAAAATATCCTGCTCAGCAGATGGAGATAGCTCAGGGTAATCTCTCCATCTCAAGAAGCTTAATTTAGTTACATTTGTGAAGCCCTATTTGCCATCTAAAATAGCATTCACAGATTCTAGATAAGACCTATGCATCTTTGGGGGCATTATTTAGACTATCAAAAAAGTCCAGATCACCAGTCATTAACAGTATTTATCTTATATTTGTATTCATTGTTTTTATGCTCAACTGAAGTGCAGTCTCTATCAGGCAACTGTTTCAACAGTACAGCTTCTGAATTGCTTACTTGATTCATTACTGGTTTTGGTCATTTATTCAGAGAATCTTAGTCATTTGAACCTTTAGATTTCTCTCATGTTGTATAGTATTTTAAGACTGTATAACCGTCTCACACAAATGGTCCTACTGATTCATATCTCATTTTGTTCCTACTTCTATCTAAATTTAAAAATATACAGAACATGATTAAATACATTCAATTTCCATGGCTATGGCTGCACAATTACTGGAAGCATTTTATCTGGGAATAACTTGCATACATTTGTGAAATTGCTTCCTTTTCTAATCTCTCCTCACTATTTTGAGCAATTTCCACCATGCTCTCCAGTCCTGGTTTATGGAAAAATTATTGGACATGTTTGTAGTGATGCTGGGCAGGGAGTGGAGGGAGGGAAACAAACTTGTAAAAACATTTCTTTAAGAGTTGAAGATAAATAGCTGTGTCTTCTCAGAGCACTTATGCTAATATACATCAGTAGTCTCCAAGAAGGTAATTTAGTATGTGATATTTCCATAACTTTACTTAATCATGGACATTTTTTGTACTTGCAGCCTCAATTAACATCTTCAGCAACTAGTGAATCGAGGAAATGCCATCCATTAAAGATTAAAGGCCTTATTTTACAATTGTGAAATCTGAAAAGCTTTAAAAACTAAATGATACTTCTTAGCTCATTTGAAATCCAAATTAAACCAGAATGGTGTGGGGCCATTTTCTATTTGTCTTTATGTCTTTTTCATCACACCTATTTCCAGCTATTGATATCTTTGCTATAGAAATAGTAATAAGTTTGATTTGGGGGTGCTGCTGTAACCCCCCCTGGTAGTGTTATAGCAAATATGGTATATGCACAAGATTGCTTTTCTACAACCCAAGTATTCTGGCACTTAGACCACATCCCGGGGTTGCTAATGAAGGATTATAGACCTGTATTTTATAGTAAAACATCTGTATTCTTTCACTGATGACACAGAAGTCTCTCTCTTTTTTTTTTCTTTAACTTTGTGATCACGGGTCTTAAGTGGGTTTCGGACCCTACCCAGGAATGCTACTATCGTTCCTTAGCGTTCGTTGTGTTTAATTTGGAAATAGATGCAGTCAGTAGAGGCCTACCTCATTTTCCCACCACTGACACTACTAACCTGGCTGCAGGAGTACCTGTGCCCTATTTCACTTCTGTGGCTGAGCTGGCACTGCCTTCAGGCTTACCTAAGGCTGCTCCAGGATCTCATCTGTGTACTACTTCTGCAGTTATCTTAACCACAAGCAAGTCATGCATACACACACACACAAATATTAAGTTTTGCCCTTCTTATGTCGTCCTTCCCCATAGGAGGCCAACATACTCTATTACCTCTTATATTCCAACGTTCTTACCTGTCTAAACACCATTCACTCCTCATGTGACTGCCACTTCCATCCCCTCCCCTTGAGCAAAACTCATAAGCTGTCCAAACTCACATTCTATACTCTTTCACTTGCTTTTTTCTCTTCAACCCACTCCTGTCCACTGAAATTTATCTTATCACAGTTACTAATAATCTCCATTGTGAAATTTATGGAGTTCTCTGTGCCTACATTACATTAAAATTTGACCAATCTAGTTTGTTACTCAGTCTTGAAACTGTTTCTCACTTTGCTCCCAATTTTAGTTTTTGTTTTGTTTTTTTCCTTTCTGCCTACTTCAAGTGTCTTTCTCGTACATCTCTCCCAGACATCTAAATGATGTAGTGGTTTAGTGTGTAGTGTGAGACTTCATCTCTCTGCACTCATTGCGTGCGATTCCATCTATTCCCATAGCTTCCAAAGTTTTTAATTCACTACAATATCTCAGCTGTGCTCCAGATTCACTTACTCATTGTCCATCTCCAAGGGTATGTATAACAAGAATTCCAAAATTTGTTACAAAAAAAAAGAAACTTTTTTCTACTATTTTTCTAAACTCAACAAATTACATGTCATTTATCAAAATGTTTAGTCCATAAACTTAAGGGTCGGTCATTCTTGAAACTAATTTCTTTTGTACTCTCACTCATTCATTCACTAAGTGCTGCCGGTACTCCTTCAAATATATGTCCAATTGCATGACTTTTCACCGTGACTTCTCCTCCTGTCCTAGTCCAAGTCACTGTTAAATGTCAATTAGAGAACTCCAATACCCCTATCTCTCTGCCTCCCATCATTTGTGCCTTTAGCAGTGGCAAACATGATCTTTTCAAAATGTAAATTACTTCATGTTTCTTTTCAAAACCCTCACATACCTTCTCATCACATTCAGGTAAAAAGAAAACTCTTATTACTAAATAGAATTGAAAGTATTCAGTTACTTCCGGTGTTCAAATTCTCATACATTGCATGTTTATAGCAACAAAATAGACAACAACCAGAAGTGGAAACAACCCAAATGTCTGCCAACTGATTTATGATGAATCATGATATATACATAGAAAAAAATATTCAGCCATTAAAAAAAAAAATGAAGTACTGATACATGCTGCAACCTGAAAGATCTTAAAAGCATTATGCTAAGTGAAAGAAGCGAGTCACAAAAGGTCACATTTATGATTCCGTTTATATGAAATATTCAGAATAGATAAATCCCTAGATACAGAAAACAAGGCTCCTATTAGCTCCTCAGCCTCATCCGTAGCACTCTCCATTTACAGCCCTATTCTAGCCACACTGATCTCTGTTTATTCTTAGTCTTTTAGCATATGCTCCCTCAGTTTACTTGTTATTGCTTTTCTCTCTATTTGGCTTTCTTTTAAAGCAAATCCTGGAATGACTTATTCTAGCATTTGATTCAGGTATTTTCTTAAAATATCACACCCTCACAAAATATCACCTCCACAACAACTCAGGCAAAATTGCCATAGGATAATAGTGGATTTATAAATCCAAATCTCCCCAGACATCCTCCAAAACCATGTAGACTGCAAGCAGCATAACTACCCACAGAAAACGTCTTTAGCACATCCAGTATTCAAGAAATACGATAAACTTAAAATTAACTGAGCATAAGAATATAAATACCCATAACAGCAGAGCTGGCTCTGGAGCCCACCCTGAAGTAGGGAGACAGAGACTGTGAAACCCAAAGAGAGGAAGTGGAAGATTAGTGGTGGTTGACCTATGGATAAAATCATCCCCACAAGAGACAGTCCCAATCCCGATACTGAGAACACGTCTAAGGAGATAACTGAGAACAGATCTAAGAATAGGTGAGCAGAAGGAAGGTGCCTGAAATTATGTGAAACCAAACATAACAATCTTGGGAAGATACTATTTCTAAGCAAGAATGGGCAAATTAGAAGGTTATGGAATATTCCTTAGAGCCTTTCAAGTTGAAGGAAAAAAAAAAGAATTAAAAAAGTGGAAATTAAAGGCCCTAAAGAAACAAAAACAGAACCACTATATCAGAGAACCCTGCTACATTAACAAATGAGGTACCCTCGATTAAAGAAGTTTCTTTTCATTTTAACAACACAAGACAATGTGCATGAACAGAGAAAGAAAGGTACAGAGCCATTAAAATTTCCTTTGGCCTCCCACTAGCTATTGCTTGTTTAGGAAAAAAAAAGATATTTCCAAATCAAAAGAAAATTATAGATAACACTCATACAAATCTACTACAAAAAGAAAAGAACTATTGAGTATCAACATTTTTTAACTGATGAAAATTCTTCCTCTTCCTTCCCAATCACACAAAACAACCAGTAACCAGAGGAAATTTGAAACAAAACACTCCAAACTTAAATATCTTATTTAAAAATCACTAGCAGATATGAATATGAATCTATTTTTGAATCAGTGGAACATAAAAAAATAGAAATGGACAAAAGAGAAAGGTGTGAAATCAGAACTATAGGTCAGAAAAGAAGGAAGAGAGAGAGAGAGAGAGAATATGCCTCAGCAATAAAGGTTACACTGAAAGGTACCTAAGGAAGGAAAGATTCTTTTGAGTTTTTTATAAGTGACATTGATAAAGAGGATGTGTGGAGAAGAATTAAAGAGCCAAATAATAATAAAAATAAAGATCTAAAAAAAAAACAGAGAAAAAAAGAATAGATATAGCTGTGTAAAAGGATTGAAATTCTTAAAATTGGAGTCCTTGAAGAGGAAAACCAAAACAACAGAACAGGAAAATAATTCAGTTATATACTGGAAGGGCACATTTCATTAACCTTTAAATATAACCTAGAATAATTTTTAGCCCTTATGCATATTTTTCTAAAAGTCGTCTGGGTTTCCAGGCAAAAATATCAAGTTAGTTAGTTCCAAAGGAAAGAGAATCAGGTTATCACCAAACTTCTCCACAGCAATATTCAAAACAAGACAATTGATGGAAACCTATTTTAAAACACAAAGAAAGGCTATGTGAGCCAAGCTGTCTTTCAGGTGTCAAAGTTATTAATAAAAAAAAAAAGTTTTAAACTTGAAAGAGCTTAGAGAATACTGTATTCACTAGAGGATGAGCTTTATCCAACTTAGTTTTTATTAGGTAAACTTTGACAAAAAGCTTGAGAGTGAACACTGAATATATTTAATTGTAGATCTAAGACTAAAAGGTATGAAGAGGGAGAGAATAGTATTATGTAAATATGTTATATTCCTGCAAAGTAGGAATTGTGCAACTTCAAACAAATGGAGGATAAAGAGAAAAATGAAAGAGATGTCACTAATTTTCACAAAGATATATGGGGATCAAAGGATATCATCTAAAGCTTAATTAGTACCCTAAAGGGGGGGGGGAGATAGACTAAGAGCTTCATAAAAGCTTAACCCTTTCTCTTAAAGAATTCAAAATTTTCTAGGAAAGATAACATACACAATCATGATTTCTATTATAGCTAATTGCTGAAAAACTTTTCAAAAGTAACAAAAAAATGAGCATGTCTAGAATCTAGGAAGAAATTTTATATAAAATAATGAATATTGTATTGAGAATATAGAAATTTGTTGAAATTCTGGGCTGGAAATGACACCCTGTATTTACAAGTGTGCTCTTTGTTGATTAAAATGTACAGAAATAAAAATAAGCCTTTGCAAATGAAGTAGCAGCCTTTCAAAATATCCTTAGTTCAATTTCTATTCTATTTGGAATAAACCATTTTTTTTCCTTTTGAAATGTTTTCTCCTTCTTTCCTCCCCTGCTTCCTTCCTTCTTCCCTCCCTCCCTCGCTCTCTCTTCTTTCCTTCTTTCTTACTTTCTTTCTTGCTCTCTTGCTTCCTTGCTTCCTTGCTTTCTTTCTGAAAGTAATAGACTTTTTTGAAACTGCTTTTGCAGATTGTGTGTGTGTGTGTGAGTGTGTGTTTTGTTTTTTGGGTTTTTCTGTTTTCTTGTTTGGGTGTTTCAGTGATCATGGCGGTAGTGAGATGATATTGCATGTAAATCGTCTACTTCCAAATGCATTTTAAAATACAGTGTGTAATAATTTCTGCTTTTGTGTTCCTTTGCATCCTCTATAGCTAGCTGTTTCTCGGTATTTTTGCTTAATGAAGTCAAAAGCAATATAAACAAAATTCCTCTCTGCAAATGAATCTCATCCAGCTGCATTCAGCTATGAAAGAGCTCTCAGAAAAGACTACCCATTAATTTTCATTTCAAAGATATTTTATAAAGTGGTTCATGGGCCTTGTTAATGGGTTGCCTAATGTCCTCTGATCACCATATGCTGTCTTCACAAAATACCAAGTCTATGGAGAAGTGTTCCTCCTGTTTATTTTAGGTTGAGTTGTTGGGAATATATAACTAAGTCAAATCAGATAATTTCATTTCCTTCATCAACTACTTCTGCAGTTTGGTGGCATAAAAACAGAGAAATGTTTTTAATTTATTCTACTACATCTAGTAGAATGGCAACAGGTGAATAAGTGAATAGCTGAGTGGATCTGAGCGAACTGAAAGAATTTATCGAATGCACTGGATGACCTACCCTTCCTATTCCAGGAGAAAACAAAAAACATGTTAAGCAGGATGATATCTTAATGGACTATTATCATCCTAGCTTAAGCTGGAGACAAAACTGCTCTGTAAAGGGAGAAAAAATAATCAGGGTCTGCTTAGACGATAGACAGAAGGATGCTCACTCAGCACCAGGGACCTCATCATCAGTAAGGAGAGCAGTCGTTCATCTTGTAATGAGCACAAAAGCCAAACCTGGATAGAACCAAAGGACTTTTCCTGGAGAAAAGTCTATCTTGTTAATCGGTAATGTTTATAGAATTGTGTTGTTTCATTCTTCGTGAGGCAGAATTCCCATAATATATGATTCATTCCTTTTTTTTTTTTTTCCCTTACCATCTAGAGTTGGAGAGCTTGGTTTCTGTGCTTCTATTTACAAGTATTTCTAGAAGATATGTACCTTGTTCTGCCTTCAGATATGCTGTTAATTGTCTTATATTAGAATTTACTCTTGTGGTGGGATGCTTAAAGGCTTTGCAGTCATTCCCCTAATTCAACATGGTGCCCTGGAAATCTGTGAGGTTCTCCAGGTTTCTGAAGATACCTCTTTTCAAAGATTTTACCTGCAGTTTTCTCTGGGGTACCTTGATTATCTTCTGGACTCCTTCTCTCTGGTTTAGAAGATATTAGTAAGAATTATCAGGATTCTGTTAACTAACCTCCTATTCACATTATAATGCGGGCGGGGGGGGTGGGGAACCAAGCCCTTAGCTGCCACTCTTGATATTTATGGTGGAAAGTTATCCAGTTTATTATTATTTTTATGGTAATAAGATACTTTCTTATTTTTAATTATTTAAACTTTTTCTCATTAGGTATTAAGGAGTATATGGTAGATGAATATATGATCCAGTTTCATTCCACCATCTTAACTCACAGAATGTTCTTATTTTAAATATTTATGTACCCATACATTTGCACACACAGACATATGCATACTATTTGGGGGGGGCGGGGTTGGCACTTAAAGTTTCACTGATGTAATTCATTTATTATATGTATTTTCAGTATACTTGACAATATTTTTTTTAAGTGTCATGAGGCTCACATAGGATGTATTATGTTCCAAACAAGAAAATGGAATGAGATAAAGTAGCTTTGGGACTGGGAAATGGTTGACTTTTGTTTTACCTGGAGTTAATTCTAAGGTGTTTCCATGGCTGGACATGTAGTGCCGTTCAATAGAAAGAGAAGCTCTGGAATTCTCACTTGTTTTGTCATTTTGGTTTCTTAGATCTCCTACCTTCAGTTTTATTATGGAATAGATGCCTTCTATAGCTTATGAATGATACTAAAGTAGCTTCCCTTAACACTTTCCCTAAATGAGATCTGAGCCATGGGCCTGAGGACTGGTACTGAAATAGTTGGTCACCTAGAAATTTCATGAACTCTAAAATTTCTTCATGTTGAACTATTTTGCTGCAAATGAGAGTTGAACATGTAAGTGTACTCGGGATAAGAAGAGCCTGGGAGTTCCCTACTGCAGCATTTATCATTACTCTTATATCCATTCTTTCCTTTTTAGATGAAGGTAAACCAATTGAAATACTTTTGCATTTCTTTCTTTGCCTTTCTTTTGTTTATCTTTCAAGCCTGAAAAATGGAGGAGTGTGTTTTAAGTCAAAACTATGGATTCACATACACACCCATATACAGACATACACACATACGACTTAACATCACCCCTCTACTATATACCTAAGATTTCTCTTTGTTTATGATTATCTACATAAAAGTAAGACATCAAGGTAAATATTTGAAAAACTTGATTAGCCTGTTTAGGCCTAGGACAACCTGGTTCAAATCTATCATACATTTGATTGGTGCTGGTAGATTATTGCCACATCATGATCCACGGCATATATCATCCAAGGCTTGAATTTGGAATTGTCTCTCTTTCAGATTAACTAAGTAAAGCAATATGGCTGAAGACCTGGGAAAAGAAGATACTTATTATTTAAAAGAGCAAGGAATACTCTAGTGATTTCAAAAAAAAAAAAAAAAACAAAACTATTTTTGAAATATCTAAAAAGACTAGTTATCCTAAGATATAAGAATGGGATAAATTGCCATGAAAGAGCTGGGTCTTTTCATTTACTTAACCCAAAATTATTTTTACTATGAGGAAGCAGAAACTCACTCTGAAGAGATGAGAATTTTACAGCTGAGCCAGGCTAAACATATGTTTGTGTGCATATGTGGTTCTATATATATATATATATATATATATATATATATATAGTATATATAATAAGATATATATGTATATATAACAAAAATATACATCACTTGTCATTGAGCATGAAATTAAAATAATCATATGGAAGCTCAAAGTGAAGATAGCACCTTTAATTTAATATTTTGACGGCTTTGCTGAAATTCAAATGGGAAGTTTTATACAAATTGCTTACTTGGCAGGATTGATATGGGGATTACTATTTATGTGATAGAAACATTTGTAAACTGCCTTGACCTTCTCAAAGAAAAGCCATAGTAGAGATTAGAGAATAACTGCTGTCCTTTTAACCCCAATCTGAGATCAGATCTCCTTTCACAATGGTAGAGAAAGTTAGTATAATGAAAAAGGATTCTAAGAAGTAGGCAGATGGTTTTGAGAGAAAGTATGGATGATCATGAGAAGAGTTTTATAGCCTTCTTTTGTTTGTTGAGCTTTTTTTTAAATCTGTATTTATTGTGGATAACTTTATGTTTATTGGCACCATATGCTAATACTATGTAAACACAGGATGGCTATATATTTAGTTAATATTCCACTCACTGAACTTCTCAGTAAGTTTAAAAATTTGAAATCAGTCAGGATACTTCATCCATATGTTGCTCACATTTGATATTTTCAGCAAGGGTGCTAAAAAATATAAGGGTTTAACTTGCCATGTGGACATATATAGGTGTATGTGTATATATGCATATATAATATATTAAATGAATGTGTATACATACACACATTGAAGATTTTGCTTCTGTATTAGAGATTTTGTTGTCTTCAGTCAATGTTTTTTTAGTATATATTATGTATACATGTATTCCCTTTACTATCATTATGAATTCATACTTTGTGGCTGTCTAATAGGTCAGGCATGCCATATATCCTACCTATTAAAACTGTATTGGCACCAAAACATTACTAGATATTTTGATTACTTCTTACTCATTCTTAATCATAAATTTTATACCTCATTCACTTCTAGTACTTAAAAGCAGGAGATAAAAACCGTATATCCATGTAGCTTAATGAACATTATTTGAGGTGTAATTCTGAGCCAGGATTTTATAAAGCATGTGGTTGGACTAAGGGGACAAAGTGGAATAAGGGTCAGAAGATGATGAAATAGTGGCAAATACTGACAATAGCTTTCCAGATGATCAACATTCCATGGAAAAGATTAGATTCAGGATAAGTAATTATAGAACAATATATACCGTTATAGAAATATGCCTAAGTAAAATTCTGAGCACTTTGTGTAAAAAAATGGGGATAAGTTAATTCTGCTTACATATCAGTTGAAAGCCATGTGGATCTGTGGGTCTTCTGAGTGTCAGAGGAAAGGGCATTCTAAGCATAGGGAAATGTGTGTAAATAATAATTCAAATAACACAAAGTTATTTGAAGGGAAAAACAAATAGTTTTCTGGGGCAGGAGTTAGACTTTAAAGAACCAGGGTGGTAGTTAGAGGTACTATTTATTCATTGTATGAATAAATATTTCATCAACGTTACGTAGGCCCCATAGAGAATGTCACTTATAGTAGTCACGTAAGAAACTTGTGTTTTAGAAAGGTCAATCCTAGACAATATAGAGAATGTGCTAGGAGATTTGTAAGGGAGAGTTTGTGGGACAGCCAGCATAATATTAATGAGTTTTCTGTGAAAAATAATTTGTGGTCAAACGCAATTGAGAAATTCTCAATGTAAACAAGCATATTTCAAAGCCTGACTAATGGATTATTTGGTATTTTAATACATTAATATGTACTGTGACATACACACACACACACAAACACACACACAAACATACATACACAATAGTGTCTCCATCATTATCCTATCTTATTTTGCTGTAGGTGAATATATGCACACACTATATGTATATAATACACATATTACTCAAACACACACAGCTAATTAAATGGTGTAGCCAAAAGTCTGACCCACATATGTTTAACTCCAAAGCTGTTAATCACCTCACTAGAGTCATTTCACTGGAAAAGAAATGATAGGCAATGGTGGAAGGATGGAGAAGTGGAAGAAACTTCAAGGGATGATCAGAATATAATACCAATAGGATCTGTCAACTGCTGAATGTTGGAGCCTTAACAGAGAGGCTTCGTGAGGTAAATTAATCTCTTTAACATGTGTGCCAAGCCATGCTTATGGATACATATGCCTTATTCAGAAAACAGATTTCCATCCTTAGCTTCAGATTCTCAAAGGTATTTGAAACCACTAAAAGAATAAGACCCACTGGTAATGAACCAAGGCTGTATCTCTGAGGTAGACTAGTAGATCCAGAGGGGGGAAAAGGAAATGAGGGGAACAATCTCGATTGATTAAGCAGAGTTCCAGATGTCAAAGCAATGGGGGACCTACAAAACAGCATAGGGGTTAAGAACAGAGATACTGGAGCCAGACCGCATTGGCACAAATCCTGGTATTACCAGTAGCTAGGATTTTGGTTGGGTTATTTACCCCTTTGTGAAGATTTTCCACATGTATAATACAAATAAAAATAGCAACCTACCTCATAGGATAGTAATGAACATCAAATGGTTTTATACAAGTTAATTATTTAGAAAAGGGCCCAACACATAGGAAGTACTGTTTTAGTGTAAATTAAGAATAGGGATCTTCTCTGGGGATTTACATATGCTATTTAATCCTCACAGCAACCCATGAGTTAGATATCGCGAATCCTATTGTGCAGTAAAGAAGCTATCATTAAAACTAAGTGGACTGAAAACAAACAAACAACTAAGTTGACTCACAGTTTTGTTTGACTCCTAAACCCAAGCTCTTTCAACTACACTATATGGTCATTGCAGAATATCAAATGAGAGGATTTTCCACACGCATAGGCTTGCCAGCTTCGATAGAGGAAGAATACTGAAACATGAGAAGCTATTAGGTTTCTTATCGGAGGGAATATGATCACACAAAAAATAACAATTTCAAAAGAATGGATTTGATTGATGGTAGATTGCAACAGGAGGTAAGACATAGAAACAACAAATACAGACTAAACTTCGAGGAGTTTTCATATTAAAGAGGAGGAAAGAGATAGGGTATTAACTGTTAGGGTTTAAGAAATTTTGGGGGCACCTGGGTGGCTCAGCTGGTTAGGCGTCCAACTCTTGATTTCAGTTCAGGTCATGATCTCAGGGTCTGGAGATCAAGTCCCACATTAGGATCCACACTGAGTGTGGAGCATGCTTAAAATTCTCTCTCTCCTCCCTCTGACACACTCTCTCTCAAATAAATAAATAGGTACATTTTTATGTGGAATTTGTGTATGTATACATACAATTGTGTGTTTGTGTTAACATTTTTACTCTTTTGTATGTTTGAAAGGTGAGTGAGCTGGAGCATCCTAGAATGTTCAGGGGAAGGAACATCGAGAAAGAAAAATGGTATAAAAGAAAGAAGGAAATTTCGATGTATCAAAGTTTGGGGTAGACATTAACTTTGGAAGTAGGAAAGGCTGCCTAGTCTCCTAAAACATTAAGGAAGTTAAAGAAACACCATGGCTTTTATTAACCCAGTGATTCAGTAAAATGGATCAGTAACACTTCCCGAGTGCTTACAATGCACTGTGCACTATTGTAAGTGCCTTATGTGAACCAATTCTTCCAATTCTTATAACAGCCTTTTGAGGTAGCTACCATTACCAAAAGGACAGTGAAATATAGAGAAGTTCCTACAGTGGCAGTGCTGGGACTTAAACTTTTACAGTTGGACTCTAAAATTCATGTACTTACTTACCCTAGTTCACTGCCTTTCTATCTAACTCCCATCTGGGAAGTTGGAAGTGGGAGGCTGGTTTAGAATCTTTGAATATTGTGGAATGTAGAGGTGTTTGAAGAGAGAAAAATGGAAAGAAACTAAAACATAAAGGTAGGACCAAGTGAAAAATGAGGAGGAAGAGGAGCCAAAACAGGAGACAGAAATTTAGCAAAAGATTCTAGAAAGAAACTGGCTTAGAGTGAGGAAAAGAAAAGAGAAATGAAGACAAATGCAAGCTACATTAGATGCCAAGTTAAGTGTGTTATTATAATTAAATGACTTTAGTCATATCTAGCTCATTTATTTTTAGAGTAAGTTATCACATTATTAGGTTTGAAATTTGGTCTCTTTCTTTAAAAAATTGAGTTCCATGAGTAGTTTCAACTACCTTTTTAAAAATGATTCTGTCTTCTGCAATGCTTATGTCACTTTATGGAGTAGTTGCACAGAAAAAATGAAATTATACAAGGGAAAATTTGTCTGGAAATACCTAGCTGTAAGGATAAAGACTGAAAATTATAAATTATTAAATTTGGAAACTTCATCAAAACCCTTTAAATAAAAAAAAAAACCTTAATTCCCTAAATATCTTACATCTTTTAAAAATTACCACTACATTTCAAATGTAATATCATGCTTCCCATGAAGGTTTTTGAAGATATTTTGCAAAACGAAGAATATAAATGTTATCACAGGAATTACTTGATAATTATTTTGTCCATAAAAATTGTTAACTATTTAGATTAAATGAATCCCTTTTCCTCTAGAAAAATGAAATAGTCTTAGATTTTAAATAATTAATTTCATGTATGTAGTTGAGGGGGCTTTTTAAAAAATAAGTAGATATTTAATTTTTAGTCTTCCCTATATTTAAGTATAAAATTCACTGGAACATGAAAATTTAGCTTTTAGTGATGCTATAATCAAGAAAAAGTTTTATTTAAAAAAAGAGTATTAAATGTAAACATCTGCTTATATTTTTATTTTCTATCCTCTATTCCTCACTTAAGAACTAAACATTCTACGTTTCATTAACTACTTGAAAGGAAGAAGAATAAAAAATATTAAACCTTCACTATAATATTTTAACTGACTAAGGAATTCAATGGTTATACTGCTTTGATATAAAAGGATAAAAAATTGTTTTGATCTCTATTATATCTAGACTTTTATTTTCTCCAGTAATAGGTTTTTTGTTGTTAATATGCAGCAAAATGAATGTCATCTTTTGAAAAAAGAATTTTTTTTTGGTTAATAAAAAGAAGAAAGTAATGAATATTTGCCCTTTCTTTTTCTTCTTGTTTTTTAAATAAAACATAATTGGAAAACAGAAATTTCAATCATTAGAAAATAAAAGCCATCTTTTATAGGAAGAGGTGGGTCTTTTTTGTTTGTTTGTTTTTTGTTTGTTAATTTTAGCTCAGTACTGCCTATGGGTTTAATTTACTGAGAAAAGCCATGAAAGTCTTCCACAAAATATACATTCCTAATCAGGGTCTGACCCAGAGCATTTCAAGATCATCAATTATAACAGCATTTTTCATCTAAAGCCTCAAGCTTGGTACATGGTACATTTAGTGTGAAAGGAATTATAAACCCAAATGAAGAAAGCTTTATCTTAGTAAAGGAAATTATTCTAGCAAAATGCTAGGGGACTTGAAAATGAATAGCACTTGGCATTCTCTGAGATTTCCTGTGGTGTAGTGTCTATGCCTCAAAATTTATGTTATCACCATAGTAAGTACCAATCAAGGAGCGTTTTTCATGCTTACTGCTGAGAATCCATGACACAAACTCCATTTATTAAAAAAAAATGCAATTTACTGTTATACAGAAATTAAGACAAAACCCAAAGAGTCTATTAGAAAATGGCACATGCAATATGCACCTAAACTTGAGGTATGAGGCATTTTTGTCTATTCCAGTCCCTTAATAGTTTTGTGGAACATATCCATAATTATCAGTTAACAAATGAATTATAGAAATTGTATGGGATAGGGCTTCTTTGGAGATTAGAATCTAATGACGTAACAAGCAGAGAACACCAACAGAATTTTATTATATGAAGTATCCTACGGTCTTTCACTGTTCAAGATAGCTTTTTCTTGAGGAAAGCCTGATAAAATTATTAAGCTATGAAATGTTGGGGGATACTAAACATTTAACCAGTTTATTAAGAATAATCATTTCATTTTAATTCTAAGATATCAATGTGCTTTGTAAAAAACAAAACAAACAAAAACTACAGAAAAGTTGCAGTTGCTCAGGGACTAGTTATATAGTCAGTCACCTATATGACACTGTATTCTGGATTTGCCTTTAGCTTTCACTGTAGTGGTATCGTTGTTCATTATTTCTTCATTCTGAGTTGAAATAGAAAGCAAAATGAAATGAGTTAATGGCATCTTATTTGGCTCTGTGGTGAGAGAAAAAGTTGACATTGGATTAAAGTGAAACTGTTATTTATTTTGAGTCATTATTCATCCATCACTAGTTTTCGCTAATGAAAAGTTAGCTGTGGTTTACCCAACAACAGATCAATTCCATTTTAAGAACAGTTTGTAAAGCATGGGTTCAACCATGAATATAAAATAGTACGGTTCATCAGGTTGTAACAATAGACAGCCAAAACTGACTAATGAAAATCTAATTTCACTATAGGCCTAAAAAGAAAGTAAGTTAAGATTTCCCGGACCTTCCTTTCTGTTGGATTAGGTCCCTGTCTTTCTTATTACTCTTTGTTTCCCTCTACTGTGTTTACCACGGTGGCATAATAGCAATGGAAAGCTAAAACTCAGTGAGTTGTAGGAGAGCATTGGCATAAAGAAGCTCAGGTGAAGGATGGACAGACTCCAACTCTATAAAAACTTGCGTGAACAGTGGAAAATCTAAGCCAACTTCCCTTAAGTTTCCATCTCTAAAGCAGAAAATGTATGTTTAATTTTGTTTTCTTTCACAGTATCTCAGGAAGGAGTTAAGTGTGTATTTAGTAATCCCAGAAAACGTGGAGAGAGCCCTGCAGTGTCCATCATGAAATCTTCATGTTGATCAGTGTTTTCCAGACTGAATTCCAATGTGTATCCTTAAGGAGATACAACCCCCATGAGATTTTAGTTTTAAATTATTTCAGTATGTATACACACATTCAGATATATATACATACACGTACTGGAAGAACTATATCACAATCTTAAAAATAACTACCTCCATGCATTTTTATTATCTATATTTGCTTCTGCGTTGGCACCAAGTAACGAATAAGTGCTTTTGTTACTTGTCAATTTGGGTTTCTCAGACTAGCGTCCAATAGTGTATTCTTGGCACCTGAAAGTTTTCGAAAGTAACAAACACTGGCGTAGAAGACTCTGCATTAACCAATTGCTGCCGTCAGTTCTGTGATGATATTAAGACCTGGGTGAACTGTTGAACTTAAAACAGCAGAAAAATCATCTGCCTTTGGGTTATCATCACACTCTCCATGTTCACATCTTTGTATTTTTAAAAGAGATGTCTTAAAAATCACTTAAAAGGGCAGGGCACAGGCAGCCTGCCTGGACTCACCTGGCTCTCCAGGCTTCAGTGGTACCACAGCCGTCTCTTCCCTTCCGGCCAGAAATATCAGCCCAAAGTCTGAAGTAATTCTCTCACACGGTTCCGTTCCCTTTACCTCCCTTTCCTTTGATCAGCTCCAGGAGATCTCTTTTTTTTGTACAAAATCCAAAATGTGGTCATTGTTTCAAGGGAGATTTTAGAGGGTAATATAAATAGTGTGGGGTATGTAGTTAAGAGCATGATTCTGGATCCAGATTGCTGGTATTCAGACTGTGCTCTGCCACTTACTAGTTAACAGTAACTAGTCACTAGTGATGTTGAACCTGGTAGTTGACTTCTTTGTGCTACAATTCACAATCTGTAAAATAGGGATGAAAATAGCCTATTACCTGATGAATTCACAACCATGTTATTAAATAATTTAAACTGGTAAATATTAATTGTACTTAATATGTATAAATAATTTAATTTGAAACAAAAATTAAAGTTTTAAAGTGATATTTGGGTGCCATGTCATATTAAAATTACGACCATGTCTTAATGATAAAAGTAATAATATGACGTTATCCAGGATGTGCTGCTCTCATATCCCCATGACATTTTCTTTTCCAAGCCTAACAGATAACTTTTATTTTAATCTTATTAGACATAAAATAAAATCTTAAAAATCTATGAAAAGTGCAAATAAATTATTCTGTTTGCATAAATATATTAAAAACATTGTTTAATCTCAGGATCATTAAAAGTTCTCATGCATATGCCATTGTAGCAAATGGATCCTCTTTACTAAAAAAAAAAAGAAAACTAATAAATGAAGAATTTAAGTTTTGTATAACTTTACTGATCTGATCATGAATAGTCACCAATTAAACCGCTGAATGTGGGTTTAAAATGGAATTATATTTATTAATACCAAAGTAAATCTGAAAACAGATGGCAGCCAACTTTTTATATTCATGGAAAATTTTATACAGCCTAAGATTTGTGGTAACTTTTTATTTTCATCATACAACATATTTATTTGTATTGTTTGTATTTTTTTAAATAAAAAGTTTAAAAACAAATAAATCATTAATAATCCTGTCATTAAGTACAGGTCCATTAACAATTGATATTTAAGGTATTTTTGCAGTCTTTTGTATTTTTTTAATTTTATACATAAACGAGTGAGATTCTGAAGAATAACATTTATTTGTGAAAATAACTAGAACATTCTTTTAAAGCCTTCTTATATAATGTTCGTATGAATTTTGAATAACAGCCATATTGGAAAATTTACAGATCATTGCCTAAAGCCACTTTATGAGACAATGGAAATATTAATATCTTAAAAGAGAATTTGAATTCAAATTTAAAGACTGTACTACATGATTTAAAACATCACGGATGTTAATAGGATTATTTAACAACATATCCCCATTATGAAGAAGATAGATATTTAATTTTTTAAAAAGTATATATGAAAGGACTCAGGTTTACTTTGATAGCCATTTGCAAAATAAAAAAGAATTAGAAAACTTTTACATATTTTTTCATAATCGACAAGCAAAAAAAACCTTTAAAAATTTTTTTGTGGTTTTGGGGCACCTGGGTGGCTCAGTTGGTTCAGCATCCACCTCTTGATTTTGGTTCAGGTCATGCACTCAGGGTTGTGAGATCAAGCCCCCGGCCGGGCTCCATGCTCAGGGAGAGAGTCTGCTTGAGATTCTCTCTCTCCCTTTGCCTCCCTCCCTCCAAAAGTTGCTGTTGTTTGAACTCTGGAGGAAAGTATTTTGTTTATATAAATCTTACAATTGAAAATTTAAACTTACAAACAGGAAATATAAAAAGTATATTTCCCAAACTATTTTCTTTGGCTACAAGTTGTTTTTTGTTTTGTTTTGGTTTGGTTTGTTTTGTTTAGTTTTTTGGGTTTTTTGGGTTTTGTTTGTTTGTTTGTTTTATAATAAATAAGAAGCCTACTGACATTTTACACAGTATTCTTTCATCTTCTGTTTTCCTCTGCCTCTGGGAGGCAGATTTTGTTTCTGAAAGTACCAAAGAAATTAAGATAACAGTAAGGGTTCAAAGTTAAGCATTTTCGCTCAAGACTATGTAAAATAGTCAATTAGGTTACTGTAACGATATGAAAAGTGAAATATTTATCAGAAAAATAAAGCAAATTGTTGACCATTTTCACCTTATTAGAGTTCTTTTGAAGGCTTCTTATCAGCAGGCAATATTTAGGTCTTTCCCTTAAGTAATTTATAAAAAAAAAATTAGGATGAGAATTAATTATAAATTAAGATAGCAGTTGTTAGACTTAAATGAGTACACGTCCTTATTTTAAGTGAAGCACAATCTTTTGAGCTTATTATTAAAACTTTCTTTAAAAAGAGATGAAAAAAAATTACCTGTCTGTATTTGCAATTAGTTTGGTTAAAAAAAAAAAAGTAGAAAAAGAAGGAGAAAGAAAAAGAAAAAAATAGGGTTTAGAAAATAAACGGAAGAGCAAAATTTTCATTTTTTTGCAAATGATAGGATAGGTAGGTTACTGTGTGCATTATGTGTGTGAGGGTAGATTAACAGAATCTAAAAATGATTTAAATCAAAGATACTAGTAATAAGAGATGTATAGGTATATGTACCTAATATTAATATATTTTCTACATCAGTTATAATGGCAGTTGTGGCTTAAAACCCAATCATGACTTAAAATAAAATAAAAAATGATTTTTACATAAGAAAATAGATGAAGCTTTCTCATGAAATGCTGCATTAAGTCCTGTAAATGGATCATTTAGCTTTGGGAAAGGTTCAGATGATTTATCTTATATAATGAGATTAGCTCATAGTGTATTTCAACTCGCTGTAAAAACACTTTCTTTGGCTAATTATTCCTTTTTATTTTTTTAACTCTTCAGTTCTTTGTCCAATATTATGAAGTCATGACATCTGCTTTTACCTGGTTTGCTTTGGAAAGGTTCTTTAAACTTCCTTATCTTAGATATCACTTTCAAGATATTTTATCTTATTATTTATGTGCTTTGTATTTTTTATGATATAATAGCACATATTTATATTTTGAAAGTACAAGCAATACAGGTAAGATTGGGCACATTCAGTTATTCTGTTATTCCTTAACAAAATTTGAGAATATGGAGAAGTCACAAAACACTTTGCAAATAAACCAATGTTAGAAATTTTAAAAATAAATAAATAAAATAAGTTCCAAGCAATCCAGAAATATAAAGAGAACATTTCTTCACTGCAGTGTCACCATACTCATTTTCCAGAAGCTTATATATCTTCCCATAAATTTTTTGTGCATTTTAAAGCAAATACGTATAAGTGTGTATTTATGTACACATATAGAGATGCATATATGTTTGCTTAAATATGTGCTTGTGCATATATGTGTAAATTCATATATATGCTTATATGTTTGTGTAAATATTTATACATGAGTATAGAGTGCAAGAGAGTCAGTTCTTCCTTTTTTAATACACCAAAGGTATGGTTTAAAATTTTTTTTCATACCAACTTGAATAGACCACTATCCTTCTATGCATTTAGTCTTTTGTATAGATGCGCCATAATTTATGTTTCCAGTCATCTCTTTCTGTACATTTAAGGTTTTTATTTGTTCGCTTGTTTGTTTTGATTGTCTTGGTTATTTGCATGCTTGCTATTATGAACAGTGCTGTACTAAGTGTGTTAGACAAATTGTTCTAGGAATAAATCTTTAGTTAAGGAATTCCTATTCAAAGGAGTTGTGCATTTAAAATTTTGATAGATATGGGGTACCTGACTGGCTCAGTCAGTAGAGTATGAATTCTTAATCTCAGGGTTGCAGGTTCAAGTCCCACGTTGGGTATAGAGATTACTGGAAAAAATAAAATATTTAAAAAAATAAAATTTTGACAGATATTGTGAAATTACACTCTAAATTTTTTGCATAAAAAATGCTTTCACAACATTGTGTTAAAGTTTACCTTTCACCGACAGGATAGTTTAAAATTTTTAATTTATTTTAATCTTTCTTTGAGTATCTATTAGTGATTTATATTTCCTTTTTTATCAGCTGCTGCTCCAAGTCTTCTGTTCACTTTTAAACAATTTTAAACAATTTTAAACAACTTTACTTACTGATTTTAAAAGCTATATATACAGTAGTGATTTTTTTTTCTTTACCTCTAACATGTTTTGCAAATATTTCCCTCAATTGGTCATTTTTTTTTTCCAATGGGGATTTTGACATTTTTAAAACATACATTTAATACTCAATATTAACCCTTTGCCCAACTACAAAAGCTAAGAGAATCTGTTGATATTATTCATGTTTAAATAATGAGCCAATGCCATGTTTTAAAAACATTTAATTAAGAAATAAGATCATCTGTCTCCAAATTGTATGTATGTGTGAAGGGATATGTTATATATCCTTGGAGACCAACCATTAGGAGTGGGTAGAAATGACTGATTTTAAAATTCGTATTGATACATTGTTACAGTTTTCTGAATGGTATTTAATGTGATAGAATTTCTCTGAATGTTAATAAGTATTCCCAGAAAAAGTGAATTCGGTAGTGAAATATTTGAGAAAAAAACTGCCTAAGATCCTCATCTCTTAAAGGTACACAATAGACCAGCAAAGATCTGAAGAAGTCTTAAGGTAAGGAAATGCTTAATTTCGCTGTTTATCAAGTCATCCATGCACATCTCCTTTTCTTGTGGAACACTTTTAGCAGAACTTTAAAGGGAAATTCTAGAGGAGCTAAAAGTGCGGTCTTTTTTGACAACAGAGTGAAAATCTGCAATTTTGAAAAGCAAACATTCTAAATATGAACTATATTTTTTTATAGATTACCCTAAGACTTGAAGTATATGCCATGAAATAGGGATTAAGATAATATAATAGCCCCAAATATCTTCAACTGAAGGTTCTTGTATTCTTCCTTAAGTCAAATAAGCTGAAAGTATAAGACAGTATGATGTATGGAAGTTTTGCTTCTTGGAGTGGGAGATAAATAAACAATGTTTGCATTATTTTAAGCAAAAGAATAACAGATAATTAATGTTGTGCTTCCATAGCACTCAGAAAACTTTAACTATAGAGAACGGTCTGTGGTTTACAGAAACAGAATAAAATAATAAAAAAGCCTTATTTCTCCTCTATTTTTATCTCTGAGGTCTTCTACCAGCTCATTTTCTAGTGGGAAAAAGAAAAAAAGAAAAACTTCTATCAAAAACAACTTACACAGCATTTCAATTAAGTCTATTCCCTTAAGCGATCCTATTGGTACAAAATAGAATAAAAAGCTATGCTCTGAATTATATTCCGTGCCTCATTAATTCAAAATCTGCCATTTCTTTTTATAAATGCCATAATTTCAAGACCTACTAAGATTATTTTAGTTCCCTAAGCCCTCTTTAATGAGTCTCCAAAATGTGTTAAACAAACAGGGTCTAATCAAATGAGACCTGAATCTTTCTAGGAGACAAATCATAGCAATTTGTGTTTATGAGTATGCAATAGATTTACAAGCACTTAAATGTCAAGAAATGATCTTAATTCTTAGGGGTCTTAGGACACAGCCCTTAGGACATTAGTTACATACTTATATTGTAGAATTTATTATGAAAACTTAAAAAATATATCAGGCCACTGAGCTATAAATTTCCTAACTTCTGGGGATTTAAAATCCCTTTCTGAAGGTAAGAAAATTTGCCTATATAGTTTATTATTAATTTTAAAAAAATCTTTATAGCTGAGCCCAAAGTATGAAGACTTTCAAGAAGACGGGCTTTAAACACTGCAAAGGTTCATGTATTTTACACTATTTTATGTGTTTTAAAGGTAGTTCGGTTCTATAGTTTGACTGGAGTGATGGTTTCATTGATAGAGGCAATTATCAAAATTAATGAACTGAACACATAAGATTTGTGTGTCTTGTTGTATGTAAATGAAATCTCAAAAAAAAAAAAAAACTTGTTACTATTACTTCCTTCTCTCTATTCCTGATGTTCAGTCTCCCATCCATCTACCACCACAGGAAAATGAAAGTATAAGAATTACATTAATATAGCATTATTCCTTTGTCGGTGGAGATAAAATATCCTATATTTCAATGCAACAAGAGAGAGGAGAAAGAGAAAGGGGGAAAAAAAAAGAGAAGGCTCTAACTATTTTATCTTTGTGATACAGAGAAATGATAACTAAAATGGCAGTTGGCCCTATTTGTTTCATATCTTATAAGTTTGTATTACAGTATATCGCTTAATAATAATGTGCCCTTCAACCTAACTTACCACACAGTACACTCTCCATAAATATGTGTTGATAGATGGATGGAAGGAAGGAAGGAAGGAGGGAGAGAAGGAAGGAAGGAAAGGGAGGAGAAAAAACAAAGGAGGAAAGGAGGAAATTTGAGCCCAAGACTTGAAAACATCTGGAAGCATTCAAGTTCTCAAAGAGTGTGTCTCTGTAAGAGAAGAGAAATTTCTCTGTAAGTTTATGCTGAGTGGCATTTTAGACAGATGCCCCATGTTTATATACTAACTTTATTTAAGAGGTATTTATTAATTCCCTGATATACTGCATGCCCCATTCCCTAGTCTTGAATTAGTAAGATTAGCTAATAATGTAGGTTCATATATTAAGTATTCCCTTCAACCTGTAGATGTGCTGTAATTTGTCCCATTTACATTTTTCTCAACACATCAGGTCCCCTATTGTCAACTGGGGATGGCATAAATATTTGCTTAAAATGGATTTAATGCGTTTATGTAGATCATTGTTTTACATGGTTCAATTTGTACCATTTACCAATTATAATATTAAAAATGTTTTACTTGTAAAATTCCTAACATTAGGACAGAACTTACTTTGTACCAAATACGTTTAAAAAAGTGAGAAATAGGCTTTAAATATAAACATTTTAACTAAGTAGCATGATTCCAATATAGTAGCCTCCCATAGGAGGATGTAAACAAGCAAGCATTTGCTTAAATATTCTATGTTTATTTTTTTAAAATCTGTATTCCTGGGTTAATTCCCACCTCTGTGAGTTAAAAATATTACAGATGTAAAGAGATAGTCCGTTTTGAATTATAGGGATGGAGCCATGTTAATTTGGTGCAAAATAATACCTAGAAATCAATCTTAGTATTTGTGTTTGAAAACATTATATTCATTTCTTAAAAGAGAATTAAAAGGAAGGAAAGTAGATAAATTAAAAATGTATTTAAGGGCTCCTGGGTGGCCCAGTCGGTTAAGAGGCTGCCTTCAGCTCAGGTCGTGATCCCAGGGTGCTAAGATTGAGCCCCAAGTTGTTGGTCTCCCTGCTCAGCAGAGAGTCTGCTACCCCCTCGCCCTCTGCCCCTCCCCCACTCTTGCATCCACAAGCGTGCTCTCCCTCTCAACAGAAAAATAAAATCTTTAAAAAAATAAAATTTATTCAAAAAATACATTCTGAATTTTCATTACCTTTCATTCAGAGAAGTAGTATAATATCAAGAAAATAGGTATGTGTTCGACTCAAACCGTAAAAATAGTTTTCTTCTCTTTTTTTTTCCGTGATTATTATCTTCTCCTTCATCGGCTATAATCAATTAGGATGTAACAGGGATTTATGGTCTTAGTTATAACCCATTTCTGCTTTATTCAAATGCTTTCTGAGATTTGCTTTGTAGCTCGATGTTATTTTTTAATACATTAAGCTCATTATAGAATAATTTATAGGGCACATTTGGCCTCATAGTCCACATTAAGCATAGGACAACCTATAGATCATCAGGAAATAATTACTCTGTGAAGATAAATCTGTCTCAGCTGTACAGACTCAACTATACTCACACATGAAACATCTTTATATCCCAGACTTGACTTTATTTCTTGTCACCATTTATTTTTGACATTTTATAATGTATGTGAAAAGTGGGTATGTATATATTAGTTTGAAAGTCAGTTCCATTGTTTTCTAGTCCATGTGTTTTGAGATTTACTTTGATGGTATGGAAGTAGAATGGTGTAGAAAAGGGTATTCATAATAGAATTGCAGCATATGTGTGTGTGAGTCTTTGTGTGTGATATGTGTGTTTTCTAGCATTCTGTTCCCTTGAAAATTGTTCTCTAGACATCATTTGCCTTTGCCTTATCAATGCATCTTGAGTTTTTATGCTGGATGGAACATATTTATGATTACTTAAATTTAAGAATGGATCTTGTAAAAGCCATTTCAACTCCTGATATATTATTTTTAAAAAGAATATAAAAGTTGTTTTATGAAATTGTATATCTGGTACTAGTTGACAATCAAATAAAATGTAAACATCATTTATAATTTTATACTTGCATCATGCACATTTTAACTTGCCTACTATCTGGAAATACAAAGAGAAGACAATGGCCTGAAAACATCCCATTTTTAGTGGGTAACAGCGAGAATAGGAAGGCATTGAAAATGGGAAGGGTGTTTGTAGAAATGTGAAGTACAGATTATACTCAGAATTGAAAGCAAGAAAGGAGAAGAATAATAAAATTGCCTCTTGACTATGCATTGGCAAATCAACTACTGAATGCAAACCACATTTTTGTTTGTTTTACATAAGAAATCATTATATTTAGTTCTTCTGAAACTGTATCTATCTATATATCTATATATCTATATAGATATATATGCACTGTTTCTGTTGTAGTAGCGATTTATTTGTTCCCATTTGATTACTATTTATACGGGATGACATTATTAGCTATTAATCAGTGGTTAGAATAGTCATATAAATGTTTAGGGTCAATATACCCAAAGGTTTAGTTTGTTTCACTAATGCATTATAATAAGGCATTCTATTTTTCAGCCTTTATAACTAGCTCTAATATTCACAAAGGAGTATTGAGGAGAAAATTGGGGTAAGATAGTACAGTTGCTTAGCATGCTTAGGAAATAAAAATCAAAGTGAATAGTACATATACCTGGGTGGAAGGTGATTGTACTAATTTTTGTATATTAAACAGCACTATTTTTCCTGGACTTTACAGAGGCAAGTTTTTTACTTTTTCCTCCCAGTCTTTTATTTTCACAATGAAAATTTCAGGAATTCAAAACACATTCATATATCATTCACTATCTTATTTCTGGAGATGAAGGGAAGATTGGATAAGTATTAAGATGTGTACTGATTTTTACAGTGCAATTCAGACTGAATTAAACATTTTTCTATCTTCGAATTCCTTTTATTGAAGTTAGATTACAATATATTTAAACATATATTTTAGCTTATATTATTTTGCTAAAAGAAATAGCCAAAGTACAAATTTAAAATCTTAGGATACAGTTTTTATTTTTCTAATGATGACTGTTAAAACAAACGAACAAAAATATTTCAAGGAGCATAACACATATCTATTAATAAGAATGGAAAATTCTAATTCAAATCTAAGTAATCTAAACTCTTGGTAGCATTGAAAAATAATATTGATAACTTTTTAAGTTTAGTTACCTCTATTAATCATTTTGCAACTAGGAAATTAGAAAGACACAAAGCCAATGTAGTCTCTACTTCACAACTGGAAATATCTCTAATACATACAATCTGTTTAAAAAGAAGAGAATCAGACTCTAATGTAGTCATTCAAAAAACATTCATCTAGTACTTATAATTTGCCAAGCACTGTTCTAGGCATGAGAACAGTGAATAAATGAGACAAAGTCCACGCATGAGCTCATGGTGCTTATTTATAATATGGCAGATGGATATGGAAGTCAGGGATTTAGGTTCCTAAAGTAAATCCTTCTACAGCTCTTTAAATGCATAAACAACAGACTTTTACAACAGGAGTCAAGACTATTGGAATAGGGGAGAGAGACTGAACTCAAACTTCACTGAAACAAAAGGCTGAATAATTTGTAAATGCTGGGGTGAATAAGAGAAAAAGTACATTAGCTGGGAGGTTGGTCATGTAATTAGACCATCTGTGTTTGCTAATTGGTGCTTATGGAGGTTAGTCTCCTATCTTCCCACTGAGACTGGGAGAAAGGGACCTTATCTTTTTTGATGATTACAATTCAAAATATTTCCTGGGTCTTGGAGAAGACATTCCTTAGTTGCTAAGAGGCTGGGAGATTTACATCTCAAAGAGGAAGAGAAATAATTTACAATTTTAAGTGTTCTAAAGTAAGTGTTCTAAGAAAAGGGAGGTCAGGGGCCTAGAGGCAGGAAGAAATCTCCCTGAAGTTTAATTTAGATGAGGGGAATCTTATGGCCATCTTGTGCACATACCAATATTATGATATGCCATATTGTGACATTTTTTTGGCCTAATTCAGTTAAAACAAAACAAAACAGAACTATATAATCCAAAGACAGAGAAACTTATACCAGATGAATTTTGACTTATAAGCATCTATCAAAGTCTTTCTTAACCTCATCTCTTTCTCCAGCTGCTGCTCCATTTCTCAATCTTCCTTGCATTTGTATCAGATCTTTCCATTTTCTCTTGTATCATCTTACAAACCCACTTAAATCACACTTCCCTACACTACCATCAAAACTATTTTTTTGAAGTCATCTTGAAAAGTGTTTCTGTGTTATTCAATCTGGGGGTCAATTTGCAGTCTTCATCTTAATTATCTGCAATATTTGAACCGATTGATCTCTTTTCTCCTCCATACCACCCACCCTCTCTCTCTCTCTCTCTCTCTCTCTCTTTTTTTTTTAAATTGGCCTCCGTGATCCACACTTTCCTAGTTTTCATCTGTCTAGACAATCTCCCTTTCTCAGTCACCTTTGCTGGTTTTCCCTCAGCTCCCTGACCTCTTAACACTGTAATGTTCTCTACCCAAACTCACCCCTCGAGAGACTTCAGCCTCACGGCCTTGAAGACCATCATATACTAACACATCTTACATTCTTGATGCCAGTGTCAACCAACACCCCAAAGTTCCGGACTCCTATGCCTATTCTTAATCTCCACATGCTTATTCTAAACTTAAACTTTTGAAGTCCTAAACTGAATATCTGATCTGTACCTTTTAAACTTGGTCTTCTTAGAACAATTTCACTAAACATAACTACATTCTACTGCTTGCTCAAATAAAAATTCTTGAAGTCATCACAGAGTTTTCTTTTTCCTGCACATTCCATATCCAAGTATGATGGAACTTTAAAAATGTTACTCAGAATCTGATTATTTCCCAAACCTCTGCTACTGATTCCCTGATCAAAGAGTCCACCCTCTCCTTCCTGGATAAGAGCTATAGCCTCTTATCTGTTCTTCTTTCATTTGTCCTTGTCTTTCTATTCTATGCAAAACATGACAACCAGAAGCAACTTTGTAAGATGTAAGTTAGGTCTTTCAGTCATCTGCCCTAAAACCCTCCAATGGCTTCGCTATTCACTCTCAGTGACAGCCAAAACTCACATCATGTGTCTAAGACCTGGGTGATTTGCCCTCATTAGCTTTCTGATCTTATCTCTCTGTGTTCTTTCTTTTGATCCTAACATTCTAGCCATAGAGGCTTCCGAATTGTTCCTCAAGTAAGCCAAGTACTCTCCTTCTCTAGAGCTTTTAAATTTTGTATTCTGCTCGTTTTACATGCAGCGTATCCATATAGGTTTTCTCTCCTCCTTCAGGACTCCACTCCAATGGGGTCTGTGAGACCCTCCTCAGTACTTACGTGAAATAGCAATCCCCACGTGACTCCAGAACTCTTTTTCTTCTTTCTACGCTTTATTTTTCTCCGTAATACTTTCCCACCTAGCAGATACTTATTATACTTATTTATTTGTTCATTGCCTATCTCCTACTCTGCATCACTCCCACTAGAGTATATGATCCATGAAGACAAAAATATGATCTCTTTTGTTCATTGTAGTATCCCCAGCACTTAGGGTAAAGGCTAGTGTACAGTGGATGCTTAAGAAGTCCTTATAGAATGACTGAAGAGAATCCATAGAGTCTGAGCTTTATGTTTGATGAATAATCTTATTTTCACTATCTTATATTCATTTTTTCTTTCTTTATCTTTGTTTCTTCACTTCTTCCATATGAAATTTTATCCTAACCCTCGCTCCAATGTTCCCCACTTCTATTTTAAGAGTGATGTTGGGACCTCCAAAATATTTCAGCCTAAAGAGCCTGCTGAGGAGTATGTACTAGTCAGTGGCAAGTGACCAGCACTGGTGATAAACAGAGAGTCTTTGTTGATAAGTCACTTACAAATAACTGAGAGAAAACTTCAGAAATCCATTCAAAATTCTATAGTTGTCATATCATTTGTGAGTAAAATACTCATGCGTATGGTCATGTGAATTATTAAATACCTTCTTATAGTCCGTCAGGAGCTATGTGATATGATTCCTTTTCTCCCCGGCTATCCTTTCTTTCTTTCTTTTTTACTCTCTGCTTGTGCTACTTTTAGGTGTATGACCTGTGTGGTCTCACTGAACCCCACATTTAGAAGGCCTCATGTTTGGTTTTGTGCTTTACTGTTACTGTCTTAAAATTCTTAACAATTTATAAAAACAAAATGTCTGCCCTTTTATTTTTCAGTAGGCCTTTAAATTATGTAGCTGGTCCTGCTGTCTGCTTCCACTTAGAGAATCTTCAGGAACAATAACATATGTAAATGATGCAGTTAAAAAAGAGTGACTTCCAGTTTCTGAAGCTCGGAAAAATTATGAAGTCATTATTTAAGGAAAAATTTCGTGCACATAAATATAATTAAAGCAGGAGAATAATGAGCTAATACAGTGATCTTATTTTGGGAGAGATTAACTGAGATGAGTAGAATTTCTCAAAATTTTAGATTAACATTGTGCTATTAATCTTCATAAATATCACATCCTGAGTTCCCATTAGGTGGAGAGGGAAGCATTTACAGATGATTAAAATGGCGCATAGAGGAAATAAATTATAAACTTTCCAAGGAAGTACCAACTCGCAATTTTAAACTAAGAAAGGACAAATAGAAATAAAGAGAAACTTTGTGGTTCTTTAAAGTTCCAGATGTAATTTAAGATTTACTATCTTTAAATTTTTTCTTAGATTAGAATCTACACTTTTCTCTGAGTTATTATTTTATAAATACATTTTAACTAATAGTTTACTTCGGTATATCTGCCAATATGTGTTGATTTTGAATTTGAAAACATAGTGAACATTTCAAAATGTGGGCTTCTCAGATAATTTGATTGTTTTCCCTCTTTATTGGCACTATGTAGTAATATGATATAATATTACATATAATCAGGGTACTGCGATGGTGTTAATATTAAGCTGTTTTTTTTTTAAGATTTTATTTATTTGACAGAGAGAGGCACAGTGAGAGAGGAAACACAAGCACGAGGAGTGGGAGAGGGAGAAACAGGCTTCCCGCCGAGCAGGGAGCCCAACACAGGGCTTGACCCCAGGGTCCTGGGATCATGACCTGAGCCAAAGGCAGACGCTCAACGACTGAGCCACCCAGGTGCCCCTAAGCTGTATTTTAAAAAAATTCCCCTCTATAGCTATAAATAAACACACAACAATATTTTTTATACTTAAAATAAGTCATCTTTTAAACCAAACCATGGGTAATTATTTTATTGTAAGGCCACTGCTTATCAATATTTTCAAAAATTTAATGGAAGCAGTATTACCTCAGATTATTACTCATATGACAAAAAGTGAATTATTGGAAATATTGTTTTAAAAAATTACCTCATTCCTTCTGCCTACTCTTTAAAAAGAAAAGTCTAACTAAAAGTAACTTACTGGGAGCTTATGGTAAAGAAGGATGTTTAATTCATGTACCAGGATGCTCTTTCTTAGAGACACAAATAAAGCTGCATGTGAACTAACAGCTGCTCTTAGAACACTGTCTGTCCCAGTCTGCTAAGGGAACACAGCTGGAGAAATGTGCAGAGTATTTTCATCTTTAAATCAAGCACAAACTAGGAAGACATTTAGTACGCATATGCAATACTGTTACTATTGACAAAGTAGTTTCTGTTCTCTCGTTTTTCTGGCACCCATTTTAAACTATGCCTAAACTATTTTATGGCATTTAATCATGATTTTTCTGCATTTCAGTTTTTTAATTTTCTTCCTTCCTTCCTTCCTCCCTCTCTTCCTTTCTTTCTTACTTTCTTCCTGATTGTGTGTCTTTGGGCCCTCTTCTGAGCCTTGTTCTAAGTGCTGTGGCCAATGTGGTGAACAGCCAAAGTCACTGTTGTCTTGGAACTGACAGTCTAGTGGCCAAAAGCTTTCTCTTTCAAGACCATCATAAGATCTAGACCGACCTTTTAAAGAAAGACATGAAAATTCATAAGATGAGAAAAATTGCAGCATGAGATGAGGAAGAAGAACCGGAGAAAGAGTAAATGAGAGAGAGAGAGAAGAGGAGAAGGGAGGCAAGGGAGAAAAGTAGTTTGTTTTATATCTCTTAGATATTTGGGGAGATGGAGGAGAGGTTGTGGAATCTTATGTTATGAGCACTCGTTGTAATGGAATTTTAATGACTTGAAAAATTCTGTTATGAAAGGTTTTATGTGATCCACTCTCCTCTGGATGTAATTTAGGATCCACAATCCTTAGAACTTTAACCCTCAAGAAGTTTTCCCTTGTGAGCCATAGTCAGTACCTGATACCATGGACATTTTCCAGACATCTTGGCCTTAAGTAGACTAAGGTTGTACTCCCTTTAGGGAGAAAAATGTTGACTTCTTCAATTCTATAAATAGCTTTGAACCATTTATATAGTTATTGAATAGTTCTTTCTGAAAATTTGTCAGCAGATTGTGTTTCAGTCTAGATATAATTAGTAAGTATTATAAAGAGATTAACCTGAAGCAATATAAGGAATTCCAAGAATTCTTTTTTTTTTTAAGATTTTATTTATTTGTGAATGAAAGAGAGAGAGCATGGTTGGGGGAGGGTCAGAGAGAGAAGCAGACTCCATGCTGAGCAGGGAGCCCAATGCAGGACTCCATCCTGGGACTCCAGGGTCATGACCTGAGCTGAAGACAGTCCCTTAACCAACTGAGCCACCCAAGTGCCCCCAAGAATTCTTATGTAACTCAACATAATTGTCTACAATTCAATGATGAAGTGAGAACAGTATAAGCTCAGAGAGAGAGGAGAACTTCCTAAAACACCTGGATAAAAATAATTCAATCTTACTTCACAAGCCCTGTCATACTGTAGCTTATGATTATGAATGCAGAGCTATTCTCAGCTACAGAGTAGCCCTGGTAATTTCATCTCATTTGTAAGTTATATTTGGAACATGAAAATCAGAAGATTCAGAGGTCAGGGCCAAAACAAAAGGATGATTTTCAGCTAGTTTACAAGAGTCTTTGCAAAAGAGAGAAGATAGAGCTCAAGTCTTCTAGGTTTATCTCAGGCAGATTCAGGGACTAGTTTTATCTTGGTTTATCTTGGGCAGATTCACAGACTTGGATATTAAAGCACTAATATAAGGGTACTTTTATGTGGATATTCATACTAACAGCAGATTTTTAAAGAAATTTTAAGAACATGACATTGAAACAAATTTTTGCAGTGCAACCTAAAAGCACTTTTACACACTGTTTTTAAGTAATTATCTCTTGTCTCGTATTATCCTAAGGGATAAAATAGATATTTTTAAACTCTTACCTTATTGAAAACTATTAATGTTTTCTCTAAGAAGAAAAATACACCAACTTTGCTTGAAAACTTTCTGTGAAGCAATCTAGTACATTAGATTTAATGTTCACTGTTTTTTGTAGGTACCTAGTTTTGTTCTCTCTCATGGAGATGTCCAAAGAAAAGGTTTTATAGTACTTAAGCTGAAAAGATAGAATATATACTTTGTATAATTTGAAAATAGATTTTCATTTCTCAGAAATGAAGAAAAAAGCTATAAAAATAAGCTAGCATCCACAAATTAAAGGCACAGCTGCTATAGCCACATTTTCTATTAAAGGGTATCTTCCAGAGTTCAAAAACTCTCAGGTCTTCCTATCCTGAAGGCCACTACAAGTCTTATTTTTGTTATAAAATATAACATTGCTATTAATTGACATCACCAAATATCTAGGACTCGTGTCAAATGAAAAAAAAATGTTATCTGTCATGTAAATATTTTCTCCCAAATATCTGTCCCTACTATCACAAACAGTGGTAAAGACTCGTGCATATTAACTTGCCCTGGGAAGAGTTATAGCCAACTGTGCAGTTAGGGGAGCACAGTCCACACTGGATACCCTCACCTCTGATACCAGCTGCAAACTCAGGATGTTCCCAAAACTACCCTCAGGTTTTGATAGTTTGCTAGGTCTCGCAGAACCCATTGAAAGCTGTTATACTTACAGTTATAGTTTATTACAGGGAAATGATTCAGATTAGACTCCACCAAAGGAAGAAGTTCATAAGGCAAAGAAAATACCAAACATGGGGGCGCCTGGGTGGCACAGCGGTTAAGCGTCTGCCTTCGGCTCAGGGCGTGATCCCGGCGATCTGGGATCGAGCCCCACATCAGGCTCTTCCGCTATGAGCCTGCTTCTTCCTCTCCCACTCCCCCTGCTTGTGTTCCCTCTCTCGCTGGTTGTCTCTATCTCTGTCGAATAAATAAATAAAATCTAAAAAAAAAAAAAAAAAAAAGAAAATACCAAACATGGAGCTTCTGTTGTCCTCTCTTCATTCAGTCAGGACAGCTTTACTTTCTTGGAATTAATGTGCGACAGTATACTCAGAGTATTGCCATTCAGAAAGCTCACTTGAGCCTCAATTTCAGGATTTTTACTGGCCTCCGCTTTATAGGCACGGTTGATTGCTCTGGTGACTGATCTCACAGTGTATAGTTGCATGTACCAAACCCTGTCCGTAGGTCGTATTGTTGTATTTCTGGTATGCCCAACGCTCACCCTAAATTGCATTGTTAGTGCATCCATTATTACCCATGGCCCCCAGGAAATCAGACATTCCGATCAGTCATTATATTGCCAAGATCTAGTGATCACCTCCAGCAGGTGAAGGCAAAGGCCAGATTTCACTTTGCAAAAGGATAAAGTCTTTACTACAGCTTCTCAAAGATCAGCTTGATCAACGATGTAAATACCTTGGCTGCTAGCCAAAAAGATTTATGTTCACTCTGTTTTGTATTTTTGATTGATAAGACCCTCCTGAAGTTGTAAATGCCACACAGTAAGAAAAGAAAAACAAAGGAGTTGGAGAAATGTCTGGATTTAATGTCATTCATTTATTCATATATTGGCTCAGCAAACATTTTGGGGGACAATTACTATGTGCCAAGCCCTGTGCTTATTGTGATTGACGCAGACATGGATAAACAGTCATGGAATATTACGATCTGTACTTAATGGCAATAATCATAAGGCACCTATCCAAGATGAGTGATCAGTTCTGTATGGAAGTCTTGGCTTCACTGAGAGGAAAGCATTTGAGCTGCCCTTGGGCTGGTCTTGAAGAATGTCTAGCAGTCTTCTGGGTTGAGCTGTGTGAGGAGGTGTTCAGCGCTATCCAGTTAGGGGAACAGCATAGGGAAAGGAGAATGAAGTAACGTGACACATTTCCAGTAACATTTAACAACAAAGCTTAAAAACAAAGTAGTTTTCAAATAATAGAAAGGAATAACACTGGCAAGGCAGTTCGTCTGTCCTGTGTTATTTCAGAGTTGTTTGTAGTTAAACTTCGTGTGTCAACACCATATTTTTCTAAAACCAAGCTTTCTGCTACAAACTTGAGGCATTAAAAACTCAGAATAGCAGTAAACAAGCCAGCAACAGTAATAACCCTATCATTGGCACACAATTCAGCGATATTTCACTCTGTCTAGGAAAGCTTTCACAGTTGTTGCTTAGCTCATTGAGCACAACTTTTATATTGCCTGGCTGTTGGGCTTGAACTGTTTTCTGTCCTGACTATGCTCCCTTATATAACCAAACAAGTCCCAGTAAATGTGTGACCTATATTTACTGCAGGCTTGACATTGCATTGCATTTCTTATTTCTTTCCTGGGCAAACTATACCCCATTGAGTACCAAGACACAAAGCTCACTCAGTCCAGCGTTTCAATGGAAAAGATCACCAGAGCAGTTTATACACAGTATATTAAACAAACTCAACTTAGAACATAATAAAAAATGTGTCTTTATTCTGGTCTCAGAGTCTCTCTGCAAAATTTATACAGTGGAGGTTATCTTCCCTTGCCCCTCCATGAAAATGGGGCAGGCCCCATGTCTTTTCAGTTTATTCTTAGTCTACATTCTTGCAATCATTTTAAGAACGAATACAGTCACCATTAACAACAAAAAAAAAAAATTATAGTTCCAGACTAGATTGAAAATTCATAACTAGATATGCCATAAAATATTTCTTCTCTCTCCACCTTGGTCTATGAGTGAAAGAAAGCCTAAGTTTCCCCCCTTCTTATCAGCATCTCTTTTGCTTTTCCAGGATTGGGGTCAGGGGCAGGGGAGGATGGAGTATGAGACAAGTACTTGAACTAGTTTCCATAATTTGGTTTTATCTCTGTATTAATTATCTATTTTTTTATGGGAATAAGTTACCCCCATATTTATCAAATTAAAAAAAAAAAAAACGTTGATTATGTCATAGTGTCTTTGGTCGGCAAATAGAGCCTGGCTTCACTTGGTCCTCTGCCTCAGGATCTCTCAAGTCTGCATTCAGGCTGTTGGCTGTGCTACTGTCATCTCAAGACCCAACATGGGGAAGATTGGCTTCCATGCCCACTCTCATGACAATTAGCAGGCCTCAACTACTTACTGGATGAAACAGAAAAATCACTCCTTGCCATATTAGCTCCTCCATAGAGCAGCTCTCAAGGTAACCTATGGCTTTTCAAGCAGGTAAGAGAGAAGAGCCCAAAAAGGAAGCCATGGTCTCCTGATTTTATCTTGGGAGTACCAAACTTCCCAGCATGCTACAGTATTCTATTTATTAGGGTCAGCATATTCTCAAGGGGAGGGGGTAACACAAGAACACGAATACTAGGGGATGAGGATAATTGGGGACCATCTTAGGGGCTACCCACCACAAATCCCTCTGTACCAGGAAGCTTTTAAAAGATGATTCCTTGCCTACTTGAGCACCTTTGTGGACTTTGGGAGATTCCTGTCACTGGAGATCTCTCACCTGTGGTTACCTTGACTAAGCAATCAATCTATTTGGGGTGGTCATTTAGATTCTCCCTTAGCCTCTCAGCCAAAATGTCTTTAGTAACCTTCTTAGAATCTAAAACACCTTCTCTCCTTCTAGTAATAGATATATAGATATAGATAACTAAGATTATAGATATATATATAGATATATTATTAATATTAATATTATTATATATTCATATATATGATTTATATATCCAGTAATATATATATATATATATATATATATATATATATATATATATATATATATGATTTTTTGGTGAATATATATACACATATATACATGGTATGGTGCACCAAGAAATGTTCTATATCTCTTATCTCTTTAAATGACAGGAGTGCAGATTGACCCCAGCACAGCAACTCTCTACCATAAATGCTATTAAAATGCACATATACTTACGATGCCATAGAATTTGGTGTGGGTCTCCTACTGTCCTGTCCTCCACTTGTGCACTCTCTATTCTTATGTCACTTGGTGAAACAATCCCTTATTCAAAATAAAACAAAACAAAGCAAAACAAAAATACATGTTTCCATATAGAAATAAATACCCTAGGAAAGTTCAGTTATATAACTGAGATACATATTTCATATATAACTATAAACTATATTTCATATAACTAAATATATATTTACGTTAATGGAAATGAAAATCATTTTAAATATAACCACTTTCTCCAGGGAGACAATATTTTTTTGAATTATTTTCCTAATTGTCATAATGAGATAAAGAAATTAGGCAATAAAGTCATTAAATTAGCCAAAACATATAGCAGACATAGCTTTTAGATGCCCTTAGCTATCATCAAAATCAACTATAATTTACTTTATTTTATTTATCACTAGCAGTACTTCTTTTATAATTCTCTATGGTCCCACACTTCTGGGGGAATTTCTACATTCCATCAGGCTCTGATTACTATGTAGCAGTGTTGCAATTTAACATTTTCATAGTATGGGCATGTAATTATACTAAATAATAGTGAAAAACCAAAAAGGACATAGCTCTTATTTTGTATAAGGAAACAAATAATTTCTCCCTTGTTTTATCTAAACACTTGATAATATGGGATATAAAATTTACTGATTTAATTAACTAAAGATAGTAATGAGTAAAGAATTCACAGTAGGAAAGGTACAAAGCACTTTGTAGATTGTTGGTCCTAAGCTATGTAGCTCTTCTGGTTATGTCATAACTCTTGGGCATTTCTGTTTTTCAGCACAGTTGATAAAGAGAGTATAGACATTCAAATCATGTTTTTATTTTAGTTTGGAGATCAACACTTACTTGAGCAGCTACAAAGCACCATATTTCTCTGTAACTTTATTTCCCTATTTATTTAAGGGGGAGATAGAGTTGATGACCTTTCAAGTGCCCACTATCTTTAGAATCCCATAATTGTATTAAGTAGTCATTTTGGGGAAAAGGAGAAAAAAAAGAAGTGCATCCATGAACCCTTTCCATAAGTTTGGTGAAATTCTAATAGAACTACATCTTTCCTATTTTTCTCCTCCACACCATAACAGTGTAGTAAAGGGTGCACAATTATTATTAGAAGGAACAATTAGACCAAAATGCATCAAAATGGACACATTTTGGGGGCACCTGGGTGGCACAGCGGTTAAGCGTCTGCCTTCAGCTCAGGGCGTGATCCTGGCGTTGTGGGATCGAGTCCCACATCAGGCTCCTCCACTATGAGCCTGCTTCTTCCTCTCCCAGTCCCCCTGCTTGTGTTCCCTCTCGCTGGCTGTCTCTATCTCTGTCGAATAAATAAAATCTTTAAAAAAAAAAAAATGGACACATTTTTAATCCTACCCTGGTTAACTGTGATAACTTAAGCCTTTGTGCTTTTCCACTTGATTGGTGAGCCAATTTGTGTATTTTAACAACAAAAATTCAGAGCAGTGTTACTCCGAGAATGAGTACTTTTGAAATATCACACGTATAAAGTTGTTATGATTATTAATTCGATAGTTTTTAAAGAAAGTTTCATTGTATCTGTTATGAAGTTTTCAGTAATTTTTGTGGTTGGCATAGTTCTAAGTGTCTGTATACAAGTTATGTTTCTATTTTCACATTATATTTTTCTGGTTTAGTTCATTAGGGTTTCCAGCAGGGGTCAGAAACATTGTAAGAGATGATATGAAAAATCTGAAACTGTGAAATAGGGTAGAAAACTAATGGTAGAGATTGTAAAACTAAGAACAAAAATCAGTCTCCACAAATAGAACCTAAAAGTTTGAAATAATAGATAATTTTCAGTTTGAATGAATGAGATACTATGCCCCATGAAAGATTTGTGAACAAACCATTGTTGTTGTTGTTGTTTTCTCATGAAATATTCATGGTATAACTTCAATTTACATTTATCCTAAAACTACACTAGAGGTTAAGCCAAGTGGCCGTTTGGAGAAAGAGCAAGTAGGCAACATGAAGGCCACTTTTACTAACTGTTTCAATACAGTTGTGGGATTAAGAGGGCCTACGCTATACCTGCCAATTACAAAGGAAAGGACAAAAGAAAGAAAGAAGGCAAGGAAGGGAGGAAGGAGGGAAAGAGAGAAAGAGAAAAAGGAAGAAAGAAAAGAAAAAAGAAAGAAAGGAAGGAAGAAAGAAAAAAAAAGAAAAAAGAGAAAGGAAGAAAAAGACATATTTTAAAGGAGTGAGAAAAGAAACAATGCTTCTAAGTGTTTGATTACAAAATATAATAAACATTCATACCAGCAGACAACTCCTTTCTCTTTGCCAGATAAGATGTAATAGACGCCAGCATAATGACTAAGTTTCTTTTCCATGAATTTATTGAAAATGAGTTATGGATTTGACAATTAGGTGTCTTTTTGATGACATTCAAGGTCATTGAAATATCAAACTGCAGTTTTCGGAGCCCAGAGTTAAGTGATTTTAGAAATTCAGTATTTACTTATTGAACTTCTAACGTGCTAGGTACAGTTAACATATACATTAAAAGAGGCAATCTGTGCTCTTAATAAACTGACAGTTCATAGGAGAAAGAGACAGACACACAGATGTGAAGTACGTTCTACAAAAGCGTTACACAAAAGAGGAAAACATAGCAAAGAGTTAGGGACACATATGGCATCTTAAGAGGGCACAGGGCAGCTGCTTAGACTATTCCTTGAGCCCTCTCTTAAAAAAGAACTCCAAACTTATCTCTCACATGAAGGGCACAAGAGCATTTCTTCCAAGAATGGTAACAACAAGGTCAAAGAACACATAAGAGGCACACATGAAAGAATGTGGTGTATTTGGACATGAGGAGTGATGTGAAAAAAGACCAGACATGGAATTGGAATCTGCCCATCATTAGGTGGGTGAGTGATAGCACAGTCTACTGTCACTGCTCTTAAGTAATGTATACTTCAGAAGAGAAGAAGACCCTACAGGAAAAACTGCTGATAAAAGTGATAGCATTGGAGGAGTACTCCTCTTAATTCCCAGAGTTATTTAGATAACTTCAGAAAACCAATAGGTATTTCCTCATTTTAAACCTCAGCCATTGGAACTTGCCTCCCCAAATAAGCCGTTTTCTGTGGGTTTTTTTGACATGGAGAAAGTTATGTTGAATTCGGATGAAGTGTCTGAACTTGACCTCTTTGGGTTATCTATTACTAGGCATTGCACAATTTTCAAGAACAAAAACTCAGAAATAAATGTTGATATATCTTTGGGTAATATCAAGCAACTTGTATATAACATTTAAAGGAAGATGCTGTAGATGAGGTAGAATCTGCTTATTTAAGAAATTATCATTTTTCTCACCAAAAACAGTTCAAGGTCACTATTTCAGTTGGTCACTATTTGGTTGAAAAGAGAGCTTCAGAATCTCTTGCCACTAAAGGAAAGAAGGAATATTTTGAAAAGCACGTAGGATAGGTATCACAGGGCATAAATGTTCAAATTGCTCTATGGTGACTCTAACGTGCCATTTGGTTTTGCGTCATCTATATTAGTGTTGAAAAATCAGAGAGAAAAATGGGAGTTTTGTTGTTGTTGCTGTTGTGTAAGCATCTTTAATCATCCTGGTGAAATAGCTCATTGGTTTTGGCATATACCTCACTTTTTGCGAGTAACGTGGGCATTTTTACAAGGTGCATTCATGATCATTTAAATGTATTCAAGCCATAATCATGTAGATGATAACTTTGTGACCTAAAAGAGTTTATGCCAACCTTGCGTGTGCTCCAGGGCATTTCTGATCACTGCAAGATGTCATTAGTGTCATGAAACGTTAGACTATGCAGCATATATCCTAAAGACTCACATTAGTAGCTTCCTGGGTACCAATTATGTTGTGTCTTTAGGACACTCCAAAAAGAATTTTAATTAAGGAAATGCTAATGAAGATTGAGAGAAAATAGGTAATAATTTAAGCAAATGTACTTTCTCTGTAGTTATTGAGGGACCACATTTCTTCCTTCTGGTTTCCTTTATTAGATTTTTTTAGGGCATGAAGGTGGTAGAATAGTGATATTGTTAGTGGTGTTGTCTAGCTATACCTGTTTTGTTTGTTTGTTTTTGTTTTTAAAGATTTTATATGACAGGGAGAGACACAGCGAGAGAGGGAACACAAGCAGGGGGAGTGGGAGAGGGAGAAGCAGGCTTCCTGCTGAGCAGGGAGCCTGATGTGGGGCTGGATCCCAGGACCCCGGGATCACGCCCTGAGCCGAAGGCAGACGCTTAACGACTGCGCCACCCAGGCGCCCCGTCTAGTGACACCTGTGACGATGCTGCTCGTCAGGCACTAGAGACAAGCTAAAGAGAATCTGACAGACTGTGGACTTCGTGTTTAATTCTTAGGCATGTTTTTAAATGTCTGTCACAACTCTAAGGTTTCACACACAGCCCCACAGAAATACATAAAACTAAAAAAGGTGACTGCAATGCTTCAGATTTGTGTCTAATGGGCCTTTGTTTCTGTGCCTTCTTTACCTTTGCCTGCATACTTTCTGTTCCTAGTGCCTCCAGCTTTAGCGTCCTGTTACATCTGCTCACATGGTGCCCGTCTTATTTCTTCAAGTTCATGGCTTGACTCCTCCATTATATCACAATGGTTCAAAACTTCCATTTATTAACTTCACTTTGCCCTTAGAATCTTCTGCTGTGCATTATGCCCTGTCCTGGGTTTTCCTTATTTCTCACTCTAACCTTATAGCTGAAGAGACAAGTCTATAAATGGTTTCTACCTAGGCCAATTTCTAATCTGAAATGTTATTCATATATATATATATATATAAAGTGGAAAGCCAAAGTATAAGAGAATATATATATATATATATATATATATATATATATATATATGAGAAAGAGAGAGACTTTCTGAAGAAATAAACACCATCATTAAAATGAACTCCAGGCCATTAGTAGTTATTTCCTAAGCCAGGTAGTTCTGGGCACTGCATAATGTCCCAATGTTTTAAAATTTAGTATGATACCAGTAAAATAAAATAATTGTTTGAGTAAAGCAGGCATAATTCCCCAATGTTTTAGAAAAAAAAATGTTTTAAACGATTAAAATGACAATCGAAGATACAAACACGTGTAGAACGCTTCAGAGTCTTTTAGCATATAAGGTAGGTGATAGAAAAGCCACTGCATGTTCGGTATATATTTGAATCCGTGTAGTAAACAGCCCTTGTCATGAACTTTATATAAGTAAATCCCATTTTCCTGTAACTGTCAAATGCTCTTCTAATACTTGAAGTTTCATACATGTTTCTCTCTTTCTTTCCCTCACGATATTACATCTTTTGCACATTTAAGCCATGACCAATGATGACCAATAACAATTTCTGTCAGTCATTCCTTAGGTATCCAGCTTTTCTAATAAAAATGCCAGGATTCCCCACTGAATTTCTTTTAAAGTTCACATTTTCCTTTTACCTAAAGGGCAATGTAGAGTGAGAGAAACAGTGAAAGATTCTGAGATAAAAAATGAGTGCTGAAGGAATTTCAACACGAGACTTTCATAACCATCTTAGCCACCTTCCTTTATGTATAAAAAGGGTTTAGAAAGTACAGCAATAGATTTAAATATTTATAAAAACAATTTTATAAATATGTTCACGATCTGTTTTAGTATCTGAAGGAGTATTCTACAGAATTCCTCTATGCTAATATTTTAATCAGCGTAGCTTTCAATAAGAACAACCCACTGGTTTTCTTCATTCGTCCTATGAGGAGCTACCTCCTCAGCTCCCAGGTCTGTCTCTCATTGACAAGTGGCCTGTCTGAATCAGATTCATTTAGAATGTATGATGTAAGCATTTTTGCACTAACTTAAGTCATTTAGCTTTGTCTGTATGCCTTAAGTCTTGTAATGAAATTTATTAAAAACTTCTCGCTTCTATACCTATCTAAGTACAGAGCTGAATAAATTAATAAATTGGAGATGAGACAAATTTCCCAATCAGAAAAATACCAAATAATTTTTGCAGCTACTCCACCCAGAAGCGGAGGGAGCATGACTCCCAGTCCTTATGTGGTCTGTATATGGTGCCTCCCTTACAAAGTCTTAAGTTTGAAAAGGAGGGAAAAACATAATTTTACAATAGAGAAACTTGGCAAAACACTATCTCAGCCAGGTGATCAAGGCCAACATCCACCGTCATAAATCACCTGATATGATGATATGATGTGATGGGAATGGCACCTCACCTCTATTGTCTTCCTTCCAATAACCAATTACCTCAGTCTTATCATGAGAAAAACACTAGATAAATTCCAGTAGTGAGGAATCCTACAAAATAACTGACCAGTACTCCTCAAAACTGTGAAGGTTATAAAAAATGAGGAATGTCTGGGAAACTGCCATACCCAAGGGGAACCTAAAGAGATATTGCAGCTAAATATAATGTGGTACTTGGGCTGGGATACTGGTACAGAAAAAGGACATGGAATAAAAGCTAAGGAAATGTACATAAACTCTGAACTTTATTTGATAATAATAGGCCAGTATTGTTCCTTAATTATTATTACAAATATACTTATGCAAGATGTTAATAATAGGTGGAACTGAGTGTGGGGTATATGGGAACTCTCTATAACCTTAAAGTTTCAAGTCTAAGGAATTTTTTTAATAAAGCCTTTTAAAAAGAAAGGATATTTAATTGCTTATGTAGCACATTCTGACTATAGTACTTTCGTACCATCTATTTTAGTGCTCTCTTAAAAGGAACAGTGGCCTTATTGGCAATCAATTCATTAAATCTACCCCCCCCCCGAAAAAAATTGAGTTATTGAACTTAGCCTGGAGTTATAGTAGTAAATTTGAACAATACAAAACAATATTTAACATTAGTTCAGTGTCATTAGAGGAAGCAGCAAATTCACTTTTGCTCAGATGGCCAAACCCTTGTTTGAATCAGCTAGATGACAAAAGAACCATCTTGCCCAATGATTTCTAATACCAAACAAACGTTATGGATGACCCCAGTGGGCCATTCTAATTTCTCCCCTGGAACACTCAGATGTACGTTAAACAGAAAACAAAAAACAAGGGGTGCCTGGGTGGCTCAGTCAGTTAAGCATCTGACTTCAGCTCAAGTCATGATGAAAGAGTCCTCATGGGGTTCCCTGCTCAGCAGGGAGTCAGCTTCTCTCTCTCTTTCACTCTCCCTCTGTCTCCCTTCCCCCTGCTCTTGCACTCTCTCTCTCAAATAAATAAAATCTTTAAAAACAAAACAAAAACAAAAAAATTCATCTGTCTTAAAGAGAAAATAAAACTCTGAGACCAAAGACTTTTCTAGTCTAGCTCAGAGACACAGTTCTAGCTAGGGGATGAGGCCCCCGGGAAAAAAGTGGACTGAATTTTTTTAAACTGGAAATCAGAGTCTCCAAATATGCTGATGATCTTAAGCTAGTAGGTTAAACAATGTGGGTTTTCCAGTAAGGGGTCTTTGCTGAATATGTTAGGTGCCCCACTCAGGGTGATGGTGCCCCTGTGGTTTTTAGTAAGTCATGTGTGCACCACTCTCAACTGGCTAGAAGCCCGTGTCAAGATTCGATATCTGCTAGTCTCTAGTATTCTGAATTTTTAGCTCATGCAAGAAGCACTTACCATCATTTCACAAGTAAGAGAGAAGTTTCTATCCTTCTTGTATCCAGCACATTACTATTTTACAGCGTGTCTGAGTCTTTTAAGTTTCTGTAGTTTTCCCTCTGCTTTTCAGCTGAGTCTATCGGTCTGCCTAGAGGATCTTTCTCAATTAGGTGTCTGGTCCTTTCTCTATGAGGATTACTGAACTAATTCTGATTTGTGGCAGGCCATTGGTTTCAGTAATTTATTAAAACACTAAAATAGTGGAAATTAAGGGTTCTACAAAGTACTTGTGATTTTTTTTCTTAAAATTCTGCATAAAATTAGTATAATATATAAATGTATTATTCTGTTTTAAAATGAGTCATTTTTTTTCTTAAAGTGGTAAACTTAAAATTATAAAGAATTACAGAATAATACATGAATGGTATGGTTTTGACACCCAGCAGCATTCTCATTTAGTTGTATAACAAATAGAAATATGAAACTCCCATAAAAGTAATTAAATATCAAACTTTTTATGATGTATACATGCAGATTCAGTCCTGCCCAAAATAACAAAAGATCACAATTTTTATATATTTTATTTCAACTCCCTGTTTTCCTTGTTTTTTTTATTAATTGCAATTTAAATGTGATTTTAATAATCTGTACTTCATTAGTACAAACTTAACAAATGAGAATCTGAAATTATTTTCCAAAACACATGAATTCATTAATTTGACCTGTACAGCACAAAATTTATCCACAGGCAAATGTCCTAAGCAGAGTATAAAAATTAAATGTATGTTTATTACTATTACACAGAAAACAAAGTACTTATCTTTTTAGGGAACCATGGGGAACCATTCTGAATCAGAATATGTATATTTATGAATTTTAAGTAGACTAATAAAAATATTTTCTTCCAAAATTTCTTTGCTCACTAATATAAAGATACATGATTCTTTTATTTTACATTTTCTAAACTGATAGGACACATACGTGCCCAAAGGTAGTAGCTTAGAATTATATGGTCGTTATAACTGGTGAAGTTTCACGTTTCCATGTAGTTCTTGTTTTTTTATTTATGCTCTGATAATCACTAGTAATTATTGTACTTTCTCTTTGTATATTACACTCAGTAGTATAAATTCCTGTGAACATAAAAGGGACAAGTGACATATAATATCAAAGAGCATTCTTCCTGAAAATACATTACATGATTTCAACAAATTATACTATATTAAATATGTTGGGTTTTTTTTTTTATCTAATACTGGTATAGAAGAGAAATATGTATTTGTTATTTTCTCAAAGCAGAGAGACCATTACTAGAAAACAGGAATAGCCTATATGGTCTTCGTAGCTAATAGCGTACAGCTTTGCAAATTGCAAAAGTTCAAGATGGTAGTGGCATCTTCATTTAATATTGTTGCAATAGCCAGTCAACCATTAAATAAAAGTTTCTGAAATCCTGGTATCTCCTCTTATTCTTTTATTTTTAATTAAAGCTGCAGAGAATCATTGATTGAAATGTCTTTTATCCTCTTATTGCTTTTTTAAAAAAAATTTACCTCAGTCTTTTATACTCCTCCTTAATCATGAATGCAAATAAAATTCAAAGTGTAATCAGCAGCTGCTGAAAGAGAGCACTGAGCAAACTGGGTTGCCATGGGAACCGTGAAGTCAGTCCTTGACCAGACAAAGAATAATACCTGGTGTGTGTGTGTATGGTGTGTGTGTGCAGATGCTTACCAACAATTCATAAAGAACGACTGAAGATATGTCAAGGTTTCTCCCCAAACTAAATTATTCATTTTTAGATACTTAGGTTAAAGGTTGAATGAGTAAAATCAACTATCGCATTAAATTAGTAAGAGGTTACTTCTCATTTAAAACTGGATGGTTCTATCCTGGATGAAGCTACAGGTATTCAAATGGTGCTCTGAGACCAGAACTGAACACGATAAGTATCAAATGTCTTCCTCTGCAAACAAATAAACAATTAGCGTAATTATTTGGCCTGTTCTTGCTGTCATTGTCCTTGTCTTCACTTCTTCAACAGGCGTTGCAGCATTTTAATTTTATTTTCTCTTGGGAAAGAATTATCTCCTACTCTGAGCTGCCGGGGGGGAAAGTATTGTTAAGCTTTTTAAATGTTGAATATAAAGGTCATACCACTGAGGGATTTTCAGCTGCAAGTAAACACATTCAGAGGAAATAGTGCTTCACATTACTCTTAAGCAACAAATGTAGTTTTAAACTGACTGCCCCGAAGTTTGAGTATCTTAATTTGGCATGAGTAATGGCTGTTCCTGGCAATAATATCGTTAGACTCTGACTGTTAGAAGGACTTTATTAAAACTTATTAATAAGTCTATATAAAAATAAATAGTTGAATGATGCGGATTTAGTTTTATTCTTCATTGTAAATACCTTGGAACAGAAACATATTACTGATTAATAAAAAAATGAAAGCAGTTGTCTTTACTGGCAGAGAATGTGAATTTAAGTTTGGGACGTGTGGACAGATCATAAACCACTTGCCAAAGGCATTGGAAAGATGTTTCATCTTTCCTCTCTGTTCCCTTTGCCAAGAGGCAAAGACACTACCATTCCTTTTGTACATATCACCTCCTGCCTGAAGGTGCCTCTTTTTTTATCAGGTGCTCTCTTTATTGACCCATGCAAGATAGGTCTTTGTGATTCTCTAAGCTTTACAGCTGAGAAAACATAAGCATAGAAGGTTCAGTGACTTGTCTAAGATGGGTGAACAAGTTATTGACAGGGGAGAAATTAGAATTTACTTCTGAATGGAGTGACTTTCAAAGAAGGTTTTACTGTTTTCTTGACTTGATAAATTTGGAATTAAGTGTAGGGGGTTGACAAGAAGTTTACTGATTGATGCTAGCAGAATATAGAAATAGAATTCCTATCTGGTGGTAACCTACAGTGTTTCATTAAACCTCACACTCCACCTCAACTAACAAAGGAAGAGAGAGACTGTGGCCAGCAATTTCTCTGCCCCTTTTCTTCACGCTTTTACTTATCTGTTCAGCTTTTTCTACTTGTTCATTTTGCAGCATGCTTCATTGTTGGCATCAGTCATTCTCCCTGATCTGTCTCAAGCAATCATTGTAAACTAATTTTGTAATAATTGGTTCAACTTCATAATGGTATTAAAGAAGGCAAAGATTTTTTTTTTTTTTTTAACCTGGAAGGGAATTCATTTTATCGGTTTTAATGAGATTATGCTTATTCCTGATGCCTTATTATTCGCAGGATAGTTTAATTTCTTTGGGATTGCATCATTATATTAAAAATATTTTAAGGATTTAAAAAATTACTGTGGCAGTAAAACTTAAGTCAGATTGACCAAATTTCTCATCTGCATTCATTCCTACTCTGTTCATGGTATCTGCTTTATGGAGAGGGCAAGTGTTAGGAGCACACCTACACATTAGTTGACATATGTTGCCGTATAGAATGCTATTTCTTGCAATGTTCAAGTTTATATGATTCTAAGCCTGATCTTCTGAGTTATAAAAAGTCAGTTCTTCTCTTGGGCTTCTTATCAGATATTCCAAAGGAACCCCAGGACTGTGTCTTCATTGCAAAGGAATTAGTCTCAGTTTTGATCCTGGAATGTCCCATCAGTCAACCTAAGGATTTCATTCTTCTCTGCTGTTTCTTCAGTTAATCACCACTGCATACAGTCATTCACAAAATCCAGGACTGTCTTAGCAGTGTGGAAAAAATACCCATTAACCTTTACTATTCTCCACTCTCTTACAGCAGTAGTTCACATTGTTGGTTCAGAGGACATAGCATCAGCTACCATTGGTGGAAAGCATGATCGTCCCCTAACAAATGTCTACAGAGGGCAGCACAAACTCCTCCCACTCCACTGTCACTAAAGGCAAATTCCATAGCAATACGCCTGTTGGATAGATTTTATTACCACTGTCTGGCTCTTTAGGCTAATTTTAGCCATATTTTTTAACATGTTTTTCTCTTTTATATTGTACAGAATGAATTTGTGTAATGACCTCAAATCTTTACCTGAAGGAGGCAAATTGTACACTCAACTATTTCTTCAAAATTCCCCGAAGAAATGCTAATTGAAACAACAAGTCCTGTAAGGATACTTATTACAGCTATGAAAAACAATTTAAAAATAATTAGGTTGGGACGCCTGGGTGGCACAGCGGTTAAGCGTCTGCCTTCGGCTCAGGGCGTGATCCCCGCGATATGGGATCGAGCCCCACGTCAAGCTCCTCCGCTATGAGCCTGCTTCTTCCTCTCCCACTCCCCCTGCTTGTGTTCCCTCTCTCGCTGGCTGTCTCTATCCTGTCGAATAAATAAATAAAATCTTTAAAAATAATAATAATAATAATTAGGTTAATATGTTAACTAACTTGAATTTAATAAATCGTGGAGAAAAAATGAATGAATAATAACATTCACAAAGTTAAGATTAGTCAGGTAGCAATGTAGACAGTTTTGTTGTTCCAAAATTTTCTGCCATTTTATTAAATTATTGTTTATTATTTAAAGAAAAAAAACTAACAAAGCACTAAATGAGTTCAAGAAATTATTTTATCCAGTTTTTACCCAATAGGTAGAATAATTAATTTGCTATTCAAAAAAGTAGTTATCTACTTGTATATCTTTTCTGTCTAATCTGGCTTCCAATTCTGATTTGTTGAAAAATTGGAAGACCATAGTAAACTTTCCTACCCAGGTCAAGAACACCAGACTTCAAGTTGCTTCTTAGAGTCAAATAGAAAGTGGGACTCCATATTAAATTTTAATAAACAACGTATCAGTTTTATTATATCATCACCTCTTTTCTGCTGTTGTTGTCCTACTCAATATCAGCTGATTTTATCTACAATTAAGGGAACATTTTAGAAAAAGAAAATGCATTTTGAATATGAAACTATAATTGATCACATTCCAAATCTAGAAGAATAATCTAGTAAGAAATCAAATTGCTTAAATAAATAAGCAAACAAATAAATAAATAAATAAATGTTTAAAATCCAGGATTACAGCAAGAATAAAAACAAACTTTGTTTTGCCCTTACAGCCAGAAATTTGTAAAAGTATTTTTTTATAAAATAGTGTGACTTTTCTCCTTCATTCTCTCATTTTAACCTCTTTTATATACATTGAGACAACTAGTTCGTTCTTTATTTATTTATTTATTTATTTATTTATTTATTTATTTAACTTTTCATTATTTTCCAAGAATAGATTTGGGCATTACCTTTATTTATTTATTTATTTATTTATTTATTTATTTATTTATTTTAATTTCAGTCTTATCGAGATATAATTGAAATATAGAATTATAAGTTATTTTAAGTATACATTATGGTGATTTGGTGTATGTATACATTATGAAGGGATCCCCCATCCAGTTAATTAATACTTCCATTGCCTAACTTCATATTTATCAGTTTTTCTTTGTTTTGGTGAGAACATATAAGTTCTACTGTCTTAGCAAATTTTAATTATACCATACAGTGTTATCAACCAAAGTCATTATGTTTTACATTAGATCTTCAAACCTTATTCATCTTATAGCTGAAAGTTTATACCATTTCACTAACTTCTCCTTATTTCCACTAACCTCTCAGTCCCTAGCAACCACTTTATGTTTCTATGAATTTGATTTTTCTTTTGAGTTATCAGATATAAATGATACCATGTACTATTTCTCTTGTGTGACTTATTTTACTTAGTATAATGCTCTCAAGGTCTATCCATATGGTCACAAATGGCAGGATTTCCTCCTTTCTCCTGGTGGAATAATACTCTATTGTATAAATACACCACATCTTCTTTATTCATTTATTTGTTGACAGACACATAGGTTGTTTCCGTATCTTGGCTATTGTGAAAAATGTTGCAATGAATGTGGGAGTGCAGATACAGCTTCAATATCCTATTGTATTTCCTTAGAATATATACCCAAAAGTGGGACTGTTGGATCACATGTAATTCTGTAGTTAATTTCTTGAGGAACCTCCATACTGTTTTCCATAGTGGCTATACCAATTTACATTCCAGCCAACAGTGCACAAGGGCTCCCTTTCTCTACATTTTTGCCAACACTTGTCTCTTGTCTTTTTGATGATAACCATTTTAACAGATACAAGGCATTTTTCATTATAGTTTTGATTTGCATTATGATGAGTACCTTTTCATACACTGGTTGCTCATTTTTATGTTTTCTTTGGAAAAATGTCTTCAGATATTCTGCTCACTTTTAATCAGATTAGTGCAACCACTGTACTGAGCCTTGGGAAAATAGCCACTGCAAGTCCTTGCAAGCCAGTTAGAACTATTTCTTTGTTTGCTACATTCTTATGGGCCTCATGTTCTTAAGTTCCACCGGCTTTCAGAGCTAAGTGTTTTGGGGGCTTATCTCTGTGGTGGAAAGCTTAAAAGCTGGGGTTCTAGATCCTGGGTACAAACTTTTTGTTCCTCAGGGAAAAGTTGGGAATTATGCATTGCATCCATTGTATGTTATTGTGCCATGGATGGGTTTTATGGTGAGAGTGTGTCTTGGCCTTCCCTACCCATTTCAATGTGATTATTTTCTCATTCTCTGATTCTAGAGGAATTGCTCAGCTAGTTTCTGGATTTCCTTCAAAGGTGATTCCTTTATGTGTAGCTGTAGGTTTGGTGTGTCCATGGGAGAAGTGAGTTCATGAGCCTTCTATGTCACCATCTTGGGACAGAAGGTCTACTCTGTCTTTTACTGTTACTTGATATTGGGATAATGTTTCTTACTAATGGTGAGTTTTAACCGTGTAGCTAAAAATTGTTCGATATGACATTCTTATGGTTTGATATGTTCCTGGATTTTGATATATACTTTAATCCTTTTTTCTTAAAGATTTTATTTGACAGAGAGAAAGAACACGTGGGAGTGCAGGGAGGAGCAGAGGGAGAGGGACAAGCAGACTCAGTGCTAAGCGGAGCCCAACGTGGGGCTCAATCCCATGACTCAGATCATGACCTGACCAGAAATCAGGAGTCAAAAGCTCAACTGACTGAGCCAACCAGGAGCCCCATATAATTTATTTATTTTTAAGATGCAGTTTTGTTATTCCTTATTATTTTTCTTTTTTGTCTATTTCTGCAAAGTGAAATGAGGGTTTTAACCGTAGTCAAAAGCATTACCTGGGATCATAATACCTTTATCACACAAGGTTCTACCCCTTTCACGTGGTCCAACAGTACTGAGATTGGTAGTGTTGACAAAACAGTGCTGAATCTCCCACACTATGATTTTTTATTCAGAGGTCCTTCACTTACCCACAGAAGGGTGAGAAAAACAGAAAAATTGGTAATAAATTTGATGTTACCCAATTTAAAACAGTATTTCTGTACATTTTTTTCACAAAGAAAAATATTATACATTTGACTTAAAGCAACTGACATTATTTTATTAAATGAATTTATTTTCAGTGTTATATTTGTCCCAGGGAGTTAACAAACAACAAGTAAAAACTTGTATCCTTTTTGGGTAATAAGGTGTTAGGACTTTATAATTTCATTTACTAAAGAAGACAAATGTCTGACGTATTCATGGAAATTTCTTGCTTGTGTCTAGCTACAGGCCACCGTTGTAATTCATTTGCGCTATAAACTCTTTTTAGATAGGATCATGACAAAGCCCTCTTCAGGTTCCCCTCATAAGCAACAGTCACCTTTGAATTCACACTCTTAATTTACAACATGCTGCTTTTTTGAATTTTTGCTGCTATAATGATGCCATCATCTTCTGAACTCATTAAGGTCCCACATAGGTTTATATGTGTTGCAGTGACATCTTTATATCTCAGAGCAGTTTGGAAACCTGCAGGGATGTAAAATTGCTACAGATGGACCGTTATGCAAAACTGAGTATATCAAGCCTCCCCAAACTGAAAAGGGAACATATTCTGGAAGGTAAAAGAAACATATGTTCCAGCCATAGATGTTGGTTTATGGAGGTCAGATCTGCACACTGATTGTTCTCTATTAGCGGCTTAGAGGTAGCCAATCATAAGTATTTATTTACAACTTTAAGAGATCTGAAAGAAGAACTGTGCTGATAGTTTACTCAATTGTAAACCTCCTGTTCTCAAAGGAAACAACATAGATACTAGAATCAGCCAATGCTTTAACAAAATATAGTAATAAAAATAAAGGAAAATGGATTATTATAATGCTGAGTGGACTGAAGCAAAATAAAACAAAACAAAAAGCATCAAATGAAAGAATAGTATATCTGAAGATTTCACTAAACCTTAATCAAGATCTTCTAAGTGGAATAAAGTGAATTCTCAAAGTGAACAATCAGAAAAGCAACCTAGATTTCACTGCTCTCAATTTCTAAATACCCCTTCCAATTATAACTCTCTTTCTTTTTTCTTTATTCTTAATATATTCTTTATTCTTAATATATTATTCATTATAAAGGGTCTATTCATTTTCAGAACTTCTATAAGTTAGAACTTCATTATAGAATAAACTGAATTGAGAACTGAGAAGAGCTAATGTCACCCATGACTAGTCTGTAATTTATAATGGAATATAAAGACTGAAGAAGTGTATCAACAGCTCAAAAGCAATCTCAGTTAGAAAAAAAGAAATGCATAGAGTAAAGAAGATTGGGTTTTATGGCTCCATATTACTAGTTTCCAAGCTATAGTTCTAGTACCAAGCTCATTAGAGTAGGCCAATAATAAAACACTTTTTAAATTATTATGGTCCACATCCTTTTAAACAAACACAGTACAGCAAGCAAAGAACACAGAATGGTAGGAGCATAAGTGGCTCAGTCAGTTGTGTTATGAGATTGAGCCCTGCATCAGGCTCTGTGCTAGGTGTGAAGGCTGCTTAAGATTCTCTCTCTTCCTCTTCCTCTGCCCCCTCCTCTCCCTCCCTCTCTTAAAAAAAGAAAAAAGAAGAACACAGAATGGGTGTGCAAAGGAGCATGGAGGGAAGAAATTTTCAATCTTACAAAAATTGTATTAGTATATGATGAGTACATTTTTGTCATTGACCTCTAATTATTGGGTAAATTACTTTTCTAGAGTCAAACAGAGATATAGTAAAGGAAGTATGTAATTTATTGCTCTCAAATTTCCCATTAATTGCCTGGCTACTGAGTCTTGCTGTGTTTGCAGTAGTTGAAATGAAGTATTTTATGGTGTAACAATTAGAATCATAACATTTCTTTCTTTTAAATTTTGTCAGGTAAAACACAACTATCTGCCACCAGGATTGATTATTGCAATTGAAAAATTTTCTGGGTTTAATGTATTGGACATCATTTGGTAAACCTTAAAAATATCCTTGGAAAAATGTATCTCTATTTTATGAAATTCTTTATGAAAATTTCTTAATGAAATTCTTGGTAGTAAGAGTAAGAATGTAAAAAAAAAAAAAAACCAAGAAATTTAAAGGAGGTACAGTTCTATATAACTCAAGAGAACCTTAGGAAGATACCAAAGGAAACTAAAATAATGATTGGAACTAGAGAGAAGTGTGTGTGTGTGTGTGTGTGTGTGTGTGTGTGTGTGTGTGTGTGTGAAAGAGAGAGGGAGAGAGAGAGAGATTAACTTATTTTTTCAGTAAGATTTATTGTTTCCTCATTTATTGTTAGTGTGAAGCTTTTGATAACAAGAAACAGAATACATAACCTCTAGTGACATAAAATATGAGGACATCCACTGTTTAGAGCAAAAACTCTCAAGACCTTGACTCCAGAATTTGTCTGAATTTTCTTGTTCTTCTCATGGTCGCAATTTGGCTGCTACAGCATGAGACCTCATTTCCTCATATGAGCATGTTTTAATGCAGGAAGGAGGTGAGGAATGGTCTAGGAAAAAAAGAAAGAGAAGAAATGAAGAAAAACATCTCTATGCATGCCTTATTTCTTTTATCAGTGTCACTAACATTCCAGAAGTCTTCCTTCAGTCTTATTGACTAGAATTGTGACCTTGAACTTTGCTAGCTTCTAAGTAGTCTGGGAAGAAGAATATCTGGGTTTTTATCCTCAAATGTGGAAAATGGATAAGGAAGAAAGTAGTCGGAAGGCATCACAATATCCAATGATCAGGATCTGCCCCCAAACTTATCTGCATTTAATATTAATTTTATATTTCACCTATGCAGAGAATTGATGAAAGATGGCTAGGCAATCCCATTGAGATTGTACTTTTTTTTTTTTTTTTCAGATAGTCATGCTCAGAGTTGAGTTTCATTCAATTCACCTTCTCTATTTTTAGGAAATAAAATACACTGAAAGTTGATGTACATTCCATGTTGTAAAATTCAGATTTTGCTCATTTTTTTCCTTTCTCTTTAATTTTGCATGTTCCACCTCCGGTTTTATTCTCTACGATATTTTCCATCAGAAGAAAAAAGGTTGTTAGTGTACTACGGTGAAGCTAGTGTACTGAATTGCCAGACAATCTGTTCTCACATAAAGTTTACTTGAAATTCTATGTGAAATTTTAAAATTAACAATATGAGTATCTGGAGTAATAAGCTAACAACAAATGCTAGGTTTAACTTGATTTTTTTCTCAAGCACTGTTAGCACGAAGTACATTAATAAAAAGTGTTTCTATAATCAGAAGCCAATTTTTTAAAGTATTTGCTGAACAAGTGTTATGAATAAATTACTAGGGGTCATATGTATACTTCACAGTAAAGTGAATATACTTATTGCATTTTTTGCAGTAATAACTGTCATGGAAATATTTTATGTTAATGTTTTCTATTCATTTCCTATTCACTATTTTCTTTCTTATTAACCTTTAAAATTGGGTAATGTCTGTATTTGTCAACATTTGTTTTTATTTGGATAAAATAGAATAATTCAACTACTGGAGGCAGTGGATTTGCCACGTAAATCTTGGCTTTTTTTTTTTTTTTTAAGAATTAATTCTTTAATTCTGTTGGAGTTGGTGTCCAGAAAGCCCTCTACTTTGTAGGTTAATTTTGCTTAAATCATGATCTAAGGTAGAATTCTTGTTTTAGTTCAGGAAATAGAAAAGTCCCCCAAATCTCTCAATTTTTGTAATGCACACTTTTTTTTTGCTAATGCATACTGGGTTTTCTTAAAGCCCATTATATATGTACATTTTAATATCTAAAATTATTTTTTAAATAGTTGAATTAATATTATCTTTCATTTGGTTCATTCCAAATAAGTGCTTTTCTATACTAAATGAATTTAATGAAAGTTCAATATATTAAATACTTGTATTATAAAAGAGATTACTGGTGCTCAGTTCACTCTGGTATCATAATGTCAGTAATACTCATTACAGCAAAGAGGCAGCGAATTCAATCCATTCTGACACTGTGTAGTCATTTGGATTGCACTTGATCGCATAGCAGAAAGACCATCGTCTTGCAAAATTTCACTGAAAAATTCATCCTACCTCTAGAAACGCAAGGAACTCTCAGTAATTAGAGTTGCTGAGGGCCAAGTACATATAATGTAAATACATCCATCAGGTAAATGCAACGAACATTCTTCCAGTTGATAACATTTGAATATATGTCTGAAATGCAGAAGCATAATTAAGGCAAATGAGTATAGTATGTTAATGTTCCAATCTAGAATAGGAAAAGTTTTGTAGATTTCTCCAGCTTGTACTAATGACTGAAATGAAAGTGATATTGTCTGGACAAATGAGTTGTTTCATTTTATACGAAGGCAAGTTTTCTTAAATTCATTACAATTGCCATTTTGGACTGGGTATATCTTTGTTTGAGGGGAGGGGGGCATGCATCCTGTGCAATGTAGGGTGCTTAGCAACATCTCTAGCATACTCATTAGTTGCCAGTAACATCCTCCCAGTCCTGATGTTAAAAAAAAAATGTCTCCACACATTGCCAAATATCATCTGGGGAACAAAACTGACACCAATTAAGAACTACTGGACTAATCGGTTGAATCAAATCATTTAAATTTTATATTGGCCAATTTGGACATTTGTTAAGAATAACATGTTTTCAGTATTATGGATATGGCAAATAATAGTTTCATTAACATTTGTTTGTCAAGGAAAAACAGATTGATTAAACATGTATTCTCTGCCACATATAAAGATAAACAAGAGAAATGGTTCTAATACTCACAAAGTACTTGAACTTTTCTCATTCTGTTTTCCAGATAGAATGATTTAAAAAATATTCTCAGAAGTGTGTTTCTAAGCTATTAACTTATTACTGGAGAAAACAAGATCACTAAATGTGTAAACGTGATGATTTTACCTATTACATTGATACCTTCTTTTTTTCAAATTATCTAGGCCACTGCTATCCTTAACATTTTTACACAGAATTCAAAGTGTCCACAAACTATTTCCTTAATTCACTCTTTTCTCAGAGATTTGTTTCTTTGCCTGCTTATAGTTTAAATTAAGACCAACCGGAAGTATATGTTTAGTCAAAGCACAGTTAGATATTTTGATGGAGAGAGTTTGCTTTGGCATGAAACACTGCTGTTTATTTGTAATCCTCCCTGTGCATGTAATTTGACAGCATTTTAGACTCCCCAGGTAATGATTTAGCAGCAGCCTCTATCCCGTGGGCTTAGTCAATTTGATACCGTTTCCATGTAGGTTGTCGTAGCTGTGTTGACTTCATTTACTTTATTGGGAAATAAAAATCAGATTCCTTATAGTGTAGGGAAATAAAATGTCTTGCTTATCCTCCTTCAGTTTCTTCCACCCATTCGGATAGTAGATTTCTGACTACTTGCTACATCTCTACAAAATAATATGTTGAATAGATGGAAGTATTAATTGGCACTTTCTTCTGAATGATCTGCATATTTGAACAGATCTATTTCTTTACAAAAGTCACATATTTTCAATGCTACTATCAATCTCTATATAAAAACATAATAATATTATGAAATGGAGCAACATTTATGTTAACTTGATTATAATTGTAATTGCACAAGACTATAAGTGCTCATAAGTTGAACCAGAGGAAGCAGGAAAGATTAGATCCTTGTTAACTCTACGATACGTTTTTCAAGACATAATTTCACCCATGCAATCTTTTTTTTTTTTTCACATCTTTATTTTAGTTCAGTTTAGTTTTGTTTTGTCCAAAGTAAATTTACAGAATTTCATGGAAACCAGCATGGCCAGTTAATTAAATGCAAGTTTGAAGATACCATGGTATGCTACAGATAAAGTGAAATGCCATTTTAGAAATCTCTTTTATTGCTATGTCTTTGTCAGGTTTCTTCTGTTTTTGATTATGTCTAAGAAATACCTTGACATCTCAGGGGCTTACAACAGAAGCATTTTTCTTACTCAGGTCTATGAGTGGACTAGAGTGGTTTGGATTGAGGCTACAGGTCAGGCTGTTCTCATGATGGATACCAGAAGCACCAGAGACCAGGACAAATCATGGCTACTAGTATTCCATTGGTTATAGCAAGTCACATCAATAGGCAGGGAAGTAAACTCCAGCAATTCCAGCGATGGGCATTGTAATATCAGTGGTATAGTTGCACAATTAAGAAGAAAGTGAAGAATTGGGAACTGCTTGTACCACAAGGGCTGAATTGTCAAAGCACTTACCAACTCACAAATAATGCTTATCACCCACCTTTACTAATGACTGGTAATGGATACAAAGCAAAAACTAGGCACAGGAATAGCAGTCCTCTCTGGAATGGTCTCCCAACCTGTCATGCAAATTCTGAGGGTACATTTCTCTACAGTGGAACACATTTTGGTTTTGAAGTAACAGCTAAGCACTTACAATTTGTAAAGCTTTTTAGATACTTCGATACTACACTGAGATAGAGAACCTGTATGGAAACTTAGATTATTGACTAGAGCCTTCTTCTTTTCTAATATGCACATTCGGTGCTACAAATTTTCCTCTAAACACTGTTTTCATTCCATCTCTAGATTTTGATGTTACATTTTTATTTTCATTTAGTTGAATATTTTTTCAAAATCTCTCCTCAGATTTCTTTGACATGCATGCTCATTAGAAGTATGTTGTTTAATCTCCATGTGTTTGAAGATTTTCCAGTTATCTTTCTGTTATTGATTTCTCATTTAATTCCATTGTGGTCTGAGAGCAAAACTATATTTTTATTCTTTTAAATTTGTTAAGATGTGTTTCAAAGCCCAGAATGTGGTCTATCTTGGTGAAAGTTCCGTGTGAACTTGAGAAGAATGTGTTCTGCTGCTGTTGTATGAAGTAGTGAACAGGTGTCAATTATATCCGGTTGATTGGTGGTATTACTGGGTTCAGCTATATTCTTAATGATTTTCTTCCTGGTGGATCTATCCATTTCTGAGAGAGAGGTGTTGAAGTCTCCAGCTATGCTAGTGCATTCACACGTTTCTTGTAGTTCAATCAGTTTTTGCCTCATATAGTTTGGCATTGTTGTTAGGTACATATACAGTAAGGGTTATTATGACTTCTTGGAGTATTGACCCCTTTACCAGCATGTAATACCCTTTACCTTGAACTTTTTTTTTTTTTTACTTTAAAGTCTGCTCTGTTTAAAATTAATAGAACTAGTCCTGCTTTCTTTTGATTGGTGTTAGCATGGTATAATTTTCTCCATTTACTTTTAATCTTTATGTGACTGTATTTAAAGTGAATTTCTGGGGCTTCTAAAGGGCAGGTGCAGTCAGTTAAGTGGCTGACTCTTGATTTCAGCTCAGGTCGTGATCTCAGGGTTGGATTTTAAGCCTGCATTGGGCTTCACGCTCAGCATGGAATCTGCTTCAGATTCTCCCCCCGTCTCCCTCTACCACTCCCACTCATGTTCTCACTCTCTCTCTCAAATAAATGAATAAATCTTAAATAAATAAATAAATAAATAAATAAATAAATAAATAAAGTGAGTTTCCTGGGTGGTGTTTTTTGATACACTTTGACGGTCTCTATCTTTTCGTTGGTGGACCTAGACCACTGAAATTTAAAATGATTATTGATATAGTTGGATTGATATCCACCGTATTTGCTCTCTTTTGTATTTGTTACCCTTGTCCTTAGTTCCATCTTTTGTCTTCCTTCTTTTTTTCCCTTTTATGCTTTTCACTGAGCATTTTATATATTTACATTTTCTCTCCTCTCTTAGCAGTTAGTTATATTTATTTATTTATTCATTTTACTTTTTTCAGTGGTTGTCCTGGATTTTGCAATATCCATTTACAACCAATCTAAGTTAACTTTATTTTATTTTATTTTTTTAAGATTTTATTTTTATTTATTTATTTGACAGAGAGAGAGACAGCCAGCGAGAGAGGGAACACAAGCAGGGGGAGTGGGAGAGGACGAAGCACGCTCCCAGCGGAGCAGGGAACCCAGTGCAGGGCTCGATCCCAGGACTCTGGGATCACGCCCTGAGCCGAAGGCAGAAGCTTGACTGAGCCACCCAGGCGCTCCCCCAAGTTAACTTTAAATAACACTGTACTACTACATGGGTAGTGTGAATCCTTTATAATAGCAAAAAATCCTTATTCCTACCTCCTGCCCCTTATATCATTACTGCCATTCACCTTACTTCTTTATAGGCATTCATAAGCATATATATGTGCATATACACATACGTAAGATATATACATAAGCATACATAATCAAATACTGTTGCTATTATTATTTTGAAAAAAACCGTTCTCTTAGATCAATTAAGAATAAGAAAAATAAAATTTGTCTTTTTTAATTTTCCTTTCACCCATTTGTTTTTTCATGCTCTTACTTTTTTTTTATATAGAACTGAGTTTCTGACGTATATCATTTTCTTTTTCTCTAAAGAACTTACTTTAGCATTTCTTGCAAGACAGGACTACTGGCAACAAATTCCCTCAATTTTTGATTATCTGTTAAAGTCTATTTCTTCTTCACTTTGAAGGATAATTTCTCAGGGTACAGAATTGTAGGCTGGTGGTTTTGCTTTTGTTTTTTTCTCAAAATACTTCAAATATTCTCTTCTGGCTTGATAAGCCCGATGTAATTCTTATCTTTGTTCCTTGAGAGATAAGGTATTTTACCCCTCTGACTCCTTTCAGAATTTTTTTCTTTGTATTTGATTTTTTGTAATTTGAAAATTATATGTCCAGGTGTCTTCATCACTTATCCTCTTTGGTGTTCTCTGAGCTTCCTGGATCTGTTATTTGGTGTCTGACATTAATTTGGGAAACTTCTCAGTCATTATTGTTTCAAATATTCTCTTTATATATTTTCTTTCTTACCCTTCTAGAATTCCCATTGCACTTATGTTACACCATCCGTAGTTGTCCTACAGTCCCTGGATATATTGTTATGTTTTGTTTTCAGTTTTTCTTCTCTTTGCTTTTTAGTTTTCGAGGATTCTACTGATATATCCTCCAGCTTAGAGATGTTTCCTCAGGCATGTCCAATCTACTGATAAGCCCATCAAAGGCATTCTTCATTGTGGTTACTGTTTTGCTTGTTTGGTTTTGTTCTTTTATCTCTAGCATTTCATTTTAATTCTTAGGATTCGCGTCTCTCCTTAGATTGCCCATCTGTTCTTGCAGCTGCCTATTTTATCTATTAGAGCTCTTAGCATGTTAATCATAGTTTTAAATTCCGGACCTAATAATTGTAACATACTTGGCATGACTGGTTTTGAAGCTTATTGTATGTCCTCAAACTATGTTTTTTGCCTTTTGGTATGCCTTATTATTTTTTATTGATAACCAAACATGATACACTGGGTAAAATGAACTGCTGTCAATAGACCTTTACTAATGTAGGGGTTGTGTGGAAAGAGGTTAGTTCTATGGTTCTGCAGTTCTATGACTGGGTCTTAGTCTTTTAGTGAGCCTATGCCTCTGGTCTGTGAACTTCACAGGTGTTTCTGTTTTTGTGTTTGTTTTGTCTTTGTTTTTCTCCCCACTTATGTGGGACACAATGGCTAGAGTGTCTGGATTGAGTATTTTTCTCCCCCAGCCAAGTTAGGCTTTGATAATACCCCAACAAACTAAGCCCTAGTAAGTAGTTTCCCCTAGTGGCAGGGTTCCTTAAGAACAGAATGTTTGGTGTATTTCAAAATGGTTCCTTCTCTCCTCTCTCTGTCGACAGCTGAAGAAGATTTTTCTCTGATGTTAACAGTGGGGAAAATGGTCAAGCTCCTGGAAATAAATCTTCCAGTATTGTGGGAGCCCCTCTATGACAGGGTCTCCCTGGAATTTTTAACTCTCAGAGTTGACTGTACTGAGCCTCTAGCAATTTATCAATTACAGTTTGGTTTTTTGCACCCTGGCACTGGTTTCTGGTGGTTGTCATTTGTGAGTCTCTGCTTTGGTAAGATAGGTAAGCCATGATGATTTGCATTCGCTTGTCTTTCTATGCAGTATTGGGGGCAGCACGTTGCCCTGTGTCCTCCTGTCTTATGGATCTAAGAAGAGTTGCTAGTTTTTCAGTATCTTCAGCTTTTTACTTGTAGTTAGGACAGCATGGCGACTTCCAAGCTACTTTCATGCAAAAATCAGAAATCCAGTACTACTTTTTAATTTTCATGCAGAAACCAGAAGTCCAATATTATTCTTCTTTAAATAGGGTTTTGATGTATGACTTTCTCATTAATATAATATCTAAATCTTACACACCTAAATATAAAATACATCCTACCTTCAATTTGGCAATATAACTAGATAATGTGTTGAAATAATGGTGAGAATTGGAGTGATTATTATTTTCTTTTCATGTTTTATATTTACCGAAGTTAAACAAAGGGAAGGAGGAAAAAAAAAAAGAGAAGAAATAATCTGCCAATTATAGATGAAGGTATCCTCAGAACCATACACAGATCTAAAAAATATATTTCTATCTCTTGTATAATGTCTTTATGGCTAGAAGCTGAAAATAGCAGTTAGTATATTTATCAAAGATCACAATTAGAGATAAATATGAGATGCTTGCCAATAGATATACTCCCTCTGTCTGATGTGAACCCAATCAAAACACAAACGTCACATATCGTCTTTGATTCTAATTCCTCCTGATGCTTTACTCGTTGTTCTAATCACTTCATTCATATTCTTCAGAGTGCAACTGCAGCCGGTCAAAGTCACTTCAGGACCAAAAGGAGAGATTATGCATTTTTTTAAATAAGAATTTATGGATGTCCATTATGTATATTTTTAAATAAACCTTTAGGTAGTTTTAGAGTCAATTTAACATTTTTGGATTCTTTCAAGAAAACAAACACAGCCTTGATTCTATAAAAATATTTTCCTTATTCAGAAAAGGAGGCCATTTCCTTATCAGTTCTATATATTAATAGAGTGGTTGTTTCTGACATACCTTATTCACATGGAGATCATCACTATCTTTAAAAGGGCATACTAAAATTCCATGTATCTATCAATGAAACAGGTTGCTGGAAAAGAGTTTATCCTAATACAACATTATCAATCATGTTGAAGACATTACTATTCAAAATGAACAAACCCCAGTGTTATTGTAGTGAGATAAATGCATTGTGTTTCAAAGCTCTTATCTGTCAGCAGTGATGTTTTGTCATTTTGATAGTCCCTTCACTTGGAAAAAGAAAAGTTTTCTTTTATGACAGGAGAAATAGAAAAAAAATAATACTACAATAAAATTCAACATGTGAGAAGAATTTGCAATTTGGAATTATGATGATCTCATTTTAACTTTAATTAAAAGATTGACACCAAAAGGTATATATTCTTTTAACTCACATCTGATAATTTAATGAACCAAGCATTCAGTTTTAGTGCAGAATTTGACCCACTTTAGCCTAATCCTTAATAGATATTCCACAGGGAATTGTATGCAGAAGATATATACTTGGTAACAATCAAGATTTACAATAAACTTTAGGATTATTAACTCAGGGCAGCAAATCTGTAATTTCTCTTAACTCCTGGTGAACAAATCTTATTTTCTACCCATGTAGACAACTTAAACACTAACATATTAGAATTTATAAAGTGAAACATACAAGAATGATCTTGACTGATGATTAGGATATGGCTAATGGTTTTCCATTATGAAAACAATTGTGAAAATGGTAGATGAAAATGTTCATTTTTCTAAAAACTATTTTCCTGTTTGAAAATAAATACAATTTTATATTATATAGTGCATTTCTGAAACTAATGAATAACTATTAATAGCTGTAATAATAGCTTGCATTTTTCAAATATTTTACTGTTTCCCAGTTTAATGCCTATAAATAGGTGTTAGTACCTCCATTATGCAGATGAATAAGCTGAAACTTGCAGATTTTATTTAGGAAGTTATATATCCAGGCTGCATTTTTCCCTTTGTAAAATCTTTAAATGTAACAATTGCATTTTACTTACCAAAGCCCATAGTATAGTTTGTTAATTGAATTATTTTTTCTCTGTGTCCCACAATATCAGAAGGCTAAGTAATATAAGTAGTATATGTATATGTATATATAATAAATAACATAAATAATATGTGACATATAAAAAATAACATATTTAATATATTAAGGAGAACAGTATACTGTCTATAACAGTATAACTCTATTATAATATTAAAATAGCATAATACTACCCATTTACCCATTTATATTTTTTTCTTGTATTATTCCTGTCACTGCTTATAGAGAATAAAATCAAAATTATATTTTTCTATGTAATTTTTCTCTATGCATTTCTTTTTCTACTTTGAAATAGTAATATGCCACCATAATATTTGGGTTTTGGAAATACACACAAATTTCATAATTTCATTTTGATAAAATTATAATTTTTAAAAATGTCAGCTGATTTTATATCCGCATTCACTAGCTCCATGTCAAGGCTTATGCTAGTTAAATTCAAGAGCTCCAAGCACTATGGATCGTTACATTTCTCTTTCCACACCCAGCTGCATTTGTCTAAGCTCTTCCTTCCAAGTCCAGTATCTCTGACTACAAATACAGAACCTGGATAGAGTAGCTGCGGCTACAGTACGTTGGATCAAGGTAGAAGGCACCCTGGAGAATCACTTAAAGATTGGGTTTCCCCAGACTTCCAGACCTTTCTTTTCTGAACCAAAGATTTTTTCTTCGTCACATCCAAAGCTTGAAAGGAAATAAAATCAACATCATTTTCCAGTTATTTTCTACTGTATCCCCAAGTCTTTGGCGTCGCTCTTCTAAATACATTAGCATACTTTTAAAGACAGGTCATTTTAATGATTTAGCCAAGTTTGTTTTTAGTCTAGTTATCATTGTTTTAAGAATTTCTATAATGAGTTAATGAGTTAATGGAAGAATAAGCTGATCTTGCTACTTATTTTTATTATAGATTTGGCAAATCATTCTGTTCTTTGCATTAAAGATGGAAATGATAATCCCCAAAGCTAATGCAATATTTTAAGAATAATAATCGAGGGGCGCCTGGGTGGCACAGCGGTTAAGCGTCTGCCTTCGGCTCAGGGCGTGATCCCGGCGTTATGGGATCGAGCCCCACATCAGGCTCCTCCGCTATGAGCCTGCTTCTTCCTCTCCCACTCCCCCTGCTTGTGTTCCCTCTCTCGCTGGCTGTCTCTATCTCTGTCGAATAAATAAATAAAATCTTTAAAAAAAAAAAAAGAAGAAGAATCGAATAAGACATAGATTATCACATATTTGTGTTTTTCAATACAAATTGAAAAGGGCAAGATATGGGAAAGGAAAATGTGATACATTTTTAAAAACATATTTTGAGATAATAATAGTACATTTCGTTTGTATCTTTATCTTAACTGATGAGTGCAGAAAGAACCCGATGAGTTTTCATAATCATGAGAAAATCTGAGAATAGTTTTAAAATAGGTGATGAGGATGAAGGAGTGCACTTGTGATGAGCACCGGGTGCTGTATGGAAGTGTTGAATCATTATATTGTACACCTGAAACTAATATTACACTGTATGTGAACTGTTAAATAAAAACTTAAAAAAAAGAGAAAGAAAGAGGCTACTTGGGGAAAAAAATAAAATGATAGAAACATGAGATTATATTTAAAGAAGATCTCATTTAAATTCTGATTTTAAAAAACTCCAACTGTCATTGTGGCTTATTGACATTGGTTTCTTTTTAGTGCAATCACACTGTCTTAGCAAGATGTTTCAGGGACATACACAGTTTGTACAAGTTTATTTAATCACAGTAAGAGAACATTTCAAGCTGATAGCTTTAATTATTTTAGCTGATTCCCATGATTGCATTTATGGAAGGGCCAAAAGAGGTGACTATCTGTGGTTAATTACTCCCAGGCACAACTTACATGTAGCTCTGAGGCATGCCCAGCTTGAAAAACTAGTTTGATCTCCTTCAGAAAATTCTAGTAAAAGAAGACATGTGAGAAATATAAAATAGGAAGATTTTGAGAATAGTTAAAAGCCTAAAATTCATAACTATAGCTTGAGATGCAAGAAAGAATTTTTATGGAATTCATAATTTTCTTGAATTACTGAGTCAAACACAGATTTGCACATAATAGGTATCCAGCAGCCATTTGTTGCATGCATAGTGATTCAGAATTTCCTCTGCTACCTTAACAATTCATTTTCCTTCTGTTCTTTTTAAGCTCCTGTCTAGCTGTACCCATCTGCCCTACCTAATATACTAGTACAGAACCTCCCTTCCTGAAGTTTATTCTGTTAAAAATTCAAATTTAAAAGCATTGGATAACATTTGTTGAGCATTCACTGTGTGTTGGGCACTGCCCAAAGATATATTAACTCATTTAATTCTATGATAATCCTCAGTGGTGTATGTTAGTATCATTTCCTCTTTAGTGGTAAGGAAATAAGACCCATATAAGGTGAGTAACTTTCCTGAAGTCATACAGCTAAAAAGCATAGGAACTGGAATGAAAACCCAAACACTCTAATTTCAGAGCACACACATTGAATCAATGCAGTAGTATTTAGATTTTATTCTGTCCTAAACATCTTTGAAATGGTGCTTGTTCTTTCTCCCTCCCTCCCTCCATCCTTCCCTCCCTCCCTCTGTCCCTCTCTCTCTCTGTATTATAAATGTTATAGAAAATCAACATGCAGTGGTACCAAGATATATGGAGAAGAGTAACATAGTAACTTGACTACATTTGTTTTATCTCATTACTATTAAATCTTCACTCAGTAAACAGGCCAATATCTGAAGAGGATGAGAGTGATTGTAATCACTACTCTAGGGTAAACATGTGTCTGGAAAAATTGTTACTTAATCAACAGTTCTCTCTGCCTGACACATAAATGACTACTCTTCTATGCCATTTCTAATTCCTAGTACTCTCTAAAATTTCTTCGCTTAAGCTAACACTACAGCAAGCCATTTTCTGATTGCTGCACTATAAATTGAACTATCCTCAATGAGATTGCCTGGGATTCTAGCGATAGTATACATTTTTTGAAATTAAAGTTCCGTTAGTTCTTCAGTTATCTCTTTTGCCAAGTTACTTATAGAAGCCGATTTCAAATAAGAGCAAGATTGTCTCACAGTGGTCTGTCTCCTCTATTGTATTTTTCAGTGGAAAGAAGAGCTTGTTTATTTAGATCTTTCATCCACATGCCAGGATACCCTTCTCCTTCCTCTTCAGTTATCAAAATCAAACTCTCCTTTATGAACTACTTGATTTTTGTTTCATCAGATATTCTTAAGCATGGACTCTGTGCCAATAAAAAAATTTAAAATTTAAAAATGCTACCATTTTTTTAAGGGAATTAAGAGTTAATGTGCTTCTTTAGAAAAAAATTCTTGAAGTAGTTCAGGCCAAATTGATCCAACTCACATTAAAATATGTGCTTTATTTAAATTTAAATAATATTTGCATACTTAATCATTTTTTCTTATAAATAAATATCTTGTCTATATTTGATTAATACTGAGTGACTTAGACTAAGGCAATTGTAAGCTCCTGAAAAATGTGGACACATAGTTGGTTGAATCACTGATTAAGAACCTTAATCTCTAAATGATTATAATCTTTAGTAATCCATTAACTCAAACGGTACTTCAGGATCATCCAAGTAAGAGTAGAGTCACGTGAATAAGGGTAACATAAATTACAGTAAAGCATAACTTTGTTGTTGAAAATGGACTTTTGTGTACATTTTAATTTGTGATTAGCAGAAGCTCTATGAGGGAAATAGGGTATAATGATCACTGTTTACTTCATAGGTATTCGTGGTGGTAAAAAGAGATAAGAAAACCTTTGAAATAAAATCTTTAAAATTAGGGAACCTATCATTATGTTATTACTACTGGGGATAAAACATTTCTTTTTAACTGAAACATCAGACTCTCATTTAAACAATTTTCATGGATATCATTTATGGGAAGAGTTCAGGGCGGTATGACATAGAAGGTGCTATGAGCTATAAAACATTGCAGTGTTTCACAGAAAGACATAGGGAGGAAAATGTTACTGTAAGAAATATTGTTTCTACAGATTGCTTCTTTGATAGTAATCCACATGGATCCTAATTTCTTTGTTTGTCTTTCTCTTAAAAAAAAAAAAGGAAAAAGGAAAATTATCAGTATGCAGAATATTATTCTCCTTTTTGGGGGGGTTGGAGATGGAAGAAAAGATCATCAATTTAATGATTTTACAGATATTTATATCTATCTATTTATATAGCACAATAGAAGAAAATGCTTCATTACAAATAAATAATTTTTTCTTTGAAAGGGCTGTAAACCCTTACACAGTGGGAAAAAAATATCCAAAATGCCAGGATATTTTAAAACAGGCATATTATAGATAAAGTATATTGTAATCTTCATTGTACATTTGTAAGAGTATACAAATTCTCCAATATTACCTAACCCCACATGGAAAGAGGAAAATAAAAATGTCCTTATAATGCATCAAAACAGAAGTATATAAAGCCATCTTGAAAAACATGGAAAACCTATTTCTATTTCTAGGCCAAAATGTAACCAATTAAGTTAGAATGTGCTAACTGGAGGAGAGACTGGTCAATAACAGAAACAAGAAGAAAGAGAGAAATGTTGGTATGGTGTCTCCTAGGAAACCATCTAGTCTAATAACCACCTTTAATACATGAAGAACCTGAAACCCAAAGAGGAAAAGTGACTCCTGCCCAAGGCCCAACAATGATTCACATCTGAACCAAGACTAAGAATCAGGATTCCTCACATACAACCTAGGTCTTTATTATAAGCCAGCACATTTCCCCGTGCTTTTTCTCTGAAAGCGACAGTTTCTAGGCAATAGCAGGAGTAGGGGAGGTTTGGTTGGTTGGGTTTTTTGTTGTTGTTGTTGTTATTGTTTACTTTTTTTTTTTTCTCATGCTGGTGTCAGTGGTTGGAAGATTGTCATGCCAACCTACTGTTTCAATTTTACATCTTCTGATGGAAGAAACATTATCTTTGTACATTTAAGTGAATGGTACACAAAGAGAATTAGTGTCAGAGATTTAAATACAGGCCTTTGAACAGCTTGCGTAGTGCTGCTTAACAAAAGAGAAGAGGAAGGAATCCACGTGACTTATGCTGTACTTTTCAGGAATTATCTCCTTTCACTTCATAATTGCTGCTAGCAGTGGCCAAGCTAACTATTAAATAGTGTTTCTGACCTTATGCACTGTTCCATAGCTCTGTAAAGTATGTAGACAGTTTTTTCCCCCAGAAATAGAAATGCTTCTGATACTATGTTGAAAGGCATTATTAGTGAAATTAGAACGTAATAACAATCTGCAGATGGTAAAAGATTACTTCCTGGCAAAGAATAAATCCAAGTGCATTTTATGCTAAGTGAAATGTGATTATCCATAAATTGTGATAGTGGTGATCGATTCACAAATTTGATAACTGTGATCTAGCTTCTGCTGTCAACCATATGTCTTAATCAGATCAAAATGAAATCACAGATTAAAGACTGAGAAAAAAATTAAATTATCTTGCAATGAATTGGAATATACTACATTAGAAAATCGTATGAGTTTTCATGGTTGCTATAATAAATTATAGAAATAGCCATTTTAGTTCATTTAAAAACCCAAATGAATCCTTCTACTTAGTCTAAAATTATCTAAAACATACATAGTATTAAAAGATGATTTTAATCAAATAAAATTTCAGGCACTTTTAAAATGAATATTTACAGACTAAAGAGGTAACAGACTGCATTTGATATATTAGTACTGGAAAAGAATCCCTGAAAAATACTGTTTCTGAAGACAAATTAAATGTTCTAATCTATTACATATAATATTATCTTCATGCTTTTAAGAAGTATTTACTGAGTTCTACATGCCAAGAACATCAGAGTTTAAAAAGATGCACTACATCTCTGCTTTCATGGAGCTTATCTTATATATGCCAGTCCTATCACAAAGGAGTATCGATATTTCTAAATAGTGCACATTGGAAATGCTAAAATATTTTTGTTACGGAGGACAGATTCTTCTCACTTTGCACGTCTTACTATTGTCAACACCACTTAGGATTCTTCTTTATCCGCAGGAGTAAATGGTTTCTGTGAAACAGGCGAGCTTAGAGTAACATTGAAGTGAACTACTGAAGCTGAATAACCATTTGTAGTGTACCTAAGCTGCCTTCCACCACGTCCGCTTTGGAGATAGACTGCAACTGTACTGTTTATTCAATTATTCATTGATTCAGCATATATTCATTGAATACCTGCAATAGATCAGTCTGTGTTCTAGGTTTTGGGTATAAAGCATTGAGCAAAACAGACAAAATTCCTGCTCTGATGTAGTTTCTATTTTAGTGGGGAAGAAAGAGTAAAATCAAAGAAACAAGCATACATAAAGTCAAGTCAGATAATGATAAATGTTAAAGAAAAAATAAAGTAGGTCATGAGATAGGGAATAGCAGGGATACATGGAAAGAGAGGCTGCAAGAGCAGAAAATGCACGAGGGAACAGGATGAAGGAATGTGTGGGTCAAAAGCACCCAGGCAGAAGGAATACAGAGAAAAGAGGCTGTGGGGGAAAATGAGAGCTGTGTGGCTAAAGTAGACTGAGAAAGGCGGAAGGCAATAGTTTACATCAGAATTATGGCCAGGCATGAGCTTAGAGAGGGCCTATCGGCCATGACAAGAAAGTTTCCATGAAGAATCAGTTCCCTTCTTTTTTTCTTCTTTTTTTAAGATTTTTTGTATTTATTTGACACACAGAGAGAGGTAGTGAGAGAGAGAGAGAGCACAAGCAGGGGGGCGGCAGACAGAGGCAGAGGGAGAAGCAGACTCCCCGCTGAGCAAGCAGCCCCATATGGAGCTCCATCCCAGGACTCCAGGATCGTGACCTGACCCGAAGGCAGACACTTAGCCGACTGAGCCACCCAGGTGCCCCGAATGAGTTCTGTTTTTATAATGTGTGTGCCTGAATGACATTGCTATCAAGAAATAAAATATTAGTAAACTAAGTAAAATTATTCATGGTGATATTGAGAAACAGCACTGGAGAAGACAGTGTTTAATCCAGAAGACTGGCATGTAAACAGATAATGATCATGTTGTAGGCACTTACAGAATGTTATAGGAATGATCAAGGAGTGGTCGGACATTCGCCTCTGTTTGAGATGCAAAAAGTTGCCAAAAGAAGTTGTTCCCACTGTAAATATTAGAAGAAAAAAAAAAGGTAAACAATCATCAAAATCGCAATTTTTTTCATGCTTGCAACAGTTCTCAAAGTAACCAAGGAAACCAAAATCTGAAGAGGGACAAGCTCCTTCAAGGACAGGCAAAACACAAAAACAGTCTGGCCTTTGACAAAATACAGAAGGAGTTTATTCCCTTCTGCACAGACTGGGGGGAATCACTTAGAATTTTTATGAGTTTGTAAAAGCCACATGACAGCTACTGTGTTTGTTAGGAATAGCCGGGGATCCCAGACTCAAGGGGCAGTTCATACTCATCTGTAAGCTACTGCCATGGCCCTCCATTGAGTGCTCGGTTAGAGAGCTGGGGTCAGCACCGTACCAGATATAGCTCCCCTCGGGTGCAGGCGCGCTGTAGGCTAGCTGGCTGGCTGTAGGGAAGCAGGCACAATACCTCACACACGTACCCAGGCTTTATCACCTACACGGTAAAAATCTTAAGGTGCTGAGGAAAGGACAAAAAATCCATGGGCTGCTTGCTAAGATCCATTGCTGTTGGTGCACCAGTCAATGCAAAAGCCCTCTCTACCTCTCTACCCATAAAAAGCATCTTGGGTCCGGTATCTTTTACAAATATCAAGCAGAGGTCTACTCATTCAGGGAAGCAGAAAACTCTCTCCTGACCCACCATCGAAGGTAAAAGGTAGAGTGGGTCTATCAGAGATGAGGGACAGCAACACTGGGTAAGGTCCACCTTCAAGGCCCAGGTGCACAAAGCCTGCCTGAGACTGAGGCTGTGGTTGGACCAGATCAGCAAAGACCTACGGCTGAGTAACCCGGCAGTCTACCACGGGGGCTGGATCCAGGACACCCAGGATTTCCACTGGGGTATGTCTGGGAAGGAACAGTTGAAAGCTAAGGGAGGAGCAGAACACTGAAGAAAATCTGGCAACCCAGGCCCCATTCTAAATACAAAAGTATTTGTACTTCATTACAAAGTAACAGCAACCTGCTGCTAGCGGAATTTGAAGCTTATGGTGCCTTGCACGTAGTGGTGACAAAAACAAAAACACTGCATATCCAGATCAGTTCCCAAGTGGATTAACTCACCCACACACTAGCAGCCTGATAGGAGGAGAAATGTACCAATATATTCTATTTACCTCAATCTCTGCTAGCCAACAATCCATCTAAAATAATGAGACACACACAAAAATGCAAGAAAAAAAATCCATTTTTAAAAAGTGACAAAAATAGACTGAGCTATATCCCAGATGTTGAAACTATCAAACAAAAACCACAAAAATAACTATGGTTGTTAACTATGCCTGCTGGAAAGGTGAATAACATAAATGAATAAGTAACATTTAGCAGGAAAAGAGTAGACTAAAGCAAAGTACATAAAGGGAAATTTATAGGATTGAGTATATTAGAAAAAAATAAAGATCTAAATTTGATGATCACAGCTTCTACCTTCAAAAGAGAAGAGTGAACTAAACTAAAATTAAGCAGAAGAAAAGAAATTACAAAGAGCAGAGTGGAAATCAATGAAATAGGAAACAAGAAAAAGCAGTAACAGAAATCAATGAAACCAAAAGCTGTTTAAGAAAGTTAATAAAATTGATAAACCTCTAGCCAGACTGATTGGGAACAACAGGTGATACAAATCACCAGTATCGAGAATGAGAGAGGCAACATCATTACAGAGTCTACAGATATTAAAAGAATTTCAAGGGATTATCATGAGCACCTGTATGCCAATAAATTTGGCAATTCAGATGAAAAGGACAAATTCCTTCGAGGGTACAAACTACCAAAGTTTGCTCAAAAGAATTTAAAAAAGCTAAATATCCTTGTTTCTATTTATGAAATTGTTTTTATAGTTAAAAACCTTCTCACAGCTGAAACTGCACTCCCAAAAAGTCGGACCGATGAGTTCTACCAAAGACTTCAGGGAGAGATAACACTAATTATACGCATATCTTTCCAGAAAACTGAATAGATGAGACTGCATTCCAGCTCATTTACTGAGGGCAGCATTAACTTTTCATAAACTAATCAATTAATTTTTCATATGAGAAAACCAAGAAAAAAAATCCATGTGACTATTTCAATAGATGCAGAAAACTTTTGAAAAATTCAGTATCCATCCCTGACAAAAACTCTCAGCAAACAAGGAATAGAAGGGAACTTCCTCAATTTCATATACAACCTGGTCCAAAAAAAAAAAAAAAACAGGTCAAACTTAATTGTCAAAGACTGAATGTTTTCCCTCTAAGATCAGGAACAAGGGAAGGCCGGCTGCTCTGACCATGTCCACTCAGCATTGTACTGTACTAGGGAGTGCTGCAGGTATGAAAGGAAAAGTCATACCGATTGGAAAGGAAGAAGTGCAACTACCTTTTCTTTTTTTTTTTTTTTTCAAATGATGTGATTGTCTATGTAGAAAATTCTATAGAATCTACAAAAAAAGAACACTGGAACTAACAAGTGCATTTAAGAAGATTCATAGTACAAAATCAAGAAGCAATAATCTGATGAATTTCTATATTCTAGCAATAAAAATTGGAAATTAAAATAAAAAGTACTCTTCACAACAGAATATACATACACAAAATCCTCAGGAATAAATATGACAAAAGAAGTGCAAAATCTAGTTCACCGAATACTGCAAAACACTGCTTAGAAAGTTTTAAAGACTATGTTAAATGAAGATACCACGTTCAGGAATCAGAAGAAGCAGTATTGTTAAGATGTCAAAAATAAAACTTTGCATAAGCACCTAGGCTACTGACAAAACAATATAATGCAAGCATAAATAGCATGGTGGTAAGGGAGCATGAGGAATGGCAGAAAGCTGTGGTGGCAAGGGATAGGAGCTGGAGGTAAGCATGAAAATGTAGACTGGGGCTAGGATATTAAGGGTTTTGTATGCCATGCTGAGGGTTGGCGCTTTTTTCTGGCAGAAGTTGGAAGTTATTGATAGTTTTATCTGTTTTCAACTTTTAATTCTGAAGTACCTTTAGATGTATAGAACGATTGCAAAAATAGTGCAGAGTTTCCTTATATTCCTCACCCCACGCCTCCTAATATTAGCATCTTACATAACCATAGTACAATTATCAAGCACAGTCAGTTAACATTGGTTCAGTATTATTAACTGAACTACAAAGCTTATTCAAAATTCACCAATTTCTTTAATAACCTTTTTTTTTTTTCTGTTTCAGGATCTTATTCAGGATCCTGTATTGCATTGAATTGTCATTTTTCTTTGGTTCCACCATTCTGTAATAGTGTCTCAGTTTTTTATTGATGGCCTTTAAAACACGGAAATAGCATAATGAGAATTTTAAAAAATAGATATCCTTATTTACAATGTAGAAGATTGGAGAGAGTTTAAGCTGGGGGCTGGAAAATCACATCGGCTTGGAGGCAGTTTCAGTAATTGGGTTAGTGGTGATATAGATTGAAGTAAAGGACTGACAGTGACTATTTCAAGAAGAGAATAGTTTGAGAAATACTTAGGATGTCGAATTAACAATATGGGTTGACCAAAGTTGTTGCGAAGGAATATGGGGTATAAGAGAGAGGAACTAACTAAAGATGACTTCTGAGTTTTGGCTTTGATATTCTGGATAAATGGTGGTAACTTCAGGAGCACATTGGGTTTGTTTGTGGTTTGTTTTGTCATTCTGTCTTTCTGTTACCCAAACATAAACACACAGTTCCTCCTATCTTTTTACCATGATCTTACTCTTATTTTTATAAGATGTGATTTGCTGGAGGACATTAAGTATTCTGTCACTCATCTTGGAAGAATCAGTTCTAATTCCAGGATGTGATATATTATAAAAGAATAATAATTTTAATAACTAGAATTTCCATAAAATTATGGGGAAAAAATTTGAAGACAAATATATAGTATGATATGGATTACCATTCTTGTCACAATGATGTTTAATCCTCACACTTTGCTGGCTGGGATTATGCAGATAAAGATCATATTTTACCCATATCAACCACATACAACATTCTGTACTCATCCAGTTTCCTCAATTCTTATTACTGTATCTTTCATCAGCTGATGATCAGCTGTGGGGTATAAGATAGAAAAAATGTTTTAGATTTAGATAAATGATCATAAATCTGTAGGCTGTGGGGGAAAAGCCTTTTTAAACATGGTGTAAAGGAAATTATTTCTGACAGTAAAAGACTGACAAATCTGATTATATAATAATTTTGAAACTTATTAAGAGCTATATAAATTATACATAAATTTAAATGACAAGAATAAAGGCAGTTATTTAACATATAAATAACAAATAAAGGGTTGATACTGAAAATATGTAAAGCTCTCCCTCAAATTACCACAGGACAAACAAACCCAGTCAGAGTCCCTATTTCCTGACTGCCCCTACATCCTCACCTTGCCCCCTTCTCTAGCATGCGCTCTGTACTCCAGCTACCTGGCTCTTTTTTTGCCCCATCTGGTACCCTTGCTCTTTCTGCCACAGAATCTTTGGACATTTTCTTTCCATTGTTTGGAAGTATTTTCTTCACCCTTTTTCATCAAGGTAACTTCTCTTCACATAATTAGTTCTTGCTTATCCTTCAGATTGCAGCTCCAGATTCACTTTGGCATAAAAGGCTTTCCCAACCCACAGTCTAGGAAAAATGCTTTTGGGCTACTAGAATAATGACCCTTGTTGGCCTAGCAACTACTCAGTACATCATTATACATTCATTTGCATATGTTCTGCCTCTCCCATTGTATACTGGCCTATTTTTGACTACCTTGCATCCTAAGTACCAGGACCTTGCCTGATACAGTATGTATATTTTACATTTGTAACATATAGATTTATATGTACATTGGTGTGTTCATTGCAGAATTGTTACTAACATTAAAAGGGAGGAGACAAATCTGAATTTCCATATAGAAGCCTATGAAAACATATAATTGGAGGGTTGTAGAGTAAACATCATAAAATCCATGTTCCAGCCTTCTCTCCACTGCTTACTCAAAATGTAAGAATGAGCCTCAAATAAATGAGGATAGGAATTTTATACACTACAGCCATGTGCTGGTAAAGTAATCAAATGCAAATAAAAACATTTTATAAATCCCAAACAATTATACAAAGATAAAGAGATATTTGGTCATTATTTTTATCATTTTTATCACATCAGTTTTAGTGGAATTGATTTAGGGATTGATTGAAAGTATGCTCAATACTTTGTAAGTTCTTCTTAATAGTTTGTCTCACCCTTGTTAAAATTTCTGTATATACTCTTTCTGTTTGGAGCTGAAACTATATAGGATTAATGCCTTAATCCCAAACCCAAAGGGAAAAGGAGAAAATGGTATCATAATCATTGTTATTCTTTTCTCTTTTACATCCAGGAGGCTGAAATATCCTGAATCTTACAGTAAGAGTGAGTTAGGTGACTTACAGTTTTTTATAAGTGCCTTTGTGTTTAAAAACTGAGTTTTTAGTTCTCTGTGGCCCAGGCGTTAAAGTCTGTGCTAGATGTGAATTCCAACTCTGCCACTTACGGAGTGTGAATTTGGACAATGCATTTAACTTCTCTTAACCAGTTTCTTACTTGAAAATGACAATAATAATAGCTCTTCTACATAGGGTTATATGAAACATAAATGGAAAAATAAAATAACTTATAATAGGTGCTAGGTTAAATGTTTAGTCCATGTCAGGCTTAGATCACAAATGAGAGATTCATGCTGGCTTTAGGTGAATAAAAAGACAGTTGACTGAAAATTATTCAGTTGAACCCATTTGATGGCTGGTAATCAACAATTTTAGCCATTTATATTCTTTTAAAGAAGAAATTAAGTCTTAATGTTTTTTAATTACAATTCAATGACTTTTTTCTGTAGTTTCATTTCCTAAGTAGATAATTATGATTAAATTGGACCTTGTCACACTATTTATATATAAAGACCATCTTTATTTAGAAGAATTTGTTCCAAATGATTATGTTTTTGGCAAACTACATTGATGATGTGTCAAATTAATGTTATTCTTTATATGCCGCCTCTCAGATGGTTGCTGAAAATCATATTTGCAAATAATGCTAAATGTATAGGCTGAAAGTATTTTGTGTTACTATATTCTTACAAGTATGAAAGCAAAGGTCGGGTGCTTTTCAGTGGTTAATAAAGAGAAGAAAGCAATTATCAACACTGGGCTTGTGATTCATTAATGAATTAAATAGGAAAAAAGAAGTTAAATTAAATTCAGCTTTCATAGAAAGAGTACAAATCTTTCATCTGCCATGGAAGCTTACCTTATTTTCTCGTTTCTAAGAGCTCACTGATTAAAAAATTCAATATTGATTACTGATTTTTTTGAAGAAAAATAATCCATCATATTAAACTCATTGATCAATTTTAAAATAGGCCCTGATTTCCGATATGATAAAATGTAAAAGCTACAAACATTTTAGAATTGTGGAAATATGGTACTCTGTATCTGAATTGGAGGAACTTAAAAGAATAAAGATTCATTCCAAGAATAAACTTCTTAGTTTATTATTAGAAATAAAATGGAGATAAGGATCACCTTTGGGGGTACAATAATTCTTATTAAATCCATGTATCTCCTTTTCTTATACCTCACCCCCACTTGCAAATAAAGAGAGTTAGAAAAATAGGGAAATTCCACTCTTCAGTTATAGCCATATTGTCAACAATTATTACTGTAAAAAAAAAAGTAAGAGAAAATCAACAAATATTTATGTTCTGCAACAGTTACATCGAAGAGTGTCGCAGTTACAGTCCACCAGATTCATGTTTTCCAGAAAGGGTTACACATCAGAACTACTCATATAATACATCATAATGCAAATACATGAACGCTAGCCTGTAATGAATAAGGTAGAACTTCTAGGAGTAGACTTAGTCATCTGTATTTTTTTTTTTAATCTCCACTTTGAATTCTGATACAGAATTCAGAGATTTTGGAAACACTATGGTGAACAGATTGGGGGATCTTTGAGGATGGAATCTGCCTCTGCATTCTCTGATCTCCAAAGAAGTTCCTGGTTCATGATTAAAAGTTGATAAATGTGTGTTGCAGAATAAATATATGAATGGAATGTGCTAAGGTCCTGATGTGACTTAAAATCACTGGAAGAGGTTATATTGGGACAAATTGGTCAGTCTAAAAAAGTTAGAAAATATATCACAGGGAATAAATATATTCAAGTAAGATGGTGCTATCCAAAAATATTTCACTGAGTTTTCCTTAAGAATTAAGTAACAGATAATCGATTTCGAGATCCTTTATAGATTTTACTTGTAATCCCATTTTATTTAACAAGAAAAATAAGACCCAAACTGATTAGTTTCAGAGATGAAAACTATGATAGTGTACATGAACTCATTTAACTTAAATTTACACATTTATACAGAGAACTTCATTTTCATAACTGCTGAGTGACCCAAAAGGGTGGAAGTGTTGCTAATTACAGTTGCTACCAGAAGAAGAAGTGGGGGTGGGGAGAAGGGGAAAAGGAGGAAAGGAAGGAAGGAAGAGAGGGAGGGGAAAAAACAGTGTGCTTCCAGCGATTGGTACAGGCTCCAAACATCTTTGATAGTGTTAAAGTCTCAGACAGCTGGAGTCACAACACCAGCAAGCGGTTCAATATGCTCTATGTTTGGAGGTTTGTGTGTACATGTACACATAAAATAAATAAATCATAGGAGTCAAAATAATAGTGGGAAAGGAATATGCTATTAAGAAGTCCTTATTTGGGATTCTTATCATAAAAAGATGGTGGATACCCATAAAAAATACACTTAGATCTTGCAAATTCAGTTTCACACTAATAACTGAAGAATGCATTGTATGGAACTTAAAGTCTAAATATTGCATTTTTCTAACAGTCAATACATGGAATTCTTGTAGCAAAAGGTAGATTGCCTCACTAATATTTGTTTCTGGTTTTTTTTTTTTTTTTTTTTTAAAGATTTTATTTATTTATTTATTTGACAGAGATAGAGACAGCCAGCGAGAGAGGGAACACAAGCAGGGGGAGTGGGAGAGGAAGAAGCAGGCTCATAGCAGAGGAGCCTGATGTGGGGCTCGATCCCATAACGCCGGGATCACGCCCTGAGCCGAAGGCAGACGCTTAACCGCTGTGCCACCCAGGCGCCCCTGTTTCTGTTTTTGGTGTAGACTTTCATTTTCCCAAATCTCTCTTCTGCTGCCATGAGTTATAGTCTCTTTTTTTATGCCAACCGTTCTATAGGGCCCTATGAAGAGACAATGTCCAGAGCATATAAATTTGTATCTTCTCTTCTTCAGCCAACATTTTATATTGGTAAAAGGGGGCAAAATGGGTGTCAAATGTCTCCTTGATAAGTTGCTTTGCCGACCTATTCATATATGTGCCCAAATAGGGTTGTGTTTTGGGTCAGCTGGTTTCAATTCATTTTAGGTGTGTGGGCTCTTCCTTTTCTCCTGAGTGGATCAACCTCTTTTTACCAAACTTGACAATAGACAATCTCCAACTGAGCTTTTCCTTATGGAGACCTGTCTATCTTTTTTCTTTACCACACAAAATTTTAAGGTTACCAGTATCATTTGCTTATTATGGTGAAAAGCATTTTGGACAATGAGTTAGAGACCTGGGTCTTCTATTTTTTTAAGGGGGTACTGTATGTTCTCTTGACAACTGGGAACAATAGAAGGTTAAGCACCAGTAAGTGGGATATATGTCTAAGACTAGCAGGCTACTACTCTCACAGTCTCTTCCTATGAGAACCTAACACAATGATTTTGGTGCTCTTTCTTTTTGAGTCTCAAAATCTTTCTCATAATAGTGTTCCAGTTTACCAACCAGTCACAGATTAGCACAGCAGTTAAAGTTGATTTTCCCTCCCTGGACTACCTGATTTCTAAATTGCCTTTCAGATTTAATATTGCATGGTTTTCTGGTTGCAAATTCTATTTTGATGTTAGAGAGAGTTTTCAGTCATTCTTGCTTATATATGTAACAGAGTAGATAATACCAAATACTAAATAATCCAAAAATAATACATTAGCTTATATAATAATAGCAATTGTTTCCAGTATTTGCTTAATTTGTGTTCTCACTAACAGAGGTTAATAGGAAGTAACATAGTTGGTTTGAAGAAATCACAGATTATATACTAAAGCAAATTTATATGATAAATAATGATCTATATATGACTCTTTAGAGTTTTTCTTTTTAAATGTAAAGATTAAAATTGACAATTTTCATATGTGACAGCATGTAATACTTAAACTGAATTTTCTCATCTCAACTTCTATACTTATAACTTTATAACTTTTGTGATAGGTTTATGTAAACTGTTGTATTTATTTGATCATCTTAAATTAGTATAATATAAACATTGTATTCAATTGTGATTACCTTAAGATATTCTCCATATTTTGATTTTAAATGCTAAATGAGCCAAGCTTCTAGACAAAATCTTTTTTAAAAAAGTGAATTCCTATTTGCTTATATAAATCAGCAATGGTCTTATTTCCTACAATGAGGGAGCAAACTTTTGACCAGTGTTTTTGCCTAAACCCATTGAAAGTATAACTATAAATTCATATTGCTTTTATAAATGTTAAATTCACAAACATGAGTAGGTTCTATGATTTTTACTGAAACTTCAACCTCAATCTGTTATGGCCTAAGAAGCATTCACCTCTGATGCTACCTTTCAAATTCATTTGAAATCCTATAACCTGTCTTGTGCTTGAAAATAATGTCCCTAATAATTATTAATTTATTTTGTATGTACTGCTTGGCTTAAAATTAATCATAATAAATTTATTTGGTGTTTATGTGCATATCATTGATATAGTACTTCTAAGCTTGCACTTTGTCAGCCTTCATTAACTGGCCAATTAATTACTCTCCTCTAAGTTTTTCTTTGATTTTTTTTAACTCTGCAAAACAGATTATAATAATGTATAAATATTGCGAATGTTATATCTACAATGCCTAAAATCTAGAATAATGCCTGGACCAATTATAATAACTGGCCTTCTCAGATAAAATGTATTTTATGTTGATTCCATCTGAATTTACTTTTGATTTTATTTCTGATCTCTTGCCTTCAAAGATTGGCATTCTGAAATCTCTCAGATATCTTAACTCTTATTAAGACTAAGAGTTAAGACCTATTAGGGGGCACCTGGCTGGCTCAGTCAGTAGAGCATGCTACCCTTGATCTCAGGGTTATGAGTTCAAGCCCCACAATGGGCTTAGAATTTACTTTAAAAATAAATTAACTAATTAAAATTTAAAAAATCAAAAAGGCTAAAAAAAAAAATGTGCACCTGGGTGGCTCAGCCCAGTAGAATATGCAACCCTTGATTTCAGGGTTGTGAGTTCACACCCCATGTTGGGCATAGAGATTACTTTAAAAAAAGAGAAAGTTAAGACTTATTAACTCTTTTTTCTATATATGCTGTGTCTTGATATGTGCTTATAATTTATATTTGATCCAGCTTTAAATATGTTTTGAAGTAAGCATATATGCATACACAGAATTAGAAATTGCCCAGCTAGAAACCAGAATGAGGTAATCGCTGAAACTTAGTATTTTATTTGACCATGAGTTTTCTGACTGCCAAGGAAAAGAACAAAAATATTTTCATTTTTTGGTTTAATCAGAGACAAAATGTCACCAAAGTTTTAGATTCCAGAATGGCTCTGTTTTCTGTCGCCAGAAATTCCTTATTTAAGCCTTTCATCTTCCTTTTATTCATTCACCAATTTACATATTATCTGTTCTTTGAAAACCTGTATTACATACACAGTGAGGAATTGTCTTTTCTCTGAATTTATACATTGATTATTATAAAAGTATAGCTGTCACTAATTGAGTGCCTATCATGTGAAAGGCAAATAACAGACGCTGAATTATCTCCGATCCTAGCAATAATCCTTCAAGATTCATGCTATTTTACCCTCTTTGCAGATGATAAAACTGAGACCAAGAGAAGCTAAGTAATTTGTACAAGGTCAAATAGCTAATAAGGGCGCTGAGTTCATTAGCTGAATTCCAGTAGCACTTTGTAATTTGAGGATTTCTTCATGGAGAATGTTCATTAAAAAAAAAAAAAAAAAAGTCCATAGTTGTGTAATAACCCCATAAGCTTTATTCACTGTTCCTCCAGAAGAGAAGATATATGAAACCCATTGACATTTGAATATTACTATGCTTTCTTGCAGCCTGTGAACTTATGAATCAAGGCATCTTGGCCCTGGTCAGCTCCATTGGCTGCACGTCAGCAGGGTCTCTCCAGTCTCTGGCAGATGCCATGCATATCCCCCACCTCTTCATACAGCGCTCAACAGCTGGGACCCCAAGGAGTGGCTGTGGACTCACGCGGAGCAACAGGAATGATGACTACACTCTCTCTGTGCGCCCACCTGTCTACTTAAATGATGTTATCCTGAGAGTGGTCACAGAATACGCCTGGCAGAAATTCATTATATTCTATGATAGTGAATATGGTAAGTGTTTATGATTTGTGTGAGTTTTGTAAGCTGATATTTGCATAGCAAGCAACTTCATTAAATCTTGAAAAATTTCAAGGAGCTCACCCATTGTTATCTGGGGTTTTCTTGTTCTGGCATAATCTTACAAATCTAGCAGCAAAAACAAAAAGTTTTGCTAAGTTCAAGTTCAATCATTTGTATTAAATCACTTTGAAGTCATTTTAAATAATAAATACCTATACCTAGTGTTCAGTTTATAAATGTTTCTAATAGGAATCTGACTCCAATATAGCTTGATTTTTCAAATAATGAGAAGTCATAAAGACATTACTGTCTTTCTCCCTTTTCAAAACATGTATATCTTTATAGAATAATAAAACACTAATTTGGACAGATCCTGGAACACTGAAAACCAATAATTTATTGGTTCAAAAAAAACCTGACATATTTTGCTTAATCCTTACACTCTTTGGGAGTAACAGTTTATATTACTTTATACTTAGCATGGCACTTTGTCTGCAATATGAAATTTCACAAAAAAGCTGAGTAGTGTGAAGACACTTAATTCAGTTAACTTCCCAAGATAAAACACAAAGCATTTGCCCTAAATTTACTATAATTCAAAGAGAAGATACTTTGTCTCAGTATTTTTCGTTGTGTTACATTAAGAAAAGTGAACAAAAATGAAGCTTATATTGGTTTTTTTTTCTGAATAAATCTATTTTCTGACAGATCCCAAAGATGTTCAAATATAGTTTCTCCAATTTTTGTCATTAGGGGGAATGGAGATGGGTATAATAAAATGACAGAAAATTAGCAGGTATTCATGAAGATATATATTTTAAAAAATATGTTTCTTTAGAAATTTGCCTTAAAAAGGAGTCTCAGAAAAATGTTTTCCATTCAGTATGGATGGGTCTAGTTTTTATTTTTTTATTTCAAAAAATCAAGAAGATTTCACCCTCGGTAGTGCAACCAATTTTTTCTTAGCAAATAAGTAAACATTTAAAAATGATGGTTTTCTTGTCATAATCAATCCAGCATTGTGAGCAACGTTGGGGAACAGTTACACGAGAGCAAGCCAGAAAGTGGCATCAATAGAACTGAGCACAAACAGGTTGGCAGAAATCTGGAAAGCAACGAATAAGAGCCCCTGTGGGCTCCCAGGGAGGGAGAGCAAGTGGCAGTTACATTTAGCCCTAAATATTCAAAGGTCGCATGGGGTTTTGGCAGCCAGAGTAGCATTAAACTTGACGGGTAGATTTCAGCCAGAAGTCTGTGGCCCTCTCCAGAAGCATACTTGTCTCCAGGACGGAAATCCTTATTTTTGTTGCTTAATTCATATTATTTAGGGATCACAGAACAAAACCAAGAGACTGAAATGAATAAAATAAAAAAAAAAAAGAAGAGAAAAAATAATTGGCTCGTCGGTAAAGGAAGGATTGAACACAAGTTTGAAATTCACTGATAGGATTATTTAGTGAAGTAGTAAACTCTACCTCTGGAATCAATATGTCGAATATGCCTTTGTCAGTTTTCTTTCAGTCATATTATTTATGACTTTTATAACCTTAACTGGTATTCATATGATCTCTGCTCAAATATAACTTGAAAAACTGAATTTTTAAACTGTAAACCTTTCTTTAAGAGGGGGAAAACATTTTTTAGTCCTATCGAAGTAGTCCAGTAAAATAAAGAACAGAAAAGTGATTTTTGATGAAAGTTTTTCACAACATTAAAATGTGAATTTTACTTTTTCATTATTATACATCCATGAGGAAAGAAAATCTCTTGTTATCTTGTTTCCAAGTCCTACATGGTTTACAGTTAGGAAATTCTTATAAGAGAAGACATTTTTATTCATTTTTGAAAATGTACACTAAATTCATAGTCATAGAAAATAATTTACATACATTTGAAATTCCTTATTCTCTTTTCCTCTGTTTAATAAGTAAATAAGATGCTATAATCACAGTGTATGACTGAGTCCTCTGTTAGAAGCAGGGTTTGTTTTAGGAATAATAATAATAAAATAATAAAAATATTTTCTTTTACTTTGATGATAAACTTGCTTTTGACTTACTCTTTAATTTAATAATTCATAAAAAATTACCCAGCTTGTATCCTTAAAATTATTTCCAGTAATACTGTTGTTTAATAAAAGAAAATTTCCCTTTGATACTCACAGTAAATCTTGCTGGTAAAGAACTGGGCTAGAGTCCAAAATAAACATCAAGCTATCCAAATACCTTCTACCTTGAAGAGGGCTACATGTATTTACATATCCATTCATCAATGTCATCATTTTAAGTTCAAACATTGGAATTATGCTTGACTTTTATCTTGGTTATCAGGAATTGCTTTCATTAAGGGATGGATTAAGCATCATCTATGGATGAAATAAAGCATCCTGCTGGAGCCAAATGTGATTGAAGATGTATTTTGCTTATAAAAATATACTTTAAAAAAAAAAAGGAAAAAAAAAATTAGGCTTCTATATCCAGTTAATTAGAGAAACACTTTTTTCAAAAGCAGTTAATTATGATTAAGGGCACAGTATAAAAGTCTACATTAAATTTCCTAGCAAAGAAAATTCAAGTCTTTGATTCTAAGTAAATGGATGAAAACAGAAAAAAAATTGTGGAAGCTTTATTTGAATGGATTGATTCAAGACATTTTTAAAAAGGGTTGAAAAGAGTTTAGGAAGTGTTGAGCTTTTAAAAAATGTGTCATTTAAGAAATGTTCATTGCTCACTTGCATAGTGCAATGCAAAATATGAGATAAAAAGTTTTACAGAATATAGTCTTAGACCTTAAGAAGCTTACAATTAAAAAGAGGTAAAATATTTATGACTCTTTTAATCGAGAAAATAGTGTGTTAAGTGTCATGAATGATGCAAACTGAATGCTAATGGTGTGTAACGAAGAAGGTGTTGAATTTTTGGCAGCAGTGATCAAAGAAGGCTTTATGGGTGGACCTTGACCTAGAATATTGCCTTTCGAAATGCTAGCTAACTTTCACAATATGTGAGAGACAGTCACTCTGACAGAGAGAAAGTGTGAACAAGTCTTATAGCAATAAAAATATTAAAAATAGTATCTCTGAGCATTTAATTTGCCAGGCCCAAGAATAAGTATTTTACATGTACTCTTCTCAACAACTCTATGAAGTAGGTAATATTATTATCACAATTTTACAAATAGGAAAACAGAAAAAAAAAAAAAACCAAAAACCTGCTCATAAACACAGCTAAGTATCACAGCTAAGTATCAGAGCTGAGTTCTGAAGTCTGATCAGAGCCTATACTCCTAACCATGTATAATGAGTATAAAGGAGTTGCAGTGAACTATTCCCCAAGAATATAATAAAAAGGGCTAATCTTACAGAGAACATTTATTATATTCAGGCTCTGTTCCAAAAGCCTACATATATCATCTCATTTAAGCCTCACAACAGCCCTCTGAGGTAGATGATGATGATGATGATGATGATGATGATGATGATGGTGATGGTTTTTGCAAATGAAAAAACTGAGGATGTAAGACATCAGGTAATTTGTAAGTAAGCTGAGAAGCATGAATTCAAACAAATGATAGTCATTTCCCTAGTCCTTGCTTTTGACCACTAGAGTATTTTGATGCTATAGAAATAAGAATAGAATTCCTGACAACTGTAAAATTAAAAAAAAAAATAAGTTTACAAATGAAATATATAGAATCATCTTTATTAAAGAGAGACAATGATGTTAAGCCTACAGATCTTCACCATATTAATATCATCAAGGAAAAATACTGTATGTCAATTCGGAAGATTCGGTTATCATTGGGAGTATGGAAAGAGGACAGTCATTGGACCATAGTAGGCTGATGCATCGGCACAAACAGCTGCCTGCCTGCAGACTAACCATTCTTGCTTTTAAATTTGCCAACAAAATGCGAAGATCATTTGAGAGACCGATATTTCCCATTGAAAAGCTACATTTTTTTGGCTCTCTTACATCTGGGAGTTGTGATATAATATTGTCAAAGAGCTAGGAAGGGTTTGGGTAGCTTGCATCAATTTCATGGATACTGGCAGAAAACACTCTACTTCTTTAGACAGATAGAAGACTTTAATACTCATGGTACAGTAAGCAGCGTGAGCCTCATATTAATGTTGCTTCCTCTTGACCTCGTGTCTGACAAGACTACGTGGAGCCCCTCCAGTGGATGCTGTGCATGCAGTGGGCTTGTATGACAGCTAAGGAACCCTGGCTGAGGGAATCTGTCTCTTTTATGATGGGCTTCTAAGTAAACCTGCTTGGCATATGTACAGAAAGACACTATCTTCACTGTAAATAAGTCTCTCTTATCTAGGGAGAGTATCTGCTTGCATAATATGCAGTAAGACACAAAACCTATGGAAAACTGTCTCCCCAAAAGATTTTTTTTGTTTGTACAATATTGTTGGCTTCTAGCAATTTTCCCTCTATATATGCCAGTCCTAAGACTACTCTGGTTAATCTTACTGACAGGAGGTAGGATCAGATCTATTCAGTCCCCTCTGCATTCATTTAAGGACAATATAAATAAGATTTTTAATGAGCAAGATTGATCTCAACCATGCCCATCAGGGTCCTGGACTCAAAGCTGAATAAATCCCATGAACTATCAAGAGCCTACTTAAAAAGTTAGAGAGTTTCCTCCTTAAATTTCTGTGTAAACCTTTTTACTTGGCCAGAGGCATTGATCCAGGTACAATAGGATTTATTTGTAATTGCAAAGATTCTACCTGGCTCACAAGGAGAAATTCTGTCATCCAGAACAACCTTGGCCAGTGAGTTGAGGCTGACCTGAATGACTTCCAGGGCCGAAGTGGTACCATCAATCACTTTAGTGAAATTCAGGGGAAAAAATTCTAATTGGATGACTCCTATCACAGGGAAGACTACCTACAGGACACACATCAGTAACAAGTCAGATATGGCTCCATATGTCTCCCCCAAATTAATTAGGGTAAGCCTCACTTTAGAGAGATCTTAGTAAAGTACTACATTTTCCGCTCCTGGTGTTTACTGAAACACTTTAAGGTCTCAAAGCCACCCCTAATGTGCGACTCATGTCTTCAGAAAGGAGGTAACCTTCACGCAAGAACTATAGTTCTGGGAGTGCACATGATGTCCCTGGTGTGGGAGGGGTGTCCGGGAGATGGAGGTTAGGAAAGAGCAGAGAGAAGGGTTAATTATGTTGCTGGAACCCCCTGAGTGAGACCTATATCAATAGGGCCTTCGATATGACTACTGGTATTTCTAAGAGTTCTCAATTCATACAGGATATTTGAATCCAGCTGTTGTTTAGGGGGGACAGCCTGAGGTCAGTCAATACAATCTGTCTTTAGTGTTTGTTTCAAGGTTTAGCAACCTACTATTGGGCCTGAAATTTCTTTTTGTAAACAAAGTTTCATTGGAACACAGCATGTTCATTTGTTGCATGTTCTCTATGTCAGCTTTTGAGCTACAATAGCAGAGTTGAACAGTTGCAATAGAAACAATATAACCCATAAGCCTAAAATATTACACTATGGTCCTTTAAGAAATTGTTTCAACTCTGTTCTATGGCGTCAGTCTTTTCTTACAGCCCCATATAATGAATGAAAATAGAGGTAGAGAAGGTATTTGGAGAAATTGACAGGTGTTTTTCAAGGAGTGCATCCCCTGCTATTTCCAGTAGTCTTTTTGATAAGATTAAGGGAATGATGATCAAATCCTGAGTACAGCCCTCTCTGATGAGGAATAGCAGATCCAGCAGTCTGTTAAATTTAAGGCCTCGATATGAATTTGAAAGGTCTGCACCAGGATATTTTATTTCATGAAGAGAACTCCAAGAGTTGTTCTGAAAGACAAAAGTCATTAATATACATCCATTCTATTTTAGGGGGCCTAAGGATTTCCCTTCCCTGTGTTGGAGTTGTTGCTCTCCCTCCAGTTCCAGAAGACCAACTCCCTTAAGCTCCATTTAGGCCAAGCAACCACCCAGGTTGGTCTGGGGAAAGAGAAAGAAACATCATGCCTAGGAAGGGCATCAACCCACTGACCCCCAAGCACAAGAACTACAAAAGTAAAATAAAAATAAAAATAAAATAAAATACAAACCAATGGAAAGGCTTAAACAGCAAGCAACTAAATGTCCACCTTCAGAATATAGCAAAATAAGACTGTATTAAACGCAAAGTAGAATAAATAAAATAATTAAATAAGAATGGAAATTAATGAAATAGAAAATAAATAAACAATAAAGAAAACTAAGAGAGTCTAAAATTATTAATTATTGGGGCACTTAGTAGGTTCAATTGGTACAGCATGTGATTATTGATCTCAAGGTCATGAGTTCAAACCCCATGTTAGGTGGAAAGATTACTTAAAATGTTTTAAATAAAATTATTAATTCTTTAGAAAGATTAATAAAATTGATAGATTCTTATGAATATATAGACAAAAGTCATTTAGAATTGAATGTAGTGGATTCCTAGAACCCAAATTTGGTAATAGATCAGAATGACTAGTAGAGCTTTTTAATCATCATAGTGCTTGAGTCCCATCACAGACTCCTGGAATCAGAACTGTTGCAAGGTATGCAGCCAGCTTTGTTCCTCAAGGAGGCATTTGGAAACAAGAAATTTCAGCAGACCTCTTCTTCAGCATCTTTAACTGGTAGCATTGTTTTCCCTTCCAGAATATACCAAGGGAGAGAAAACTTACTATATTTTGAAGGAGCTTCCTTCACATTTGGACACTGGGTGTTTCTAGTTGTCAGAAAAATTTTCTTGATATGAAACTTAAAACACCAGTATTGGACAAAATGATCCATTTTCTGGAATAATATAAAAAAATAATCATTTTGCTTAAAATCATTTTTCAATAAGGAAGAAAATGATTAATGAACAATTTCCCATTTTCAATCTGTTGTGCTTTTCAAAGATTACACTTTTCTAAATATCTTTATCCCCGTCTATCTAGTTTTTCAGTACCTCTGTATATGATCTCATACATTTACTGATTATACATTAAGCCTCATGCTCTCTTATTGCCTTAGAGAGAGGCGTAGACCTCTTTTTAGCAAAAAAAACAAAACTACAGGCTTGTACCTTGTGTTTTTTTCATAATTTCTGTTTTTTTTTTAAATATGCTTAATCTTCATTGTATCATTTATCATATTGCCCTACCCCTCCAATTTTTCATCCTTAATTTGCTTTGATTTCAACCAAATCTCTGAAAGGAAGTTTGGTCAAGTAGGTGGAATATGATATTGAGGAAGGCTCATTAAATGCAATTGGGAGTAGTCCAGGTAGGCTATCAGAGAGGTCTATGCAAGGAATTAGTTGAATGTACTAGCCAATGGCTAGATTCCAGAATCAAGGAACCGACAATATACAGAAACCAGAAAGTTATAATAGTAGTAGGTGGTTCTTAAAGTAGAATAAAAGCAGATATATTTCTTTAAAGGGAGGATTCTATTCTGAGTATTGAAGAGAGAAAAGTTGAATTTTATTCCTGGGAGGATTGAATAGGACTGATTTACCAGAGTGACATAAGCGATAAGGTTGAAGTGCTCTTCATTGAATAAGCTATTTGAGTTCTTTAATTTCCTTTGCCTAGAACAATATTGGTCTCACAGCCCAATATTGGATTTGATCTATTGACAGATCTATTAGATAGATCAAGTTATGAAGATTAGAGGGATAATATGATGACAGGGGTCCAAACAGCTTGTTACAGTAATGACATGGGGACATGCACTTATTGAAAGTAGTTAGCTATCCTCTTACCATAGCCTAATCTCTACTTCAGTTTATCTATTGGTTTCATTCTTAGGCCAGATAGATGACACTGGTGACTCTAAGCATATCTTTACAAATTATTATACTAAAGAAAGACCCTTTTCCTGTTTTGTTTGTATATGAAATATCATACATATAGATATGTATGTAGACCAAATTTTAGGTCCTGTTTGGGTCCTATGCTGATCTAAATCAAAAATAATTGGCCAGGCACTCAGTGGGCTCCCAATCACCAGCCTGAATTTTGTGATGCGTGAATTAGCTCTGGGTAAAGTGTAGGCATATGGACACATGTGCTTCTTTTTCCAGTTCGAAGGAAACTTTTCTTATAAGAAAAATAATTATTTAAACATTAACCAGATTATTTTATTTATGGTCATTAAATTTTAAGTCTTATGTTACTATTATAAAATTGAATTATATGAAATACATAAATTATAATTCAACATTTAAAATTGCTTTTAAAACATACACTTTTAAAGTCTAGTTTGAATATGCTTTTGTTTTGGTTTAGCTTAAATTTATTTTAGGTTCTCAAACTTTCTGACATTTTCCTTAGTTTCAGGATAGTATTTTTTCTTTTAAAACAGGATTTTTAGCCATATGTAAATTTCTACTATAATTTGTTAAACTGAGCATTTCTGAAAATCAGAGACCTTAAAGGGTATAATAGGTGTTGATAAAATAAAAAATCTTAAAATGGAAATGATGAAATTAAGTATGTATTTGTCTATATAGAGAGAAATATATATTTTTGACACCCATAGACACAAAAGCAAAGGAAAAAAACTCAACTCTAAGGATTACCAAATGGGTTACTTATGGGCTCTCCTGAATTCTGAAAACATTGATTTAATGATTCCAAATTAAAGGTCAATACATAGCCAAGTGACCTGAGTTACTTAAGCGCTATCGTTAAGTACATCAGTGTATCACCCTTTCCTTACAATTAAATTGCCTATATGGTAAGTCCCTTTGAAATGAACATTGAATGATCACCCTGATGAATGCATTCCAAGGAATAATAGCATTTATTCCATGCATTTTGATGTAGGTTTAATCAAGGCCCCTAAAATGGACACATTCCTCTTAATTGATTGCAAATGTTTATAATTATCCTGAGGGTGTTTTCAAATGTCTAATGACTATAATATTATTAACTATCTCTCTAGACAGTCTTAAAGCTGTTTATTACTCATTTGGCCACTTTCCAACTTTCAGTTCTCTCATTTACTTCAATGTGCATCAATAAGCGTATAATTAATCCAAGCATCTTATCGAACTATTTCCTTTGCATTAGTCTGTAGTATGTCAAGTAGGTAAAAAAGATGTATTGTACTACTTTGGATTTGTTCAATAGTCAAATGTCCTTATTGATCAGCATTCCCATAAAGATGACTCTCATACTAAAACACTATGATCTAATGCTAAAATAGTAAGTTCTCATCAAATAGAAAATCTTAGTGATGGGCCCCTGCTGCTGGACTGTGTCATCTCAAAATCTAATACAGCATATAATCCTTATTTTCTAAATACACCACAAATGGCAAGGGAATACTCAATGGAGACTTACATCCCTTTTGAAGTAAGGGTTCTTCTAAACAAAAATTTTTAAATCACTCAGTGATGAAAGACTTATTTTCTCAGGAAATGAGGCATTTTGGAGAGTATACTTTGCAATTTGTATGTTGGGAAAAGCCATTCAGCTCAGTGATCTCATGGATCCAGCAACATGCCATATTCCTTTTTATCTAAAAAGAAAGTCGTAAGACTCTAAATATTAATTTTAAAGTCAGAATTCTGTCATAATTTCGGAAACACCAAGATTAGCTGAAATCAGTGCTGATCTGCTCCAGGGGAGGTCTTCATCGCATTAAGTGATCAAAATGATTAAATGCTCCTAATCTACTCAAATGAGGGAAAAAGATGAGTAGACCAAAAAAAAAAAAAAATCAGACTTACAGAGACTTAGTGACAAACTTCTTTTCATACCATAGTCAATATTTTAAATTTGACATTTGAACATAATGATCAGGCTGAAGAATACTGTTTGATAGATTCCAGAGAATGTCACTAAATTTAGTTAAATTGCAACTGCAGTTTGGATAAATGAGTAGTATAGTAAGATTCCTCTATCTACTATAGGGCCTGTGTTATCATCAATGCTTTAGATAATGAACTCCTTGAGGGCAAGAATTGTTTTTGTCTTGCTCAACATTCTCTTCCAAGTACCTTTCAAAGTGCTTGACACACAATAGGCGGAGAGTTGATTCTAAAAAAGATCTATTTGGATGCCAACCACTGGTTTGCAATGAACAACAGGCTATCATACTACTGGTTTTGGGGTCAGTTTGGAAATGTGTTTATACATTAGATTCTAATATAGCCTGGGATTTTTCTATCCTATCTACATTAATGTAAACCATTTTAATACAGCTTAAATTTAATCTTTCATAAGTCATTATAATAAAGTCACTATTTTGCACAATTTAATAAAATACATAAGCTTCATGGGGCACCTGGGTGGCTTAGTCAGTTAAGCACCCAACTCTTGATTTTGGCTCTCATAATCTCAGGGTCATGAAATAGAGCCCAGGCTGGGCTTAGTGCTTAGCATGGAGTCTGCTGGAGATTCTTTCTCTCTCTCTGCCCCTCCCCCACTCACGTGTACACTCTCTCTAAATAAATACAATCTAAAGAAAAGAAATAAAATTAATTGATTACTTAATTAAGCTTCAATCAGCCAGTATGCCTTAGAGGGTTGTGGGAAGTGGCCTAAGTAGGTTACACAAGTCCCAAGTCAGATGTCAGAGAAATTGATCGTTGCTAGAATATCAAGTTCTGAGAATGTTACCTAGGTAAACTTTTAGTCCTTAACAAGATTTTCTTTTTTCATTTTTTTCTTAGAAAAAGACAGCAGAAGAAAATTAGGAACCAATGGGACTTTGGGTTAATAAAGTCTTAATAATGAAAATGCACATTGCTTAGAAATTTGCTTTAATGTTTCACAAGCCCTATTTCCTTTTATCTGAACAACCCAGTAATTAAACTTTTTTTTTTCCCCAGCAATAAGGTATGGTTAGTTGCTACTTATTCTATGCTTCCATTTCTTGCTTCCATTTTTTTTATTGGCATTAATCACATTAAAACAGAATTACCAGTTTAAGCTGTCCTTTGCTCTACTCAACTATATGTACCTCAGGGATAGGAACTGTGGTTTCACCTTCATCATTAAACTATCAGATGTTTATATAAAGATGGTATATTAGTCAATACCCTTTCTCTTAAAGGGACAGAAGCTCATTTCAAACGAAGTGAGCAAAAATTTTTGGATTGAATCATGTAGTTGAGAAGTCCAAAGAATAGCCGCCTTGCCTCTGTTTCACTTCACATGTTGGCTTCACTCAGCTTCTCTCTAGACACACTGCCCCTTGCAATCCCAAAATTACATCAGTACAACTTGTGATATAAAAGAGAGATCATTTTTGTTTCATTATCCATATATCAAATTTCAGTCCTCATTTGAATCCTGTGACTATCCCTAAGACCAGGAACATGGCAAGCTCAAACTGACCGTCCTGGGATACATGACCACCTAGTAATAGAGTGTAGAGTGCCGTAGAATGTGGAACACAAGGGATGGGTCCAGGTCTGCTTCTTAAGTGAAGGATGAGGTTTTGTTATTTGGAATAAAGGAGAAGAAACACTGGGAAGCTAAAAACAACATTAACTATGAAATTAATTCCAAGCTCACAGGGCCATGTGGGTATCAAAGTAAGGATCCAAACCCAGTTGTCTGACATCAAGTGTATTGTATTTTCTTTTCCATAGTAGAAAGTTGTTTCAAAAGAGAAAGATGCAGTGATTTATAAAAGCAAATTATTTATAACATCAAATTACCCTAAAAACCAAAGCAATAAATGCAAGGAAAATTCCTGGATGCATTCTAGTCTTTGCCATCCAAACCCACCTTCAAAACTAAAGTGCTTATTTACCTATCTACTGAGAGCATTGGCAGCTGACTACCCTCCCCAGGAATTGCCCTCAGCTGAAGAGAATGACCAAACCAAAGCCCCGGGAGGATGACAGAGTTTCTCCTTCCACAGGTCCTAACGTGGGATAATTCTGAGGGCATCCCACTTCCCGGGGTCCAGGCAGGGCTCTGTTGAGCTGCACCACAGCTCTCCCTCTGCTGGCTCTTGCTCCAGGAACAAAGATTATTCCTGAGAGCTGTCCCCAGTGAACTTCCCTTTCTTCCATCCTTATCTCCAGAGTCTATTTCCCTGGGAACTCAATCTTCTACAGAATAATAGGTTTTTCTTAGGCCTGAAGGACAGCTAGAGCTAGACTAATTAATAACTGAAACCAAATAAATGTTACTGGGAAAGGTATTCATGTTTGTAATATTTCTTAATATTTTTATTTAAAAGTTTCCTCTATCTAAATAATATGTAATACACACTATTAGTCAACGTGTGAATATCTGTGCTTTACCTTCCTATATAGCATGGACAGAAAAAAATCATTTTACGAGCAGTAACGATATGCTAATCCAGGTTCTCTGATAACTACCTGTAAGGATATCAAGCAGATCAGACTGAGAGACCATAATATAGGCAATATGCATAATGTTTCAGGTATGTACATATATGGGGGAAAGGGAGAATCCATAATCTTCATGGCTTTTTCGAAGGAGTCTGTGACACAAAGTAAGTTTAGAAATTGGAGCATTGGTCCCCAAATTGGTTTCTTAAGGATCATCAGCTGAAAAAAACTCTGGGCTTTGTCATGAGAGTTTTTATTTTATTGGAATGGGGTGGGGCTCAGAAAACTTTATCAATAGGTGTCCAGATGATTCCAAAAATAAATTAAGTGGAGCACAAGTTGAAAAATAGCCATCTAAGGACTAAAGTATATTTCTGTATTAGTTTTCTATTGCTGCTGTAACAAATGACCACAAATTTAGAGGCTTAAACACCACAAATTATTATGTGACAGTTCTGGAGGTCAGAAGGCTGACATGATATCTCAATGGGCTAAAATCAAGATATCAGCAAGTCTGTTCCTCTCTGGAGGTTCTTGAGGAGAACCATCCTTGCCTTTACTAGCGTCTGGAGACCACCCACCTTTCTTTGCTGTAGGTCCTCTTTCCCTTTCATCAAAGCCAATAATGTTGCATCTCTTTGAAGTTTCCCCAAAGTCAACTCATTCTTCAACAGTCAGATCTCTCTTTGACTCTCTCACCTTTTTCTTCTAATTTTAAGGACTCTGCAATCACTAGCCCCACCCTAATAATAAAAGATATCTCCCCATCTTTAGGTCAGGTGATTAACAACTTTAATGCCACCAGGAGCATTAATTCCTCTTTCCTGAATAATTTACTCACCGGTTCCAGGGATTCGGATTTGAGCATCTTTGGAAGGTCGCTATTCTGCCTACCACAAGTTCTTTTACTGTACCCAGGAAAAAAAGTCATTTTTTCCCCAAATCTTATGTTTAATAACTCAGTTAATGAGCCTTCCTCCCCTCGCTGTTATAGAATTATCTGGTCAGGAGAATTAATAATCACTGGAAATACCAAACTGAAACTGCTATTTAACTTCCTGTTATGAATACATAGCACTCAGTCACACCCACAGGCCGGGAAGCTCCTTGAAGTTAGGCACTATGTCTTGTCTCTTTTGTTTCTAGGACTTTTATTTTTACTTCTTGTCAAGTAATAGACACACAGGTAAGGTCGCTGAATAATTGTGATGGTTAATCATGTTTATGAATTAACAAAACCAAAGGCCCACTCTCTCTTGCGATGACTCGTCCACAGAGAAGCTAAGAGACAGCACGATTCAGATTCTTCTCATATTAAACTTACCAGTTGCCACATATCATGGGTGTTTGGTGTTATTCTTAAACAAGCAAAGCTATTATTATTTAATTCCTGCATTCCAAGGTTCTAAAATGTTATGCATGCTATTATGGGTAGCTACCCAACAGTAAATTTTAGGCAATTACGTTCTATAGGTGTGGAAAGGGGTGGTTTCTTAGCAAGTGATTATGTACTATTATTAGCAATAATAGCAACAACTATGTGTCAGACCCTACACTAGATTTTGTGCATACACACACCTGTGCACACCCTCACTGATCTTTGAAGACATCAATAAAATAAATATTTCCTTATTTACAGACCAAAAAACAATTTTGAAAACTTTACAGTCACATCATCTAGGCAGTGATAACCAGAATTTCAGACTAAGGAAGCAAAGGGATAATAGCAATTTTTTTTATCACGTCATTTTTCTGAATAAATAATAATATATCATATTACTTAATTTTTGGCCAAAATAAAAGTTTTAAAAAATGCCATACAGTTTGAAGTCAAGAGGAAATCATTTATAAGCTCAATTCGAACTATACTAACAAGTCCTCCCAGGCTCAGACCGCTTTTCATTCTGTACACATAGCTTGTCGTCCACTTAGATCTTCCACTTGAAACTGTCAGTAGTTTGTATTTAGGATAAAATCAAAACTTCTTTCTGTGTCTCACCGGGAACCACATAATCTGACCCTCCCTCTCCATGCACGTTTGCCTCATTCCACTCTCCCCTCACTAACGTGGCTGCACCCACACTGGAATCCTTTAGGTTCCTCAAACACAAACTCTTCGCTGCCTTGGGGCATTTTCCATGCTGTCATCTTCTCTCCTTAAATTCTTTGCCTGGGTAATGACTTCTCATCTTTTAGATCAATTTAAATACCAGTTTCCCAGAGAAACCTCCCTACTATTACAACTAAAATACATTCTTCTCGCCCCCCTATCGTTATCTACCAGAGCACCCTTACTGTTTTCTTCCAAGCAATTAGTGTGATTTGTATTTATTAGTTTACTTGCTCACTGTCTATTTCAATGTGGGGTATTCACTGTTGCATTTCTTGCACACAGCATTGTACCTGTATTTAGTAAATACCTTATGGAACATTTTTTTTTTCTTTTTCTTAAGTTATATGAAATTGCACCAGAATATTGTATCTGTGAACAGAAGATTTCCTAGAACATAAATGATCTGGAGCCTTAAGCTTTGGTCACAAAATATATTTCAATGTATTTCTTGTTTTGTTTGTCTTATATTTAATTGCCCATTTAAGTGCTTGAATATAAAGAACAACAACTGCTTACAATTCCATATCAAGGATCTGCTCTGACACAGATTTTCAAGGCAGATGGTTCTGGGGTAGGGGGCAGGCTTCTATATTTTTAGTAAGATTCCCAGATGATTCTGATTCATACCAAAGTTTAAGAACACCTGTTGAGTGTATTCATAGTCCTGTTATAGGTCTACCTGTATCTAACCTTTCGTCTCATCCATGCTTGAGTATTTTATACCTCAGGTACTTTCTGACTTGGATATTTAATGAGTACATAATTATTTATTAATATATTACTCCTCCTTTTGCATCTCTTGTTCTGCTCTAGATGAGGATTTGTTCTTTTAAGCTGCTATGATTCTGACATCCTGGGTTTATAATATATTTAGTGATAAGAAATACAAGGTAGAATTCACACAGTTATTTAAGAGTTTGAGATTCACTAAATAACATATACTACTTATAGAATTGTTTTAAAATAAAACCAATCATAAAAAGAAAACAAAGTTCTTTTTATTAATTTGTTAACTCTGCAAATATTAACTTTTGTTGTGAGCAAATATCAGTTTCCAAATTTGTGGCTATTTGTTTTCTTGTTTTGTTGGCTTATATACTGCTTTTGCTTTTAATTGGTAATGTATTGAAAAACACATGAACTAATTATTGCCCTTGAGAGGCGAATTTTACATGCATGCAATTATGTACAATTGGGAGTTTTGAGATATAGTCCATTCGTAGTAAGTAACCTATAATCCTTATTACTTCTTATCTTTCACCAGTTTTTCCCTTTAAATAATTCATGCCATGGATATATATAGAAAAATATGGGTTATTTTATAGTAAAAGCAAATCTGCTATATTAAGATTATATTGTGGCAGATACATCTTCCAGTCATATTTATCAATGTTCAGATCCCTTCTTTTATAAACAGCCCATGCATACTAGGAAGAAATATTTGTAACATTTCAGACACTTATTATTACTTGAATATACACCAAAGTACAATCTGTACTGGATTTTATCCTTTTTATTTAAATATGAAATAGAGACAATTTTCTTTTTTTTTTTTTAATTTAAATTCACTTAGCCCACATATTGTTGGTTATATGATATAGTACTAATGATATAGGGCATCACTAGTTTGGGATGTAGAGTTCAGTAATTCATCAGTTGCATAAAACCCAGTGCTCATCACATTTTCATTTGATAATCTTTTAGAACTTTGCTTATTTTGGAATGGGTATGTGAATATATGTTTTATACACAAAATACATTCCCCATACTCCTGAAAAGAAAACTATCTCCTACCAGGTTCACCATATTTGAGCTAAGGAGGTGGTACTCATAAATTTAGACAAGAATGTGGCTATTTTATTTGTGGTCTAAGTGACCTCAAACCCTTAGAAGACAACTGCTCAAAACCCCCTTTCTATTTAGATTATAAATGTCAAGTTTAGTGATATTGTTGCCCACTTTTAGAAAAATTAATAATTTTGATATAGATTCATCTGCTTTTAATGATATTCATATTTTACCTTAAGTTAATATCATTCTTTAATGCTGGGCAAAATAACAAATGTACTTTCTTTATCTCACATTTATTTTAGACAAGTGAGGGTCCTCCTCAACTATTTCCCTCTACCCTGCCCTAAGATTTTTTAGAGGTGAGATAATTTAAAATGCTCAATGAAGAGAAAGAAATTCATTTAAGGCATAATAATTCCTACACTTTTTATGTAAACACGTTAAATTGTGCTATGCCTAAAATATATTTGAGAGTTCTATCAGCTACTCAATTCGTAGTTTTAAATAGCCTACAGTGTTGAACAATAAACTGCATTTGGTGTGAGCGAAATAGTTTTTATCTCCCTTCTCTGCTCTAATTCACATTTTGATGGGCTTTTGATGTTCCTAGATATCCGTGGAATACAGGAGTTTCTGGACAAGGTGTCTCAGCAGGGAATGGATGTTGCATTGCAGAAGGTAGAAAACAACATCAATAAAATGATCACTACTCTTTTTGACACCTTGAGAATAGAGGAACTGAATCGCTATCGAGACACTCTTAGGCGAGCCATCCTTGTTATGAATCCTGCTACAGCCAAATCTTTCATTACTGAGGTAAGTAAAAATTGTCTTGGGGTTGGGGTAGGGTTAAAAAAATTAAATGCTTTGGAATAGATCTCACGGTCAAGTTGAAAATTCAGAGCCGTATAGGAGAATTAACTACACAACTGTCATTAGCCCTAATGGAGGTTGCACACTGAATCCCTTGCTTGTTGCATTCATCCTGCGCAAAATTTTCACGCATCCTGCACAGTTAACTGCTGAGAATGTTTGTATTTATATATTTAAGCACATAGCCAGGATGGTTTTAAGAAATGTCATGGGAGTTTAAAAGTGTTGTTGACCCTGAAATACTTTAACACGTTCAAGAACAAATTCACAAGTGCACAATTCTCCAACTAATCCTTAAATTTTTGCAAGTCCGAATTTTACCTCTGAGAAAAGATCTACTCGAACCAGGCTATTATTGCCTGAACGTGATTACTTTTACAAAAACAAAGAGCAGATTTACTTCTGTTCTGTGAACTCTCTACCAAGACGAATAATTAAAACTATCTGAAACTCTCTGCAAAGTGATGACCATTGTACATTTTATGATGCTGCATCTTCAAAATTTTAATTGTATCTGTTCATTTGGCTAGAAGCTCCAAAACTTTGTAAAAATGCAATTAAGACTTTTTAATGATGGGTATAACATCTTTATGTTCTAAAATGCTTGCTAGTGCCTTGACAGGATTGTTGTCATTTGCCTTACTTCAAGTTTTTTAATTTTATATAGTGCTAGGACTGGTCATGACGTTACATACTTTCACATGGGTTTTATTATTAGTGTTTTTAATTTTGGTGACTTTATTTGACTAATAGTTTTTTCCTCACTTCTCTAGTAAGCTTTCTTTAGCTCCCAAAGTACTGCTATAAAGCCTCCGAACTAGGAATGTGTTAGAAATTCTTTGACACTCTATAATCTAATTGGTGTCAAGGAACTGAAGCAGAATATAAATCATTGAGAAGAATAAAACTTTTGGAAAATTATCAATAACGTTATTTTCTTTAACATTTTAATAGAGAACTTTGTTATGCAGTTAAGGGCAAATATAGAACTTTGACCTTTTCTAATCTAGCAAATTACTCAGAGAGTCTTTGAACAACTACATTTTGCCACAATAGAAAGAATATTTCCAATTTTATGGGTGTTGGTTCTTTCCTTCAAGAAACACAAAATCTGCTGAAGAATTTAAGATAAATACACAAAGACATATAACATAAGTTGGAATCTTAAAATTATAATAAGTGATGTTTAAGCATCTGTGGTCACCTTTGGTTGAGGATTGTGGAGATCAGAGAAGGCTTCGTTGAGAAGGCACATTTGAATTGGATTTATTATCTTGACTAGGAATTCACAAAAGAAGTGTGGCATGCAACAGACAAATGCAAGTCCATCCCAGCCACTTTCTGGTCATATGGGATTGGCAAATTACCTAACATTTCTGAGCCTCCATTTTATCATCAATAAAATGAGAATAATATATTGATTTCAACTTATTAAATTTGTAATGTAATGAGACATCCTGTGATATGCCTTAAAGGAGGGAAGAGAGGGGTGGCACCTAGTAAGTACTTAAAACATGGTAACTTCTAGGTCATTTTTTTCTAGCATATAGCACATGACTGACCATAGCAGATGCTCAAAAAATATTTGGTGAACCGAAAAGAATATCAAGATGTGCAAAGACAGTTCTTGACTGTATGCTTAGAATAGAGCAAGTAGTTTTATATAGATTCAAAGTAGGATATGTGAAAAAGAGAAGTGACCCACAGTATGTAACACACAGATATAAACCAGACGGCAAAGTCCCATGAGTGCCAGCTAACAATTCATGTATATTTACTAAGCAGTCAGAAGAAATGGGCTGAGAAGAGGGACAAGATGACCAAGGGCTTTTGCCAAGTCATGATCTTGACTTGTATTCTGACCATGGCCCCTTAACCTTGACTCTGAACTTGGATACTTGTAATAATCTACTGTTTCCCTCTTTGTTCCCAAACATATGAAATCTATTTCTGTGAGTTTCCTGAGACTTCTCTTCTTCCTCTACCCAGACACCACTCCCCCCCCAACTCACTTGTCTTTCACAATCGCTGATTTTATGTCTCCAAACTGTACTGTTTATTCTATAGTCTCAAACAGTGATGTGAGAATGACAGAAAGAATATGAACCCACTTGCCTTCCCCATCCTAAGCTAGCTGTTTTCTCTGACCTGTATAGTGGTTCCCGTTTTCAATTAACTGCTTTCAAATATCTTTCCACTTTCTTCTGCTCTCCCATGGGTTCTGGGAGCATTTCCCCACTGAGGAAATAGACTGGCCCCTCAATACAAGAAAAAATTAATTCAAAAGGCAAACAACATGGAATTCAAATGGCACACAGCACCAAAGTTCTAGAGATACAAAGAATAGATTTTGTATGTATGTTTATGTGTGGTCTTTGCTCAAGGATAAAGATACCAACACTAGTTTCCCCAGTTTAGCCCAGATGGTCTGCTTGGTTTTTGTAGAGGAGAATCCTTTTCTCCCTCTCTCTTTCTCTCTCTCATCTATGTATGTATGTATGTATGTATCTATTTATCTATCTATCTATATGGATGTCAGCTTTCAAGGACATTTTGCATGAGCCAGTGTGTGAGAAGGCCTTTGTGAGAATCAGCATGTATTTAACTTGAATCAGTCCTCTTTATTCACTGATTCTGTATTTGCAAATTTGCCTACTCACTGAAAGTTATTTGTAACTTGAAAATCAGTACTAGGGATGTTTTCATAAGCCATTCACAGAAATGTTCAGAGCTGTGAAAAATCTGAGTTGCCTGACAGCCCATATTGCCAGCTAAGGTTGAACAAAACTGTGCTCTGCATTCTTCTTTCAGTTCTCATACTGTAAATAAATGTCCTTTTTGCAGTTTATTTCATGTCTCCTTTTTCGCATTTTTTGTGCCATTTGTTGGTGATTTCACTGCTGAAAATGGCCTCCAAATGTAGTGCTGAAGTGCTGTCCTTAACTGCAATGTGTCCTGCTGAGAAAATACCTGTTCGATAAGGTCCACTCGGGCATGAGTACCCTTGGCTGTGAGTTCAGCGTTAATGAATCGACATGTTATTGTTTGAATGTTTATGCTTGCCCCCTTCAAACTCATATGTTGAAATCCTGTGCCCAATGTGATGGTTTTAGGAGGTGGGGCCTTTGGAAGCTGCTGAAGTTCTGAGGATGAAGTCTTCATAAATAGGATCAGTGCTATTCTAAATGCTAAACCCTGCAGAGTTCTCTAGTACCTTCCACCAAGTAAAAATACAATAAGGAGTCTGCAACGAAAAGAGGGCCCACTTTTGCATGGTGCAACCATGCTGGCACCTGACTGAGCTACAAGCCTCCAGAACAATGAGAAATAAATTTTTGCTTTTAATAAGCTACCCAATCTGTGGTATTTTGTTATAGGAGCCCAAATAGGGGCGCCTGGGTGGCACAGCGGTTAAGCGTCTGCCTTGGGCTCAGGGCGTGATCCCGGCGTTATGGGATCGAGCCCCACATCAGGCTCTTCCGCTATGAGCCTGCTTCTTCCTCTCCCACTCCCCCTGCTTGTGTTCCCTCTCTCGCTGGCTGTCTCTATCTCTGTCAAATAAATAAATAAAATCTTAAAAAAAAAAAAGAAATAATATTTTGAATCATGACATTTTAGATTTGGAACATGCAACATTTTGCCCAAATTCCAAATTTGCAGTTGAAAAAACTAAAGGCCTCTCTAGATCCAATCAATATTGTTCTCTAACTTCCTCCAGCAATGTTTAACACCCTTGCAGCTAGTGCTGTTTGTGGATGGTAAGGGACACTCACAGTTTGAAAATAGTAAAGTTGTCAGCAGGCCAAAGGGGTACATGATTGTCAGATCCTAAGAGAAGTATTTGTAGAAATAACTTACCAAGGATTATATGATGGATAGAAAGGCATATGAAGCTAGAAAGAAACTGATGGATTGGGATAAAAAGAAAGATACAGGAAGTAAAGGTTATGATGAGGGCAGAGACTTGTTCGGTAAGGACCTAAGAGAGGGGGAGAGAGGGAGGGGGAAATTCTAGCCAAAAGAGGGGGGATAGCAGAACTCTCACTTTTACTGCTTCCTACACATTGTAAGTGGGCACAGAAAGTTGTTGAAATATGCAAAGGAAACATTAACCTAAAAGTCAGAGGAATGAGTTTTAAAAAAGAAATTACTCACTTAACATTGTCATTTAATTGCTAAAGGGAAAAATGGGCATATCAATTCTGTTTGCATCTTTTCTTCTGTCTCTGGAGCAATTATGTGGCACTGAGTTAATTATGCTCCCTTTGAAGTCTTAGAAATTTAATACATTGCATGTCTACAGTTAGTGCTCCACGTCTCATTCAAGAGTTTCAAAGCTTTAAGAAACATACTGCTGTTATGTGCAGCTGAGTAAATCAACCTGCTGTGATATTGGTATAAAATTGTTACCACAATATACCTGTTAGTGTCCTTGAAATTAATATGGTGAATCAGGAGTGCTTACATGGTTTGATTTAAATATGGATTGGGATGATATTTTGAAAACAACTTTATATATATATATATATATATATATATATATATATATATATATATAATAGATTTGCATTAGAAACTACATAAGTTATATCCTTTGTAGAAAGTGTACAACGGTCCTATATAAATTATTAGAATTTTTTTGTCATGACTTTTAGTTTTCAGGTTTGATAAGAAAATCAATTCTTTGAAAACAGAAAGTTTTATTACTTATATGGTAATGAATATCATTTCCTGTTTGCATTTTTTCAAATTTTCAGGAAGGAACCCTACTGTTACACGAAATCCTTTTATTCTGTAATGAGAGAAGTATATTATCTCTTATTCCTTAAACATACTTTATGAAATAGTTTTCATTTCATTGTACTATATTCCAGAGAATTTTGATCTTGTCAGACAACTTAAAGGCAAAGTTACTTACTTCAAATATATAAGCAGCTTGCCAGAAATAAGCCTTAGGAAGGTTTAGGAAACAAGTGAAGATATCTTTCTCAATGAATACAGCAAGGTTCCCAATCATCAAAAGGTACTCTGAATATTCAAATTACTGTGATCATTATTTAATATCTATTTAAATAACTCAGTATTTTACCAAAAGAGAAATTATTTGGAGACATTATGCAATGTACAGTTTTTAAGATGTCACTATCATATTTTTTTTCCCAAAATTAATCCATTGCATGAAAGTCTCTCTAATACCACTGTGTCCTTAGGTGGCTGCCATACATTTTTTAAAGTAAACCTTGTATTGAAATATAACATACCCCTCCCTGAATTCTTCTCATTCAGTTTTCCCTCCCTCTCCCTATGGTCCTCTGATCAAAAACTAATGATGTACTATATGTTGGTTAATTGAACATAATAAAAAAATAAATACATAAAATAAAAAATAAAATAAAATAATTTTAATATTGTAAAAAAAAAAAAAGAGATGTAACACACACAAGAATAGTGCACATAAGTGTGTAACTCAAATTTCCATGCAACCAGTGTCCAGGTTAAGAAATAGTACGTAATTGGTACTCCCAGGTTCCCTTCCTGTGTACCACTCAGTTATAACCCCTCAAGGATAGCTGTTATCTTACTTTTAACACAGTAAACTAGTTGTGATTAATTTAATCTGTATACAGATAGAATCAGACTGTATATGTTTTGTCTGTTTTCTATTGGCCAGCATTATGTTTATGAGATTCGTCCGTGTTGAAATATGTAGGCTAAGTTCATTCATTTTGATTGCTTCAAAGTATTTAATTGCATGAATATGCCAGTTAATATAATCTACATTGATGAATTTTTCTAGTTCTGCCTATTACAGTTAGTGGTTTTATGCATGTATTTTTGTGTATGTATGTATTTTTATTGGGTGTATACTTAGGAATGAAACTGTTAGCTCAAGAGTTGTACATAAGGTATATCATTTATTAAAGCTAGCTGATGCAGCCAGTTTTCCAAAATGTTAATAACAATTTGGATTTCTGTTAATACCAAGTAGAAGCATTTCAATTTTCCACTTTCTTACCAACACTTGTTTTTTGTTTTGTTTTGTTTTGTTTTGTTTCTGTCTTCATTTTCTTTATCCTTGTGGAAATGTATTATATTTAGCTTTGTTTTTAATTTGGATTTTCCTGATGGAGTTTTTTGGTATATTTATTGACTATTTTTGATATTTTATTTTATGGAGTGCATATTCAAGTCATTTTCCTTTTTTTTCTCATAATTTGTAGAAGTTTTATATATATTAGGAATAAGAGTTCATTGACAAATGAATATATTTTAAATACCTTCTCCATTGTCTTTTTATTTCATAAGTAGTGAATTTTGATGAACATAAATTTTTATTTGTAATGTAGTCCAAGTTATTAATTTGTTTTCTTTATAGTTAGCATTTTTTGTCTTTTTTTGTTTTTAAAGCAAGCTCCTCTTCTAAGGTCATGAAGGCATACTCTTATGGCTTTTATTTTTGTTTTTGTTTTTTAGAAATTTTATTTTATCATTTACATTTAATTCTGAAGGTCATCTGAAATTGATTGCTTTACATGGTGGATGGTAGAGGTAGGGAGACATTTATTCTCCATATGGTGTCTGTTATTCATTTCAACATAGGACCACTGTGCCTGAATTATGTTGGGGAGGAAGAATTTCCTGTGTACGTCAAGGTCCTTCTAGCTGGACTGAGAATCAAATTGACATGAAACAGATTAACAGGAGAAAATCAAATTTCATTTTGTACATACAGGGAATCCACACAAAGATGAAATTCCAGAGACAGTCACTAAAATGAGGTAATATGTCATCCTGAACTAAGGAGAAGACGATAGGGGTCTGAGACTTCAAAGGAAAGAGATGTGATTCACAGGAAGAGTAAATGTTTGCTAAACAAATGTTTGCTGGGCTATTCAGAAACAATGGAACATAGAGGACTTTGATTAAAGAGGCTTGCTGGGCGCCTCCATGTCTATCATACTTAGTTCATATCATTATGTTGTTATCTGTGGTGATAGCTCTCTTCCTGGAGTAGGTACTCTATCTAAATTCTTTCAGGCAGTTGTGGGGGGATGGGAGTAAAGAGCTTTTCCTGACTCTTCTGGGTTTTGATTGTTTTTAACTCAAAATAATCTACATGCCAAGGCAGCGTATTTCAGGGGGACCTGTCCCAAACCCCTTCAATGGAAAGGAAAGTTAGAAGTTCCTACTATCAGTGAATAAAGTGGGAGCTCATTAGTGTATTTGAAAGTATAGGGCTATTATTCCTGTGCAGTAGCTTGTGTCTTTATTATATATATATATATATATATTTTTTTTTTTTTTCCCCTAACATGAAGCACATGACTTTAGGAGAAAATACAAGATTATATTGATGATTTCATTGGAATAACAATCTTTCTATACCCCCATCATAACAAAAGTTAATAATGCTGGATTTTATAACAAAAGTTGTAACTCTTCAAAGGGCCCAATAGACATGGGTCATCAAGTAACAGCTAGTGGCGAGTCACTCAAAAAGTCAACTCATTCATATGTTTTTTTATGATGGCATGGAATTCTAAGGGAAAAAAGAATTTTAATTTCACTTGACTAAAACAAACAAAATCTCTAACAGGCAGCACTTCATTCATGACTTAATTTCTTTTCGTCGTATCACAGTTACCAATTATTATTGAACTGCTCTCAAATCTGAGTTTTTGCTTTAGCTCAGTATTGTATTGAACTTGAAAGGCAGTTCTGTTACCAGTCAACCCACAGCTTTGTTGTTATTTTTTTTCTTTTAATGAGAAAATCTCAAATTTATTTTACTTTCCACCTGGCCAAAATCATGTATGACAGCTCTTGCTTCTGTTAATGAGGCCTGAAAGAGCATCTACCTTTGCTTTTCTGGTTGGGGCTCTGGTTTTTTTTTTTTTTTTTTTCTTTTCTTTAGTCATTTTTTTTTTATAATTTTTCTTTTGTTATATTAGTCACAATACAGTACATCCCCAGTTTTTGATGCAATGTTCCATGATTCATTATTTGCATGGTTGGAGCTCTGTTTAACTCTCAGAAGGTTCCCCTGAAAAAGGGAACTCAGCAAGGAGTTAGGTTCCAATGAATTCAATCCCCTAATAAGAGAGATCCAACTCACCTCCCTCCTGTGACTGCTGGCTTGGGATACTGATATTGGTGAACAGTTTGCTACTAACTTCTACTAGTCTAAAAGTCATTTAACAATTTTTGCCTTTGCAACATCTAATTTGCTAGTTTTCTTTTTCTGTTAGGTTTTCAAATGGGTTCAACATTTTCATTCTATTCTCTTTGTTGAAACAAAATTAAGTAAATATCTGAACATTAATGAGGGTTGTACTCTAATAGAAAAATAAAATCACAATTGCTTCAACCTTTAAAACGAGGGAATTGAAGTCCTTCTTTAATCCATTATTCATATATTCATTCACTTAGACAATATGTTTAAAGCTATTCTGTGCAAGGCAATGTGAAAAGTGTTGCTAAGAATATAATCATGAATGATATATGATTCCAACCCCTAAGGAATATACAGACTAATAAGGAAAATGTTGTAAACATAAAATGTACAAAATAATAAAACAACAAGAAAGAAAACAGTTAAGTTACTCTCTTCAACCGCCAAAAAGAATTAAAAAGAAAACGAAGTTACTATCTAAAACTTGATCAGATAAAGTTTGAAGATAATGTGTAAGATTACCCATATCTAGAAGTAAACCAAAATTTTATTTGTTATGGGACAACTGAGAAGTCTTGGCTACTTCAAGAGATTCTTAACCACAGCTTGCTATGTAGCTTTATCAAAGCAGGCCTAGAATTTGAATAAATCCAAGAGTGATTTTCTGCCATGAAGTCACATGGAAACCAACCAACCAAACAAACAAACACAAAGGGATTAGTTAGAATAGTCCTAATGATAAATTTGAAGATTAGAATTCAGCAGTGTCTGTCTATTACTACCTAGAGAAGAAACATATTAGACCTGGAAGGCAAGGACATGCCAACGTATAAAGGTATTCTCTGTAGTTTGCCAGGCACAGTTTTTCAGCCCTTACCATAGTCTGAGTGAAATACTTTTCAAAATTATGCACCTCCCTGTTGCTGCTCCCATTTTCAACATCACCTTTTGAAGTTAGAAAAATGGTGAGCCATTGTGCTTTAAGCACTAGAGACATATGTTGCTGCAAATCAAATAAATTAACAATTTAATTACTAGGCCAATTTCTAGTAAATTTTTAGTATGTAAATGACAAATATATGCTACAAGTACCATTATATTCCATTTCCAGATCGAAACATAGATTATTACACTCTGCCCTGCTCTTCTAGGCAGCCACGGCAAATGGATCTTAGTTAGCACAGGAGTCTAAATCTATTTGCCAACCTGGGTTAGTATAAGTCAGTCTCCCAGAACTTAATCAATTCCTTAAATGCTTACTGACAAAATCAATATTTTAGATTTGTAGAGGACTAGATTTTAAAGTATAGCCTCCCCATGAAGCATTGTTGAAACGCTTCTAACCCCTAGGTTACAATTCTATTTATACTTTTTCTCACTGTAATATAGATAAATAGGAGGGAAATAAACTGTGTAGGTACAGAAAATTAAGAAGGTCCATTTGATTTTTCCAGCAAATCCTACTTTTAATAGAATACACAAAACTGTAGCAAATGAAGATTGAAATATTAGACTTATATGTATCTACCAACACTAAAATTATGTGAACATGTGGGTCCATTAATTTCAAACACTTATTACTTTAAGTATGTATATTTCTTGATGAGACAACATTTAAGACAATATTTAAAACCCATATTTAGGATTTGGATTTCAAGCAATATAGTAGAAGGGCATCTGTCCATGAATGGAGGGAAACATGAATAAAGATACAGAGATGGCAATTGACAATCTGCAAGTTGGGACAGGGGACTTAGGCTGTCCGAGGTAGAATTATAGGATGCAAAGTCAGGACATAAGACGATACCAGGGTGGTAGGTGAAAACCATTGACTGTCAAACTTACAATAGCAGCACTGACATGGAATTTGGATTCAGTTTTTGCCAAAGTAGCTATGTAGCCCTGGGCAAGCTATTTAAAATCATTCAGCTTGATTTTCCTCATCTATAAAATGGAGTAGTTCCTAGATCACAGATATTTTTGAAAAGCATATCTGGTAATATATGTAGAAGGTGTAGAATAGTGTTCATACTCAGTAAAAACTTAACCATGCTCCAGAATTGTAAGTCAGATAAAGAAGAAAATTCAAATGATGTTGGAATTAACGATCTTGGGAATGATTGGGTATGGAAAATGAGGTTGAGATATGGGCAAGAGAGATGGATCTTACGTTTCAAGTCTGGGTCTCAAGGAAGTTAAGGTTTTGAAGATAATATGATAAATGTAATTTCAGTAATAAATTTGATGTTATTCTGGAACATCTAGATTGAGACATGCATCAGATTGGTGGAAATGAATGAATAGAATCCAGCTGTGCTAAGGAAAGGCTATTGTGTTTGCCAGTGAGATGATCATTGGTGACCTTTGAAAAAATATTCTGATTAAAATATGTGTGAGGAAGGGAAAAGATTATAAGGAAATAAATAACGAAGGGGTTGTTACCAAATAAGCAGAGCACGAATAAGCAGCTTTTTCAAGTTTGGAAGCAAAAAGGATGGTCAAATAGTACTATATCTTAGGAAGAAACCTATTTCAAGGAAGATATTTTCAAGACTATTTCATGGAAGTAAGGGCAATCAGGAGGAAAGGGGGAAATGAGATACAAGATATAGAAAAAAAATCAATAAAGAATCACTGAAATGAAGTAAGATCAGTTTTATAGTTAGATTTTATTTTATCGGGATGCCTGGGTGGCTCAGTCGGTTATTAAGTGTTTGCCTTCGGCTCAGGTCATGATCCCAGAGTCCAGGGATCGAGTCCTAGATTAGGCTTCTTGATTGAGTTCCACATCAGGAAGCCTGCTTCTCCCTCTGCCTGCTATTCCTCCTGCTTGTGCTCTCTCTCTCTCTGACAAATAAATAAATAAATAAATCTTTTTTTAAAAAAAGATTATATTTTAATGGAGAGAAGCTGAAGAACTAAGAGAAGATAAAAATACAGAGAATTTGAAGGTAATAAGGAAGGCTCAATTGCATTTGGACAGGACACATATATAGTAGAAATAGTGGATTCTAATTAGTTTTCTTTAAGTATTTAGTAGACTGGATGCAGAGGCAGAAAATAAATGAAGTAGAAAAGAATGGCTTGCCCGAGGAGGGGGACTAGCCAACATGCAACTATAGAAGAATCAGGCTGCCTATGGGGACCATAATGCAGCCAACATAAGAGATGCTGGACATCAACTAATCAGTTGAAACCTATTTCCTAATGTGAGCTACCAGCTTTAAGGAAAATATATACTGACTTTCCTTATGTTTTGGTTATACCTACATAATATGTCTAGACTTGAATTTAAAAGAAAGACTATTAACTGAATTAATACTTCAAAGATAAATAAAAATGTGCTTACCTAGAAGAAAATTTCTCAGCCTTGACACTATTGACAGTTTGGACCAGATAATTCTTTACTGTGAAGGCTCTCCTGTGCATTGTAATATGTTAGTCATCCCTACCTTTACTGACTAGACACCAGTAGACACCAATCATTATTAAAAAAAAAAAAAAAAAAAGCCAAACATTGCCAAAAGTTCCCACTAGTGGTGATGATGGTCTTAGGGAATTAAAATCATCCCTGGTTGATAATCACTGATACAGAACTATTCGATGTTTGAAACACTAAAGTTTGTTCTCATGGAAATTTTATTGCTGGCATGTGACAATTTTATTTCACTTTTCCCCTAATAATAGCTAGTTAACATTTATTGGACTCTTTCCAGATTTCTGACCCTATGCTAATCACTCTGTAAGTTATCTTGTATAATCCTCAAAAAATCCAATGAGGTGGGTATCTTCATTCTTCATTCAAGGAATGATGTATACACATTTGTTTATATTATGCAGATTATTTGCATTTTATTTTATTTTTTGTTAAATTAGTCAGCATTTTCCAAGTTATTTTACTATTTTCTAACAATGTCCATCATGAATTCCTTTTTTGGGAGAATATAATTGGTTTCCAAGTAATACTTACCTCTCAACTGGTGAGTTTATATTACGGTCTTTGAACATGCCATCGGAGGGGCAAATCAGTCTGCCTAAGAGTTTTAGCACAAAACATATGAAAAGGCAAAAGAAATGAATTGTGTGTTTAAGTGATACATAACTAATTGGTGGCAAGATTCTGAACATTGTAACGTAGCTGCTGTAGGAAGCTTTTAACTGAGTTTTTATGTGCCAGACGCTGCTCTGAGTGTGTTTTCCATACTAACACTGTTTTTAATCCTCACACCAAATATATGAGGTAGAGTCAGCATTTGGCCCCATTTTACAAAAAAAGGAAAATGAGACACAAAAAAGTGAAACTAGCCCCAGGTCACAAAACAAGTAATAGCAAAGCCAAGTCTAGACCATTCTTAGCAAGTGTGCTATACTCAATAAGTGTGAAAAAATCATCCTAACTTTCTATTCATGACAAAGAAATTGTTAGTGTGCTTAACTCTTGTTAAACCATTTTTAAGGAGAATTTGCAGTGGGATAAGCTAGTGGAAGAGTAGTGAAAAACATTGTGGACGTTGGTCAATGTGCTTAGACCAATTGTGCTTGACATTTGTGTTTACCAAAGTTAGGCTTCTACCTAACCACAGAGGCCTGGAGATAGAGGCTCTATCTTCCTTGATTAATAGATCTCAAAGAGATGGCCCCCAGGTCCTTGAGAAAGACATTCCTGGGTTATAAAACTATAAGAGGCTGGGAGAAGATTGATGTCTCAGGGGCACAGAGAAATAATTTATAATTGCAATTGTCCTAAACTAAATGCTCTAAGAAAAGGGAAGTCAACGTTCTTGAGTCAGAAAGAAAACTATCTAAAACTTAGTCAAGCTGAAGGGAATGTTAAGGCTGTCTTGGGTCAAGCATACACAGGATATTTAGACTAAATAGATTTAGTTTTAGTGTGTGTGTTTATAACAGTTATTTTATACGTATAATTATACATAAAATGAGTGAATATTACATTTTGAATAATGATTGGATGTATATATTCAAATATCTGAATTGTAGAAATGTATTGTTATATAAAGGGACTTTGGGGATGAAAGAAATTGTTATACTCCAGTGACTCACAGGATAGTACTTAATTACTGATATGACAAGACCACTAGAAATGCTGTATGTGAACTTGCAAAACAAAACATAATGCTGATTTAATCTAAGAGGTTCAAGTAGTCAACCTCATACGGGACTTGTGGAAGGAACAGATGGCAATAGTGATGACCCCATTGCAAAGTTCACAGAGCAGAGCTAAAGAGGATGAGGACTCAAGACCTGGGAAACCCAGGGTGCAAAAGAGGCATGGGGCTGTCTGTATTTGTAACAATACGAGTTTGCTTTTGCTGAGAAGCCTGGAATAAATTGCCAGCATGATTCCAACCCATTCTTGGTGCATCTGACCTGAGCTCACTAAGCTACAAACAGAAATTTCACAAACTTTTGGTAGAAATGGAATCACAATTTCAAGAGACTCAGATTTTGATGAGTAAAGCTTATACTTTACATTTCTATGACTGTTTTTAGAATTGTGAACCTCAGGGTATTTCAAAATTCTCCAGCTCCTATTACATCAGGGTTGCTTTATGTCAGGATTAAATTGATTGATTTGAAAGCAAACTAAAACCATAAAATAAACCCATTAATTTAGCACTTTGGAAATGTATATATGCATTTTAAAATAGGCTGTTTTTTTTTTAAATATTTCACCAATTTCCAAGTCCACTGACTCCCTGAAGTTAGGTTTACTTTGTTTACTTTACTCCTAGGAAATTAATTGTTTTTTATGGAACTGCTTAAATTGAGAAAAAGTTACTATTATTGCTGTAAACCCAAATAAAATTTGAGAAGTGCGGAGTCTGGGTGTATCTCTGCAATTCTCAGTAATATTTCTATCTTGTAGGTGCCCAAATTCCCGTTGACTAAGACATATGTGATCAACGACTAGTATAAAACATGTAGTTGCACACTTTTATATAGGTGATGTTAATTATATTTTTGGATTATTGAAGAACTACTGCTAACTAAAACCACGCATATTTCTGAAGGGCTTTTCATCCATTGTTATTTAGTGTTAAATACATGAAACTTTTATCTCAATGGATATATGGATTCATCTCTGAGGAATTTAAAAAATACCTTTACCTAGATCTTATCCCAGAACTTTAAAGATTTTTTAAAAATTTGTTTATTTGAGAAAGAGAGAAAGAGAGAGAGACCGAGAGCAAGCAGGGGGAGGGGTGGGGGAGGGAGAGAGAGAATCTCAAGCAGACTCAGCACTGAGCACAGAACTGGACATGGGACTCGATCTCACAACTCTGAGATCATGACCTCAGCTGAAACCAGGTGTCAGAGGCTTACCCGACTGTGCCACCCAAACACCCCAAGCATTGGTATTTTTAAGAATCCACTCAGGTGACTGATTGTAAGGTTCAGGTTGCCTCTTCTCAAGCTTCAGTGTGCCTACTAATTTGGAGATTTTATTAAAATGCAAATTCTGATTCTGTAGGTATGAGTCTGAGATTCTGTATTACTGTCAGTCTCCCAGATAACATCCGAAAGATGATATATAGAGAGAATGCTTCCATCCTCACAGAAAGTTCTATTGGGCAGCACTGCCCTAGAACCTGAATTTATATCTTAAAAACCTTTGTCTGAAACTCAGAATAACAGCCATTAGGAGAGTATAGAAATTTGATAACAAATACTGCCTAACAGTATAAATACCTTTTCAGCATAAGAAATAATGATACAACTAACACATCTACCTAATTGCATTTCGAACTGTAATAGGTGTTTCTCGGCCAACTGGCCTGAGGCACATTATTTGTTGGAAATAATAATAATACAAGTCATTTTCTGGCAATCCCCATTAGCTAAAGCGTTGAAACACTGATTCCTTCTAAACTGATAGTGCAGGAACTCTAGTGTCTTTCAAAACCTGCCATCTTCTTGCACCTTTCCACAAGAATTCTGATATCAAGGCTGTTATGTTGATGACCTAGTTGTTTCAGCTGTAACTTGGAGACAGGTGCTACTACGAGGAACATTCGCAAATCACTCTCGCACTAGGCTGTTGCTGATGTCATTGTCCAGGGCCTCCTCATCAGAGCAAGATGTCTCCTCCAGCCCAACAGCAGTCCCCGTATCCCAACACTAACACTTGTTCCCCAAGCACTGAGCCCTCATTTGAGTCAAAAGTAGTAATATATTCTGTTCCTTTAGCTTGATAGAAAAACTCTGGTATTTATTTTACCTATTTTTTATTGCAGTTCCTTTCTCTGTGGTGTTTAGCACTCATACACATAGAGCATGGCAGGATGTCTCTCATAGTAATGCTTCCAATTAGACCCGAAGATTAGAAACATCAAATTTGGGGTGTTCCATTTCATACAATGTGCAGTGAGGTTGAAGTTTGGACCATATCCTCCAGAGAACGAGTGGATCTAACTAGGGCATCTAGCTGTCATTCCCCAAAAGTCCAGGTACATATGCTCCCTCATAATTAAGCAGCTTAAGCAAACAGACCGCTGTGTTCCCACCCAGCCAGCCAGCCTTTCAGACCTAAAATGAAGAGCTGAGATGGCTAGATCTAAACAATGCTGGGAACCCAATACAAAATAAAATTGCTCCTTAAAATGCTAACACACTCTGAATACAATAATCACTTCGTATTTACTCTAAAAGAGAAGAATCCCAATAATAGCAGGAGAAACAAAAATAGAGAAATGAACAAACAAAAATGGCCCTTTGAATTTCCCTACCCACTAATTCAGGTTGTTTTTCTAGCATTGTTTAATGGACACATACTTTTGTGAGTTTTGGATCTTTTAAATCTATTACCATCATTCTCATTATTATTGTTATCATTGTTACCCATTGTTAGACTGTAAGCTTCATGGGGTCAGAGTATTCATTTATTCAACTTTAAATCGTGCACCATGTGCAACCTAATATGTTGCAAAGAGCCAGCTCTAAATAAACTGTAAATTTTAGAGGTGAAAATTTCCCAGAGGTTTATAATTCTAACTTGATTTTGAGAGTTTTAGACATCCTATAAGTGATCCAAATAAGAAGTTCTACATACCAGGATGGACCAAACATGTTCCTTCTTATCTAATTGCAGGCTTTTCCCCTTCCAACTGTATGCAAAATGGCAAAATATCATTTAAATATCAGGACTAAGGAAAGGATAAATTAGAATAGATGATTAAATTTTAGGAGAGAAATTACCATATCAAAATATAAGTCAGGATATTGCACTATTTGTCCCAATAAAATGGTAAACTCCTTGAGGTCAGGGACTATTATAAATTTCATATTCTCATCATTATTTGACATAATACCTACGTGCAGCTGATGCTCGATAAGTGCTTAATGGTTTGCTCTATTCTACTTGTGCAAAAAGTAAAGCAGGAAAAAAAAAAAAGATTGCCTTACCTATGAAAACATTTTCTTTTCTATTTATGACAGTCTGCCCACATGAGAATTTTGACACAATTGTAAAGAAGTAGGGAATTGAACCACTCTTGGATTACTTCACTTCCTGGCTGATTTTAAACACCTGGAGAAATACACGATTGAAAATCCTTCGTGGTGTCCACAGTTAAGTTTGGGCCATCTCACAGCTCTCAGCAGGAACAGTAATTTCCACAATTTAACTTGAGCCCTGAGGGATGAAATTGGCTTAACGGCCATCTCTTTAGAAGGAATGAACTTCAACCTGACATATATATTCACTAATCATCATTATTTCTTAATTCTCTTAAAACATAAAAGATGAAAGGCTAAACCGTAATTCTAATTGGCAAAGGAATTTCATACCGGGAAGGCACCTCTTGATTAGCAGCTGTGTAGGCAAGAGGGAGGGTTGGGGGTATGGAGATTTGGCTAAGAATTCACACAGAAAAGTCCTTGATGTGCTTTGAAATAGCTCCAGCAGTACTCAGCCTGCAGTGAAAGCGCTCAACTGCTGCTCAACTTCCAGCATATTTAAAGGAGTTGAAAGCTTACTTTTTAAAAGTGCTCCATTGGGAGTGCTCAAGTTGGGGCACCTATTAGTTGACTGCTAACTAACTTTTCCTTTTCATATGGTTCGCTTCTCAGTGAAGCAGACAGTTTTGCTCTTCACGTGGTCAGGTTGAGCCTGGACTTCCATGAAACGTTGGGAGATCTGCATTTCTTTTGGAGGAGGCAAATCTCCGACCAACCTTTCCCATTGCTTTCTCCGGCATATTCTTATTCTCTGTCTCTCTCCCTCTGCCTTCCTCATGTCTTCACATTAGCCTCCTCACTATTTTGAGCTTTATTGTCTTGTTTGAAGCCATTTTGAGCAGAGCTGGCTGTGTTACTTGATCTGATATCTTTTTATTCCTGATGCATGGGTCTGTTTTTTTCCTAAGTGTCTTTTCAATCATTTTGATAACATTGCTCCTCAGAAATGCTTTTGAGCTTCACTTGCAGTTTAAGAAATTGTATAGCTTTGTGCTGTGTTCCACTAATGTTCATTTCTACCTTTGATTAATTCATTCCTATCTTACTTTTTAAGTAGGAAAGATGTGTCCCATAATGTGCTACATAACAAATAAATAACTCCATTAATTAAATTGCTTAAGATCAAATTTGAGCTATATATTTTGAGAATGCACTTTGGGAAAAATATACTATGTCCTTTAATTATCTCACTATTGTTTTAATTGAGATGAAGATTTCAATGGATTCTATTTTCTATAACAACTTTAAAATTTCATGGGAAGATGCATTGATGTATAAATGCATTTTTTAGCATACGTAAATGATGTCATGTATTCTTTTTACAAGTACTTCATTATACATTAAACATTTTTTTGAAGTATATGCATATATGTGGTAGTTAGTCCACGACTGCTGACTCAGGTCTATTGTTCAGTGTGTGTATGTGTGTGTGTGTGTGTGTGTGTGTGTGTGTGTAAATGCACTGGATACAAGTGTCAGTTGCATTCTATTTAACCTGATTACTAATACAAAGTCTACACCCAGGTGAAAGAAGCCTCTGAGAACATTCCCCTTTCAAAAAAGAAAAAGCCAAGCCACAGCTTTACCTGTAGAAATATGGTGTCAAAGCCCTTAGTTCAGTTTATTCTTGATCTTCTGTAATGGTGGGGCAAGTTGTTGCTCAAACTAAAGGTTAAAGAATGTTTAGGCAAATCGAGGGGCGCCTGGGTGGCACAGCGGTTAAGCGTCTGCCTTCGGCTCAGGGCGTGATCCCGGCGTTATGGGATCGAGCCCCACATCAGGCTCTTCTGCTATGAGCCTGCTTCTTCCTCTCCCACTCCCCCTGCTTGTGTTCCCTCTCTCGCTGGCTGTTTCTATCTCTGTCGAATAAATAATAAATAAAATCTTTAAAAAATAATAATAATAATTAAAAAAAAGAATGTTTAGGCAAATAGAAAGGTAATCTGTATACTTCACATAACAACTGAAGAAGGGGAACGTGCAGTCTTCATTTTACTGTGAGTAAAGTAACGTCTTAATTTAGCATCTAATGCAGGAGTAATGTATTAGCCCTCTAATACATCTCCCAACCAACCTCTTTCCAAGGCAAAAGTGCCTTCCAGTCCATAAATATCATTGGAAAGGCCATGGGTTTTGTCGGAGATACATATGAGGACTTCTTAAGCAGCACCTTTTGAAAATGCCGGTCATCTAACTCCCTCATTCTGAGTTGGGTTCTCCAAGCAACCTTGTAGTTTTAGTTGGCTTCCGTATCAGTCTGTGTAGAGAAAGAAAAAGTTAGTTAGATGAATAAATTGTTTAGAAAATAAGTTAGTCAATACAGCATTATATGCCAATTATACTTCAATTTTTAAAAAAGGGTCATACTCTAATGTAAGTAAAAGAGACAGGAATCACTGGAGATTAATAAATTTGCATGAGGGCTTTCTATTAACAAGTATATTTTTCTGCTGTGAATTTGTGCTGAGTGATGGAATAGCGAGTAGTGTTCTCTGAGTCTGCAGTGCTAATGGCCTGACCTTGGATGGTGATGAATTTAGTAAGGTAATGACTGTCACACCTTGAATTCTCTTTTAAGAAAACTTTCTGCTTGTCAAAATTGTATTTAAAATTTTGGGGGGGTTCTATTGATTTTATGTGGTGCTTTCACAGTAATGCTATGTGCAATTTTATGAGCACAATGAACTTTTTTTTACCTTTGTGCTGATATTTGAAACTACAGAACTAAAGGTATTTCAATAAAAATTAAAATTTGATATTTTTAGCAACCTAGAGTAGCTTATAATGATAATATCCAATTAGGAATGTCTTTTTTTATAGAAAAAAACTGAAGGAAGTTGAGCAGCAGAGGTTTCTTCACAAATTCTACCCAGTGGCTATAAGAGGCAGCACCGTGTTATTGCTTTGCTCTAAAATAAAGATAGAAATGCACGCCCCGTTGCCCCTCACTGTTTGGCATATTGAAACTTGTCTATTAAATTACCCTTTACAGAGTTTCACCATGTTCTCTCTCTCTGAAAATAAAAGCTAATTCAGCTTTTTTATTGTTATGGTAGAAAAAAAATAATACCTACAATGGGAATTTGCCACAAAATCATACATTCAAGTGATGTATTTACTTTAATAAACAAGAAGGTATTTAGGTGGTTTGCATCAATTTTAAACAATTATCTTTTTGTACTTACTTGACCTAGTTAGATAATGATGTGCAGATAGATTTGATTCAACAACACATTAGTAAAAATGTTTGGTGAAGTCTTAAAACAACTGCTTTTAATATTCCGGAACAATAGGACGCTCTGGGTTCAGCCTCCCGTGAGGTGTGTGGTGCTTGTTTTCAATCAGCTCTGACATTTTCCAATATTTCCACTACAAAGGAACTCTATTTTGAAAACACTTATTAGAGAGCAGCTGAATGTGTGTTGTCCATTGAGTCCTACTTATTTTTGTTGATTTGTTGTTTTCAGTTGTTGGTGGCCAAAATTAAGAAATGATTGAGAAAGCACCAGTGTATGTCATTTGATTGCTATATAGGATAATTTTATTTAACTTTTTAATATTATCTTTTCCAAATTAGGATTTTGTAATGTCTTATTAATATGCAAATGCATGTTATGACTGTGCTTTTCCTCTACTGTATGATCTGCTTTCCAATTGAAAATTAATAAAGTCTCTCAACTGGTCCTGAAGTTTTCATCAATATGAGCAGATGTTGCTATTGTTTGTTTGACTGGAGCATTTACTTTGAAAGATACCATCTGAGCTTGAAAACAAACTAAGCTCTAGTCCTGTATAATAGTGTCAGGAAAATATTTTGTTTTGTTTTGATTTCAGTGCTAAATCAATGGCAGTAATCTGATCATTTTTAGGATGTGAATTTAAGCGAGAAGTCCTACTTGCTTTTTGGTTTTCATATGAATGTCTAGTCAACAACAACAACAATCCACTTGTCATATGGGGATCAGATGACAATGCATCTGTAACAGTGCTTTTTGTAAATTATTTGCCTTGCTAAAATTTCAGTCATTTTATCCATTTTGTAAAAATTGAGCCAGCATATAATGCAAACCGTATGCCACTGTTCTAACGAATCACAAATTGTTCTAAGCATTATAATACCTCTGAAGCGTAGATACTATGATTATTCCCCCATTTTACAGATGAAGCTAAGGTACGAGAGCATCTACAGCTTCCCCAAGTCACACTGTCGATTTTAACCCGGGCAGCCCGCCTCCACGGTCTGTGCTTCTAGCTGCCATATTATGCTGCGTTAAAAATTCCAAATGTCTCCATTATTCCCCTGTGAATGCTAGCCTTTGGCTGTCTGTAAATAAGTCCTTGCCTTAATGGGAAGACAGTGGACTTTCCACTAGTGAAACTTATTATTCCTTGACTGAAAATCCAGTCAAAGTTTCTGAAGGACATACATCCAAAAAAGAGGAAGGAGAGAGAAGGAGAAGCTCACAGTTAGTTAACGTCATGCCAATCCTGAAGATCAATAGAACTAGCCTATTTATTTCATTTAGTCTTAAAGTTTAAAAACTTTCAACAAAAGGCATGAAAAATCTTAACATACATTGTAAATACTGATTGCAATATTCTTGTTTATTATCTTATATGTACTAGAATCAATCATTTGAATAGACTGTTTCTAAAAGTTATATACACATTTTAAATGCAAAAAGGCAGAATCCTAAAGGAGAAAGTATTGAATAATCTATTGTTGAGGTAAATTTACCTCTTTAAAGATACCTTATTGTTCTAGAACAAATGATAATAGTAAGTGAATAGAACTTCATTAAATTCTTAAGGTGATTCCTTTAACTGAACAAAACATCTGGACCAGTGATTTTCAGGATATAGAATGCTGTATGACTCTTAGAGTCAAAGTAGCTTCTTTTATCACATTACCAAAAATATTAAACCCTTTTTTTAAAAATATGTTGATAAAGGAAGGACAATATGGCCTCTTTCATTGGGTAGTTTATTATCTAAGGTTGTTGATTTTGACACAGACAAAAATTAATATAATAATGTAAGTATAGGCAGAGAAAATAAAATGTGTAATTGTTTAAAACTTTGGAGTATATTTTGGCTTTTCAAATCCTAAATAATGAAATTTGGCTTATAAATGTTACCAGTTGAGCCAGTTGATATTTGGCAAAGTCATGTTTAACCCTTCTCAAGTTTCAGTGGGGAATCAACATTTTGTAGTTTGCACATCTTTGACAGATGGTTATAGCAAAACTCCAGCCAGAGTTTATTTGTCCCTTAAACTCCTGGGAGAAAAAAAAAGAACTACATGCAAAATAAAATAAACCTTTGAATTATTTCAGAATTGTTATAAGCATTATGATGATTACTATGCAGAGTGATGCCTTGCCCTTGAGAAATTTGCATTTTACATTAAGCAGACTGCCAATTCATACTATTGCTGCTTGAGGTGACACAAATATACCACGGGAACCTGGCCCTTTAGGGCCAGAAGGAACCCAAAGAACTCCTCTGTCAACATCATTCATGCAAGTGACAAATAATGTCAAACTTAGGTAGTGAAGGAAGTAAACAAAGAGTGTTTCTTGATAGAAACGAACAGTATAGAATGCACAGAAAAGGCTGGGATACAGTTTGAGATGACAGTGAGACATGCGGTCTAGGCTATCTTCCTCTGTTTTGTGTATTATCTAATAGATATGAAATATATTACACTTGAAACAAATGAGCTTCATTTCTATGAGACAGAAGGTATCCTGGGAATGTTTTAAGTGTATCATACTTAATAATATTTTATCATGAAATCCAAACATGTGGGACCACTGAAGAGTTAACTACGTTTTATATTTATCTACCTCGAGTATCATTTTAGAAATCCAAAAACAAATTTAATATAATTAGAAGAAGAAGTGCTGTTTCTGAAACTGTTCACCTATTCTGTAATTCATCTATTTTGAAGGTGAGCTTTTTGATATTGAATGTAAAAGCATAGCAATAATTTCTTCTTAATTTAGTATCTAATGTTTTATTTTTGTGCCACATTTATATCATAATTCACACACTCAAGATTATGGCCAGATACAATAGGTTTATGAAAAATAATCATGTACATATCATCGACTAATTTGAGGAATAGGTAGGGTGACTTAAAATTGGAAAAACATTAACAGTAGTGGCCATGAAGATTTGCTGGGTAGGTTTAGTAGGGAGGAATGAAAGGAAACCATGAACGGTAGTTATTATAATATCGCTTTTTGAGGAAGAGTCTAAGTTGAGAAAGATCAGGTCACTAACACGAAAATCACATGGCTAATAAATGGATGAATAGCCACTTCATATCTGACTAAATATACATGTATTGACTGTACACACACACACACACACACACACCCACACACACTCCTGATTTGTGCCTGACACCATTCTTATCACTGAGGATACTACAGTAGTAAAGAAAAGAGATTACTTTATCCTTTTATTTAATTTATTTTCTAATGCATGAAAACAGAAATAAACATGGTAACAAATTATTTTGATATTCATAAGTGCTACAATGAAATGAAATAATGGGGAAATTCTTCCCAAGATATACTTTTGTAACGAAATAAGTACAATATCCTACGGTTCCTTTTTGTTATTAACAACATGTCATGGAGTTAGGCCTTACGCAATTGATGGCTCTATAGTTAGACTTCCTGGGTTCTACACACATTTTCTGTGTGACCTTGAGCCTGTGTGAACCTCACCCCCCCCCCCCACTGGCAAAATGGAATCATTATTAATACTTACCAATATTTTTAGATTGTTACCAGGATTAAATAATTAAATCTATGTAAAGCACTTAAAATAGTTTCTGATACCTCATGAAAACTCAAATATGTGCTGTTCTTGTTCTTTTACCTATTTTTACTTGTGACTATTATTAACTATGATTCAACATACTGTTAAGGCATAATTGCTTTCGATGTTGGTGAACTCTTGGTAAACAGTGTAACAAACACTAGGTAAAGTAGTGTTTCAGTACTTCTAAGAATACCCCAAGCAAATCTAATCAAGGTTCTCTCTGGGTATGATATGCTTGAACTTCCATGGACAATGCTTTTATACATCTTAGATTCTCTCTTATTTGCTCTTCTCTCAACTCTTACTGATACGTGTGCTCTTCATGCACTAGTACGTATGTTTACTGCTTCTCATTGAACCACCTTCCTCAAATCTCTCAGTGGTTACATTATGGTATCTCCAGCCAAAAGAGCTAACACATCAATTTGTCTCTCATATCCTAATCTAGATGCTACTCTGACTTATTGTCAAATTGACTCATGAATCTTCAGATGCTATTCTAACTACTCCCCCAGTTAATTATGCCTCTATCCACTAAGTTACTGAAGCCAGACAACTGGGAGTTGCCCTCTTCTCTCACACCTCACATGACCTCCCTCTTCTCCCAGGTCTCTTTGTCTCTCTCCATCTCTCCATTGCCACCAGCCTTGTTAAGGAATCTGTTAACCCTCAGTGTCTCTTGCCTGGCTTATTACTTCAGGTTACTAACTGCACTCACTTCTTCCTAAAACTCATTCCTAAGTGATGCCCAAGTAATCTTTGTAAAATGCAAAGACTATATCACAGCTTTAGCTGAAATCTTTTAATAGTTCTTACCTTTAGGATAGTCTCCTTATAGATGCATACAAATCCTTTCTACCTTTATCTCCTGCCATTGCCTCTTATTTACTCAATATTTCTTATATATTCCCTGAGAAATTCTTTGCTCTCCTATTTACCCTTCAAGATTCAAGTTGTGTAAATCAGGGTTCCATCCAGAAAGAGATTTCACACTTAAATTATTCAAATATCTCAAGAAGTGAATATTACAGTGGGTCTATTTGTAAAAGTCTAGGCACAGTGTGGGTAACCCACAAATAATGCAATAATCAGAGCTAATAAAAGAGTAAGAGATATTATAATCCTAAGCCTAAAGTGGTAAAGGGAGCAAGTGGTTATCTGAAGCTGGAAGGAAAGGGAGTTATGTAGAGAAGGCTGACTGGAGAGGCCAGTGGCTGTAGAATAGAGCAACTTTCAGGGATGGAGCCAGGAGCATAGATACACTGGACATATTCTTCTTTCCTCAGACCGAGCACCAGGCCTCCCTGTTGGCTGAACCTTCTGGATGTCAGAGTTTTGGGAGCCATTCACATGGCTCTCATAATCTGCCAGGTCAAAAAGGTAGAGGGGAATAGGTGGAGGTAGATCTGGGAAACCAAATGGAAGATTCCTGAAACAAAGCTTTTCCAGATTCTTTCCACATTAACATTTGCATTTGTTCTTCATGCCCCCCTGGTCACACAAAGCAATGTGGAGGACCCAGATGGGTTCTGTACACTGCACACAAAATAACTTTGCATCACAGCTGAGGAAGCCACATTTAGGTGACCCAAATCTTTTTTAATGGGCTGTAAGAAAACATGCTTTTCCACCGCAGAGGGAGACATTATCTTTATTATATTGACAGTAAACAAATCTGCCCTTAGCTCTGGAGGCAAAACTTATCTCTATCTTCCAAGGCTGTTTGCTATACAAACATCCTTGTAAAGATAGTTTGAAACAAAAGGACAGTCAGTGCCTTGCTTGTAAGATATGCAAAAATGCAAGCAACCCATGGAGAATTGTCTCTGACAGTGTGATATTCAATTTCAGCTTTTTCATTCTATCCAAGGAGATCTAATTTCCTTTGATTGTATTTAAAGTAAGAACAGATATGCATTTGAACTGTAAGTAAAATAAATTTATGCTAATACTGGTTGAATCAGTCTTATATATTTTTATTCTTTATGAGATTGCATTCTACAAAAAAAAAATCTCCTGATTAAAAAAAAAATACTAAAATCACTGGTTTAGAACAGGACACAAGGGCAAGCTACTTAGATGAATTTATTTTGCATTACAACTGCAGATTTTATTCTTATTTGCCACATCCCTTTTTGATTATTTCATAAATATACCAGGGTTTGCACAAAAATCAAAGAATTCTAGTGACAGTTCTGGATCTGAATGTGTTCTGTGATGTTCTCTGATACCAGGATGGTAACATAAGGCATGGAAAAGAGGACATAAACTGCGCATATTAAGTGGAATTATTAAAAAAAAATTTTTTACCATGTTTCATGTGCATGTAAATTCTAGTTTACTAGCTTGAATTTTGATAAAGATGACAATTTGGTATAATATTTATTATTGCACTGTGCTTTAAAGTGATCTAATTTGTGAATTTATTAAATATATATATCATTAAGCTCTACTATCTTATTTTATGGGTAAGTTTTCATTTTTGTAAGACTTGAAGCCAGTATGAAAACTTGCTAGGAGCCATTATGCCTTCTTTGATTGCTCTGAGAGACTTCAGAAGATTATTCTAACATCTGAATACACTAGTTATCTTTGAGGGGGATTAGGAATACCTTTTGTTTTCTACCTTTTATTTGCATTGCATATGAGCTATGTTCTAAATACAAGTAATTTGGGGCGCCTGGGTGGCACAGCGGTTAAGCGTCTGCCTTCGGCTCAGGGTGTGATCCCGCCGTTATGGGATCGAGCCCCACATCAGGCTCTTCCACTATGAGCCTGCTTCTTCCTCTCCCACTCCCTCTGCTTGTGTTCCCTCTCTCGCTGGCTGTCTCTATCTCTGTCGAATAAATAAATAAAATCTTAAAAAAAAAATACAAGTAATTTTGTTTAAAGTAATTGTCTAGGAAGTTTTTTTTTTCTTTTTAAGAATATTACAAATTTCTGAGCTACTCAGTCCAGCCCATTTGAGGAATTTAATTATGAACAACTGGAGACAAACATAATAATGTAATATATTTCCTCTAAGGCAGTATTAGCATGTGTCCGAATCACCAGGAAGGTTTGGCAAAACAGATTCCTCGGCCCCACCCCAGGGTTTCTGAGTCAGTCATACCAGAGAATTTGCATTGCCAGGAGATGCTCACTGGTGGTCCAGGGACCACAGTTTGAGAACCACTGTTCCAAGGAAAAAGTACTCAAATGATGGAAATGAAGATGATGAAGATAAGGTGATACACAGTACATGATGTTCTGGCGCTTGGCAATCTGCTAAATTCTTTACATACAGAAACACATTCTATCTCAGGAGTCTTAATCTTTAATGATAAAACTGAAACTAAAAGAGGTTAAATAAATTCCCCAGTATCACAACATTGAAAAGTACAAGAGCGAGTCCTCATTCTGAGCCTTCTTGACTTCATCTTCTTTCACTCTTTGTTTCATTCACTCTTTCACAAAGAGTAGAAACATACCTACAGAAGAGAAAGAAATTGTCACACAGGAGGGAAAATAACTGCATAGTCCATGAAGACCTTTGGCTCCAAAAAACAGATGGAAGAGATGCCCTGTATTTCCAGAGAGCTCGGTGTATGGAACCTGTGGCTTCTCGTAAGGGGTGACAGGTTTCCCGTGTAGGAATTAGCACTTGGAATTTCACTCCTGTAGTAAGTCAGAGACAGTTCAAAGTCATGCAAAGCCCAGAAGCCACCTGCAAATGACCAGGCAGAAGATAAACACCAAATCAGGTCAAAGCAGGATTTCTTCATCGTTTTCATATTTAAAAACAAATGGTTTCTGTTACTTAGAGTAAATAACAATATTTCTTCATCAAAATACTGGAGACTGAAATGGCATACTCTCTGTGCTTTGTGCCCAATAAAAGTCTAAAATGATGTATTTGCTAGAGTGCCCATAAAAAGCGCCATTAATCATCTGGTTCCAGTGACAAGGGCAAAGACAAAGTATCAGGGGGAAATGGGAATTTGGTGGATAAGCCTTAAAATCTGAACCATAGGCCAAAACAAAAATATCAGAATCTGTCCTGCCTTTACATTTACAGACCATGCTTTTATTCACTGACCACACCAATCTTGTTTCTCACTTACAGATATTGCAATATCTGTCTCCTCTTCCCAGGATGTTCTTTATTCTGATTTCCACAAAGCTCATTCCTTCTTGCTGGGTCCGATTTCAAATGTTGCAGCCTCCAGGAGACCTATCCCTCATCAGCCACACCCCATAGCACTTACTCACCATATGTTGCAGTATATATTTTAGTTACTTGTTAATTATCTTTTTTTTCAACCACAACAATAAAAAAAAATGTTAAGAAGGGATTTTTTTGCCTATTAACTGACTACTGTGTTTCTAGCCTTTGAATAGTTTCTAGCACATATTAGGTTCTAAATAATGACTATTTCCTTTTAATAAATGAATGAAGGAGGGAGGAAGGAAGAAAGAAAAAAAAAAAAAGGAAAAGGAACGTATAGAAATTGCAGTACTTGAACTCTCAATGATCAGTCATGGGATTTTCAGACCTTAAATCTGCACTGAGTTCCTAGGCTGGTGGCTCTTCACACACACTCTTCCCTTTATGGTTTTCTGGCTGCAGTGATGACCTCATGTAATGTAGTCCTGTAATCTTGGTCTCTTTTTACACCCCTCCCCCTCACCTTTTCTCTCAGTGCTCAAGATACACAAAGAGGTATATATATGTACAACAATCTTGAAAACTGCAAACAAATTCCCAGTTCAAATTTGGCCAATTTTTAAAATTAGATTGAATCACTTAGATTTGCTCAGCTCCAGAAGTAGTATGAATTATGTAGGAGACCCAAGACTAAATAGTTAAGTTCTATTTCTTCCCTCTTTCAGGAAAGCCCCTTAAAAACCCAACTGCATATTTCTATTTCTGTAATCAATTGCAAACTGGTTTTATTCATAAAGTCCTATTTAAACTAATACTGACATGGAGAGTTAACTCTGGTAATGTGTTTGGATTTTCATTAGGTATAGAATTTAAATCAAGGGATTTGGAAATAAAGCAGAAAGAACAATTCAATTTTGATAAAAAATTGAGTCAATGGTGAAAGCAGCATCCTGTAAGCTCTAATGTAAACCCAGACTTTGAAAAATAACATGCTTGGTACTTGAAGATGATCTGAAGAGTGAAAGCTTTTCATGTGTTATCTTCTTAAAACAGAATTTATGTTCAAATTGTATAGGTCCTTGTGCACAAAGAGCAGTAATGCATCCCAAGAGTCTTTCTAGATTTTTGGAGTGTGTGTGTGTGTGTGTGTGTGTGTGTGTGAGAGAGAGAGAGAGAGGGAGAGGGAGGGGGACACACACACACACACACACACACACACAGAGGTTGAGAGAGAGAAATACCAAGAAAAGAGCCATTGCACCTAAGATAATATCTTTCAAGAAAAGCTTGTTACAGGTTTGTAAATATGCTTTAAACTTACTATACAAATAGAAGCTTTGTCAAGCTTGCTTGGCTATCATGATTTTTTATTGCTATGAAGTATGGATAATAATAATACTGTTTCATCTGACTTTTAACTCACTTATTCACTCATTATTAAAAACCTTTATTGAGTACTTACTATATGCTAGTCACCCTTCTGGATGTTAGGAATACAGCAAAACATTTAGTGTCCTAACTCTTACATAATTTTCTAAAGTGAAAAGAAGAGAAACTGATTGTTGGATGCAGAGTCACTGAAAATATAATGAGATTGAATACAAATGTATTCTGTGCAGGTCTATGCCGTATTTCTTCAGGATAGCATTTTATTATAATGGAATTTGATGGTTTTCAAAAAATATAAGAAAATCAAGTAGATTTCTGTTGGTAATTTTGAAAAGCAGTCTTAGACTAAAGAACAGAATTATATTTAAAAAAAGTTACTGGTGTTTGTGCACTTAATTGAAACCTATAGGTATTATCAGTGCCACAGGAAATGAAATGTATAACCTTCATATGGAGATGTATTGCTAAGAACATACTTTTTTATTTTCAGGAAAAAAAAATAATCTGAAAGTGAGTTGTAGACATAATGCCTACCATTCTAGAAAAATGACTAAAGGCTAAAAATGGTTATATCAAGTGTAAGAAAGCCTTCTTCAGATGTAAGGAATATATACATTCTGAAAGATTGCCTGTGGAGTAATTTATGCTCGTCAAATATTTTCTCTTCTACCTACGTGATACTTGACACTTTCTATGAGAAAAATTTGTACCCAGATCAAATAAAATCTCAGAGCAATCCTTTTAATGTCAGACTTTTGGAAAAGAAAATGTAATTCCTTTTTCAATTTAGTACTCATGGAAAAAACAGAAGCAGTGAAACTAGAAAAGCAAGACACAATGCTGATCACTTCTTGAGGTGCTGCTGCTAGGACTTGTGGGGAGAGAAAAGAGGACATTAAGACTACAAGCTTCATGCTGTGAGCCATTAGCTGAGTGCTCCAGGCTCTGCTACCAACAGCGGGCAGAAGGGGAGGTGGCCCGGATGCCAAGAGGAAGGAGAAAACGCAGATTTATTGTCTTCTCTACAGGATCTTATTTCTAGTCTACTCTAGTGGTCTTTTATAAGACACGAAATAAGTTTCTTAACTCGTTGCTATTTGTATTATTTACAATCTGAAAAAAACTGCAAAGGTATTTATATTTCGACCTGAAAAACCATTAAAATTTTTTACGTTGTTTATGGCTTTGTAATGATTAATTTTAAGTATAGCTTCCTAAAGACAAAGTCCTAGGAACTTGATTTCTCTAAGGAGTGATTTAATGAGTTCGGTTCACTAACGTAGGTGTTGCTAACACTTAGATAGCTCCTAGCACATGGTGAGCGCTCAGCAGGTCCTGTGGCTGACTGAGCGTTGTTGATACGGAAGGATAGAAGCCGCTGCACGCAGCGTATCACACAGAGGACAAAGTGAGGAGTGTAATTGCTCGGTGCCTCGATGCTTCACTCATACAGACCACAGTTTAAAACGCAGCTCTGACTTGTTGTGTGACTCTGAATGCATGTGTTAACTTCTCTAATGTTTTCTCTATTGCAAAATAGAAATACAACTTCTGCCAACTTCACAAATTGTGCATAAAACAATGCCAGTCCATTAAGCCCTCGGTATGTGTCATGTGTATCAGTATCATTATTTTGAGTGACGTAACATACATACATGGAAAAGACAAAAGTAAATAAATAATGAGAAAAGAAGAGACTTTATAGGAAGGAAAGGATTGAAACTGCTTTACGTATAATAATTAATTTACAAACCGAAGTCTCCTTTATATGTTTTATAAGAGTAAATTCTTCACTCAATTATAGCATATTAATTATTTTCAGATTCAGTATATTCATTGAAGTATGAATTTAAGTGACGGTTGTTTAAAAGGTACTAAGAAGCATTACTTTCAGTGTATTTAGTGAGTAATGGGAACCTATATGGGCCAGATGCATTTGTAAATAACTAGTTATAAGTAACATTGTATATGATGCCAATTTAGTGCTAGAATGTAAGCTCCACAGGGCCAGGGTTTCTGTCTGTTTTATCCATCACTAGTTGCCTCATTTCTAGAGTACATTCTAAATATGGTCAATGTGCAATAAGTATTTGTTGATTAAAGCAATGAATGTGGCAGCGTGGCATATATTTAGATTGTTTGCAAGAATTTTGACAGTGCCAGTCTAAATCAACATCGTGTACTCCCATGGCAAAGGAAAGTTCTGTTTCTTTTGCTTGGGCAAATGGCACCATGAATTTATGTCTCAGTAAGAATTAGAGGAAGCAGTTGTTCTTTTCACTGCCTCGTTCCCTTGGCTGCCAATTCTATACAGTCCTGAGGAAACAACGCCACTAGCTTGCGGCTCCTCACACCAGATCCTGTGTGACATTCCTGCACACACAGGAATGTGCACACTGTGCTTATGCAAGGCTTTTGGATCAACAATGCGTGTAAAATTCAAAATCTTCATTTCCTCCCACAGGCGCAAAACAGCCACAGGGGAACCTAGGATATCAAAGAATCTACATGTTCTCTTACAAGTAACAACCTGGATATTTAACTCAGAGAAGAGCTTTTATGGCCATAATAATAGTGTTCAGATATTGAAATCCTATCAAGAGAAATAGCGGTTATATAAATTTGCATTGCTACAGAAGACAGAACTAGGATTATAGGTAAAATTTCCAAAGAAACATTTTTTTCATTCAATACCAGAAAAAAAAATTAAGAGCTAGAGTTGCCGCAGACTGAACAACCTACGTGGTTTGTTAATGTGCTAGTTAATTCTTTGTGTGGAAGTTTTCAGGGAGAGACTAGCTGCACATATTCAATTGTTGTGGAGTTTTCTGAGTGGAAAAGTGAAGGAGATGACTTACGATTGCATTCTTTAAAAGGCTCGTAGTGTCTGACCATAGTATCAAACAACTCCGACCTACATATATGTCTATTATATATTAGTGGGGCTACAGACATTTACACATCAAACTTGAGTACATAGAGCAGAGGCATTAGTTATATACTTAAAATTATCTTCTTAGCAAAGGCACAGCACGTAAGGTGAGAGTAGGAAAAAGACAGGGCTTACTTACATATCCCTTTAAATTTCCCACTACGGATGCTTCTGAAATAGTCTCTTTCCTTATAAATACCACCAGCACCTCGAACTGCTCAGAAAGGCACCGCATAAAGGCATGGCCTTACTCAAATTCCTTGGCAGTCAGGGAGAGCTGAGGGGCCAAAGTTCTGGCTGCTCTCCAAGTAGAGACCACAGAGGTGCAACTGGCCCTGTCTGGCTTTTTTCTTGGTGTTTGTCTTGGAATCTCTGAAGCTTGGGCTTTTTTGTCCTCTCATTTGTCCTTTTATAAGAAGTCTCTGCCAATGGTGGGCCTCTGGCTTTCTTAGAAGCTTTGTGTCTATTCTAAAACATAGAGAAACTTCCAGACCCCCGGACATCACCCACAGAACATGGCCAGAAGCACTGCTTCTGGCTCATCTCTCTCTGCCTCCTGTACCACCACCACCTTCCTTGATACAGAGGAGGGGGTGTAGAGCTTGTCCCAGAGGCTTGAATTCAAGGTCTAGTATGCCTGAAAAGTGTGTCTTGAGAATCTGAAAATACCACATGCTAATACAGATGTTTCTGTCAGCTTTCCAAACCTTTCCCACTTTAGCCTCAGGATTCCACCTCAGGAGGAGAAACATGGAAACATAACTTTGATACCACCTCCTCCAATGGTCTCAACCTTACCAGCAACCAAGGTAGAAACTGGGCACTGGGTTCTTTATTGTGACACTCTGTGATCAGGTCAGTCAGGTTCTTGATAAAGATATCAAAAACCATATTAAACAATATCCCCAAAATATTATAGTTACACCTATGAACTACGAATAGAACAAAAGATTAGAACATGCATGATATAAACACATTTAATTTCATAATCTGAGTCATATGAAATATACCACTCTTAAAAAGGGAAGAAACATCTCACTTTTTTTTAATGCACGTGAAAACCACCTTTGTATTTTGAAACCAACAATGCCAGGGATAATATTAGTTCAGGAGAAAGAATAATTTTCCTATATCAAGATGTTATTTTAATCCAATAATCAGATTAAATGGACTTGTTTTATGTGCCTCAATGCACAGTAAATAAAAATATGTGTTTTTAAGTTCTAAACCTCTTGATTTAATTTTGATAAAGCATGCATCAGATTTTAATAGATGTGAGTCAGTCTCAATGTAAGCAGACTTCATATAGGATGCAAGGTGTTTAATTTATTTTGGAATGCTCTAGTTTCACTTGGTGAAATCTACAGATGAATACTAATCTCTAAAGTGTGAAAGGAATGATAGTTCAAGGAATAGCCCAAAGGACTTAAAAAAAAAAGAGCAATATAATTCTCTTTGTTTCAACTTACAGATTTGGAGGGAAAATACACCAATATAACAAAACAATTAAGTCCTCATGATTTAATCTGAAACCTTAAGATGGTATCTTTAAACGTAAGCATTTTGCTTTTGGACTAGTTCATTGTTTGCCATTTTTAAAGTAGATTTTCATCAGGTTTGATATTTTACTTTGTGAACTAGAATGGAAAAATAAGCAGGAAAAAAAAAGGAAAAAAAGAAGCTCATTTTAAAAATCATTTGGAAAGGAAAAGCAAAGGTGGTTGTTTACCCTTGATTAAAAAAGATGAAGACAAAAAGTAACAGAATTGCCTTTCCAAGAAAAGCATGAGATAAAACAGACTTGAGATATAATTTCACAAGAAATGAAAGAGGGGCAGAATATTTATAATTACCATAGCTTAATTGAACAGGTGGGTACATACTGGTTGGCATGTGGGCTCACCGTGTATTTCAAGTTTGCTAAACTATTTATTGCTGCCTCAGAAGCCTGGGTGTAGAACCAAACGGCGTTCAACGCTAACTCTCCATTGTCACCTGCCGTGATCGTAACCGATTGAGAAACCGCTTTGTGTGGCTTATTCTGGTAGATGAAATGTTGCCTCAAAATTAACAAGAGTGAAGACGTAATCAGATGTGTGACTTATAGTTTAGAAAATATTTTAGAAGTTTCAGAGAAAGGAAAGAGATGATTTATGGCCAAGGAGTAAATGGCTCAAGAGTGTCGGGCAGCTGTAAAATATAACTCTGAAAGTATGGTGGCAAACACCCGGATGAAAATAGACAAACATGATGAAAGCAACCAACCTGTTTTTCGCGGTTTACCTGGAGAAAGGCTGCTGGCTTAGGCAGTCTCCCAGTCTTACCTGCAGTCTTCTGATCCTTCTTGGCCGTAAGAAGGGACAGTGGGCCTGCAACGCTTTCTTACCAACAGATCAAAACCTACACAGCTGTTTCAAGTTCCTCACCTTGTGTGGAAGTATCTTTCCCTGTTTCAGACCCAGTGTGTACTCCTTTGTTCTGCATAAGCAAGTGTGTCAGTGGCTCTCAGACACACTATTGAAGCTGACCTTGCCTTCTCTTCTCTATGTGAGTAAAAGCATTGTTCCCTGTGGTGCTTTCACTGCATTGTGTTTTCCTTGGCGACTCCAATACCAAGATGCAATAGACAGGAAGTGTTTGGACTTACGATCCCGGTGGTTGGCACAGTGATGATCTTTGCTGTCCTCCATGTCGTTGGAGTCCTCTCCTGAAATGGGGAACTAGTGCATGGTGTTCTGCTCTACAGAAGGCTGCAAGGGTCTATACTGTTATTTTGTCCTGTATCTGTCCCGTTGAACATTTGTTATTAATGACTTTGACAAGGAAAGCCTAAATATGAAATTAGGAAATAGGGCCTGAAAATGACTGAATATACTTCAAATACCAATCAATATCTAATTTCTTAAGATAGATTGTAATAAAATACTCAAAAGGACTAGAGGTAACATTAACAAAATCAAATATAAAATTCTGGCTTCCTGATTCCTGCAACATAATGTACTAGGTAACTGGAATGAACTTCCACTTAAAAAAAAAAAAAAAAACTAACTAAACTAAACTAAACTGGTGTATAAATTTTTGAAAATGTCTTCATAAATGCTTTCATGAGCTGGCAAAAACACACAGGCCAAAATCAGGTAGAGCACTCAATCAGGCTTTCATTTTGAGGGCATTTGACAAACCAGGTAAATCTGAACATTGGTGTCTGTAGGCTTCCAGTACTCAGGGGACAGGAGGGCAAAGCCTAGGGCCTGCTCTTCCCTCCAGAAAAGTGGCAGAGTCTAGCTCTATGCTTGTCAGTTTTGTTTCCTTTTCCTAAGCACAATGGAGGACTCTCTTGAGTTAGGCAAAAGTCATGAAATTGAATTCTGACCAGTGTGATTTGGGTGAAAGTGTCACATGCTTCTTGTAGGCCAAGTTGGAACATGTTTCTTCTTTCAGTGGGCACTGTGGTCATGTGTTGAAGATGACACAGTCCCAGTTTAGAAAGAAACTGGATAACTGACTCACACAGGAAAAAGCTACCCAGAAGAGTTGTGATTCACCTTAATACATCCTTAAATATCTCTGATTTTAGTTTTCTCATTTTTCATGTGAAATAATTGAGATTCATGTTTCCTAAGATTCTTCTAGACTTAAAGTTTCATGATTTTTTTTCTGAACACATTACGACCTATTTGAAGATAAGGAGGCTGTTTTGTGTCATATTAATGTGTGTGTCATCTTGTATCACATCTGGCATAAAACAGGCGCTTGGTATATTTTTGAATGAATAAGTGAACCAATGATTCAAAAGCTACTTGCAAAAATGTCTCCATAGGAACTATCCCTACTTTCAGTCACAATTCTATTCCTTCAGTGTCACCATCTTGATAAGGCACAAGTTTTTTGTAGGAAAATAATCATTGAACAAATTCACACTCAGGAATAATAATATAAACTCTACAGCCTGACTAATACTCATTTACTATGCACCAGCATTGTTTTCACAAGTTGTCAAAATATTGAAAATTTCCCATAATATTTCATAAATACCCGCACCTTTAAACTTTCGAGTATTCCTACCCCCACAACCTATCGATCATATTTGCCTGGGTTTCTACAGGTTCCTAAAATTTCTTCTTTCTCATTTCTCATCATTTCTCAATACCTGTGTGGTCTCAGTGATTGGGCTCATGATCCACCTTCTAGACTAAACTTAAAATTACGTATTCATCACCAACTCCTTTTCATTCTTACTTTTTTCAACTATCCACTAAATTCTCTCAATTCTATATCTTAAAATTTCTTGACTTGGTTCTTTTTTCATTCCCACACGTAGGATGGTTCAGTCATTCTGAACTGTATACAATTCCCAACATGCTCTCTTTTTTTGTATCTGTGCATATTTTATTTCTCTACAGAAAATGCCTTTCCAGCCCTGAAACTCTTCTCTGTCTTGCCGATGCCTACTACTTCTCCCCTTCTGTGAATTTGTCCTGACTCCTGCTTTCCTCTGGAGAGAGTCACGTGATACTGCATCTTTATTATTGTACTCAACACATTTTGCTGTAATAAATTCTGAACCAAGCCAAAATATCCCAAACTTTGAGCCAGTTTATCAAGAAGTCTTACCACAAGATAGCGAAACTGAGCTATTTGCTGGCAATTCATTCAGGGATTCTAATAACCCAGGAAGGTGACAGAAGAATTTAGCAGGAAAAATAATAGCTGGAAAAACACTGGAGATGTGTATGCAAATAATGCACAGGGAGGGTTAATTAAGTATAGGAAATTTAAGTAGCTCCTGTGGCTAAAGCATGGGCTGCAAAGTAGAAAGGCAGGATATGAGTATGGAGAAAAACACAGGCTTCACTTGAAGACACTTGTAAGAAAAAATAATGATCCTGGATTTTTAAAGTGATGAGGAAATATTAATATGTTTTATTAATGGGGAAGTTATATGATCCAGTTTGCATTCTAGAAATGTTAACCAAGCAGTATAGTGTTGGAATGAGTTGCAAGAGCGTAAAAATAAAAGCAAAGAACAAGGGGCAGGGGGATGGTGAAACAGGTGAATGGGATTAAGGAAGTACAAATTTTAGTTTAAAAATTTTTAAAAAGTAAAAAACAATGCAGGTCAAAGAGATGGGTATGTCCTCATAAATCATGGAGGATAGTTTGGAGATAGTGTTGATGTAGTTTTGGAATATGGATGAGGTTCAGTGGGGTGGAGTCTGGAGCCTAAGACAAGAAAGAATTCTTGGGGCATCTTTGGTGCAAAATGGTGGTTTATGAAAGCACAGGGACAGGACCCTTGGGCAGAAAGAGCTGCTGCCCCGGGGTAGTGAGGGGTGGCTGATTATATACTATGGGGATGAGGGGGGGTCAGGAAAAAGGGAGATTTCAAAAGAACTTTCGTATGCTAAAGAGGACCTACAGGATACTGGAGGTCTTTTTTTTTTTTTTTTAAGATTTTATTTATTTATTCAACAGAGACAGAGACAGCCAGCGAGAGAGGGAACACAAGCAGGGGGAGTGGGAAAGGAAGAAGCAGGCTCACAGCGGAGGAGCCCGATGTGGGGCTCGATCCCACAACACCGGGATTACGCCCTGAGCCGAAGGCAGACGCCCAACCTCTGTGCCACCCAGGCACCCCAGGATACTGGAGGTCTTAACCACTGTCAGGTTAAGGTTGTTTTTCCCTCTAGCAAGGCATTAACATGAAGATAGTTGGGAGATTCCTGGAAGGATGTCACACGTGTCCCACCCAGGAGTGGGGGAAGGGGAGGAGGTTGCAGGGTGTCAGCTTATCCTTTGTCTTCAGCCAGCCTTCTGCTCCCTCATCAGTATTAAGAGAACATGGTGTTTGGCTGGATGTGAAAAGTGAAATAGAGGAATTTCAAATAGGCCCGAGGTTCTGGCTTGGACAACTGTATGTAATAGAGCTACAAAGTAAAATGGGGAAAGAAAACAAAGAGGACTACTTTGACAAGGCTGAGGGTGGGTGGGTGGTGATTTTAACTGAGATCTAATAGTTTTAAGTAGTATATAGAGGGTGTAAGGGGAGATGTCCAGTAGGTAGTTGAATATATGAACTTCGAACATAGGTGAGACTTCTGATTTGTGTACATGGATTTGAAACTCAGCCTATCAGTTGTTGCTAAAGCAGCACTCTCTACCTTTGCCTCCCTGAAAAGAAAAGGAAACTTAATGAAGGGGAAAGGAACTGTGGTCCCCCTACCTACTCTTTGTGTTTAATGTCATCATTTCCAGCATAAATAGTTGACTAATAGACGGAAGTAACACAATTAAGAAAAGATACGATTGGGTTCCTCAGTCATTCCTGTTTCTTAGAATGCTTTCAGTCTGTGCTTGAAGCAAATTCTGGTTCAAATGGAAAGCCACTCAGGGCTGTCAGTGCCGCTGTATACTCAGTCATAAATCTAATACACCTAACCTTGTACTCACTTTGAGACCCACTGAGCTCACAGAGCATTAAAGAAAGCATGGGACTTCTCTGAGTGTGGCTTTTCATGTGTGATCACACAAATTGTACATCCACGAAGCCGGCCCTGTATGTAATCTCTTATCACATGGCCTCTTCCTGTACACAGTGCCTCATCTCGGAGGTTGTTTGGCTGACCAATGTTGACTATTTGGAAAAATGATAATAAAGATACATGATGATTGTGTGGGGAAAACAGTCACCTCTTTTACTTGTTTCTTCAGTTGTGGACTTAATGTTATCTTTGGCCATAAAGAAAACTATGTTAACAATAAATGCAAAACAGTCGACTTCTGTTACATGCCTTTGTCATCCACCAATTATTTTCTTTAACATGACATCAAAGGATGCCAGTTTTGTTTTGGTTTTGTTTTTCACCTTTGATTCACCTTCTGTGAGGCATGTTTCTCCTGTAGGCTTTTCTGCCACCAGAGGGAAATAATTTGTGTTCTGCTGCAATTCATTATGCAGGGGCCAGGGAGAGATAGAGAATAATGTATGTTTGTATAGAGATGAAGGAGCAAGTGCTCCTTCATGAGAAGTTTTATCATTTTAGATTTATCCTTGATATGTGCCTCTCTGTACCTGGATTTTTTAAAAATAGATGAAGCCTCCAAGGGTACCATTATCTAAGTCTGTGTTTGCTTCTATCATTGTCATGTAATAGTTTTTCATTTGCTGGGGTGCTGAAGGAAGAGAAAGGAGAAGGTTGAATCGATTTATTAGGGCCAAATGCACATGTGACTTTTATAAATCTCTCAGAATTCCTAATGCACCATCTTACCATTGCAGAAGATATATTTCCATATATAAGTTGTATTTGCATTTTTGTAATTCTGAACTTTTACTCCCTTGTTAAATAATGATTTTAAAAACAAAAATGTTCTACGAGTATAACCATCTACCATGCAGCAGCTCTGAAGCTGCAGTTTAACAAAGCAATTATTTTCCCCCAACCATCCTTGGCAGAATGTAGGGAAATGGGTAGTTTATTTATAAAAATTTCTTACTCTGTGTCTTCGATGAAACATAAGTTTTGTGTAAAATGAATGAAGTGGTTTAAATCATCAGATTTGACAACCAGCAGATGACTTGAAAACCGTATGCTATGAATTAAAATTAAGAATTGAATATGAGTGAGCACTGAGTAATGTATAGAATTGAGTCATTATATTCTGTACTTGAAAGTGATATATCACTCAATGTTGATTATACTTTAATTAAAAAAGAATTTAATATGAGCAATTTTAAAACTATCAGTATGTGAATGACAGCTCAATACATATGTCTGAAAAATATCATTAGATATTTTCCTTTTCTAATCTCTAGTTAGACACAAAGACTTATTCTTTAATATTATAAAATTTTTCCTGTTTTGTATATTAACTAATGCATTATAATTAATATACATATGAGTATGCAAGTGCACACACATATACACATGGACACTCTACGTTTTTAATAACCCTCCTAGAAATGTTGTATTAAAACAGAAGTGAATATTCCAAGTAGCAATTCCAAATTTCTTTCAGTCTAAGACTTTTTTCTTCTTTACTATAAGCCTTTGTCAGCTTTTTCTTTTTTTTTTTATTATGTTCCGTTAGCCACTGCGTCAGTTTTTTTCTGTAACATCTTTAAAAAACAGATAAACAGAAACACAAAACTTGTAATTGGAATAATTTTCTCTGAAATTAGAATACATTTAGGTATCCATATATTTAAGATAGTATGTTTCCTTGAAGAGTTTTTATTAGATCAATAATATGCTTTACAAGAAATGGTTTCTTAAAATTGAGGGAATGCAATAATAGCTAACACCAAAAAGTGAGCGTATATGACCCAGGCATTGTGTGTGACATGCTTTACAGAAATTAGCTCATTTGATTTTCAGATACTATGAGGTAGACTTATTTTTATCACCACTTCGATTGTGAGAAAACGGATTTCCAGGGGTGCCCAAGAATGGTGGTATTAAGTTGAGCTTAGACATCATTCCATTCTTCAAAACTAACTTCAAATGTTACATTCAAAAACCACTCTTCTGTTTTGCTTTGATACAAAGACAGATTGACCAGTATTCCTTCCTGAAAGAATTGTACTATGTAATTACTTGGCAACAATATTTTAATGATGCCTTCCATTTGTGGGTATTTTTTTTTTTCCTCCTTCTAGAGGCTGAGCCCATGTCTATACAAAATCACTCCTTGCAGGCTGTGCTTCATTCCCTAGCATTTGCTTGGTCTCCACCTACACAGTAGAGAAAAATGAAATGGCTTGAGGAAATAGATTATTGCACTTGAACTAAAGAATCAATAAGGCTGCCTCTGTACGATTATTGACTGGGAAGCTCATCTGAGCCCATAACTTTACTTCTAGCCAATGTTTCAAAGAATGCTAGATGCAGGGCTATCTGCAGAACCTACGGATTCTTGTAAGCACTGAGGAAAGCAACTAGGATTATTCTATTACACTTGATTGAGTGTTTTCAAACCCTCTGGTCATTTTCATTCTATAATATATATGATGCTCCTTCATCATGCCTTTTCTGTCTCTACTGCTTCTGGAAAAAAAATTCAGTATGTACAATCTGCCCTTTCCCTGTGTACCTTAATTTATCTTATTTATCTATCTAATAGCAGGTCGGTATAGTAAAACAAAGATTATTAATACAGAAGAGACCTAGCCAGTTTAAGATTTTGAGACTATATTTTTAATTCCAGGTTTGCTTGTTTGTTTTTTATCCTAAGTACTTAAAGCAAGATAGATAAGAATTTTTTCACATTCGTAGTTTTTTTTTTCTATGTTTTAATGACTACCTAGGGATTAAGCTCTTAGCACAGACGTATTTTATTTGGCATTGTCAGTACGAATAACCAGGTGCATTTGATAAAACTAAATTTTGAGTTACAAAGACAAGATGATACAGGGTTGGGGGGTGGAATGTATAATTGTACAAAAATAAGTGGAATTAGTTCTATTGCTATTTTAAATATTATAGTGATTTGAATAAAATAGTGAATTGCTAGAGCCATTTTATTAAAAAGTCAGAGAATTGTACAATTTGATATTCCCATTCTCTTAGAAGTCGGTTACATCTCAGTTGTTACCCCAGTCAATGGAATGTCTCTGAACCTAATTACTCAGCAGAGAATGAGAATAGAATTCATTTTCTGTAGCTGAGAAGATATATAGATAATCTTTGGCACAAAGTGCCAAAGTTAAGCACTGCCAGATAAGATCCATATTGTTGTTTCACCAGGGAAAATTGTGTGATCAATTACTCTTCAGGTTGACAAGTAAGAAAACAAAAATTATGATAAAAGTCATAATTATTAAACTTACATTAATGAGGGGTATTATTAAATACTTAAGGCAACATTAAGTTTGAGAAACCCCAAGTGAACAATACAAAAAGAAAATTCTTTCAGTGGTTTTGAGTCTTAAAAAAACTAAAAAACAAAAAACCTTTACTTCGGGGCGCCTGGGTGGCACAGCGGTTAAGCGTCTGCCTTCGGCTCAGGGCGTGATCCCGGCGTTCTGGGATCGAGCCCCACATCAGGCTCTTCTGCTATGAGCCTGCTTCTTCCTCTCCCACTCCCCCTGCTTGTGTTCCCTCTCTCGCTGGCTGTCTCTGTCTCTGTCAAATAAATAAATAAAATCTTTAAAAAAAAAAAAAAAAAAACCTTTACTTCAAAAGATAAAAAAGACAGTAACTGTGACGACTATAATTTTGTTAGTGTTCCCTTTAGCAGCCTGAATCCAATTTCTCTGAATGATGGCAATTCTAGAAAATTGTGTTGTCAATGAAATTAGTATTCTGTGACCTCCGGCTCTCCCTTTACCCTTGTCTTTTTGGCAAGGTCTACCCACCTCTCCTCCAGAAATCCACAGCCCTCAGAAATATTTCAGAGCAGCTTCTCTGGGAGAGACTCATTCTCCTGTCTCCAATTAGGATATCTAACAGCTCTCTTTAATAGAATAAAATATCACAGGCTTATTCTGGATCCTGTCGGGATCTCTTCTCTAAAAGAAGCCATTATTAATAAACCATGTGCTTTTAAGTTAATGAGCATTAGTGTGGTCCGTGGACCAGTGGTAGCAGCCTCACCTAGGAGTTAGCTAGAAATGCACATTCTTGGGCTCCAACTCAATCTGTTCAATCTCAGACTGCATTTTGACAAGATCCCCAGGTGATTTTCCTCTACACATTAAAGTTTGAGGAATACTGTGGAGCGACACCAAAATTGTAATACTCTGATTCATGGCCAAAAAAAAAAAAAAAAAATCCCCCAGCTGCAAAAATATCTCAGTCCAAAAAAAGGATTCATATGGTAGTATGAGGCTGCGTGGTGGGGCAACCTGCAGGGGAAATACCTGGTGGCTCTTTTGAGAACTATAGCACTAGCATATTGAATAGGAATAATCTTCTTTAGCCTTTGACAAAAATCCCTCATTTTACTGGGAAAATTCACATGGCAATGCAAATTAAAAACAAAACAAAACAAAAAAGGTTAGAAGAAGGCTACAACCATTTTGCAATTGAGAGAGAGAGAGAGAGAGAGAAAGAGAGAGACAGGAAGAAGAGAAACATTTCCTTAAGCTTTAACAGAATTTTTGACCTCTTACAAATCATACAATATAGGTATGGCCTTGCCTTTAGTTTCTGAGGTTAGAGCAAAACCTAGTTTTCCAACCTTGAATCATTTCTTTGACCTTTTCTGAGTTTCTTCACATCCTTCATTATTTCACTACTTTCTTAGGGAAAGCTTTGATCAATATTTGTCATAATGAAAGAAATTTGAACTCCTAATTACCACATCCTTTTTATACCTTAGTTTTCAATACAACTGTGTCCTAAATAGCTACATTTAGGAATTTATAGGTTTAACAAGCTTGCCAGGTAATTATGATTCATGTGGTCCTTGGACCACACTTTGAAAAACTGTGAAAATTGATCACTAGATTCATCCTTAAGACTTTTGGGGTAAAACAAAGATATGTAAATCATGGTAACTGTCACCTATCTCCAATTCCAGTTTACCTCGTAAGTTTTATTTTTACACTTGTAGCAATATGTTCCTTCTTTGTGCCATTTCAGCAGGGTAAATTGTAACTTTTTAAGGTTGAAAATGTTTTAACTCTTCATCAGTTTCTTCCTTCAAGTATTTCTGATTTATACTCATAATTATTTCTAAATATATATATATATATGTATATATACACATATATATACATTTTTTTAAAACTGCCTTAATTTTAATTTTTAAGACGTTTCAGTTTTCATTTTGATTATGACAGCAATTTGATCAACTTCTAATATATTTTGGAAGAAAAATCTTTCTAACATTTCTAGGGAAGACTTATAATACTATTAAGTTTTCTTTGGAACCGGCCTATTGGTATTTTTCTCATGATGACCATGTTAGGAACCTCATAATAGAAAATTTTCCATTTCAGGTAAGCCCTCCTTTTTTGTTTTTGTTTTGTTTTATTTCATTGATAGTCTTATTTTTTGAGTGCTGTTGACACATAGTGTTACATTAGTTTCAGGTGTACCACTTAGTGATTTGACCAGTTTATACATTGTGCCATGTTCACAGATGTATCTACCATCTACCCATTACACTGTAATTACAGAATCATTGACTGTATTCCTTATGCTATGCTTTTTATTCCTATGACTTGTTCGTTCCATAACTGGAAGCCCCCATCTCCCACTCCCCTTCACACATTTTGCCCAACTCTCCACTTCCCTCCTTCTCTGGCAACCATCCCTTTGTTCTCTATGTTTATAGGCTTGATTCTGCTTTTTGTTTATTCATTTTTTAAAGATTTCATTAATAAATGGAATCATACAGTATTTGCCTTTCTCTGTCTGACTTATTTCACTTAGCATAATACTCTCTAGGTCCATCCATGTTGTCTCAAATGGCAGGATTTCATCCTTTTTTACAGCTGCATAATATTCCATTGTGTATGTTTATCTGTGTGTGTGTGTGTGTGTGTGTGTGTGTACAGCACATCTTCCTTATCCATTTGTATATGATGGACACTTAGGTTGCTTCCACATCTTGTCTTAGCCATTGTAAATAATGCTGCAATAAACATAGAGGTGCATACAGCTTTATGAATTAGTGTTTTCATTTTCGTTGGGTAAATACCCAGTAGTGGATATTTGATCATATGGTGTTCATATTTTTAATTTTTGGAGGAACCTCCATACTGTTTTCCCCAGTGGCTATACCAATTTACATTCCCATCAACAGTGCACAAGAATTTCTTTTTCTCCACATCCCCACTGATAGTTGTTATTTCTTATCATTTTGATTTTAGCTCTTTCCTAAATGATGTGAGGTGATAGCTCATTATGGTTTTGATTTGCATTTCCCTGATGATTAGTGATGTTGAGCCTGTTTTCATGGGTCTTTCGGCCATCTGGATGTCTTCTTTGGAAAAATGTATATTCAGGTTATCTGCCCATTTCTTAATTAGTTTGTTTTTGTTGTTGTTGTTGCTTGTATTGAGTTGTATAAATTCTTTGTATATTTTGGATATTAACCTTTTATTGGATATATCATTTGTAAATATCTTCTGCCATTCAGTAGATTGTTTTTTGGTTTTGTTGATGGTTTCCTAACAGCCCTCCTTATTTTTGTTGATTTAAAAAAATTTATCCCTAAATATTTCAGAATGAAAACAACAACAACAACAACAACAAAATGACAATAACAACAAAAACTTGAGTAGACTGATATGGTAAAAACTTTATCAGAACTGCAAAGTAACCATTTGACCATAAATAAACACTGGCTATAAAGACAGTTTTTCATGAAATTTTGTTCATTTATATATATTTATTTTGGAAGTATTGTTTTAGTAAATCAGTAACAACTTTAGTTCCTTTTTCTTGGTAACTTGAAAGCTCCTTTAAAATATAATAAACACACCCGCTTACCAAATAGTAGTTTCTTCATCTTGTGGAGATTTAAATGAGGATAGCATGTGTTAGAAGAACAGAAATCCTATGCTTCAGCTCATGAATTCCTTCCTCGAGTTTTCTTTAAATGGGTGTGTGTGTTTGTATATTCCTTTTAACTTAATTTTATTGTCTGTAATAATACTGCCTGTAGATTTAAAACCTCATAATTTTTCATTGTGCGGCTGGACTGATGAATGTATTTTACCATTGCATCATCAACCTTGTGTCATTTTTGTTCATTACACACAAACCTTGCCTTTAGAATTCATTAAAGTGTTAAAATTCACTGTCTGGAAAAGGCTACACCAGAAAGAATGATGACTTTACTAATAATTAGGAAGCAGCAAGAATTTGGAAGAAAGTATGAGGAGTTCAATCTTCATTGTGGTCAGATAAGAAAGCTGATGGAACATCCAACAGGCAATATGAGACAACTCAAGGCACGATATTGAATGCTGTGCAAAGATTAAATGAAGAGAAAGGAGAATGGCTGGGATTCATTCACATTGGCCCACACGGGGATAAAACCATTTATTGCATTCTCCAGAACACAAGAGTTTAAGTAACTCTTTTGAAGCTGGTGCTTTGTTTCATAAATTCACCTCAAAATATATCCAGGGAGAATTTTTTCTAACAAAAAATTCTGTTTTTGAAAAATATATACTCTTTTCTATGTTGCAACTAATATCTTAGAACCAACATTAACTCTTTTCAATCAAGATGTAATATCTAAATTCATACACAGAATATATGTGAATATAAAAGCCCTACAGTGTGACTCCATTTTCTCTATTAAATTATATTTTACATGTATTCATTTAAGAATATGCTGGAAGCAGCTAGGCCAAAATGTCAACAGCAGTTATCTCAAGGTAGTAAAATTATGAATGCCTTTTTAAATTTGTATTTTTTGCAAGTTATTTTTTATTAAAAAATAATTTAATTAAGAAAAATTCAATAGAAGTTATTTTTAAAAAGAAAAATAGAAGCAACTCAAAATAAATATTTCTTATGTTAGTTCATCAAGCAGGAATTTGGGTTTGTTCCTTGTGCCTGGCATATAGTAGGGCCTCAGTATATTCTGGCTAAATGAGAGATGAATGAGAGGTGAAAAACCAAGCCCAGAACAACGAAAGTGATTTAAAAAAGAAAGTAAATGGGGAAAACAATTAGGTAATATGAATGACCCAACAGAAATTATAGAGAGGCAGCATAGTTCTAAGGGCGTGATGTTTGGACAAAGATAACCCTGCCTTGATTCTACTCCCCATGAGAGTGAAAAGAAGAGCAAATCGAATAGGTTAAAGTGATGAAGAATTGCAGCGCTGGGAGTGGCGTGAGGAACATCTCTATGCTTTATTACAAGACAAATTTAACTCAGAATATAGCAAGTCTTATTCTTGGGAATAATTTTTTTTTTAATACAGCTGAGATACTCATAAAATATGCAGTTTTTTAAAAAAATTTAGGAACAAAACTGGGAGCTTTAAAAATTTATGCTTCTCTGATTTTGCCCTTCCTAAATTAGTCAAGAAATAAAGTTAGAGAGAAGTCATATTTTATTATACTCTATGTTGACTTTAATAATGTCAAAGGATTGTCAGAGAAAAAAGAAAATAGTGGTTATCCTTGATTGAGGAATTTAGCTTTGGTAGTAAAGTGATGAAAAGCTGCTTTATTTTTTTCCACTGAATTTTTGGTTTTGGTTTTAGAAAACACTTAGAAAAAATCTGAGAATGTTTTTTGTTTCCATTAGTGTAGCATAAAGACTTATATGACAAAGGAGTAAATAAAGGTGGCTCTGACTGCTATGCTCGAGTTCATGTGTGCCTCTGATACTGATATGTTCAGGAAAGTAACGTATGTGGAAAGCAGAGGTAGAGCTCTTTTCCAGAGAGGCAAAATGACATGAGTTGAGAGTATGGGCAGTGTTACTTTACACATGGTGTTCAAATCCTTGCATAGCAGGAAGACCCTAGGCAAGTTTTGTTCAACTACTCTGAGGGCTGTTTCTTCATCTGGAAGATGGAGATGACAACTTCCTCATATAATCGTGGAGATTATTAAATAAGGTAATTCCTATAAAGAATTTAACACAGTGCCTGAAGGACAGCATGTGCAGAGAAATACAATTTATTTTGTTTTTGCCCTTTTTTTTTATTTTATTTTTTTTTAGTATCTTGAAGACACTGAGCATGCAGATCTGCATCAGCTGTTAGCTCTGGGCCCTGGTAACTTGCTCAGTCAGAGAAGAGAGGGGAAAGAGAGGCCATTTCCTAGTAGATTGTTGTCTTCTCCTGTAGGTCCTTACTGCAAAGAGAAGAAAAGACCAGGGTCATGGGAAGAAGCACTTCAGTATAGTCAGTAACAAGATTTTTAAGTAGAGTGAGGGATTGCTGGGGACTAGAATGAATGCCTCTAAGACTAATGGAGAAGAGATTTTGGAATCTTCCTAGGATTTATCTCTCCCCACTTTTCTTTTGGGTGTCTTACAGCAGTGAAAACAGAGTAAATGACAAGGAAGAAACTATTGGTGGCAGGGAAACAGAATTGGGAAACATAGTGTGCCTGTTACATGATTTCTGAAAAAGTTTGCCTAAGAGCACGGTCCTGAAGGAGAAGTCATAAAGCAGATTATCTTAGTTTATGTAAACACCCTCCCTCTGGTATCTGCTCTTACCTATCAAAGCTCATCCTTACTAACAATGGCAGTAGCCTAACATGAACAAATATCCTATGATTAAAATGACCATTTTTATGGGTGCCTGGGTGGCTCAGTCCATTAAGTGTCTGACTCTTGATTTTGGCTCAGGTCACGATCTCAGGGTAGTGAGATTGAGCCCCAAGTCGGGCTCCATACTGGGCATGGAGTCTGCTTAAGATTCTCTCTCACTCTCTCTCAGACCCTCCCCATTGCACCCACATTCATTCTCTCTAAAAAAAATAAATAAATAAAGACTCTCTTTAGTTAAAAATACTGTGTTGCTAGAAAGCAAGTTAAAACTTGTAAAATGGATGGACTACTCAAAGTCACCTATTAGAACCACAAATAAAAAATAGAACCTAAACACTTAAAATTAGAGAATTGCATTTGCATTTGCTCAATAAAAATTACCTTGAATATCTATACTGTTATAATACTAGCATTAGAGGATACCAGCAAATTAAAGGTGATTTTATCTCACAGTGCTAAAGCATATGGTAACGGCAACTACAAAATAGGGCAATATGCAGGAAAATGTAAATTGTACCTTTTGGGTGATAAGAAATGAAAGGCGGATGAGATGCATACAAGACTACTGTCTACATGATTGTCCCCATACGTGTAAGGAGGTAGAATTGGAGTTAGGATTTAAATAGTAACATAGATGAATAAAGGTTAACTGAAAAAGAAATCATATTTGAGTATAATTTGTTAGCTAAATATGTGTGTTTTTTTGAGTTATTCATTTTAGAGAGAGAGCACGCACATGCACACACAAGCTGGGGGAGGGGCAGAGGGAAAGAGAGAGAGGGAGAGAAGCAAACTCCCTGCTGAGCAGGGAGCCCAGCGTGGGGCTTGATGCTAGGACCCTGAGATTATGACCTGAGCCGAAATCAAGAATCAGCCTCCTAACCAACTGAGCCACCCCGGCACCCCTGTTAGCTAAATGTTTCAAAGTCAAACTACTGTGTTTCTTATGCTGCAGATGTTAGAAAGCTAAAAATATACATTGTCCCCAAATCCCTGCAGCAAAGTGTAAAGGAAGGAGTTAAAGCAGGTAGTCTACTATCTTTTCATTCTTTTCACTAGGAGAATGGCCCCGGGTGAAAGAAAGGACAGGGGACCCAGGTGTATATACTAGGAGGGAGAGACCTTGCATGCTGTCCTGGGCAAAGATCCTGTAACATGTAAGGCATGAGAGTCTATAAGGAATGTCACTTAAATTATCTGGGGTATAAAAGAAAAAGTCTCAGAGTTTATATACTCACTGCAGTACGAGGAACCCCACAAGCCTTACTTAGAGACCTTATCTATTCTGGGCCAGAGGTGCTTGTCTATCTGGGAAGGAAGGATGTGGAAAGCTGCCCTTGACGTCATTTCTCTCACCGCTTGGTCTGAAGCTTTTCATTTCCTGTATTCTTGAAATTATTACTAGTTTACTGTCGAGTAAGTTCTCTGATTCATGTGAATTTGGTGGATTTGATGATTCAATCAAGTACATTAGCTCATAGAGTTCTGGATAAGTTGGATTCCACTAAACAGATGCTCTTTCATGAGACTTGAATTTGGAATTCAGATAAATTGAGAGAGCAGCAAAGCATTGATAACTATTTTACTGATCAGTTTATCACGACAACTAATGTGAGCAAGGCGTATGAATATATCTGTGTATGGGAGGGCATAAATCATGGATGCATTTCATAACAGGTGTAATAGAAGTGGGACTAAGAAGAGAAAATAACATTAAGAAAGGAACATAGAGTTTGACTATATTCTAGTTTTTCTTCTGAAACACAGCCAGCAACTATTGTTTTTCATTATTTTATTTTTTTGATTTTTTTTTAAAGATTTTATTTATTTATTCGACAGAGATAGAGACAGCCAGCGAGAGAGGGAACACAAGCAGGGGGAGTGGGAGAGGAAGAAGCAGGCTCATAGCGGAGGAGCCTGATGTGGGGCTCGATCCCATAACGCTGGGATCACGCCCTGAGCCGAAGGCAGACGCTTAACCGCTGTGCCACCCAGGCGCCCCTGTTTTTCATTATTTTAAAAGAAATTCTGTGATTCTTTTAAGATATACTTGAATTGCATCAATGACAAAGCTTTGTACACTAGAGATAACAGATTTCTCTTTTGATGTTTCTAATTGTCGGATAATTATATTAATTAAAATTATGTTTCCAAATAGATTCCATCCATCACCTACTTCTTGGTGCTAGTTTTTATTTTGACTTTAACGTATTTGAAGATAGCCATCAAAGTCATCTGAATCTGCTGGTCTCTTGGTTTTGTTTTTTTAATCTTCTAGTCATTCTCCACAACATTATTTAGAGTCCATTTTCCATCCTGGGTGCTCTTCTCTGAATGTGCTAAAGTTCGTGTAAGTTTTTCTTTTGAAAATAGATCCGAGTTTTGTTTTATTGTTGTTTTTTGTTGTTGTTGTTTTGTGTGTTTGGTTTTTGTTTTTGTTTTTGTAATGCCACCACCACCACTACTAACAGTAAATGCAAAGAAATAAACAAAAGAGAGATGGATGACGAACCTGTAGATTAGAACAGATTAAAAAAAAAAAAAAAAAAACTAACACATAGCAATACACGTCCTGACCGATACTGATTCAAAGAAATGAACTACGAAACTAATGTGTATGAATTATAAGCTATCTGAAAATTTGAATATTTACTGAAATTTTGATGATATTAAGGACTTATTACTAATTATTTCTAGATATGATTTTTACATTGGAATTATATTTTAAAAGTCCTTATCTTTTAGAAACGAATTCTGAAAAATTAATGACTAAAATGATATGATGTCTGGAATTTATCTCAAAGTAATTCATGATGATGAGAATATGAGTATATACACATGGCCAAAATTGTCATGAGTAGATAATGGGTGAAGCTGAGTGATAGATATATAGGCTTAGTTAATATTTAGTCAAATTTTGAAACATTTAAAATTGACCATAATAAAAAAATCATTCAGAAGTTTTAGATTAAATTTACTTACATAAAGACAGTTTGTTTCAGTTGATTTCATTAGTACTAGCTATATGCCTTACTTCAAGAAACCAGCCCACAAATATGTATATGTGTATGTGGCTAGGTAGTCAATCAAAAGAGTGAATAGACACATAGGTAAGAAAAATGTGATCACTACAAGCAGGGTGCACTCATTTTTGATGGTGAATTGTGGAATTCAACAAGTTAATTTATTTATCATACAAGGAATATAGAACAAACATCTCTTAAAAATTAATCTCAAATACAGGCAAAGTGACTGATTCAGCTATTTCTTTGCTATTTGTGAAGAAAACTAGATTGTTCAGCTTAAACTTAGGATCTTACAGAGAAAGAGATGGAGGAGAAGGAGAGAAATACTGGATATACTAATCTTTTAAGAAATCAGATTTTAGGTGAATCCTATTACAAATATGATCACCAAGGTTATATCTTAAATCAACATATTTTTATGGTATTAGTTCAGTCTGCTGTACCCTTTGAAAGCTGCTTGCGTTTGGCCATGCATAAAAGGACACTGGAGGGTAACATTTAAAAAAATAAAAGCTCACATTATTTTATTTACTCTTTTAGTTCTATGTCACTTCTCAAACTACAAAAACAGAACGTCACTTAAATATTCCTGAAAATGATTGGCAAATCTTTCAGTGGCCTACTACTTTCTGAAAAATACCCAAGTGAATAGAAAGAACATGTATTGCACATTATGTAACTTTCCCAAGTAGTTTTCTTCATCACAAGGTACCCCCCACACACCTCTAACATTTGTTAAATCTGGGGCACCTAGATGGCTCAGTCAGTTAGGTGCCCAACTTTTTATTTCAGCTTAGGTCATGATCTCAGGGTTGTGGGATTGAGCCCCGTGCTCGGTTCAGAGTCTGCTTGAGATTCTCTGTGTCTCTCCCCCTCTGCTCCTCCCCCCCACTATCTCTCCCTCTCAAATAAATAAATAAAATCTTTAAAATTTGCTAAATCTGTAAAAAAAACATAAAAAAGATTTACTGTCTGGTATTTGAGCATGCAAACCAGAAATGTGTCTTTGTTGCATTTTTACCCCCAGTGGAAATATCTTAAATTATTTTTAAAAAACATTCTTAGTGCTGCTAATATTTCTCTGAAATTCATGTAAAAATAGTTATATATACCTTCACAATTGGACAAATGGGTTCATGAATATATTTGCAGTCTTGTCAGTATTTTATTTTAGTTGTCAAATGATTTCCTAATCTTCTTGTTTATATAATAACAAATTAACTACAATGTATTCAATATTTAATTGCTTTATATTTTCTCAGGAAGAATGAGGTATAGGCAAGTGCTAAATTTAGGAATATTAGGGACTGTAGCACCCTAAAAATATAATTTATTTCAGGTGATAAAAATTTTCCATAGGCTTTTAAATCACTAATATAATTATTTTCAACAATTCATGCCCTGAGGGATATTTTATCAATACGTACATGTTGCCTAAGATACTGAATCCCAGCATAGAGTCAAATGTTATAAAGGGCAACGTCTCTTAAAGCATCTCGTATATCACAGGAAGAGAGAAGGAGTTATTTTTCAGTGGCTGGATGTATAATCAATAAATTCCAAGATTTAAGTTGATAAAACAGTTTATATGCGAAAGCTCAGTGTGCCCACTTGTGCCAACAGTTTGTCGTGGCTTGAGCTTCTCATATATTTTCAAAGGAAAATGAATCCTATTATGCTGCATCTACAGGCAAATGTCGCCGAAATATAATCTCATGGATCAAGAAAACAATCCAAACTGTCACTGAGCTATCTGTAACAATTCTAACTGAAAGAATCAGATGATTTTGAATGGCTTTTGTAAATACATAATATCTCATCGTAGTCAAGTATGTTTAAAGCTGTGTTATAATGTAGGTTTAACTTGGAAAGTTAAATGTTATATATAGTCTTGGAAGCCAAGTTTTCTCCTCAGCACTTTTCAACTACTTTGAAATATTATAATACCTTACAATTTTATGGTACTTAAGAGTTTAGAGGTTTTTGTTTTTTTTTTAAATAAGTATTATATAATTTAATCCTCATGGCAACCTTGTATAGTGCCATGTTTATCTGCAATAATTCCATTGAAAGGAAAGAAAATTTCACATAACGTACTTACTTATTATAATGAATTACAGAGTCTAATTGCAAGATTGCTGGTCATCTGGTATTTCTGTGTGTTTGAGTGCACATCGTAACTGTACACCTGTTTCATTCTCCTTTCTGTTGCTTTATAGACAGGTTTCCCTGTAAGCATTTAGTTCATGCTTCAACATACTTGCAATTCTATTGTAATTTTGTGTTTTGGAGGAATTAATTCTGACCCAAACTCTACTGTCAGCTAGGATCAGTTCTGGTGTCATAAATCCAGTTCCCAGGAGATGGAATCTGATTGGCTCAGCTTTGAGTAATTATTTTCAGCTTATATTCCTCTTCTGAATTACAGTCTTACATATCCAACTGCCTATTGCATACCTTGCTTTGATGTCTAATAGGCTTTAAAATATAAAATGTCCAAACTTAAATGCCTGATTTTCCTTGGAGTCATGTTTGATTTATCTTCTTCCAATGTGCCCATATCCAGTCTGATAACAAATCCACTTAGCTTTAGTTCCCAGTAACATCCAGAATGTTACGGCTGCTGAATCCTTCAGTCACTACCATCCAAGTCAAACCTCCATGTCCCCTTGCCTGGATTACTCATCTCTCCACATCTACCCATCTTTCTGCAGTCTATTCTCCGTACAAAAAGTAGAATCGTCTTTTAAATATTTAAGTCAGGTCATGTCACTTCTCTGGTCAGGTTTTCTATTTCACTTGTAGTGAACTCAAATTTCTTTACAACATTCTACAAGGTTCTGTATTACCTATTCCCTACCCATCACCTTTCTGATCAAGTAACCTTTTACTCTTTATCTTGTTCAGTTGGCTCCAGCCACATTAACTTTTTACTGTTCCTCACGCATGTCAGCCACATTCTCAACTGTGAGGTTCTTCCTCCTGACTTAAGTGTTTTTCTCTGGGATGTCTGTGTGGCTTACTCTCTCATTTCCTTCAAGTGTTTGCCATCTTCTTTAGTCATCTTCTCAGTGACGCCTTTCCTGACCATCAGATTTAAAATTGCAGTTCCTCTCTCAACATTCCCTAAGCTTGCTCCATGGTTTAAATTTCTCCATAGCACTTATCTTCACCTGGCATTCTATATACATGTGTCTATTTGTTTATTTTATGTCTATCCTCTTGATAGCTCACTAGGATGTAAGTTCCATGAACACATGGATTCTTGTCAGTTTTGTCCTAAAACATTGCCTGGTAAATAAATATTTGTTGAAAGATTATATTGTCCATCTCATATCTAATCAACCAAGGCCTTCGTTGAAGTGGGAGGTGGAGAGAAGAGCAGGTTTATGAAGAAGGAGTTATCAAGGATGGAGAATATAATTAGTATCTTTCATATAGGAATATATTGTTACCTATTTCCAAAATAAAAGTAGCAGTGCTCAAAACCACTTGGTGACTTCCCAAGGTTATATAACTAATTAGTGCTAGAAGGGAATTGAATTTAAGTACTGCAGATTGAGTTTCACAGCTCTTCCAGTGGTCACATAACCATGGTTTCACATGACCTGGGGTGTGTTAGTAAAGACATCCCAAGTTATTTCATTTCATATAGTTCTGAAACTGACTTGTTACTTAGAAAATTACTAGATTCTCATTTAATTATATCCTTGTGACTTACCTTCCAGCACACTACTTGAGGTCACAGACATTGTCTGTCCCCTAACGACACTATTACACAAATTTGGGCAAAATTGAGCCATATTATCTCTTCATGACCTCAGGCCAAGCGCTTTCTTTCCTCTTTAACTTAAAAGTTTAAAAGTATACACTATAAGAGTCTTTCAACTTAAATTCTCCCAAAGTTTACTCTGCAGCTGCCATGTTTTTAAATTTGTGGTATTTAAAGGGTCTGTTTAATGTCTGATGCTCTGTCGTCATTGATACTGATAGGGTGAGGATGTCAGGTTGGGAACATTTATTATAATTTCTGATGAAAAAAAATGAAAGCTACTTTTGGAAAAGTCTGTCTAATGAAAAACCTACAATGCAAATTCACTCTTACACTCATGAATGGATTAATCCCAAACCAAATTTTTTTTTAAAGATTTCATTTATTTATTTATTTGAGAGGGAGAGAGAGAGCATGAGCAGATGGAGTGGCAGAGGGAGAAGCAGACTCTTTGCTGAGCAGGGAGCCCATTGCAGGGCTTGATCCTGGGACTCCGGGATCATGACCTGAGCTGAAGGCAGACGCTTAACCAACTGAATCCCCCAGGTGCCCCCCAAAACAAATTTTAAAAGGATTTGTAGCTGTAGTACAGAAAGCAGACTGCCACTTTAAGGAACCTGTTAAAATAAACGGAAACTAATTGAACCAGTACCAAATGAGTTTCAGAAGAATTGATCCAAATTGCTAAAGTTTAGGGAAAATAAAGTTAACTGAAAGTTAGATTGACTGTTGGAATTACATCCTAAAAATACATTGCCGTGCTCAACTTTTTTTTTTCCAGTTCAGTGATTCACTATTGCTCTGCCAAATTCCTCTCTCTTAGGAAAACATCACTAATTAGAAATAAGGCATATTTCATGCAGAAAATATTATTTTTCTATTCTTAAGAACATTTCATTTTTCATATTAATGGCTCTATCAAAGAGTTAGAAGGAAAAATGTATTGGCCTAGAAAATTAAGTCTTAATTTTTATATATGTATACTTAAATTGGCTATTTAGAGCCGTTGATTTTCTTTACGTATTTAAGAAACTACTTATAAAATTAATCCAGCAGATTTCCTTTATTAAATTTCAAAATCAGAGTCAAGAGAGGCTTGTCAATTTATATTACAGTGGAAAAAATAGAACTTTTTTCTCATTTTAAGCACCTAATGTATGTTCAAAACTGAGAATTTTATAAAGCATATTGGAACTATAGTACATTGAAAGCTACCGGGTCTTTCTCCTCCCAAGAAATTAGGAGTTCAAATTTAATTTCTCAGTTTCTTTCATCTGCCTTTTCCTTCTCCCCTCAACCTCTGACCCAAGGAAGGAAGGAAAGAAAGGAGGAAGGACAATAAATGGATTCAAGAAAAGCAGAGGGCATGCTTACTATAGATTTTAAACTTTGAGCAGTTGGGAACCGGTGATAAAATAAGGAGCTACCATTTTAGTATCTTACATAAAAACCGCAACTAAACTATCATCATATCTTGACATATAAAATTGGCCTTATTAGATTTTTTCTAGGATTTTTTAAAATAAAAGTGTTATTTTGCAATAATTGCATATTTACATGTAGTTACAGCATACTCTTCATGCAATTTTCCAAATAGTAACACCTTGTGTAACAATAGTATAATATTACAACTAGAGAATTGACGTTAATACCATCTACTAACCTTTTTTAGATTTCACCTGTTTTATATGCACTCACTTGTATGTTTATGTGTCTTTATTTAGTTCAGCGCAATTGTATCACATGTATTGATGCGTAGAACCGCCATGATAGTCAAGAGAGAACAGTTCCATCCAAAGAATCCTTTGTGCCACCCTCTCCCAGACCCTTCCCTCCCACACACCACTCTAATTTCTGGCAACCACTAATTTGTTTTCTTGCTCTGTAATTTTGTCATTTCAAAAATATTATGTAAATGGAATCATATAGTACATAATCTTTGGAGATTGACTTTTTTTTTTTCTTTTTCTAAACGTAGCATAATACTCTGAAGACCATTTAAGTTGTTCTATGGCTGAGTAGACGCCATAGTGCTATGCACTGAATGGTGTCCTACCCAAATTCATATGTTGAAGCTCTAAGCCCCAATGTGACTATGTCAGGAGATAATTAAATTTAAATTAGGTCATCAGGTTGGGTCTCTAATCCAATTGCACGGTGGCCTTATAAGAAGGAGAGAAAGATTTCTCTCTCTGCCATGTGAGGACACAGGAAGACGGCAGCCAGGAAGAGAGCTCTCACCAAAACACAAACATGCTGAACATCTGAGATCAGGGTGCCAGCACAGATATATTAATTTATTTAATAGGTTTGTTTAACCCAAGACCTTTGGGTTGCTTCCAGTTTGGGGCTACCACAAATAGAGCTGCTATTAACATTCATGTACAGGTTTTTGTGTGATATAGTTTTTCTTTCTCTGGAGTAAATGCCCAATAGTGCAAATGCTCTGTCATTTGGTAAGCACCTATTTAGTTTTGTAAGAAACTGCTTTATACTTCTAGGATAGCTAAGCCACTTTCTGTTCTATGATACAGGAGTAATCCAGTTTCTTGCCATTCTCACTAGCATTCAGTATTATCACTATTTTTTTTAATTTAGACATTCTGATAGGTATATAGTGATATCTCATTGTTGGTTTAGTTTGCATTTCCCTAACAGCTAATGATACGGAACATCTTTTTATGTAGGCCTTACTAGATTTTTTTTAATAATAATTTTTTATTATATTATGTTAGTCACCATACAGTACATCCCTAGTTTTTGATGTAAAGTTCTATGATTCATTACTTGCGTATAACACCCAGTGCCCCATGCAATACGTGCCCTCCTTACTACCCATCACCAGCCTATCCCATTCCCCCACCCCCTCCCCTCTGAAGCCCTCAGTTTGTTTCTCAGAGTCCATAGTCTCTCATGGTTCATTCCCCCTTCTGTTTACCCCTCCCCTTTTATTGGATACTTGACGTTGTTAATGTCATCAATCACTTTTATTCAGCTTTGGAGTCGCTTTTTAGGCTTCTGGAAATGTGTTAACAATGTAACAATTTAGTTCCAACATTAGTCATTCTGTAAAGTCTTATCCTTTGGGAGATGGGAAGCTGCCCCAGCATGCCCTTCAATCCTGCAAAGCATTCTGGGAGGATAAATAGCTTTTTAGGCTGACACCCAGCATCTGTATTAGGAGTGGCCCTCTTTCTAAGACAGTACCCAGAAATCTTGAGTTATGGCTTTGGCCTTTGTTTTCCTAGTTACCTGCAAACTCAGAGCTAATAGCAATCATAATAATGAGCTGCATAGAAGTAAGCTGTAATTAATTATTAAATAATCAACAATTAATAAGCAAATGAGTATTTAAGTAGAATATGTGCTGCCAATAAAGAAAATTGATAACCACAACCTTAATTAAAGAGAATAATCTAAACACTGCCAGTTAATGTGAAAGAAATATTTTCCAAATAAGCTGCAAATTGGATAATTAGGAGTTGACAGTGATAAGAGATTTCTGCTCAATAATCTCATTTGGTTTACCTCCTTTTATGTGCTAAGCCTAAAGTAAAACAATGTCCTAAAGCACAAATAAAAAAAAAAAATGCAGTCCTTTATTGAGTTACTTGAGAAATGCTAGTTCATTCTGATTCACTGGCAAAAGAAATCTAATCAAATTAAAACATAAAACACAAATTTAAAATCTACCATCTCATATTTTTGATAGCAACATGGGGCAATGGTGTGTTTTCTCTCTACCAGTATAGACTCCTAGAGGCAGGAATTAAGGTGGCAAGTGCATTAATAATGCTTCTGGTACATTTAGGGTAGAACCATAATACATGTAACAAAATCACTAATATTCTGATGGTAACATTTTTCATAGAATAATTCAGAGTGTTTTTGAGCATCGACTTTAGTATTTGAGGGGCAGTAGTTCATATTTTAGAAGGGTTACCATCCCTTCTTTATTGGGGTTTGTAGATTCTTCTGGCAGAAGCCCAATCTAACTCAGAATTCTCAGTCCCATTTTAATTTTACCTCTATGTTTATATTATCTCTGAATTAGCAATATCTCATTTATATGTGAATTAAGTAAGCAACAACAACAAAAGTAACTAATACTTAGTGATTGTCCAACATGGGCCTGGGTCTGCTTTCAGTCCTTTTCGTGCAGTATATTAATGCTATGATCCTTTTACCACCTTTAAGAAACATTCTATTATTATCCTCGTTTTTTGGATGAAGGAGTGGAGGCTCAGTCATTGCTGAAAATCATAGTGTAAAGAAGTCAACATTTAAACCCAGGTTTATCTGGTTCCAGAGCAAAGGTGTTCCCCATTTTGTCATAGGAAAGTTTTTCATAGTAATTCAGAAACAAGACTCTGAATTAAATATTAATGGGAAAGCATTCATTGAAGACTGTAGATTCAGCATAGAAATAATCTCAGAGAAAATTAATTCCAAAGCATGTTTCATCACCAATCAGCAAGTACATATAATCTGTCAAATTAAAACTAGGTGGTCAAATTATTTTTCTTTTAAAGTTTTATCATGTTATCGATTTAAAATTGTCTTTGATGCTTTATATTGAAAAGGGGCTTTTTTTTCCCCAAAGAACAACAATTAACTAGTAGTTTTAGCAACTTTAAATTTTCAGCTGTTTGCAGTGATTATTTTTTTTATAAAATACCATACTTTTTATTGAAAATACTTTTATTATTTAAAATACCAAATTTTCCATTCTGAAGTCATTTAACAAAGGCTGTCCATTCTCGGTTAATTCAGTGCACTCTTTGACTTAGCTTTCAAAACCGAAGTATTCCTTTTAAATTCCCTCTATATTCTTTAGAGGAAAAGTCACTATTTAGCTAACAGGTCTTTGTGTGTGTGTGTGTGTGTGTGTGTGTGTGTGTGTGTGTGTGTGTTGCGAGAATAGTCTGCAGAAGCCCCAAAATGTAAAGAATGCTCCTCCTCCCCCTCATTTTTTGAACCTTGGTCCCTCAGTGCCCATGTTCAGCTTGTACCTTTAATTTTCCTCTTTACTGGCTCCTTTCAGTCTATAAATACACTAGATTTTATTCATCTTGAAAAAATATTCATATAAAGAAATGAACAAACAGCTCTTCCTTAAAGCTACATCCTTCCAAAGCTTCTATCATAGCTCCCTCCTTGCTAATCACCCTCAGAGAGAAGAGGACTCTCCCCTCATCACTCCCCGTTGAGCCTGCTGCAGTTTGGCTCTGTCCCCTCTACCCCAGGCCACCTCAGTAGCATCATGTTCCGTGGTTGGTTGAAGTCCTCATCTTACCTAAAGTTCTCTGATTCAATCCTGAGGATCATTTTATCTTCTTTTTTTTTTTTAAAGATTTTATTTATTTATTCGACAGGATAGAGACAGCTAGCGAGAGAGGGAACACAGGCAGGGGGAGTGGGAGAGGAAGAAGCAGGCTCCTAGCGGAGGAGCCTGATGTGGGGCTCGATCCCATAACGCCAGGATCACGCCCTGAGCCGAAGGCAGACGCTTAACCGCTGTGCCACCCAGGCGCCCCTCATTTTATCTTCTTGATATGTTGTTTTTCTTTATTTTCAAGATGAAAATTTACTTTAACTCTTATTTGTGATGTGTGTGGTGTGTATGTCTGTGTATCCATTTGGGTCATTTTAAGAAAAGGAGTTTTTAAAATATTTTTCATGTTATTAATAAGTATACACTACCTGTCTAGGGCTTTATGATATCATCTTTGATTCCTGAGTTCTTATTTCTATAAAGTGGCCGTGAGGGCTTGTGAGGGTAACCCAAAGTAATATTCTGTTTACTATTTAGAGAGGACTGAGTACCATTTGATGTAGAGGGCAAGACTCCTGGCCCTTTTATTTAAGTCTATGGCAATAGTTTCACTCCTCAGGTATATGGAAATAAATGGAGGGCACTTCATAAAAGAGAATGGGGAGAAAGAAACTGATGCGTTTAGTAAAGTTTAGCACTTTAACAAGGGCTTGGAAGAGCTCAATCTGAGCTAGGCATCCTATTGAAGCAAAGAGTAAAGAGGAAACAAGTCTTTTGTTCAATTTTAAATTGTTGGGTTTGTAACAATTTTTTCTCCAGCATAAATCAATTTGATATCTAATTCACAGACACTGTTGGACAGCACAGCAATTGAAGCCAGGGTAGATGGAAGTTAAATCTAGTATTACTGTTTTTCTTTATAGTAACTGTATCTTTTCTACAAAGGTCAGTAATAACAATTTCATTTTAGAACTATAATATAGAAGGTAAAAAAATCAAATGAAATCTACAAATGTCGCTTTCCTTGTTCATGTTTTTCCTCAAAGACTTGGAGGATAAGAAATAGTATAGGGTTTGAAAATCATTTGGCTGATTGTGGACTAATAGTATCCAATATATTTAAATACACACTGGTGAAATATTTATCTCAAAGAAAATCATGTATAGAACTCTAGTGCATGAAATAAATATAACTAAGTTTTATTAAATGCTTAAAACAGCCAGGCACGGTGCTAAGTACTATGTACATATCTCACTTAATCACCAAATCAACCCAATATTGTAAGAAGTATTATGATGCCTAACTGATTAGGAATTTGTAACTTAAAGTAATTCAGTAATAACTTAACTAAAGTGCTACAGATAATAAGTAGTAGATTTAGGTTTAATTTTTAACAACACTACTCATGTAAGCAGATCACATACCGATCTTTCCAGAGATGAAGGAACAGAGCATGACTTTGGAGCACCACCAGCTAGGTCTGCCTTTTGACCCTCACAGTATTTCCTAAGGAAAACCCAAGGACCTCAACTCTAAGGTATAAAAAAAAAATCTGAATTTTCCATTTCAAGTGGAATGACAAAGTGCAGTTGGAACTCCTCTCCCTACTGAGTATCAGTTAAAATGACTTTAAAAGAAGACAAAGCGCATGAAAATACTGCAACATCATTCCCCCAGTTTCTCACTCCATGAGCTTAAGAGCATCTTTGATGTTCCTCTTGCTCTCACACTGTCACATCTAATCCATCCACTAGTTCAATGTTTTCCTATCATCAGATATACGCTGAGTAGTATCACAGCTTGTGATACTCCCTGCTGCTACCTTCATCCACACCACCATACTCTTTTCCCCTGATGGTTTCAGTGGCCCCCGAAATGGTATTCCTGCCTTCGCTCTTGCCCTCTCCAGTTAATTCTCCAAACATACAGTGACTTACAAATTCAAGTTTATCATTTCTTTTTCCTGCTCAAAACAGCCCAATGGTTTATCACCACATTGAGAGTAAAATTTTTTCAGTTTCTGTGTGGTCTGACACGGGCTTCACATCAGCTCCTTCCCTTCTCCCTCTAATTCACTCTACTCCAGTACCCAGGCCTCTCTATTCCTCGAAGAACCCAAAGCCATCCCTTCCTCAGTGCATTTGCACTTGACACTCAGTCTTCCTGGAGCAACGACAAGGCTCACTTCCTCACTTATTTCAGTCCTCCGCTCAGTTATTGCCTCCTCAGAGATGTTTTTCTTGACTGGTTAATTTAACATAACTCCCTTCTCAACCCCTTATTCTCTCTCTCTCGCTCTCTCTCTCTCTCTCTCTCTCTCGCTCTCTCTCTCTCTCTCTTTACTGATACTTCTGTGTAGGTAATTTTCCTTGTTCCTTCCTCCCTGAAATCCATTCTCTGATCTCTGCTGACAACTCCGTGACTCTTAAGACTGACCTCTGTAGACTGCCCCCTCCGGGTGTCATTGTCCCTTGGGTACTGGTCAGGATTGGTCAGTGGGAGCACTGGCAAGAGATCAGAGAGTGGAAAGAGAGACAGATCTGGGTTTTATTACTCCCTTGCTTCTTTTACGTCTTTTTTTTTTATTAAAGATTTTATTTATTTATTTGAGAGAGAGAGACAGCCAGCGAGAGAGGGAACACAAGCAGGGGGAGTGGGAGAGGAAGAAGCAGGCTCCCAGCGGAAGAGCCTGACGTGGGGCTCCCAGGACCCTGGGATCATGCTCTGAGCCGAAGGCAGACGCTTAACGACTGAGCCACCCAGGCGCCCCTCCTTTATGTCTTGAGTCTGTTTTAGCAATGGTGGCTTTCCTCTCGGACCACAGCTCCCATCTGGTGGTATTTTTCCTATGGCCCTAGTTCCTGTTTCCTTCTAGTAACACAGTTCTCTTTACTTGCCCATCAGACTTAGAATGGTTATAGGTCCCCACTGTTGCTGGTCCCTGGGTGCTTTATTATCCCTTTGGGGTGTTTCTTTAACCCTGCCCATATCGCTATATAAAAATTCCTTTATTAGCTCTCTTCAGTTAAACCCATTGCCATTTGTATCCTGCCCAAAGTCAAGATGATTCAACTTCTCCCCCCATTACTTGAAATTTTACATTTATTTGTTTATTATCATCTAACCAGAATGTAAGTTTCTGAGGTAAGGTGACCTGAATAGTGCCTCCTGCCTGCTCTCAAGATGCACATGTCCTAATTCCCTGACCCGGTGAATATGTTACCTTACATGGCAGGACAAACATTCCAAGTGTGATTAAGGACACAGACATTGAGATAGGGAGATTATCCTGAATTGTAGAGGTGGGCCAATCTGGTCATATGAGGCCTTAATAGCAGAGAAATTTTCATGACTGGGTGAGAGAGATGAGACAGAAAGACAGGAGAGATGGAAAGCAGGAAGGAAACTCAATTTGCTATTGCTGACTCGAAAATGGGAGAAGGGAGACACAGACCAAGGAGTGTGATCAGCCTGGGAAAGCTGGGAATGGCATTTACCTGACAGGCAGCAAGGAAATGAATTTCCTAAAACCACAAAGAGCTGAATTTTACCAATAATCTTAAGGAGAAGGAAACTGATGCTCCCTAGGGCCCTAACAACTTCTTGATTTTAATCTTGTGAGAACTGTGTTGGATTTCTGACCTACAGAACTGCAAGATTTTTGTGGTGTAAGCCACAAGTAAGTAATTTATTAAGACAGCAGGAGAAAACTAATGCACGCGGTTTGAATTTGTCTAAACCTTTGTTACATATGCACTACCTAGAACTGAGTCTGTATATGTAAAGATGCTTGTGAATATCTGGTGAATTAATGAATTGACTTGATAATATGTTTTAAGAAATCCTAGCTCATCTTAGCAGTAAACCTATGAAAGAACATAGTTATTTCTAGTATTTATAAAATATGATAGTCTATGAGATTATCAAGAAGTAAGCTTAGAAAAAGAGTTTAATAGATTTTCCCACAGGTATTTCTGATGCCTCATACCAAAATAAACTTTCTATTTGATCCGTTATTTTAGAATTCAAATGGAAAATCAATTCCCATTCAAGTTCAAGTAAGCTTTACATTTCCAGTATTTAAGATGCAGTGTACCTGATATCTAAAATACGGTCTCTAAAAAATGTGGATTCATTAAATTACCTCATGTAGGCTTATTTGCATTCCTCTTAAATTGTCGAAATCTATTTTTTAATTGAACTTGCTGTGTAAATCACATTAACAGCTTTTTTTTTCTGAAAATATCTAATGATGTTGTGCCTTTATAGCACATACCATGAACTTAAAAAAATGCTAATTTAAAACTCTAAATGTGTGATTTTTATGTGTGAAAAGATTCTTACTTAGGAAAACTATATTCTATTATCCTTAAAATAGACTGCATTATCAATTCAAATGTATAACTGATCAAATTAGAAGAGGGCATTAAAAATAGTCATCTAGGTAACTATTAACTTTAAAATTCACTTTCTCTGTACTCCACTTATGTAGAAAGAGACAGGAGTTTGAAGCTAGTGCCACATTATCAGAAGTCAAAACAGTGTTTAAAATATGCCTGAAGGAGTATTTTTCAAGTTTACTTTAATTCTAAATATTCTGAGGAGATGGTAACTCAAGTCTGGATCTTTAAGTATTTGAATTATCAGAAACTCCAAGTTTCTCTTGCTAGACATCACTGCCCTTAGTAACAGTTTTGTACTTTGGAATTATTGCTAGAACACAATAAAAACTCTAACGCCCTCTAAACAAGAGGGTTGGTTTCATCTTTATTTTTTATTATGGAGGTTCTCAGTGTGTTCCCTCCATCAGCAGTGTCAGCATCAGCTGGAAAAGTGGTAGAATTGCAAATTCTTGAGCCCCACCTGGACTCTACTGAATCAGAAACTTAGGGAGTGGAAACTTACACTCCCCCCCCACCCCCACCCCCAGGCAGATTCTGATGTGTGCTCAAGTTTGAGCAGCACCACACTAGCCCTGGGAATTACTTATATTTCACAGGTTCTTTTACTCATCAACTGAACAGAATTCAACCGAAATGAGAAATGAGGAAAATAAGGTAAACTGGGTGCCTTATATAAAGAACCAGGAATTTCTGAAAGTTAGTTGCCACCTAAGCTGTATATGTACATAATATCTCAATTTCCACAGATTTCCGGTTTACTAATAAGGGAAGTGAGTAATGAGGGGCTCTATTTGCGGATTATTAACAAAGGAAAATCTCTAAACTTGCAAAACGTTTGCACATTTTGGTTACAGTTTTGTTTTTCCCTTTGATCTGTGTCTATCAAGTTTATAAATTGAACATAATACCAAACAATGTAACTTGAGGTCAAAATAATGATTTTATTGCCCCCTTTTAAAGACATAAACATGTTTTTCTAATACTGAAAAATGATAGTACTGACCCTCAATCAATAGGTGTTTCCCTTGTGATGGATTTGTTCTAATACAGCTAAAGAGTCCCTCTAGTTGCTGAGAGCACTCAATAGAGAGCCCATTAGGGATTCCTCATGACACCCAGCTGATACATTCATTCAAACAAGTACTTAGTAAATGTCTGCAAGGTAGTTAATTACTGCCACACACTGAACAGGATATAAAGTAAGGCAATTCTCTGTCCTCCCAGATTTTATAATCTAGCCAGGAATTGAAAGGAAAGGGACCAAACATTTGTCTCATGCTATCATGTGCCAGGCACTGAACAGGGCAGGAGACATAAATTGTATCAGTTAATCCATGTAACCACTCAGGGAAGTTGGCATTATTCCCAATTTATAAATAAGAAGACATGAGCCTTAGAGATGCTGAGAATTTGTTCGAATTCATCAGATAAGGAAGTGATGGGGTGAAATTTAAAATCAAAACTGTTTTTTTTTTTTTTAATGTCCAGGGAGTTTCCACTCTTCCACTTCTCCTATAAAACATAAACAGAAATTCCTAGATGTATATAATAAGCACCTAAATGAATGGTGCACATTACTCACATTACTCACTGGGAAGATTTTTTAAAGGAGCAGTAACTGTGGATTGGGAAGGAAAGACCTTGCAGTACAAGTTCAACACAGACATTTATTGAAAGAAAAAGGGGTCATGGCTTGGGGAGGAGAAAAAAGGCTTAAAAATATTCCAGATGGGAGGCACTATTAAACAGAAAGATTTAGTCAGGAATGAAAAAGTCAAGTTCTGGTAGAGTGATGAAATCAGCCCAGCACATTTTAGGTGTCCAATAAATGATTTGGAATGGCTCTACTTCGCCCTGGCTATTCATGAAGGCGAACCCTTTAACAATTAAGGGATGGTGGTGAACAGTACCACTTAGCTTCACTTAAGTGATACATTTACTAGCTGTGTCCTTGTACATTCAGCCAAGCATTTGAAGTCCCTGCTTCTTTTGGCTTCAACTTTGGGTATGCATTATCTTTCCTTATATAAGTGATAATTCTGTTCCTCTCTTCTGCAGTTAGCAGGATTCAATCACTTTAGTTTTATTATCTCTCAAAGAAAACTTCACAGGTAAATTTTCATAAAATCTCTCAAGTCCCTGGAGTTGAATAAATTCTTAGGAATATCAAATCTCCCTGGTACTTGTTTGCAGATACTGCAATGTGTCAGAAAAAAACACAATTTTACCTTGAGTAATCCAGTTTCATTCAACTTAGTATTAAAGAAATATTAATAGATAATAGGGTAAATAAAGCATGTCTAAAGAAAAAGTGCATTTGATTGGTCTATCCTATTTAACTTCAGTGGATTTTCATATGGCTCTTGTGTTTATTTTGAATCAAAGTCCCCATACAGAGGTAAAGGAGATTTCAAGGGGAAATTTCAAAAGTGCCTTTGTTTTGCTTTCTTGTTAAAGCCCTCTCTGTGGTAAGAAATATTTTTGTCATTTGGTTGCTGTGAATTTCAAAAGGATCTCCTATGATAGAAGAGTCGTTCCCCGAAGATCTTTGATCTGCTATGAGGAATGTCATTGTTCCCAAAGAAGATAGTAAAAGCAGCAAGAAAATAATAAACATTCTCTATAGGATATCACAGTTTTAATTGACTATGGACACTCAAACCGATTTGTTTAATCTACGGAGACATGGCAAGGTCAGTAACAGAGGAGCTGATAATGCCTTACTTTTATAATGTGAGGGTATATTCCAGATTTGTAATGTAAACATGAAGTGTGGTACTTTGAAAAGATAACAGGCTTTAAAACTACAGATATTAATTACACTTTTATGTGATTTTGAACATATTTTAACAAAAATTATTAGAAAATACTTTGCTTAGGTAGTTTTCATACAGATCATTTTAAAATTCAGTTTCCTTTTATCATAGTGTGGTCAAAGAATATGCACCCACTTTTTTAAAAATAAATTTTATTTTAATCAAAATTTTACATGCACTCAATAAACACTTTTGAAGGTATTTATAAAACTAATAATGAAAAACAGGAATTGCTTCCCTACTCCTCTCTACTCTCTCTCTTCCTGCTCTATGGAGACAACCCTTAACTTTTGTTTTGTTTTAGCTACTTCTATTTTCCAAATATTTTTAAATAACACTTTTACACGACTTTCCCTGATTTTTCAGATATTGATATTGTCTATTGATGGGCTAATAAGAAAGATAAGAATTTAGCTTATATACAGTTATCTCACACAAAGTTACCCTTCCCTCCCTAAATAGTTTTAACACATTTATAATTAAATCCTTATTCGGTATTATCATTAATATGATCATGTAAACATTTTTTTTCCTGGCTCCAGAGAGGCTCTATTTATTCTATATGTGTGCTTCCACCGAATCACCTTACTTTTTTGTTCAGTACCTCACCAAACCACACATATATCCATTGGCCATACATATATATTTTTTCCTTTAAGATATATATGTGTCATATATTTTTGTGTGTGTATATATATATCTTAAAGAAAAATTTTAGACTAAGATCTTATTGCTTCTGCTTCAAGTGTTTTTTTTTTTTCCAATTTAGTTACAGAAGGTAAAATATATAGCTAGCATACAGAGCATTCCCATCATTTTTAGATTTGAAACTTCCCATTTAGAATTTTTCAATATCACCATTCATTGACAATCTTTAAATCCTACGTAAATATCTCCATTATTGGCTGCTGAAGAGCAGTAGCTTTTGAAAAGGATTAATGGAATAGAAAGCCTGCAATAGAGCAATTTTCTTGCCTCCTTATGTAGTGAAATATTTTTCACCTTGAACTCTTCGGAATGACCCCAGTCTAAGTGTTGATTTTGTTGCCCTCTTTGGATGAGCATAGTTACATTAGATTTCAAACTTGTCTGATTGACTTTTCCATCTATCTTTTGTATTGTATTGTAAACTTGAATAGTTGAAGGAGTTCAGTTGCTTTCATTCTTTTTTTTTTTAATGTCATACTTTGTTCCCCAAATAAAATGTCTTAAGAAAGGAAATAGTCTAGCATTTTTGTTTTACTTTTATTAAAACAACAACAAACTCTAGTGTCTTTACAAGGAATTTTTGTTTATTGTTTATAGCCTTGATATTTTTAGAATTTAGCATAGATCCCTATAGCTTACTAAACTCAAAAAGCCACTATTGATTTCTATAAATTGGAATAGTCACTGACTTAATAAAGAGGATTTAATTCAGCTTTCAAGGAGACACTTATTCTTTATTCAAGATTTACTGTCTCCTCAACTCCATTCAGAAATTTGGCATATTGGATGGCCCTTGACATTTTGGTGAACCATCTGATAATTTCAATCATAATTTGAATTTCAAACAACAAATACTTAGGATGTTCCAGGTTTCAAATAATATCCAATTCTCAACCCTAAAAATGGTCTTTACTTGGCTCTCAAGAACTTTTTTAAAAATTTGAAATGCTTTATTTTAGCTTTCTTTAAGTCATATTCAAAGCTAAAGAGACGAATTTTCCCAATAGTGTGAACTTTTACAAATAAAATGAGAACAGAGAAAAAATTCATTATTTAGAGGAATGACATACTTTCCTAGCTATAAAGTTAGATCATCCTTTGACCTATTTTTTCCTCTTTCAGTTATTGTTTTAATCACAATTCTCATTGGATATTTTGAGACTTTGACCTAATTATTTTCTTTGAATTTGCAGAGACCTCTTATCACAAAGTAAGTTTAAGTAAAGAAAATAAAAGTATGATTTTAAAATCCATATATAAAATGATTCAGAATTTTTTGCAAATTAGTGACTTTTATTAAGTGATTTTTATTAAGCACATCAAAAAATGCAAATAATTTGAAGAATATCAAGAAACTAATCTTAGTGAGATTGCATTAGCTCTGAGAATGGTATGGTATACTTATAAGTATCAAAAATTTCAAATAAAGTTCGTTAACTGTTTCTAACTATATATATGTGTGCTAGATAAAATTGAAGAAAATTAGGAAGATAAATACTTTACTTTAAGATCAAACTTTTTAATTCTTTTTAAAGAATTAATGTTTCAACTAACAGAGACTTTACAATAATTTAATGGCATTATTCTGTGACAAAAACATACCTAGAGAGAATTCAACCCTGTTAAAGAGTCGGTTGATAAGAAATACTGCTTATCTGCTTCTTCCCACTCTCTACACCAGAATCTTAGCTGTGATAGCAAGCTCTGTTCCTCTGAACCTGCATACCTACTTCTAGAATGTTAAGAGAGATTCTTTTACTATGGTCTTTATAACTAGGAACATTAATTTATATAATATAACTGAGCCCATGTGATGATTTTTAAGTGATATGTAATTTTTAATTTTAATAAATTTTATTTACATATAATTAGAAATGTTTTTACAAATCATAAATTACACACAGCATTTATTATAAATCTTCAGTCTCTCATCACTCAATATTATTTAAAAAATAACTGTAAAAGCATTATTTAGTTTTTTTTTTTTTTTTTCGTCACATCCAGATTTAGCTATCTTCTGTGTGTCCTAAACCGTTGTCTAAACCCAGTCTACTCTGGTGCATCAATTCTTTGTGTCAAAATATATGAAATTATTTGCATAAAAATATCAACCTCAGCTTTCCATTTATTCAAAGTTCATTTTAGTTATATTTTATTTATCAATAATATTTCAAAAAACATTTATCTCTCCACTATGTTCTGCAAAATGCCATCCAGAAATTGTTCATTATACTCAGAATGTCTTCCATCCATTTCTGTATGACCAGTTAGTATTCTTTTCCTACTTTTGCAATATCTCTCTGTAACATCAAATTTCTGCTCTTTACATTCTGCACTTGAAAACTCAATGGTGGGTGTACCTGGGTGGCTCAGTGGGTTAAGCATCTGACTCTTGATCTCAACTCAGGTTTTAACCTCAGTATCATGAGTTCAAGCCACATGTTGGGCTCCACACTGGGTGTGGAGCCTACTTAAGAAAAAACAAAAAAGAAACAAAGAGTCAATGATGATGGGATAATATTTGTTTTTTTTTGGGGGGGGGATAGTATCTTATGGATAAAACCATAATTTTGGAAGAAAGGAATAGTAATTTACATAACACAGAGTTGAATTCATAACCTTATTAACATTTTTTTAAACAAAATGAGACAACCAACCTCTGGAGAAAGAGCCATTTGAAAATAATTTTATAACTCACTTAAAGAACTTAAAAACTAGAATAATCTTATTATAGGTCAAAATTTTATCTTTAGGAATGAAGATGGCCTTCTCTAATAAGTGCATTATCTTTTAAATTATTAAATTAATACTCCAGTAAATTATTAAATTAAACACTCCAGTAAATTGTTTAGAACATACAAGGTAAGATGCAAGTCAATGTGTCTTTTTGATTTTCTCAATTTTGTACCTAAAAGATAAGGGATGAGTAAATCTAAAGAAAGGAATTTTCTATTGATATAAAAACTCTCCTGAGCTAATCTCACTGGGAATCATACTGCAAGTCAGAATGAAATGTAAGTAAGTAAGTGTAAAGATGTAAAAATGTAAGTAAGAATAAGCATACTAAACTTCACTACTGCATGCCCTTACTCCATGAGGCAGTAAAGACTCTGTAGTGGTGTGCACTACAGTGTTATACCAGTAAGTCTCTGTCATCCTGATAAGTCTTCAAAAGAAAAGAAACAAAACAAAGTAGTCAGAGAAAACAACACTCCATTTCAACGACTGTGATCAGATCAGAGAATGAAATTTATTTCAACTGTGTCTCTGTCTTTAATTCTCACAGGAGTAAGTACTACCAGAATATTCTTAAAGCCTTCTCATACTTCTGTCAGCTTGGAGAAAGGCTTTTGAAGCTTGTCAACCAGCCCGATCTATGACTGTTTTCAAATTTCTCTAGGGAGGAAAACAGGTGGCCCTCAGAACTGCAGCTGTTAGAGTGTGTCTTTGGGTCTGAGGGAGTCCAGGGGATTATTCTATAATAGATCCATCTTCGTGGTCTTCCTTTCATATTCTGACCTGAGTAGACTGTGAAAGTATGCTAAATATGAATGTATGCTGGGAAACAGTGCTTAGTACTTCAGTAAACTGGGAAACATATGGGAGATTCAAAATCAGTAGGTAACTCTTTACAATGGACAAGGAAGGCCTGACACGTATCTCCAGGCCACCTTTTGAATTATGAACCACAAATGTTCCACATGGCATTTACGGCCTCAACACTAGTGACAGAAACACACCTTAGTCCCATTTTATAATTCCTAATAAAAATTCAACTCTGAAAAGAAAAAACTGACTGAAGAGTGAAATACCTACAGTAACTTTTAGAATATATACATATTTTTTTTCTTTTCTTTTTATCTGACTGGAGTTAGTTAAAGCAAGCCTTAACACATAATATATTTAACAACATGACAGAACTGATTCCTGCTGCGGAACTTGGAATGGCATGTAAGAAATCATGAACAGGCAAATTCAATGATGTATTTCAGGATATAGTTGGTAGCCTTTATTCAAGGCTGACTTTATCACTTGCAGGTGGAAAAACAAACAAAAATGGTTATAAGATCAAAATAACATTTATGGTTACTAATCCCAAAAATTCAATTCTTGTAAATAGTAATCCATCACTCCAAACAGAAAATATGTGTGATTTGAAATAATTTGTGTATGATTTGTGCAGATATGGTCGAGGTATAAATCTCAACGCTTTAACGTATGTAAAGAAGTTTGCTTCCAATTAGAAGTGATTTTTAAACAATCAGCTGAAAATGACTGTATTCTTTCTGAAAAAGGATTTTGTCTTTCCTCCTGTGGAAAGGTGCATGCTCTTGGCTATTTGAGAAGGAATATCACCAATAGACTGGCAGTACTGTTACACTTTTCAGATTCCTAACAGTCTCCACTGGAGCCCGGCTGAAAGCTCACTTAGAACAAAGACCAAGTCTGCCTTGCTCAATGAAGCAACTCCTGTCCTAGTGCTGTGTCTAGTATGTTTCAGGTGCTCAAAAAGCTTGAATGGTTTTGTCTAAGTAATTGAATGGATATAGAATTAATGTCAAGTCATCACACTCAGTCCCTGACCAGGGCTTTTTTGTAAAGCAGTGGATCTCAAAATGATTCACTAAACCTGCAGCACAGGCACCAACTGGAAACTTGTTACAAATGCAAATTCCCAGACTCTGTGCCAGAAGTTCTAAATCAGAAACTATTGAAGCGGCCCAGCAATATGTTTAAGACATCCTGCAGGTGATTCTAATGCACGCTCAAATTGAGACTCACCTATGTGAAGAATTCCCAAATACGCTGTACACAGTGACATCAAAGCTTTTTAGGATTATGAGAGTTCTCAGCCGTCTATTATAGGAGGACAACTCCTATGGACAGATTGTGAATAATTTTAATTCCTCAAGAATTTTTCTACTTCTCAAGAATTTCTTCATTTAACTATAGCAACTATTCTCTATTCATGTGTAGTAAATTGTGTTTTATGTAGAAAGGCTGACTAAGTTTGAGTTACTGGTACAGATCCTGAGACAAGAACTTGGGTGCAGATGATTTATCAGGGAGTTGGTCCCAAAAAGCACAAGCGAGGAAGTGGTAAACCTAAGAGAGTAAAGAGAAAAGCCAATTAAGAACGTGTTACCAGGAATGGATTACAAATGTGGGCAAATGGATCTCAATCCTGTGGGGAACCTTCTGAGAAACTGTGTTTGGAATATACCTCAGAGTCAGCCCCCACTGGAGGTTGGGGAATTAGGAGCATTTATCCACTTCTTCCCATCTCTGTTGGTTGAGAGTTGACCTCCAGAGATGCTAACATACCCCCACTTCTAGGTTGTGTTTGCGTGTGGCCAAATGTGATGGAAAAAAGTCGTCAGGCAGAGAAGAGAAGAGATACAAGCTCTCGAGGTGGCACAGGTCAATATGCTGGAAACTCTTATCCCCTACCAGTTGCAGTTCACTTGAGCATGGGATGGGGGCAAAATAATCTTCTAATATCTACAGTCACACTATGGAGCAAAATAACCTTATAACAGGATGGTTTAAGTCCAGTTCACAACACTTATTTAATGTCTATTATGAGTCAGGTCCAGAGTTAGTTGTTGGGAATATAAAATAGATAAAACACTATCTCTGCCTCAAGAAGCTTTCGGTATGGTAGAGAAAGTAGTCAAATAAAAAAAATTAAAATATAATTAAACATGTTCAGTGATGGTGGTTCATATCCATTTATAAGACGCTTTGTGGTGGGAGAGGTATAGTGATCATCGAAGACCTCTTAGAAATGATGAGGATAATTATGCCTAAAAGATACCTAGAGGCCAGACAAATAAAGAGGAGTTGGGGAGTTGGGGACAGAAACCAGAATGATCACTATGTAAATGGAAGAAGTAAAAAGGAGAAAAGGATCATAAGTGATATCTGACAAGATGGTCTGTAAAAGCCATTTGAGAGGTCATGTGTTAGGTGGAAGGAAATCTGTTGTCCCATAGGTGGTAAATGGAGAGATGTGGAAAGCACAGACTATGTAAATAGCTATTGTTGCAGATTCCCTAAGAAGAAAGAAAGAAGAAAGAAAGAAAGAAGAAAGAAAGAAAGAAAGAAAGAAAGAAAGAAAGAAAGAAAGAAAGAAAGAAAGAAAGAAAGAAAGGAAGAAAGGAAGGAAGGAAGAAAGAAAGAAAGAAAGAAAAAAGAAAGAAAAGAAGAAAAGAAAAATAAAGTAAAGAAAAGAAAAAAGAAAAGTAAAGTAAAAAGAAAGGGACTTAGAGCTCTACTGAAATGATTAGTCTCCTTTGGAGGAAACTCTTCCTGTTTTATTGCCAAGAGAGGGGAGGAGTGAAATTAAGACAGTGTTTATTCATTTGTAAAATGGGAAAAATAATAGCAACTACCTTCAAAGGGTATATAAGACCAAATGATGAACGGCATTAAAATGTTTAACAGTGTTTCTGGTAAGTAATACACACCCCCAAAATGTTAGCTGTTATTATTCAGAATTTTTTTTTTTTTTTGCTTTGTTTCTGATTTTAGAGGGGCAGGAACTTGAGGTCTTGAAACCATTTCTACCTGTTGATCTTTATTCATTATTTATTTAAATAGGAGAAAGGTTACTTGTGAAGTTATTAGGGAGATGGGCTAGTGGAGCTGGCTGAAGGTTGAACTCTTCATTGCCATGGGGAATGGGAAGGAGCAAAACTGTCTATGTATACAGGTAGAAGAATCAATCACTAGTTAGAATTAAGTGTCCGGTGGGGTTGGAAGCCATGAATTTGCAGTGACTCTAAATCACCCGTTTGTGTGATCCATTTCTAGGAAAGGTGGAACAATGTAAACAGTATTCAGGGTAATTCTAATAATTTTGTAGAAATTGTGCAATTATAAACACTGACAGGCAGATAAGCATACATGTAAACAAGATTAGGAAAATAAAAATTATAATTTATCAAGAGGTTTAAGATCAATGAAAATTCTAAAATGTATCAGATGATTTTGAATATTCTTGCATTCTGTGATCATAGCATAGGTTCCTTTGTCAAACTCTGTAATTCTGTTCTACAAATGACATTTTGTTTGAGCAGTTAACAGTTGGTGCCTCAGTTTCAACTGACATTTTGTTACTAAACACAGTTCTAACACCATAAGGTGATTTGTCAGTGGTAAGAAAAAGTTGGTTTATATTTCACCATAGTGAAATAGCACAGACGGGAGAGTCAATTGCTTGAAATTCTGGAAAGTGTCCATGCTGTCAAGTCCAACACCATTGAAAACATTTTTTATAGTAGGCCACAAGGTATACTTTTTATGAAAGAAACTATCAAGAAATTTAGAAACCTCAGAAAGCTTGAAGGTCTTATTTCGATTCTATAAAATGTTCAAGGATCATACCTCCAATGAGCTTAAATATCCTGAGAATGACCAAAACAAGTCGTTTAAGAAGGTGACCATGGAAGTTCACATTTTGCATTCCTTAATTTTTCTTCTGGGTACTTTGTGTATCAAAACTAGTAAGACCTTTCGAATACATGTTTCCCCCTCCAAAGTCTTTGGAGTCTAGAATCATCAACATAGTATACCACTCTTGATATTCTAGAAAGCAGAGTCACTGTGAGATATTAGAAGGGTCCAAAGATAAGAGAAATATTGAACTAGGAATGTCTTTTAATGAGTAATAATCAGCATCCATATTGGCTTCATCAGTGATGAGCTGTTGATAACCCAAAATATGGCCAAGTTACACAAAGAAGAGTAGTGAACTGATTAACTGACTAACTGCAGAAATTAGATGCCTAATAGCCTTATTGCCGCAATAAGAATCATTGTACATTTTCTCTTCTAGAAGCTTTTGACCCTTCATCCTGTGGTGATAATCAAAAGTTCTGTTTTGAAGAGAGAGCAGGAACAGATAACTGTTTCTCTGATTAAGCAATAGTGGCGCTCTCTCTCTCTCTCTCTCTCTCTATGTATATATATATATATAATGTTGATCAGTTAATCAGTATAGCAAGTTACATTCTAAAAAGAAAATGGGAATAAGACTCACTAAAAGAAAAACAAATTTTCTTATACCACTTCAAGGTAAAGGTCATGGAGCAGAATGGTGGGTAAAATTGCCTGCATTTCTCAAATATTTCTATGGTCAAGATCTCTTCATTCGAGAAAATGTGAATTGAGTCATTTTCTCATTATTTATTGATTAAAAATTAAATTCCATCCAGTGACTTCCTTTCAAGACAAGTTTATCAAATGGTTTAGTCCTAGGTGAGGTGGGATATCCACAGATACATAAACATGAGTTAGGGCTATAGAATTGTCTAGTGAAAATCTGCCTTGTGCCTGGCAACAAATTTTACTGAAACCCTATTATATATCACTGATTATTCTAAGGGTATAGACCAATGATCAAAATGAAATTCCTAGCACTGTGAAGTTTATATCCCTAGTGCACGGAAAGAGGCAGTAAACAGTGTGTGTGTGTGTGTGTGTGTGTGTGTGTGTGTGTGTGTGTGCGCGCACGCGCACCTCATGTGGGGTAAGTACATGGGGGAGCAGGGGTGGGTGATTACAGAAGTCCGGCCTGATGAAGTGATATTTATGCCCAGCCCCACAAGAAATGCCGAGGGCTGTGTGGCTATGCACATCTCTCCCCCTGGTGTGGGAGCAATTCAGGAAGCAAAGCCCGGGCAAAAGCAGGACTGTCCTGGAGGATCCACAGGAAAGCCAGTCAGGCTAAAGAAGAGGGAATAAGGGGGATAGAACACACAACACAGCTCTCACAGTCAGTTACATAACTAAACACGATTTAATTAAGTTTAGATAGTGGTTTGTTCAGAGTACTTGATGAGTGCGAGTTTGGGGGACAGTTCTTCCTGGGGTTAGGGAGGTAAGGGTTGGGAAAGGATTTGACATTTACTTCAGTCTGAGTTTTGAGAAACACTTTGTCAAGGGGAGAAGAAGATAGAAGATCAAAAGGAACCAAGAAACAAAAAAAAAGAACAAAGCAAAGCATGGAAGTTCACAGCGGTGAAAAGTCTGTATGTTGCATTTTGATGTGATCGATTGACTTCTCTGTGAGAAGCTTTTTTTCCCCTTTGCTTCAAGATAACAAGAAAGCCTTATTTCATAAATCCCAGCAATTAAGAGCCAATGTGTCCCCAAATCATCATTTTAAATCAAGATCAAAATCCAAGTAAAAACTTGTATTTATTTGTTTGCCAGTTACATTTGGGAATTAATTTACTCTGTCAAGGACCAGTTAGCTATTAAAAAAAAAATTTAAAAAATAGTTTAATGTAATTCCCTTTTTGCACCAAAGGTTACCATGTTAGAATGTAGTGAAACAGGCATGACAAAGGACTAATAGTCTCTCAACAACCGCTACTTTTCCTAATTGTTTTGGGATAAGTACTCTTTAATCACCACAGCAGAACATTTAAACAAAACCCAATGCAAACAAAAATTTAGAAAGAATTCGAACAGTTATACAGTTGTCCCCTGCACTGGAAATAATTGTCAAATCCTTCTTTATATCCTCTTCAGTCAAAGTATTGAAATCATGAATTGATTTTTAATCGTTGTTCAATCTCTGTTCAGTAATCTAGGACACAGGAAGGTGGGTCTATGTCCTAGGATGAACGCAGATTCTCTACTGTGTATGTGTGTGTATGTGCGTGTTAGTGTCCATCTTTCCATATTAAGAAGCATAGCAGGTAGCATACTTTTGGCCAGATCTCAGCGGTGGCATATTTCCATCTCCTGGGGGGTGTGGGAAGACCCAACTGCACAGCAGTAACAATAATTCTAGCATATCCGTTTATGAAATAACTTTGGCAGTAATGGCAAGAGGATTTGGATGAAAGTGTATTTGTGGTCTTCCAGCTGGAAGATCAGAGCAGAGATTCTAAAGCAAAAGGCACAGAGTGGGATGGCAGATAGTAGCTGCTTGGATAAGAACGGAAGAGAGTTGTGGACCCATGCTGAGCTCAAGGGGAAATGCAAACAAGACAGTCATTTCAGAATATCCTCGTGTTGCCCAGTATCAGCTCTAGGGCTTACTGATGCCATCTGCTGGATATATTTGGGATTTAAAAATGGAATCTACACAATACTCCAGTGTCTCCCTGTACTGTGGTTTGGGTGGTTCTAGTGAAAAGAAAAATGAAAAACAACCTATCATAAAAAAAAAAAAAAAAAAAAAAAAAAAAAAAAAAGCAATGGAAGTGAATCCCAGGTTGACTGTACCTTAAGGAGACTGGGGTTTTGTATTTTCACTTCACATTTCGGAACATTATTTAATTGAATTTCTTTTAGCAGAATTTTGTGGTAGTGCAGTTTCATCATATATGATACGCAGGACACTGGATGTGGGGTTTGGACTGTAAATCCATTGATCTCTTACTAAGTATCTACTATATGCTATAAACTTTATATACAACATATTCCCTTTTTATACTTTATTGGAGGAGAGTATAATGGTTTGTTTTCGTTTAGTTTTTTGTTTAATTAGAAAGGGAAGAAAAAGATTAAAAGGAGAAAAGAACAAGTATCACTATTTGGCCAAAACTATTATGTATGCATTTGAATTTTACATAAAATATGGTAAGTTGACTTTCGTTTCTGTATTTTTTATTGTTTTATGGGAAATGTCCTCTGTTAAGTCACCCTCTCTGTAGGATTATTTTAAGACCATGATTTTAAAATTAGAAAATTCCTTGTGGTGCTTCCATAAAATTTTAGAACTTTTAGGAACGTGTGGCTAAATTAACATTGATTCTAGTCTACATTTCCCCAAAAGTACTGATCCCATAGGATTTATAGTGAGGAAAATTGGTTTCCCCACAGTCAGATCAATTTGGAATATGCCAGATTCCAATTACCTTCTCCTGGAATTCCATAAAGCATATAAATTAAAACGGAAGAGTTGGTACTTACTGAGAGTTTGCCATTGTTGCATTTAAGCTTCGCTATGATTTTCTTATGTAGGCACTAGTGTTAATCCTAGTTGCAAATGAGGAAACTGAGGCTTATACGGTTGATAGTTTGCTCAAAGTCACACTGTAAGAAAACGGAGGCATTGACTCATTTACTTTAGAGCTCACACTCATAGGTCTAAAGCCATATGTCCCCAAATATTATTCATATTAATATGAATTTTATATTAATTAATTTCAATATTGATATTAACCTGCTCAGAGCTTTGAGGAGTGATGCAGTAATGACATCTATTAATTTGGTTAACCTAGCATTTCTAAATCTACTTGGTATAGAATGCTTATGAATTTTAGTGGAAGTAGTATCCCACAGAATATAGTTCTAGAAATACTGATATAAGCTACAGTCTTGCTGTAGATGTGAAGCCAGAAGAGGAGTAGCTCTTAATATTTCTCCGGCCACTTGTTCCAGCATAACTGTTGGGGTCCTTCCCCAGGCATGTTTCCACCTGGAGATTTGGAATAGACAGGAATAGGAAGTAAACACCTGAAATCCTCACTGCTGCAGGTGCACAGAGCGCTGGAACCCTTTGCATAGACGTGTAATACTTAGTACATCCTGCAAAGGGAACAAGTTTAATTTAGTTAAGCCACAAGGTTGAGTGAAAAACAGCATGTTGCTGTTATTGTTTAGTCAATTAAATTGTCCTCTGTGCACGTAGAAACTGTTCCACATTTATTACCAGTGAGGTACATGCTCTGGCAATTTCTTTGCTTCCGATTGTCTTATATTTAGCACATCTAAAGATCTGAGGACAAATGATGGAAGACATGGTGATAAATTGTCAGGCTTTTCTAAAGATTCAGAAGTTCTAAAGTTCCTGCCAGTGACAGATGGTCTGTCCTTACTCATCGCTTGTCTTCCTGACAGGGCTTGATTTTTTCCCCCTTTTTTGCTCAATTCCCTTAAAATAAGCTCAGCTTCCTGGGAGGCGGGCTAGTCTCATTTGTTGTAACTATGTTACCTTGTATCAGTGTTGAAGCAACTCTATGCACATGCACCATGCTCCTTTACACGATTAATATACGCGTGTCTAGTGATAAGAGAGAAGCATGCGGTAAGTAGGAGAGGAGCAGATTACCGAGGAAAATCCATATTTCCTTTCTATTATCCTGATAACCAAACATACAGGAGTCCGCATTGGATAGTTTTTTCCTTGCTGACTTGCCCAAGCTCAATGCTGACTTAATAGCTCCAGCATAAAATGAACTTTTGAGGAGTGTTTCTTGTCATTATGATAATAAAATATTTATTAATTTTTAGGATCCTCAGTATTTCATAACAATCTAAAATTCCTTGAAATTTTGGATTAAAAGATACAATTAGTGTTTACTAACTTGCTAGACATTTGTAAGAATCCACAGAATGAGAACGCACAACTATAACAACGATGTGCTCAGACATAAAATAGGTTCCCAGTGAAAAAAGGAAAAAACTCAATCAATTGCTCAATCCCTTTCACGGCTTCAAACATGTTTACTACTGAAAGAGGAGATGAGATACTTAGGTAAGGAAGATGGGGAAAGGAAATAGTTTTCCCACTTTGAGTTCTCATGTAACTGTGGAAATAAATATAAAGGTTTAAAAAATTCTAGGCTGTCTTACAATCACTTCTTAATCTTTTATCCTGAAGTAATTCAGTCCTTCAAGTTAGTAATGCCACTAGTCCCTGAGATTGAGACTGGAAGGGATTAATATTAATAAAAAATAGAAAAATTATCAGATGAATTGATTTGGCTTTACAATATCTAGCTGGCTTTTGTTATCCACACAGATAGCTGTGAATTTCTTTTTTATTTATATGTGTCTCTCCTAAGAATGTTGATTAGCTCAATGTGATAATATGTGGAAAGCATAAACCACATTGTAATTCCTTTCGTTCTTTTAACTCTGCTGTAATTTTACCTTTCTGAAGGAGATACATATAGACACAAACACACACGCTGTACGTTAGTATAGGCATGGTAGTAGATTTTATTTTATCTGTACAATATACCTATTCTAGTCATTTAAGTGAAAGAACTCAAAGCCTGCCAGGTTTCCAAAGTCTAGGCTGTTCAACTGCCTGTCGTCTTTTTATGCCCCTTACTAGATGCTCCTTCGATTACAAAGATCAGTTACCTTTTTAATTGATGGCTTTTTCACACTTACTTTTAGTAACATTCAATTATTAAAAAATCGGAGAACTCATGCCAGCTCATTGTTTATGCATAAAGATGTTAACATAAACCTAAGGAAAGTATATTCCTCCTCAAATGATGAATGGAAGCATTAACATTTTGTGTACAACATAGCAATAAAAAAATTTCAAAGTTTCTTAATAACAGGGTGCCCCCTTAATACATGGATTTGAGTTGTGTATACGTATTTTGGTATGTAATTAAAGGGACAGACATGTCTACCTTTTCCTTCTTAAGTACCTTTCCGGTATAATTTGTTTTCCTTCCCCAAAGAATACTGAGCTCTTAAAAAAAGTCCTGAATATTCAACATTTGTGAAAAGGCCAACAAATATTGCATGGTTTTGAAACCATGCCTTTAGAAAATTACAGGACTTAAAATTACTCTCATGAGCTGTTTATTAAAATTTATTAAGGTTAGTAAAAGTTGCATAACTAAGATTAATAAAATGCATTACATTAGATAAAATAGGCTAAATTACTCTAACAAGTAGACCCAAAATATAATGTGTCAAGTATTTCTGGATTAGCACAATACCACATCAGGTAGTAGGGGAAGAATAGGGTCTGTTCCAAGAACTCAAGCTATTGTAGTAAATGATTTGTTTCCTTATCTGCAGTGATATTCTAATAGTCTTTTTCCTTGTTTCAAAATTATACTATGAAATGTCTTATGTATTCATACTCATGAGTGAAATTAAAGACAGGAGTGAAAGAAAATAATCTCCCTGCTGACCCTAAGCAGAGGAGGGTGGTAGGGTTAGGAAAAAAAAAAAAAAAAATGTGGCCTTGATGAGATACTTGCCCTTCTCCTCTACTGAACACAAGACTGAGCCTGTGCTTCTCTACTGTTTCATGCTTTTGCCTGAAAGTTTATTTCAGGTCAGAGTGTGAAAGATGAATAAGACTAATGGTCTAGACAAATTATCAGTAAGTTACCATTGTAACCTTTACCTTCTACCTCTCTCATAAGTGCTGTTGTACAAGACAACTTTTCACTTAAAAGGTCCACAGGTTAATGAAGAGTTCTTAGATCCCGAATGGTGCCTAATCTGTCCAAATGATACAGATTATTGAAATGAAGACAATTTAACATAACTAAGTCATCTCCTCGCTTTACCTCTGATAATTGCTTTCAGTAGTTCTTTCAATCTATATTTTGGCTTTCATTTCTCTTTGAATTCTTGATGTTTCCGTATTTTGGTCATGCTTTTTTTAGTCATGGGCTTTAAAAAAATATATATATTTCTCTCTGTTTTACCTGGAGAACTACTTTCCTTAGATCAGAGTCTCTGCTTTGTATTTCTTTAAATTCTTATGGAGTTCCTGCTTATTGTCTAACACTTTTTATTGCTAATAAATTAGTGATGATTTGTCTAAGATTATTAAAGAAACATAATCATTAAATTAGAAATAAGTGCTGTCAGTAATGGTATAAAGTGATTTCTAAAACTGAAAACTGCCAGAGATATATTTTCTGCATTGTTTCACATATAAATGGAAAATATATATATATTTCAAAAAATGATAATAATGATATAACTTAAAAATAAATAACATATCTTCACTTCTATGATAATGTATTAGCTATACACTTCAGTAAATTCATAGGACCAATGTGATACATATTCAAATAGTACAAAATTTATACCAAAATTAAAAGAAAAAACAAAGATTCTGAAAGTAACTATATCCTTTCAGAAAACATTATATCATACAAGAAATATATTTCCAATTGTATTTCTTATGACTCAGTGCATCTTTCAACAGTCATTTCTCAGTTGGAGAAAGAATAACCAGCAAAACACAATCACCATATTATAACCACTCCTTGATAGTTATTAGAAAGCATCTTCACTTAAAACCCAATCTTTGGGCATTATTGCTGAAAATATGAGAATAATCTTTTATAAAACAGTCTCAACTATTATATGCCTGTATGCCCCATGGCATGAATCATAAGAACATACCTTAAAATATGTACAAGATTGGATAGAACTGAAAGTGATACAAAAGCTACCCCTACTATATGCACTCACACCCACACACTCCACACACGTGTGTGTTCCCCAGCTTACTTTTTAGCCCAAGCCAAGAATCATTTAGAATCAATTTATTCAAAGTTAGTCAAGATTGCCACCTATATATTGTTTGCTTTTCCTTTTGCATAAATTGTTTGTGTTTATGTAGTTAGCAAGCTAAAAGCTATTGAAGTTACCCACCCATAACTTAATGATAATATAATGTTTATTGCTTTTAGTTTTTACATTTAAATAATTTTACAACTGGATCTTCTTCGAGAACACAGCACAAAGTGTTTCAGAACACAGGGCAGTTTACTTTAAGAAAATAGCAAGCATATACACAGGGAAATAGCAGAAGATAAGAATGTTAAGTTAGAGCCAGATTGTGGAGGGATATGTACTTAGATAATAGAAAGCCATCAAAGTTTATTTGGAATAGGAAATGTGATTTGAACCATACTCCCAGTTAAATCACTATGTGGTAGTATTTATTTTTTTAGTTGAAACCTGTTTTTCTAGGCTTGTGATGAATTTTATTTTCAAACTTAATTATCAAGTCTACAGTGCATCTGCATGTCGAATACAAATGCTTCTATGGTGTTCAGCTAACAGTTTTCCATCTTTAATTTAATAACAAAGATCTTTCTAACATGTGATATGGCTTGTTCTTTTGTTTTGTTTTGTTTTGTTTTGTTTTTTGCCATTTTCAAGTATATTCATTTGGTTTGGTTTGTTTTTCACTATTAATGCTGACTGATAGCTGGTTTGTTTTCTGTTCTAGGTTGTGGAGACTAATTTGGTTGCTTTTGACTGTCACTGGATCATTATAAATGAGGTAACACCAACTAAACCTTATTGTCAATCCTGGGTCCTGTTTTCTTTTAGTCAGTCACTACATTTCCTATGGCCTTGGAATCCTAAGAGGAAAAAGAACACAAAGTAAACTTTCCGCTTCCTGACTGGATGCTAAGTAAAAATAGAATAAGGAGTTTTAAAAAATTATAAATGGCTTAGTATGAATAAAATAAATGGAGATTGTCTTCCCACTGAGTATCTTTTAGTCTTTTCCGTTGGCATACACTGACTACTTCGGGAAATCATCTTTATACAAAGTACAGTCCTTCTTTGTAAGCAAAGTGAATTCCTCCCAGTGGAGTACTTGTGTTCCATTTATATTTTAATGTTGTTTCTAGAACTTTTATATCCACCTCCCTTACACGAGGATTAAATAGTTCAGCATATGAATATGAATAAAGAAGAATAGATATTTTTTCCTTTCATGATGAAATACAACTATTTGAAAATCCATCAAGTTGTCAAATGCCTTATGAAAGTTTATTGATTTTTGTAAAGATAATACATAAGATTACAGATATATTACAATATGAGAACTCTGAAATAGATCATTCCATTGGCACCTGCCAGCTGGAATTGGAAAGGACAATGAGCAGTCAGTCACAGACAAATAATGAGATCATACGAATTTGTCCTCAACAAGACCTAGTATTCGTATCATATCTATTAGTTATGAATAGAAAGAATGTATTATTTATCTGTTAGCTGTGTTACTATGAATGTATAGTATAATCACCCTGTGTCATTTGTACAGTAAGTATAATAACATTTACTTTATAAACTCATTATAAAAATTAAATGAGATATTACCAAATACTCTTAACATGCTGACAAAAGATATTCAATAAATGCTACTACAATAATGATTATATTAAAGTTCACAGAGAAGTTTCTCACATGTTAATGTGTTGAGTACTAAACATTCTATGTAGCTTTGAGGGAATGAGTTTCATAGAGGGTAAATGATTTTACACAGAAAAATAAAAATTGTGTCTTCAAGTTGTGTCTTCTACACATTGATAGAATTTTAGCACCATTCTTTTTTTTTAGAAATAATTAACATATTACACAATATTAGTTTTAGGTGTGTAACACAAAGATTATATGTGTGTGTGTGTGTGTATATATATATATATATATATATATTTACATATATATGTATACACTTAAAAATGATCACCACAATTAGTTATCATATGTAGCCATACAAAGTTAGTCTTTTTTTCTTGTGAAGAGAACTTTTAAGAATATTCTCTTAGCAGCTTTCAGATATGCAATACAATATTACTGACTGTAGTCACCATGCTGTACATTACATCCCCATGATTCATTTATTTAATAACTAGAAGTTTGTGTTTCTTAATCCCCTTCACCCATTTCCCCCATCTTAATCCTCTGGCACCCACCAATATGTTCTCTGCATCTATTAGTTTTTCTTGGTTTTGTTTGTTCATTTCTTTTGTTTTTAAGATTCCGCATGGAAGTGAAATCATAAGGCGTTTGTCTTTCTCTGTCTTACTTCACTTAGCGTAATACCCTTACGGTTTATTCATGTTGTTGTGAATGGCAAGATTTCAATCTCTTTTAAAGCTGAGTAGTATTCCATTCCGTGTGTGTGTGTGTGTGTGTGTGTGTGTGTGTGTGTGTCTGTGTGTCTGTGTGTCTGTCCATATATCCATTGATGGACACGTAGGTTGTTTCTATATTTTGACTACTGTAAATAATGCTGCAATAAAATGGGAGGGGTGCTTATACTTTTTTGAATTAGTGATTTTGTTTTCGTTGAATACACACCCAGGAAAAGAATTTTTGGATCATATGGTATTTTTTTTTTAATTTTTTGAGGAAACACCATACTGTTTTCCATAGAGGCTGTACCAATATACATTCCTACGAAAACTGTACAAAGTTTCCCTTTTCTCCACATCCTCCCCAGTACTTATCATTTCTTATCTTCTTGATCATATCCATTCTAACAGGTGTGAGGTAGTCTCTCATTGTGATTTTGATTTGCATTTCACTGATGATTAATGATAATGAGCATGTTATCATGTGCTTGTTGGCCATCTATATGTCTGCTGTGGAAAAAAAAATGTTCAGATCCTCTGCCCATTTTTAGTTTTTTTTTTTTTTTTTTTTTTTTGCTATTGAGATGTATTAGTTCTTTATATATTTTGGGGGTTTTTGTTTTAAGATTCATTTATTTACGTTAGAGAGAGATAAGGAGCACGAGTGGGGGAGGGGCAGAGGGAGAGAATCTTCAAGCAGACTCCCCACTGAGTGTGGAGACTGACAAGGGCTCCATCTCATGACCCATGAGATATCATGACCTGAGCTGAAAGCAAGAATCTGACACTTAACTGACTGAGCCACCCAGGTGCCCCTCTTTACATATTTTGGATATTAACCCCTTATCAGATATATGATTGGCAAATACCTCCTCCCATTCAAAAGGTTGCTTTTTCATTTTATTGATGGTTTCCTTCACTGTGCAGACGTTTTGTTTGTTTTGTTTTTGCTTTTGTTTTTAGTTTGAAGTAGTCCTAACTTGTTTATTTTTTGCTTTTGTTGCCCTAGCCTTTGGAGTCAAATCCAAAAAGTCATGGCCAAGACTTTTATGTCTAAAAGCTTAACCACCTTGTTTTCTTATAGGACCTTTATGGTTTCAGGTCTTACATTCAAATCTTTAGTCCATTTTAAGTTAATTCTTGTGCATGGTGTAAGATTCTAATGCAAGTTGGTACAGCCACTTTGGAAACAGTGTGGAGGTCCCTTAAAAAGTTAAAAATTAAGCTACCCTATGATCCAGCAATTTTACTACTGGGTATTTACCCCAAAGATACAGACGTACTGAAGAGAAGGGCCATATGCAGACCAATGTTCATAGCAGCATTGTCCACAATAGCTAAATTGTGGAAGCAGCCGAGATGCCTTTCAACAGATGACTGGATTAAGAAGATGTGGTCCACATATACGATGGAATATTACTCAGCCATCAGAAAGAACGATTATACAACATTTGCTGCAACATGGATGGGACTGGAGGAGATTATGCTAAGTGAAATAAGCCAAGCAGAGAAAGACAATTATCATATGTTTTCACTCATTTAGGGAACATAATAAATAGGAAGATCGGTAGGAGAAGGAAAGGAAGAATGAAGGAGGGGTGAACGGAAGGAGGAATGAACCATGAGAGACTGTGGACTCTGGGAAACACTGAGGGCTTCAGAGGGGAGGGGTGGGGGTTGCGATAGGCTGGTGATTATTTATAGTTTCTAGAATATAGATCCTTTATGTCTCTGGTTAAGTTAATTCCGAGATAACATATGATTTTTGGTGCTATTGTAAATGGAATGGATTCCCTAATTTCTCTTTCTTCAGTCTCATTATTCGTGTATAGAAATACAACTGATTTCTGAGCATTGGTTTTGTATCCCGCCACATTACTGAATAGCTCTATAAGTTCTAGTAGTTTGGGGGTGGAGTCTTTTGGGTTTTCTGTACAGAGTATCATGTCATCTGCAAAGAGAGACAGTTTGACTTCTTTGCTGATTTGGATACCTTTTACCCATTTTTGTTGTCTGATTGCTGTTGCAAGGACTTCTAGTACTATGTTGAATAATAATGGTGAGAGTGGGCATCCTTGTCGTGTTCCTGATCTTAAAGGAGAGGCTTTCAGCTTTTCCCCATTGAGAATGATATTCGCTGTAGGCTTTTCATAGATGGTTTTTATGAAACTGAGGAATGTACCCTCCATCCCTATACTCTGAAGGGTTTTAATCAGGAAAGGATGCTGTATTTTGTCAAATGCTTTTTCTGCATCAATTGAGAGGATCATATGGTTCTTGACTCTTTTCTTGTTGATATGATCTATCACACTGATCGATTTGCAAATGTTGAACCACCCTTGCATTCCAGGGATGAATCCCACTTAGTCTCGATGGATAATCCTTTTAATGCACTGTTGGATCCTATTAGGTAGGATCTTGTTGAGAATTTTGGCATCCATATTCATCAGGGAAATCGGTCTGTAATTCTCCTTTTTGATGGGGTCTTTGCCTGGTTTGGGGTCAAGGTAATACTGGCTTCATAGAATGAGTTTGGTAGTTTTCCTTCTGTTTCTATTTTTTGAAACAGCTTCAGGAGAATAGGTATTATTTCTTCTTTGAATGTTTGGTAGAATTCCCCAGGGAATCCGACAGGCCCTGGACTCTTGTTTTTGGGGAGGTTTTTGATCACTGCTTCAATCTCTTCATAATTAGTTTGTTTAAATAATCAATCTCTTCCTGTTTCAGTCTTGGTAGTTTATAGGTTTCCAGGAAGGCATCCATTTCTTCCAGGTTGTTTAACTTATTGGCATAAAGCTGTTGATAAAAGTTTCTGATGATACTTCCTATTTCATTGGTGTTGGTCATGATCTCTCCCCTTTCATTCATAATTTTATTAATTTGGGTCCTTTCTTTATTCTTTTGAATAAGTCTGGCCAGTGGCTTATCGATCTTATTTATTCTTTCAAAGAACCAGCTTCTAGTTCTGTTGATCTGCTCTACTGTGCTCCTGGTTTCTAATTCATTGATCTCTGCTCTAATCTTGATCACCTGCCTTTCCGTGCATGGGTTAGGCCTGTTCTTCTGTTCCAGCTTCTTGAGGTGAGAATATAAAAACTGCATTTTAGGTTTTTCTATTCTTTTGAGTGAGGCTTGGATGGCTATGTATTTTCCCCTTAGGACTGCCTTTGCAGTGTCCCATAGGTTTTGGACCGATGTGTTTTCATTCTCATTGGTCTCCAGAAATTGTTTAAACTGATTCTTAATTTCCTGGTTTACCCAATCATTCTTGAGCAGGATGGTTCTTAGTTTCCAAGTGTTAGAGTTTCTTCCAAATTTTCCTTGTGATTGAGTTCCAGTTTCAAAGCATTGTGGTCTGAGAATATGCAGGGAATAATCTCAGTCTTTTGGTATCAGTTGAGACCAGTTTTGTGACCCAGTATATGGTCTATTCTGGAGAAAGTTCCATGTGCATTCGAAAAGAATGAGTATTCTGTTGTTCTGGGGTGTAGTGTTCTATATATATCTATGAGGTCCATCTGGTCCAGTATGTCATTCAAAGCTCTTGTTTCTTTGTTGATTTTCTGCTTAGGTGATCTGTCTATTGCTGAGAGCAGAGTGTTGAGGTCCCCTACAATTAACGTATTACTATCTTTATGTCTCTGGTTAAGAGTTGGCTTGTGTATCTAGCTGCTCCCCTGTTGGGGGCATAGATATTTATAATTGTCATATCCACTTGTTGGATACATCCTTTAAGAATAATATAGTGTCCTTCTGTATCTCTAACTACAGTCTTTAGTTTAAAATCTAATCTGTCTGATATGAGAATTGCTACCCCAGCTTTCTTTTCAGGTCCATTGGCATGAAAAATGGTTTCCCATCCCTTCACTTTGAGTCTGGATGTATCTTTAGGTTCATGATGAGTCTCTTGTAGACAGCAAATGGATGGGTCATGTCTTTTTATCCAATCTGCAACCCTTTGGTGTTTTATGGGAGCATTTAGGCCATTCACATTGAGAGTGATTATGAGAGATATGATTTTAATGATGTCATACTTCCTGTGAAGTCTTTGTTTCTATATATTGTAAATTTCTATTCTGTATCACTCGTGGGGCCTTTTTACTTTTATAGCACCCCCCAATATCTCATGTAGAGCTGGTTTGGTGGTTACGAATTCCTTGAGTTTCTGCCGATCCTGGAAGGTCCTTATCTCTCCATCAATTCTGAATGACAGCCTTGCTGGATAAAGGATCCTTGACTGCATGTTCTTCTCAGATAGAGCTTTGAAAATACCCTGCCAACCCTTCCTAGCCTGCCAGGTCTCTGTAGACAGGTCTGACATTATTCTGATATTTTTGCCTCTGTACATAAGGATTTTCTTCCCCCTGGCTGCTTTCAATACTGTATCCTTGGATCTAATATTTGCGAATTGCACTATGATGTGACGTGGTGTAGGTCTGTTCTCATTGACCTTGGGAGGGGTCCTCTCTGCTTCTTGGACATGAATGCTTGTTTCCTTTGCCAGATTAGGGAAGTTCTCAGCTACAATTTGTTCAAATATCTCTACTAGACCTCTCTCTTTTCCACCCCCTCAGGGATGCCAATGATTCTGACATTGGAACATTTCATTGAGTCAGTTATCTCCCATAATCTACATTCTTGAGATTGGATTTTTTTGAGGGAAGTTTCTGTTTTAACTTTCTCTTCTACCATCCCATCCTCCAATTCACTAATTCATTCTTCTGCCTCATTTACCTTGGCTTTCAGAGTGTCTAGTTTAGACTGCATTTGATTCATAGCTTTTTTAATTTCTGCCAGACTTGCTCTCATTTCTGCCCTTAGAGATTCTATATTCTCGTTAATATTTTCATTAATAGTTTTTTCAAGCCTACACAACATCTTGACCATTGTTACTCTGAACTCCATTTCTGACAATTTGGTTATATCCATATCCATCAATTCTGTGGCTGAGGCCACAGACTCCTTATCTTTTCTTTGCTGGGGGGGGGGGATTTCTCCTCCTCGTCATTCTGATGAGGAGAGATTGTGGAGATGCCCAGAGCCCAAATTATTGACCAGTACCCAGGCAGTGTGCTCTTGTTTTATAGGGACCTTAGGGATGTGGGCTTCTTGATTTTTCAGCCTGCCTTCTGGGGGAGGGGTCTGCCACGCTGATATACAGGCAACGCTGTTTGGGTAGAGTTGCCCCCTCCCCTGTGAGGGGGCATGGGGATGGGCATAATATGAGCCGGTATTTCTGGTCTTTTGTACTCTGGCGGCTTTCCCTGGCTGTTTTCTGTGCTTCTTCTGAGAGTCAGAGCAGCAGTGGCCGAATCCTAGCCTTGTCTCAGAACAGAGAGATCGCAGTCCGCTCTCCACTGAGCTCTCTTGGCCACTTTAACTCTGTTTCTGCCGGTGCTGCTAAAAATCCTGCAGTGTCCCAGGATGTGTGCCCCACAGCCGGTGTCCCAGCCCTCACTTCCAGGGCTGGCACGTCTCTGTCCTTTGTGCTTCTAACACCACCAGCAGCCCCCGGTTCCCGTGCACGCTCCCCAGCTCCCTGTTCAATATGGTTCACGTGCACTCCAGAGAGCTGGTTTTCAGTCTGGTTGCGCCTGCGCTCCTGAGCTCCCGGTATCAGTCCAGTTCCAGTGAGCACTCTAGGGCTCCAGTCTGGTTGCGCGCGCTCCCGAGCTCTCAGTTTCAGTCTAGTTTGAGTGTGTGCTCCAGAGCTCTGGTTTTCAGTCTGGTCGCATGCGTTCCCGGGCTCACCGTCTCAGTCAGCTTTCTCGCGGGTGCTGGTCCGCGAGTCCGGCCCGCTCCCCAGTGCAAGTGGCTACTGCTTCCCGGCGCCCGAGTGCGTCTGCTCCCTCCCCCTTCCATTTATCTTCCGATATCTGTGCGCGGATTCACGGCTCCCTGTTTTGTACCTCGGTTTTCAGCGCTGGAGATGTTCGTTTGTAGAGATCCAGATGTATCTTCCTGCATCTCAGGCTGATTCCATGGATGTTCAGGATGGTCTGGTACCTATCCAGCTCGACTCAGGACCAGTTGAGAAAGAGTCTCCTACTCCTCCGCCATCTTTTCCCCTCCTTGCAGAAAGTGGTCGCTTTTCTGTTCATGGAGTTTCTGCTACTCTTTTCTTCGTTCTCCAGTTGCGTTCATAGGTATGCAGAATGGTTTGGTAGCTCTCTAGCTGAATTCCTGGGACCAGACGAACTTTAGGTCTCCTGCTCCTCTGCCATCTTGGGACCCTTCTTCTAGTGATGATGTGACTATTCATCTTCTGAGTTTGGTGAGCATCTTTATGACTATTACTTTGAACTCTTTATCAAGTTTCTCTTTATCAATATCTCTATTTCATTAAGGTTTTTTTTTTTTTTTTCTGGGGTTTTATGGTATTCTTTTGTTTGGAACATATTCCTCTGTTTCTTCCTTTTGCTTGACTATGCTTGTTACTATGTATTGGGAAAAATAGCTTTCTCTCCCAGTCTTGAATGAGTTGCTTTGTGTAGAAGATGAAACTTCATTCAACCTTGCCCTAGCTTTTGGTTGTCTCCGAAACCTTTGTGAATGTCTAAGAAACCAGATTTATTCTTGATCAGTCCCAATTGTTGAAGTTGTGTCAAACTCTGGCAGTATTCCAAAGGGAGGGATCCCAGTTGGCACCTAGTTTCATGCTGATTGGAAGCCAGATGCTCAGGCACCAATTTTAAAAGGATGCAAATATATATTGTAAACCCTGTTGACCTCCAGACCAGTCCATATAAAGGTGCTCCCTTGCTGACAGTTGTAAAAATTGGGGTCCAGACAAGTGTATAAGCTCCCTTTTTGAAGGTCCCGGCAAGCTGTAGTGAGGCAAGGGTGAGCACAAAGATGGCAACTTCTGGCCCATGTAGCCTCTGGGTGTGTGACAATCTTGAAGCCTGCCCTTCTGGCTGAAATTCCAGGATAAGAAAAATAGTTTTGTTTCTGTTTTTGTGTTTTCTTTTTATTTTTATTTATGTTTTTGTTTTTGGAAGATATAGATGTTTCAATCTGCTTTCTGTGCTGTGGCCTGGGGATGGTAGCCTGCCAAGAACTGTCTCTCTGATTGTTTCAATCCCATGGATCCCAGAAACGCAAGCCACCCTGGACCCCAGAGCCAATTGCTCAAGGGTTGTCTCATGTGTGGACAGTGTGTGTTTGCTGGATTTTACAGGGCCATGGGAGAGTGTGAAGCTAGGGCTTGCCTGCCTGCTTTAATGTGACCACAGAGAGTAGAGGGCTGGGGCACATCTGCCAACACTAGCAAGGTAGAGTGACAGTGCAAATATGGTGCCCACCAGCACCTTCATTCCCATAGAGAGGCCAACAGATCCCTGCCCCTCTGGCAGATGCATTAAGATTAACAAATGAATTTCTTTCGTATATACTCTAGGTGGTTTTCAAACTGCTGCTTTTGCACTGGGTCCTGAGGTGAATGAGTTTGTGTGCAAGCCCTTTAAAAATTGAGCCTCAGTTCCCTACAGCCCTTTGGGTCTCCTAGATGTAAGCTCCATTGGCTTTCAAAGCCAGACACTTGGAGAGCTTATCTCTCCATTGTAGGTCCTAAGGTTTGGAATGCCTGTGGTGGGATGTAAACCCCTTGCTTCTCAGGGAGAAGCTCTGTATTTGTGAAATCCCTCTCAACTGTGTGTCACCATGCTGGGGGTGGGATTTTTGGCAAGACCACGTCTCTGCCTCTCCTACCCATCTTGATGTGGCTCTTTTATTTTTGGTCGTGGAGGAACTGCTCAGCTGATTTCCAGTACTTTGTCAGAGGGATTGTTCCATATGCAGCTGTTGATTCAGTGTGTCCAAATGAGAAGGTGAATTCAAGATATTCCTATACCACCTACTTATTTATTCATTTAAACTTGGTTGAGGCACAATGTTACATTAGTTTCAGGTGTATGATATAGTGACTCAACAAGTATTATGTTATGCTCACCTCAAGTCTAGCTATCTTTTGTCATCATACAGCACTTTATAATATCATTGACTATATTTCTCATGATGTGCCTTTTAATCCTGTGACTTATTCATTCCATAACTAGAAATCTGCATCTTCCCCTCCCCTTCACCCATTTTGCCCATTTTCCCAAAACCCCACTCTTGCAACCATCAGTTTGTTCTCTATAGGTTTGATATTGCCTTTTGTTTGTTTATTTATTTGGTGTTTGTTTTGGTGTTTTGTTTTTAGATTCCACATATGAGTGAAATTATATGTTTTTTCTCAGTCTGACATATTTCACTTAGCATAATACCCTCTGGGTCCATCTATGTTGCTGCAGATAGCACAGGCCCATTCTTTTTTTATGGCTGCATAATATTAGTGTGTGTGTGTGTGTGTGTGTGTGTGTGTATCCATTTGTGTATCGGTGGACACTTAGATTGATTCTGTATCTTGTCTATGCCACCATCTTGAACTTTCTCTCATGGTTCTTTCCAGTTCAGTGTAAAGACACAAAACATCTCATAAGCCAGTTCTGGGCCTGCCCAACTTTAGGGCTACATGATTTTTTGTTGTATTTCTCATGTCAAGTTAAGATGTATTTTTCTGAGGTCCCCACTGACGATAATATGTATGTGTGAGGTCTGCTTTCTAATGAAGTTTTGATACCTTCTAATTTTCTAATACCTCTCTATTTTCTATCCACAATGACTAATATCAGGATAAAGAGAAAGGAAAAGGAAATCTTAGTAAATTTCAGGATAACTTCAAATTAGATGTTTTAATTTGTATTTTTCAGCATGGCATCTGTGAGTCAAGTAAATTAAACAAATATTATACAACTATTATGTGGTGATAATGAGTTTAAAAACATTTTTTTCCAGTCTAAACTTTTTTTAAACATAATTCTCCTTATAGATTATTTTTAAAATTTCTGCTACCTCAATTTTAATCTTATGGAAATGATTTATACCATTAATTTTTGTCCTTAGGTTAATTATTTTCTAGATTACTATTCTTTGAAATAAAAAGTCCTCTTAGTTTTTCATTTTTGTTGTATACTGAAGTTCTGCTGGGGAAGAGACTACACAGGTTTCTTGGTAAAAAGCAAGCTGGAGTCATTTTACTTGTTTGTATCAATAGAGCTAGCTAGGAAAAAGTGATTTATTGCCTCCTTAGAGAAATGGATTAACTAAACCAATTAATACTTAGAATCATTAAATGAAAATGTCCATTCTCTTCTATTCTTTGATAATATTACATAGGGGATTCCTGAATTACTTGTGTGTGTGTGTGTGTGTGTGTGTGTGTGTGTGTGTGCCATATCCAATTTATCTTCTAAAAACATGCCTGAATCTTAGAAGTGTGAACCCAAGTAGAGCTCCTGGAACACCAGCGGTCATCTATCTACTGCTTGTGTATCTGTTTGTGCTGTGGAAGAAACCACTCCTTCATATCATACAGAAGTCTGAGGAGACTAGAATGTATTTAATTAGTGATGAATATTAAGGAAATAATAACACTTTCTATTTTAGTACAGATTTTATAAACATTAGGACTCTTTTAAAATGTACAATTAAATTTCTTTCGTAAAATAGAAGGAAAATGCTGTCTTTAAACAGATGTTCAGTAATTTGGGCCACTATTTTGCAAATAAAAATCCACACAAACAAAGCAATCTTACCAGCAAATAACTCCCTAATTGTTAGAAGTATATAGAAAACCACAATTCTTTTTTTCCCCCTTCACACTTGGATTTTCTACTGTAAGCTGTCATAACTATTTATAACTTCACCTTTACCATTACTGAAATCCTTGTGTCCTTTTTACATGCAGCCCTTCTTACTAGTCCTTCAGCAGAGCTGTCATTTCTTTTGGGCAGGTCAGTACTACCTAGCTTCTGAAAAATCTGATGTTCACAGCCTACAATTTATATTTCTTATTATTTTTATCTAAACTAGGTTCAAACATGTTTTCTGTATTTCCATTCCTAAGAAAAAAATCATTATCCATATATCTGCAGTCAACATTCTTCTAAATGATTCCATTTGGTTACCTCATTTTCTCTGAAATATGCCTTCGGAAACTTGACTCTCACTATCTTTACTTCATTTATGACTTGTTTGTACAAATTTATAATGAACAAATCAAATTTATCCTAGTTTCCATAAAAGAAGAAACATAGATTTCTCAAATTTTCTAAGAAGTTAACAAACTATAAAAGTAGTAACAACAACAGCAAAAATCTAACACTATGCAAATGCCCATTTGACTGAACAGGGAAAACATGAATCTGTCTAGTTTGGTTGCAGAGCTACTATTTTGTTGCTAATTTTAAAATGGGCTGCAAACATTTATTTAATCTGTCGCACCAATAGTTTTTTAGAGAGGTGCTATAAATCAAAGTTGGCATCGTGCATCATGATACAAATTGATGTACAAACTTGAAAACAATATATTTTTTTCATTTGCATTAAGTGTGCTATAATAACGAGAGGCTGTGCCAACTCATATGGTGTAATCAATCATATGTTAGTAGTTGGTAATGGTATTTATCTTCCCCCTACAATCAGTGAATCCAGCTCAGAACAGTCTTTCCATATAAGTATTGTCATCCCCTCAGGGTCGTGAAGCAGATGGCCTAGCACTTTATTTAAGTTTTACAAAAGTTAGAAATTGGGATAGAAAGATATGCACTATTTAGAGATGTAAGAAGCATCATGCTATAAGCACCCTCCATTCTCTGATAATACTGAACCTGACCTTTGGTGCCCTTCTCGTTTAAATAATTTAAGTTAATTGCTGCAATTGAGTATTGCAGTTAAGGAGAAGTTGCTGTTTAGATTAAAAAAGACTAGATGTGTAAAGGATGTTGTTCATTTTTCCTAGTTTAGTGATTAATTGAACTGCTCACTACTAATCTCTCAAGCAGAAAGTTGCCATGCTGCTGCATTTCCTGCTGGTATATAGCCTACAGTTGGTTTTGTTCCATATTTCAACATTATGTTTGTGTAATTATTTCACATTAATGTTAAACTTTGTGGAAGCATCCAAGGATCATCTTTGCTAAAGCATGAAGAATATAAACATTAGCAGAAACAACAACAAAAAGCATAATCTTTTCAGGGGCGCCTGGGTGGCACAGCGGTTGGGCATCTGCCTTCGGCTCAGGGCGTGATCCCGGCGTTATGGGATCGAGCCCCACATCAGGCTCCTCCGCTATGAGCCTGCTTCTTCCTCTCCCACTCCCCCTGCTTGTGTTCCCTCTCTCGCTGGCTGTCTCTATCTCTGTCGAATAAATAAATAAAATAAAAAAAAAAAAAAGCATAATCTTTTCAAACTACACTACATGGTACACTGCTTAATGGCATTACTAAAATCTGGTTTATTTGATAGTGTTGAAGTTATGAAAGCATCCCCATTTCTACACTTAAAATTTCAGGTATCTATCTTTTGAGGATAATTTGGTAAAGTCCTGCCATTTGTTTATTTATTCATTCATTTTTTTATGCACCCATATGTTTATTGTAGCATTATTTTTTATTTTTTATTTTTACTTTTCTTATTTTTATTCATTCACTTTTAAATTTGTCCACATTTAGTGAATACCTGCTATGAGCCAGAAACTTTGTTAGATGCTAAGAGATTTAAAAAATAAATAAATAAAGGAAAAGAAGAGAGGATCTCTTCTCCGAAATTGTTTATATAGTGTAGATTGGCATCTGACCTAATGGATTTTGAGAGTCTTTGCTTCCCCGGAATTCATTAATTTAAACGTAAGCTGATACACTACAAAGATTTGGGAGTGATTCAGTTCTCCTAAAAGATTTGTTCTGGGAAGTGGCTGTTTCTGGATGGAGCTGTATCCTCACCAGGTATTTTAGTTTTCTTCTTCCTTCTCTCTTACACAGTTCAGGGTTCACCTTGTACTAAACTATTATGACAAAGTGAAAAGGAATATTTTCTTGAATATTTTGACTTGATTATTAGTAATTTTTGATTATCTATATAAATTATTTTTTGGAAAAAATAAAGACTGTATGCCTTACTTCTAAAGAAGTATAGAGAAAAGTTAGGTACAATAAAACTTTTTTTTCATTTTTATTGCATTATTAATTCTTATTTCACAAATATACTCATTCATATAAAGAATGCAGAAAGGACAAACAGTTTTGTTATTTAGCCTCTTAAATTCTTTAAAACTCAGAAAATTTCTGTATATCTTTATAGAGATTAGCGTAATTTGGTGATACTGGGGGTTTGGGACAGTGAGTGTTTGAACTGGTTCTTTATGTGGTTATTTTTTAAAATCTGGTGGTTTATACATTTTTTTTTAAAGTTCGGAGTCTTAGAACAATATAGATTCTAATAGATTATACAGTAGTTTCATGTTTTATTATAGAAGTTTACTGGTGGATTTTTTTTTTCATTTAAAAGCGTATCTTAATAGATGAAGTATTCATTTGACTTGCAGTGTTTACATAACATTGCATCTGCCAATCTTGAAATGCACCTTTTGAAATGCAGAAGTAAAGTTCTGTAAATATAAAATAGCTGCCTAATCAAGTTTTCATATCACTATCGAACTATTTTTGAGATCAGGTGTCAAAACTAAAACTGCAAGTGAATTTTTTGAGACAAACTGTCTGTTAACTTCATTCAGAATGGCAGATTCTTTCCTCCCAGAAAACTACTTCCTTTTCCCATCACAAAATAATAATAGGCAAAATATATTCAATTTAAATTGACATTTCCTCAGATATAGTTTAGTTGCTTAGACACCTGAGAACTTCAGCTTTCGAAACCTATAAAAGGTAACTATCCCTTTTTGTGGGCTTGAAAATAGTCCACTTAAAGACTTTGGCTGATGATAGGTTACTTTATTATTCCTTATAGAATCATCAGGGTGTTAAATACTAGAATAATATATATTTATAATTTTAATTTCTATCATTCATGAATATTAATCTAAACAATTCCCATAAGGAAATGTGGATTTCTTGTACAATTACTTTAGAGAGTGTTTCTTCTGATGACATTGATAAATTCATATCGTGAATAAGGAGTATTAGAAATTAGTCAAAAGGCTGCCTTGTTGGTTAAGTAAATTAGATGGCTTTTAGTTTTAAACTTATATAATTCTGGTTGAAATTAAAATTATAATATTCTCAATTTGTTTTGCAATATATCAATACCAACCTATAAATAATATACAGATGTAAACTCTGTTAAATTAATAATCACACCATAATAAAAACTACTTGTAAATATGTAGAAAATAAGTAATTACTGGAACATTCCTGGAGGCGAAAGTAATGCCACCATTATAGCCAACAAGTATAAACCTAGCCAAAAAAAAAAAAAAAGGCTAACACTTTTTTCTATTTTCTGAATCATTTTGTAATTGCCATAGTTACTTTTGAGGAGATGGGTCACTTTATTCTTTTTCCTGTGTGACTATTGCTACTTGTAATTAATTCTGTTGCACATCCTAAATCTAAATGAATCAGTTTCCTTTCGGGTCAGATACTTAATAATTTTGTGAGATGGGCAAATGAAAAAAAAAAGAATATTTTTAATGAAGACCTTGGAATTTCTCTGATTCTTTATTTATAAAGAATCATAGTATCTGAATCAGAATCTTAATATTGTGTCAAAAATATTAAAGTTAGTATTAGAGTTAATGGAAGTTTCTATACTAACATGCTGATTTGTAGTTCATCATGGGTGTGGCAGGTAGAAATAGTGCTATTTGACAAAATGTTGCTTTATCTTAGTATTACTAAAGTAAAAAAAGACCACATATATAACAAAACTTAGTTAACATTATGAAAAAAGTGGTAGAATCTCTCACTGCCTTTTAAATGAAAATTCCTGTCTGCACAACATGGAATTAAAAAAAAAGTAAAGTCACTGAAAAGCAATATTAATTACTTTTAAAAGATCTCTGGTTAAATTTCAGGCTTAAAATGGAGTTGATGAGACACTGTTTAGTTCTGCTTTATGAGTAGATGATAGAGAATTAAAAAGTGACCTGCTTTTTGCCACATAGTGTTTCCGGTGGCTACTGAAAGGATGTAACCTAAAGGAAAAAGACAGCATTTTAAATGACAAAAATCATTTTTTTATGGTACATTAAGGATTAATTGACGAGAAATCCAGGATATTATACTGGATACAGCTGATTGCGGGTGTTATTTTATTTTCAGAAAATCTCTATTTTGTAAAGATCAAAAATAAAAAATGAATTTTTAAACTAATATATGCTTTAAATAAGAATAATATGTAATTAATATAGAAAGGAATTTGCACCTGTAAATAGTCTTTTTCGTCTTCATTGTTCTGTAATAATTCTTCAAATGAAAACCGAGAAATACTCGCTGCAGTCCAAAATCTATCTTGTGTCAAATCTTTTATTTCTGCTGCCATAAGAATCTATTGAAACCAATAACATGTTAATTGCAAAGGCTTTGTTGGTTTAAAGCATTCCAAATGGACACCATGAAGCACAAACTGCTTTAGTAAAGAATACCTTAAAACTAAAATTTATTCTGATCATTTCTGTTCTGACTAATTTCAGTTAGAACAGATGTTATATTATAAAAATATTATTTCATTTTTATTACTTCTACATCCATGATTGAGCCAAGTCTTAAAATTTAAGTCTGGAGTTGGGAGGTGGGGGGGAAGGAAGTAGAAAATATGTTCTTTGAGTTTGGCAAATACTCATATGCAAGATAACATCAATTTGGATAAAGAACATTGGTTTTTTTCATCCATCTATCCTGGTTCACATTGTATAATAAAAAGTTTCATCTTTATGAACACTTTGTTTAATCTGTTCTTTACCAAGAGAAATGTATGAGTTAATACCAGTTCTAAGAATTAATTGGGAAACATTTTTTTTTAAATGTCCTCTTGCTTTCTTTACTTGCTTTATTTAAAAACCCCATTTCTCATTGCTAAGAACAATATATATCCCTCTTATACTGCAACTATCTTCTGGGTACCCAAAGTACCTTGAAATCCACTTATTTTATGACCTTTTTCAATGTTTAGACAAATATTTTCCTAAAATGGTTAACATAATACATCAGAAAATTACTGTAAATAAGGTGCGTTTAAGGCAATTGCTCCATTTAGAATTATTTAGACATTAATTATATAATTTAAAGCACAAACAACACTTACAAATGAGTTGATCATTTTAATGAACACGTATTGTTTTCAGCTGGATGTGTCCTAAGCACTAAGCAAATGCATTACAGTAACAAATTCCTTAGCATTTACAAATAACAACTCATTAATAGTTTTGTGTTTCTGTTACTGTATTAAAGCATTTCAAATTCTTCCATTTCTTATCTTATAGGAAATAAATGATGTGGATGTTCAGGAACTTGTAAGAAGGTCAATTGGAAGGTTAACAATCATCCGGCAGACATTTCCAGTCCCCCAGAACATAAGTCAGCGATGTTTCCGTGGCAACCATCGAATATCTTCAACATTGTGTGATCCAAAGGATCCATTTGCTCAGAATATGGAGGTATATTCTAAATGCTGCAGTATTTCTCTCGAGTGCTTCACTGGCCAATTATAGAGAGAGCTCTTTGAGTTGCATTAGATTCAGAGTGATACATGTTTGCATTTTCTGAACTATTCTCTTCCTCTAGAAATTTACTAAGTCTGATGCAGGAGTGCTAAGAATTTGTGTCTTTGATCTTTTTGACCTCATTACAGCAAAATATATACTCGTTTGATAAAAATATAATAAGTAAAGGTTATTTCCTTCTCAGCAAGTAGATCTATAGCATTTGCCATGGTAGAATTTGCAACTGACATTCCTTAATGCCAAATTCCAAATTATTAAATTTGCTTGACTTTTCTGGCATAACAAGGACATAGACATTTATTCTTCTTTTAAAGATTATTCTCCAGTTTGAAGATATTCATCAAAAAACTATTTGGAAATGTAAAGATACTGTAGTGCTGTATAGTCCTATCCAAATCAGATGGGATGTAACTGAAACCTTCGCTATTCAGAATTCAACAAAGAATTTGAAAATACATAAAATCTCTGAGCAGCAAAATAGAGAACATCAAGTCCCTGCAGTTTACTCATAAGGATGTCCTTTAAATACTCATCTGGAGCCTATTTTCTTTTTTGTTGAGGAAAATGCTATCAGATTTTGTTTTATTTAGTTTTATTTCCTTTGCACTGGAAATCTCAATGCGTCAGTTTGAATGGGGTGTTACCAAGGCAGGCACATCGACAACAGACGGAAGCCATAAGGAGCACTTTCTAGCAAGGCAAGAGACAGGAAAAAAATAAATTAATCAGAGGTACTAATTCAAATATCCTATCAACGTAGGACTTTTCCTATAAAAACAACTCTGTGTCATAAAAGAGCTCCTGAGGGTATAATTGTAGTATACTATGATTTATTAGTATTTAAACAATAACTCTGAGATAGCAACAAAGACTAAAGTAATGGTCAATTTCAGAAGTCAGAAAAATACATATTTTAAAAAGCTATTCCTTCAAAATGTTTAATATCAAAAATGTTTTAGTGCTTAGAGATTCTGAGTTTGAGCAGTTTGGAAATATAACCCTATGAGAACTACTTCATCCCCAATAACACTGGATATTAAGGTCATTTTGTAAAATGACTTCTTTTGAAAGACATCTCCACATTTTCCCTATCTTTAGTCAGCTTTGGATTTTTTAAGATGAATTACTATTTATCCAACTACTTCTTCATCCTTATTATCATTGTAAGGAGCAGCATATATTCACCAGGACCATTGCCCACAGAACTTAGTGTTCCCTACTAGGCTTTAGGTTCTTGGAGACTACGGCTCCTCCAGGACCTGGTATCATAAAATCCAATGGAGTACACGTCTATCTTTGCTTCCTCATCACACCTACCACGCTGCTTTGCTTCTTCATGAATATTTGTGGGTTTGAATGGAATTAAGGAGAAGGCAATGGTTAAAGTACGGCATTCTGAAGCCTAAACAAGGCCTGTTTAAATTTTAATGCCAGTCTTACAGATATGCTTATAATGACCCATCTTTTCATATTAATTGGTCATGAGCATGATGGATATGAAAATGACAGAATTCTAAATGGAGAAAATGGAAGAATTTTGATGAAGAAAATTTTGAAATATTAAAGGCCACTCTTATCAAAGGAAGTAACAGGAAATGTACAAATTGGGAAAGCAGAAAGTAACTAAAAAGTACTTTAAGGCACATTCACTGAAAGCATAATCCTTCTGATTCAGTTAATGAGTATCTTGAAGTCAGGGAACAAATTTTTCTTTTCTTTTCTTTTCTTTTCTTTTCTTTTCTTTTCTTTTCTTTTCTTTTCTTTTCTCTTCTTTCTTTCTCCTCATATCCCCAGACCTATATAACGAGTTAAGGGTGTAAAGGAAGCACCACACCTCTTATCCCACACCTTTGTCTTCCTCCTGTCAAACCCACAGATGGAAGAAAATAAGAAAATTACTTTTTCTTTGAAGATTTATTACATAGAAACTTCCCTATTATATATAATAGATTTTGACAAAATATTTAATATATAAAAGAAAAACTGACAGAAATTCTTATATGTGGAGATTTATATAATTAAGAATCTAAATGCAGGGCTGTTGAGTTTAAGATGTTTCACTAAAAGCAGAGCATTTGATATAGAGGATTCCCTTGGTGAAAATTTTATCTCACTGAAGTTAGAGGAAGCAACAAGAATAATATGTTTTAAAAATTTGGGAGTAGGGAATTCCTTCAGAGAAGTAACCCTCTCAATGTGGAGACCATAAAAAAATTGCAGGTAAATAGGATCACAGATTTTTATCTTCTCAGAAAGTACTATTAAAAATAACTCAGAAAAAGTAAAGGTATGAAAATATGACTCAAGTGAGTTCTAAGAATAGAGACCCAACTATTAAATAGAAACCCAAACTATAAAATCACAATAATCAGTACAACAGGGGAGAAGAGGGTACAAGTGGGCCTCAGTAACGGTCTCTGGGCTGTTACTTAATTTAATGTACAGAGAAAGAGAAGATTTAGAAAGAACGAAAAACAAATTTTCCAAATCTTTAAATTCGTGCCAGAAAGACTAAAATCAAGGGTGAGCTGAAGTTACAAAATAAATGTTAAAGAAAATTTTTAGCTCTAGAAACAAAGTTTTTACAATATATGAAGCAAGAAAAAGTGAGGCATTCACTGCTTGGTGAAACTAATGTTAGCTTGGCTGCTAACGGAGAGAAAATAGGAAAGTTCAATTTTTTTTTTTTTTTTGCTTCTGTTGTCTCCATCTAAGAAAAATTGTCTTCAAATTAGAAAAAATGGAGTTAAAGTTATTTTCAAAAAGTAAACCACTGGTTTATAAGGAGCAGGGTTTGGAGATGTTAAGAGTATGCTTTATTGCTTTAAAATGAGTTATAAATAATAGTTGTTTTAGAATAGTAAATAAAGCAGTAGATATGATCACAATATTATAATTAGAAATACTAGAAAAATACTTGGGAAGAAGACCCAAGTACATGACATTGGTATATTGTTCCAAGTTTCAAAGGGAAGGAAAAAGATTCTGACAGAGTTTAATACACTAAAAGTTGATAGTTGGATAAACTGTAGAATATATTATTAAATATATGGTTTAGGATACTTCAAACATGACAATAGGACTCCATTAAGAGCAAGCACTACCAAACTAAATCCTGTTTACAATTTTTTTTAGGTTGAGAGAATGTTATAAACCTATTTATTGCATATTGATTTTCAGGTAGTGTTTGACCAGTTTTCTTATGGAATCCTTATAAGAAGGCATTAAAAAGTCTAGATAGGTTGATGTCACACAAATATTTCAATAAAGGACTCCTAAGAATAGAAGATAGTAGTAAATACTCTGTTTTCGGATTAAAAAAGAAGAAGAAGAAGAGGAAAAAGAAAAAAGTTCAAAATATGTGAAAGTCTCATTATCTTAAAAGTTACAACTTACGAGTTTCTTTAAAATTAAAAGTAATATTTCAAATGATTTTCCACTTACTTTGTTTATTCTTCAAATATTTGAGCAAATTTGATATGCCTAGAACATGGCTCAGATATATTTTATAAATGTGATTACTTCTAATATTCTTAACTTCTTTTACCTCCAATTTCGAAAGTATGGAACTAAAAGAATTTTGAACCGTAATGATAAATATTCTACTCTTGAAGTGAAAGGAGCTCTCTATGGTCATCCAAAAATAGTATTCTTGGATGTTACATTTTTAAATATTTACCGTTACACAAATAAAAGTGAATAATAATGCCATTCCGATTTGTAAATGACACAAAGCTAGAAGAAGCCTTATGCTGTGTTATATAATCAAGATCCAAATTATTAATATTCACTGACTAAAAATAAACCTAAAAGTTGAAATTTCAAAGAGATAAAGGATAGGGTCAAAATCATTACAGGAAGTCTGGGTGGGTAAAACCTGGTTTGACAGCTGTTTAACCTTATTCAGATGAAGGCAAATTTTGTTTGAATGTAGCACAAGTCCTATTTGCTCTAAACCATTTTAATGTAATCTTGGTCTCCTTATCAGAGCATTTTGCTAAGATCAAGAGAGATAACCCCTTATACTACTCTGTCCTAGTCAGATCACATCTGCAATAATGTGTTGGTTATGAGTTCTAAACTCTGAACAGAAACATCAAAAAATAAGAGGACTAAAGAAAAATGTTGAGATGATGAGCCAGCCCAGAAATTACACCAAATGATGAACAACTGAAGGAAAGAGGATGTTTCAGGGCAAGTGATGATGCTGTCAAATATTAGAAGGTCGTTTTATAAAGCAGATAAGTGCTGGTGGCTCAGTTAAGTCAGAAAACAAGTGTAGCGACAGTAAGATTGAGAGAAATGATTGGTCCGATGGTGGGAAAGTGGAGTTTAAGAAGCTAACGGAGGTATGTGTTTGCATCCAGTAAACAGTCACTTGTGCTGGTTGTGGCCAGGATAGAAGTCAAAAACATCTCTGTAGAAATTGCAGTGACTTTTCTTTTCTTTTTTTTAATGCAGGGAGATAGTTTAGAATCACTGTGAGAGAGGAGTCAAAGACCTCATGAATACAGAGTGACCAAGAGACTAGTAGGTGATGGCAGAATAGGACTGTAACATAGGAAAGAGCATGAACTTCAAAACAGAATAGGCACTTCCCCAAGAAAGAAGCAATAGAAGGGGTAATAGAAATCTCAGAGAATGTCATCACCCCCTTTTGATTCCATAGTTTGGAAGGTGGGAATGAGAGGCAGTCATCTGTCAAAAACACCTGTCATATACCAAATACAAGGCATTCACCTTTAGGAGCAGCACAGATGCTCAAGGTACGTGCCCCAAAGTTCACAGAAGACACGGTGCCATGGCAGGGTCAAGATCTGGATGGAGCACAAGTTTTCAGGTTCCTCCCATTTTGACTTCTGTCAGACATACCTGATGTTAAACCTGACTTTCTTTTCTTTGTCTTCTTTTATTTGACAACTATTTATCAAAAACCAAATGTGTGCTAGGCTTTAGGCTAAGCCAGGATGAAATAAAGAAGGGAAACAAAAGTACAAAGGGGAAACATTTGGTCACTATAAGCCTCAATCTGGAAGGAACTCATATTCTAGTATGAAAACCAGATTAAAAAAAATCTTACCGTTATGATATGTTGCAAATAGAGGCATGTAACATGAGCGTTATGGGAGATAAAGAAGACTGCCCAACTAGCCTGGAAACAAGTAGAGTCCTGAGAAGTTGTCAGGGTACGATTCGCCTAACTTGTGACCCGTGAATTGAATATTAGAAGTTAGCTAGTCGGAGAAAAGTAAAGAGACATCAGAGAGTGTTATCCCAACCGTTTCATATATACACGTATAGCAGTCAGTCAGAGGGAGAGCCACAGAGAGCTAGAGAGATAAGCGCAAGCAAGTTTGAGGCAGGAAAGCAATGAAAGGTTAAAAGAGGCCAGATTATTGCAGATTATTGAGAAAACGTCCAGAGGTTTTCCTTTTGGGTCTTCGAAGTCTAATCCAAACTGAATTTTGATCCATCAACTACTTTTATCTTCAAGTCTTCATTCATTGCAGATTTCAGCCACACCCCCTAGTCTCTCTGGTAATTATCTGGCAGGGGAGGTACAGGGAGGTGAAAGTGAGACTAGCCTGCCCTAATATTTACTTATAAAGAACAAACTGGTATTTCATATAGTGCATGAGACTATGCAATGTCTCTTTATTTTTTTTTCAAGTCACATCATTTTATTTATTTATTTATTTATTTATTTATTTATTTAAATTCAGTTAATTAACATATAATGTATTACTGGTTTCAGAGGTAGAGGTCAGTGATCATCAGTCTTACATACAACCCAGTGTTCATTAATTATATCACGTGCCCTCCTTAATGTCCATGTCTCTTTAAAGAAAGGCCTGCCTTCCCTAAGTACTATGCATATAAAATGATGCTTAACAAACACAAATGATTAAGATTCACCTAGCAATGAAAGAAAACTCACAAGGCACTGTTAGGAAGTGCTTATTAACAATTTTTCATAATATTAAACTGTCATCCCAATAGTTGAAATTTAGTGCCATTCTGTGATGTGGGCGGACAATTTCATAAGATTCCTTAATAACTAATTATAAACAAAGGGCAACCAACATATTGGCCCCTTTGTTTTTGGGGAAAAAACTGTGATAACAAGATACGTTTAAAAATCTGAGGAAATTTAAATACTTTAAGATGGATTTAAGTTTCATAGCAACATTGATTTCTTATTTTTTTTTTTTTACTTTGTGTTTTATTTTTCCTTCAGGGAGGTAATAATACAATGTTTAAAATCTTTTATTGACTTTGGATATCTCTTGGTGTTTATAGTTCCTAAATAATTTCTCATTTCTTTGAAAAATAAACACCTTCTATAATTGACAGTATGGATAGTACTTCTGGCAAGAGTTAAGTGTAAGAGTGCAATAGATCACAGCAAAAATTTTCACGATGCATTTTTTCAATTTATATAGAAGAAAGATAATGACATGATTACTTTGGAAAAAGAAAGCCTTAATATATATAACACATATTCACACACAGTTAATAGTTCATGGTATTTGTCATGTTAATGAATTGCAATGCCTTTGTGTACCTAGATAATTTTGTATAGATCCTTGATAATTGTAATGTTTATGAATGGTGCTGTGTTCTCTCATTTTCTCACCACCGAATCCCCATAGACACCCGCATATACACAGATGGCCGCTTCCTTTTTCTTGCACCTATGACACTCATTTTATATGTAAGATCAAGTTGATATTTCTCCATCTGAATAATCAGAATGCAAAAACTTGACATATTCAGAAAATGTATTATTCAGTTTGCCCTTCCAATCTGAAACCCTTAGATCCTTACCTCTTCAGAAAGAAATGAGGGCCAGTGATTTTCAAAGGTCTGACACTAACAGCCTTGCCTCTGTCGAAACTTTTCTTTTTTATCTTCTCTTTCACACCTAAATAACCTGAAAAAGCAATTGAGGCATACAATCAGACAAGACTTCATTGTCAATGGCAAAATTGCCCAGGAAATGAAAAAAAAGAAACCTTTTGCTTAATAAATAATCCAGTAAACCAGCCATCTGTGACATGAACAGAAGCAGCCAAGCTGAGGATTTTCACCTTAGTCTCAATGGTCAGCATCAAGGATTCTAATGATTACTGTCTAATGTCTTTTCAGATTTCAAACCTTTACATATATGACACGGTGCTTTTGCTTGCTAATGCTTTTCATAAGAAACTGGAGGACCGAAAATGGCACAGCATGGCCAGTTTGTCGTGTATCAGAAAGAACTCCAAGCCCTGGCAGGGAGGGCGTTCCATGCTGGAGACCATCAAGAAGGTAACTTTTGGCTAACGTTTCACACTCCTTAATTTTCACGTAGAGGGGATACAATGAGTCATTTTTTGTTGAGATATCTTTTAAAAGGATGTTTTTCATCACCGATATTTTTGTCAATTCAAAGCACAAGGCAGTGTAATAGAGAAACAAAATGTTAAAAGAAACAAGGTCAGAAAGTCACATACATGCATAAAACAAGGAGCCCTTACTTACCTGTCAGGGAATTGTATGCAAGTATAAAGTTAGTGGTTGAAATATTTTCAGTCGCCTTTGTTATGCCATTAGGATTAGAGATACTCAAATTATTTTGGTGCCTGTCACAAAGTACAAAGAGCTGGGGTTTTCTTTTTCCTTAAAATACACCAACTGAAAAAAATAAGCACAAGACTTCACTGTTTTTCAATTACATGATACATGGGAAGACATTAGAGGAGATGCTGTTAAATTTATCTTATAATAAAGATGTAATTCATAAACAGTTACTATTTTGCAGTCTTCGTGAACTATTTTAGATATCCGGTGCATTCTTCTTCCTCACTGTCAGTGTGGTGTTTAGCCTGGCTGTGACCCGCTTTGGCTGAAGCCACGTGCTCGGTTCCCAGGAGGCAGTTTATGCTGTTTAGCTCCTCTCAACGGTATAAGCATTCTGCAGTTTATTAGCCTCTTTGTCATGTCATCCTTGCTGGCATTTTCCGTGTGTCTCACACAGCTTCTTGGATTTAAAATGAAATGATTAATAAAGCAAACAAATTTCTCCTGTACCCTTTACACAAAGAAGACAGACATTTGGAAGTTTATGTTCCTTATTTAACCTATCCTTTTTCTCTCGGATGTGTTCCCCTTTCTCTCCTGAAACAAAAAGAGAAACAGCTAGTTGAATGAAATATGAATGTATTTAGAAAAGCCAGAGAAAAATTTAAAAATTTGTCATTAGACGTGAACTAGATGAACAAGAAACCAGGAAGTGGAAGAAAGAAATGCAGCAAAAGGAGAATAGCCTGGATTTTTCTCTTGGTATGTTTCCTCTTTGTAAAAGAATCGCTTTAATGAGAATTTAGGCTCTTATCAACAGAAGTGCTTGAGAATTAAATGCATTGAATATATTGGCAGAGTAAGATATTTCAACGAAAAAATGAATAAGTCAAATCTAAACTCAAAGTGTTGCCAAGATCTCCCTATCTGTCTATGTAGAGATTTGGCAGGTATGAAGCCAAGGGAAGTTGTTGAACATGATTCTGATCCTGCCAATCTATTAATTCATGGTTTGGCTAGGATGCAAGAACCTGAATATATTCATTCTTCTGAAGGTTTCTCACAAAGACAGAATAATAGTTTGGGAGGTTGCTAAGGAGATACTTATTTAGTGGAAGTATTAGCGGGAGGGAAAGAGAGACACCATAATATGTAGGTGGTTCTCATGGAGCAATTCAATATATAAAATGTTGCTGTTGGAAAATGTATAATCAAAATAAAAATTTAATATAATAATTATGACATTTATTTTGGGAGAAATTTGTATATTTGTCCCAGTAAGCTTTCAGCCCAGTGACACTTTTTAAAGGAATATATCCATTCTGTATATTTAGAGACTAAGTATGAATGATATATATCATTGCAGATATTCAGTTTCCTTATTTTTTTAAGTAAACTCAGCCCAGTGTGGGGCTTGAACGCATAACCCCGAGATCAAGAATCACATGCTCAGTTTCATTATGTGTTGCCCCACATTCAAATTGACTTTAACAAAAATGGAGTTATTTTTTCCCCAGTCATATTACTTTGCCCCGTATGAGTGCTTTGTTCATCCCATTCAGATGCCAAGATTGGTAATACTGCATGCACCAAGAAACTTTGAAAGAAAGGTTATTACTCATACAGGAGCTCCCAGGAGAGCAGAGTGGCCCCAGGGATGTCCAGGCTGGGTTGGGCTAAGCAGCGAGATTGGGCCAGGTCTTGCTAGTGGCGAGGAGGTGGGACTGGGAAGAATTCCCGTTTACTTGGGCTAGAGATTTTCAAGGCTTGTATGTCCTACTGGTGTCAGCAAAGGAGGTGCAGGATGAGCTTTCTTGATCAACATGTCCAGAGGTGGAGCTGAAGGGAAAGGGAGACCAAAGCTTAGAAAGAAATCAGCCACCAAACATCGCAAATGAGGTCAGGCTTTTTATTACAATAAGAACATTCTAGTGATAAAATTTTTAATTACATTCAAGTAACCACTGCATGGAAGTCAGGACACTGTTGTATGGAAGCTTTACAATGTATTTTATGAAGTGGTAAAACAGGTACTTCCACATTTCTCTTTAAAAAAAAAAAATACCAGTCAATTCTCAAATGTTTATTTCTCCCAGATATTATGAGTAACCCCCAAGCCATTGCTATTTATGTGAATTTTAGAGATTTGTTTTGAGAGTTATAATTTTTAAAATATTAAGTCTTCTCACTCAAGGACATGGTATCTATCCATATAGTCATCTTTTTATAGCCCTCAATAAAGACTGGTGTCTTTCATACCTATTTGCATTATATTTTATTCCTAAAATTTTGTAAAGTTTTGAGTATGTGAGTCTGTGTGTGTGTGCTTGTGTGTACACACTGTCATGAATACAATTTGTTCCCATTATGTTTTCAAAGTAGATATTGTAGGTATGTAAGGCAGCTGTTGACGTTTGATGTATTTTGTGATCGAGCTGATCAACTCTTGAAGCCTGACTCCTGATTCTTGTTTCTTCCTTTGTAGTTTATTCTCTTGTCTTTTTCAAGTAGACATGGATATCATCCTCAAGTAAAATTCATGTTATCACCTAATTCTAATACTTTATATCTTTTTAAAACTTTTAAAACCGTAAAAAAACATTCTTGGGGCTGTCTGGGAACGTGACCTCTCAGGTACACCCCAGAGGCTTATGTACCTCAGAGGTGGCCATCTTTTCCTGCTCCAGGTTGAGGATGCCAGGGTGTCTCCATCTCAGAGATGTAGAGGTTACCTTTACAGGAGAGCTGCTGCTGATGCCAGCCTGGCCTAGAACTGGCTTGCAGAACCGTGACACGCAGGACATTTTCCAGCTGTCCTCTGAAGCATTCTTCAACTATTCATCTTGATTTGAATGTTAATTCCCCACTGACATATGGCACTTCCAGCTCTTGGGTAGAAGGAGCCCCAAGCTGTGGTGTTAGCGGCACACCCATGAGGTAGAGCCCTGACATGGGGTCTACATGGAAGGGTCTGTAGGTGAATTTGCGGAATGGGCCAGCAACAGAGGATACAGTGGTTAGTGAGCAGTCTCTAGGCCAAAAACTCGTGATTTGAGCAACATATATAAATATGGCAATGTGCAAAGAAAATTTTGGAGGCTTTCCTCAACTTTTTATTGACCCTTTGGCTAAAGAAGACAATGTTACCATAGATATTGCTGGATATTTGTGCATGCAATGATGGGGTGATTAATATTATTGGGGAGCCATGTTAAAGTGTAAACTGTGGATAAAATCACTTGACAAAAAGCTGTACAGACAGTTCATCTGCCACCCAGAGGAAGTTATCTTCACTTTTAACATGGCTGTCATGAGATCTTTGACGGTTACTGGACTCAGTCATACAACATCAGATTTAAGTAGGGCTGTTCACTGTGTTGAAGACTAATTACATGAGAAACCTAAATTCAGAAGACATTGACCAGTCTATCACCATCAGTGGAGTGTTGATTGGGATATCCCACCTGCTTCCCAAGATGCAGAAGTCTTTCTTGCAACGTCAGGTGTGCACCCACACTGCCTAGCCGGAAATGGACCATGACTGAATCGCTGAGCCCTTCGTGTGAGTGCTGACCCACAACCACTCTGTGTTCTCAGACGAGCAGATGATCAAACTTCAAGAGTCTTCTGAAAATATGCCTGCAAGGCAGATGCTTCATGCTGTCATCCTTTTTACTCACAATGATCTTGTTGACAAGGTTCAACCTGGGGACAGAGTAAACAGTACAGACATCTATCGAGCTGTTCTTACTGAGTCAATTCAAGAGTGAGTAATGTGAAGTCTGTCTACAAAACCCACATTGAAGGCATTTATTATCAGAAAATGGGTGCAGAGCATCTGCATGAAGAAGCAGTTGAAGATACAGAACGGAAACTTTTTTCAGAGAAGCATGTGGTATTGCTTAAGGAGCTTTATAGAAAACAAGGCATTTATGAGAGGATGGCTTCAGTCTCAGCTCCAAGCATGTAAGAACATGAAAATTTAGAAAAGGGAATCTTGCTTCAGCTCTTCCTCAGAAAAAGGAAAGATTTTAGTCACATTGGATAAACTTTGTGCTGAGAACAACATCCTGATGTGTGGTGACCCTGAGACCAGTAAGTCCCAGCTTCTGCAGTATGTGTATGACCCAGTCTCCTGGGACTGACTTACCAGTGTAAGTAGCAAAAGACCCTGACATGAAGCAGGTGGTCCTGAAGACTAGTGCCTTTGACCTAAGTGACGATTGCATCTGCTGTATTGATAAATTTGAGGAGATGAATGAAAATACAAGATCAGCATCGCAAAACGTCATGGAACAGCTGACTCTATTGCAAAGGCTGGGATTGTTTGTCAGCTCAATGCACGCACCTGTATCCTGGCAGCAGCAAATTCTATTGAGTCTTAATAAAATCCTAAAAAAACAACCATGGGTAATATCCAGCTACTCACATGTTATTATTAGGGTTTGATTTGATCTTCCTCATGCTGGACCCTCAGGATGAAGCCTATGACAGGCATCTGGTTCACCACCTCATGGCTCTGTACTACCAGAGCAAGGAGCAAGTGGAGAAGAGGTTCACAAACATGGCAGTATTGAAGAACTCCATTGCTTGTGCTCACAGCACGGTCATGTCTTGCTGACTGAGCCAGCAAGACAGCCAGGCTCTCATCCAGGCTTATGTAGACCTGAGGAAGAACAGAAGATCAGTAGCAGCTGAGGAATGGTTTCTGCACACTCTCAACAACTGAAATCCTTAATTCGCTTAGCAGAACCCCTGGATTGACAGTATGGACATATCTATTCTTACTACAGAGACGAATAGCACCTCTCCGAAATGGAGACAAGAGTTAGCTGAAGCACTGAGAAAGCTTAGTTTATGTAAGGGCAAACACCAACTCTAAAATACTCACAACTTTCTGAAGATATTCAGGGACAATCTGACATAGCAATTACCAAAGATATGTTTGAAGATGTGCTGTGTGCTTTAGCTGATGATGACATCTTGACAGTGACTGGAAACACTGTTTGCTTGCTCTGGATGTTTTGTGAGCAGCTCTGTGTGTTCTGCTGGTCTGCACTTGGGCAGTGCGCTTGCTTCCATATATGTTTGCCATATAGGCCAATCAGCTGCCATGCTGCCATCAGCAGAAATGGATTCTTAAAATCATTATCTGACTCCATAAAAAATTTTTAACTTGGGTTCAATTTTCTTAGGAAAGGGTATGTTTTCATAAAGTGTGTGTTTTCATTTATCCTTCCACATTTTGAGTAAAAATACGGTGCCAATTGACAACATATACGGTAGAAATTATTTTCTTGCAGTGCTTTTCTTTTTTTCTTTTTCTTTTTCTTTTTTAGCACCAGAGCTTTTAATCATGTACATACAGATAGCAGGATGCCAGTGTTTTTTGAAGGTGGCAGTCTGGGTCATGTTTTTTGAGCTAGACTTTCTAATTCAAAATATCCATATACTTGGGGGTTTTGTAATTTGAAATAAGACTTAATTAGAGCCTTTCTCCCTGATGATAGCACTCAAACATAATTCCTTCTAGAAGCTGGTTCTCATGGCTACTGTAAGATCAGGAATTAATGGTTGGAAATGATTGGGTTCTAGGTTAATGTCTACCACTTTATCCTAATATGCAAAACTTTTTTTTCCTAAATAAATGATGGAGAGAACTTTAAAAATAACAAAATAAACCTTTTCTTGATTAACAGCTTTAGCTTTCACTTCTAAACTTGTATAATTTTTATGATAAATAGAATCTTGGTTTAATAAATATGGCACAGTGTTTTGCTATTAAGTATTTCAAAGGTAGTATTTGAAAAAAGATTTTTTTTAATTAGGTAAAGAATGTATCTTTCTATTTTTGTTTTACTATTTTTGTACATTTTATTTATTATTAACCCATATGGTTTTAGAGTAGCAAGGTAAAATAAAGTTAATCGATCCTTCCCCAGTTTTGAGGTAGAGAAAACTGAGCCACAGAAAAAATTAAATGACTTATTAAGGGTTGGTTACAAAGCAAATTAATTTTATTACCAAGTTGGTTGGCTTCCAGCTCTGTGTTCTGTATAACATACTATTTACCCTTTTCCTTGTCCATAGTGGTAGATTTAGTCACTACTGTCAAAATTGTTTGGCTAAAGACAATACACACACCAAGAAAGCAAGGGTATAAGTGCCATGTACAAATAGCATATAAACAATATCTTAGTTTCAAAGTGGCTTTTTCAGATGCCTTGATTTTGAAGTGTGCATTGATGAGTCTGCAAGAAGACCATTCTAAAGGCATAGACTGCGTTTTTTTTTAATATTTTAATGTTTTTTTTATATTATGTTAGCCATATAGACTGCGTTTTTAAAAGCTCTGTGGCAAAAAGTTTATTAGCACACATATGCATTATTTAGGGTATTATGAAAACCTAAATTTAATTGTAGTATATATTTTGGTAAGGAGTTTTCATGTTGTATAATTTAAATTTGTTGAGGTTACATGCCCTAGAGAAAGCTTTCAAGCCTTTTAAACTAAATAATAAGAAAAACAAAAGGTGAACTACTCTGGAAGAAAGTGGGGGAGGGTCTCCATAGATGGACTTCCACCACAATTGGTTCTTAGAACCACGGTTTGAAAACCACTTCCCTGGGACATTTAGAAAACAGTTTAATCCATACAGATTTATGGTCTTTCTTAGCTTGTGGAATAATATTACATTCAGGCAATGTGGGCAGAGTATTTTTATTTACAGACTTGTTCTAAAATTAAATGGCAATCATTTTCTATTTTTTTCTTACTGTTAATGTTGAATCAGCTTCCAAGAATACGCTCTGTTCATTCATGTATTTATCACTCTTTTAACAGATATTTATCACATGCCTATAGTGTAAAATGTATTATTCAAACTCTTTTATGTGATTACCCAAAAAAGAATTTAGAGCCTTGTAGTGAATATTGGCATTATTATACAAAAAGCTATACTCTAAGGTGAGAGACAACAAAAGGCCCCCAAAGCGGTAAAAATAGGGCACTGTAGAATCTTAGAAAGCATACCATGTGGTGGTACACACTAAGATCCCCATTTCTCAGCTGAGGTGCTCTTTCCCAGGAAGGCACACAGCTGAGCCTCTGTCCAGGAACTGCCCTGCGCAGCGGGGAGCTGTTCCACTCCCTTCCTGGAATTGCATGCACCCAGTGACCTGTCATTACAGAATGGTCTGAGTCCCTTTCCTCCAACTGGGTTAACTCCAGTTGTTTTACTCCTCTCCAGGAACTGGTCCCCGTCATCACCTGAGCCCCTGAGCCATTGCTGTATTTCCATCACTGTTTCACCTCTCCCTTTCCAGACCCTCTTCTTGCACTCCCTTGCAGGTGCTTTTCTTGGGAACACTTCAGGTAACCCTCCTGCATGTAAGCAAATCCCCATTTCAGGGCTATTTCCCCGGGGAACCTGACCCAAGACAGAGACAACACATTAGAAAAATTTGCATGAAACTGATAGCATATTAATGGAAACTTGAAAATTAACAGGTTTAAGATAGGTGAAGTTATTGAGAAGAGACATTTCAGGTTGTAGGAGCACTCCAGCTCCATATCTATTGGAATAAATCACGTGGACAATGACAACAATTGATTAATTTACCATAGTGTATAAAATACATGGAGAGAATAGTCTAGACTGGAAAGAGATTAAGGAATTTATTTTGTAGGTAAATGAAAGGCCCTAAAGAATTTTTGAGCATGGATATGACAAAATGAGAGCTGAGTTTTAGGGGGAAAAAATGCTTATATCTTTTAGTTTAATTTAAAAAAACATAAGAAAAATACTACATTCAAAATATGTGATTACATATAAACACGGACATTTTCTGTGTATTCTACATGAGTAAGCCAATCAAGATTTGATAGATCCTTAAATCAAATACTTCAGCATTGGCTTAATTGATCAATTTCTGCTAAATCCTTTATGGTGATTAAGTTCAACACTAAATGTAGCAAAACAGAATATATCAGCATTTATGTCAGTATCTCAAATCATTTAGTACCAATACATTTTCTTGTATCAATACCTATCTTATCTAGAAGAGATCTTAACACATGTTGATATATAAAGAAGTATTCTTTGAAATGGCAAAAATATTGAAATTACTCTAAGTTTTACATGGTAATGTGTTCATTCAACAAATATTTACTGAGTACTACCATATGCTGTACTGTGAGATCACAGAATAAGGAAGGAAAGTAGAAATATCAAAAATAATTACAAGTGTGGTTAGTTCTACAAAAGGGGAAACACCAGCTCTTCTGGGAATATGTGACTGGAGGACCTCCTTAGGTATAAGAATGACGGATCGGTGAAAGCATTTAAGATGAGTAGTTATTAGCCAGGAAAAGAAAGGGAAGAGTATTCCAGGAATGGGGAAGGAAGGATGCTTCATGCAAGTGCAACAGAATATTCTCAGGCTTGGAGGAAAGAGTTCTTGGCACATGTAAGTAGTGAAATAAGACTGGGGTGGCTAGAAGAGAGGTAGAATAGGGACTTGGCTCCTTATTAGCTAAAATAAGGTAGACAAGGAAACATCATGAAAAGTTTTGTAAACCATGTTCAAGTTCCTAAACTTTATGCAAAGGGTAAGGTTAACCTACTGAGGTATTTTAAATGCGGTGTGTGTGTGTGTGTGTGTGTGTGTGTGTGACAAAATCGGATTACTCAGTGGCTACCAAGTGGAGCATTCGTTCTGTGATTGCCATTGGACCAGGACAGACTGGATGAGAAAATGACACTTCAGAGGCTGATGTTCCAACTCAAAGGAAACCAGGGCAATGGTGTTGGTCCTGGAGATGGATAGAAGTAGGGGTCTTTGAGAGATATTTAGGTGATCAAAATAAGATTTGGTGATTTAACATAAATGTGCAGGGGAGAAGAGAAGATTCTAGGCTTCAGGCTTGGAGAAAAATTAATAAGTTGGGGGCTGTTGTTGTTACTTAATTTGTATACTAAGAGGAATGGAAATGTATTAGTTTGCTTTTGGTGTAAGGCACCATGGACCATTTAGAATTTATAAACCTGAAGGAGAGAAAGGTAATTTAGGAAAACATAATCTGACTTACCAGTAACAGTACTGACTTGGGATATAATACAGCATTTTTATAATGATGTGTGCAAATAAACTTTTTTGCCATTAGAGCTTTTAAAAAGCTATCTATGCCCTTAGAATAGGGACTCCTGTGGACATGTCAATGTATACTCCAGCTTCAGGGCATTTGAATCGAAAAGTGGGTAAAATGTTATAAATTTTAACGTATTTCATTTTAACATACATTTTTGAGCAATCCACTATGATATACGTATATTATATTGGGCACACAGTTTATATATATGTCTAGAGGAAAAAGTATGAAGCACAGAATGGAGATTTCATTTCAGGTTCCTCAAATAACTTGTCATCTGGACCTCAGTTTCTTTTTCTCTAAGATGTAGATAGCATGATCAAAATACTAGCAATACCCCATTTACTTCTCAGTTTGCTGCAAGTATCTATTATGAATGAATATTTTAATGTATATGTGTATAGGCAAATACATGTATGCACATATGTATGCATATATATATATATACACACATATAAATGTTATATGGCAGCTTCAAATTTTCCTAAACATTTCACACAAATGAAGTTTTTTTATTTTTATTTTTTGTGGTTTTCTTCATCTTATAATGTAGTATTTATCTACCATTATATTTCTTTTCTGGGTAAAAATGTAATATTTCCTCTGTCAGGGTTTTTTCTCTCTGAAATTAACTTATGAAACGTGAGGGCACCAGGGTACACAACTGAGTCTGGCATCTTTCAGTGTGTTCTCTGCCTTTCTGGGCTCATGTTTATTTAACAGGGTGTTCTTGGCTACCAAGCATGTCTGCAAGTTGCAAGGAACCTAGAAATATGTATAAGGAAATTAGACAAGTGTCATAAATATTTAATGTTCCATATGTTTCTCCAAAAGTATCTCTAAGTTACTGTATAGTTCAAGCATAGGGAAAAGTCCTTTAGCCTCATAACAGAGAGAAATAAATTCTTAGTAAATATTTTCTCTTTTTTTTTTTCCCCCAACTTAGCCTATCTATAGCGGAACAACAAACTTCCGCCTTTTGAGAAACTGATTATCCAGTGGTAAATTATTCCCAACCTTTGATTCTCCCCATTTTATTTTTCTTCCTTTCTCCATTCTATATTTGATACCCACTAGTATTTCTATATAGATTAGGTAGGATGAAATCAAGACCAATTTTACTTGGTATTTTAAAAAAGGTTTACTCTGGGGCGCCTGGGTAGCGCAGTCGTTAAAGCGTCTGCCTTCGGCTCAGGGCGTGATCCCGGCATTCAGGGATCGAGTCCCACATCGGGCTCCTCCGCTGGGAGCCTGCTTCTTCCTCTCTCACTCGCCTGCTGTGTTCCCTCTCTCGCTGGCTGTCTCTCTGTCACATAAATAAATAAAATCTTTAAAAAAAAAAAAAAGGTTTACTCTGGCAGCAATTTTTACTGTCAATTTAAAGGATGTTTAGAAATTACTTGTATGTGTTATTCATATTATCAATGTCCCATTAGCTTGTTTTGTTTAGAATCTGCTGCATCACCAAGAGATAAAAAATGCAACTGTGCATGTACAAAGATAATGACAGCTCATTACCACCTGGCCAGCACATATTTTTATCAAGGCTCCGTTTTCAAAGTTGATCTGAGGATAGATGAAAAAAGAAAAAAAAAAAGAAAAAGCTCAAAAGCATGGGAAGAGTCTGAAGCAATCAAAAATCAGAGAGGTTAAGTTGGGGGCAGATAACAAGGGGCTTCAGAGAAAGGGTTTATTTGCTTGAAATACCAGCTTCTCAAGCACCCCTTATATCTTCATGAGGGAAGGTTTTACTGATTACACGTGCTAACAGCTCATTAAGAATATAACACAAAGAAGACAAATTACAGAGTCAAAAAGGTGAACAAGGTAAGTGGAGGCCACAGTTAACTAAGTGCATGTCCCCTGATTTATGGGTTTTTTTTGTTTTTTTTTATTTTTGTAACTTGTATACAGTATAAGTAGACTAAGTTGCTCAGTACCAGATACAAGCTATGGATAAAAACATTGGCCTGGAGCTGCCGTATGAGTATTGACTGGGAATAATAATAATAATACAGTGGCAAGCAATCTAGTGCTCAGAAGTTTAAAAATTTCAGGAGTATAGCGTTTTTTGCAATGTAGCAATCATATTGATATATAATATCTTTGTTCTTCTCCCTAGAAATAAAGTACTAAGACAGAAATGTAAACTCTGATATAATTAGGAGATATTACTGGGGTAGACATATGAATGAGGACAAGGAAACCTCTGATCATTTTAGTATGCCGATAGTTTTAACTTAGGTATAGAAATATAAGCTATATTTGTGAGTCAGACTCTTACAGTATTTGCCATTTAGAGATATTAATGATAATAAGATCCACTGTACCTACCTCAGTCTTTATATTCTAAAGCGACAGTTGGATTCTTTGAGATGTTAATACCGAATGAACATATAGGATCAAATTGACATGCAATAATAGGTTCATTTACCTACATCCAAGATACAGGAAATCAAGAGGCACAGAGAAGAGAGATGGTAGGTATTCTGCAGGGCTCCCTGAATCCTTTCTTTCCATGTTGGACACGCGCATTCTGTCTCCAAGGAAGGTTTAATCAGTTTACCTCACACAACAGAGAACATTTACATTATGAAATGTCTCCATTTTTACTCTAGAGAGTATAAAGCTTCAGGACATTTTCCAGGGAGCCATAAGCCATTAATCTACAGATTCTGAGTTTATTTACTACAATAAGTCTTTAGCAGAGGACACCCTGCTAAGGGCTTTTATAGTTAAGGACTCTTCTTCCTATTAAATATTACTAGTCTCTACCTGGAGTTCTAGGTGACAAGAACATTAGACTTACTTACCTCCTTTCTTTTTTTCTCCTCCTGGCTCCTACCCTCTCCTCCCGCAACACACATAACAATAAAATAAGTGAATGGATCTTAGACCAGCTGTTTTAACACTTTTTTCCCCAAATACTAATCAATGAAATGCTACTGAGTCAAAATTTATAAAAACATTTCTCAAAACCATGTAAATATTCAAGCATATAATGAAATTTTGTAACCCTAATAAACTAGTTGAAAAAGACCAGGAGTATGTCTACAATTTCTGGCAAAACTAGAAAGTCTTTGAAATTAAAGAATGAAAAAAATCATGTAGATAATGGTGATGATGATGAGAGTAATTAAGCTCTCATCACTTTTGAAGCACTCTTCTTTATTCTTTATGGGTATGGTATTATAAGACACATAATAATCTTTTGGGGTAGGCACTATTATTTTGCTATTTAATAGATGTAGAAATTGGGGTATAGATAAATTCAGTGACTTAGCCAGGTTTACCAGCAAGTAGATTCTGACTCCATTTATCAAATTCAAATAGTCTGATTCCAAAAGCCATGCTATTGACTGCTAACTCATGTGTGAGAAGAACATAGACATATCAAATTCAACATATTTTTATTAATAAAACCAGATAATGAAAGAGAAGCTGGCTTATTAAGAAATAATGGTGGAGGGACGCCCGGGTAGTGCAGTCGTTAAGCATCTGCCTTCGGCTCAGGGCGTGATCCCCGCGTTCTGGGATCGAGCCCCACATCAGGCTCCTACGCTGGGAGACTGCTTCTTCCTCTCCCACTCCCCCTGCTTGTATTCCCTCTCTCGCTGGCTGTCTCTCTCCCTGTCAAATAAATAAATAAAATCTTTAAAAAAATAAAAAAATAAAAAAGTTTTAAAAAAAAGAAATAATGGTGGAGGATCAGTTTTGTTGGTTATTGCTAATGCAAAAATGAAATAAATATTGAAATTAATTATTAAACAATGGTTTTATCGGATATCTGTTATTAACGTGGAGTCATATGATGGGCTATAAGACACAGATGAAGTAGAAGATACAGCAAACAGCATAAAACCTGCCAAAAAAGACTAGGAGTTGAATTAGAGGATATGGCAAAACGCGATATAGTTGGGTATCAACATCATAGAGGTGATCATTGAAGCAATTTACAAACGGAGATAACTTTTCCAAGTAAGTGTGATTATCAGGCTGAAATTCTAAGTTAAAGTGCTTTAGTATAGAAGTGATTTGTAATATTTTAATTTGTAAAACCCTAAATAAGGTGAAGGCTGAGAAACTAAACAGAGAAAAGAGTGGTAAACAAGAAAGAGAGAAGTATGACCTACATTGCCATCTGTTGGGGAAATGAACATCTGTCATATTGAATGAAAGATGAAGTTTGGAAATTCCCAATGAATCTCAACAGCCAGCATTACTATTTAAGAGCAAAAACAGATTTCAAGCCTAATTTAGCTTTTAAATTTTTTTAAAATTGGAATAGATATTTAAAGTAGAAGAAAAAAAATCTCCAATAAGTTAGAAACCATGGCTTTTAAGATTCCCAGATATAATTTTAGATCAAATTAGAATAGAATTGTGCTAGAGAAAGAATATTGTCAAAACTTGTCTCCAGAGTAGATTTTATGCTCTCCAGAAGCATCTTGTTTTCTGACTAATGGAACTCCGCATTTCACAAGATATGGCGGCAAAAATCCTAGCCTGCAATTTAGTCTCAACTCCACCATGGTGTCATATCAGTAGTCATTTGACTCTTCGAGTATAAACTCTCTTGTTCGTAAAGTGGATGAGATTGGATTAAGTTATTCTCAAGGTTACCTTTCAATTGCTCTCCTATTTATTAAGGGCACCTATTTAAAAAATAGCCTGTTAATAATTGCACACTTGATATAATATATATTTTGTTGATGGAAATAGTATTTTTAGAACTTCTGTTTCTCCTTCTCCTCTCCCACTTCTCCTCATTATTATTGTTATTGTTATTATTATTTTACTTCTTCTGAAATCTTACATCAATATCTTTTCTCTGCTTTAGGGTGGAGTCAGTGGGTTGACTGGAGAACTAGAATTTGGAGAGAATGGAGGAAATCCCAATGTCCACTTTGAAATTCTTGGAACCAACTATGGAGAAGAGCTTGGCCGAGGTGTTCGCAAGGTAAGACCAGATACACTGGTACATGTTTTTTTCTAAACTTAACTATAGTTTTGTTTGATTTTTGTCCATGTCATATGATCACAGTATGCCTTAAAGCTTATATTGTAGTTTGAAAGAGAATGGGGAAGGGAGAATTAGGCATTTAAATGAACTTCAGTAGTTATCAGAAGTATTAAGCAATAAATTCTATTTATGCCTTAAAATAATTTAAAGGAAAAAAAGTAATCTAATGGTTTCCTAGGGAACTGGCATCATCTTCCATTCATTATAGTAATAATTTGTATAAAGTAGTGAATTTAATATTTATGCAATGCATAACTGCTTGGGTTTTAACTTGTAACAGGCACAAATCAGAATAAGAGCTTTGATACATTTCATATAGAAAGAGGAAAAGTCTACTCTAAACTGTGATGTTAACAGTAGTTCAAATTCTATGTGTCATGTAATAAATAGAAAATAGTTTGCAGGAAGTGAGCTCTTATTCTGTACTACAAATCACATGTAAGAATATGAGTGCCAATAAAGGATATTTTACAAACTGCTGGTTCACTAACTTTCTCAAGGAGAAAGTAAAAACCCCTGCAGAAATGACTTTTCTATAGTTTGGATTTGCCATGTTTATATATTTTTGTTAGGAAAAATCCAAGATAATTGAGTGTACATCCAGAGCTCACAGCTGTACATTTCTGACGGTATAAAGGTGGCTGCCTTGAGAAGAGGTTCTTCAGTAGGTGCTTCTCTCCAGTGCTGAGAGTAGGATGCAGAGAAAGTGAGATATGGCAAAGCTAGGAGTTATTCGAATCCACCATAAAAACGTCCTGGTAAATTTACACTAGAGAGGAGTGGAAACTACCTTAATGTGTTTTTAATTGTTGTTTTATAGCAAAACAAAGGAGACATATAAAAACTTCATAAAACACAAGGATAATTTAGTGAATTATTTTAAAGGAAACAACTACTACTAGAGCCAAGAAACGTAACATATCAAGCATCCTCACCACCCCCACAGACTTTTCTCCGATGCATTGCCGGCCTCCTTTCTCAGTAGTGTAACCATTAGTCTGAATTTTATGATACTCATTTCTTTACATTTTAAGTATAATTTTATCACTATGTGTATCCTTAAATAACATAATTGAGTTTTGCCAATATTTCAGTTTATGAATGGACTCAATATTGCATATATTCTTTCTTCTTGCTTATGTTCAACATTCTGTTTGTGTTATTTGTTCTTGTTATTACATGCAGTTGCAAGTTATTTCTATTTATTACTGTATTGTTTTTACCAAATGAATGTGTGACAATCCATTGTGGTCTGTTTCCATTTTTAGACCATTTTAAGCAAAGCTGTTATGAACATTCTTGGGCGTATCTTGGGTATATACTCTTAAACTTGTGAATATATATCTGTGGGTTTAGTATCCAGGAGTAGGATTGTTTAATAAAAGAAAGCATATCTTGAAACTTTACTCTATGGCCTCAAACCCGTTTTCATAGAGATTTACTAACTTTCATACCACCAACAGTGCAATGAGTTTTCATTGCCCTGTGTTCTCACCAAATTTTGGTTTCATTAGACTTCAAAATTTTTATTAAGTTATTGGGTATATAATGATATATCTTCATGGTTTCAATTTTCATTTCCCTGATTATAAAAAGGCTCTGCATATTTTCTTTCACTTTTTGGCACTTCAGACTTCTTTTGGAATTAATTGCTTATTGAAGTTCTTTGGACATGTTCCTTTGGGTTGTCTTTTGTTTTTATAATTGATCCTAGGACTTATATATAGTGATGAATCACTAAATTCTACACCTGATACCAATATTATACTGTAAATTAACTCAAATTTAAATAAAAACTTGGGAAAAATAGCTCTCTGAAGACCCTGGGGTAAGTAACTTCTGCTGTGGTAAAGATGACTCTTCTTCCCAGCACCTAGCCAAAAAAAAAATTCTCTTGCCCATCAACACCAGTGCCCTCATTCTCTACCAATGCACTCTACCAACAAAGGACTTTTACTTTTCCACTGACAGCTGGAGGTTAGCTTTCAGTTGCTAAAGCCATCTCTCCTGATGACTAACCCTTATAAAGGTATACCTCAAATGGATTTGGAATTTCTTTCTTTGATCACCCCTTGCATTGAACAATAGTGTAATTAATCTATCATCTATATGGCATATGTTAATAATTCTTTGTTTGTTTCAAGTTATTTGTTTTTTAAAGATTTTATTTATTTGACAAAGAGAGACACAGCGAGAGAGGGAACACAAGCAGGGGGAGAGGGAGAGGGAGAAGCAGACTTCCTACTGAGCAGGGAGCCCAATGCAGGGCTCAAACCCAGGATGCTGGGATCATGACCTGAGCCGAAGTCAGATGCTTAAGAACTGAGCTACCCAGGCTCCCCTATTTGTTTCAAGTTTTTATTGAAATTCTAAGTAACATATAGTGTAATATTGGTTTCAGGAGTAGAATTTAGTGATTCATCACTTACGTATAACATCCAGTACTCATCACAAGTGCCCTCCTTAATACCCATCACCCATTTAGCCCATTCCCCCACCTCCCTTCCGGCAACCCTCAGTTTGTTCTCTATAATTAAGACCCTGTTTTATAGTTTGTCTCTTACCCCCTATGTTCATCTGTTTCATTTCTTAAATTCCACATATGACTGAAATCATATGGTTTTGTCATTCTCTGACTGACTTATTTTGCTTAGCATAATACTCTCTAGCTCCATCCATGTCACTGCAAATGGCAAGAGTTCATTCTTTTTGATGGCTGAGTAATATTCCATTGTATATATGAACCACATCTTCTTTATCCATTCATCAATCAATGTATATTTGGGCTCTTTCCATAATTTGGCTGTTGTGGACAATGATGCTAAAAACATCAGGGTGCATGTGCCCCTTCAAATTAGTATTTTTGTATCCTTTGGGTAAATACCTTGTTGTACAATTGCTGGATCATAAGATAGTTCTATTTTTAACTTCTTGAGGAGTCTCTATACTGTTTTCTAGAGCCGCTGTACCAGTTTTCATTCCCACCAACAGTGTGGGAGGGTTTCCCTTTCTCCACATCCTCACCAGCACCTGTTGTTTCTTGTGTTGTTGATTTTAGCCATTCTCACAGGTGTGAGGTGATATCTCATTGTAGTTTTGATGATGAGATGTTGACCATCCTTTCATGTGTCTGTTGGCCATTTGTACATCTTTGGAAAAATGTCTACTCCTGTCTTCTGCCCATGTTTTAATTGGATTATTCATTTGTGGGGTGTTGAGGTTTATTAGTTCTTTGTATATTTTGGATACCAACCCTTTATCAGATGTATCATTTGCAAATATCTTCTCCCAATTAATAAGTTGACCTTTTTGTTTTCTTGATTGTTTCCTTCACTGTGCAGGAGATTTTTACTTCGATGAAGTCCCAATAGTTTATTTTTTATTTTATTTCCCTTGCCTAAGGAGACATAAATAGAAAAAGTTGCTACAGCCAGTGTCAAAGAGGTTACTGCCTATGTTCTCTTCTCAGATTTTTATGGTTTCAAGTCTCACATTTAAGTCTTTAATCCATTTTGAATTTATTTTTGTGTATGGTGTGAGAAAGTGATCCAGTTTCATTTTTTTTTTTTCATGTTGCTGTCTGGTTTTCTCCACATCATTTGTTGAAGAGACTGTCTTTTTCCTGTTGGGTATTGTTTCCTGCATTGTTGAAGATTAATTGAGCAATAGTTGTGGGCTCATTTCTGAGTTTTCTTTTCTGTTTCATTGATCTATATGTCTATTTTGAGCCAATACCATACCGTTTTGATCTCTACAGCTTTGTAATATAACTTAAAGTCTGGAAATGCAATTCATCCAGTTTTGCTTTTCTTTTTCAAGATTGCTTTGACTATTCATGGTCTTTTGTGATTCCATACAAATTTCAGGATTGTTAGTTCTAGCTCTGTGAAAAATGCTGTTGGTATTTTGATAGGGATTGCTTTAAATGTGTAGGTTGCTTTGGGTAGTGTAGCATTTTGACAATATTTATTCTTCCAACGCATGAGCATGGAATGTTTTTCCATTTCTTTGTGTCATCTTCAATTTCTTTCACCAGCGTTTTATAGTTTTCAGAGTGCAGGTCTTTTACCTCTTCGGTTAGGTTTATTCCTGGGTATCTTACTGGTTTTGGTGCAATTATAAATGGGATTGATTCCTGAATTTCTCTTTCTGCTGCTTCATTATTGGTGTATAGAAATGTAACAGATCTCTATACATTGATTTTGTATCCTGAGATTTTACTGAATTCATGTATCCTTTCTAGCAGTTTTTTTAGTGGAATCTTTTGGGTTTCTATATAGAGTATCATGTCATCTGCAAATAGTTAATGTTGTACTACTTCCTTGCTGATTTGGATGACTTTTATTTCCTTTTGTTGTCTGATTGCTGTGGCTAGGACTTCCAGTACTATGTTAAATAACAGTGGTGAGAGTGCATATGCTTGTCTTACTCCTGGCTAAAGAGGAAAAGCTCTCAGTTTTAGTATTAGCTGTGGGTTTTCCATATATGGCCTTTATTATGTTGAGATATGTTCCCTCTAAATCTACTTTATTGAGAGTTTTTATCATGAATAGATGTCATACTTTGTCAAATGCTTTTTCTGCATTGAAATGATCATACAGTTTTTATCCTTTCTCTTATTGATGTGATGTAACACATGGATTTTGATACTAAGGTTATATTGCCTTCATAAAATGGGGTGGAGAGGATTTTCTCTTTTTCTATTCTCTGTGAGTTATATAAAATTGGAAGAATTTCTTCTTTGAGTGTTTGATAGGTCACCCAATGAAGCCAGCTGGGCTTCGAATTTTCTTTGTGGGATTTTTTTTTAATGACTAATTCTACTTTACATGATAAATTTTTAAAAAGTCATGTTTTCTAATTCTTGTCAACTCAAGAAGTTTTATTTTTATGATCTTTTTATTTTTTTCTATATGTATTGGCATAAAACTGTTAATATTTTTTTAAATATCTGAAACATTTCAAGATCTGAACTTATTTTCAGTTTTGAATGGTTTTCTTGGTAATTAACATCTTAAAAATTATTATTTTAAAGACTTCTAATAATGCTTTCTTCCCTAAAAAAAAAAATCTTTTCTGCTATTAATAGAGCTAAACAAACTTTCCTCCAATTACTATTTGGATGGCATTTATTTTTACTGTCCTTTTACTTTCAACTTTTCTACATCCTTTTGTTCTGCACATAATTCTTATTAAAAGTATATAATTAATTATTCAACACTAATTTGGCTTTCATTCCTAAAAACCAAAGCATTTCATGTATTTATATGAAATGTACTCACTAATACTTTTACATTTAAGTCTACTATTTTGTACATTCTACCTTTTTGTACAGTCTATTTGTCTTGCCTATTCTAGGTACCTTTATTCTGTTTTCTTACTTTCTTTTGGATAGTGCATGTGTATATATATATTTACTTTCATATTTACTTATATATATATTTACTTTCCTCTTTTATTCTCTACTAATTTAGAAATTCTGTATTCTGTTTCGACTTGTTTAATAGTTCTGCTAGAATTTACAATATACTTAATTTATCAACATGTAATCAATATCTTTGTCCTCCTTTCAAATAACAAACATACTTAGAACATTTTAATTCCATTTAGTCAATGTATCTATGTCTCAAATTGTAGGTTATTTCTGTCATGTTTTTAATGTTATCTTTTTATTCCATTACCATTTTGTGCAATAATATTTATTTACACCTGTCCATATATTTTCCACTTTCTGTGCTTTACTCTCTTTCCTGTATCTGTATCTCCAATTGCTTTTCTTCTGCCTGAGGTGTAACTTTTAAAATTTCCTTTGTTGGTGGTTTTCTTGTGGTGAAATTTCTGAGTTTTTGTTTATTTGAACATGTCTTTATTTCATCTTCTTTAAGTGTATTTCCCCTAGACACAGAAATTTAAATTACTAGTTTTATTTTTTCAGCATATTGACAATATCATTGCACTAGCTCTGACTTCAGTGTTGTCAAAACTGTTGGGGAAAAGTCTTCCTTCAATCATATCTATTTAGTAATAAGAACTAGCTACATTTATCTAGAGTTAGATGGAAACAAAATGTATAACATAATTAAATAGAATCATAAAGTAATTTTAGTATAAATATAACTGAAGATTCAGAAAATGAAAATACTCTTGGCTTTATAGCAAAAAGTAATGTTCCTTTCTTTGGAGTTTTTGTTACTTAATTTTTTGTCAAATACCAGAAAACCTTTTCTAGCCTTATTAAAATAGTGAAATCAGGATTAGTATATAACATTCCTTATTTGAAAAAAGAAAAAAAAGACTTCTGTACATATCAAGGTATATAGAGAGAAATGATTTCTTTTGCAGATAGAGCTTATACAAATACAAATAAAAGCTCTTCATGCAGGTATTACTTATTTCCCTTATGTTTCTTCTTTCCACTCTAATCCCAATAATTACCACCAAGTTTAACTGTAATCATTTTGCACCAGGTTTCTTCTTTCTTCCAATATCTATTTTTAAGATTTTATTTATTTATTTTGAGAGAAACCACATGTGGGGGCAGGCAGGGGGAGAAGCAGACTCCCCGATGAACAGGAAGCCCGATGAAATTCATGACATGTGGGGCTCAATCTCACTAGGACCCCAGGATCATGACCCAAGATGAAGGCAAAGCCTTAACTGAATGAGCCACCCAGGTGCCCTTCTTCCAATATCTTTTGAATAAACTATCTAATGTAGAGCTATGATTAATTTTCCTAAAGCCTATCCCTTGTTTTACAAAAATACTTATCCCAATTTAATAATTAGGTATGTATGCACAAGGATGATAATTATAGTGGTCCTATTATAAAAGCAGCTAAGGAGAAAGATTTTGTTTCAAGAAGTAAGGGGTGGTCAGCAATGTAGCAGAAAAGCAGTAGTATAAAGGCTAAAGAGAGTCCATTGAAATTAGGAACTCAGGGTTCATTAGTAACTAAGAAGAGGCAATAGGGCAAATGGGTTAAAAAGGCTGCTAATGTCAAGCTATTCAAATTTTTGTGTTACTTAAAACAAGTGTCCTCAAGGGTGTCATTAGACTCATAAGTAGGTACAACCTAAATGAGTTAGTGATGTGACACATCCAGAATTTGCCTGGTACCTCAAAAAATGTTGCAATTAATTGTCACTTATGAAGGAAATCTCAATGGAGTCATAATGCCATATGTTGAGAAACCAACAAATCAGAAAGTAAAAAAGAAGTTTACGAGTAAAAGAAATAAGCATAAGCATAGATATTGTATTAATACCATTAAATGGCTTCATGAAATTCAGAGGCAAACTTTCAGAATGTAAGAAACTTGAGTATGTTTGAATGTTCAGATTGAGCCAGTAGAGAGGAAGAGAAAGAAGATAAAGGAAAGAAAAGTGATTATTGATAGAAGTCTGGGAGAAAGAAAGGGGTTTGGATCCATTTGAACGGAGTGCTTAATCTTAGGCATGGAGGACACCATATTCCAGAATTATGGAGGGAGGGAGTAAGGAAAGAATGGTGTGAATGCAACCAAGTCTTCATAGGTGGTATCAAAGAGTTAAGGCTGTTATTAAGACATATATTAACTTTTCTTGGAAAAGTGAGATTATATGCTAAGAGGGAAAATGTAGCCGAAAGCATTAGAGATAATGAGGTTGAATGTTTAAAGGTGAGTAAGTTTTGAAATAGCTGCTGTAGCAGACAGAAGCGAGGGCTCGTTAGGAAACATGGAAGAATCGTCAGGTGGTGTTGTAGGTTCTTGGGGGTTTCAAACTTCATTGCAGCATTAATCTACGTGGTTATATATTTTTGTCCAACAGCATTTAATGGACAGAATGCATTTGAATTAATGTAAGGTTGAGATTTCATCAAATTGCTTTTGTTTTGTTTTTGTTTTTGATAGCTTTAAAATGAGGCGGTTAGAGTAAAGATATTATATTGACTGGGTAATGGCTGAAGTGGCAAATCATAAAATCTAACTTGGACATGTATGGTAGTGAAGACAGGAGGAATCTCAACAACAGGCAGAAAGTGTGGCTTGAGAGAATAGAGCGCTCAGTAACTCTGAAGAGCCTATTTTTGATTTGCGTTAAATGAAAGACCTTCAGAGCCAGGAAGTTGTGTTTGAGGAGAGAGACATCTAAATTCATGATTCAAAGGGTTGGATGGGTTCCAGATGCTCAAAAAGTCATGGTTGTAAGGGTGACAGAAGTGGGCTTCATTTAGCCTTCCAAGATCAATATAGTTCCAAGATCAATGTAGTTGCTTCACCCTGCTCTGAATTCAGTCCATATAATGTGCCATCTATGCCATTCAGTTGACAATGAATCATATACTTCAAATTATGTCTACTTTATTCTTAAGTAATATTAGAACACTCCTGTAATTATGTTTCTTTGCTCTAACTCCCAAATTGGATAGAAACATTCCAGTGCACTGGCATTAGGTATTTTTATGTTAAAGGGACCATAATGTTTACAGTACCTGTTACATTATTGTTAAAAAAAATTATGTATTATTTTAACTTTTTATTTGTTGTTATAACATGCATGCTTTTCTACCAAACTACAATTTTAACTAATTACTGAAGTTCTAAAATTCCAAATCTGCCTCTTAAGTAATTTTAAGAGTACTGTGAATAAGTTTGTGGATTGCTAGCTCCATTTATAAAAGGGACAGTTCTTTCTTACAGACATTAACACATATACAATGTCTTCAGAGATACTATCAAGGAAAAACATTACCGTGAAAATAATTACAACATAGATTCACTTAGATGTGTCTAAAATCAAGGTTGTAGTCCCAGTATCTCCGTGTATCAAAAAGAGTGAATGGCTTTCCAATTGATGAACTGTCAAGTTGTCAGTGTTTATTCTGATGCCAGTGGCTAAGTGTGTACAATGCCTGCAGCCTTATCACCTCAAGCAGGGGTACTGTCAGCGCTCATAAACTAGCAGGATTCTGTCTGTTGGATTTGAATGTGAGATTGACCAAGGCCCAAATTCTGGACTAGTCTCAGCTCTCTTGGCATTGTATGAGTGGAGGTTTCATTTTTTTCTGAATTTGGGTAGAATGTGAAAAGAATTATCTAATTTTCACTAATGTTGATCAAAACAAAGAGCTCTTCTGCTTTGGTATTTTTTACATGTTCTTTTCCTTTGATGTAAGGTGGTGTTTCATTCAGTAGATGGTACATTCAAGGTGTTAGACACTGTACCCTTGAAGATAAACTTAGGTAAACCTCAAAGCCAAATTTTTAAATCATCAAGGTTTTCTATATTCTTAAACTTTCTCCAAGAATATGTTTGTTCTTTTTTTCTGTCCATCAAAATACAGTATTTCCAAGAAGAAAAATAATTTAATAACATCATACCAATCTCCTAAAACTAAACTTATTAGAATACATAAAAAGTAAAGATTAAATTAAAAGTTTAATGTAAAGGATTAATCTGTGGGTTTTTTTCCTTAGAAGAGAAATTCTCCACAATAGGTTTTTTTGTTTGTTTCTTTCTTTGTTTTTGCTTATGTGTCTGAAGAATCCTTTGTTTTGCTTGGTTTTGCCAATGCTACTCACTTTTTATTTCAAAGATGGAGTTCCAGCATTAAAATTTAATACTCTAGACCTAATGTCTATGAACTTTATCACAAACAGCGAAATAAGGCCAGGAAAAAAAATAGATTGAAACTGGTTTCACAACCAATCTTAATTGCATAATAATGCTTAGTATCTTCATAAAATTGTTTTCTCATGTAAGCTGATGAAATAAAATGGTACAGCAGAGATATTTTAGCTCCTAGGTATAATTGTTTCTCAGATAGCTTTAGAATCTTTACTCAGGTTCTCCAACATTAAATTCACAAATATAAAACCTATAGTTCTGCATTCTTGTGAAAACCTAAGGTACCGTTTTTGAAAAGGGTATTATTTTGTCATTGGTCCACTTTTAATAAACTAAAATATTTTACTGCCTTGTACTTGGAAGAGGAAAGAACAGTTTTACCTTCAGATAGCCAATGATTAAATATTGTACTGGTATTCTTCAACATTGTATTTGTATTCTGGTTCTGCAATATCTAAAATAGCATTTACCTTTTTTATTACCTTCCTTTATGTTTCCTCATAGCACTTTCTGCTCACTGAAATTATATGCATACACATAAGTACATACACGCTCTTCATATATGTGTATATAGAATATATATATGCACACGCATGTAATGCATTTACTTGTTTATAGTAAGTTTTTCCCATTACAATGTAATTCAGTGAGACAAGAACGTCTATTTCTTTTTTTTTTTTTTTTGACAAATTTTCCAAACTGTTTACTGTGTTTGTGTTAGGAAGAAGATTGCAGAACATGGAAAGAATGTCTATTTCTTGCTCTATACTTTAATTGAATGCATATAGTAGATGCTCATTAAGTATTTAATGAATGAACTAATGAATACATGTGCACTAACATAATAATCTGTAAGATTCTTTTCTGTATCTATAAATATAACAGCCATATTTTATTCTAATGAAAAATAATAATTATATGCACATAAATTAATTGTTGACATGCCACATTAGAAAATGAATGTGTGATTATACCCTTTCCATCACTGTATCCTCAATGCCTACAGAGTTGGCCAGGTGGCCACCAAAAATATAATCAATTATTTTAGGGGTTAAGTAAGATTACATACAATTTATTTTCAGAAATTCATAGAGAATAGGGAAATACCAGATTGATTATTCCAAGCAAATAGATTAATTTTTCTGAGCAAAAAAGAAAGACCCACAAAAGTGTAAACTCATTAGAAAATTATTGGTATTTGTAAACCAAGATTTTCCAACGAGGCTAGTTTAAATATGTCGTAGTGTGGAAAAGTGCATAGCCTTGGCTGTCAGACATACCTGGGCTGAAATTCTGACTGTGATTTTAGGACTACTAAACCCAGCCAGTCTCAATATCTTTGTCTATAAAATGTGAATAATAATATCTATCTCTTAAGAAGGTTGTAAGGATTAAGTGAAATTATTTTGTAGGTTATACATTGAGGAATAATTATCCATGTCAATTTGCAAGTGGGCAGTAATCTATGTGATTCATTTTAAGGCCAATAGAAGAAATGCGGTCTAGTTACTATTCTGACAAGAAACTGCCATGTGACGTGGGGAAAGTAATTTCATTTTAGGTGTGATGGACAAAGCATTATACATGACAATCACAGTGATAGCATGAAACATTAACCTTTTTGTTTTATTGAATATCCTTTCTGAATCTAAAATTCTACAAGTCTGTTAATCAAGACTTGGGAGCATATACAGTTTGATGGGAAGCTAATAGCAGAGAATCTGGTAGCTAACAAAGCCTGCCATCCCAGTCTTTATAATTAAGCCCATTATTGGAAAATCTGCCATCGTTATTTACTGTCATATTTCTAACAATGAATTTATATCTTGGAAGGTTTATATAATGGAGAGAATCTAGAAAATTGTGTGAATTGACAATATGTTGTGAATACAACAGCTTTTTTTCTTCTACCCTCCTTTCTATGTAGTATTCAATCACGATAAATTTAGCTCCATCAGCTTTATTTTGATGTGTCTTCAAGAAAATATTTTGCACCGCAAAGTAATGTGATCTTCAACCTAGTACCTTATGAAATTTCCAGTGTGTTAGAGTCTCAAAATTATTGACCTCAGCAGTTTCCTGAAGGGTAAGAGAACTCTGCACTTTTTGAAAAATAAATACTGTGGACTAGATCATTTCTGCCTTGAAGGGAGCTCATCAACTATTATTACATAGAAGAGAAAATGATAATTGTATCCAATGATGTTTAGAGTTACTCTGACATTTCTGGAGGAGTTAGCTGTTGCCTGGATTGAGAGGACTTCTGACAAAGTCTTGCTTCAGGCCAGCAACATTTACTGCCTGTTGGAGAGAACAGGAACTATCTTTTCTGGTGGACTAGATGATGCTGACTTCTGCAGCATGGGGCAAACATTCCTGTTAGGGTACAATTCCAGTCTCAAGTTTTGGTGGAAATAAAATCAAGAACTTTTCTGGAAGGACTGCAAAACCTAGATTGTTTTGTTGGTATGGATTACTTTTCTGCTTTTGAGGAAAAGACTTATCTCGAGGAAAATAGCTGCTATTGGCATGCAGACTCATAGGAAATGTTTAGATACATATGTGCTCATAAAGAGACTCAGAATCTGTGGTTCATCTCTAGTCCACATCCTGAGTTAAGAGTTCAAGACCATTCCTGATACAGAGGGGGCAAGGTTCAGTTTCCTTCCTACTCTACTGAACAGTACCTACAGTGAGACACACTGGAATCTGCCTTACCCACCCATACAGGCACACACACATGCACACACACAGGTACACACACACACACACACACACACACACACACACACAATGAGACTCTAATCCAGCTCAAATTCAAACACACAATGTGGTGGTACATACTATCCACTGAACAACCTCATTTCTAGTTTCAGCCACAAGTGGTGATTAATATCCAAGACCCAGTACCCAAACAAGAATCATTAATGCAATCTAAATGAGGAATACACAGAACTGAGAAACATTTGTTCACATATGTACTCCTTTTCCAAGGTCTCACTGCTGTGATTAAACTTTAAGTGGCATACATCAAAGAATTATTTCAAAGAGGTTGCCTGGATGGAAAAACAGTGACAAGATGAGATCACCCAGTGTGAGTCATTTGTCCACCTGTATCGGAAATTCACAACAGACTAATTTGTAGTGGAGTGAGTGATGGTATGGTAGTTTCAGTTAAACTATAATCCCACAGGTTTGTCATTGCACCTCAAATTATTTGCTTTCTCTCACCTCTGAATTTCTCTGTAGTCTGTTAAAATATTTGATTAAATATCTCTTATTCCCTCAGGTCTGTCTTGACTTCAGGGGATTATAAATTCTCCTTCAACAGGAACTGGGTTTTATATATTGGAATAATTATAAAAATTTAAATAGTCTGGGCACATAATCTCACCAAATTTGCTAATAGAGCTTTCATAACTCATTTGTTTGGGGACCTCCATTCAAACTAGCAAATACTATTTTGATATCAGTGATGAATAATTGAAATTGTAATCATGGTTTTTGGTGACTGCCGATTGCATTGCCTCCTTCCTCTCTTCCTTCCCCACTTCCCTCCCCAGTAATTTTATTTTCATTCATGGCCAGGACACCTGACACACTAAAGCTAGTCAGATACCAGTAAGACTTTAGTCCAAATTAATGTGTTCTACAGTGATTGGAAAATAGGGATTGATATTTATTCATTACTTTGGAATAGAAACTACATTATTAAGAACACTTTTTTGAGACTTTGGGTTGGCTAGATGTATAAAGTATTACCCCTTTTTAAGTCTCTGCTATCAATTTGAATACATTTTCTCCCAGGTTTCCTTCTTGTCAAAAGATGATATATTGCGAGGCACCTGGGTGGAGCAGTCCTTAAGCGTCTGCCTTCAGCTCAGGGCGTGATCCCAGCGTTCTGGGACTGAGCCCCACGTCGGGCTCCTCCGCTCGGAGCCTGCTTCTTCCTCTCCCACTCCCCCTGCTTGTGTTCCCTCTCTCGCTGGCTGTCTCTGTCAAATAAATAAATAAAATCTTTAAAATTAAAAAAAAATTAAAGAAAGATGATATATTGCAATAAAAACAAGTAATACAACTTGTTGCATTTCCAAAGAGCAGAAACTAATATGTGTGCTAAAAGCAATATATATATTGACAGTGCTAAAGACAGGCATAGAGTATTTGGCACTGATCGTCATCCCCAACAGCATGGAGACTATTAACATATGGTTGTGAATGTATACCATATTTCTCATTATACTCCTGATTTTTGAGGGGAGGATATTCAAATGTAAAGTATTTTTACTGAGACCTTAAGTTCATACCAACTATTAACGTAAACATGTCCTTATTTACCTGATGATAAGTATTTCTGAAAATTAAGAAATTTCTCCATTTACTAGTACTTTTTTAAAAAGATGTGTGCAACTCTATGATCATGCATACAATAACCATTTATTTCTAGCTGTGAAAAATGAAATACAATATTTATCCTCTCCAATTTAGTTGTAGAGTTCAATATTTAAATATTTTATATTTAAAATTTTCTTTGTATTTATCTAGATTGATAATCTTAAAATAGTGGCATTATAGGCTATTGTTATTGTTACTTTCTTTTCTATGTTTTCCTTTATTTTCTGGATTTTCTGCAAAGGCATGTAATACTATCATGATCGGAAAAAAATTAAAAGTTTAGCTTTAGAAGTTTTATTTTTTTCAAATTCTCTTTGTACTTACAGAAGAGAAATAATTTCTGAAACTTTGTCAGAAGTATACCGTAATTTAGACTTTGAGGATGAAAGTTTTCTCACTTCTGATTTGAAACAGAGTCTGTCCTCTAGAACTAGAATTTCATGATTCATTCTTATACCATCTTGCATTCATAAAACATTCTGAAGAACTATTTTTTGAAAACAGCAAAACAATTCATTTATTTCCAGATACTATCTATGACACTAGAATATACAATTTATATCTTCTAGTACTTGAAGTAGGACTATACCATGTTGAATTAATCTGTAGCCTTGCTTATAAACATTCTAATTTTAGATTAGGATAAAAAATATCTAAAATAATTTTGCAGTATGCCCATTTTATATACATAATGAACCTCAAAAGTCTCGCCATAACAAAAATTATTTTTAATATATGAAATGTGTCTTTAGGTGATTTACTTTGGTGAAAGTTTGAAAGTAAGAATTCTGAAAAAGTATTCCTAAAAATAATAAATTTATTTGTCTAATTTTAAACATTAATATATATTTTTTATTTTTCCCCAGAAAATTGGGTTACTTAGATTTTGTGAATAAGTAATTAATGTAAACTAATTTAAGTTAAAGATTTTCATGTTATCAATAAGATCTTATTGAAATACAAATGCCCATATTGTTTTATTTATGGTTTGAGATTAGTAGTTATGATGAATCCCAAATGTTTACTAACCATTAAAAAACTATATAAATGATTGAAGAAGTAATAAAGATTTTTAAAAACTAACAGAAATAAGCCATGTCTTCTTCTTACTCTGCTCTGCAGTTTTCATAGGAACTTAAATCATCAAATATATATAATCTGAAATGTCATACGCAAAAGAATTCAGATGGACAGTTTTTCAGAGTGATAGTTAAAATATTTTTATTCCAAAGCAAAGCCTTATTATTTAGATGCATATTAGTATTATTATTATCAATTATTATGTTCATGCAATTTAGATGTTGCTGATAGATGTTCCTTGAGTTATACTATTTACCCTGCTTACCTCCACTTCTTAAGGAGGCTGCAAATGTTATTTTGAAAAACTGGTTTTGTTTTTGTTTTTGTTTTGCTTTTTTGCTTTTAATTGTCAGCATTTCACCAGGACCTTAAATGTCTTTCTAGTAAATTCCTTATGGATTTAATAAATAAATCTATCAAAGCTGTGTGGAAAGCTAAGTTTGTTTAGAGTTTTTTTTTCCCATATGGAAAATAAATGGTAATAGAGGTGTTCTTAGATAGAGTCACTTTTATTAATCACAGTAATTTAGGTGCAGTAAGGGGTTTTACACTTATTGGCAATGAACTTTGATTTAAAAATAGTCAATAAATTCATTTTATCAGGGTTATTAAACTTCATTATAACAGCAAAATAACATTTCTGCAAATTTTTTCAATAATCAAATGTGAGAAATGAATCTCACTTTAAACAATAATTCTAAAAATATATTGGGTTAATATAGGTTATGCCTTGATATGTTTAATTAATAAAATGAATGCATCTAGCTAAATTTTATAATCATCCTGAGAAAGTCACTTAATGCTCATGAGGAGAAAAGTACTTATCTACTGAAAATGTTTTCAAGTAATTCTTAATCAGAAGCTATGGAAAGTTCTATTGCCTTGGAGTACCTGAATAAAAGTAGTTTTGTGGGTTTAAATGGAAATGTATTTGAAACGCTTTGCTTGAGACTTTCTTCTTTAGATTCATTCAAGTTCGATATGAATCTATATCTCAAACTGAGATGGGAATCTTTCAGTTCCAGGCTAATGCATTTCAGAATATCTGATTATGCCATTTGGAATAATAATAAGATTTGAATAAGTGTGCTTTCATTAAATAGGAGACAATATCTTTTAAGATTGTGAAAAAAAAGTTGTTATATTTCTATCTCCCATACAGAAAGTGTTATATTAATGGATATTTTCTCTTTCCAAAGAAAATTGGAAACTGGGAAATTATTCTTGGGACAAACAAAACAATTACAATTCAGGAACTGATTCGTATCCCATGTGATTTTTATTTGTTGAAAATCACAAATTAATTTCTATTTCATCTTTCTTTTTCTGTGATTCCAGTGTCCTCAATCTCTTACAAACAAGCAAAAAGCTTCTGGCTGTTAGAAGTTATTTCTTCCTTAGCTGTTCTATTGGTATTAGATAAATTGATTATTGCCTCTTCTATATATTCTCTTTGTTTCTTATAATTGGATAACTTTATCTACATTAAAAATAGACATATGAATATTTTATTCATTCTTAAACATACTCAAGTTTTTCTAAATAGGCACATTTTTTCATCCATCCCAAACATTTCTGAGGAATGACAAAATCAGGGAAAAATCAACAGTCATTTGGTGAAACATCCCCGTCTTATATATCTAATACCTATGTTTTGTGGATTGAATGGCTTCCCTAAAACTCTTTAGTTTGCTAGAAAAACCAAAACTAGACTTCTAGTTCAATGTTTTGTTTTGTCTTTCTATCGCATTGTAAGTTCTTTCCACAATTCCCAAACCTTTACCTGTTTGAGATAAATGGGAAAGATAACATTTTTTTCTGTTTTTTCTTGCGTTATGTTATCAGTCTCTGTATTTATAGTTATTTTATAGTTTTTAAAATTCCAATGAAAAGCTGTTTAAAATCTCACTAATAAAAATTTCTCACATTTTCTATAAAATAACATTAATTCTCATGTTTTATTTTTAAAAAAATTGTTGAAATATGGCAGTTGTTAGCTATACTCTGTCCTACTCTTCTTTCTTCTATAATGTTTTATGTAATATTTAAATCTTAGTCATTTTTTCTTTTACTCTCCAAATTTTATTTTTGATAGTAAAGTGAATATTCCCATTTGTTTCTTCAAAGCCTTCCTTTTGTCGTTTTGAACTACAGCCACACTGTCTCACTATGAACTTCACAGTTTTATCTTATTGTTAACAGAAGCATATTTTGATGAAAAATAAATAGGTGCACATGTGGGTGATTTGAAATTTCTGATAAAATGTTTTTATAAATTATTTTTAGTTCTATATTTTATAATTCTAAGTAGTTTTGTGCCCAAAGTGTTTTTGTTTGTTTGTTTGTTTTTGTTTTTGTTTTTTTGTCACAAGATAGTCAGTCAAAAATATACTGGGGCTGTAATGTTGACTGGTTGATTGTCTTTTTCAAGATGAGATTTGGGTGAATTGTGGCATAGCATGGATAGCTCTATATTGAAGGATACAAATCATAAACTCTCTTTAAGATTGTATAACATTAGCAAACAGTTATGAGTACTTACTATTGATAGTTATCTTTTTTAGATAGATAGATAGACAGATATTAGATAGATAATAGATAATAGAAAGATGGCAGACAATATGAATATAGATATTATGCACTAGAGAGAAGGAAGATGAATAAACATAAAAAACAATATAGACCAAAGGCCTATCTCTTTTTATATAATATATAGGGAGAGATAAATGTCTTGTGTAGTATCTTATACTGTATGCTATAGCTTTATGACGGACATATACACAAATAATTCTCATGCTGCTTTGGAGCTTATGCTTAGGTAGTGTGATAGCTTAAGATATAGAAATCTAAAGTCATTCAAAACACTAGAAGACTGTACCATGTTTATACATTGCCCATATAACTTTTTTTTTTTTAAAGATTTTATTTATTTATTTTGACAGAGATAGAGACAGCCAGCGAGAGAGGGAACACAAGCAGGGGGAGTGGGAGAGGAAGAAGCAGGCTCTTAGCGGAGGAGCCTGATGTGGGGCCCGATCCCCGAACACTGGTATCACGCCCTGAGCCGAAGGCAGACGCTTAACTGCTGTGCCACCCAGGCGCCCCTGCCCATATAACTTTTTAAAGCAGCTAATTTGAAGACAGTTTGCTCATTTTCTTTTGGGTGGGGGAGCATGTGGGACAAAAAAAAAAAAATAGTACGAGTAGCAGAAGATCTGTAAGTAATTAACCTTAATATTAAAGTCCATAATAAGAGAAAAATGAAATTTATTATGGATGACTTGAAATATAGAAAATGGAATTATATATGTAGTGCCTAGCATTCCAATGTGATTAACTTGATTTACTTAATATCAACAATAGAAATTACCTCCAATATAAGATGTATCAAGAAACTAAAAAAAGTTTTCATTGTGGGAGTTCCTAGCTTGGTTAAAATAATTTAGAGATTATTGAACAAAATGAATTATGTAGTCTTACTACATTTTAATGTAATGACATTGTATTTAAAGATAGTCTCTAGTAAGAAATGAAAGCCAATAATTTATTGATTAGTCTAATGATAGTAAAAGTAATTTTTTCAGTATTATAATTTAGGAAATATTCAAATCATTTTTATTTATAGGTCCCAATTTTACAAATATTAAAATTATTTCGTGGATAGGAAGAATTTAAACCTATGAGAAATAAACCAAGAATATATTTCTTATTTTTATCTTTGATGAATCATTGAATTCTGTTAATATTAACTACATACTAAAAAAAAGTGCCATAAAGTATTTTAAAGCATTTTGCATTTTTAATGTTAAAACCTGTCTTGAATTCCGCAAGTATTTTATGAATCTTTCCTTTATCCTTCCTGCATTACATAATAAAAATATACTTCTTGAATGATAACAAGGTGTGTAAGTGCCTCTACCTGGTAATATCCACTCATTATTTTCCATTTCCCATTTTTTTCTTACTTCAACAAGGCATAGGAAAAAAATATACTCTTACTCAAGTTTATTGCTAGGAAAAGGATTAGCAACATAATAATATTTTAATTTTATTGAATTGTAAAATATATGTTATGTGTGTATATATATATATATATATATATATATATATATATATACCCAGTTATAGTAATACTATACTTATGAAAAAAATATTGTTCTCATAGAAGCTTGTAATCCTTGATTAAAAAGATAAATTTTTGAATTGTGAAGTTTCTACTATTAATGAAAGGACAACTAACCAAAAGCAATTGGACAGAGATAAAGGCCAAACCTGTCACCTGTAATAAGGAAAAAAAGTTGATGATAAAAATTGGCAAGGATTTTTTTAATAGACATTTAGATGAAGATTAACCAAAGATTTTGGTTGACTACAAGGTCAAATGAAACAATAATATTATGAATATGCCAAAACTAATGTAATTTATTGAAGTCATTGAGAAAACTGTGTTGCAGCAGAAACCAATGAAGGGATTAAATATCTTTAATATAAAAATAAGGCACATTAATATTATTTTCATGTATTTAATGGCAGCCACATGCAAAAAGAAATGATAGTTTTATATATTATGTCAGGGTCATGTTTTGAATCAAAGACTCAAAGTTTTAGGGAGACAAGTATGGCTTTTTGCATGGTTCTTTTATTCATGGTAAGATTTGAAAAGCAGCATGAAGATATTCATCTTCACCCAAAATATTTTTAATTATTCATTGAGGTGCCTGATATTTTGCTACTAATTATGCAGTGCCACATGTAGACTCCAGATTTAAAATCATCTGAACAGGAAGCATTACCCCTTTAAGCTATAAATAACCTGCAACTAGAACATGGATTTATTTATTGTCCTCTCTTTTCTATAAACAGATTGTAAATGTGTAGAAATGGTATAGGAAGGAAGAATTAGATAGTAGGGCTCTACTGGAAGAAGTAGGCCCAGGTTAGGAATATTAGTAAGAGCTGACGCACTAACTAGAATAACGTTAAGGCAATGGAGCCAGGGAAGATACCTTTCCAGAGAAAGGGAGAAAGAATTAAAGGGAGAAGAATACAATAGATAAGTTTTGCCCACTTTACCTTTTTATTTCAAGTTGAGCTTGGTTACATTCTCAGATTGTAAGTATTTGCTCTATTAATGTTGTATGAATAAATGAAAAAATGGATGATGACAGGGACAGATATCTGGAAGACAAGTTAGTTGGCTTTATAAAACTTAACACCATGTAGAATTAAGGTTCAAAACTGTGAATGTGTTGCTAAAAGGCAGTCCTTCATATTTTTACATGTATTAATCCAGTTTCTCCAGCACTATTTAAGAGATTGTCTTTTCCCCGTTGTATATTCTTGCCTCCTTTGTCATAGATTAATTGCTCTTATAATTGTGGGTTTATTTCTGGGGTCTCTATTCTGTTACATTAATCTGTCTACTTTTTGTGCCAGTATCATACTGTTTTGATTACTACAGCTTTGAAGTATATCTTGAAATCTGAAACTATGATACCTCCAGCTTTGTTCTTAACCAGGATTGCTTTGGCTATTTGGGGTCTTTTGTGGTTCCACACAAATTTTAGTATTATTTGTTCTAGTTTTCTGAAAAATGCTGTTGGTATTTTGATAGGGATTGAATTGAATCTATAGATAGCTTTGTATAATCTGGACATTTTAGTAATAATTCTTAAAATCCATGAGCATGGAATATCTTTCCATTTATTTGTGTCATTCTCCATATAGTTCATCAGTATTTTATAGTTTTCAGGGTATAGGTTTTTCACCTCATTGGTTATGTTTAATCCTAAGCATTTTACTCTTTTTGGTACAATGGTAAATGTATTTTAATTTCTCTTTCTGCTACATCATTATTAGTGTATAAAAATTCTACTGATTTCTGAGCATTAATTTTATATCCTGAAACTTTACTCAATTTGTTTATTACTTCTAGTAGTATTTTGGTGGAGTCTAGGATAGTCTATGTATAGTATTATGTTGTCTGCAAATAATGACAGTTTAATTTATTTCTACTATGAATGCCTCTTTTTTTTTTCTTGTCTGATTGCTATGGGTAGGATATCCAGTATTATGTTGAATAAAAGTGGGGAGAGTGGACATCCTTTTCTTGGTCTAGATCTTAGACGAAAAGCCTGTTTTTCACTATGGGATGTGATGGAAGCTGTGAGTTTTTTATTTATGGCCTTTATTATATTAAGACATGTTCCTTCTAACCCAGCTTTGCTGAGAGTTTTTATTACGAATGGATACTGAATTTCGTCAAATGCTTTTTCTGTATCTATTGGGATGGTCATATGATTTTATGCCTTGTTTTGTTGATGTGCTGTATCATGTTGATTGATTTGTGAATATTGAACCATCCTTGCATCCCTGAAATAAATTCCACTTGATCATGGCAAATGACCTTTTTTAATGTATCATTGTATCTGGTTTGCTAATATTTTGTTGTGGATTTTTTGCATCTATATTCATCAAGGATATTGGCATATAGTTGTTTTTTTTTTTTTTTTTTGGTGGTGCCTTTGTTTGGTTTTGGTATCGGTAATGCTGGCCTCATTGAATGTATTTGGAAGCTTTCCTTTCTTTTTGATTTTTTGGAGTAGTTTGAGAATATGTATTAATTCTTCTTTAAATATTTGGGAGAATTCACCTGTGAATCCATCTGGTTGTGGATTGTTTGTTTGTTTTTTTTTTTTTTTTTGGTAGTTTTAATTTTGTTTTGTCTTATTACTGATTCAGTTTTGTTACTTATAAAAGTCTGTTCAGATTTTCTATTTCTTCCTGGTTCAGTTTTGGAAGATTGTATGTTTCTAGGATTTTTATCCATTTCTTTTATGTTTTCTAATTCATTAACATATAATTTTTTGTAGTATTCTTTTATAATTTCTTGTATTTCTGTGGTGTCAATTGTAACTTCTCCTCTCTCATTTCTAATTTCATTTACTTAGGTCTTCTCCTTTTTGTTTTCTTGATGAGTCTGGCTAAGGGTTTATCAATTTTATTTATCTCTTCAAAGAACCAGATCTTGGTTTTATTGATTTTTTTTTCTTTTCTTAGTATCTTTGTCATTTATTTCTGCTCTGATTTTTTGGTATTTCATTTCTTTTACTCATGTAGATGGTATTATGCTAAGTGAAATTAGTCAGAGAAAGACAAATACCATGTGATTTAAAATAAAAATAAAAACAAATGAATAAACAAACAAAAAGCAGAATCAGATAAAAAAATACAAAGAGCAAACCGATGGTTGCCAGACAGGAGGGGAGTCGGGGGATGGGCAAAATAGGTGAAGGGTAGTGGGAGATATAGAGTTTCAGTTATGGAATGAATAAGTCATGGGAATAAAAGGCACAGTATAATAAATATAGTTGATACATTGTAATAGCAATGTGAGGGAACAGATGGTAGCTATACTCGTGATGATCATAGCATAATGTATAATCTTGCTGAATCACTAAGTTGCATACCTAAAACTAATGTAACATTGTCTGTCAAACATACTCAAAAAAAAAAAAAAGTTAAAAAAACTGTGAATAGAATTTGTCAGTAAATTATCAATTACTGATATTGCCATAAATACATAGCTCCATATTAATCATAATTAAGCACTAATCTCCCAGAGTATTTGACTTCTCACCAGCTAGTTTTCTAGTGCCCTAAAGATGATATCAATATTCCTTTTTAAAATAGCTTTAAATATGTTCATTATCTTCATTTTTGAAGTAGTTTCATTAATGCATATGTACGCAAAAATTTATCAATGAGTACACTCTAAAAATAAACACTTTATACTACATCAGTAATATTTCAGTGAAGAAATTTAGAAAAGTATGTTTAATTGCAGACCTAATTAAATAAATAAATAAAATATCATTGATCATCAAAACTTATATTTTTAATTTTTATGTAAAGTCTGATTTTCCAGATGTGTACAAACATATGAAGAAAATAACTAAGATATCCAGTTACATGTTTTACCTCATATTTTACCAAGGAATGTGAATGTAATGATCATATGTCTTCCTATAGCTCTTTTATACTTTCATATCATCACTCTTCTGGGATTCTAATTATTTTCTTAATTCTCTGGAATGGCTATATTTAATGTTTTCTAAGTAATTTAAGGTATGCATTGAAAATATCTATATTTCATCTGCCATTATCATTTGTAAAGTACAGTTGAATGAATGAGAAGGGTGATAGACTGCTTTTTCCAAACATAACACATTGCCCAGGAGATATTAAAGTTTGTAGTTTTCTTTATTGGTTTATGTGGGAAGACTTAGGTGAATTAATTTTTTATGTAGGATGTATTTGTAGAAACTGAAGTTAGCTTTTGAATTATTCTCACTTTGTCATTTTGTTATATATAATGCATGATTACTTTAGAATTATTTTATAAAAAGTATTGATACTTTGTGACACTTGAGAGGGTGATTCTCCATAGCATGTCTGATCAGCTATAAGTCCCTGGGGTTTATACAAAATCAATCTTACATTACTGTATTTTGAAAATAAAATTTTCTTTATAGTTTCAATTGCTTTTTTATTCTCTATATTATCTGTATAAGAGAAACTGACGAAATCTGTTATATGATATCAAATTTTAATAATCAGAACACATCTTTTGGGCGCCTTGTCTATAATATTTTTTTAAAGCCAAGAAAACCCTATAATGAATAGAAATAATAGAATATTGAAATGACATAAGAAAAATTATCTAGATATTTCTTTATTTATTAGAAGTTTGCAACTTAAAAGGGTGACAGCCTTTGCATATTACTACATTAAATAATTTGAGTAAATTTAAGTAAAGCAAAAGGGAAGAGGAATTGGAGCATCAACTGTTACTTATACTCAAAATATTACAGCTTTATGTTGTGACGTTTGTTTTTCACAAACACTGAAAATATAAATCATTGTTTGTAACCTAATAGTCTTATAATATGATGGTTATGAATACTGGTTTGTACTTGAGGGGCAGAAATCCTTCTGTTCTAATAGGCTGATTACAGGATTATTGTGGGGTTTCTGGTTCACTTGTGTTAGATTTGGATGAATTGGATTACAAACCCTGAATGTTCTCAGCATAAATATAGAAATACAAGGTACACAAGGTAGCAGTAATTGCACTGCAGAGATCTTAACTACACTCAGTTGACATCCTGGGCTTGTCCTAACTGAAACGTTGGCTTGTAGAAGCAAAAAGACAACCACTAAGGACTAACCAGCACACAGTTCTGTGGCCTAAGTATAGGTACTTGTGCTTGGAAATAATGAATGATCAATGCCAGATTAAGCATCCTATTCATCACAGATGCTTGGGACTGGGACTGGTTATGCACTGACACAGTATACCTACAGTGAATCTACAAATATATATCTGTCTTTCTCAAATTTTAGTTGAAGAATCACCTGTAATGCGTTTGAAAAACTTCAGTTCTCAGGCCCCATCCCCAAAGATTATAACTGAGTACTTTCAAGAGGTGCTCAAAATCTGGGGACACCTGGCTCAGTAGGTTAACGTCTGCTGTCGGGTCAGGTCATCATCCCAGGGTCCTGGGATGGAGCCCTGCATCTGGTTCCCTGCTTACAGGAGGGAGCCTGCTTCTCCCACTCCTGCTCCCCCTGTTTGTGCTCTTTGTCAAACAATAAATCCTAAAACAAAAAAAAAAAAAAAGAGGAGCTTAAAATCTGTATTTCTAACAAGATGGTGTCTACAGACCCACTGCACGGAGAAACATAGATTTATAGGAAGCTTAAAAGTATTTGGATATATTAGAAACTACCAAAAAAGAAAAATGTGACCATTACACCTAAGTGTTTTTCAGCCTCTTTTGTGGGACTAGACATGTACACAAGTCAATATTAGTGAGAATGTCTTATAAATGTCGTATTACAGGGGTGAATTCTATGTGAGATTCCGTAATTCAGCAAATACTATGTCTGGGATTGCCAGGTGTATCAAGGAGTGATAGAGGAAAGGGTGAAGGAAAGTTCCAAATGGAATAAACTATGTACAGAGATGTAAAAAGATAAGAGTGGACATGACATGTTTCAGGGGCCAAGTTTTGAATGTAAGCTTGAATATACTGATTATAGTAAATTGAACAAATGCTTATATTAAAAGAGAAGCTGGAAGAAGAGTATGTATTCCTATTGTGGAGAATATTCAGAGGCACTCTAAAGGTACAGCTGGCTACCCATCCAGCTGTCTGTCTAATCCAGAGGTTGGCAGACTTTCTCTAAATATATTTTAGGCCTTGTGAGCCATTTATGGTCTTTGCTGCATAGTCTTTTCTTACGATATATGTATGTATGTATGTATTTTTTAAATAATTCTTTAAAAATTTAAAACAGTCTTAGCTCAAGACTACATAAAAAGCAGGCAAAAGGCCAAACCATAGTCTTCTGATCTTACTTATACAGCTTCTGGCTTCTTCCACAAAGGGCTCAAGGTGAAGTGAAAGAATAAAATATGTATTAAAATACTAAAATGAAAAATAAAGAATCAGCAAAAAAAATGATATATCAGAACTGTCATTGTGTCTAATAAAGGCAATCTAAGAAACAAAAGTATCAAAGTACACTCAAGTCAACTAATATCATTAAGGTACTTGAGCTTAAGAATTTGGTTCCAGGGGCGCCTGGGTGGCGCAGTCGTTAAGCGTCTGCCTTCGGCTCAGGGCGTGATCCCAGCGTTCTGGGATTGAGCCCCACATCAGGCTCCTCCGCTGGGAGCCTGCTTTTTCCTCTCCCACTCCCCCTGCTTGTGTTTCCTCTCTCGCTGGCTGTCTCTGTCAAATAAATAAATAAAATCTTTAAAAAAAAAAGAATTTGGTTCCAGTCTCTTAGAAGCCCAAAAAGATGTGGTCAGTTACACAGGTCTTATTATTATTGGGATAATAAAACAGGCTAGTCCCCCTTCTTAGGATTCCCTTTTAAAAGCAGTGTTCTCCTCAATAGATATATTTGTAAACCAAATGTAAATATGGCTGTTTTGAAATAATCTTTTGATAAAAGCTGATAATATAACTATGAATGCCCAAGAAGGCATTTCTGGAGGGTATTAGGGATTGTAACCCAAATACATAGTCTTTAAAGATGCCAGGCTGATTCAAAAAGGAAACATAAAATACCTTGAAATTAGATAGTCTTCAAATAATTATACATATTTATACCCCACTTCAATTTAAAGGGAATTTTAAATCATTTGTTTTTGTCCAATTATATAAGAATTACCTATTTCTTGTAGAAAACTTGGAAAATAAGAAAAATCATCCATAATCTTACTCTGAATAATATCCCCATTAATATTTTGGTGGATTACCCTTACTATATTTTACAAACCTGTATGAATGTATTTTAAGGTCATAATTTAAATTATGCAAATATCCCTTTATTTTTTAATATTTAGGGTTTTTCCATTTTCACCCTTTTAGTGTTGTAATGAATAGATTTCCAAAAATGAAATTGCTATACTAAAGTGCATAGCACTTTTTAAAAGTTTTTACATGTTATTTCCAGTTTCTTCTTTTTTTCAAAATGTTTCCCATACCACCAGCAGTTATATGAGGGTGCTTATTTATAGAACTGTGCCTGTTTGGTCCACCTGTCAGTACTAAGGAGTCACATTGTTGTAAACTCTTGGTAACTGTAGGAAAAAATGAGGTCAATTTGCATTTCTGTTATTATTAATGTCAAATAAGCATACATTTTTTTCTTTTTTTAGTTATGCATACTCCGCTCTCATTTATATTTTGTAAGCCTAGTATTTTTATCAGTTTTTGTTAGAACTTTCCACGCTAAGACCTTTGTCAATTTTTTAATAATATTTCTCTAATGGATGACTTGCTTTTTAATGTATTTTGTTTTGACTTACAGAAAGTTTTAAATTTTTTAATGCAGTCAAATTCCTTTCCTTATGCTTTCATATCCTAAAGTTTAAACAGTGAAACACTTTCCCAACAAGAAATCAGACTTACACTGTCTTGCTCCCTTCACAACCCCTTTTATAAGGTTTGAATATTTACAATTATATTTTTGACCCATCTGAATTTTTTTGTATGTAGTCTATGAAACTAAATTAATATTTTGTTCAAAGTAGTTGAATAATTTTCCATATAGTCAAAAATTCACCCCTTTCCATTGATTTGTGATGCCTTAAAAAATTGTGTACTACATTTTAAATATGTTTAAATCCTCATATATCATACTAGGATTAAATAGATTATTTGACCTACCTTCATGTGTATGTTCCTCAATCCGGTTTCATTTGCTTTATAATTAGTGGATCATCTTCCCAGAGTCTAGCTGAATGGCGGTCCTGATTTTTAAATCTTACAGATTTTCATTTCCATATCCTTTTTAGGTGTTGGAGTCGGTAATTTGAAAAGACAATGTCAGAAACAACTATTCAGATAAAAACCTTTGTAAAAAACCAACCATTCTGTCCTTGTGACAATGACTCTACATCATTACAAGAAACACACTTATCGCTTTAATGGCTATGGGATAGGAACATAAAAGTCAGCTAAGAGTGGTTTCAATCCATGAAAATGAATTTGTTTGCTTTTAAGCAATTGAGAAGAGAGTCCTGTTTTGTGTCGCTTGAAATTATTATCTGATCTGTGATGATGATTCTTGCTGAACTTGTCTTTTGCAATGTTATTAAAATTCAGGTTACATTCAGGCAGCTAATAATAGGGATTCTATGTAAAACTCTAATTTAGTGCAGAAAGGATTTTTGTGCATAGATTCAAAGACCCAGGAGCAGTCATTGAAATGTGTAAACAAAATGTTATTATTTTTGGCTTATTTATAATTTTTACCACATGCAACATTGAATGCAATACACCCAATTATCATTCATCAAATATGGCACTAAGAACCCAGTAGTTTAAGTATTTTATATACTTAGTGATACTTCTGTCATTTTCAGGAAGCTTCTTTATTTGACATAGATTATAATGTGATTTATCTGGGAAAGGTCATAGCAAAATTATGGTTAACAAGATGAGGATTAGATCCCTTGAGCCTTTAAACAGTGGTAAAAATAATCTTAATTTTTATTTGAAGTTAAGCTTTCTAATGAAACAAGGTATATGAGGAGATACTTTTAAGCCTTAGATTAAAAACTCTCTTGAGGATACGAAACCTAAAGCATTTATCCTAAGCATGGAAAACCCAGGAGAAGTAAGCTTCTGGTTTCTGTGTTCCACAATTTTTTCCCCTGGAGACATGCTTTTAGTGCCTGTGTTTATTCTGATTATTGGTTCTGAGTCCTATGCAAAAAGCTATGTTTAAATTTGATTATGATTTTAAAAGTCCAGTAAAATTAATATTGCATAAATTCCTGGTAGTTTCTTCAGGATTCCATTTGGCCTGTTCCCTCGTGAAAGTATTCAAAGTTCATTTGGGCTTCAGGTATCACTGTTGAATCAGGAACGAGAACGATAAAGTCCATATTTGCCTACAGTTGGAACACGTAAAAACTTGTCTTAATTTCCTGAAAAACAAATCCATTTACAACAGTTGGAGGATAGTTGTACTATCTTCTACATGCAAAATTTAGGAAAATTGTTCATTTAATTTTTCTTAACTCCCTAATCTCATCTATCCAACTATGTTGTGAATGCTCTGAAGAACCACTTTATCAAATGAGTGGGAAGTGATTAATTTAGAAACTGTACGAGATACTCATTCTATAGAGGGCTAACTAAAATGTAGTCTGTAACACTGTTAGTTATAGGAGAGAGAAAAAGCGACATCTCTAGACATATTACATGAGCCACCTGTGTTGTTTTATATATCCAGAACATACCGCCATTATCTCTCTCTCTCTCTCTCTCTCTCTCTCTATCTATCTATCTTACACACACACACACACACACACACACACACACACACACACACACTGAAGATTTGGGCTCATGGCCTAAACTGGACCAATCTTGGCATCCCTCATACCAACCTCATAGATCCCATGGTCCAGTAATAAACATGTCAGCCAAGGTGTATTAATCAGAATCCTTTCCTAGCATTTTTATAAGGGAAACCTGTGAGAAAGGGATCCCTCCCCTTTTGATCCTAAGCTTTGAGAATAAAAACCCAGAGGCAACTGCAGTCCTGTTTCTTGGAGATAACCAGACTGACAGAATAAAGTTGACACTCAGAGAGAAGGTGAGAGGCATAGAGGGATTGCAAATGGTGTTTTATTCTGAAACTATCCAGTACATTTGGCAGGAAGTTTGTAATTTATGGATAAAAGGAGACTTCCTTTCTGAAACTATTTCAGGAATAGCCCTGGAAATCCTACCATCATTCCTGATGTTTAGATCATGTTCATTCCATCAATAAATTATAGTAACAATAATATTTGGAAAGTTTATTAAGCTCTAGCTAGGTATCCTTAACTTTTCTAATCCTCATATCATATGAAATAGATGGCTTCTGTTTATATACATTTCACATGTATGAGAGAGAGATTGGGTGGCTTAAACAACAGAAATTTATTTTCTCACATTTTTGGAAGTTGGGAAGTCCAAGATCAAGGTACCAGCCTTGGTATCTGGTGAGAGCTCTCCTCTTGGGGTGCAGACAGCTGCCTTCTTACTGTGTACCCACATGACTTCTTCATGGGGAGCAAGGGATTGAAAGAGAGAAAGAGAGAAAGCATGTTCTGGTGTCTCCTCTAATAAGGGCACCAATCCTAACAGATCAGAGCCCCACCCTTATGACCTCTTCTAACGTTTACCATCTCCTCATAGGCCTTGTCTCCCAATAAAGTCACATTGGGCTTCCGCATGTGAATTTGGCAGGGGGGGATACAAACATTCAGTTCATAAAAACAAAAAACAAACAAATAAAAACTTTAGGGTAAGATAAATTCAACTGTAGAGTAGGGTGAATCTAAGACATTATAGGACTATATCGTTAGCTGAAATAAGGCCTCCCACAATGATTGTGGTGAAATAAAAATAGATTTTAATGAAATATAGATTTCATAAGGTAGTTCCTTCGCCTCTTGCATGTTACATTTTACCTAACTCAGGCTGGGGGAGACACAGAAGATATAATTATGCAAATTAATACATAGAATAAAGAAAGGCCAATAGCTTACTAAATTACAGCTAGATATCTAAACCGGCAGCTGGTATCTTGGTGAGAAAAATATAAAAGCACTGAGCCAAAGCACATCCATCTTCTCAGAGAGCTGAATCAAAAAAGGAAGAAAGAAGGGCTGTTGCACGATCTTCAGAGCCCATGTTATGTTAGATTGATGGAGAACTGAGTGAATGGTTCTCCCTTTCCTGTTCCTATTTTCAACTGATGAGGAGAAATACAAGTTTTATGACTGAACATCATAAAATTATGATAATGATGGAATCTATTTCCTGAAACCATATTTCTACAGATATATAATTTTGAAATCAAGAAGAAAAATTAGCATGTCAGTTTCTTTTAATTCAGGGTCATATCCAGACATAATGCAGGATAATTTTAGTCAACTCTAGGAAGACTCTAGAATTTCCATGTCTAGAATAAAATTATGGTCAGCCCAATGCAGTGGTTCTTAAGCTTTGTTGTACCTTACTTGGGAGCTGTTAAAAAAAGTACCCCGTGCCTGCTTACCAACCCAAATCAATTAAAGCAGAGTCTCTGGGGATGAGACCTGACTTTTTAAAAATCTTTTTGGATAATTCTACTGTGCAGAAAACCACTAGCCTAATGTTGAGGAACCATGGCCTAACTTAGCAGCCAGTTAAATTCCTTCATCTGAAATTAGAAGACCTAGCCTGTATCGACTAAACTATTCTTTTTTTTTTTTTTTTTTAATTTTGAAGATTTTTTTTAAAGTTTTTTTTTTTTTTTTTTTTTATTGGGGCACCTGGGTGGTTCAATCAGGTAAGCATCTGCCTTTGGCTCAGGCCATGACCCCAGGGTCCTGGGATCTAACCCACAGTAGGCTCTCTGCTCGGTGGGGAGCCTGCTTCTCCCTCTCCCTCTGCCCCACCCTCTGATTATGTACCCCCTCTCTCTCTCAAGTAAAGGATTTTATGTATTTACTTGAGAGAGAGAGAGAGCACAGAGACAGACAGAGAGGAAAAGCAGACTTCCCCCTGAGCAGAGAGCAGGATGCAGGGTTAAATCCCAGGACCCTGGGATCATGACCTGAGCCAAAGGCAGATGCTTAACCAACTGAGCCGCCCACTCAGCCCTCAACTAAACTACTCCTGTTAGCCAATATTTGGGTGCAGAAATTTCACATAAAGGTGGTCAAAGCTCACTGGAAATCCAAGGCAAATAACAAGTCAAATAAAGTCAAATATTACTGAGTGGCAACTGAAGATCTAAACCTACAGGGAAGGGGTTTAGGGAAGTATAATTTTCTGGAACTAAATGAAGATTATGGACATTAAATGTTGGGTTTTTTTTGGTAAATTCTACTGAGGCAATAAGTCTCACTAAGTACTCTCCCTTGAAAAGCTATCTGGGGGATGTAGTCATAAGCAGCACTAAAGCGGGGAATTCAATACAGCTTAGAACCCAAATTTCAATCAAGTATCCCTTCAGAGACTCAAGTATGTAGAAAAGAAAGTCCTGTTCTCTCTTGGGCAGATGGGCAGCGATGAGGAGGAGCACATTCTGGGCTGCCTCTCAACACACTCTCAAACTGGGAAGAAAAAGTTGTTGCCGTTCAAAGTGAAAGCCTTCTTTTCCTGTTTCGCAGGCATTCCGAGATTTACATATGATTTCTATAATCCTTTAGGAATGATGCCTTTGCCATAATCAGCTTCTGTTTCACCCTCAAAGAAGGTAGGCACAGCAGGATGCTGAAGCGTTCAGATTTTTTTTTCAAGTAAGCAAGTGAAGCTATTAAAACCCTCTAAGCAAGTAAGTTTCTTGCATAAAGTAGTATTTAAGGAACTTGACTTTCTAGCAAAATGTAGTTGAGGAAGAAAAAACAATAGGCAAAAAGATGAGCTAGGAAACCATGGTAAAATTATTCCAAGGCAGGGAGGACTTAAGCTATCTATCTACACACACACACACACACACACACACACACACACACACACACTGGAGGATGCCGGAATTTTTTTAATAAAAATGTAACAGGATGGTAAATTGAAAAGCTTTTTTGTGACATCAAGATACAATACAGATGACATTCCAAAATGGATGCAATGCCAAAACAAAAAAATTGCCAAAGGAGGGGACAATAACTTAAATTTTTAAATGCCCTACTCACATAGAGCATATAAGTGTCTTGGAAGTTAGGTGTTTTGAAGATCTTTTTAGAGAGAGCTGTTAGGCTGCTACAAGTCCTTTTTCTGCAGCACCCCACCCAACCAACTTCCACCACAGGGAGTTGAAGTTTCAGCCTCCAGCTCAGTCAAGAGAGAGGGTGTAAGGAAGTCTAAACTGGAAAATGGAATACGTATTTCCTGTAGGTTGAAGGGCAGAAGCCTACTGGCTGATTCACGCCCATTAATCATGAGTAACTGATTTGCTACTACTTTGATAACTGATCGAAGGAGAGACTGATGCTGCATTATGTAATTTGAACTCCCAGTGTTCATAGGGCAAATTATGCATGTGTCCTGTGGACTAGATGTTAGCCATACAAGATAGAATATCTCTTGTCTGGGTCATCTCAGGTCCCATTCTAAAGAGTAAATCTTGCTAGAGAGAATTTGCTAGAGAATCTGAAGGTGCCACCAGATTCCTAGGGATTGGGGAAGAAGCTAGCAGTCAGTGAGAATAGTTACAAATTCTGCATGACAGGAACATCCATGAAAATGCATGTTGGAAAGAGAAAGGGTAAGTGTTGTGGTTTCCAGAGAACCCATGAAAGTTGTACATCCAGGACCAGGAATAATAAAGAAATAAGTTTCTTCCCTTTCTTTTTTCTCTTCTGCCTTCCTGTGCTTCAACTGTGAAGGAGACAGAAACACCAGCTAGGAAACCAAGGGAGCAGAAGTGTAAAATGGATGTTCAGGGAATGAGGGGAAAAAAAGCCAACTAAATGTCCTCAACTATAGATACCCTACCTGCAAGCTGGGGGAGGGGAGAAGCCTCAATATCTAATCAGTATCAGAGTTTGAATTTTCACTACAGCTAGAGATTTTTAAATTACTGAATTAAGAATGTGACTGTAAGTCAATTTATTGCTTAAGAATACAGAGAAATCATGGGTCCTGTCTGAATTTTATCTGAGAATAAGGGAACATTAACTCTGCAGAATAAGTTTAAAAGGATTGCGAGACACAAAAAAATAAGGTTTTTTAATTGTACTCTATGAGCATTACCTATGCAATCTAAATTTACAAAACTCAACGTCAGTAATTGTATAGTTTTTATAATCTGACCAAGGAAGGCATAGACTATCACATTTTATGTATTTGTAGTATTTTATAATTTCACATACATTCATTTACTTGAATACATATCCTAAAAATAGAACAGAAATAAGTTTCTCTATTTTACGGAAGAATAACCTGAAGATCAGGTTAGTAAGTGACATATCCGAGGTATTACACATGTTGGAGCAGGTTTTGATGTTAGGACCAGAACCTAGATATACTGTCTCTAAATCTCACCTAAGGGCACAGCTCCTTATGTAAGAAGTAGCCTTTGAAATTTCCCTAAAAGTTGTTTCCATTAATTCATTTAGTAAAAATTGATCTTCCACATAGCCGGCATTGTTGGGGATTCATTATGGAAAAAATCAGAGAATTTCATTACTCTCATGGAACTTCCATTCTAATGCACAGGAGCAAGCAAAAAACGACTAGAACAAATAAATTTAATGATCCGTCAGGTGGCAAATTTTATGAAAATATCAATAAAGGAGGATTTGAGGGATAGGGACTGATAAGAGTGAGAGTTGATGTATGTTGTGTAGGTTACAGGACCTGAGAGGAAAGTATGCTTACAGGCAGAGGCTACTGGGGCTGGAACACAATGACTTTTAAGACGTGGTAAGGAATTTGATCTCACTATAAATACAATAGGAAGCCATTTAAATGGTTTCAGCAGAGAAGTAATTTTGCCTGACTTATCTTTCTTTCTTTCTTTCTTTCTTTCTTTCTTTCTTTCTTTCTTTCTTTCTTTCTCTTTCTTTCTTTCTTTCTCTTTCTTTCTTTCTTTCTTTCTTTCTTTCTTTCTTTCTTTCTTCTTTTTTATCCTTTTTTCTTTCTTTTAACAGATATTCTGGCTAATACGTGAGGATAGACTCTAGCAAGCAATGGTTAGGAAGACTGGTATGGGTCTGTTGCAATAGTGCAGGCAAGAGCTAGGGTGGTTGTGGAGATACAGACAAGCGTTGTTGACTGTTCAATTTGTTTCCGTAGGCAGTCCTTAGCCAGCTCCAAGCTTCATTTCCTTAGGTCATATTTGTGCAATTTATAACAGATCCTTTTGAAAAAAGTTTTTCTCTGTGTCCAAGGATATTCTTTATTCCTTATGTTGTGGAATATGAAACCCTTCACATCATCATTGCAAATAGTCCTTCGCCCTCCCTTGTAGCTCACTTTACCTTTTCGCCCTCTTAGCACATTTCATTGACAACTGCATACTTTGTCTGTAACATTTATTAGAAATTGTGATTATACATTTATTTATGTGCTTATATGGTCATTGCTTATGTGGTTATTTCTCTCACTAAGCTTTTTTTTTTTTTTAGTTTTTCTTTAAATTCCAGTTAGTTAACAAACAGCATAATATTAGTTTCAGGTGTACAATTTAGTGATTCAACACTTCCATACAACACCTGGCGCTCTCACTTAACTTGAAGCTTTTAGAAAACAGGATCTATTACTGTTTTGTTCACTTTTGTATACTGAGTGCTTGGTCTACAAGTTGGCGCAAAGTAACATTTTCAGTCCTGCAATTATTACTCAGAACTACAAGACTGGATTTGAGGAAGTGAGAAAAATTGAAAGGCAACTTGAATGTATTTATTCCTGTAACTTCTCAGAAGGATCACTAGCAGACTTAAGAGAAAAGAAGTAAACAGTCTTGACAAAAGTGAGAGTTTGGATAATCCATGCATTTCATTTCATATCCCTTTTCAATTTTATATGGTTTTAGCTCCTACTGTAGAATTTTAGGACTGGTCACAGAAACTCAACATTCTCATGAGTGAGAGAAAAGAGTACCTTCTTTGCTCTGGCTTCCATGTACAAGAAGGAACTAGGAAACTTTGAAGCTATTCTAAGAATTATATTTCTTTGGTAGGAAAGCTGGCTGTGCATAAAGGCTGGCTCCTGCTGCAGGGCTAGAATCTTGAGCATAATTTAGCTTTTCAGAAAAAAAAACATTGTGTATGTGTCACAAAGTCTCGTCTGAGATTTTATTTTGTTATTTTTTCTGAAAAAGAAACTATTCCATTTTCTGAATCAACTTTAGATTTTTAAAAATATAACAGCTTTACTGAGTTATAATTCAAATACTGATATTTACCCTCTGAAAGTATAAAATTCAGTAGCTTTACTGTATTCACAGAGTTGTCCAACCCTCACCATTATCTATTTTAAGGATATTTTTATCACCCCCACCCTGCAAAGAAACTGTACCCAATAGCAGTCACTCCCCGTTTCTCCCTTCCCCCAAACCCTGGCAACTGCTAATTTACTTTCTGTCTCTGTGGATTTGCCTATTCTGTATGTGTCATGTAAACGAAAACATGCAATATATGGGCTTTCATGATTGACCTCTTTCACTTAGCATTATGCTTTCAAGACCTATCCCTGTTGTAGCATGGATGGGAATTTCATTCCTTCTTATTGGTAAATAATATCCCAGTGTCTGGATATACCACATTTTCTTATCCACTGATCAGTTGGTGGATATTTGGATTTGTTTCCATTTTGTATAAATAATGCTGTTATGAACTTTTGTGTGTTAGTTTCACGTGACCATATTTTTTTTTTTCATTTCTCTTGGATACAGACCTAGGAGTAGAATTGGTTGTTCATATAACAACTCTATGCTTAACATTTTGAGGACTACCCAACTATTTTCCAAAGTGCCTGTGCTGTTTTAATACCTCATCAGCAATGTATGAGGGTTCCAATTTCTTCACATCCTCACCAAGACCAGTTATTGTCTATTTATATTATTATTATCATTATTTTTATCATTATTATTACAATTCTGGTGGGTGCCAGGTGATAGCTCATTGTATTTTGATTTGCATTTTTTAGTGACCATTATCTAGCCCAATATCACCAAGATTTACTCTTAAGTTTTCTACTGAGACTTAACTTCTTACATTTATTTTTTTTTTAAAGATTTTATTTATTTATTTGACAGAGAGAGACAGCCAGCGAGAGAGGGAACACAAGCAGGGGGAGTGGGAGAGGAAGAAGCAGGCTCATAGTGGAGGAGCCTGATGTGGGCCTCGAACCCAGAACACTGGGATCACGCCCTGAGCCGAAGGCAGATGCTTAACCACTGCACTACCCAGGCGCCCCAACTTCTTACCTTTAGGTCTATGATCCATTTGGAGTTAATGTTTATATGTTACGTGAAGGAGAGGCCCAACTTTATTCTTGTGCATGTGGACATCCAGTTGTCCCGGTGTCATTTGTTGATCTTTAACTTCCTTCAACAATGTTTTGTAGTTTTCAGCATTGTTCTTTACCCATTGAATTTCCATGGCTCCTTTGTCAAAATACAATTGACTATAATTGTGAATCTTGTATCCTGTGGCCTTGTTAAATCATATGTAGTTTCTTGTATGTACTGCATGTACTTGCTGATTTTAAATCAAATATAGAATAATTAACAAAACTCCTATGCTTTAAAAAAAATTAGACCTTATAATAATTTAAGTAAAGTATTTCTCTAATAACTTTGGCTTCTGTAACCATCAGCAAATATTTTCAATAAGATGCTATAAAAAGCAAAATGGATACCAAAACGTACCCGATATGATCCTTGCTCCCTAAAAGCGTATGATCTATTGGAAAAGATGGTGGACATACATAAATGTCTTCATGCTATGTTACAGGCCCCATATTTAATGTATACAAAACAGTAATTTATTTATTTTTTAAAGATTTATTTATTTATTTGAAAGAGAGAGGGCGGGGGGCAGAGGAGAGAGAGAATCGCGAGTAGACTCCCCACTTTACAGGGAGCCTAACACAGGGCTTGATTCCACAACCCTGAGATCATGACCTGAGCCAAAATCAATAGTGGACACTTAACCGACTGAGCCACCCAGGCACACCTAAGGGGTGTTTTGTTTTTAAGATACATCTACTTGCCTTTCTACGCTTAGAAATAAACCTTTTGTTTTATTTGGCTTCAACTTAGAATCGCTATTAAATAAGTTTTAAGTAATGTGTCCAGCAATTTTACTTGCAAAATAGCAGCATGGTGCCACCATGAAACATAGACACATGGCACTAACAAAGTTAGCATACTTGCAAATTGAGGATTAACAGTGGCAGTACTTCATCTTATCTTTCTTTTTACTATATGTATGTAGTTTTTGTTATTTATAATTTAATATTATAACAAACCAAAAGACATTTGGGCTTTAAACTTTCAGCTGACAATTAAAAAAGATAATATCACTTTTGCTTAGTTAATATTTCAAGTGATTATTAATTATTTGTTATAAAAACTTTAAAATAAGTATAATTTTTAAATACAGAGATATTTAAAAATATATCTGTAATGTAGTTCTTATTTACCATTGCTCTCTAAATTTAAGTACATGTAGACTATATTAGCCAAGTGTAAATGTGCTATCCATATTTTCATCACATCTATTAAATAAAATGAAGCCACTCTAACTTACCACTCCTTTCATCTTCACCTCCATTCCATTCACACAAGACCTAGTCCTACAGGGTCTGCTCATCTTTGAAGCATTAGTTTCTATAATAGTGTCTGGCATGTGAGTAATAAGTGTTTCTTAAATTAATGAACAAACTAAGGGAATACCTTCTGAAGTTTTGAGGAAAAATAGAATTGAGTATTAAGAGAAGTTTCCAAAGAGAATATTAGGCAAAAAGAGACACGTAAGATTTCCATGATCAGAAAAGGAAAGGGGGCATTTGATATGTGAACAAGTCTATGGAAGGGAGAAGGTGATTGAATTGAAGAAAGGGAGAAGATAAGTTTGATTGGATTAGGGATAGGTGTGGGCTTTATCTGGTTTCCTGCCAAATCAGTACCCCCACCTATCATTGTTGGTTTTTTTCTCCTTTTTTTTTTAATGAGGTTTTATTTGGACATAGCCATATCCAAGTGTTTATGTATTATCAATGGCTGCCTTTGTGCTATAATGATGATGCTGAGAAGTCGGGATGGAGACCATACATTGTATGACCCACAAAGCCTAAAATATTTAATCTCTGGCCTTTTATAAGAAAAGTGTGCCAGCTCCTGGATTAGAGCATCCACAACAGCAAATAGTGGGGAATAAGATTGGGGAGTTATCATGATGCTAGAATGCAGAGCATTTAAACTTATGGCTAAAGAGTTTGGACTCTTATTTGTATTTAAGGGTGATCAAAAGAATGATGCAGATCAAGTGATGCAGCAACACGTACGATAGCTTACAACAGTGAAAGAAGACAGTCATGAAGAACAATTAGCCAACTCTAAATGTGGAAGATGGTCATGACCTGAATTATGGTGGCAGAAGCTGGCAAGGGGAGAAGGGATGATGATGGTAGAGAGAATGATAGAAAAGAACAGATACATAGAGCAATCAATGCTCAAGGAGACTCACTGAAAATGTAGGGAAATGGATGGAAAGAGATGCCAATAATGATTCCAAGTTTTCAATAGTAGGTTACTGGAAGAATACTGCTGCTCCTGGTAGAAATTGAGAAAACCACAGAATACGCTGGCTTCGAAGGAATGATTTTGACTTTTTATTGTAAGCCATGTTACTTGATGAGATAGGAAATCTCAATAGAAATGTCTGGCAGGTAATCAAAAATGTGCTGGAGCTCCAAGGCGAAGACTGAAGTAGTGGTATTGATTTGAGAGGCAGTGGTTAAAACTGTGAGAGTAAATGAGATCTCTGAGGGACAGCTGGCCATAGCACAACGCGGGGAGGCGGGGAGGAACAGGTCATAGTGCTAGGAAGTGCTCACTCCTAATGCGCACAGCAAAGGTAGCAAGAATTGTATGGACAGAGCAGAGCATCACATTAACTAGAAAGTTTCAGGATGAAGGATCCAATTAATTCAGTCAAATTTTAGTTGAGTATCTAATCAAAATACAGAAGTGTTTATGAGCAGCTCATGGTCTATGAAGAAAACAGTTTTAAATGGAAAAAAGGAAGCATTTTTCAGATATAGGAAAATTTTTCTTATAAAATCATAGGGAAAAAGAAAAAACTTCACATTAGGAAGTTACAGAATGCTTCACAATGACTCTTTGGTCCCTTTAAGGGAGGTTTTTGTGAACAGAAGAGATGATGTAGGAGTTGCTTTGGTTTTAAAATTAGTGTACAATTTATTAAAGTTTCAAATCAAAATATCTACTTCCTTATTAAGGTTTTAACTTTATAAGCCTGTAGTCATTAGTCCCTCCTTTTTTCTCAGTCTCACTGGCCCCGTCTGTTTTAATAATCACTTTAAAAACTTTGAATAATATTTGGTCTCATTTAAAGAGTTAATTAAACACCTTCAAATATTATAAACTGCAGTTGTAACATAAGTTTATATCATCACCTTTTCAGATACTCTACCTCAGTTATACGATTAACAAAATGTCCCAAGTATTCTAATAAATTCATAAATATACGGCTTTTTAAGTTTGTGCATAAGCTCCAATACAATAAATAAACTTAATAAAATTTCTACTTTAAAATGGCATCTAAATTATTCATTCGTACATTCCTCCAATTAGACACATTACGAGCAAGGTATTTTACCTTACTAGTACATAAAGTAGTAATATACCTAACATCAAGATATTAATATGTCTGGTTTTATTCTCTTAAAAATTTCTGTTATTAATTTGAAATCCTTCTAGATTTGAAAGAATCTCTTCAATTAAAGTAATAATAAGGTAATCCTCAGCAATTTGGGGGATACTGAGCCAAGATATTAACAGGCTTTTGTTCAGGATTATACTGGAATATCCTGAGGTCTAGAAATAATCTTTACCATAACTTTATAAATTGGAAGGACTTATGTGATACAGGTCTCTGATCTAATTATGTTAAGTCTGTAACCCTCCCACATTTGTACATGACTGAATTTTATATATTTTTGACTCCTTAACATATATAAATGCTTTTTTTTCCTACTTTAAAGAACTTTAAAGTTGATGGACTCTTCTACTTTTTTACATCTTCTAAATCCACACAATTATTATGTATTAAAACTGATAACCAGTGAATTCTGATATATCTCATTGAACTGATATATTCAGAAAGTATGAAGTCACAGTAAATCCAGGGCTCTGTGATACTTTCTGTGTCAGCACCTTCATGTGAGTAAAGCAAAAGTAGTTGATATGACTGGAGAAATTGGCTCACATTTTGAAAGCATTGTATACCAAAGTGCAGAGTTTGGACTTTATCCCATATGACAGGTTTTGGGGTGCATGTGTGCACATGTGCGTGTGTGTGTACGTGTGTGTCCACACATGTAGAGAGTTTTTAAAACATATATTTTATAAAATACGTATTTCAAAGATATACATCTGAATTTATTCTTACATATGAATCTAGTCTCTACATTATCTTCTGTCATATAGACTTTTGTTGAATTGTAAAACTGGTAGGTTGCAAAAGAGTGAACTTAATATTAAATAAATTTCCCCTGGAAAATTTCTTTATCTCTTCTTTATGGTTCTGTATTCTCTTGCTTCCTAGATTTACACCCCTCCTGTTTGAGTAGGTGCTTTTGTATTTTATGGTTTAAATGGGGAGCAGGATTTTTATTATCTGATTAACCCTGACTGTGGGAAACATAGATTATGTACCAGTCAGCACGCCTAGTCATCTCTTAAAGATCTTGCAGAAAATCTGATTTAAAAAAATATGAATAGTTATTCAAATGTAATAATATTATGATTTAAACTGCTTTGGGTGAGGCTGAATTCCTTTAAGATATTAGGCGGAACAAATTGGCTTATCTCTTTCTTTTTGTGGTGGTTTGGTCTGAGGAAAATGAAGTATGAAATTCAATAGTCAGCAAATACTTGACTGCATATTACATGCCGAACACTGTTTCAGGCACAGAGGACGTAGCAGTGTACAGAATACAGAAAAATAAACAGTCCCTACCCTGAGGATTGGGTAGGGTTTCCTTCTGGTATATACACTCCGTATATATATATATACAGAATACATATTGTATGCATATATGTATATGTATACATATGCATTTGATCAGTCAAATAAGATTATGCATCAAATAAGATTAATGCATCTCATGAATGCATATGATGATTAGTGCTTTAGAGAAAAACAAGGCAGAGAAGGAGAATAATAAATGTGGAGGATGTGGTGGAGTGTTGAGAGTGGTGGGTCACATATGATTAGGGTACCAGAGAAGACCTCAGAGAGAAGATATTGATATGTGGGGAGACTGGAGTTGCCGAAGGAAGGAGTCAGGGGAAAACACCTTACAGGCAGAGCAAACAGCAGAAGACAAGGTCAGAGGTGTGCTGGGCCAAGCGTCCTGTCCTAGAGGAACCAAAGGGAAGAGGCTTATCTCGCTACATCTGAAAAGAGTAGCAAGAGATAACGGAAGAGAGGTAGCTGGAGAGAGCCGACCTTGCAGGATTTACATGTGAGGATTTGGGTGTTTACTCTGAGTGAGATGGCAGATAAGCCATTGGAGAGTTTTGGAAAATGGGAAGGACATTATCTGACTTTTTAACAGGATCAGTGCTATAAAGTAAGTGGGAAAAGCTGGGAAGTACAACCAGGCAATTTCTCTCCAGACTTTGCCAACACAATCAGCATAATTCAGTGAAGCAATTGTAGAGAATTGGAAGTTTGGGGAATCTGGGCTTTAGTTTCTTACAGGTCATGTAGTTATGAGGGAGTATATTCTATTGTTCCGGCTGACGTAAATAGGTAATATTTGAAGTTTTTTCTAGTTTTAAATTCTTCATTCTGCACCCTCAAAATGTTGGACCACATATAAACAAATTTGGAAGCATATAAACCTTGCTCCTATATAGAATACATTTACATGATTCACTTCTTCTTACGGTATTATAAAATAACAATAAATAACAATCCTCTAGAAAATTACCAAAATGTATAAAGCGTAAGTGTTGAAAACAAACAAAACTAAGCTCATGTTGTTAGTCTCACCATAAGGTTAAAGTTCACGTATAAAATTACAGTAGAAGAGTGAAGTAAAATATATTTTTGCATTTTCATCCCATTATTGATTGGTGAAATGGAGAAAAAGGGAGAAAAATGAGCTAAGTGTTCATTTTCTTTAAAAGTACCACATTATTCTTTAATATGATATCTTGAGATTGACTCCACTACTTAGGCTAGGCTGCAAAGTTTGAACTGCTCTAGAAGGGAGAAAATTGGTGTTTCCTTTAAGAATCTCTTTGCCTTAAAGAATTTTGGCAGGGAGCTGGCAGCTTTTGCACAGGTCTGCCCTCAGCTAGTACACAGACAACCCAGGGACCCAAAGCAGTAACCTTCCTGAGCAATCTCACAGGTCTGTCTTCAGCCTCTTGCCCTCACTAATCTCACAAAACATTTTTGAAATTTGTGCCCACCATATACAGGAAGGGAAAGGATGCTATATTAAATGTTATGTACTTGTAAATTTTATTAATAACCATATATACCCTGATGGTTATAGCCACTGATATGGACAGAAAAATTCTTTTCTGATCAGTGGTACTTGAACACTGAACTGAGAGTTTGGTTGCCACTGTACTTTACAACACTTTCAGAGAACAGATGAACTCCAGTGGCTTCACAGAATTCGTGAACATTTCAAAACCTAATTTCAGGTAACACTTTATACACGGTGAGGACCTAGCTCAATCACCTGCAATCTTTCATGTCACAAGTATATTAATGGATGCACTATGTAGTTCCAAGCATTAAACATTTTATAGTTAGGTTTCACTGTTCATTACTTTTGCACTAACAGTCATTTTCTTCATATCTAGTTTGATTTTTCTTTCCTTAGAAGATGACAAATTTTCTACATTTTCATACTTTTTTACTGGCAGTTTCTTGTCTCCTTTTATTAATGTTTAAGTTTTCAATTTGCTGCCCTAATGTGCCCATATAAGAGTAGCTTGATTCATTAACATCAGAGGGAGAAAATGAAAACACAATAAAATTTTTGCCAACTTTACTTTCTATTTCTTTAAATGTAAATTTGAAAATATTAGAAGTCATAGACTCAGCCACTAAAGTTTTTCTTAAAGTTTAAAATAAATGAACACAATAGAAGGGGGTTATATTTTCAATCCCCCGACTATTCTCTTTTTTGAAAATGGGGCAAGACCTTAGGATATACTCATATGTACTGACTCATTTTGCAAACTTATAATAAAACTTGTATACAAAATTGCATAGTTGTATACATTATATAAATGAAATCATAATTATATATTTTAGGAATACTGTAAATAAAAATACAGTTGGGATATAAAGGACATTTTTCTGTGTTTAAGGAGATCTTGTTCCTTGAAAATGAGGATGAATCAGTCATTATATGTACAACACCTGGCTCACATAGTAGATGCTCAATAAGTATTGGGTGAATGAGGGAAGGAGGGAATAGGTGGGTGCTTAAATGAATAGATGCTATACACATTATTTCTTCTAACCTAACTGCAGACCAGAAGAGAAGGATAAGTCAGTAATACTTGGGTCTTTAAAAAAAATAAAATAAAATAAAAACTTTTCAATCTCTTGATATGTAGCTTGATTTTCTATACCAGCAATCACAGGCAAAGTGGTATAATTAAAGGCACTCTATGAGATTGTGTGCCCAGTATGTAATACTTCCCTAGAAAGAAAATTGTAATACAAATATTGTCCAAGTAATTTTATGTGGTTGCACAGTCGAAATGGTATTTTCATGACATTTCCTAATCTGTGCATTTCAAATGCCTTTAAAGTTCTGCTGTGCTATGGATATTAGAATTCCTCATGGCTGAGAAATTCTATCTGTCCTGATATTTCTTCTTTGGCCAAAGATGTCTAAATGCTTCTTATTTTATATTTCTATGTAAGAGTGATAGTGAATCTTCTATATATAAACCTCTATTATGAAAAGGAGGAAAACAAAATGTGTTTTGTCTTCTTCACATAAAAGAAGAAATATCAGGATCTATAGGCTTAAGTCTTAACACGAATTTGCCTTTCTTACTGGACATATTAAAAACAATACTAAATAGATAACTTTACAGGATTCTAGTTACATTTAAAACATGAATGATTGTATATTTTTCTCTATTTATTATTTTTATTAAAAAGATTGTGTAAGGGAAGGTAATTAAGTATAAGCTCCTGATATGTCTGAGAACAAATATGTAAGTTAATGGCAAAATGCAGGTTTCAAAAACTTGTTTCAATTTAGCAAAATCATAATACTAAAATACAGATTAAAATTCAGCCTTTTAAACAAGCATTTGAAGTGTTATGAAAGTCAAGAGTTGACAGTGACGGTGTAATTCTCCCTACTGATTTAGGAATAAGATTGCATAATTGGTAATCAAGGCAATTTGTGTTTTTCTGAAATAAAATCCTGCACACTGAATTGGACCTATGAAGACTAAACATTTTTTCTAAATCCAGGAAAATGATTTTTAGTCCATCTAAATTATTTTATGCTAAGATTTTAATAGTCTTTAGATATAATGAACTGTATAGTTTGAAAAGAAACTGTAATTTCTGCCTAAATGTATCTAACTTTCAGATAGCAATAAATGTCAGAAGAAAAACCATATTTTTTGCATATTGTGAATATGCCCTTGAATTTACATAAAACACTGCAGTAAGTTGTGACTGATTGGAAAAACAAAACGGGAATATTACATAAGCAAAGGTCTTGAGTATACTATAAAAATAAACTTCGAACACCATACCAGTTGTAAACTAAAGCCCTCGCTTGTAAGTCGAGGTCACTGGAATGTTGACTTGATGATAATGAATGAGTTGCAGCATCTAACACCACCCGTTAGGAGGATGGATTAATCAGAAAATTTAGATTATACCTATAGATCCAATACTAAGGATTGGTTCCCAATGTTACCAGACAATTTAACTTGGTTCCATGTCCAAATTTAGCACTATTTGCAACTTCATCTTCCTCCATTTCATAGCCTAAATCTGCATTCCAGTTTTAAGAACTACATGTTCCTCCATGAATTCATAGCATCCCTCCTCACCTCCTTGTCTGTGCTTGTTACCATTAATGTCACAGAGCTTCCTCAGCACCCCTTCTCCTAGCCTCACTCCCTCCCCTTTACCCCCAGCACACACACATTTACCTTACAAAAAGCTATCACTCAACACCTAGACCAAAGACCATCTCCTCCTTGGAACCTTTTTCATCCCTTGGGGGGGAGGGGGACTGCCCTGTTTTTGTTTTGTTTTGTTTTTGACTTGCAAAGGACTTTGCATATTGGTTGTGGAACTGATCTTAATCCAGCCAGTGTTATAGACAGTCATTAGATCAGCCGTCTCACAAGATTATGCTTTGCCTTCTGAAACAGATTATTTTCCAAATTATAATTCTTTTGTATGAAGTTCATCATTCCTCTGAAGTTAATAATTAAAGAAATACATTGCTTATAGAGTAAAAGTTGATATAATGGAAAATCAGTGTCTCCCTAAGTTTTAATCCAAACAAAAGTTTCTTTATTCTTAAAGTGAGCAAAATAATGATGGGATACAATAAGAAAAAATAAATTAAATAAAATACCCAGCACAAGGTACTTGGTAATTTTTTTTTCTCTTTATTCTTTATGGCCTAAGTGAGAGAAGAATAAAAAGAGGTTAACTGATATTGTAGCTAACCCACCTATATAATCAGTCATCTTATTCAGGGAAAAAATATTATGGAGCTGAATTCATTTAATGAAGAATTTTAGAAAATACTTGTTATTTTTTCTGCATTGTTACTGTTCTGTTTATGAGGGGGAAAGAGTCTGAAACGGAAGTCAAGGAAGAAAGAAGTATCAGGCTTTACCTAAATTACCTAATTATCCAGAAATGAACTGCAGGGAACCAAGGTGATGGTGACAGGAGAAGAAACCAGATGTCTCACTTCAAGTAGTCAGGAAGTTACAAAGGAGAAAGTCTCTATAGTGCTGTCCTAAGGCAAGGCAGCTAGAACCTCAAAAGCCAGTTTCAAAAACTACTCTGTAACTTCCAGTAGTGTTACAGGCTCAGAGAACATACACCTTGGGAGCATTTCTCATGGCAAGAAGGCATTCAGAGAAGTTACACTTAATTAAGAAGAGATCTAGAGTTTAACCTGACTAAAAACCATTTGCCTCTTTTTATTTTGCTTCAGGTGACATTTTAAAATATTTTATTAATATATAAACATGTGATATCAACATGTTTAACCAAATGGCTACATTGATACTCTATTGTTGAACTAAAAGAGGCAAAATTTACTTAAGTGACTATATTCATTACAATTATAGTCTGATGGTATGGTATTATATTACCAATTCTGAAAGCAAAACCTAGTTGACATTTCTCTATTACATAAATTTCTCTGTTACATAGAATTTCTCTATTACATAAAATTCTCTCTTACATAAATTTCAACAATAGCAATCTATCAGAGTCATAGGCATAAAAGCTTCTAATGTGTTTTGAGTGAATGAATGGACAAATTAGAGGATGTTATTCTCTTCTTCCCTAACTTTGCCCTTTCTAATAATTGAACATAAGCAGCTACTAACTAAAGCTATTTAACCCTGATAAATTGTCTCCACATAATTTATCTCCCCAAATTTATCTTAAGATACATGTCTTCTATCAAGAAATATATTTTTTCATATAGATTTGGTATCTTTTCCCGTCATACTTTATTGGTAATATCTTCGAATGATGTTAGACATTTCTTCATTGAATGCCTTTCACATTAGAATCAGGGATACAGGCATCATGAATGTATTCAATGGCATCATCTTTGCATTGTTTTCAGAATGATATTGAAATGATGTAGCATTTGCTTTTATATAAACATCAGTGCAGTCGAAATTATTATTATATTTAGGGATCTACTGTGTACTTAAGCCACCTCCAAACAGAGTACTTCTATTCCCATCAAGTATCAACTTCTATTCCCATCAAGGGTCCAAGACTTCAGAGCTTCTGCTAAATGCATGCACTGCCTGGGGCATTCCTGATGCTCTCAGTGATGGACAGGTGGTATCCGGCCCCTTGTGCAGCACAAGCATTGCCCTTAGATGGCCACCTTCTTGCAGGAGAAGTGGAGTCTAACTGCCTCAGGGGCTCCATCTGTCCAAGGAGAATTGGCTAGCACATAACTCTGAGCTTCCTTACCTACATCTTTTTTATTATGAACATTAAAAATGAGACTATCCTTTCATATATTCTGTTTTCGTTGAACTGTTAACCAAACATTGATATTTTGTGTCAAAGTAAGAGTTTGCATTTATAATACAACTTACTCTGACTTATTTTTGTAAAGGTTTGAAGAGGTCTCTTCACATGAGTTTCCCAAATTAATTTTCCTTGAATTTCCTCTGGTAATTTTGTCTCCTGTGCTTAATTTTTATGTTTTTCTCCATGTGATGTGAATAACAGCCTTGTTAAAATGAGAAGTTTTGCTCTTTTGAAATATTAGATTGATTTTCTATTACTTGACTGAATCTTTCTCAGTGATCTAAATTCTTTTCTATAATTTTCTTTCAAGACAGATATAGTTTTTATTTTACTAAGTATGAAACAATGTGCATTCTTTTGTCCAAAAAAACCTGTAATATAACAAGAAACCTTCTGGAAAGTTGAGTAAATCTATTTTTAAGATGATAAGCTCATTGTATGTGTAAGTCAGTTATAAATGGTCACTTATGATCCTGCAGTGTTTTATACAAAACTGTGGTAAATTTTGTGCAGAGGAAAGAAGCTCCATAGTTAGATGATTAACTGTTAGCCATTTTGTTTGAATGAGAGCATAATGAACCTTTTTGGCTTCTATTATCATGTTGACACAATCAAATAAACTCATGGAAGAAGAATGTTAGCTGAAGCAAAGAAAATAGGGCTAATTCCTTCGTACTTTTTCTTAAGAGACTGGACTCAGTGCAACTCAAAGAAATGGGCTACTTACTGCATCTGCTGCTCTATAAAATAGCTTATTGAATGCATTGGGGTATGTGGCAAAACCAGACATCATTAGATTTCCATAGAGAGAATTCTCTTTCTTTCCCATTTTATCTCATCTATTGAAATATTATCTATATCTCCTTACACAATTTTTAGCAATTATGTAGAGTTTACCGTATATATCTCTAATTAATCATAATCTACCTTTAAAGTGTTTTTATACAATCTCATATGTTGTATAAGGACCTTACTACAGTATTTTCAATTCCTCCTTCCCATCCTTTGTGGTACTGTTGTGTTACATTTTATTTTATTTTTAAAAACATATTAGGTGGTATTTATTTGTGTGCGTATGTGTGCATGTGTGTGTGTGTGTGTTTTAATTCCAATGTAGTTAACATACAGTGTAATATTAGTATCGGGTGTACAATATAGTGATTCAGCACGTCCATATATCACCCAATGCGCATCACGACAGGTGCACTGTTTAATCTTCAATCCCCCACCCACCTCACCTCTGGTAACCATCAGCTTATTCTCTATAGTTAGGAGTCTCTTGGGGCATCTGTCCAGCTCCATTGGTAGTGCATGCAACTCTTGATCTTGGGGCTGTAAGTTCAAGCCCCGCATTGGGGGTAGAGTTTACAGAAAAAATATTTTTTTAAATAAGTTATAAATTAAAAAAAACAGTTTTTTTTTAAAGTCTGTTTCTTGGTCTGTCTCTTTTTTTTTCCTTTGCTCATTTGTTTTCTTTCTTAAACTCCACATATAAGTGAAATCATATGGTATTTGTCTGTCTCTGACTTAATTTGCTTAGTAAAAAACTCTCTAGCTCTATCCATGTCTTTCCAAATGGTAAGACTTCATTCTTTTTTATGGCTAAATAATATTCCATTTTATATATATATATATATATATATATATATATATATATATATATATATATATAATTTATACATTATATATCTCCACACACCACATCCTCTGTATCCATTCATCTATCAGTGGACACTTGGGCTGCTTCCATAATTTGGCTATTATAAAAAATGCTGCTTTAAACATAGGGATACCTGCATCCCTTTGAATTAGTGTTTTTGTATTTTGGGGTAAATACTCAGGAGTTATTACTCGATCATAGAGTAGTTCTATTTTTAACTTTTTGAGGAAGCTCCATACTATTTTCCATAGTGGCTGCACCAGTTTGAATTCCCACCAACAGTGCATGAGGGTTCCTTTTTCAAGGGATACAGGTCACCTAATTTTGCCCATTCTATAACACTCAATTCAGCTTCTTCTGGTTCAGGTATCCTCAAGTATTAGTACCTATAAAGGTTCTTTATTTTAAGAACTTAAAAACAGAAGAATTGGATTTGTTTCTATAACAAGAACATACACATACATTTATTTCCTTTTATATAAAAATATACAGCTGAAACAATATGGGTTATGATATCTATTTACAGTTCCTCCTTATGAAGGAACAGTAATCACCTTTACTCTGTGTGGCTAAGACCTATTTCCTTCTGTATGCCCGAGACGTCAGCGTTGGGATGTCTGCTGCTTCTTTTTTTTTTTTTTTTAAAGATTTTATTTATTTATTTGACAGAGACAGCCAGTGAGAGAGGGAACACAAGCAGGGGGAGTGGGAGAGGAAGGAGCAGGCTCCCAGCAGAGGAGCCTGATGTGGGACTCGATCCTGGAACGCCGGGATCACGCCCTGAGCTGAAGGCAGACGCTTAACGACTGCGCTACCCAGGCGCCCCGGGATGTCTGCTTCTTGTATCAGAGCCCTTAGTGTTATTTGTGATATGGATGTACAACCTACATTCACCCTGAAATATTTAAGGTGGCTTAAAAATATTTCTTTGTTACAACAACTAAAGATAAGTGAGAAAATTGGAGTAAAGGGTCAATAAGGTAATAAAACTATGTGAAGCGAGAGTCAGGTTTGACACCACTCTTCTCGCAGCCAAGATAACAAGTCTAGATCACTTATGTGGTTCCCAATGTACATTAAAGTGCTTAGGGATACAATTATTCTTGGCACTGAGAGAAATGTGTTTTTTGCCTTCGTAAAGAACATCTTATGAAAAGCATTGACTCACTTAAAGGTTTAAAATCTGACAAAACTGCCCAATAGTTTATAAAATAACAACATTTTTGTAGTATGTTAACGATAAATTTCATGTTAAAAATATTCGTCTTCATTTATACATGTGTTCATTTCTAATCTTTACTGATAGGTGTCAACATCAACTGATTTACCTTAATTCCTCTTTTTTTGTATTGTTGGTTTTGCCCTCATATTTCTTTACCATTTTAGTAACAGTAACATCTGTGCATGCATTTTTATATTCTTTTTTCTATCTCTCTCACACAAACATAAAAATTTACATAAATGAGATCAAATAATACTTGTTTTAACACGGAGATATTTTTGTTTTTTCTCTTTCTACCATCCCATCAACATCCTGCATTTCATTTTTGCCTTCCCACATAAAATATTAAAAGCCTAGTGTTCTTAATTTCATATTTTTCTCTATACTCATATAATCATATACATATACTACATATATACACATATTCTCATATATATGCAAATACACACCTATACACGCACATACACACAAATATTTTCTTATTTTTCTAGAAAGAGGATATTACCACACGTATTTTTTTATATCTTTTCTCAGATTACCTCATGAAAATCTCTTTGAGACTCTAAGTCATCAAGCATGGCTCTAATTTACTCTTTGAGATGACTGTATAGTAAACTCATGGAAGTAATTCATTACAATTGATTCCCTCATTCCCCTATGGATGGGTAATGACTTTGTCTACGATTATTGGTTGCTTCAAAAAATGCTGCAGTAAACATCATTTACCTTTAATATTGGAATAAGCTGGGATAGATTCTGCAAAATGGAGTTTCTCAGTCAGATGTATGTATGTTTTTAATTTTAGTAGATGTTAATAGATCACATGCCTAAAAGGCTATAATCCTTTACATTCCACTGAAAATGTATAATGGTACCTTTTATTCCTACAAACCCTCCAGCAAAAATATAATGTGCCTTAATAGATGTGCCTATTTAATGGGTGTAAAGAGGTATTTTTAACCTAATTTTTTTCTTACTCCTGAACTGGAGAAACTTTTCATATATTTTCGACCATTTCATTTGTTCTTTTGTGAATCGTCCATTATTACGCTTTGTCCATTGGCTCATCTTTTTCTCTTCAGTTTGAAAGGGTCTCTTGTGTATAGAAAGTTATTCTTTATGTGTTGTGTGAATTACAAATAATTTTTCCAGACTTGTGTTTCTTTTTTATTTTAAAGATTTATTTATTTATATAAGAGAAAGAGAGAAAGAGCAAGTGAGTAGGGGGAGGGGCAGAGGGAGAGGGGAAAAGGGAAGCAGACTCCCCGCAGAGCATGGAGCCAGCCCCACAGGGGGCTCAATCACACTACTCTGAGATAATGACCTGAGCCAAAATCAAGAGTTAGAAGATTAACCAAATGAGCCACCCAGGTGCCCCAGACCCTGGTGTGTTTCTAATGATTTTTTTTTTTTTAAATTAAGATGTCAAAAATGTTTATATAGATAAATAGTGTCTATATTTTGTTTTATAACTTTGGTTTCCCAGTGTTACTTTGACAAGATTTTCCATACCACAGATTGTACATCTTCTAAAATTTTCTGAGAGATACTTTCTTCTATACTTAAGATTTCACTTCATCTTTAATTTTATTTTATATGTGAGAAAATAAGGATTTCATTTTAATTTCCTTCAGATGTTTAATCAATTTATTAAATAAATAAATAAAATTACCCATTGAATTCAACAACTAGTATCTTTGTCAAATATTGACTTCTTATAGCTACTGAAAAAACTGTCCTACTTTTTTTTTATAGATGTATTTATTTATTTGAGAGAGAGCGAGAGTTTGAGTGGGAGGGGCAGAGGGAGAGGGAGAGAGAATCTCAAACAGACTCTTCACAGAGCTCAGAGCACAGCACGGGACTCTATCTCACAACCCTGAGATTAGGACCTGAGCTGTCTTTCGCTCAACAGACTGCGCGACCCAGACGCCTCAGAATTGTCCTACTTCTGTGTTTGATCTATTTGCTTTTCTTTGACCAACACCATGCTATTTTTAAATACAATGTACACACAGCATGTTTTGATAAAGCAAGACAACAATTACTCTATTTCTCATAGTTCTCTTAGTCATGGTTGAACATATATTTTTCTTTGTACAATTTAAGATCATTCTCTCCAATTCCTCCTAAAACACTACTGTGATTTTAATTGAAATGCTATTAAATTTATATATTAATTTTAAGAGATTCAATTTGATCTCACTAAAGATTTACAAGCTACTGACTATGACACAGTGGGATAGAGGCAATTTGATGAATATTAAATGGCATAAATGATAACATAGCAATCTAGTTAGAAACAAATATCTCAAACCACACTTGCACTTTTCCCCTACTCCATCAGTTAATTATGGAGCAGTATAGAGAGTACTCAGCTTTGTATGCATTTTTAAGTATTTTTACTCGTAATTTTTGGATGAGATTATTTTCTTTTCCTTTATAATTTACTATTAGTTTCTTTTTGCTGATTCTCCCAGCTTTGTACATTTATAAGAAGTTGGAATAATAGATTTCATAACTGGTGGTAAGCATATGCTTATTTGACAAGGAGTGTTTTCCCATTAAGCTGTAAAGTCCACTGAGGCAAGAGTCAAGTCAAATTTGCTTGTTATTGTTCCCCCCAGCTCACAGTGTAGTGCTTATAACATAGAAAATGTTGTCTAACTGCTGAATGTATGAATGAATTAAATGCTTGACATGAGTACTGTAACAAAACTTTAAAATTCCCTTTCTCACAGATATGACTGCCATACTTCCTGTATGATAATATTAAGACAGTGTGTGTGGGTTTGTTTTTTTTTTAAATGTTTTTGGCTGTGATCATCAAGAAATATACCTCAGATACAACTGATAACATATATATGTATTTGTCCCATAAAATAATATTTCCTATCCTATGTGCATTTAGTCATGGTGTTATTTATTCTATTTTACATGATTATATTTCACTTTTATGTAAATCAAGAACAGTGCAACTAGTTTCACGACCTACTAAAGGGATTAGTTTCAAAAATTGCCTTAGATATTATCTTTTTCACATCTGAAAAGTAATATTAATAATAATATAATAACAACACTCATATAAGGCAACTCTATACTAGATACTTTCAAATGTTTTGCAGACATTGACTTCATTTTTATGACAAAGTATGGAGTTGTTGCAGGGAAGCACTGAGAGGTAAAATAACTTGCCCAAAGGAACAGCAAGCAACAAGGTGGGATTTGAACAAGATAATGTCCCTCTAGAGTTCATGCACAAACTACAATGGTCTATCATAGCCTCTCTGTTCGCAAAAGCTTGGCCTTCCAATATCATCCTGCTGGCTTCAATGACCAGCAGGGGGGAGGTAGGTTATGATGATGAGAAATGTATGTGGTGCAAAAGAAATGAAATTTCTGATGCAGCTGTTGCTTATCAGTTCTCACATCCAGCTATGTGTTCTAACGCCACGTGTCCATACTTAGGAGACTTCGAGTTAGAGGTTGGCTATGCTTTAGTAATCATTTCTGTTCTCCCTAGCCATGATTTCAGGCTTGTCGAATTCACTGCAGTGCCCTGGAGATGAGAAATGTTTAACTGGAACAGATAGCAGCTCCAGGCCTCAGAAGACATCGGGAACTCTGTCACATTTGGTATTTTTGGTATCATGATAGGCGTGATTTTTTATAGTGTCTTCAGAATAAGTGCACACCCACATATGGATAGTGCCATAGTATTGATGAAAGTGGGTTATGGGATTGTTTTAGAGAAACTCAACGAAGATGAGTCGTCAGTAAAACTGATGTTCTGCTACCTTACAGTGATTTTTGTTCATGGGAACATTTTCAAATGGTATCCTAATTATGCTTTTGCAATTCTATATACTCTGAACACAAACTACGATTCTTCATTTACATTTTACTAAAAGAAATCAAGAGTATACAAGTCACTTTTTAGTACTTTATACATATGCAGCTAAAAGCTCTAAGTCATTGGATTGTTTTGTCTTTCTCATTCCCCATTTTATGGGGGAATGGTGGTGTCCAAAAGCATCAGGCCAATGGTTAATTTTGGCTCTGCCACGTGATAAGTACATTAGTTTGGGCAAATTATTTAACTTCACACTCTCTAATCTGTAAAATGAGGAAAATTATAGGTCTTCCTATTGGATTTTTTTTAACTGGTCCTCACAGTGTCTGGCCTACTGTAAACACTAAATGAAAGATTCGTTTTGTTATAATTTTCAAAAACTAGATTCAAAAGGTGACCTAAATGGCAGGCATGTAATCTTGTGGTAACTAAGACAAACTTCTGGTGGGCTCTTCAACACTAATAAAAGTCATTTGAGTTTCCAAATTCATTTAGGGATGTTAAGACTGAAAAAGATGTAAAACATTGATGGTTATTATTTGTTGCTCTGATTTTTTCCAAAGATTATGCTTCCTTTGTTAGTGTGACAAATGCATAGATTTTGTCCATTCTTTCCTTTATCAAGGTGAGCTTTGTCAATTTTAATTATTACTCATAGAATGGTTGAAATGGAGCACCATCTGACATGACAGGGCCTTCCACAAGGTGGTGCTCAATAAATTTATTTGCTCTAGTAATTAAGGACTTGTAATTGTACATACTTAGATGAGAATAAGAATACCAGTTGTCCAGTTTTTTTCACGTAGTATAAATTTCTAGAGAAACAGCCACAGTCCTTCTCCCCATATCTCTGAGACACAAACATAAGGAGCCAGGACCACAGTCATCCCTGCAGGACTGACCCCCAGCATCCTCACCACATCCATGGTTTTGTTTTCATTCACCAGGTGCTGACTGAGGACGTATTGTATGCTTAGCATGGTGCTTGACACTGTGGACACTTCAAAAGCTGGCGGAAAAAAAAAAAATTTAAGGCATGTTAATTGGAGAAGATACGGGCCTATGAACAGACCTAGGAAGTAATGGGTCACAGAAAGTAAACTGTTACTATTGTTGCTGAAAAGAACAGTGTTCTTTCAGACCCTTTTCTTTCCAGAGTAGAACTCTGAGGTTACAATAAAGTTGGAGACAATTTTTGAACCAGATAAATTTGAGCCAGCAGCTGAGGGTGTTTAGACATCCAAAAACAGAAGATGTCAGTCACTGCATCCTTGCCACAAAATTTAACTTAATGAAGGCTCTAAAAACTTAGGTTACAAATTTTTAAGGTAATAGTTTTTATCTTAAAAGATTTTTGTCCTCTTTGGAATTCAGAACTGCTACATTGTTAAGAAAGAGGCCATTACTGAAACATAGTTTCTCTTGCAAGTTCACAAGTGCCTTCCCTGCTTCCTTTCCTTCTCAATATAGGTCCCCTGAGCTACATTGTAAGGCGGAATCTTCTCTCTTAGAACTGTCTAAATACAGTAAGCCCCAGTACAAACAGACGGTCGGTGTGATCATTTTTAACAGCCCTGGAGATGTCCATATGCTATTCAATAATGTGGCATCTGCATGGCCCTTTAGCTGTGGAGTGTACTTTAGACATAAGCAATTTTTAAGCAACAAGGTGTCAAACTATTCATCCATAGGAGGAAAATCAGTGCTTCTGCACCCCTGAGTATAATCCATGAAAACCTTCAGAGTGCTTTTAACCACCCATCCTCCCTAGGCACAGGACATGTTCTTTTAATACAGTTACTTTTTTGTGCCTCCAAGTTTAAAAATTTTGTGAGGTAAAATACTCATTCAATTAACATTGGAGTCACTGTCACTGCTATCCTGGCATTTCCTACCAAATGAAACATGGGAACATTCATCTGGCTGTGGACAGTGCTTCTATCTCCTACTCTCCTACAGATATATACTGCCGAGTCTAATTCGGGCACATTCTACACAAATAAGATAAGTTTAATTAAGCGAATTCTGAGACAACTAGAGTAGCCCATTTCTTTCGTTTTGAATCTCTAACTAAAAACAATTATTGAATCATTGTTCTAAGCACTATGTCCTCTTCTTTTATCTTTTACTATCTTTGAGTCTCTAACATCAAGCAGATTATTATTATTTTTTTTAAAGATTTTACTCATTTGTCAGAGAGAGAGAACAAGCACAAGCAGGGGGAATGGCAGAGGGAGGGAGAAGCAGACTCCCTGCTGAACAAGGAGCCTGATGCAGGATTCGAACCCAGGACTCTGGGATCATAATGTGAGACGAAAGCAGACACATAACCAACTGAGGCACCCAGGCATCCCTAACATCAAGTAGGTTAAAAAGAGATCTAAGAGGTAATAATTTCATAGTGGTAGATATATTATAGAAAAGAGTTAGTACAGAAAAATCATTGTCATTGAAATAATTTGTGAGCCAACCAATATAATAAGCAACATTACAAAAATAACATAGAAAAGGCTGAGCTTGGGATCAAGTCCTGCATCAGGCTCCTTGCTCAGCGGGGAGCCTGCTTCTCCCTCTGCTTGCTGCTCCCCCTGCTTGTGCACTCATTTGCTCTTGCTCTCTCACAAAAAAATAAATAAAATCTTAAAAAAAAAAAAAAGAAAGAAAGAAAGAAAAGAAAGAAAAGAAAAGGCTGAGTCTGGTAAAGATTTTATGACTATCCTGTTAAATTTTCCTCCTTCTCCTCCTCTTCCTCCTCCTCTACTTCTTCTTCTACTTCTTTTTTTCCCTATTCTTTTCTAATTTAATTTAATTTAATTCCAGAATAGTTAACATACAGTTGTTAAATATTATTTTACTTGCTCACATTGGTTTATGGATCTATCCAGTCATAAGAAAGTCCACATTCATTCATTCATTTGCTCATATGCAGTATTTATTGAATACCTTCATTGTTCCAGGCACTGTCTTAGATCCCAAAGGATATGGCAAAGAACAAAACAAAGAAGCTTGACTTTCAGAGCTTATGTACAAGTAGTAGGAGACAGAAACTAAAATAACATGTAAAACATATTGTACGTCAGATGCCGATCAGTGCTATAGAGGAAAATAAAGCATGGGCAGGGGATAGAATGTAGATGGAGGGAAGGAGGTCTTAATTTTGACTAGAATGAACATAGATGGCATTGCTGATGAAGTGGCATTTGGGCAAATGACTGAGATAAAAGTAATGGAGCAAGCCATGTGGACATAGGGTGAGGATAAATAAAGCATAAGAGTCAGCACATTCAGAGTCCTTCAAGCAGAAGCTTTCCTTATTTGTTCAAGACAAAGAAAAGGACTTAGTGTGGCTGTATCCCCGGCAGAGAGAAAAATAGTTATAGGAGTTGAGGTCAGAGGTAGAAGTGACTTGTATTAAGCCTGATAAGCCATTGAAAGAACTTTGGCTTTTATTCTGAATCAGGAAGCTACCAGAGAGTTTGGAACAGAAGAGTTAGTGATGTGATCTGATTCGTATTTTAGGAGAGTTTAGATTGCTAGCTAGTCTATGTATGGATGGGGGTGGGGAGAGGGGGGTGGGAAGAGAAAGTGCAAGGACAGAAGGAGTAATAATATATTTTTTTTAAATTGTGGTATTTTGGAACAAGGCAAGAGAAAGTGGCCCTATTTGAGATACATTTCTAAGAGAGATTCCACTGTATTTGTTAATATGTGGGGCAGGAGTGTGAAAGAATGGGAGAAGTTAAGTCTGAGTGCAAGTCTCTGGCCAGAGCAACAGGAAAGGTGGATGCTATTTCCTGAGAAAGAAAGATGACAGGAGAAGCAAGTTTTGTGGAGAAGATGAGAAATTCAGGGTGAGATATGTTGCGTTCAAATGCCTATTAGAAACCTGAGGTGAGCTACGTAACTGCGTGTTTAAGATTAGAGTTTAGGGAAGAGGTCCAGGCTAGGTAGATTAAGAATAAATGCAAGATATCAGCACATAGATGGTATTTAAGTCATTCACTGAGTGGGTAAAATAAATAAATTTTTAAAAAGGAGTCCAAATACTGAGCTGCGGGCTTTCCAGCATGAGGCAATAAGAAATACGAGAAGGAAAGTGGAAAGGAGAATGAAAGAAGCAGCTGGTGAAATAGGACTGAAAGCAAGAGAGTGGTATCCTTGAAGCCAAGTGTATCAGTCAGAGTTGAACCAGTAGGAAATATAGATCATGATATTTATTTCAAGGAATTGGCTTACTGAGTGGTAGGGCTGGCTTGGCACGTCTGAAATCTGCAGGGCAGGCTGTCAAGAAGGGCAGGCAGGAGCCCAAGATGTAGTCCACAGATGGAATTATTTCTCCCCTCCTGTCCCTCCTCTCTTCCCTCCTTCTTGTTCTCCTCTTCTTCCTCCTCCTACTCCTTGTTTTCCTTTTTCAAAAAAACCTCAGTGTTGATCTTAAGGCCTTCCAACTAATTGAATCAGGCCCACCCAGATGATTAAGATTATCTTCCTCATTTACTGCTAATGTATTTTAGACTTTAATTGCATCTTCACGAAAACACCTTGGTTAGTGTTTGAGTACTTGAGAATATATCGTAACTGAATTGACACCTGAAACTGACCCTCACACCAACTAAAGAATAAAAAGGAGAGAGTGATCAACGGGGTCAAATAGTGCAGAAAGCTTGAGTACATTGATAATTGGATTTAACTACTAGGAGATCAGTTGTGATTTTCACTGTAGCAGATTTTTTTTTTTTTTTAATGGAGCTGTATTTGTTTCCTGTGGCTGCTATAACCAATGACCACAAACCGGGGGGCTTAAAATACCAGAAATGTTTTCCTTCAGAGTTCTGGAAGCCAGAAGTTCAACATTGGCTTCATTAGGCTGAAATAAAGGTGACAGCAGGCCATGCTCCCTCTGGATCTCTAAGTTGCCTCTGCCAGCTTCTGGTGGCTGCCGGCATTCATTTGCTTGTGGCGGCACCACTGCAATCTCTGCTTCTGTCTTCACATTGTCTTCTCTTCTGTGTGTATCAAACCTCCCTTTGTCTCATTCTGATAAGGAAATGTGGTTGGATTTAGTCCTCTCCCTCTGAGATAGTCCAGTATAATCTCCCCACCTCTAGATCCTTGATTTAATGGCACCTGCAAAGACCCTTTTTCTTTTTTTTTCTTTTTTTTTTTTTTTTTTTTAAGATTTTGTTTTATTTATGTGACAGAGACAGCCAGCGAGAGAGGGAACACAAGCAGGGGGAGTGGGAGAGGAAGAAGCATGCTCATAGCGGAGGAGCCTGATGTGGGGCTCGATCCCAGAACGCCGGGATCACGCCCTGAGCCGAAGGCAGACGCCTAAAGACTGCGCTACCCAGGCGCCCCAACAAAGACCCTTTTTCTATACAAGGCAGCATTTACAGGTTCCATCTGATATTTTGGGTGGCTATTATTCAGCCTACTACAGAGGCCAATCCTGATTGAAGCCAATCCAGCCAAATGACTTCTTTCAGAATGTCTCCATAAAGGGGAACAAAGAAATGGGCAGTGGCTAAGGGGGGAGGTGGAAATTGTCCCCCCGGTAACATTCACAGGGCTTGTCTTCTTCACACACACATTCTCCAAACAAACATACATGATTCCAATTTCATGTATTTCACTCTCTCGTCATGCAGATCCATTCATTCCTCTTACATGTTTGAGCAAAGCACCTATGGCAGGTTAATATTGTTATTTATTGTGCATTGAAAAAGAAACCTGAATGCCTCTGATAGACAAGAAATAGCTTTCATGAGTCTAAATAACATTTGACAATCTTTTTATTAATTTACTTTTTCTTTGTAAGTCTTTGTTATCGAAATTTATAGTCAATACATTTTGAAAGCATTGCATACGTTTGGCCTGTCTGGCCTACAAGTGAGATTTCTTATCACATCTGAATGTGATTCCTTCTCTATTGTATTTCAGAACTTTGAATTACATTACTTTTACTATCTTAATAGGTATATTAGATTTGCCAATTAATAAATTCCTATGTGCTTGTCCTTTATTTGCTTTCCAAAAGATTTTTACCTGTGGCATAAAGTATGAAAGACACCTGGAAGAAAAGGGAGCTGTTATGAAAAGAATGTCTTACTTTTTTTTCCCATAATTCACAACAACATCTAGGAAACTAATTTATTCTGAATGCCCATTTGTATTATGCATAGACTGTCTGGCATATAGCACTCAAGAACAGTACCTGACACATAAGTAGGTACACAGTAAATATTTTTGAATGAATTGGTGAATGAACAGCAAAATTATAAATAAGATCCTTTATGCTAATTGTATTATTAGCTATTAAAGGCATTTATAAATTAACATAAATTTTACCGTGTGCATATATTTAGAAATATATGCTTTTATGGGTGAAAAGATCTGAAAGAGTAATTATTTACACAATCGATAGAGTGTAGCAACTTAAAAAATATTTCTTTTGAACAAAGTATATGATCAAAGATCATGCCTAGCAGCATTTGGCTGTGTGATGTTATATTCAAGAACATTACAATAAAATGAGACAGACTTGCTCATTTTAAGTATCCATAATATATGCTTTATCAGATTTGTGACCTTGAGCTATTTATTTTATGTCTATTTCTTAGTTTCCTCATCTGGAAAACTAGGATATCTACCTCATATGATAAGTAATTAGGATAATGCATATAAAGGACCTAATACTGTGCCAGACGTATAGTGTTGGCTAATATTTTTTATTATTGTCAGTCATCATCATCATCATGGACAGCTATCTTTTAAACACAGATTTTATAGCACAACTAGTCTTTTCAAACTTTTTATGAGTCTAATTCTTGATTTGACCAGTTTTCTGCACAAAATTTATTTGAAAGCCCCTTAAAATTCCCTTATGAAATCATACAGAGTGTAAATAACAAGTAAATGAATATAATACTGTCAGATTCTGTTAACATTTTTGGCTCTTTTCTAAACTGCTCTATACCTAAATAATTCATAAATTGTTATTTAAGTCGTAGGCTTTGCCTCTGAAACCCAGATCTCCACATTTAACTGCTTTCGTGGCTTTAGCTCTTGGATACTTCAAAAGCAACATGTTTAATAACAGATTTGTGATTTTCCACTCTATCTTTGTCCAGACCTGGTCTTCTTTAGTCTTCTCTTTTCAGCAAATACCACCATTGTCCCTTCAGTTGGGCAAACCACAAATCTAGCAGTTGCCTAATATCTCCTTCTCCTTCATTCTCCATATCCAGCCTCTCACAAAGACCTTTGATATTCTAACTAACCCATCCTCAAATTTAACTTCAACCCCTCCTTCAATTTCAACTTAATTACCACTTCTTGAGGAAATCTCTCCTTACTGTCCTCTCTTGCATTCCCCGCACCAGTTCAGATCTTCCCGGCACATACCTTGTTTCCTTCCAGGGACCTTTGCAGAAATCACAGTGAGTTTTACACTGGTTTTTAAAATTATTTGATTTATGTTCATTTAAGATCCTTCAAAGAAATATGGTGTCTGTTTTAGCTCATCGTTTTAACTTTGGAATCTAGTATTTTTTAAAATGTCATTTGGAACCCATTAGTGAGTAATGAAATCAGATTAATGGGCATTGTGAAGTATCTTTTTTTAAGGAAATAGAGAAGACTAAAAGAAAGTTAGCAAATAAAATGTAGTAAATATGTGTATTGTATGCTAAGGCATTTTTTTAAATTTTGAGCATATCTGTGTATTCATACATTTATACATTTGTGTGTGGGTCTTGATGTAAAATTTATTTCCTACTCTAGGTCTCAGACAAAAGTTATAAAACCGTGGATGTAGGGACATGACTGATACCTAGTAGATACTTAATAAATATTTGTTCAATCAATCAGTCAATCAATCAATTAATGCAATTTCCCCCTCCTTTTATTATTCAGTTTGGTCATTTTAGGCTATAGACTTTGTCAGTAGAATTTGTGAATAAAGTGACATATTTCTGTGTCCATTTTTCAAAAAAATATTGGTAATTCACAAGATTCTATAGCAAAGGTTTCTACCTCCATTTAATTTAGTCTGGTCAGTGAATATAAATATGGTCATTAAGTAGCTAAATAGTTCAACTCTGTTATTAATAAGTTTTATAATATGTTAGATTTAAGTTTTTTTCAATTCCCACTGTCTTTGTCAGAAGTAATGTATCCTTTATTAGTAGTCAGAGTGTTGTTGTTGTTGTTTTTAAACAATACTGGCAAGTTTACACACTCATTTATTTCACAAACATGAATTGGGTGTATAATTATGCCAGGCATTCTGCCAGGACCTGGATATACTAAAATGAATATGATAATTTCAAGGAGCACTTACTTTTGAAAACTAATCAATTAATTCTACAAATACCCTTTGAGTACTTATTATGTCCCAGGAACTATCTTCAGGTCTGAAATAATACAGTGATGAAATATATAGGTGGTCTTTGTGTTTCTGACCTTGAGACAAGGATTCAAATTCAAATAATTTGTCAGAGAGGTTGTCCCAGAAAGCACTGACAGGAAGTGCAGAGGTAAGATAGAGAAAGAAAGGCACCCAGTAAGGAATGTGTTATCAAGCAAGTGACCACTATAAGTAACTGGAACGTAACCCTGCTGAGAAGTCACATCACTTCTGCCACCTGATAACTGCCAGTCTATTGTGGGACTTTAATTCTCAGGTATTGTGGTCTTCCCTGTAAGCAGTTAAGGTCCTGGCACAGAGCTGTAGAAATTGGCAGTATCTGCATCTAAGTGCATTAGAAAGGTAAGGCCTAAGGGGGGGGAGGTGGAATACAGGCAGGGCATCAGCCTCAGAAGACTTGTACTATAGTGTGTATCTTAGGCTTTAGTAGATCAATTCAACATAAAGGAGTGTGTGAGTACTTTCTGCTATTGTTTGAACCTAAAAAAGACAATTTTCTTAGTTGGCTGATGATCTCCTTTTAGCTGTCTTTCTCCAATATGGGAATTAAATGACTGCTTTTTTTAGTCTCCTGAAATCTCTATTTCAAGTTATTGAATTACTTCCAAGTTATTTCTTTTCATGGCTCTGTACTGCACCTTCTCTAAGAGTTCTGGATATTTGAGGCATAAGAATAACAAGAAGAAATATGAACAAGTATAACTAATGTTTATTGAGTGCCTTATGATATACCAATAACTATAAATAGGTTTACATAAATAACCTTACTTAATCCTTAATACTCTGAAGTCCTTACAATCATTGTCCTCATTTTACAGATAGAGAAACTGAAGATAAAAGATTAAGGAAATTACATAAAATTTCAGAGCTAATAAAAAATGAGGTCAAGACTCGAACCCAGGTCTGATTTCAAAATCCATGCTTTTCACCAATACTCTAGTAACCTCGCACATAATCAAGAAAGACATTCTAGAAAATTCCATGGATTCAAACCCTCCTGAAAGAAGGGATACATCTCTACTATAAATAAATTCATTTTGAAGCTAGCAAAGAAATTACAGGTTAGAATTTAATCAGAACATAATTAGGATAAATTTACTTATAAATTGTACTTATAAATTGGTTAAAAGAATGTGGCATTGGGGCAGGACTATATTATATGGATAGGAATCCCACCTCCACCAGTTAATGTTCTTTAGTGTGAATAAATTAGTTAACACCTCCATACCTCTTTTACCTTATCTCTACTTAAGAATCATAATGCCATCAAACTCAGAATTGGTGTGGAAATTAAATGGGATCATATATACAAAATGCTTAGAACAGTGCCTGCCCCAAAGTAAGCCTTCAATTAATATTAACCTGAATCAATAATCACAATTAGACAAGAAAATATTCAAAAGAAATTAGCCATTTGTGTATGCAAAATATTATACAGTGTTACTTTAAATGTCAACAAAATTAATAATACCCTTATAACCAAAAAAGACAATAAAGAACACAAAGTCTTCTAACACCCTGGTATTATGAGAATTAAATAACTGTTTGTTGAATCAATGAATAAAATGTTAATTATTTTCCTTGAAGAGGTATGTACAACTTTTCAATTTTTGAGAAAATGCCTACAAAAAGCACATCTGAATAACCCCTGTGGTTGTAAGTAGATCTTTCAAGGAAAAAAAAAAAAAGTGTTCTATGGAAAAAGTAGCTAGTTTAGCTTGCAACTTGCTTAGATGTCTTTCCTCAAGACACCTATCACACTTGTATATGGCTGAATTCCTTTGTGCATACATAGACTATGAAAAGATATGTACTCAAGGGTCAAGTTATAATGAAATTTATAATGTACAATGTTTCACTGAAGCATTCTTGGCTTCTTTTTTTCTTTTGAATTGGTAGTGCTTGGTAGTGAATAAAGAATGCAAACTCACTAGTAGAGTTGGTGCCTGGCCTTGATCTGTGAGAAAGTGCTACACTTTTACCCACCACTGTTTTCACTCCATTAGTGCAAATGATGACATAGCTAAAAAAAAAAAAAAAAAAAAAAAAAAAGGCAAACATATCTTTGTATTATTGAAGGAATTTTTGGCTTTGAAGAACTCTCCAAAAGCTCCTGGGATCATACTTAGACAACTGCTGGACCATAATGCAAAAAAATTCCTAAGCAGAAATATAAAATATTTCTGAATAGGAAAGAAGTATGTTATTGTTTTAGAAGACATTGAATGTTTAACCCTAGATTGTCCATACTTCCCAAATAATCTCTTTTGGATGTACCATTTATCTCAACTATTTAAATGAACTTAAATTTTTAACTTGAAATTATTGAGGGAAGAGTAAACCAGCTTATTATATATGGTTGAATTTTCCAAATTAAAGAATTCAGTTAACCTCTCATTTGTTCTACTTTCATGTTTAAACTGAGATTTGTTAAAAGTTAATACAAAGAGCAGTATATTACAAATAATTAAATGAACTAAAAGCACTGCAGTGCTCTATACACATTGAATGCCTTTTGGAATCATTGCTTCCCTTAAGAAAACAGTATGTTGATGCTAATAACAAAGAAAACAAAGGAGAAATGGTGGTCATCTTTTTGTTAACTTTATTTTAGATTTTATTCATTTATTCGACAGAGATAGAGACAGCCAGCGAGAGAGGGAACACAAGCAGGGGGAGTGGGAGAGGAAGAAGCAGGCTCCCAGCAGAGGAGCCTGATGTGGGGCTCGATCCCACAACGCCGGGATCACGCCCTGAGCCGAAGGCAGACGCTTAACGACTGCGCCACCCAGGTGCCCCGTTAACTTTATTTTAAAGCAGGCACTGTTTAATTTGAAGATTCTGTCTTGTGATCAATCAAAGTCCCACACGAGCTGTTTTTTATTCTTTAGTTATATAATCTGATAAATCACTAGGTGAGTGCTTATACTATCACCACAATTATTTGATTATGTTTACTATATCCCTCATTATGTGGCTAGTCATTACTGAATCAGAGTGATTATAGCCACTCTTTTGCTTTATTGAGTTATTACTGTCATTATGAAATGCTTTCCATGAAAAGACAGCTTCCCCTGGATCACCAGTTATCAGTCAGAAAACAACGGATGGTAAAATAAAAAAACTCATTAATTCAACAAATCTTGAGAGCCACTTACTTAAGGTTGTTTGCTAGAAGCTATGAAGTGTACAAACTTGCCACCAAGTAACCTAGAATCTAGTAAAGATAAAGATGAGCGGGGCCATGAAATACACTGATAAAAGCCATAATTCAGACAAGAAAAAATTACTTGCAAATGGGAACGTTTATTTTTACCCTGAAATAATAAAATGTGTTTTTATGTTTTTTAGTTTTCAGTGATGCTTTAACTGTTAGACTTCTTCAATTCTCACATCTTGCATTATTAAAATTAAACATTTTCTACATGCTGTTCAAAGAATTATAAAGTTATCAAGTACAGTGCAGGCTTCCAAATATGCTAAAACAGGGCTTAAGCAGTTGAAGCAGTTGTAATGCTGTCTTCTCTGTAGGAGATAAATGTAGGCAGTTAAGTGAGTAAAGCCTGAGTTTTATACCATTTACTTGGAACAGACTGTAGCTAAGAGTTCCATCGGCCTCATGAATACAGCACCCAGGGGCCTCCGAAGATCTTGTGTTCCGGTTCTGTTCTATCACTAATTTGCAGAGTAGCTTTAATGGAGCAACTTGAATACATTGTCCATTTTTTCCATTTACAATGTTTTGTTTTTATTGCACACAGAGAAACTGAAAAAATTTAAATTTACAGGTAAAGTTTATTTTCAAGTAACTTGACTATTTGTATATATGAATATATTTATGAATGTAAGTATAAAAACATATTACTTTCAGTGGTGGTTTAATAAACCACTTTATTGAACTTATGCCTATTGCCAGATAAAACCAACAATATATCCAACTACACAGTATATTAAAGAGAAACTAATTTTAATGATTAATATTGTTAAGAGACAATTCTACATGAATATTTCATGTTACTGCACAATCTGGGCTTTCTGAACAAAAAGCTGGCAAAACTTGATTAAAGGTTGTTTGAATCGCAAACGTGTCCTAAAAGCTAGAGATTGTGTATTGCTCCAGAGAGATTTATAAACTTATCTTACCTAGAGCCATTTATTTGCACTCCAGTGTGGTGAAGGCAGAGAGCTTCCCCACCCACCAGAGAAGATTCCTTTGCATTCCAGAGTAATGGTCCTTCAGTCTGGTGGTAGGATGGGCCAATGTGCCAGTCACCTTTTTGAAGTTCTGAGTCTCATAATTCACCTGTGGTTAGACACCACTGCATGAACAGACAGGGTAACATCAGGCTCTCTTCATATCAGCCCATGAGGAACCAGTGCTAAGATGCCATGTGAGAAATCGATGGTCTGTTCTCTGATCCACAGACTCGTGCTTCCTATAAGAATATCTGTCTGTCTGTGTCTGTCTGTGTCTATCCATCCATCCATCTTATTTTACTGGTTTAGATTATTCAGAAACCTTGTGACTTTCTTTTCTTTCTTATTAGCTTTATAAGAGAAGATTTAAGTAAGCCATGCCAACTGAAATAGTGTTAAGTTTTCATAATACAAATATTGCTTTTTAAGTTTTGCTAATTTTACTGGAGGTTTTAAAAATAATACTTCAAGTTAAGTGCGCTCATGGTTGAGTTATATTCTTCTTCCCTCAAAGTTTATATTGCATTCACACTCAGGGACCTCTAAATGATTGCTAAATTTTGCAAAACAACTTTTATAAGGTATGCTTTAAAAAGAAAATTTTTTAAAGTATTATTGATACTTAATATTGATCTACTTAAAAGCAAACGTGTGTACTTATTTCCTT